>NC_069362.1:20482500-22982500 GCF_021730395.1 Mercenaria mercenaria
CGAGCCGCTAGGCGAGTTCAATATGGTTTTCTCAGCTGGGTACGAGTCCAAATATATCTCGTATTGTACAGTACAATATTAAATAACCTTTTTATTCTATATCTATTTTATCTTAATATAATAATAGTTTAATTTAAAAATGTTTCACTGAATACTGTATTCCTGCCTTTTCTAGTTTCTCCCAGCTTGGTACGAGTGCAAATATATATTATACAGAACAATGTTAGACCTTAAATAACCTTTTTATTCTATATTTATTTCACTTCATACGTAATATACGCAATTCATTGAATGTTGTTTTTTCTGCGTATCATCATTAAAAAAAAATGTGGTGCAACCTCCCTACAACAGCCATTTGGCGATTTGGGTGATAATAATACTTTGCCGAGATATTATGCCCACAAACATTGCCAGCAAGTTTGGTGAAGATCGGATGAAAACTGTTCGACTTAAAAGAGCGGACAAAACTAAATTCCCCGTTTTTCGAGTAATTCAAGGACTATAATCAAAGAGTGTCTGGTACAATTTGGCTGGTTATCGAAACTGGCCGAGATGTAATGCCCACAAACATTGTCATTAAGTTTGGTGAAGATCCGACGAAAACTGAATTATAGAGCAGACATGTTTTGGATGCTGACCGCCCGTCCGTTGCCATTCATAATCTTCTCCATTTTGTTTCTTAACAGTTAAATACAAACTGCTGAGGTAGCTCTCAGACAGTCAGGGCTGATACCAATTTCTAGGTTTCGTCCGGAACGGCTTCTTTAAGCGACTTTTCAAATACTCCAACATCTGATGATCCTTTTTTTTTTGTATTTGTAAGTTTTTGATTATTAACGAACGTTTAAATATCTAAATCGGATAGCATTGTTATCCCTTGAATCGTTTTTGTGTGTTGTAAACAAAAAAAATCTCAAATTAATTCCAGATTTCAAGACACATAATCAAACTCTGTACATAGAGCGCCTACTTCATCCAATTTACATTCGGAACATTTTCACGCGTTTCGGGCCTTATCGTATGTTTAACATGGGACTGCTGAACCGTCCAAATACAGAAAATACAGGATTTTTTGTACGCGCGTGCGTCCAAATACAGAAAATACAGGATTTTTGTATGCACGTGCATCCAAATATCGTAATTTATTATATACCTATATAAATTCTGTAAACAATTGGGTTGTATTTCATTAAATATGAACGGACAGACAAAAATTCCGTATTGTACCATTTAAACTCCGTATTGTACCTTCCGTATTGTATGCTGCCGGACTATTTTCATAAATATGCTTGACCCGACATTTTTCTATAAATAGCGCACATAAAAACTTCATTAAGTTCCATTTAATATCGATAAATATTGAGATTTCGTTCAAAGACAAAACAAGAATCAAAATGGTAAAGGTATATAATAAAAGGGTCATTATAACAGTAGCTTGCGCTCCTCGTGAGATCCGATCTGGCAAAATCCACTCGAGCCGAATACAAAGTCCAAGATCAATCTACTTTTATAATAACCCTATTATATTGTACGGTCACGTGTTGCAAATGAACGTTCGCGATTGGATAGATAAAATAGGTATAGAATAATATTTCATAATTACTCTGAACAATTGTCGGTTTTCATTAGTATACGAACTTCCGTTCCCATAAAATCTATTGACAGCAGTAAATGTTCAGAATGACTGCATATTTCTGTAAATATAATCAAGACAGAATATTTTATCAATTAAACAGTTCTGAGCAATTTCTCGGAATAAATCAATGTGAGTACACCCTATTTCTATGACGCAGGATCTGCTGCAACGTATATATGATCTCATTTTCAGCTTTTATTGTACCACAATAAAAAATTTGAAACTCCGCTAGTTTCTCAACACGACAAAAATGAAAATGATGCATGCTCGGTTAGATAGAGCAAAACTTACCGTAAATACGTTAGAAATGTATGATATTAGGCATTTTCACTAATATACATAATTAGCAATTTCACATAATTTATCTTTTTATTGTGATGGTCTAAAATAATTTACCAGGTGAATAATTCTGTACATCTGTATTATTTTAAAAAGATAGAATTTATTTTAAAAAGATAGAATTTACCATGACTGCCAACTTAAGGACTGACAGCGATTGTAAGTTGTCTTATCTTACTTATGTTGTGGGTCACATTTTGTTCTATTTTGTCCTTCTGATAAAGATCACCGTCCATATTTTGTAATTTATTCTATTTTGTTATCAGAGTTTTGGTCTGCTACCTCAGTATTTTTATAAAGATCATAACATATCTTTCTGACATGTCAGAAAACTGTGAAGCAAATATTATTGATAGAGATATTACTTTTGGAAAAACAGTGAAAACTTTCATACAGCATTGAGAGTACATTGCCAAAATATTGTCTACATATATCAGATAAGCTCACATCTTTACAACTAAATGAATGGGTACATGAAAAGAGACTATGTCAAATGAATATATTTCTTATTTTGGAATGTTATTGAAATGTAAATAATATCACACTTCTTATGTCGTATGACGATTTAATAGCTCGTTGTCATAGTGTTTTGACCCATTCCATGTTTTTAGATGAGATTATTTTCAGGATACTGTTTGTTCAATATATCTTGAAACTGAATATTCTTACTGAATATCATTTTATTTTCTTTCTTTCAGTACTAAATCATTATACAAGAAATTAAATATTAGATATTTGATAAGAAACAAACTTCCAAAATACTGTCTTTCGAAAAATACTAAGTATTTACCATTTTAGGAAAAATTATTGTTTTAGAAATTTAAACACATACCTACTGTATTTTAATCTAAATGGTATTTTACATGTTATCGATTTAACAGTCTGCCATGCTATGTTTATGGAAAAGATCTAAACTAGATATAAATACAAAACCTTCAAGTAGGTAATAATATTTTCATTCTTTTATGCCGCCAGTAGGTTTTAAACTCCCGTGATCAACAGACAAGAAACCAAGTCGTTTGATACTGGTTACTAGATCAAACGATATATCATTCCTGCTAAACTTAATTCTTAGAAAGAAATGCAGTTTTATGTAACTGGTAATGATGCCTGTAATTAAGACACGTGAAAACATTTAAATATTTTATTTAGTACTGCAGATTAAGTATATCTGCCCTGAAATTCCGATCTTAATCTGTCTTCACTCTGATACTTTTAATGCAACCACTGGCTTTTAGGTCTTGAATACTCAAGGAATAACTGATCAGCTGATTAATGGTAATAACTGTAGCTTGAGATCTTATTATTACTATATCATTGTGATGTAAAACGTACCGCTTTCCTAACCTTTCCATTTCGCTCAATGTAAAATCTTCGGATCCTCACTATTTTTAATTCAGTACTGGAACATATGCCCGCTAGCATTATTCAGTAACTCATAAACACTTTCCACTTCCCAAGCGCACTTGAATAGTCAAATAAATCATCGATGATTAGTGTCTGGAAACATAATTAAGTTAACAATCTAAAATGCAAAAAGTGCAGATCGTAAACATAGTTTAGAATAATATGGCATGCTGTATTGATGCTTTCAATGTAACCATATATTACGTTAGATTCCATCGCTTCGATAACTATCTCAGCAGCCATTAGGGTACAATATTACAATATACAACAGCACTGCATTTTGCTCCATAGTTTGTAAATAACGCAGCATTACCCTTGTATTGAGTATTTTATATCTGCTATCATTTATTTGCAATTATACACGTTTATTCAATATTTTTCACTGCATATGAGATTTAGAATGTAAGGAATCGTTCTAATATTTGACGAATTGTAAAATATTACGTGTAAAATATTAAGTAAACAGCAATGTAAGGACTTGTACTAATATTTGACGAATTGTAAAATATTACGTGTAAAATATTAAGTAAACAGCAATGTAATGACTTGTACTAATATTTGACGAATTGTGAAATATTAAGTGAACAGCAATGTAAGGACTTGTACTAATATTTGACGAATTGTAAAATATTAAGTGAACAGCAATGTAAGGACTTGTACTAATATTTGACGAATTGTAAAATATTAAGTTAACAGCAAATGTAAGGACTTTTGCTAATAGTTGACGAATTGTAAAATATTAAGTGAACAGCAATGTAAGGACTTGTACTAACATTTGACAAATTGTAAAACATAAAGCAGACTTACCTTTCACGTTTAACTTATCATTATTTAAGATATATCACCCAAGAACAATGTAAAGTTTCATTAAAATGTACATTGTAGATATTTTTCTATACACGAACATGTCATCATGACCCTATGTTATTTATTGGCTGAATTTTTTTCTGATATAATGATAGTTCAATAAAATTCTACATTATGTAACAACATTTTTCCACACGTGCAGAATACCTTAAGACCGAAAATAAATGCGTAATAAGTCTAATTTTGGGAATTTCAAAAATAAAACACTATAACATAAAATTCAAAGTACATTATGAGCGTACACATGAATACTTTATGGGACTGAAAAAAATGTTTTAAGTTTTATTTGGCAAATCAGCAAATCAATGCCTTTGGCCAATTAACATAAATACAGCTTGATATTTTGTATGCAGAAGAGAGTATATTTACAAATTTTTGTAACGTTGGCCGAGATATATTTCCAAAATACTTTCTACGTATATCATCATGAAGAGGAAAACAAAGAAGGAAGTGCAATTCTGATTCAATACAATTATAAATACACATTTTACATATTCTTTCATTTCTAACAGTACTAGAGAGTCTACCTACTTCAATTTCCAGCTTGTCAGAGCTTAATCTGAAACAACTCAGTTCTTTTCTTAATCCATTATTTGTAACAACTTCAATATATTTTTTCATAATAAAACTCTATTTGGAATTTACTATAATATTCTAACTTAGACATAGACTGGACAGAAGCACGCCAGTTTTGGTTATAATGGTCACAAATGCGTTGTTTAAAATGTTGTTTCTTTTCTCCCTCTGATCACTGATTTATTCAGAAGTATGTATCTACATATGTATATATGTTATGTGTGCGTGTTAAGTTTTGAAGTATATCATTGTTAAGCTGTTCAAAGAAGTCATAATCATAAAGAGTTGTAATGTTTCTATACTCTCCTGAGTCCTCGGGTCGTATATAACAGGTGCAGAAAACAAACCATTAACTTTTACTCCTTTCTAAGCTTAATCCATATAATACCATTATCATTACTGCTGATCAGTTCAATTTTATTGAAATACCTCACTTTACAGTAAATAATAAAACCACCGCTAAAACGTTTTGCTTTTCGGCTTTTGAAATGAAAATTATTTAAAAAAGCGTCACTTTTACATTCGAAAGTTTAGAACACCAGGTTGCAGTTAAAGATATCACATCGTACCTGTAAATGAATTGAAGAAAGTCATTATCATTCAGTTTATTTTCTAGCCCTTGAACATTCCAGGATAAAATTTGTAGCCTCTTCTTATCGACTCCTTAGCCTGAGGGATTTCCTAGTGCGAACAACTGACCTTAAATGATTAGTTTATCATACTTTAGAATTTATTCAGGAATTATTTTCTCCGATCCTGGATCACTTATGGATATTGATCACTGATCTTAACGCTCGTTGTATCGCGTTTAGCATGTGCATTTCGCTTGATATCCAACGTATCCTGAAAATAATTGAATTTTGCAACTATTGGTCTAGTTCTTCACCATCTTAAACACTTACGCGATGTGCACGACTAATTTTGATGGATGTTGTGGCATCCTCCATACCCAAGGAATTTTCACAGAATCCGTAAATAAATGTGACACAATCTTCGTTCTTTCGCTCCTCAACAGATCCACAATGTTTTCAGAGGGGCGATCGTTCATCGCTTTCATGCTTTTAAAATCTTTCACTGTGGGATATTTCGGCTTTCAGAAAGTTGTCAATTCTACCTGTTTCTGTATAATTTCATCACATGATTGACTATCAAAATGTCTACTAGCCTCCACCTCCGTATTTTTATTAGAGTCTCGAACCTGACTTTCTAACGATTACACTCTACTGTTCATTTGCGTTAAATTATGTTACATATCTTTTATTTGACCTTCAGTTGGGTCTAACTTTTGTAACTTACTATCCATTACCTCAAGCGTTTCCAGAATCATCGGAATAAAGTTTTGTCCAGTTCGATTAATTTGTTGGGGAGCATTTGCATTATTTGCAGGCGCTTGTGGAATAAACTGCTGTGATACAGGATACCAGTTTCCCGGATATGTTGGACTCGGTGACAGAAAACTGCCGTTTGGAGATTGAACAGTCGCTGGTGATGACATAACTGATTTTGCTGAACGTTTATCAGGATGTTCACTCAACCATTTAAGAGATGACTCAGACTTAGTTCATTTTTTCTTATCCAAAGAACAACAAAGGTCCGTTTCTGTTAATATTTAGCCCATTGTATTTAAATTTTCATAAGTTTTTCACTCGTGAAAAATGTATTTCCGCTATATTCATCATGTGACCACCAATAAAACTAACACAGCTTGTATTTCACAAGTACGTAGGAACAGGCAGAGAATTTCGTTCGATCACAAAACAACAATAAAAAGAAGGTAAAATGTCATAAGAACAGTGGCTAGAACTGAGATGTTGTTTACTCTTTTCGTGGACTTTTGGCGCGCCTCGTTGGATACAATTCAACAAAATTAACTCAAACTGGATACAGCATCCCAGATCAAGCTTGTATCATAACAACCTTATTTTATTAACATTTTATTTATTTTTCGCTAGTCACTCGGCACACTGCTTTGATACAACATACTACAGAATATTAAATACAAAGTAACTGTACGCTTCAATGTCAATTTAAAAAAGTAATACCACCCAACTGCCACCAATTTTCTATTTGTTATTTCATGGCCGAAGGGTACTACCGACCCTGCTAATTAGGTACTTGTAGTAACAAAACATGATGACTACTTATGTGATACAGTGACGGATTATCCTGTAATGTATGAAAACTGTACTGCCTATTCCATTTACTCGGTATCTTTATAAACGAATACAAATTTTATCTAAAAGACAATAGATCCGACAATTATTTAAAAACGATCAATAGTTGTTGTTTCATTTATAGTGGGTTTGCAATTACATACTGGTACGGGTATGTGTGTCGTCTGCGGTATCGGAATTTAGAATATTTCGAGTTATTTCCAAATATATTGCCGTGCGCGTTCTTAAATCCAAAGTATGGAAATTTTGTGTGGCGAGATAACGGATCTGATCTATAATAGGAAGTCATACTGGCACAGAGGCATACGATTTGAAATCTCAACCCTTCTTTATATTCCTTAGTCTTCTACCGTATACCGCACTTTTATTTCATGCTGTATCATAAAAGTTTTATGACATGTACATTAAGTTACAATTGACAGCTGACAGACTGTGCATGCAATGCAATCTAGATAATAGGACTTTTTAGATTTTGTATTGTTGCAATCAAATCTGTTTACTTCCTGTAGTAAATCACAAGCTACTTAAGATAAAACATTTCAATTCTTGCATTACGTAGCAAAATTAATGTTTTTGATCTTTCTTGAAGATGGATTTTCGCTAAGAACAAAATAAAGACATTATACTTCATTGCAAAGTCAAGGCCCTTTAGGTTTGTTCGACAGTACCCAATCAAGTTTGTGCAGAAAACTCTTACAAATATGTGTGATTAACTAATACATATTCATAGATATTTTAAATTGAAAACGTCCTAAAACTCTATATATGTTTCTCAAACAGATTTGATGTTGATGAAGCTATCTAAATTGCCTTGAAAAGAAAATCCTACTAGTCGTTTTTTGCATATAAAATATAGTCAGAAAGAATAAAATATTGAAAGCAGAAACTTGTAGATAAAATTTGATTTAACGTGCCTTTTAGGTTTATATCCAGTTTGTACTGGTGTTTATTCTTAATGTGTTAATACCATATGATATATGAGCTTATTGACAATTCTGTAAAGCGTTTAACAACACACCCAGTTCTATTCAGTATTGTCTGTTACCATTATAAATGCGATTTATTTACGTACTTTGTAGTAATTGATCGTACACGTGGCATTTGTTTACCGACTTAAAAAGAGAATATTCTAGAGGACAGATTCTTTGTCTGGGCATTATGACATGTCAATTTCCTTGCAAATTGCATATCTATGTGATGCAAACAGCTGTTCAACAGTAAATGATTTCATTACATGTTTTTTCACTATCTGGGCATGGTTATTAATCAAAACAAACGAGACGTCAACAAACATTGCATAGTTGTGATACTTAATGGCACACAAGCAACATTAAATGGAATCTTACAGACCAATGCCAATGTAAGTTTGATTTCATCGATGATTTCACACGTGTTAATCAACAGAACTATGAACGATTGCAATGACCGCAGGTGAACACATTGCCTTGGCGCAAACGCACAATTTTCCAAATAAATTAATACTTCTGCTCTAGATAATGACTCAAATCCTGTGAGTGAATAACGCATTACTTCAGAAAAGAGGCAAGTGTTTGTTGACTTTGCTCTTACTGGTTACAGGTCAGCATATTAAGCGAACTGCGTACAAAAGAAATCAATTCTTGAATATGAAATATATATAACCTTATTCAATAATTACGTGGAGGTTGTGTATAGTTATATTCAACCGAGTTTTAAAGAGGCCAATGATATCCCGTTGCGAGCCCCTTCTTCTTCTATGTTTAGTAGAGTGAGTCATTTCCCCTTCAAGAGCCTCTGTGGGCAGCATAACGAAGCCTGCTCCTTATTTGGGCTTATCAGCATTACATTGAGCCTCGTTCCGATAAGCGGGGAATATTTCTTTGTTTTAAGGGCTGCTTTTGCCTCGTTCTAAAATACGCACCCCAGCATCTTTCTTTGTGCGCTGGATCTCGAACCGAACGGACGTTATCTTTGCTACATGCTCTAATACTTTGCTAGAAAAAGGGATATTCAATTTTCGATAATTAATAAAGGATTATAACTAGATAAATAAAATGCCAAAACAACGAGGCAGAACATTGTCAAATAGCAGTAACGGTAATACAGTTAGGCAAACGCGAAGACGAGAAGTTTCTGTTCCGACAGAAGAACAAAGAAGTCGGCAATCACGGAGAAATAGCGCGCCTTTGGATGATACAAATCCGGCTAATTGGACTATAACACAGCTTAAAAATGAATTAAGGATCAGGGTATTGTTTTGCCCGGTAATACGCCGCATAAAACTTTGTTGCAGTTGTATAAACAATTAAACGAAAACAGTGTTATGGAAACGAGGCAACAATACACAGTTATTGATGACGTCACCAGCAACAATGGCGGCGCCCATGAAAAAGGAAGTACATCCTCGAAAACGACCGAAATCGAGAGAATTAACATTGAGTTGAGAGTTTTACAAGGTACGTTGGCGGAACTTTCTAATAAGATAAGCAGTTCCACGAGCAAACCTGTGCAAACGCATTTCCCGGACTGGGAACAAGAACGAGAAATTTCGGCCGGCGCTTCAGGAATTTCACCGGTAGTTCCAGGTGTGGGTATCCGCAGACCAGTTGACGAATTGCCCCACGTGGATATTATACCGAGTAAATTACGAAATGAGATTCTAGCTCACAAACATATAAATCTTGCTTTGCTCATTATACCAGGCATGGAGACCAACACAGAAACACAGATTCTGGACAAAAACGGTGACCAAATTGTTGTGCGTGCCGGTGATGTTAGACTACAGAAGACTCTAAACATCCATGACTTCAGGACCGCATTTTCCAGATAAAAGAAAGTCATCTGCGAAGTACAGCCCCACCGTCGTAAGGAATTGGATGCATACTGCGACTTGATAGACGGGATGTATAGGCAGTATGGTGGTAACCATTTCTACAATTACCACAATGCATTTTCACGAAAGGCTGAACAATACGAGCTACAAAATATGCCTGTAGACTGGTCGTCTTGCGACACAAAACTTTACATGATGACATTTTCTGGTTTACGGACTCAAGCATGTGATACATGCCAGAATACCGACCACTCTGCAACATTCTGTCCGTTAAATGCCTATAGCTACACTCATAGGAATACGAGAGACAGCTCGATGGGAGCTGTAAATCGAGATAAGTTTCCGAAACCTTACAGTCCGACAGCTTATAACCGTTCTATGATTGACGGGCAGGGGCGGCAGAGAAAATTTCACAATGGAAAGGAGATCTGTAATAACTTTAACTTAAGTGGCTGCAGTTCACTACACACAAATTCAAACATTGTACACATATGTGATGTGTGCAAAGGAGATCATCCTGCATAAGTCTGTGACAGGAATAAATCCAGTACTAAACAACCTACCAACAATACGAAAAAACAATGACTTACTGCAGACCATACAGATAAACAGTTATCAGCAACTACTTCAATTAACTTAACAAATTTAGAAAAAGAACTCTTTTCACATCCAAGCAGAAATTTTGTTTCGCAACTTATTCAAGGGTTTCGAAATGGTTTTGACACAGGAATTAGCGAACTTCCAAATACAAGCTATCACTGTAAAACTCTTCAGTCAGCAGTGAAACATCCTGAGGAAGTGTCAGAACTTCTCCGATTGGAATTACAAAAAGGATACTTACATGGACCCTTTGATAGACCATCATTTGAAGTTTTTCGTATTAACCCATTAGGTATTGTTGAAAGTAAATATTCCAAAAAGTTAAGACTGATAGTCGACTTTAGTGCACCACACAACAAGTCTGAGCATGCAAGAATAAATAGTTTAATAAACAAGGAAGAATATTCACTTTCATATGTCAGAGTAGATGATGCTATAGCAACTATCAAACAATGCGGACAAGGTGCTTTAATGTGTAAAACAGACATAGTTGACGCATTTAAGTTAGTGCCAATCCGGCCAGATCTGTGGCCATATCATGGTATTCACTGGAACAATCAGTACTACTTTTTTAAAAGACTGTGTTTTGGATCAAGGAGTAGTCCCAAAATTTCCACATGGTTATCCGAGGCAATTCATTATACAGCGACAACAAACTATAATCTTCCTCATTTGCTTTATTTGTTGGATGACTTTTTATCAATTATTCCCAAGACTGAAGATGGAAACAGAAACATGGCTCTACTTACACATATATTTGGAACTTTGTCTATACCAATTCATCAAGATAAAACCCTAGGACCTGATACAACTATGGCATTTCTCGGTATCACTCTTGACTCTGTTAAAATGCAGGCTTCTCTGCCATCCGAAAAGGTTACTCGAATCAAAGAGATGTTGAATGAAATATGCACTAAGAACTCTATTACAAAACGCAAACTGCTGAGTGTTCTAGGTCATCTGAACTTCGCATCAAGAGTAATAAAACCAAGAAGTTTCGTGTCATATTTGTTAAGGCTTGCTTCATCTGTGAAAGAACTACACCATCATGTACAATTAAGCAAAGATTGCCTAACCGACATTGATATGTGGATACGGTTTCTAGATAACTGGAATGGAATATCATTCTTTTATGATGATTTCATAACTGAATCAGCTGATATAGATTTATATACAGATGCTAGCGGAAACTGTGGTTATGGGGGCTATTACCAGGGCAAGTGGTTTTCGGAACCCTGGCCAGATGATCTTCCAAGACTTGGAGATGACGACATGTCTATTGCTTTCATGGAACTTGTTCCAATTGTTGTATGTGTTGTCTTGTGGCAAAAGCAATGGGCAAAAAAGCAAATTATGTTTCACTGCGACAGCAAAGCAACAGTTAATATAATTCAGAAAGGTCGCAGTAAATCAACATTTATTATGAAACTGATGCGCAGACTAACCTGGTGCGCTGCGACAGGAAACTTTGTTATATATGCTAAGCACATTTCAGGTAAAAACAACAAAATAAGTGATTGTCTGTCTCGATTTCAGATTCAACGCTTCCGCCAGTTAGCACCAGAAGCAGACAAAGTCCCTACAAAGGTGCCACACCTGGAGGATCTTTATCTAGGCTGAACAGGACTGTCAACTTTTTGTGGGAAGCAGCCCATGCATCAAGCACAGTGAGCCTTTACAGATCTGCCTACAAGCTTTACAAATTCTTTTTGGAACAGAACTCACTCTGGTCAAGTAGTAGCTGTGTCCCACCTTCGGTTGATGAACAAATTCTAATTTATTTTGTAGCTTTCTGCACAGAAAGGGGTTTGAAATACGACACTATCAATCAAAATTTATCTGGTATAAGATATCATTATTTAAAGTATAACGTTAAAACTCCGCTGTCAAACTTAAGTGAACTACAACAACTACAAGTCGTCCTATGGGGAGTGAAAAAATCTCAATGTAACATTTCTAAAGTTCGACTGCCCATAACACATGATATACTGGCATCTATGATTCTTTCTTTAAAAAGAGGTTACCTTGGCCAGTATGACAGTCTTATGTTAGCTACAGCTTTTTGCATGGCTTTCTTTGGTTTTCTTCGCTGTGGTGAATTCACTGTGAGAGATAGCTCAATTACAACAACCGCTTTAAAAAAAATTGGTGACATTACTTTTTCGAAGGACCATAAATGTTTCGTCTTAAATATGAAAAATTCGAAAGCTGATGTTTTTAGAACAGGTGTTAAAATAACGTTAACAGCTAACAAGTCTTCAACATGTCCGGTTACATGTATGAAGGAGTACTTGTCTTTAAGAATGCAGTGCGGTGCTAAAGAAAATGACCCATTATTCATCAACAGTTAGGGTGCAGTCCTATCAAGAGAGTTCCTTCTGGAAAGTATCAGGAAATTGTTGAAGAAACTGGGCAAAACTCATGAGCTGTATTCTGGTCACAGCTTTCGCATTGGTGCAGCAACAACGGCGGCGAAAGTTGGTGTTCCTGACCATCTAATTAAAACTCTAGGAAGATGGTCATCAGATTGCTACGTAAGATATATCAGAACTGACCAAACATTGCTGAATCAAGCGCAAAATGCTATGTGTGAAATGTGAGTGACAGTACTGGCTATACTGTTCTTTTAGTCTTAGTACAAAGCAAAGAAGGAAGTTGTAAATATGGCAGAAGTTACGAGTGTTTGTAGTGCTTCTGTAAGTGGACAGGGAAGAAGCACGAGAGTTCGTAGTGCTTCTTCAATGTCAATGTTAGGTCAATATAGTATGTGAGATTCATTTCTTGGATGTCTTCTCTCATACCGAAACAAAATCAAAAACACTCCAAATAACTTTACATATATCCTTAAAGATGGTTTCGATATAGATGAACTGTTTTCCAGGGATGGACATGGAATTTTGAATTAATACTGTAATTAAAAGATACTGAATATACTTTCTCTTTTGCTGTATACAAAGAACATAACTTCTGTGGAGAATATTTATAAGGCTACTGAAAAAATTTTCATATTAACATAATTGAACAAATTATGTTGCAAGAAGAATTAGCTTTAATTTTACATTGATGTGATATATTTTTTGTAAATGAATCCATGCAATTTTAACACTTAACGGTGTGATAACCAAAAGTCTGCAGAACCCTGGAGTTTAATATTAAGGGGGCTCTCATTCAGTCCATTGCCAGTCTAGACAAGCACTAGTCCGCATGTTCATGTCTAGACAAACACTAGACTTCACTCGTTTTGGCCACTATATAACTTCTGTTATATATGTGCCCACTATAAGAATCGCTACATACAACCAAACAACACATATCAATATATAGCAACGGTTATTACAATGCCAGTCTGTCAGCTTCCATTGGTCCAACTGGTTCTTTTTGGCTGGTTCTTTATTTCGATCTCGGCTCCTTCGACCCGACTGCCCGTCTCTCCAAAGCATTATCAGTTTTCGTTCTGGGAGCTTTTTGATGAGTGCAAGCCTCATCGCCTTCTGTCGTGGTCGCTTCAGCCGGGGTCGCCTACTTTCTGTAATGGACTGGACAAGAGTGCCCCCTTTTGCCAAAGATTATGATTATATGTATAATGATTTTATTATTATGTATCCAGATATATTCATTGTAATTATTCATTTAAAAGAATAACTTGAAATAATAATCATATTCAATCTCACTATTTTGTTGTTGGTTTCTTTAAAGTGGAGGTTGTGTATAGTTATATTCAACCGAGTTTTAAAGAGGCCAATGATATCCCGTTGCGAGCCCCTTCTTCTTCTATGTTTTGTAGAGTGAGTCATTTCCCCTTTAAGAGCCTCTGTGGGCAGCATAACGAAGCCTGCTCCTTATTTGGGCTTATCAGCATTACATTGAGACTCGTTCCGATAAGCGGGGAATATTTCTATGTTTCAAGGGCTGCTTTTGCCTCGTTCTAAAATACGCACCCCAGCATCTTTCTTTGTGCGCTGGATCTCGAACCGAACGGACGTTATCTTTGCTACATGCTCTAACCGCCATCCACCCCACCTCCAGGTTCCAAGGGTTCTGCATTTTTGGAGTAATCTTGTTCAGTCTGTCATTTGAATGCTATATGACTGCTGTTAGGCAACACCCCAAGCAGCCATGCTATAACAGGAGTTATAACATAAAGTCTAGACAAACACTAGACTTCATTCATTGCCAAGCTACTGCCAGGTCAAGACAAACACTAGGCCTCAGTCGTAACAAACACAAGACATCACCCATAGTCAGGTCTAGTCAAACACTAGACCCTGAAGACTAGGCAAACTCGAGACTTTACATGTTCTTTTTCCAGATCTAGACAAACACTAGATCTTAAAGTCTAGACAAACACTAGACTTTACCATTGCCAGATCTAGACAAACACTAGATCTTAAAGTCTAGACGAACACTAGACTTTACCATTGCCAGGTCTAGACGAACACTAGATCTTAAAGTCTAGACAAACACTAGACTTCATCCATTGCCAGGTCTAGACAAACACTAGATCTTAAAGTCTAGACAAACACTAGACTTTACCATTGCCAGGCCACTATATAACTTCCGTTATATATGTGCCCCTATAAGAATCGCTACATAGAACCAAACAACACATATCAATATATAGCAACGGTTATTACAATGCCAGTCTGTCAGCTTCCATTGGTCCAACTGGTTCTTTTTGGCTGGTTCTTTATTTCGAACTCAGCTCCTTCGACCCGACTGCCCGTCTCTCCAAGGCATTATCAGTTCTCGTTCTGGGAGCTTCTTGATGAGTGCAAGCCTCATCGCCTTCTGTCGTGGTCGCTTCAGCCGGGGTCGCCTGCTTTCTGTGATGGACTGGACAAGAGTGCCCCCTTTTGCCAAAGATTATGATTATATGTATAATGATTTTATTATTATGTATCCAGATATATTCATTGTAATTATTCATTTAAAAGAATAACTTGAAATAATTCAATCTCACTATTTTGTTGTTGGATTCTTTAAAATGTGTTGTTTATGATATAAACCAGCTATTTAACAAGCTTAATTTCTTTGTTTCGACTGCGCGTTTATTTACTTAAAATGTTATAAAACAAGAGGGCCAAGATGGCCCTAGGTCGCTCATCTGAGAAACGCATCATAACACTGTAAACATGTTTGACTTAGTGATTTAATGGAAAGAAATATTCTGGCCAATTTCCATTAGGATTGGACCAAAAATGTGGTCTCTTGCGTTTAAAGGCATTCAAGGCAATCATTCTGACCAATTTCATAAAGATCAATTGAAAAATACAGCCTCTATCGCATACACAAGGTTTTTCTTCGATTTGACCTAGTGACCTACTTTTAGATCCCAGATGATCCACATTCAAACTCGACCTATTTCATCACGGCAATCATTCTGACTTAATTTCATGAAGAGCAGTTGAAAAATACAGCCTCTATCGCATCCACAAGGTTTTTCTTTTATTTAACCTAATGACCTACTTTTTGATCCCAGATGACCCATATTCAAACTCGACCAGGATTTCTTCAAGGCAATCATTCTGACTAAATTTCATGAAGATCAATTGAAAAATACAGCCTCTATCGCATACACAAGGTTTGTCCTTGATTTGACCTAGTGACCTACTTTTTGATCCCAGATGACCCATATTCAAATTAGAATAAGATTTTTTAAAGGCAATCATTCTGACCAAATTACATGAAGATCAATTGAAAAATACAGCCTCTATCGCATACAAAAGGTTTTTCTTTGATTTGACCTAGTGGCCTACTTGTAGACCCCAGATGACCCATATTCAAACTCCTCCTAGATTTCATCAAGGCAAACATTCTGACTTAATTTCATGAAGATCAATTGAAAAATACAGCCTCTACCGCATACACAAGATTTTTCTTTGATTTGACCTAGTGACCTATCTTTTAATCCCAGATAAACAAGATTCAAACTCCTTTTAGATTTCATCAAGGCAAACATTCTGACTTAATTTCATGAAGATCAATTGAAAAATACAGCCTCTATAGCATACATAATGTTTTTCTTTGATTTGACCTAGTGACCTAGTTTTTGACCCCAGATAATCCATTTTCGAACTCAGCCTAGATTTTGTCAAGGTTATTATTCCGACCAAATTTCATGAAGTTCAGTTGAAAAATATAGCCTCTATAGCATGCACAAGCTAAATGTTGACAGACGACAGACAGACAGACAGACGACGGACGACAGACGCCGGACATCGAGCGATCACAATAACTCACCTGAGCTAAAAACTCAACAGCTTAATTGTCGTTATATTCATTCTACATATACAAAGAGTACTCTGCAACAATATAAAGAGTTAATTTTGCATAAATGCTTGTCTATTTCGTATCCAGCATTTTTACTACATTTTACAAACAAGCAAGACAAGACCAAAACTCTAACGGAAATCAATCAGAAATCAATGTAACATAGCTATATAAAAACGATACTCTTTCGTTGGATAATAATCGTATGCTAATGGAAATAAAAACACAACAGTATCAATTTATCACTAATTTCATGTAAGAATGATTTTCCGTATATCCAGATAGAACCTTTCAAAGCATACACCGTGTTATGTTATCCTTGCAAAAATAGAAATCCATTATCATTATGTAAGAGTCATTCACAAGTTTAATGCAACAGACAAAAATCGTATAATAAATCGAACGGTCGTTTGAATCCTTTGGTATTTATGTTTTATTCATTTTTGTAAAAAAAGAGGTTTAATGTTCTTGCAGCGAATAGCTGTATTTTTGATATTTTTCTTTGTTTTTATACTATCTATATTCTATTAATTAATAAGTAATCTGACGCAACCTTAATTATGCTGATGTGATTTAGTCAACTAATACAGTCTGCTGATTTAATAACATGACTAATCAAAGTATCGAAGTGTATTAGGACTATATTCATCTAAGCTCATCGACAGCAAAACGGTCACGCCTTTATTTAGAGTGATTTGCTTTGTATTCACAAACTGAGTGACAATCGAGTCAACTCTTCAGTCAGTGAATGCTGCGAGTGGTCCTGAGGTGACTTGAGTGTTCCCCAAAAATAATAAATCTATTGTCAAACGCCGTTCATTGTGTTACTGTGAAGTACCTTTATCAATTACTAGGAATTGTTAATTTTTGTTACTCGTGTCAATTAAACCTGCAATAAGTATTGGTCTGAAAATCTTGAAAACTGTAAAGGTGAAATGTTTTATATCGTTTCTGGATGGCTTTAATCTGATATCATTCAACACAATTTCTGCATCTATCAAACAAACATACACCGTACAAGCACTGGATTACATCCTTGGTATGTTTTGACTAATTGAGAGATTTTGATTTACGTCAATCAATGGCATGTGTTGAAAGTAAATAAAATTTCACGCCTGTTATCAGATTTTCCTAAAATGTTTAATTACTTTACTTTAGGAAGAAAATGAAATATTGGCAATTATTGGGGAAACAACAAGAATAAAATTCCAATAGAAAAACCACGCTTCCAGAATGCCGCCTCATCAAACCGCAATCTCATAGCAGTGTTTGTATGGATGTGGACATTTGGACATCACGGACTAAACAAACCAGTACCGACAAGGCTTGCAGAGGGTAGATTTTCCAGACGCACAGGAGTGCAAGGTTGCTAAAAACCATATGTAGGACAGCCATAGTGCATTTAGTTACAATTAAAGAAATGCATCATTCAAATGGCCTTCTATGATTTCTTTTCGTAATATTTGGTTATTATTTTAAAGGTAGAGATAGGTTAAAATGTGTCAGCTGTATTTAATTTAACCCATTTGTTCAACAATGTCGCATGTTTCAAAATATACCTTTAAACGCAGTGAGTGTGTAGCTGCCATATTCATTAATTTCAAGTATTATCTTTATTGCAAAACCAGTTGATACAAACGGGAAGTTATTTATTTTCTCCACTTCTTAAGATTAATGTTCATTTTCTGTACTTTAGTTTCACAATGCTGCAGACATTCAAATCTAAAAGTATGGACTGAGCTCAGTGCATTTACATGTAAGCATATGCCCTTTCCCAAACGCTGAATGAAAACTAATAGTCATGTCCAAATATGTGTTTAACCAACATTATTATGGAAAGCAGGTGTGCCATGCTATCTGCTAAATGACAAATGTTTATTGCCAAATGCTAATTACTTTATGCTCGAATACTTAATGCTAAATGCCAAATTGCTATTGCCAAACGATGAATGCTAGTCGTCAAATTCTTTAACTTTATGGGTTAATTATCTGTATCACTTACGATAATGAATTTTAGATATTTGAAAACATACAATGTTCTAGCAGTCTGCTTTTTGAAGCAATAACATGTTCTACCGACTTCTGGAAAATGAGAACGAAACTGCTTACTCTAATATGTTGAGAAAAAAAGATTTTAACAGAGACATACTTATGTAATGAAGGCCAATGACTATTAAGAGGATGCACTTGTCCACGGATGCATATACATTAAGTTTCTTTTTTATTTGATTACACACTTAGCAATAAACACCTAGCATTCGATGTTTCGCATTTCGCACTTTATCGTTTGACATTTCTTGACATTTACTAGTTTCTATGGAAACAGAAGACTACATGATTAGAGTACACCAGAACTGCTTTACCGCATCTCTTTCTGATGTACATCTGTGTCCGACTTTCGAACATTTCAGTATGGCGAGATCTCGCGAGTCTAGTTGTCATATGTGTTTCAGTCGCATTTCAAACAAACGGGAAAAAATCATTTGTTCTTTCAGTGGAAATGTAGAAATAACACAGAAAACAACCATTTCCAACCTTTTCCAAAGACTTTCTGTTAAGTTTATCACATAAGGAGTTTATAAAATTTTGTTAATTTTCAGATCAATGAGACCTATAATTGAATGAGATAATATTAGATCCCAATACGGATATATCAGATCAAAAACAAACAAGAAATGTTGTTTAAGGTAAAAATAGCATATCTCAGTTTACACTCAATATGCAAAGCATATCCACACTCCACGTTGTTCTCGTGTATGTATTTTCGTTGGAATTCATTTAAATGGGAAGATCTTTGCGCCACAAAGTTCATAGAACAAATAATGAAGTATTTATAATCTATAGGTTAAAAGGGCACATAACTCTGTAATAGCTCCATTTAAATTAAGCATGTATCGCACATATCTACATGGTGATCATGTTTGACATTTCATGCATCAAACAAATATGAGCCGTGCCATGGGAAAACAGACATAGTGGCTTTGCGACCAGCATGGATCCAGACCAGCCTGCGCATCCGCGCAGTCTGGTCAGGATCCATGCTGTTCGCTTATAGTTTCTACAATTCCAATAGGCTTTAAAAGCGAACAGCATGGAGCCTGACCAGACTGCGCGGATGCGCAGGCTGGTCTGGATCCATGCTGGTCGCATACCCACTATGTTGGTTTTCTCATGGCACGGCTCATATACTAATAATGCCAGATGCAACTTTTGTCTAAATCTCATAACTCATCAATGCTTAAACCGATTATCCAAAAATTACGTCATGTATGCAATCAAGTGCGTGCAATTTTATTGGAATCTATTTCAAACGGCGAAAGTCTTTGTCACGGACCAATTGATTCCTTTATAGCAGTTTAACTTCGTTTGTGGATTGGGCCTGTCTGCATCTTTGATTTTGTATTTGAATTGTTGTACTATTGAACAGTACTGCCAGCACGAAGAAAAAATTAATCCTTATTCTTAAACTGACAATGTGCAAGGCAGATAATGTAAAATCTTCTACTTATGCAAGTATAGTTTCCAAGTTTCCAAGTTTTATCAATATTGTCTCAGTATGTATGCAAAATAAACCTGAGATCACATTCCAATAATAATAGTTTGTATTTCTATGTTACTTACTTCAATGGACACCTCAATCGTATTTGACCATCACATGAATAGTAAATATCTAATTGATGTTTAAGTAAAACTGGTTGGTTATTGATTCCAATAAAACTACTGTTTCATAATAAAATGAAGTGTCTCAATCAAGCTTTGTTATTCAAATACATTTCATTTGAACAATAATTTTGATGCAAAGTCTTCAAGATAAATGATAAAAAAAGACTTACAGAATTATCAGAATGTCCACCTTCCTTTCTGCTATCAAACAAAAATGTTTAAAAGCTGCACATGTTTCCGGGCATACGAAAATGAATAATTAAAGAAAGATAAGTCACACAAATAGACTCCAGTTATTCCTTTAGAATGCATTGCGTTTATGATTAACGCAGAAGTGGGAAGCGTTTACCTATCTAAACAATAATTATTATAGAATGTGCAAAAGATAGTCGTATGATAAAAGATTAACGTTTTCTTCCGATTTTAATAAAGTAGCGCACATTGCAAACACGTGCCGATATTCTTTTGTTTATAATAACATGAATTTTCGGGCAAAGTAAAACCCTCCGACTAATAATAACATATTACCTTTCGGACAAAAGTAAAATCATTAGGTTAATATTAACATTAATTGTTTGACTAAAGTAATAAACTCAGTTTAGTAATAGCACTAATTTTCGGATAAAGGTAATATCCTCGGGTTAAAAGTAGCATATGCTTTCGGATAAAAGTAATACTTCAGATTCATAATATCATTAAATTTTGGATTTGTTTTTTTTGGAGAATGGTTATACTGAGCGCTTTATAGAGAAATCGGGGAAGTTTTCATTACATTACTTTTGATGCCATTTAAACGTTATAAATATACCTTCATTATTTTCGGCGCTGTATAAAACTTGGGAATAACACAGTTATACCTTTATCTGTCTTGACATTTATATTTATTTGACATTTCTGACATAACATCATTATAGTTTTCATGTTATTCATAAAACATAGAATCAGTCATAATGTAAGAATCATGTATGTACGGCTATTAATAGCATATAGTCTGACTTCACATTTACTACAAACTAGGTATTGCATAAGTAAAACCAACCAGAGACAATGTTTTCTCAATTTTGTAGCTCACGCTCCTGCACAGATCAGAAATTAAGTACTTACTTTCTACTTTGTTGAAGACGATTTACCAGGGTTATGTGGATTTTAGAGTATACAGAACCTACAAAGCCGCTGAAAACGGGGAAGATAAAAACATTATGGTGTCTGGTTTTAACAACAGTAAACATACCGTCCTGTATTGCCTGTTGTCATTTTGTATCGGCGTGGCCGGAAGTATTGAACTGATCACTTTGTTTACTACATCAATATATATATGTTGCGAAATAAAAGGCACAAAATTCCACATGCAAGTTATTTTGCAAACTTCAAAAATAAATAGCACTTATTTAAACAAAATTTGTCATCGAATTTCAAGTATAAGTCATAGGAAGTCATTTTAACAGTACACCTGTTATTTTCAGCGTTCTATATCAACGTGTAACCACCAATGATAAACCAATAGTCTAAAATCATGAATAACTGCTTAAATCTTATATTTGCCCTATATGTCAGTCCATTATTTTCTCAAAAACCTTGCTCTTTGGTCTCCTATTCGTCATTAACAAGTACTAACCTATCACCCGTAACTAAATCTCCAATGGTCGGATACTATGTGTAACGCTTCATTACACATGATACCTGGGGCCGTATTCATAAAGCATCTTAAGTATAAATATAAGAAATTGATTATTTACTTAAGTATAACTTAGGTATTTTTACTTAAGTATAACTTAGGTAAGAAATTAATTTTACTTAAATATATTTGTTATTCATAAAACGACTTAATAAGTAATTCTTGTCTTTTACTGTGCACGAAAACATTAAAAAAAACATTAATTTCAGACAGATACAACATGCACAATTATGTTTAAAGTGCTTTTATCTGAAAAACAACACTTTAATCGTACTCACGACGCCATTTTGTTTTATGATTTAAGATGCTTTATGAATACGACCCCAGGTCATTGTAGTGATTTAGTTACATGTTACTGAGGTAACATTATATATCTTTGAATAATAAATATTTAGGATATTTATACTTGTTTTCAGGTTAGTACATTTTTCCTATTTGATAAAGTAAAGTGCATCACTTATAATAATTCACAGAAACTTAACTTAGCTTTATATAAAGTATACAGTTGCACTGAAATCTCGAGTAATAGATTTTTAGTGATAAATGTATATATGAACTTTGACCTCGTTTGATACATAATTTATGTTTACATTTTACTATCATTGTATATATATTTATTAAGATCATAACGCTTCATTACACATAATACCTGGTCACTGTACTGATTTAATTACATGTTACTGAGGTAACATTATATATCTTTGAATAATAAATATTTAGTATATTTATACTTGTTTTCAGTTGTCTGTCTGGCATTGACATATTGAACCCACTCTACCAAATAAATGTATGCCGACTGGGCTACGTCGACATATATGTAAAACATTTCAATACGATTCCCGAAATTTATTGGGGTTTAAGACAAAAGAGCAAGGTAAGTACCTATCCAGTCTAAATGTACTGTTGAAGTTAGATGTTCTAATGTCCATAATGCGCTCATCTCATAATTTCTTTATTAGATTATAGAGACATTAAAAATATTACCTAAAGTAAAATAAAACTGTAAAAATATAAATATTTAAACCAAATGTAATTTGACAAGTGTTTTAGTACAGTGTAATTTTGATTTTTCCTGCACATCCTGGTATCAGAAACTGAATAGAAAAATGCCACTTGTCCAACTTGAGATAATAAGGTTCTGTTTTAGCAGTAAGTGTAGCATGTGAATAGTTAGGCTAGAAGAATTCAATAGTTTTCTCCAATGGCATCATAATGTATGAAATAATACCAACAGGAGGACCATATGTAGTTGTTTAACTGTGCTAAACCAGTAATGTTTTGAACAGATATATTTGTATAAATCAAACTGACATGATTTAATATTTTTTTTGTACTGTGTACATAAATCGAGGTATATAGTATTATTATATATCATTATTCAGGTAGCAATATTTAAAAAAATTATAAAAAATGTATATTGCATTTTTACTTTAATATGTTACGTTAAAGGACAAGTTCAGATTAGATACATGAATTGGTTTTCAAAATACCTGTCATTTGTAAATACCTTTTAAAAGAAAATCCGTGATGATTATGAAAAATAAAATAATCAATAAGTAATATACATAACATGCCGTACCACATTTCCTTGACATTATTTGCAGGAAGTGTCGCAGTAAACCTCATCTGCACTTTCATTTGATTATTTCATATGATTATATGAAATATTGTTTTAAAGAAGCACAGTCTCGCAAGGTGTGATAAACGAAATAGATCTTGAAAACATCTGATGTGTTAAGGTAATTCTGCACGTTTGATATACCGGAAGTGATGGCGTAGAATATAGTCTGGATTCAGCGTACGGAAATTAAAATCGTTTTTATGAATAAATGGCAAGGTGAGTAAATGTATTACAATGGCAACGTCACTTTTTTTCTGAATATAATATTAAAATATTAGCACACGGGTCTATACATTTTATTTCACCATATTAGCGTATGTTTATTTACGACTGTGAGAAGTTTCGTTAAAAGCTACATTGTAGACAAATTTATATTCGCAAAAATGGGATTTTCCTATAGACTCCCATTATGAAAACATTCTTGAAGCTCTAATTTTGAAAATCAGTCCAGCAAAAAAAAATCAAGTAAACCACCCTATCTTTTTTATTTGCTGAATTTTCTTAAATTAGTATATTCTGAAGTTTTGAAAAATTATATTCTTCTATGTAGAAATGAATTTGATCCGAACATGCAGAACTACCTTAATAACGATTAAGCATGGGTAAAATAACACAGTAATCAATCACTAAAATCCTACCTTACTTCTAGTGAGCATGAGTACAAAAACAATCTCAATTATTATTTTTGTCTGTAAATCATTAACACTTCAGTTATTGGAAGTCGCACCTGCTGTAGTACGCTTATAGATTCCATCTAATTACCAAAGCACAACACATTTAGTACTTTTCAAAGTAGACAATTATAGTACTTCAGGAAAAAACATTTGTCTGATGTATTCTTAATTGTTTGTTTTATATTATTTCGTGTTGATATGGCGCTTTTGTTCAAAGTTTTTTATTCTAAACAAGAAGACTAAAAAGAGTTGTTTTTTTTTTTTTTTGTTAACACGAACATCCTAATTTTGAAGTTCCCCGTATTTCCAGGCTGGGTGTAGCTGATGAATGTTATTAAGATTGGCTGTAATGATGTTCTTCTCCCGTACATCTAGAGGTTTTTCTTTTACTTTTCACATTTTTTAGTGAACAGTTTATACTAAATAATCTTCATTTTTCGACCTTGACTTTGCCACACGCTAAATTACAGTGTAACAAAAACAAACGTTTTGACCAGAAGACTGGATTTGATTATATTTTGAAAAATACATAAGGATATTCCCTTCGAACCGAGAAATATAGCTGACAATATAAATGATCAGAATTACTTTCAGACATTTGCTACAAACTAGTTATTTCTAATAACTTTCTTTCGCACGGTAACGCTATATCATTTACTGCGCACGTATTCAAATGATGACGTCCTTATTATACGTATATATCAAACATACATGCTTTAGGAATGTAGGGAGAGTTAAGCTTTGTTACTTCTTTATTCCTCTGAGAAGGTTATTTTTGCCCACGATATGCTTTGTAAATTTCAAGACTGCACTCTTTATGTTCGACTTTGAAAAGATCGCATTATTGGCCTATCCATTTGCATGGATGGATATTCAAATAACTTCAAATTCCTAACTCAAGGTCAAAGGGAACCAAGTTTTTAGCAGGTACATGATAGTACTTCCCCATTTATATGGAAAGATAAAATGTTTACGTTATTTTTTTTAAATATCCCCGCTTATCTAAAAATGAAAATTATTTAAAGTAAGATTATCTATATTTAAAAATATTAAAGAAACACGACTGACAATGCAAGTTTCCTGATGTCAAACCAAGGAATTAGTTATAACTTATAAGTTATTGTGTATATAGATAAATATGGCGAAGCTAGGTAGCATTATATTTTGGATGCAATACTAGTGCATTAGCCTGTGATGTACTTGATATCCATAATTAAGCTCAATGCAACTTGTCAACTTGGTATTCATGAATTAACGTTCACTGGTATGTAGCTTTTAGAAAAATGTTAGTACCTGCTGTTTGTTTAATTGTTAGCATTGTAAATTCTTTTATGACATTTTTCATCAATTTCAAAATGAAATTCTAATACATATATAATATTTGAAAACAACTGAAATATGTTTATTACTACTGTTGTTGTTGTTGTTGTTGTTGTTGTTGTTGTTATCAGTAGCATCCTATTCTAGGTGTGTTATACGTGAGATACTGTGTTTAATTGTTTTTTGTATTTCAGTGTCTATTAAATCAAGAGATTTTGTACGTATTTAAGAATACATATTTTATGGTATTTTTATTCGTATATTGTATGCTACTAAATTAAATACACGCACAATATGTTTATCCCTTTGATCATCCTATACCTGAATCAATCCATTTATCACGAAGCTATTTTTATTATTCTTAATTCTTTAAATAAAAACTCTTTCCAAAAGTACTTTAAGAGTACCCTAAGTTATCAACAAATGATGACAGATGTGTCTGGAAACATAATTGTAGACGAGAAGCATCAGTTTGTTTCATAACTGTACTGGTGTATGACAAAGCAATCAACAATGTCTGGCTGACAATCGGGAAGTTAGTACTTAGTGTGCAGTAACACAAGTTAGGAGAACAGATGGTTATAAGTAAATTTATGTTCTCTTAAGAAATAAATACTTTTAATTTTGGTGGGTATTGTCTTGCTAAACATAACGCCTCACTGCTTATCCACAACTGTATTTGTATTTATAGCCGTATCACTTTAAATACTAGTATGACAAGTTTTAATCCACGGGTTTTTCATGGGCAAATTTAGTGCAGTGACAATGACATTCTTTATCTGAAATCCGTAGAGGACAGATCGTTTACAAAAATTCCCTCCCACCCTTTCCATTACCGTATCTTTGTTGTTTTAACATATTCTGCCGTCAGGTTTAATTTATTTCAGGATCATAATAGCGTGTCCCATACTGCTGAGCCCTGCTACAAATGTACTGCTGCACCAAACATGTCACGCCGCTTCGGTAATCTACGTTATATTGGTGAACAAACTCTTTACATTGTGTGTGTGTAAACTCAATTGTGCTAGTATGCTTCTGGTAGTGAGTGAGTGAGTTGGGTTATACGCCGAATCTACACAAAATGGTCATGTATCGCCGATAAGACGCCAACATTTAGTCATAATGTAACAATACGGTTGAACGGAACCGACTTGATTTTAAACTGCATATATTCATTTATAAACATTTCGAATGTTACTATTTTTTTTGGTACTTTATGGGGTTCTTTCTTGTTTTTTATTTGTTAAATTTGGTTTAAATTTAAGCACGAAGCTTTTGGAATCATGGAATCCATTCAACATATGTAATAGAGTTCCGCTTAAGCCGGTGCTAGGGGGCGTGAGAGGTGTTGCACATTCCATACCTCTCATGAACAGACTCAATCAAACCAAGTCTGCTATTATTATTCTTGGTTGTATTCTTTGCTTCCAAAGGATCTTTTTACAGATTTTATTCATCAATTAGCTCGGGCTATAGTTAATTCGAGGTTTACTACACAAAGCGATAACACGCAGGTTCGCCAAATCCTGGCATAGTATTTGCAGAAAAATGAGGAGATGGCCTTAAGGTCATTTATTCTGTAAAAAAAACAAAAACAAAAACAAAAAAAAAACATAACTGAAATATTTCTGGAAATTCATCGATTTATAATTTGATGACAGTTCACGGACATTGCCCAGTTTTTTTCACATTGTTTTTGTTTTGTTTGGCACATTTATTTTATCTACTAGAAACATCGATGTTAGTAAATACTCGGAAAGCAGGGGGTGGAGAGAGCCTTTTCGCTGGTCAGAGCCTCGGATTCTCCCTACCTCCCCCCCTCATATTTAAAAAATATTATAAAAGTTAGAAATGAGTTAGGGTTTGGGCAGCCTTTCTGGGTAGTTTTTAAATGAAATTGAAAAAAACCGTTTGTACAGTAGGTGTATGTGTATATAAACTTGATTTTATTAGTGAACATACATTAATTTTTATTAGTAAATATAAATTGCTTGCATTGATTTGATTTCATGTTAGAATTATTTTATTGTCGTGACTTAAATGACTTACAAATTGGTAATCTTTATTCGGGGTACAGTAAAGAAAGTCTTCTTTATCAAAAGGTTTGGCTGAAGTCAATTCTAATTTCATTTTAATTTTGTCCGTGTTGTGAGCAATATTTCATGATCTACAAAATATTGTATTGTTGTATACTACGGCAGTATCAAAAATAAAAGCTCGCTTGTCTAGGTTGACCTTCTCGTATCTGCAACCTTGCGCTCGGTAGGTCATCTCTTATTATTGGTGTTACTGGACGGGCGCCCTTTAACCGTTAGAGGGGGCCTTGACCATGTGATCGGCCACTCACCTGGTCCATGGATTGACTGTGTCTTATATAAACAGGGTTATTAAACTTATCGGCCATACGATTATTAGTGATCAGTCGAAAGTTGCATTTATTATATGTACGTGTAGGTCCGTACATATTATATAATTTGTGGATCACTTTGCTACAAACCTCTAACACATGGGTTATGTTGAAACAGACATGTAAATCCCCCCTGTTTTCTTACGTTTACAGTCTGTCGGTTAGCTCAGTCAATCGCTTGGATGGATTATATTATTAATTGTAGCATAGTTTGCTATAACCATTCCCTCGCCGATTGTTCATATATTACATTAAAAACAAATTTTTCAATATTTTATTTTGTTTTGTGCGTTGGTTTGCTGAAGACTTTCTTAACTGACATCGGATTTTATTTTGATCTTAGTGTTATGTTTCATTTCGTATTTACTTAACTTAGGAAGAATATTTTTGTTGATATATCATCTCATGTCATAAAGATCTCTGAGAGCATCTTTGCCTCGTTTCTTATTAGTGCGATTTACTAGAACCTACAATTTCCTATTAGGTGTGATATATTCTGCACTGATTTTCATAGTTTTCTGCACCTTCGCGCTGATATGTTGCTTCCATGCATTTTAGCTGGAGCTTTGTCCTTCATATTTCCGCATCATTTTCATATATGCCATGCTATATGTTTACAATATGCCATAATTTTCATTTAAAAATTAATAATAAGGTCACGGCCTTATCCCACATAATCATGTTTTGTTCTTTGTTACATTACTTGGTAATTTACTCTTGTCTTAAGAAGAGATGAACTCCCTTGTGCAGTCAGACCCGTACTGTAGACAACCTCCAAATATATATAACCTGCTTACTAAAGTCACACTTTACATGTCTTGAAAAATTCAAGTTTTCACAAATACCAGCATTTTCAGTCCCCATGGGAGGTTTTACAGGCGGGTTGACTGTATATATATAAATACCCAAGCACCCACCAATAAATTAAAATGATAATAAATTCTGCATTGAAAATCTTTGCATTTCACTGTAGTTTCTGTTGCGTTGATAAATTACAGAAATAAGCATTACGTTACGTTATTAGGTTAGAATGATAAATAATGCCAGGAAATATCGGTGTATTATTTTGTAAATCACAAAGCCTTAAAATATTACCATTATCACATATTTACGTTCATATATAGCTATATGATGAGTTAATAACTTTTAAATCTATTCAATATATAACGAAATCTTCATAGTTATTTTTTAAATATTGCAGATATGAGTTTTTAACAGCCGATAGATGTATTTGTACCTCAGATTTAAAATAAAATTGGTTTGTATATATAATGTACACACCCGAACGACCAGTATGGCAAAGAAGCTAAATGTTTTAAAAGAAACGTATGAAATATATTGCAAAATATATTGTTTATATAGATGTAGATATATAAGCACTGGATTAAATCCATCCCTTCAGTCAAAGGATATTAATATATCTGATTCATTTAGCGCTTTTGCCCATTACTTTATTATAATAAGACACAAATAAGCTCTATGAGATGTTCGCGCTTTGACTGCGTGGAATTAAGATCAGGATTTATAAAGTATCCATCTGGTGGGGGAGGGGTATTTGAATTATTCTGACTGGTCAAAAGCATGGCTTGGACGGTAGCATGCATTTCCACTACACTTCCGTCCATGAACAGGCTCAATCAAACCGAGCCTGCAACATTTTCGTTCTGTCGTGTTGAGCGACCTGTGAAGTTTCCACTTTTCTCTATTTTATTCAAATTATTCTGATTCGTCAGGACAGATGACCGCCAGAATAAATCAATGAACCACACGCCGTCATTAAATGTGACACACGGTTTTTCAAATGTTTTCTGTCAGTTTGGAATTAAACACTCCATTATTTGTAAAAGTTTGTTTTTTGAGTGGTTTCTTTTGAAATCGGGGCAGAACTTTTTATTATGTCATGCTGACACAGCATAATTTCATAATGTTTTTCATTTGTAGTTATAATGTTTAACATCAGGGCATACATTTTTTATTATGTCATGCTGACATTGCATAATTCTATAACTTTTTTTATTTTGTAGTTATGTTGTTTTTATCTGATTAATGTTTAAGTACTGCCTGAAACGCAAATATGCCATATTAGATCTGTAATTTTAAAGTAATTACAAACATCCAATAATAAAATAAAATCTGGAAAGTAGATCCCTCGGAAGCACCGAGAACAAGGCAAGCAGTGAAAATTGCAGACTCGGTTTGATTAAGTCTGTTCATGAGCAGTAATGGAAATGCAACACTGCCCACGCCCCCTAGCACCGGCTTAAGCAGTATTCAATCTTCAAATCTAAATGAGTTGAGATCAATGATCCCGAAGGACCAGAAAATATAACAACACTGAGATGAAGTCGGGGCGACTTTTTACGGCCGCCACACAGCACTTAACACCCGCTGTTGTGAAGTAAATAAAATCTGGAAAGCAGATCCCTCGGAAGCACCGAGAACAAGGAAGACTTGTTAAGTACTGTATTGTTATTTGGTGTATATTGAATCTTCTGTGTTTACAAACTTTTAACTTCAATGTAAGACAAAATATATTTCAGTAATGTTGTTTGGCTGAAGTCAGTGTGTTTTATCTTCTGGGTATTCTTTACGTTTCAATTTGTTATATTGTATAGATATATGTCGAAAAGGAAGAACCAAATCTCGTTTACAATCTTTCAATACGCCAGCATGTGTTTGATAAACAAGTATATTATCATTCTTTCTGACTGACTGTATAAGTATCTTTTCTCGGGAAAAATAAACTTCATTTTTTTTATAAAATGGTTAGATTTATGGTGGGGTCGAAATCAAATCTTAAAAGAAACACACTTAAATGATTAAGCGTAAAAGAAAAAAAAACGTCCTCAGACTTGGCAAGAAGTTACAACTCCATTAACAAATGAATGAACTAATTGGTCAATAAAAAAGATTTATATATCATACCAGTACGTGTGAACAGATAGGATAGAGTTTATCAATTCAACTACAGGGTGTTCGTAGTGAACAAATCGGTGTTTTTAAAGTTTTTCACAATTCGGAATAACACGTTTGAAAAGCCGGATTTTGTTTTTAATTACTGTTCTTAGAAATAACTTTTATCGACACACTGATATTTAGAAAAAACTTTTTTCAATTAATCTTTAGTTAGACAATCGCAAATCTCCGCAGAATAAAAGAGCTCCCTAGGGGACATTACAAACTGAGTGTTTTGATTTAAAATGCTTATTGTTATATGTTTTAGACGAAGCATTTAGAATATATTTCTGATATATTCCATACTCATCTATTGTTTGTATATCACAACAACAATAGTAAGTGTAATCAAAAATGTACACTATTATTCGCTATGGGACCAGTTGCTTCAGTTCTAGAAAACAAGCCCAACAACGTATTTTTTACAGATATTCGGCTATGGTTTATGTTGATTAATAGTTATTTTTTTTGGGGGGGGGGCGGTCGGATTTAACGTCGCACCGACACATGATAGGTCATATGGCGACTTCCAGCTTTGATGGTGGAGGAAGACCCCAGGTGCCCCTCCGTGCATTATTTCATCACGAGCGGGCACCTGGGTAGTGATCAAAAGTTAGGCCAAATACCTTTATACATGATATAACACGGAATCATATATAATTCTTCCCCAACAGAAAGACGCAGACAAAAATACAATTGATCATAAACGATTTCCAAAAGATTTTAGTAACTTTTTTGTTGATTTTCTGATAATCTCTACCATCAAATAACCGAAACGAATGTGATCTTTATTGTGTGGCATTATATTAGCATGTTTGGCATACAAATATTATTCTGTTGTTTTTACTTTCTTATAGAATGCAGGGCTATGTTTTCTGCTTTTTTCAAAATAATTAACATTTGTTTTTATTATAGCTGACTTGAATTTCTGGAAAAATAATATCCACTTTCGGACGAATTTTGGAAAATAAGCAGAAGCAATGCGTTCAAAATAAAGTTTTAAATTTAATGGTTTCGTGATGAATCCATTAACGTGTGATACAACGTTCTAATTAGATGACAATATATTGTATAATTAACAATCTTTCTAATTAATGAAGCCAATATTTTGTCGATCCTTCCAGTTTCTGCTACTAGACAGCCTCAAGTATAAGTTCTAATTATTCTAATATAAACTCTTTTTTTTCCTTACAGAGTCATATAACGCGTTAATGGATAGAAAGCAGACTTGTCTGGAAACATATTAACCAAATTAACAAATTACCACAATGCAAAAATGATTCACAATATGTTACGATCCGACTCAATTTCATTACAGCCAAATATAGTATAATATGGCATGATACACCATTGTCTTAGATTTTAATGATATTTTACTAATGTAATTAAGATTCCATCGCATTGATATGTTTGAAGGCATAACTCATCGTCCTCCCGTGTGCGGTTCTAACAATGCTAGATATAATATGAAATGCGAGATTGGTACAGACTTTTATAAATCACTTTGCACTGCACAGACATCAGTACCACTCGTTCAACAACCTTTGTTATTATTGTATATAACCTCTACTGACAAAGCTGAAAGTTTGTTAATAATCTAGAGATATACGTGCACGCACCCACACAGCAAAACGTACTCAGATATTTGTATCAAAACATATAATTGTAGCTTCTGTGTTTTAACTTTACTACTAATAATCCTAAAATGCATTTTCAGGTCATCTTCAGCAATAGTATTGGAAAAGATTTGAACATACGTACGCATTTAAAACTATAGTTGACTGAAATGGATTAAAACACATTCTCACGTTTTATTTGTAATCGTCATTTATAAAATTACTGGGATAAATGAACATTTCAATCAAACTCTTTTTGTTTTATTTTAGGCGATTTTTTTTTACTCTTTAATGACTTAAAAATTAACACCACAAAAACGTCCTTCAAAACAGCAGTAACTCCGATAGTCGTTAATAAACTGAATAAATGTATCATGAATAAAATATTTAGATTTCATTCTTGTGTGTGTACCTGTGCGGAGGATTTGTAACATATAATATAACTAAGCAGCGTCTTAAGTTATAGTACGTTTCCTTGAAGAGGGTCAGACGATTAATTCTATCTTAAAACTGATGCAGACCAAACTAAATTTCCCGACCAACCACAAACACAAAGGTAGTTTTGATATTTTAATAAAGATTCTCAACTTATTTCCTGTTATACAACGTCAAAGCAAAATTTCAAACTAAAATTCTTAACAAGGTTTAAGAGAACGTTTCACAAATTCACTCCACATGTCATTTGAAATTGCATAGTAAGTATTCAAGAGGTGATCTTATGATAATAAGTACAGACTGTCAAAGTTAAGTGTTTACTTATCAAATAAAACTGGAGCATTCAAGGTTGTGTGCCAAGAATACCATGTTTTAGGAGACTCCCCTGCAAATATGTTTACATTAGTCATTGTTTGCACATGGAAGCTAGAAAACAAGCACTAACCTGATCGTGTTATCCAGTAGTTTTAAGGTAACGAATGAGATACGGTTTAAATTGTAAATATGTAAAGATATCATCTGAACTAGGTGCATCTGATTTTTGTTTTTGTTTATATTTTCTTTTTTGTAAACTGTCAATATAGTGCTTAATCATAAGTAATCAGGTTGTAGTGTTTTGTTAAATATTGGTCTAGACACCCCGAAAATGCTGAAGCAGACATATTTTATGGATACTGTTCCCTAAGATTGCTTACAACGGTGTAACATATTGTCATGCTATTGGGAATACTTCGTGAAAACATTTTCTGATTTTGTCAGATACACAAACACTGTAACAAAATAAGCGAATAGCTTAACCCTCCAGCGTAACGACAAACTGAATTTTTTATGTGTTAATGTCATTGACAGAAATTGCAGCTTCCTGCCAGAGCTTTCTTTAACAGATAATCGCGTTTTACTTCAAGGTTTTCAGGTCAGTAAAAAGATATGGATACATTTGATTTTAGCAACCGTCTGGTCAGCTCTAGTTGATTCTGTTACGTGTATCCATGTCAAAAGTTATCTGAAACCTTTTTCTGAAAATTTAGAGGTAGCTACTTTACTGTTTGTATTTCTCCCAATTCAAATGGAATATCATTCACCTGACTGACTATCATGTCAGGACGCCCTTCATTTATGGCATAATAAACGTCTTTACAACTGAACTTCTGTGAATGATTATCCTCTACTAAAGTATACATTTGAAGGTGTACTGTTTATACATGTATGTATATCTTCTACATGCAATGCAGACAGTTATCATATGATTGTGACAAAAGTTGAAAGTTTAAAGTTTCAAAGCTTTTGAGATTTTCCTGTTTTGTAATTGATTAAACCAAATCCTCGTATGGTACTTAATCATGCTAAAACCACAAAAAAAACGTTTACGTTATGTCCTTTTAAAACATTGTTAGGTCTTTGCATATGCTGTGACGCTTTACTTATATAGTGTAATACAGAAAGAAGCAACGGGTCTCTGGTTGCTGTGTTATTGTTACCTCATGTAAAAATGAATGTTAAAGTCACAAAGCAATCGTTGTAAATGTCTTGCAAAAGTCTTGGCAGGTTAACCAACAATGAAACAAAGTGTTTCAGGTGTAAGATATTGGCAACATCGCTAGATGCTTCTTATATTCGAATGTCTGTATAAACTATATAGCCAGTCGAGTCAATCCCTTAGCACCATCGAAAACCAGACCCAAATTTATATCCGCTTCTTCACCAACCCAAAAGGCCACATTGTCACACATTTTCAACTAAAATCACGAGAAATGTTTTTTTTTAAAAAAGGGCTTCAAAAATAATCCTGGACACTAATAATGAAGTTTTCGTTTGGCCCTTCATGACTTACTATAATTAGTAAGAACCTGATAACAATATATCATTGAATAAAATTAATTATTAATGAACGTTGATATGCAGATGATAAGGCCAATACATTGTTAATTCATAATGTCAATTATTCAGAAATATTGTTTGCTGTAACACCGCTTATCACGACTTCCAAGCGCTGGTGGCGGGAAGTATTATTTCAGCACGGTTGAACTCTGGGATTCCGTAAGGCAACCGGATGACTTCTTCGCAGGAAGGATTTCTACATCACAGGCAAAATGTTCAATCCGCAGCGGAGGTGGGCATGTCAGTGCCCGAAAAAGCAACAATAATTTGTTTAAAAGCATATTAAAATGTTTGACACGTCACGTGTTTCCAAATATAGGGAATAGGGGCGTGAGGAGAGTTACACTTTCCATTCCCTCTCATGAACAGATTCAGTCTGCTACTATTTTGCTTTGTTGCATTCAATGCTTCAAGAGGATCTTCTTACAGATTCTTTCAAGTATTATAACAGAAATCTTGAAGTGCCATGTAGCGGGCGTAAAAAGTCTCCTCGTATTTTAATTCGTGTTGTTATAATATAATTCCACGGTTGTAGGGGGCGTATGGGGTATTGCACAGAAGCCATGAACAGACTCAAACATATCGAGCCTGCTATTATTTTGCTTTGTTGCTTCCAGAGGATCTTCATACAGATTTTATTTTTAAACAATATTTTTGAAATTAAACTGGACATTCAAAATAATATGGTTTTCCAGCCTGAATATGTGCACGGGAATTTTAACCAAAAGTATGGATATATTTTACAGTTTTACTTTCAATTCAATTCATTTTTTCATTTCCAACATGGACACAAACTTTTTCAGTTTAACATGTTTGTCAATGTTTTCTGAAGGATCATTATGACAACTGCGCCGAAGTTCACGCCAGCGTAAATCCGTTTGAAGTGTAAAGTTCTTTTGATATTTCCTCCTTATATTTCTTCGTCAAGGGCGCTGCAATTAAAACATACGAACAGTACATTTGCATTATAATGTTTCTTAAAAATTAGAAGTTTATTCATCTGATTTCTCCCTTCGAAACAGATTATTATATTATAAATGCTGACCCCTATCTTTGCATGAAAATGGAGGCATGGAAAAACATCGGCAAATGAATAAACTGCTTACCGATATACTAAAAGACTACAAAATTATTTGAATAGAGCCAGTTGAACAGAGCATTACTCAAATGTTTAACATATTCTCAACAAATAACAATAGACAATTACTAAAACTGGCTGCAAGAAGTATGTTTATTTGCTTTTGATGCAATAAAACAGAGCACACAATGTAAGTGAAAACTGTCATTTTTAATTTCTTAAAATGACGTGTATTAAATATCAGACAACAAAATAAGCTGTTATTCAAAGGACTTCGGACACTATCATATGCTTCTAGCCTACATTTTAAATGCAAATTTCTCATTAAGCATTTGAACAATACCCAAATCGTTTTGAGTCAATGATAAACCAATGTATTAGTTAATTTATTACAGCAGAAACTGATTTGTATCTGTTCCTATCAAGATGTTTTTCTTATTTTATCTAGGCCAGGGTATATTTTCTTGAAAAAATAAAATGTTTAATTTCCGTAAAAATATAATGTCATCACTTTACGGAAGTTTTAAATATATGAATTCCAGTCGAAAAAAGTGATAAAATCTGTTTATTTAAGGTAAAAATAACATTTTAAGATTAAAATCCTATAAATAAATGAAAAGAGAACGATATTTTTGCAAACAACCTGTACTTGATTTATCTATACACTGTTCTAATGTAAAGTTATTGATGCATTACATGTGTGAATAGGTATACATGTATAAGTGACCGGTCATTTTTATTACAGTGGTTCAGGTAGTTATTTAAGTACATGTACATGTCTGTATAGCTCTGTTATAAGTGATGGCAGATATTTGTGTGCTGTATAACATTAATACTAAGAAAAGGCAGTAATCTTATCAAGGCCGTAGGGTGGGTTCTTGCTTGGGATAAATACCAGTGGCACAGATAATATTTGAGCCGCGCCATGAGAAAACCAACATAGTGCAATTGCGACCAGCATGGATCCAGATCAGCCTGCGCATCTGCGCAGTCTAGTCAGGATCCATGCTGTTCACTAACAGTTTGCCTAATTTTTAATAGGCTTTGAAAGCGAACAGCATGGATCCTCACCAGACTGCGCAGATGCTCAGGCTGGTCTGGATCCATGCTGGTCGCAAAGCCACTATGTTGTTTTTCTCATGGCACGGCTCATTTCGCTTAAACATGTAATAAAAATGTATCCGAAATGACAGTTCTTTCTGAGGCTTGCCTCAGGAAGCTGGATCGGAAAAAGTTAAATTGGGATAAGTCTGACAACAACCCATCTATAGATAATGTTGTCTATTCAGGGCTGAAGTTGTGGGCAAAACATATTCGAAATGTGTCATCTGTAGGACTAAAGTAGAAGCAGGTCTCTGCATAAAAATTCCACCTGAAACTCGGCTGGACCGTTTAGTTCGTTTTTTCGTCTAGCCGTATTTGTATATGCCATCTGCATGGAAAGCGACTTGACACATCACTTTCGTGGCATCACACTGTGTGTGAAACCGTCACCGATATGACCTGCCAAGAAGCTAATGTTCTTGACCTATGCATGACAGGCATATCAATGCCAAGCGTTATTTCTGTTGGATAGACTATAGTCAGGATCAGATTAACTGCTGTGCACATATTGCCTCTTTTTTTTGTGTTTAGGCCTAGTCCGCCGCAAAGAACAATCTTCAATTCAGTTTTCACAGTAGGAAGAACATGAAGTAATGAATGCGTGTGACATTTAGTATGTGTAAAAGAAATAAATATAAATGCACAGAAGAAGATGAAGAAATAAAGAAATGAAAAATATATAAAAAATACAAAAAAAAAATAATAAAAGCAAAATGGAAAACAAATTACATCTTCATCGCTAGTGGCGTGCGTGTTGCGAGGAGGGCATGCAGAAGATTACCTGGTGTGTTGCTAGTATTTTACAGCACACATTTGCCGATCTACTGCAACAAACAACCAGGATAAGCCAATGAAAATTTAACCCAACGAATAATAATGAATTCACAGTATTTGCTTCTCTCACTACTATACATGTATAACATGCCTATATGTGCCCTTTCAAACATTTGTATAGTATTTGAGTTACAAACAGATGTAAAAATATGTGACTATCAAATTATTAAAAATGAATATAAAAAGTATTGGTTACTTTACATTTGGGAACACCCTGTAGTTATATTTTTTGTTTAAAAGTACTGCTCCACCCCTTGCATCAACACAATAGTCACAGATAATGTGTATAATTAATATCTACATATGCTGGCCAAATATGGTTTTGATGCACGGGTGGGAACAATGTTGTTTAAAGCAAAATAGCTTTTATATGTATATAACAGGGTACGTAATTCTATTTAGAGCAAAAATTACCATTTTATGAAACAAATATTGAAAAATTTGATTTTAAGAAATAATCTCAAATATGTATTTTGATGGTATATGTAATTAAATACTTATTTCTCAGTGGTTTATTTTTCACTCTTGGAGTAGGCAAATTCATATAGAAAGTGTCCGAAGTCCTTTTCAAAGTTAAATGATGTCTATCTAATACAAATTAAATGAAAACAATAAAAACCGCCGAAAATGCAACATATTGCATCGACCCATCCAATTTGATCAACAAGTTTTGTGATAAGATTAACATAATGTTATTATTTATGCTATATCATACAAATCTATACAATGTGACCTACATTATATACTTGCTCAGTTATAAATATATATGATTTCTTATGATTGTTTTCTTTTACTTCCAAAAGACAGCTATGGGACTCTTTTACAATTCTTAACAAGAAAACTTAACAATGTCGTGTTAAGTTAACTTTTCTACAAAAGGTATGTCCACATCATTTGTACGGTGCTTTTCTACTGTGTCTTCTTTCAGAATCACAGAGATATGACTTACTGTCTTTTCAGCTTTCCACATTTCTGTCAAAGTCTTCTATGTTAAAATATAAAATGCAACACAGCTGTTGTGAGAGATCTCATACAAATATTTATATGACAGAATAGAGCAATGCCATAGTTGAATAGCTTGTGAATTACTCTCAATTATATATCTATCTTTATAATCCTATTATTTGCAAGTTAAAATCATTTTTAAATCGAAGCACATTTAATAGTAATTAAATAGTTTTCGAAAGTTAGCTTTTTAAAAAAGAAAGGCAATCAATGCTTTAACACATTCAATACTTTATCACAAAGGAATAAAATATTTTAGACACTGGTCAGACTTGAGAACTGTTTCATCCACCGCCCCCCCCCCACCCCCCTCCTCTCTCACACCCCCAACTCCTTTGTTATTTTTTAAGGACTAACCAAGAGAACATTTTCCCCAATATAACGCTCTTGTTTCACTTTACTGTAGATATTTCATTGAAGATTTTATTTTTAAAATATATTTTTGAAATTGAACTGGACATTCAAAATGATATGGTTTTCCAGCCTGAAAAGGGGCGCAGGGATTTCGACCAAAAGTATGGATATAAGAACTATTGTTGGGTTTAATTAACGTCGCACCGACAGAATTATAGGTCATATGGCGACTCTCCAGCTTTGATGGTGGAGGAAGGCACCATGTATATGTATCCCCCCGTGCGTTATTTCATCACGAGCGGGAACCTGGGTAGAACCACCGACCTTCCGTAAGCCAGCTAGATGGCTTCCTCACATGAAGAATTCAACGCCCCGAGTGAGGCTCGAACCCACATCGATGAGTGGCAAGTCAGCGACCTTAACCACCCGGCGACGGAAATCCCAAATAAGAATTGTAGAAGTAGCAAGAAATTGCTGTATCAAACGTTTGTGTTAAGCATCAGCTTCCATAATCAGAAAATAATTACGTGTTACGCACCATTTTCTCACTTTCAGTACTATTTCTCTTATTCTGAGGCGTAGTGGCAAAATATTAACAAAAATATGTGTTTTTTGCATACAGTAAACATACATTAGCAACAGCTTGATCGATACCTACTAAAAACTGTATTTTTTGATAAATTATTTACTGTAAGTGAAAGGCATCATACCATTTTATTTGGAAAAAGTTCCCGACTCGCTCAAACCTCGAGGTAATCTAAGAAATTAGCAAAGCTACAATTTTGGGAGATATACCGTCGGAAAGAGATTTTTGTAATCCTTCGCTATGTCTGATATAAGACGGTTGCGAATAAATGTCACTTACTTTGCATATCCGTCAAATTTGGTTTCGTGACCGCCATTTTATCAGTGTTATGCATCATTTTCCGTCACATGTTCCCCTATACTGTCCGGAGTTTACGACAAATGGTTTAGTTTAATCATATTTTATTGTAATCATCACACAAGACATTATGGTAATGTACATCAAGACAATATTGTACAGATACATATGTAAATAAATATACAACAGCAAACTATCATTATACAAGACATATAATTTTATATTACTACTGTACATTAGGAAGTATTCAGTAACTTTGCGAATGTGTGATAATACAAAAGGGTTGGACCACAAGTTTTGCCAACATTAGAAATCGGTCCGTCCCTGGCTGTCAAATTAATGTTAGATTAAACTAAATGGCGGATTTTTGGTCTTCTTTGAAAAACATCATTCATTCTTAAATCAGCTTTGCATTCATCGCGGAAACTACTGATGAATGACGTCAGTCAAATGGTTTAATCAACATGGAAATTTTGTCTAAATCCTAAAATAATCCTGTATCATTAATAATATTTCAAAAGAGTTACTTCCTTGCACGCATCGCGTAATTATATTGCTGATAATGCACCGTACGATCATTATATTTTAAGTAAATCGTACCGCTTCAATGGGTTTTCTTTTAATCATCGCCGCTTTTAGCATTGTTAATTATTCAGTTAATTATGCAACGGTATCTCTTCAAAATAATGCTGCTGTGATTATTTAACGATAATTGCATCGAACTATATAATAATTTGTGTAATAAGACAAGTTACACATATATTTCCACCACTTGTTCATTTAAAATGCAGTGCAGTTACGCTGAATGGAAGACCTGGAAATTCGCCTATCTATGCAATATGTGTCTCCAAAGGTAATATTATCACAAATAAATACTAATAATTAACTAACAAAGAACTGAAGTAACACCATTTGGATAATGTTTTATAATATGGGCAAAGTGACGTCCTGTCAAATTTTATTATCTGCTAGTGAACGGAACCTGTAATTCTCCGCGAGTCCTGCCTCCGGCTAATATTGTTACCTTCCAGTATTCGGTTTTTATATAAACGAAGTCTTCACATATCAAAATGTATAAAAATATATTGTATCGTTAAGTATTTCATGTTTTCAAACAGTCATGGCGTTTATATAAAATTGTGCGTCCTTAAGGTAGTTCTGCACGTTTGGATCGAAATTTTTTCTACAATGTAGAATTTGATTAAACTCTGATTTTTCAAAACTTCAGAATATACCTCGAAAATTCAGCAAACAAAAAAGATAGGATCGTGTGCTTGATTTTTTGCTAGACTGATTTGAAAATAATTAGACCTCACGCAACTTTTCATAATGGAAGTCTATGGGAAAATCATAACTTTCATAACATTTTCACAAATAGAAATTGTTCTACAATGTAGAATTTAATTAATCTTCCCACAGTTGCAAATAAACACATGGCCTATAATGTGATGAAATGAAATGTATAGGTCCGTGTGCTTAATTTTGAGATATTTGACCATGGTTAAAGTGAACCGCACTTTTCACGCTAATTTTAAGACATTATTTCGAATGTTTAGCGTGTCAGATGTTTTAATATCATATTTTAACTTTAGAAAGACAGTAACAGTGCCATTGTAATAAATTTACTCATAGGTTGCTATTAATTCATAAAATGATTTTCATTTCCGTACGCCGAATCCAGGCTTTATTCCACGTTTTCCGGAAAAATGACGTTTCGCCATCACTTCCGGTTTATCAAACGTGCAGAACTACCTTAATTAAAATAGAACATAAAATGGAATCCCACTTGCCGAAAGATAGTTTTCGTCTAAAACCAATCAGTTTTCAAAATTATGTTTATCGTAGGGGTGTCAAAACTATATTTGACATGCAGTCTTTTGAAGAATTTATCGGAATTACCTTTAGAAAAAAAGTATCTGGAAATGGCGAGTGGATATTATCTATACTGTTCATATTCATTTGTTGCTGTCTGTACTCTTTGTTTTCAATGTAAAATGTATATAAAAATATCTCAACTTGTAAAGCGTTCCTTCTTCAGGTTCTAGGGACCGGCTGAACTGTCAGTTTATATTCATAATTTTTATACAGACATTGCATTACCTATTTACCCTAGTTTGACTCTTTTTCACTGTTTGACTGATTTATCGATCTTGGATAGAGGCCACCTATTCTAAACTGCAAAATATTTCAAATAAATCTTATAGTCTTCAACTTTTTTAGAATGAATTCATGACGAGAATGTAAATTGTTAATAGTTGTTATTGCTGTAAATGTTTTCTAAATGTTTACAGGAATACAATACGCAACGAAACTGGATGTTTGCATGAAAATATTTGCCAGTTCTTAAAATAAAAGCGTTGTATCATTTAATACTTTAAATCTGCAACATCTGCAATTTGTCATGTAGTGACATAGTGCCGAGCCTGTTACACTTTATACATAATGTTTCCATAAATACATTTTAAAGTGTTCTTTTAATTTATTGTTTGCATGAAAGGAGTGTCGTAACTACTGATAAATACAAACGTGACATACTGTCATGATGCACTGATAAGTGACTACTATCATCTTTTGTTATCAAACATTGCGCGCAGTAATGTTGCTGCCATGTGCAAATATCAGAGGTGTCTGAAAATTAGCGAACGCGTCTCAATCGATTCATTTTAAAAGTAATGTAAAGCCTGAATATTAGTTATTTTGTAATTTTGTTTTGCTAAGTAATGTAACCATATTTAGTAAAACGATGGTCAATTATATGTTTGTGACACATCTGGGAAGAATTTAAAACAGGTTTTTGGACCTTTAAAGCGGCATTGAGCACATTTTTTATTTTTTGTTATAGAGAATGATATACTATAATTTAATCTGATGCGTCGGTAGTCCTGTTGAGGATATCAATAAACATTATCAATATATTTCTAATAAGCTTTTTCAGCAATGTTATTGTCATTATAAAGTATGTAAATACTTTGCTAAGTTTTTCTTAAATTCAGATTTTGGTTTTTAAAAATAATAGTATTTTGAAAAACACTTTTGCCAGACGGCATATCAAGCCCGATTATTATGGGATGTTGTTTACAAACTCCGATAGAGTTAAGATCGTGGTAATTTTACATTTGTTTCCTTAAAAAAAGATACGTTTTATTAAAAGAGGTTACGATCCAACTGTCATGAGACACACCGCATGTTTATTGTTCAGTCATTTTACAATGGACGCTACGCTTTCCTCTTTCGTTATGTCTGACGGAACAGACAGAGGACTCCAACCGGGACTGTGCTGTTTTGATACCTGTCTACTGGCCTGTTTCGGCAGGCCCGTAAGGGTGTTTCTCGAAAATTAGATGCATGTTTATTTTTATTAAAGAAGAAATATCAATTATCATGATACAGAGATGTAGATATTGAATAATCACTAATATAAAAAATTATGTTCAAATCTCAAACAAAATTAAATTAATGTCCAAGACATGACAGAATAAACAAGTTATTTGTTCTCCTACCTTTTAACGAAATTCGTTCCTTTGTAAATTCTAGATATTTTTGTATATTTTCTAACAAGTTAAAATTTGGTTGATGTTATATAATACATAATATGATATCATAACATTATTGTTTTATTGCAATGTTTTATAAATTGTTCACAAAGTTGTTCACAAAATACTTTCTTATGATGATTTATGTTGACCAAAAATGTTTCAAATATTTCATTTTGTACATATATTAAAGAGGTAAAACTAGATTTCTTTTAAAAGAAATTAAGTATGAACGTATTCAAATGTTTTAATGAAATCTATCAAAATAAATATTTAGGACAAGTCGGCAACTAACATAATATGTAATGACAACAGCAATATCTACCCCACAGTAAATTTCATGTTTTTACTTTCAGGTAGGTTTGTAATAAAATCTTTTCAATGTCTTTAATCTTTGCTGCATTTTTTACTTTGTAATTGATGCATGCACACAGCTGTAGGGTTTTGTTTTTTGGAGGTGTGACTATTCCTGTTGGAATCTAGTCCTTGTTTCGGTTTTAGCTGCTCAAATAATTACCTAAAGAACATAACATGTATAACAACTGTTTATATATGTTTGGAGAAAGTGATGTCTCTGAATTACCAGTATAGATAAGCAATTGTCGTACCAAAGAAAGAGGCAATGGTCGTTCATGTCCGGATAAACGAATATGGCAAAACACGGTCTCTATCATTAAAGAGTGCTTATTTTCTAGTATGTTAACGGTGCTACTTGGTGACGGTCAATGTGTATTCTAATATTATTGTACAAATTTAAACAGGTAGGCTTTGACAGCTTAGCAGCAGCGAAATAACAGATTTTATGCTCTCAAAGATTACTCTCGGACGCGCATTAAGAGTTTCTTAATCTTGAGAAAAGTATATTGACAATGCAGTATTTTAGATACTGAATTTATCTACCGTTTTATATATTATGTAGTTCTGCATGACTGAAAAAAAAACGTAAAAAGGTATGGCGTAACGTCATTTATTTCTGTATGATCATAAAATTCTTGTATCTTATTACTTTTATTTGCTAATGGAAAGGAAAAAAGATGTGTTTTATCTTCGTCAGTCTGTTATGCTAAACATGGATTTATGTCCCATGTCACATTATCCTTTTAATAGAGAAGACACACGTGTAGATTTACAAGTATAATGCAATATACTTAAACCATAATAGATCTTGGAATGTGGTTATATTTCGATCTTCTCAGATCGTTCAGCACGACTTCTATGTCGTGTTATTGGTACTGTTTAGTTTCTCAACAGGACCATTTCGGCCTGAGTGGTTCCAATACTCCCGCTTTCATAGCCTTGGGTATTGTATAATCACCCCTTGGATATAGTGCCTGTTTTTTAATTTTGTCTTTTGACAGTTCCTGTGATACGCAGGCTCCATAACCTCAGATCCCCTTTCTAAATTCCAGTTTGTTTAGTTCTGCTCATTGTTTTCTCGTTTGGGGCAAACCCTTTACTTTGTCTGGGGACCAAACGCCGCTCTTCATGGAATTACACGCCTCAACACGTGTATCATTGAAGGTTCCATGTTCACCGCCGTTTGAATACATCTGCGGATGTCTCTAAATTGCTTTATGTATTTTTAACATGTGTAAATGTTGAGTTCTGCTCAACCCGGGGCTAGAGGGCGTGGACGGTAGCATGCATTTCCACTACCGTCCATGAACAGGCTCAACCAAACCGAGCCTGCAACATTTTTGTTGGTCGACCTGTGAAGTTTCCACTTTTCTCTATTTGCTTACAGTCTTTGTATTAACATAGATAAATAAAAGATAGAAATGGCTTAAACTCATATAATATATTTTATCTATGGTTCACTTCCATACAGCAATTACTTTCAACTTTTTGATTTTAAGGAAAACTGAAATTGCAATAGTTTCTTATATAGTTTTACTGACGAAAAATCTGTAGCAGAATATAAAACAGTATATCGTTAGTGTTCTAGACATTTATCATATAGTTTTTGTAAGGAAGGTTTCAATTCTGTTTTGCTTTTGGTTTTTGAACGCTTGAGATATTAAGTTAAATTATCAAGTAAAATCTTCATCCATTCCCCAAGCGAAATTCTATTTAATATTTTATTGTTTATAGTTTTGTTTGCAATACTAATGCCACTTCAACAAACACGAAATTTTTATCAAAAAAGTAAGTATTCAGTTTTTTTTGTGTTTTTTTTTCACTTCTATAGACCTTTTTAAAGATGCTACTGGTTGCCATGTATTTCACCGGATGTTTTTATTTCAATGCACATGCGCTCTTTACGTGTGGCAAAAGCACGCTCAACAAAAAGTAATCCTACATAAAATAATCATTGTATTACGGATCGTTTAGCCAAAATAAAGATATTTATTATACAGAATGCTTTGATTAAAGATATGTATGATATTAATAATATCTTACTGGAGAAGCCGGCTTTATTCTTACTTTCGTCAGAAAAGAACAAGCATTCCCAAGTCTATTTTTTCCAGACACAATACAAATATTAAACTTGTTCTTTACATTTAAAAATGTCATAATTTCTTTCATTTTATCTGTAAAATAAGTTTTTCTCTCAAACTTCAAATAGCTGTTGTATATATTTTTCTCCGACCGACTTGAGTGACATCTAATTAATATGAATTCTTAGGGGACGCGGCTCTTTGTCACTGAAATTGCTGTTTTAGGAATTAAACCGGAAATTATTATGCAACTGACATAATAAAACATAGGTCACCTTGGTGATCAAGGCCATAAAATTATTCCGAGGATGTCACCTAATTAGACCGGATTATAAAACCGCTATTAGACCGCTGCGGTCACCATCCCCACCACTTTGATATTGTTAAATTAAAACTTAAAAATCTAAAGAATCAATAAAATTGAAATATAACAATTTCAAAATGATAATTATCTTTTTGAAAACGGAATGAATTGATCCCTATTTGGGTATAATTGGATACAAAATCAAAGGCGGGACTTTGTCCGTGTTTGTTAAATTTAGCATGGGGATGTGGGGAGCTTTATAGATGTGCTTGTGAGGTGGAGGGAAGGGTACATAAATTGGAATAAATCTGTAATCCAGTCAAAAATCTTCAGGTTTTTTTAATCCATAGTTCAATTTCTCTTTATTAAACTTTTAATTTTTAATTTCGACTTTTAATGATATTACGTCATGTAAGCTAATTGCGATAGGTGGTAAGTCCTGTCAGATCATGTTAGAAAATAAAACATCAGCTTTTATTAATTCATGGAAAATATCAATTTCTCATTTTCCTTTAACCTAAATTTGTCATGAGGAAAAATCAAAATTGCTGGAAATAGTTTATTGCCTGTTCATCATGAATCCCTAATCTTCAGTTTTTGACTTGACTAGTTATAATGCGCATTAGTTGAAGTATCTCATTTTGAGCAAAGCATTTATGCTCTCTTCTCTGTATGTAAAATAAAATAATATTGATAATGACTAAAATGAAGACAAGCACTTTCTTAGCCCAACTTCAAGTTGTTTTGTTGCAAAACCATTTCCGTAATGTTTAATTGCCATTAGATCATGTCTAAGGTATTATTTATGAAATATTTGACATTCAGTTATTACAGCACTTCCGGGGTAAGTACAGCATTGACTTTTAATAAGCACGCCAGTGAATTGTGGTACTTGTTTAATTCAGAATTTAACGCACAAGGGTATAATCTCACTTCATTTTTCATTCAGCTTTGAAAATGCACTTCTGACATTATGTCAAATAATTTCTCCAAGGGTTTACTGAAACTGAGATCAGAGATGTAATTTATGTTGATCAGTCTCTTGTGTGAATAGCAGACATATTTTTTAAAATTTATTTGACTTTGTGCAGTCCAATTACGACGAAAAGGTTTTATTTTCCTAGCAAGACAACTGTGAGTGACAAACTTTAACTGACAAAATTTCTCAAGATACTTCGGCACTTTCGGATCAAAACATTTTCTACACTAGATCTTGATTGAGCCCTTTTTCAAAGCATTATTAATTACAAATAAAAGGAAAGGATAGTATAGTATGCTTGATATTTTGCTGGATTGATTCGTGGCAATAGGTCCAACCTTTATTCAACTTACATTTATCCTTAACAGAGCATCGGATACAAGTATCGTATCGGCAAATAACAAAGGAAATTTAAGGTAATGATGCACATTTTATAACACTATTAATAGAACTATTCATACCACAGCTTTGCACATCATACGTATCAATCAAACTGGCTCCTCTTCTTTTATGCCATCCTGGTGATCAGTAGCTATTCAGAGGGGCGAACCCGACATGAACCCTACCCCAACCCCCTAAAAACGATTTCTGTCAAACATATTCTTCCGTGCAATTAAAAGCTAAACATTTTAAAAATAAGAATTCTTATTACAACGGGATGTTTTTATGCATACTGGGACATTTTTCTCTCCTCCTTTCGCATTCGCATGTTCCTAAAAAGTATCATTACTACAACAGTAAATAAAAACTGGAAAGTAGATCCTTTGGAAGCACCGAGAACAAGGCAAATAGTAAATCTAATCTGACAGCAAGTTTTTTTCCTTTACCTCGCACGCCATCATTACATAACTAATACCAAAGCGGCGATGTTCCTATGAGACTGGAAGGATGAAGCATACAAAAACGTTTTGCTCTGCTCGTAAATCATAATTTCATAACAACTATCTTAGGTAACATTCCTTACCTTTTTGCTGGCGTAATATGATCACTATTTCTATGCAACTGAAACCAAAAAGGTTAAAATATCAGCTTGCTTCGCTTACATGTCTTCATTTAGTAATATTTATTCAACAGGGAGTAAAATGAGCAAAGCAGTCCAGTTAACAGAGGATATGCACATCATGTTATATGAAACAAATTAAAACTAAATGTTTATCTGCATTACAGAGCTCTGAGAATGAGATATTTTAAACCATAATGTTGTCATTGGCCGACTGTATCTAAAATGGATAATCTTTTGTCGTCTAAGTGCAAAACAAATGTTTGCGCTCTTTCTATCTTTTTTTTAATATTTTGCAAATAAAAGACGTATCTCATATGGGTAATGTATAACCCATATCAAATATTAGCGCATACCGAGAAGAGTATATCAAACTAGGTGTACACAAGTATCCCTGAAATTGATTTAAGCGAATATGCTTATTTACCAGAATTGTGTGTATTTGCAATACGCACTGTTCTATATCTTACAAATTTCAATGTTTCTGTACTAGGTATTGGTATTGGATATTGTACTAGGGAGAATGAGGGATGTTGCACATTTGAGCCGTGCCATGAGAAAACCAACATAGTGGGTTTGCGACCAGCATGGATCCAGACCAGCCTGCGCATCCGCGCAGTCTGGTCAGGATCCATGCTGTTCGCTAACAGTTTCTTTAATTGCAATAGGCTTTGAAAGCGAACAGCAAGGATCCTGACCAGACTGCGCGGATGCGCAGGCTGGTCTGGATCCATGCTGGTCGCAAACCCACTATGTTGGTTTTCTCATGGCACGGCTCATTTCATTATTTTACATAAACAGACTGCTGCTATTTCGGTTGGTTGCATTCTATATTTCCAACGTGTCTTCTTACAGGTTTTATTTATTACCAGAAAAGTAGTTTATAAACACTTTCGGAAAGGTTACAAGTAAAACAAAAGAATAGTATACCAAGAACTCTGCAATAAAATATTATTTAACCCTTAGCATGCTAGATAAATTGTCGTCTGCTGGAAATGTCATCTGCTAAAATAGTAAAGTTCATTCAATTTGCTCCAAAATTGGAAGAAATATTGTCAGAGTAGCAAACAGCTTGGAACCTGATCAGACGCCGATTTAATCGGCGTCTGATCTGGTTCCAAGCTGTTTGCAAAGGCTGTTAAATTCGCCTGCAGCAGGCTAAGAGTTAACCATAAAAAAGATTAACGACGAAAACTGCCTGCATCGTTTGCAAACTAATGAAATTAACAATTGTAAAAAGAATCAATCTAGAAAATAAACTGCTAAATATCGTCTTCTACTGTGTATAAGTGGGAGAAAAACGGCCACATGAGGGACATATAATCATTTTTATTTCTCTGATCTGGGAACTTTAACATTTAAACAAGTGTGCTGGTAGCTATTTTCAATAAAACCTCATGAAATCATGTTCACAGTCTAAAACATAGGCAACTTAAAAATGTTCACGATAGAAGTGATTTACTATTCAAAGCAAGTACATTGAGTAGTCATGAAAACGCTTGGTATTAAAATATTCCTATAAAATGTCGATTTTGAAACTTCATTCAAAAGGTAATATATCAACGAATATTTTAAAATAAAGTGCACATCCTTTGTTAATATGAATTTAATGCAAACGGGTAATTAGCTGATATATGTACATATCCTGTTATTCCTATATGCATTGATAAAGGCTGGGTGATTTCAAAATGTTAAATCATCTCAAAGACAAATTTTTAATTTTGCACTAGTCGGTCCAATTATTGCATACTTTTATATGCCTGTATAGACTGATCAGCGATGTACTGAAATAAAAGAATATCTCGAGGAAGTCTCCCGTTTTTATGTATGTATATCTTCGTATTCACATAAAAATCGTTAGCTTTTTTGTCTATATTAATCAAAGTTGGAAAAATTTTATTTGGACACATCTAATAAAGAAAGCTCCGTAATACGAATTTTAATGCATGGCATAAAAGTCGGGTCACAGTGTGAAAAGTCGGACTATAGGCTACATCTTATGGAACATATATTTCTCAGTTAATTCGGTTTGCAAGATCGTGTAATCGTATTGACTTGTATTTATTTTGCTTAATCTATTTATCAAATTTCATCAAAAGTCAGTATTCAGTGAGTAACACTGATTCACTGATAGAGCTCAAACGTTCGATCTGAAAACACAAGAAAAAAATCCAAAAGGAGAAGCAGTGGCAACCAAATACAGCTGGAAAATTGTCAAGACCCAATGTCTTACAAAATTTGTAAAACAACATCTTCTTAGAAGGCAGGCTTTGATATACCTTGCCACAGACGGTGTTTTTAAATTACTGTTTGTAGTGTAATGCTCAGGTGTTTCTTTCAGAAGTTTAAGATTTTAAAAATTATAGAAGATGAAAACTGTACATTTCATAAATTGACAAGTCACTGACAAGATTTGACAATCTTCAGTAGCTTAAGGCTTGTTGAACTTGTAGGTATCCTTAAGTGATCCGGAAATTAGATAATGTGTCTGCTGTGTTTTCGTGTATAATCCTTTATAAACTCAATACACTCTGTGATCAGGGGAGGGGCCCAGGTACGGGCAAGGGACATGTCGTCCCGCTCCCATGAGCTGAAACTTAATAAGCTTTGTTAAGAGCTAGTTTGAAATATATTTATAATTAAGAAATCTTGTTAAATAGATCAGTAAACAGAACTGTTTTAAAAGACTTATTGAACGTTGATTATATTCATGAAATTAGACTGAACATTTATAAGTTACTGTGCATTGCTCTTCATAGAAAATAAATGTTAGAACTGTCGTAATGTGTTGTGTTTCAAGATAAGCTTCAGGTACACAGACCCAGTGCTACGTTACATGTTTAATTTCAAAACCTAATGAAGTACGATAAAACAAATTTAGTATAATATTTTGCAGTTTTAAGATAACGGTAGCCTCACTGAAGAAGCTTCCAGGTAATATATTGATAATGTTAACTGAAGTGTCCAGAATAACTACACGCTCTAGCAAAGTTTATTAGTTGAGAAATATACATTCCATAGGATGTTCCACAAGGTACATTTCCATCTAAATGTGGGAATATATAACACTAAACTTAAAATCATCTGTTTTGTCATATTTTTGTAAGGATAACACCTTTTTTATATATAAATAGATATAAGTCTAGAAATGATAGTATAAACCATTTGAATATCGTGGTATATTGTTAATAGCGCGAAAAAGGCTTACCATAAAGTCACTTTCGTATCAATATAAAATAAATCTGAAACAACTGGTGCACAATTACTTCCATGAGTATACATGTTACTCCTGCTGGAAAGCTGCATTCCAAAATATGACATGAAGGTTATTCAACAAAAAAGGGAAGAGATTCACAAACTTAGTGATAAGTTCACATCAGCTTCAGACGCAGTCTTTCGGTGCTGTGAGGCGGCTGTAAAAGGTCTCCTCGTACTTGATCTCAGTGCTGTTATATTTTCCGGTTCTTTGGAATCAAGGAGTTCATTCAGTTTTTATGTATAATGGAGTTTAGCTTAAATCAAGCAGATCGAGGGGTGAATGCGAAAGAGTTCTAAGTGCATATAACTAGAGAAGCACTTAGAACTCTTTCGCATTCACCCCTCGAGATGTTAGGGGGCATGAAGGGTGTTGCACATTTCATCACCTTTCATGACCATACCCAATGATATTATTTTTGCTTTTTGCTTGGATGCGTTCTATGATTCCAAAGGATCTTCTTATATATTTAAATCTACATATGACTTAATATGTCGGTGTGACTCTTAACCTATGACAAACAATAGAAGCTAAAATGATACTACAGACAATCTGCTCTACTGGATGGACTGGAATTTGGTCGATAGTTTGTTCAGATTTACGAAAGTGTTTGTATAAAAAAGGAAGTAAACTTTGATACAATTACTCATTTTAAATAAATGTTCTCGAAACCGATTTTTTAACGACTGTCAATCTATATTTGAAATACGTTCACACTTAACTTTCACAATTGAACTTATTGTGAACGTGTGCGCTAAATGAATGTAACAATAAAAGCTTTAACAATTACAGATATGTTTGCAAATAATGTGTATTTTGATTTTATTTCTTCAAGATAGTTTGAAAAGGTGTGGAAAACACTGCAATTTCAGCATGAAGAATATGAAATGTCTAAGCAGAATGTCAGTTTCAAAGATACTAAGGCTGACAGTTGACGTAAGTCTTTAAAATGTGATGTTATATCTAGGAAAATGTTAGGAAAGTACAGACTTCAACCGAAAAGGTGAACACATTTATTAAGAACTCTTTGATGTGAACTCATTTATACAGTGTATAGTGTAAAACTTTTGTGTGAAAAGAAAATCCATTGAGCGAGTACGGTAAAACTATTCATAAACAAATCTTGCTGAAATAGCGCCAGAGGACGTGTCGGCAGCGGTGCCGCTACCCGCACATTAGTGAACATAAAACATTTAATCGGATACATTATAATAGTATCTGACAAAGGCTGCGAGTTTTTAACATTGATCGCGTAAATGTCTGCAGCAAACAAGGATGTCAAAGAAGAGAAAGAATTGCAGAAGACACAGTCTGACGTTAAGCAATTATTTCATATAAATGTCACTTTCAAGTTGATTGTCTTATGGAGAACATTCATCATGTCCCTATTACAAATCGCTACGGGAAGGACGCCCGTAATGGCGCTCAATCATTGGACTTAATTGAAACATCTAGTGACATTGCTTCAAGTCTAGGTGCATACAACTACCAGTCAATTGGCGAGAACATAAAAAAAGGAATTAGACGTTTCCCTTGATCAACCAGAAGTACCAGAATGGTCAAGTTGTGGTAAGTAAAAATCACACAAAGTCTGGTGAGAATTGTATATTTAATGTTGTTTAGTAGATACATACAGCAGTTAAGCGTGATCAAGAGCGAAACAGATTTGTCACAGTGTTGTTTTTATCCATCAAAGCGCATATAAAACGTTCTATCCTTAAATAAACACGACCATTCATTATCGATTCACGGTAATATAGGGTTTTCAAAATTATGCAATACATGTATCTTACTTGTAGTAGGTTTGTATACAAGAGCATTTTTGTGTTTTACATTACATACTTTCTGTTGCCTTTGCGTATATTAGGGTTTCACCTGGAGGGGATAACTTTTATTTACACTGTCCTGTGACTTTGGAACATGGTGGGGGTAAGAGTGAGGTTAGGTGCACCATAAACCGGTTTAAGCTCCCCAGTGGTGGTGTTGCCACTGACCGTTCCAAGGCGGTGCACCACTGTGTTCCTTTGTTTGTTTGCTTTGTCCTTGTGTGATTGCTTTGTGTGTGTGGTGTGCGTGTGTTGACCGTTTTAGAACGCGGCTTTCCCTGTTGGATATTCTTCCTTGTTTCCGGTACGGTAGTCACAAGAGGAGATCCTCATTGACCACTTTGTCTCAGTTAACCAGAAACGAAAAAAATAGCGTAGCGCTTAATATTTCATTATTGTAGTACTTTAGGTAGAATGACATTTTGTTTGTTCGTACATTTTGGGTTTATGCCCGATGTTTTCAATAGTATTTCAGTTAATATATAACGGCGGGTAGTTAGCCAAATAAGTGTTCTTTGATTATGTGACAGTATTAACCTGTTCTCCGCAAGTAACAGTCAAATTCCGCACATGAATCAGACGTGAAGTATGAATGATTTTAGACACACAATCATTTTACCAGACGTCATGGAAAATACGCCTTACCCGGAGACCAAACTCGGGACTCAGTTAACTGTTGATATGCGCTTTCCCTGTTGAAAAGGCGTCCCACAGGGATCTACGTTATTGGCTTTATTATTTCTTTTAATGTTAACTATTCGTTCATGTGTTAATGTTGAGTTCTGCTCAACCCGAGGCTAGAGGGCGTTGACGGTGACTTGCATTACCGCTACTGTCCAGGAACCAAGCCTGCAAAATTTTCGTTTAAGTCGTGTTGGGCGGCCTATGGTTTTCCACCTTTATATTTTAAGATAATATTCATGACAAGCAAGCAGTTTTGGTCTCTTGAAGATTGAACCATGCAATACCTGTCAGACTTAATGCTGCACTTGCATAAATATTAAAATCTTGGAAAAAGGTGGAGGTATATTACGGAATTACTAAGATCTGACATGTGATGATGAATTTTCAAAGCTTTACACACAAAAAAAAGTATTGTAATGAAACTTGCAAATTTTATTAAATTCGCAATTGTAATACGGCTTAGCTCAAACCATGTTCCAGCAACGACCAGAAAGGTGGAGGCGCAGTTACACCAAGTCTTTCTAACAATCCTACGCCTGCATAGTTTGCACAAAAAATTGAGACAACCCATGCTGAAGCAGAAATTACGATATTTGTAATTTTATTGCATAGTTGTATTTTGTTCTGTTATGTCGTACTTTTGATGTTTTATACATGTAGTAGTTTTTATTTATATGTAGCTTACTATAAGATAACTTCATTGAAAATCAGAGTAAGGAAAATGTGTAACCCCTCTATGATTAAAGAATTCAATAATTTACTTAGTTCCGCAGATTTTCATTACTTTACCTCGTTTGGGCCTAATTGCTAGGGTATTTTTGCCTCTGGCCATTCCAAGCTGGTGCCCTACTGTATTCCTTTATTACTTTTTTTTGCCCTGGCTGTATACTAGTAGTTTGCTTTGTATTTTGGTGTGTGGTTGTGTGCAGTACCATGCATGCATTACTGTGAATTGCGGTTTGGGGAGAGTGCGTTCTTGGGTCATCTTTTTCCCTGTTGGATATTAATCCCCCCAATGCCTCCTTTTACTTTTGTTTGTTTGTTTGTTTGTTTGTTTGTTTTGGGTTTAACGCCGTTTTTCAACAGTATTTCAGTCTTGTAACGGCGGGCAGTTAACCTAACCAGTGTTCCTGGACTCTGTACCAGTACAAACCTGTTCTCTGCAAGTAACTGCCAACTTCCCCACATGAATAAAAGGTGGAGGACTAATGATTTCAGACACAATGTCGTTTATCAAATAGGCACGGAGAACATACGCCCCGCCCGGGGATCGAGCTCACGACCCCGCGATCCGTAGACCAACGCTCTACCTACTGAGCTAAGCGGGCAGGCTATCCCCTTTTACTGGCAGCTGACAAATACGCCCTTTGTGATAAAATGATATCTACAGTGTTTGTTGTTTTACATAGCTTTCTTCTATTAGCCTCACATTTTGTAAAAAATATTTTTAGTTATAAACATGTTTGTTTCCATAATGTTTTGAAACTAAAAAAGATAGTTACTTCAAACCATTTTATGCTTAGTATGGAGAGGTTTTAAAGTTTTAACAGCCTTCCTTTTTAACAAAATGCGTGAACTTTTTGTGATCCACCAGAATATTTTCGTTCAACTAAGGAACTAAGTATTACACGAAATTTAAGCAACACATCAATGATGTCCTGTTTAAAAACATTATATAATTACATGTTCCAGTTCCAAAGTATTCTAGATAATGTCACAGTACCATAAAAGTTGTATTTTTATAAATCAGAAATGTATGTAGCATAAATAATTGATACTCCATTGTAAACCAGACTAGTACTAACGATAAGAGCACAGTAACATAACAAAATCTATAAGAATAGGTAGAACTAAAGAAATTAGAAAGTCGTTTCATTTATAGGAAACACTTATAAGATGTGACTTAGGGTCAAAGTCATTTCACAAATTGTTAACCTACGATAGCACTTAGAAATAACGGAATAAATACTATTATACATGATGCACTTTTTGCCACCAAGAGAAAGTCTCAGATTAAGACGTTTTGGCTATATTTTGTCTGTTTGGTCGCGTAAAACATCTATTGTTCCAATTATAAAACTACTGAGAAGCATGTACTGACGTTAATGAATTTTACTTGATTGAAACTTACATCTGCAAAGCTACAAGGAAATAACGGGCATTCAATTAACGAGAGTTTTGATCGAGGTTGACAGAAAATCACTTGTGTTTCTTTGAAGAATCAGATATGGTGTATGGTCAATTTCTGGTCAGTAGACCTATACTTGTGAGAATTACTGACAACTGTACTTAAGACGTAGGACAAAATGAAATATATAACGTTGATCAATACACACATTCACCATTGTCCTATACTGAAGACAATATTTTTTTGTTTGTTTTTTAAACACTAAGAGAGTACGTAACGACAAAAACTCACGTTATTTTACAAATATAATTGACAATGCAGTATCCGATAATAAGCATTCCGTTGAAGATTTCTTCCCAAAGGAGTCTAAAATTGACATGTTACCATCTCCCTCAAGTTTTATAAAATGATATTTTTACAAAATTGCAACACACTTGTCTGGTCTAGTTACAGCTTAAGAAATTTCAACTCAGAAGACCATATTCCCTAAGCAATATTCAAGCATTTGCAACACTGGAATTTTGTGTCAAACATTCTATTGTCAACACTGAATACAAAAACTGAATTAAAACTATTGAAACTTGAATTCTAATATATACACTGTATATAATCAATGAGCATAGTTGAAAATTACATTTTAGAAAGATACGATTTGACATAGAACAGTACATAAAATACTGGAGTTATAAAATTTACAAGGACTTTATTATTATTATTATTATTATTATTATTATGAGGGGTGTCTCCACTAGTTAGACACTTCAGTGACTAAGGAACTGCATTTGCCGAAGGCGATTTATGACTAAGCAAATATATTGCAAGGGAAACAGTAATGACGTTCATGTCCGAACAGTTCTTTTAAACACTGGCACCTGAAGTGTGACGAGTTAGTAGCCGAGATGCTCACGAGTGTATCAAAAAGATGTTGAATAATATTATTAAACAGCTACGAATACGCGACATAAAAATATACATAAATTATAAACATTTCGTTCGTTCCGTTTTTCTATATGATGTTTCAATAACTAAAATCTTTTCAATGATTTTAATCCCAAATACAGTATTCTTGGAGTAGGTCTGAAAAAATGCTTTGGTCACATGAGTAATGGTCAAGAAGAAATCACAGGCTGTTGTAACTTGCCTAGCAGTTGTTTCATTCAACTGAGTTACAAAATGTATGATTTTCAGAAGCATTTTTCTATCACAAAGTTTTACCTTGCATATAACTCATTCATTTTTTGACCTTTGAAACTCCCAAACATTACTTCCAGTCACAAGTCATCTACATTGATGTATATACATTTCACCTTGACCTTCAAATACTTACAAAAATTTACAATTCGGTGCATAACTTTTTCGTTTCTATATAGATCCCTTTCATAATAACATATCTTCAAAGTCTTTTTCAAGGGTAAACAGATTCATACATACCTTATTTTCCAACTACCTGCCCCGGCCATCCGTTTTTTAAGGTATTTCTTGCTACAATATTTTTGATTTCTGATGGCCTAACCAACTGTGATTTCATTATTATTATCTGTTGTGTCAAGCTGAAGGCCTGGAAACAATGCCTCCTGATACAAAAAGTAAATCCATAATGAAAATTAGGTTCTGATTTATAAGAATAATGCCGTCGTTTGTGTCCCTTTATGCTTGTGGTTAAATCATTTTCGATCTCACTGGCAGACTTATCATTTACTATCTACATTCCATTGCAAGGCAATATACATTTAAAAATAAATTGCCAAAGAAGTAAACAAGCGCTTGAAACCAATATGCGTTTTAATATGAGCTAAGTTTTGTACTAGGAGCAAGATCAACACACCATGAAATTATTCCGAAAATATTATCAAACATAATGCTTTTTATTTATGATATAAGCGCAGAGTAAGTAATAAAGAGGAAGCCAACATTTATAATAATCAATAGCTGAAAGCAAGGTTTGACAGACAATGCAGGTTCTTCTGCCTACGCAGTACTGAGGGTAATACTGTTAAAGTTAATAATAACATTGGCTCATGCAAAATCAGGGCTTCTTAAGCCTGAAATATATGGAATGACAATTTTCTGTAAATTTTAGGTACTGCATTTAATAAATGTATTTAAACTTCAGTCTCCTTTACATATAACCAAACCAGTCATACAATATAATTTTACTACCATCAATACATGTTAAAAGTTGAATCTTTTCATGAGATGTAATAAAAATGTGAAGAACACCTTTCAATTTTAAAATTCATTTCTTCCACTAACTTCAACTGCTCTTACTGGCGGGATACGAACCCGGATCGCTCGGGTACTAGTCCAATGCTCCAACCAATAAAGAGTCGACTCCCTGGCGCAGTTGTCAGAGATTGGTTTTAAACGTGCAGGCTTTGCGTAAATGACCGTGACAAGCAGTGTAAACAGAAAACCCAATGTGTGCTGCGAGTGACGTTAGCTGAGGGAAAAGAAGCAATGACAGTTGAGTCATTGTATTAATACCCAATCATGTTATAATGATTTTATCTGAAAGATAAGGGTTTTGTAACTATGCACCATGTTACATTATCCTTATCAATCCATAATGAACACTGCAATTTGATTTATCAGATTAATGCAAATAGATAGAAATCGTAGAACATTTCACGCAGTAGTCTGTGTCCCTAGATGTATATGTTTAATTCATTATCGTGAATTATTTTCTTGTTTCTGGTAACTTATATCATTAACTATCTGTAATTTATTGATAGGCACTTAGATGCAGTCTGAATGCATTTGATTTTTACTAAAATGAAAGATTTATATAGGCTGACATAAAAGGAAACAACCGTTTTTAAACCAGCAATAATAAGCTTACAAAATAGATATAAAATATTACTTTATAAAAATGCAAACATCAACGATGCATGTAGAATAATGCTATTATGGTACAGCAGAGCTTAAAATGATTAGATAGACTGATGACGTCCACTTAGCTCAATAGGGAGAGCGCAGATTTATGGATAACGGGGTCGTTAGTTCGATAGCCGGGCGAGGCGTATGTTCTTCTTAACGATTTGACAAGAGACATTGTGTCTGAAACCAGTCATCCTCCACCTCTGATTCATACATGTTAGCAGTTACTTGCGGACACCAGGTTTGTACTTAATACTGGTACAAAATCCAGGAACACTGGTCAAGTTAACTGCCCGCCGTTACATAACTGAAATATGGTTGAAAAACGGCGTTAAACCTGAAACAAAAAAGGGCTTTTGTTAATCCAATTTCTCTATACATTTGCGTCAAAATTAAAAAGAAAAACATTAACTTTTAAGAAACCCAAAAGGAGTCAGTGGCGCTGTGGTTAGTAAGTTGAACTAAAACGCCGACGATACAAGGTTCGATTCCCGGTCGCGGCTGGTATTCCGACTAGTGTTCAGTGCTGAGCGATACACTTAAAGTTGAACTGTTTCCGGCAGTTCCGTCCAAGACTGGATGCCTTGGAGGGAAATATGTCACATGCCGAGAGCTTCACTGGAAATAATATTGTTCCAACATTTCAGGTAGGGACTTTCGTAAACAAGAAATCTTGTAATACGACTTGTATATCTGTTTATGCTTTCAGTATTATTTTTATTTTCTGACCCTTTCAGATCACGGAGAAACATTATTTTTTACTATAGTAGAATTCGGCTTAAACTAAAGGGCGCGGGGCATTTTGCACACTTCAAAACTTTTCATGAGCATACTCTGTCGCACCGGGTCTGCTATTTTGTTGCTTTGTTGCGTTTTATGCTTCGAAAGGATCTTTTCGTAGATTGTTTGTTCTTTCAGAGGCAGTATATAGTTCAGGTCGAACATACGAGCATCCATGTTTGATGCAACGTACTAAGATTAGCTAGTGTGTACATGTCAAATATTTATACATGAACAGAACAAAGTATTTACGTAACATGTCAATCCATGTCCTTTTTTTTTTTTGATAAAAATGAAATTGATGAAAATGACAATATTCACAAGAATTGCGATATATAAAATTGCATTTTTTTTACTTTTTATGTTTAGTAAGTTATAAAAGATTTTACATCTCGTTATGAAAATAATTGCAAAAATGTATGCCCTGAAATTTCAGTTATTTTATAGGCATAATAAAAACAAACACAATTGCGCGAAAATAATAGTAACAAGAAAATTATAAACACAAGTGTTATATGTTGACGACTACCTTGATGTATTTACTTAATGGGTATTGTTGTTATTGTTGTTGTTTCTTCACCTCCGCTTATGAATACGCAGCAATGAATATTGACTAAAGAGTTCACTACTATAAACACCTTTACCACTATATACAGTCATATACTGATCAATTGGTATTTTGGAAATGCAGACAGTCAATGTTGTGCAATCAGCCACCTCTCAAGAAAGACCATTGTTTTGATATTGCTAAAGGTCAGTCTGTAAGAAACCTACATTAAGATAATAGAGCAAGGATACTTAGAATGCAAGTCACCTTGGTTCAAAGGCCAGTTTTTGCCTTATTGTTAGGCGACATTTGTAAAATGTTTGACTATAATTAGGCATATCAAACATTAAACACATAAATACTTAACTTAAAAAATGAAATAATCGGAGTATCAAAATAGAAATATAAGACACTGTTTATGGATATTTGTTCCAGACGTACGTACTGTGTAATAAGTTTGGTGTTGATTACGGAAAGAGGAATGCTTATATTAAGATGGCGGAGCCTTGTAGGATGTTGCAGAGTGAATTACGATATTAACAACACGATATACAACATACAAATCCTTATACAGAAATAGTAGTATAAAACTTATTTATATACATACCAATAAAAGTAACACAATAAAGTGGGTTTTAAAATTAGCATAAATTACATTTACATGCATGTACAAAGCATTATCCGGAATTTCGGTTGGAATAAAAGGCCTATACCTCTCTATCATATGAAATAAATGTGGCAAATAACAATTCCTACAATATAATAAAAAATGTAAATAATATTTAAAATAAAACAAAAGATAAAATCATTAATTACGTAAGAGGTAACCACAGGCAGATGTTTTAAGGATCAGAATGTTGTAGCTCCGTAAAGCTAAAAACGGTCAAATTTTTATTATTCCATTTTTTTTTTTCGTGGAATAAAAAGTCAAATAGGGAATGACTCCTATAACTATTTAAAATGAAAAACCATCTTCGCTGAACTTCCACGACAATATTTCCGGCGTTTATTAAAAACCATCTTCGCTGAACTTCCATGGCAATCTTTTCGGTGCTAATGCGCATGCGCAGAAACTACGTCACAGATCCAGGCGCAAAATAATATGACAAAAGGCTGATCACTACCAAATAGAATGTAAGCCTCCGCAGGTCTAGTCACAAGTAGTCCAAATATAAATAGTACTAATCTTTTTTCCTTACCTAGTGCATTTTCTCGGCAGCAACGTGCTTACTTTTACCCTACCGCGTTTCAGTATGTATCACTTTGCATTCTATTAAAATCAGCATGTTCCTATTGCATGCTAGATAAAAATGGCGGCGTAAGAATTTAATGTCACGAAAAGAGAAATTGAAAGAAGCGAAAAGTAGTAAATTCAGCGGGTTGTATTTAACGAACTGTAGTTTTCTTATATAAAAGTTAACACCCCATTTTCTTTTTGTTTTTCTAAAGTAGCGATCTAGTTCTTTATGGGAATATAAGTCTCTGAAAATCTGATATGCTAGAAAATGTCGAAAAACCGTTATGAAGTGAGTGAATTTTATATGAAATAAAGAACAGCTGGATTTAGTGGTGTTCAGCCAAAAGAGAAATACCCTTAGGTACCTAACATATGTAAATACCTTTTAATAACTTTCGTCAAGAAAATTAATAAAACAGAGTATTTTAGCCTATTTCCATGGAGTTAGATCTTTCAACAACCTTACCACTTTCCCATAATATCGTATTACAAACTTAAAGTCTATCTCATTTAAACTTTCTTTAGATAATAACATAACCAAATAAGTATTAAATAAGTTTAATCATACATCTTTAACATGCAATACAATTCCAGTAATTCGTCATTCTCACGAAAGTGCATGTAATATGACTTTTTAAATTGCAGAATTCAATCCCAAATGGTACTTAAAACAACTGTTTTCAATTACGGTACTTCAATTTTACATAGAATTGTGATCAAGTTACTGTCATGAACGCAGTTGATCTATTTATCTATGTACCTTGCTACTTTTCAAAAACTGGATTTAAATGTTGTTGTAGATAAAGTTACTTTGAGATGTTATTGCCAAGTGATGTTCCAACATTATTTGAAATTTGTTCTTTCAGTTATTTTAAAGATATTTGCAAAATGCTAAATGGTGTGTTAAAAGATTTGTTAAGACAAGTTTTCGAATTGACTTGGTTCGCTGTTTTTGTAAAAATGTCAATATTTTATAAAAATATCTGTATGAAATTAGTTGAAATTGCTGCTATTGTTATATAAAAGCCGGAACTTTGTCTCAACTTCTCGATTCTCTGGTCCTATAACTAAACTACGATGTTGTCTACGAAGCTCCAACATCTTCTTTTAAATCTGTCCAGAAAGAGACTAGCCAGCTAGTTTCGTATGTGATATAATGGTTTAAAGAATCCATTATACCAAGTACTTCTTAGGCATTCTTTTCAAATAGCTTTTCGGTCAATGATAAGACATGTACTTTAAGAATATATTTCGCATTCTTTTTCACACTTAGCTTTACGGTCTAGAAGTTAGTCATGTGCATTAAATGACAGGTTACATTATATCGCCTAATTAATGCATTGTCCAGCAATGCATGTTTCAAAATTACTAATTGTTTTGACAACAATGACAGGGTAATTATAAACACCCGGTCTTTTGATAACGCCGCATGACTCAAGTCACGAATCATTTCTTTCATAAGCAGAAGTTTTGAGACAAAACTTTAGTATCATTCTAGTACTCAGTAAGGTTAGATGCGTAGTTCGATACTTGCAAAATGAATTAGTTAGGTTAGGACCGAGGCAATTAACGTTGAAGAACAGAAGTTCTGTTAATAACTGAGGAAATGTTAGTGAACTATGTTAGAGAATTATGAAGAAAGACATTGATGTTTATATATTATCGTAGCATATAGGAAATATTAAATAGTAGTTATTATAGAGAACAGAGTTGTTGTTGTTGTAGAAGAGTGAACTTTAGTAACGGTTACAACACACGTAGCAAGGCCATTACTATATCATAATTGTTACACGTAATTGTTAGGAAAAATGCTAATCTTCATGCAACATTTCTTTCTGAACAAAAAAGATCTAATGACGTTTACAAATTGAAGTGAATTTCAAGAAATGACTATTTGTCACTTTAGATTTATTTTAGAGCTCAGAACATATTTTTTCTCAATTACAAATCCCTGTGGGAAGGATAGAAATATCACCGCTAACTCTTTTGGTTTAAATAAAACCTGCATTGGAGTAACGGGTAGGCCTATACGAGTACTGGGATCTCCAAGTAATCTGTTTCCTTATCCCACGACCATTCAGAATCAAGAATATTGTAATCTTGGGAAAATTCGTCATTTCTTTTTTTTTTCTTTGCTTTTCAGCGAAATACTAGAATTTATACTCATTTAAAAACTCCGTTAAGTTTCAGTGGAATCTAAAACGTCAATATTTTTCCATACTGGCGTCCATATTTCATATCGAGTGTGTGACGTCATTTGTGACGTCAGTTTCATGTATGTCGTCGCATTTTTTAAAAATTACGACGATAACTTCAATTTCACTCAGGCTTAATAACAGATTTGTATTATTTTTATTATAAGTGTAGATACGTATTTAATAGAAAATATTATTAGATTTGTATCGAGAAATATGCACTCGTTCTTTCGCGGAATAATTTTGCGCTTCTAAAGTCGCGCAATATTTCAGCTGCAAAACTCATGCATATTTCTTGATACAAATCTAATAACATAAATATCGGTGAAATAGAATTGATATTTTTACAGTTTCAAGGCAGTGAAAACATCATTTTTATTTTTCACTATTTACGGATCTACACTTGAAAGAATATGAATTGTAAATAATTGGAAATTCTTTGCAAAATATACTTCAATAAAAATGAACATGTATATAAATACCTATACGAACATAAGGATATACGATCCATCGTAAAGATCTGGAAACTTCATAGAATTATTTGACAATATTATAACATTTAAAGTGACGTGACGACATTGCGCGTGACATTGCGCATGTGAAATGGATATAATTTGGTTAAAACCATTGAAAATCATAATATAAAAGGAAAATTTATTTGTTTTACATGTAAGATCGAAACATATTTGACACGTGAACACCATATTTTAAATTTCCAGTCGTTGCTGTGCCACTCGTGAAAAAACTGCATGCTCACTCAGTGAGTGCACTGAAACAAACAAATATCCTCTATATAGTGAAAACTATGTATGTGCAATATGTGAAAATGGTTGTTACAGTATACAAAAAGTAACGTGCATTTCACGTGTTTTCTGTGGCATTGTTGTTGGAATTTCTGGTAAAAAGATTTGAACTTACGAATCTATCTTTATCCTACAAACTTTAAGAAAACAATTCTCTGTTGTTACTTTATTTCTGCTTTTTTTCTCTTCATGGTTTTATGTTTAATACTATTTTTTCCACAATTTTATTTTTTCTTTATTCGAACTATTTACGAAATATGAAAGGACGTACAGTTTAAAAATAGGAAGTGTACCTTTCCTGCTATGTCTGTATTGGTGGTGGGAAGTGTGTATTTTTTCAAATTATTTACAGGTATATTTGCTATACCTAAAGGCTTAGTGGTAATGTATACAATATGGAAATTGTGACGTATATTTGAAAAAAAATGTAATGTGAAATATCTTTAATTTCTACACATACAATAACAATGTATTGTAATTTCATTATTAGATTTAAATGTGCATGGGTGAGACTCAGATAAAATAAATAAAAAATAAACGTATTGATCATATGTTGAACAGACAATATATCAGATTTTAAACGGAAAGAATGTCAAACGTTAAGTAGGTTGCATCCGAAAGTCAAGCCTTTCTTAATGCTTAAAGAATTTTCAAAATCTAACAACTACTGAAAAAGATAGTTTAAAATTCAGGAACGTCGTTGGTCAAGGCGGAGGCCATTTAAGTTTTTTAATTTCATTTACACACTGCTAGATAATAAATTTAGCAAATGTCTTTTTATGAAATAGATTATTGTTTCACGTTTCTTGAGTTTAAGATGTATAGCATAATTATGTCTTTCGTTCTAGTAGAAAAAAGCTAATATATTATTTTCAGAATTAAGAAAGAACAGTTAAAACATATCAAGAAATAAATAAAATCCACCATATTAAGTCGTCATGGAAATGAAATGTATGCCTTTTTTATTAAATATTGAAATTTTCATAACCGTCATATTTTAAAGCCTATTTGTTCTTTAATTTCGTCAGATAAAATCAGAAGACCTATCTGAGAAATAATATTAAGAATTGCCTGTCCCGTTACCTGATGATGGATTGATAAGGATGAAACCTTGATTACTACTATAAATTACACCAAAAAAGAACATTTAAAAATGTAAATAATTATTACACTCGTTTTAGTATAAATATTATTCGTTCTAATAATTATAAATTGTGTGAAAGTAATTTAACTCTTTTGGCGGTAGAAGTTTCATGTATCTCCTGTAAAAATCATAAATAAATTAGATAGTGAAAAGTCACTAGCATCTTTACCAATCATTTCTAACTACTGTTATTGATATGTGCCCTCGAGTGCCCTCGAGTGGCATATACATGTATTATGTTTGAAATAGCATTGGTGCTGTTCTTACGCTTATTTATGCCGCATTCCTCACTTCATACACAATCAATGTGCATTGTACTAATTGTCGCTAATCCTTCTATAACATATGGAGGGTCACTACCGTGCACCAAGACAAACCTTTTTCTACTAAATACAATTTAGTAGTAGTATGTCTTCAAATATTTTGAGAGAATGGAAATAGCTAACGTTGTTATGACGTAATCGATTCTTAAGTCGACAAGATAATATTTGTCCTTTGCTATAAACGCGAAGACAATGTTTAACCTCCGATCTGAATTTTGTTCATGTAAACTTTGCACTAAAGTTCATTTTCTCTCCTTTTGAACAAGATTACAAGCATACTTGATAGTTAACCTTTCCCCTGCTAAATTTCTAAAATGGACTGGCTCATCATTCAGTTTGGGCGGTACCACTTATTATACTGAAATTTTACTGACTGAATAGCAAACAGTGCAGACCATGATCACTGGTCGCAGAGTCAGACTCACTTGACACCAGCATGCTTAAGGTTAAAGGCAATGTATTGTATTTATCTAACGATTATAAAAGATCAATATACTTAGCTGTCATCTACGTTCATCGAGTTTACAAACGTGCTTTGGTCAGTTTAGATGTTTTCGTTGTATATAGTTATCTTTAGCAGAACAATATCGTTGTGAAAGCGTGACGTCAATCAAGGTAAAGATTCAAAAATCAAATAAATTCAATAAAAAAAAAATCTTAAATAATGCGTACCTTGTAAAATAATAACGCCTTTATGTTTGTAAAAACTAACGAAGAACGCGACATCTTGAATTTAGAATTAATTAGCTAAAATACCGGTAAATATAATTGATAAATGGCTTGGTAGGGCAAGTTGTTTTCTGCGACAATTTTAATTAAACAGTCACATTTTACAAACGTATCATTTAGCATGACGTTTTCTGTAACAAGGTTCATTAAAACATCGGTTACTGTTTTAATGAAATTTTTTAAATGGTCAATGACCTTTCCTGCTCAACGTACTTAGAGCTGTGTTGTTTCAGTATCTCCTTATCTGCGTAATTCTCAAAGGCTCTGGTCTACTGGCCACAAATTGACCAAACATTAACATTTGATTAATCAAGGGAAAGAAAGTGATCGGCTGTTGGCCTCAGTCAAAATTCTCGTTAGTTGAATGTTCCTAATTTCCTCTTGCATTAGTGCCAATGTAAGTTTCAATTAATTCAAATGAGTGACCGTCTGTACTGGCGATCTTCCCATTGCGATTTGTAATTGGAACATAGATGACGTTATACACAATTAAATCAATCTAAAAGTGACAAATGAACTTTTCTGTGAATTTATTGCAAGACGCCGGTTTATGAACCTCAAATGCTCGTTTAAGTTCCGTATGCCCTAATAAACTTATGCTTTATGTCTTTCTCAGATTATTTCTTACCCATTACGTATAAAATTATCTTTTAAGCTCGTATTCAAAAAGACACTGCACTTTTTTGCCAAAGTGCAATTATTTGTGTTTGTGACAAACTAAAATCATTTGAAATAAACGTGCGTGTAAAGATTTTCTACGTTGTCCTAAATTCCATGTTGAAAAAATCTGAAAATAAGACATGAAATCAGTGGAAAATTTTGAACATAAGATATTTGTTCTTACTTACATGTACGATCAAATATACTTTCGCTTGTTAGCAATAAGGTTCACATCACGCAGCTTGTAATATTCTAGTATTACATTCGCTGTTCCCTAAGTGAACAGAAACGCGTCAACAAAATTTCAAACTCGTACTGAAACAGACAAATGTCTTGTACCAAAAGAAAATATTGAAATGTCAAAATAAAACTAAGTAAACATGAGGAGCGGGGCAATTATATTTGAAGATGAGACTGTAACTGTTTTAAGCATGGGGTTTCCTTAAATAGCCATAACAAGTTACTGATGTTAATGATAATCCCGCTTGTAACATGCGATTTTTTGTACCTGCATGTTAATAGAAGTGTTAATTTAATCGGGCTGTGAAATATAATGGAACTGATATTTTCTGTTTGTTTCTTTGGGTTCAGTTACACATTTAATGCCACATAATGACCTTTTCTAGCATTTTTTAGGCATTGACGGTCCCTTGTATAGAACCACCTATCTTTCAAATCTAGCTGGATAGCTTCCTCATATGAAAAATTCTACATCCAGGTTTCGAACCAGCATCAGTGCCAGGAAGAAGGGATTCAAGGTAAGCGACGTTAACCACGCAACTGCGAAGGTCCATAACTGAAACCGAATCTGTACAATCTAATGGCATTAAACAATAACTTTTAGAACACGAAAAAGACATTACGATACATCTTGAAAATTACAAAATACAGCTAGCAAAATCTATACATGCATTCAAATAAACATTAAAAAGTAGAAAGCATTTAAATATAATACATAGCTCCGCAAAACACGAGACCTAACCGCTGTGCACTAAAATAGAATGTTTTAAGGTTCTTATTTAGAAACATATCTAAGGATTTAGACTGTCTAATACTCGAAGTTACTAAAGCTTCTATCATTAAAAAGACATAAGTTAGTTATAATCAAAAGAATGAAACGTTTTTTTATTTAATGGTATTATTTTTCAAACCATATTTTTTTCCACTCTGTGTGAACACAACATATTTCCAGCAAAAGATAATAGGTAAGGGCACAGCCTCAGAGTCACGCATTTGCAAAGTAGGCCCACAACAAAAAGAAGCTGTAACGGAAAAATATTACAGACGGGTTGCTTCAAAAATCTAACAAGTATATATAAATTTATGCCAAATATAGAGAGAGGTGGAGGAAGTGGTAAGAGGTAGGAAGGTGGGTGGGGGAGGAGGTTGAAGTGGAAAGTAGAACAAGGATAAATATACAAAGGGAATGCTACGTTCCTTAATCACAGTTACACTATAACGTAACCCACAATAGCGCAGACATTCATGTACCAAAGAAAAACACACAACCACACCAAACTAACATTGAAAAACAAACAAGTAAGATACAACAACACTGTAGGGCACCGCTTTAGACACAGAAGCACACAAACGCACACCTATAAGCAGGAAAAAACAACGATGTACCGCCTTAGGATTCCGGCAGCCAAAATAAAAGGGTGTCACGAAAACTAACTAATTGTAAAGGGGGAGGGAATGCCCAAAAAACGGTGGAGCGCAAATGCAAGGGGAAAGGAGGGGGCGATAGGGGGAGTGAAGAGAAGGAGGGGAAAAAACGCTTACAGCAAACAAGACAACATACGCAACAGAAAATACAAGACAGACAGAAAACCAGTTGGAAATAGGGGCACCGCCTTGGAACGGTCAGTAACCTATATAAAGGAAACTGGGAGGTTTAAACGTGTTTAGGGCATGCCAACCTCGCACTTACCCTATTTTCAACAAGTTAGACAACACAATGTAAATAAAATCACCGCTGATAAAGGCTCTAATATAAGCGAAAAAATACCAGATTAATTAAGTAAAACATAAAATTAAGGTAAATTACACCAATGTACTCCACAACTTGTCTGAAGTCAGAGCACCAAGAGCCTAACTTTTAAGGGCACGACTAAGAAAGCTGCAAGACAAAATTCCACTCCCTCCGTCCGTTGTATTTAGGATTTATGAGAAAAGCATCATGGAGTCCTACACTTTATTAGACATTGCACCATCAAATAGGAAAGCGTAGCGATTAACTGTAGAGGGGCCAGTCACTAAACTAAACTGTGCTTCACGATTTTCGTATCGTATCCTCTTTTGCTAAACTTTTGAACACATTTTACAAATATCTGATTAAAATAAGGACTATGTTTAATTTTCCGAATTTTATAAACTACATCTCCATAGTATACCGGGTGTGTAAGTCCAAGTTTTAAAAGTGTTTTTAGGTTAGTATTATATTTTTCTAACAGTTCGGGCGATCTGTAGTAAAATTTACTGAAAGCTTTCCGTAGCTTATGATAACGGTAATCCTGTTGTAATTATTTCTTGGTGATATGAAGATTTCTATCATTAAAATCCTCTATCTTTGAGCAAGCTCTTGCAAAACGAAGTTGTGAAATATAGACACCGTATGATGTTGCTCGAGGGACATCTCCATCAAGGTGGGGGAAGTTGACAATTTCAAAATCAAAATCGTCCCTTTTTCATATATTTTCGTTTCTAGATTAATTGTTAAATTTAAATCCAAAAATGACGCTTCTAAATCTGAAGTATTAGCCTTGTTAAGCTGTAACTCTTTTGGGTAAATGTGTTTCACCATTTCTGAAAAATATAGGATGTCCATATTTAAAATATCATCAAGATACCTTGAGGTTCCATTAAAAGCTTCAATAATTTCAAATTGTGTCTCAGTGGATAAACTAAGCATGAAATCTCGTTCATAAGACAACTTCGGAGATATAGGTAAGTAACTATAGTAATTACAAATTAATCCTTGATGTCTCTGTTGTCATAAGATAAAACACTTTTCATCTGTCATATTTTTCTCATCAGGCTATTAATGTTGGTTTAAATGCCGGCAACCTGTCAAATTAGTAGACAGAAGTCTTCGAACAGAATCCAGTATATCTCTTATTGATGCAAGGCTTTTTGTTGCAAGTTTCCATGATAACGAATTAGGCCCACTAACATATGACAGGATGTTATATGTTAAGAAATATAATACATATGATCAGTACATCTATTTCAGAAAACATCAATGTAATAGATGTAATAGATAACGTTTCTAATCGCAACAAACGGTTTAGGTAATGCCATCTTGGACTCCGTGGTTTATAGACCCGTTAGATAATATTTCTGAGCAATATGGTTTCGCTTATTGCATAATAAGCCGAGGCTAGTCGGTGTGAAGGGTGTTGCACATTTCATTACCCTTCAAGAACAGACTGTCAAACCGAGTCTGATATTATTGTACTTGGTTGCGTGCGTTCTATTCTCTTCATAGATTCAATTATTTAGTGTGTTAGTTTTTCAATGTGTACACTGACTGAAACTGACGATTCAGGGTAAACTTTGCCGACTGCATGCTGAAAAAAGATTATGATACTTTATGGAAAGTTGGAGGGAAAAACCACATTGTGTAAAAATACTAGAAAAATTGTATATAAGACCAAATGGTGTACTAGAGGCAGAAGGGAAAACTTCCTGTTCAGGAAATAAATTCATGGCAGTTTCCTTCTTCCTGGCAGGAAAGTTGTTACTAAATACATGTATAGTAACTTACTTCCGTTCTAGAAGCAAAATGATTTTTTTTTCACTTCAAAAGACCCGTTGCACAAGAATATAAAGTAGTAATCCGCATTAAGCCCTCCTCACTATAAAGACATTTTTCATGATATCATTATATGATATATGTCAAGGTGAATGTAGACAATTTATTTGAATCTCTACAATTCAAAACAAAATTAACATGGGATTCAACTTTTAAGTATCTGAATTTCAATGATTCTCGTATAGGAAACCTAACTTTCCGATCAGAAGACACAGATTCTTAGATTATGCAAACCTGATTAGCAGTGCTAAACTTTAAATAACAAAATAAAATCTCGAGAAAGATGCAGAGAAATGGAAAAAATGTATTGTATATTTTTATTGTCACAATTCCACTTGCAGCGTCCTTAAAGTACAAAAACTTAAAGTACTTCCTACCTGTTAAAGTCCTACAAAACTGTGCCTTTGATTATAACAACAATTTCAAACAACTTCAAACATTTTCCGGACATATTTTCTTTATACTGGTTGTTGATTTTAAACAACGTATCTCTTATAAGTAGCTGTAACTTATATTTTCAAAATAAACTCCTTTTTCTATAAGGCTATATCGTGTTCCTATATGAATTAACTCTTGAAACAGACTATGAGGTGCGGTCGGAAAATAACTTTTCATGCTACCTACACGTATTATACATGAGCGAATACTACATTTTATCGCCTATAATGCGTGACGGACAAGTCTAGGTCAGGGAGGCCCGCTGAGGCAGTGACACCTACTATGGTGGCGAATGTTGAGGATTTTTGTCAACAAAGATCGCAAAGTGACATTACAGGAGATAGCTAATAAGTGTACTACCGGTAAAGTGTCGGTACTTCAGGAAGTTTTTGCATGACAATGTCCCTTCTCATACTCTTCATCTACTGTTGAACATAACTACTTCAAGTGTCAATTGTTGCCCAGCACCCCGTACAACCCAGACCTTGCCTTTTGCGACTTTTATTTGTTTCTAGACTGACTAATAAAAAAAACGTTCGCTGCGAACTAATATGAGACCAGGGCGGCTTTGATTTCAGCATACATCTCAAAACATAATGTCAAATCATACTTCTCGATCTGTAAATTTAATTCCTTTCATACATTCAGCACAATTTTTAAACCTCCAAAACTGACACTAAATCACATAATTTTCTGTTTTCAAGTCCCACACAGAAAAAACACAACTTGCCGCCATGATCACGTGACATCGGTACCTCAGCGGTAGGTCTACCTTATGGTTTGCAGTGGGGATACAAAAGCTCCAAAGAAGATGGCAAAATAGGAGTAGGTTTAGAATATTTTGAAAAAGAATAAAAAGAATTTTCGAAAACAGCTGAATGGTTTTTGAGAAAAAGCAAAACGTCCGGATATTTTCCGACCGCCCCTCGTATAACAAACAATACCCCTGTTTATATTAAGCATTTATCGAATGTCTTTAAATAAGCTACGAATGCCTGATCAATAAAGAATGTGCTGATATGAAACGTATTGTTCTTAAGCCACTAAATATGTCAATTTTCACAGTTCACAAATTATAGCAAACTATTTTTATACGTAGCATATATTCTATCGCTTTACACCACAAATGACAGAGCAAATGTGTGTTACAAGCTACTCCTATTACACCAACTCCCCAAAATCTAATACAGAGGATATTACAGAAATATGCAATTTCACTAAGTGTTAATTCTTTAAAAATGTGTCAATGTATATATGGGCGACCATTTCCCATGTTTCCCATAACTCGGGACGTCTTTTTGCAAAGACATTCAGGTAAACAATGGTGCACAATGTATTTTATTTGATGATACAAGGGTCATTCTAAAAATAATGACAATCTCGCTTCCGTAGAAGTTTGACACATAAGAAACTTATGTTTTACATGGATTTTACATGAATGACTCTTCTGTAATCCTGCAAATGTTATCCTTTTAGAGATATGAAGTTTTGTATCAGACTAAGTAAAATACATATAGCTATGAAAAGCAAACAAAAATCTGAATCTTTAATTAGAACGTACATTAAAGTAAATGTTCTTTTAAAATACTTGCAAAGCAGATAGTCAGTGAACTGCATACGTTATATGGGAAGTCTGTTGTATCATAGAGAACTGTTTACAGGTGGGTACGTAAATTTAAAAATGGTCAGCGAAAACTACAAAACAAATGCGTCAATGGGATGGTCTTCGCGATCTCATGTCGATCCACGACAACGCTTCTGCTCACAAAAGTACCATCGTTCAAAAGTTTCTGAGAGGTTAAAATGTGGTACAAATCAATCGACATTTAACTGCTGCATTTAACTGCTGCAACTGCTAGCCTAACTGCCAACTTCCTACCCGTTCAATCACCCCACTTTTCACCAGAATAAAGTCCTTGTGACTTAATCCTCTTTCCAGGGCAGAAAAAGATGCTAGCTGGGCGCAAATATTTATCGAATAAAGCACTTGGGAGTTGTAATTTTCAATTACGTAAGACCATACCGAGGCGAGACTACTCTGCAGGGTTCACCTCTCGGATATCTAGACTGCGGAAGTGCGTGGAAGTCAAGAGCGACTACTTTGAAGGGATAATCAAAATTTGAAGTCTCTACACAGACTGTATACCGTATTCCAGCACGATTGTCATTATTTTTAGAACGGCCTTCGTATCGTGTATATTCTTGTTAAGCGGGCCTTTTGAATATTACGGACGGGAAGCAAGTTACTATACTATATTTGGTAACAACTTTCCCGTTCGGGGAGTATAGAAAAGCAATAAAGTTATTTCCCGAACAAGAAAAGCAATAAAGTTATTTCCCGAACAAGAAGTTTCCCCTTACTGACAAGCCGACTTAGATAATTGTTATTGCAATTCAAACCCATTTTTGCTAATTGTTTAAACACAAAAATAGTTATTGTTGTTTTCTCTTTGTCAGTGAAAAACTTTAAAAGTGTAAATATAATCATTATGTAGTAATCAAGCTTCCGTTGTGTAATGAATTATTTACACTATGTTATAAATTTTAATGTTTATTGTATAATAATAATAATCAGAATTACTTAACATACATGTGAAATGTAAAGATGCAACCATGGATCATTATAAACGGGATGTGATTTTAATTTGGTAGTGGTAATAGATGTGATTATTCAAATTAACTTCATTCAGATAGCACTACCATTTGCATACGAATCCAGTGGGATTACAAACGCTATCCCAAAATGAACCGATAGTGCCATTTCCCACAGGGTTATGTCTTCTGTCCGCATATAAACAGCCATTACCATTTCCTATATGATAACATATGCTTTTCCCAAATAAACAGCGATTACTATTTTCAATAGGTTTAAAACTGCGGATCAAGTAGAGTATAAGCAAAAAATAATTCTGGTATAATAAATGAGTAATTTGGTTACTGAATTGTATTATAAGGCTATATACTTCAGAATACAAATAAATCTTATAGCCCTAATTCCTAATAGTTATTGGGCCACTGCGGATCAAGTAGAGTATAAGCAAAAAATAATTCTGGTATAATAAATGAGTAATTTGGTTACTGAATTGTATTATAAGGCTATATACTTCAGAATACAAATAAATCTTATAGCCCTAATTCCTAATAGTTATTGTTTAAATTAAAAAAGTAATTCGGGAGTAATTAATAAAATCTAAAGATATTAATCTTTGAATATAATGGCGTTCAAAGGTTGACAGGTCGGCAGGTTGACAGGTTTAAAAGTCGGCAGGTTGACAGGTTGACAGGTTGACAGATCGACAGGTTGACAGGTTTAAAAGTCGGCAGGTTGAAAGGTTGACAGGTCGACAGGATGACAGGTCGACAGGTTGACAGGTCGACATGTTTACACGTTGACAAGATGACCATGATTAAGTCAATTGTAGATATTGCAAATCAAAAGTATCAAAATAGGGCCTAGTTAAACTCAAAATCAAATCAATGAAAGGAATCCTTCACGATAAAATTGACTCCATACTGCAAAAAGTTTCGTACCGCCACAGGTACGGCATGCCTAATGGGAATATTTACCATATCCTTATGAATGATATCTCAAAACTCAATTACGAACAATCATAAATACAAATAAAATTCCGAACAGGGCAACACAAACCAACAATCAGTCATTTTTTCAACCTGTCGGCCTGTCGGGGATCACCTGTCAAAGTGTAAACCTGTCAACCTGTCAAAAAATAATATAGCAAGGGACATGTTAATAATTATTATTTATTATTATAAATCAATGGGATGAGTAGACCTGTCAACCTGTCGACCTGTCGACCTGTCGGTCTGTCAACCTGTCGACCTGTCAAAAATACATTATCAAGGGACATGTTAATAATTATTATTTATTATTATAAATCAATGGGATGAGTAGACCTGTCGACCTGTCAACCTGTCAACCTGTCGACCTGTCAAATTGTGGACCTGTCGACCTGTCAACCTGTCGACCTGTCAATAAATAATATAGCAAGGGACATGTTAATAATTATTAGTTATTATTATAAATCAATGGGATGTGTAGACCTGTCGACCTGTCAACCTGTCATCCTGTCGGACCTGTCAACCTGTCGACCTGTCAACCTGTCTAATTTTATGTTGATAATTATTATTTATTATTATAAATCAATGGGATGAGTTCTAAATAAAAAACAAGATAAAATAGTTTCGTTCTCAACACTAGAAATGTAGAAATATAATATTTATACATGGGCTGAGTTCTAAATAAAGAACAAGATAATATAGTTTCGCTCTCACCACTAGAAATGTAGTTATATATTACTAATTATTTAGTAAACACGTATTACTACTTTAAAGCGTATTAATACAAAACTTAATCACGAGACTACTTTTTGCTTATACTATACTTGGGCAGTGCTAACTGTTATCCGCATATGAAAAGCTATTTCAACTCCCGATCGTGTTACAACTGCTATCCGAATTTGAACAGCCATTGCCGTTTCCTATCGGATTAAAAATGTTAATTATTTATCAGCTCACCTGAGGACAAAGTGCTCATAAGGAGAGCTATTGTAAACACTGTCGTTAGTCATCGTGCTTCGTCAACAGTTTGCTTGTTACACTCTAGAGGTCACAATTTCAGCCCAATCTTAATTAAACTTCGTCAGGATAATACCCTTAATAAAAGACAAATTCGTTACTTGGTCTTCTGGGGTACAAAAAAATATGTCAATTTATAGGAAAAACATGTTAACACTAGAGATCACTTTTTCTAGTTCATCTTTTTACGTCTTTGTCAAAGTGTTTGTCTCTATGAAATCTAGTACAAGATCAAAACTAGGTTAAGTGAGGTTAAAAACTAGGTCAATATGTCAAATCGTAGAACAAAACGTGATTAACACCCTAAAACTCATATTTTCAATTTGATCTTTTAAAAACTTTCTCAGAATCTTTGTCTTTGTGACGTCTATGTCATGTTCAAAACTGGTTACTAAAGGTCAAAAACTAGGAAGATGGATTAAATCATAAAAAACCCTACTTAACACATTGAGACGTCACATGTTTTCTTTGATCTTCTTGAAACGTTGTCAGAATGTATGCTTCCGTGATATTTAGATTATGTTCAAAAATGGATTACCTGGGGTAAAGAACTAGGTCACTAGGTCCAATCATAGGAAAACTTTCTACTTCATCGTTATCAATCTTTGTCAAGTCAAGTTCAAAACTTGTTTACCAGAGGTCTTAAACTAGGTCACTAGGTCAAATTATAGAAAAGCATTGTTCTCACTTGGAGGCCACTAGGTTGAATCGTTAGAAAAACTCTGTTAACACACTTGAGGTCATATTTTCAACTTAATTTCTATAAAACTTTGTAGAATGTTTGTCTCTCTGAAGTCTATTTCAAATTCAAAGTCCAAAACAAGGTCACTAAGTTAAATCATAGACATAATTCTCAAAAGACCACATCTTCTATCTGATCTTAATGCGACTTGGCAAATTATCTACCTGATTTACATAAAACATGGTCAAAATGTTGTGTCTTTACGAAATCTAGGTCAAATTAGACACAAGATTAACTGTGGTAAGAACTAGGTCAGGCGAGCAATGACAAATTTTCATGGTATTTTTGCAAGTTTTGTATCATACTTTACACTCAGATAATAAAAAAAATATCCTTTTTATTCAATAAAACACTCAAGTCAGTTGTTACAATGTTTAATATTTTGAACGAATGGTCACACGGATATTTTTTCTAGAAGCAATGAAATTATTGTCATTTTTCAAATTTTACTGTTGTCTGTCCCGTGAGAAACCATCGATCATGTGGTCAAATTATTCAGTTCTGAACGTTATTTTGCTTACGTCATTAGTTTCTATTCCCAATAAAACAGAAAATAGGTTAGTGGATTTAGCCATGAAGTTTTATTAAAGTACAATAACCGGCAACATGATCTCATTTGATCAATCAAATGCGTCACAAGTATGAAGGTAACGAAAAGTGTTTGCAATAGTTAGAGTTCGCGTGCTGTCTGTTGTCTGCAAGTACCAATTTAATTTAATCTGTAAATGTCAAGAGACATTGAGCAGTCTAAAACATTTTGTTGATTGTATTTGTTAGTAATAATATCACATTGCCTTGCTTATAGTGTAGCTCCACCAGTCTGATGTACTATGAATGGAACAGCTGAAACGCTGTTTTTACGAATTTGTATTTGATTCCTTTCAAACTTAATGGCCTATATCTCCGCTTGAATTCAGCTTTCGTTTTCTCTATATATTTCTATTCCTATACTTTAACTTGTATACCTCCTTGAAAGAGGAATAGGAGATTTATATTATTTTTGTTGCAAAATTCTCATTAGTTGTATGTTCTTTGTTTCCTTATATTGAAGACAAGGAAAGTATATTTGTATCCATTTCACCAAGAGACTGAACGTCATTACTGGTATCCTTCTCATATCGATTGTAATTGGAATATAATGGATGTTCGGCAGTGTAAAATCAATCTTAAAAAGACAAATTATCATTTGTTGGAAATCATTTCTGAATGACAGTTTACTTCCTTCTACAGTCTCGGTTTTAATGTAACACCAAATTGATGTGCGAGCACAATTCCTATCTCAATTCATACAATGTTTTGTGTGCAATAAGGTCTAGCTATTTCATTCTATATACAGATTTTACTGATGCTCATTTACTTGGGTCTTAAGTTGATTTAGTTACATTGGCAAAATCACGTTTCGTCCGCAACAATTTACAACGCTCTTTTACATGCAAATATAAAGGAAAAGCAATGCCTTCCATCGGAGCAGTGCGCTCATAAATCAGAATAAGCGTTGATTAACTAATTAAAACGAAATTTGTAAACCAAAATGGTGACACAAATTAGCTCATTGATACTATTATTTCGTGTGCTATACGGTCTACTTCATTTTATAAGATGCTGATGACAAATTATTGTATTAAGTTGATTTCATTGGCAAATCACGTTCTAAATTTCACCTTTTTACTCAAAATGACTGCCGTTGTAGCAGTGCTTTATATGAAATTGAAGAAGTCCTTGCCACCTTTGAAAGCAACTTTGTCTTAAATGTACTTCCATTGAAAATGTCATATGGCTTTGTTCTAGCTAACTATTCCGTAATAGCTCCATGACATTAAACGTTTTAAAATGCATTACCATGTACATGTAATCAAATTTTAGCGTCATGGGTATGAACAAAATCAGTTAAAAGGTTATATTTTACTGTCGAACTTTGTGTAACGGTCATCATATCAAAAAGTTATTTTCTAAAAGACAACGCTAAATGGAGCTAAATTTACACTAAAATCAAATGTAACTTTAGTTAATATTTCATTAAATGAAGTGGTTAGGGGTCTGGTAACCGTTAATATTTCTTGTTTATTTTTCGTTTTGGAAAAGGAATACGGTAATTTAGAACATGTTTTGATTTCATGAGTCAACAACATGAATTCCACTAGCTGATTTATCAGATTTTGATACACACACTGAACTTATTCATCGATCGGAAACCAGGTTCCAAGAATCGTTAATTCTTTTGTAAAATGTGTATTGCTGTGCACATGATAAACATATAGTAGTACACTGCGCGTGATAGATATATACACAAACAAACGGTCGTGATGGCCCTATATCACTAGCCAATATTATTTCTGCCAAATTACTTTGAAAACTGGCATGTGGGTTAAGAGGAGAAGACAGACCCGTATAGGGAAAACTCTTTTCTGGCATGCTAGACAGGATTTTCCCGTGTTTTTGCCGATGCTGGAGCATCGTTAACACCTAATCAGTTACCGCGGAACCAGATATTTCAATCCGCACCTTCAGCCAGTTAAATATTCTTGTATTGTTTTACTTATCAGTTTGGCTTCAAACAGTTTAGTAGAGAGTCACCGTAAAGTTATTTTTATATATATGGCGTTTGAAGATTTTTCTGTTTAAGCTCTAGTGACATTTATTTTGAAAAAAAAAAACGCAGTAATATGAACATTCTTAGTTGATGGTCACAGTTGGTGGAACATTCTGTGAAATTATTATCGGACAAGCGGGGATGTTGTGTCAGTTATTTTTCTAATATTAGTTCTGGTGAATATTTTACGAACTATGATCATTTGAATTCTGGTAGACAGTCACCCAATGACCATTTGCGTGAATACATTTTAAAATCAGACAGGCACTTTCTCACGAGAAGATTTTAAAACTTTCAGCTGTATACATTTACGAAAAGGCGACTACGCCCCTAGCTACCATGTATAAGACGACTAGGAATAACTTGAAAAAAATCTGTGAAATTATTTTAAACACGGACCGGTTGTTTAGGAGACGTTGTTTCAAGAATTTTTTTCTATTTTCAACTCTGGTGGAAACAATGTGCAACCAAGCGTGACCTGTAAAATAATCCTGGAAGTAGATTAATGAATTTCTATTTGATGATTTCAGAGATCTTGCTTGAGGAAACGTGAGAATGGACAGACGACGGACGGACGAAACGAACAAATAAAAGCAACTGGTTGAATATAAATGTAGATGAAAGTCAACAATTCTACCTCAATGTATACAACTTCGTTACCGCAGTGAAATTACTTTGTATATTAGATTGTACATTCTTACGGATTCATATAATAGGGGAAGAAAAATAAATGCTGCATTAAGCATGAAACAGAATTCAAAAAACGAATCAATTGTTTTCTTTCCCGATGCAGCAAGAGACATTTTTGCACTCGTTGAATTCAGTATCAATTACATAATGTTCAACGGTGCCTGACCCAATTGTTCATGTATTTTTGAGAAAAAAAAAGAAAATGTGTTGCAATTAACTGACATTTCGTTTAAAATGTTTCCCCATGGGGCTCAGAAATTGAAATATGATATATATTATGTAGTTTTAATTAGACTTTAATTTGACAGCACGGCAGATTTCACACAGCAGTTACTAATTATGTCTGTTTGCATTACATGTCTTGAATAAGAAAATAGTTTTCTTAACCTTTTGACAATAAAGGCGGGCAAAACCTATAACTTCTATCTTTTTGTGCAGTTCTTTCTTTTGAGAATTAGTCAAACATTACATTTTCATTTAATACAGTAGAAAGTTCGTTCTTCTTTTTATAACACACTATAGTAACATATTATCTTCTTTAATATTAAAATCCACAGATTCATGTTCTGTAAATTGTAATACTCTTACTTTAACCTGAAAGCTGGTCCCTTTTAATTTAGGGAGAAGTGGTTACATGTCTGTCTGTCTTGACATTATTTTACGTACGGCCATGCGGACAACTGACTAAAACAATATACATGTCTCACATAAAAGCTCTAAGCCAGGTCCAAACTCATCGTGGTTCAGATCCGTAGAACCTAATAGGTTGGGGGCCAATAAGGTCTACCATGCATCCCCACACCCCACCCCTAGACTTTTTTTTCATAGGTACCAAATTGTTCGGCAGGACCAACTTTTTCAAAATAAAAAATGTTCCCATGAAAAAAAGATTTTGAACTATATATGATTTCACTGTTTCCATGGCAATCGTTCGTTTTTGGAAAGGACAACCATATAGATGATAATAAGTCATATCTTGGTCAGTTTTGGAGGTAAAACAATAAAAATGGTATCAAAATGGAGCTAAGACATTGGCCTTAAAATAGCAGCATTTTTGTTTTAATTATCTACTTTGCATATTCATGAATATTAATGAGAATGTTACAAAACGACAAAATTTTATTAGAAAATAATACGGTATTTTCTAAGTTTTAAATCAATTTAAATGTACCAAACAGTTTTGATCTCTTCTGAAAGTCTCTCAGTGTTTTCCTAAATAGTATTTTGTAACACTGATGGTAAATGTTTTACTCCAAAATAGGTATGTTAAGCAAATTTGCATAAAATTAACCACTACCACAACCAACGTCTCAGGAAACAAGATACCACTAAAATTTAATAAAATGATGTAATTAATTGTTATCAATAAAATATCAATTATGTGAGCTATATTGTTTGGAAATGTAGTTTAAACACCTTTTTGGAGGAGGAATCAGTATGTAACATACTTTACACATGTACGTTACCATTTCAATAACCTTGTTTTATTACATCAATTATTTAGAAAATATAGATCAGACTGTTTTTATCTGGTCTTAATGTCTCTCAGTGTTTTCTAGAATAGTAATTTGTTACTCTGAAAGTAAATAATTTTTTCTACATTAGGTATTTTAGCTAATTTGCATTAATTAATCTATGCTAAAACAGACATCTCTGGAAACAAGATATAACTAAAACTGAACAACATGATGAAATAAACTGTAATCAATAAACTTGTGTTATTTGAGCTGTATCATTTGAAAATATAGTGTCAATACGTTATTGAAGGAGGAATCTGTTGTTACAACTTTACACACTGTTACGTTACCGTTCCAGTAAATTGTTTATTGTATCGTTATTTCTCAGAATAATTAGTAATAGGAATATTAGTTATCAAGTTACTAAATACTCTACAAACAGTGTAGTTCCATACTTCTCAAGCAATGAGATTTTTCCCATAACCGCGCTTTAAAATACGTTACCACGGTATTTTGCTGTATTTACAAATATGTAGGAAGAAATTTGAACCATTGTTATCAATATTATGATATCATTGATTTGTTAAAACTTTAGAATATTAATTCAAACATTCTTTTCTTTACTTTTGTTAACCAAGAAATCATCTGAAACATTCATTACACATCAGCTGTTACACATTCAATGTTCCTTTTTCATTTTGAATTGAAACATCTATCAGTTTAATTATACTAATATCAGTTTCTTAATCATGATGTTCTTTTATTTGATGGTTTCAATATTATTGTCAATAATTACATTTTACATTGATTATGTATTTTTATGTATACATATTCTGTATACATTGTATATTCTGTATATATTAATCATGTATAAATCCCTGCTAACATCCATACACTGATAATAGAGTTACAATTAGGGGCTGCCTTTCATGGAAAATGTTTTAATAAATTATTCACTGTTGAACAGCGGCACTGAACAAAAACTAAAAAACAAAATGAAATATTCAGGTTTAAGTAATCTTTAGATTTAAACTTATGAAATTGCAAAAAGCTGTCAAGAATGTGAACAATATTAAGTGCTTGAAAACCAAAATTGTTAAGAAAACAATTACATAATGCTATTCAAAACTTCTAGGAATGTACTGAGTGCCTTCTGAACAACACTTCAGAGTTGCTGAAAACATGTTGCAATTGACTTTACGAAGATCCTTTAGAAGCAAAGAACGCATCCAAGCAAATAAATAGCAAACTCAGTTGGACCAAGTCTGTTTGTGAGTGGTAATGAAGTGTGAAACACACCTTACGCCCCCTTAGCACTGGCTTAAGAGGAATTCTGTTTTAGTAAACATGGTCCAAAAGGGCCAGAAAATCTAAAAACACTGAAACCGAGTACGAGGAGACTTTTTATAAACATCACATGGCACTTAAAGACTTTTTTGTGATAGCAAATATTTTTTAAAATGATCCTTTGAAAGCATAACAACACAACCAAGCAAAATAACAGTTGATTTGATTTGATTGTGTCTGTTCGTTAGATGTAATGAAATGTGAAATTGCCCTCACACCCCTAGCACTAGCTTAAACAGTGTTCTGTAATAGTAAAATTGTATGGATTAGTTAAAATCTGAATCTAAAATTAGATGAAATGTCTGAAAAATATGAACTGCACACAATTTGAGACAGCAGTGTTTACAAGAAAATCATATTCTGCACGTCTTGATTAAGATGTGACTTACGATATTTTCATTTTAATGTTACCTAATATAGTATATTTGCTCTCTTGTTGGTTAGCTGTTATGAATAATATGTTGCTTTATAACACATATTTATAAAATAGAAAGCAACTGACAAAAGAAGATCATAGGCTCTCAAAAATCACTTTATTTTTAGCTCGACTATTCGAAGAATAGTCTAGCTATTCTACTCACCCTGGCGTCGGCGTCGGCGTCGGCGTCACACCTTGGTTAAGTTTTTGCATGCAAGTACATACAGCCATCAATTAAAGGCATATAGCTTCCTGCTTCTGGGACAATATTTCGAATAGTCGAGCTTGGCTGTCTTACGGACAGCTCTTGTTATGAATGATATTTGATTACACTTTGATTCTGAAGCAGTTTGTATCATGCTCTCGTTTTCTTTCTTGCTACAGTTTGAACTTTTGACAAAGACAGGTCGTGCCTTTGTCATAACCTTTGGTACGTAACTTAATTGATCAAACTTTATTTGTTATGACTGATGCATAGCTTCTCTTAGTAGTGTTTCTCTTAATGTTCCGGTATATCCAGGAAGATTCCATCACATAATACAATTTAGTCCTTGTCTGTACAATTTAAAATATTAAAAAAAAATGTTTTGTACATTCTGTCATTCTTGTAAATGTTTCAAAATGACAACAATAGTTTTCTTTATTTCATATCTATAAAGTTATGTATATTTCTTATATCTTGATTTGGTATCACTAAAACAGTTTTGTCAACCTAGTAAAAGTTTTAAATCTAAAGTGTTTACTTAAAAACCTGCATATTTTCTTTTGTTTGTTAGTTTTTGTTTAGCACCGCTTTGCAACAGAAATTCAGTCATGTAATGTTGAGCAGTTAACCTAACAAGTGTCCCTAGATCCTGTACTGGAACTACTCAGTTCTCTACAGGAAAGTGCTAAGTTCTCCGTATTATGCAGGTGTACGTCTATTGACTTCAGACACGATATCTTTGTTGAATCGTCATGGAGAGCAAAGGGTTCATGCAGATATCTGACTCAAGACCCCGTGATTCGTCCTATCGAGCTAGGGTTGGTTTTGTATATGTTCTTATAATGCTACTATTTCTAAAATTAAAAAAAAAATACTTATATAAAACTTGATTTTTACTCACTGGACGACTGCACGTATCAGCTGTATGATCATAATATTATGAACGCACAGATGGATATCATTGTATGTTTTATTGAAATTCCATCTAAAATTATAGTTACATGGATGTTGCAATATCTATTTTAGGCAATTTCTGAAATAACAGAGGAAAACCTTCTTAAAACTTACCACTAACAGTTTAAATGAATCAGTATGTGACAATTTGGGCTTCAATTTCTTCTTAAATATATTTTTAAAAAGCAATGGTAATGGTAACGTATTTTAAAAAATTTAAAAATCACTGTCTGACAAATAAAGAAGCATATTGTATTATTATAGTACCAGATAAGTAATATTAATTATGTTTCTGGCATATATTCTAAATAACTGATGCAATACAACAAGGTTGTTGAAATGGTAACGTAACATGTGTAATGTATGTTACATTTTTATTCTTCCATCTATAAAATGTTAACACGATGTCTGCGAACATTATAGACCACGTAGAAATTGTATTGTTATTTCATTGATAACAATTAATTATATCATTTTATTCAGTTATAGTGGTCTCGGAATTTTACACTGATTCATTTTATGCAAATTAGCTGAGCACATCCAGTTTTGAGTAAAACAAAATACCATAAGAGTAACAAAATAATATATTAAAACACACCGAGAGACTTTAAGACCAGATCAAAGTTGTTTGGTACATTTAAATTGATTTGAAACTTAGAAAATGTTATTTTTTAACAAAATTTTGTCATTTTGTAACATTCTCATTAATATTCATGAATATGCAAATTAGTTAATTAACATAAAAATGCTGCTATTTAAAGGCCAATGTCTTAGCTCCATTTTGACACCATTCTTATTGTTTTATCACCTAAACTGACCAAGAAATGACTGTTTATCATCTATATGGTTGTCCTTTTCAAAAATGAACGGTTGCCATGGAAACAGCGAAATAATATATAGTTCAAAAGAGTTTTTTCATGGGAACATTTTTTATTTTGAAAGAGTTGGTCCTGCCGAACAATTTGGTACCTATGAAAAAAGTCTAAGGCGAGTGGGGGGAGGGGGATGGGGATGCATGGTAGACCTTATTGGCCCCCGTACTATAACCATTCGGCAAGGGATGCCTCATAGCTTGAGGCCGCATCTGAACACACGACCTTCGGTTTGTGATACACTTACCACTGAGCTATAGGTAACTCACTTTCAATGCCCTTAATAATATATGTCAAGTTTCTTTAACGCATCGACTGTATCATACTGATTCAGTATGGAGATCTAATATCTAATTTATGTTTGCAAGTGCATAAATTTAAGAAGTTGCAACCTTGGAATTTACTCCATATTATTTTAGACAACATTTACTTACACTTACCCAAAATTCAATACGAAAGAAGAGTATGTGTAAATAATACTCTTTAGGATTCTTTATTGTGGCTGTACGCATTAAGAATTAAGATTTAGGTTAGTTTATTTTTAAGTAAATTTCAATAATAAGTAGCTTAATTTTTTATGTATTGCTTAATCACTCCTTGAATTATGGTGCCTGATTTTTAGGCGGCGAGCATATTGTATTAAATTGTTTTTACTTTCCTAATTGGATATCTTGACATCTTTCCTTTCCTAGTGAAGCGGAGTGTTATTTGCCTTGGATGTAATATTGCTGATATGAGTTGATCAGTTAAGACTTTTAGAGATTGTCACCAAAGTCTTTTATTGCGGCATTCGTGTTTTTAATCCAGTGTCATGAATGTAGAGGAAACTCATTCTCATCCGTCAGAGGTTCGTCATAATCCCAAGACGAACTAGTGAACCATGGTATACCTCTGTTGCGCGAGAACGGGAAAGCTATAAATTAAGTGTTCTTTTCCCTGGTTATTCGCAACACCTCAGTCACACTTTAATATCGGGGTTGCAGTTGATACCTTAGTCTTGTCCTGTTCCCACAGTTCTAGACCTTGCAGATTATTTTGTAATGTTTCCGATCTGGCAAAAATCCACTCGAGCCGAATACAGCATCCCAGATCGAGCTACTGTTATAATAGCACTATTATATGTCTTTTGATATCCTTTAAGCCTTTAAAGCTTGTTTTGTTAAATGTTTACAAGTGAACCGGCCTTGTGTGTGTGTGTGTTTTAGTTTATTTATCCTCGCCACCGGGTATTCCCATATGGGCGAGCATTCGTCTAACATCATTATGTTCTTCTAAAGTTACGTCTAACGTTGTTATCTTCTAAAGTTGTTATCTTCCAAGGTTGTTATCTTCTAAAGTTGTTATCTTCTAAAGTTATGTTCATCTAATGTAGTTAAATTCTCATGTCATCTCACGGCAGCCTTGATGGTCCGACTTTTGATGACGTCATTATGTAGACTTCAGTTCGGTCTTCTTAAAGACTTAAATGATGGTGCACTACGCCTTCTAGTGCTAAATTTCGCCTCGCCGCCGCCCTCATGGTGTTAAAACGTGGTGGCCGATGAAATGCCATCTCATTGAAGCTATCTCCGTTGTCCCTGCAGCCTGCTCATCGTCGTTACAGCCGGAACGCCAGTCTTCTGCTCTCCCGTAGGTCAATCCGTAGGTCAATCCAAGCATAATCGAACCAGCCGATCATGCTGCTCTATATACCAGCTGTTAATTCTTCCAAATCCATCGGTAGTTGATAAAAACGTCGGATGAAAAGTCGCACACCCCTGCGACTCATCCTGCCAGATGAACACGCCCGTGTACCATATATAGTCATGGACATCCAGCTCGGGTAAAAGCAAAGGTAAAAGCCGGTAGACGTCGAAGATGGAGAACGATGGTAACGAACCCAAGTGCCCCGGCAACAGGATGCGTAGTCGACAGTGGTAGCTCAATGAGATGATTTAACTTCGGTTGCTGTACTCTTTTTAAGGCCACCACCGCCGATGTCAGTCATGTGTCGCTAACTAGGCCGTATGACAATATACGTGACAATATACATGTTGACCTAGTTAGCGACATATGTTCCCTCGTCTCGGCGGTCCAGGAGAAGTGAACCGGTCTTGGTGTATTTAGTGGTATATGATCTTACGTTTCATCATGTGACCGTCACGTGATTATCTAATGAAATAAAATGTCAAAATGGCGGATGTACCAATTGACAGTGGACAAAATTCCGAAATGGTCAAGGATCAAAATATAACTGAGGAGGAAGATTTTTCTTGCGAAAATTTTCAGGACGGACAGGTATTAATTGTTTTTTCTTTCTGTATTGCTGTCAGTGTATAGGAGTCTTAATTAACTTGCTTTTGAAAGTGAAAGTACGACTATACTTATAATAAAAGTCGAACTAATCCGACGCATACAGTTTGTTGTTATATTGTGACAGGTCAGTTGTAACTGCGATGGCTGCAAATGTCAGAAATAAAAAAGCAGCAGTAAGCTTGTCTACTTGTAATAACAGATTTTAGAAATTACTCCAAAATATATTAGACTTGTTGCATATGGGATCCCTCTCTGTGGTAAATGAGAAAACGGATCCCTCTCTGTTCGCGCACAGGACACTCTTTTTGGTAAACAGTGAACTCCAACGTCAGCGAGCTCAGAAAATCTAAATTTTCGTCTTGAACACATTTTTAGGCATAAAAAGCATATGAGCCCTGGGAAGACGAAGCTACATGTATATACCATTGCTTTTTTATCATTACAGCTGTTTTATAAGCTGACACAAGTCCAAACGAAGATGGAATGTAGGCGGAGGGTACTGAATGGATGAACGTCGTGCAATGTTGATGAAACTTAAATACGACTTTTCTTGAATATAGCAAATATCTAGTATCTTAGATATGAAGTCATTGATCCCATCTTACTTGTAAATACACTTTATGTGGTTATTTTCATCCTGTTTCCATAAAAACGCCCTACTTTCAATTTCGTTAATGCACGGGATCCCTCTCAGTCGGTGCAATTTTGCTTGACAGGATCCCTCTAAACTCTCTGCACCCAGCATGGGAACCCTCTTCGACAAAATTTTCTATCGGCACCGGCACCCTCAACTTCAATGTTAGAATTTTGAGATGGTATTCTTATTGAAAACGGCATCTTTTTCTAAGGGAAATAAATCATTGTGTTTTTACTTCCCTTTAAATATGCTTTAGAATTGAAAATAAATCAGCAATTTCACATAAAATTAATATTTATTATCCCCCGACGAAAGTCGGAGGGATATAGTTTTGGTGTCGTCCGTCCGTCCGTCCTTCCGTCCGTCTTTCCGTCCGTCCTTCCGTCTTTCCGTCCGTCCGTCCGTCCGTCCGGAGCCATATCTAGGAAATGGTTGGGAATATTTATTTAAAACTTCATATACATGTTCACCACAATGAGTTCTTGCGGCCCGTCAAGTTTCAGTCAGATTGCCCAAGTAACACCAGAGTTATGGCCCTTAGAAGTTTCTAGTGTTAACTATATAGGGTACTATAAATATGGCAATTTCTGCATCATAACTTTTGATATATTTGACCTAGAACTATGAAACTTAAACAGAATTTAGATCACCATAATGTGGTTGTGTACACACAATTTCATTTGGATTTATTTGTAAATTAAGAGTTATTGCCCTTTAATTGTATAAAAATCCACATATTTGTACATAACAAACTTACCATTTGGTACAATTTCATTAAATTTCTTTCATTCTTTTCCATGAACATCTATTGTAAACATGTGAAGTTGTGTACCCACACCTGGTCACCCCCTTACCTTGATCACACACCCCCCCCCTTACCCCCTGACCCCCCCCCCCCCCCCCCACCCACACCAAAAAAAAAAAAAAAAATTCATTCCTTATTTTAGATTTTTTTCAAACAAACTTCATATACATGTTCACCACTATGAGGTTATGGGGCCCATCAAGTTTCAGACAGATTGCCCAAGTAACACCAGAGTTATGGCCCTTAGAAGTTTCTAGTGTTAACTATATAGGGTACTATAGATCTATAGATATGCCAATTTCTGCATCATAACTTTTGACATATTTGACCTAGAACTATGAAACTTTAACAGAATTTAGAGCACTATAATGTGGTTGTGCACAGACAATTTTGTAAGGATTTCTTTTTGTAACTTCAGAGTTATTGCCCTTTAATTGTCTATCACATATCCACATATTTGTACATTACAAACTTACCATTTGGCAGAATTTTATTAAATTTCTTTCATTCTTTTCTGTGAACATTTATTATAAACATGTGAAGTTGCGCACCCACACCTGGTCACCCACTTGCCTTGGTCACACCCCCTCCCCCCAAAAAATTTTTTTTTTTTTTTTTCATTTCTTTTTTAAATTTTTTTCAAACCTTCCAAGTTGTACCATTCCCCCACCTCACTTCCCCATCCAGTCATGCCCACCACTGATCATGCATCCTCTGCCCCCCCCCACTCCAACTTCACCCTTTTACCTTTTTTTTTTTTTAATTTTTAATTTTCAGTCAATATTTATAATCAACATGTGAAATTTTGTTTCCTCTCCCATTCCCCTGCACCCCCACCCCCTAAAAAATAAATATACATATATCTATATATAGATATATATATTTCCATTCCTTTTTTTTTTTTTTTTAAATGTTCAAACCTTCAACATGTTATGTTGTGACTGCACAAACCTTGCCCTCAGCCGTTTCAAGATATCTTACCTGTGTTCTCTTAAGGACATCTGATCTTTTAATGTACATGTAAAACAGCAACACCTGGTGCCAAACCACTCAAAGACAATATTTCATTCCCGTTAAACTTCAAGCTCACATTTCAATTAACTGCATTTAATTGTAAAAGCTAAGCTTATTACAGTAAGCATATCCCATTCAAAATAAATTCTTAAGTCAGGATCAAAGTATCATACATTTATTATGTACTCTTTAATTAAACATTTGTTTTCTGTTAAATTGATTTTGACTAATGAAATTATTTGCTTCTTATTAACATCCTTAACTTTTTGCTGGATATATCTTTTTGCCATTCCTCACCACAAACCCTTTCGGCGGGGGATACCAATTCATCGAATTTGCTTGTTTTATTATCAAATTTACCTATACCTTATCGATACTCGAGTATTACTGTTAAACTAGAAATTGTAGCCTATAATTTGATTTGATACAAAGAGGGGCCATTCATGCATAGCTAGTCTGAAAAGGGGGCATTCAGGGATACATCTGTACCATAACAAAACCCTGTCCACCCGGGCACACAAGTCTGTATTATTACTTCCCGATGAGTTACGATGGTACTGGAAACATCGATATTTTTCCATACACTCACGCCTGACTTTCATGTCGGATGTGTGACGTAATTTAATGTGTGTCGTGGCATTAACTTTTTTATTTAGTTCAGTATCGTCAATCTTATTCAGACTATTGAACAAATTTACAGTAGTTACATTACATTGTATGCGTATGTAATAAAACGGTTATCATCTTTGCATCGGTAAATATGCACTCGTGGTAAATATGCACTCGTTCTTTAGCAGAAGAATATTGCACTCCTAAAGTCGTGCAGTCTATTTCCACTGCAAAACTCGTGCATAGCTAATAACCTATTGTTGTTGTGGTGCTCTTAAATACGAACACCATCTCATAACTCTAACACTGAACTGCTGAAGTTAAATTGAGAGGGCGCCGGTGAGATAGAAAATTAATTGTGTCCGAGAGGATTCCCGTGCCATGTGCAGAGAGTCAAGAGGGATCCTGTGAGGCAAAATTGAGCCGACCGAGAGGGATCCCGTGCATTAACGAAATCGAAAGTAGAGCGTTTTTAAGGAACTATGATGAAAATAACCACATAATTATTGTGTATTTATAAATAAGATTGGATCAACGGCTTCACATCTAAGGTATTAGATACTTGCTATATTCAAGGAAAGTCGTATTTAAGTTTCATAAACATCGCAAGATGTTCATCCGAGCCAGTACCTCAGGCTACATTCCATCTTCATTTGGACTTGTGTCAACTGATAACACAAAATTAATGTAACCATAAAAAGGCAATGGTATATAGCTATGCCTTCCCATTGTTCATAATGTTTTTATGCACAAACCTGTGTTCACGACGAAAATTTTGATTTTCTGAGCTCTCTGACGTTGGACTTACTTGGAGTTCATTGTTTTCCACAAAGAGTGTCCTTTGCGCGAACAGAGAGGGATCCGTTTTCTCATTTACCACAGAGAGGAATCCCATATGCATATACACGGTGTACATGCTTATTTTCATTATCTTATCATTTTACATTTTAATTTCAGACATAACCAATAGACTTCAATTAATAGCCTTTATGTGAAGTATAATTATAAGAATTAAAATTAAAAAAAATAAGTTTGATATATATTGTCTCAGTTAAGCTAAATGATAGTGTGAGTATATTTTCATCTTCCTAATTATACATTTAAGTTAAAGTCAGTTGTGACTCTCCAATGTCTGAATTGGGCACAACATTGTTTTACATGTCATATTATATTTAAAATAGAAAAATAGTAGAACCTCATATCCTCATATATTAGATTAATGCAATAAAAGTGTTAGACCTGACTTTGGCCTGACAATGGGCATATAAAGGCTGTCTACACAGTGAATGTTGAACTAAGTTCTTCACAGTTTAGATCTTTAGCCAAGTTAATGATCTGTTTTGTATAAGAAAAACTACACCCCAACTTGTATGTCAAGTACTAACCATTGCTGATAACTCAGCACGGCATTATTGTGTTTGTTTACTTTGCTATATCATGTTGACATATTTCACCATTATCTTCGCTGTCTTTATTAATAATTTACTGAGTTTACTGACCATTTCATCTATCTATATATCATTAAACCTTTTGTTGTTTTTTCTGCCAAATCATCTTACGTCTCTGCCCAAGCAGATTTTTGTAAATGAAAAGATAATAGAGTTAACTAAATCTTTAAGTAATAAATTTATAGGTTATTAGCTTTGTATCGGGAAATATGCACAAGTTCTTCAGCAGAAATATTGCGCGACTTTAGGAGCGCAATTATATTCCTCCGCAGAAGAACGAGTGCATATTTCCCGATGCAAAGATAATAACCTTTTTGTTACATATGCATCTACATGTACACGTATAGATATTATGGAAATATCATAAATATGTTCAATAGCCTGAATAGGATTGACAATACTGAACTAAATAGAAAAAATAGTGCAACAACACACACTGAATTACGTCACGTGCCTGATATAAAATTCAGGCATCAGTATATGGAAAAATATTGACATTTCCGGTACCTGTGTAACTTAACGGGGAATAGGAACGAGTATGTAATAATAACATATATTATACTCTATTATTTGATGTAAATATATACCACAGACAATGTCACATGCGTTAGGAGGACATTTTGATGATGAGTGGTAATCATAAGACTTCCTTTTAGATTATTAGTTAAGGAAGTTTTTTTGTGGTTATAGTGATAAAGTTGATAATTGAGATATGTTATTATCAAGTTTTACCACATTAATCATGTTTCTAATGATAATAATGTTAATTGTAATTGATAATTTTTTATTCATACATCTCCACAAACAAAAAATGAATCATCTATTGTTTACTGTTCAGTAAATAAGCTTACGGATGTCCTGTTGTTTGATGAGTTATGTAAAGTTGTTAGATATGGTGAATAATGAATAGTTTGATCAGTAGGGGAAACTTCCTGGCCCCGTTAGGAAAATGATTCCATGTATTTTCACTGTTACTCAAATAGGAAAGTTGTTAACTAAATATAGTAACTTGCAACTTGCTCCCCATTCTGGAAAAAAATCCCCATGTTTAGCCTTTACCCTGCTAAATTTCTAAAATGGATTGGTCCATCATTCAGTTTGGGCATTGTAAACCTAAACAAATAGCCTAAATTTCTATTATTCTTAATTTTTAGCTCAACTATGCAAAGAATAGGTAGAGCTTTTGGACTCACCCGTGCGTCGGCGTCCACGTCCCAACTTGACTAAGTTTTTGTATGCTGATATCTCAGTAACCACTTGTGGGAATGGATTGAACTTAACACACTTATTAACTGTGATAAGTTGATCACAGTTATTTATATTGACTTATATTGTACAGGTTCCATAGCTCTATTTTACATTTTTACAAAACTATGCCACTTTTTCGACTTAGAAAATTTTGGTTAAGGTTTTGTATGTAAGCTGTTTTCTCAGGTACCCACCAATTGGAATGGATTGAAACTCCACACACTTGTTCACTGTCATGATCTGACATGCAGTGCACTGGTTCCATAACTCTACTTTGCATTTTTACAAAATTATGTCCCTTTTTCGACTTAGCAGCTTTGGGTTAAGTTTTTGTATGTAAGCTGGTATCTCAGTAACCACTAGTGGGAATGGATTGAAACTTCACACACTCATTCACTGTGATAAACTGACTTACATTGCATGCAGGTTTCATCACTCTGTTTTACTTTTTCACAAAGTTATGCCCCTTTTTCGACTTAACAGTTTTTGGTTAAGTTTTTGTATGTAAGCTGGTATCTCAGTACCCGCTAATGGCAATGGATTAAAACTTCACACAATTGTCCATTGTCATGAGTTGATATGGACTGTACAGATTCCATAACCCTGTTTTGTATTTTTACAAAATTATGCCCCTTTTTCAACTTTTATATTCATTCAATTGACAAGGCTGTTGAATAGTCGAGTATTACTGTCCTCCGACAGTTGTTGTTTTTTATTAAGTGTTGAAAGTATTGAATTTTAAAATTTCACAATTTAGAAACTTAATTTTCAGTTTTGAAGCTAATAAGTAGATTTATATTGAATTGAATTGATTGTCATACATGGAGCACTTAAGTTACACAAAGATTATTAAGTAAAACACTTTCACATTGTCCTGATTACAAATATTAATATTCCAGATGCTTTCACAGTTATTTTAGACAAATATCACAGAACTTTTAATTACTTTGTATGTTTACATACTTATACATACAGTTTTTGTTTCAATGTTGTTTTGCTTCCTGCCTCAGATCAGTTGATGGTATCATATGCATCATTAAAAGCTTTGATGTAAACCTTTAATCAACAAAAACTAAATAAAAACAAGAATGTAATTTTCAGAGTTGAAAAAGGGGAAGGGAATAATTCTGGCTGAATGCAGTACAGAGATATGCTTACTAATTGCTTTGCCTACTTATTCATAACATGAGTATAAACATAATATGAATATAAACAAGTGGATCAAGTTTCAAAGGCACAATTTTATTAGACTTTGATTAACCTTGGTAGGAAGTATCAGGTCAAGTTTGTGTGTTGTAAGGGCGATTGATTAAAGTAAGCTATAATTCTTTCTAGGTTGTTCCCCTACATCTTGTTACAGACTTTCATACTCCACAATTTAATATGCAATTCAAAGTAAATATATGAGTTTGAAAAACAAATTTCCTGTTTGTGAAGTATAATTATATAGTAAGCAATATATATATATATATATATATATTACATATATAAGCAATAGCTAGGGGCTTTGCCGTAATTGGTCTGGTATATTGTGGTGGTGATTTAGTTCGTATAAATTTTCTCTACTATATATATCAACACTTGTATCACTTACTGAATTTGTATTTGATCTAATCAATTAAACAGACCTGCCCATTAACAAGTACACATTTTCAAAATATTTCTGCACAATAAGTTTGTATAATATGATTCACCATTTGCCAAAGATAACGACTTCAGGCACCTTTTATCTATTGGATAGTCAACAATTAACATTATAAAAAGAAACTTGGTAATAGTGTTAAACAATGTGATTTACACATTGTTTAACACTATTACCAAGTTATCTTTGGCAAATGGAAATATTAAAAAAGTGGACTATTTCTTTTGATTTCAACAGAATTTCTAGCTTTATTTTTGCATTAAGCACTCAGTAAACATATTTTATAAGAGTAAAATTAATAATCATTTGTTAAACTTTCGAAAAATTCCATTACATGATCAAAATCTGATTAACCACCTTTTGAACAAACAGTCTAAGAATCAGTTTCTACATGATCTCAACAGTGATATGATATTGTAGAATCATTTTGTTAGTGTATTCCTGTGCATAAAATATCAGTTGGTTTTATCATTAACACAGAAAATTGAATGCAAGATTTGCTGACAACATGGCCTGTAAATTGTAAACATAGTCTAAGTCATAGTCTAATTCTTGTACATTTTATATGTTTTGTTCGCTGTTTTCCAACAGTATTTCAGTTACGTAACTGCGGGCAGTTAACCTAACCAGTGTTCCTGGAATCAGTATCAGGACAAACTTCCCCACATTAATCAGAGGTGGAGGACGTTTGATTTCAGACACAATGTCTTTTATCAAATAATCATGGAGAACATTCGCCTCACCAAGCGCTCAGACTCACGACCCCGCAATCTGTAGATCTGCACATTTTATATGTGTAATAATAATTTAGTTGCAATATTAATTACTTTAAAGACAGCATAGAATCAGTTTGTTACAGCATGAACTGTACAATGTTGAGGCATATCATATAGACAGTATAAGTTTATAAGAAAACATGGTCTGTATTCTGTAAATGTCAAACAGTCATTTTGTGGCAACACAGTGAAAGCATTATACTCTCCCTATGAGGAGGCAATAAAGATATCTATCTATCTATCTACCAAAAGATTTTTTAACAGATAAATGTTGCCACAAAATGATTGTTAGACAGTCATGTCTAAGACATTTAACAGTGTATATATATACAGATCATGTTGCCACCAACTGATTATTAGACGTTTGACAACATTTAACAGTGTACAGATCATGTTGCCACCAACTGATTATTAAACGTTTGACATTTAACAGTGTACAGATCATGTCGCCACCAACTGATTATTAGACGTTTAACAGTGTACAGATCATGTTGCCACCAACTGATTATTAGACATTCAACAGTGAACAGATGCCACTGATTATTAAAATTTGACATTTAATAGTGTACAGATCATGTTGCCACCAACTGATTATTAGACATTTAACAGTGTACAGATCATGTTGCCACCAACTGATTATTAGACATTCAACAGTGAACAGATCATGTTGCCACCAACTGATTATTAGACATTCAACAGTGAACAGATCATGTTGCCACCAACTGATTATTAGACATTCACGTGAACAGATCATGTTGCCACCAACTGATTATTAGACATTCAACAGTGTAACAGATCATTGTTGTACACCAACTGATATAATAGACAATTCAACAGTGAACAGACAATGTGTGGCCACCAACTGATTATTAGACATCACAACAGTTGACAGATCATGTTGCCACCAACTGATTATTAGACATTCAACAGTGTACAGATCATGTTGCCACCAACTGATTATTAGACATTCAACAGTGTACAGATCATGTTGCCAGTGTACAGATCATGTTGCCAACAAATGATTGATACAGCATGATTTGTACATGGTAAAGACAGTAAAGCATCAACTGATTAAAACCATGTTCAAGTGTATGATCAGTACATGAGAGTGTTATGTTATTATATTTGTTCTCATTAACCTAAGTGTGACACCATGTCTATATTCTGTGTGTTCTGGTTTTTCAGTTATCATATGTAGGACATGATATAGAGTCTGTACCACAAAAATTGATAGAAGATTACTCAAAGGTGACAACAAGATTAGATCTGAGCTTTAACCAAGTCAAGTAAGTGTTTTCTGTTATATTTAAATGTGTGTATTTATGTTTGTTCATACTTTTAAATGTGTCACAATTACAGAGTTTGCTCAGTCAAACACCTGCATAATCCCGAGGGATTGGTTGGTGCCCGAGCACAGTAGGGCAAAGGTACCAACGTATCCCGAGGGATTCTGAAGATGTTATAAAACAAAATGGACATGCGTTAACGCTATTCTAGCATAAAACTTGTAAAAACTGACAAATGAATACACTGTTACTCAACATCATTAAATTGTCTGAGTTGTTTTTAAGTTGACATCATTTCCTTTTGAATTGTCCGTTTTGGGGCCGAATGACATTTACACTTTGCCACTGAATGCACGTATATAAAAAGGTGTTTAAGCAGCACATGAGTGCGAGAATCTCGCTGTTAGCACACGTTTTCTCTCCTGTTCAAATACCACTGATAAGAGACAAGAACAGCATTTTTATGCTAGAATGTAGACTTATTTAGAACTAGCAAGTTAATTAAAGTTAGTTTCTTTTTCTTGTAATCCTCTTTTGTTGTACCACCCATTATCAGTGTAATTAGTTTGTCTTTGTCAACATGTTGTCAATGTACTGTTTGAACAGATAAAACTAAGATAAGATATGATAAAATGTGATGTGGGTTTTGGTAAAACTTTAATTTTCCACTTATTTTCATCACACTTGGTAAAATTTCATATATCTTTACTTTTCTTATCTTCGGAAGAGCAAGTTTATGTTTTATGAAGTCTACAGTATTAATTTAACAGCCATAATTGGGGACTAATTCTCGAAGCTTCTTTTACCCAGAATAAACTAAAATTTGCTTGACTCGGTGTATACACTTTCAAATCCGATCCAGCTTCCAGAATTGTATTCACTGCAAAAATGCCATATTATCACTCTACATCTGTATTTGCCAAGGTTTATAAAGTTGTTTTTTTTAAGCTGCTTGAGAAAAATTACAAGAATGCTCTGTCTGTCAGTAACAGTTCTAAGACACATTAAGAAATAAATGCTGATTGTATTGTACAGTGACAGCTAGGTATTAAAGAAAATTACACTGGCTAGACAGCCCATCATCTGGTTACATTAACATTATTGTAACAATGGTATGGTAAACGTTGCACACAATGGCTCCAAGTCTTGCAAAAATTTTATTGTGATTAATAACAACATTAAGTGTTCCAGCAAAATGGTTAATGCACATTGTTTTTTATAAATGACAGAATATTCTGTATTATTATCTTTGGTCAAAGATATGTAAAATGAAATGGTATGAAACCACTGTAAGAAGTTAAGAACATAGAATTAAGTCTCACTAAATTTCATGAGCCAAAAGAGAGTTTGTTTTCATTTAATATGTTATAAATTGATGGAGTACTGTGTTTTTTCAGTGAGATATTATGTATCACTCACTGCATGGGATAGCTTTGCTGATCTACTTGTAGACTGTGCATTTAGTTCTAGTTTATAGCTCAACTATGCAAAGAATAGTCTATAGCTATTCTACTCACCCTGGCGTCGGCGTCACACCTTGGTTAAAGTTTTGCATGCAAGTACAATATGGCTATCATTTAAAGGCATATAGCTTTGAAACTTATTTTTTCTTTTTCTAGGTCAATTACTAACCTCACTGGGACAAGTCCAATAACTCTGACATGTATTTTGGCCAAATTATGCCCTTTTGGACTTAGAAAATCCTGGTTAAGGTTTTACATGCAAGTGACTATCTCCAAAACTAATGCAGATATTGAATTGAATCTTCACATGTGTCTTCGGGGTCATAAAACTAGGTGATAGCATCAAGAGCCATAACTCTGACATGCAGTTTGGCCAAATTATACCCCCTTTTGGACTTATAAAATTCTGGTTAAAGTTTTGCATGCAAGTACATATGGCTATCATTTTAAGGCATATAGCTTTGAAACTTATTTTTTCTTTTTTTACGTCAATTACCTACCTCACTTGGTCAAGTCCCATAGCTCTGACATGTATTTTGGCCAAATTATGCCCCCTTTTGGACTTAAAAAACCCTGGTTAAGTTTTACATGCAAGTTACTGCCTCCAAAAACAATGCAGATATTGAATAGAAACTTCACGTGTGTCTTCAGGGTCATAAAACTAGGTGATAGCAATAAGAGCCATAACTCTGACATGGATTTTGGCCAAATTATGCCCCCTTTTGGACTTAGAAAATCCTGCTTAAAGTTTTGCATGCAAGTTACTATCTCCAAATCAAATGCAGATATTGAATTGAAACTTTACATGTGTCTTCAGGGTTATAAAACTAGGTTATAGCATCAAGTCCCATAACTCTGACATGCATTTTGGCCAAATTATATCCCCTGTGAACTTAAAACTTCTTGTTAAAGTTTTGCATGCAAGTTACTATCTCCAAAACTAATGCAGATACTGGATTGAAACTCTATAGATATTCTAACATTTAGGGTAATATTCCTTCTTCTGGGACAACAATTTGAATAGTCGAGCATTTGCTGTCTTACGCACAGCTCTTGTTCTTTTAAAGACACATCTGACAGTTTCCTATATGCATATAGGCAAAAATTTTCCAATGGACAGAATTTCTTTAAACTTGAAAATAGATTTTTCAGTATTTTCCGACTTTCAAGGGCAGACAATTCATGACCAAGGCTAGTACCTATGATTTGTTTTATTTCATAAGTATTTCTGTTTTTGATTTGATTCTCTGTCAGTACCGGTAAACACAGTTTAAAGAAGAAATTCTGTCTGTAAGAAATATTTGCTCCATGTCAATATAGACACTGTGGCAAATGTCCTTCAGACTGTGAACATGACAAAATGAAACCTCAATGTCCTGGTCTTTCCCATGGACTGAATTTCTTTAAACTTTGTATACTGAATGCAAATGATGACTAAAACAGAAGTATAAGTTAAAATGCACAGTTTCCTTGCCTTAATCTTGAATTATCTGCCCTCGAAAATTGGATTTTTTGAGTATTTTCTGATTTTCAAGGACAGATAATTCAAGATCAAGCACCTGTACCTATGATTTTTATTACATATTTCCGTTTTAAACTTGATTCTCAGTCAGTACACAAAGTTTAAAGAAATTCTGTATTTAGGAAAATGTTTGCCTATACACATATAGGAAACGGTCGGATATGTCTTTAAAACAGGATGAAAATCGAAGTTGAGTTTTATTCTTTACAGTATATTTCTCATTTCAAATATTTTTACTTAACAGGAATTTCAGAATGTTATATTGGAAATAATAAGATGAAATGGAACTTTATGTTGTGTGTGTCTTTAAATCACAAGGAGTCTGATATAAATTATTGTTTGTTTACGTGTGTCTGTTTCCCACACGGAGATTAAGATTTGATGCAATTTGCATAATTCAGATTAATAAAGCTTGCAAGAAAAAAGAAATTTTGATGAGCTGATATGCATTGTATTCATTCAGTTGACAAGGCTGTTGAAAAGTCAAGCATTGCTGTTCTTGACAGCTCTTGTACATGAATGTAGACAATATATCTCCTCTTGAACTTAGACAGTTTTCAAATTTTCACTTGCACTGTATTCTCAAATGAATTATCTCTCTTCTTAGTGAGATATATTCTATATTCACTCAAAACAAACAAATACCCTCTATGTATAAAGAAGATGTTTCTTCACACTTTACTCAAAAAGCATTCTGGCATTTGGTAATTTGATCAGGATGATGGGCTCTCAGGAGAAAATGGTCAGCTATAATTCTGTTGTTTATTATTTCTTTGCCTTGTTGAATGAATATAATTTTACATGATAGAGGCACCAGTAAAAGTACTGCAATCTGTTTTGTGACTTTTCTATTCCATGTTGACTTTGAGAAATAGAGCCATACTTATCATTTCATTTTAAACATCCAGGTTTTATTTTTGTTTTCTGCTGGTTTCATTTTTTTGTCGAGCCCGCTTGCGGATGCGAAGACATAGTTGCCCAAATGGCTGTTTGGTGTATGTGCGTGCATGCATGCATGCATCCGTGCATCTGGATTTGTTTGTCCGGACCATAACTTTGACATGCATGGAGCAGTCTTGTTTATATTTGGCATGAATGTTAACCTCAGTGAGACAGAGTGTGGTGCGCAAACCCCAGGTTCCTATCTCAAAGGTCAAGGTCACAGCTGGAGGTCAAAGGTCATGTCAAATCTTGTCCGGCCCATAACTTTGACATGCACTGAGGAATCTTGTTTATATTTGGCACTAATGTTAACCTCAGTGAGACCGAGTATCATGCGCAAACCTCAGATTCCTATCTCAAAGGTCAAGGTCACAGTTGGACAGGGGTCAAATTTAACAATAGTTTGTACTAGCTGAAATTAGCTGGTGCCCTTTTTGATCACTAGCTAAAATGAAAAGCTACCGGCTTAAGTTAATAATATTTAATTACTCTATAAATATTTTACTGGCCAAAACTTACTGATTAATCTCAGTTAGTAGCCAGTCACAAACAAAAATATTTTCTGTTAGCTTAAAATAGCTTGTGCCATTTTTGTTGAACAATGAAATATCATAAACATAAATGATAACATTCCTTTCATGAAGAAAAATGTGTACCTTCAAAACAATTAAACTTTATTAAAGCTCTGAAGACATTTGCTTGTTATATTAATGACTAGCTGATATTAGCTAGTACATTTCAAACCCACTAGCTACTTTTAAAATTCCACTAGCATTTAGCTTGTATGCTTGTCTAAATTTGAGCCCTGTTGGAGGTCAAAGGTCATGTCAGATCTTATCTGGCCCATAACTTTGACATGCATTGAGGAATCTTGTTTATATTTTGCATGAATGTTTAACTTAATGAGACCTGACTCTGTCTCAAAGGTCAAGGTCACATTTATGGGTCAAAGGGCAGGCTTGACATGTTGCCCGTGGGCATCTATAGTTTTAGATTTGGGGATGTTAAACAAATGCCTGAAGAGGACCTGTTTTACAAAGTGATACAAATATCATATTTTCATTTTATGGGGCGAGTTTCATTTTGACATAAGTGTTAAGCATCTTAAGTTTTTGTTTTTCAGGAATTTGACGGGCCTTGAGGATTTTTGCCATTTGCAGGAGCTAGTTTTAGACAACAATGAAATAGATGACACCACTGTGTTCCCTCGTTTGCAACAGCTGCATACTCTCACACTCAACAAAAATAAGGTAAAACACTAACCTCTGTTGTTGCTGCTTGGGTCCCAGCAAAACCAGTATGATTTCAAGCCAACAAAATAAGATCAACAGAACTAAAATGATAAAGAGTTTCGACACTATTGTCTTCAACGTGTATTCAGATAGATACTACAGAAATATGTTGGCATGATATCTAGTGAAATCATTAATCTCTATGTTAAGAAATTTCATGTTTTGTGCCAACATTAAAAAAGGTAAAGTTTCTTGTTTAACGTGGTTAGTTGACGAAAGTCCCCACCTGGAATGGATGGAACAACTTATTTCCAGCCGAGTCCACGACAGGCATCATATTTACCTCCCCAGCACCAGTCTAGGCTGATACTGCAGGAAACAGTACCAATTTATGTAAATCACCCAGCACTGAGCTCTAGTCGGGATTTGAACCAGAACCGCTGGCGTTGTAGTCCAACCTGCTAACCGCTATGCCACTGACTCCCTATTTTATTACTATTTCCTTGGGACATGAATTCCTAGATTTAAAATGTTAAAGAATAAAATATTGGTAATTTGGTTTGTGTTTATCATACCATTTTAACAAGTCACTACATGCAACTCATTTTCCTGTAGAGTGTACAACACGTACATGTCAGCCTCTATACCATGAAGAGCATTGTTTAGAGACTGACCTTATAATAATTATTTATAACTGCATAAAAATGTTAGGAGAGGTGTTCCCTTTCTTTCAGTTTCTTAATTCTGAAGTTGTCACTCTATAGCCTATATTCTGTACATGGGATTTCAATTAATGGATCTTGAATTACCATTAAGTCCCCAATTGCAATGAATGTTAATGATTTTCATAGCAGTTCATTTTCAAGATATACTAAACTTTACTTTCTTTAGGTATTTTCATGTTTCTATTTCCCACAATTAAGATTAATTTTTGGTTGCGGGTTTATCCCACTACCAAAGTTAAGTGTATTTCTGACATTCATGTAGCATCTTTATTTGATTCCAAATCACATCCAAAGGAATTTGTTCATGTGCTACACAAAGTTGTCCCATTCATGAACAATGCAGATGAATTATCAATGATCAAGCAGTTCTTATTCATCCTCTATCCATTCACACTGGCCATTTAGATTATATAAGATCTGTTAATGATTAGGTATTCCAGCCTATGGTTACATCACTGACTTCCAGCTGTTCATGTAAGGTCAGGCAGAGTTTATCTTAGATATGAAGCACATTAGTATTTGTTTCTTATACATGTATATTTATAGATTGGCATTTAAAATTAAAATAACTCTAGCAAAACCCGCAACCACCAGACATCTCAAGGCTTTGATTTACTTTCAGTTAACAGATTTAGAGCATTTAATAGAAGAGATAAAGAGTAAGTTTCCTAGACTTACATATTTAAGTTTACTGGGAAATGCAGCGTGTCCCAACCAGCTCTCGGCACACGACAAAGATGATGAAGATTATTCCAGATATAGGTAACATTTATTATCATTTCATTGCTTTGTCAGCTGGCCGTCATGTGATCTCTTTGTATTACAGATGTATTTGTTTGACATTGTCAGATGTTGCCTACCGTTCTTTGAAGAATACTTGGAAGTACTTACAGCTTTTTTGTGATTGAAGAGTACTACTTGAAATATAGGCCAGTTTGGGTCATATTGTGTCACCAGTTTCTTTATTCTTGTGAATCTGTTTGCACAATCTGTCAGAGGATGCACTGAATATATCATACAAGTAAATTGCATGACAGTTATTTCTTTAGTTTTGGATCTCTTGCACTTCCTATAGTAATAGTAGTTAAACAATGCCTATAAAGTTATAAGTGGTCACTCTATTTCTAGAATTTAATATGTTTGAGGCCTACTGCCTCCACACCCTCGCTTTGCCCACATACCTGACTTGTGCATGCACATTGTAAACCTCCAGGGATAATTTTTTTGATAGTATGCTAAACTTTTGTGATGCTGTATTGTGAAAAGAACCTTGTAATATAAATATGGATGATGATTAAGTTTAAGTACTAGTGATAACAGGGATAGAGTGAAAGTGCATCAAACACTCTGAAATTCATGTTATAGGAGAGATCGCCATGACGTCACGCATAAATACCTGTTTATCTGGTGGTGGGTAAAACAAATGTTTTTACACCGTTTGTGTATGGGATCTGAATTTTTAATTTTTAATAACTTTTTCGCTCATTTATGGATTTTAAAAATAAAAAAAGTTTTGAAATGCTTAGGATTTTCATATTTTCCCATTTAAATATCTTTTTAAAATGAAAATCCGTTTTAAATGACATAAGATTTTAATAGCGGCGTAGCGATCCTCCAAACATTTTGGAAAAACACTGTAAGTTAAGCGTTCATAATTAATCCATTTAATTTCGAATTTATAATCAAAAGTAATCAATAAATTGCTTGTTTTATAGACTTTCCATTGATCAAAAAAATATTGATAGTATTTGTGTTTTAAGAAAGTTTAAGCCGTTAGAAAAACATCACTGTTTACAAAAAACATGGACGCTCGGCGTCGGCCCACCCGGTCTTTGTCTTATCAGTTCTAAAAATAGAAAATACAATGAATTTGTTTACAAACACGATCACTCCTATTAAAGGGGCTCAATTCATGGAATATTTCTGTCATAGTTGTGGCCCTTGTGTCATATGTTGTGGGTAATGATATAGAACAGATAATATAATCCTTTTTATACGCCCCAAGGGATGTATTATGTTATGGTCCCGTGTCCGTCTGTCCGAGCTCACATTTGCATACTTAGGTGGCTATAGGAACAATAGGTAACTGTACTTTTTCTTTGATGTCATTCATTCTGTAAGGCTTTTATGCGGCTATTTTTCTCTTACGTGGCTAAAAGAACAATAGAGAGAACAAAAGAGCAACCACATAAGTATCCATATGTAGGAACGTCCGTCCGTTAGCAATTTCGTGTCCGCTCTGTAACTCTTGAACCCCTTGAAGGATTTCAAAGAAACTTGACACAAATGTTCACTACACCAAGACAACATGCAGAACGCATGTTTTGAATGTGTCGTTTCAAGGTCAAGGTCACACTAAGGGGTCAAAGGTCATATGAGTGTGCTTCGTGTCCTCTCTGTAACTCTTGAACTGCTCGAAGGATTTCAAAGAAATTTGGTACAAATGTTCACCACACTGAGACGACATGCAGAGTGCTAGTTTCGGATGACTAGCTTCAAGGTCATGGTCACACTTAGGAGTGAAAGGTCATATGAGTGTGTTTCATGTCCGCTCTGTAACTTTTGAACTGCTTGAATGATTTCAAAGAAACTTGGCACAAATGTTTACCACACTGAGACGACGTGCAGCGCGCATGTTTTGGTGTACTGGCTTCAAGGTCAAGGTCACACTTAGGGGTCAAAGGTCATATATGACTTTGCTTTGTGTATATTGCTCTGCATTGCAGTGCTCGTTTTTATTTTGCAGGTCCTTTTTTGTTCTCTTACAATAATTTTTGTTTTTGAATTACTTCCCTTTTTTATTACAATAAATAGGTTATTTTGAAACTTTTTTATTATTGGCCGTAGGGAAAAACCGAGACCACTTTTCTGTGGTACAACATTGATGGTACAACCAATTTTTAGATGTATTTTGACATAACTTTAACTGGTAAGAATTTTTTTGTCCTCATAATTTAAAATACAAACAAAATAAGACAAAAGATTCCCATTGAATTCTGAGATTTCTGCGAGAACCTTCAGCATAAGCTCTTTTGTTGGATTCCTTTAAGTCAGTTCTCAAAACTTCAAGCTGAGATTCTGAAAACAAATATTAAAATGCAACTAACCATAAAACCATTAGAACTGAACAGTGTAACAAACATGATATGAACTAAATTCGTATACAAACAAACTGAAACGTCAAATACACCTGTATACTATTTATTATAATTGACTGTTATCGAAAGAAATTCATCTGTATACTATTTGTTATACTTGACCGTTACCGAAAGAAATTAATACAACAAAATTATAAAATTAACATTACACCTAAAAATGTCATTACATGGGAAGGGGGACAACTCTTCTCCACAGATTCCTCAATACCACTGTACTTTAAAACCTTGCCTAAAGTTAAATATGCCATTTGAGCATTTTCAGGCCTCTCAACACCTGCGAAATCATCCAGGTAATTAAGAATACATATCCCAATACTGAATAAAATGAATGCTAAAGCATTTGTCACTCTCTGACATATTGAAGCTGCACTCCGCAAACCCATGGATAACACAGTGTCACAAAAGATATGTTTTTTCCAAACAAATGACACTAAATTGTACTGTGAAGGACATATACTGATTTGCCTATATGCTCGTTTTAAGTCTTTTTTAAACATTAAACAACCTTGACCTTTTGCTAAAATAAGTTTAATAAAGTCATCAATTTTTGGAAAAACCAATGACACTGTTTCACCCAAGTAAACATCTTTATCTATATAGTCGTTGACTGCATTTGATGTGCGACTACTAAGATCTAAAATAACTCGTCTTTCTGATACTGACTTCTTTGGTACTGAATTTAAAGGAGAAATTAACAGATTGTGATTGAATGGATTACTTTGAAACGGTCCTATAACAGCTTCATGAGACATTTCTTTTACCAGATAATTCTCAATTTCTATTGGAAATTCAGTGGCTCCTTTATAGTTTTTATATTTCCATGTATTTTTTGTGGGCGACAATAAATCTTCATTACCTTCAAAGCCTAAAGGGAAACCAAATTCCAACAAATCACATACAAGTAAATCTTTATAATCAAAATGAGTTAACCAAGAACGTATGTATTCAACATTGATCTTATGATTAATCTTAATACGACAACCTTCGAAATTGAATTTTCCGGAATCCTTCACTAACTTATGTATTTTAACCTTTTCTGAACTGTTTATAATATGTTGACCTTTACCTGTTCCTTTGCAAAGCTTACAAGATTTTGAGTGTTTGCAAATATGTGAATCTGCTAAAGTCTCTGAATATTTGTGATCCTGTATACTTGGACTAAAGAGAAATTTAGGCAGAAAAATATCCTCAACTTTCTCCTCGTTCAAGTATTTTGTTTTTAAATTTTGTTGTCATGACAAAGTATGAGGACAGGAAGAAGAACTTTCTGGGTGTTGTAATTTAACTTTATCTTTAATCCAACAAGTTGCACAAATATGTTGGGCTAAACGCATCCTACCTTTTACCACTATGGTATGTCCACTTTTGTGTTCGCAACGATTACGCTGAAAAAGGGAACAGAACCATACATGTGATTCATCTATGGCATTGTCTGGTTTGGGGTTTTGAAAGGATGTGTATTTCTTAGGTTTGGCGCCCTGATGAGAAAAACTCTTGCTATTCATGCTAGCAGAGTTACTTTTGTTTAAAAGAACTAACTCCAAATAAGTGAAATCATCATTCCATGATTTGGAACCTAATTCTATTTCCCTCAGAACCGCAGCATAATATGATTTTAAAATTTTAAAATCATGGGAAGTGTTCAAATACATTATCCTCTTTAATAACTCTAGACGACCTGCCTGTTCTGCTGCTTTTGTTTTTGGATCAGAAATTATTTCTAATTCGCCAGCCACAAATAAATTAACATCTAAATTCTGAAAAGACATATGACGGCTAACAAATTCATAACGTAATTGTGCGTGAGGATAACGTTGTTTGTTTTTGACCTTGTCAGAAGCTTTCATAGTAATACCAGACTTTCTGCTTGATTTTTTATGTTTACTTTTGTGCTTTTTCTTCCTAGACTTAGAAATCTTTACTTCATTATCTTGATTATTATCACTAAAAACATCAGACTCTACACTTGTGGAACTGTCCGAATCGCTGCTACTATCCGAACTTGTATCTGACTCACTCGAACTGAAAAGTCCTAATTTTTCTACTTCCTTTCTTGCAGCTCTCCTTAATTTCTTGGATTGTCTTAAATCCTTAACTGTCAATTTTGACGTTGCAATTTCTGTTAAAATTTCTGATTTAATCGGCGTTTGTTTAGAAAGATCATTTTGTTTACCTTTCAGGGCGTTGACCTCTGCTCTTTTCTGTACCAGTTTTTGACGCAGATTTTCCTTCTCCCGTGATTTTAAGAGTTTCGCTTGTTCGACTTCTAGACTCTCCAACTCCTCTTTCATCTTTACCATGTCGGAATCATCTCCTTCAACGTTTATTTCTTCTATCAATGATTTAGAAGACGACCTCCTTTCCAGTTTCCATGCGCCATCTACGACGGACTCAGTCGGCTCACTCTCGTTTTCTGCGGACCCTTCGTGCATTCTTTTATAATCGATCCGTGCTCCTTTACGTGATTTGGCCATTATGCGCGGCACAAACGTACACTGGTGTATAAATTGTCTTTTCTGCTGTCTCTAGTCATAGAAGAATCATGGCAATGATTTGCTCATTATTCGTTATGTCTCTATAACTACCCCTACAACCACTCCACTACTGTACTGCAGTGTTCTACTGAATAATCTGGCCGACGCAGATGTAATCACTTCTCAAGGTTTGTCTAGATTCTATCACTTCTCACAGTCTGTCTTACGACAATGTTAAATTTCAAAAAGTTACCCTTCTCGCCAACTTCCAAGAAGCTCCTGGGAATTTCCTCTTAATTTATCCTTTAGATTACATGTTTGTTTATTAAACAACACTAGTGTACTTATTATTTAAATATTTCTTCTTGTTTCTACTACCGAAATAATTTTGTACGAGATTGTGACACGATCTCAATAATTTTCAAGAAGTGGCGCGAAAACCCTTGCGCGTCGTTAAATAAACTATTCCGACCAATAAGAAATCACGTTTTAAATTAAACCAATGAATATGGACGACAGATAAATACAGGACAGGTAAAGAACTTACGAATCAAATAAATGGAAATGCTGTCGTCGTCAATTAAATATTTTAATAAATATTAAAATAGTCCAATTTACTTCATTTTCGTACAAGACAATGAAATTCCTTCCACCATGAATGGTTTAGATCCAATAATTACAATAAACGACTGCTTAAATCTAGTTATTTGTGTAAATTTCTAACTAAAAAAAATGAGTGAACGCCAAGTAAACAAAGTCAAGGACGATCTCAGACTTTAAAAACCGTCACCATACTATTCCGTATGGCGGTTTACTAGGACAGAGTGAACCAATTTTTTTTTCCCGTGGTTGTCCTCATAAAATGATGAAATGTTTGAGCTTCGAACTCTTGGCCCAGTTTTACATTGCCTATAGCACATATACTTGAAAAAGTAGTCCGTCAGTTGCATTGACGGTATAAACCTGCATTGACTGAATAAAGCTCAAGTTTACACGGCAGGCAGATATCGGCCTGATAAATGCATAGTGGTAGGATAAATTGCCCTGCTTGGTGGTGCTCTTGTAATACTGAAACAGAAAAAGAGTGAAAGTGCATTGAATTATTTAAGGATAAAAGGGGCATAATTCATTGATTATTTGTACCAGAATGCTCTTTATTTCATTTGATGTTGGTGGTGATATGTTCTTGGTTTGAATCAAATCCGTTTAAAAACAGAGGTAGAATGAAAGTGCATCAAAACCTGAAAGTCTAAATAAAAAGGGGGAATAATATTTGAAGTACTGTTGCCACAATTATGGTCCTTATTTTAATGAAAATTTATAAGTAAAAGTGCATCAGAACTTACACCAGATTTGAATAGGTGCTGATACAATGGTGAGTAAGATAGTTCTCCATATACTTTATACTGATCAGCTAAAATGTGTGATATATACATATACATGCCTACTGGTTGAATTTGCTAATTCTATATCAATGCTTATCTTTTTATTTCAGATATAAAGTGCTTTATAATTTACCCAATTTGAAGTTCCTAGATTCGACCCCGGTTACAGGAACAGATCTGGAGGAAGCTAAACGTGTTGGTCCATTTTTGACGGTGGTCAGAGGCTCTGATGAACCACATACAGTAAGTTCTTCAGTTAGATTATATGTTTCAAAAACATTCTCTTGTATGTGTCAAACAAACCAATGGAAGTAGAGAAATGAAGCGATGAAAATTCAAAGCTTAGATTTAGCAAAGATGAAATAGTATATGGCACAGTCTTGCATGTTTCATATGAATTGTAAGATATTGCTGTTTTGAATCATTGTTATTCACTTATCTATCATCACTGATTTACTGACTTTTCAGATAATTTAGAAATAATGTGAGCACTTGGTACAAGATTGTTTGTTTGTGTAGTACTTATCAAGATTGGTAATTGTTCTTACGAACCGCAAACTTATCGAGATTGGTAATTGTTCTTACGAACCGCAAACTTATCAAGATTGGTAATTGTTCTTACGAACCGCAAACTACACAGACATGGCTTTTCAGGATTTTCCTCTGATGTATTCTAAATTTGCAAATTCTACCAGACAACCATTTTCTACTTACAGTTTACAGTTTTTAAATCATTTCACATTTGCTTTAAATTTGTGGATATTTCAAAATATGGGGAATTGTCTCAGAAAAAAGCACCTACCAGTAGATCTATACATTTTATTTTTCTATATGATAGATGATATCTTGTTTTACTACTGTAAAAAGTCATTAAAATCTACATTGTACGAAAATTTCTATTCACAGAAATGTCATTAAAGTTGTGATTTTCCCATTGACTCCTGTTATTAAAATTTTTGTGAGATCCAAAGCTTTCAAATAAGTCAAGCAAAATATCAAGCACACCACTAAGGTTTTTTTCATTTGCATAGTTTATTCTTAAATCAGGGTCTAATTATATTCTACATTTTGAATTTTATAATTATATCCTAATTTACAAAACTACCTTAACATAGTGTCTTGTACCACACAAATGTTCCTTGGGTGACCCACTACCAAAAGTGTACAAGTTAATCAAATTTGTCAAAAACATGGCTTCCAGAGAGCATTCACTTTCCTGCAAATGTATATTGTGAAAACTTTAAAATCTTCTTGTCAGAATTTTTAAATAATGTTTTTTTGGGTGACCCTTTATCAAGAGTGCCAGCATGGCCATCAGAGCTAAGAATAGAAAAATATTCAAAGAACATTTCCTCCTAAATGGTTGTTCTGATTTTGAAATAATGCCAGAGAAATGTCCATTGGTTGACCATCTCCCAAGATTATGCATAGTAATCCAGTTTCTCAAAAAACAAGTTTGCCAGAGCTAAAAATAGAAAAATCTCCAAATGCAATTTCCTTCTAAACTGGTCTGAATTTGAAATAGTTCCGGGACATTCCCCAAATATTGCTTGAGCCATCTTGATGCAAAAAAAACCCAAAAAAACCGTGCCTCTGAGGTTGGATCTATTTTTAGCTCACCTGTCAAAAAGTGACAAGGTGAGCTTTTGTGATCGCGCAGCGTCCGTCGTCCGTGCGTCCGTGCATAAACTTTTCCTTGTGACATCTCTAGAGGTCACAGTTTTCATGGGATATTTATGAAAATGGGTCAGAATGTTCATCTTGGTAAATTCTAGGTCAAGTTCGAAACTGGGTCACGTTCGGCCAAAAAGTAGGTCAGTAGGTCTAAAAATAGAAAAACCTTGTGACCACTCTAGAGGCCATAGTTTTCAATGGATCTTCATGAAAATTAGTCAGAATGTTCACATTGATGATTTCTAGGTCAGATTCGAAACTTGGTCATGTGCGGCCAATAACTAGGTCAGTAGGTCTAAAAATAGAAAAACCTTGTGACCACTCTAGAGGCCATAATTTTCAATGGATCTTCATGAAAGTTGGTCCGAACGTTCATTTTGATGATATCTAGGCAAGTTCGAAACTGGGTCAGGTGCAGTCAAAAACTAGGTCAGTAGATCTAAAAATAGAAAAACCTTGTGACCTTTCTAGAAGCCATATATTTCATGAGATCTTCATGAAAATTGGTCAGAATGTTCATCTTGATGATATCTAGGTCAAGTTCGAAAGTGGGTCACGTGCCTTCAAAAACTAGGTCAGTAGGTCAAATAATACAAAAACCTTGTGACCTCTCTAAAGGCCATATTTTTCATGGGATCTGTATGAAAGTTGGTCTGAATGTTCATTTTGATTATATCTAGGTCAAGTTCGAAATAGGGTCATGTGCGGTCAAAAACTAGGTCAGTAGGTCTAAAAATAGAAAAACCTTGTGACCTCTCTAGAGGCCATACTTGTGAATGGATCTCCATAAAAATTGGTCAGAATGTTCATCTTGATGATATCTAGGTCAAGTTCGAAAGTGAGTCACGTGCCATCAAAAAGTAGGTCAGTAGGTCAAATAATGAAAAAACGTTGTGACCTCTCTAGAGGCCATATTTTTCATGGGATCTGTATGAAAGTTGGTCTGAATGTTTATCTTGATGATATATAGGTCAAGTTTGAAACTGGGTCAACTGCAATCAAAAACTAGGTCAGTAGGTCTTGAAATAGAAAAACCTTGTGACCTCTCTAGAGGCCATACCCTTGAATGGATCTTAATGAAAATTGGTCAGAATGTTCACCTTGATGATATCTAGGTCAAGTTTGAAACTGGGTCACGTGCCATAAAAAACTAGGTCAGTAGGTCAAATAATAAAAAAACCTTGTGACCTCTCTGGAGGCCATACTTTTCATGGGATCTGTATGAAAGTTGGTCTGAATGTTCATCTTGATCTTGAAACTGGGTCACGTGCATCAAAAACTAGGCCAGTAGGTATAAAAATAGAAAAACCTTGTGACCTCTCTAGAGGCCATATTTTTCATGAGATCTTCATGAAAATTAGTGAGAATGTTCACCTTGATGATATCTAGGTAAAGTTCAAAACAGGGTCACGTACCTTCGAAAACTAGGTCAATAGGTCAAATAATAGAAAAACCTTGTGTCCTCTCTAGAGACCATATTTTTCAATGGATCTTCATGAAAATTGGTCAGAATTTTTATCTTGATAATACCTAGGTCAGGTTCAAAATTGGGTCACATGAGTTCAGAAACTAGGTCACTATGTCAAATAATAGAATAAACGATGTCATACTCAAAACTGAGTCATGTGGGAAGAGGTGAGCAATTCAGGACCATCATGGTCCTCTTGTTCCTTTTATGTCTTGGTCATAATCTGCAGCTCAGGTTTAAAAGAAATTTGGCAGAAATATTTCTTGTTATACCTGTTCGAGCTGTGAAACTCTGATCGATGTAGGGCATCATGGTTGTCTTGTCCAGCATGGCTACAAAATGCTTAACTGACATGATAATGATAACTAATGTCAAATACCTATTGTATAAAGTTTTGTATCAAATATTTTTTTTTTCCAGTTCCCTGAAGAGAGTCCACCATCTCCTAGTCCCTACTCACCACTTCCTGAAGCTGGGAGAAATGATGAGCATCAGGGTAAGACAAGAGAAGACCAGTTTTAATAATTATTATGTCTCCCCCACTCTTGGGGAGACATATTGTTTTTGCCCTGTCCGTCCGTCAATCTGTCTGTCGGTCCATACGTCACACTTCATTTCTGATCTGTAACTTGATAACCATTTGATCTAGAACCTTCAAACTTCATAGGGTTGTAGGGCTGCTGGAGTAGACGACCCCTATTGTTTTTGGGGTCACTCCGTCAAAGGTCAAGGTCACAGGGGCCTGAACATTGAAAACCATTTCCGATCAATTACTAGAGAACCACTTGACCCAGAATGTTGAAACTTCATAGGATGATTGGTCATGCAGAGTAGATGACCCCTATCAATTTTGGGGTCACTCTGTTAAAGATCAAGGTCACAGGGGCCGGAACATGGAAAACCGTTTCCGATCAATTACTTGAGAACCTCTTGACCCAGAATGTTTAAACTTCGTAGGATAATTGGACATGCAGAGTAAATGACCCCAATTAATTTTGGGGTCACCCTAGTAAAGGTCAAGGTCCCAGGGGCCTGAACATGGAAAACCGTTTCCGGTCAGTAACTTGAGAACCACTCGACCCAGAATGTTGAAACTTCATAGGATGATTGTTCATGCAGAGTAAATGACCCCTATTGTTTTTGGGGTCACTCCGTTTAAGGTCAAGGTCACAGGGGCCTGAACATTGATAACCATTTCCGATCAATAACTTGAGGACCTCTTGATCCAAAATGTTGAAACTTCATAGGATGATTGAACATGCAGTGTAGATGACCCCTATCGATTTTGGGGTCACACTGTTAAAGGTCAAGGTCACAGGAGCCTGAACATGGAAAACAATTTCGGATCAATATCTTGAGAACCACTTGACGCAGAATGTTGAAACTTCATAGGATGATTGAACATGCAGAGTAGATGACCCCTATTGATTTTTGGGTCAGTCTATTAAAGGTCAAGGTCACAGGGGCCTGGTCATGTAAAATCATTTCCGGAAAATAACTTGAGAACCACTTGACCTAGAATGTTGAAACTTAATAGGATGATTGGACATGCAGAGTAGATGACCCGTATTTATTTTGGGGTCACTTGATCAAAAGTCAGGGTCACATGAGCCTGAACAGTGACTTGAGAACCGCTAGGCCAGGAGTGTTGAAACTTGATGGGATGACTGGACATGCCAAGTAGATGATCCCTATTGCAGCCAACCATCAGTGTCTCTTTGACTTTCGCTCCTGACCCCTATTAACTTCTTGCCTATAGGACTTTGCATTGGGGGAGACATGCGCTTTGTTACAAAAGCAATTTCTAGTTATTAACTAAGAGTGTTTAAGCCTAAAGGGCACAAATATTAAGCCTATTATCTGTTGACACAGAGCAGCAATGACAAACTGCCTCTGTGACTCAGACATTTCAGCCATTTGAAAATAAAAGCTCCATGCAACTTACAGCACCAACAAGAATTTACTTTGACATCTTTGTGTGACCTTGACCTTTTAGATAGGGAGTTTTGTTCTTTGGTAATACTCTTGTTTCACTGAGGTTATTGTCTCTGCCAAATAAAAAAGATTGCTGAATGCATATCAAAAGTATGGTTTTGAGAAGCTCTAAAATGACCATTGACCCCTACATTGACCTTGACCTTTTATATGAGGACCGGGTTTGCACCTGATGCTGTCTCATTGAGATAAACATTTAGTGCCAAATAAAAAACATTGCTTCATTTGTACCAAACTTATGGCCAAGCAAAATATCTTACATGACCTTTGACCACTAAGAGTGACCTTCAGCTTTTAGATAGGGATCTTGGATTTTTCATTGGACACTCTCCTTGAATACATTTATGCCAAATGAAAAAAAGTGCTCCATGCCTTTTAAAGTTACAGCCCTGACAAGCTGTAAAGTGACATTTGACCCCCAAGTGTGACCTTGCCCTTTTAGATAGGGACCTGGGTTTATATGCAGCACTCTGTGTCATTGAAGTAAGTATTTATGCCAAATAAGACAATGATTGCTCAATTCATATCAAAGTTATTGCCCGATCAAGATCTGACATGACCTTTGACCTGCAAGTGTGACCTTTACCTTTGAGATAGGAACCTGAGCTTTGTGTGCGACACTTCATCTCATTTAGTTTAACATTTGTGCCAAATATAAACAAGTTTGCTCCATGCATGTCATTTATTGTCTGGACAGTCTGATGACTGTGACACACTCACTATAAGTGAACTTGACAGAAATTACAGACGAATGATTTTGCTTCCTTTAATTTGATGATAAGAAATACACAGTCACAATTGTGTTAAGGACCACCTCAACAAGAAGGCCACTTGTGTAACAGCTGCTTGTTAAGGCCAATATTTTCTCTTTACATTTAACTACAAATAGTGTTTAAATACTGTCCTAAGAGACCACCTGTCAATATAAGCCACTTTTTTCATTTTCTAATGATGGTCTTTACACACAGGTTTGACTTCATTGATAGTGCCAGTCTGTTGAAAGGCAAAAACTTAAACATGTTGTAAATGTTTGTAAGTTGATTATTTTTTGACCAAGTTTTTCCTCATAGTGTTTGCATACAAAGGAAAATAATTCAGTGGAATTATGCGTGGCACAGAAAACTTTGCAAAGAAGGCTTCTCTATAAGCGTACAAAATAGCAAATACTTGTGCCATTGGGAGGAATTGTCTTTTTTGTACTTATAGTCATGATAAAGAGCTGTAGTGTAGATTTCGTAACATTTATATATTTTTTAATATGCAGGATGTATTTAAACAAAAAATAGATAAAACAAAAGGAATATTTACGTTGTTTGATAGTATGCTGTGATTTATTAAAAATTAATGATTACATTCTAATATTTTCAGGAACATTTGGAAAGAGCAAATATGTGTATTATGGCAAACATTCTGAAGGAAATAGATTTATCCGCAATACAGACCTTTGACCTGAAATTGATCATTTTTACTTCACTGCATTGAACTGGACTGACCTGATGTATCTCATTGGTGCCAAAAAGTCACATGACCTGCCTGTGTCTGCCGGAGGGATATTCTACTTCTATTTGTGCAACATGAATTGTGACTGAGATATGGAGATATTTACCACCAGTGTCTTGTGTATTTTCGCTATGCTCTTTATTTTGTTCAGAAGCATTTGTGGGCATGGGGCAATATAACTTGAATTTATTCATATTGGGTAAAATGACATGTTCTTACAGGGTTATTATTCTTGGAGTTGTCTGTGTCCTACTTAATTATCTTTAGCATATTTAAGTTGTAAATTTATTTATATGCGAGGTTCTATATTCCGGAAATTGTAAAAAAGTTAATCTGCTTGTTTTGGCTTTTTTTGTTTACTGGGTGTACATAAAAGCTATACATCAAGCAGCGTTACCTTCACTGTCTACCTTAAAGATTGATTGCTGTTAATTGTATGGATGTTTTAACACCTCTGATTTCCTGTAAACCTTGATGACTCTATACCTGTAACAAACACGGCTTCACATGTAATTTGTATCCAGGGACAGATATCAATGTTTGTTTAATTAAACACACTGCAAACACAAATCTTCTAAATGAAACAATTACGTTTTTTGTTCTGTTCGTCTTTAACCTTCCTACTGTCATTACGGAAACACTAAACATAGTGGGGAAGGTTTGTGTAATGAGGAGATTTTGTATTATATTAATGGTTAATATTTACGCGAGGATAAATGTAGGCGAGGTGAGGGACCTCTCGAATATAGCCAAACCATGCGAACATTTCTGATTTTACAGTATTGCCACTCCATGACACTGCAAAGCACACAATCAACTATTTTATTCCTACAGTAAAAATGCTGATAAAGGAATGGTATAATACATGCAGAAAGATTTTTTTTTCAACATGCAGTGTTGTATTTTTGTGCTATCTTGCTCTGTAAAGATTCTTAATTTGTAATTATAGTATCAAATCAAAAGAGGAGTTCTGTACCTCATATTTTTATTTTGATGTAAATGGGATATAAACTGAAACTTTTTACTTCTGTTTTGCATCATATAACCTGTACTGTATACGTGTGCAGTAAGCCAAAATCAATAAAAGAAATTTGTGATACTTTTTATTGTGATTTGCTGAATTTGAGATGTATTAGTGTAAATGTAGAATAAATGTGCAGAAATGTATGAGGTAGTTGATATTTTTTAAAGATATTTACAACATGTAACAAGATACAGTTATCATAATTTTGAATAATTTCAGTAACAGTTTATAATGCATTTATATAAAGAATTGAGAAGTTACATTTGGGAGGACAAATGATTTCAGTTGATAGTGGAAATAGGAAGAAGTTTATCAGATAAATACAAAACTATTTAAGAAAACTGTTTTGCTTAAGTACCCTATTAAACACATTTTATGTGCCATTTTGCTTTGCCTATTTGGTGTTTTGTTACATTAAATTGTTTTAATATTTTTGTATTATGGTTACTTGTTTTGGTGTCATTTTAGAGTAAGGATGTCTGATAGCTTTTGAAAATCAGTTAAAGGTTGTATAGCACGTGTATCTTTTACTCCTTACCTTATCCATTTTGTTATTTCATTTTATACAATTTTATCAAAAACTGAGCGAGTACAGTGCATTTTTATCTATTAATTGTTACAGACTTTTTTTCTTGCATGCAAGAACATGAACAAAGCACATGTTTTACATGTCACCATTATCTTCTCTTTTTTTTGCTTTATTGTCATACCTGTCAAGACACACGCATTGCGCGTGTGTCACAGACATTTCGGCCCTAGATCACGCTCACACGCCTACTATTCAAGGTCACACACATTTTAAAGAAATAAAGCAATTGTTTTTTCATAGAAAATTATTGAATCAAACATGCGAGGCGACGTTGACACAGTGTTTTCATACCGTATACAGCTTTTACATTCACCGGTGCAACGTGTTATTTCTACCGCATGAATAAACATCACAAAAAGTAAACATGGAGGGAGACTATTCTGTTTTGTGTTAAAAATCTAAATTTTCCATGTGAGAGCGTTTCTGGCTTTTAGGGATCATCGCCCTCCAGACTTCCACGAAGGACAACCTTCCTTTTGAACCCCGATCACACACATGGCCTTTGTGGAGCCTTGACAGCTATGTATTGTAGTTAAATCAGATGTGATATGGCTTTTGACTGTAATAATATTTCAAAAGCAGACATTTCTGAAATTGAATGTATATCTAAAATATATTGAAATAAAGGGGACTAACTTAGAAGAAACTTATGGTTTTGCTGTTGGGAGTTCAATAAGCTAGATACCTTTCTAAAATTTCATATTTCCTTGAAATACTGTAAAAGAACATACTTTGCTGGGTCAAAATTTTGCGAATTCAAAATTTTGTGTATGTTCATGAGGTTTAATATTCAGAAATTGTAAAAATGGTATCATACTTGAATTTGAATTATACTAATGGTGAATATTTACATGAGGATTAATTTTTCTTTAGATGTTACTAAAGTGAAAATTCAACTCTCGTGAAAATTTCAGCTTTTACAGTAGCTGTTTTGGCCTACACTATAAAAAATTCATGCCAATGAAATCAGTCAGTTTTACAGATGTGATATTGAAGTATAATAGGAGTACATTTCTGTGTAATCTAGTTTGTGGGTCGGTTAATTTAAAAACAAAGGGAAAACTTATTCAGTCCTGTTTTGAAACAGATTCACAAGAATGTTCCTTGTGTGACCCTGTAACAACAAATTATTTTGATTCATGAAAAATCTTGGTTGCTAGGCTGTGTGGTCATTTTTCCTTAAATGTATACAGTTATATTTTTCATGTTTTTGTCTTATGTATGAACATATTTAAATGATGCATTCAGATGGAACTATAAATCAAGGTTCTAGTTTGGTTGCTGTTGACTGTTTTCTGGGGTAGATATGGTACCTAGCTTTTTGCTTATTTTGTACTTTGGTGTGTTTGTGTATGACAGGTTATGTTCTTCTCAGTTGGTTTTGAATTATGTAAATTGTAATGAAGGATATAGGTTGCAAATGGCAGCCCTTTTATTAGACAACGTATGTTGTGCAGTCAGCTTTTTATGCTGCTAGATCTCACACTAGTACTAAATGACAATGCATGTAATTACATTCTGTGATATCATAGATTTTTGTGGGCATAAAGCTCATAGTTTTGGCCAAAACAGGTTTCTAACTGGATGTAATTTTGTGTATGAATGCAACCATAAAATTGACAAAAGTTGTTCCCAACAGATATAGTGATTTTACATTATCTTTCTCATTTTGCATCAAAATATAATTTTTTTTATTCACCATCTTGCTTCAGATAGGTTAATATTTTATGGTTTATATATTAGCTGCACCATGAGAAAACCAACAAAGTGCATTTGCGACCAGCATGGATCCAGACCAGCTGTGCATCTGCGCAGTCTGGTCAGGATCCATACTGTTCGCTAACGGTTTCTCTAATTGCAATAGGGTTTGAAGGCGAACAGCATGGGTCCTGACCAGACTGAGACTGCGCAGATGCGCAGGCTGGTCTAGATCCATGCTGGTCCCAAATGCACTATGTTGGTTTTCCCATGGTGCAGCTCATATCTGTTCAGTGTGGGTACATGTATTTTCGTGGGATGTGCTTACTTATAATTGAAAATCCATGTAAAAAAGCTTTATATGTAGTCAAGCTTTCTTTCTGTTATATGTTCTTTGTTAGAATATTCATAAATAAACTATGAATTCATTTTGTACACATTTGTTGTTTTTAGCACATGGAACTTGTAATTATGCTCTCTTTTAAAGGTTATTTCCTTTGGCCATTTGTAGAACAAATTTTGGATTTGGTAAATAACTGCATAAACCAGATTGTTTTGAAGTCATTGAGGTAAAAAGTCAAGAACTTGGCATCCTTGAGACTTGAAAACGTTCAGTAACCTCCAACAAATAGTCATCTGGGAAAAGGGGTAGGTTGTAGGGGAGTGTTTGTGATTTACAAACAGCTTTTGTTATCAGTAGTGTCACAGTCATAGGATAACAATGACTGAGAGAAGGGTGTAGACAGTGTTGAATATCACTGCAGATATGTACTGTCCATACTTCAAATTACTTTTATCAAGGTAAGCAATACAAGAGCACCACCAAGCAGAGCAATATACGCTCGAAGGGTTACATCAGAGGATGGGAGCAGAATTTAAAGAACTTTACTGTTGAAGCCTCGAGGATAGGAACAAAAAAAAAAGAAATTAAAAAAAAAAAACATTTCTAAGTCCACAAAAACATTCTTACCAGGTAAAGTTATGTCAAAATACATCTAAAAATTGGATGTACCATCCATGTTGTACCTCAGAAAAGTGGTCGCGGTTTTTCTCTACTGCCAATAATAAAAAAGTTTCAAAATAAGCTATTTATAGTAATAAAAAAGGAATGTAATTAAAAAAAATTATTGTAAGAGAACACAAGAGCACCGTCTTGCGGGTGCTGACGCTCATCTGATTTTTTTGTATAGCAGAAATATTCTCCTACGCATGATTTTCTAAGTCTAAAAAGGGCCATCATTCTTGCAAAAAGCAGAACAGTTATGTTTCTTGATGTACAGTGTCCGCTTATGAAGGTGAAAAACTGTTGCAAGTTTTAAAGCAATAGCTTTAATAGTTTATGAGAAAAGCTGACTAAAACTGATTTTCTAAGTCCAAAAGGGGCAATAATTATTGCAAAAAGCAGGATGGAGTTATGTTTCTTGCTGTACAGGGTCAGCTTATGATGCTGAACAAGTGTTGCAAGTTTCAAAGCAATAGCTTTGATAGTTTAAAAGAAAAGTTTACCTAAACATAAAACATAACCAAGAAATCTGATATTTTCTAAATCCAAAAGGGGCCATAAATCTTGCAAAAAGCAGGATGGAGTTATGTTTCTTGCTGTACAGGGTCAGCGTATGATGGTGAACAAATGTTCCAAGTTTCAAAGCAATAGCTTTGATAGTTTAGGAGAAAGCTGACCTAAACATAAAACTTAACCAAGAAAACTGATTTTCTAAGTCCAAAAGGGGCAATAATTCTTGCAAAAAGCAGGATGGAGTTATGTTTCTTGATGTACAGGGTCAGCTTATGATGGTGAACAAGTGTTGCAAGTTTCAAAGCAATAGCTTTGATAGTTTAGGAGAAAAGTTGACCTAAACATAAAACTTAACCAAAAATTCTGATATTTTCTAAGTACAAAAGGGGCCATAAATCTTGCAAAAAGCAGGATGGAGTTATGATTCTTGCTGTACAGGGTCAGCTTATAATGGTGAACAAGTGTTCCAAGTTTCAAAGCAATAGCTTTGATAGTTTGGGAGAAAAGCTGACCTAAACATAAAACTTAACCAGGCAACGCTGACACAGATGCCGACAAAAAATCAGATGAGCTAAAAAAGGGATTTGCCAAATAAAAACAAAAGCACTGCAATGCATAGCAATATACACAAAGCAAAGTCATATATGACCTTTGACCCCTAAGTGTGACCTTGGCCGTGAAGCCAGTCATCCAAAACATGCGCTCTGCACGTCGCCTCAGTGTGGTGAACATTTGTCTCAAGTTTCTTTGAAATCCTTCAAGGGGTTCAAGAGTTACAGAGCGGACACGAAATTGCTAACGGATGGACAGACAGATACCGGGACCATAACATAATACATCCCTTCGGGCATATAACAAGAGCTCCACCAAGCGGGGCAATATATGCCCGAAGGGTTACATCAGAGGATGGGAGCAAAATTTAAAGAACTTGACTGTTGAAGCCCAAAGGACAGGAACAACAAAGGGAAGAAATTCCAAAAAAAATTCAGTCCACAAAAACCCTTACCAGGTACACAGGTATGTCAAAATACACCTAAAAATTGGAGGTACCATCCATGTTGTACCACAGAAAAGTGGTCTCGGTTTTTCCCTACGGCCAATAATGAAAAAGTTTCAAAATAAGCTATTTATAGTAATATAAAAGGGAAATAATTCAAACAAAATTTATTGTTAGTGAAAAAAAATGGGATCTGCTAAATAAAAACAAGAGCACTGCAATGCAGAGCAATATACACAAAGCAGTCATATATGACCTTTGACCCCTAAGTGTGACCTTGACCTTGAAGTGAGTCATCCAAAGCATATGCCCTGCATGTCGTCTCGCTGTGGGGAACATTTGTGTCGAGTTTCTTTGAAATCCTTCATGCAGTTCAAGAGTTGCAGAGCGGACATTAAACAAACTGATATGACCTTTGACCCCTAAGTTTGACTTTGACCTTGAAGCAAGACATCCAAAACATGCGCTCTGCATGTCGTCTCAGTGTGGTGAACATTGTGTCAAGTTTCTTTGAAATTCTTCAAGGGGTTCAAGAGTTACAGAGCGGACACGAAATTGCTAACAGATGGACAGACAGATGATGGACAGACGGACACCGCGCTGTAACATAATACGTCCCTTTGGGCATATAAAAATTATGTAATCAATAAAACAAGGATGTACGTATTTCTACACAACAGATTTATTGGCACTTTTCAGTCGTGAAAAATACAATAAATAGAACAGTAATCTAGCTACCTAATCTGTTTTGAGTATTCATTACCTTATAACCAAATGAAGCTATGTATTACAAAAATCTTACAAAATGCTCAAACATAGAAGTTTTCTTTTCCTTAATCCACTAATCCATTACATCACCTACAAACTGAGTAAACGAACTACTGGTAACCTTATTTTACTTATCAATTATGTTAAACTTACTATTTTAAGAACCATATGTCAACCTCGAAATATTAACAACTGTCAAGAATAACAAATATTATATAATAAACATTATATTTTGATAATTAAGGTTGTGGACATGTTATGACAATCAGCGGTATCCGTTCGTTTACATATTCTCCTCAGACGGCCGAAAGATGTCAAAATCACATACCGAGGATACGTAATCTCACAGAAATAGTCTATTGTCATTATCGGTCTTTTACCTTAAGTGATTTTATAATGACATTATTGGTCTATGGATAGATGCTAAAGGCCTAGCAGAATAACAAGGCCATATCGAAATTCCTTTAACTGTTGACAATTTTATAATTATCTATATAATATTTAATACTTGAACCCGAGTCACTAAAGAAAGTATCAAGAACTCTGTACGATACAGTCGGATAAGAGCATATATTTTTTTTCAAAATGGTGTCTCGTAGAAAAATATAAAAAAGTATGGGTTCCATGTTCCGCCAGTCAGTCAAAAGTCTTGAGTCTCATAATGGCAAAGCTCACCCTTGTATCTTAAATGTGTGATTCACATCATGCAGGCATAAAATAATAGGGAATGGATCCTACCGATATTCATCGCAAAGGGACGAAAATCTGGATTGATTCCTCTACGGTAACATGCGATATACGAGGGATGTTCGAAATGAATTGCTTATTTTTATCTGGAGACTTCAAATTTCAAGTTAGCCCAGAAGGGCTCATTTCATGCCCTTGAAGTACTCCCCGTGGCAAGAAATGCAAAGTTTCAGCTGATGTATCCACTTCTTGAAGGCGTTACGGTACGCTGATTTGGGCACAGTAATAAGGTACTGATGGATGGCAGATCCAAGTGCCTGTCGGGACTGGTATTTCCGCCCAGCAAGGAATGATTTCAATTTCGGAAACAAAAAGAAATCACATGGGGCAAGGTCTGGGGAATACGGGGGGTGAGGCAAAACAGTTACTTTTTCTTTCTTCAAAAACACCGTAACTATTGCGGAGGTATGAGCGGGGGCATTGTCATGTAGAAGACGGACATGTTTAAAACCAGTGTCAGGGCGTCGTTTCTGATAATACTTTTTCAGTTTCTTCAGTACTACGTCTTTGTAGTACTTTCCGGTGATGCTTTTGCCCTTTTTCACCGGAACTTTTATTGCGACTCCTTCACCAGAGAAGAAGATTGCATAAAAACCTTCTTTGCACTCGAAGAACGTTTGGCATTATGTGGACGTTTGCTGTGTTTAGTGCCCAGATCTTATTGCTACCTTTCTGACGGTCTCAAAATAATGGGCCCAGGTTTCATCACCTGTGACGACAATGGCAAACTGCTTTTTGTCAATTTTGGAAACATTTGAAGCAGCTTTTTGCCACTTTTAACCGTTGCTCTTTTGCTCAGCAGCAGCAGATGTGGCACCCATCTAGCAGAAATCTTTCTGACTTTCAAATGTTCTTCAAATAAGGTGAACCGTTTGATAGTGATATGCCTACCTTTCGTGCAATATCACGAACTGTAAATCTGCATCTCCTTCAATGATTTCCTTTATTTGGAAATGATTTCTTTATGAGATGCAAATTTTAGCATACCTGATTTCGGTGTCATTTTTGATGGACTCTACAACCAGACTCAAATTCTTTTCCAACGCCGAACTGTGTCTATAAGACACACAAGAAGGTCCATAAGCAGTAGAAAGTTCAGTCATCAGCTACTTCAAAAGAACAACCAAGTTTGAGCGAGCTTTGATGTAAGCCCGTATTTCATCTTTCTTGTCGACGCTTCTACCAACCATTTTTACTACAGTGGTCAATGATTGCGTGTATTCAAATGGCAAATTTTATGTCTTACACTTAGTCTAACATGTACATTTAGACAACGTTGTGTAGGTATTGAATAACCCTATACAGGTAGGTATCGTGCCCCACGTGGATAAAGAGCTAGAGGACAATAAGCAATTCATATCGAACACTCCTCGTAAGTATACCAAATGAGATATACTATCGAATTAAAAAATGTGTCCTTCCGGCATGTGCACAGAGCGTCTGATTTTGGAATTTTTTTGAAGAATACGCTTTTTCCTTGTTCGCAATAAGCGTTCACATAACTTGTCCGAACCGCAACGTCTTACACATCAGTACAAATATGGGCAGTATTGATTTTTTATTCCAAAATCTACCTTTAAATTGATACAAATGCATATTTCTGGGCAAGCTGATGGACTGTAACGATTCTCGATTGAGGCATTGCCTTATTAGTCCCCTACTGGTTGAAAACCAGTTTTGGGGACCTTAGGAATGCGCTTTTCCGTCATTCCGTCATTCTGTCATTCTGTCATTCCGTCCGTCCGCAATTTTGTGTCCGGTCCATAACTCTTTTTATCCATGAAGGGATTTTAATATAACATGGCACAAATGTTCCCCATGATGAGACGACATGTCATGTGCAAAACCCGGACCCCTAGCTTAAAGGTCAAGGTCACAATTGGAAGTCAAAGGTCAACAGGGCTTTTTTCCTGTCCGGTCCATAACTCTCCCATCCATGAAGGGATTTTAATATCACTTGGCACAATTGTACCTCATAATAAGATGATGTGTCATGCACAACTTTGAGACCCCTAGCTCAAAGGTCAAAGTCACACTTAGCAGTCAAATGTTAACATGGCATGAACAGGGTCTGTTTCGTGTCCGGTCCAAAACTGTTTCATCCATGATGTGGTTTTAATATTACTTGACACAAATGTTCCCCATGATGAGACGACGTGTCATGCGCAAAACCCGCACCCCTAGCTCAAAGGTCAAGGTCACAATTTGAGGTCAAAGGTCAACAGGGCTTTTTTCCTGTCCGGTCCATAACTCTCCCATCTATGAAGGGATTTTAATATCAATTGGCACAATTGTACCTCATAATAAGACGATGTGTCGTGCACAACTTTCAGACTCCTAGCTCAAAGGTCAAGGTCACACTTAGCAGTCATATGTTAACATGTCATGAACAGGGTCTGTTTCCTGTCTGGTCCATAACTGTGTCATTCATTAAGGGATTTCAATATTACTTAGCACAGGTGTTCCCCATGATGAGACAACATGTCATGTGCAAATCCCGGAGCCCTTGCTCAAAGGTCAAGGTCACCATTGGGGGTCAAATGTCAATAGGGCTTTTTTCCTGTCTGGTCCATAACTCTGCCATCCATGAAGGGATTTTGATATTACTTGGCACAAATGTTCCCCATGATGAGGCAACATGTCATGTGCAAAACCCGGACCCCTAGCTCAAAGGTCAAGGTCAAAATTGGAGGCCAAAGGTCAATAGGGTTTTTTTCCTGTCCGGTACAGAACTTTGTCGTCCATCAAGGGATTACAATATTACTTGGCATAAATGTTCCCCATGATAAGACGACGTGTCATGCGCAACACCCAGAACCCTAGCTTTAAGGTCAAGGTCACACTTTGAGATCAAAGGTCAATAGGATTTTTTTCCTGTCCGGTCTATAACTTTGTCATGCAAAACAGGATTTAAATATCAGTTGGCACAAACATTTCCCTGGATGAGACAACATGTTGTGCGCAAAGCCCCGGCTCTAGGTCTAAGGTCAAGGTCATACTTAGAGGTCAAATTCAAGAATGACTTTGTCTGGAGCAATTCTTCTTTATGCATTGAGGGGATTTTAATGTAACTTGGCACAAATGTTCACCACTATGAGACGAATTGTCGCGCACCAGAACCAGGTCCCTAGGTCTAAGGTCAAGGTCATACTCAGAGGTTAAAGTTCAAATTCAAGAATGACTTTGTCTGGAGCATTTCTTCTTCATGCATGGAGGGATTTTGATGTAACTTGGCAGAAATGTTCACCACTATGGGGCACACTTCTTTTAGAATTATGTCCCTTTGTTGTTACTATAAATAGATTATATTGTAACTTTTTTATTACTGGCCGTAGGGAAAAATTGAGACCACTTTTCTGTGGTACAACATGCACGGTACATCCAAATTTTAGGTGTATTTTGATCTATCTCTACCTGGTAAAGAGTTTCTTGTGGACTTATATTTTATAGATTTTTTTTATCTTTTTTTTTAGGGTTAATTTCTCTTTGTTGTTACTATAAATAACTTTTATGATAACATTTGTATGATCGGATTTTAATCCAAGTGCTTTGTTATATTATATTGTATATATAGTACAATATTGTTTATACATCATTGAGAGATATCAGTTCATTATGTTATACTGCAGTAGAGAAAATTAGGTGCCTTCCAGTAGGGGACTTTGTATTGCATGGCAATACTTCATTCACTTGTTTCATATTATTATGTCTAAAATTATATAGTTATGTAATAGTACCATTTACAAATTTAAGATGCATGGAAGACACATATGGCAGGAATTCAAAACGTCTTCTACTAAAATGCCATTTTAATACCAGTCTTTTGTCTCATGAACTGTCGACGATTAATCTTATTATTTCATCTGATTGTATAGTCATTTCTGTTTCTTAAAATGCAGTTACATGACTATTGAAAAAATTGTAGGTGGGGGCCAAAAACACATTGATCTGAGCGAAAATCCTCACTTCTTTCACAAAAATCTTTCATTGGATTAAATAATTAAACAATTGTTGCCTTTCAGATTTGGTCTATATGTGGATTTATCCGCCTCTGAAAAGTGATATCAACCACTGGTGTGTCACCGTTCCAGGCCGAGAAATTCCCATACTGACCTCACTATAAGGCGATTATTATATAATAATGCCACTATGAAAGTCTTTGCTTTACAGTATCTACATTAATCTAGAATATATACATGATTTTTAAAGACATCTTACTTTTTAGAGAAATCTACTTGATAAAAAATAAATAAACAAGATAAAAACTGTAACAATGTTAAACAGGTTATCACATAGCAATATATCACAGAGTGTACATATTACACTATGAGTTACAATAGTCTTAAACAATAATATTCTCTTACTCTTCAGATTGTCAGTATTTAAGACTAATATGATGGTTTGGATACTCAATCTACTCTGCCTGTTTCTTATATATGCATGATGCAATATGGTCGACTTCTGCCCAAGAAACAAGAGCCAATGGCCATCTCAATCCTGGCAGAAGCAAAGACTTCAAAATTTTTAAAATCTGACACAACTGCTCTATAAATGATTTTCATTACAAATCTTCTAGCAGAAATGCAGCAAGATAAAATATTAAATGAGGCTTATTTCTACAATTTTTTTTTATCTAGTTCAACCTATTTTCCATAGTTTAGTTCCTTTTTTACCTTTTCATTCACCCTGCTTAACAGACATTTGCTTAAACTGACAAGCGGTTCTTCAAGCCAAAAATAAAACAACTATATGTTACAATAACAAAGTATGCATTTAAGTATGTCTCAATCAGACATCTTAAAAAAAGTTATTGTTAAATTAATTCCCTATACAGAAATATGAAAGACAGAGATATTCATATCAAGAGCTCTTCAGTTGTATTTTTCTCACTCCCCTTAACTTCAAAGTTAAGGTCTCTTTTCCCATGTACCTAGACATAATGTTGAATATAGGCACTGCTTCCAATATTTTCTAAGTACATGCAAAATAAATATTATGACAAACAGATATATTTGGCAGATGCCTGAGCAAAAAAGCAACAAAAATCCATCCATTTTAGTGATTAGTAGAATCTATATTAACTACCAAAGAACTTTCCTAAATCCTTTTCCAAAAGATCTATTTGACATAAAGTTGCATGTATAATTTAGATGACAAATTTAAACTATAATATCCCTACCCCTTTGATAAATCCTAAAGACACTAACAGAATTTTGACTATTCTTTCCTATAGTGTTTAAATATCATCTGTGCACTAACATGTTTGAAAAATTCCCATTAAATTTTCATTTCAATCTTTTGAAGAATCTAAATATTTACTGCATTGCCTTTTCCTTGAAGAACGTAGTTTTCTTAGTAACAGTCAATTCCCTAACAAACAGTCCATCATCCTCATCAGTAGCCAACCATTTATTACATTCAAAGAAACACTCTTCATACAGAGGAACTTTTAACTCGTCCAAATTGTCATCATCGTCATAATCTGATTTTCCTTTCCGACTCTTACTTGTTTGCCGTTTAAGACTAGATGCACTTGTACTGACCCTACGTCCGGAACGACTGAAACTTGGAGAACTGTAATCTCTTTCACTGTTATCACTACCAACAGAGTCACGCTGCCTTCTATCCCTGTAATCACTGTGCGATCGCTTATCTTTCTTATATCGTTCTCCTTCCTTGCCCTCTTTATCTCTGTCTCTACGAAGCGCTGACCCAGGACGTCTTGAAACTGAACTTTCTGTTTCTGAACTATCATCTCTGTGTAAGTCCCTGCGTAGTGCTGATCCAGGCCTCCTCATGGCAGATCTAGGTCTTTGAGATTGTCTGGAGTGTCTCTCTGTATCTGACTCTTCATTAGACTCATTAGAACTCTCAGATGAAACTGAAAAAATGTCACGACTCCCTTTTCCTTTCACATTCTTTTCTTTATATTTATCTTTCTCCCTTTTCCTATCCTTTTGTCTTTTGTTTGATTTCCTGTCTTTTTCATCATTTTCGAATTCCGACTCAGAATCTTCATCAGAATCACGCTTCCTATCTTTCTTGTGTTTCTTTTCATGTTTAAGTCTCTTCTTTATTTTATGAAGTCGCTCTCGGGCTTCATCTTTAGGAATGTATCTCCTCACAGTCACCTAAAAATTCAACAAAGATGCAACAATTTACCAAACAAAAAGGTGACCTAACAGTCCACATCATTATTATTAATGAAATGCATCTATTGGTAATGGGAAATGTGCCCTTTTTAAACAAAGAGCCGATATAAACACATGTTAAAGCTCTGTTTGTATTAGTTCATTAAGAAATCTTATATGAATCTAACTTATATTTCAAGTAATATCAGACAATGTATATTGTGCATCAAATTTCACAACAGAAGTAAGTATTGCTTTACACTAGTGGCATGTTTACAGTAATCTCTTATTCTGTTTCAGAACAAAAGGAGATGTATTTAAAACTGAATTATGTGTAGAAACAGCTGAATGATCAAACTGTATGGGTTACACTAACTCTCCAGTGTTACAACACCACCTTAATCAATTGATTTTCACTTATATAAATGAAAAATAACTTACACTTTCTAGGTACCATCCAGCACCGGGTCCAAAATTGTCATGTCCTATCACAATATGATCTATTGTTCCAACATTGACTGCTCTCACCTAAAAATAAAGGACACAAAGGTTTCAAAAACCATTTAACAAATAACTCTGTTGTATTCTGAAAAGTTTTCTGATGAAAGCTTTTCATGGATCTAAAACTAAATTATTCACTGAAACTTAAAATGAACATGTACTCGAACTTGTATCTTTCGCATCCGACAGTTATCCGCATGTTGAGAATAGCTAAACCTGCAATCCTGCTTAATTTGTGATCTAATTTCCTCTTAATTAATCCTAATTATTATTTTGATGCTATACAAAGATCAATTTTAAAAGAACATTTTCCATCAGAACATACTGTCAAATTAACCTTTAGCCTGCTGGCAGCAACTGAGACTGCCTTTGCGGCCAGTGCAGACCAAGATCAGCCTGCACGTCCGTGCAGACTGATCATGGTCTGCACTGGTCGCTATTCAGTCAGCAAATTTTTTGTAACAACAAATGGTACTGCTCAAACTAAATGATGCACAAGTCCATCTTAGAAATTCAGCAGGCTAAATTTATGAAAGATATAAAAGGGTTTAAACTTGGGAAATCATAGACCAGAATGATGGTCAACCCGGCTATACCTGTAAACATGTAAGTTAGGATTCTCATCATTCTGTAACAGATCTTTGTAAAGAATGATTAAGTATCATTGAGCAGTTAGGATGGATCAAGGTTACATAACAATATAGTCAAATTAGAGACAACCAGAAAGAATATGTACCTTCACCAGGCTAACATTACACACACACAAACAATGTTACCAAAGCAGCCATTAATAATTATGATAATTACCACAGACATGACATTTTCCTATAGTCCATTGAAGTACGTAAAATTACAAATGTTAATGATCAAAGTCTTATAATGTCATGGTAAAATTACATCTCAGACAAAATAGCAGCTTTTTCCGAACAGTTCAACTGACATACTGGTAATTCCGTACAATTTCCTTTTTTCAAGAATGTGTAATTTATTTTTTAGAAAAGTGGCTCATGTGACTAAGAATTTTCAAAGCTAGCTTTGTATGTATCACTGATGAAGGGCTAATGTAGCACAAAGGCAAAGTAGTCAGATTTCATAAATAAAGTGATTAAACTTTTATTTCTTTCACATTTGTAACATAGCAGATACTTTATTCCACAGTTTCATCATTTTATTGTAAATACACATGTAATATGTACTATACAACAACATAGGCAGAATAAACATGACATGTGTACAAATATTAAATCTGTGACATAAATTCAATAGAACAGAAAACAAACAAGTGACAAACAAAAACAAGAGGACCATGATGGTCCTGAATCGCTCACCTATCCCCACAAGACCCAGTGTTGAACTGAGTATGACGTCGTTATTTCTATTATTTGACATAGTGACCTAGTTTTTGAGCACATGTGACCTAGATATCATCAAGATAAAAAATTCTGACCAATTTTCATGAAGATCCATTGAAAAATATGGCCTCTAGAGAGGTCACAAGCTTTTTCTATTATTTGACCTAATGACCTAGTTTTTGAAGGCACGTGACCCACTTTTAAACTTGACCTAGATATCATCAAGATGAACATTCTCACCAATTTTCAAGAAGATCTCATGAAAAATATGGCCTCTAGAGAGGTCACAAGGTTTTTCTATTTTTCGACCTACTGACCTAGTTTTTGACCGCACATGACCCAGTTACGAACCTGACCTAGATATCATCAAGCTGAATATTCTCACCAGTTTTCATGAAGATCCATTGAGAAATATGGCCTCTAGAGAGGTCACAAGGTTTTTTCTATTTTTAGACCTACTGACCTAGTTTTTGACCCCACGTGACCCAGTTTCGAACCTGACCTAGATATCATCAAGGTGAACATTCTGACCAATATTCATGAAGATCTCATGAAAAATATGGCCTCTAGAGAGGTCACAAGGTTTTTCTATTTTTAGATCTACTGACCTAGTTTTTAACCCCACGTGACCCAGTTTCGAACTTGATCTAGATATCATCAAGGTAAACATTCTGACCAATTTTCCTGAAGATCCATTGAAAAATATGGCCTCTAGAGAGGTCACAAGGTTTTTCTATTTTTAGACCTACTGACCTAGTTTTTGACCGCATGTGACCCAGTTTCGAACTTGACCTAGATATCATCAAGGTGAACATTCTGACCAATTTTCATGAAGATCCATTGAGAAATATGGCCTCTAGAGAGGTCACAAGGTTTTTCTATTTTTAGACCTACTGACCTAGTTTTTGATCCAACATGACCCAGTATTGAACTTGACCTAGATATCATTAAGGTGAACATTCTGACCAACATTCATGAAGATCTCATGAAAAATATGGCCTCTAGAGAGGTCACAAGGTTTTTCTATTTTTAGATCTACTGACCTAGTTTTTACCCCCACGTGACCCAGTTTCGAACTTGACCTAGATATCATCAAGGTGAACATTCTGACCAATTTTCATTAAGATCCATTGAGAAATATGGCCTCTAGAGAGGTCAAAAGGTTTTTCTATTTTTAGACCTAATGACCTAGTTTTTGCCCCCACGTGACCCAGTTTCGAACTTGACCTAGATATCATCAAGGTGAACATTCTGACCAATATTCATGAAGATCTCATGAAAAATATGGCCTCTAGAGAGGTCACAAGGTTTTTCTATTTTTAGACCTACTGACCTAGTTTTTGACCCCACGTGACCCAGTTTCGAACTTGACCTAGATATCATCAAGGTGAACATTCTGACCAATTTTCATGAAGATCTTGTGAAATATATGGCCTCTAGAGAGGTCACAAGGTTTTTCTATTTTTAGACCTACTGACCTAGTTTTTGATGGCACGTGACCCAGTTTCGAACTTGACCTAGATATCATCAAGGTGAACATTCTGACCAACTTTCATAAAGATCCCATGAAAAATGTGACCTCTAGAGTGGTCACAAGCAAAAGTTTACGGACGCACGCACGCACGCACGCACGGACGGACGGACGACGGACGACGGACGCCGCGCGATCACAAAAGCTCACCTTGTCACTTTGTGACAGGTGAGCTAACAAGTACATATTTTTGCAACATAAATTAAATCAAAATATGGTGAAATATCATTTGCTAGAGTTTTAAAAAACAATGGTTCACTTGAGGAATTATGTGGTCTATTACTGTTTTCCTAAAATTTACTGTTTGGGCAGTTTGAAACCCTGGGTATCCTAAGGATTTGTTTATCCCTTTGCAACCTCAAGCAATTGGTGTAGTACTGCTGTATTTAAGTCATAGTGTATATAAATTCAAAGGGTTCTCAGAAGTTATGATCAAGTAAAGTGATTTAATGCGACAGTTACTGTAATTAATTTTGTGAAACAGGCATATCAACATTTTTGAAACATAATATAAGAAAAATGTTTTGTGAAAATAAATTATAACAAGAGTTGTTTATAAAACATGTGCCCCCACATGGCTTGTCCCATTTTAAGTCCTGGAGTCACTATGACCTTGACCTTTGACCCCAACACAATAGGGACCATCTGCTAACCACAGGCAATCATCCTATGAAGTTTGACAACTGTAAGCCAAAGAATTCTTAAGTTATTATGCAAAAATTGTCTTCAGTCTAGAGGTCACTGTGACCTTGAACTTTGACCTACTGACCTCCAAACAAATACTTTTAGGGGTCTCCTACTGATCAAAGGTGATTGTCATTTAATGTTTGACCATTATGAAACAAAGCATTCCCTAGTTATTGATTGGAAACCAAATGGTCTACCAATAGTGATGTCATGATGAAGTTTATTATCAAAAACTGATAAAAAATGTCTTTTCCTCTTACTCTTTTGGTTGTGGTAAAGTTTCTCAAAATGGTGACAGATCAGACAAATCAGACAGGGCTGGATGAATATTTACATGTCCTGGTAATGCCCAGTCTTGTGTGGAAATTTTTTGGTTTACAGGAAGAAATCCGGGATGGAAAGACCTTCTGTCAAGATTTATCTTAATTGATTTGCAGGTTGTAGTTTGCCTGTTATGTGGGAAAACCTATGTTAATAATGGTTAACCTTTTTCGTCTTTTCAGTTTATTCATAAAAACATAGTTGCTAAATCATTACATTATATTTTCATTTCACACTGTGTAAAACAACTCAATTACAAATAAAAAAATGATCAAAAACAGACCTGCCTGATTGAATTTTCGATGACCGATCATGAAAATCGACCAAATAAGCATCCCTATCTACCGGCCAAACAATAGACAGACCAACTATGAGCAAAGCAATATACCCCCTCATCTTCAAAGAGGGACATAAAAATCTTAAAGGATGCTACATTACCTCTTCCTGCTAAAACATTAAGGAGTTTGTCATGAATTTAACAATAACATCAATTATTTACAGTCAAACCTGGGCTAGACACCACTGTGAACAGACATAAAATGTCTCTCAAAATGGTTTGTTTTATACAGATAACCTGCAAAGGAAAAACATGACATTGTGTTGCCTCTAGAAGGCGCAGTCTTAATATACAGCTTCCACTGTACAAGAATCCTACCAAACGAATATTCCACTGCCAAAGTACATATAGCAGTAGAAGTCCTGTACAAGTCAGAGGGCCCAGGTGTAGTGGGTACATAGAGAACCCATTCAGGTACCACTTCAGTTTTTCTGACTTTTGCAAAAATGAGCTAAAAATATGAAATGGTATTTCATGGCATGATATAGTATAATGTAATATATATATATTTATTCACCTCAAAATTGTCAGTCATATTCCTTTCAAAGTTGTTTTTGGCATCATCCAATTTCAGCTTTTTGGTGATGCCTTTAACACCAGCAAGTTGAATAAACACGTTGGCATCGGTACCTGCAAAACGTTTATCTCCCGTCTTTACAGTGATCTGGTATCTTGTTTCTGTACCTGTAATATGAATTATAAATAGTAAAATTAAACATTTATTTCTATTTACATGTTACTGCATGAAAAAAATCTTTCATGAAAATGAGTCATCGTGAAATTAAGTTACTTACTTACTGTGATCCATCTAAAACACAAATGAAATCATCAAAATTATCTGGAGCCGAGATTTAAAATATCAGCTTGGTGACCTTGACCCAACTAGTATCTTGAAATTGACCATTAGCATGTTGCTTCCTGATATTTGTCTTCAAACTCAGTTTTATAATCTTGCAGCCTGTTTCCTTTGAAATTGAGGATGACAGAAATATGAGCCGCACCATGAGAAAACCAACATAGTGGCTTTGTGACCAGCATGGATCCAGACCAGCCTGCGCATCCGCGCAGTCTGGTCAGGATCCATGCTGTTCGCTAACGGTTTCTCTAATTGCAATAGGCTTAAAAAGCAAACAGCATGGATCCTGACCAGACTGCGTCTGGATCCATGCTGGTCGCAAAACCACTATGTTGGTTTTCTCATGGCGCAGCTCATATGATTTCTACAATTACTGTAGTGTTCTTGTAATAACTGGAAATTTATGTGTAATCCAATGTGATTTTAACATTCCACAATTTTTACTTAAGTCATGTGCACATTTAGCTACATTTACCTCTTAAAAAAGCCAAATAGCGTACTGAGAATTCATAAGCACAAGGACATTGCTGAGTCTCATTACTGGACCGCTACCTTAAACAACCTGATGACACCACAGCTTGCTGAAGTAGCTTGAATTAACACTAAGAAGACAAAGGCAGGCTATACTTAAAAACTGAACTGGGGTGTTGGAATGAGAGGGGGGAGCACAAATATCACTTTACACAGCAAAGTAAACAGCTCTGTAACTCATATTCTGTCTTAGAACTTAGAGAAAAAAATATTTTTTTCCTCAATCCATAATACTCAAACACATAAAAAAAACAAGAGCTGTTGCAGGACAGCGACGCTCAACTATTCAACAGCCTTGTCAGTTGAATGAATATTAAAGTCTAAAAAGGGGCACAATTTTGTAAAACTGAAAAACAGGGTTATGGAACCTGTACAATTTGTATCAGCTCATGATAATGGATGACTGTGTGAAGTTTCAATTCATTCCCATTAGTGGGTACTGAGATACCAGCTTACATATAAAAACTCAACTAAAAATTGCTATGTCGAAAAAGGGGCATAATTTTGTAAAAATGCAAAGTAAAGTTAAGAACCCGGTGCAATGCATGTCAGATCATCACAGTAAATAAGCGTGTGAAGTTTCAATCCATTCACATTTGTGGGTACTGAGAAACCAGCTTACATACAAAACCTTAACCAAAAATTTCTAATTCGACGAAGGGCCATAATTTTGTAAAAAAGCAAAGTAGAGTTATGGAACCTGTGCAATGTAAGTCAGTTTATCACAGTGAATATGTGTGTTAAGTTTCAATCCATTCCAGCAAGTGGTTTCTAAGATACAAGCTAACATACAAAAACTTATATATAATAACCAAATCGGGACGCGGACACGGATGCCGACGCATGGGTGAGTCCAATAGCTCTAAGTTCAGTTAAAAAGATTTCTAAACATATAGCTCAATAACACTGAAATTTAACATGCAAGATACTGTATGTTTACTAAACAACATCAGGGGCACTGATCAGTGCCCCACGCTACATGACACATGTGCACATTTCACATTAACAAAATCTCTAGAAACATAACATTTTACAAATAAAATTTGGTAACTACAACTGAAAAATTGACAATGGTAAAAAGAAGAATTGTAACGATTTTAATATATTGCTTGGGTCAAATGACCTATCATTTATATTTAAAGGAAGTTTCAGATATTTTACATGTAAGTGAATGTTAAACAAACTTAATCTCAATCTTAATCAGAATCTGTACTTGATCTATATAAATTCTAGTATTAATTTCCAGAAAGCCAATATTCTATAGTAGAATTTTTATATTCGGTCTTCTTAAAAAGCACCAAAACTATGCATATTGATTAGCTTGTAATTCAGACCTGAGCAGCTGGGTACCTGCCCTATTTGTAAAGCTGTCTCAATGTGTGTATAAAAGGTCACATTCATATTTGGCAGAAGCTGGAATAATTCACCACTACCAATACTACCAAATATTTTGTTTTACAGAAAAATCACATGTTAGGTTAGTGTGGTATTTGAATAAATGTTTTCAGAACTTGATTTTGCCTGGATGAAGCAATATATCACCTTAGGCCAAGAAATTCAAACAATGGATTCAATCAATTCTGTTATGTGAAAGATAAAATACAGTCAAACTCGCTTTATACGAACTCTTCGGGACCTGGGAAATGTGTTCCTATCAAACGAAATTCGTATTAACGAATGTATGACACCCGGATAATTTGCCCGAGCAAGTTGGGCAGTATCACCAGTGAATAGCTTCCGATGAATTAATAAACAGTAGTGAGTAGATGTTCATTGGGAGTTTTAAACTGATTCAGTGAGTGTATTCAGGTTAGTATATACAATAAAGTAACTCAACAAAATTCATAACTTAAACACGTAAAATGTATGAAAATAAAATTTAATGTACAAATGTATTGAATCATCAAGTGTTTATAGCACATATAGATCTAGCACATATAGATACATGTATAGGAATACAGTAACGTGTATACGTCAATGCATTTTTGCAACAGGTACTTTACACATGGTATTTCAATCTTTTACTTGAAAAAAAAAAACTGGTAAATTTTGGTTGAATTTTACTATTATTTAGTTCCTAAATCCCAAATTCCTCTACTTCTGAACAATATTTGAAAGAAATTGCTTTTCTTTTTATGCCAGACTTAGGCGTAGCCATTATGATATCAGAACTACACTACATGGCTCTAAAACATACAATGAAATTATATTTTTATGGACAGGTGTATTAATGAAACTGATTATCGCTCAATTGCTGAAAACATTATTACTTGGACTCAATTGTAATGAATAAAATAACTACATACATAATCTTAATCTCTTTATTATGTATTTATCGATTACAGGTGATAATTACTTCAATTAATTATAAGCACTTTACAGATTCAAACTGTTAAAAAATCACGCGAAGCAAAAACTGGCCGCCGACTTAGATTAGTTCGTATCAAACAAGAGCACCGCCTTGCGGGTGCTGACGCTCATCTGATTTTTTTTGTATAATAGAAATATTGTCCTACCCATGATTTTCTAAGTCTAAAAAGGGCCATCACTCTTGCAAAAAGCAGGATAGAGTTATGTTTCTTGATGTACAGTGTCCACTTATGATGGTGAAAAACTGTTGCAAGTTTTAAAGCAATAGCTTTGATAGTTTATGAGAAAAGTTGACTTAAACATAATATTCAACCAAGAAAATGATTTTTCTAAGTCCAAAAGGGGCAATAATTATTGCAAAAAGCAGGATGGAGTTATGTTGCTTGCTGTACAGGGTCAGCTTATGATGGTGAACAAGAGTTGCAAGTTTTAAAGCAATAGCTTTGATAGTTTAAGAGAAAAAGTTGACCTAAACATAAAACTTAACCAAGAAATCTGATATTTTCTAAGTCCAAAAGGGGCCATAAATCTTGCAAAAAGCAGGATGGAGTTATGTTTCTTGCTGTACAGGGTCAGCTTATGATGGTGAACAAGTGTTGCAAGTTTTAAAGGAATAGCTTTGATAGTTTAGGATAAAAGCTGACCTAAACATAAAACTTAACCAAGAAAACTGATTTTCTAAGTCCAAAAGGGGCAATAATTCTTGCAAAAAGCAAGATGGAGTTATGTTTCTTGATGTACAGGGTCTGCTTATGATGGTGAACAAGTATTCCTAGTTTCAAAGCAAAAGCTTTGATAGTTTAGGAGAAAAGTTGACCTAAACATAAAACTTAACCAAGAAATCTGATATTTTCTAAGTACAAAAGGGGCCATAAATCTTGCAAAAAGAAAGATGGAGTTATGTTTCTTGCTATACAGGGTCAGCTTATGATGGTGAACAAGTATTCCAAGTTTCAAAGCAATAGCTTTGATAGTTTAGGAGAAAAGCTGACCTAAACATAAAACTTAACCAGGCAACGCCGACGCAGACGCCGACGCCGACGCCGACGCCGACAACCGCTCAAGTGATGACAATAACTCATCATTTTTTTTCAAAAAATCAGATGAGCTAAAAATGGAAACATATGACATTTTAGCTCATTGGGACTTCCAAAATGTGTTCGTATCTGAATTTTGAGTAAAAATGATGGACAATAGTTCAACTATATTTAAGAAAAACTTAATATATGAGATGTTGTGTGACAGTATTGACAAACACACTGCAGAACTTGATATTTCTGTCAACCAAACTATCCTCTATTACATGAGTTGTCTAATGACAGCCCGTTTGACTTATCTGGAGCAAATTAATAGCAAAAGCTTCAACATAATCCTAGCTTACACACTTCTGCCAAGCAGTTTCTGAAAAACTTGCATATACACATAAATTCGATAAAATCTAAGTTACAACTATGCAACTTGTCCTTATAGGTTTTCTTGTGATGCCAATAGCATTTGGTTCAGCAATTATTCAGAAAGTTTAAAACCTTCTTAAAATTAACTCTTCTGTGACACACATGCCAATAGTTGATAATAACAGATCTGTTAAATTCACCTTATTACGAACTGGAATTAGGAAAGATCTTAAGATTTGAAAAAAAAAGTTACGTAATAGCTGAATTTGTATACAAAATCAAACAACCCCAGTAACAGACTATGAAACACTTGAAGCACAATTATTATAACAAAGGTTAATTAGTGGAAAAGAATGGGAGGTTTAGTTTAAAGAATAACAGGTGCAACGTTTACCATGCAGAGCTGAAATAGAAGTGTTAAATAAATTTTAAACAACATGTATTAAATTGAACTGTAACTGTCTAGCATGCAATGTACCTTCTCCATATGGCATCCCTTCTATTTTAGACTTGTATCTTTCTAAGAAATCCATGTAAAAACATGTTAATTTCAGCAGATAATTTTTAACAAGGGTTTATTTCAGACAATGGTTATTCATCAAAAGCTATAATGATTAATAATTGGTTAATATTTCTCAGTAATCAGACTGAATCATTATTCTAATATGCATGACTGTTTCTGTTTAAACATGCTTACTCTAAACTAACATCACGTTAATTGGTGATGACGTCCATGTTTTTGTTGCTACCGAAAGAAAGAGTGCTACTGTATTTTATGTTTCTGTTTTAGATAAAGAGCATATTACAATCGAAATAATGTATAGCAAAAGCATGTTTTACTTAAATTAATACACTCAAAATCGGTTATACTTTGCAAGAATAATTCACTTGGGCTATGCCAAGTGAAATTATTTCGCGGACTTATAACCTCTTTTTCATGTATTAATAACATTAAAACATGATTTTTCTACTCATTTTTTTCTTAAATCATGCTTTTTTCTGATTACTAGGAGTATTTCCAATAAGAAAAGTCTGAAATCTGTAAATTGAAAATTGTTTCATAAATTCCATGCCTATGAATATTTACCTACAAAACAAAGAAAAAAAAAATAAAGACATACATTACAGGAACTCAATTTGTTCATTAGTGTAAGGCTGAAAATGGGTATCAAAAGCCAAACTTATTTCCTTAAATTCTAAAAAAGAACAATTTAAAGAAAAACATTGACAAATGTGACAACAGCATCAGCATTCATTTCTTGAAAGTCATTAAGACTTTAGTATGAAATCCAAAATTTACTGATACAAAAAGGACTTTCAACATTTTTAAAAAAGTTGTTTGGCTTTCAAGCCCATCTTTTAAATGATGCTGACTTTACAGTATTCTCATTTTCACAACTCATTTGTTATTGGTAAAACAGGGCTTGTATTCATCAACATTTAAAGTCTGAAACTTAAACTTAAAAAAAGCTAAATTTTGATTTTGCTCTGACATGGTCAAATATAAACAGACTGCAAGGAAACTTTTTAAAGATACTCATCTTGTTATTTATGTTTACTCAGCAAAATTTCATTAATATTATATACAAAGACAAAATTGTGGCTTACTGAATATTTCCTGTCTCAGTTTCAGACTTTGGATGTTGATAAATATGGGCCCACTTGTTTAATGGATTATCAACATAATTTAAAGTTCACAAAATTTTACGAGCATTGCAATTGTTACAAAAAGTAGTGGTTAATAGGAGAGATCGTGTTTGTATACAAATCCCTTGTATTTTCTATTTTTAGAACTGATAAGACAAATATCGGGTGGGCAGATGCCGAGCGTCCATGTTTTTTTGTAAACAGTGATGTTTTTCTAACGGCTTAAACTTTCTTAAACACAAAGATATCAATAATTTTTGATCAATGGAAAGGATATAAAAAAAGCAGTTTATTCATTACTTTTACTTATCATTTCGAAATAAAATGGATTTATTATGAACGCTTAACTTACAGCGTTTTTTCTAAAAGTTTGGAGCATCGCTACGCTGCTATTAGAATCATATGTCATTTAAAATGGTTATTCATTTTAAAAAGATATTCAAATAAGAAAATATGAAAATCGCAAGCATTTCAAAACTTTTTGAACTTTTAAAATCCATAAATGAGCGAAAAAGTTATCAAAAATTAAAAATTCCGATCCCATACACAAACGATGTAAAAACATTTGTTTTGCCAACCACCAGATAAACGGCGATCTCTCCTATACAGGTGTGATAAAAGTCTACCTTTATATCTATATTTTCTGTGAAAAATTAACTATGAGTTAAATCATCTACCAATTTGTTATATATAAGATTATCAATTATTTAAAATACTATAATGTTAAAAAGACAATAAATCTAATACAAAGCATTTACAAAAGACATATACCAAAAACAAGGCTTTAAAAAGTTACCAGAATGAATTTCTTTGCTCAGCTTCTTTTTGGCTCTTATTTCTCTCCATAGTTTACCATCTCCCTCATCCTTGGCAATCCAGCCCCCATACATGAAGTAAAACTTGTCTTTGGGACGTTCACTGTCCTGAATGATGACCTACAGTAGGGGAGAAGGAAATGCTTTATTTTTTAGTTGCTATGTCATTATAAATGAATGAAAATATGCGTTCACCAAAAGTATTTGCTCCAAAAATGTGTCAGTCATCACCACATAAAATAAAACAACTCTTCAGAAATAATTCAAACAACATTCAAAAACACAATATAAAGCTTTCTTATGCATGCCAATATACGCGGGGAACTTATTGCCACCTGAGCGTAAAAAGTAGTTCTTTACGTCAATATAATTATCTCCTTTTACCCTGAGGTAACAAATTATATTTCACCTTTTCAAGGAACCATCCCGCTGCAAATCCTTTCCCATCATGCTCTATTCTAATCCTCTTTAACTCTCCGACCCCGTGAATGCGTATTCTAAAGGTATCTACACTGTTTTTCTCAAACAGTTTCTTGTCCGACGAAGGATCTACCAGATGTATCTTCTTACTACTTCCATGCTGACCAAACAGGGTTATGAAGATATTTGAATCAGTTCCCGCCATTTTCTGCTTGCCAGTGTGCACTTCTATAGTGTACTCTACAAAAACAAAGAAAATGTCACAAGAACTCTTAAGGTAAACAAAATTAAACAACTGAGTACTTTAAACTTATTGCTACTATTTTAAAGGTGAATATATCTCAAGATGAACATCAAAACAGCAAAAACTTTAAAAAAAAAACTGAAAAGATTAGTAAATATCAAATAACAGAATCAGTTTATTTCAACAGTACCATATAAAGTCCTAAAAACTCCTTTTATTTTACATCATATTGCTATGACCTGACCAGGAACAATCTTTTAACACATACTGTAAAAGCAGAAATTTTCGTGAGAGTTTAATTTTCACTATATTCGCGAGGCCCTACATCTCGCGAAAATAAGTCCTCACATACATATTCATCTTTAGTATAATTTAAATTCAAGTAGTGACCATTTTTACAATTCTGTGAATATTAAATCTTGCAAATATACTCAAAATTTCAAATTAGCAAAATTCTGACCCAGTGAAAATATGTGCTTTTAAAGTATTTTACTGATGTAAGAAGTGTTTTTATAAATAAATAATGCCTAGAACTCATGGAATAACTTTATTTTTACATCTTATTTATAACTGCACATCCTCAATTTGGAAAATATCTGATATAAATCAGAAGGCTGGCCTTTCAACACAAATATGACATATTTTTATAAAGATGAGTCATAATTCAAACATTAGATGATAATGATTATTCACAAATTGAAACTTTTGACTATAACATATTTTACAGCAGTAAAGTCAAGTTATCTGACAATCATATGCACACAAAATACTATTAGGAAATTGTAATGGTCGCGCATTCATGTACGGTGTAAAAAAAAATTGTTTGTTTCCGGTATCCCGACCTACCCTAAATTTTTGGCCCGACCCTTAATGTTTTATGGCCTTGGAGAATATTTTTTCAACTTTTTGGTAAAACTGCACTTTTTATGCTTTAAACCTGATCAGTTATATTAGAAATCAACTTACTGATGCTCTAAAGGCATAAACCCCTTATTTTGTATTCAATTTTTGACACAAAAATAATTTCTGAAAAGTCCCACTTAATAAAACAAGAGGACCATGATGGTCCTGAATCGCTCACCTCTTCCCACATGACCCAGTTTTGAGTAAGACGTTGTTTTTTCTATTATTTGACATAGTGACCTAGTTTTTGAACTCATGTGACCCAGTTTTGAAAACTGACCTAGATATATAAGATAAAATTCGACCAATTTTCATGAAGATCCATTGAAAAATATGGTCTCTAGAGAGGTCACAAGGTTTTTCTATTTTGACCTATTGACCTAGTTTTCGAAGTATGTGACCCTGTTTTGAACTTATCTAGATATCATCAAGTGAACATTCACTAATTTTCATGAAGATCTCATGAAAAATATGGCCTTAGAGAGGTCACAAGGTTTTTCTATTTTATACCTACTGGCGTAGTTTTTGAACCGCACTTGATCCCATTTCGAAACTGACCTAGATATCATCAAGGTGAACATTCAGATCAATTTTCATGAAGATCCATTGAAAAGTATGGCCTCTAGAGAGGTCACAAGGTTTTTCTATTTTTAGACCTACTGACCTAGTTTTTGACTGCACATGACCCTGTTTTGAACTTGACCTAGATATCATCAAGATGAACATTCAGACCAACTTTCATACAGATCCCATAAAAAAAGGCCTTTAGAGAGGTCACAAGGTTTTTCTATTATTTGACCTACTGACATAGTTTTTGAAGGCACGTGATCCACTTTCAAACTTGACCTAGATATCATCAAGGTGAACATTCTGACCAATTTTCATGAAGATCTCATGAAATATATGGCCTCTAGAGAGGTCACAAGGTTTTTCTATTTTTAGACCTACTGACCTAGTTTTTGACCGCACGTGACCCAGTTTCGAACTTGACCTAGATATCATCAAGATGAACATTCAGACCAACTTTCATACAGATCCCATGAAAAATATGGCCTTTAGAGAGGTCACATAGTTTTTCTATTATTTGACCTAGCTTTTGAAGGCTTGTGACCCAGTTTCGAACTTGACCTAGATATCATCAAGATGAACGTTCTGACCAATTTTCATGAAGATCTTATGAAATATATGGCCTCTAGAGAGGTCACAAGGTTTTTCTATTTTTAGACCTATTGACCTAGTTTTTGACCGCACGTGACCCAGTTTCAATCTTCACTTAGATATCATCAAGGTGAACATTCTGACCAATTTTCATGAAGATCTTGTGAAACATATGGCCTCTAGAGAGGTCACAAGGTTTTTCTATTTTTAGACCTACTGACCCAGTTTTTGACCGCACGTGACCCAGTTTCGAACTTGACCTAGATATCATCAAGATAAACATTCAGACCAACTTTCATACAGATCCCATGAAAAATATGGCCTTTAGAGAGGTCACAAGGTTTTTCTATTATTTGACCTACTGACCTAGTTTTTGAAGGCACGTGGCCCAGTTTCGACCTTGACCTAGCTTTCATCAAGATGAACGTTCTGACCAATTTTCATGAAGATCTCATGAAATATATGGCCTCTAGAGAGGTCACAAGGTTTTTCTATTTTTAGATCTATTTACCTAGTTTTTGAAGGCACGTGACCCAGTTTCAAACTTGACTTAGATATCATCAAGTTGAACATTCTGACCAATTTTCATGAAGATCTTGTGAAATATATGGCCTCTAGAGAGGTCACAAGGTTTTTCTATTTTTAGATCTACTGACCTAGTTTATCGCACGTGACCCAGTTTCGAACTTGACCTAGATATCATCAAGATGAACATTCTGACCAACTTTCATAAAGATCTCATGAAAAATGTGACCTCTAGAGTGGTCACAAGCAAAAGTTTACGGACGCACGCACACACGCACTGACGCACGGACGGACGACGGACACCGCGCGATCACAAAGGCTCACCTTGTCACTTTGTGACAGGTGAGCTAAAAAAAATAAAAAAAGAAAATTACCAACTTACCTACCCTAATTTATTTTAGTATGTTACAAGAAACAAATCTGCCAATCTGTTACTTATATTGAATCTCCTTTGGGGTTAGATATAAGAGGAATAGTTGCTGACCATATCAGACCATTCTAGTTAATCATATGAAAATGTTTCAGAAAGTAAAAACCTAAAAAATGAGTTACATCTAATAGGAAGGAAAATGTAGTGAAAACAGAGATACCTGTTTACAAGTAAGAAGATGGAAAAAGAATGCAGTATAGTTTTTTTGCGTTAAACAAAGTTAGCTGTATATGTTACCTTTTCCACTTATTTTAAATGGACAAGTCATCATTTAATTGGCAGTACCATTTTCTTATTCAAATGGGAAAGTAATGATTTGAATAGCAACAGTGCAGATCATGATCAGCCTGCATGGATGTGCAGGCTGATCATGGTCTGCACTGGTCACAAAGGTAAAATCTCTTACCACCAGCAGGCTGAAGCTTTATATATGTAAGAAATCATATTTAACAATATAGGCTATAAAAGAATAAGCATAAGAAAAAATAATTGTTAAAATATTTTATCTAGAAACAATTTTTTCAAATAGTAAAAACGTGAGAGTATTCTAGCTAAATTACTCAGAAAAAGCATGGATACCTATGATTTTTATGTTTTTGTTTTGTTAATCATGATGTTAGCCACTTATACAGTAAAAAAAATAAAAACAACAAAAAAAGTTATGATAAAAAATGTATAATTTTTGTTACATATTTAATATATTTTACCCAACATTTTCCCTGAAATAAAAATTTCAAAAAAATATTTCATGTCAATTTTAGAATTTATATAATTATTTGTATCAGTTACCTACCCTTACAGAAGAAAAAGGCCTGCCGCGTACTCTTGCTGCGTACATACAGTGTATTTGACGCGTACATGATGTGTACTGAAATCAAGGGCTTTAAATAGTACGCAGGATATACACTGCACATACACCGATAGTACGTTTGTAGTACACTTTTGACATGCAAATGAGCTCTGCCGTGTACTACTTGCTGCGTACATGCTGTGGACTACATAGTACACAGGATGTACGCTGGAGGAATCTAGTACGTGGGAAGTACACCGGAGAAATAGTACGTAGCATGTACGTGGCACATACACTTTTCACATGCAAATGAGCCTGCGGTGTACTACCCCTGCGGCGTACATGCTGTGTACTCCTGCGGCATACATGCTGTGTACTCCTGCTGCATACATGCTGTATACTCCTGTGGCGTACATGCTATGTACTCTTGTGGCGAAACTGCTGTGAACAGGTTTTACTGTGCATGTGCAGCCTTTTCTAAATCAAACAAAATTCCTAATGCTCAAAAATACCATATTTAGTTTAAAATTAACAGTTTTAAATAGTGACCTAAAATGCACCATAATTCGACTTTGGACATTAAGAGTAACAAGTGCACTTAAAGCATATGGCAAATCTGCGATAAATGCTGAGGAGCATGGGTAAGACACAGCTCACTGCTCAATTTTTCATTATAATTGCATATACAGGTGTTACTTTACATTGCATGCAAGGTGCAGTTCAGAAATCACTTAGATGTAAGCTTCACAAATGAACATTGCAAATAGTTTGGCAAATTTTCATTGTTCAGAATAACCTGAACTATTCTATGCTATTAAGATAAAAGTTACTCGGAAATCAAGTTCTTGCTTCCAAAAAAAAATGTACAAATCCTTCCTGCATGAAGTGTACTTCAGACTTTTACCTAAAAAAATTCTAAGTATAAACACCAAAAGAAAATGAACAAGTCCCTCCCACGTATATGAAGTGTACTTCAGACTTTAACTTATAAAAAAAAAACTAAGCATAAATGCCAAAAGAAATTGTCCCGCGTATATGAAGTGTACTGCACAAATTTCAAAGTATCTGCGGTGTACATGCAGTGTACTATTTTCTTGTACAAGTCCCTCCTGCGTACATGCAGTGTACTCCTTAAATTTTCCGAGTCTGTGCTGCTAGCACAAATTTCAAAGTATCTGCAGTGTACATGCAGTGTACTATTTTCTTGTACTAGTGACCTCCTGCGTACATGCTGTGTACTCTTTGAAATAGTATGCGGCATGTACGCGGCATGCGGTGTATGTAAAATGTACTCCTCTGGCGTACTACTGTGTTCGCGGCATATACACAGCAAATACGCAGCATGTATACCACAGAGGCTTGCTTCTGTAAGGGTATTTACTAAATGCTACTTTTTATGCATTTATATGAGTATAAACCGCATTTGGACTTCTTTCAAATCCACGATTTGCGCTAGCATTCAATTCTTATGCCAGAGTCCCTGTAAAGACTTTTAGGTAAAGGAATGTCTTAACAGTAGCAAGAATGAGTCAAAAAAATGACTTCAGTTAAAGTTTGCCTCAATACTAAAAATAACATACAACAAGAGCACTACCTTGCGGGTGCTGACGCTCATCTGATTTTTTTGTATAATAGAAATATTGTCCTACCCATGATTTTCTAAGTCTAAATAGGGCCATCATTCTTGCAAAAAGCAGGATAGAGTTATGTTTCTTGATGTACAGCCTCTGCCTATGATGGTAAAAACTGTTGCAAGTTTTAAAGCAATAGCTTTGATAGTTTATGAGGAAAGCTGACTTAAACATAATACTCAACCAAGGAAACTGATTTTCTAAGTCCAAAAGGGGCAATAATTATTGCAAAAAGCAGGATGGAGTTATGTTTCTTGCCGTACAGGGTCAGTTTATGATGGTGAACAAGAGTTGCAAGTTTCAAAGCAATAGCTTTGATAGTTTAAGAGAAAAAGTTGATCTAAACATAAAACTTAACCAAGAAATCTGATATTTTCTAAGTACAAAAGGGGACATAAATCTTGCAAAAAGCAGGATGGAGTTATGTTTCTTGATATATAGGGTCAGCTTATGATAGTGAACAAGTGTTGCAAGTTTCAAAGCAATAGCTTTGATAGTTTAGGAGAAAAGCTGACCTAAACATAAAACTTAACCAAGAAAACTGATTTTCTAAGTCCAAAAGGGGCAATAATTCTTGCAAAAAGCAGGATGGAGTTATGTTTCTTGATGTACAGGGTCAGCTTATAATGGTGAACAAGCGTTGCAAGTTTCAAAGCAATAGCTTTGATAGTTTAGGAGAAAAGCTGACCTAAACATGAAACTTAACCAAGAAATCTGATATTTTCTAAATACAAAAGGGGACATAAATCTTGCAAAAAGCAGGATGGAGTTATGTTTCTTGCTGTACAGGGTCAGCTTATGATGGTGAACAAGTGTTCTAAGTTTCAAAGCAATAACTTCGATAGTTTAGGAGAAAAGCTGACCTAAACATAAAACTTAACCAGGCAACACCAACGCCGATCAAGTGATGACAATAACTCATCATTTTTTTTTTTCAAAAAATCAGATGAACTAAAAACTGGGCAGTGAAATTAAAGGTAAGCTATCAACAGTATACAAGTTTTTTCATAGATACTGGACAAAGCCTAACTGAGCATCGCGTTTTTGAACAGAATCCTACCTGTAACAGGTGACTCTTTTTCCTGAGCCTGTATGTCCAGTGTGTTGCTGTAAAATGGTTCCTCAAATATTGATACCCATTCTCCACAATGAAACACCCACGTCTTCATTGCTTTGATATCTGTCACCTCTATATGGTCTAAATGCCATGCTTGACTTCTCTGCTTCCCATCATGCTGTAACATAAGATACATTCATCAATATTTTTAAAAAATCCTTATGTTACCAAAGTCACGAAACAACTGTACCACTGCTAAACAGAGTTCTTGTTTCAAATGTATGTGACTTTTGTAGATCAGAGAGAACTAAATTCACATAAATCCTGTATAGATATTCCATTTTTTCTCTAAATCACATAATTTCAGAACAATTTGTAGGATGTATGTCATAGCATTTTCACAGTCCAAGTACCAAGATTCACTATTTTTTCTGTATTTGAAATTAGGATTTTTACATTTTCAGTCTAAATTGCTACAACTTACTATGAACCATAAAATTATAACAAGTCTACAAGCCTTTAATAATCCTCATCTGAGAGCAAAACTTGGATAACTGCATTGGCATAAAGCCACTTTTATCCAGTTTTTATGCTGAGGTAATGAAGTTCAATTATTTTCTAATTCTGAGAATGCAAATTTACATTTATTTGGGTTTTTTTACAACTGCTTTTTAACAAAAATAGGTTAAAATTGACTCCATTTTGTTATGTGAATACTTACTTCGATTGTGAGAATCTGTAAGTTTCCAAGAAGTGGTCCTTTTACATGAAACACCTCTTTTGATGCTCTAACAAAACACAGCTGTGAACATCCATGAGTCTTTTTCAACTGAGTCCTAGGTAGGAATTCTAGACTGCCTTTGATTGCTATAAACACCTATAATATGGAAAATAATAACAGTTGTAAAAAACAGATAAATCCATGCAACCTTAGAACACTCTGATCTAAAAACACTACGAAAACAACAGGGAAACTGGGAATAAAGACTTCTCCTGGCTGAAAATTCTTACCACCAATCAAATGAAAGATACTTTCAATAAGTTCAAAAGACTTACACTTTATGTACCATATCATTATCACAGACATGTTGCAAAATTATTGCCTATCTCTAACACTACCTAAAAAATTGTATTGTAAATAACAATTCCATTCAAGCTTATCTACAGTAAAATTTACAATAACAAGTTTATTGAGTCACACATTAATTACATATGTTTTTGTATATACCCACAAGTTCATGTATACCTGGTGTGTCTGAAACAATTATTCTCAAGGATATGAGAATATTTTGGTGTAACTGAACTGATTATTCTCATGTACAGGGGCATGCTAGTATCTCGTTTAACCCTTATACTGCTGGACATGATTGATTCTGCCTTTGCAACCAGTGTAGATCATGATCAGCCTGCACATCCATGTAGTCTGATCATGATTTGTACTGTTCGCTTTTCAGTAAGTACCTTTTTGGTAATCACCCCTTTTAACCGTTAATGGTACTGTCCAAACTGAAAGATGGACAATTTCATTATAGAAATCTAGCAAGGTAAGGGTTAAATTTTGTTTTATTGATACAGGTTAAAAGCCAAAGTGATCTGTTAAGCTTTTCCATGCACTGCAACAAAAATGTATTTGAGCCACGCCATGAGAAAACCAACATGGTGCATTTGCGACCAGCATGGATCCAGACCAGCCTGCGCATCCAAGCAGTCTGGTCAGGATCCATGCTGTTTTGCTGACGGTTTCTCTAATTGCATCAGACTTTGAAAGCAAATAGCATGGATCCTGACCAGACTGCGCGGATACGCAGGCTGGTCTTGATCCATGCTGGTCGCAAATGCACTATGTTGGTTTTGGTTTAAACATATTTTATTCGTCTATATACAGCTACATGAAAAAATATTGTACACAACAAAAATGAAAAGGATTAAGCTGAAAGCAAATTAATGCTTGATAGAAGAAAAAAAGTAGAGAAAGTAAATCGAATATAAGATAGTGAGGAGAGAAATGATGATGTAGTTAAAGATTTTCAGATGATTGTATATAACTTTACTTGACTGTGATAATTTGGTATTTTTATAAGTATACAGGATAGGTGGAAAGTAAAAGAGCTGAAGAATGAGTGACCGAGAGTTTTGGTTACCGAGTTGATACCTTATAATTGCAGTATCAGTCAAAACAATGTGATTTCTCAATAAACCTGTGTACCACAAGAAAGAGTTGTTCATTTGCAGTGTCTGAAAGTTCAGTGTTACTAAAGAGGATAGTTTTTAAAGAGACTGAACAGTGTAAACTTATACCATTTATCAACTCTGGTCTTATATTTTGATACTGCTGACACTCCAAAAAGAAGTGCCGAGCAGTCTCTCTTTGACCACATTCACAAAGAGGTGAAGGTATAATGCTTTTAGAAAACAAATGGTCTGCTAAGGAGCTACAGTTAGTTCGGATATGAGTGTGGTAGATTTGAAGCTTTCTTTTACCAGTATAGTAGTGCACCGGAACTTTTGAAGAAGATGGAAAAAGATGCCTCTTGAATGAATACAAAGTTGGTGAGTTACGAACGCAGATAGGAAGATCGTTGAAAGCTCGTGTCGTAGAAGGGAGAAAGGAGTTGTAGAATAGTGAAGTCCTGGCTCTTGGAACTCTGTAGTCATCCTGTTTCCGGAGGCTGTATGCTTGATTTTGAACCGGCATAGGACAGAGATTAGATAGGTATGAAGGAACAAGATTTTTGGTCATTTTGTAGTATAAAAGTAGTTTGTGCTTCTGTCGGCGAGACTCAAGTGTTTCCCAACCAACTTCGCCCATGAGTTTTGCAATCGAGACCAACTTTGTAGTACCAGATACAATTCAAGCTGCCTCATGTTGGATCTTTTCAACAGTGTCATTCTCTTGGACAGTACAATTGTCAAAGACTATGTCCCCGTATTCTAGTATCGATTGAGAGAGTGGCGATCAAGGACAAATTTAAGCTTTCGCATGACGTTGATACACCGGTAAGCCTTCTCTACAATATAGTGGATGTGATTGTGCCATTTCAGATCGGCAGAAAGAACAACACCAAGATGCTTGTGACCTGTCACTTCTTGGATCGTCTCATCATTCATTTGTAAGCTTGGGTGAGACCTGGTACCAGTTTTCCGAGAAAAGGTAAGGGATTCGGTCTTTTTCGGATTGAATTTCACCAACAAAGATTTAGCCCAGTTTGAGATAGTTGATAGATCATAGTTTAGAGTAAATGCAGCAGATTGAGGATCCTCGACTACCAGTAGAGACTTGTGTCATCGGTGAAAAGACGGATATTGGCTTGTATGTTGGTTTTCTCATGGTGCGGCTCATTTACAGATATGTTAAGATGTTTTTGCAGTAACTTACATTTGCATTCGTTCCAGCATTTGTTTTATCAGATGTGAACACCTCAACTTTATACAGTCTCTTTCTGACCTTGACCTCTTCATCTTCTTCAGGTTTCACCTTCTGTCTGGGTATAGGGGCAATATATTCTATTCTAGGTTTGGCAGACTTTGGTCTTCTCTTAGGCTGAAAGTACAGAGTTATTACAAAGTTATTGTTGACAAACCCAAAGAGTTGACCTGCATATGTTAAACCAAACTAGACATATAAAAAACTTAGTTTAAAGTTTAACATGTACTCTGTCTATCCGTATATATCTACTTAAAGATAGAAAATAGACAGAAATATAAGAGTTTAAAACAAGGGAAATAATAACCCTGACATAAGTTTGTAGTTTATGACTTAAACTGCAGAAACAACAGTTTTACTATGGATGTAAAATTCTACAAGACCTCCTTATCTTGTGTATTTTGTGTCATTCAGGAAGATTTAGTGAGCAGTGTACAAAGAAATTGTTACCCTGTGTTGCAGCATATGCCTTTTGTGCTCTTCCATTGTTGAACAGAGATAGCAAAAACTTGTCTTTGCTGAAAAATGTTAAACATATTTTAAGTTTGTAAAAAATAACTGAAAAGACTTTTTAATAATTTAGAAAAATTACCAGTTTTAAAAATATACTATTCGCTACTGATAAAACCTATAAATGGATACTGTAAACTCTCATATAGGCCCATCAATGATGCTGCATTTTACAAAAGGAGTACAAAGGGGGAGGGGTGGGGGCATTTATTAAGGCTCAATTTACAAAACTTTATTTCATTAGTAATAGGAGAGATCGTGTTTGTAAACAAATCCATTGTATTTTCTATTTTTAGAACTGATAAGACAAAGACTGGGTGGGTAGATGCCGAGCGTCCATGTTTTTTGTAAACAGTGATGTTTTTCTAATGGCTTAAACTTTCTTAAAACACAAATAATAACAATACTTTTTTGATCAATGGAAAGTGTATAAAACAAGCAATTTATTGATTACTTTTGATTATAATTTTGAAATTAAATGGATTAATTATGAACGCTTAACTTACAGTATTTTTTCAAAAAGTTTGGAGGATCGCTACGCCGCTATTAAAATCTTATGTCATTTAAAACGGTTATTCATTTTAAAAAGATATTTAAATGGGAAAATATAAAAATCGTAAGCATTTCAAAACTTTTTGAATTTTTAAAATCCATAAATGAGCGAAAAAGTTATTAAAAATTAAAAATTCAGATCCCATACACAAACGATGTAAAAACATTTGTTTTACCCACCACCAGATAAACAGGTATTTATGCGTGACGTCATGGCGATCTCTCCTATTCAGAGAATAAAAACTACACAACCAACTTCATGAATGAATTTTAACAATAAAAACACTCTCAGCATAGTGCTGGTATTTGCTAAATAAATGAATTACAAGTATTTCCTTTGTTTCTTCTAAAAATATAGGGGTAATTTATGAGGGATCGGGGGGATTTAAACAGGGTTATACTTCATATATCACACCCATAGTATTTCTTATTTGTTCATTAACCAAAAGCTTTTTAGCCATTTAAATGATACAAAAAACAGGAGCAGTAGTCTACTGGTTAAGGTGTTGACCTCTCTACCGAGGATTCATGGGTTCAAGCCCGACCACACCTTCTCATATGACACCAGTACTGGTATTACAAAGAAGTGGACTCAAGAGTGGTTCAAATTATCTTAAATCTGTCATCACAATTGAAAACTGAGCTAAATGATACATTAGTATCATAAAATAGATTAGTAAAGACAAGCAGACAGTATTTGAGTTAGTTATTTGAAAAGTCACTATATAAAAGCATAATACTTTTTAACCCTTATCATGCTGGACATGCAGTCTGATCATGATCTGCATTTTCGTCATTCAGTCAGCATCTTTATGGTAAGCACCCCTTTTAACAATTAATGGTATTGTCCAAACTGAAAAATGGACAAATTCGTTATAGAAATATAAGCAGGGTAAGGGAAATAATTTCATTTTGTTATAGTTTACCTGGAGGATCAACATATGAATCTGTCTCATCATTGATCTGCTTGCCAAGAGAATCAAGAAATTTGTTGTCTGTAAACATGACTTCCACACTTTCCCATCTGCCAGGAGTCTTTGCCCTCTCAGCTGACTGTGGTTTGGCTAAAATGTTTCAGAATGTAGGTTATGTTTAGATAACATTTTTTTACAATTGTATATATTCTTAATGGCTTAAATAAACATATTCACAACTTGTAATATCTACATTTATTGCAAAAGTTATTTTGTGACATCTCATTTCCCTAAGCAATCCAAAATATATTAATGCTTAAATAACTGATTGATAGATTTGAAGTGTAATGGTGGTCTAGTGGTAATGTGAACTGTCAATCCTGAGGGCTTCTGGTATCATCAGTGCTTTGCAACTGAGGATGTTTAAAAAAGAAAGTAGTCTATCCTCATGTATCTAGAGCACTGCACCCCCATCCCCAATCCCTTGTATCTGAATTTGTCTTGTACACTCATCTGCACCTGTCAGATAGCTGCTTGTAAAACCTAGTGCTTCCCAATCATAGTCATAAAATTAATGATCTTTTGGAAGTAAAAGCAGAAAATATAGTGGTCATTTCTATTTAGAATCCTTAGTCATTATAACAATAAACAAGAGCTAACACAGGAGACAGAAGGCATGACTAGTTCGAAGACTGATATTGAAATTTATAAGGTACAGCTGAGAAAGCTGTCACTGTCACTGGAGTGTTTAATGACTCCAATGTGGATGATGATATTAGACAATAGTTTAAGTCTAAGTCAAATGTATTTAGTAATAACAGACATACAGTGTTACGGTATCAAAACATTAACTAAGTATAAATGGAAAATTTCTACATGAGTTATGCATCATGTGACAGGCCTTTTTTTCATCAATTTGGGAATGCCACTGACACCGGTGGAATTGGGAAAATGCTCTCGGATATTATCTTAACTGGGACAATTTGCAAATTACCAAAATCTACATAAATGTGTTTTTGTGTGAAATATTAATGAATTGCATTTCAGTAATTGTTCAACAGTATTATAATTTACCTTAGTATACATACAAATTAGCAAAACTATCTTAAAACAGCAAAAACCCTAAAAGGTATACTGGTACTGATGATAAACCTGAACAGAAAATGAGGTTTTTAACCTGTAACTTTTTTATTTCTGCAATTTGTAATCAATGGTCGGTATCAAAATAAAGCTTAACATTTCCTGAAAACTTTACATAATTCAAATTTACATTTAGTTAGCAAACTCACACAAAGTGAAGCCCTGAAAGGGGTTTGTAAAATGGGGACTGTGAGCAGGTTGACTGATGATAAATTCGAACACTTTGTCATTTACAAAATTTTCTTTGTAGTATTATATTGAAACTTTCCCCCAAAAGCTGCAACAGTCATTTCTGATCAAGTAATGAAGAATGACCCAATGTCAGGCCTTCATGTGGCAACAGTGAGCATGCGCTAAAAAAAACACGCTCTTCCCCAGTAATTTTAGATAAATATTTTTTATACAGATAAATGTAAGTCATTTATTTATATAAAATATTTACCAATTTTGTTTTTATTTACACCAGTTGGTGTTGTAAATTGAAACTATTATAATATTATGCTGTGTTCAATTTCATAAATAACCGATTGCAATTGAATACATCCAAGGTGGTTGACTTTATCATCTGTATGGGTTTATCATCAGTACCAGTAATCATTTGAGAATTTTAATTCAACTTTGGGAAAAAACCATACTTTTTGGCAATAGGATTACCTCCTTTTACCGGAGGTAGATTTATAGGGAAAAAAAGCTCTGTTTGTGATATCACGTGGGTAATAATGTGGAACAACAATTTTAAGTTTGAAACAAATCCATTTAGTAATAAATGAGACTGAGCAAAAGTTCATCACAACTTAACCTGAAACTTCAGGTTAAAATGGGGACATAATGGATACTATATTGGTGCTAGAATTATGGACCTTGTGCCATATGATGTTGGGGATGATGTGGAACCCAGCATTTTAAGTTTGAATCTATTGAACCTATTTAGTAACAACAGAGATATGGCACCAGGTGTAAAAGCATCGAAATTCAACTGTTTTTCTAAGCAAAAAGGGGACATAATTCACGAATAAAATTTGCACCAGAGATAAGAACCTTATGTCCTGAGATAAGAACAATGATGTGGAAAAACTAAAAAAGTTTGAATCAAATTTATGAAGTAATAACAAAGATAAACTAGTAGTGAAAATGCATCAAAATTTATCTAAAATTGGGGCATAATTCATGTGGATGTGGACTCCGAAGCTAGGTTGAGTATGATGGCTCTCTATATAGCCCTGTGGCTGGTAATATGGTGCAGTTAAGACTTTTTGATTTGCTAAAAATACTAAAACGTCTACTTTTTCACCAAAATGTGAATTCATTATAAAAACAAACAACACTTGATCTATCATACTGATTTTCAAGCAAATATAATATTGAACATTACTTGTTTTCACGTCTATAACAACACAACCCTTCTCCGCGCCCTCTGTTTACATTGCTAGTAATATGGCGTACAAATACATAGCAGTGTGCAGTTTGTAATATAAGTCATATAAAACAGTTTTTAGCTACTGGCAGTCTGGCACATACAATATGTATATTTTTAAGTGTCTTTAGTAATTCTAGTAGGGATCAGTAGTACAGGAGTGATCTCAAGTGATAAAAATATTAGAGTACTGTAGTCTAAAATAATGTAACCTGGTGTCTAAAATTACACAATAAAACAACATGACAATAACATCTTAACATTAGTTTGCATGCTTAATATTTGCAGACTTAAGATTATTCATCAGATATCAAATTTCTGCCTGAAAACATGGATCCTATAAAGTATTTAACGTTGAAATTATAATAATTCCAATCTACCCAAACACTTTTGTGCCGTATAATACAGTGGTATGCATGTTTTTGTTGTAGTGGAAACATATGATCGATGGCATTCCAAAGTCTAAAGATGTGCTTAGTGTAAAATGAACACTTGCTTAAAATTTCTATGGCCGACCATTCATGTACTTCGCTGTTTTGTACCTCCCTATACATGTTTTTATTCAGCCAATTTTTCAATGGCAACTTCATTTGCACCATATTAACGGCCGTGCCATATTACCAGCTATCGTGATATGCTTTATATATGATATACCATAGTTTCAAGATCAGACTTGACCATCACTGGCAGGGAGACATGCTGTACCAGTTTTGAGCCCAGAATTGATGTTGTCATAGGACAACTTTTGTAACTAAGTACTCTTTATCTGTTACCAACACAACTACCAAATTTGTTTTGAGAACTTGCAGTAATAACGTCATAAATAAAGTCCGAAAGAAGAGGGGCTTAAAAAGGACCTAGTCTTTACTACAGAGCCCAAAATCATCCTACAGGTATCCTACAGGTTTATATAGTCCAGTGTAAATGATAAGGTCTTTGTCCTATAAAGATGAAATACAGTGACTAAATGAGACTATACTAAAAATATATAAAGAAGCATTTATACCAGACTTGGGTCTTGTGTTTGGATGCCAATGTTTGATGCCATAATCAATGCATGGGTCTAACTTCTGCATTTGTTGTGATAATCTGGTAAGATTTTCTTCTGTCTTGTTACACAGATCCTTCAGCCCTTTACCATACATCTCACTGCTTATAGGTCCTGTCCATGTTTTCTTCAGATCGGGTCTGCCTTCATACTGTGCAGGTGTTGGCCGAACATGCCATGTTCCAACTATCCTTTGAGACATTTTAGCGTGAAATTTGCTCTCCTGTTAAAGATTAATACTCACAACATTTCTATAGTGTAAATTGCACAAATGATGAACTGGATCTGAAGAAAAATCAATATTTACCGTCGTTTACTTCCGTAACCATTGTAAACAAATTTCGAATATTTCCTCACGATATTAAGTTTCTAATAGAGCACCGGTTATACATTTCAAGCGTCTCGGTACAAGTTGTGAAACATCGTTCATTTTTTACCTATTTATCAATTATTTCATATTAGACAACTAGAGAGTTGGTCATGCTAAGGTATATGTTCTGTTATACGTTAAAGTACAACCAATATGGGTATTATGTGCTGTCTAAACAGCGTTAAAATACGATAAAACTTGCAGTATTACTCCTAGTTAACAGACGCTCATGAGACTAAGTACACAGATTTACACTAATTTACACGTGCAATTTGGTACACATGTAGTGGAAATATCATGTCACATATGACTGTACAGATCACGGTTTCCAGGTGGCCTGGAAAGGTTAATTCAACTTAATTGACACATTCTCAGGTAGCCTTACTTATTTGGCTTATTGTGTAGTCCAACAAATTTGACGTGGTCCTAGGAAATATTGAGATAATTTGTTCATATGGGCAATATCCCCATTCACGTCAAACATTCGAAAGATCAAAATAGTTGAAGCAATTTACGATGAAATGTTTTACATGCTATTTGTTTAAATGCCATTGGACTATTTTAATAGTATACTAAAATATTTAATGAATGACAACAGCGCCTTTTATTTAGTTCGTCCATACCTTCTAATTTATTTCTTTCATCAAGGTTCATTGGTCAAACTTCATGTATAATACGGTCAATTTTATTGATCATCATTATATTTATTTAAGAGGCCCACCGAGGTTTTCACGCCAATTTGTAGTTTCTTTGTCAGACGTGTCACAAGCAGAAAGAATTTTTTAAGCCAGGAATTAATTATGTCGCTAACTGGTCATAAATTCAAATAAAACTTACGTGTATCGAATGGGGATTCAAATCCACATTGATTTATATAAATGTAAAAATTATCAAATAATTGTAACGTTTTAGTGCCATGTACTGGCATCCACACGGACAAACACACAAATCCCGTTGGTGAAAATCTAGCTCATCACCAAAGGAGATTTATTGCGCCTATATACTGTCATTTTACTCTAATGACAATTGATTTACAAATTTGCATATTAATGGAATTACTTCCCTTTATGCATTCAGTAATCGTTACATTACTTTCCCCTCGGAGAAATCTCATCCCGAGATTTGGCCTAGGAAATGCGTGGGTAAGGCAACTCCAGTCCGGCAGTTGACTTCATCCACCCGCTGCCACCATTTGTAACTTTAAGTGCCATGTATTGGCATCCACATGGACAGACACACACAAATCCCGTCGGTGAAAAGCTAGCTCATCACCAAAGGTGATTTATTGTGCCTGTATACTGTCATTTTACTCCAATGACAGGTTTACAAATTTGCATATTAATGGAATTACTTCCCTTTATGCATTCAGTAATCGTTACATAATATCCAAAATTATGAATTTTCTGGTGATTTAAACATTTGTATGTACTGTTCACGATTAATGTATACCAACACAATGACCAATATGCGCAAGCGATAAAACCAATAACTTTACCTGACTGTGAACTGTGATTTATCGTCCATTTTTTTGGTCCTACAAAGTTCTGTTGTTTTTATTGCCCCGTCACAAATATTAAACAATCTGAACGTTGAATTATTTTGACTAGCTTATCGTAATGACTTATTTTATGATCTGATATTATATAGTTGTTATCCCTCTAAGCCTTACCCATATCTGCCTTTTAGTGTTAGGAAAACAAAGAGATCAAAAAATCCAAAAAAGTCATAATATACTGGTCAGACTTACTTGCTTTAACTGAACAATAATATTCATGTAGAAACTTCAAATGGGTTGAATTTAATTCATATTTTTAAATAAGAGACCTAAATCTTCGAAAATATGATGTGTCAGGTGCCAGGAGATATCTGCCCTGACACAGGTTTCAATAAACAGCAGGCTGCAGATAACAGTTAATGTCGCGAATTGCGATTATTATGATATTCATATTATTGTTGTTTTGATCCGCCGGAGGTGTGGTGTCCGTCGGGATTTCAGTCCCGTCGGAGTCTATTCATTATTTTCACACGTTTTGTGTCTGTTTTGCGGGAAAGCTTTTTTATATATAAAGTTTGTTTTGGTATAAAAAGATTTAATGTAAAATATCAGACTGTGTAGGCGTTATACGGAAAGTAAATGGAATAAAATAATAATAAGTTTTGTGATATTGTAAAAGGAATAAAATAAAAGTGAAGTTTTGTAAATTGAAAAAAAAAAGAAAAAAGAAGGAGAGGCACAGCGTGCAATATCAGGCTTAACATTATCCGATGCTAATTACGACATAGCAATTGATATTTTGACAAAACGCTTTGGAAATGTGCAAGAAACTGTCGATCTACATTACAGTAAGTTAATCAATTTAACACCTGCAACTAACAAAACCGATAGTTTAAGAAATCTGCTTGATACAGTAGAAAGACATATACGTAGCTTAGAAGTTCTGGAACAAAATGTTAACCAAGATGTGTTTGTGTCAATGGTCAGAACCAAAATACCAGAAAATGTATTAGTTCAGTTGGAAATTCAGAACAGTGCCAACAATAAATGGACTATATCCAAACTTTGTGATAGGCTAAGAGAATATGTGATAGCAAGGGAAAGAGCCGAGAAGACGGCCAAAGAATCAGACAAAAAGCCAACATATTCTACACCACCGAGAACATGGATGAGAAATAATGAACCAAAACTGACACTTGCAAGAGGCTTCAACAGTTCTGCGCATGCATTAAGTACTGTAAGAAAACAACCATCAATTAAATACCAAGGAGAAAATTATGCTGATAAGTGTAGATATTGTCAGCAAAAACACTGGAGCGATGAATGCACCAAATATAGGACTTTAAATGAAAGAAAGGCTCAACTGAAAGGCAGTTGTTTTAAATGTCTGAAGACAGGTCATCAGTCTAGAGAATGTAAAAGAACCAAGGTATGTACACATTGTGGAGACATAAACGCACATCATCGCAGTTAATGTCCCAAGAAGTTCAAACAAAACGAAACCATGTCACATTTAGCAAATGAAACAACTGAAAACAGTGAAAGATATGAATGTGAAGAAAATGTGCTTGTTTCCTCAAATGAGATGGTCTTAATGCAGACGGCTGTAGCAGACATCGTGAATCCAGAAACATCAGAAAACCAGTCGGTAAGACTCATATTGGATTCTGGTTCTCACAGAACGTACATAACAGAGAAACTCGCGGACAGATTACATCTCAAGCAAACTGGGGAACAAGAAATAAAATTAGTTACCTTTGGCAGCAAAACATCACAAACGATTAAAACAAAGTATGCAAGTGTTGATGTAATATTGAGGAATGGTGAACATATATCAATCAATGTTAACATTGTCCCAACCATTAGTGGTGAACTACACAGAAGACCAGTAAGTGCATTACACACGGATCAAATAAAACATATAGTCGGTAGTGTTGATCTAGCAGATACATTACCAAGTGAAAATGAATCATCATCGATTGAAATGTTAATTGGTAATGACTACTATTTGGATTTTATTCTTAGTCAAAAAATCGAATTACAGCCTGGATTATTCTTACTCGGGAGTAAGTTAGGTTGGATTCTAACTGGACGAACAAACGATCAGGAGAAAAGCAATGAAACATGTATGTTGACACTCACATATAGTACATGCAATCATATTACGAATGGTTTGTTTGCATCCGTTGATTGTGTAGTACCCACAAAACCTGATTTGCAGGATTTTTGGAATGTGGAATCAATAGGCATTCTAGACAAACAAAGCAATTCTGACGATGAAATAGCAATGAAAATGTTTCAAGATACTATACAGTTTGAAAATGAACGCTATAATGTAAGATGGCCGTGGATTGATGAATGTACAGATTTACCTACAAATAGAGAACTGGCTATCGGACGACTTAGAAGCTGTGTTGCAAAAATGAAAAACAAACCAGAACTGTTACAAACATATGACAGAGTGATCAAAGATCAATTGAGTAAAGGTGTAATTGAAGAAGTAAAGCACCAACAAGTGGATGGGTTGATACATTATTTGACTCATCATGCGGTCGTTTCACCACAGAAAACAACAACAAAGTTGAATGGTATACGACGCGTCAGCCAAAACAAGAAACAAGAAATGTTTAAACGAGTGTCTATATAGAGGTCCAGTCATGCTCCAGGATCTTTGTGGTATGTTGATGAGATTCCGAATGCAACCCATAGCAATTGTTGCTGATATAGAAAAAGCATTCCTCCAAATAGGATTACAGGTAGATCAACGCGACGCTACAAGATTCGTTTGGCTCAAAGACAGTGATCATCCCACATTAAACGAACAGAATATTCAGGAGTACAGATTTTTGTAGGGTACCATTTGGAGTAGTCAGTAGTCCGTTTTTACTTGGTGCAACTGTAGATTTTCATCTGAAATCTTATAATGATGAAATAGCAGAGAAGCTAAGAAATGACATTTATGTAGATAATGTTATTACTGGTGCAAAAAATGTCAGTGAAGCAATGCATATATACAAAAGAACCAAATCTATGTTCACAGAAGCCTCAATGAATTTGCGAGAATGGGTAACCAATAGTGAAGTAGTCAATGAGTTCATACCAAAAGAAGACAGAGCAGATACCGAATCTGTGAAAGTGCTTGGACACTGTTGGGATGTCAACAAGGATACGATATCTTTAAAAACTCCAAAAATCATTGTAGAATCACGTGACATTACTAAACGTCATGTACTGAAGGTCATTGCTTCAGTTTTTGACCCATTAGGTCTTCTCTCCCCAGTGCTATTACCTGGCAAAGTATTATTACAATCATTGTGGCAGAAACGGCTTGATTGGGATGACAAGATCAGTAATGAAGATCAACTTGAATGGAAAATGACTGAATTAAACATAAACAAAATAGATACCTTCCCTGTTCCCAGATGCCTACATAAAATATACGAAGAGCAAGTGAAATATAAATTGTTGTGTTTCAGTGACGCTTCAGAAAAGGCATATTCAGCTGTGGTATATCTACATATGTCAACAGAACAAACATCAGCAGTGAACATCGTGTTTTCTAAAACACGACTTGCACCTGTTAAGAAGTTATCAATACCAAAATTGGAGCTTTTAGCAGTCTTAATAGGAGTTAGGTGTTTGAACTTTGTGAAAAGGCAGATGGCTGTACCAATGACACAGATGTGTTTATGGACAGATTCAACGTGTGTACTAAGCTGGCTAACATCAGATAAAAAGTTCTCAGTATTTGTGAAAAACAGAGTGTCAGAGATTAAGGAACATGGTGGCATCACTTTTGCATATATCCCATCAAAGGAAAATCCTGCAGATATCGCATCCAGAGGGACAACAATGGAAAAGCTCAGCATGTACAAAACCTGGTGGTACGGCCCATGGTGGTTGTTACAACCTAGCAGTGATTGGCCTGTGTATAGTAATCATTTAAATGATTCTTATAAAGAGATGATTCAAATAGAAGAAGAAGAAGACAAACAGGAAACAATGTTATTGCAGGAAGAAAACGGCAAAAGTGAGACAAACAGCGTGTGTAATCCACCATTCGATATAGACTTCAACCAATATTCTTCAATAACAAAGTTGTTAAGAGTTACAGCTATAGTTCTGTGATTCGTCCGAAAACTTAAGAAAACTACATGTACAAGTGGTCCTATAAGTAACGCTGAAGTGTCAGATGCTGAAAAAATGTGGTTGCGCTATGTCCAAGAAAAACATTTTCAGAAAGAAATTGCAGCCATTCATGCAAAAAGGAAAACAAACTTGCAACAACAGTTAGGGCTTTCTTTAGACCAACAGGGTATTTTGCGTTATATTGGAAGATTGGAGAATGCTTGTTTAAGCAAAGAAACCAGACGTCCTATTCTCTTACCACGCCAAGAATACTTAACTGAACTTTATATAGATAAATATCACAAAGAACTATTACACAGCGGCATTTCTCAAACACTAGCAAAAACAAGATACAGATTCTGGATAGTACATGGACGTGCGACAGTGAAATCTGTTTTACATAAATGTACCGTTTGTACACGTCATGAAGGTGGGTGTTATAAAGTGCCACCAATGTGTCCTTTGCCAGAATCTCGAGTAAGCGAAGCAACACCGTTTTCAAGAACGGGTCTGGACTCTTTCGGTCCTATTTACATCAAAACAACAGGTCAAGAGAATAAAGCATGGGTATGTTTGTTTACGTGCTTAGTGACACATGCAATCCATCTGGAATTAGTATCAGGCATGTCCGCAGAAGAATTCTTAATGTGTTTGAGACGTTTTATTTCACAAAGAGGGACACCTACAGAAATAACAAGTGACAACGCAAAACAATTCAAATCCGCTAATTCTGTTTTAAACCGCATATGGCAAAGAACTTTACAAAGTGAACCAATTCAGAGCTATGCCGCTAATACTAATATTAAATGGCATTTTATTGTTGAGCTCGCACCTTGGATGGGTGGCTTTTATGAGCGATTGTTTGGGTTAGTTAAAAGATCATTTCGTAAAGCCATCGGAAGGAAATTATTGACTTTAATTCAACTTCAGATGCTGATTAAAGAAGTTGAAGCAGTAGTCAACTCACGTCCTCTAATATACGTTGGAGATGATTTACATTCAACAATATCATTAACGTCATCACATTTCTTGACCTTGAACCCAAATATTGGTGTTCCACAAATGTTGGAAGAAAATGACAATGAATACTTACCATACGTAAGTAACACAGACCGATTACTTACTGTATGGAAGAAAGGACAAAAACTTTTGGACATATTTTGGCAAATATGGAGAAATGAATATCTGATTAGTCTAAGAGAAAGAACGCAAACACGACTGAAAACAAACAGGATTCAGGCTTCTGTGAAAGCATCTGTTGGTGATGTAGTCATCGTTAAGGAAAACATTCCTAGGGGCTGCTGGAAACTTGCAAGAGTTGTTCAACTGATACCGAGCCGTGACATAGAAATGCGAGCTAGCAAAATTCGTTTGCCAAATGGAAACGTTTTAAATCGTCCACTGAAATTATTGTATCCCCTTGAAACTGCTAACGCCAGTACCAAAGAAATAACCTTAAACGATTCGGTAAGACAAGCACAACGGAAGTATTCAGACATAAATGTGTCTACAGAGCAAGTCAGTGACTCAAATTTTAAAAAAAGATTACGTCAAAAACGTTCATCGGCAACGAAAGCTTTAGAAAATATAAAGCAACAGTTATCGCAGTAACGTTTGTTTTTTTTCTACACATACAGGCTTTTTTTGACTGCTTAAACTAGATAACAATAACAACAACATGGTTCAAATATTCAGCCAGTGGCATGTCCTTTGACCTTTCTATTTACCTCCATTGTTATGTTTAAAATCACTGTGTGATTATAAGGCGTACAATATTATAATAGGCTCCGTTGGAGCCTTCTGTTATATAAGCAAAATGCACGTGCATATCGTGAATTTCGTTGTGGATTAATATTTAAATAGATATCTATCTTCGCCGTCTTCATATACACACTAGCTGGCGAATACTGAACATTAGATTTTAAAAGTAACAATTTCAATTGAAGCAAAACATGTTTACATGTGACACTTGTGAAAGAAAATACATTTACAAAAAGAACCTTCTTAGACATGTGCGTGAAAAGCATAAAGTTCTTGAATACTGGAGATGTCCAGTTTCCAGCTGTGACTCAAAATTCATAAGACGCAGTTACTTGTGGAGACATTTATGTCTCAAGCATAATTATTCAACTACAGAGGCAAAGAATACGGCTTTGTCTACACCTAGAGGTAACAAACCTGTAATGGAAACATATTATGAGGATGTTAGTGAAGATGATTCGATTCTGGACTTGCTTTCTACGGAGAATATCGATCAAATGAGTTTTTGTTCAGGGATTAATGACTTTGACCTTGATCTTTTCGATCATAATTCGAAAGACGTGCAGGACGGAAATAACAATGTGCCTGCTAAAACCTTTCAAAGTGATTCTACTGTTGCGGTTAGTGTCGACTACGTCGAATCTTGTAACTACGACTACGTAGAGAGCAGTGTCGTCACCGAAAACATAGGTGACGTTGGCAGTAACGACACACACGAGAAATACGTCGATGTCAGGCATGAACATAAAATGACGGATGTATATTCTGACACCTTGGATAATAATGTGAGTGATAGTAATAATAACGTTATCGACAAATATGATAACGTTAGCAGTGAAGACGTAACAGTCAAGGACGTCGCATTAAATATTAATGTCAACACCTTTGAGAACGTTATTATTACGGAAAACGTCGACAACAGTTGCACGAAAAATACAAGTGATACTTATAACGTTATTAGTGAATACGTTAATGTAAGCAGTGACGATAACGCCTGCAGAAAATACTTGAATGTAAGCAGTGTCGAAAGTGACTTTTTAACTGTTGATGAAAATACTGATACTGATAAGCCTGTCGAGGAAGTAAAAATAACTGATAACGACAGTAACAATGTTAGTAATGACGAAATAGAAAATGTTGATAACTGTGACTTGCAAAGTGATACAAGCAATAATACTGATGACGAAAGTGTCAGTAATGCCAACGTAACTGTTCAAAACGTCAGTACCAATAGTATTAATATATGTGATTCAGAAAATAATGACGTCATGACTGACGTCAGTAGTGATAATATACGTCAAATGAGTGACGATTATATACCAATTTCAAGCGATAAAGAAGCCGATAATACGATTGATAGGGCAACATCACATTACATGACTAAAGTATGGATGTACACATCAACAAAATGAGTTTGTATTCGTGATGGTCAGGAATACGTTCTAAATGTGACTGGAGAAATGGACTATTTTGAATTTGACATGTAATTTACATTTGCATTGTAACCATTGACCTGTGTACTATGAACTGTAGACGTCTATACTTCATTTACAATTAATTCGTGAAGGTTTTATTAATTCTGAAGTACAAGTTGAACTTGAGGACAAATTTGTGCATTTTTTTGTTTGTACTAACTTTATACATAAAAATGTTTTGTTAAAAAAGAATAGTTTTGCAAACTTATTTGTAACATTTTGCTAAAGATATTTACATAATGACTAGAGAGTGTATCTCTGAAGTTTTTCACCTATATATATATTTTGTTTTACATAATTATATTTATCTGAATGTAATATTACCATAATAATCATACTCCAAAATGTGTTAAGAACACATTTATGTATATAGTTATAACTTTTTTCTTTACTATCCGTCTTTGGCAGGAGTGTCGCGAATTGCGATTATTATGATATTCATGTTATTGTTGTTTTGATCCGCCGGAGGTTTGGTGTCCGTTGGGATTTCAGTCCCGTCGGAGTCTATTCATTATTTTCACACGTTTTGTGTCTGTTTGGCGGGAAAGCTTAACTATATAAGCAGTTTGTTTTGGTATAAAAAGATTTAATGTAAAATATCAGACTGTGTAGGCGCTATACGGAAAGTAAATGGAATAAAATAATAATAAGTTTTGTGATATTGTAAAAGGAATAAAATAAAAGTGAAGTTTTGTAAATTGAATTGTGTTTGTGTGTTATTCAACGGGAGTATAAATTATAAGAATAAAATAAATCCAGTGTGGCTGTTCTACTTATCTACAGTTCGATAAATAAACAAATAAAAAATCGCCACAGTTAACACTAAATTGCAGAAACAAAACACAAAATATACATTCATAAAATGTCAGCAAGGCAAGTTTATGCTTTAATGTTAACATAAATTTATTATCAGAGATGTAATCATCACAAATAATTTGTATGTACAGGTACCGGAAAAAGTTCCCAATGGATTTCATTGGCGATTTCATAACAGAAATATGCAGAATAAGTTTGGACGTGATGGAGACAACGACAATCAAAAGTTATCACGCTGTCCCGAAACGTCCTATTATTTGGACTTGTAGTCAGGTCAACCTAGCAATGAAGAATTTTTAAAAGTGACCTATGGCTCAATGGCTGTGTTTGGGGTGCTCTGTGCTTCTGGCAAATCTCCCTTACATTTTAAATTTCTTAGTTAAGGCCTATGTTTTTCTGAAATTATGAATTAGATGGGTGGGGTACATGATATTATTTCTGAGAAATTTCGAAGTTATTGTAAAACAAATTTTATTCCAGTGTAACAATACATTAAAACCATGCAGTGCTGAACTCTTACTTTAATTAAAAGACTAAAGTGGGAAAAGTTATCAGTATGTTCGGGTCACAATTTTCGGGGTAAGTATTCTATATCATCAAGCATAAATGCGAAAAAGTATAACATACATAGTAAAGCTGAACTATCCGTGTAAATGAGCTGAGAGCTATTTTTCTATTTCCATTTATTACTTTTCTAAAAAACACATTAAAATTAACCAGGTGTGGGTAAAAATTGTCATTTTTGTGCACATGCCTTTACACATTAAAGAAGTCCCAACTATAAGTATGGTGTGCGAGAAGGGCCTGAGCGCTTGTACGTAGTGCGCATTTACAGGGAGTGTATTGCTCAAATTAATATATTAAATATATATTTGACTTTATCGTAAGTCCGAAAAGTGCACCAAAAATAGCAGTATTAATTTTGTAATAATATTATTTATTTACAAGCGTAGCCTATCTCTGACAAATGACATCGAGAATTCTAACTAGCCTTTTAGAAAGCTGCATTTTCAAGTACCTGATATTTTCCACTTTGGTTAAAAGCATTTTTTACAATACATTTTTGTAGATAGTGACTGGCTACAGAAGGAATATCACGGAAATAAAAATACGCTGGACCTACGGAATGCTACAACCTACTGAACTTCAAAGTTTAAATTTTTGCTTTAATAAAAAATGGAAAATAAACTAGAACTCTATGATAAAAATCAAATAGATCGTTTCGGAAGTGTTAGAGAGTGAGAAAGGAAACATATCCTACGTAGTATTTAGCATGGATGATTTTGCACTGGGGTCATGGGACTCGTCTCGAAAAGGCCGGTCCGTCAGCCGCGAGTTAGTTGAATGAATGGTTACAGACTTCTATCCGCATGGCGCCTGGCAAAGTGGTAGGAGTTGGGAGGTAGTTGGCTAGCACAATAAAGGTGTCTCATAAGCCAATTTGGCTGGCCCTTTCAATAAGGGTGACACTATAATAAAAAATAAAAAGAGACCTTTACCTTTATACAGTAGGGATCTGTTTGTTTTACATGTAACATCAAAGCATTAACCCCTCGTGAAAATATTATGCTTTCGGCGTTCACTGTATATGTATAATTATAATATTATACTTTGACGTTACACTGATACAAACAAATACCCTTTTGCATATTCATTTATATAAAAATAAAAACAAGCAAACAAACAAACAACTATGGGGAAAATGTTTATCTTTTTTATTTTGTTGGGTTTAGAGTAACATCAAAACGATACAATTAACTTTTTCCATTTTTGTTTGTTTTTTTTTTTTTGGTGGGAAAAACCTCCAGGTTCCCCTCCAAACATTTTTGGGGCTCAGTTGAGTACCTAGATAGAGGCAGAGACCTTAGAAAAGTCAGCTTGTGGCTTCCTTACACCATCCCACGCCGGTGGCAAGGAATTCAAAGTCAACGACCTTGGCCATCCGGTCATGGAGGCATCTATAGAAGTAATGTTTGAAATATTTACCATTATTCAATTCTCACGCTGATTTTCATTCCTGTGAAGTGAACAATTATGTCTACGTTTTTCTTTTGCAACTATTAAACTTATATATTCAATTAAATCCCGATAATATAAATGATACTGTCAATGATATTTACCGCCTGAAATTACAAATAGTTTGTCGAATACACCATACTTTTAATTACAAAAATTTACACACCACGAGGGTCGGAAAGCACGAAATTTTCGTTCTTGAATGTATATATGAAACGTCATGCTTGAAATGTAAATAAAGGAATAAAGGTAATTTTTAAATGTTCTTGGAAAAGATCGAACTGTGATTGTCGATGTTTCCGGTACAGAATATATATGAACGTATATATACGAGCCGTTTCATCTTATGGGACTTACAGGAACATTGTAAGCGATTGTTTATTTATTTTATTTATGTTCTAGTAACCTTTGACACTGATTTCGAGGACAAGCCGTATTTGTGACACATACATGTCTATTGCTGGGCTGTAAAAAGATAGATCCAAAATTTAAACTAAAAGCTATATTGCATAACTTCTTCGTCATTTCTGTGCATAGAATTCGGTTGCTATTTCGTTAGAATATCAGAAAATTACTTGAAATAAAACATATCTTTGAAAAAGTCCCGATCTTTCATCATTTGTTTGGTTGGCGTATGTTTACAAATTTCATGTTAGTAGGCCGTCATGTCCAAGAAGCCGTGTAAAGTGATAATTTTGATGACACATTGGTTTTATTTTGTAATTGTGAGTGATCGTTACGTGATCAGAAAGATCGGACAGTGGGATGTTATAAAAAAGTGATACTTTATTTAGATTAGAAAGTGAATCGCACTATACAATAAGGAATTCTAAGGTAAAATACTCCTTTTACTTCGTTCACTGAAGAAAACATGGCGGACATATTTTTGTAAAATATTGGTGCACGTATGATTTGTGTAACCCAGTTTAACGACGTTTTCTTAGAAAACTAACGCTCAGCTCATTTACACTGACATATCCTTGATTGATGAATATATAAATTGTATAGATATAAGAGACTTACGGTACCAAATACTTACCCCGAAAATTCCTGTGCATTTTCCCCTTGTGCACTGTTGGAACATGTTTTTGAGTGTCATTGATACTTTATAATTTACTCGGAGATACATTTTTTATTATTATTAGTTTCTCTTTGAACCCCGAGCATTTCTCGCGTTGTTACGACAATCTCAGTTTTACATAGGAATTTTGCACTGTCAAAATAGCATAGTCCTTAAAATTGCAAGTTGATGAAACAAATTTTTTCTACCATATATAGAATTTTTTTGGCGACGCCGTCTAAATTCGTTTTCGTTACCTATGCGACGTGACTTCAGTTTGCAAATCAAACTACTTGATAACGCATTATAGATAATTTATCAACATGGAAGATTTTTGCAACACTCTGCCTGATTGGACGAGAGTGTCAATTTCTTTCACTCTGTTGATTATGCTACGCTGAGTGAAATGTAGACAAAGCGTTTATCCTAAACGACGCTGTTCACAGTTTTAAAGCTAACTTTGGCTCAGTATATTTAGCAAGAATATTGATATATCTCAAAATGATAAGTTAGTTTAATAAATATGATAAAAACCTGTTCAAATACCAACATATATAAAATTAAAGAAAGAGCTGAATACGGTCTGCGTATCACATGAATTAAGGTGTGATAAGAGTCTTTTATGTAGAGAAGTGCTTTTTAAAAGATTTTCCTTGTTACAATTGTCGTCTGTATATGAAAAGGTTTCTTGCTTTTGTGACTTATTCAGATTGCATATTAAAATGAGTACTTGTTTGCTTTGATATATTTGTTATAAATTATTTAACTGATTTATTACATATAAATATTTTTCTTTAGTATGGTATGCAAATATTGAACTCAGTTGAAATCTGTTTTATTAGCTCATCTGATTTTTTGAAAAAAAATGATGAGTTATTGTCATCACTTGAGCGGTTGTCGGCGTCGGCGTCTGCGTCGGCGTTGCCTGGTTAAGTTTTATGTTTAGGTCAGCTTTTCTCCTAAACTATCAAAGCTATTGCTTTGAAACTTGGAATACTTGTTCACCATCATAAGCTGACCCTGTATAGCAAGAAACATAACTCCATCTTGCTTTTTGCAAGATTTATGGCCCCTTTTGTACTTAGAAAATATCAGATTTCTTGGTTAAGTTTTATGTTTAGGTCAACTTTTCTCCTAAACTATCAAAGCTATTGCTTTGAAACTTGGAATACTTGTTCACCATCATAAGCAGACCCTGTACATCAAGAAACATAACTCCATCTTGCTTTTTGCAAGAATTATTGCCCCTTTTGGACTTAGAAAATCAGTTTTCTTGGTTAAGTTTTATGTTTAGGTCAGCTTTTATCCTAAACTATCAAAGCTATTGCTTTAAAACTTGCAACACTTGTTCACCATCATAAGCTGACCCTGTACAGCAAGAAACATAACTCCATCCTGCTTTTTGCAAGATTTATGGCCCCTTTTGGACTTAGAAAATATCAGATTTCTTGGTTAAGTTTTATGTTTAGGTCAACTTTTTCTCTTAAACTATCGAAGCTATTGCTTTAAAACTTGCAACTCTTGTTCACCATCATAAGCTGACCCTGTACAGCAAGCAACATAACTCCATCCTGCTTTTTGCAATAATTATTGCCCTTTTTGGACTTAGAAAAATCATTTTCTTGGTTGAATATTATGTTTAAGTCAACTTTTCTCATAAACTATCAAAGCTATTGCTTTAAAACTTGCAACAGTTTTTCACCATCATAAGTGGACACTGTACATCAAGAAACATAACTCTATCCTGCTTTTTGCAAGAGTGATGGCCCTTTTTAGACTTAGAAAATCATGGGTAGGACAATATTTCTATTATACAAAAAAAATCAGATGAGCGTCAGCACCCGCAAGGCGGTGCTCTTGTTATATATATGCTATATAATGACTGAATCTCATTACACTGAAATGAAGGTACGCTGCATACAGTTTATCTATGTGATATGACTACGGTCAAACTTTGCTTATGAAACAGAAATACTGAAATAATTACAATTGTATGTTTTGCTTGACCTTCACTTTTTAGCTCACCTGTCACAAAGTGACAAGGTGAGCTTTTGTGATCGCGTGGCGTCCGTCGTCCGTCCGTCAGTCCGTGCATGCGTGCGTTCGTGCGTGCGTAAACTTTTTCTTGTGACCACTCTAGAGGTCACATTTTTCATGGGATCTTTATGAAAGTTGGTCAGAATGTTCATCTTGATGATATCTAGGTCAAGTTCGAAACTGGGTCACGTGCCGTCAAAAACTAGGTCAGTAGGTCTAAAAATAGAAAAACCTTGTGACCTCTCTAGAGGCCATATTTTTCATGAGATCTTCATGAAAATTGGTCAGATTGTTCACCTTGATGATATCTAGATCAAGTTCGAAACTGGGTCACGTGGGGTCAAAAACTAGGTCAGTAGGTCTAAAAATAGAAAAACCTTGTGACCTCTCTAGAGGCCATATTTCTCAATGGATCTTCATGAAAATTAGTCAGAATGTTCACCTTGATGATCTCTAGGTCAAGTTCGAAACTGGGTCAACTGCGGTCAAAAACTAGGTCAGTAGGTCTAAAAATAGAAAAACCTTGTGACCTCTCTAGAGGCCATATTTCTCAATGGATCTTCATGAAAATTGGTCAGAATGTTCACCTTGATGATATCTAGGTCAAGTTCGAAATTGGGTCATGTGGGGTCAAAAACTAGGACAGTAGGTCTAAAAATAAAAAAACCTTGTGATCTCTTTAGAGGCCATATTTCTCAATGGATCTTCATGAAAATTGGTCAGAATGTTCACCTTGATGATATCTAGGTCAGGTTCGAAACTGGGTCACGTGGGGTCAAAAACTAGGTCAGTAGGTCTAAAAATAGAAAAACCTTGTGACCTCTCTAGAGGCCATATTTCTCAATGGATCTTCATGAAAATTGGTGAGAATGTTCACCTTGATGATATCTAGGTTAGATTTGAAACTGGGTTACGTGCGGTCAAAAACTAGGTCAGTAGGTCGAAAAATAGAAAAACCTTGTGACGTCTCTAGAGGCCATGTTTCTCAATGGATCTTCATGAAAATTGATCAGAATGTTCCTCTTGATGATATCTAGGCCAAGTTCGAAACTGGGTCACGTGCGGTCAGAAACTAGGTCAGTAGGTCGAAAAATAGAAAAACCTTGTGATCTCTCTAGTGGCCATATTTTTCATGAGATCTTCATGAAAATTGGTGAGAATGTTCACCTTGATGATATCTAGGTCAGATTCAGAAGTGGGTCACGTGCCTTCAAAAACTAGGTCATTAGGTCAAATAATAGAAAAACCTTGTGACCTCTCTAGAGGTCATATTTTTCAATGGATCTTCATGAAAATTGGTCAGAATTTTTTATCTTGATGATATCTAGGTCACATGTGCTCAAAAACTAGGTCACTATGTCAAATAATAGAAATAACGACATCGTACTCAGTTCAACACTGGGTCATGTGGGGATAGGTGAGCGATTCAGGACCATCATGGTCCTCTTGTTTATAGGTGTGACGTCATTGTCCAAAGATTCATGAATAGCGAATATGCATTTGTTAAAGCGGGATCAGTTGGCCTATTTTAGAAATAAATAAAAATAATAAATAAAAAAAATCCTTTAATTGATTTTTTCTCATGTATTCTAATCAAACTTGATTTGTAGCATCTTTATTAGGCCCGCAGCCAACTTTGTTCAGCTGGGACATTTTACCCCTTTTAGGGGCTGCTAGAGTTAAAACTAGAAATGCCTTTATACAGCGTCTCATGAACAGCTTGGTGGATCTTTGTCATACTTGGTCTGGAGCATCATTATAAGGTCCTCTTCCAAATTTATTTATATAGGAACTTGAACCCTATTAGTGACCACTATAGCTAAAAGTAGATATGCCTTTCTTCGCATTAACCACTAAAATGTAATGGATTTTTATCAAACTCGATGTGTAACAATATCGTAAGGTCTCCTGCTATTTTGTTACAAATGGGGATAGGGACCAATTTAGCTAAAAATATAAACACATTTAATGACCTCTTCTCATGAACCGCTTCATGAATCTTCATCAAACTACTGCTGTAATTATTCGTCTAAGGATAAACGAAACAAAATTGCAGCCCTACGAAACCTTTGCGAAAAATTAAAAGAGAACCATTTAAATTGTGCGGTGTTTAGTTTTGCAATTTGAAAAATGATAGACGAAAGATGAATTTAGATGAAAAATTCATAAACTTCTTTCCTTATTACAATTCGCCGACCATCATTTTTAAAGATATTTCTTGTTTAACCATATATTCAAATCATGTTCTTGCTTTTTAAGGCCAATAAAATTTGAAAGTATTTACCATCTATTAAATTTTCATGGACTACTTATGCACTTTGTCAAAACACCCTCCATTTGGGTCAGAACACTCCCTTTTTAGCCAAAACACCCCCTGTAAAAATTACCTGGTCAAAACACCCCAACTTATTAAAAATATTTGTGTTTTGTTTAAACTTGGTAACTCAACATTTACACAAGCTACATGTACAAAACAATTTAAAGACATCCGCAGGTGATAGTATGATCTTCATGCATTTGTATCAGGGATTTCTGCAATTTGCTTGTGTTATAATTACAGCAGTTTTTGTACAAATCTATTTTCAGTGCTAAAGAACTTTTCAAGTATAGAACTGGTCTTGAGCAGATAATGCCTCCGAAAGGAGGAGATAAGGAGTACTTGCCAGATGGTTCGTGGTTACAAGACAAATGTATTGAAAGCTTTAATCGGGAAAGGGAAAGAGTGCTTTCTGAACCAAGAGTGGTGAGAAGGTATTCAAACATTTCAGATTTTTTTTATGGAAATGATAGAACTTTTGCTATATTGTAAATATTAAGATGATGTGGTCTTGGAATTTTATCAAGTCTGTTTATCTTATTGCATTTTCTTTTAGCTGTAATGCTTCTTTAATAACTGCTATTACCATATCAAAGGTTCTTTTAAGGTATGAACATTTCATGTTATAAAAAGCATAATAATGCCTGCAAGTTGCTTTTGGATAAAGAAACTATTTGTTTGAATTAAAACATGAACTCTGGTCTATATACAATATTGTATTTAAAAGTGAGGAAGCTTCTTTTAAACCAAATATGATTATTTCAGTCACGACCTTGTGAAAGGAGAATGGAAGCCAGATATTGGCCTTTTGGAACTTTTTCATGAGATGGTGAGTCATATTTTAGAGTTTGGAGCTTTTGTTAGAATTAAAGATGGGGATTTTTAGAAGTAAAGAGCATTAATAGTTCTTTTGATGATAGCTAATTAGAAGTATAATGGCCAAGTAATAACAAATAGATTTTACCCAATGCTGAAACTGTAGTATAGAAGTAAGCTGAATTTCCTATTTTTGCTTTAAAAAACACAAGGACATTATTTGATATATGGGTGCAAGGTCAACATAATGGCTTCCCAGTAAGGAAGTATATAATATTTCATCTATTGTCCTGTATTTCATTGACAAGATGGTTGATGGCTTGTTTAGTTACATTGTACTCTCTAAGCAGCTTGACAAGCTTACACATTTAAAATCTAGACAGTGTAAGTTTCTGTAAACCCAAAATTGGTACTAGTATTTTGTGTATTTTCTAGGAGAAAGGCTAAGTATTTCTGTAGATTTTAAGTTGGTTCTTTTTGTTTTTTACAGTAGACAGGCAAATTGTTTCTGTAAGCTTTAAATTGATACTTAGTGTATTTATTATTGTAAACTGGCTAAGACAGTTTTTGATTTAACCAGCTAAAACACATAAAATTCTAAGTACATACTAGTATTAGATGTTCATAGAAAGGTGAAGTTTGATATTTGGAAATGAAGTTTTGTGACATGCATTGTGGTTTTTCTTAATTATTTTATATGAACTATATTTTTGGTTTGAGTGATTTTTTAGCTCATTTCATTTTTTGAAGAAAAAAAATGACGAGTTATTGTCATCACTTGGTTGGCGTTGGTGTTGCCTGGTTAAGTTTTATGTTTAAGTCAACTTTTCTCCTAAACTATCAAAGCTATTTCTTTAAAACTTTCTACACTTGTTCACCATCAATAGCTGATTTTGTACAGCAAGAAACGTAACTCCATCCTGCATTTTGCAAGAATTTTGACCCCTTTTGGATTTAGAAAATATCAGATTTCTTGGTAAAGTTTTGCATTTAGGTCAACTTTTCAACTTAATGGTCAAAGCTATTGCTTTAAAACTTTGAGCAGTTATTTTCCATTAAAAGCTGATTTTGCACAGCAAGTACCCTAACTCTACATTGCTTTTTGCAAGGATTATGGCCCCTTTTGGACTTAGAAAATCAGATTTCTTGGTTAAGTTTTGCGTTTCAGCTTTTCTCCTAAACTATCAAAGCTATTGCTTTAAAACTTGCAACACTTGTTCACCATCAAAAGCTGACTCTATACAGCAAGAAACATAACTCCATCCTGCTTTTTAGCTCACCTGTCACAAAGTGACAAGGTGAGCTTTTGTGATCGCGTGGTGTCCGTCGTCCGTGCATGCGTGCGTCCGTCCGTAAACTTTTGCTTGTGACCACTCTGGAGGTCACATTTTTCATGGGATCTTTATGAAAGTTGGTCAGAATGTTCATCTTGATGATATCTAGGTCAGGTTCGAAACTGGGTCACGTGCCTTCAAAAACTAGGTCAGTAGGTCTAAAAATAGAAAAACCTTGTGACCTCTCTAGAGGCCATATATTTCACAAGATCTTCATGAAAATTGATCAGAATGTTCATCTTGATGATATCTAGGTCAGCTTCGAAACTGGGTCACGTGCCGTCAAAAACTAGGTCAGTAGGTCTAAAAATAGAAAAACCTTGTGACCTCTCTAGAGGCCATATATTTCACAAGATCTTCATGAAAATTAGTCAGAACGTTCACCTTGATGATATCTAAGTCAAGGTCGAAACTGGGTCACGTGCCATCAAAATCTAGGTCAGTAGGTCAAATAATAGAAAAACCTTGTGACCTCTCTAAAGGCCATATTTTCATGGGATCTGTATGAAAAATGGTCTGAATGTTCAACTTGTTGATATCTAGGTCAAGTTCGAAACTGGGTCACGTGCGGTCAAAAACTAGGTCAGTAGGTCTAAAAATAGAAAAACCTTGTGACCTCTCTAGAGGCCATATATTTCACAAGATCTTCATGAAAATTAGTCAGAACGTTCACCTTGATGATATCTAAGTCAAGGTAGAAACTGGGTCACGTGCCATCAAAATCTAGGTCAGTAGGTCAAATAATAGAAAAACCTTGTGACCTCTCTAAAGGCCATATTTTCATGGGATCTGTATGAAAAATGGTCTGAATGTTCAACTTGTTGATATCTAGGTCAAGTTTGAAACTGGGTCAACTGCGGTCAAAAACTAGGTCAGTAGATCTAAAATTATTAAAATCTTTTGACCTCTCTAGAGGCCATTTTTTTCAATGGATCTTCATGAAAATTGATCTGAATGTTCACCTTGATGATATCTAGGTCGGTTTTGAAACTGGGTCACGTGCGGTCAAAAACTAGGTCAGTAGGTATAAAAATAGAAAAACCTTGCGACCTCTCTAGAGGCCATATTTTTCATGAGATCTTCATGAAAATTAGTGAGAATGTTCACCTTGATGATATCTAGGTAAAGTTCAAAACAGGGTCACGTACCTTCGAAAACTAGGTCAATAGGTCAAATAATAGAAAAACCTTGTGACCTCTCTAGAGACCATATATTTCAATGGATCTTCATGAAAATTGATCAGAATTTTTATCTAGATAATATCTAGGTCAAGTTCAAAACTGGGTCACATGAGCTCAAAAACTAGGTCACTATGTCAGATAATAGAAAAAATGACGTCGTACTCAAAATTGGGTCATGTGGGAAGAGGTGAGCGATTCAGGACCATCATGGTCCTCTTGTTTATAAGAATTATGGTCCCTTTTGGACTAAGAAAATATCATAAAAACACACAGGTAGGACAATATCTTTATTATACAGACCTGTACCTGCAAGGTGGTGCTCATGTTTCAATATCTTTTTAATTCTAGAGGAATTTTTGGGAGCATATGGGGTTTGTGGACAAGAAAAGGAAATGGCTGTACCCTGAAGAGGCATTGTTTCTAATAGAAACTGTAAGTAGATTTTTCCTGGCTACACTAAGGCTTCTTATTACAATTAGCAGATGTAAACAATCTTGATAGTAAAAATTCTTCAGTGTAATTTTGAAAAATTTGCATCGGATTAGTAGAATTTCATGAGAAACATGTTTTGTGAACTGATTTCTCAAAAACCTATTCTCTCAAATTTAGTATTATTAGGCTTTCACATTAATTTTAAGGGATTTCAAAACTCATTTCTTTGAAAGAAGTGAAGGTCAGACAGTATTTAAAAAAAACTGGTATGTGTGCGAGGTCATCTTGGACCACTTTTTTGGCCAAGCATAATATTGGCCGTACCAGATTTTTGCATTAAATTTTATCTTTTGCTTTGAGCAAAAGTGCCAAAATATTGCCTTGTTCATGTAGTTATCCACAAAGAGCGGTATCTGTCGTGATTGCCTGTGGGTGTGAAAACAACATCGGCATACGTCATGTCAAACATATGGACCCTGCTTGACTGGATTAATCATAACTAAACAATAATCTGACAGAAAATGCTTTCAAGATGCAAGAAAAATACACTAACTAATCCCAAATCTTAAATTTTTCTCGAGGGAGACCGAGAACCCAACGAAAGAAAAATTAAAATATGAAGTTTTAAAAGGAAATTCAGACATGAGAGTGTTGGAAAAAGATGTGAGACTGGTCTGGCTAAAGGAAAAAAATTTCTTTTGGAATCAAATGGGGTAAATGGTTGAAGATACCAGATGTTCCAGGATAATGCTTTTGTGAATCTTATGGGAAAACATACAACATTGAAAAACATCCATTTGTGTGTGAGAATCTTCATGGCATTTTTAGCTCGACTATTCAAAGAATAGTCTAGCTATTCTACTCACCCTGGTGTCGGCGTTGGTGTTGGCGTCGGCGTCACACCTTGGTTAAGTTTTTGCATGCAAGTACATACAGCTATCATTTAAAGGCATATAGCTTTGAAACTTATTTATTCTTTTTCTAGGTCAATTACCAACCTCACTGGGTCATGTTCCATAACTCTAACATGTATTTTGAGCAAATTATGCCCCCTTTTGGACTTAGAAAATTCTGGTTAAAGTTTTACATGCAAGTTACTATCTCCAAAACTAATGCAGATATTGAATTGAAACTTCACATGTGTCTTCAGGGTTATAAAACTAGTTGAAAGCACCAAGTCCCATAACTCTGACCTTAATGTTGGCCAAATTATGCCCCCTTTTGGACTTAGAAAATTCTGGTTAAAGTTTTGCGTGCAAGTACATACAGCTATTACTAAAAGGCATATAGATTTGAAACTTATTTTTTCTTTTTCTAGATCAATTACCTACCTCACTGGGTCAAGTCCCATAACTCTGACATGTATTTTGGCCAAATTTTGCCCCCTTTTGGACTTAGAAAATCCTGGTTAAAGTTTTGCTTGCAAGTACATATAGCCATTACTAAAAGGCATATAGCTTTGAAACTTATTTATTCTTTTTCTAGGTCAATTACCAACTTCACTGGGTCAAGTTCCATAACTCTTAACATGTATTTTGAGCAAATTATGCCCCCTTTTGGACATAGAAAATTCTAGTTAAAGTTTTACATGCAAGTTACTATCCCCAAAACTAATGCAGATATTGAATTGAAACTTAACATGTTTCTTCGGGGTTATAATGCATTTTGGTCAAATTATGTCCCCTTTCGAACTTAAAACTCTTTTGATATTTAACATTTTAGGTAATAATTTCCTGCTTCTGTGACAATATTTCGAATAGTCGAGCTTGTCTGTCTTACGGACAGCTCTTGTTTATTCCAAGACCATGTTCTTTTCCATCATCAGTGATGGTGATTTTAACCTTTCAAAGATGCTGTTTTCAATAGTTTCCGAGGAGTGCTTCCCCCTAGGCCCCCTACCACGGTTATGCCTTGGCCCACCAGGGGCCCTTACGGGTTTTTCATTTTGGCTCACTTTCACCCATGAGGAGAAAGATATAACTTTCATGAAATTTAAAGAAGGCTACAGGTGTATTGACTTATCAAAGACAGGCTGTATTGCTGCATGGTGTATTTTCTTTGTGATAATAATGTATTTGATTGACAGGGTGTTTTAGAAATGTGGTATCAAGGTTTACCTGTAAGCATACAAGAAGCATACTCAACATTAATTGGTGAAAAACTCCAGTTGGAATACTATCAGGTATACGCCCATCTACGCAGAATTGGATATGTTGTACTCAGACATCAGGGCAGGTAAATATTCAGAAAATGTTACACTATGAACCTAACAGTAACTTCGCATTTTTCAGCTGAGTATGGACAGACTTTTCCCTTTAATGACAAAATATTTGGGACATTCTCAGTTGCTGTAGGGAGGTTTTCATTTTAAATGTTATTACACAAAATTACATATTGCACTTTTAACTTATTATTTTATATGCCCATGAAACAAAAGGTACTGTGGGGACCCCTGCAGCAGACTGCATTTGCAGTAGTTGTCCCCTCTCATAAGCTGTTCTTGTCCAGTATTTTCCAGGCTTGGTCATAATATTGGTCATGGTCATTAACCAGCTAGATTCTCCAAGACTCTCTGGAGTTATAGGCTGTGAATAACTCAAAATTATAAAAATTGTTAGTATTCACTTTCTAACTTGACCAGTTCTTACCAGATTTTCACCAGATTTAGTCACAATATTAATGAGTATAATATCTCAGTCAGGTTTGATAAGTAGCTGGATCCTATGAATTACTAAACATTACAAAAATTGGTGAAATTTCACCAATTTTCCTGTGTTCACTAAAATGGATCACCATGTTTATGGTCATAACATGTTGACCAAGTTGATTTAATGACTTGTAAAGAATTTTATCACTCTTTACTGTGTTAAGTGATATAGATGAGATTTTGTTTCAGGTATGCATTTACAAAATATGAAAGGCAGATTGCTTTAGACAAACATGTTTCTCATAAGAAGAAAAGAAATAAAGAAAAAAGAAACAAAGCTATTGACCAGTCTAATGATGCAGCTCATGTTCAAATGTGTGACCAGTCTGCAGATATTTCTAAAAATAGAATAGGTAACCAATCTGAGAATCTTCCAGATTATAAAACTAACAGATCTGATGATGATCATAAAGGTAGAATTTGTGATCAATCAAGTGACAGGCATACTATAGATATATCTGAAGATAAGTTTGATGCAGTGTCTACTGATGGTGCAGGTGGACATGGGGCTACCAGAAACATTGTTGAACAAGGGGAACGGAACCAGTCAAAGAGAGCGAAAACTGATGATCTCTCTAATAATGTAGTATACCAAAATTTCGAACCCCAGAGCAGTGACAGCTTAAAAGATAACTTGGCTGGAGAAACTCAGACAAAAACTTCAAAATGGAATTTTGATGAAATTAAATTTCCAGATTTTAAAAACTCAGAAGAAAGGGTGTCAGTACAGAAACCAGACGTTAAATACATACCACAGGATCATGAGGTTAGCTTCTGTGAATCTGAGTATAGTTTTGAAAAGAAACAATACATCAACACAAAGAAATTGAAGAAGAAGCAACAGATTTTAGATGAAGCATTAGTCCAGGAACTAGATTTCTCCTATCCTGAGATCATGACAGGGTGGCATAAAGTTAAAAAATCATGCACCAGTTGGAAGGAGTACAAAATGGCAGTTAAAAAGGAAAAGGCATCATGGGATAGGTCAACCATATTTCCTCATCTCTATGGGGACAAAGTAAAACCATTGGTTAAACCAGAGCTGGCAAGGTCAACATGTAAGTCTTCTTAAAATCACAAATCTTAAATTAAAACCAAAGTATTAAATCCATATTATAATATTGAAATGAAACTTCAAAGTTTATAGCATCCTGTAGGGCTTTTGTGGTAAGAAAACTGAATTTGATTTCTGAAACTGTGTGATATTTATTTTATAAGTCACTATATGTTCATTGTAAAAAGGCTTCATTTTACGCAAGTGAAAATTTGTGGTAGCACTTGAAAATGCAGCTCTATATGATTTGTCAGGTAAAATTTCTGATACTATGTTAAAATCCTGACTGGAAATTCATTTTAGGGAAGGTAACCAAAAACCTTACATGAACCTTAAGGATATATTAGTATGTTAAAACTATGTAGTTTTTAGGTGTATATTTAAATGATATGTATATTTTGAGCTTATGATTTAATTTAAATAATTTATAACAGCTCCATGTAATTTTAGATACAGCCCTACAGGAAATGAAGGTGTTTTTTTTCTGTGTGTGCTTTAGAAAAAAATGGACGTGTAATATTTACAAAAAATGTAAATCATTAATGATTCTGTTTTTCAGGTGCTGTATTAGAACAGTTGAGGGTTGTCGAAGATGATGTGCAAAAGAAGTAAGTTTGTGGTTGTGATAATTAAATTTGAACCAGTATTAAACAAAAGTACCTAATACACTTACAAATGTTAGTGAACTTAAAATGAAGTTTACTTATTTTAAAATATGTTACTTGTGTGATAACTAAGGAAACCTTAATATTTTTATGCCCCCGACATCTACTGAGGCGGGAGGCATATAGTGATTGTCCTGTCCGTCCGTTTGTTTGTTCGTTCGTTTGTCCGTCCGTACGAGGTTAACCAAATGGGACCGTTTCGTCTAGCATCAATTCCCCTTACTAGAATGACTTGATACTAATGCAAATGTAACCTGTGACCATTCCTCATCTTCAGACATCACCTGACCTCAGTTTGATCTTGATCTTAACCTCATTTTGGACTTAGGTTGCTTAATATGCGCCATCTCTTGGATAACCAAATGTGACCGTTTCGTCTAGCATCAGTACCGCTTACAAGAATGAATTGATACTAATACAGATGTAACCTGTGACCATTCCTCATCTTCAAACATCACCTGAATCCAGTTTGACCTTGACCTCATTTTAGACTTAGGTTGCTTTGTATCGACAAGGATGCCACCTGAGGCATCAAGCGTTTATTGAACGCAGCTCCTTGTTTGGTCCAAAGTTATTGAAATTTACATTGCAAATAACCAAAATTACTTTTATCAGCAGTGGGCTGCAGGTGGCATCCACAAAAGTTGTCAGTCTTCATATTTGTGCAGTGTTCACCAAATTTGGTCAAAATGTTTATAGGCATAATATTTTGACCATTTTTGTTGTAATCAGCTGTATTCTCCAAGTCTGTCTGGAGTTGAAAATTGACAGTGTCCGCACTCCAACTAAAGCGGTTCTTATCCAATATTCGCCAAACTTTTTCACAGTATTTATAAGCTGTGTTTAAGCAAATTTCAATAACTAGCTTTATTCCCCCAAGACTCTCTTGCCCTTGGATTACTCAGTATTTCAGAAATTGACAGTGTCAGTTGTCTAATTTAGAAGTTTTTATCCAACGTTTTCACCAAACTGGGTCACAGTGTTTATGGGCATAGTAAGTTGGCCAAGTTCAGTGACCATCTAGTCATGTCCCTTGAGGTACTAAAAATTGCAGGAATGGAAGGTGTCAGCTCTCTTACTTGGAAAAGTTCTTAATGCTTGACCACCAAACTAAGTTATGATGTGTTTGGGCATAATATCTTGGACAATTCAATAACAATCTGGATGGAGACGTCTCAGTCACTTCTGAGTTATGGACCTAGAATTATTTTCAATGTTGAAAATTGACAGTTTCAGCTTAATAACTTAAACATGTCTTATCCTATGTCCATCAGACTTACAGGCTGTTAGTCAGATTTTTAAGAGCATATTGTCTTGGCCAGGTTTGATAACCAGCCATTATAGTCTTTGTCCTTCTGGAGTTATGGTCCTTAAATAAATCAAAATTGTGAAAATTGACTAGTCTTTTCAATATGTAGAATATTTTCGAAAGTGTAAAGTAATAATTATTGTTGTTTCATGCATATATTGTGACAGTTTAGCTGATATTCAGTTCAAATCTATTAAGACCAGTTAGATAAATCAAGGAGTTATTTTTACATTACCATCCTTTAAGGTCATAATGATGTGTAATGTCAACAGTATCATCTCATTCTGGTAAAAGGTTAGCAAAAACACTGTTATGGAATAGATGAATCAAAAGAATTAAACAAACTTAAATTTTATTGTGTTTAGAAAACAGTTAAGTAATAGAAAGAGCATTGAAACTCGAGGGTAAACGATTTGTACGAGGGAGCATAGCCCCCGAGTATAAATCATTTACCTGAGAGTTTTAATATTCTTTCTGTTTTGTATCATAGCCATCCATATATGGTAATTGTAGGCATTCCACATTGCCATATACAGCAGTTCAGTGAGTACTTAAAATCCTTGCTTTACAAATGTGTAAAGCCCAGGTATTGTACTGTTTAGTTGACCTGTCAAAACATGTTCCCGGCTTTCATGTTAATCTTATATAGACTCGAACAGAATATAATGAAAGCCGGGTCCATTTTTTGACAGGTCAGATAAATTGGACAATAAAATAAACCAATGCTAGAGCAGAAAATCAATAAAATACACTTCGCTGTCTACTGTTCCAGACACGCTGGCATACTTTCCTATCCAACAGTGCGGTAAATAGCGTGTGGGTATTAAATACCTGCACACTTTTATTTACTGCACCCTGTACTCAGTGTATACGAATTACCTGCACCAAATTTGTTAAGAAAAAGCACCGAGCTATGATACAACTGAGTTAAGATAGCTGAATTCAAACATAACAGTATAACTGTATAATATCTGTTAACAGGTGTGATAGAAAGCCAGATATAGTGCCAGACTTTGATGTGTATGCTCCAAACACAAAGTTCAAGAAAACCAAACCAGGTATTCCAGACTTTAGGGTAAAAGTCACGAGGTAAATTGTATTTCTTACATAATTGTCTACTTTATATAGCGGTACTGTGAAATCATTTAATTTTAAAAGCATTCAGTCTTGTGGTTTTGACCTCAAGTTTTAACCTGGATTTGTACTCTTTTTAAGGCACTGAAATATTTACTCTTCAGTGCCCTGAATGATAGGTTTTATCTTGAAATTTAAGATGAATTATGTATTTGTATGAATAAAACTGTTTTAAAATGTTTTACTGTTGCCATATACATTATATATGTAGTGTTACAGTAAATTAAATATTCAACACTTATAATCTGAATTTTGATTTACACACTTGTAACATTTATTAGTACAGGCCTATTTCTAAATTTTCAAAGGAATTGGACTCCAAACTAAAGTCTAACTTAATCTAAACAGGTTACCTCCCTTGAATCACTATTATTATTTCAGCCTGTGTTCTGTATATTTTCAGAACTAGTGACCCAGTTCCAGATCTTAAGCTAGTTAACTCCATTGATAGTTATTTGAATGATGAAGCATCTCTACAATGGGCAGTAGTGGACGGTGGAAATATAGCATTCTACTGTATGTCCGACATGCCTCTGCCACAGGATATATCATTAGGATGACGTGTAGAGAAATATAGCATTCTACAGTATGTCTGATATGCCTCTGTCACAGGATATATGTTTCCATACAGTATATGGGACATGCTGTGCCACAGGACATATCATCAGGATGATAGGTAGAGAAATACAGAATTCTACAGCATGTCTGACATGCCTCTGCCACTGGATTAGTCCCAATCTGTGACTCTAGTTACCTCCCCTGACGGTCCGTCCACAAACTGAAATTAAATGAAAGTGATAATTACACAACGGGTTGGACTACCACTGGATATGCTAACAGGATACCAGGTAGAGAAATACAGTATTCTACATTATGTCCGACATGTTCTGCCACAAGATATATTGTTAGGAGGACAAGTAGAGATCATAAAGAATAGCCGTATAGCGAAGGACTTTACACTAGACTGTGGTAGATTGTTAGAACGTAGTGTTCTATTTATAGCATTAGATTGCCAGCATTGAAAGATTACATGTTAAGAGCAAAGCTTTTACCATAATTAAGTGTACAGTAGGTGGTTTTAAGAACTGTGCAAGTGTTGGTTTCTATCTTGGAAGTAACTACTGCAGGATGTTGTGAAAGAATATTTCTTAAGTTGATCACATCACCTCTGTTCATCCTCATGAAAAGCTTAAGATGATGTGGCAAGCCCTCTATTTCATCTCGGGCTTTACATGTGTATAATAAAATGATGATACAAGGTTGTGTTTTCAGTTGTTCAGACTTCATACATTGACTAAATTCCTGCCATGTTTATCACCTGCCAAAGGGGGGAGGGATATAATTTTGGCATCATCTTTCCGTCTGTCCATCCGTCTGGAGCCATATCTAGGAAGTGGTTTGGAATATTTTTTATAAAACTTTGTATTATACATGTTCACCACTATAGGGAAATGTGGCCTGTCAAGTTTCAGCCAGATTGCCCAAGTAACACCAGAGTTATGGCTATTAGTAGTTTCTAGTGTTCACTGTATAGGGTACTATGATAATTGCAATTTCTGCTTCATAACTTGTGACATATTTGACCTAGAACTGTGAAACTTGAAATAAATTTAAGTCACCACAATGTGGAAGTGCACACTCAGTTTCGTAAAGATCTCTTTACCAACTTCAGAGTTATTGGCCTTTTATTGTTTAAAAATCCACATATTTGTACATAACAAACTAACCAATTGGTAGAATTTCATTAAACTTCTTTCATTTTTTCCCCATGAACTTTAATTATCCACATGTGAAGTTGTGTACCCACACCCAGTCACCCCCACTTCCCAGGTCACACCCTGTAATCCCTCCCCACCCCACATTTTTAAATCTTAAACCTTTCATGAATATTTATCAACATGCAAAGTTGTACCCTCCCCTTACCTTTTTTATGCCCCCGAAGGGAGGCATATTAGTTTTCAACTGTCCGTCTGTTCGTTCTTTAGTTCATTCGTTAGTTCGTTCGTCACAACGTTAACTTTTTGCATGAAGGCACTTTACTAGCGAACCACTGCACCAAGGACTTTCAAACTTCACATGCTGATAGTACTTATTGAGTACACCACCCCTACTGACTTTGGGGTCACCAGGTCAAAGGTCAAGGTCACAGGGGCCAACGTTAACGCTTTGCATGAAGGCACTTTACTCGCAAACCACTGCACCCAGGACCTTCAAACTTCACATGCTGATAGTACTTATTGAATACACCACCCTTACTGACTTTGGGGTCACCAGGTCAAAGGTCAAGGTCACAGGGGCCAACGTTAACTTTTTGCATGAAGGCACTTTACTCGCAAACCGCTGCACCCAGGACCTTCAAACTTAACATTCTGATAGTACTTATTGAGTACACCACCCCTACTGACTTTGGGGTTACCAGGTCAAAGGTCAAGGTCACAAGGGCCAATGTTACCTTTTGCATGAAGGCACTTTACTCGCGAACCACTGCACCCAGGACCTTCAAACTTCACTTGCTGATAGTACTTATTGAGTACACTACCCCTACTGACTTTGGGGTCACCAGGTCAAAGGTCAAGGTCAAAGGGGCCAACGTTAACTTTTTGCATGAAGGCACTTTACTCGCAAACCACTGCACCCAGGACCTTCAAACTTCACTTGCTGATAGTACTTACTGAGTACACCACCCCTACTGACTTTGGGGTCACCAGGTCAAAGGTCACGGTCACAGGGGCCAATGTTAACTTTTTGCATGAAGGCACATTACTCGCGAACCACTTCACCCAGGACCTTCAAACTTCACATGCTGATAGTACTTATTGAGTACACCACCCCTACTGACTTTGGAGGTCACCAGGTCAAAGGTCAAGGTGCTGCAGGGGCATTTGTTACAATTAGTGACAGCTCTTGTTTTTTTTTTCAAACCTTCAGTGAATATCAACATGTGGAGTTGTGAACCCCCCACCCCCAATACCACCCATGCTCCAGATTTCTTACTTGATTGTGCTATCTTAAGGACTTCTGTTCTTTTAAGTTCAAATGTAATGAAATTATTTGCATCTTTGCCGGATATATTTCTTTGCCATTCCTCAACACTAACCCATTTGGCAGGGGACCCAATTAATCAAATTTGCCTGTTTAGTTCTAAAGTTGTGTACAAACTTAACAAAGCTAAATTACAGAATCTATTTAAAAAGTTTCTGTTACACATTACCTTCACCATGAGAATGTTTCAGTGACATCTCTGAATCTTATGACGAAATTCAACATGATTTATGTAAAAACTAATAAAGGCATGAGCTGTCTGCTGATTAATAAAGTTGATCATAGAACAGACTGATAGCACTACATTCTGTTACCTATTTCAACTTGTATAGTGTTAATTGTAATTATGACTCAGCTGTTAATTGGTGAAATGACTGGCGAAAGAAAAGTAAGAAAAACATATGTTTGTCACAAAAACGTGTTTTGCATTTGAGATCTTGCAAATTATGCTGACCTCAAAAGTCAGAGCATTTCAGAAGTGTATATACTGCTTATATAATCATAGAAGATATACTGGTATTGTCAGATTTTTCTATTGAAAGTAGAGTGTTGTGAGGCAACATTTTAATGTTTGCATTTCCAACAACCACAGTATCCATCCGTCCGTCACACTTCATTTCCAGTCAATAACTGGAGAACCATGTGTCCTAGAACCTTCAAACTTCATAGGATGGCAGGGCTTATGGAGTAGACAACCCCTATTGTTTTTGTCACTCCATCAAAGGTCAACGTCACAGGGGCCTGAACATGGAAAACCATTTCCAATCAATAACTTCAGAACCATTTGACCAAGAACCTTCAAAGTTCATATGATGATAGGACTTACAGAGTAGATGACCCTTACCATTTTTGGGGTCACTTGAGCAAAGGTCAAGGACACAAGGGCCTGAACATGGAAAACTTTTTCTCATCAATAACTTTGACATGCAGAATAGATGACCCCTATTGATTTTGGAGTCGGTCAATTAAAGGTAAAGGTCACAGGGTCCAGAACATGGAAAACCGTTTCCAATCAATAACTTGAGAACCACAAGGCCCAGAATGTTGAAATTGCATGGGATGATTGGACATGGCAGGTAGATGATCCCTATTGCAGCCAACCATCAGTGTCTCTTTGACTTTTCTTTATGTCCCCAATTGACTTCTTGTCTATTACTACAAGGTACTATGATTGGGGGAGACATGCACATTTCTACAAAATCATCTAGTTTATAATGGTTAATCTGTTAGATGGATGCTTCGTGTTTAACAGTTGCACATATTTGCTTCTCACCTCTTTTATAAGCTTTAATAGACACATAAGCAGAATTTCAGGAGCATGAGATTAAATCTCACAGGGGTCCTCTGACTGAGTGGTTAAGGTCACTTACTTTCAGTCATTGGCTGTGGGTCCGAAACCTTGCTTTGGGTGTAGAATTCTTTCATGTGAGGAAGTCATCCAGCTGGCTTACAAAAGGTTGATGGTTCTCCCCAGGTGCTAGTCTGTACCTAACTTAACCCTTACCATGCTAAATTTCTAAAATGAACCTGTCCATCTTCCAGTTTGGACAGTACCATTAACTGTCTTAAAGGGTGCTTATCAAAAGGTACCAACTGAATAGCGAACAGTGCAGATCTTGATCAGACTGAAGGGATGTGCAGGCTGATCATGATCTACACAAGTCACAAAGGCAGATCAGTCATGTTCAGCATGATGAGGTTTAATGCCCTAATGGGCACCTGAGGACTTTCTCCATCATCGAACGCCGTAAACCAAACAAAAAAAATCTCAAGGCATGCAAAACAGTATATTGGTCGATAAGTCTTGACTTAATCGTGTGTGGTCTAGTGTTCACAGTTCATTTCTCTTACATTTAATAGATGTATGCGTGAAATTACTTTTGACTATCCGAGTGTATGAGAACATCTGTTGCACTTTTTTTAACTTAAGTCACAGCTTAACTAGAAAGATTTATGCTGTTTGAGAACCACATAATGCTTGTTTGTTTGTCTCACAGGGTCAAGTACCAAACTCTTTGGGGGTAAATAACTCATATATATATATATACTGTATTGTAATATACCGGTAGTATATTATATGTAGGCCATTTTCCTCCAGAATTTGATACAGGCACTTGTGGTTTACCAGTGATACTGAATAATGCATCAGTACTGATGTCATTGCAAGTAAATGAGAACTTCCTCTCATGAATATACATTTTATGGGATAGATATTAAATGACTTCACATGTATTATCTTCTGTCAAATTGTAAGGAATATTTTTATCACCTGGGCATTTAACCTGGAACCTCCAGCTCCCTAATGAGGTAATGCAGGGATTTGAGGGTGTAGATCACATAAAAGAAATGAGAAACAGTAAGATCTAAACTGGCGATTTTATGTCACAAAAACAGATCAAGCTACATGTACCGGTATCTATAGCAAGATCTGTAAAATCCTGACCAAAAAAATAAAATTTATGGGATAAACTTTCAGTGTCTGGTTCCTGTTTGATAGACTGTAACTAGCAATATTTGCCAATGTTAAAATGCCCTCATGAATGAAATTACTTCATCACTGCTGGTTATTGCAAAGGTCTAGATGACATTCTCCTTTCATTAAAGACTAATAACCAACATAAACTACTGCAGTTTGTTAGAAATGAAATTTAACGAAGTAAAACACACGGTTTGAAATTAGCAAGTCACTGTACATGTTTTTTTTTACATATACACTTACAAAGTGCAATGCTTAACTTGGAAGATGCGGAAATATCAAGTGTGTTCCCGACTGTTCTGTTTTGAGATTTTACAGCAAAGTCTACAAAAATAGTTAGGTTTTGGACCACCTAAGTGTATGAAGTAAAATCCATTAAATATCTACTGTGATCCTCCTCTCATCATGTGTTTTGAAGAATTTTAGTGTTATAGAACAAAACAGATCTTTTATTTGATAAACACAGATTACAAAACATACATTTTGTAATAACATGTGAACAAATATACATATATATATATATATACACAAAGGTGGATACAGATCAATGTGGATGTGGGGATGGTGATCACATATTTTAAATCAGCAGAAATGAATATCTATGTTAAGTCAAGTTAGAAGTCCTTAAGTAATACATAATTTTCTAAAGATATTAATGGGTCAGTGCACTTACTTTTCAGCTGCTGTATATAATTATTGTTACAGGTAAGTAAAAAGAAAACTTTCCTTGAAACAGATCAGAACAAAATAAACTAACATTCGTTACTCCTCATCGTCACTATAAATTAACTCAAAAAACTTTTTTTGCTTCTTAAGACTATGCCCAATATTTTAAATGAGATATGATCTTTGACTGCAACAGTAATGAAGTACTAGTGTTACATCATAACACTAGGCTACTGCTTTATATAAAACTTGGTCAGAACAGCATGATACACCAGAGCATAATCTAGAAGTTTTCATACTGGGTCATCTAGTGTCAAACTATTACACCACTAAAGTTGGTTAAAACATAGAAAAGAAATTGTTAATTGCCGTAAAAGGTAAAGGTAAATTTTATTTACTGTCGCTTTGTGAGCTCTGTAGAGCTTTTGAGTGACCCTATTTCAAGAACAATTAAAATCAATTATACCTTACCCCCAGCAATTTGCTGGTACCCATTTACAGCTGGGTCGACTGAGGCAATTGTGATAAAGTGCCTTGCCCAAGGACACACCGCAGTGAGAGTAGCCAGGAATCGAACCCGGGACCTTCACTTCCATAGGAAAGCGTCTTAGCCCTTTCGACCAGTGCGTCCACATAAATTAACATTTTGTGCTCAAACCTTGTCAATTTTTTTCCATATAATCTGAATCAAATTGGAAATGGAGTCGTACAAGGTCAAAAGCTAGGGCACTAGGTCAAATCATAGAAAACCTTTGTTAAATGCTGAAACCTGATCTATGTGAAACCATGTTCTAGGTAAAGTTTGATAACTATGGACTTACATACACTTCAAAGTCTTTTTACCTCATCTTCATGAAATAAAGAAGGAATATTTGTGTTGATATAATTTCAGCCAATTTCAAAACTGGGTCATCTTGGGTCAAGAACTAGGTTGTACAGTCATTTCATAGAAAACCTATATTTACTACCAAGGGCCTACTATACATGAAACTGGTCAGATTGTTTTTGTAAAAAGCTATGTTAATTTTGAAACTAGGTCATCTGGGGTCAGAAACCAGGCCACAGTGTCAAATCATAGAAAAACCTTGTTAACAATCGTGAAGCCACATTTTGTTTTACTTGATCTACATGAATTGTGAGTAATTATTCTTCTACAGCAAGGTGATTAAAGAGATACACTAAAACAGCGCCGTAGCTGCACTGAGGCAAACCGAGGCAGTTGCCTCGGTTAAAATTTGAGAAACCAAAAAAAGTAAAAAGTAGGCCTATCACACTGATGAAAAATTCAGTTATAAAAGTTCAAAAAAGTATATTAATATCAATAGAAGAATATATCCTCATGACATTATTGAGGCAAGGCGAGGCAGAAATCCTCATATTGATAGCCTTACCAGGTGGAGAGTCAGCGGCCGGGCCAAGCCGAGGAGGCCTGTGACCCCCCCCCCCCCCCCCCCCCCCCCTGCATCCCACCAAGTTAACTGTGAATTGACCAAAACTCAACAAAGTTGCACCCAATATATTATTGTTATCAAATTTAAGCCCAAAAAAAGCACCAGAGGCACCTATTTCATACCGATATTTCAAAATTTTCCAGGGGAAGAGCCCCTCACCCTACTAAAATGAGGGGGAAACTCCCTCCCATACCTCAAAATTTAGACCCTAAAAATGCACCAGAGGCCACCATTTCAAACCTGTATTTCAATTTTTTCATAGACGAGAGCCCCCTGACCACCACCCCCTAAAATGAGAGGGTTCCCCCTAAAGTATCTCAAAATTTAGACCAAAGAGTGCACCATAGGTCATCATTTCATATCTATATTTCAAAACTTTCCAGGAAGAGAGCCCCTGACCCTACTAAAATGAGGGGGAAAACCCCTACAGTACCTCAAAATTTAGACCAAACAGTACACCATAGGCTCCCTATTTCGTATCTGTATTTCAAATTTTTACAGAGAGGGAGTCCCCTGACTCCCCTAAAATGAGAGGGTGCCCCCTTAAGGTACCTCAAAATATAGACCAAACTGTGCACCATAGGCCACCATTTCGTATCCATATTTCAAAATTTTTAGGAAGAGATCCCCCTGAACCCATTAAAATGAGGTGGGAAACACCTCCCATACCTTAATGTCTAGACCAAGAAATGGACCAGAGGCCACCGTTTCATACCTGTATTTCAAGTTTTTCCAGGGCAAGAGCCCCCTTACCGCCCTAAAATATCTCAGAATTTAGAACAAAAAAAATGCACCATTAGGCCACCATTTCGTATCTATATTTTAAAAGTTTCCAGGAAGAGATTCCACTGACCACTAAAATGAGGGGGAAACCCCCTTCCATACCTTAAAATTTAGATCAAAAATGCACCAGAGGCCACCATTTCATAATTTCATACCTGTTTTTCAATTTTTTCCAGGGAGAGAGCCCCCTGAACCCCCTAAAATGAGAGGGTCCCCCTACAGTAAAACACCAGAGGCCATCATATCATATTTGTAATTCAAAAAATTCTAGCGGGAGACACCCTGACCAACCATACACACACTCAACACAGACAGAGCCCCCCCCCCCCCCCCCCCCCTTCCATACCTATCCCCTCTCGGGCTATAAACTATTCTGACATGACACGCTCCGATTCATTTTCCTATTAAACAAAGAAGGCTGAAAACAGTGACTTATTTTACAACAATTCACTGTTCTGACATCACAATTATTACATCATAGCGTCAAACGGCATAGCGGCGCGCTGGAAAAGAAACCAATTGAAAACAGGCTAATATTTAATGAATGCCGTCAAGGATGTACTTTAAAGTCCTTAGTAACGTGTTAGAATCGAAATAATTAATCTCATTTAGTGATTTGCTCCTGAATAAAATCATTGTCGTTCAGATGCGTATTATTATATCACTCGGGCTGCACCCTCGTGATATAATTCCTTTGCATCTGAACTCCAAACAATGATTTATTCAGCGACAAATCACTAAATGAGATATATTATTTCTTAAATAAACTACTAGTAAACTGATAAATATGTCTTTACTGTTGGCTTTCTGCTTTTATTTTGATAAATCCCCAGTTATCCTTACAAGTTATCAATGTAATTTTTTTTTAAAATATAAAAGTAACAGTTATTGAGATAAATAGGCTTAAAAGAACGATTTTTACTGTGATGTAACACAGTTAGAGAGTGCCCCAGAACGCACCAGAGACGTCATAGGGAAAACAATTCTGGGGGGCATACCCCCGTACCCCCGTAGATTGCCTCGGTTAAAATTTGTATCTGCCTACGGCACTGTAAAATATGCCACATTTTCTCCCTGACGTACAGTTTAGTTGTTTGTCATTGTATGTTCTACCTACATCACTATGTAGGGGCATGTGGTATATGCTTGGCAAGAAATAGAGAAATTCCTTTCCAAATATCTTGTTTGTGAAATGATATTTACCAATGTTTTACAGGGACTGCAACATAACCACATACCCCTGCTTGACAAGAAAGTGTAAGCTTTAATCTTCTGAATCATGATGATATTGTAATATCAAGGAAAAGAAATGCATCAACTGAGAATCAACATTCAACGGAATCATTAACCTTTACCCTGCTAAATTTCTAAAATGGACTGGTCCATCTTTCAGTTTGGGTAGAACCAGGGGTGTTCACTGAAAATGTACTGTTTGAATAGTGACCAGTGCAGACCAAGATGTGCAGGCTGATCTTAATCCTCACTGGTTGCAAAGGCAGCTGAATCACAAGCTGCCAGCAGGCTAGAGGTTTAATAGTTTTAGGGAATTGAGTTTCATGTTTTCATCAGTACGATACATTTTATCCCAACAAACCACTAAGATTCCAATTCATTTTATTTTTATTTTTTGTTTTTTTTGTTTTGGGTTTAACGCTATTTTTCAACAGTATTTCAGTCATGTAACAGCGGGCAGTTAACCTAACCAGTGTATCTGGATTCTGTACCAGTACAAATCTGTTCTCGGCAAGTAACTGACAACTTCCCCACATGAATCAGAGGTGGAGGACTAATGATTTCAGACACAATGTTGTTTATCAAATAGTCAGGAGAACATATCCCCCACCCGAGGATCGAACTCATGACCCCTAGATCCGTAGACCAACGCTCTACCTACTGAGCTAACCGGGCGGGCTTCAATTCTTTTTATGTTCAAAAGTTGAAAACAAAAATTTTTATCACTACAAAATTTTAGATTTTGCCATAAACATGAAATTTTTCTTGTCTACAAATTTAAATGATTTTGTGGTACAATCATTAAAACAAATTACTTTCTTCAGGGCAGTATACTTTAGATTTCTAAGAAAATGATTTTTATTTCTTAGAAATACGACAGCTGTTCATGCATACTTAACTTGATACAAAAACCATCCAACATTTGCATGCAGCTCTTGTTTGGTGAATTGATACAATTTCTCGGAAGTGTTTTGCTTTTATTTATTTAAATTAGATAGACTAACCAACAGTTTCAGTCTTATTTCTACCATACCTGATAAGGAGGAGTTTAGAAACACCTTTCACCAGTAGGCTTAAGTTGAAAACATCTGTGTTCCCCATGATGGCCTGCTGGAGGTAACTTGGTATGTAATTTTCTGTCCTGAGTATACTGTAACCTCTATTTTTGACCTAATGACCCTAAAACAGTAAGTATCCTCTGAACAGATATGAAGACTGATAGCTGTTACTCCAAGTTGTCTGAAGTTGTTGATTAAATCTATAGTCTCAAAATCACTGTGACCTTGATGTTTAGCCTGCAGACCCCCAAAACAGTAAGCGGCACCTACTGACCATAAGCAATTGTTCTATGTAGGTTAATGGTCATAGGCTAAAGCATTTCCAGTTTCTGATTTTAGTTTTCAGTCCTGAGGTCATTGTGTCCTTAACCTTTGACCTTCATCTTCCCAAAACAATAGGGACATCTAAAGATCACTGGCAATATCCTATGAAAAGTGACAGCCAAAGGCATAAGTGACTTCTATTTAGTGTTTAGAAATTGTTTTCAGCCTATAGATAATAATACGTTTGAATTTCGTGTTGAGAAACAATAGGGGTCATTAACTACTGGTATTCACTGCCAAGTGGAAACCATATCCTCCATTAGAAAATGTAGATTGGATTTAGTGTTTTATATGTCTTAAATAATTTGATAAATGTAGGGGAACTTGATCACTTTTGAACTGTGTAAAGGTTTGCTGACACGTCTCTCAAATGGAAGGACCTAGTAGCAGATACTAAGCGGTTGTAATGATTTCAAAAGATACGGAATGCACAGCTACAGAAACAGAGTCTAGATGCTTTATTTGATCATATTGAGGAATTTGCTACATAATACAATTTTAAAACTGAAAAGTAGGGGAAGGGGGGGTAACAAACGTGCACCCTCACCCTGAAACTTGGGCTGGATAGACTGATCAGAAAATGGTTCCTGAAACACTGAATAATAAGACTATTTATAGCAGACAGCTTTCTTACACTTATTATATAATAAGCAGAGCTCTCGAGGGATCATAGCCAGACAGTGCTTTTTACTTTCAACAATTGAAGTGGCTTTGTCAGTTTAGGTGTGAAAATAAAATTCTGTCAAAGTTTGCTAAAACGTGTTTTCATCAAGCACCATTGGTATAAACTTTCTGACATTAATGTCTTTGTTTGCAAAGTGTCCATGTAAAGTGAACAAACAATGAACAAATATTTCAGTGTGAAATTATGAAATATACAGCACTGCCGCATTCCCACATTTCCGCCTACTGTATAAAAAAGTTGCTTTGATATCTGGCCTTCAGACATTATCATATATACTGATGTTTACTGTAAATGGCAACAAACTTTAATACAATTATGTCTGTGTGTACTTGAGAGAACAATAATTTCCATAACAATGTTAAAGTAGCAAAAACATAAATTTTGTCTGGGTGAATTCGGAAAATAACAAAGAAACAGCATGTTGAGTCCAAATACCAAACTTGGATAATAATGTAAGCTGAGGGCATTGTTGGTGACAGACAGTAAAACAGCCTAGAGCACTAGAAAACATTGAAAACAGACTGCTCACAGTCACTTCTGAAAAAGTACTGTTGGTATGCACTGCAGCAATATCAAAGTGATGTGATGTTAATTTTCATGAACACAGCTAGTGGCTGGAATACATAAATTTCATGTAAATGCTGTGACTGGTGTGCTTTAGTAATTGTAGTTTAAGTATATCCTACTACTGATATATATAAACACTGATGAATACAGGGCCTTTCTTAAGACTGCAAGTGTGTAAAAAGATATATAAGTAACATCAAAATATTGGAACCAATTTTTGATACTTGGCACAAATGCTTCTGACTGCCAAACGTACAAAACGGTCTGTCGTGTTGATCAGTGTCAAGGTCTTACTGTAAGATCTAATGTTATGAGGGAAGCATTGACTGCAAAAGATCTTTTCTCTTGAAGGATAATTATGTTAAATGGCACAAATATCTTCCACTTTGAGAATACAAAATATATATAGGGCAAATTCCAGCTATAGATGAGGGTTCAAGTTGAAGGTTATACTTTTAAGCCAATGTTCAAATAGTTCATATTGGTTCCTACAGATTGTTTCTTTAGTCTAGTATTAAACTTACAACAATACAGATTTTGGAATAGACATTCTTTTATTAAAACTAGAGCTGCTTTTGAGAAAAGCGCACGTCTCTCACAACTGCCTAATCATCTAAATAATAAGTCAGTCTTTATATACTGTTTAAGCACTACAAATATACCTTTGGAGAGTAAAAAGGTTGATTGTGGGTAATTCAAGGGCTATAATTCTGAAGTACCTCGGGCTATTTGGCTAGTTAATGAACTTGGCCGAAGAGTTATGCTCAAAAACATTTGGTTCAAGTTTGGTGAAGATCGGATGAGAACTGTTCAACATAGAGTGCGGACACGCGTAAAAAGGCCGATTTTCGGTAATTCAAGGGCCATAATTCTGAAGTGCCTTGGGCGATTTCGCTAGTTATCGTACTTGGGCGAGGAGTTATGGTCAAACACACTTTTTTTCAAGTTCGGTGAAGATTGGATGAGAAATGTTCGACTTAAAGAGTGCGGACAAGATTTGTGACACACACACACACACACACACACACAGACAGGAGTAAATCGATGTCTCCCACACCACTGTATGGTGGGAGACATAATAACCTTCTAGCACTTTATGTTTACTTAGCCTTCAGTTTTGTCTGTCCTTTTACCAGTAGGATACATAGAATGTTTGGCAGTTTGTACCAAATCCTTGTTATTTGCTCTAAATCATGCTTCCTTGGAAAAAACACAGCTTAGCTCGATTTCAGTTGGTGGGGTTTGAACATGTGACTAACTGAGTCTAACAGATCCCCACTCCTGTACAAGGTGTTATAATGGTATTGATTACAAGTGTACTCTATCCTTAACCAGGCACCATACAAGTATTTTGAGTGAACCACAAGTTTGTCCACAGCAGTAAATATTCCTGTAACACCTATTCAAAACCTGCCTGGGATACAGAATTCTTTCATGTCAGAACACTATTCAACTGGTTTGTGGACAGGTCAGCAGTTCTACCCAGATGCATGTCTGTGGGTAGAATGTTTGGATTTTGTTTGTTTTTGGGTTTCTAAACAGTATTTCAGTTACTGGTATGTAACGGCAGGCAGTTAGCCTAACAAGTGTTCCTGGATTCTGTACCAGTACAAACTTGTTCTCTGCAAGTAACTGCCAACTTCCCCACTTGAATCAGAGGTGGAGGACAAATGATATCAGACAAAGTCTTTTTATCAAATCGTCAAGAACATACGCCCCACTCAGGGATCGAACTCACTATGGTAACCCCGCAATCCGTAAATTTACGCTCTCCCCATTGAGCTTAGCAGGCGGGTTAGACAGGCACCAGTGTCTTCCTCTCCAGTTTAAATGCAATAGTCAAACTTAAGATCTAAATTTGTCATATATACTTAAAACCAAAAGCAAATAGCTTTCATTGCCAAGTTCTGAAGAATATTTTGGCTTCATCATCATGCAGAATAAAATGATTTTAAATCAAAACAAAAGCATGTATAGCTGAAAATGGAAGTTTTATTTTTTTTGATGGACTTCTGCAGCAGAGTTAAACAGAAAACACAAGTGAGATTCAGGAATAAATAACATGAATATAACTGTAAAATAGTCTTAATTAGAGACATGTACATACTCAACTTAAAAACTACACAGACTTAAATAAAACTAAATTTTATTGAGCACCATTTAACAATCATTTCAGAAGCTCTTTGTTAAAATTACAGAGTTAATATGTCATTTAGTAATGACTCTTTCTTCCACATAAATGCTTAAATTGTGATTATTCTCTACAAGTTTTGTTCCAAAAACAATATGCCTTACTTTTTGTTCTATTTTTTCTTGTATAATTCTTTAGTTCTTTTTAACTTTAACTGATACTAGTAATGATTTTACAGATTTCAAGTTGATACCATTAAACACGTGTAATTTTCATGTGAAAAAAATAGCCTAGAAAATTTCAATCGTAGTTTCAGTGAAGAAACAAGACTCGTACTTGCTGAATTAATTAAAGATAAAATATGCGTATATCTCTTGTATTATTCTCTCCTTTATAAGATACGAATCATTCCTGTCATAAATCAGATTTTTTTTTTGAGTTTTCAAATATTTGCTTTGTCATGTCCTGCAAAAACTAAGTATGCATTTAGATAAGCAGAATTTGCTACAAAAGAATGGCTTTTATTTATATCAAATTTTCTAAATGATTTGATGGTCAATGGTTGTCAAAAAATGCCACCAAGAAGGTGGCAACCATTTTATGGATTGGTCATTAATCTTGTTCTCTGTTTCAAAAAAAAAACAAGAAGTAAATTGGCTACAAATACTTGTAAATATGTCACAGATATTACATGTTCTTCAAAACCCAGACTATTTTTTATTTCCCAAATTATGTTAAAATTGCAAACTTTTCAGGAAAAAAAACAACAACAACTTCAATTCTATTACACAGAGATACATTGAAAGTGTAATGTTATTAGATCACAGTTCAAAAATAGTTCCTACACTAAACACAAACGTTTGTAAAATTTAAGCCAATCTACTTAATTTTGAGACAACTGATTCATATAAATATGATATGTTATGCTAATTCAATAAAAACATTGTGTAACTTCACTTGAAAGCATTCATTATAATGGAGACAACATGCTTTAAATGAAACCCATACATGCAAATGACCCAACTTTAAATTCAGTACTTCGTACTTTAAAATTCTTGAAATCCTAAAATGATTAAGCTCTTTAAACAATGATGAGAAAAATCAAAGAAAATCATTTCAGCAAGATGTTAAAAAGCAAGATGTTAAAAAAAGAAACCAGCATCCTTATTGATATCTAGCGTTTACTAATTAAATATTTCCCCCATGAAGAAAATATGAAAAACAATCAAAATATGCTTAAGAACAGTTATAATTCTGTATGTATATGACTGTGTTAATAAAATAAAATCCTCAAATGTATTGTTATAGTATATACTGACTAGCCTAGTTGAGAATTATTTTTAGTGAAACACATTCTTGGCTTTTGATAAAAAGAGCATTTGTGTACAAGTACAATGTAATATTCTGGATACTTTAAAATAATGGGATGTTAAAGTGAGCCTTATCAATCACTTTTCATCATTCAATCACTATGTATTCATCATTCAATCACTGTGTATTCATTTACACTGTAAGCAGATATTCACCAAATTCATCTATTTTTCATCTTATTGTTTGTATATTTCATGTACGACGAGAAACTGTGTACAGTTTAAGTCAAATAAAACATTCTTCTTCTTCTTTAAAAATCACTGGTTCAGGAAAGCTTTAGTCTTTTATGGAACATCAAAAATCATTGTAAAAAAAGCAAAATGCTTTTACAAATTCTTGTCTGTAAAAGAAAACATATGAGCTATCGACCATCTTGTTTTAAAAAGCCTGAACACTCCTTTAATCCATTTTCCTTATATGTGACAATTGCAAAAACAAACAAATAAATACAAAATCAAATATATGTAACTTTTCTGTAATGTGTGAAATTAAGCAATATATGGGCAAGCTGCAAATTGAATATTCAGTTCGTAAAAAAAAAATAAAAAAGATCTCCAAATCTGATTTTAAAGATTATACATTTATACTTGTCTTATCTGCAAAGAACTAGGTTTTAAATTTTTTCTATCACAATTTCAACCAAGTCTTGAAGATATTTTAACATATAAACAAAGTCACTTAAACAACACACACCAACAGTTACTATTCTACTAGAAAGCACATTACACAATCTTAGTAACACAAAACAAGAGTGCAAGAATGTCACAATATACGCCCGTCACAGCAAATTTCTTTACTCTAGCACCTGTATTTGCAAATGGAATTTTAATTTTGTGGTTGTTTAGTAATAACTAAGTGTTTTGTTTTTCTAAGTCCACAAAAAAACTCCTTACCAGGTAGAGATACCTTAAAATACACCTAAAATTGGAAAGTAACATCTATGTTGTACCACAGAAAAGTGGTCTTGGTTTTTCCCTACGGTCAATTATAAAAAAGTTACAATATAAGTTATTTATAGTAACAACTAAGGGAAGTTAATCTTAAAAAAAAAAAAAAAAAAAAAAAAAAAAAAAAAAATAAAAAAAAAAATTGTAAGTCCACACAAAAATCTTTACCAGGTAGAGACTGGTCAAAATACACCTCAAAATTGGATGTAGCATGCATGTTGTACTACAGAAAAGTGGTCTCGATTTTTCCCTACTACTAGTAATGAAAAAGTTACAATATAAGCTATTTATAGTAACAACAAAGGGAAGTAATTCTAAAGAAGGGAACTGCGCACGACACTTCGTCTCATGATGGTGTATAATTGTGTCAAGTTACATCAAAATCCCTCCATGCATGAAGAAGAAATGCTTCGGACAAAGTCATTCTTGTATCTGACCTTTGGCCTCTAAGTGTGACCTTGACCTTAGACCTAGGGACCTGGTTCTTGCGCACGACACTACGTCTTGTGGTGGTGAACATTTGTGCCAAGTTATATCAAAATCCCTCTATGCATGAAGAAGAAATGCTCCGGACAAGGTTTTCATTCTTGTATCCTTTGACCTCTAAGTGTGACCTTGACCTTAGACCTAGAGACCTGGTTCTTGCGCATGACACTCCGCCTCATGGTGGTGAACATTTGTGCCAAGTTATATCAAAATCCCTCTATGCATGAAGAAGAAATGCTCCGGACAAAGTTTTCATTCTTGTATCCTTTGACCTCTAAGTGTGACCTTGACCTTAGACATAGGGACCTGGTTCTTGCGCATGACACTCCTTCTCATGATGATGAACAATTGTGCCAACTTTCATCAAAATCCCTCTATGCATGAAGAAGATATGCTCCGGACAAAGTCATTCTTGAATTTGACCTTTGACCTCCAAGTGTGACCTTGACCTTAGACCTAGGGACCTGGTTCTTGCGCATGACACTCCGTCTCATGATGGTGAACAACTGTGCCAAGTTTCATCAAAATCCCTTCATGCATGTAGAAGATATGCTCCGGACAAGGTCTGTGGACGCCGCCCGCCCGCCCGCCAACCCGCCCGCCCGCCCGCCAGGGGCGTTCCCATAATACGTCCCGTTTTTCAAACGGGCGTATAATAAATTTTATCTAACCATCTCCAATACATCATTGAACTGTATTGTATAATCTTGAATAAATCATGTGATAGCATGTAATAGTACTTTCACATGCATTTAATCAGTCGTTGGGAGAATATTCTCAACAGGGGTTTACTTTTTGTGAGAACTTGCAGACGAACACATATTAATTTGGTTTTTAACTTGCTTTTTTGTTTTCAAAGCATGAAAATAATGGTTTTGACAAATTTACCAAGTTTTCATGTAGTCTTTTTAACTATAGAATCACCCAAGAGCCCTCAGATCCTACTTGAGGCTCCAAATACATTTGTATAAATAATTTTGCTGGTTTTAGTGGTTATGTAAATTTTCTAAAGTAAATTCTGTTGTTTTAAAATGTACGTCTGTACAGAAAACTTACAACAATATAAAATGTGCAACCTTTAAATCCAAACAATCTACACTAATCGGACTACGAGTGACCTTTCTGTCAAAGGTTACATATCAAATGTTTTTTTTCAGACTATATGTCGTGACCTTAAAAGGTCATTTTGAATAAACATCAACTAATAAACAGGTGCTAAAAACTTCATAATACCTCATAAAACATATGCCTTTTTTCTTGCACGGGTTTGTCTTCATTTATCATTTATGCATGTATATATCAGTCAAAACACTCGGAATCAAAACAGGTTTAAAAATAGAAACAACACAATACAAGAATGATATGTTCAGGATAGAATTTTAGAGCTGCATTTTAAAAAGGGAAGACTATAGAGTAAGAAATCCACAACAATAAATGAACTTGCACAAATCTTATTACTAATTAACATATATGTCCCTACCTTACGACAATCTTTGCTGTTAATTCTAAGCATAAAATTACCTAATTCTGATTAAGGCTTGTCCAGTTTTCTTCAAGTCATTTTACTAAGCTTATCAACATTGAACAGAAAGTCTACAGATCAAGAAAAATTTAGAACACGATTCTTGTAAATGAAGGATGTAACTTCACAAATTGATATCAATTCCTTAGTCATTTTCCCTCAGTTTATTTTCTTTCTTAATCCAACAGAAATGAAAGATATAGCATTACAACCTCGTTAGTTCTAAGTTCTAGATTTCCTCAACTAAAATATTTACAATACTGAGTGACTGTTCTCATGTGACTACAGAGAATTATCTTCCTTGTTTTCTTTTTTGGAAAAAATACAATTTCAAACAAATGTATAAGTAATGCAACATAAAATTGCATAGTTAGTAGGCCAGTTTCAACATAAAATATACATGCCAATAGTCCAAAGCAAAGCTGACTGTTTAGGTCAAGGTCATTTCATATATGACCTCTATAGAAGAGGTCAAGTGACCTTTACCAAAAAGGTCTAGTTGAACACGAGTACAAGAGCAAAGGAGCATTTTTTTTTTTTGCATATCAGCAGTAAACTGGATTTTTTTTTCAAATAAACATTAAAAATACATATATTGTAGACACTGAACATATTTTCTTTGCTTTAATTGAAAAAAAATGCAGAGAGAATTACATCAAATCTATTTTTAATCTTGTGTATGTACCAACTTCCGTGCATTCGGATTATTTATTGATCTGAAAAGGTACATCTAACTGAAAGGATAGTTTTTATTAATAAAGTGGGATTGGGTTCAATGGAAATTTTAGTGAATGTAAACAAACATACTTAATGGTATCCTAATGGTTGACATACAAACAGTGCATGCAAGTCAATGATATCTCTGCATTTTATGCATCTACAATTTTTTTTAAAAAATTGTCATTTCAATGTAAAAAAACTCGGGAGTTAAAATGTTTGGTTACAACATAAAAGTGCCAAATGTTCTTCAAATTTATTAAAATAAAAATGTGATGAAATGTAATTATGGTTCTGGTTTCATAAGAAAATTCAATTATCCTATTGCAGTCATATATAACACAATTTACCCGAGATTTTTATGAACTATCAGGGTTGTGTTTGATTCACAGTCCTCAACAGTTTGTAAAACAAGCTCTAGTTTTAACATAAACATAAAACATTTGATTCTTGCAAAGTATGAAAAAGTCTTAAAAATAAATTATCAAATGGAGTTATCATTCTTTTCATTAGTTTTGTAAATGATATTCAAACACGAGCAGACAGTGAAGGAAAATAGACAGTGATGGAAAGAAGCCTGAAAAAAAAAAATCCTTATGGTAGTCACAGATGGAACATATTCTAGAGCTTACTCGATTAATCTGAACTGTTTTTAATGTCTAAGAGAGTGAATCAAACACCTGGTAAAGGAAAGGCAACAGAAGTCCAAAAATTTAATGAATTTGAGACAACAGATACAGCAAAAATTAAAAATATTTGATATTTCTAACGCCGTGTTAATGATCAATATGAATCAAGCAAAAGAGATAATACAACAGTTTGGGTTGACATTGTAACCACAATTTTATTCAACTTTATATACTATGATCACGATACTGTGGTTGTAATTTACAAGAAAATAATCTTAATACAGATCTTTAAAACTGCCTTTCTCAAAAAGAACCAACTGTTGTTATTTTGTCCGAACTGTTGCCATGGTTTGTCATAGACAGGTAAGGGTATAACTAATGATAATGTATGACCGCACCAGCGTTATAAGCACCTTGTAAGATTTCTATATACATGATGGTGGCTTGGCCAACAAACACAGAAAGCTAGCTGATGTATCAGGAGCATTTCAGAAAACAGCATCTAACCGATCCAGACCTAGACGTATAAAATCTTCTAGAACCATGTTCACTTTCAATTACAAAATTGACAGTTCAACTTTTCCGGGGTAATGCAATATTCCAACAGAAGTTTCAATACTAAAATCATGTCAATATATTACCAAGTAACATTTTAAGGGCTGTTGGCAAAGTTTTATTCTATATAAGAGGAAAGAACTTAAGGAGTTAGTCTTCCTTTGAACAGAAATAATTTCAAACAAGGATTTTGCCCAATATTCACAGAAAACAGCCTTTGCCAATTTGCAAGGATTATTTTATGTACAACAAGGATTTCATTATTAAATTGTCATTGTATAAATTTGTCAAAATGAAACAAGAGGACCATGATGGTCCTGAATCGCTCACCTGTCCCCACATGAACTGAGTATGACGTCGTTTTTTCTATTATTTGACATAGTGACCTAGTTTTAGAGCTCATGTGACCTAGTTCTGAACTTGACCTAGATATCATCAAGATAAAAATTCTGACCAATTTTCATGAAGATCCATTGAAAGATATGGCCTCTAGAGAGGTCACAAGGTTTTTCTATTATTTGACATAATGAACTAGTTTTTGAAGGCATGTGACCCAGTTTTGTACTTGACCTAGATATCATCAAGGTGAACATTCTCACCAGTTTTCATGAAGATCCATTGAAAAATATGGCCTCTATAGAGGTCACAAGGTTTTTCTATGTTTAGACCTAGTGACCTAGTTTTTGACCGCAGTTGATCCAGTTTCAAATTTGACCTAGATATCATCAAGATGAACATTCAGACCAACTTTCATACAGATCCCATGAAAAATATGGCCTCTAGAGAGGTCACAAGTTTTTTCTATTATTTGACCTACTGACCTAGTTTTTGAACACATGTGACCCAGTTTCAATCTTGACCTAGATATTATCAAGATGAACATTCTGACCAATTTTCATGCAGATCCCATGAAAAATCTGGCCTCTACAGAGGTCACAAGGTTTTTCTATTATCTGACCTACTGACCTAGTTTTTGATTGCACGTAACCCAGTTTCGAACTTGACTTAGATATCATCAAGATGAACATTCTGACCAATTTTCATGCAGATCCCATGAAAAATATGACCTCTAGAGAGGTCACAAGGTTTTTCTATTATTTGACCTACTGACCTAGTTTTGGACCGTACGTGACCCAGTTTCAAAAAAGACCTAGATATCATCAAGGTGAACATTCTCACCAATTTTCATGAAGATCCATTGAAAAATATGGCCTCTAGAGAGGTCACAAGGATTTTCTATTTTTAGTTCTACTGACCTAGTTTTGGAACGCAGTTGACCCAGTTTTGAACCTGACCTATATATGATCAAGATGAACATTCTGACCAATTTTCATGCAGATCCCATGAAATATATGGCCTCTACAGAGGTCACAAGGTTTTTCTATTATTTGACCTACTGACCTAGTTTTGGACCAGACATGACCCAGTTTCAAATTTGACCTAGATATCATCAAGATGAACATTCTCACCAGTTTTCATGCAGATCCCATGAAAAATATGACCTCTAGAGAGGTAACAAGGATTTTCTATTATTTGACCTACTGACCTGGTTTTTGACCGCAGTCGACCCAGTTTCAAACTTGACCTAGATATCATGAAGATCAACATTCTGACCAATTTTCATGCAGATCCCATGAAAAATACGGCCTCTACAGAGGTCACAAGGTTTTTCTATTATTTGACCTACTGACCTTGTTTTGGACCGGACGTGACCCAGTTTCGAACTTGACCTAGATATCATCAAGACGAACATTCTGACTAATTTTCATGCAGATCCCATAAAAAATATGACCTCTAGAGAGGTCACAAGGATTTTCTATTATTTGACCTACTGACCTAGTTTTTGACCGCAGTTGACCCAGTTTCTAACTTGATCTAGATATCATCAAGATAAACATTCTGACCAATTTTCATGAAGATCCATTGAAAAATATGGCCTCTAGAGAGGTCACAAGGTTTTTCTATTTTTAGACCTACTGACCTAGTTTTTGACCGCACATGACCCAGTTTCGAACTTGACCTAGATATCATCAAGGTGAACATTCTGACCAACTTTCATAAAGATCCCATGAAAAATGTGACCTCTAGAGTGGTCACAAGCAAAAAGTTTACGCACGCACGGATGGACGGACGACGGACGCTGCGCGATCACAAAAGCTCACCTTGTCACTTTGTGACAGGTGAGCTAAAAAAGCAACATCCTGATTCAGTCCCCTTAAAACCATCACAAATGCAGCCAATATGAACCATCTGCATATTCTACATTCCTCCTTTAAGCAAATCTGAACTCCCTCAATGTGTGAAATGAAATTACACTTGGTGTAGAATGTGTTAAAGCATTTTTTTTGTACAGCAAAAATGAAGGAATGGCTTAAGTGATGAATGAATTTTTTTTTTAAATATTAAAGTTAGGAATGATACCTCAAAGGCCTTATGTTGGTGCTGAACATGAACATTTCTTAAAGCAAAATGATAATAAAACAATGTAAAATAACAATCAAAACATGTTAGGATTTGAACTAAAAAGAGCATTTTATTACAATGGGATAACAAGAGTTCTCTTGTATCTGGCTTTCCTAGTCACAAACACCTTAAATCACAGCTCTTTATACATCCACATAAAAAAGGCAAATTTTATACAGCACAATACAACGTATGCACAAAGACGCACATTGGCCACTACCAACATCATCTTGATAATGGTGAAAGATGCTAATCACTTAGTAACTACTTTAGGCAAACTTGATTCTTTTATCAAGCAGAGATATGTTAGAGAATTAGGGTGCTAAAATATTCATACAACATCTTAGAAAGTCAGCCCCTTACAGTCTCTAACCTTTTAGTTGAAAACACCACCACTGAGAAAGGAAAAAAACAAAAAACACTATATAAACAGGCAAGATTGATCAAAATTTGATGCATTAACATACTACATGTGCAAATTAAAGAAACAAAAGTATTTTAAAATTTGTCCCACTTCAATATACAAATAAACAAAAGCAACTGTGTTCAAGTATGTATACCCCTGTACATATCTTGATTAATTCAGTCTGTTATTTCCCTAATTTACCAATTTAAAAAAAAAACAAAAACAACTAAACTCGTAATCTATTTAGTTTGATGTACTTCCAAGAACTGTCTTGTAGCTCTAGCTCTGTATCTTAGGTAATGATAATTATGGAGTGACGTCCTGCCTGCATCAGGACTATTATGGCATTTTAAATTGGTTTTTATACAAAGAACATTAACAACAGTAAGCACAATGACATATATATGACACAGGAAACATTTCATCCATTCTGATGCAAGAAGTCAAATAGCCCTGTGTAACCACTGTCAATCCTGTATGACCGGCCTTGAACATGAACCTCCTGCCTTAAAACGTCCAATCTAAACATCTGCAGTGTAAAATAACCTGTGAATTAAGACCACCTGCAGAGAGGTACTGCTTTTTAGCCTCTTGTATACAGGTTTGACTGTATTTATATGGAACTTATCATGTTACCATACTACTGCAGAGAAATTCAGTAAAATTTTCAAAACTTGACTTTTTTACAGATGAGTAAAATATTAATTTTCCATTTATATGACAATACATAGTCTAATATGCATTTATATGGAGTGCCATCACAAATAATAATTTGACCCAATTCAGACAAATACGGAAGCAGTTCAATGATGCCGTTTTTTAGCAAACAACAATTGTGTAAGATGGCCGATACTGACAAGACGGTATACATGTTCATTGGCTGGTGCAACAGTTGACCCACAGGTCATGCATAAACACCATATATAACCCTCAAACCCTTAATGCACATTTTGACTTTTAGCATCAAAATAACAAGCAGTAAATGACTTCAAACTGTTTCAAGCTACTTTACAATATAAAACAGATATTAGAAAGTGTAAATTGTATGGTAAAATAAAAGCACCCTCTTTTTGACTCTTTGGAGTAAATCACACTGTCTTTATAGATAATGTACAGTGACACAACAATTTTTATACATTTTTATCACTTGTATAATAAAAGCACTAAAGTAATTGAAATGTAAGGGGAAAAAAACTTGAATCTAAGTACACACATTCAGACATATCAAAAAATGATTATCAAATTCATCCCCTATATATACATGTATTATACAAGATTTGTCAGTCAAATCTGCTCATTACATCTGGTATAGGAAGAAATTAACAGGTAAGTTTGCATATTCAGCTTTCTGGTGTACACTGATACATGTACAACATACAGCCATGTGAAGAACATGTACAAAGCAAAAGTGATGCAAATTACATGTAAATCATGTCTTGTAAAGTTCATGTACAATTTTACAGTTGGTTTATTACTGTTACATAAATTAAATTACATGTAAATCATGTCTTGTAAAGTTCATGTACAATTTTACAGTTGGTTAATTACTGTTACGTAAATTAAATTACATGTAAATCATGTCTTGTACAGTTCATGTACAATTTTACAGTTGGTTAATTACTGTTACGTAAAGTAAATTACATGTACATCATGTCTTGTAAAGTTCATGTACAATTTTACAGTTGGTTAATTACTGTTACGTAAAGTAAATTACATGTACATCATGTCTTGCAAGCATGTACAGTACAACATTCAAGTCCTACAGTTGTGTGCACTATGTGTACAACATAAGTTGTGCAATGTACATTACTGTAACATAAATACATGTACTTTATACAGCGTAATTACTTATTCTCAGATTATTAGCATCTCCATCTGATAATCTACAGTCAAAATGTAAAAATAATAAAAAAAAAAAAAAAAAAAAAACTTACTGAATTCAATATTTTGAGGCATAGTACTAAATAGTACTGCTCTTTTAAAGAAGTTTAAAATGAATATATATTGTTGGCTTTATTTTCCTAAACAAATTTTTTTTGTTTCAATAGAGACCTTACACACGAGGGGCATTCATTGAGTTTCGATGCACAAACATAACTACCCTTGCAACACCTCAATTGTAAGCAGACTGAAAAATGATAAAAATGATTTGTCTAATCTTGATAATATTTTCAATAATTATGTACAAAATATCAAGCAAAATGTATGTTCAATATGTAAAATGGATATGCTTCATTGTACAGAATTTAGAGCCTTCATACTAGAAACTTGTTAATGCCCCTCGTAGATCACTTCTCTTCCCCTCAAGGCAGTCTTAAAACCATCTCTCCAGAACACTGTTTTAAGGCTTGTAGTGTTTTTCTTTATATGTCTGTCTGCCACAACTGTACTTTGTGTGTACTTTCTTCTTGACAGTTTCTATTCAATAGGTAAAGCAACTATGTTATTTATTTGCTGTGGCTAGTAGAAGCCTATTGTAAGAAAGAAATGTTAAAAGATATTGTTTTACGTCTGAAATCTTTTACATACAGTCTAAGCACTAAAGACAAAGAATAAAAATTGACACATCTCTAACAAATAACGTGTAAAGGGGGAAAAATATTGGTGCACTTAAAATCATTCAAGAACAAAAAAAAACTTGGCATCTATTAATAAAAATAAAATTTCTTCTCAAAACAAACTTCATCTTTCCATGTCACAAAACACAATAAAAACCTTTCTTCCAATAAATAACACTAGCATCTCTGATCAAAAACAAATATAAATAAATAAATAATAGAATCTCTCTAAAGCAGAAGCTAACACATTATTTACACATATGCACACATTAACCACTCTGCAAAGAACAAGATATTAAAGTGTTTCTTTTCTGTAGTTTCACCTTCTTTTCTGTAGTTTCTCCTTTTCTGTAGTACAAGTGTCAATCTTTTCTGTGGTTATGCCATCATAATTATTTTGCATTTGAACATATTCACTCTTATTTCTTGACACTAACACAGTTCTCTTCATCAGAATGATCTTCAAAGCCTTCTTCGGATTGGAAATTCTATTATTTCAACAGCATTTTTTAGCACTTCAGTTACACAATGCTAAAACTGCATTCTTATTTTGTGCTATCAAATTCCATATCACATGATTCACTATTCACTTTTCCTTTATAATCATCTGATGGATCAATTTGTAACTTTTCAAGTATCCCTCAAGTTTAAGTTATACAAATGTTACTAAACCCTATGTCCTTTTTATGATTCTTTCCATGTCTGATCATTTAGTACAACACTTCTATCATGTGTTTAAAAAAAAATTGAAGCCTTTGTGTATGAAACACCTCAAGCCTGGGAAGTTCTTGTCAACTTAACAACAACAGCACAGACCTACACACAGACCAATGCTCTACATAAATCAATAGCACTTAATTGCATTTAAAGCATAAATAACATCTTAAACACTTTTCAAATTGGAATAATTCATGATGATTGATGGAAGGAATGAAATAAATAGCCTCATGTACAATGCAAGTAGATTATATAGATGGAAGGCTTCATATATAAAAACAGCTTAACAGAGTCAACAACATATGACTTGTAAAACTTCTTTGCAAAAAATAAATACATGTGGTATGGACAAAATCTGAACAATCTTGATGACCTAGATGGAATATAGTTTTCAAAAAAGTGAAAACATAAGCAAGCGTATGTATAAATTAAGTTTCGGAATATAGTCACCGGATGATTTTGAGTTAGTGAACATTTTCATATAAGCAGTGTTGGATGTTGTACATCTTTCTATAAGCCTACGTTTCAAGGTTATAAAAGTGAGTTTGGAGACCAGTCACAAAATACAGTCTTCCCATTGGTCAATTTCAACTCTGTGCTAAGAAATAACCAATCAGATGCATCAGTTTGTAGACTGGCCTTCAAACAAAGTTTAATACCTCTGGCCCAGATCAATCCATGATTGACACATTCAAAATCAAAAACATATAAAATCAATAGCACTTGATAAAAGTAATATTTATATTTCGCAATGCATTGCATTTTAGGGTCTTATGTTATACACAATGTCATATTTAACATTATTTTTGCTAATGCTTAAACAGAAATATATAACAAAAATCTAAATTTCTTCATAACTTATTTCTTATCACTATTTTATAGATTTCTAAGACAGCAGGTCGAAGGTCTCAGCATATAGATCGTGGGCAAAGCTGATCTGTCCCTTAAGGCTTCCCAGCATCCTGCGGTGCTCAACACCAAGTTCTCGTAGACTAGATATGCTCATAAGTAGACGGGGAAAGAGCCCACTCTCATCAGGATGTGTCGCCGTCACCTGGCTCTGTAATGCTTGAATCAACAACTCTTGTAGCTTACTAACCTTCTCACGATTCTTCAGACCTTGCCGATCTGTAGAAAAACAACACACATTAAATACCAATACTGTACACAAATTTTTAAAGATTAAATTTGCCTAGCCAATTCATGTTAAATGAAGTTGAAGGGCATGCCAATGAGTAAGCCGGCGGGATCAAATAAGATGTGCTGACAAAGAGCTCTTAATAAAATACACCTGTATCATGAAAATACTGAATCATAACTAAACATTGGCATGATATAAAACAGATTTGATGCTTAGCCCACAAAACTGTTGGAATGTTAATTCCATTGCAATTAGTAAGCTTGCTGACACTTTTTGAAGTCCGGATCTTTTCTTATAAATATTTCATCTTGTTTAATATTCATACATTTAATATTTTCACTGAACGTTAAACAGATTCTCTATTTGTTAAATATGTAGACACTGGGTCGTCAACACCTAGAGAAGCAATGTCTGCCTAGGAAGACATTTTTCACAAGTTAAACAAGCCACAATAACGTCAGTAAGTATATGGAGAAACCACACGCATCTCGTCTGAAAACCTATCATTCTGAATGTATCGAGATATTGTAATCAAATCTGGAGAAGCACACATAAAAATATACTTCTGTCTGGAAACTTAACATCATAAATGGATATGAAAGGTCACGGCAAGACTATATCATAAAACAGCCTGTTACAACTCCTGCTTAAATATTACAGTCTCCGCAGAAAATAATTACAATTATAAAAAAAAGCTTCCAAAATGGACAGAATTTGTCATATAAGACAGACACAATAAAGAACTCAATGATAATAGAATCATCTATATAGTGATTAATATGTCTCGTGATTTAATTTCCTATTATAATCAAACCATCTCTTGGTGAAATGCTGGAACTATTCTTTCACTTTTAATTAAATGACTCAGATAATTTATTTATACTACCCACATGAGTAGAAATCACCTCTAGTATATCTCTCATTCTTATTTTGCAGACTTTATTACATTTTTTTTCCTACTTTATAAACGTCATACATTCTAATTCAGGAAGAATCTAACAGACAGTAGCTACAAACGATTCATTTCGTTATATGTTATGAGAAGTATAGTCACGTCCTAAGGCTATAAACTCTGACCAGACTAATATTTACACCAACTAGACAATCCTTGTGTCAGAAATAAATGTTTCCTAGAAATATACCAGGATAATGAACCATAAAAAAAAACTGATTTTCTTTGTACTTGATATATGAAATGTTCACTTGAAGGGCAGACATGGTCTAGTGGTAAAGGTGCCGGCTGCTCAACATAAAGGCTAAGGGTTTGAGCCACACTGGGGTCACAACCATGTCTTCTCATATGACACCTGTACTGATTTTTCAAAAATGTGGACCATTAAGTGATTCAAATAAACTTTCATCAAAGTGGAGCTAAAATTAATCAAAAGAAACTAAATGCTGACGTGCTTGCATGGAACTCCCCTTGAATATCATATACAGAGGGCACAAGTTACTGGCAAAATTGACAAATTTCAAAATTTACATACAAAAACTACCATAATGTTATCAAAAATCATAATTAATACAAAAACAATCTTAGTTAGCATTCTTTCTTATATTTATATGTGGCGTAATGTCACCTAAAATAATTGTACAAATTTCAAGAATAACAATTGTATTTAAAGCATTTAGCATATTAATAGTTGTTTTCAAGTCATTGTAAATTTATGTATAATTTAAAAGTTAGTATCAGTGCATCTCCCATGAGACTGCACTAAGTGTTTCTACATCACTGTGTACCAGATACCTCCTTAAATTACAATATGTACCTTGAGGTGTTTTGTCTTTATACCTCAATCTTTGATCATTTGAACATTAGTGCATCAAGGGCAGTATTTCAGAGCTGAATGCACAGGACATCAAAGAACACGGAACCTTCGGCAAATAAATATGTAGTGAATGATAGTCATGGTATTCTTATCCCTATTACATAAAACACTCAATCTGGTTACCTCCCCTGTCTTAGATCATAATATGGACAGTTGAATCAATGTACTACCATACCTGGAGATATAAGCACCAAAGCACTGAACAACGCCTTCTCTGGGTCTTCTAACTTGAACGTGTTAAATCGTATACAGAGATTGAACATCAGCTCCACAAAGTGCTCTCCGAGTGGGAACCCACATTTCATGTCGTCTCGTTTTACTAACGTATTGTGACCTTCCAGGAAAATTGTGTTCGATTCTGCATCAATAAACTGAGCATGTACAACGCACGCCACCTACAGAAACATACAAAATATAAATTTCACTATTATGTTAAATTCTAGCGATTGTGAAATTATCATCATTTGTGAGAGAGTTACTTTCATGGTTGTGTCAATTCACAAAATTTAACCCTTACCCAGCTAAATTTCTATAATGAACTTGTCCATCTTTCCGTTTGGACAGTATCATCGATTATTAAAAGGGGTGAATACCAGAAAGATACTGACTGAATGGTGAACATTCGTCGCAAAGGCAGAATCAATCATGTCCAGCATGATATGGGTTAACAAATAAAATTCACATTCGTTTTACTTTAAATTTGGAAACATCGATTTCATGTTTGGACTAAAATAACTATTCTGGCAAAAAGCAGGACATTTTATGCAAAAGAAATTTAATGATGCTACAGAATACTAAAGCCACGTTCGCATCAAAGTAATTAAAGCCTTCCTTTCATCAATATATGAGCCGTGCCATGAGAAAACCAACATAGTGGGTTTGCGACCAGCATTGATCCAGACCAGCCTGCGCATCTGCGCAGTCTGGTCAGGATCCATGCTGTTCGCTTTTAAAGCCTATTGGAATTGGATAAACTGTTAGCGAACAGCATAGATCCTGACCAGACTGCGCAGGCTGGTCTGGATCCATGCTGGTCGCAAACCCACTATGTTGGTTTTCTCATGGCGCGGTTCATATGAACTTACAAAGCATGACACGTGTAAACATTTCTATGAGTACCAAGCTCACTTTGAAACTAGCAATAAGTAAAATATATACAAAAGAAAGTTTGAATAAAGATATTTCTTGCAGTAAGTTTTAAGGTATGTTGAACTTTTTTGTGTACCACATACACAATCTTAATTATTGCATAACATTTACAAAAGCATGTAAATTTAAATCTGAGTAGCCTCCCTTTACACATAAAGTCATTTCTTTCAGTAATTGCAAATAAGGCATGTTAATTGATTTTTTTCCCTTTGAAACATGCAACCTGTCATGCATTATGAAATGCGCTTTTGTAGACAAGGATATGTTAGTTTAAAGGTAACAACTCCCATCTGTCACAAATATGCACAAGTATTGCTAATTAACTTTGATCATGTCATAATCTATTAATATTCTGCTTGATCTATTGGGAAATACATGCTTTGCAACTATTTCCTCTATAGAAAATACTGCACCTGTTGGAAGACATGTTAATTATGACCAATGAGACATTGGGAAAAGTTGGTTCAAGACCCAATGAGTTTGTCTCGAACAAGACCTACTGAATTTGTCTGGAATGACATGAAAAGCATGTGATTTACATCAGGGCAATTAGCTAATGTGGGCGAATCATGGCTAATTTTTTAACATAACATAATACTGGTACATGCCTAATGTGGTAAAAAACCTATTTTCACCAAGCTTCTTAGTTTTGCTCAAATGTTGCCATATATAGCATATATGCAAGGAAAGAACTTTTGTTACCATTTCTGCAGAAGCAAGGTCTAGCAAAACAAGTAAGTTTTGTGAAAAAACATGTTTTCATCATATAACACATGTTAAAGTTGGTTAGTGCTTTGATATACTGTTATCTTTGCTTGAAAATGATACTAAAGTTCTTTCAATACATAACTAAAATAATTCAAATACCGTAAAATCATTATTATTTGTGGGCAACTAATTCTGACTGATTTTCATATTTGAGACAGTCCATGAAATGAAATCCCAAATGATTAATTTAAATTCCCACAAGGCTGATGTCCAGAAATTCATGGCCTCAAGAAATTATTGTTTTATGCAGACAATATAAATTGCATGCAAAAAATTCAATTTCACAGTACACCACAAGTAAAATGAGCTGCGCCATGAGAAAATCAACATAGTGTGTTTGCGACTAGCATGGATCCAGACCAGCCTGCGTGGATCACAGCCTGCGCATCCGTGCAGTTTCTCTAATTCCAATAGGCTTTGAAAGCGAACAGTATGGATCCTGACCAGACTGCGCAAATGCGCAGGCTGGTCTGGGTCCATGCTGGTTGCAAACGCACTATGTTGGTTTTCTCATGGTGCAGCTCAAATGTTCTTTATTTCAATTAAGATACGACTACCTATGTACTGCAACAATTTTGTGGTAAAATTGAAATCAATAATGTTGTCTGCTGATGAAAGTTCAAATCTTGGCTACTGTCTACATAATTTATACCTGCATACTAAAACGACTGAACATGATACAAATATTAAAAAGAAAGACTATAAAAAAAACCAAAAAACTCAGGAACAAAAAAGTTGTCTGGGTTTGTGGTGTAAATACTGTTGCTACATTGCTGAATTTTCAAATTCACTTGGCTGTCTTGGCTGAAATGTTTAAGGCGTCGTCTTGGAATGTCCAATAATATCTTGTGTGGAATTGTTGAACATGAATACATCAGAACACACACAACAGCTTACTTTCCAATAATTACCTGAAAAGATCCTTCTTTGATGTGACTAATTAGGTCCTTAGAGTCAAGATAGGAGAAATCAGAAATTCACTTGACAAATTGATCATTTCTTAATGGATTTGTTCAACATTGGAAATGTTTCTTAGATGGTCTATATACTCAAATTTACCTCAAAACAACCCCCTTTGATGAGACTGATTTGGTCCTCTTGGTCGAGATTGGTAAAGCCAGGTATTTTCTTGGCAAAATTGATCACATCTTGTATGGATTTGTTCAGCAGACTTTGGAAGGCGTTCCAGCATACCTCACCAGACTTCAGTGGCCTCCCATCCAAGGCCTGAAATCACAATATTGTATAATATAATCTGCCTGTACATTCCACCTAAATAGATTGCTTTTAAGTACATGAACTTGCACAGATGTTACCTACCAACAGAGTACACCTTTAAAGTTGCACATATCCTCACAATCTATAGTGTCAAGCATATATCTTTCAATCAGAAACTATGTTCATTTGGTTGCATTTGGTTCTGTTTTTCAACAGTTTTTTTTTATTTACTTACTACTAGCTTAGTCTAGACTGTCTATCCCAAAGCAAGTAAAAAAGTTAAGTGCCTGTCATCAATTTTTGAATATTAATTACATCATTATCATGAAATATTTAAACCAGTAGGGCTTAAACTCACAGCTGTGAAGGACAAGTTACTGAAGTCAGTGACCGTAACCACTCAGTCACAAAGGACTGCTCTGTTTCAAAGCACCTCCTTAAACTAGAGTATTTACGAACTATATTCGGGGAAACAAACCTTGAACATTTGTACAGAAAACAATATATTACATCCTATTTCTGTAAATTACATTTCCAAGAAATAACTAATTAGCAACGAAATGTAATAATGTTATTTACACATGTCTATTATCTCATGCAATCGGTATAATTCTAGGAAAACCAACAAACTGTTTTGACATTAATTATAAGACGTAACAAGCCCCGAGGTTAAATGTCTGATTTTAGCTAACTTTGTTAAGTATAAATCGGGAAATGCAAGTAAAAACATGCTTCTCGGACAATCTAATATAATCCTTCTCTGAAATAATGAAAGGCGCTTCACATTTTTTACGTGCTTTGGGATAGACTGTCTAGACATTTAGCAAATTCCGATGTTAAAAAGTAGACTTTTCCAGCCTAATTTGTGGCATTTTTTCTCTCTATTTCTTTCATATAATGTCAAGGAAATAATCAACTTAGTTCCTTAGGATGTCTACCACCATCAATAAGTCTATATTGGATGACAGTCAAGGGACATTAAACCACCACTCCGCAACACTTCTCTGCACATCTTATAAAAGGTCATACAGGCCAAATGTCTAGACAGCATTGATATCAATTTGTTGTTGTTGATCAGTAGATAGGTATGGCCAGACAAAGCTTATTTAATATTGGCCCAAATCGTAGATTGAATCCATTTTGTACAACTAAGCACTTTGGCTGAAAATCTGTCAATTTTCCATTTCCGATTAAACAAACATAAAACACTCAAATACACCATTAATGCCGGACTGTCTGGGTTTCACATAACCTAATGTAAAGAAGAGGGCCATGATGGCCCCAGATCACTCATCTGAGTTTCATAGATTGCTTGAACAATTTTGGTAGAGGGTCTTGCATAATATCTCTGTGAAATTATTCTGAAATTGGGCCAGCATTTTCTGACAAGAAAAGTTTTTAAAGTAGCCACTATATGTATACAGGAAATACTGTATACATATGTGAAAAAGTGACAACCCCCTTTGGTGACCATATTTTTGACAAACTGGAATAATTTCAATGAACCTGGAAACATTTCTGTGATATCATTTAACGCAAAAAATGTAGACTTCAAACAGACAAACATTCTGATCAATGCATATTTTATATATATCTGGTAAATCATTAAACAAGTTTTTCTACAATTTGACCTAATGACCTTAGGCTAATTTTTCATCTAAGTGACCAAGCTACAAATTTATCCTAGATTTTAAAATGACAACTATTCTATTCAATCAACATGAAGATCAAGTACAAAAAGTGACTTTTTGAATGTTAACTAGGTCTCTTTTTAAGATTTGACTAATAATATCCAGGTTTAGAACCTGAAACAGATTTCTTAGTGGTAGAAATTCTGATAAATTTCTATGAAAATCTAATAGAAAGTATGCCTCTTGAGTGTTAACAAGGCTTTTCTATGATGAATTGACTCAGTGACCTAGCTTAAGACCTCAGATAACCCAGTTTAGAACTTGACCTAGATAACACAGAAACAGAAACATTCTGACAAATTTATGATGATCAAATAGAAAATGTGGCCTCTAAGAGTGCCAACATTGACCTTTCCACTTAGTTTTTGAGAAGATGGGTAGAAAATGTGGCTTTTACAGTGTTAAATGAGATTTCCATATTTATTGACCTAGTGACCAAGTTTTTGACCCCAGATGACGAAGTAATGAACTCTTCATAAATTTTATTGAAGGGTACCATTGTAAGATTGGGCCAAAATTCTGATCTCTAGAGAGTTAACAGTCAAATTATTGAAAACATACATGACAGACACAGAGTGATAACAATAGCTTACCTAAAACAATTTGAGCTCAGGTGAGCTAAAAACATTTGCAATGCTACACTCTTAATACACTTACTACCTCTTGCACCTAAGCCTGCTGGCTTAGCGCAATTGGGAGAGCACAGGCCTATGGACTGTGGGGTCAAGAGTTTGATCCCCGGACGGGGCTTATATTCTCTTTGACGATTTGATAGAAGACATTGTGTCTGAAATCATTCATCATCCACCTCTGATTCATGTGGAGAAGTTGGCAGTTACTTGCAGAGAACAAGTTCAGAATCCTGGATCACTGGTTAGTTTAACTGCCTGCCGTTACATAACTGAAATACTGTTGAAAAACGTTGTAAAACCCAAAATAAACAAACCTCTTGCACCTAGATTATGTTTTGCTTGAAAAATGAAAGTCAAGCCTTAAGCCCATGCAACTTTTCCCGTAGTTCTGAATGGGAGAACCCCAGACCACCCTCTGCTATGCAACTTCCACCTTCTACTTCAATAATTAATGAAACCCATGTCTTGCAGCAGGCAAATGCCCAAGTTATTTTTCATTGAGACAATCTGTTGCAACCTGCACCTGATTCTAGTTTGAAGTATTTTGTAATGAGCTGTGTACCAGAAAACCCTGTACTTGTTTGCAAATAAAATGTGTGAAATGTATTAACTGTAGTCAATGAATCCAAGATATTAAGGATTAATGAATATATGTGAGACCCAAAGGTCAAATAATAAAGGAACAATCAGTAGAAAGCCGCTTTATAAAGAAACATTCTATTTAAAATTCTCACTTGCAGGTACTGCATTAATATAGCTCCACAACTTAATCTGTGTTATATACAGATCAAAGATTTCCCAAGATAGATCAAAATAGTTATATTCCCTTTATTTCTTTAACATGTTCTTGCACTTAAGAAACTAGTTTTACACATGCTGAATAACAGAATATTCTGTCAACGCACAGGATGAAGATTTAGTGAGGAAATGGCTTTCACAAACAATATTCACTATTGCTTAATTGAGCCGTGCCATGGGAAAACCAACATAGTGGGTATGCGACCAGCATGGATCCAGACCAGCCTGCGCATCCGCGCAGTCTGGTCAGGATCCATGCTGTTCGCTAATAGTTTCTCCAATTCCAATAGGCTTTAAAAGCGAACAGCATGGAGCCTGACCAGACTGCGCGGATGCGCAGGCTGGTCTGGATCCATGCTGGTCGCATACCCACTATGTTGGTTTTCTCATGGCACGGCTCAATTATTAATCAGGAAATGTGTTGTCACTGTACGCTTTAGCTCAAAACTGTATTTTGAAACATAATTCACATTTACGTCTTGACAAATAAGTTTGATTTTCTTATTTAAGTACGAAAATGAATTTTGTTTAGCGGCATACTCAATGATAATGAAGTATGTACCTGAAAACTGTTGGATTTGTCCATATGTTCTGAAACCAGTCTGTTGATGATACCATCCATTGACTCGCTTCCTTGGTAATTTCTCAGCTTGTAATGCATCTCTTCTAATCTCGGTTTCAGGAACGTAAACGTTGTGTAGAAAGACTCGTGGATTTTGTAAGTAAGCAGTGGGACCGTTAGTCTGGCTTCATCTTCTCGGCTCAGCTGTGGAGTATAACGATTCTGGATAATTGGGGCTACAACTGCTGTGTGATGATCCGACTGAGAATTCTTCAGTTTCTCCCCATTGACCATGGACTGGTACTCAGGAGAAGAAACTCTATTATACTCTGTCTGCACTACTTCTCGATGATAAACGGAAGGAGATGATGCCCGCGGGCTGGCGTGGTCGACATTTCTATGAGTGGATGAATGTGCTGCGTGATAATTAGAAACCATGTGGTCAGAGGACATAGGGACTGCAGTATATGGTGTAGCAGAAGGGGATCGGTCAGATACAGATACAGGACGTCCATCTGAAGCATAACTTCTGGATGATGATGAGCTGTCTGTACTTAGGCGGGAATGTTTGTACACAACCTCGGGATCATCGACTCTGCACTCGGAGCTGGTGGATGGCACATAGGGACGTTTCTTGATAGGACTTCTACTGTGCTTTATACTCTCCTCTTCTTTTATCACTTTTCTCAGATCTAGACTAGTATGTTGAACAATCACAGATTTGGATGACGGGCTATTGCTGGATCGGTCATTCGTATTTTGATCCATTTCATTATCACCTTCGGCAGACATCATGGCAGCAGATGACATCAGGCTACTTGGCAAGTTGGTGAAAGTAGTACTACCAGTAGTTGCTAACTGATGTTGAACCATCATATGTCTGGCTGCGGCAAGTTGTTGCTGAACGGCTAACTGCTGGGCGATGATGCTCTGCTGTGTAAGAGAACTTGGACTACTTCTCGTTGCTGCTATGACAGCAGGATCAAACATGGGCAGATATGGTGACCTACGGTCCTCTATTATACCATCTTCCATCTTCACAGCGAGGGGAGATGGCGGTAAATGGAATGGCAATTGAGACTGCATATTGAGAATGGAGCTCATCACTTGAGCCCTGGAAGATGTGCTGATTAAATTAAGCGGCAGTGATGTACGAATGGCTGAAAGTTGTGGGTCCTGGTTTGCGGAGAGATTTGATTCGTCTGACAAATCAAGGGGTTGATCATTGTCTATGTTTGTAAGATGGGTATGGGGTGCATGACTAGGGTGTGGGGCTTCCAACTTGGGGCTGTCATGTCTAGGTGGGGTGGGCATGTGCCTCTGTCTCGGATAGTTTGGACCACACTCGGCCCTTTGTTTCAGCAGCATTTGTAGGGCAGCTACAGACAGCTGGTTGATCTCTTGTCGGTTAATGTCCACTCCATTAGCATTCAGACCGTGAATAATCTGTGGTGTCTCGTTGTCAGAATTTAGACTTAGCAGGCCATGAAGCGCTTGCTCTGTCTGTTTGTCTTCTATACTGCGGATCAAATCACGCATTTTTCTTGAACGTCTACCCAGTTTGGCAGCTGAAAATAACAAAAGAAATTCTATAAAAAATTCAGATAACTAATCATGCGGTATCATTTAATTTCATAGGCATAAAGTTTCTTTGTTCTGTCAATACATGAATGTGCTGGAATTTTAAAAGATAAAATGATTGGGTATTTCATATTATAATTTCATATTAACTTGTAAAAAAAATGTGCAAAGGGTGAAGAAAGGGATGCCAGCAAACAATGATACAATGTACATATCAACTTGGTCACGGTTTTCAAAATGACATTTTACTACTTATTTTTTTAATGCCGAAAAACAAAGCTATGTTTTAGTTTTGAAATTCATGTTATCATCTTGTTCACAATAATGTCATGAATAAGCACATTAGACATTGGTATCAAAAATTTAACAAAATACAGACAATCTCACTAATTTAAATTCAGTCTTTAGCTACAGTGCACCGCCTCCAGCAAAATGCACTTTCAGTAACCAGTTCACCAAGACAAAGAGAAGGTTCATGTTTAAATACAGAATATTTTGTCTGAATTGCTGTGACAAACCATTACAATTTGACCATTTTGAAACACCATCTTTTCCATATAGTGGCTACAGTTGGCACTGCAATTTTTATACTAATAGTACTGCTATACCCAGTAATCAATCTTATTACTTTAAATATATACCAACAGAAATCTTGAAAACACTAAATCTTTATCTTTTCTTCTTCATTTTCAAATACTTAAATGCATTAATAGAAATCTTTAAAACAATAAATCTTTATATTTTCTTATTCATCTTCAATTATGAGAAATATATGTATATAAATAATTATAGAAAGTGATTTCTCCTTTCATATGGAGATCCCCAAGATAAGTTAGCTGTGTTATGTACGGTATAAATGTCAGACATTTTACCTTTTACAGGAGGCAAGAGCCGAATATAGCTATACTGATTTAGAAACAGTTGTTATTCATCTTTATTTATCGACTTAGACATCCATAAATAAAACCATTTTCTTGGCCGATGACAAGTTAAACTTGCACACTCTACCAGGGGCATCTTTTTTTCTTTTTGCTACTGTCTGCCCGAGATTGATTGAGACGGTATTTTTGCCCACAAAAATGAAAGCTATTTTATCTCCTTGCAACTAATTTCCCAAAACTGTCTTAAATCATAATAATTTCTAATGAAATAGTCTGGATATCGAATCAGGGAAAATCAATCAATTTCACCGGCAACATAATTTGCTCCAGATTTGAAAATGAGGCTTTTTGATAAATAATTCAAGCCCTTTAGCACATGCATCAAAGACACAAGTAGAAAAGCAAGTGAAATGCTCTCTATTTTTTAAACAGGGTACTGCAAAAGTTTGTGAAAACTAATCAGCAACTTCACAGCCATTATGAAATGTTCGTTTCTGTTGGTGAAAGCTTCTAAATTAAAAGCAGAGACCAACCTGCTTTAGAATACATCAGGTTCCGGATAAACTTTAATTAAAACTATCAATGTTTCTAGCAAAAGTAATCCGTATGTTAGAAAGATTTCTTGGCATGTTAAAATTTACCTTAAATTCACATAAAAATTTCTATATTGCAGTAATTTTGTATTATATAAAAAAAAACCTGAAAATACCTTTCCCCGCTACTGTTATACAAAAATGTAATGACCTGATGCAGGCCTGAAATCCCTGTGTATTTGACTGCCCAGTTACCTCTGAACAAAATGCAGAAAGGTTAGTTGTCTCGTTAAAACCATATTTGGATACTGGCAGAAAGTAGTAATCAAGACATTCTGTGTAAGTTTCATGATGGTTGTTGTAGAAATGTGACTCCTAATGTCTTGATATATTCAAGAGCAATAACTCTGATGTTATAAGTGCATAAGTTTATGAACAGCACAAGAAAGGAAGCCTGAAATGTGTTACCAGTAATATTGTTGATGGACAGACAATAGATAGAGGACAAACGGATAGATGGTAATTACAAGAGCACAATAGCTTTCATCTGAATATTTATCATTTGATTAATTGCTTACCTGAACGTGACATTCCTAATGCTAAGCATTTCTGTAGTCGGCAGTACTGACATCGATTTCTAGTTAGTATAGTTATGTCACAGTTCTTGTTATAGAAGCACTTTTTTCTTGCAGGGTCTCCAACATCTTGCAAAGCCCGTCGGAAAAAGCCCTTGCATCCCTCACACGCCAGCACACCATAATGGATACCAGAAGACTTGTCGCCGCACACCAAACATTTTAGATTGTTGCTGACAGGACTCGCCTTAGGACCGGGAACTGAAAACAGAAAAAAATAACCATAATACTGCTCTTCTCTTTAACATGCTCTGAACAATATTTTGATCAAAACAAGAAATTTTTACAACAGGACCAAGAAATTTCTGAAATTTAAAGGTTATTTTTTATATCAACAAGATTGTTTATCCACTCAAACAACAAGTACTTTCATTAATTTGTATCAATAAGACAGCTGCACTTTCAATTAACCAAGGTAATTGGCGACTGTTCTTAAATATGGATAAATGCCTCCAAATAGGTAAACAAGAAGGTCATGATGACCCTATATCGCACATCTGTTAAACTTGGCCTAGGAATCATCAAGATAAACATTCTGACTAAGTAGCTTTTCCCTCGATTTGAGTGGTGACCTAGTTTTTGACCCTAAATGACCTAATGTCAAACTTAGCCTAGGAATCATCAAGATGAACATTCTTACCAAGTTTCATGAAGATAGGGTCATAAGTATGGCCTCTAGAGTGTTGGCATAGCGATCATCAAGACAGATGAACATTCTGTGCATGTTTGTATCAAATCAAAGCATAAATGAAACTCTAGATGGCCTAAAGGGCCAAATTAGAAAATTTTGCCCCTTTCAACGGCAGTAACTCTACAACCCATGAAGGAATCTAGCCGGTTTTCGAAAGGAACCATGGTCTTATGTGTGTAAGTGTGGTTAAAATTGAATGTAAAAATGTCACTTCTATCATGTTCATAAGGTAAAAAATAACAAATTTTGGCTCTTTCAGAGATCAATCAGGGGCCCTAATTCTGGTACCTATGATTGGATCTGACAGATTCATCATGAAATCCAAGACCTATTGTTGTTAAAGATACTTTGCAAGTTTGTATCAATCAAACCATAAATGAAGTCTCTATATGGCTGCAAAAGTCAAAATAGCAAATTTAGGCCCTTTAAGGGGCCATAACTCTGGAACCAATGATGGGATCTTGCCAGTTTTTGAAAGGAACAAAGATATTATGCCAATACAAGTTGTGTGCAAGTTGGATTTAAAAACGGTTGCAAAATGTGGTCTTAATCATGTTCACAACCCAAAATAGCGAAATGTGGCCCTTTAAGGGGCCAGAACTCTGGAACCCATGACGGTATCTGATCAGTTTTCGAAAGGAACTGAAATATTATGCCAATACAAGTCGTGTGCAAGTTCGATTAAAATTGATTGCAAAATTTGGTCTCTATTGTGTTCACAAGAAATTGTGGACAAGACGACAACGGATGGAGGGCGATCACAAAAGCTCACCTTGTCAAGTGAGCTAAAATTAGCAGCACAGGCATGCATGTAATTCTAGAAACTTTACATAGATGAGGATGATCCTACAAAATATATCAAAGGTAGAAAAAGCAATTAATGTACATCTGTGCATGAAGAAAGAGTAGTTCAAAAGTTTTATCTTTCTTTTTACTGCAAACCTGGGGGATGCATCAATATTTATGTCCCAATCTGTGATTTCATCAACAAAGATGAGACTAAAATAGGTCTTTTACATAAGGTGACATATTGCCATTGGGGGAATGTTTAATTATGTGACAATCTCAAGATTTCTTGGTTAATGTCTGTAATTAAGTGTGCTGATGCAACAGATTGCCTTAGTCTCACTATACATTCAGTACAAGAAATTTTCTATATAATCTAATTATATTGACAAATATAGGACATTAAATGATGGCAATGTTGGTACAAAAAAAATCTGCAGCAACAGTGACTGCTTACAAGGTGTTTTTGTCTTTTAATTTGGAATGAAACGGTATGTCTTAATTTTTTTAAGTCTAATTAATTTGATGAGGCAACCGCAGCCAGATAGTGTTTTGATGGTTAATGCAGCTATCTTCCATGCCATAAAAGGTTTGACAGTCAATGTCAAATCAAATGAGTGAAAGTGTCAATATCAATTCAGCTAACTTAAAATTTCTTCAACAATGTATTCCATATCACTATGACTAATGAAACCACAGGAATGCCCTACTTTTTACTCTCTTTCCACGTAATATTCTCTACCTAACCCTTACCATGCTAAATTTCTATAATGGACTGGTCCATCTTCCAATTTGGGCAGTACCATTTATCATTTGAAGGGGTGTTTACTAAAAATTTACTGACTGAATAGCGAACAGTGCAGACCATGATCAGACTGCACGGATGTGCAGGCTGATCTTGGTCTGCACTGGTCGCAAAGGCAGAATCACTTGCCGCCAGCAAGCTAAGGGCCAAATACATTCTCTTCATTTACATCATAGCCTATTCCATTTTTTCAGTTGTTTTTTATAATCTTTTCATGAGTAGCTGACTTGAATGAAGAAATGAAATGAAAGGAAGAAATGTTTCCCCGACATAACAGCTTTAGGCTCATTAATATGTGATAACAACCAGGCCACTGCGGCATAAAGAAAAGATGTTTCCTTGACATGAATCATTCGCACACAAACATCACACGAATTATATCCTCATGCGATAAATCTATTTTTGGCAACATGAAAATATCATGAAGATGTACTTTACGCCTATAATCATGGTACAGAGTAGAGACCGCAAACATTGATTTTTATTCAGATTAGATCGTGTTCTACATTGCTTTACAGTATTTATTCTGTTACTACTTGATCCGACCTGACACCCACACAATATTCTAACTTATTTAGGAACTATATATATTTATATGTATTATAAGGTTCATAAACTCCATGTATAGCAGTTATCTGGTTAATGACTGGGTCAGTATTAAATGTCAAAAATTTTTTTAGATAATAAATATAATTATCTTCTGTCAGCAAAGCTTCCTGAGAAAACATTACTAATGCTTTATGTTGTGGTTCAGACTGAATGAGCAGCTGACATACTGTTACAGAATAACCTTACTTGCACAAAGTTCATTAAAATTTCTTTATTTCTGCTAGAATAATTAAGTTCAAACTAAACCAGGCAACCTAGTTCACAGACAGTGCAAACACTTGCATCAAAAGCATTATTGTCTGACATTTTAACTATCTGACTCACTGACCTTCCACACTGACAAATATAGCCAAGCAGTATCCTAGAGTCAATTGGCAAGATTTAATGAACCAAACAAGGTCAAATCTAGGTCACTTTCACTGTTAATTAGGGCCAGACAGATAGAAAACAGGGTCATCGAAAAGACAAGGTCACTATGGCCACTCAGCCTTGATCAATAAACAATGTATTGCATTTCTTTTCACAAAGTACTTTTATAAGTACAGAGAGAAGTACAACGCTTTATTTCTACAATGGACTGGTCCATCATCCAATTTGGGCAGTACCATTTATTATTTGAAGGGGTGTTCACTGAAAATTTATTAACTGAATAGCAAACAGTGCAGACCATGATCAGCCTGCACGGACGAAGGTTAAGGATATTACAGCCAGATATAGCTAAGTAATGACTTGAGTGAGCTTTATAGACTTTACAACTGTATTTCTTACATTTTTCCCCAAATAATGAAACCATTAAATCAATTTAATCTCAATTAAAGCTTTGTCAGAAGGAAGAGACAATTCATACTTGAATCTCTTTCCATTAAAACCTTATATTATTTCCATTCCTGAGAACACGTTTTAGACCTATTTCATTTAAATCTTAAAAAAAAAAAAATCTACTACCAACTTTTGTAACTTTTAATGGGAATGTTAATAACAATTTCAGCTTAGAGCAGCTTAAATTTTAGAAACCGAAACTGTCGGACTGAATGCCTATGATCTCAAGACCCAATTCCCAGAACCAGTAGCTCAACTTTTCCACGACCTCTCTCAAGGACATATTACATATTGTAGTGTCTTTCTTGTCTAGATATACTTATAATAATTGATACATCCGGTTGTTATGTAAGTGGCAAGATGCAATCTTCTATTCAAAACAACATTAATGACCCATCATTGTGAGACTGAGATCCTACACAGTCATATCCTAAAATACATTCAGCGTTCTTGGTGATTTTCATAAATCTGTGTGCATTACAGGATATAACAGCAGTTTTTGTAAAATTGAATATAATTTTAAATGTGAATATCTGGCATAAATCACTGCTGTTTTATTTCCAACAGACCAACATTCCTGAGTTTCCTCCCTTTGAGGAAAATCTGCCATTTGCATATATTTGCATGAAGGGTGATGAGTTATCTCCCTCAGAAAAAATTCTTTCATTTGCACATGTTAGTAATTATATTGAAGCTATTGAAAAGGCACAAAATGAAAATTGCTTAAGGTTGTTAAAAAAATAGTTTCAAAATATTCTTCTATTTTGATATTGTCCCTTTTTAAGGGATATACTTAAGCATTGGTGCAATTTCAGATTGAACTTGCAGAACTAACAAAACTCCAGGCAAATTACTTCATCTGTCACTGTGTCATACAACATTATGGAAGAGGCAGCACTAGAGATATTAGCAATGATGTAGCTGATGTATACTGTGAAATCATTAAATTTCGTGGGCATGAAATTTCGTGGTTTTGGTAAAAACGGCAATTTCGTGGGAATATGAATTTGTTGATTTCAACTTTTGAACATAAAATGAATGGAAATTTTACTTGTTCGTTGGGATTAAATTTCATGGATTGACTCAACCACGAAATCCACAAAAATTAGTCCCCCACGAATATTAATGATTTCACAGTAATACAAACAATAACACATCAGACAATATGATAAGTATGTCTGACAATAACAAACTGATGGGGCTTTATGTTTGTCTGACAGTTACTGCAGGAATCATTAATTTAGTTACCATAAAATATCAGGATACTGTCATAACAGCTTTTTCCTGCAGATATAAATTCCTAACATTAAAATTGTAAGATAATGGACATTTTAAAATAATGGACGTTTTATCATTCAGTTTTTGGGGGTTTGTCATGATTACGAAATCCTGGTAAATATGAAAGTCCCCTACGAATATTAATGATGTAACATTACTGTCAAAGACCACTCACAAGTGTTGTTGGCTGTGATTCACTGTGACAAGGAATATTGTATCCTTGCATGCAACACCTACATTACAAGACGTTTTTCCTCCACTAATGATGAAAATTACCGATATTTTCAGATCAAAATGAGTATGTAGGTTATAACTTTCTAGATTATGTATACAGACTCAATTATCTCCATATTATATTCTGATTACAAGGATTAATTGCCTTCAATTTCGTGTCATAGCACTATTTTCAGTCACTTTACAGTTACTCTATACAATAGACTGCAATGATGTCTACAATAACTGTATGCACAAGGCTCACAGGTTATAAAACTGAATTGGTAATCCAGACAAAAAGTGTTCTAACTATCAGAACGTATCAAACAGATGCTGGTCTCCATACAGCATCAGAGCATCTCCTGAACCCTTAATCAATGCCATGAATTATACTCACCAAACCATACTGTTTGTTATCACTCAGTCAAACAAAAGAAACTTTGTCTAGTATGCAAAAGAACTTGGTGGACCACCTTTTACAGCATACTTCAATCTTTGTAAACCTAACCAAGCACAAGCCTCTTGTAATGGAAACTGGTGGATAAAAATTATGATTTCAAGCCGAGGTGAGATAGATATGTGTAGACTAGGAACGGTTCAACCACAAACCTGCTGCAAGCCAGTCAATAACTTCTTCACATGAAAGAATTCTACACACTTGGTGTGTTTTGAACCCACAGTAAATAGAATCAAGTGAACTTGAACTAAGCAACTTTTACCACAACGGACATGAAAGTCAAAGCATTCATATACCTCCCATAAAAACTGCAGCCATGACAACTTATTGACCAGTGTATAAGAAAGTAATTAATGAGGTTGTAGAAGACACTGAGTCAATATTTGATGAATCATGTGGTATTTACAGAACATGATACAGAATGACACAGAAACAATTTACTACTTCCTTACTCATCACACTGCAGACTTTCTTATCAAATTGTTACAGAAAAAAATCACTCTCAGAATCAGAGCTGTCTAATTTCTTTGTGATGAAAGTATTGCATGTTTAAAGGCTTTGAAACTGAGTTTTATGTGATTTTTATTAGCATCTGAAAAATCTGTTTGATGATGATGACAATCACCAGCAGCATCACTGATGTGGCCTACACCAGTTTTGGTGTCATTTTCATTATCAGCAATAGCATCATCTTTATCAACATTATCACCAATCTGAGCAGCAGCAAAAGCAGCATAAATGGAGTCAACTTCATTACCATCACTTAGTATCATAATTTGGTGTTTTTTATAATTTACTATTAACATTCTGTGCAAGTAAGATGGCATTGAATAAAAATCACAAATTCAATCATAACTGGCACAATACAAAAACTCAAAAATTTAGCAGAGAAGTGTTAATTTAAAATTTTGAATTTTTACGTTCAAAAGTTGCATACCGTAAGCTATTTCTTTCATGACAAGTTACTTCTTTATTACTAAATTAATATTACAAGTGTGCAATGCATGGTATGATGCACCGGAATTTATAATACATGTTTCATGTAGGAAATGGAAATTCTGGCCAGAAATAAACATTACAGCATGCTAAAATACTTCTGAAGGCACTCCTTTAACATACTTCCTCATGCGAAATCTCTATGGTCTGTAACTGTTCACCTTCTTGTACAAAAATACACTTGCTTAAAATAGATATGACAGCATTGCTAAAAGCCACTCCTACGCAGGTAGATAAATACGGTGACTTTCATTTGGCACTAAACCTCCATCAACAGCAACTCAAATTTAGACTGACACCACTGGTACAAAGTATAACACAATGATGCAACCTAGGACAGAACTATATCCAAAAGTTCCGAAACCAAGGAGCACCTGTAAGTATGTATCAATGGATCTGATTGGCCTGTGCTTGTTTTTAATATGCATTATCTTAATTGCCACACATAAGACGACACTTTAGTTAGACAACACTGTATAGTCGAACTTACACTAACAAACAGAAAAAGTGGTATTACATGAAAAAAAAAGCATTTCAATAATTTATATTTCATAAATCTAAACCAATTCTGTTAGTTACTAATACTTTTTCATTTATTTTTCTGCAGGGGAAGTAATGATCTCCATTAATGGTAGAAACAATTTTATTAAAGGTGTACATTTTGAGGAAACCGACCAATCAAAGAACTGTTTACATATCAAGAGAAAAAAGACTGCCCAAAATTTTTCCATAGCGCAGCATGCAATGAAGACGTGTCTAAAATCATGTTCTGGAATGATGGATAGATAAAAAAATGAGGAAGAAACTTTAACTTGTTCAAGACATGTGATTCATAATGAACACAGTCAACTGAGTCTCGTTAATCCGTCTGTACCAAGTGACCTCTGTATCTCAAAGGACGCATTACGGACAAATGTTGTAATAGTGAACTTGTATCGCATGTGCATACCGTCTAGCAAAGAAAATGTACTTTCAATGGATAAATGTGCAAATATATTTAAAGGTGATATAGAACCAAAAAACACATGAACTGGATCAATATCCTATATTTATCTCCCTTGGTGTGCCCTGTGACCTATTTTCTGACCTATCATAACTGAGGACCAAACAGCTTTGTCATGATTTTGCAATGACCATGAATTCAGAGTGCTAAAAATTATGGAATCATACAATATATTACTTTTTAAATCACGCCATCTTGTTAAGTTGGCCTCCTGAAATTAATATTCAATAAATTCAATAAATGTGTCTGCAACTTTCAAACAAGATTAGGTCAAATACCTTTAAAGAACTTTGCGATTCCAATCAGTGGAAATCTGAATCTGTCTTCAATCTGAATTTTAATGTATTTAACTGGGGAAGGCTGGAGGGTATAAACAAGAAACAGAACACAAAATCTTGTTAGAAAGCTTTCAGAAAGAAAATCTTTCAAGTTATTAAAACTCTAAGTAAGAAGACTACCATAGTTAAGAAAGGGGGTTTTAATATATCAAAACTTGTTATGCGACTTTGCAAATTATTTCCAGGTAATGACAGTTAATCCTTGTACAAGTCTTTCCAAGTAAGAAGTAATTAGCCTATCTCAATGAAGTATTTTTGAATAACAACTTATTTTACTTGTAATTTAAGAGTACCAAGAGTGGCGAACTGTCAAAATATATGCTCATCACAGTAAATTAATTTTCACTTCTAAAAGTACTCCACTTTTGTCAATTATCAGTTTTGACTAATTCAACGTCGTAACTACAGAGCAACAAAAACTATCCATGTGGTTATCGAACTTGACCAAGAGAAGTTTGGTGAACACGGATAAGAATTATTGTTTAAGTAATTAAGTGGACACTCATTTTTCACAATTTCAAGTAACTCAAGGGCCGCAATTCAAGAGTATCTGGGAATATACAGCTGTCATTATCAACCTTGTTTGATGTTATGCCAATAAACACTGTGACCAAGAACAGCAAACACTAATAATATGATAAAAAATACTCAAGTTAAACAGCAGACACTGTCAATTCTCTCGATTTACAAAATTTTGTGAGCCATAACTCCAGGAATCTTAGAGGATTCAGATGGTGATTGAACTTGGCTGAGATTTTATACCCATGAACACTGGATAAGTTTGAGTGCAGACACTGCCAATTCTAATAATAATTAGTACCATAATTCATCAGCCATAACTCCAAAACCTCTGAGTATATGGCCAAGACATTTTGCTCAAACACATTGTGACCGTATTTGGTGAACATGTTGGATATAAACTGCATACAACTTAGTGGATGCTTCCAGCTGCAGGTGATCACATAGAAGTCATCCTGTTTCACATGCATATAAAAAGTGAAGAAATCATAATAAATAATAAGAAGATTTGAACAAATCCCAAAACTCACTAGTAAGCGAAGAATACAATCTAAGTGGTATCTAAATACTGCGGTACATTTTTTTTTTGTATCAATATGAGCAATAATCTAGATGGCTTGTAATCCTAATTAAATTTCAAACCTATAACCCAAGTAGCCTTGTCTGTGACGTTGACCTTAGAGAGTTGCAACACACTTCATTATGCTTGCTATATTATGCCTAACTTTTAGTCAAGATATATGCTAATAAACAGTGAAATTTCGGGGAGATGAAATAACAACTGAGATTTGATATGCTCCTTCCGACTGACACCTTTGCTGTAAAATTATTAAGCGACTATATATTCCCACATAACGCAATTTGACCTTGGTATTCTGTACTTTTTTGCCTCTATTTTGTAGTTAAAATCGATTCCAAAGAGTATTTCACGAAACCATTCCTAGCGTGCAAGCTTGCGTCTGGCGCATACATGCACACCATTTAGATTTCATAGACTATGAAGTAATATAACCTTTGTGTATGATATCCATAAATTAAGGAGATTAAACCAGGACACACAAGTGCATTTAAATTATAGAGAACATTATCATGCTCACATGCACATATGCACAAAACTGGGACTTAGTGACTTTGTTTGTTTACGCCTATCATTGTAATATATTTGTTCAAGTCTAGAAATTCGATATGATGAGTCCAATTTCACAAAATTGTCGCTTGTAAAAGTTACTTCACAAAAGTTTTTTTGACTTAAAGTGCTGATTTAAGCACAGATATTGCTAAATAGCAATTAAAACAGCACTAAAACATAACAAACATTTTTTTTTTCATTTTTAGCTTATCTGATTTTTGAAGAAAAAAAAAGGTATTGTTTCAGCATTGGTATTGGCATTGGTTTAGACTTGTTCAGGTCCACTTATTCTTGGAAATTGTAAGAGCTACAATTCTGACACTGTGCACTTCACTGTTCATTCATTACACCAGAACTATAACTCTCTCTTGCATTATGTCAGAATTAAGGCACATTTTTAACACAGAAAATGGGTATATCTTGGCTGTTTCTTTGTTTATGTTTCCTTTTCTTGAACAGTATAGCTTTGAAATGTTATACAGTATTTCATCATCTATTATTAGGTGAGTAAAAAGGCCAAGAACCATAACTCTTCTTGCATATTGCCTTATGTCAAGCACACTTAAACACAAGCCTTTTTTTTCTTTTACTTTATCAACCTTTAAGTTTCAGTTTGCTTTCTAGCTTCATGGGAATGGAACTGAGTAAGTGCATGTAAGTATTGAGCATGCAATCACAACCATAGCCCATACTGACCCTTAATATAGGTAAGAGAAGCTAAAAATATCTTTCACTTTAAGATCCGAGACAAAAAAAGGGAATATTCTTCTTTATGTACAATCAAGAAGTTAATCAAGGTTTGTCTCCCACGTCACTGATACATATCCCACAATTCTATTAGTGATAACTGACCTAACACAATGTCCTTTTTAAACAGAATGTCACAATTATAGAAAAAAGAAATATCGACCTTACGTGCAAACAGTGAGCTAAATTGGTTTTCTATTTCTAAACTGAACCATGACAAATATCCTTACAGAGATTCCATCGAGGGATAATATTTCTCCGTTGTAAATTGGTGACATATTTCTAAAGTGGGGTGAATCAAGTACGTTGCTAAAGGTCAACAATAACAGTCACCCGAACCAATCACTACCAGTCCATTTTAGCTCAATGATAGCAGGCACGGACCTGACAATGAAATGTGACCTACTAATTTAAGTTTACAGACTTTTAACAAAAGCCGGATTTCCGTTGTCGTAGATAATAAATATTTATGTGATTTTTACCTATGTCTATTTGAAGTCATCTAGGTCACAGTAGTTGACGTTAATCGAACAATGAAATTTTTAGGCTTAAAAATTCCCTAAAGTCATTGAAAAAGTTTCATGTTGCAAAGTTTATCTACAAATGTACTTTTGATAAGCCTATCCTGTTCAAATGCAAAAGGAAGCTAATATGATAACCATATTATATTGTCAGCCGATATCTTTAAGAAGGTAATATAATAAATCAAATTGTATTTACTAGTACTTGTTTGTTTGTTCGGTCAGAGTTAATAAATACTTTCTGAAGAATATTAATTAAACATTAAAGCTCACTACAAACTGTCCTAGTTTTTTGTACTGGAGTGAACATGACCAGTTGTTGGACAGCAATAGTTACATGTTAATAACAAGGCTTAAGTCATGGTTTTTGGTCAACAATGAAAGCAATTACCATATTATAAAATTGATTTAAAACGTAACAGAAAATATTTAACAATGGCAATGTTATATATACTAGACCTTAAAAATTGTACCATTAAGGACATTTGCATAATCTGGCATCTGAACTTATGGCAGCCAGTACTATTTAGAACAAAGACTGCTCGACACCATTTTTAACTTTGATAAACTCCAGCTTAAATGTCATTATTCTTGAACTTAACAATTTCATGTTGTACTTTTGGCCACCTGCTATTTGGTCCATTATTAAGACCGCTTCAAAATTCAAAAGGTTAAAAAGTTCAGTAAGTAATCTAAATATTATTATAATCATGTCATAAAATGAAAACCTCTCCATGCGGGTCAAAGATAACATTGTATATTCGTAACGTCATGACTTAATTAGACCAAAAGCTGTCAAACTGACACAGTTTTTTTCTTACATTATCAGGCCACTTCATACATACTTTCATGGTGACACTATTCAAATTTACTATCTTGCACCCGATCTCCTAATATAAAGGAAGTATGATACAGTTGCACGTATGCATAAATTTCAAGGTTAAAATTATCAAATCCATTTCCGCCAAACTTTTAAATTTTTCTCCATGATTTAATTTTGCGCTACTTCTTAAAACATTTTTCACTTTATTTGCTCACAGCATAATTTATGTACAAAATAACATCATTCTTACCCTATGTATATGATAATATAGTAACTGAGACATGACAGTATAGCTGTGATAAATGCAAAACGCATACTAAAAAATAAATTTATTCAATGTAAACAACTTTTGAACAAAATTGTAATATTTTCTTTTGTTCAGCAAACATTTAACAAAGGCACTTTTAAGCGTAACACTCAAATTAAGCTTTAATGAGCCTGATGAATACAATGCAAAAATGATGCACTTTCAAAAGGTAAACTTCGACTAAGTGGAAGGATTTCAAGATAAATTTTAAACAAGAGCACCGCCTTGCGGGTGCTGATGCTCATCTGATTTTTTTTGTGTAATAGAAATATTGTACTACCCATGACTTTCTAAGTCTAAAAAGGGTCATCATTCTTGCAAAAAGCAGGATAGAGTTATGTTTCTTGATGTTTAGTGTCCACTTATGATGGTGAAAAACTGTTGCAAGTTTTAAAGCAATAGCTTTGATAGTTTATGAGAAAAGTTGACTTAAACATAATACTCAACCAAGAAAATGATTTTCTAAGTCCAAAAGGGGCAATAATTATTGCAAAAAGCAGGATGGAGTTATGTTGCTTGCTGTACAGGGTCAGCTTATGATGGTCAACAAGTGTTGCAAGTTTCAAAGCAATAGCTTTGATAGTTTAAGAGAAAAAGTTGACCTAAACATAAAACTTAACCAAGAAATCTGATATTTTCTAAATACAAAAGGGGCCATAAATCTTGCAAAAAGCAGGATGGAGTTATGTTTCTTGCTGTACAGGGTCAACTTATGATGGTGAACAAGTGTTGCAAGTTTTAAAGCAATAGCTTTGATAGTTTAGGATAAAAGCTGACCTAAACATAAAACTTAACCAAGAAAACTGATTTTCTAAGTCCAAAAGGGGCAATAAATCTTGCAAAAAGCAAGATGGAGTTATGTTTCTTAATGTACAGGGTCTGCTTATGATGGTGAACAAGTATTCCAAGTTTCAAAGCAATAGCTTTGATAGTTTGGGAGAAAAGTTGACCTAAACATAAAACTTAACCAAGAAATCTGATATTTTCTAAGTACAAAAGGGGCCATAAATCTTGCAAAAAGCAAGATGGAGTTATGTTTCTTGCTATACAGGGTCAGCTTATGATGGTGAACAAGTATTCCAAGTTTCAAAGCAATAGCTTTGATAGTTTAGGAGAAAAGCTGACCTAAACATAAAACTTAACCAGGCAACGCCGACACCGACACCGACGCCGACAACCGCTCATGTGATGACAATAACTCATCATTTTTTTTCAAAAAATCAGATGAGCTAAAAAAACTTTTCACCTTGAATTAACATACTTCATTGTAGACCTGCTGATAGGTATGAGTACGGTATGACACAAAATCGATTACATTAGACAAGTAATTTCATGTATATTTCATTGTTAAGTGCATGCAGTTACATTGCAGTCAATTAAACAATCAGTACTTACAAGACCTTAACCCTTACCTTGCTAAATTTCTATAATGAACTTGTCCATTTTTCAATTTAGGCAGTACCATTAACTTTTTAAAGGGGAGTTTACAAAAAAGATACTGGCTGAATAGCGAACAGTGCAGATCATGATCAGACTGCATGGGCGTGCAGGTTGATCATGATCTACACTGGTTGTGAAGTCAGAACCGGTCATGTCCAGTATGGTAAGGGTTAATAAATAATTTTAATATCAACATATTCCAAATCAATCTTAATTGAGCAGATATATAATATAGGACTGAGGATGTGGGTCGTGTACATGTGTGCTGATTCTCTGTGAGTCAATATTTAAGCATCAGTAACCACAGGTAATTCAAGACAGCAGGTAACTGCGGACAAGCATACGAAATCCCATCAATGATTTATTTTTAAAAATCTTTTTAAATGCTGCATAATTAATGCATCATTAAACTTGATTAGAATTTTAAAATGGGCCATTTGTAAACAAATATAAATTTTACACGAATACGCCCATAGCAACCTAATAAAGTACGCCCCCTTGCCGTCAGACAACATAATGATGCATGTAATTATTGTACCGTGTTGCATATTGTGCACACATTAGATTGTAAGGTCAGACTGGGTGCAGTTTATACATACAATCTGTCTGGAAGGCAACAAAAATACCTCTCTTTCATGTGTTATTTAGGCAAACAAATACAAACAAGTTCGATTATGTGCCGATGTTTACATGACATTTGAAAGGTAACATCTAACACTGCAGTTAAAAATCCATTCTTGTCTATAGAAATAGGTTATTGTCTATACACAAAGAAATGGGTTAAAAGGTGTCCCATAAATTTATTTGCATAATGCAAAATTCTATGAAAAATACTTTTTTATAACCTATATATTTCACATATAAACATGCAACATGATATTATACTGAATACAGACTATTCTATATACAAAGGTAAAACAATTATGTCATCCTGCCCTATATCTGGACTTTTAACCCTTACCCTGCTAAATTTCTATAATGAACTTGACTTTCTTTCAATCTGACTGTTAAAAGGGGTGCTTACCAAAAAAATACTGACTGAATGGCAAACAATGCAGATCTTGAACAGACTGCAAAGATGTGCAGCTAGGCTGATAAGATCTACATTGTTTGCAAAGAACCAATCGTGTCCAGCATTATAACTGTTAAGGAAAAGTTTTTTGGCCTTATTGTATCCATTTTGAAATGAAAATTTTAATGTGCCCTCTATTTTTTTGAATTATTTCCAAGTCAAATTTTACAGCTTTATTCTGATTTGAAGGAGGGGTTCTTAACAATGCCCATAAATATCAACTGTATCAGGGATGGAGAGCAATGACGCAATTCCATCGTGGCATTATTTTCACACAATTCAAATATCATTAATAGGTGTTTAAAAAAAGACCATTTATCTGAACCATATATTGCCGGCATTTACGTCAATGTCTCAAGTACACAATCAACTATGAAAGAAATCCTCCCTATTTTTCACCTACATAAAATAAATAACTACCATAGTTGACAGAATATTTTGAAACCTGAAATCATTTGATCAAATATAGAAAACTGTCTGTCTTCAAAGACCACAAAAGGAATAAAAATGCAGACATATTTAGCAAAAGACTTGACTTTTTTCCTCACTCAAAGGCTACCATTTCAGATCTATTTTCAAATTTGACATCTGACATTTTTCAGTATTTTAGCTTAAATTTGGCTGGAACTTGGATTCTGTATATTTGTCTTATTTCTTCTTTCAAAATCAGGTCATGAACAAATAGCTACAGAACTGTGACTTCACGAATTACCCTACATGATAATTTTTGTAGTTAAGGGTAACTTCACATTAATAATCCTTCGCATTCTTTTTGGTCTATATACACAAATAATATAGTAACAAGAATTATAACTACCAGAATCTTTATTTTTTTATAAAATTAATGGTACCCTAAAAAGAAGGGCAAATTTTAGTAACATCACTGACATTAATAACAACTAGAGCTATCACTTAAGGCGATTAATACCCACAGATGCTGCTTTGGTATGGGGAAAGTAAAATGATGACTGTGATCATAACCGTTGAATTTCAAGCATGACCTTGACCTTGGACGTAATGACCATGGTTATATGCTCTGAATGTCATCTGGATAAGGTTAACAATAATACTGCTTTTTTATGAAATTCATTCAAGTAGATTAGAAAATATGGAGTGGACAGAAATTTAAGCTATCTGACATTTGACTTTTAACGTTTGACCTTAAACCTGGGTTGTTTGCTCTGCATATGGTCTTCATGGGGTAAATAATGGTAGTTTTCTGAAAATCTTCCTAGCTGTTAAGAAGATATGGAACAGGCAAAAATTTGAACTTTTTGAAATGTTACCTAAAAGTATGACCTTGACCTTGGATCCAGTGACCTGGGTTTCAAGCTCTGTATGTCAACTTGGTAAGGACACAGGTAAAGAACCGATCTTAATTTTTGACAATCTTCCCAGCCATTTGGACATCATGAAGCGGATGATAAATTCAGCTATTAGACATCTGATCTTCAAGTGTGACCTTGACCTTGGACCAAGTTATTTCCGCCTTGTGGTCTGCATGCCGCCTTGATTAGGTTAAAAACTAATGCTAGTTTTATGAAAATCTCCCAAGTAATCAAGAAGATACTGAGAGGAAACAAAGTTATTATATAATAATATATTTTACCTTTAACCTTCAAGAGGTGAGGTATATAAAAACACCAACATTTTCCAAGAGGTTTAGACATTATGCAGTGGACACAAAATAAAGCTATTTGACTTTGACCTCCAAGTGGGAGCTTGATCTTTGACCTGGTGACCTGGGTTGTGCAGTTTGCAGCAGTCTTAATGAAGTTAACAACTGATACTAGTTCTAAGAAAAATCTATCCGGGATTAGAAGACACGGTCAGAGAAGACAAAACAGAAGGACCGGCCAAAGGATGAACATGCATGACCCTTAAGATAGGCTCCATGTACTTTTTATCTGGGGTATAATAATTCTTGGCCATACTTCAAGATTTGAAGAAAATAATCTGCATCAATGGGCACGGCAATAAATGTGTAGAAATTCTGTCTGACATGTTAATGCAGTAAATGTATTTTAGGTTTTTATTATCTATTGAAAAATACAATTCCTTTTCTCATTCTATATTGATTCTGACTACCATTTCTTACATTGCCAGCAAAATTACTTCTGTTAAAAGAATAATGTGAACAACATGACAAAGGTAAGATCGTGACGGTGTGGGCACCAAGAGCAGTTTGATGTTTGGGGAGAAGAGGTGTGTGTAAAATGCTGCAACCATATATGGTAAAAGCAGACATAAAGGTATGTGGTCATTACTGTAACAGGTGTCATGCATTGGCTAACACTTCTGGTAACAAAGGTAACAGTATTTGGTCATCTTCTGAATATCTTCTCCAGTATTTATTTTGTCCACATACTGGATCAAAATTCTAATTATCAGTATAAGCATCATTATTACTATGGTAACATATACAATCAGGAATCTAAAACACTGATAACAGCATTAATACCCTTAAGTCAGTGATAGCAGGTTTGGGGACAGCATGATATATTTTGACAGGGATGGCAATTAATAAATACCAGAACATAATCCTGAGAAGCTGAACAAGCATGATTGTCTAATAGTGTCTAAAATACCTTATGAATCTGTAACTTTCCCCAATTCCTTAAAGTCATTTTGAAAAGCCCTTGAAATATACAAGCTGATAAGAATCAAGGATATAAGACACCTTTTCTGTCTTTCTTGTGTGCAGACAGTCAATACCCTCTTGACTGGCAGTCTGTTACACATATCAACAGACAGAACATGTGCATGTGCAAGTGCATTTTTACAATTTGCTGTGCAATCGACTGCTCTATATGCAACAGATTGCATTTTACAACATGCTAAAACTATCACTTATAACCAGAAATTGAGAAAATCAACAATTCAAATTTGATCAGCAATGAGTTCTTGGAATTGATTTGCGAAAGATTTGCATCAAGCAAGGTCTAAAATGCATTTCTTACAGAGAAAATAAACAAGAATATTGCCAACAGATTTAGTGAATTGCATGAAAAAAATATTTTCCTGATTAAAATATTATACTCTAACACAAGTGTGCCATGACGGCTCTATACTGCTCATTTGAATTGCTCTAAGTAACAAGTTCAAGGTCACAGAGACCCATTTATGCACATCACACTCAAACATACAGGAAACAATCCACAAATGTACATGTCTGTGCTGTAATACATGACTAAAAGTGCAAAATTTTATTTACCAATCATTGCTAAATCAAGAGCACATATCAACCATACTCTAACTTGGCATCATTCACAAGTAAGTACGAGAAATGATGTCATTTTATATTAAAATAGTATCCAAAGGTACATAACTCTGTAATTATCAGTCCTATCTGGCCCATAATACAACCGGACCAAAGTATTTTTTCGGAAATACATTCTGTCTACATACTGTTAGGATTGGTGAAGAACTGATTTTGCTCTAGTTTAAAAATGGTGAAATTCACCCCTTCTGACAAATCAAGGACCACCCTGTCCCATCTGATCTGTAACAAAACTTGACTGAATCTTAATTGGTAAAATATTACTATTATCAAAGAAAGGAAGTAACTAGTGTGTAAAAAATAAACAGTACAATACATAGTAGAGACATTCTAATGTTCTGTGCTCTAATTATTTTTGAGCAGCATACCTATTATATTGGATGGCAGTTCGAATTTTCACCTTCTCTACCGAACTGGACATTGTTTATAGCAAAGAATAGTCGGCGTCAACGCAAAGAAACCGGCGATATAGCAGATTTTGCAAAGAGTCTGCCGATATGGATTTGCACTGTGAAAGTGCTGGACTGCAAACATGGTTAAATATGGAATTTATTTTTATAAATCAAAGGTCAAAACTCTTGACCTTATAATGATCCAACATAGCTCATAATCACACTTGAGCAAACTCTTACCTCAAAACACATTATATAAACCAAGTTTGATAAAGACTGAATCTGAAAGAATCCATCGCCACAAGGTTCTACGAGAAGCCATAGCACCTCTGACAGCCTAGTGGTACAGTGGCTTATATAAGTGTGGGAGGTTGTGGGTTTGAGCCCGAAATGCATCATGCCAAAGATGTGAAAAATGATGAGTGGATGATGTACAGACAGACGCCATATATTTAACTATCCTAAATGCATACCATGAGCACTTCTTGAGAAAAGCTTTTTTGATAGTATTATCATGAAAATTAGGTAAAATTAGACAACTTGATCATAAAATAATAAAATCAATATAATAAAAAGAACAAAAACAAAATAACAAAGAAACAAAAAAAACTATATGACTGAGTGGATGAGTAACAAATTTGTTTACAGTCATGTGTTGTGTAGCAGATAGGCTTTGATGAATGAACTTCAAATTCTATTGTGAAAATGATCTGATCATTTATGTCTTGGAATGAAAACTATTTGAAAATGTAGACTACATAACCTTTTAATCAGTAACTGGAATGCAAAACAAATTGCACTGAGCCTACTTTACATACTGAAAGAATGCACAGCCTGTCTGCGGAGATTGAAAAAGTACTTTCGATAAATTTATATCTGGGTAAGAATATAAAATAGTCATGGTTAAGAGAAAAAAAAAAACAGTTTTGAATGTATATGTTTCCCAAAGTAACAATTCTAGTCAGTTTCAATTAATTCTCAAATGTTTAAAAATATTTTTCAATTATCACTGTATACAGTATTTTCTCTATACCCTGACATGCATCCCCTCTAGCTTTATATGTTCATTAAAATAGTAACATAACATATAAGGCAGTTCATAAAACAAGAAATATAAATCAACTATTAAAGTAAAAGACAGAAATACACATGTTCCCTCTCAGTACCTCTTAATAACTTACATGACTCAAAAAAAAGATACAATCTTGGTTATTCTTGGCCAAAATGACAAGTTTAATGTGACACTGACACATATGAAGTCTGTCAATAAATATACATTCCCTTTCTATCAAAACAACTTGCAACATGTGCCTTAATTTATGATACAAAAAAAAATTGTATTAAAACGGGAAAAATGAAATATGGCACAATATAATAATTATACTGACTTCATTCAGGTGATATTAATCGGCATTGTTACAGTATCTAATTTTGTATCTTCATAGCACAATCCTTTTTTTAATTCTCTGCATTGGCAGAAATTAAATGTCATAATTATTTTAAAAGGATCAGGTGAGTTTTACATGAACAGAACTCTTTTGATAAGAGGATATTAAATATTTCCCTATGAAATGTCATGTTATTATTTTCTATTTTCATCATTCAGGAAATACTAGCAGACATCGTTTAATGACAATGACTTGCAGAATCATTCAGAATGAAAATGCAGAAATAACTACAGAAGACAACATTCTGTAACAGAATGATTCATAGGAGTGCTGCATTTCAATTATTTTACATGTCTTTGATATAAGCAACAGAGTAATGCATTTTAATTATTTTACATGTCTTTGATATAAGCAACAGAGTAATGCATTTTAATAATTTTACATGATATAAGCAATATTATTTATATAACTATTTTTCTCTTTATATATAACTATTTTTCTCTTCAAATCAGTGAATATGACTGTCTAATGTCAAATAAATTTCCCACTTGGAAACAATATATTTATTATTGGACAATGTAACTTTCTAACAAATTCCTTAGTCAACAAAACAATAGAAGTTGTTGACTGATAAAAATTTTGGTGAAATTTAACCACAATAAATGCTTGATATACTGTTCTTTCTGTGTACGTTTTCATTACCATGTTTTAGTTACTTTGAATATACATCTGTAATGTTCTTCATTTTTACAGAGAAAAATCAGCATACAATAAATAGTAAATCTCAATGTTTTTCTGGAGAATATGTGATATAGCTGAACTTGTACCAATCCAGAAAACATATTGGACACACCTAAAAGCTCTACAAACATGTTTTTCAAATCTGTACTTGTCCAGGAATATCATTGTATTGTACATAAAAATAGTTAATTAACAAAAGAGTATTGTGACTATTGTCAAATCAGACATGAATTTGAACTTACATCTCAAATGCAAAAAAAAAATATATTGCATTATCATTTATGTTGATATTTGCACTGTATTTTAAGTTGTCCTTATAAATTATAATGGATTAAAGAAATGACTTAGAAGAAATATTTCATTCCAACAAAAATCTAGAACACACACTCATATTTTACAGTATAATTACTGGGCATATAAAAGGTATAGTGAGTTGGAACCAGTTGCCCCGGATTCAGACCTTACACCTACCTGGTGAAGAAACTGTTGAGCTCATTTCTTGCACGTGTAACTGTGGTTCACCAACCAACTGTTCTTGACGCTGTCTATCTAGCTGCAGATGTAAGGGAATTGGCAAGTCTGATAATCTCATGCCTGGACCTTCGCTCGCTGCACTTCTAATTGGACTATGCATATTGTTTATATCATGTGCACTACTTGTTATATGTATATCACGGTTTTCTGAATTATTAAGCTCATGGCTTTGTGTGTCTGGAAGTTGATATCTATCTTCCTCTTCTAACACTTTGGGTCTGTTTCCTTCTTCATCAATTTGTAATTTTCTCTCCTCCATTCCACAGAGTTCGATTTGTAATTTTCTCTCCTCTAAATTAGCGAGTTCCTCACTTTCAGTTTCACTTTGTCTTCTCATATTGCTATCCAGCTTTGTAGCATTTAATCCATTTCTTCCTTCAGTATGCCATTTTAAGGACATTTCTGCAATACAGAATACAGATAAGTGATCAATAACGATGAAATACTTGATTTTCCGTGCTAGTTCAATATGTCGAGACAGTCCCATTAATAATTATATTGGTGCCTACAATGCAAATCCTTTAGATGCACATTTTAACTGCACATCTAAAACAGTCTGTCAGACAGTCTTTAATAGTAAAAACTTATCTCATATAATTCCTTATAGCAAGTGCCAATATATTCAAACTTCAGATATCGCTTTCATATCCACAGTCACTAGCACCAACCAGAAAGAACATGTCATTGTAAATGTAAGTTAAATTAAGCATTTCTCACCTTAAACAATGTACTTTCGTCAAATAGGTACTTAAGCATTTAACAATTTTCTTTCTGGTCTGATGTCAGTGCCCAGATTATCACATTCATACCCCATTATCATTTCATATCTGAATTACTCAAATGACCTTGACCTTTGCCTAGTAAGGATAAATTCTTAGTAACCCTGTTACCCAATAGTTTCAGTTGTGACATATTTAGGTCAAATTGAACCTTTGCAGTTAGTTTAACAACCTATGCCTTCTACTGATTTTTCTGGAATAAATTTCTCTTCAGTCTGAGACAGTTATATCACCCTGCCAAACAGGCAATCTTTTAGATGCATGACTTTGATGTTGTAGACACAAAATGAGTAGAAAATAAATGACTTCTCAGACAGACATAAGTAGATATGACCTTTAAATCTGACCTTGATATTTAACATTTACCTATCTTAATTAAATATAGATTCAGATATTGAAGAACATTGATACACATTGTCTTCTATGTACGTCTCTATAGATTGTTTTCTGTTCTTAAGCTGTACTTTGTTTAAAAGGGAAAGAATTACAATCCTTACAAAAACTGCACCATACCTTTAACAGTAATAGAACTGCAATCGTTATAGAAACTTTGATAGTACTGTAATAATTACAGAAACAGTCATAGAATTGCAATCATTACAGAAACAGTGATAGACTGTAATAATTACAGAAACAGTCATAGAATTGCAATCATTACAGAAACAGTGATAGAACTGCAAACTACTAGCCAAAATGGACAAAAACGCATTTAAACAGACACAAATATAGAACAAAGTTGTGATGAAGATCTAACTGTAAACTGTTCTCCATCCTCACATTAAGTATCACAGGGTGTTTTTGGTTTCATGTTCCTGAAAATGACACAAATACATTACATGTAATGCTCTAGACAATATAACATTTCTGCCATCATTTCCAGAACAAGGATTGCTAATATTGGATAATTTAATAGGTTAATAGATTTGTCTGAAAATTCTGCTTCCAGTACATTTTGACTGTCACGATTCACAGGCTAAATTTAGTCTTTATTACATTGGCTGACTTTATTAAAAACTGGCATTCATTTAATCAAAGACAAATCAAAAATTTATTAGAACTCTCATCAGAGCTTCAAAATTGCAGAATTCTCTGAGTTTGACTCACTTTTTAAATATTCAGATTAATTTATTAAAACAACTAGATGTGTGTCCATAGGGCACTGGTGCTCCCACCCCTTTTCCTGTCACTGCCCAATTGGTTTCATGACTCCAGGTGAAGTATTTTTTAAAGTAATAGCAACATAAACTTTTAAGTTTAATAACTAAGTCAAGGACCATAACTATGGAAATCCCAAACAGAACACCAGGTGCACAACATGTTTATGCTGTTTTATGACTCTCGATCAAAACTTTTTGAGATACACATGACACAAACATTTATACCATTAATGCATATTTCTGACTAAGTCAAGGGCTATAACTCTGGTCTTGCAGAGTGAAATCCAAAACAAAACTCAGGTGCACAAATTCACATGCTGAATTATATTCCAATCCTATATAGTTGACTGTAGGTCAAATATTTTCAAAATGTATGCAACACAAACTTTTCAGCACTTAATGTGTATTTTGGATCAAGAACCATAACTCTGGTCTGGCTGAGTGAAATCCTGAACAGAACACAAGGTGCACAACTTCACATGCTACATAAAATCTTGTAATGCTATATGACTCTAAGTCAAATACTTTTTGAGGTGCAGGTAACACAAAATTGTGTCTTTTTGGGCATTTTTTAACTAAGTCAAGGGCCGTATTTCTGACAAAGTCTAGAGCCATAACTCTGGTCTAGCTGAGTGAAATCTCAAACAAAACCCCAGGTGCACAACTTCACATGCTGAATAATATTCCTATAATATTTCATAACACTAGGTTACTTTTTGAGATAATTGTGACACAAACTTTAACGCCTTTTGTATGCATATATTTTACTAAGTTAAGTTAGGTTTGCACCTTAATAAGGTTTGCATCTTAATATACCAGAAGCAATGTAGTAACGTCATTTACCCGGATAACGTGGAATATTTACGCCTGGATTCGGTACACAGAAATGAAAATCATTTTATGAATTAATGGCAACCAGCAAGTATAAATATCACAATGGCAACATTACTATTTTCTAAAGTTATAATACTGTAAAATCATTAAATTTCGTGGGCATGAAATTTCGTGGTTTTGGTCAAAACAGCAATTTCGTGGGGATATGAATTCGTGGATTTCAACTTTTGAACAAAAAATGAATGGGAATTTTACTTGTTCGTTGGGATTTAATTTCGTGGATTGACAACCACGAAATCCACAAAAATTAGTCCCCCACGAATATTAATGATTTCACAGTATGGAATTAAAACATTTAACATGTTATAAATAATTCTAAAAAATATCTAAAAATCAGCTTGAAATGTGCATACATGTCACTTTAATCATGGGCAAATATCTGCAAAACAAGCACACGGACCTATACATTTTATTTCACCATATTATAGGCCATGTATACGTTTATTTATGACTGTGGAAAGTTTAATTAAAATCTACATCATAGAAAAAAATCTATTCGCGAAAATATTTTTCCCAGAGACTCCCATTAGGCGTAAAAAAAAAAGTTGTTTGTTTCCGGTGGCCCCACCTACCCTATTTTTTTACCGCCGACCCTAAACTTTTTTAGCGGTAAAATCGGGCCGCATATTTTTGCAAATAAGTATATTATTATTTTTATAGCTCTTTGCACGCATGGACTACTCCACCGATCGGGCGAGTGGTTTTGTACGTGGTAACTTTACCAAATTGAGAAATTAATACATCAGGCAAAATTACCTGGATTGACTGGAATTTACCTGCGAATCGTAAAAATATCAAAACGTCATGCTGGTAATTTTCCATTCTACAAAAACGTGCACCCTATCGTAATATCTTATTTACATCGCAGTTACTTTTGACACAATAAACGCGCGTGGTGCATTCATTTTTCAATGTAATCGCTTCAAATTTTCAACACCGCTTGAGAACTAATGCAGTTTGAGTTTTATAACAATTTTAATAAGATATTGACAGGAATGTAGGCAAAATTCTTTAAAAACGATCAGATTTTCATATAATGTTTTGTAAAATTTCAAACAGCGCGATCTTGATTATTTACTTCTTTCTTAAAGTAAATAAAGGTACATACTATGGTAATAAAATTCAGACTCTTGACCAGAATGTACAAAAAACACAATTAAAAAATCTTAAATAATGAAAAAGCGGCAGCAATTTAAATACATGGCGTAAAACGATTTTTGGCAAACAGATTTCTGTTAGCACGGCAGAATAGGTTACGTGACCTCGTGAACGTAAATAGAAATGTGGTTTTAAAATAAAGCAGTATGATGTTGTTGCGGATTTTAATAAGTTTTAAATTATTCATAGTACATGTATTTTTTGACACAACACTTTGTTAGATATTCTTTTCAAACAATAATGTAAATTCCTTGAGGGCAAATAGGTCACAGAGGTAGGCTATCCACTATCATCGTTCACGACACATTTACATGTCAGTTTATTCAGGATATTGCACATTCGCTTTAAAAAAAAAGATAAAGAAAAAACTTTTTTTATTGATTTCATCTCAACAATTTAAGGAATCGAGAAAGTACGATCAGACAGTGATGTGTCACATGGCGCGAAAACATGACGTAATGCCATGACAATCTCGGGCAACTATACCGCTTTGATCTCCACTCCAGATGCCATAATAACCGACATACTTCTTTTAGCTCTTTGAGTGGGTGTTAACTGAAGATGAAAACAAGGCTAATTACTTAGTTTATCATCAGAATAATTACCGATAATTGTTAATTTTTTTTCACTTTCAACACGGGTCGACGTCAGGTGGATGATGATTATTGTGTCCATATTTTGGGACACTTTTCAAAATAATTATTTTTCGGGATAACAGATTGCTACAGTCTTCATTTTTAATTATTTTAGAAATAAGTCCTGTTTCTTTGAGCCATATGAAGTTATGACGTCTACAACATCACATGTGATAGAATTGGAGGTCCACTAAAGTCTGAGCAAGTCTACTAGATTTCAGCAGTTGGTGGATCTGCTGAAAAAAGTTAAGGTCGAGGCCTGCAGAGTCTTGAAAAGTCAGGTTTTAGATGGGATTTACAGGGTTTTCCCTAGCCCCAAAAAAGGTGGTAAATTTACCACTTTTCGAGGTCCCCCTTTTATTAGCAAAGGGGGGGGGGGGGGGCATGAGTTTTCCCCAAAAAACAATTTTTCAAATTAATTAAAAGTTAATCAATTTAAACTATTAAAAGCCCAAAAGAGTATCAAAGTATTCAAGCAAATCCAAACATGTCCCCCAAAATAGTCTCTTTTTTTTTTCCAGAAAAATAAATTTAGGGGGACATAAATTTCCTAGGGAAAACCCTGGATTTATAGTAGTAAGACGTTGAACAACCACTTGCAGCTTTATTAATTCACAATTTGGGCATACCAGTCAAAACTCCATTGTTTAGCATTTCCAGTTAATCCAGAATTTTAGACTGGGGTAGGGGGTGATGGTATTAATCTCAATGCAGATCAAAGATGCAAATCATATTCCTGGCCAGTATGCTTTTACTTGGTTTTAGTTTGAAATATAAATGTTGGTTGTTGAATAATATTCAATATTAAAACTATTATTTAAAGAGAGAATCCACAGCAAGATTTCATTCAAGTTTCATGTTTAATCAAATATAAACCATGTTCTCCGCAAGTAATTGCCAACTTCTCCACATGAATTTGCGTCGGAGAATGAATGATACAGGACACAACGATCCTATGACCACTTGATCCGTAGATCGACTGCTCTACCTATTGAGCTAATCGGATTGGCTACTCTGGAAATGAAAAAACAACAACAACAAAACACAAACATAAAGCAAATATTTATTTCATAATATTTAAATACACAATCAAATGGCATTTTATATTGCTAAAACATCATCAAAGTCATTGTACATTCAGGTGTAAATCAAACATAACTATAGGATGCATGTTTATAAGGTTTATAATCTCCCTGTTTGAAACTACGATGGTGTTAGGTTAAAAAAAAAAAAAAAAAAAAAAAAAAAAAAATGCCTACCTACCTTCCCTATTTTTTTTGGCCATGTCACTGGAAACAAACAACTTTTTTTTTTAGGCCTTATGAAAACTTATGTGAGGTCCAAATTTTTGGAATCAGTCTTGCAAAAAATCGAGCACACTGCCCTATCTTTTTTATTTGCCAAAATTTTCTAAGTAACATCTGAAATTTTGAAAAATCAATGTTTAATCAAATACTAGAGTGCAGAACTACCTTTAATAGGGCTGTTTTAAATCCCAATTCATACACTAGGTGCATGACTTAACATGCTGAATAACAATCCTGTAATGTTTGCTGACTCTGGGTCAAATACTTTTTGAGACATGCACAACACAAATTCTGGTTGGCAGGTAGGGCAGACAAAGACAACTCTAAAAGCTGCCAACCCCTCCCCCCCCCCCACAAAAAAAAATCAGGGGGAAGAAAGGGGTCACAAAAATACAATCTGTCCAAGAAATCGGAAATCTCAGCAGTGTTGTTATATTTTCTGGACCTTGGGGGGGGGGGGGGGGGGGGGGGGGGGAGTGAATGTGCACATTCCATTAACTCTCATGAACAGACTTTGATTTGAAAGCTGCATTTAAATCTTTCAAAATATACTTAGGTAAATCCATTTGACATGATATTTTCCAATGTCATTTCAACTATTTCAAAAACCATTTTTTCACACCATTAATTTTGTAGTTTCCATGCCAAACAAAATGATTACAAAATAATATTTAAATGACAAGTATGTGTTGAATTTTTTCCCCAAAAGGTATTCATTTTAAGGTAGCGTACTTGTTATGGCAATCAGAACACCTATTCTCTGTCACCATAGTATAGCCTACACTAAAGGCTGAAGAATACTGAAATAGCAAGACTGTGTTCATAACTGTCATTATAAAATATTGCGAAATACATATAATATGAAAATATCCCAATTTAATACAATAACAAAAATATTTTGCAAAGATTTCATACCTTTGATTGTGTATGTAATTACATTAGACAAAAATTCAAGATCCACAAACATAATTACCAAGTACAAGTATAATATATTTGAGAAAATCCTAATATTAGAGAGGTATAAAAACAGCTGTGATAATTTTACCAGCATGCAGGTGACAACTAAGTTAAGAATTAGAACGAGGACAAGTCAAAATCAAGGACTAAAATGACTTCCTAATGGTATTTAGCAATAAAGGTTAAATATTTCTACAATGGCCTGATCTTCCTATAGGAAGTGCCATTTGCTTATGGCCTAAAAAAATATTGTTTGTTTCTGGTAACATGCCCCCCAAAAATAGGGTAGGTAGGTAGGAAATATTTTTGGGGGGATTTTTTTTTTTACAATGAAGAAAGAGAAACACAAAGCGAAAAATATAAAAACAGCGAAAATATTGAAAAAAAAATTCAATGCCATAAAAACATTTAGGGTCGTGGCAAATTTTTAGGGTAGGTCGGGATACCAGAAACAAACATTTTTTAGGCCTAATTACCAAGTACCAAATTTAAACAAAATTCTCCATCACAGATCTTTACAGGAAGAAACAGTTGCTTTTTTTCCTTTACTTTGAAAATATCTACTACAAAACTTAAATTCTCAAATTACGATTGTAATAAAAGAATCAGAGTTCAGTATTTTTGATAAGTTCACATTTTGGCAGTACTTCGGGTATCATTTAACTGATATAACTGATCCATTTGAACAAATGTTCCAACAGTATCTACTGAGGTAAAAGAACCCATCTCGTGCTCTACCTACTGAGGTAACAGGACCTGAGGATGAACAACTCTCACCTACTGATGTAACAGGACCTGAGGACAAACATCTACCTCCTGTGCTCACCTACCGAGGTAAAAGGACCCCAGGACGAACAAATCAATCTTGTGCTCTTCCTACTGAGGTAACACAACCCAGGGATGAAAAACTCCATCTTGTGCTCTACCTACTGAGGTAACTGGACCTGACGGCAAATGACTCCATCTTGTGTTCTAACTACTGAGTTTACTGGACTTGAGGACGAACAACTCCATCTCATGCTCTAACTACTCAGGTAACTGGACCTGACGATGAACAACTTCATCTTGTGCTCTACCTACTGAGGTAACTCCAGGACCCAGTGTTCATTCCAGGATTTTTTTAAGTGGGGTCAAAGGGCCCCATGATGGCAAAAAAATGGACATTTGAAAAATAGGCATGAAGAAAAACTGATTACAGAAAGAAAGGCTGATTTTAACACTTTCTTACATGGAGTTCAAGGTATATTTCGCGTTCGTAAACTAATACAAAGAGAAAAGTGGACACTCACGGTCCTCAACACGACAAAAACGAACAATCATAATAATTTGACCGTTACCGAAACTAACCACGGAAGTCCGACACTGGCGACAGCATGAATGCGGATTACTCCGGAATAATGTTTGACGCCGATTTGGCTTAGCGGTTAGGCTATTGAGTGTCTAGCGGTCTCGAACATGAGCATCTTTCTTGGAAATTTGTCTCCATCGTCGCTTTTTTTAACGGTTAAGAAAAACGTAAAATTGGATATCTTTTTCCCGAATCGCGAATGTATTTTTTTGTCGCATTGCATAGCAACATGAAAGCTGTATGTTGTTGGCGACCGAGACTGCTACTATTTAACATCGACCAATGAAAATGCGTTACGTCATCGAAAGTCGTATTCGATTCACAACTTCTGAAGTCGGCTGCATTGTAAACGGACTGTTTTCTGAAAAAGTGTGCGCCGACGGCGCTATAGGCAAACTTATGCGCCAATACAGTAAACGCCTATGCCCATGAGCGGCTGAATGAACACTATGGACTGAGGGCAAAACTGACTCACTCTTGGTTCATACCTATGAGGTAAAGGACTGCAGGACGAACAACTCCATCTCATGCTTTACCTACTGAGATAATTTGACCGGCTGAGAAAGAAATAGGTTACAAACAGTACTCATAATAATTAACTAAAAATATAGTGGACGCAACTTGACCCCGATGGTTGACCTTTGTATTATAATACATAATGAGCACATATTATTTGAAAGGAATGTACGTAAAACACGAGATTGCACAGAAAAAGAAATGTAAACTTGTGTAATAAAATTATGTATTGGAAGTTTTAACTAATCAAATTTAAGTATATATACTTTGAAACTGCATTATATACAAACAATTTCATAGTAAATATAACGCTATCTAAGCACCCTTGATTTCTACAATGAAATATTCCGATATGAATAATCAGCCTAAGTAACTCAAGTCAAGTTGCGACTACTATATCATGTAATACATTACAGTTGCTCAAGTTCAAACAATCTTTAATCAGTAATACCATAATTATCATTTCAGAAAACTATATTCCAAAGACCCCACACATGAAACTATATCTGGTACAAGCTTGTACCTTGACACACTATCACCACTGTAATCTTTAAACAAAAATAGTTCTTTTGAGATAAATCTGAATGGGTTTTACATTTCTAAATATATTTTTTTTTGCATTTTTCTAAGAATTTATTTAAGTAATGAAAGTAAACAAACTTAGATTGTTTGATTAATGCCAAGATAAGATTTATTAAACATTTTTTTCAAACATGGAAAATCCTCCTAAAAAATTTCAGATTAAAGTCATAAGATAAAACAAAGGACCACTACCGGTATTAAGCATTGGTCAGATTAATCTGGATAGGCTGCTCAGTCTGAAACCATGGTCGGGCTTAAACTAAAAATAACAATACATTTTAAACTAAAGTCTTAACTATGTCATATTTACAAAAACAAGAACCATGAGAAGCAAATCCAGTGTAAAATGGGTGCTAAAACCTATGACTATGGGGCTGAAGTCTAATGCTGACCCTCTTGTATTTGAAGAAGTGTTTCCAAGAAACAGTTCCAAATATATTAAATTTCATTTCACAATATTAAATCAAGTCATACAAAATTTTATAAACTAAATAAACTAACCTTTGATAGTGTTAGGAAATCTGTCTCTAAGGGGGCTGGATGATCTTCGGCCATTTAGGTGGTTTTTTTCTACAGGAGGAGAGCAGGGACCATCCTTCATTGTGGGAAGTTTATCTGAAATTTCAAATTAATATCTAAAATTTACTACTTCAAATTATCCAGAAATCACTTTTCCAGCTACTGCACTTTTCTTTCCATTTTCAAACCAGTGGGAAATATCCTCTTTTCCTTTGTGGCAATTGAAGCAACAACAATTCAATAATCACTGAAAAAAAGTTTTAAAAAAAATCACAACTCCACCTCAGCAACTTAGTATTTGCATATTCTAATCAGAGTGAGCTTTTAACCATAATTGTACAAAGAATTCTTTATAAAGTAAAGGCATCTGGCCTATAATGTAGGTGATTGATTAAAAAAGACACACCTTAGCGCATGGTTGTAACAGATCACAGTTAATAGTACTGTATTCACGCTAAATATAGCCCTACTCAAATATTGTATAGGATATTTTCCTCGAAATTTAATAGATCTTAAGAAAACGGTTGCTGCCAGTTTTTCCTCGCCATCAGAATTATTTATTGGGGAAAATCGTGCATTTCAAAACTGGAAAGACATTCTTGGGGTCAAAATTTTACAGAATATAAAGTTTACCTTTAAACATGTAAATTAATTAAGGTTGTCAATCAGATTAAGATAAATTAATGGGATTTGTTCAAAAGCTTTACTCACTGTTAGATTTTCACTAGAGATATTTTCAAAACTTGATTTTTCTATCCTGGTTATCCAACTAAGACATAGCATTATTTAATAAACTTAATTTGCTTAAGGATATAAATACAAGAACTATCATATTACATTAAATTCTGTCAAGAATTTCACTGACCTGAAGTTCATAGATGCAAGGAAAGCAAATTATTATTATCTCCCTTTACAACGACAGATTTGATCGAAAGCTACACAGAGCTTTAAAACTCAATATCAAGAAAACTATCAACTAGAAATAATATTAGAATCAAAAGAAATAGTCCACTTTTGAATGCTTTCATTAAAAAATATTTAAAACATACCGCAGTACATTAATTTTCTAATACGGACCTTACTCCATGCAATGGGTCTTCTGTTCATTAAATAAGTCTCTAACATAATATACTAAAAATGAAAAGGTCACAAAATGTTGCTCTACCACCTAAAAGATCTGAAACAGGCTTTGTGAAAACTCAATGTCAAATTTTAATAAGACTAATGACGCAAACTTGTAACCACAAAAGAAAAAACAACATTTTCATCGGACATTGACTTTCTTTACTGTGTTTACACTTTTACTATATTAGAGTATTAATCTCATCAGTTATCATGCAAGCCCAGATTATAAATTTATCCAGCTTAATGTATTAAACAAATCCATGATTTTCATGATTTTTAAACTCTGACCATAATTAATCATTCATGTCATGGTTACGATGTGTTCCAGTTTTCTTCCAAATCATACGTCATAGGTCAGGTATGGCAAATATACTAATAATTATAGTCTAGGTCATGTGTATTTTTCACTATTAAAAAAGTGAAGGAGTCTGGGCCTGCTTCTGATTTTGGTACAAAAACTGCTCAGTATTTGGACAAAGGAGAATAAAACTCATTAACATGTATAGTAAATTTTATGATTTGTAAGACAATTTTGTGGGTGAAGAGAACCATGAACATGTCCTACAGTAGAAAATAGTCCTGATAAGTACTTCCAGTAAGTATAACTATTTTTAAATTTGACGATCAGGACAGCGTTATGATTTTTGGAAGTAAAATGCCTTAGACTGATGGTAACTACGATATATCAGAACCATAAGATAGCCATCCTTATAAGCCGAATGATTATGGCAACTATAATATTCATATTTAGAAAAGTGGCAGTCACATTATTAAATGATTATTAACTCCAAACTTGGGAGGATGCACTCCTCCAAAAAAACATCAACAAACATTTAACAATCAAAACAAAACAAATCCACAGTCTCTAGAGAAGTCAGGAAAACATTATTTGTGCCGCACCATGAGAAAACCAACATAGTGCATAATTAATGTGACTAGCATGGATCCAGACCAGCCTGCGCAGTCTGGTCAGGATCCATGCTGTTCGCTTTCAAAGCCTTTTGCAATTAGAGAAACCGTTAGCGAACAGAATGGATCCTGACTAGACTGCGTTGATGCACAGGCTGGTCTGGTTCCATGCTGGTCGCAAAAGCACTAAGTTGGGTTTCTCATGTTGTAGCTCATTTTAAATATGCCTTTTTAAATACAAAATCTTAACTGTTCACAAAGAAGTACAAAAAATCCTAACAAAAATGATGGATTGACTCCTCCCTACTGGTTTATGTAGGTTTTCAAATACTGGTCACCATAATACTAAATTATAATTCCCAAAGCGCTTTGAACTGTACCTCCATCTGCCTCATTAATTTCAAAAGAAAATTTAAAAATATTATTTTGTGTTCTTTTTCACACATGGTTATCCTATCATGATCAGTTCATTGAATACACACCACTGTCCCATGACTCTCATCACTTTAAATGAGTTTGAACTTCAAGATTGACATCTTAATAAAATTTCAGCCAGTAAAAATAATATTTAGTTTGGTATGGTCATGTAATAGCTTAATGAGAACAAGCAAATCTCTTTTTCTGTATTACATGAATGATAACAATACTGAGCACTTTAACCTTTACATAGCCTTGTCAATTAAATGAATACCAGTCAAAAAGGGGCATAATTTTGTAAAAATGCAAAACAGGGTTATGGAACCTACACAGTGTTTATCAGCTCATGACAGTGGACAAGTGTGTGAAGTTTCAATCCATTCCCAATAGTAGATACTGAGATACCAGCTTACATATAAGAATTTAACCAAAAACTGCTAAGCTGAAAAAGGGGCATAATTTTGTAAAAAATGCAAAGAAGAGTTATTGAACCTTTGCACTGCATGTCATATCATGACAGTGAACAAGTGTGTGAAGTTTCAATCCTTTCCTGTATGTGGATACTGAGATACCAGTTTACATACAAAAACTTAACCAAAAACTACTCAGTGGAAAAAGGGGCATAATATTGAAACAATGCAAAGTAGAGTTATGGGACCTGTACAGTGCATGTCAGATCATGACAGTGAACAAGTGTGTGAAGTTTCAATCCTTTCCCATTAGTGGATACTGAGATACCAACTTACATACAAAAACTTAACCAAAAACTGCTAAGTGGAAAAGGAGCATTATTTTGAAAAAAATGAAAAGTAGAGTTATGGGACCTGCTTAGTGCATGTCAGAACATGACAGTTAACAAGTGTGTGAAGTTTCAATCCATTCCCACAATTGGATACTGAGACACCAGCTTACATACAAAAACTTAACCAAATTTGGGACGTGGACGCTGACGCACGGGCGCTCTACTTATTTTTGAATATAGTCAAGCTAAAAATTATACACCCGATATTAGACAAGAAAAGAAAAATTGTTTTCAGACTTTCTCATATCATAAAATGGCTCTTCAAAATTGTAATTGTATTTCTTTCCTTTAAACAAAAAGACCTGAAAACAATCAGAGAATGTCTGGAACTTACTCACCTCCAAGCCACTTATTAAATATAAGAAACTAAGACAATGAGTATAGATAAAATGGAATTTTTAAACGACTACAGCTTTCACTATTATTAATACCCCCAGACCGGGCTTTGATACAGGGCAAGTTAAATATTGCTATTGATGGTCTTTGACCATCAACTGTTACCTTGACCTTGAACCTAATGACCTGGGTTGTGCACTCTGTATGTCATCTGGATAAGATTAACTGAAGCTAGTTTTATGCAAATGCTTCCAGTGGTTAAGGATATATATGGAGTAAACAAAATTTGACCTGTTTGATATTTTTGACCTCTTAAGTGTGACCTAGACTTAAAACCAAAGTGGCCTGGGTTGCGCACTCTGTATGTAATCTTAATGAATATAATAACTGGTGCAAATTTTATCAAAATCCTTCTAATGGGCAATGGTGAAGAAGAAATGGAGTGGACACAAATCTTGAGCTTTTTGAATTTTGACCTCTTAATGTGACCTTCACCTTGGACCTTGCGATATAGCGCAGACAAGAATATGGACAGAAGGACAGACATCAGTGACTCCAATATAGCCCTCATTTACTTTGTATCTGAGGGTTTTATAACTGGATATGCTACAATACACGTACAAATTTTAAAATTAGACAGGTTTCAAATTTTCTAAGCATTTTCCTGACAATTTATTTTCATGTACTCACAGGACCAAAAAGCAACTGGAAAGTATGCACGATATCAACACTTTTCAGTGTAGAACCTAAAATGCAACATCATTCAAACCTTAATGTACAAATGAAAAAGTTGTGCCTTAACGTCATTAACTAGTATACTGATTGAATAGTTCATCAGAAACTATGTCACTAATGTCAATGCTCTCCAGTTGCATAAAAAACATGTGTGATAAGTAACAGGTTTTTCAAATGAGATTTATATAAGTAGGTTCAGTTACAGTGCAATTCACAGGCACGAGTATCAGACCTGGGACAAAATATATGACTAGACTGAGTCAAAAATGAAAAATATGTAGTGAAATATGATACCCCTTCAAAAGAACCATATGTCTACTGCAATAGACATATGTATCTTTTGAAGGGGGCTCATATTTTACTGTATATTTTTAATTTTCGACACATTTAGGATGAAAACAAGGATTTTTATCAATCTGGTCATATTTTTGTCCCAGGTCCTCGTGCCTGTGGTGCAACTGACACGGTAGGATTATGTCAGCATGCGTGCACTCTGTCATGCAGGTGCGTAGCCAAAAAATCAGGCACCTGAACAACTTCTGAAAGATGTGAATGTTAAATAATAAACCCAAATGTATGATCAACTTTGGAAAAATTCAAGCAAGACATTTTCTGTAATAAGTTTTATGAAGTCACAACTGTGTTTCTTTGTTATTCATATATTATAATCAGAAAACAATGTAATGTCCGTATATTAGACCTATCTGTCGAGGTATGAAGCTTTAATTAAGAGCTGAAGTTATTCAACAATCATTAATGAAAAAAGGTCTGATCAATAGTAAAATACCTATGTTGTACATACTTGGAACATGTGAGTATATGAATAATGAATTCGTCTGTCACTAAGTTAGTCATCTCTTAAAAACCGCAAAACCCTCTTTTCATGAAACAACTCCTGTACAGCATAAAGTGTAGGAGGACATGGCTGTAACGCCCTAGAAAATTAATGTTTTGTAACCAAAATAAAAACAGCTTTATCTCAAAACTAGATTGTTCATGGATCATTAGTAGTACAGCTATATACATCAGACAGGATTGCGAACAAAATCGGATCCTGTTTTACCTTTTTTGGTCCTACCTAGGTCAGACCTTCAGGGGGATTTGCGGTTTACCACACACACGTACATTTAACAAAATAAAAATTCACAAAAAAAAATGCCAGATTGTATGTAGATGCAATCTATGGCAGCCTCACAAATCTCACTTGAAGAAAAATGGATATGAAAATGTGTAATTTAAATAAATCCACTTACTTTCAGGATACGGATTAAATATTGACTTTATTGCCAACAACTAGTACAAATGTACCTACTAGCTGAAATAACAAGAGCACCGCATATGGGTGCCATCGCTCGTCTGCAAATGCTGTTCAGTATGTAAGAAAAGAGTTATAGTTCAGAATTTCTTAGTACAAAAAGGACCATCATTCTGACAAAATCAGGTTAGAGTTATGGTTCTTGGCCTACTAAGTCACCTAATGATGACAAACAAGACTTTAGTGTGCAAAGTTTCAAAACTCATACAGTTTTTGGGAAAAGGTGAACCTAAACAAAAAATTTAACCAATGACAACGATCAAGTGACAACAATACCTCATAGATTTTTTTCAAATATCAGACAAGCTAATTAAAAATTAAATCCAGAAAGTGGGTCTGAAGCGCCAACACCTATATGCAGCCTTAATTTCTAACTCAGCCTAATACACAGTATGTCTAGCTTTTTTAAAAAACCAAAGATGACGGCTATAATTTTGCTTATGTTTGCATTCCATGATTTAAGCATAATTACAGGGCCTCCTTGACCCAGTGGTTTAAGTCGCTGACATTAAATATTTTGCTCTTCAACTGTGCCTTCGAAACTTTGCTTTGGGCATGGATTCTCCGTGTGAAAAAGCTATCCAGCTGGCTTCCAGAAGGTCAGCTGTTCTACCCAGATGCCCGTCTATATCTGGAACAATCGCTCTGATGACAATTAAGGTCATTACATGACCAACTTATAGATCTAGCTTACCGTATCCCAAACATATAGCCACAGTAAGATGTTAGGTAAAGATGGGTCCAGTCTCATCAGAGAAATGTAGGTATGATCATACAATGTGATAGTTGTGACTAGTGTTTTAATTAAGATGAGGTCATAAGTTGTACAACATTTAGACAGTTAAAACCCACATTGTAGCCAAAATAAAAAATTGATAATTCTAAAAACTACATGTACAATGTGAACAAGCTACATGAAAACAACTTATATAAGTCTGAGGTTAATAATAGCAGTAAAATGTATAAAAACTAAAGTATTTTCAAAATTGCTTAATGCTTAAAGAAAAAATATCTTCACTTTTAATAATTTATGATAATGGCATAGAAAACCAACAAAAAGTATGTCAAGTAAAACTGAAGTTTCATAATCGTCTTTCATCTTGGCAAAAAATGCAATAAAATATTTATATTCGTAAAGAAGTAGGCGATATTAGTCTAGGCATTTTTCATATATATCAGGTAAATTCAATTTAAGAGTACTGTTCGGTTATTACTAAACTTGAATGAATTTATTCTGCAAAAAAATGGTCACAAATTATTATCCTGTTACCTGGTAATCGGTTAAAAATACCTTACTTTTCATGTAATTTCTCTGTAAAATTTTATAAATATTATAAAATGATATAAAAATTGGCCATAAGATTTCAAAATTAAAGTTTTAGACGAAATTCTGGGTTACTTACTGTTTAATTATAAATGATTATATTTTCATTGTTGATTTTAACAACGTGAATAATGTCACAGTGACACAATAATAGATAGTGACTTTCCAGCAAGTCATTGTGGAGGAAGACCCCAGGTGCCCCTCTGTGCTTTATTTCACCAAGGGCGGGCACCTATGTAGGTACAAGCTTCAACTTCTGTCAGCCAGCTGGATGGCATCCCAACATGAGAGAATTCTCAGAAGATCCCAAAGCAAGATTTCAAACCCACAATTAAACGTAGCTTGTTTAGTATTTTTAAAAATGAACAAATGTTGTGGCAGAATTTCTTTTTGAAACAGATTGGAGGAAATCTTTTCTTTCATCACTAAATAATTAATTATGTTAACATGTTAAAACTGAGAATAAACTAGAAATTTATTATTTCCTGGACTATTTTTAAATTCCGAACGTTCAAATTTGTTGTTTGTTCCTATTATGCATATCAAAGTTTCTAAGCATTTAGTACCTCTTCTGTAATTTAAAAGCAAGACGAAATCTATCATAAAATTTTAATTCTATGTTGAGAAACACATCATGTCAAAAGATGGGAATTACCAGTAAATGGGTGCAGTTTCTTTTTTTTTTTAACAAACCTGCCGCTTTTATATAATGGCCATTTTTTTTGTAATACAATGCCAATGCCATAGTAATATTGTACTGTATTATTTATCATGTTCAAACCATAATTTAAAATATCAAGTGCAACAGCACTCCTTTCAAAAATTATATATGAAAGTATACGGTCTACAAAATAGCTTAACAACCCTATTACAGCTGAACATCACTTTAATCAGAAAATTAGCCAATCATTATCTGACACAGACAGAAATACACTGCGAATGACACAGAGAAATTCAGTGTCTCGACACTTTTCCTAACTTTCAGTTCCATTCCTTACAAACATGTGAATAAGTTACGCAATATCTTTAAAAATACATCTTTTAATAAAACTAATTGCAAGACTCTTTTTTGAGTTTCTTATCCCGTGCTGAGGTCATCAAACTCATTTAAGTATAAACTTGATAGTCTGCTGCTAACCATGTTTTGAGTTACAGACTCTTTTCCTTAATCTGACTGAAAACATTAAAAATATTTTTTAAACACTGCTACATTCTGAAATAAGGCCATAATAAATGAGATTATCATCAAAATTTTGTTTAAAAAGGAGGGGGGGGGGGGGGGGGGGGATTTTATTTTTTATTTTTAAAACAACTGTACTTTAGATCGACCAACAAACACATGTATACAGCTGGTTTCGCCACGATCATTCGGCGCTTTATTATCTAGACTGCCCGAAATAAAGTCATTGTATAGGTCCAGTAACGAGTCAGCATTGGAATAATTGCACAGTCTTTGAGAGTTATTTCACATTGAAAAACCGCTACGATTATGAAAACCATAGTGAAAGTTGTTATTTTACAACAATGCTCCGGAGAAGCACAAGTTTAATTTGCGACGCGCTTTATCAGATTTCTTTTGCAGCCCTTCCAAGGTTCGTACATTTTTGGTTCAATTTTTTGGTTTTTTTTTTTTGGAGGCGGGGGGGGGGGGGGGGGGGGGCCCGGGGATATAAAAAAAGGTTGGGGCGGCATAAAAAAGAGGAGGCGTGAGGGATGATAATCTAGGAATTAATTTATTATGGCCTAATATAAATCTTTCAAAAAATAGTAAATTTCTTTCTTTTTTAAAATAATTTTACAAAATGATAATTATTTATCAACTGACTATTAAATATTTAAATAATTAGAGAAAACTCACATACCATACAAAGTTCTTATATTTTATTTTCCAAGAAAATATTTGTTTTATATGTCAAAAGCTTAAGAGGTAAACTTTTTCAATAACTATCTGAATTTACCATCTTATCTATGTATACTATAAACACAAACTAGCAAAAAGTAATGTATAAAATATTATGCGCAAATGAACAAGGAGCAATCTTAATAACAAGAATCTGTGACTGCCGTAAGAGTTTTAAACAGGAATTTTAAAACTTTCTGATTTGTGTCATAATTAAATTTTCTGCTAGCTTGGTTATTTTGCAGCATTGTTAAAGTCGTGAAAAGGAAATTTAGAGACGCCAGCTCAAGACGTTCTACGTGCATTTTAGCATTTTTTTAAAATCTGAGACTTCCTCAAATCTTACCACCATATACAAATTTAAAACAAACACGATCATTCGAGTACTCATTTTAATTTATGCGCTGTATGTTAATTCTATTTCAATAAAACTGGATAAATAACATATAAAAATGTATTTTTTTTTTAAATGCAAGAAGAAAATTAGCCATTTTAAGAATTGTATTTACTCATCAGACACTATAATGCAGTTATGAAGATAATATTTACAAATCTTAACACTAATACTTACTTCTTATAACTAGGTCCATAATATATAAATATTCATTTAGCACAGGACATAGTCTATACATAAAATTCACAATATCCACATTGGAAATGCAACTTTTGCATGTGCATGCGTCGGCGCATGCGCACGCACACTATGCTCTTTTTTAGGAAAATTATCACACAAAAACTTTAAGAGATATAACTATATAGTTTAGCGTAGTTAATTTTAAATTATGCAACTATAACCACGATCAATCATGCTTTTCTCAAATTATTACTCGTAACTAATAATAGCATAAATATGTAATGCACTACTTGTTATTTTAAGTTCATTTGCTATTTATTTTTAAAACCATCATGTGCACTTGTGAAGACCCAGGACATTGTGACACAAGTTCATATATTTATAGTTTCTTAAAACTAGCCTAACTCCCAAAATGTAACATCCAGCGCACTTTCATATTTCCAAATGACTCATATACTTCACTGCACAAGCTGCACATTTAAGTAACATACTTTTAAGCGTGCATTCCCTGAATATTGATGTAATGTTTCAAGGGCATGCGCGGATATTACATGTACTCTGAAGTGGTACACAAAATTTTAAATTTGTTGTCTTCTAACTTTTCTCTCTAAATTAGCAAAACTTTCAACATATTTATGTCACTTTTATCGACAACTTTTAAAAGCACTTTCCAAAAGATTTTCTGGTTTAACCAAAACAATTTATATGTATAAATCTGATTAATTAGTAATTTGCTTATGTTCAGAGTAAACTTTCTAACCCTACACTTTCTCATATAATAAATATTTATTTAGTCATACTGACACTGAAATTTTTTAAAACCCCTTTTCTCTTTTGGATTATGATATAAAATGAGATTCTGGGTCAATATGACAATTAACATTTTGTGCGGTGATTTTTACCAGTTACTTTAAACTGTATGCAAAAAATAAACTGAGCATTTTCAAATTACTGTCCTGCTACTTAGTAAGTTTATCAAGGAAAGAATAGAGATTATAAAGATGTGTACAGTATTATTTCTCTCAGCACCAGATATGCAAAACAGAAGTAGACAAATATAAGTTACAGACTGTAATAAATTAATTAATATTTAAATCAAAATACATAAATTATCAGGTATCAAAAACCCTTTTACAAAGAATGTTTAATCACAATAAACTTCTCTTTCAACTCTGTCGATATTATGAAACTTGCAATGCTGTACACGTTCTGATGAATAGTAAAAGCCACCGCCCATAAGCTGCTGATAAAAAAAAATAATTCTTCAAAAAAATGTACTCAATTCTTAACAAAGAATATTTCATTTCTAGATCTAATGACAAGGAACTTACTTAAAATTTGTGAAAAATAGCATGAAAGTGTTGAAGCAATAAGAAACAGGCTTTAATAACCTATGTCATATCAGTCTGACTCAAAACTGACCTACATAAATTCACTGACTGACCCTTATCATAATTCATATATCAACATTCATTCAAACATCACTCTACAATACCAGATAATCTATACTGTAGCCATAAATATCCGAAATAACAGAATTACCACAAGTCCCTGACATATGCTGAATTCCTCACGTAATTCGTTCCTTGATCACCTTATTTTTAGGCAAAATATGTATCCCAATAATATCCTAGAGATACCAAATCAGACGACCTATTTTTGGAACAAAGCAAAACACAAGAGAAACGTCCCATGCATGTTGATGCACATTTTGCCGGGTCGAGTATTGTTTCCTTGTCAAGTTATGAAAACTATATTTAAAATCCTCAACCTAATAAATATATATAAAGCTTTATATACTTTTAATACAAAATAGAAGAATTTAAACCATCATACCCGCTGTATCAGACAGCGTGTTTTCATCCATCATTGACCGAGTTTTCACCCCGACACCGACCTAGATATTGACGTCATTACCCAGAGTTCTACGTTCAAGATGTCAGCCTCCATAGTTTCATTCGCCCACTGACATAATTTTATTTATTTACATCCAGAAAGATTTTTGACGTCCTGAGTAAGTCAACATCGAAGATGAGTAATTCATATACATTTTATGTTGTAAGATACACGGTGACTATGTGCATTTCTATAAAATAAACATTCGCTATAAGAAGGATACTCGTCTATGTAGATTTTTTGGATACCTGGCCTGCATTTGGCTACAATAAAATAATATGTTATTAGGCGTTGCCTATCCAACGGGAAAATCTATTTATGTACAGTAATGTTGGTTCTTTCAACATAAATTATTCATTCCAATATTCTTAGGAATGACATTTTTGCTGTTTTTTTTTTTTATAAAATTAGAAATAAAGGCCGGCAAATCATTGCATCTAATTTCAGTTGTGATATAATTTTTAGGACCAGAATAATGATGCAAAATGGTGTTCAAGATGAAAAGATATTTGTGATATTTTGGTGCTCAGAATCTAGACCCATAAATGCACCAGAGGCCAACATTTACATACCTATATTTAAAACTGTCCTTGCCCTTGGGCTCATTTCAATAAGAGACGTCCAGACACCCATTTCCTCAACTTGGCGTACTCGGCGATATATGACCATTTTGTGTCGATTCGCCATAAAACCCAACTCACTCAACTTGGCGTTTTCCACCTTGACCACAATGCATTTGCAGTGAAAATATTTTATCAGATACACATATTCATAACTTTATCATGACATCATCGTACATTAGAGGTTCTAACTGACCAATCAGAGAGCTGCATTTTCGAGTACCTGCCAGTTTCCACTTGGGTATAACGAAGTATATTTTTAATGAACATATAGTAACTTTAGAAATAAATATCACACGATTTTAAAAATCAAATTTAGATTTTTCACTGCACATGCACTAGATGATGCTACAAACAACAAAACTTTGAAGTTCCACTGAAATATTGTATGGAATTAAAACCTTTATTGTAGTTTTAAGTTTGAGATTTTACACAGGGAGTCTATGATAAAGTCCGAGTAAAATGTAATCATTACCCAAGTGAAATTAGTATCACTCCGCAATGTTTTGGACATGTTAAAATTATGAATATATACTGGTATATTATAATTAAGAGATACCAGATCATTGGGCTATGCTGCAGCTGATATAAAAGCCACTTTCCAGAAGTGCATAACAGTGTTTCCATTGAAGGGATTTTTAGCTTGACTATACAAAGTATGGAGAGCTGTCCTACTCGACCCGGCGTCTGCGTCCTTCCGCAAGATCTTCATGAAAATTGGTCAGAACGTTCATCTTGATGATATCTAGGTCAAGTTCGAAACTGGGTCACGTGCCATCAAAAAGTAGGTCAGTAGGTCAAATAATAGAAAAACCTTGTGACCTCTCTAAACGCCACATTTTTCATGGGATCTGTATGTAAGTTGGTCTGAATGTTCATCTTGATGATATCTAGGTCAAGTTTGAAACTGGGTCACGTGCCTTCAAAAACTAGGTCAGTAGGTCAAATAATAGAAAAACCTTGTGACCTCTTTAGAGGCCATATTTTCGATGGGATCTGTATGAAAATTGGTCTGAATGTTCATCTTGATGATATCTAGGTCAAGTTCGAAAGTGGGTCACGTGCCATCAAAAACTAGGTCAGTAGGTCAAACAATAGAAAAACCTTGTGACCTCTCTAGAGGCCATATTTTTCATGGGATCTAGAGGCCATATTTTGTATGGGATCTGTATGAAAGTTGGTCTGAATGTTCATCTTGATGATATCTAGGTAAATTTCGAAAGTGGGTCACGTGCCATCAAAAACTAGGTCAGTAGGTCAAATAATAGAAAAACCTTGTGACCTCTCAAAAGGCCATATTTTTCGATGGGATCTGTATGAAAGTTGGTCTGAATGTTCATCTTGATGATATCTAGGTCAAGTTCGAAACAGGGTCGTGTGCAGTCAAAAACTAGGTCAGTAGGTCTAAAAATAGAAAAACCTTGTGACCTCTCTAGAGGCCATACTTATGAATGGATCTCCATAAAAATTGGTCAGAATGTTCACCTTGATGTTATCTAGGTCAAGTTTGAAACTGGGTCACGTGCCTTAAAAAACTAGGTCAGTAGGTCAAATAATAAAAAAACCTTGTGACCTCTCTAGAGGCCATACTTTTCATGGGATCTGTATGAAAGTTGGTCTGAATGTTCATCTTGATGATATCTAGGTCAGGTTTGAAACTGGGTCAACTGCGGTCAAAAACTAGGTCAGTAGGTCTAAAATTATTAAATTCTTTTGACCTCTCTAGAGGCCATATTTTTCAATGAATCTTCATGAAAATTGATCTGAATGTTCACCTTGATGATATCTAGGTCAGTTTCGAAACTGGGTCACGTGCGGTCAAAAACTAGGCCAGTAGGTATAAAAATAGAAAAACCTTGTGACCTCTCTAGAGGCCATATTTTTCATGAGATCTTCATGAAAATTGGTGAGAATGTTCACCTTGATGATATCTAGATAAAATTTAAAACAGGGTCACGTACCTTTGAAAACTAGGTCAACAGGTCAAATAATAGAAAAACCTTGTGACCTCTCTAGAGTCCATATTTTTCAATGGATCTTCTTGAAAATTTGTCAGAATTTTTATCTTGATAATATCTAGGTCAAGTTCAAAACTGGGTCACATGAGCTCAAAAACTAGGTCACTATGTCAAATAATAGAAAAAACGACATTATATTCAAAACTGGGTCATGTGGGAAGAGGTGAGCGATTCAGGACCATCATGGTCCTCTTGTTTACACATCTAACCCCCCCCCCCCACCACCAAAGAGTCATAGAATGCCTGCCAGTACTTGAGATCAGTATTGTTGTTTGTTTTTTGTTGTTGTCTTTTTAGCTCACCTGTCACAAAGTGACAAGGTGAGCTTTTGTGATCGTGCGGTGTCCGTGCGTGCGTCCGTCCGTAAACTTTTGCTTGTGACCCCTCTAGAGGTCACATTTTTCATGGGATCTTTATGAAAGTTGGTCAGAATGTTCATCTTGATGATATCTAGGTCAAGTTCGAAACTGGGTCACGTGCCGTCAAAAACTAGGTCAGTAGGTCTAAAAAAGGAAAACCTTGTGACCTCTCTAGAGGCCATATATTTCACAAGATCTTCATGAAAATTGGTCAGAGTGTTCACCTTGATGATATCTAGGTCAAGTTTGAAACTGGGTCACGTGCCATCAAAAACTAGGTCAGTAGGTCTAAAAATAGAAAAACCTTGTGATCTCTCTAGAGGCCATATTTTTCACAAGATCTTCATGAAAATTGGTCAGAACGTTCACCTTGATGATATCTAGGTCAAGTTCGAAACTGGGTCACGTGCCGTCAAAAACTAGGTCAATAGGTCAAATAATAGAAAAACGTTGTGACCTCTCTAAAGGCCATATTTTTCATGGGATCTATATGAAATTCGGTCTGAATGTTCATCTTGATAATATTAGGTCAAGTTCGAAAATGGGTCACGTGCCTTCAAAAACTAGGTCAGTAGGTCTAAAAATAGAAAAACCTTGTGACCTCTTTAGAGGCCATATTTTCGATGGGATCTGTATGAAAATTGGTCTGAATGTTCATCTTGATGATATCTAGGTCAAGTTCAAAAGTGGGTCACGTGCCATCAAAAACTAGGTCAGTAGGTCAAACAATAGAAAAACCTTGTGACCTCTCTAGAGGCCATATTTTTCATGGGATCTGTATGAAAGTTGGTCTGAATATTCATCTTGATGATATCTAGGTCAAGTTCGAAACTGGGTCACGTGCGGTCAAAAACTAGGTCAGTAGGTCTAAAAATAGAAAAACCTTGTGACCTCTTTAGAGGCCATATTTTTCACGGGATCTGTATGGAAGTTGGTCTGAATGTTCATCTTGATGATATCTAGGTCAAGTTCGAAAGTGGGTCATGTGCCATCAAGAACTAGGTCAGTAGGTCAAATAATAGAAAAACCTTGTGACCTCTCTAAAGGCCATATTTTTCAGGGGATCTGTATGAAAATTCGTCTGAATGTTTATCTTGATGATATCTAGGTCAAGTTCGAAACAGGGTCATGTGCGGTCAAAAACTAGGTCAGTAGGTCTAAAATTATTAAAATCTTTTGACCTCTCTAGAGGCCATATTTTTCAATGGATCTTCATGCAAATTGATCTGAATGTTCACCTTGATGATATCTAGTTCAGTTTCGAAACTGGGTCACGTGCGGTCAAAACTAGGCCAGTAGGTATAAAAATAGAAAAACCCTGTGACCTCTCTAGAGGCCATATTTTTCATGAGATCTTCATGAAAATTAGTGAGAATGTTCACCTTGATGATATCTAGGTAAAGTTCAAAACAGGGTCACGTACCTTCGAAAACTAGGTCAATAGGTCAAATAATAGAAAAACCTTGTGACCTCTCTAGAAACCATATTTTTCAATGGATCTTCATGAAAATTGGTCAGAATTTTTATCTTGATAATATCTAGGTCAAGTTCAAAACTGGGTCACATGAGCTCAAAAACTAGGTCACTATGTCAAATAATAGAAAAAAACGACGTCATACTCAAAACTGGGTCATGTGGGAAGAGGTGAGCGATTCAGGACCATCATGGTCCTCTTGTTTTTGTCCTTTTGGATCATGGAATACATATGATGTATCTGTATGGTGGGGTTCATCTTAGGAAGATGGTGGTTGCATTTTTCACTGCCTTTCATGGTTGGACTTGAGAAGGTTGGACCTGCTGTTAATTTCCTAGTTTGCATTTGGTGCCATGTGGTTGCCAGAGAAAGTCTCTCTGTACTTAGACTCAGTGTTGGTTTGTAAGTGTAATTTGTTGATTAGTGACTCATTGGAAACATTCAAGGGATGATCTCAGATATTTGTACAGAGGCAAGCCCCTTTCAGGTGATTGTTGGCATAACGGTATTACAAAATGATATTTCCAAGATACAGATCTTACAGTATTGAAAATGAAATATTGTACTTCTGTTCAGTGCATTAATCATGCTTGAAGGGTAAGCCATTGTTGACAGTAAAAATCTTCACAGAATATTGCATTCAATGTGAAAGATTAGCTACATTTGTACTCTTGTCAGCAGCATCATCCTAAGAGATCGACATGTCTGCAGCTTAGACACTGCTTTGGAATTTCAGGTTGTTAGTTTAAATGTTGGTTGTGTTCAGTTTTGTTTGGGTTTACATTGTAAGTTTAGATGTTAGCTGGGATCATATTGTTAGTTTAGCTGTTAGCTGGGTTCACACTTAGTTTAGCTGTTAGCTGAGTTCACATTTAGTTTATATGTTAGCTGGGTTCACATTTAGTTTAGCTGTTAGCTTGGTTCACATTTAGTTTAGCTGTTAGCTGGGTTTGCATTTAGTTTAGCTGTTAGCTGGGTTACATTTAGTTTAACTGTTAGCTGGGTTCACATTTAGCTTATATGTTGGCTGGGTTCACATTTAGTTCTGGATCCATGCTGGTCGCAAATGCACTATGTTGGTTTTCTCATGGTGCGGCTCAAATATTTAATTATGGCTGTGAGAAGTTCCATTAAAATCTACATTGTAGAAAAATTTATATTCGCGAGTGTGGTTGTTCCCAAATAAGCCCATTAGTAGAAGAATAATCTAGCATTCATACCACATTGATTAACTGGTGTTGACAATAAAATCTTTAGGGATGTTTTGAATAGGAAGAGGTTAGCTGCATTTTTGTACTGTTGTCTAAGAGAACAGTTCTTGAAACTGAGATACAACAGCTTCTGGGTTTTGCACAAAATAATTTATTTTCTGGGTTTAGCACAAAATAATTTATTTTCTCTGAATTGAGATGTTTGTAAGCCAGTGATTATGCCTTTGTTTTATGAAGAATGATTTAAATGTCTGATATGAAAATACATTATAAATCTTTAAATTATGAGACAATTCCCTGTAAAGACATTAGTGGCTTCAAGATTTAATGTGTAGTGGTTTAGTAGGTTATTATGAAATGTAGAAACAGATTTTCTTGTTTGTTTTGTTTCTTAATATATGCTTCTGCGTATCAGATGCAGCAAAATATTAAGGTCTTTCTGCTCTTACAAAATTTTGCATCAGTTTAAGTAGGGATTTTAAGGTTGTTGCAGACAGACCAGCGTGTTATCCATTCAGTAGATATTTATATTAGACTATCTGGAATGTAGTTGAACTGTTAGTTTCAGGGACTATAGGAATGTGCTTTTCTCTGTCATTCATCAAGGGATTTTAATATTACATGGCATAAATGTTTCCCATGATGAGACGAGGTGTCTTGCGCAAAACTTGGAGCCTAGCTCAAAGGTCAAGGTCACAGTTGGAGGTCAAAGGTCAACAGGGCTTTTTTCCTGTCCGGTCCATAACTCTGCCATCCATGAAGTGATTTTAACCCTTAGCCTGCTGCAGGCGAATTTAACAGCCTTTGCAAACAGCTTGGAACCAGATCAGACGCCGATTAAATCGGCGTCTGATCAGGTTCCAAGCTGTTTGCTACTCTGACAATATTTCTTTCAATTTTGGAGCAAATTGAATGAACTTTACAATTTTAGCAGACGACATTTCCAGCAGACGACAATTTATCTAGCATGCTAAAGGTTAATATTACTTTGCACAAATGTACCCTATAATAAAACGATGTGTCATACACAATTTTCAGACCCGTAGCTCAAAGGTCAAGTTCACACTTGGTAGTCAAATGTTAACATGGCATGAACAGGGTCTGTTTCGTGTCTGGTCTAGGACTCTGTCATCCATCAAGGGATTACAATATTACTTGGCATAACTGCTCCCTATGATGAGATGACGTGTCATGCACAACAACCAGAACCCTAGCTTAATGGTCAAGGTCACACTTGGGAGATCAAAGGTCAATAGGGTTTTTATCCTCTCCGGTCTATAACTTTGTTATTCAAAGCAGGATTTAAATACCAATTGGCACAAATATTCCCCAGGATGAAACAACATGTCATGCGCAAAACCCATACCCTTAGCTGAAAGGTCAAGGTCAAAGGCCAAAAGGGCTTTTTTCCTGTCCGGTCTGTAACTAAAGTATTCTAAAAGAGATTTTGATATTACTTGGCACATATGTACCCCATGATAAAACAATATGTCATGTGCAGTGCTCAGACCCCTAACTCAAAGATCAAGGTCACACTTGGAGGTCAAAAGTGGATAGGTTTTTTAGCTCACCTGTCACGAAGTGACAAGGTGAGCTATTGTGACTGCTTGATGTCCGTCGTTCGTCAACAATTTCTAAAAACAACTGGGCAGAATTACACCAGACTTCACAGGAATGATCCTTGGGTGGCCCCCTTTCAAAATTATTCAAAGAATTGAATTCCATGCAGAACTCTTGTTGCTATGGCAACCGAAAGGAAAAACTTTAAAAATCTTCATCTCAAAAACCAGAAGCCCTAGAGCTTAGATATTTGTGTGAACCATTGCCTAGTAGACCTCTACCAAGTTTGTTCAAATCATGACCCCGGGGTCAAAATTGACCCCGCCCCAGGGGTCACTTGATTTTACATAGGAAAATCTTAAAGAATCTTCTTCTCAAATACCAGAAGCCCTAGAGCTTAGATATTTGACATGTAGCATTGCCTAGTGGACCTCTACTAAATTTGTTCAAATCATGACCCCGGGGTCAAAATTGACCCCGCCCCAGTGGTCACTTGATTTTACATAGGAAAATCTTCAAAATTTTTTAAAAAATAAACCAGAAGGCCTAGAGCTTACATATTTAACATGTAGCATTGCCTAGTGGACCTCTACAAAATTTGTTCAAATTATATCCCCCCGGGGTCAAAATTGACCCCTCCCCAAGGGTCACTTGATTTTACATAGGAAAATCTTCAAAATTTTTCTAAAAATAAACCGGAAGGCCTAGAGCTTAGATAATTGACATGTAGCATTGCGTAGTAGACCCCTACAAAATTTATTCAAACTATGACCCCCGGGGTCAAGATTGACCCCACCCCAGGGGTCACTTGATTTTACATAGGAAAATCTTGAAAAAATTCCTAAAAATAAACCAGAAGGCCTAGATCTTAGATAATTGACATGTAGCATTGCCTAAAAGACGTCTACAAAATTTATTCAAATCATGGCCCCAAGGGTCAAATTGACCCCACCCCATAAGGTTACTTAATTGTAGATAGAAAAATCTTCAAAATTTTCTAAAAATAAACCAGAAGGCCTAGAGCTTAGATATTTGACATGTTGACATGTAGCATTGCCTAGTGGACCTCTACAAAATTTGTTCAAATCTTGCCCCCCCCCCCCCCCCCCAAGGGTGAAATTGACCCAGCCCCAGGGGTCACTTGATTGTACATAGGGAATTCTTCATAAATTTGCTAAAAATTAATCAGAAGGCGTAGATCTTAGATATTTGATATGTTACATTGCCTAGTAGACTTCTACAAATTTTGTTCAAATCATGACCCCCGGGATAAAATTGGCCCCGCCCCAGGGGTTACTTGATTGTACATCGGAAAATCTTCCAAAAAATTTCTAAAAATATCAGTTTGATATTTGAAACATGTAGCTCATATTACTCAGGTGAGCGATCCAGGGTCATCTTGACTCTCTTGATTTCTTGTATAACTCTGTCATCCATGAAGGGATTCTAAGTATAGGATAGACAACGAGTGCCGTTGTCTACGGGATATATACAACGAGCAAAGCGAGTTGTATATATCCCGTAGACAACGGCACGAGTTGTCTATCCGACTTAGACCACGTGACATAAAAACTGCAATTATTGAAAACTCTCCCACGCGTTCTAAAGAAATTAGGATTAACGTGTTTTTATAAGAGTAATATCATCTTTGTACCGTTAGCGCTTAATTGTCAGTAGGGCATATGAAAGAATGCAGGTTATTTGTATAAATTCAGTTTTACTCAAATACTGGATTTACTAAGATTTAATGTTCATTAACACTTTGAGTCATTTGCAATCACAAAATTAATGCTAAACAGTTAAATATGGATTTCTCAAAAATACTCAAAATTGGACTGCATGCTGAACAATTAGTTTTTGTGAGGAGTTTGCATGTTGGCGAAACACGATGACAGATACGTTGATTCGTTGATTCAAGAAGATAGCCAGGTTATTTATTTATTTATTTATTTAGTTCTTTTTTTATTTGTTTACTTTGTTTATCAGGATATAGTTAGTGCGTAGATGCTCGTAGGACTACAAATACCTTTTACTATATCACGCCCTTCTTGTAAGAATGATGTAGTTGTTTTACTTTCTAACTGGGCCAAGTTGTTCGAAACTTTAACGGACTGTAATTTAGTTTAGTTTAGTTTATACTAATTTGTTTTAGCTCGATTTTGATGAAAGCTTTAACTGTTTAAGCTTATTGTAACCACTCTCGAGTCCGTTTCTTATGAAAACTAGTACTGGGGTCATATGAAAAGTGATGGTCGTGACCCCAATGATGCTCGAACCCACGACCACTGCATTAAGCTGTTAAACCAACCGCCTGTTAAATTTCTATTTATGATACTTGTCTTGGTGGGTGGGAAACACTAGTATGATGTTTTAATTTTACTGTAAAGATGGTTTAGTGTTTATAATCCTTAACAAGTGCATTAGATTTTCTAAGTTTTCTAAACTGTCGAAATCTACTGATAAAGTCAATCGACCGTTAACTCAATCGCCTGTTAAAGTTTCGAACAACTGGATCCAGTCGATTACAAATGTAAGGATCATGCTGACATGTCTTTTTTATAACAAGTGAACATAAAAAGTTACAACTGTTGGAAACGTTTCAGTGAATGTGTAAATTACATTTTTACCCAGTTGGTTCTACACTACAAATATGTAGTTTATTGTATTTCATTTTTATTGATATCTAATAACATGGGGTCATTTTTACAATATTAATATTTAGACGTTGTCAACTGAATTTACCTCCAAGTCAGTCTTATTTTTTATCCCATTGATAACTGGTGAGAATATTGCAAGGTCATTTAACTCCGGCGTTAGCCTGTATTGTTAGATGGTAAATTGGCACGAAATTCACGCGTTTTTTGCCCAAGTTTCCCCCGATATATATACAACGCTACTGTTGTATATGAAATATAGACGGGTACAAGTCTGCTTTGCGATTGGCTATTTACGGATTATCGTGGTCTAATATTACTTAGCACTAATATTTTCATTGTGAGACAACTTGTCTTACGCAAACACTTACTTAAATATAACTTGACACAAGTGTTCCCCATGACGAGACCATAATTATGTCATGTATAACACCTAAATCCCTAATGCAAAGGTCAAGGTCACACCTGAAGGTCAAAAATTGATATTTTCCTGTAAAGTATTTTTATATCAGCTCATGTGTGATATGGACCCAATTAAAAAAAAATGTTGGTGTATTTTCTTCATAATTGCTTCCCATGAATATGATGATTTCTTAATTTTTTTTCACATTATTTTTATATTTATACAATCATGTTATGAAACTGTCAACAACTGTAGATTGTTCTACATGCAAATTTTAATCCAATTGTTGTGTTGTAACATATTGTATATATAGTACAATATTGTCTATACATCATTGACAGATATCAAATCATTATGTTATACTGCAGTAGAGAAAAGTAGGGGACTTTGTATTGCATGGCAATACTTCATTTCACTTGTTTCTTCTGAGTTTATTGCATACTAACATTTCTACTTCCAGGAAAAAAAACTAAATACCTATGTGACAGAGCTGGTTCCCAGCCATCATGCCATTGTCCATAAAGAAGGAGTTTATTTATACGTTTACCAGTAAAGATGAGGAAAGTGTTCTCCGGGTACCAGTGGACATACCATACAGTCAACCAGCCCGGGACCTCACTGGTCGCCTAGTGTTTGAACATAATCTACCGTGTTACATCGAAAATGGTAAAATTTATATTTATGCCCCCGACATAAAATGGGGAGTTGTGGGGGGCATATAGTGTTACCCCTATCCGTGTGTGTGTTTGTGTGTTCGGGAAAGGGTGGTGTTTGTGTCCGGGCCATAACTTTGACATGCATGGTTCGATTTCAGAATAATTTGACACAAATGATAAGCATGGGTAGACAATGTGTCGTGCACAAAAACCATTTCACTAGCTCAAAGGTCAAGGACACAGTCCTTGGTTGAACTTAACCAATTTTCACTACATATACAGAATACTAAATTTTCTGGTTTTCCTACAATTATTTTTTTTGTAAGTAAATAGGGCCAAGGGTCCTTTTTTGTAGTTTGTGAGCAGTACCATGCCTGTGACCTTTCTAATGTTGCGGGGGCATCCGTGTCTGTGACACATTCCTAGTTTTATATTTTTTAGATATAAGGGCTTTTACTTCTTCAAGTAAGTGAAGCATTTACACTCACAAATAAATTGAACAAGATTGCAAAAATTTTCAGTACTTTTCACTTGTGTAAGACAATTTGAAACCGCAAGCTTTGAATCTACAATTCTAACTAATCTGTGTTTGAAATAGATATTGTATGAGTAACATATTTCATTACAGAATTTTGTTATTTTCAGTTAGAATTTATCATCAAGAAGCATTTATTACCAATATTTATCCAAATATTTTGATGACACAGGCTTGTTTTGAACTGTCTGTTAAACATTTGGCTCTCGATCAATGACAGAAGAACATTCCTGACTACAGCTGTCAAATTTTAAATGGACTGCTTATTGTTGATAGATAACCAGTAATAATTTTGAGCAAGAAGGTCAAAGATCAAGGTCACGGTGACCTCTAGACTTAAAACAGTTTCTAGTCAATAAGTGGAGTATTCCAGGCATATAACTGTAGAAATTCGTGGAACGACTGAAGGTCCCGTTTGTTTTGCAGGTCAATAGGCTATTGTTACAGAGAACTTGAAACAGAAAGCGGTATCTAATCAATAACTGAGGAAGACTTAGGCCTAGAACTGTCAACTTTATAGGATGATTTTCTGTTGTCTGAGTAGATTAATCTTAATCTTATTATTTTTGGGAGCTAGTAAATAAAAGGTCACAGTCCTACTGATTTCAAGACTGAAAACAGTGTTCACTCACTAGATTGTGTATGACTCACATTTCATAAAATGATTGGCTAATGTCAGTACTGCATTCGTTTGTGGAGGTCATTATGCCAAAAGTCATGTCCCTCTGGCTCTAGACCTTGTTACAGCATTGCAAACATTTTCCACGGGTCTAGTATCCTAAATTTAAAGGGCCAAAAACATATTGCACTTTCTTATCTGAGCCTTACATTTAAAACCCATGTCCCAGTTTTGTTTTACTTGGCAAAAGTGCTGACCTCAATAATGAAGTATGCAAGGTCAAGGTCAGGTGGGGTCAAAGGTATCTAAATGTATTGCAATGTATTTTTATTGTCTGGACTGTAACTGTAACCCTTACTCCATCTGTATTTAAACTATAATTATTTATCATAATTTGTGTGTGCAGTGTGCACCATCCATTTTCCTGTCTAGAAGGTCAAGGTCAACAGAGGTTACAAGGTACCGTGATGTAATTTCTTTTTGAGGTGAAATTTTTGTTACCCATTTTCCAGTTTTATCTTTTCAGCTCCACTAATCTTTGTCGACTATTCAAAGAATAGTAGAGCTATTAGACTCACCCATGCGTCAGCGTCCGTGTTGGCGTCCCGATTTGGTTAAGTTTTTGTATGTAAGCTGGTATCTCAGTAACCACTTGTGGGAATGGATTGAAACTTCACACACTTATTCACTGTGATAAACTGACTTAACAGGTTCCATAACTCTGTTTTGCTTTTTAACAAAATTATGCCCCTTCCTTTACTTAAAAATTTTTGGTTAAGGTTTTAGCTGGTATCTCAGTACCCACTAAAGGAAATGGATTGATACTTCACACACTTGTTCACTGTCATGATCTGCCATGCACTGTGCAGGTTCCACAACTCTACTTTGCATTTTTTCAAAATTATGCCCCTTTTTTGACTTAGCAGTTTTTGGTTAAGTTTTTGTATGTAAGCTGGTATCTCAGTATCCACTAATCTGAAAGGATTGAATCTTCACACATTTGTTCACTGTGATGATATGACTTGCAATGCAAAGGTTCAGTAACTCTACTTTGCATTTTTTCAAAATTATGCCCCTTTTTCGACTAAGCAGTTTTTGGTTAAATTCTTATATGTAAGCTGGTATCTCAGTACCCTCTTATAGGAATGGGTTGAAACTTCACGCACTTGTCCACTGTCATGAGCTGATAAGAGCACTATGCAGGTTTCATAACCCTGTTTCCCATTTTTTACAAAATTATGCCCCTTTTGTCGACTTTAGTATTCATTCAATTGACAAGGCTGTTGAATAGTCGAGCGTTGCTGTCCTCCGACAGCTCTTGTTTATTATGCCCCCCCTTCGAAGAAGGAGGGGTATGTTGTTTTGCAGTTGTCGGTCTATATGTAGACCCATCCATTTCCGGATGATATCTCAAGAACGCTTGGGCCTAGGATCATGAAAGTTAATAGGATGGTTGTTCTTAACCTGCAGATGACCCCTATTGATTTTGAAGTCAGTAGGTCAAAGGTCAAGGTCACAGTGACCAGGAACAGTTAAACCATTTCCGGACGATAATTGGAGAACGCTTGGGCCTAAGCAGGGTTCTCCCAAGGATTTTGTTATAGCCGTTCTCTGTGGAATTATAGCCGGGTACACTTTTTAGTGGTTTATCACGATAAACATATTATTCATTTAAGTAAACTGAGGTAAAGAATTATAAGAATAATATGAAACAGCATCTGAAACTGTAGCATATTTATCAAAGGTACCTTAAGTAAATAAAAAATAAATCAAGAAGAAATCAATACAAGAATCATTATTTAATATTTTCTACTTGATTTTAAAGTTTGGTTTTAAAGGAAACATGCGTTGTGATTTTTTTCTTGCATTAACTGAGTTTTTACAGAAGCATAGCACTTTTGAGAGGAAATATAAATGTTGATCTATTTGGTCCTTATGTAGTGTCAAACACAATATTTCTTTTAAACCTTCCAATAATTCTGTGTTTCATGTTTCAGTTGAATCTGCAGCTCATTTCATGAAAGAATATTTAATGTAAAAGTGATTTAATCAAATTTATATATTGATGTTATGTACATTCTCTGATACTATGCATTGACTTATCTGAATTTTTGTCTTCCGAAATACCCTGCAGTTTCGGTTTGATTTTTCCGATTTTCGGCAAAAGCAGTTGCATTGTAAGTTTTGCAGGTAGTTTTTATTGAAATAGCCTAGCTATTACTTGCTGGATATGGAAAGTACAATATTAATGGTTCGGCATGTTCTACCAGCGTCCGTTTTTAGCTCATCTGATTTTTTGAAAAAAAATGATGAGTTATTGTCATCACTTGAGCGGTTGTCGGCGTCGGCGTCGGCGTCTGCGTCGGCGTTGCCTGGTTAAGTTTTATGTTTAGGTCAGCTTTTCTCCTAAACTATCAAAGCTATTGCTTTGAAACTTGGAATACTTGTTCACCATCATAAGCTGACCCTGTATAGCAAGAAACAGAACTCCATCTTGCTTTTTGCAAGATTTATGGCCCCTTTTGTACTTAGAAAATACCAGATTTCTTGGTTAAGTTTTATGTTTAGGTCAACTTTTCTCCTAAACTATCAAAGCTATTGCTTTGAAACTTGGAATACTTGTTCACCATCATAAGCAGACCCTGTACATCAAGAAGCATAACTCCATCTTGCTTTTTGCAAGATTTATGGCCCCTTTTGTACTTAGAAAATATCAGATTTCTTGGTTAAGTTTTATGTTTAGGTCAACTTTTCTCCTAAACTATCAAAGCTATTGCTTTGAAACTTGGAATACTTGTTCACCATCATAAGCAGACCCTGTACATCAAGAAGCATAACTCCATCTTGCTTTTTGCAAGATTTATTGCCCCTTTTGGACTTAGAAACTTTTTTTTTTATGGTTAAGTTTTATGTTTAGGTCAGCTTTTATCCTAAACTATCAAAGCTATTGCTTTAAAACTTGCAACACTTGTTCACCATCATAAGTTGACCCTGTACAGCAAGAAACATAACTCCATCCTGCTTTTTGCAAGATTTATGGCCCCTTTTGGACTTAGAAAATATCAGATTTCTTGGTAAAGTTTTATGTTTAGGTCAACTTTTCTCCTAAACTATCAAAGCTATTGCTTTGAAACTTGGAATACTTGTTCACCATCATAAGCAGACCCTGTACATCAAGAAACATAACTCCATCTTGCTTTTTGCAAGATTTATTGCCCCTTTTGGACTTAGAAACTTTTTTTTTTATGGTTAAGTTTTATGTTTAGGTCAGCTTTTATCCTAAACTATCAAAGCTATTGCTTTAAAACTTGCAACACTTGTTGACCATCATAAGCTGACCCTGTACAGCAAGAAACATAACTCCATCCGGCTTTTTGCAATAATTATTGCCCCTTTTGGACTTAGAAAATCATTTTCTTGGTTGAGTATTATGTTTAAGTCAACTTTTCTCATAAACTATCAAAGCTATTGCTTTAAAACTTGCAACAGTTTTTCACCATCATAAGTGGACACTGAACATTAAGAAACATAACTCTATCCTGCTTTTTGCAAGAATGATGGCCCTTTTTAGACTTAGAAAATCATGGGTAGGACAATATTTCTATTACACAAAAAAAATCAGATGAGCGTCAGCACCCGCAAGGCGGTGCTCTTGTTTTTTGGTTGCAACTGAAGAGATTCGTCAATTTCTGCCGACCATTTTCATTTTAAATTATGCCAAATTGATTACATGCAATATCAAAATTTGTTTGATATATAAAATTATTTAAACCCTATTTATTTCCGCTCAAAACAAAATGTGGTTTGCCAAAAAAAAAATTGTCATATATTTTATCCGGGTGCAGCGCCTGGCTGAAAGGGCCTGGGGAAGACCCTGCTAGAATCACAAAACTTGATAGAAAGGTTGATCATTATCGGCAGATGACCCGTATTGATTTTGAGATCAGTAGGCCAAAGGTCAAGGTCACAGTGACCAGGAACAGTTAAATGGTTTATGGATGATATAACTGAAGAGCGCTTGGGCCTAGGATCATGAAAATTAATAGACTAGCAGATGACCCCAATTGATTTTAAGGTCAGTAGGCTCAAGGTCAAGGTCGCATTGACCTGGAACAGTTAAGCTGTTTCCGAACGATAACTCAAGAACGCTAGCGTCTAGGATCAGGAAACTTAATAGGGAGGTTGATCATGACCAGCAGATGATCCCTATTGATGTTAAGGCCAATAGATCAAAGGTCAAGGTCACATTGACCCAGAACAGTAGAACTTTTGTGTATAGTGACCAAATAATTTCTGTTCCTTATGCAGTTACTGAATGCATCAAGGGGGGCATTTCGTGTTCTACAAGCTCTTGTTTTCTAAGTAATGGTACTAATTACATGGAACATACTTCGTAATTCATTTTCCAAAAGAAAATGACGGAGGTCCAAAGGGTCTTGCACATGACAATGTCATTGTAATTGTTTGTACAGGCCATAATGTGTTTCTGCCCTGTAGTCTGATTAATGTGTATTATTACATTATCATCTCGGCAAAAATGCAAGTATCGACTTGTATTTGAAGTTAAACAGTTTATTAATTAAAAGTGAGCAGTATTTGTAGTTTTCTGGTGCACAGTTCACATAAATTAACCTCAATATGCTTTCTTTGATTTCCAATATTGCATTACTTCAGACCTCCTGGCATTTCTGTCATCTATAATTCAATGGTCTAGACTAATATGCATTAGCTAAAAGTAGGTTTTCAAAGGAATGCCAAAGTAGCTGTCTCTTGGAGTTTCTATTAATGTCCAGTTTCTATGTTATCAGTTACCAAGGTGATGCTTATAAAGAAGATAATAAGTCTGTGGTATTTGTAAGTTCTTTGGTACAGATGAGAGCATTTAGTGAAATACTGACAAAACCAGCTTGGAACCAAAGAAATAGAGATGTTTCTAACAAATGAAGTGTATTATAAGAAACATATCACATCAATAAGACAATCAATGTAATCCAGTCGTCATAGTAACAAGGACCAAAATCATGGCCCATTTCAGAGTGTGACCAGAATCATATAAATGAGGCACAAGGTATATTGTATCTATAGGGCAAGTGTTATGTCTGTTCTATATCCTTGTTGCCTATGTTCCAGCTTCCAATTTGTTGCTGTGTATCTGCTTTCCTTCAAAGGTCAAGGTCAAGAGCAGTTTTAAGGTTCTTAAGTTATAATTCATGTTTTGGACAGAATATTTCTTCTTAGTGTGCAGATTTCAAAGTAAAGGTTATGAGGGGTCAAAAGGATCTTCTGAATCAGTTTTATGCTTCTTTTCATTTTGTTTTAATCATTTATGTTATTACGATGATTTCAGTGATAGTAGTATAAAATAATAAATATTGTTTTGAGTTTGTAATGCCCTACATCTATTGTTAACCTAAAATAAGTAAATTAGATAGAACTTAGGGCAAAAGTACGAATTGTTTTGCACCTGCGTCTATTTTTCTTCCCGTATTTATATATTTTATGATCACCTATGTTGCAGTTATATAAATCAAATATAAAATGTAATCTGTACAATATTAAAATTTGTGCAACACATGATGTAAGACCACCAGACTGTGTCAGCAATAACAGAGGTCACATTGCAAGTTTTGACTTATATCCTAACTAGGACAGGATATATTAAGTAGAGCAAAATATTCATAGCTTTCACCTAAACAGTGTAAAGCATCTTACCCTCAATACACTTTGTTTGATTTCCAATAGGAAGTGCTCAGTGCCACATTCAGGTCACCAGGCATTTTTATCGCCCATATAAAATGAAGTCTAGACAAAAAAGCATTAGTGAAAAGACTTAAAGTAGATTTCTAAAGGCAAGCCAAAGTAACTGTCTCTGAATCTCTATTATTGTCCACAGTGTTTTAGCCATTTGTCATGAGGTAACAGCCCTGAAAATTACCAAGGTGATGTTGGAAATTAAGAAAAACAGAAAGTTTCATCTATACTAGAGGATCAGCATTTGATGATGTCTGATCACAGTGGTCAGATTGTGTCCATGAAATTATACTAATAGTATAAAAGAGTTAAACCAGATTCATGGGGCAGTCCAAATAATACAGGAGATGAAACAGACAGTCCAGGTTCAGTGGAGAAACTAGATAGTATCTCTGAGCTAAGACTAAATAGCACTCGAGGATATCAAGTTGTATGTATGGAACAATCCAAATTGCATTCAATGAGTAAATCATTATACCCTGAGGAGGCAAAGGTACACACATAGTACCAACTAGATTGTATTGTTATGAACTAGACTATCGCAGTGGGATAATCTAAATACAAATCCACTGGGGACAAAGCAGACTATTCATATTAATCCATGAGACAATTAGAATTGTAAAAAAGGTACAAACAAAATAATATCCATGGGATAAACTAAAACTATGAAGTGGACAAACAAGATTGAATACACCTGATAAACTAAATAGGGACAAATTAGATTATATCATTGGGGTTATTGAAATTGCACACAAGGGGTAAACTAAATAGGGACAAATTAGATTATATCTTTGGGATTATTGAAATTGCACACAAGGGGTAAACTAAATAGGGACAAATTAGATTATATCATTGGGATTATCGAAATTGCACACAAGGGGTAAACTAAATAGGGACAAATTAGATTATATCATTGGGATTATCGAAATTGCACACAAGGGGTAAACTAAATAGGGACAAATTAGATTATATCATCGGGATTATCGAAATTGCACACAAGGGGTAAACTAAATTGAATCAAATCAAATTCACACAAAGTATCACTTGAATCAACTAAATTGCACACAAGGGACAATGTAGTTTATATGGAAGATATAATTTAAACTGTGCATGTGTATGTGAATGCAAACTGCAATCTAAATTATACATATTAGATAAATTCAGTACATTAAGTTGACAAAACAGATTGCATCCACAGGATATTATAGGGTTATTATAAGGGTAGCGTGATCTGCGAGCTGGATTTGGCTTGAGTGGATTTTGCCGGATCGGATCACAGTTCACAAGGCATGCAAGCATTGGATATGATCCAGGATTTTGTATTTGGCTCTTGTGGATTTTGCAATATATATATATAATTAGACCATAACACAGATACTACAGATTGTCATGAGATAGATTCTTTTGTTTAATTAATACATTAGCATTTTGGATTGCCATTAGCTGTTTCATTAGAAAGTACACAAAAGACTTTAATTAAGAACTGTTCAAAAATTTAACCTGAAGCCTTTGACATATGTTGCCAACAAGTCCTTAGTGCAGTAAGGTTATCCTTGGTGCAGTAAGGTTAATGAAGAATATAAATCTGGAAACCTTTCAAAACATTAAGTTATAGTGGCTAAGAGCTGTAGTATTCTAATTCAATAACCTATTGTTAAAGCTAAATTTTGTATTTTTCTTGGTAACCTATTGTTAAGGCTAAATTTTGTATTTTTCTTGGTAACCTATTGTTAAGGCTAAATTTTGTATTTTTCTTGGTAACCTATTGTTAAGGCTAAATTTTGTATTTTTCTTGGTAACCTATTGTTAAGGCTAAATTTTGTATTTTTCTTGGTAACCTAATGTTAAGGCTAAATTTTGTATTTTTCTTGGTAACCTAATGTTAAGGCTAAATTTTGTATTTTTCTTGGTAACCTATTGTTAAGGCTAAATTTTGTATTTTTCTTGGTAACCTAATGTTAAGGCTAAATTTTGTATTTTTCTTGGTAACCTAATGTTAAGGCTAAATTTTGTATTTTTCTTGGTAACCTAATGTTAAGGCTAAATGCTGTATTATTCTGGGTAACCTAATGTTGAGTCTAAATGCTGTATAATATTCTTGTAAACCAATGTCATTGCTAAATGCTTTATTACAAGATGTCAAGGCTAAATGCTGTGTTATTCTTGTTAACTTTTATGATGTTAAAGCTAAATACTGTATTATTCTGGGTAACCAGGATGTTGAGGCTTTAAAATCCTGTGATGCAAAATGTTAATCTAAATGCTGTATTATTCTGGGTAACCTGATGTAAAGGCTAAATTCTGCATTAACCTAGGTAACAAGAAATCAAGGCTAAATGCTGTGATATTCTGGGTAACCTAATACCAAGGCTAAATGCTATATTATCATGGGTATCCAAACATCAAGGCTAAATGCTGTGTTATCCTTGGTAACTAAATGTCAAGGCTAAATGCTGTGTTATCCTGGGTAACTAAATGCCAAGGCTAAATGCTGTGTTATCCTGGGTAACTAAATGTCAAGGCTAAATGCTGTGTTATCCTGGGTAACTAAATGTCAAGGCTAAATGCTGTGTTATCCATGTGAACCAAAATTTCAATGTTAAATGTTGTATTATTCTGGGCTGGGTAACCATATGTCAAGGCTGAATGCTGTATTATCCTGAATAACCAAATGTAAAGGCTAAATGCTGTTTTATCCATGGTATCCAAAATGTTAATGTTAAATGCTGTATTATTCTGGATAACCGAATGTCAAAGCTAAATGCTGTATTCTGGGTAACCTAATGTCAAAGCTAAATGCTGTATTATTCTGGGTAACCTAATGTCAAAGCTAAATGTTGTATTATTCTGGGTAACCTAATGTCAAAGCTAAATGTTGTATTATTCTGGGTAACCTAATGTCAAAGCTAAATGCTGTATTATTCTGGGGTAACCTAATGTCAAAGCTAAATGCTGTATTATTCTGGGGTAACCTAATGTCAAAGCTAAATGCTGTATTATCCTGGGTATTATTATGTCTCCCCCAGGAGACATATTGTTATGTCTCCCCCAGGAGACATATTGTTTTTGCCCTGTCCGTCCGTACGTCACACTTCATTTCCGAGCAATAACTGGAGAACCATTTGACCTAGAACCTTCAAACTTCATAAGGTTGTAGGGCTGCTTGAGCAGACGACCCCTATTGTTTTTGGGGTCACTCCATCAAAGGTCAAGGTCACAGGGGCTTGAACATTGAAAACCATTTCCGGTCAGTAACTTGAGAACCACTTGACCCAGAATGTTGAAACTTCATAGGATGATTGGTCATGAAGAGTAGATGACCCCTATTGATTTTGGGGTCACTCTGTCAAAGGTCAAGGTCACAGGGGCCTGAACATGGAAAACCATTTCCGATCAATAACTAGAGAACCACTTGACCCAGAATGTTGAAACTTCATAGGATGATTGGTCATGCAGAGTAGATGACCCCTATTGATTTTGGGGTCACTCTGTCAAAGGTCAAGGTCACAGGGGCCTGAACATGGAAAACCATTTCCGATCAATAACTAGAGAACCACTTGACCCAGAATGTTGAAATTTCATAGGATGATTGTACATGCAGAGTAGATGACCCCTATCGATTTTGGGGTCACTCCATTAAAGGTCAAGGTCACAGGGGCCTGAACATTGAAAACCATTTCCGGTCAGTAACTTGAGAACCACTTGACCCAGAATGTTGAAACTTAATAGGATGATTGGTCATGCAGAGTAGATGACCCCTAACGATTTTGGGGTCACTCTGTGAAAGGTCAAGGTCACAGGGGCCTGAACATTGAAAACCATTTCCGGTCAGTAACTTGAGAACCACTTGACCCAGAATGATGAAATTTCATAGGATGATTGGTCATACAGAGTAGATGACCCCTAATGATTTTAGGGTCACTCTGTTAAAGGTCAAGGCCACAGGGGCCTGAACATGGAAAACCATTTCCGATCAATAACTTGAGAACCTTTTGACCCAGAATTTTGAAACTTCATATGATGATTGTTCATGCAGAGTAATGACCCCTAATGATTTTGGGGTCACTCTGTTAAAGGTCAAGGTCACAGGGGCCTGAACATTGATAACCAGTTCCGATCAATAACTTGAGAACCTCTCGACCCAGAATGTTGAAACTTCATATGATGATTGAACATGCAGAGTAGATGACCCCTATTGATTTTGGGGTCAGTCTATTAAAGGTCAGGGCCACAGTGGCCTGTTCATGTAAAATCATTTTTTGGAAATAACTTGAAAACCACTTGACCTAAATGTTGAAACTTAATAGGATGATTGGACTTGCAGAGTAGATGACCCCTTTTTATTTTGAGGTCACTTGATCAAAGGTCAAGGTCACAGAAGCCTGAACAGTGACTTGAGAACCACTAGGCCAAGAGTGTTGAAATTTAGAGGGATGATTGGACATGCCAAGTAGATGATCCCTATTGCAGCCAACCATCAGTGTCTCTTTGACTTTTGCTCCTGACCCCTATTGACTTCTTGCCTATAGGACTTTGCATTGGGGGAGACATGCGCTTTTTTACAAAAGCATTTTCTAGTTATTATTATTATTATCATTATTATACCAGATTTATATAGCGCCCTTTTTCATGATCAATTTCACGTTCAAAGGCACTCTACATAGTTCAAATGCAGCCACACAGGGTGCATAATTCATCCTCTACTAGTACAGACACAGAGCGATCTGACCAGAGGGACAGAGTGAGACAAAGCCCCCACGACAGAGAGATCAGAAATCAGATACAGGCTTGTCCGGCTAACTTAGCCTAGCTTGTTGCGAATAGACAGCCTGGTTCTTTAACATGCCCAGTGTATAGCACTGATACACACAAGGATTGCCTGGGTTCCAGACCAATACATCTCAAGTTAGGTGGGAAAATTCCCGAGTAGCTGCCGGGGGTCGAACCCCCGACCTCAGGATTGGAAGACCAGTGTGCAAACCACTGAGCTATCCGTCCACCTATAATATATCCTAATGTCAAGGCTAAATGTTGTGTTATTCTGGGTAACCAAAATTTAATGTCAAAGCAAATTGCTATGTTATACTTGGTGACCTAATGTCTAGGCTAAATGATAATTTTGTTATTCTGGGTAACGTAATGTAAAGGCTAAATGCTATGTTATTTTGGGTAACCTAATCTCAAGGCTAAATTTTGTGTTATTCTGGGTAACCAAATGTCAAGGCTAAATGCTGTTTCGTTCTGGGAATGCTAATGTCAAGGCTAAATGCTGTTTCGTTCTGGGAATGCTAATGTCAAGGCTAAATGTTGTGGTGTTCTAATGTCAAACAAATATGTTCTGTTATTATGATGTTAAGGTTAAAATGCTGTATTACTCATGGTGAACCAGTGTATGCATGGGATAAATTTATTGCACAAAAAGGACTAACCAGGCTGTATGTGTCAATGAGATCAACCTCATTGTACACAAAGGAAAAACAGACTGTGTCCATGGGATCAACTTTAATGCACACAAAGAACAAACCAGACTGTGTCCATAGGATCAACTTAAATGCACACAAAGAACAAACAAGACTGTGTCCATTAGATAAACTAATCTGCATGCAAGGGCAGATAGTGTCTATGAGATAAACTTAGTTGTAAACAAGAAACAAACCAGAATGTTTCCATTGGATTAACTTAATTGCTCTTAGGGAACAAACCAGATTGTGACCAACAGGTGAACTCATTTGTGAACAAAGAACAAACCATGGGATGAAGTGAATTGCGCACAATGCATAAACAAAGAAGAAACCATGGGATGAAGTGAATTGCGCACAATGCATAAACAAAGAAGAAACCATGGGATGAAGTGAATTGCGCACAATGCATAAACAAAGAACAAACCATGGGATGAAGTGAATTGCGCACAATGCATAAACAAAGAACAAACCATGGGATGAAGTGAATTGCGCACAATGCATAAACAGAGAACAAACCATGGGATGAAGTGAATTTCGCACAATGCATAAACAAAGAACAAACCATGGGATGAAGTGAATTGCGCACAATGGATAAACAAAGAACAAACAGTGAGATGAAGTAAATTACGCACGGTGGATAAACAAAGAAGAAAGCATCTTCTCATGAACTGCCTAATGGATTTACATCAAACTTTGTCAGTAGCATTATTATATGGTCCTCTCCCAATTTTATTTAAATGTTGGTACTCAGCCCCATGTAAGGGTTTTAGAGTTAGAAAAGGAAACACCTTGAACTTGGGCTTTTCTAGCTAGGGGCCAGTCTAGAGCTAAAAATAGAAATACCTTAAAACAACCCCTTCTTGTGAACCACTTAACTGTTCTTCATCAAACTTGGTCTGTAGTGTTATTTTAAGGTCTTCTCCCATATTTATTCAAATAGGGTGTTTTGTCCTGTTTAGGGGCCGCTAGAGCTTAAAATACAAATATCTTTAAATGTCTTCTTTTCATGAAATGCTTGATGGCTCTTCATCAGACTTGACCTGTAACATCTTTATAAGGCCCTCTCCCAAGTTTGTTGCCCTTGGCCATTTTTAGGGGTCACAAGTTAAAAATTCTTTTCATGAATTGCTTGGTGGATCTTTATGAAACTTGGTCTGTAGTATCATTGTTAGATCCTCTCCCAAATTTGTCCAAATGGTGGCACTTGGCCCCTTTTAGGGCCATTAGTTTATTTTAAACACCGTTGCTACAATTCATAATTCAGTATGTCTTACATAGATTCAAGGTCAAACAGTCAAAGCAACTAAGGGCCATGTTTTGGATGGCTCGCCTCAAGGTCAAAGTCACACTTAGGGTCAAAGGTTATATGACTTTGTTTTGTGTCCACTCTGTAACTCTTGAACTGCTTGAAGGATTTTAAAGAAACTTGGCACAAATGCGCATGTTAAGGACGGCTCGCTTCAAGGTCAAGGTCATACTTGGGGTCAAAGCAATTTTGTGTCTGCTCTGTAACTCTTGGTTTAAACAATATTTTATTAATCACAATTCATTTACAACATGCACATAATTATATCAATGAGCCATACAGGATTGAGTAGGAAGCTAAGTAAGCTTATAATTGAGCCGTGCCATGGGAAAACCAACATAGTGGCTTTGCGACCAGCATGGATCCAGACCAGCCTGCACATCCGCGCAGTCTGGTCAGGCTCCATGCTGTTCACTTTTAAAGCCTATTGGAATTGGAGAAACTGTTAGCGAACAGCATGGATCCTGACCAGACTGCGCGGATGCGCAGGCTGGTCTGGATCCATGCTGGTCGCAAACCCACTATGTTGGTTTTGTCATGGCACGGCTCATATGAAACTCTCGCTGTAACTCTTGAACCCCTTGAAGGATTTTGAAGAAACTTGACACAAATACACCACATCGAGACGACATGCAGAGGGCATGTTTTTGATGCTCACTTCAAGCTCAAGGTCACACTTTGAGGTCAAACATCATATGACTTTGTTTTGTGTCCACTCTGTAACTCTTGAACTGCTTGAAGGATTTTAAAGAAACTTGGCACAAATGTTCTCCACATCAAGATGACATACAGAGCGCATGTTTCAAAAGGGTCGTGGGTCAAGGTCAAGGTCACACTAAGAGGTCAAAGATCATACCTTCGGGTGTATATTGCACCACATTGCGGTGATATTGTTTTGTTATAAAATGGATATTTTGCACCAAGGAATACCTTTCATCAATATATCATGCAGGTGTGTCATTGTGTGTCAAGCTGACCTTCTAGATGTGAGTAGGTGCATTATAAACACAATGTTGTACCTGTCTGTGTCTATTAACACCTTGCATGTCAAAATAACTTGCATGAAGTTTCTTCATATGTATTGTTTTTGTTGCATGATAATTAAAATCATGGTAATTAAAATGTAGGTTAATTTATTCTTGAAAATTGTCATGACATGAGATTTACTTGACAGAGAATCATGTGTGAAATATTGTTATCAGTGTATCTGACTGTAGTGAATGATATGTCTTTCCGGTTTGCCCTAGACTTTGTATTAAATTAGTAGAAAACTGTTGGTTTGCGGTTCAGTTTTAATTTGATGAATTGGAAGTCATGTTGTAACATCATTAATCTGGAACACTAGAATAATCATACAGACAAGTAAATCATGTCAAGAGTTAGTGGAAATCCATTTTGCTTCTTGTTAAAATATTATGGCAGCAGAGCTGTGTTGTCATAAAATATTTTTTGAGAATCAGTTTCACCTATTTGTGCCTATTTGCAAATACCTGAACGGTATTTGTACAGTCTATTTAACCATTTGTTTCAGTTTACAGCTGGGAGAAACTTTATTCAAAGGATTTTTTTCATATGGGAAAAATGTATCTAAGTTGTTATTTTCCCATAGGCTGACACTTGCTTGAGGACAAATCTTTTTCAAATGAGTTCAACAAAAAATCAAGCACATGATGAATCTGCTTTTCTGTTGGCTGGTTGAAAATAGTTTTTGATCTCCAGGAACTTCTTGCTTAAAGGCTTGATTTTTTTTTCCTTCATTGATTATGTGGATAGTGGGTCAGTTTTAAGGTCATGTGATACACTAATGACTATGATTACTGATTAAAGGAATTAAAGTTGACATTAAAGGTAAAGGTCACATTCACTTTTAATTAAAATTACTCAAAAGCTGTACTTGTTATTTGAGCATCGATTAACATGGTTATTTGTATTAGTACATGACCTTAATATTTTGGATGCCAGTTTGTCAAAGGTCAAGATCAGTATTTGGGTGTCATGTAGATCCAAGGTCACAATGACCTAGAGGCTGAAAATTATTAATTATCAATAGCTGGGGAATACCTGGACTTACATTGAATTTCATAGGATGATTACAAAAGCCATTTTTTCAGGGATGAGAGTCATTAGGTCAGAGGTCAAGGTCACAGTGTACTTTAGACTGACAGTTACACAGGCAATTGCTACATTACATAATCATTTGCATCTGCCATGCATATGGTGATGTCATATGTATTAAATAATCAGGGATTTGTTTTTTTTTACATAATATTTAGGCTAGTCTCTCAATAACATTTTTGTTGCTCTGTAAAGCATAGAACTTGGTAAACATTTTTATATGAAAAGGGAATCCTTCGAAATTTCACCCAGTTTTTTCAGTATTGTGTACAAGAGAGGAAAATTATATAAATCTTCATTAATACATTTCAAGTAATAATTACCAAGTTCATGATCAGAATGATGTTTGTCTTGAATTATGTATGCTGATATTTGTGAAACACCTACGCTTTCCCTTCTTGACATTCAGCATGCTGGAAATGTGACAATGTTTTTTCCTTATTCATGTAGTATAAAGCACACTCAGCATAATGATAACAACATTTCCTACATCATTGTAAAAAATATTATTATTATTCTTTTGTTATATATTTGTCTTATAATATGTGATAAACAATACCACATTTGAACAGCTAGAGTATAAGAAATAGCTGCTGAATCCTGAAAAATTTTAGTATGTATAATATCATATAACATAAAGCTACATGCTCTATACCTATAAATACACAATTTGCAATAGGATTTTGGTCCATGTTCTCCAAAAAAAATTTTCTTCAGACTTTCAAAACCAAACAGAATCATGAAGAGCATGCCTCAGGTTGACCCTAGCAGGTTGGGCCTGTGCATATCTCGTGGTTCAGCTACGTTCTTGCTATACAGAAGGTCATAATTATTTTCTTTTTTCATTAGATCTTTCTCAGTTTTTTTTCAAGAAAAATTTGAGTTACATTATTAACATTTTGTAACAGTTTTCAATTTTCATTTATTCAATTTGAGATGAGGAACATAAAGGCCCATTAAATGTGGTTAGAAATGTATGTTTTATTGCCAATTGTAATACCCTGAAAGGGCCTTAAAAAATGATCATGCATGTTGTACATCTGCAGGTATGTCTACATTTCTTCTTTAGTGTGCAAGTTATTGTATACAGGACCAATGTCAAGGACCCAGATTTTAACCCTTTAATACACTAAGACTAACAGTAACTCACAGCCAAAAGCACTCTGCCCAAGAGTACCAGAATTTGTCATTTACTAGTGGCATTAATTATTTATCTGCTTATATTTTCAGATTTGACAGACAAGTTAGGAGAATTTATACAGAGGGAAACAGACAAGCTCAATGATGATAATGCTACAGAAGCTATAGAGAAGGTCAGACAAGGACAGATAGATGTTGATAAACTTGCTGAGGCCTGGCAGAAAGCATATACACAGGTACTTCAGCTGCTAGCAAATAGAGAAGATAAGATTTCATACTTGTACATGTACAGAGTAGGGTATGTGTGCAGGATTTTAGTTATGAATTTTAGTTTGTATTTGCTGTGTCAGAATTTAAAACAAGAAAATTTATATATATATAGGTAGGTATTTACATGCAGTCCTGTCACATAGTTTGCTGTCACAGTAAGGCTTTTATGTGTGTTCTCGAGCAGACAGACCTAGATGATACTTGGTTTCCTGGAGGGAACTTTGTCCTCTTGAAATTACATTTGAGTTATTAAATAAAGGCCCGTAGCATATACTGAAAAATATGTCTACCATTGATGAATTTTGTAAGTAATCTAGGGAACAGCAAGACACTCTTATTGTGGTTTTTTGGTGAATATTGTTGCAGACAGATTAGCTTCGTGCTTAATATCTGACAGGCTTTGGGCTTTTTTTTCTTTTATTTGCTGTTCCCTGTGGCCTGTCAGAAGTTGATTTCTGCTGGTAATTTTAAAGAAAATCAGGCAGGCAAAACAGGCAGACAGTCAAAAATGTTTATGATTAATGAATTCTAATCTGAATATATTATAATCTTGCAGAATTGCACAATGTTATGTCTAAGTAATATCCCAGTTCAAATACTGAGAATGTTTAGCGCATGCAAGGTTTTGCACGTATATAAGACATCAGTTGACCTGTAAAATGTTGGTGCCTAGTATTTATTATGTCTCCCACCACACAGTGGTGTGGGAGACATATTGATTTACTCCAGTCTGTGTGTCAGTCTGTCTGTCTGTCACAAAGCTTGTCCATACTCTAAGTTGAACATTTCTCATCCGATCTTCACCAAACTTGAACAAAATGTGTTTGACCATTAGACCTCGGACAAGTTTTATAACTAGTCAAATCCGCCCAGGCACTTTTGAATTATGGCCCTTGAATTACTGCTTGGATCCACTCGTCCAGACCATCTAATTGGATCCACTCGTCTAGACCATCCAGTGAAACTAGACATTTTTCATAGCGGCATTTGTCTATTCTGAAGAGTCAAAGGTCAATGACAGAGATTCCATGAGATTGAACTTTTTATGTAAAGGTATGAGGATCAGACTTTATAGGTTGACAATATATGTTGTGATCAACAGATAGCCCATGCAACCAAGTTCCTAGTGATCATGTTATTATGTAGGACATTCACATCACTCAGTAATAAAAAACAAGACCTGTAAAGTCATAGTATTAAAATGTTCAGAATCAGAAATAGCTTTTGATAAGCCTTTATCACTTGAATGTTTTGAGGGTCATTGTTTAGTTATGTAAAACTGTTGTATGTTTGAAGTTCATGTTGCAGGAAGTTAAAGAGTTTGCTAAGCCGGAGGAAGTGAGTGCTGAGCAACAGTTCTCTGAGGTTTATCATTCACTGATACACTCTCCGGCATTAGAGACGCTGCTGAACCTGGAACACACATATGCCTTGACAATAGAAGATCTAATCCATCAGAGAGATCAGGATTTAAAGCATTTGGATGAAAGGTAAGGGTAAATTAGTGGTTACCATGCTTGACACGATTGATTCTGCCTTTGTGACCAGTGTAGATCATGGCCAGCCAGCACATCCATGATCTTCATGCAACCCTTAAATATGTAGACTTCAGCCAAGATATGTAGCACAATGGTTTTGGTAGCCGGATCCAGATCTGTAGTCACTTCACATTAGAAATCCTGTCTGATAATAACCTATTTAGGATGTAATTATATCACCAAAAAATGAAGTTTGGGGGGTTTATAGGAGTGAGCTTGTGGGTCGGTCTGTCGGTCCGTTAGTTTTCATGGTTTCCGTACAATAACTCGTGAAAGGCTTGACAGATTTAAATACTTTTCTGTACACCTGTGTAATATTATAAAATACATTAAGTTCAACTTTGAGGTCAGTAGGTCAAAGGTCAAGGTCACAATGACCTGGAACAGTTAAACGGTTTCTGGATGATAACTTGAAAATGCTTGAGCAAATGATCATAAATTTGGGTACACAGGTGTAACATCATGAAATACAGGTCAAGTTAAGACTTTGAGGTCAGTAGTTCAAAGGTCACAGTAACCCAGAACAGTTAAACTGTTTCCGGATGATAACTTGAGAATGCTTTGGCCTAGGGTCATGAAAGTTGATAGGGAGGTTGATCATGACCAGCAGGTGACCCTATTGTTTCTGAGGTTCGACTTTGACATTGGCTTACTTCTGTGACAAGGCTGTACTCGTGTGACTGCTTTAGTTATTTCTGTTATCAAGCAACACTCCAAATACAGGTCAAGTTCGACTTTGAGGTCAGTAGTTCAAAGGTCAAGGTCACAATGACCCAGAACAGTTATACGGTTTCCAGATGATAACTTGAGAATGCTTGGGCCTAGGTCATGAAAGTTGATAGGGAGGTTGATCATGACCAGCAGGTGAGCCGTATTTATTTTGAGGTTCGACTTTGACATTTGCTTACTTTTTGTGACAAGGCTGTACTCCTGTGACAGCTCTAGTTATTTCTGTTATCAAGCAAAGCTCCTAACTGTTTAATAATTTCTTACTGTTTTACAAGTTTCCAAAACAAAATATACACATGATTGTATGAAAATTTACTTCTCTGGTGTGTCATTGTATTGGTTTCATCTATTTGCATAAATATTTCATTGGAGTTTTATTATTTACAACAGGAAGTGGATTGATTATGCATATACCATTAAAAAAAAAATTTGTCCTGCTATAACACTTTTGTCACAATTTTTGTTGTGATTTGTAAGTAGGCTGGAAACAACTGCCACAAAGATAATGTTTACAAGCTTGTCTGATAATACCCTCTATCAGTATTAAATAAATGGTTATTATTTTAGTTTGGTTGACATATATCTGTATTATTTTTTTTAAAGATAGCATTTTGTTCTGACTCTTCGATTAAGCCACAGATTTAACGAGACAATAAAACAAGCACACTACACCTGAAGCGCATGAAATAAACCAATCAAGTGATCATAATTTAAAGATCCATTTTGTTGTTTAAGAAAGCAACTGGGAGGGTATAACATTGATTACAATCTAGTAACCCAGAAAATATTGAAAAAAAATGTCAAACAGATATAAATATATATACACCACATACCCAGGAAATGGGCGGGTGTATACATTCTCAGCCTCTGGCTTCACTCTTATAATGCCCTCCATCCTTCGCTAAAGCTTGGATGGGGGTACATTATTTTTTGAAAGCCTCTGGTTTTCACATGTATATGATAGCATCTTTAAAGAGCAAGAAAACAGAAAGACTGAATTCCAACTTAAATAAAACTATAGTGATTCAGTTATTATGTCTCCCCCAGGAGACATATTGTTTTTGCCCTGTCCGTCCGTCTGTCTGTCCTTCCGTCCGTCCGTACGTCACACTTCATTTCCGAGCAATAACTGGAGAACCATTTGACCTAGAATCTTCAAACTTCATACGGATGTAGGGCTGCTGGAGTAGACGACCCCTATTGTTTTTGGGGTCACTCTGTCATAGGTCAAGGTCACAGGGGCCTGAACATTGAAAACCATTTCCGATCAATAACTAGAGAACCACTTGACCCAGAATGTTGAAACTTCATAGGATGATTGGCCATGAAGAGAAGATGACCCCTATTGATTTTGGGGTCACTCCGTCAAAGGTCAAGGTCACGGGGGCCAGAACATTGAAAACCATTTCTGATCAATAACTAGAGAACCACTTGACCCAGAATGTTGAAACTTCATAGGATGATTTATCATGCAGAGTAGATGACCCCGAACGATTTTGGGGTCACTCTGTGAAAGGTCAAGGTCACAGGGGCCTGAACATTGAAAACCATTTCTGGTCAGTAACTTGAGAACCACTTGACCCAGAATGATGAAACTTCATAGGATGATTGGTCATGCAGAGTAGATGACCCCTAACGATTTTAGGGTCACTCTGTTAAAGGTCAAGGCCACAGGGGCCTGAACATGGAAAACCATTTCCAATCAATAACTTGAAAACCTCTCGACCCAGAATGTTGAAACTTCATAGGATGATTGTTCATGCAGAGTAAATGACCCCTATTGTTTTTGGGGTCACTCCGTTAAAGGTCAAGGTCACAGGGGCCTGAACATTGATAACCAGTTCCGATCAATAACTTGAGAACCACTTGACCCAGAATGTTGAAACTTCATAGGATGATTGAACATGCAGAGTAGATGACCCCTGTTGATTTTGGGGTCAGTCTATTAAAGGTCAATGTCACAGTGGCCTGTTCATGTAAAATCATTTTTTGGAAATAACTTGAGAACCACTTGACCTACAATGTTGAAACTTAATAGGATGATTGGACATGCAGAGTAGATGACCCCTTTTTATTTTGTGGTCACTTGATCAAAGGTCAAGGTCACAGAAGCCTGAACAGTGACTTGAGAACCACTAGGCCAAGAGTGTTGAAATTTAGCGAGATGACTGGACATGCCAAGTAGATAATCCCTATTGCAGCCAACCATCAGTGTCTCTTTGACTTTCGCTCCTGACCCCTATTGACTTCTTGCCTATAGGACTTTGCATTGGGGGAGACATGCGCTTTTTTACAAAAGCATTTTCTAGTTTCATTACATATTGAATGATTGAAATTTTGTCATTAGACAACGACTGTCTTTTGTAAAACCTTCTAAAGCTTTTATCCTATGACCTGTCAGCTGTACTAAGTATTTTCTGCAAAGAACAGGCAGTGGCAAAAGCAGCAGATGCAATGATATTATTTTTTTTTAAATGATAAAACATCTGTACAGCAACACATGACATCAGATAACAAACCAGACTTCAAAGAATAAAAATGAGAACATCAGGTATATCTAAAGTTGGAATTGTAGATGCTGAAAAGGGAGGGAGGTTGGGAACAGTGCATATTGATCAACCTTCACTGCCAAATAGTTTGCCTGGAGTGAAGTTTGAAGTACGAAAATGCAATAAAACGAGAAAATCGTTTAATAGGAAAGTAAAGCGGGAAACTATAGACCGTGAAAAATAAAGACTAGCTTTATATATCCAATATTGTATAGACAAGAAACAAGACACATAAGTAAGGATGAAAACCATAAATATTTTATAAGGAACATGTGATTTGAAGACTTCAACCTTCACAATTCAGAAATTGTATTCAGAGTCCTTTTGCCTTTTCTTTGAGAAGTTGCTGTCCATTGTTCAGCATTTTGAGATTGATGTTAATTTTTTTGTCTCAACTCAGAATTTGTAACAAACAAAGAGACAGCTTCCTTCTTATGAGCCAGCACATTTAACAAAGACAACAAAATTCAAAGAGAGAAAACATTAACATGTTCTTGTAAATGACATGGACATCTTGTTATTCTATTTGGGCAGCAGCTATAAAAACAAAATTTGTATCAAAGTTTTTTTACAAAATTTTGTTTAAAAAAATAACAACAAAAAAGTAAAGATCTTTAGCTCGACTATTCAAAGAATAGTAGAGCTATTGGACTCGCCCTTGCGTCGGCGTAAGCGTCCGCGTCCCGATTTGGTTAAGTTTTTGTAGGTAAGCTGGTATCTCAGAAACCACATGTGGGAATAGATTGAAACTTGACACACTTATTCACTGTGATAAACAGAGCGGGCTGACTTACATTGCACATGTTCCATAACACTGTTTTGCTTTTTTACAGAATTATGCCCCTTTTTGTACCCCCCAAACAACAAAGTTGTAAGTGTGGGTGGGTATATACTGGTTACAGGTTGTCTGTCTGTCCGTAGACACAATCTTGTGCGCACCATCTCTCCTCATCCCCTTGACACAATTTAATGAAACTTCACACACGTGATCAGTCACAACAGTAGTTGTGCATGGGGCATGTTAGGTTCTTTCAGAAAAAAAAAATTGCAGAGTTACGGGACTTTGTTTTTATGCCCCCGAAGGGAGGCATATAGTTTTTGAACCGTCTGTTAGTCTGTCGGTCTGTCAGTCTGTCCGCAATTTTCGTGTCCGGTCCATATCTTTGTCATCGATGGATGGATTTTCAAATAACTTGGCATGAATGTGTACCACAGTAAGACGACGTGTCGCGCGAAAGACCCAGGTCCGTAGCTCAAAGGTCAAGGTCACACTTAGACGTTAAAGGTCATTTTTCATGATAGTTGGGCGTGTCCGGTCCATATCTTTGTCATCCATGGATGGATTTTCAAATAACTTGGCATGAATGTGTACCACAGTAAGACGACATGTCGCGTGCAAGACCCAGGTCCGTAGCTCAAAGGTCAAGGTCACACTTAGACGTTAAAGGTCATTTTTCATGATAGTGCATTCGTGTCCGGTCGATATCTTTGTCATCCATGGATGGATTTTCAAATAACTTGGCATAAATGTGTACCACAGTAAGACGACGTGTCGCGCGCAAGACCCAGGTCCGTAGCTCAAAGGTCAAGGTCACACTTAGACATTAAAGGTCATATTTCAACATAGTGCATTGATGGGTGTGTCCGGTCCATATCTTTGTCATTCATGCTTGGATTTTAAAAATATTGGGCATGGATGTGTACCACAGTAAGATGACGTGTTGCGCGCAAGACCCATGTCCGTAGGTCAAAGGTCCTAAACTCTAACATTGGCCATAACTATTCATTCAAAGTGCCATCGGGGGCATGTGTCATCCTATGGAGACAGCTCTTGTTTGTTACTCTACTATATACATAGACACAATCTTGTGCGCACCATCTCTTCTCATCCCCTTGCACACAATTTAAGGAAACTTCACACAAGTGATCAGTACCAACCCTAGTTGTGCATGGTACATGTTACGTTCTTTTAGATTAATATTCTGCATAGTTATGGGACTTTTTTCTTGTTAACATACTGTGTACATACAGTCTGCATATGCAGTCTTGTGCACGCCTAATCTTCTGAACCCATGCACACAATTTAATGAAACTTCACACACGTGATCAGTACCAACCCTAGTTGTGCATGGTGCATGTTACGTTCTTTTAGATAAATATTCTGCATAGTTATGGGACTTTGTTTTTTGTTACTATACTGTATACATACAATCTATATGCATACAGTCCACATAATTATACAATCTTGTGTGCTTCAAATTGCAATGTTCTGTGTCAGTGCATGTGGGGGGTACATTCATCACCTTTAGTGATAGCTCTAGTTTGACTTAGAAATTTTTGGTTAAGGTTTTGTATGTAAGCTGGTATCTCAGTACTCACTAATGGGAATGGATTGAAACTTCACACACTTATTTACTGTGATAAACTGACTTACATTGCACAGGTTCCATAACTCTATTTTGCTTTTTAACAAAATTATGCCTCTTTTTTGACGTAGAAATTTTTGGTTAATGTTTTATATGTAAGCTCGTTTTTCAGTACTCACTAATGGGAATGGATTGAAACTTCACACACTTGTTCCCTGTCATGATCTGACTTGCACAAAGCAGGTCCCATAACTCTATTCTTTTTTTTTCTTCAAAATTATGCCCCTTTTTCGACTTTTTTTTTGGTTAAGTTTTTGTATGTAAGCTGGTATCTCAGTATCCACTAATCAGCTAATGGGAAAGGATTGAAACTTCACACACTTGTTCAGTCATGATATGACATGCAGTGCAAAGGGTCAATAACTCTACTTTGCATTTTACAAAATTATGCCCCTTCTCAACTTACTGAATGCACCAAGGCGGGCATTTCATGTTCTTCAAGCTCTTGTTACAAAATTATGCCGCTTTTTCAACATAGCAGTTTTTGATTAAATTCTTATATGTAAGCTGGTATCTTGGTACCCACTATTGGGAATGGATTGAAACTTCACACACTTGTCCACTGTCATGAACTGATAATTACTGTGCAGGTTCCATAGCCATGTTTCACATTTTTAGCTCACATGTCACAAAGTGACAGTGTGAGCTTTTGTGATCGCGCAGCGTCCGTCGTCCGTCGTCCGTGCGTGCGTCCGTGCGTCCGTGCGTAAACTTTTGCTTGTGACCTCTCTAGAGGTCACATTTTTCATGGGATCTTTATGAAAGTTGGTCAGAATGTTCATCTTGATGATATCTAGGTCAAGTTCGAAACTGGGTCACGTGCGGTCAAAAACTAGGTCAGTAGGTCTAAAAATAGAAAAACCTTGTGACCTCTCTAGAGGCCATATTTTTCACAAGATCTTCATGAAAATTGGTCAGAATGTTCACCTTGATGATATCTAGGTCAAGTTCGAAACTGGGTCACGTGCCTTCAAAAACTAGGTCAGTAGGTCAAATAATAGAAAAACCTTGTGACCTCTCTAGAGGCCGTATTTTTCACAAGATCTTCATGAAAATTGGTCAGAATGTTCACCTTGATGATATCTAGGTCAAGTTCGAAACTGGGTCACGTGCCTTCAAAAACTAGGTCAGTAGGTCAAATAATAGAAAAACCTTGTGACCTCTCTAGAGGTCATACTTTTGAATGGATCTTCATGAAAATTGGTCAGAATGTTCACCTTGATGATATCTAGGTCAAGTTCGAAACTGGTTCACGTGCCGTCAATAACTAGGTCAGTAGGTCAAATAATGAAAAAACCTTGTGACCTCTCTAGAGGCCATATTTTTCATGGGATCTGTATGAAGGTTGGTCTGAATGTTCATCTTGATGATATCTAGGCCAAGTTCGAAACTGGGTCAACTGTGATTAAAAACTAGGTCAGTAGGTCTAAAAATAGAAAAACCTTGTGACCTCTCTAGAAGCCATATTTTTGACAAGATCTTCATGAAAATTGGTCAGAATGTTCACCTTGATGATATCTAGGTCAAGTTTGAAACTGGGTTATGTGCCGTCAAAAACTAGGTCAGTAGGTCAAATAATAGAAAAACCTTGTGACCTCTCTAGAGGCCATATTTTTCATGGGATCTGCATGAAAGTTGGTCTGAATGTTCATCTTGATGATATCTAGGTCAGTTTCGAAACTGGGTCAGCTGTGGTCAAAAACTAGGTCATTAGGTCTAAAAATAGAAAAACCATGTGACCTCTCTAGAGGCCATACTTTTGAATGGATCTTCATGAAAGTTGGTCAGAATGTTCACCTTGATGATATCTAGGTCAAATTTGAAACTGGGTCACATGCCATCAATAACTAGGTCAGCAGGTCAAATAATGAAAAAAACGTTGTGACCTCTCTAGAGGCAATATTTTTCATGGGATCTGTATGAAAGTTGGTCTGAATGTTCATCTTGATGATATCTAGGTCAGATTCAAAACTGGGTCACATGAGCTCAAAAACTAGGTCACTATGTCAAATAATAGAAAAAAAACGACGTCATACTCAGTTCAAAACTGGGTCATGTTGGGACAGGTGAGCGATTCAGGACCATCATGGTCCTCTTGTTACAATATTATGCCCCTTTTTCGACTTTTGTATTCATTCAATTGACAAGGCTGTTGAATAGTCGAGCGTTAATGTCCTCTGACAGCTCTTGTTTATATAGCTTGTCTGGGTAAGCTTATACAGTACCAGTAGTGCCAGTGCCAGTACCAGTACAGTGTCAGTACCAGTATCAGTGCCAGTACCAGTATCCCTGTTTCTCCTATTATCAGGGTTTTTCATATTCTCATTTTTTGCCTGAAAGTGATATACATGTAATGTTTGTTATTTTCTAGACAGGAATGGTACAAAACTGACACACTGAAAATTTCAAGTGATTTGAATGCAAATTGATGAAACTATTGGCATTTTACTGAATTTTCAAAAAAATCCTTATTTTTTTCTGGTGGTGTTTGCCATAAATTATTCATTATGCAATTAATTATCATATTTCTTGATGTATTTACTACAGAATATATCTTTTTATTACACAATGGTAATTTTAATGTTTTAAATTCTACAAGTTATTTGTCATGAGACTCCAGTATCAGAAAAGTGAGCTATACTACAGAATATTTGTGTGTCATGCACTAAGTGCACAACACTCAGTAAACTAAATAAATACATAAAATATTTAAAAATTAATTCACTAGTGCATTTCCTTTTCAATATTAAAACCAATTTGTTTGAACAACTATGCACATTTAATTAAATGTTGTTGTCAAAACAAAATTTAAAACATTAGATCAGGAAGAGATGAGGAATGTTAGGTAAAGGTAAATAAACAAATCTTGATAAGACTGAGTCACCTTCTGTCTGATTGGACCAGAATGTAGGCAATCATAAATTACGGTTGATTAAAACAAACCTTTAAAATTTTGATTAGCTTGATTAAATATTTCGTAGCCACAAAATTTCAGCATTATTAGCCTGATAAAAACACGGTTATATTTTATATATAACAGTACCAGTAGGAACGGGAATGGCTTAGTAATTACAAGATATAGCATACTAAAATTGGTCAAATAAACTGGTGTAATTGTGTTGTTAAAAACCACTTGTTAGTAGGAATCACTTGTTAGCAGAGATCACTTGTTAGCAGAAACCACTTGGTTTAGACCACAGCAGAAACTAATTGATTCTGTAGACCACTTGTTAGCAGAAACTAATTGATTCTGTAGACCACTTGTTAGCAGGAATCATTTGTTAGCAGAGCAGAAACCACTTGTTACCAGAAACTAATTGATTCTGTAGATCACTTGTTAGCAGAAACTAAGTGATTCTGTAGACCACTTGTTAGCAGGAATCAATTGTTAGCAGAAACCACTTGTTAGCAGTGATCACTTGTTAGCAGAAACTAATTGATTCTGTAGACCACTTGTTAGCACAAACCACTTGTTAGCAGAGATCACTGATTAGCAGGAACCACTTGTTAGCAGAGATCACATGTTAGCAAAAACCATGTGTTAGCAGCAAACACCAATTGTTAGCAGAGATCACTAATTAGCAGAAACCACTTGTTTGCAGAGACCACTAGTTAGCAGAAACCACTTGTTAGCAGAAATCACATGTTAGCAAAAATGCTTGTCAGCAAAAACCACATATTAGTAGAAACCAATTCTTAGCAGTAACCACATGGTTCTGTGGACCACTGCATGTCCTCTGATGCAAGTACAGACTACCTTTTTGCTCTCACAATTAGTGTAGCCTTTGAGTACAGGTTTTGCTGTATATGTACATTGGCCAGAAGTTTGTATAGATATATATTATTTCCTAAAAGTTAAATGAGAAGTGACTGAGTATTACTATTCTGGAAATATGGTCCCTGCTGGGTGGAGAGTACGAAGCTCGTGGATCCAGAAGTATTTCCTGTTATGTCTTATATTTGTGTTATTTTATAAACTGGCTCCGGTACCGGCACTGGCACCAACTGGCACCAGAGAGTATATAAGCAGTATGCAGCATCACACTGCACATAATGCAAACTAAACTTGCCTGTCATTACGGTCAAGTCCTCTGAAGAAGCCGAAACCTGTCAGGGAAGATATCTAACCAACAAGAGAGCACATCCTCCATGGCTCACACCCAGCCAAGTCATAATGTATTATTTCCTACTCTGCCCATTTTATTCAAGATGAAAGCTCATATGAAGATAATACTTCTTGGAAGAAACACCTACTTAACTCAGATTAAAGTATATTTAAAGCAATGAGTCAGTATATATATCTGACATACTATCTAAAGTGCAAATATTTCGAACAAGGCTGGTTTGTTTTCTACTTAATAAACATGATGCAAAAATCACTGCAAAAGAGTTACAGGGATGTCAGCATAAAACAAGCATATAATTAGGTATAGTTCGACCACGTGTTTTTGAGTCGTGACAGAATGATATACTATTTCAGTTGGGTTATATCGATATTTGGTCCATGCCTGGCTAAAAAATCTCTATAGAGTAAGCTGATGTGTATGTTTTGTTTACCATGAACTTGATATCGTTAGCATAATTGCTAGAGCGTAATGATTACAAACCGTGAGGTGCAAGTTCAAGCCCAGATTATGGCTGTATTTTTTCCCTGTTATACATTATTTTAATTTTATTTTAGTCAAGAATCTTTGAAGACTCTTTTTTAAAAACCCATTATTTGTCTTCTCCTCAATACAAAATGAATGAACATTTTTGATGATTTTGCAAGCCTCACTATATTTGTAACAGTAACTAAGACTAACAGGCAAGTATTTTTGACTAGCTAACACACCATTAACTAATCGATTCAATGAACTGCACAATTTTCTTGTGCTATGTTTATTGAAACAAACGATTAAAAAAAATTTTAAAATGTGAACTTACCAAGGCTGGAACCTCGAAAAGAAAGTTTGTTAAGCCAAGGTCATAATTTCCTTTGAGCCCAATCTGACTAAAGTACTTGATCTTCTAAACGAAGATCTGAGAACGACCATTCACATTCGTTTCTGTATATTTTGGATTTCCATCATTGCTATTTTTTGTTATCCAATCAGGCGACTTGTTCGATTGTCAAAAGGTAAAAAAAATATTACAGTTTTCCAGGACTCAAAACCCTGGGACCCCTCGCTTACAAGCACAAGTGGCCTACCAAATGAGCTAACCGGCTACTGATACATTACGACATAAGAATTGTAAATATCAAAAGTCAATGCTGAGGTAAATTTGCAAGATGTTGTAAGCTAGGTTTGATTGGTGGTGAAAGGGGCGTCAGAACGAGGCAATGATAGGTCGTTTTTCAGATCCAAAGCGTAGCGTAATAGGAGATGTACTTTAGTCAGATTGCTTTGAGCCATGCATGCGTTTACATTCATCGATAGCTTATACCGCTTTACTATGTATAACATATATGTTCCTACCCGGCTCAAAAAATGTGGTCGACCTATAGATTGTTCTTTGTCACTAGCTGAATTCAACCAAGCAAAATAGTAGTAGAGTCTGTGAGATTTGTTGAATATGCAATACCCTCCCCACCCTCTAGCTCTGGCATACCCCTCAACCCTAGTTTGGGCAATACCCCTAACCCTTAGCTTGGCATACCCTCATACCTTAGCTCTGGCAATACCCTCACACCCTCTAGCTCTGGCAATACCCACATATCCCCTCACTAAGCTCTGGCCAATACCCACACCCTCTAGCTCTGGCAATACCCCTCATACCCTCTAGCTCTGGCAATACCCCTCACACCCTCTAGCTCTGGCAATACCCCTCACACCCTCTAGCTCTGGCAATACCCCTCACACCCTCTAGCTCTGGCAATACCCCTCACACCCTCTAGCTCTGGCAGACCTCTGTTGTACATTGAATGTACTCTGTTAACCTAGATGAATATAAATGAATTGAAGTCAGACAACCTTGTGAATTTTTTGGTCTGACATTTTTGTCTATTTCTTTGTCTGATATTTCATTGTATTCTCTAAAATACTATTAAGCTTTGACAGGCTGGTAACATTTTTAAAAATAATGTGCTATCTTGTCACAACAATTAGGTCACCGGTCTGATAACACTTCCTCTTATATCCTGGTTCTTATTTAAACCTCTTTTCCTTAAATGTGTAAACTGGGTCATCAGATAAATATTGGAAAATTCAGCTATTTCAAGGAAAAACTAATTACATCATTCTATTTTAACAGCCTATTTAATATGTACTTTTAACAGGTTTAAAGGAAGATATGACTTGAATCATGAATTAACATATTAAGTTATTGTTTAATACACATAGATAGATTTTTATTTTCAACAATGTGATTAATTGTCCAGTCAAGAACTTGACTGTATGAATCTAGTTACCTTATTTGGCTGTTGGTTAGATAAGGAAGTTCTTAGGGAAAAGGCTATATTTTGTTTTATAGCAAATACCATTTACGGCAATCATGAATGTTTATATAACAGTTATCATCTTGACTATTCAAAGAATACTAAGAGTGGGTGTCTAAACATGGTTAAAGTTTTGCTGTGCAAGGCCTTATCTCATTAAGCAATTTGCATGTCACAGTCATCAAAGCTACTTACATAACCAAGTTAGGTAAATCCCGAATGGGAAGCAAGTTACTGTTTTTAGTTACAAGTTTTCTGATTGGGATCTAGAGATAAACTCATTGGTTGAATTCATTCTTTTCCCTACTGGTACTGGTGAGGACAGACTATTGCAGTAGTCTCTGGTATATTCAGAGTTTTCAGCTAAATATGTGTATCAGTTTTAGTGTCACTGCAGATGTGATCATTTCTTTCAAATGGCCGAGTATGCTGCGTTACATGAAGGATTTTCCATTTAAGAAAATTCTAATTATATGCCTATCTTGGGACTATTTTCCCCTCACTAAATGTCCCACCATGACATGTATACTTGATAGCAGAGCTTGCAATTTCATTAGTATACAGTCATATAATTGAGCCGTGCCATGAGAAAACCAACATAGGGGTATGCGACCAGCATGGATCCAGACCGCCTGCGCATCCGCGCAGTTGGTCGGGATCCATGCTGTTTGCTTTTTAAAGCCTTTTGGGAAATTGGGAAAGAAACTGTTAGCAAACAGCATGGATCCTGCCAGACTGCACGGATGCGCAGGCTGGTCTGGATCCATGCTGGTCGCAAAGCCACTGTGTTGGTTTTCCCATGGCACGGCTCATATATGTAGCAATATCCTTCTTGGAATATTGCAAGCTTTTCACAAAATTTAGATTTGCACTTTCAAATCTTATATAATGGCATGGGTACTGGCATGGGTAAATTTTAAAGGGGTTTTATTTTAAGGATATTTTTTATATGTAGCTGGTGATTGGAGTAACCAAACAATTTTTGCTGACACTGACAATTTACAATATGGACATGTACACATACACATATGAGATCATAACAGGAAAATATTACGAAAATGTTCACAGATTGTCAGCCTTAAATGAGGGAACAAAATGTTTAAAAGTGCCAAGATTCCCTGACCTATGACACGTAGTTAATTTTTTAAGAGATAAGGATTTTGAAGGTGTTCCTCTGTATGGTGTCCTTATATGGTGACAAACTTGTTATGAAATTATGTTTGTCTGCTCTGTTAAGTCCAAAAATTTGCTTTTGGTAAGCAGACGGTAATTTGCATATTGTATCATCATTTAGAATCTCTGCAGACTGCCCTCAGGAAATTGTATGATATGATTAGTTCTTAAATTGGCTGCCTTTTTTCTGTCTGGCAACATTTTACAGACTGTCAAAAATATGCCATTTATGGACTTCAAGATGGTGTCACATTTAAGTAATAAACTTTTTGTATATTCTGTTAGAGAACAAAAACAAAAACATAGTGTTTATTGATTTTTATGAAATTTTACCCCCCGGTCCCCCCCCCCCCCCCCCCCCCCCCCCCCCCCCCCCCCCCCCACCACACACACACACACACTTTTCATTTTAATTTAATTTCTAGTTGAAAGATATCAGGCAAAGGGAATAATAAGTTTTTCATTCTTGCATTTCAAATGAATTTCAGCTAAACGTATTATCTGGAACAACTAAAATACAATAGGTCTTATATCTGTATCATTCCTTTGACAGAGTATGTTTATCAAATTCATACTTATGCTAAAATAAGCACTGGTCAGGTTAATAGGATAGGAAAATCAAATTTTGAAAATAATGCCAGTAAAAATCAAAATTGCCTTTTTTATGGATATTTAGTAGTGTGCAACCTGTACAGACAGGTTCCTAAGTAGATACCTAGCAACATGTACATGTATTATATTGTACTGATTAAAATGCTGAATAATATTGATCCGGGTAGGAAGTGTCTGCACCTGTTTCCTGGGGGAAATATAGCTCAGTATTTTGGTAAAGTGGAATCAAAATCCTGATGAAAGGTCAGTTTTAGGGGAAAGCTCGGTACATTTATGTCTCCCCCCCCCCCCCCCCCCCCCCCCCCCCCCCCCCTCTGGGGGAGACATATTGTTCTTGCCCTGTCCGTCCTTCCGTGCGTCCGTCTGTCCGTCACACTTCATTTCCGGTCAATAACTGGAGAACCATTTGACCTAGAACCTTCAAACTTCATAGGGTTGTAGGGCTGCTGGAGTAGACGACCCCTATTGTTTTTGGGGTCACTCCGTCAAAGGTCAAGGTACAGGGGCCTGAACATTGAAAAAACCCTTTCCGATCATTAACTAGAGAACCACATGACCCAGAATGTTGAAAACTTCATAGGTGATAGGTCATGAAGAGTGATGACCCCTATTGATTTTGGGGTCCACTCCATCAAAGGTCAAGGTCACAGGGGCCTGAACATTGAAAACCATTTCCCATCAATAACTAGAGAACCACTTGACCCAGAATGTTTAAACTTCTAGGATGATTGGTCCATGAAGGTAGATGACCCCTATTGATTTTGGGGTCACTCTGTCAAAGGTCAAGGTCACAGGAGGCCTGAACATTTAAACCATTTCGTCAATAACTGGAGAACCATTTGACCTAGAATGTTGAAAATTCATAGGATGATTGGTCATGAAGAGTAGATGACCCCTAATTGTTTTGGGGTCACTTGTGAAGGTCAAGGTACAGGGGCCTGGGAAAATGTCATTGAAAACCATTTCTGATCAATAACTAGAGAACCTCTTGATCCAGAATGTTGAAACTTCATAGGGTGATTGTACATGCAAAGTAGATGACCCCTATTGATTTTGGAGTCACTCCATCAAAGGTCAAGGTCACAGGGGCCTGAACATTGAAAACCATTTCCGGTCAGTACCTTGAGAACCAACTGACCCAGAATGTTGAAACTTCATAGGATGATTGTTCATGTGGAATAAATGACCCCTATTGTTTTTGGGGTCACTCCCTTAAAGGTCAAGGTTACAGGGGCCTGAACATTGATAACCATTTCCGATCAATAACTTCAGAACCCTTGATCCAGAATGTTGAAATTATAGGAAAGATTGAACATGCAGAGTAGATGACCCTATCGATTTTGGGGTCACTCTATTAAAGGTCAAGGTCACAGGAGCCTGAACATGGAAAACCATTTCCGTTTAATAACTAAGAACCACTTGACCCCAGATGTTGAAACTTCATAGGATGATTGAAATGCAGAGTCGAGGATCCCTATTTATTTTGGGGTCAGTCTATTAAAGGTCAAGGGTCAATGGGGGCCTGGTCATGTAAAATCATTTCTGGAGAATAACTTGAGAACCCCTTGACCTAGAATGTTGAAACTTAATTGGATAATTGGACATGCAGAGTAGAAAGACCCCTATTTATTTTGGGTCACTTGATCAAAGGTCAAGGTCACAGGAGCCTGAACAGTGACTTGAGAACCACTAGGCCAATAGTGTTGAAATTTAGCAGGATGACTGGACATGCCAAGTAGATGATCCCTATTGCAGCCAACCATCAGTGGCTCTTTGACTTTCGCTCCTGACCCCTATTGACTTCTCTCGCCTATTGGACTTTGCATTGGGGGAGACATGTGCTTTGTTACAAAAGCAATTTCTAGTTTGAAAGAGTGTTTTTCAGTGGGAGAGGGCATTAACATCTCCATCTATGATGGGAAAAAAGTCCAGTTAAATGACACTTTCAATTTGTGATTTGCACTTGTCAGGGATTTTATCTAATAAAATTGCCAATATTATGCAATTTGTGGTACTAATAAAGCATTACAATTAATTTTGTTTGTTCAGACAGCAGGAGGAGATGCAGGAAGCGGTGAGAAATGTGGGGACGAGTTATACTGACGATCAGATAAACAGGCTTGCACAGAGAAATTTTGACAATTCGCAAATGATAGAGACAAAATGGATGTGTGAGTTAACTAACCAACAGGAAATACAGAGACGAGAGTATAGAGAATGGGTGATGAAAGTGCATGAAGATACGCAGGGGTCAAATACACCAAAATATATGTAAGAAAAATTAAACTTGTGAGTTTATGATACATTTATTTGGACGCGTTCAGATGGTTTACTTTATAGTAGTATAACTTGAGTATGTAATATAATGACGTAAGTCAGCTTACATGAAAGATTTCAGCGTCCTACGTGAGGTTTCAAACCTTCTAGCAGTGAGAGGGAAATTATTTAAGGTCCTTTGCCATGTTTGGCATGATACAAGAAACTCTCATCTCAGATATGCTATAACTACAGATCACTGTTTTTATGCCGGCTGCATATAGTAATCGAACTGTGTCCATCCCTTAAGTTTCCATTTCAATAAATGAAGAATGCTTTGATGCCAGAACCTTAAACTTGGTAGGTAATGTTTGGATCATTTATGCATGAACTGTAAACAGTTGACTGCTCTGCAGTGACCATGACTGGTTGACCTGGGCAGATACACTTGACAGGCAGTAACGAGTGACAAAATCCCCTGCGGACAAAACCCCCTTCGCTCATATTTGCATAGGCGGACAAAATACCCTTCATGTTTTTTACAAGGAGGACAAAACTCCCTTTGCACTTTTTTCAAGGAGGACAAAACCCCCTTAGAGTTTTTTACAAGGACAAAATCCCCTTCATATTAGTATCAAAAGGGCAAATAATATAATAATATATAACTAATCAAAGTACCTAAGAGTAATTTAACAATTTATGTTAATGAACAGTTCAGTGAGAAAAACAAACATTTAACAAATTAGCAGGTCAATTAATTAAGAGATATTTAACACTTTTTTTTAAACAAACTATAGTAATTGTATATGTACTCGTTGGGAACTTTCCGGACAGCACCAGTTTCCGGACACATGTAATATCCACTTTATTTCGTTGTTATTCATATAATTGTTTCATCTAGATCATTTAGATGTTTGCTCTTCATGTCTACAACAAACCACTATTCTATAAGGCTGTATAATGTTTGGGTTTTTGATGATAATTCACCTGCGTTTACAAAACAACTTTCTGTCTTAACAGGGCATGAAGATAGCATTGCGCATGCACAGTAGTTCACAAATTCCAAGGTATCATGTGGGAAAGAAATAATCAAACTATATAATGATTGTCTGCTGATAACATGAACTACTTTTAATTTTACGCTGAAAGTTACGTAAGATGCAGGGCTGTCGATTTTTGCACTAATTTTATTCTATATCTGTTGGAATTATCAAGAATTCGTATAAGAACGAAATTCAAGTTTTTTTATAGTCAACCTCGGTTTATTGTCGTAGCTGCTATTAAACGTCGGGTTATGTTTCATGTACAATTTTGAAGAGATGAATGATAAAGAAATGTGTAGAAATAGTTTAATTACTTATTTTGATATCAAATTAACAACAAAACACCGTCAAAATATTTGTCCGGATACTGGTTTACCTGACGGGAAAAATAACTTATTTTAGTGTCCCCATTTGAGGCCCCATGGAACCCATATTTTACGTCGCAACACGATGCTGATTACAACATCGGATGTGGAAGGAGCTGAAGTTTGTGCAGTGTGGGCTTCATTTATGTCAAATATTTTTTTAGGGAATAATGGAGCCGAAATATGAAAATGTGTCCGGAAAATGGTTCCAGACCAGTATAGTATGAATAATTTCAAAGCTATTATGGAACAAACTAATAATTGTATATAATAGAATAAGTACATCAATTATCCATATTAGTATCATTAATTATAATTATCTTCAAGACATCTGTTTCTATTAATAAAATGATAAATTTTAAAGTGTATTATTATATTTTTTGCCCTTTTGATTCTAGGATGAAGGGGGTTTTGTCCTCCTTGTAAAAAATACAATGGGGGTTCTGTCCTCCTAGTAAAAAATGCGAAGGGGGTTTTGTCCTCCTTGTAAAATTTAGCAAAGGGGGTTTTGTCCTTCTTGTAAAAAACAAGAAGGGGGTTTTATCCGCCTATGCAAATATGAGCGTAGGGGGTTTTGTCCCGGGATCTCGGCAGTAACAGATCTCAACTTTTAGTTTGAAGGTACAATATAGTCAGTAATAAAGACAGTTTTCACATATTCTGTTACAATTTGATCAGGCTTTTGCATCAATGCTTGCTTCTGGGGCATACGTCAATTACAATCTTCAGGGAATAAAATACAACAGCTAAGGAATATTTGAATACATATTCCTTTGAACTATAAAAGTTAATTTTCCTTTAAAGTATAAAAGTTAATGAATGCAGTACACTTAATCACACAGAGGGCAGAACTTTTTTTAATTCATGACCTGTCAGCCGAACAGCAAATTATGTGAAAGCAGAGTGAATAACTTGAAGTAAATGTCAGTTTCAGAAAAGTTAAGAGAAAATTATTGACATTCAGAAAGCTGGAAATAGCATATAGTTGTGCATATTGCATGAAAGTAAAGATGTATCTGTCTGTTACATACATGGTAAAAAAATCAAACAATAGCTATACACTATGTTAATGTACTGTATTACCTCAATCAGTTGTGTTTGTAGACACATTCTTTATAGTTAAAGACAACCGGAATGTGTTTATGAGGTCACATTTTCTACCTGATCTACATAAATGTTTATATAAAATCTAGGTCAGTTTCAAAACTGGGTCATATGCAGTTAGATGTAGGTCAGTGAGACAAACCGTAGAAAAACATGATTTTAACTTTTGTACCTCATTTACCTGAAACCTGGTAAGATTTTTGATTTTCTTAGGTCACTTGAATACTGTTAACCACATTTTCTTCCATGCTGTCCTGTATTTTTGCCTGTAAAATCTGTATCAAGTTTGAAACTTGGTTACCTCAGGTAAAAAACTATGTCACTTAGTCAAAGCATACATAGAATTTTTTTTTGTTTTTGTTGGGATTAACATCACACCGACACAATTATATGTCATATAGGGACTCTCCACCTTTTTATGGTGGTGGAAGACCCCAGGTGCCCCTCTGTGCATTATTTCATCATGGGCAGGCATCTTGGTAATCCTAGAAGAAACTTGTTAATGCTCAAGATGGCATATTTTCATATCATTCTAATTCTCTGCCAGAATGTTTGCGTCTGTGAAAGGTAGAATTTTTTTAACACTATAATGGCCCTCTTCCTTAACTTCATTAAATGTTGTCAGAATATTTGTTTCTATGAAATCTTGGTCGTGTTTAAAGGTAGCAGGACTAAAATCTGCCTATCACTTAGGCACATATTACATATTATGGGTAGAATAGTTTTATTGGCAAGGTAGTTAGTATGAAAAAGGCCAAAGATGTCCCTATTTAGGTATAGCAGTGAACTATCGATTGTCTCAGTAGCAGTTGAGAAAATGTAAGGGATAATAATATGGCAGTATATATGTAAATCTGGAGTGCATTGTCGTCGTTGAATTTTACAGGCAGCGTGTTCGAGCCATGACAAGTAACCTACCAGAGGCCGAGGAGGAGGAGAGACATGCTCAGATCAGGATGGAGGAAAGCTTCACAATTATACTAGGTTTGTAACATCTTCATTTATTTAATGTTTTCAAATCAAGGAGGAAAGATTCATTGATCCACCCTTTCTGTAACAAGTTTTTTTCCCAGAGTTCTCTTCAAATATTAAACTAGACCAATGGTATTGAGCTCTGAGATGGGGTTGAATCTTTAGTATCTTTTTATACACCAGTTTGAAAAACTGGAAATGGGACGTATTATGTATAAAGTGCGTATCTACATAAAATCTAGGCCAAGTTTGAAAACCAGCCTGTTTGGACCAATATCTCCAGAGTTATGGCCCATGAATTGAGTGTCTGCTCGATAATTTGAGTAATTCTTCTTTAACGTCAACCGTACTTATACAAAAGATGTATTACTATAAAATCTAGACCAAGATCCATAACCAGCCAGTTTGGACTAGTATCTCTGGAGTGATGGCCCTTGAATTAATCAAAATTGCCAAAATTGACAGTGTCTGCTTAATAACTGGAGTATTTTATTAGCTCACCTGTCACAAAGTGACAAGGTGAGCTTTTGTGATCGCGCGGTGTCTTTCGTCCGTGCGTGCGTGCTGCGTCCGTCCGTAAACTTTTGCTTGTGACCACTCTAGAGGTCACATTTTTCATTGGATCTTTATGAAAGTTGGTCAGAATGTTCATCTTGATGATATCTAGGTCAAGTTCGAAACTGGGTCAAGTGCCTTCAAAAACTAGTTCAGTAGGTCTAAAAATAGAAAAACCTTGTGACCTCTCTAGAGGCCATATATTTCGCAAGATCTTCATGAAAATTGGTCAGAATGTTCACCTTAATGATATCTAGATCAAGTTTGAAACTGGGTCACGTGCCATCAAAAACTAGGTCAGTAGGTCTAAAAATAGAAAAATTTTGTGACCTCTCTAGAGGCCATATATTTCAAAAGATCTTCATGAAAATTGGTCAGAACTTTCACCTTGATGATATCTAGGTCAAGTTCGAAACTGGGTCACGTGCCATCAAAAACTAGGTCAGTAGGTCAGATAATAGAAAAACCATGTGACCTCTCTAAAGGCCATATATTTCATGGGATCTGTATGAAAGTTGGTCTGAATGTTCATCTTGATGATATCTAGGTCAAGTTCGAAACTGGGTCACGTGCGGTCAAAAACTAGGTCAGTAGGTCTAAAAATAGAAAAACCTTGTGACCTCTCTAGAGGCCATATATTTCACAAGATCTTCATGAAAATTGGTCAGAACGTTCACCTTGATGATATCTAGGTCAAGTTCGAAACTGGGTCACTTGCCGTCAAAAACTAGGTCAGTAGGTCAAATAATAGAAAAACCTTGTGACCTCTCTAAATTTAGGAATAAGGTCAGTAATTCGGTCGAAAATGTGCTTCCGTGGTGTAGTCGAAAGAAGTCCATAATAAATAGATCCTAATTTTCCCATTTTCTGCGCAAATTCGTGTAGAACGAGTGCTTTAATCACACATTTTCGCTACTAGAATACATTCTGCATGAAATGAGACGGTTTTCATGTTCATACAACCCACATGGCAAGTTGTGCAGCTCGAAACCGGAAGTAGGTGTTTATTGCGTGGAGGAGAGCAAATATGCGCCATTTTTAGGGTAGCAGACCACAACTGACTGGCATTTCACTAGGAACTATTCAACCCCCTATTTTCTTTTCATTTTTTCGTTAATTTGTGATAGAACTTTCATAAAAATTGGTGTAGGAAAAAGTGATGTTCTCTAAAGATACGTAAAGACGACATGAAGTTGTCGTTTTTTATATGAAACAAAGAAGGATTTGAATTACTGACCTTTAACCTATAAGAGCTGAAATAAGACTATTCTCGAAACACATCGTAATTAGTCTTTATAGCCATAAATTGGTTGTATATGATATAAAAGACTGTTTCCAATGCAAAATAATTATGAAATTTGAAAAATTTTGAATTTTGACCTTATTTTATGTAGATGCGTCTATTTCAGCAGCGATTTCTGGGATTTAAGAGCCAATACTTTGTCTCCAGAATATCAGAAAATGCACAAAATGCATCCTTCTGGGTCTTATTCATGACGGAATGAATGATATTTCAGAATCCCAGTGAAAAATGATGCAAAAAAGTGAAACTTTTACCAAAATATACAATAAAAGGTCCATAAGGCCAAAATTTAGCCCTGTAAATGGGTATGGGGTGGCTTCTATTAAATGTCTATATTTCTCCAAAATCTCGGAATTTCACAATGAAACTTGGCAATATGTCTGGTATTACATCTTTCTTGGAAATAGAGATGAAAATGGTGTGAAATTTGATAAGTAACATTTCTTATAGGAATAAGGTCAGTAATTCGGTCGAAAATGTGCTTCCATGGTGTAGTCGAAAGAAGTCCATAATAAATAGATCCTAATTTTCCCATTTTCTGCGCAAATTCATGTAGAACGAGTGCTTTAATCAAACATTTTCGCTACTAGAATACATTCTGCATGAAATGAGACGGTTTTCATGTTCATACAACCCACATTACAAGTTTAGCAGATCGAAACTGGAAGTAGGTGTTTATTGCGCGGAGGAGAGCAAATATGCGCCATTTTTAGGGTAGCAGACCACAACTGACTGGCATTTCACTAGGAACTATTCAACCCCCTATTTTCTTTTCATTTTTTCGTTAATTTGTGATAGAACTTTCATGAAAAATTGGTGTAGGAAAAAGTGATGTTCTCTAAAGATACGTAAAGACGACATGAAGTTGTCGTTTTTTATATGAAACAAAGAAGGATTTGAATTACTGACCTTTAACCTAAAGGCCATATTTTTCATGGGATCTGTATGAAAGTTGGTCTGAATGTTCATCTTGATGATATCTAGGTCAAGTTCGAAACTGGGTCACGTGCGGTCAAAAACTAGGTCAGTAGGTCTAAAAATAGAAAAACCTTGTGACCTCTCTAGAGGCCATATATTTCATGAGATCTTCATGAAAATTGGTCAGAATGTTCACCTTGATGATATCTAGGTCAAGTTCGAAAGTGGGTCATGTGTCTTCAAAAACTAGGTCAGTAGGTCAAATAATAGAAAAACCTTGTGACCTCTCTAGAGGCCATATTTTTCATGGGATCTGTATGAAAGTTGGTCTGAATGTTCATCTTGATGATATCTAGGTCAAGTTCGAAAGTGGATCACGTGCCATCAAAAACTAGGTCAGAAGTTAAATAATAGAAAAACCTTGTGACCTCTCTAAAGGCCATATTTTTCATGGGATCTGTATGAAAATTGGTCTGAATGTTCATCTTGATGATATCTAGGTCAAGTTCGAAACAGGGTCATGTGCGGACAAAAACTAGGTCAGCAGGTCTAAAAATAGAAAAACCTTGTGACCTCTCTAGAGGCCATACTTGGGAATGGATCTCCATTAAAATTGGTCAGAATGTTCACCTTGATGATATCTAGGTCAAGTTTGAAACTGGGTCACATGCCTTAAAAAAACTAGGTCAGTAGGTCAAATAATAAAAAAACCTTGTGACCTCTCTAGAGGCCATACTTTTCATGGGATCTATATGAACGTTGGTCTGAATGTTCATCTTGATGATATCTAGGTCAAGTTTGAAACTGGGTCAACTGCGGTCAAAAACTAGGACAGTAGTTCTAAAATTATTAAAATCTTTTGACCTCTCTAGAGGCCATATTTTTCAATGGATCTTCATGAAAATTGATCTGAATGTTCATCTTGATGATATCTAGGTCAGTTTCGAAACTGGGTCACATGCGGTCAAAAACTAGGCCAGTAGTTATAAAAATAGAAAAACCTTGTGACCTCTCTAGAGGCTATATTTTTCATGAGATCTTCATGAAAATTAGTGAGAATGTTCACCTTGATGATACCTAGGTAAAGTTCAAAACAGGGTCACGTACCTTTGAAAACTAGGTCAATAGGTCAAATAATAGAAAAACCTTGTGACCTCTGTAGAGACCATATTTTTCAATGGATCTTTATGAAAATTGGTCAGAATTTTTATCTTGATAATATCTAGGTCAAGTTCAAAACTGGGTCACATGAGCTCAAAAACTAGGTCACTATGTCAAATAATGACGTCATACTCAAAACTGGGTCATGTGGGAAGAGGTGAGCGATTCAGGACCATCATGGTCCTCTTGTCTTTGATGTCAACCATACTTATACAAATGATGTATTACTATAAAATCTAGGCCAAGTTCGATAACCAGACAGATCAGACTACTATCTTCAGAGTGATTGCCCTTGACTTGGTAAAAATGCTGAAATTGACAGTGTCTGCTTGATAATTTTTCTGGGAACTAATCATGACTTATACAGCCTGTGTATCTCTATAAAATCTAGGTCAGGTTTGATAACATGCCGCTTCAGATCAGTATCTTCAGAGTTATGGCCCTTGAATTAATCATAATTGCGAAAATTTACAATGACAGCTCTCTTACTTGAGTAGTACTTATCCAGGGATTAAACTTAGTCACGATGTTAATGGGCATAATATCTCAGGCCAGTTCAATAACCAACTTAAAATTCTTTGTTGTTTTTTTATGCCTGACAATCTTCCTCAGTAAAAGCAATGTTATGCCACCATGACAGAAGCCAAAATTTTTGTCCCAGGACATGATGAACTCCATGTTTGACATACTGCATTTTCTTCCTCTTTCCCCATTTTTTATGGTCTACTTTTTAGCTCAACTTTTCGAAGAAGAAGTAGAGCTATTGCACTTGCCCAGGCGTCAGCATCGCCTTCACCGTTGGTTAAAGTTTTTGATAAAGTCAAATATCTCTGTTACTATCAAAGCTATTGATTTGAAACTTAAAATAGTTATTTACTATCAAAGTCTACACCAGGAGAAACAATACCCATAACACTGGTTTGAATTTTGACAGAGTTATGCCCCTTTTTAACTTAGAATCTTTTGGCTATATAAAGTTTTTACTGGCAAAGCTCTAATTCAGAGTCAAGCACTGAGAAAAGTCGAGTGTGCTGTCTTACAGACAGCTCTTGTTATTACCTGCAGTGACCACATTAGTACCATTATTATATATGGTACTCTTATAAATAGCAACATAATTGTAGTACTGAATTTGGAAATTCTTTACACTGATATGAAATAAAGCAAAATTTTAATACATAACAAGTTTGATATAACCAGAAAACTATTTTTTACTCTTCTAACCATAAAAATGGCAAAAACTGTTCTAAAATACACAGGGCAAAATATTCTTCTTCTATTTCTTTAGGTAGCTTTGAAATGCATATTTTTAGAAAGGCTGACTGTGCACTTTTCAACACCCGTGATTCAGAGTGACTTACCATCTCCTTGTAGTCTACATTTTTGAAGCGGGAAATTGCTGTACTTTCGTGTACTTTTAATTTTAGTGACCCATTAAACAGTACTATGAATAGAACTTACTAACAATTGGTTGAGAAGTATATTTGTGCTATTTATCTCCTTGTCTACATTTTTGAAGCGGGAAATTGCTTTATTTCGTGTACTTTTAATTATGTGACCCATTAAACAGTACTATGAATAGAACTTACTAACAATTGGTTGAGAAGTATATTTGTGCTATTTAAAAAATGGCCACTTGTGGAATTATTTTTTGATATTACATCAGTATGACATCAATTATCATTGTGAAACCGAGATATTATGAATTGCATAATAATTGTTTTTGTTTCACCTACGTCCTGTTGAAAGATATGTAAGTTGGTTATGTGCAATTTATAAAGTACACTTTTTGCTGACTGTCTGAGCATCTCATTGTGTGAACTACGTGGGAAGTCATCTATTTATAAGTACAACTGCAGAGAGCTATTGATAACAATACTGAGATAATAAGCTTGATCCTGAATATAACATGTTTGTGGGCGAACCAGGATTTTGGTTTCGAGAGGATGGAACATCTCTGTGGTCTAATGGCACGCCCACTCTGAAAGTTTGGCAAGTATAGCTGAAATAGTGAAAAGTGAAATTTTAAAGGAAGGCATGTGTCTTGTTGCTGCCTTCTGGATCCACCTTTCTGCTTTGGCAAAACATACAATGATTTTTCATATTTCAGTCTCATGTAAAGTGATCCGAAATCCTTATACACTTACAAAGGTTGAACCCAAAGATTATACCACCTTGATAGCTTAGTGGTAGAGCATCTGCTTCAGGTGCAGGAGGTTGTGGATTCGATCCCCGGCCGCGTCATACTAAAGAGGTGAAAAATGGTGTCAGTAGCTCCCTTGCTTGGCGCTTAGCATTTAAAAGGGAAACTGTAAAACTTGCTTCACAATCAACCTAAAATGAATTAAAGATTGAACATGTGTTGTAAAATGACTTCAAACTAAGTTTTCCTGTGGGTGTTTTATAACTGTGATAAAGATTCAGGAGAAGCTTCAATGTTTGTATCTTACACTTGTTTGTATTTTGCACTATCATGCAAAACCTTAAATGACATACATTTTTCTGGAAGAGTTGCCCACTGGGTAACTAGTGGAGACTAAAAATAAGCAAGATTTATAACATTATGTACAACATTGCCTGTAGGATATAAACATAAAAACTATCACTCTGCAGCTGTCGTCTCCACAAAGGTAAATATAAAGAATCTGTTTTGCAATCATGGAATGTGTTACATACTAATGACTGTTTCCAGAAAGAGTTCACGGCTCAGTACACACTTCAGTTTTTCAGTAGCTCCGTATACAAAATGAATTTTCGTTAATTGTAGTTCTGTGTAAGTAAAATAGACCTTGAATAATTTTATTGGTCAAGGTTAAGGAGGGGATGTTTGCAGTTAAGATAGGGAAATATAGGAAAAAAATTTTGCAACTTGTTTAAAAAGTCGCCAATATTGCATCACATTTTATACTTGGAAGGCTATATTTAAGAAATTAATAACCGTAACACAACCAAGGGGTTCTCCTGATTTTAAATTTCATTCAGCCTTGAAACAAAATTTCACATGTTGAATAATGTTAGACCACTTTTAATCCAGATCGACATGGAAGTATACACAATAGATTTTCTTTAAAATATTTTGTACACCAAAATGTTTCACTTAAATCAAGCATATGTTAGTTGTTAGTACTTCACCCTAGGACTTGAATAAAAAACATCTTAGTTGTTAGTACTTTGCCATGGGACTTGAATAAAACACATGTTAGTTGTTAGTACTTCACCCTAGGACTTAAATCAAACACATGTTAGTTGTTAGTACTTCGCCATGGGACTCGAATAAAAACACATGTTAGTTGTTAGTACTTCGCCATGGGACTCGAATAAAAACACATGTTAGTTTTTAGTACTTCGCCGTGGGACTCGAATAAAAACACATGTTAGTTGTTAGTACTTCGCTGTGGGACTTGAATAAAACACATGTTAGTTGTTAGTAATTCGCCGTGGGACTTGAATAAAACACATGTTAGTTGTTAGTACTTCGCCGTGGGACTTGAATAAAACACATGTTAGTTGTTAGTACTTCACCCTAGAACTTAAATCAAACACATGTTAGTTGTTAGTACTTCACCATGGGACTTGAATAAAACACATGTTAGTTGTTAGTACTTCGCCGTGGGACTTGAATAAAACACATGTTAGTTGTTAGTACTTCGCCGTGGGACTTGAATAAAACACATGTTAGTTGTTAGTACTTCACCCTAGAACTTAAATCAAACACATATTAGTTGTTAGTACTTCGCCATGGGACTTGAATAAAACACATGTTAGTTGTTAGTACTTCGCCGTGGGACTTGAATAAAACACATGTTAGTTGTTAGTACTTCACCGTGCCCTAGGACTTAAATTAAACACATGTTTGTTGTTAGTACTTCGCCATGGGACTTGAATAAAACACATGTTAGTTGTTAGTACTTCGCCGTGGGACTTGAATAAAACACATGTTAGTTGTTAGTACTTCACCGTGCCCTAGGACTTAAATTAAACACATGTTAGTTGTTAGTACTTCGCCATGGGACTCGAATAAAAACACATGTTAGTTTTAAGTACTTTGCCATGGGACTCGAATAAAAACACATGTTAGTTGTTAGTACTTCGCCGTTGGACTTGAATAAAACACATGTTAGTTGTTAGTACTTCGCCCTGGGACTTGAATAAAACACATGTTAGTTGTTAGTACTTCACCCTAGGACTTAAATCAAACACATGTTAGTTGTTAGTACTTCGCCATGGGACTTGAATAAAACACATGTTAGTTGTTAGTACTTCGCCGTGGGACTTGAATAAAACACATGTTAGTTGTTAGTACTTCACCGTGCCCTAGGACTTAAATTAAACACATGTTAGTTGTTAGTACTTCGCCATGGGACTCGAATAAAAACACATGTTAGTTTTAAGTACTTTGCCATGGGACTGGAATAAAAACACATTTTAGTTGTTAGTACTTCGCCGTTGGAATGGAATAAAACACATGATAGTTGTTAGTACTTCGCCGTGGGACTTGAATAAAACACATGTTAGTTGTTAGTACTTCGCCGTGGGACTTGAATCAAACACATGTTAGTTGTTAGTACTTCGCCATGGGACTTGAATAAAACACATGTTAGTTGTTAGTACTTCGCCGTTGGACTTGAATAAAACACATGTTAGTTGTTAGTACTTCGCCGTGGGACTTGAATAAAACACATGTTTGTTGTTAGTACTTCACCCTAGAACTTAAATCAAACACATGTTAGTTGTTAGTACTTCGCCATGGGACTTGAATAAAACACATGTTAGTTGTTAGTACTTCGCCGTGGGACTTGAATAAAACACATGTTAGTTGTTAGTACTTCACTGTGCCCTAGGACTTAAATTAAACACATGTTAGTTGTTAGTACTTTGCCATGGGACTCGAATAAAAACACATGTTAGTTTTTAGTACTTTGCCGTGGGACTCAAATAAAAACACATGTTAGTTGTTAGTACTTCGCCGTTGGACTGGAATAAAACACATGTTAGTTGTTAGTACTTCGCCGTGGGACTTGAATAAAACACATGTTAGTTGTTAGTACTTCGCTGTGGGACTTGAATCAAACACATGTTAGTTGTTAGTACTTCGCCATGGGACTTGAATAAAACACATGTTAGTTGTTAGTACTTCGCCGTGGGACTTGAATAAAACACATGTTAGTTGTTAGTACTTCGCCATGGGACTTGAATAAAACACATGTTAGTTGTTAGTACTTCGCCGTGGGACTTGAATAAAACACATGTTAGTTGTTAGTACTTTGCCCTGGGACTTAAACCAAACACGTTAGTTGTTGTGAGTGGTGGGGGCAATAGATTTGGTCTTCTCCATTTGTCCGTCTGTCCAAAGTTCGTGACACACCTAGCTCAAAAAGTATTTGATATAAATTGATGAAACTTTGCATGAGTCTTTATCATGACATGACCTTGCGCACCTCCTTTTTTCGCCAGGCTTCGCCCCTTATTTCAAGAGTTATAGCCCCTGAAATAGTAAAAAAAAACACACATTTTCAACTTGTGACGCGCCTAGCTCAAAAGTATTTGATATAAATTGATGAAACCTTGCTTGAGTCTTTATCATGACATGAACTTGCACACCTCCAATTGTTCATCTGGCTTTGCCCCTTATTTCAAGAGTTATGGCCCCTGAAATAGTCAAAAACACACATTTTCACCTTGTGACACGGCTAGCTCAAAAAGTGTTTGATATAAATTGATGAAACCTTGCATGAGTTTTAATCATGATATGAACTTGTGAACCTCCTATTTTTCAACTGGCTTAACCCCCTATTTCCAGAGTTATGGCCCCTGAAATAGTAAAAAATGCACATTTTCACCTTGTGACATGCCTAGCTCAAAAAGTATTTCATGAAAATCGATGAGACTTTGCTTGAGTCTTTATCATGATATGAACTTGCACACCTCCTATTGTTCATCTGGTTTGCCCCTTTTTTCAAGAGTTATGGCCCCTGAAATAGTCAAAAACACACATTTTCACCTTGTGACACGGCTAGCTCAAAAAGTGTTTGATATAAATTGATGAAACCTTGCATGAGTTTTAATCATGATATGAACTTGTGAACCTCCTATTTCTCAACTGGCTTAACCCCCTATTTCCAGAGTTATGGCCCCAGAAATAGTAAAAAATGCACATTTTCACCTTGTGACATGCCTAGCTCAAAAAGTATTTCATATAAATTGATGAGACTTTGCTTGAGTCTTTAATCATGATATGAACTTGTGACCTCCTATTTTCTACTGGCTCCCCTTATTTCCAGAGTTAGGCCCCGAAATAGTAAAAAATGCACATTTTCACCTTGTGATGCGTCTAGCTCAAAAAGTATTTGATAGAAATTGATGAAAACTTACATGAGTCTTTATCATGATATGACTTGGCACCTCTATCTTTCGTCTGGCTCCCCCCTATTTTAAGTTATCGGCCCTGAAATAGTAAAAAATGCACATTTTCACCTTTATGCTTAGCTCAAAAGTATTTGATGTAATTTGTAACCTTGCATGAGCTTTTCAGATTGACTTGCACACTTTGGCTCATATTTGTAAGTCTTATGCCTAACAGAGTAAAAGCACATTTCAAATCAGCCAAATAGATTTTGTTTAGTAACTTGCCATGAGCATATTATGGCCCTTGACTTATAGAATCTATACATGTTTTGAGTATACCCTAACTTAAATAGCAAAATAAGATTATGTTTTTGTGACTGACTTGCCACTTTTGCCTAAATCATGAACTCATGTAGTATGTTGTACTTCACCCTGTGAACTTAATAACCGTTAGTTGTTAGTACTTGTGCCCTAGCTTATATCAACACTTCATGTTATTGTTAGTACTTTGCCCTAGGACTTAAAATCAAAACCATGTTAGTTGTTAGTACTTTGCCCTGGGACTAAAATCAAACACATGTTAGTTGTTAGTACTTTGCCCTGGGACTTAAATCAAACACATGTTAGTTGTTAGTACTTCGCCCTGGGACTTAAATCAAACACATGTTAGTTGTTAGTACTTCACCCTGGGACTTAAATCAAATACATGTTAGTTGTTAGTACTTCACCCTGGGACTTAAATCAAACACATGTTAGTTGTTAGTACTTCACCCTGGGACTTAAATCAAATACATGTTAGTTGTTAGTACTTCACCCTGGACTTAAAATCAAACACATGTTAGTTGTTAGTACTTCACCTTGGGACTTAAATCAAACACATGTTAGTTGTTAGTACTTCACGGGCCAACTGTAGTTGTTAATACTTCACAAAATAAACATGTTACTTGTTAGTACTTTGCCTAGGATTTAAAACAAACTCATGTTACTTGTTAGTACTTTGCCTGGACTTAAATCAAACACATGTTAGTTGTTAGTACTTTGCCCTAGGATTTAAAACAAACTCATGTTAGTTGTTAGTACTTTGCCCTGGGACTTAAATCAAACACATGTTAGTTGTTAGTACTTTGCCCTAGGATTTAAAACAAACTCATGTTACTTGTAAGTACTTTGCCCTGGGACTTAAATCAAACACATGTTAGTTGTTAGTACTTTGCCCTAGGATTTAAAACAAACTCATGTTACTTGTTAGTACTTTGCCCTGGGACTAAAATCAAACACATGTTAGTTGTTAGTACTTCGCCCTGTGACTTAAATCAAATACATGTTAGTTGTTAGTACTTTGCCCAGGGACTAAAATCAAACACATGTTAGTTGTTAATACATTGTCCCTTTTGCCCTTGGACTTAAATCAAATACATGTTAGTTGTAAGTACTTTGCCCTGGGACTAAAATCAAACTCATGTTAGTTGTTAGTACTTCGCCCTGTGACTTAAATCAAATACATTTTAGTTGTTAGTACTTTGCCCAGGGACTAAAATCAAACACATGTTAGTTGTTAATACATTGTCCCTTTTGCCCTTGGACTTAAATCAAATACATGTTAGTTGTAAGTACTTTGCCCTGGGACTTAAATCAAACACATGTTAGTTGTAAGTACTTTGCCCTAGGACTTATATCAAACTCACGTTAGTTGTTAGTACTTTGCCCTGGGACTTAAATCAGAAACATGTTAGTTGTTAGTACTTCACCCTGGGACTTAAATCAAACACGTGTTAGTTGTTAGTACTTCGCCCTGGGACTTAAATCAAACTCTAATTTAGAGTCAAGCACTGAGAAAAGTTTAGCATGCTGTCTTATGGACAGCTCTTTTTGGACTTGGAAATTGGTTCAGATTTCGTACAACAGTCTTTACCTGTAAGCAAGAGTACATAACTCTGTCAAGTATTTTGGCTAAATTATGGCCCTTTTTGGACTTGGAAATGGGTTCAGATTTCGTACAAGTCCATGTTTTATCAAAACTATTTGACACGTGGCTTTGAAACACTGAACACTTGCTTATCGTCATGATTTCCTTCTGTAGGCAAGAGTACATAACTGGCCCTTTTTGGACTTGGAAATTGGTTCAATTTTCGTACAAGTCAATGTTTTGTCAAAACTATTTGACATGTGGCTTTGAAACTTTTAACACTTGTTTATTGTCATGATCTCCATCTATAGGTAAAAGTACATAACTTTGACAACTATTTTGGCTGAATTATGGCCCTTTTTGGACTTGGAAATCAGTTAAATTTTTCATACCAGTCCAGTTTGTCATATGGCTTTGAAACTTTGACCACTTGTTTGCCATCATGGTCTAATAGGACAAAGGACTTTAGCTCAGTTATGGCCCTCTTTTAACATAGAAATTGGTTAAGTTCTGCATACCATTCCATATTTTGTCTAAACTGTTTGATATATGGCTTTGAATCTTTGAACACTAGTTTACCATCATGGTCATACATTGCCATATAGTGCAAGACTTATCAAATTCCACAAATACAGGTACATTGTTTGTCTTATCTACTTTCCTCCTTTTGTCTGTTTTGACCTCATACTTCCATCATTTCTTTGAATAGTAGATCATGCTGTCAACAGGCAGCTCTTGTTAGAGTTACTTTCAGGCTATTTTTGTATCACAATCACAACCCATTCCTTTATTTGATAATTATAAGAACATTTGCCACATGTTGAGATCAAGCTCTGTAGTCTGTCACTATTGAGTCAACAATGCAAGCTGGTAAATAATCTATAATCTTATTTATTATCCCTCTTGGTGAAACAGGAGAGGAATATAGTAATGTAGTCCATCTGTACCTTTGACCATCACATTTTTTGTCCAAACTTAAAATTGCAGAAGGGAATATAATGAAATTGTGTTTACTGATAGATGACAGTAGCAAAAGAAACATAACTTTACCTTGAATAATTTTTCAATGATCTACTTTTTTTGTACTTAACTTTCGTCTATAGAAATCTTGAAAACTACCAAGGGAATACAATAAAACATTACGTAGCTAGACTGCAAAAACCACTTCCCTATCCTGAATAATTATTATACTTAAATTTTCTAGGGATAGACTGTAGAATCAATAGGTGGTAATGACTGGATGTGAAAAACCATGATTTCAGCAACTTTCATTTCTGATTTAACCCCATACCACTATAAAATACAGTGGCTGGAATTATTGACATACTGCAGACTTTTCTTGTTACATTTTTTTTATGTGTATGTGCAGGTGCTTCTGTTATGGTGTTGCATATATATGTGTACAGGTGCTCTTGTTATACTATTGCATTTATATGTATATGTGCAGGCGCTCCTATTGTACTGTTGCATGTATATGTAAAGGTGCTCCTGTTACACTGTTGCATGTATATGTAAGGGTGCTCCTGTTATACTGTTGCTGTATATGTAAGGGTGCTCTGTTATACTGTTGCATGTATATGTAAGGGTGCTCCTGTTACACTGTTGCATGTATATGTAAGGTCTCTGTTACACTGTTGCATGTAAGTAAGGTGTCCTGTTATAGTGCTTTGTTATACTTGATGTATATGTAAGGGTGCTCCTGTTACACTGTTGCATGTATATGTAAAGGTGCTCCTGTTATACTGTTGCATGTATATGTAAAGGTGCTCCTGTTATACTGTTGCATGTGTATGTAAGGGTGCTCCTGTTATACTGTTGCATGTATATGTAAAGGTGCTCCTGTTACACTGTTGCATGTATATGTAAAGGTGCTTCTGTTATACTGTTGCATGTATATATAAAGGTGCTCCTGTTATACCGTTGCATGTATATGTGCAGGTGCTCTTTTTATACTATTGCATGTGCAGGTGCTCCTGTTATACTGTTGCATGTATATGTAAAGGTGCTCCTGTTACACTGTTGCATGTATATGTAAAGGTGCTCCTGTTATACTGTTGCATGTATATGTAAAGGTGCTTCTGTTATACTGTTGCATGTATATGTAAAGGTGCTCCTGTTATACCATTGCATGTATATGTAAAGGTGCTCTTTTTATACTATTGCATGTGCAGGTGCTTCTGTTATACTGTTGCATGTATATGTAAAGGTGCTCCTGTTACACTGTTGAATGTGAATGTAAGGGTGCTCCTGTTACACTGTTGCATGTATAGGCCTAACTAAACTAAAGGAACCAGCGTGGGAGCCATCTGGTCTTGTTGCATAATGGCTGCCAGGTATTTGAACACTAATTTTTCACTTGGCATGGCAACAGAGGTCTAAATTGAAGCTAGTTTCTGTTTAAATTTCATTGTGGATGTATTTTTGACATTATGGTAGGAAAAGTGGGAGAGTAGGTTGTATTTGGTGAAGTCAAGCTCAGTTTTAGTATGAGTAGTACTTCCAGGTCACAGCAGTGTGATTTTGATGTCAGTTTACAGTAAGCAAATGTGACCAGAGAAATCTCTCTTAGAAGATACATGACCCCTACTTTTCTCTTCATTTTATATCAGTTTTATCATAACTCTTTAAAATGAGGTAAGGATTTGTTCTCAGAAATGGGTCTAGCTATGTTTGGTACCTCTTTAAAAAAATGTCAGTTTTATATAGAATCTATAGGGAAAACTATTTACCTTATTGTGACCTATATGTGCAGGTGCTCCTGTTATACTATTGCATGTATATGTGCAGGTGCTTCTGTTACTATGTTGCATGTAAATGTGCTGATGCTCCTGTTACACTGTTGCATGTATATGTGCATGTGCTCCTGTTACACTGTTGCATGCAAATGTGCTGATGCTCCTGTTACACTATTGCATGTGAATTTGCTGATGCTCCTGTTACACTATTGCATGTATATGTGCATGTGCTCCTGTTACACTGTTGCATGTAAATGTGCATGTGCTCCTGTTACACTGTTGCATGCAAATGTGCTGATGCTCCTGTTACACTATTGCATGTGAATTTGCTGATGCTCCTGTTACACTGTTGCATGTATATGTGCTCCTGTTACACTGTTGCATGTAAATGTGCTGATGTTCCTGTTACACTATTGCATGTGAATTTGCTGATGCTCCTGTTACACTGTTGCATGTATATGTGCATGTGCTCCTGTTACACTGTTGCATGTAAATGTGCTGATGCTCCTGTTACACTATTGCATGTGAATTTGCTGATGCTCCTGTTACACTGTTGCATGTATATGTGCATGTGCTCCTGTTACACTGTTGCATGTAAATGTGCTGATGCTCCTGTTACACTATTGCATGTAAATGTGCTGATGCTCCTGTTACACTATTGCATGTAAATGTGCATGTGCTCCTGTTACACTGTTGCATGTAAATGTGCGATTGTGCTCCTGTTACATGTTGCATGTAAATGTGCTGATGCTCTGTTACACTGTTGCATGAATGTGCATGTGCTCCGTTACACTGTTGCATGTAAATGTGCTGATGTCCTGTTACACTTTGCATGTAATGTGCTGATGCTCCTGTTACACTGTTGCATGTATATGTGCATGTGCTCCTGTTACACTGTTGCATGTAAATGTGCTGATGCTCCTGTTACACTATTGCATGTAAATGTGCTGATGCTCCTGTTACACTGTTGCATGTATATGTGCATGTGCTCCTGTTACACTGTTGCATGTAAATGTGCTGATGCTCCTGTTACACTATTGCATGTAAATGTGCATGTGCTCCTGTTACACTGTTGCATGTATATGTGCATGTGCTCCTGTTACACTGTTGCATGCAAATGTGCTGATGCTCCTGTTACACTGTTGCATGTAAATGTGCTGATGCTCCTGTTACACTATTGCATGTAAATGTGCATGTGCTCCTGTTACACTGTTGCATGTAAATGTGCTGATGCTCCTGTTACACTATTGCATGTAAATGTGCTGATGCTCCTGTTACACTGTTGCATGTAAATGTGCTGATGCTCCTGTTACACTATTGCATGTATATGTGCATGTGCTCCTGTTACTGTTGCATGTAAATGTGCTGTGCTCCTGTTACACTATTGCATGTAAATGGTGCTGTGCTTCCTGTTAATCCAACTGATTGCATGCTAAATATGTGCTGATGTGCTTCCTGTTACACTATTGCATGTATATGTGCATGTGCTCCTGTTGTACTGTTGCATGTAAATGTGCTGATGTTCCTGTTACACTATTGCATGTATATGTGCATGTGCTCCTGTTGTACTGTTGCATGTAAATGTGCTGATGTTCCTGTTACACTATTGCATGTATATGTGCATGTGCTCCTGTTGTACTGTTGCATGTAAATGTGCTGATGTTCCTGTTACACTGTTGCATGTAATGTGCTGATGCTTCCTGTTGTAACTGTTGCATGTAAATGTGCTGATGCTCCTGTTACACTATTGCATGTAATGTGCAGTGTCCTGTTAAACTGTTTGCATGTAAATGTGCTGATGTCTCCTGTTACACTATTGCATGTATATGTGCTGTGCTCCTGTGTACTAGTTGCAATGTAAATGTGCTGATGTCCTGTTACACTGTTGCATGTAATGTGCTGATGTTCCTGTTACACTATTGCATGTAAATGTGCAGGCTCTGTTACTATGCAATATATTGAGGTACAAATGAAAATTCATTACGACATTCATGAATCTGAGTCTTTACTACTATGCTGTATATTCGACCTTATAGTGCATAACTCAATGTTTGTGTATTACTTTATTTCAGTTACATGATATATGGTCTCAAAAAACAATTGTGTTACTAGTTAGTAGAAAAACTGTAGTACTTATTTCAGCTAAGAAAAATGTGTACTTTAACACTGTAAAATTGATAGCTAGAGCACTTATGTATCAGCTGCACATATCAGCAGAAAATGTCATTGTACTTAAATTTGAAAAAACAATGTTTAAGAATCTAAATTGTCATGTAATATCCTGCTTTTTAGAGTGGTATACTATCAAAAGTTGAATTTCACCAATCCTATTTTAGTGTAATTTTATATGGTTTTTCATTTTCTCAACATGGTATAGTATAGAGTTTCTTGGAGCTATGTAACACAGGAATTCAGAATCTAAGAAGATAAACATTTTTAGCCCTCAGGTCTCTGCAACATGGTCATGCCTGGTTCAGTCTGTACCATCGGATGCCTGAAAATGTCTTACTCACAAATTTTGCTCGTATTAGATTGCTTCTTTACATTTTACTCTGTTGATCTTCTGATCAGACGTAAGTAAATGGACCCACTGTGCACTTACCTTCTGCATGTTTATTTAAACTTGCAAGTAGAGTGGTATTTGTCTACAGGTTTTTGTACAGTATGATGTTTTTGTTTACAGAGGCGTAATGGTAGCACAACCACAACGTCTACAGACAGCTATGTCATTATACTCTAACACTTTGTGTGGAATGATAATGTTGGTGGATAACAGACTCAACTCTTATACCGGACTTAAGAAAGGTAATTAATGAGATTGTGTTATTTAAATGTAGATTACTGATGTTTTGTGTAGCTTATCAACTTATTTAACAATATACAGCAGAACCATGTTTAAATATATTTAAACACGACAGAGAATAATGTGGGTGTTGCCAGACTGTATTATACTACACTGGGTATAACCTCTTTGTCATGTTTAAATATATTATAATATGGGTCTGCTGTATGTTATTTTGATTCTTATGCGTCAGTTATGTAAAAATTAACACTTTGTTTGTGCATGTATGACACTAAATATTAAGCTGACGTGATTTTTAACTTGACCATGTTTTAATGATATTAAAGCATGGCAAAGGGTTTTGAATGTTCCAGTTAAGTGTAACAACATTCAGTTACATGATTCTGAAATATCTTTTATATTAAGAAATAGATCAAGTATGGTAGCACATTCCAGGTACCTCTGTATTGCTTCAAATAGATATGTGATTTTACATTAATATTGCCGTGTTTTAATGGTGCTGGTGGTAGGGGGTGTGACGGTCGTTGCACACACTATAATAGATTTTATTAACTATCACAAAAGTAGTTTTTTAAGTGCCATGTGTTGGTTGAAAAAAGTTTCCCCATACTTGGACTCAGTGTTGTTATATTTTCTGCTTCTTTGGAATCATGGTGTACATTCATTTGTACTGTTATAGAATTTTTGCTTAAGCCAATGCTAGGGGTCGTGAGGGTTGTTGCACATTTCATTATATACCTCTCAAGAACAGACTCAGTCCAATCAAGTTTGCTACAATGTTGCTTGGTTGCATTCTATGCTTTCAAAGGATCTTCTCACAAGTTTTGTAGCTTAATAGTGATGGTATAGTACCTTTATTTCAAGTTAGGATATTAGAATACCACTGAACAGCTTAAGATAATATCCAGTTTTTTAAAAATCATTTTGATATGTCCATGGCCACTGTGTCAGTTGTCATGTGATCAAAGGACCAGGGTGAGCTTATGAGATCATTTGGCATCTTCTGTTTGTTCCACAGCTTTTTCTCCTGAACTGCTTGATGGATCTTCATCAAACTTATATACCATCCTGGCATTGACCATACACAAATTGCGCTTCTTCACTGCACTCTTTATTATTTCATGTGACAAATATTCAGACTTATTTGATGATAAAATTGAGATTATGAATTTGCATTGTTAATTGCAAGAAATAAAAATGATTGGGAGTTAGTAGCCGAGTTAGTAGCCTCCAGCTTCACAACACAGAATGAGTCATTGTGTTGTATGCAGTATACTATAAAATGACATGTGCAGTCTGCAAAATGAGCAGAAAATTCCTCCCTGTTAGTCTAACTATAAAAAGTTGATGTGAAATAGAAGACACTTGTCTTACTTTTATACCGTGCTTTATAGTAAAATCTGCTAAGATATTGTTGATTTATGAGTTTTGATGTTTTAGTGATATTGCAGTCTGGTTGAAAATTTCAATATTGTGATACATTTCACAGCATGCGTCTCGTCAGTGCTGTTTTACAGTAAAAACAGGGAGGCACAATGGTGAAAGGGTACAACCTTTAGTCCTGATCCAAATGTCTTGTGTTTTAATGTGTGGAGAGCATAATTTAACCCCTGTCGCAACAATCCAAGACCAAGGCACAGATTAAGAAGCAGTTTTCACGAGTAGTTAATGCAAGTCATGAGTATGCTGTCTACAATCCATGCTCAATGCATAGATTTAAAGTGAACTAACTGTAGTGTATACCTGCATTTCAGAGTTTGCTAAGGTGTGTGAAAGATCTACTGATTTCCATTTCCCAAACTTGGAGAAGCAGTTCACAAAAATTGAAGAGGAACTTAAACATGCTGGGGAGACCAGAAAAAAATCAGTGGAGGACGGTGATAAAGTGAGCTTAAAGAGCAGCGGTAGTAGCTCTAGCGGTGATAACCAGGTATAGGATCTAGGTTGATAAATATATTTATACTCCTTCCTATATCCACAGATATAGATTATGGAGTCATGCTTATCTGTCTGTTTTGGCAGTTGTATCTGCTCCATACGTTCTTAACTGCTAGCATCATTTACCTCATTTAGGCAAGATGCAGAGCACACAATCAAAGTTATTACATTCAAGGTCAAGGTTACACCTGGAGGTCAAAGGCCAGACAGCTTAACTTTGTATCTGCTACAAATTTCTGAACGACTGGGAAGATTTTCATAAAACTAGCATCATAGGAAAGTATTCTAAGGAAATGTATTATTTATACGTAACTTATTATTCTTCAGGACAAAAGTCATATTGACTTTGCCTTTCTGTCTGCAAAAAATTAGGATTTATATGTCTCATAAGAATAGTTGAATAGTAAAATCTAATCTTACCTCTCTAAATCTGAAATATTAGACCATCTGTCAGCCCCCAGGTCTGCCCTTGTCAGTTTTCTGGCTCACAGTCTGAGACATCTTTGCACTGATAAAGATATTATGTTTGTATCCAGGTTAATTATATTCACCATTGTTGCCTTCAGAAGCATGGTAAGTGTTACGTTGTAGAGGATTGTACACAGTACAGGAGTTTTCCAAAGTAATATTATAACTCCACCAAAGTTTTGTTTGTTAGTCTATATAGGAATCACTTTGTCCAGTCCCATCCCATCTCTACAACACATACAGATATTATGTTGAAACTTATAATTATCCCCCGACGACAGTCGGAGGGATATAGTTTTGGTGTCCGTCCGTCCGTCCTTCCGAGCTCACATTTGCATACTTAGGTGGCTATAGGAACAATAGGTAACTGTACTTTTTCTTTCATTCATTCCGTAAGGCTTTTATGTGGCTATTTTTCTCTTATGAGGCTAAAAGAGTGGAAACAATAGAGAGAACAAAAGAGTAGCCACATAAGTATCCATATGTAGGACGTCCGTCCGTCTTTCCGTCCGTCCTTCCAGCCGTCCTTCCGTCCGTCCCTCCGTCCGGAGCCATATCTAGGAAATGGTTGGGAGTTTATATAAAACTCCATATACATGTACACCACTATGAGTTCTTGTGGCCCGTCAAGTTTCAGTCAGATTGCCCTAGTAACACCAGAGTTATGGCCCTTAGAAGTTTCCACTGTTAACTATATAGGGTACTATAAATATGACAATTTCTGCATCATAATTATGTCTCCCCCAGGAGACATATTGTTTTTGCCCTGTCCGTCCGTCCGTCTGTCACACTTCATTTCCGAGCAATAACTGGAGAACCATTTGACCTAGAACCTTCAAACTTCATAGGGTTGTAGGGCTGCTGTAGTTGATGACCCATATTGTTTTTGGGGTCACTCCGTCAAAGGTCAAGGTCACAGGGGCCTGAACATTGAAAACCATTTCCGATCAATAACTAGAGAACCACTTGACCCAGAATGTTGAAACTTCATAGAATGATTGGTCATGAAGAGAAGATGACCCCTATAGATTTTGGGGTCACTGCGTCAAAGGTCAAGGTCACAGGGGCCTGAACATGGAAAACCGTTTCCGATCAATAACTAGAGAACCACTTGACCCAGAATGTTGAAACTTCATATGATGATTGATCATGAAGAGTAGATGACCCCTATTGATTTTGGGGTCACTCCATCAAAGGTCAAGGTCACAGGGGCCTGAACATGGAAAACCATTTCCGATCAATAACTAGAGAACCACTTGACCCAGAATGTTGAAACTTCATAGGATGATTGTACATGCAAAGTAGATGACCCCTATCGATTTTGGAGTCACTCCATCAAAGGTCAAGGTCATAGGGGCCTGAACATTGAAAACCATTTCCGGTCAGTAACTTGAGAACCACTTGACCCTGAATGTTGAAACTTAATAGGATGATTGCTCATGCAGAATAGATGACCCCTAACGATTTTGGGGTCACTCTGTGAAAGGTCAAAGTCACAGGGGCCTGAACATTGAAAACCATTTCCGGTCAGTAACTTGAGAACCACTTGACCCAGAATGATGAAACTTCATAGGATGATTGGTCATGCAGAGTAGATGACCCCTAACAATTTTAGGGTGACTCTGTTAAAGGTCAAGGCCACAGGGGCCTGAACATGGAAAACCATTTCCAATCAATAACTTGAGAACCTCTCGACCCAGAATGTTGAAACTTCATAGGATGATTGTTCATGCAGAGTAAATGACCCCTATTGTTTTTGGGGTCACTCCGTTAAAGGTCAAGGTCACAGAGGCCTAAACATTGACAACCAGTTCTGATCAATAACTTGAGAACCACTTGACCCAGAATGTTGAAACTTCATAGGATGATTGAACATGCAGAGTAGATGACCCCTATTGATTTTGGGGTCAGTCTATTAAAAGTCAAGGTCACAGTGGCCTGTTCATGTAAAATCATTTTTTGGAAATAACTTGAGAACCACTTGACCTACAATGTTGAAACTTAATAGGATGATTGGACTTGCAGAGTAGATGACCCCTACTTATTTTGAGGTCACTTGATCAAAGGTCAAGGTCACAGGAGCCTGAACAGTGACTTGAGAACCACTAGGCCAAGAGTGCTGAAATTTAGCGGGATGACTGGACATGCCAAGTAGATGATCCCTATTGCAGCCAACCATCAGTGTCTCTTTGACTTTCGCTCCTGACCTCTATTAACTTCTTGCCTATAAGACTTTGCATTGGGGGAGACATGCGCTTTTTTACAAAAGCATTTTCTAGTTTTTGATATATTTGACCTTGAACTATGAAACTTAAACAGAATTTAGATCACCATAATGTGGTTGTGTACACACAATTTCGTTTGCATTTATTTGTAAATTAAGAGTTATTGCCCTTTAATTTTATAAAAATCCACATATTTGCACAGAACAAATTTACCATTTGGTAGAATTTCATTAAATTTCTTTCATTCTTTTCCATGAACATTTATTGTAAACATATGAAATTGTGTACCCACACCTGGTCACCCCCTTACCTTGATCACACCCCTCCCCCTCCCAACCCCCCTCCCCCCCCCCAACACACACACAAAAAAATCATTCCTTATTTTAGATTTTTTTCAAACAAACTTCATATTCATGTTCACTACTGTGAGGTTATGGGGCCCATCAAGTTTCAGTCAGATTGCCCTAGTAACACCAGAGTTATGACCCTTAGAACTTTCTAGTGTTAACTATATAGGGTACTATAGATCTATAGATATGGCAATTTCTGGAACATAACTTTTGATATATTCGACCTTGAACTATGAAACTTAAACAGAATTTTGAGCACTTTAATGTGGTTGTGCACACACAATTTCGTAGGGATTTCTTTTGTAACTTCAGAGTTATTGCCCTTTAATTGTCTAAAAATCCACATATTTGTACATAAGAAACTTACCATTTGGCAGAATTTCATTAAATTTCTTTCATTCTTTTCTATGAACATTAATTATAAACATGTGAAGTTGTTCACCCACACCTGGTAACCCACTTGCCTTGGTCACCCCCCCCCCCCCCCCCCCCCCCCCCCCCTCCAAAAAAAGACTTTTTTTTTTTTCATTCCTTATTTTAGATTTTTTTCAAACCTTCCATGAATATTTATCAACATGATGCAAGTTGTACCATTCCCCCACCTCCACCCACCACTGATCATGCATCCTCTGCCCCCCACCCCCTACCCCTCCCCCACTTCACCCATTTTTTTTTAAAATTTCATTTTCATTTTTAATTTTCCATCAATATTTATAATCAACATGTGAAATTTTGTTTCCTCACCCATTCCCCCGCACCCCCACCCCCTTAAAAAGTAAATATATACATATATGTATATATATATACATATATATTTCCATTCCTTTTTTTTTTTTAAATGTTCAAACCTTCAACATGTTAAGTTGTGACTGCACAAACCTTGCCCTCAGCCATGTTCAAGATATCTTACTTGATTGTGTTCTCTTAAGGACATCTGTCCTTTTAAGTTCAAATGTACATGTTAAACAGCAACATCTGGTGCCAAACCACTCAAAGACAATATTATGTTCCAGTTAAACTTCAAGCGCACATTTCAATAACTGCATTTAATTTTAAAAGCTAAGCTTATTACAGTAAGCATATCCCATTCAAAATAAATTCTTTAGTCAGGATCAAGTATCATACATTTATTATGTACTCTTTAATTAAACATTTGTTTTCTGTTAAATTGATTTTGACTATTGAAATTATTTGCTTCTTATTAACATCCTTAACTTTTTGCCGGACATATTTTTTTGCCATTCCTAACCACAAACCCTTTCGGCGGGGGATACCAATTCATCGAATTTGCTTGTTGATTGTAGGATCATAAGACAAGTTCACATACCAGATCCTGTAACTCTAGACTTTTTTTGAGAAAATTATTTTCTTTCAATATTTCTGAAACCTATTCATGCATTTGATTGGAACTCTTTACAAAATTTTGAGATAATTGTTTGTTTACACAACTTCAGTAGATTTTATTTTGACAAAATCTTTCCCAATTTTGACCATTGATTTTACGTTCATGTAACAGGTCCAATAAGTTTGTCTTTTGTTTTTGCAAAATGATTTCCCATTTTGAAATTGGAAAATGTCCCGAAAATACAATTTCCTTCAATATTCCTTAAACATATGTTTGAAATGTATTCAAACTTCAAATAAATCTGGGATCGTATTGCATTTATACACATTAGGTCAAGTTAGATCTTTTATTTTGATTAAAATTACTCCCACTTTTGGATTTGAAATCAAGCTTTTGCCCTTGGAAATGTGACAAAATTATTGTTTTCCATTAATATATTTTAATCTAATGAAGTATTTTCATTGGAACTTTATATAAATCTCTAGGATCATACAGCAAGTTGACTAGGTCACAAGGCCAAATCATAGGAAAAACCATGTAAATGCTTAAGAAACCCTATTTTTCACCTGTTCTTTATGAGACTTTGGTCAGTATGGTTGTATTGAATATGGGATGAAATTTTAATTGGTTCACTTGGGTCTAAAACAAGGTTAGATCATTGAAAAAATTATTTAATTGTCTACCTGGTTTACATAAAAACATGGTCAAAATGTTTGCTTTAATGAAATCTTGATCAAATTAGGTACGAGGCTATCTGGGGTTAGAATTATTTCAGGCATGCTATACAGGACCATCATGGCCAGCTTGTTTCACTTTTTCTTTGAATTTACTCATTGTCTTTGAAATTTTAGATATTTGTTCCTCATCATCACTCACATCATATAGATTGATGACCGTAGCTTGTGCATCAGTACTTTATTAAACAGATATTGCCCTATACTTTGCAAATTAAAATTTCTAATTTCAGTTTTGGTGGAAAGGTTATAAGTATCCTTGTAACACTTCTGATAAGACATAGTAGTCCTAAGGTATTGTGCCATTCAGCAAAAAAAATTTAGACGGTGCTCTATTTTTAATATATTTTCAGGAGAAAAGTGCCAAACTATTCACTGGTGACTTTTACATAACAAAACATTCCAACCTATCAGAGGTACACACTGTGTTCCACCTGGTGACAGACGACACTGTTAGAGGCGATATAACATCTAGACATCCTATAATCCTCTCTTTGCGGAACATCATCAAACTTTGTTGTAGATATGACATCACCACCTTAACCATACCATTACTGCTTACACATGAAATGTTAGAGGTAACCAACTTAGTAGCATAAACACAATAAAAATATTTCTGCAAAAGAGTTTCCATGATCTTTCAGGCATCGAGAAAGAAACTTAAATGAAAAGTTGTGCTCTATTGTGCAAATGTAAGAAGGAAACACATGGTTGCATTCACTAGATTAGTTTAGGGAAAAAAAATTTTGTCTAGTCATTTCTGTTGTATCTTTACCTTTCTACAATTATTGTAACCATCATTTAACAAAAGATACTTCAATTAAAATTCTAATTTGAGAAACAAATTTATGGCCATCATTATTACTTGGATCACAGATTTAAGACCATTAATTTTACATGTAGTGTATGGTACTTTTACCCCGATTGGATCAGTTATGTCTGTGTTTAGAGACCAGAAATTCTGCAGAACTCTTTTATCTTGACATGTTTTCAATTATTTTGAGTGTTGCAATGCATAAAATTTGATAAAATCTGATGGCAAAATAGCAGATGTACAGTAAATTATTCAGAATGCTGCATAAAAGTTATGGTTGTTGTGGTAATTTGAATTTAGAATAGAACTAAGTTATGACCTTTAAAAATTAGGTTAGGTCCAAGTACAGTGGAACCTCACTAATCCGAACATGTTGGACCAGAAAAAAAGTTTTGATTAGAAGGGTTTTAGGATTAGAAAGGTTTCTATTTTAGAACAAAAAAATTATGCTATTTGTAGCATAGAGAATGAATAAGAAGAAATAGGACCAAATAATTTGTTCAGTTTAGAAAGGTTTTCGGATTAGGGAGGTTCCACTGTACAATGTTAAATCTATGAGCAAAAAAGCACCTTTATTGTAATGTCTACAGACATTACTTTGCACTTCATTTTTTTGTCAATGGAGGCCTTAGGACCATTGGTTTGTTACAAAATTTACACATCACATTATTTCGTGTGCTTCAAGAAGTTTGTTTCGTAGTTAATGGTACTTCTTGAGATAAGAATTTGTATTATTTATGAATTTAAATTACAAATTAAATGTACAAAATTGTAACCAGCATAAAAATAAGTGTTTGTGAAGGAATTAATATGTCGATTTTATATCTTTAACTGTCTTTATGTTGTCATTAACAGCATAAATTTACACTGACTGATTTTAAGTTGATAAAATACTGTTATTAGGAGATGACAATTCCATGGTGTATGAAGCGAGCAGAGCTGGTGTTTAAATGTACGAAAGGTTTTATGATGGAGATGGCAACATATGGTGGTGTGGAGTCTTTAACTATACAGTTCCTAGTTCCTCTGGTATAAAATGTCTATTTGTTGTTTTTCACCTTATCTCAAAGGCCTATTTCACATAAAAACATTTGGGGTTTTTTTATACGCCCATGTATACAGGTACGCTGCTGTCTAACTTTAGCAGTTCTTATCCAGGGTTCACCAAACTTGGTCACAAAGTTTATGAGCATAATATCTTAGCAAAGTTGCATAATCAGCTAGATTGACCCAGAGACTCTGGAGTTGAAAAGTGACAGTGTCTGATTTCTCACTTGAGCAGCTCTTATTCAGTGTTCACCAAACTAGGTCACAATGTTTATGGGCATAATATCTCATCAAAGTTGAAATAACCAGTTAGGTTGTGTTAGATTGCTAGAGTTATAGCCCCTGAATTACTAAAAACTGAGAAAAATTGACAGTGTCCCCTCTCTAATTTGAGTAAATAGCTTGGCCTGGTTTGATAACTAGCCAGATTGTCCAAGAGACTGGAGTTATGACCCTTGAAGTACTAAAAATTGCAAAATTTAAGTCTGGAATTGCTCCTATTGTGCATATTTGGCTGTTCACTACCTAGATCTGAACAACATTCTAGTTTGTAATTTACGTGTTACATGTTAAGATAAAGACGGTCAAATTTTAAAACAAATATAATTTCCGAGTTGAAAAATAGTTCAATTTTTCAATGTTAATTCAAATATTAAAAGCCAAATAATTCCCTGATAATTTTTCGCAGGATTTACACAAGACCTGGTATTCTGGTCTTAAATTTTAATTTTTAATAGGCCTTTAAAAGTAGCAGTATACCGGTAAGAAATTGTGACCATAATTCCTTTGAAAGTATTATGTTGGCCTTAATAGGTTAAAGGAAATGGTTGTTTATGTTATGCTAGACTGACGACTTTCTTTTTGTATTTCAGGGTATATCTGAAGAATTATTTGCTGGGATCAGTAATATGCTGCCAAGCATATTCCGCCTGTCTAATCCAGTCATGGCTAAATCCTATACATAATCCAGCAGTCCGTAGTGGTTGCTGTCATTAATTTTTTCATGATAGACTTATTTCTCCGAATTCTTTTTTCAGATATTTTCATGACATTAAATCCTCAAACAATTAAAACTCCTATTAAATTTGTGTTTAAAATTTTAATAAGCTATTTAAGCCTCTTTGAACGTGTTTGTCATGAAAAGGGCACTATAAAAATCTGGTATAATATATTACGCTTAACAGAATAGAATCTAGTTGTTTTGGGAGAAACCATGAAATGTAATGCCAGTGAATTAAGTGATTACATACTATATAAGTAATTATTTTATTAAAACAGAACTACACTTAACTGTGGAATCCATACCAGTAAGACGTGTTCCAGGTTGAAACTTTGACTTGGAGCTAAGAGATGGAAACTTTGCTTCAATTTTAGTCTTGCTGGATTACAAGATAATATCTAATTAGAAGAGATGTAAATCTGGTAACAATCATTACAAGGGATGTTCAGTTAATATCTGGAAAAGTGTGCTCATTTCTTCACTTGCCATCAAGAAATCAGTGAATTTGTTATAATTAAGTAGGTAAGGGAATATAAAGTTGATATCTGACATCTTCTTTTGGACAGAGAAAGTAAATACATGTACTAGTCTCCAGGGCAATGCCAGATAAGGTTTTCCAGCCCAGTGTTCCTTTTCCTATTTTGCACTAACAACATTATTTGCTACTTAAATTTTTCACAGCTATATTTTCCTGAAACAGGTTAATAATTATGTGAAAGATTCATGTTAGGCTAATGGCGTCAGCTCATAAATGTAACACCATTAAAATGTTTGGCATGCAATATGCTTTGGCCAGGGCCATGAAATGAGAATTAAATGTATGTCATTAAGAAAGAATAGTATTTTTGAATTGAAAACCAAGAAAGGCTTTTAGAAATAATGTCATGTAGAAAACTATGTTTTATCAGAAATATTAAGGATTAAAAATTAAGTGATAGAAGTATCACTAACAGAAGGTATCAGTCTTTAATTATGTCTCAAAAACTCTGGTAATGATCAGTTCATCACTGGAATATTATACATAGAGCAACTTTTATTTACATAGAAGAACAACTTTTATTTTTGAAACACTGGCAATTACAAACAGTATTGCTCGATTTTTTTTTTGATATTTCTGTGCCATAATTACGTTGGGCCAATCAAGCTGTAGTTATGTTGCTATACATATGGTAGATAATGTTTATGTTTTGAAATTTGTAACTGAATGATTCACACTCTATTTGAGCCGCGCCATGAGAAAACCAACATAGTGGGTTTGCGACCAGCATGGATCCAGACCAGCCTGCGCATCCGCGCAGTCTGGTCAGGATCCATGCTGTTTGCTAAAGATTTCTCCGATTTCATTAGGCTTTGAAAGCGAACAGCACGGATGCGCAGGCTGGTCTGGATCCATGCTGGTCGCAAACCCACTGTTGGTTTTCTCATGGCATGGCTCATTTGTGTTAGCACATTTTGACATTTACCAAAACAGGTTCAGAAATAAAGACTGGTCTGAGTATTTTTGAACAACCCTCATAATTATGGGAAATTTTGTGAAAATCAGTTTATTATTCTAAAAGCCACATTTCTAATTTGAAATCTCAAGGAATAATTGCTGATGATTTGAAGTTGCCAGTATCCTGAAACTGATTAGCAAGAGGTAATGACACATTCATTTGGCAGTGGATTTCTAGTTACTGGAGAGAAACTGTACACATTTAGTGTTTTCAGAGCATGTATGGTATAATCAAAAGCATATTAATTTTTGTGCTGCATTTTTTGTCTAATAAGCTTTTATTTGTAATGTTTTGTTCAATAAAAGTGCAATATTGTTGATAAATAAAAGTATCAATGTTGCCTTTTTGTTGTTGTACAGTTCCCAATACATCACATTGATAATTTCCTTCATTTATCTCAAGAGTTTCTGTCCAAAAGGGATTCTGAATGCTGACCCCAGAAACATGAAGTTAACCTTTCTCACCATTTTGAACAGGAAGACATTATTGTTTTGAGGTTAGTCCAAAGGTCCCATCTGTGAACGAAGATATAGTTTGTGATCAACATTCTGGTGTGATCAAAATGTAGTTAACAGATGTTTAGAAGAGTTATGTCCCTCAGATATGATTTTGCATGTTTTCTTCATCTTCAATGATACTTTTGAATGCAGGGTAATTTATCTATCCACTACACAGCATTGTTTCATGAAGTTTACTGTATGTGCAAGTGTTCTGCTGTTAATTGGAAACAATTTTCAGTCCCAAGACCACATTTTATTTAAAAGTAACCCTTAACAATGGACAATCATCCCAGTTTGTATGCCCAAGCATTTTCCAGTGAATGTTGTTAACAGGAAATAAACAGTTGAAATGTCATTATGAAACATTTGATGTAGTGACCAAGAAAACCCCCCCAATTATTTATCAAGTCGACTGTCGAGGAATTTTCCAATTGTTGACCAGGAATGGAATGTTCCGCAGGAAAACAGACCTACTAACCAAGAGCAAACAATACACCCCTTTTTTAGTGGGGAAAGGGTGTGGGGGCTTGTAACCATAATCTATGAGTTTGGTGGTCATTGAATCGTTTAATTTATAGCTGAGACAATGTTTCAGATCTTAACCAAAGTGCATCTTACCTAAGAGGAACCTTACATGACACACCTTCAAATCCTTCTTCGTTTAGTTTTATTGCAAGTTACAGCACAAGCATTAGATACTATATACAAATGTGCCACTGACTGTGATCCCAACTTCGGTGTATGATCCAGACTTGCCTGTGACACCTCATAATACTGAACATTTATGATAAATTTCAATGGAATCTTCACTCATTTGAATTCTATAATGGAGACAGTATCTCCCACAGAGATGGCATGTGACTACTCAGGTTAGGGGTATAAAAATAACATACATTGCTGATATATAGTATATATATTTTAATGATACTGAAAGAAAAAAAATATCACATTAAGATGGAATTACACATTTCCATTTGTCACAAATTTGTCATAATTTACATTTTTAAGGTGGATATTGTTCAAGAAAATATTGTAAAAATGTTCAAGTTGGTATTTTAACAGCAACACATCACAATTACTGCAAGAGTGAGAGCTTCGCAGCACTACTAAATTCAGGTAATATGTAAGAGAATAATGTCATAATCTAATTCTAATCACAGTTGAAAATGGGGAGATCCTCGTCAACTGTATTATCTTGGTCGGAGTCAAACACAAGACTGCTCAATCTATCTTTGTGTTTCTGTCTCTTCCTCTGCTGTTTATCTGACTGACAGTTGTCAATGATCTGTGCTGAATCTTCATCTGTCAATGCAAACATTAGCACTGTATATATATAAATGAATCATTCAAATTAACATGTACTAAAATTAAACAAGAAGAAAAGGAGTGTGTTCAAGACAATATCATGAAGACAAGAATAATTTTCAATCAAGGTGACCTTGATCCTTGAGGTACTGACCCCAAACAATATAGGTCATCTCTTGATCAGAGACAATTATCCTGTATGATTTGACAGCCATGAGACCTCCAGATACTGACAGTGACTGGAAACCATTTTCAGTGTCAAAATCACCCTGGCCTTTGATTAAGTAACCTCAAAAATACTAGAGGTATTCTGCTGACCACAGGCAATATTTCATTGAAATACTAGAAATGTGTCACAGACATGGATGCCACGCAACATGAGAAAGGTCACAGGCATGCTACTGCTCACAAACGAAAAGAAGGACCCTTGGCCAAGGGAAGTTAATCTTAAAACAAAACAAGAGGGTCATGATGACCCTGGATCGCTCACCTGAGTAATATGAGCTACATGTTTCAAATGTCAAACTGATGATAAAATATTAAGAAAGTCAGTAGGTCACATTCATGGTCAATGAAATTCAGTTTTAAGATTTGTGTGCAAAACTGTGTATGTCATCAACATTTCAAGGCTGTATCTTAAAAAACAAGAAAGTATGTCAGTAGGTCAAGGTCACAGTCAAGTGACATCATATTACTTGGGGTAATCAGGTAATTATAATTAAACAGTCTTGGAAATAGGATCAGATGATTTTTTAAGTATTTTTCCTATATAACTCGCATAATAACTAAGTGACCCCAGGGCGGGGCCTCTTTTCACCCCAGGGGCATAATTTGTTCAATTTTGGTAGAGGACTACTAGACCATGCAGCATACCAAATATCAAAAGCCTAGGTTGTATGGTTTCAGACAAGAAGATTTTTAAAGCTTTTTCCTATGTAAGTCTATATAAAACTTGGGACCCCCAGGACAGGGCCTCTTTCCATCCAAGGGGTACAATTTGAACAATTTTGGTTGAGGACCATAAGACAATGCTGCAAACCAAATATCAAAGCCCTAGGCCATGTGGTTTCGTACAAGAAGATTTTCAAAGTTTTCCCTATATAAGTCTATATAAACCATGTGACCCCCGGGGTGGGGCCATATTTGACCCTAGGGGGATAATTTGAACAATCTTGGTAGAGGACCAATAGATGATGCTACATACCAAATATCAAAGCCCTAGGCCATGTAGTTTCATACAAGAAGATTTTCAAAGTTTTCCCTACATAAGTCTATATAAACCATGTGACCCCGGGGCGGGGCCATATTTGACCCTAGGGGAATAATTTGAACAATTTTGATAGAGGACCACAAGATGATGCTACACACCAGATATCAAAGCCCTAGGCTCTGTGGTTTTGGACAAGAAGATTTTTAAACTTTTTCCTTTCGGTCACCATGGCAACAAGAGTTCTGCATGGAATTCAATTCTTTGAACAATTTTGAAAGGGGGCCACCCAAGGATCATTCCTGTGAAGTTTGGTAAAATTCTGCCCAGTGGTTTTCAAGAAGATTTTTTTAGAAATTGCTGACGCACTACGCACAACGCACTACGCACGACGGACATCAAGCGGTCACAATAGCTCACTAAAATAAAATAATTTTAAGTCCTCACAAAAATCTTTACCAGGTAGAGATAGGTGAAAAAACATCTCAAAATTGGATGTAACATGCATGTTGTACTACAGAAAAGTGGTCTTGATTTTTCCTTAAGACCAGTAATAAACAAAAGCTGTCACTAATGGTGACAAATGCCCCGGCAGCACCTTGACCTTTGACCTGGTGACCCCAAAGTTAGTAGGGGTGGTATACTCAATAAGTACTATCAGCATGTGAAGATTGAAGGTCCTGGGTGAAGTGGTTCGCATGTAAAGTGCCTTCATGCAAAAAGTTAACGTTGGCCCCTGTGACCTTGACCTTTGACCTGGTGACCCCAAAGTCAGTAGGGTTGGTGTACTCATAAAGTACTATCAGCACGTAAAGTTTGAAGGTCCTGGGTGCAGTGGTTCGCGAGTAAAGTGCCTTCATGCAAAAAGTTAACGTTGGCCCCTGTGACCTTGACCTTTGACCTGGTGACCCCAAAGTCAGTAGGGGTGGTGTACTCAATAAGTACTATCATCACATGAAGTTTGAAGGTCCTGGGTGCAGTGGTTCGCGAGTAAAATGCCTTCATGCAAAAAGTTAACATTGGCCCCTGTGACCTTGACCTTTGACCTGGTGACCCCAAAGTCAGTAGGAGTGGTGTACTCAACAAGTACTGTCAGCATGTGAAGTTTGAAGGTCCTGGGTGCAGTGGTTCGCGAGTAAAGTGCCTTCATGCAAAAAGTTAACGTTGTGACTAACTAACTAACGAACAAAAGAACAGACGGACAGTTGAAAACTAATATGCCTCCCTTCGGGGGCATAAAAAGTTACAATATAAGCTATTCATAGTAACAACAAAGGGAAGTAATTCTAAACTAGGGACCTGGTTCTTGCGCATGGCATTCTGTCTCATGATAGTGTACAATTGAGCCAACTTACACCAAAATCCCTCCATGCATGAAGAAGAAATGCTCAGGACAAAGTCATTCTTGTATGTGACCTTTGGCCTTTAAGTGTGACGACCTTAGACCTAGTTGTTGCACAGGACACATCGTCTATCCATGCTTATTATTTGTGTCAAATTATTTTGAAATTGGACCATGCATGTCAAAGTTATGGACTGGACACGAAGACCACATTATCAGTATATATGTAGTGAAAATTGGCTAAGTTCAACCAAGGACTGTGACCTTGACCTTAGACCTAGGGACCTGGTTTTTGCGCATGACACTTCGTCTATCCATGCTTATCATTTGTGTGAAATAATTCTGAAATCGGACCATGCATGTCAAAGTTATGGCCTGGACACAAACACAACCCTTTCCCAAACACACAAACACGTACAAGGGTAACATTATATCCCCCCCACCCACCCATTTTATGGCGGGGGCATAAAAATCCCCCCAAAAAAAGCTAACGGCATAAGAGTTTTTTAGTTATTAAACAAATACTGTTGAGGTCAATGTGACCTTGACCTTAAATCTAATCGTCCTATACATTTGAAGGCAGTAAATGAAACAAGGGTTCTTTGGCGACTGAGTGGACTTTGACTTCCACTGCCTGACCCTTGAAAAAAATGGAGTATTTACTAATAACCACATGCAGGCAATCATAAAGTTTGACAAACAAAAGGCCAAAAATGCTCGCTCTGCTCACTGATCAAAAACCAAATAAATGGTCTACCAACAATGAGCAAAACAGTATACCCCTCTCCTTCGAAGAGGGGCATAAATGCATTACCAGATAGCCTGCTATTAACTTCTGTTTCAGGTAAGTTTGTGTCCAGAATATCTGCTATAAAATCCTCATCAAAATCCTCATCTATTCCATCTTCTATCACATGATCTGGGTCTGAAGTAATGCCCTTTTTAGTCCTTTTCTTAGATCTTCTTGTAGAATTACTGGAACTATTCAGTGACTGCTTATTAGTTTCACAGGAAGAGGCTTCTTTGTTCATCTCACTATCTGATAACTTCCGTTTTCTTTTTGGTTTCCTTTTCCTGAAATAGAAATGAAAACTTTCAAATTGTTAAAGGAATATTAAACCCAAGTTTCATGTTTGAAAATATAAACAACTAGAAAATGCTTTTGTAAAAAAGCGCATGTCTCCCCCAATGCAAAGTCCTATAGGCAAGAAGTCAATAGGGGTCAGGAGTGAAAGTCAAAGAGACACTGATGGTTGGCTGCAATAGGGATCATCTACTTGGCATGTCCAGTCATCCCGCTAAATTTCAACACTCTTGGCCTAGTGGTTCTAAAGTCACTGTTCAGGCTCCTGTGACCTTGACTTTTGATCAAGTGACCTCAAAATAAATAGGGGTCATCTACTCTGCATGTCCAATCATCCTATTAAGTTTCAACATTGTAGGTCAAGTGGTTCTCAAGTTATTTCCAAAAAAATGATTTTACATGAACAAGCCACTGTGACCTTGACCTTTAATAGACTGACCCCAAAATCAATAGGGGTCATCTACTCTGCATGTTCAATCATCCTATGAAGTTTCAACATTCTGGGTCAAGTGGTTTTCAAGTTACTGTTCAGAAATGGTTTTCAATGTTCAGGCCCCTGTGACCTTGACCTTTAATGGAGTGACCCCAAAATCGATAGGGGTCATCTACTTTGCATGTACAATCATCCTATGAAGTTTCAACATTCTGGGTCAAGTGGTTCTCTAGTTATTGATTGGAAATGGTTTTCAATGTTCAGGCCCCTGTGACCTTGACCTTTGACGGAGTGACCCCAAAATCAATAGGGGTCATCTACTCTTCATGACCAATCATCCTATTAAGTTTCATCATTCTGGGTCAAGTGGTTCTCAAGTTACAGACCGGAAATGGTTTTCCATGTTCAGGCCCCTGTGACCTTGACCTTTCACAGAGTGACCCCAAAATCAATAGGGGTCATCTACTCTGCATGTTCAATCATCCTATGAAGTTTCAACATTCTGGGTCAAGTGGTTCTCAAGTTACTGTTCGGAAATGGTTTTCAATGTTCAGGCCCCTGTGACCTTGACCTTTAATAGACTGACCCCAAAATCAATAGGGGTCATCTACTCTGCATGTTCAATCATCCTATGAAGTTTCAACATTCTGGGTCAAGTGGTTCTCAAGTTACTGTTCGGAAATGGTTTTCAATGTTCAGGCCCCTGTGACCTTGACCTTTAATGGAGTGACCCCAAAATCAATAGGGGTCATCTACTTTGCATGTACAATCATCCTATGAAGTTTCAACATTCTGGGTCAAGTGGTTCTCTAGTTATTGATCAGAAATGGTTTTCAATGTTCAGGCCCCTGTGACCTTGACCTTTGACGGAGTGACCCCAAAATCAATAGGGGTCATCTACTCTTCATGACCAATTCATCTACTCTTCATGACCAATCATCCTATGAAGATTCAACATTCTGGGTCAAGTGGTTCTCTAGTTATTGATCCGAAATGGTTTTCAATGTTCAGGCCCCTGTGACCTTGACCTTTGATGGAGTGACCCCAAAATCAATAGGGGTCATCTACTCTTCATGACCAATCATCCTATGAAGTTTCAACATTCTGGGTCAAGTGGTTCTCTAGTTATTGATCGGAAATGGTTTTCAATGTTCAGGCCCCTGTGACCTTGACCTTTGACGGAGTGACCCCAAGATCAATAGGGGTCATCTACTCTTCATGACCAATCATCCTATGAAGTTTCAACATTCTGGGTCAAGTGGTTCTCTAGTTATTGATCGGAAATGGTTTTCAATGTTCAGGCCCCTGTGACCTTGACCTTTGATGGAGTGACCCCAAGAACAATAGGGGTCGTCTATTCCAGCAGCCCTACAACCCTATGAAGTTCGAAGGTTCTAGGTCAAATGGTTCTCCAGTTATTGCTATGAAGTTTCAACATTCTGGGTCAAGTGGTTCTTTAGTTATTGATCGGAAATGGTTTTCAATGTTCAGGCCCCTGTGACCTTGACCTTTGACGGAGTGACCCCAAAAACAATAGGGGTTGTCTACTCCAGCAGCCCTACAACGCTATGAAGTTTGAAGGTTCTAGGTCAAATGGTTCTCCAGTTATTGCTCGGAAATGAAGTGTGACGTACGGACGGAAGGACAGGGCAAAAACAATATGTCTCCTAGGGGAGACATCATTACTACAAATTATTTATATAAACATAAAATTAACAAGTTTATGTGTATTAATAGTACCATGCATTAGGTGTACTATTCCAATTGATATAGACCAAAACAGCTGCAAAGCCGGGCATTACATTCCCAAAGTTTTCAATCTGGGGGGTGGGGGTGGGGGGCTTATGAGGGGTTTTGTACTGTGAAGCTGACAGGATACTCCAACAAAAGTGAGTGAATTCTTGTTTTGCTTAGGTCTGGAGGGAGGGCCCGAGTATTGTGGGTTTTACCTTCTGCTTATCATCTTTTCACCTATCTGTATTCAAAGTTTCAAGTCAGTACCTTAGACACCGACCTACTGCCTCAGTTCATGTGCTTTGCACATCATCTCATCATCACCTACCTGCCAAGTCCGAACCCTACCTTAAATGGTTGTTTATCATTTTACAGTATACTGTTACCTCAACTTAACATCTATTGATTCTGAAACTAAATAGGTCATCTAGTGACCTTAGGCAACAATGCCATGAAGTTGGTGGCCATATGTATTTGCTATTTCAAGCTTTTGATAAATTACTTCAAGTCTCTAGGTCACTGTGACCTTGACCTTTGGCTTTCTGGTACTCCAGTTATTGATTGGAAATTGCTTTCAGCCTAGGTCAATGTGGTCTTGACCTTTGACTTACTGATCCCTAAAACAATAATGGTAATCCAGTGACCATTAGCAATCATTTTACAAGACTGACCATTACATGCCCCTATGTTCACAAATTATCAATCAGAAATCATTTTCAGTTCAAAGGTCATAATGACCTTGACCTATAACCCCAAAACAATAGAGATCATCCAGTAACACCAGGCAGGTACCCTATGACTACTGTAGGAAATGGACCTGCAGATCAACTGCTCAACATGAGCAGAGCAATATAACCTCTCTTCACAGGGGTGCATAACAAAAGTTGACTTCTGAATTTTACCTTGTTGGTTTTCCACTAGCACTACTGTTCTGAGAGTCAACTGGTTTACTGCTCATGCTTCCTTGACCGGTTTCACAAAATTTCAAGTTTTCTAGATATTTTTCCAGACTGTGTCTTGCTTCATCTGCAGACTGGATTCCATTTTCGTAGCCTGTAATCACCATGAAGAACATTAACAAGAGTTGTGAGATTTACTATTTTATGCTTGATAGCTAAATAGGGCATATCTGAGGAAACTAGAGCAATTACTGGAGTATAAATACCACAAAGCAGGTGATGATGTGGAACAACTGAGTGCATCAAAATATTGGTATAAATGCAACATAATTCAAGGAATATTTCTGCCAGAGTTATGCACCTTGTGTCATGTGAAGCGGGCAGAGTTACGGCCCTTATGTCAAATGACGTGGGTGTTATAAGGACAACTATTTTAAGTTTCAAGCGCAAATCCATCAAACATTAACACAGATAAAGTGAAAGTGCATCAAAACTTGACATGTGTGGATGCTAATGCCTAGGCAAGTAGAATACTGTAAAGTCAAGCAAAAAATGGACATGATAGTATTTGCCTATATCAGCTGTTTTGATAATCTGATCTGTCAAGAAGAAAATAAAATTTACCTTAAACACAGACTAAGAGCAGATCGATTTGCAATTTTTGTTAAGAACAAGAGGCTTGAATACAAACTGTCACCATGTCTGGTCTGTGAAAGATTACACTAATTCAAGCTTAACTAAATGGGGGTAATATTGTCTAGACATAATGCAATAATTATAATGTAGGAGTCTATGCTGCAGCCTTAATCTCAAGGCTACATGACAAATCTCTTGATATCCGGGGCAGTAACGGTCTGCTAATAATCTGTTTTTGAATTTGTCTGCAATGAAGAATAAGTAAGAACAAGAGTGCTAACATGTCACAATATATGTAAATTGCAGCAATTCATTTTAAATTTCAACAAGAGCTGTCACTAATGGTGACAAATGCCCCCGCAGTGCCTTGACCTTTGACCTGGTGACCCCAAAGTCAGTAGGGGTTGTGTGCTCAATAAGTACTATCAGCATGTGAAGTTTGAAGGTCCCGGGTGCAGTGGTTCGCGAGTAAAGTGCCTTCATGCAAAAAGTTGACGTTGCCTTCATGCAAAAAGTTAACGTTGTGACGAAAGGACGGACAGTTGAAAACTAATATGCCTCCCTTAGGGGGCATAAAAATACTCCACAGATTTAGAGGACAATATCAACTTTTGCAATTTCAACTAATTTGCGGGCCATTTACTCTAGAAAACTGGTCTTTCATAACTGAAATTAATGACAGAGTTTGAAAGCATTTGGCCTAGTTGTTTCTGAGAAACTAGCTTACATGCAAAATTTTTACCTGAAATTCTTACTTAAAAAGGGACATAATTTTGACAAAAATAAAAGCAAGAGTTATTTAACTTGTCCTGGGAGGTCATCTAATGATGCCACAGACAAGTGTAAAGTTTAAAAGCATTTGGCCAAGTAGTTGTTAAGAAACCTGCTTACATAAAAAACATCTGTGATGCAGACGATTACAAAAGCTCTATTATTTGAAAGATTTCAAATAGTCTAGCTAACAATTACTTGAGTTAGCAAGCATAGACTGTCAAGTTTAGCAACTTAAACTTATCCAAGGAACATAACTTTAAGATACCGGTCTGGTTTTCAAACTTTACCAAATTTTATAGTAATACAACTGTATAAGAACAGTTGACATAAAAGAAAAATTACTCTAGTTATTGAGCAAACACTGGCAATTTTGACCGATTCTTGAGATACAGGTCCGAACTTGACCTAGATTCAATACATATACACAATATGCAAAACATAGTAATGGAACCTGTATATGCATATCAGCTCATCACCATAGACAAGTGTGTGAAGTTTCAATTCATTCCCATTATTTGGTACTAAGCTACCAGTTTACATATAAAACTAAACCAAAAATGGCTAAGTCTAAGAAGGGGCATAATCTTGTAAAATGCAAAACAGAGTTATGAATCCTGTATCATCAATGTGAACAAGCGTGTGAAGTTTCAATCCATTCCCAGTGGTGGGTACTTAGATACCAGCTTACATAATGTAACCAAGAAATGCCAAGTTGAAAAAGGGGCATAATTTTGTAACAAGAGGGCCATGATGGCCCTATATCGCTCACCTGTTATCATTGCACTTGAGGACAAGAAGGTCCTCAGAAAAAATATCTAAGTCCAAAGGACAGGAACAACAAAGGGAAGAAATTTAACCAAAAAGAAAGAAAAAAATTCTTACAAGGTATAGATATGTCAAAATACACCTAAAAATTGGAGGCAACATCCATGTTGTACCATAGAAAAGTGGTCACGGTTTTTCCCTATGGCCAATAATAAAGGAGTTACTAAAAATAAGCTATTTATAGTAACATTAAAGGGAAGTAATTAAAAACTAGAGCTATCACTGAAGGTGATGAATGTACCCCCCACATGCACTGACACAGTACATTGCAATTTGACGCACACAAGATTGCATAATTATGTGGACTGTATATAGACTGTATGTATACAGTACAGAAACAAAAAACAAAATCCCAAAACAAAGTCCCATTACTATGCAGAATATTTATCTAAAAGAACGTAACATGCACCATGCACAACTATGGTTGGTACTGATCACTTGTGTGAAGTTTCATTAAATTGTGTGCAAGGGTTCGGAAGATTAAGCGCGCACAAGATTGCATATGCAGACTGTGTGTACATAGTATGTTAACAAGAAACAAAGTCCCATTACTCTGCAATTTTTGTTGTTGAAAGAACCTAACATGCCCCATGCACAACTACTGTTGTTACTGATCACTTATGTGAAGTTTCATTAAATTGTGTCAAGGGGATGAGGAGAGATGGTGCGCACAAGATTGTGTCTATGTACATAGTAAAGTAACAAGAAACAAAGTCCCGTAACTCTGCAAATTTTTTTCTGAAAGAACCTTACATGCCCCATGCACAACTACTGTTGTTACTGATCACTTGTGTGAAGTTTCATTAAATTGCGTCAAGGGGATGAGGAGAGATGGTGCGCACAAGATTGTGTCTATGTATATAGCATAGTAACAAAAAACAAAGTCCAATAACTCTGCAATTTTTGTTATTGAAAGAACCTAACATTCCCCATGCACAACTACTGTTGTTACTGATCACTTATGTGAAGTTTCATTAAATTGTGTCAAGGGGATGAGGAGAGATGGTGCGCACAAGCTTGTGTCTATGTATATAGTAAAGTAACAAAAAACAAAGTCCCGTAACTCTGCAAAAAAAATTTCTGAAAGAGATGCCCCAAGCACAAATACTGTTGTTACTGATCACTTGTGTGAAGTTTCATTAAATTGTGTCAAGTGAATGCGGAGAGATGGTACGCACAAGATTGTGTCTATATATATAGTATAGTAACAAAAAACAAAGTCTCATAACTCTGCAAGTTTTTTTTCTGAAAGAACCTAACATGCCCCATGCATAACTACTGTTGTTACTGAACACTTGTGTGAAGTTTCATTAAATTGTGTCAAGAGGATGAGGAGAGATGATGCGCACAAGATTGTGTCTATGGACAGACAGACAGACAGACAGACAGACAACCTGAAACCAGTATACCCCCCCTTACAACTTTGTTGTCGGGGGGTACAAAAATAAATATTGTAAGTGAACAAAAGAAGGATCTGCCAAATAAATCTGTTGACATAAATGAAATTTCAGATCAGTATCTTCATTAGTTATGGAGATATACCCATTTTAACTTGAAATAAAGGGAGGTAATTTGACATAAAATCAGTCCATAGTTATCTACCCTGATTGTCTCAGTCCAACTAATAACAATAATGAAATTTCAAATAAGTCCTATAAGTAACAATAATGAAATTTCAAATATATAAGTACTTACTGATATAAATCCATTTTGATTACAATCAGGGGAGGTAATCAGATATAAAATAACTCTGGAACCTATGATTGGATCTGATTTGTCATGGAATCCAAGATTTATTGTTGCTGAAGATATTTTGGAAGTTTGTATCAAATGAAACCATAAATGAAGTCTCTATATGGCTTCAAAAGCCAAAATAGCCAATTTTGGACCTTTAAGGGGCCATAACTCTGGAACCCATGATGGAATCTGGCCTGTTGAAGAAAGGAAGCAAGATCTTGTGGTAATACAAGTTGTGTGCAAGTTTGGTTAAAATCAAATCATAAATGAAGCTGCTATTGTGCAGACAAGATCAAAATAGCTAATTCTGTCCCTTTTAGGGGCCATCACTCTGGAACCCATGACGGAATCTGCCCAGTTAAATAAAGGAAGCAAGATCTTGTGGTAATACAAGTTGTGTGCAAGTTTGGTTAAAATCAGATCATAAATGAAGCTGCTATTGTGCAGTCAATGTCAAAATAGCTAATTTTGGCCCTTTCAGGGGCCATAACTCTGGAACCCTTAAAGGGATCTGGCCAGTTCAAGAAAGGAACCAAGATCTTATGGTGATACAAGTTGTGTGCAAGTTTGGTTAAAATAAAATCATAAATGAAGCTGCTATTGTGCAGACAAGGTCAAAATAGCTAATTTTGGCCCTTTCAGGGGCCATAACTCTGGAATCATAAAGGAATCTGGCCAGTTCAAGAAAGGAACCAAGATCTTATGGTGATACAAGTTGTGTGCCACTTTGGTAAAAATCAAATCATAAACTAGAAAATGCTTTTGTAAAAAAGCGCATGTCTCCCCCAATGCAAAGTCTTATAGGCAAGAAGTCAATAGGGGTCAGGAGCGAAAGTCAAAGAGAAACTGATGGTTGGCTGCAATAGGGATCATCTACTTGGCATGTCCAATCATCCCGCTAAATTTCATCACTCTTGGCCTAGTGGTTCTCAAGTCACTGTTCAGGCTTCTGTGACCTTGACCTTTGATCAAGTGACCTAAAAATAAATAGGGGTCATCTACTCTGCATGTCCAATCATCCTATTAAGTTTCAACATTGTAGGTCAAGTGGTTCTCAAGTTATTTCCCAAAAAATGATTTTACATAAACAGGCCAATGTGACCTTGACCTTTAATAGACAGACCCCAAAATCAATAGGGGTCATCTACTCTGCATGTTCAATCATCCTATGAAGTTTCAACATTCTGGGTCAAGTGGTTCTCAAGTTATTGATCGGAACTGGTTATCAATGTTCAGGCCCCTGTGACCTTGACCTTTAACGGAGTGATCCCAAAAACAATAGGGGTCATTTACTCTGCATGAACAATCATCCTATGAAGTTTCATCATTCTGGGTCAAGTGGTTCTCAAGTTACTGACCGGAAATGGTTTTCAATGTTCAGGCCCCTGTGACCTTGACCTTTCACAGAGTGACCCCAAAATCGTTAGGGGTCATCTTCTCCGCATGACCAATCATCCTATTAAGTTTCAACATTCTGGGTCAAGTGGTTCTTAAGTTACTGACCGGAAATGGTTTTCAATGTTCAGGCTCCTGTGACCTTGACCTTTGACAGAGTGACCCCAAAATCAATAGAGGTCATCTACTCTTCATGACCAATCATCCTATGAAGTTTCAACGTTATGGGTCAAGTGGTTCTCAAGTTACAGACCGGAAATGGTTTTCAATGTTCGGGCCCCTGTGACCTTGACCTTTAATGGAGTGACCCCAAAATCGATAGGGGTCATCTACTTTGCATGTACAATCATCCTATGAAGTTTCAACATTTTGGGTCAAGTGGTTCTCTAGTTATTGATCGGAAATGGTTTTCCATGTTCAGGCCCCTGTGACCTTGACCTTTGATGGAGTGACCCCAAAATCAATAGGGGTCATCTACTCTTTATGTCCAATCATCCTATGAAGTTTCAACATTCTGGGTCAAGTGGTTCTCTAGTTATTGATCGGAAATGGTTTTCAATGTTCGGGCCCCTGTGACCTTGACCTTTGACGGAGTGACCCCAAAAACAATAGGGGTCGTCTACTCCAGCAGCCCTATAACCCTATGAAGTTTGAAGGTTCTAGGTCAAATGGTTCTCCAGTTATTGCTCGGAAATGAAGTGTGACAGACGGACGGACGGACGGACGGACAGGGCAAAAACAATATGTCTCCTGGGGGAGACATAATAAAGCTGCTATTGTGCAGACAAGGTCAAAATATCTAATTTTGGCCCTTTCAGGGGCCATAACTCTTGAACCCATAATGGGATCTGGCCAGTTCAAGAAAGGAACCGTGATCTTATGGTGATACAAGTTGTGTGCAAGTTTGGTTAAAATAAAATCATAAATGAAACCACTGTCGTGCAGACAAGAAATTGTTGACGCACGGACGGACGACGGACGAAGGGTGATCACAAAAGCTCACCTTGTCACCATGTGACAGGTGAGCTAAAAATGCAAAGTGGAGTAATGGAACATGTGCAATGCATGTCAGATCATCACAGTGAATGAGTGAGTTAAGTTTCAATCCATTCCCATCTGTGGGTACTAAGATTTCAGCTTACATACAACAAGATGGCCATGATGGCCCTATATCGCTCACCTGGTTAAATGGTTGCTATGAAGATTTGCATTTAAGCTTGACCCCGCGGTCATGATTTGAACAAACTTGGTAGAGATCCACTAGGCAATGCTACACACCAAATATCTAAACTCTAGGCCTTCTAGTTTATTGCTAGACATTTTTTGGAAGATTTTTCTATGTACAATTAAGTAACCTCATGATTTGAACAAATTTTGTAGAGGTCCTCTAGGCAATGCTACATGTCAAATATCTAAGCTCTAGGCCTTCTGGTTTATTATTAGAAATTTTTTGAAGATTTTCCGATGTACAATTAAGTTACCGCTGGGGCTGGGTCAATTTGACCCTGGGGGGTCAAGATTGAACAAATTTTGTAGAGGTCCACTAGGCAATGCTACATGTCAAATATCTAAGCTCTAGGCCTTCTGCTTTATTTTTAGAAAAGTTTTGAAGATTTTTCTGTGTACAATCAAGTAACCCCATGGGGCTGGGTCAATTTGACCCCGGGGGTCATATTTGAACAAATTTTGTAGAAGTCTGCTAGGTAATGCTACACGTCAGATATCTAAGATCTTGGCCTTCTGGTTTATTTTTAGAAAAGTTTTGAAGATTTTCCTATGTAAAATCAAGTGACCCCTGGGGCGGGGTCAATTTTGACCCCGGGGTCATGATTTGAACAAATTTTCTAGAGGTCCAATAGGCAATGCTACATGTCAAATATCTAAGCTCTAGGTCTTCTGGTTTTTGAGAAGAAGATTTTTTAAGATTTTCCTATGTAAAATCATATGACCCTTCGGGCGGGGTCAATTTTGACCCCAGGGTCATGATTTGAACAAATTTGGTAGAGGTCCACTAGGGAATGCTTCACACCAAATATCTAAGCCTTAGGGCTTCTGGTATTTTGAGAAGAAGATTTTTAAAGTTTTTCTTTTTGCTTTTGGTTGCCATGGCAACCAGAGTTCTGCATGGATTTCAATTCTTTGAACAATTTTTGTAGAGTTTCACTCAAGGAACATTCCTGTGAAATTTGGATGAAATTTGCCTAGCAGTTTATGAGGAGATGTTGTTAAAGTAAAAGTTTACAGATGGACGCCGGACGGTGAGTGATCACAATAGCTCACCCTGAGCCTTTAACCAAATCCTGAAGTGGACGCCAATGCACAGATGAGTCCAATAGCTCTACTTATTCTTTGAATAGTCGAGCTAAAAATAATAAATAACTAGAGTTGTCACTGGAGTGACGAATTATACCCACACAATATGGCTTTGTCACAAAACTAAGTCATTGCCAAAGCCAAACTTGCCTGACCTTTGACCTACTGACCTCAAAATTAATAGGGGTCATCTGATGGTCATGATCAACGTCCCTATGAAATTTCATGATCCTCGACCTAAGCATTCTCAAGTTATTGTACGGAAATGGTTTAAATGTTACGTGTCATTATGACCTTTGACCTTTTAACCTCGGAATCAATAGGGGTCATCTGCTGGTCATTACCAACCTCCATATTAAGTTACGTGATCCTAGACCCAAGCATTCTGAAGTTATAGTCCGAAAACCGTTCAAATTTTTCCGGGTCACTGTGACCTTGACCTGTGACCTACTGACCTCAAAATCATTAGGGGTCATCTGCTGGTCATGACCAACCTCCCTAATAATTTTCATGATCCCAGGCTAAAGCGTTCTTAAGTTATCATCCGGAAACAATTTAACTGTTTTGTGTCATTGTGACCTTGACCTTTGACCTACTCACCTCAAAGTTAATCTTGACTTGTAGTTTATCCTGTTACACCTGTGTACCAAAATTTTTGATCCTAGGCCCAAACGTTCTCAAGTAATCATCCGGAAACTGTTTAACTGTTCAGAGTCGCTGTGACCTTGACCTCTGACCTACTGACCTCAGTCGAACTTGACCTGTATTTTCTGCTGAACCAAAAATTATTTAAATATGTCAAGCCTTACACGAGTTATTGTCCGGAAACCATGAAAACCAATGGACCGACAGACAGACCAACAAGCTCACTCCTATATACCCCACAAAACATCGTTTTGTGGGGGTATAATAATAATTAATAAGAAGTTATAAAATAAGATGAAGAAACTGTTCATACATTTACAATGGTTGATAACTTTCCCCCACAACACATTCTTGGAGAGATTGTTTAAGTTCCCAACAATAAGAAGGTGGTGTCTGGCTCTTGTAAGGGCAACATTTGCTCTCCTGCAATACAACATATTAATTGACGATCATTAACAAGTTACTGCACCTTCCTTTGATATTTTTCTTGATTTTTCTAAATGCAAAAGAACTGTCTACTTCCTGAACTGAATTTACACAAAAGTGAAGAAGTTGGTTTTGTAAGATAAAATTCTTAGCAAGTTCTATCCACTCTCTCCAAACCTCTAATGCATATTTTCATATTCAAAAATTAAGGTAACAAGGGCTGTTTGTAAAACCTGTATGCACTGCCTCGAACAGTTGATGGCCTAATTTTCCAAAAAGGTGGTGAAATGGAGAATGGCATAAATCAACTAAAAGAATTTACTTCTTACTTGTCATTATCAATAAATCCACATGCCCTAGACCTGACTGTTGACAGTATAATAACATCACGTTCCCCGCCCTGAAAGGCGTCCACTGTAGATACCTGCACTCCCTTCATATCCATACAGTCTCCTTGCCTGTGATACAATAATACACTTTCTACAGTACAGCAACAGTATGACTAATGAGTACTGGTTCCAATAGAAATTTGCACATGCTTTGGCAAACATCTGTAAAGCAGTTCATAAGAAAAAGTTGTTTAAAGGTTTCTTTTCCATCTTATGCTCTGGCTGCCACTACCACCCACACCCCACACCCCCTCCTCCTGCAGTGAAGTCAAACAATCTGAACAATTTTGAGAAAGGTCCATCAAAGCACTCTTCAGACAAGTTTGATGGAGATACATCAAGCAAATCTTGAGAAGTTGCTTAAATGTTTTTTCTATTTCTTGCTCTGCAAGCCCCTAAAATAAAAGTAGTCAAACAAAATCCAAACTGGAATGGTACTGAGCAAGTTTGGTGTAATTCACAGTCAAAAATCTTATGTTAATAATGTAGTCAATAAATGCCTAACTATCCTACAATACTAGAGCAAACCATTGGTTAAGGTGACTTCATAACTGTCTGTTAGCTTTGACCGAGTGATCTTTGGTAGATGATGATTATGCAGACTCAGCAAGGACTGAAAAAAGTTCCAGCAGAAGGGAGTGATCAAAGCTTGAGGCAAATAAGTTATAATGTCCTATTATACTTTTTATTTTGTAGATAAGGCTGCTGTCCAAACACAGAGTATGACACATTTCATAGTTACTAAAAATGGAAAAGTTGGTTATAGATATGGTGACATTCCAGCTTTCAATGTGCAGAAAGGATACACATGCTTCTCTGAGCATTAACCTTATCACCAGCAAACATCTGAGCAAAAACAACTGAACAAGTGTAAGTCATACAGACAATGCATTAGACTGGTTAGCTGATACTAAAGATTTTAATCAACAAATGTCATTGATCTTTACATTTTCAAGATTATTTTTACATGGAACTGCTGAAATATTTCTTTAAAATAACATCAAATCTCTGCAAACTAATACCAGACAATATGTGACTTAAAATGCAACTGCAAATTACGAGTCTATTCCTTCATGCAAACACTGAATTATCTTAAATTATTCAAGCAGTTTTCCAAATACTTCAGTCTTTGGGTAGGTTTTTGTTCAGTATTGGGCAATAAACTTTACAATCACATCTGTGAATGCCTTTGTGTATATTTATTATGTATCTAAGACTAATCATGGTAACTGCCACATCATGGACTGAAAAAAGAAGTGATATGTGCAGAAAATAAGCCTTGTATCTGAATAAATCAGAATATGAAAATACGTTTTGTATGCAAACAGTTGTTGAATCTGATATAAGGAGCATCTGGTGTCTGGCTATTTCACCTTGAATAAACTGAATATCTGAATAACAATCTGTCAAACTAATCTAACAGTCTGAAACGACTGGACTGTAAAATGAAAACATATTCCCTGGTGCTTATAACGGCTTGCATTTACTTAAATTCAAATGCAAGCCACAACAATGCATTTAATAGCCTGTGTAACTTTATACTTAAGATTTAAAGGGACATGCCTCGAAATGAGAAGCATCATAACTTAGTACTTCTTAAATTGATATATTATGAGTAAATTATATAGCTAATATTCTTCTATTTCATATAGCTGGCCTTCTTTACTTATATTAAACTTAGAAAATTCCAAATGCTGCAGCACACACCAGGACTCCTTAAATGCCTATAACTAAATCTTCTTGATGAATATTTTCTGTGCAGAATAAAATTAGGTCCATATTGAATGCCAGAAAAATATTTTCTGTCAAACAAATGCACTGTAACATCAGCTCAAATGTGAGACATCAAATTCTGGTGTGGGTCCTATCCTATAATACATGATAACTCTAGATTAAGGACTTATTAACCTTTAACTTGCTGCCGGCAATTGATTCTGCCTATGCAACCATGATCTTGGTCTGCACTGTTCGCTATTCAGTCAGTAAACTTTCAGCAAACACCCCTTCAAATAATAAGTGGTACTGCCCAAATTGAATGATGGAACTGTCCATTTTAATAATTTAGCAGGGTAAAAGTTAAGATTTGCATAACACTAATGTCAAACAGATTTAATGAGGGACATAATTATGTCAAATGGCAGTATAAGCTCACCACTCCATAGGAAAAGTAATGACATTCCGAGTGGGATTATCGAAAACTTAATTAAAGATCCAAATTCTCAAATCCTGATTCTGGGAACATATTTTGACTTTTGTAGAAACCAAAAGCTTGATTTACTTAACTTTGTAAAGTTCTTTTTTAGTAAAATGGGAACTTTTGCATTAAAAAACCAAAATGTTCGCATAAAAAAACCGAAATGTGTCACTGCAAAATTGTTTTGCTTAAATTTTGTTTTCTGAAGCTTTTAAAGGTGTATTCATGTAAAGTTCACAGTCTTTGCTAATTTCAATATGACAAAGCAATTTCAAATGTTCAACATTATTAAACTTGAGCTGGGAGATTTACCTCAGGAAGTAGCTTTGTTACTAGTCAATTTAAAGTTTGAGCCTCAGACCCTGAAGCTTTCCATCAGTGATGCTGATAAAACAAGATTAGTGAAACCAATGGATGCTAACTGATGGCCCTCTTTAGAGAACAAACAACTGTGGAATTAACTAGAGCTATCACTAAAGGTGATGAATGTACCCCCCCGCATGCACTGACACAGTACATTGCAATTTGACACACACAAGACTGCATAATTATGCGGACTGTATGTATATAGACTGTATGTATACAGTATAGTAACAAAAAACAAAGTCCCATAACTATGCAGAATATTTATCTAAAAGAATGTAACATGTCCCATGCACAACTAGGGTTGGTACTGATCACTTGTGTGAAGTTTCATTAAATTGTGTGCAAGGGTTTGGTAGATAAGGCACGCACAAGATTGCATATGAAGACTGTATGTACATAGTATGTTAACAAGAAACAAAGTCCCATAACTCTGCAATTTTTGTCGCTGAAAGAACCTAACATGCCCCATGCACAACTACTGTTGTTACTGATCAGTTGTGTGAAGTTTCATTAAATTGTGTCAAGGGGATGAGGAGAGATGGTGCGCACAAGATTGTGTCTATGTCTATAGTATAGTAACAAAAAAACAAGTCCCATAACTCTGCAAATTTTTTTTCTGAAAGAACCTAACATGCCCCATGCACAACTACTGTTGTTACTGATCACTTGTGTGAAGTTTCATTAAATTGTGTCAAGGGGATGAGGAGAGATGGTGCGCACAAGATTGTGTCTATGTATATATTATAGTAGCTAAAAAACAAAGTCCCATAACTCTGCAAATTTTTTTTCTAAATGAACCTAACATGCCCCATGCACAACTACTGTTGGTACTGATCACTTGTGTGAAGTTTCATTAAATTCTGTCAATGGGATAAGGAGAGATGGTGTGCACAAGATTGCGTCTACGGACAGACGACCAGACGGACAGACAGACGGACAGACAGACAGACAACCTGAAACCAGTATACCCCCCTTACAACTTTGTTGTCGGGGGGTACAACAAGGAAGTACCTATCATGTGTGCATCTCTGTTTAGTAGAAGAGTCTCCTGTGAAGTTTTGAAGCCAGTGGTTTATCAGAAATAGCCAGACAAAACTGAAGGGATGGCCAGACAGACAGATGAAGTAGAGATTATATGCTCCTTTCATATCAGCCTTAAGAAAGCATGCTATTTTCATTACCCTGTAAGAAGATCTGAGATTCTAGCCATTTGGGATTTATACAGTGTGATCACACCAATGGCAGAAGGTTCAAGCCCTGATGACAGCAGAACTTGCAGCAAGAATACAACAAACTGTGACTCTCTCTCATTGTAATAACTTGCTGCAGCCTCACAGCATTCCTCTCCTCTCTCTACATCAAAGTAACATATTGTTGGCAGTACTTCCTGTTCAATAAAACAGAGAAATCAGTAATGAAGCAAATTATCAGAAAATTTTTAAGTAAGAAAATTACAGTGAAGAAATTTAACACAGATAAAATATAGTCCAAGACAGTTTTCTAAAATTTAGCCTAACAAGAAAGTTATACCTTAAAATATAACTTTACACTCATTTTCAGTTATTACACAACAATTCCTTCTTTATATAACCCATACCAACAATGGCTTTCTGTCAGCTTCTGAGATGCCATCTTCCAACATTCCACCATAGAACAGTTTATTTGCCACAGCACTGATGTTTGGGTGGCAGCGATATTGTGTTCTCAATAATGTCGGCACACTTCCCTGAAAACATGCTACACTATATCTGGGAGAAATGTCTGATATATTTAATAATTTTGAAAACAGTCTGAGTTTTTAATTATACAAAATTTTGTGAAATTCTGAACAACAGTTTCTGAGGTGAAGTATGGATTATTGGCCGCAATTTTGTACACCTTTACAGCTTTTACATGTAGAAAGGCCAATAAACCAGTGAAATTTTCAAGTGGAAAAATATTTTTCAAAACTTTGTAGCTAAAGATAATTTATGTGTTATGTTTATATGTTTTACAATATTTTGACACTGATAAATTTATTTTAACAAACCATTCTTATAAGTCTGTCAAACATCGTCTGTTCCAGTCCATTCTGATGGGCAGCGTCTGCTCCCTGAATTGTTGGATCCAATTGCTGAAAAATAATTATAGCATTCCAGCCAGGGATTCACAACTAGCATTTTTTAATTTATTCATTTCTGAATGAACAAGGCAGTCTGAAAGACAGCTAAATCCCCTGCCACTGCTATGGATAGTGAAAGGGTAAAACCTTTGATTTGAGCTGTGACCTTGACCTTGAACTGACACGGCTGACTCATAAATTCTGCACAACGTCCTGATGAGGTGATCATTTGACCAAAGTTTCATGAAAATCCTTCAAGGGGTTTAGGAGATACAGTGCTGAAACCTTTGACCTTCAGTTGTGACCTTGACCTTGAGTTGACATGGCTGACTCATGAGTTCTTGATGAGGTGATCATTTGACCAAAGTTTGATGAAAATCCTTCAAGGGGTGAAGGAGATACAGAGTTCGACCCTTAGTTGTGACCTTGAAATTGAGCTGGCATGGTTGACTCATAATTTCTGCACATCGTCTTGATGAGGTAATCATTTGACCCAGGTTTTATAAAATTCCTTCAAGGGGTTTAGGAGATATAGAGTGGACACGAAATGGAAGGCTCAAACCTTTGACCTTCAGTTGTGACCTTGACTTTGAGCTGACATGGCTGACTCATAAGTTCTGCACATCGCCTTGATGAGGTGATCATTTGACCCAAGTTTGATGAAAATCCTTCAAGGGGTTTAGGAGATATAGAGCGGACACAAAATGGAAGGTTCAAACCTTTGACCCTAAGGTGTGACCTTGAGCCGGCATGACTGACTCATGGGTTCTGCACATCGTCTTGATGAGGTGATCATTTGACCCAAGTTTTATAAAATTCCTTCAAGGGGTTTAAGAGATATAGAGCGGACACAAAATGGAAGGCTCAAACCTTTGACCTTGAGTTGTGACCTTGACCTTGAGCCAGCATGGCTGACTCATGGGTTCTGCACATCGTCTTGATAAGGTGATCATTTGACCCAAGTTTTATAAAATTCCTTCAAGGGGTTATGGAGATATAGAGCGGACACAAAATGGCAGACTCAAACCTTAGACCTTGAGTTGTGACCTTGACCTTGAACCGACAAGGCTGACTCATGGGTTCTGCACATCGTCTTGATGAGGTGATCATTTGACCCAAGTTTCATGAAAATCCTTCAAGGGGTTTAGGAGATATGGACCGGACACGAATTTGTTACGGACGGAAGGACGGAAGACGGAAGGACGGAGGGAAGGACGGACGGACGCAGACCATTCCTATAATCCCTCCGCCACGGCGGGGGATTAACAAAATGAAAATAGGCAGAATTATACTTAAAAGGGCATGCCCCATCTTTATTTCACAGTGTCATTCTTTTACTGCAATCAGCAACATTTATTATATACTTTCCAATGAAATACTGAGATATAATTGTCACAGGGTGAGAAAAATGTGCAGCAAGACCGGGTTCAAGTCCCCGGGGCCTCGGAATACTGTTCCGATGATCTACAGACTACCCGGCCGCCTACGCACTTCTCCCCGTCCTTTACCGTGACATATTTCCCCACCATTTTGTAATTCGTCCTCGAATTTTAGCAGGTACTATATATATTAGCAATTACAGGCGTCGGGAGCATTCCCATAATAGGTCCTGTTTTTCAGAAGGCGTACAAAAAATATTTTTGGTCATAAATTTGACATTCTTAAAAGATTATTAAAGAATTCAAAAAGATCCTACTGCCACAATCAGAGACCTTTAGAATGATGTCTAGTTTTTATCAATATTAAAGCTGCACTTTGTGAAATACAGATACAGTTCAGGTATTTCTCATTGTACAAACAACTTTTTCTCATAATGGTATGTAACTTATCAACATCACTGTATGATGCTATCACACTGACCTGGATACTATGGTATTTTCTCCATAGATATTATTTATACTTTAAGTAGTGTTAAATTTGATATAAATTTTCAAGCAAAAGTTATTTGTTTTCATGTACATATTTCAGGTCTCGGATGAATGGATAATCAAGGTATGAACACTACTTAGTGACAGATATTTTTATGCAATTATGCGTGTTAAGGGTATTTGTTTATACAAACTTATTACAAACCTTTTTCTATTTAGTTTGCATGCAGGGATCCTGTGTTTTATAATCCTGAAAGGTATTTCATTTTTTTTTTAATTTTCTTTTTTGTCTTTTTTGCTTACTCTTTTACATCCTCCCATAAACTGAAGGTTCTACTACAGTCAGTAACCAGAATAAGTATTTTGAGAAATAATTCAATGAAAATTAACAAGCTTGTATCTTATAAAGATGCCAAAATCAGCTTCATCATACTTTTTGATAAAGACAGTCAATAAATAACTAGCATGTGAAATAGGACAGGCTACCGGTATTTTAAACAAAAATTGTGTTGCTAAACAATTTTGTCAAAATCATTATTCAAACAGCAATTATTGCTAACAAAAACTTATCTGACCTAGCTGTTTTGATCTGTTTTACATTACAAATAAACTGTCACAATAAGCAGGAAACAAAGTTCAATGTTGAGGCGGAAGTATGAAAGGTGAATAAGTCTTGATAGCTCACCTCACCTTGTGTATTTGTAAATAAAATCTAAATCACAGCCAAAATCCCATTAAAATGGGGCATTCATAAACTGTAATTTTAATTACCTTCCTTAAATTTGCAAATATAGAGATACTGGTATAATCAAAGGAAGTGACTTGTTTCTTTAAATTATAATATGAACTGGATCTTCAAGGTATCATGACTTCGAATTTAGAACTTTATAATTGAATTTCTGTTCACTCAAAATACCAGCTTTCCTTCTATCTGGAGAATAACTGTAGCAATGACCTTTAAGAAAATGGAACTGGTTCTTACCTTAAATACATCTTACTGCAAATTACTGGGCTAGGTTATTTCAAAATTGTTCTTTAATAGTGATATAAATGATTTACACCTATTTCTGATATAATCACCATGATCATGCAAGTACAAGGCATTTGACCTGTAAATCTGACCTTCACCTTTGACACAAAGGTCAGACTCTTCTTTGTCAGCACGTGACCATCTGACATAGGAATTATTACCTTGTGCTACCTTGTTTCTTTTTGTACAGCATTGTTTAAGACACATCAAATTCGTTTTTTTTGGTGGTTTTTTTTTCATCTTGCAGTATGACATTGAGCATGATATAACAGATCAATTATGCCAAATATCCTATTGTCATTTGATGCCTTACAGAGTTACTGACTGGACAAAGGAAGGATGCACAGACGGATGGGCAAATATCGAGGGAACCAGCAACAGGTAAGAAAGTACTAATTACCTGAAACAAGGTCTGTTTACAGAGGTTTTCCTTTTAAAGGATTTAATACTTTCGAAAAAAAAAAAAATTATCTGAACAAAATACAGTCTCCTCTAATGTGGTAATAAAACTTATCACTGTTACTGTGGTAAAGTCCTAATTGAAAAGCCAATTATGCAGAACATAGATGAATGCATAAACTAAATATTTCTAACTGTTTGCATAGGTGAGCTATGGCACTTAATGTCAGAAAAATGTTTGGTCTCTAAATGTCTTCCCTGTCACTTCGTCCAAAATTGTCAAAGTTTCAGGTTATCACTATGTAAACAGTTAAACTACCAACACAAGCCCTATCTGGAACTCTTCCTGCTCATATAATTTAAAACTGTCTCTCTTTTTACAGAAACCAAAGTATAAACAAAAGATGGATGTCAGTGAAGAGTTTGCAAATTTGTCTAGCCACGAAAGTGGAGTTTTCTGTGAAATTTGTCTGGAATTTAATGGAGAGCATACAGATGTTTATGGATTTTGTACTAACTGCAAAGAGTACTTGTGTAAAAACTGTTGTGATTATCATTGTAAACCTAAGCCATCAAGGGATCACAAGTTGGTTTATAAAGCTGACATGCCAGAGCTTGATGATGCTGTTAAGACTCAGTCACTATCTGGATTCCACTGCCCAAGAATGTGTGAAACTCATCCGGACATGCCAGCCTTCCTAAAGTGTGACAATCATAAGAAACAAATTTGTACATTATGTGCATCAATCATGCACATGTCATGCAAAACACAGGAAATTCAAAACACCGAGACAAGATTTCTCAGTAAATTAAAACTGGAAAGAACATTCACAGACATTGATGAAGTGATAACAACAAGCAATGGAAATATAGAAGCTGCTAAACTTCTATCTGCAAAAAATGAACAACAGACATTTGAAGCTATAGACGGTGTGGAGAAACTAACTGAAATGTTACACAGGGAAATAGACTCGGCTATGAAAAAGTTCATACTCAAAATAAACGACTACCATAAAGAAAATAAAGCAATGATTGACGCAGTGAAAGATACAAACGAGAAAGCAAACCAAAAAGCTTCGCAGCTGAAGAAACATTTACAAACATTTGTTGAAGAAGAACGCTACAGTCACTTGTATTGTGGAGTCCAAAATTCCACTGAGATTATCAATACATTACAAGTGACAACCAAAACTGTAGAAACTGAAAGCAAATATAAAGAAATACTATGCCGAGTAGATAAAAGATTGTATGAAATCACTGAAAATCCTGAACTTTTTGTACTTGTTTCAGGGCAGAAAGAAGCACAGAACTTTCCAATGTATAGGGAGCTTTCCGTTCCATCAGAGTATGTAGAGGGAAGAATTCCAGGCCAAGTTTACGAGGAGCTAGTTCCAAAGAGGAATAACACCGGCTCATATGATTATGTTTACACATTTTTACCTCAACAACGGAAATCATGAACTATTTCATTTTTTGAAAAGGAGCAATAATGGTGCAAATGACCATGTTTACACATGTATACCTCATCACCAGAAATCATAATACTGCAGCAAATGACTTTGTTTACAAATTTATGCCGCCTCAACAGAAATCATAAACACACTTTTAATAAGAGGAATCATATTGGAGATATGACTATATTTACATACACAATGGAAATCACAAACAAACCTTGTAGTGAATAATATGGGTGCATATGAATATGTCTACACATCAGGGCTCGTGAAATTTTGAAAACTCAAATGTTCCAAAGTGAAATCATGACCACCCACCGTATTATATATATATATACTATATTTGTAAGACGTGATAGAGCAAAGATTTTAATACGTCATGCATCAAAAATGATTTACCAGTCAACGTCATTTAGTGTCATATGTGATCATTACTTTGTTTAAATTTTGATGTTTTTCCGAGAAAATACTTGCAAAAATAAAACTGTCGAGGCATTGTTTTCTTGGCACAGTGTTTTTAATTTATTAGTCTTAAAGCCAACATGCAGGTGATGACTTCAGTACCGTATACACGGCAGGTACGTTATGATGTTTCCTCATTATTTGACGGATTTTTATAAAATATAATGCGTCAAAGTGATTTACTCGACACAATGTCATAGGCTCTGCCAAAGATCCTCAATATTTTAGAGTACTCTGCCACGGACCAAATGTGTAGGCTATATGAACGCTGAGATAGAATTTCCCGTGTACAGGGTACCAAGTATAAATTGGCTGTCCTAATCAACATTTCACTGGTGTCGACTTCAAAAAGCAACTACGTAACGCAAACTTATATATACTCATCTGGTGTAAACAAAATTTCATTTTGGAACATTTTAAAAGACCTATTTGATAAACTGGCTAGTCCATCACTCTGGTTTTCTTTATCATTCAGGTTTGCTAGTCCATTTTTTTTGTACAGTCAGATTGCAAAGACGATTTTCTGTACTTGTTTCAGCCAGACTGCCAAATGTATCATGTAATTTTTTAAAAATTAAGTAATTATAAAAACTATCTATATCAGTTTCCTGTGTGATGTCTCATAAAATGCAATGACCATTTGTTTCTTTTTACCTGTCTTCAAACATAGCCTTTTGAAATAGAACATGGTCTAAATAAAAGAAGGGTCCGAGTCAAAAGCATTTGGATCCAGTCAGAAGCATTTGGGTCCAGTCAAAACTGTTTAAATACATTGCATAATTGCTGCCTGCAATTATTAAAGGATGTACTGCGCAAGCACTGTAGCGTCACGTGCTAATTACGGACCAATTACCAAGGTGACAACCAGAACGCCTGACAAGTTTATTGATTATCTGAGGGTGCGATCAATAATTTCCTGCTTGGCAAGTGCTCGTGTATTGAGATTTCAGACCAAAATTTATACTTTTTTTTTCAATTTCTACAGGATCGATTTTTTCACTTTTTCACTTCACGAATCGGTCTGAAAAGTCAAACAAGAGTGCCAGACTGTCACAAAATACACCCGTAATCCAAGAGTGCCTGGGGCGACTTGGCTGGTTATCAAACTTGGCCGAGAAATGCCCACAAACATTGTCAGCAAGTTTGGTAAAGATTGGATGAAAACTGACTTAGAGAGCGGACAAGGCTAATTTAGCTGTTTTTTAAGTAATTCAAGGGCCATAATCCAAGAGTGCCTGGGGCGATTTGGCTGGTTATCAAACTTGGCCAAAATATTATGCCCACAAACATAGTAAGCAAGTATGGTAAAGATTAGATGAAAACTGTTTGACTTAGAGAGTGGACAAGGCTAAATTCGCAGTTTTTCGAGTAATTCAAGGGCCATAATCCATGAGTGCCTGGGGCGATTTGGCTGGTTATCAAACTTGGCCGAGAAATGCCCACAAAAATTGTCAGCAAGTTTGGTAAAGATTGGATGAAAACTGACTTAGAGAGCGGACATGGCTAATTTTGCTGTTTTTTAAGTAATTCAAGGGCCATAATCCAAGAGTGCATGGGACGATCTGGCTGGTTATCGAACTTGGCCGAGGTATTATTGAGAAGATCCGATGAAAACTGTTTGACTTAGAGAGCGGACATGCTTTGGATGCAGACCGTCTGCCCACCGCCACCGTCACCATGGGTGTTTACATAATACGCCCATCTTTTTCAGAGTATAAAATGGTCCAAAACCAACAAACCGCCAACTTTCCGAAGCCCTGCTACACATATATGTCCACACAATGGAAATCATTAACAAATTTTAGAAGGAATATTACAGGTGCATATGTATTCATATCTCCATATAAGAAATCATGAACAAATCTTACTAATACAAAATGTTCTAGTTCTCACACCTGGGCAGACCAGTATAATGCCCATTAAAACATAGTGAAATTTTGGACACATTAATATAAAACAGCTAATTAGCAGAGTGGTAAATAATGATTATACATAAAAAGAACAATATATCACATATCTTATCTTTATTATATACTTTCTAACATAAAACAGAAATATTATTTAAATAAAATGGAAATTTTCAGTGTTCTTATTTTTCACTGAAATGAGACATATTTTCCATATTTTCACTGCAGTGAAACATATTTTCTATACTTTCAAGATATCTGTGATCTGTATGAGTTAAGCGGGTGGGCTAGGTTCAAGCAAGGTATTGGCTGGAGTTACACAGGTGGAAAAAATAGAGGTGAAAAATTTCTTTACAAAACTTTACCTGGAGTGAATCTTAAATAAACTACCTATTTAAGGGACCTTAATCATGTGTATTAAGTAAATACTCGACATCTTGCCAGTAAAAAGTATGCTTTTGTGTAAACATGTGTTGAGTTTAAAGGAAATACAAAACAAAACAAATCTCAACTCTTTATAAAAAGGTTTTTGTTTTTTTTAATGCTGTACTCTGTATGTGAAAACATTATGCTAGAGGAAGGTAAAACTGTCTTTTTCATTATACAAATCAAACTGCAAAGGAAAAAGTTTTTCTGAAAAACAATTACCGGTATAATATATTATCATGCAGACTGACAGTACCAAGACAAGTCCCCAACAATTTTTCTATTCTAGTACTTCTTTAGCCAGTCAAATCTGAACCAAGAGTTACCTTGCTTACAAATCGCACTGATTCTGATAGCAAGGGTTTGGGTGCTTTGGGTGTGGTATCATTAAAGGAAATATACCATGTTAAACTTGGACAACTTACCTTAGTTCTACTGATAAAATTATTTTAAATGTCCTGATGTACCTTTTATTCAACTTCAGAATTTATAAATTTCAAAGCTTCTGGAATAGGCAACTTAACTCATTTTACACTGAACTGCATTTAAAGTTGTGGGAAAAACAGCACAGTCAAGTATTCTAAAATAACATAAAACTACTCAAGCAGTGGTAGTGACAAAACTGAGAAAGATGTGGGGGAAACATGTAGTACTAAGGGAAGATATTCTAATTGCTATAGCTCTACTCAAATCAAATCTTCTTGTTCAAATTAATATACTCCTTCATAACTTTGAAGATTATGTGTATGAATAAAATTTAATTGTGTTTTTATTAAACTTTTTACATATATCAAGTTTGTACATGTACGACTGATAGGAGCATCCTGCAATACACAAACTTGACCTGATACTGATTACTTGTTCCAAGTTAATAATCAATATCCGAAAAACTGCTGCCTTAAAACTTAAACACTTCTTTACAAGATCTTGTTTATAATCATATTAAAACGTAAGATTAAATAGGCCAAGCATATCAAATATACACCACATTCAAGCAAACATTTTGATCCTATTTCACTCAGACTACATTTCTTGTTTTCAGGTTTTTATTAAAAGTTCACATTAAAGCTTTTAACGATGCAAACGATAACATGAAACAGTAGAGATTGTTCTTCACAAAAAACCTATGTCCCCTGCCACAAAGCACGCAGACATTGTAAAATGCCACAAATTTAGGGCTATAACTCCATGGAAAAATCAACGAACATTAACATTCAAAAGACATACACAACTTGGCTTGGCACTCATCACGTCATAAAATACGACAGACAAATTTTATTTGTAAGATCCACTGGTGACCTTAACCATTGACCTACCAACCTGGTTCATGTGCTCTGCACATCATCTCATGGCCACCTACATACATGCCATGTTTAAAGTTAATGCCTTGAATAGTTATTAAGTTACTATCTGGACATGAAATGAGAGGAAATATTTGACCCTTTAGCACCATTTGTGACCTTGTTTTTGACCCACCAACCTGCTATATGTGCTTTGCACACCATCTCATCACCAAATTTAAATTCAGTTCAAAACTAGAGATGCTTTTGAGAAAAGCGCATGTCTCCCACAACTGCCTTGTTTGTCTGGATTGTTCAGACGAATGGTTCCTATCAAAAATGTCTAGTTTCTCTGGATGGTCTAGACGAGTGGATCCAATAAGATGGTCTAGACCCACTCAATTAGATGGTCTGGATGAGTGGATCCAATCAGTAATTCAAGGGCCATAATTCAATAGTGCCTGGGCGGATTTGGCTAGTTATCGAACTTGGCTGAGGTCTTATGGTCAAACACATTTTGTTCAAGTTTGGTGAAGATCAGATGAGAAATGTTCGACTTTGAGTGTGGACAAGCTTTGTGACAGACAGACAGACTGACAGACACACAGACTGGAGTAAATCAATATGTCTCCCACACCACAGTGTGGTGGGAGACATCATTCTAATTATTTTATTATACTGTAATGTAAACATATTCAGTTTCCTGTTCCATACAAATATATAAACCTAATTACAGTGACAAGTTTACACAACCTAGATATCATAAATACCATATACATTAGAAAACTAGAGCTATCACTAAAGGTGATGAATGTACCCCCCGCATCCACTGACACAGTACATTGCAATTTGACGTACACATGATTGCATAATTATGTGGACTGTATGTATATAGACTGTATGTATACAGTATAGTAACAAAAAACAAAGTCCCATAACTATGCAGAAAATTTATCTAAAAGAATGTAACATGCACCATGCACAACTAGGGTTGGTACTGATCACTTGTGTGAAGTTTCATTAAATTGTGTGTAAGGGTTTGGTAGATTAGGCACGCACAAGATTGCATATGCAGACTGTATGTACATAGAATGTTAACAAGAAACAAAGTCCCATAACTCTGCAATTTTTGTCGCTGAAAGAACCTAACATGCCCCATGCACAACTACTGTTGTTACTGATCAATTGTGTGAAGACAGACAGACAACCTGAAACCAGTATACCCCCCCTTACAACTTTGTTGTCGGGGGGTACAATAAGTTGAAGCTATCACTTCGTAATGAAATATTTATAGGTTATTAGCTTTGTATCGGGAAATATGCACAAGTTCTTCAGCGGAAATATTGCGCGACTTTAGGAGCGCAATATTCTTCCGCTGAAGAACGAGTGCATATTTTCCGATGCGAAGATAATAACCTTTTTATTACATACACATCTACACGTATAAATATAATGTAAATATCATAAATTTGTTCAATAGCCTTGAATAGGATTGACAATACTGAACTAAATAGAAACAAGAGCACCGCCTTGCGGGTGCTGACGCTCATCTGATTTTTTTTGTGTAATGAAATATTGTCCTACCCATGATTTTCTAAGTCTAAAAAGGGCCATTATTCTTGCAAAAGCAGGATAGAGTTATGCTTCTTGATGTACAGTGTCCACTTATGATGGTTAAAAACTGTTGCAAGTTTTAAAGCAATAGCTTTGATAGTTTATGAGAAAAGTTGACAAACATAATACTCAACCAAGAAAATGATTTTCTAAGTCCAAAAGGGGCAACAATTATTGCAAAAAGCAGGATGGAGTTATGTTGCTTGCTGTACAGGGTCAGCTTATGATGGTGAACAAGTGTTGCAAGTTTCAAAGCAATAGCTTTGATAGTTTAAGAGAAAAAGTTGACCTAAACATAAAACTTAACCAAGAAATCTGATATTTTCTAAGTCAAAAAGGGGCCATAAATCTTGCAAAAAGCAGGACAGAGTTATGTTTCTTGCTGTACAGGGTCAACTTATGATGGTGAACAAGTGTTGCAAGTTTTAAAGCAATAGCTTTGATAGTTTAGGATAAAAGCTGACCTAAACATAAAACTTAACCAAGAAAACTGATTTTCTAAGTCCAAAAGGGGCAATAAATCTTGCAAAAAGCAAGATGAAGTTATGTTTCTTAATGCACAGGGTCTGCTTATGATGGTGAACAAGTATTCCAAGTTTCAAAGCAATAGCTTTGATAGTTTAGGAGAAAAAATGACCTAAACATAAAACTTAACCAAGAAATCTGATATTTTCTAAGTACAAAAGGGGCCATAAATCTTGCAAAAAAGCAAGATGGAGTTATGTTTCTTGCTATACAGGGTCAGCTTATGATAGTGAACAAGTATTCCAAGTTTCAAAGCAATCGCTTTGATAGTTTAGGAGAAAAGCTGACCTAAACATAAAACTTAACCAGGCAACGCCGACGCCAACAACCGCTCAAGTGATGACAATAACTCATCATTTTTTTTCAAAAAATCAGATGAGCTAAAAAATAGTGCAACAACACGCACTGAATTATGTCACGCACCCGATATGAAATTCAGGCGTCAGTGTATGGAAAAATATTGACCTTTCCGGTACCAGTGTAACTTAATGGGGAATAGAAACGAGTATGTAATAAAGTAGAATATGTATTCAATACGCGAGGCTGAAACTCAATATATAATTATATATTTGATGGAAGTAAGCATTTCCTTTATTTGGAACAACATAACATGGAACATATCTGGATATTATATATTATAATTAGACAATATTGTAAACTAAGATATTAACATTGTATGTATCATTACTGGATATTGTGATATTATATACAGACAATATTGTACAACAATATTAGGAAACTATGCAACAGCGATTACAATCTACTGACGTCACAAGGTGTGATATACAAACTTTCCGAGTTTCAAGAGCATTGAATATTGTGTAGTGCTCGTAAGTTCAGTAAATTTCAAAATACTTGGTCATAAATCTATTGGGTGGAAACAACCTGTTTGATGTCATCTGCCCAATAAACGTCAAACTCTATTCTAATAACCAGGTATTTTTTAAAATCTTGATTAATAAAACTTTAATTTGGCTACTTATTTATTTACAAAGCTGTTTTTTATGCAAATTTCAGCATTTTTACCTTAGGATCACCAACCAGTAGAAGTTTCTGACATCCAAATTTTGCTACAGGGAGTAATGAAGCTGGTTCTGTCATCTGACTACACTCATCCAATAGAACAAGCTGCAATATAATAATGACAGACTTTGTTGTAAGTAGTAGGTTTGTGGCCTAAAAATACATTTCAAATGCTCTATCTACTTTACATATCTAATTATATAAAACGTTTTTGACTGTTCCATATAATGGTAAAATGATTCAAATATGTCAACATTTAGTTAATTACCTGGTTACCAGATTCTGCTATTCAAAGTCTCTTAAATATGGATGGCGTTAAACAATCACATGTCTTTCTTCTGACAGTGCATATCAGTCATCATTAAACTAAACTAGAGCTATCACTAAAGGTGATGAATGTACCCCCCGCATGCACTGACACAGTACATTGCAATTTGACGCACACAAGATTGCATAATTATGTGGACTGTATGCATACAGTATAGTAACAAAAAACAAAGTCCCATAACTATGCAGAATATTTATCTAAAAGAATGTAACATGCACCATGCACAACTAGGGTTGGTACCGATCACTTGTGTGAAGTTTCATTAAATTCTGTCAAGGGGATAAGGAGAGATGGTGCGCACAAGATTGCGTCTACGGACAGACGGACAGACAGACGGACAGACAGACAGACAGACAACCTGAAACCAGTATACCCCCCCTTACAACTTTGTTGTCGGGGGGTACAATTATACTGTTTCTAAACCAAAATATAAGCATCCTAAAAAGAACAGAAACCACTCACTGGAAATTCCATGTTGTTAAGGCAGGTCAGTGAACATGAGGCACAGGTTGCTCCAACTACCCTAACTTTACCCAGTTTCTGAAAATAACACACACATCTTAACAAATAAAATCTCTTTATCAGACACCATTACATTTTAGCTTCAGACACCATTACACTTTAGCTTCAGTCACCATTACATTTATTACATTTTAGCTTCAGTCACCATTACATTTTAGCTTCAGTCACCATTACATTTATTACATTTTAGCTTCAGACACCATTACATTTTAGCTTCAGACACCATTACACTTTAGCTTCAGTCACCATTACATTTATTACATTTTAGCTTCAGTCACCATTACATTTTAGCTTCAGACACCATCACATTTTAGTTTCAGACAAAACTACATTTTAGCTTCAGACACCATCACATTTTAGTTTCAGACACCACTACATTTTAGCTTCAGACACCATTACATTTTAGCTTCAGACACCATTACACTTTAGCTTCAGTCACCATTACATTTTAGCTTCAGTCACCATTACATTTTAGCTTCAGACACCATCACATTTTAGTTTCAGACACCACTACATTTTAGCTTCAGACACCATTACATTTATTACATTTTAGCTTCAGACACCATCACATTTTAGTTTCAGACACCACTACATTTTAGCTTCAGACACCATCACATTTTAGTTTCAGACACCACTACATTTTAGCTTCAAACACTGTTACATTTCAAAGCCCTGCTCCGCGGCTATTCAAATTCTATTGTGTGTTTGCAACCCATGATTACAATAGGTAACAGTTAACGGCCACGCACCACCTAAAGCATGCAAAACCACAGATATTTTATATAGAATTGTATATAAAATAGACTCTATTTTGACAGTTGTCACTGTTCATAATCATGCTTTTTCAGTGACAATTTAAGGTTAAAAAGTAGGACTGGAGCAGGTCTTTAACTTCATGAATATTTCAGAGACATCGTTATCTATAAATTTCATACACTGACCGTATTGCAACTGCTATATAAGGAAGTCTGTATTAAGGACAACCTCCAAAACAGACCATAACTTTACATCCTGCAATTTACCTATAAAGGTTTAATGTAGTGTTATTTCTAGAGCTCAAAAAGGGCAGGGTGCTGTCAAAAAGGAGCAAGGGGCTGCCAAAAAGGAGCAGGGTGCTGTTTTTAACAGGAAAGTTACCATAGTTGCGATTCCGGATGTTTATAAATATGTATTCATAACATTTATGATTATTGCATACTTATCAAAGAATGAAGTGGTAAATGGTATCTTCCCAAAACCAGTAGATCTTACAGAGTTTACAAATGTGTCTTTACATTACTTTGTATTTCTGGTCATAACATTCAAGCCTTTTTTTAAAAAATGTCACCAAGGATGTCAACTTATTCATGTGAATATGAAATAGTGGAGGCCTTTATATGTATATAAGCTTGAAACCATGCAACATGTTACAACATAATGAAAAGGTCTGTTTCAGGTCACATTGTAAACTAATACTTACCAAAATTCATTTCATATTGATTAGGTCTTTTGTCAATATTTCATTAACGGAAAAGTGCTATAAAATACGGATACTGGTACACTTTTGGAATGTCGTCTGAAAGTGTTTTACTTAGTTTACTTGATGCATCAGGGTAAACCAGAGATAGTTCCTTTAATTTTGATGTTTCTTATCATAAAAAAACGCTGATTGTCAGCTTTTTTTTTTGCAATTATGGAAAAATTGCAAACGACGTGTATATATAATAAGAATCGTGAACGGACATTCCATTTGAAATTCACCAAATCTGTGCATTTTTTAAGTTGAAAGTACACTTATTATTATATTAAACAATGGTCTAATCTAAGGCTTGCATGAAGAAATTGTACAGGGCACTTTTCACATGCTCGGTAATCAGCTGTCCGCTTATGGACAATTAATAAATTGGCATCATTTTGACAGTACAAAGGATCAGTACTCTTTAGCGATTAATTTTAACACTTCATTGATTCTCATCAACTGTGTGCACTCACCATGACTTAATTTGCTGATCAAAAAATCGGGGAGGCATGTCTACCGGATAAAGGGTGGGATTTAGCAAAAGATCAAAGGCAGGAGGGCGCATTTTAAGGGCAGCGTGGTGGCAGTTAAAAAGGGCAGGGCAGGGCGCCCCGCTGCGTCACTCTAGAAATAACACTAGTTTAATGTTACCTCTTATGAGAGACCATCTTTTAACAAAGAGTACTTTTTTCATTGCCCCCACTCCCACATGCTTTGAGTGTGGTCTTTCAAGGACACGTTTGACTAAATTTGAACTGTATACTTCCTGTTATTTATGGTAATACTAGGATATATACAAAAATTGAATTTTCAGTATATTTCTAGAAGTAAACCATTTAAAATCATGTTTACTTTTAAAGACTACTCATCAAGTTTGTCAGAAAACCTCTGAAGTATTGCCAACAAAACTCTGAGAAACAATATTTATACCTTTTTATTTTCTCCTAATCTGTGCTTTTCTATGCTTTGTCTCACATGGCTGAAGGAAGAGAAGAGAAAAAAGAACATTACATCTCAACCCATATTAACTGCCTTATACCATCAATGGGGCAAAAATTCTTTCTGTAGAGATGCAAAAAGTCTCTTGTAATCAGGTGATTTCAATATTCAAAATCCTGCAGTGTTCATTCCAGAATGTTTTTAAGTAGGGTCAAAGGGCCTCATGAAGGCAAAAACTTGGGGAGATTTGAAACAAGAGGGCCATGATGGCCCTATATCACTCACCTGTTATCATTGCACTTGAGGACAAGAAGGTCCTCAGAAAAAATATTTAAGTCCAAAGGACAGGAACAACAAAGGAAAGAAATTTAACCAAAAAGAAAAAAAAATTCTTACAAGGTACAGATATGTCAAAATACACCTAAAAATTGGAGGTACCATCCATGTTGTACCACAGAAAAGTGGTCTCAGTTTTTCCCTAAGGCCAATAATAAAAAAGTTACTAAAAATAAGCTATTCATATTAACGTAAAAGGGAAGTAATTAAAAATAAAATTATTGTAAGTGAACAAAAGAAGGATCTGCCAAATAAATCTGTTGACATAAATGAAATTTCAGATCAGTATCTTCATTAGCTACGGAGATATACCCATTTTAATTTGAAATAAAGGGAGGTAATTTGACATAAAATCAGTCCATAGTTATCTACCCTGATTGGCTCAGTCCAACTAATGATAATAATGAAATTTCAAATAAGTCCTATAAGTACTAACTGATATAAATCCATTTTGACTACAATCAGGGGAGGTAATCAGATATAAAATAACTCTGGAACCTACGATTGGATCTGATTTGTCATGGAATCCAAGATTTATTGTTGTTGAAGATATTTTGGAAGTTTGTATCAAATAAAACCATAAATGAAGTCTCTATATGGCTGCAAAAGCCAAAATAGCCATAAATGAAGCTGCTATTGTGCAGACAAGGTCAAAATAGCTAATTCTGGCCCTTTCAGGGGCCATAACTCTGGAACCCATAATGGAATCTAGCCAGTTCAAGAAGGAACTAAGATCTTATAGTGATACATGTTGTGTGCAAGTTTGGTTAAAATCAAATCATAAATGAAGCTGCTATTGTGCAGACAAGGTCAAAATAGCTAATTCTGGCCCTTTCAGGGGCCATAACTCTGGAACCCATAATGGGATCCGGCCAGTTCAAGAAAGGAACCAAGATCTTATGGTGATACAAGTTGTGTGCCAGTTGAACCCATAATGGGATCCGGCCAGTTCAAGAAAGGAACCAAGATCTTATGGTGATACAAGTTGTGTGCCAGTTTGGTAAAAATCAAATCATAAATGAAACTGCTATTGTGCAGACAAGGTCAAAATAGCTGATTTTGGCCCTTTCAGGGGCCATAACTCTGGAACCCATAATGGGATCTGGCCAGTTCAAGAAAGGAACCGAGATCTTATGATGATACAAGTTGTGTGCAAGTTTGGTTAAAATAAAATCATAAATGAAACCACTATCGTGCAGACAAGAAATTGTTGACGGACGCACGGACGCACGCACGGACTGACGACAGACGAAGGGTGATCACAAAAGCTCACCTTGTCACTATGTGACAGGTGAGCTAAAAAAAAACAGGGGCCACGAAAAAATAACTGTTTTACTTGAAATAAAAAGCTGTATTTTTAACACTTTTCTTACATGGAGCTAAATGTATTACTTTCGCTGTTCTTAAAACATAATTACAAGTCATAATATTCTTATCGTTATCAAAACCTAACCACGGAAAGTCTGACAGCCATTTACGACTATTTACTATGGAATGAATGTTTGTTGCCTGACTCCGACTTAGTGGTTATGCCACTGGGCGACTTAGCGGTCTCAGACATGTCATCTTTCTTTGGAATTTTGTTCTCCGTCGTCTGCTGTTTTTGGACGTTTTGAGAAAAACGTTAAAACTGGATTTCTTTTTTCTCCGAATCGCGACTATGTTTTTGTCCGCCATTGCGTAGCAAGAGACTGGCTACTACTTTAACATCGGCCAGTGAAATGGCATGTTACGTCATCGGGAGAGTCATATTCGATTCACAACTTCTGGAAGTTCGCACATATAGCTAATCGTAAATGGATTGAATATTTTGTTTTATGAAAATTTGTGCGCCCAATGGGCGCTATACGGCTAACATTTATGCACCAAAACGGTAAAATGTGCGCCAATGGCCCCATGGCACGGCCTGGAATGAACACTGATCCCGGTATGCAGAACCTCATTCAGCATCATAAAGATATATGACAATCAGAAACTAATGGACAATCTAAAGACATATTGTAACAGTCAGTGAAATTGAGCACAAGACAAACACTAACAAATGCACCAACTAACATGTTATATCAATCAGTGCAATCTGGCAAGACAGATAAGATGCGATACCTATCTCAAATACTTAAAACCTGAAAAAGTGCAGATTTTCTACTGAATGCTTAGAAGCTGAATTTCTTACTCATAAGGAAAAATTTAACTTTGGCAAGACTATACCAATTTCATAAGATGGACAAGAGAATGAAAGCAAGTGACCTTAATTACAGAGATCTCCATTATGTAGAATTTATTAAGTTTTAATGTGTGATACCTCTTTTCTGCAGCAGTCAAGTCACCACTTCTAAGCATTTCTTGGAGATCTTTAAGCTCCTGATTGTCTGTTCCAGATGCATGTACACTGAAACAGAAAACAGCATGCAACTTAGGTAAGAACTAACTCATTTCACTATGTATGAAATACTCTAAGTTCATGTACAAACTGACATCAAAAATTACTTTTGACACAATTGACCATAAATAAGTAAACAAACTTAGATTTACATACAATGTTACATCTTTTTTTAAAACTCCTATATTACTGCTTGCATGCACAACAAAAAGGCCCTTTACACCTTTTCTACCTAAAAAGTTTACAGTAAGCAGATATTGAAAAATCTGCTGTTATAATGACAACTGTGGGTTTTGTCATAAATATATTACTTGAGTAGTAAAAATATGGATACACAGTATCTAATACCTGAAGGGTAAAACAGGTTTAGCAATTTTCTTCACACTTCCAACCCTGACAAAATCTTCAAAACCAAGATCTAAAAGACTGCAATACAAAACAAGATATGAAATTAAGGTTGGACTCAGCATCTAATGAATTTCAATTAACATCATTTTGTTATATACTAAGGCTAAAGTTTTGTTAAAACACAAGTCATCATTAATCACAAGTCTGATAACTTAGATACTAAAATTACTGGAATACAAGAGTATTTTAGCTCAATATGTTTTACCCAATTAAAATTCTGTCCACAGCAACATTTGTTGTTGATGATATGAGTAGTTTCCATGGAAATGGTTGGCCTGGAGACTGAGAATCATTCAACTGGAACACCTCAACCAGGAAGAGAACCATTATAGAGAGTAGAAAACTTTTCCCTGCACCAAATACACCTACAAATGCAAGGAAAATTCAAATAAGTTAATTATCTGTACTAACACTGAAATGTCCTTTCATGACAGCTGTAAATATATTACGTTTAAGCACATCTTCTAGTGATATTTATGGTAATGAGTTATCAAGCTATTCAATTACAAGTTGCACGAAATCATTATCTTAACCAATGAATATCAGAGCTGCATCCACAAAAAGAAGCAAAGATGACTTATGCTATTAAATAAGTAGCCCTTAGGCCGCCTTAGAAAACCAACAGTAAGTTTTGACCTTAAGCCTGAAAATCCTGCAATTTCTATCATACTACTTTTACATAATGAACCAAATTCTGGTGTTTGTAAATAGTAAGGATATAGAGAACATTTATCTGTGTAAGACTGAAATATCTTTCACCAAGTGAACACCAGTTGAAATATTTTCACACATGGCACAGCCACAAGTGAAAATGTGCAATATGGTGTTTATAGAGAAAGATATTACCGTCTTGCATGTAAAATACATAAGTTTTATTTTTAATGGGTTTTGTAAAAGTATACCCATGTTAGCAACACAACGGTAAATAAACAGCTTCATGACTGTCACAATGAAAAGACGTCACAATAACTATGTCAAAACAAGAAACTGCATTCAATAAACGCTTGATGCCCCCGGTGGCATCCTTGTCGATATAAAGCAACCAACGTCCAAAATGAGGTCAAGGTCAAGGTCAAACTGAGGTCAGGTGAAGTCTGAAGATGAGGAATGGTCACAGGTTACATCTGCATTAGTATCAAGTCATTCTAGTGAGGGGTATTGATGCTAGATGAAACGGTCCCATTTGGTTAACCAAGAGATGGTCCATATAAAGCAACCTAAGTCCAAAATGAGGTCAAGGTCAAGGTCAAACTGAGGTCAGGTGATGTCTGAAGATGAGGAATGGTCACAGGTTACATCTGCAATAGTATCAAGTCATTCTAGTAAGGGGTATTGATGCTAGATGAAACGGTCCCATTTGGTTAACCAAGAGATGGCCCATATAAAGCAACCTAAGTCCAAAATGAGGTCAAGGTCAAGGTCAAACTGAGGTCAGGTGATGGCTGAAGATGAGGAATGGTCACAGGTTACATCTGCATTAGTATCAAGTCATTCCAGTAAGGGGTATTGATGCTAGACAAAACAGTCCCATTTGGTTAACCTCGTACGGACGGACGAACGAACGGACGGACGGACAGGGCAATCACTATATGCCTCCTGCATCAGTAGATGGGGCATAAAAATGTTAAACAGTTCTATGAGATTTCTTGTTTTCTTTTACATTGGTGGAGGCATACTTTGTGCCTGCATAGATATAAGTACACATCTATATCTTTAGGGAAACTATGTGTTATGAAAAAATCAATTATTCATAGATCAAATTCTTTTGCATTCAAGTGTAGTTCTGTACCAGTGAAATATAAAATGGTAATTTCTCTGCTCTGAAACTGAAAATATCAATTCTTTGTCACAGATATTTGCTAGTATTTCACTGAAAAACAATAAATAATGTTAAAGACAGTGACAACAGATAAAATCCTACCCTACTGTCTGCTGAAAAAAAATTCTGCAAACCTTACCATGTATAAGCAGAATACTGTCTACAACTGAAGATTTCTCTATAGAGAACATATTGGCTACCCTCCTCAGGGCCTCAGCTTGATCAGTGTTCAGTCTGTACCTCTCTATATACTGACTGGATAAATCATCCTGATAAAACAATTAAGAGAAAAAAATCACATTTAGTTACATACTTAGTTCATCTATTAATTACATAGATTGTAGAGAAAGTCTATTTATAACTTCACCAAATGAACTTATTATGAGTTACTTGCACGTTGGAAAGGGACTGTAGCCAAATCTCTCATGAAACACTGGAAGACAAATCATTTTTGCCATAATACCTTTGGACAAAGCTTCCTGACCAGGAGAAAAAACAGGTGTCAGATGAGACAGCATGCTCAACAATTTTAATGTCAGACAGTGAAATGAGGGGGGTGGGGAGGCTGAGGCTGTAGTTAAGAAGATTCAGTGATACTGCAAGCTTGCCATAAAACTAACCTGTAACTAACCTGTAAGCAATGCTGACAGCAATAGCAACACCAGGGTGAGTATAACAACCCTCCATATTCTTTTAATTAGCTACAAGGCAGTCTGAAAGACAGCTAAATCCCCCGCCACTGTTATGGGTAGTGAAAGGGCATACCTTTGACCTTGAGCTGTGACCTTGACCTTGAACTGACATGACTTGACTCATGAATCCAGCACATCATCTGGATGATGTGATGATCATTTGACCAAAGTTTCATGAAAATCCTTAAAGGGGTTTAGGAGATACAGAGCTCAAACATTTGACCTTGAGTTGTGACCTTGACCTTGAGCTGACATAGCTGAAGCATAAGTTCTTGATGTGATTATCATTTGACCCAAGTTTAATGAAAATCCTTCAAGGGGTTTAGGAGATACAGAGTGGACAAAATATGGAATGCTGAAACCTTTGTGACCTTGACCTTGAGCTGGCATCGCTGACTCATGAGTTCTGCACACTGTCTTGATGAGGTGATCATTTGATCCAGGTTTCATATGAACCCTTATTAGGAGATAGAGCTGACACAAAATGGAAGGCTCAAACCTTTAACCCCAAGTTGTGAGCTTGACCTTGAGCCAGCATGGCTGACTCATTAGTTTTGCACATCCTCTTGATAAGGTGATCATTTGACCCAAGTTTTATAAAATTCCTTCAAGGGGTTTAGGAGATACAGAGCGAACACGAAATGGAAGGCTAAAACCTTTGACCTTGAGTTGTGACCTTGACCTTGAGCCGACATGGCTGACCCATAAGTTCTGCACATCGTCTTGATGAGGTGATCATTTGACCCAAGTTTCATGAAAATCCTTCAAGTGGTTTAGGAGATATGAAGTGGACACGAAAGTGTTACGGATGGACAGACAGAAGGACGGAGACCATTCCTATAAACCCCCACCACTCGTGGCAGTGAATTAAAAAAGGGGCAAAAATTGTGAAATATAGGTGGCAGGTCTGAACCTTCTGTCATATGATGCTGTAAAACATCTATTTTAAGCTTAAATCAATCCCTTCAGCAACAACAGATAAAGTGTAAGTGCATCAAAGCTTATATCAAATTTGATCACTGAAGCCAACATAATGTGAGCAGGATAGCTCTACATATACTTTGTATAGTCAAGCTAACAAGAGCTGTCAGAGGAAAGCAATGCTCAACTATTCAACAGCCTTATCAATTGAGAGAATATAAGTCAAAAAAGGGCACACTTTTGTAAAAATGCAAAAAGTGTTATGGAACCTGTACAGTGCATGTCGGCTCATTACATTGGACAAGTGTGTAAAGTTTCAATCCATTCCTATTAGTGGGTACTGAAATTCCAGTTTACATAGAAAAACTTAACGAAAAATTGCTAAGTCAAAAAAGAGGCATAATTTTGTAAAAAAGGCAAAATAGTGTTAGTGTAAGTCAGTTTATCAGAGTGAATAAGTGTGTGAAGTTTCAATCCATTCCCACAAGTGGTTACAGAGACACCAGCTTAGATACAAATCTTAACCAAATCTGGACGCGAATGAAGAGGCAAGGGCAAGTCCAATAGCTCTACATATTCTTCAAATAGTCGGCCTAAAAACTTGTAAATACAGATTTTAAAGTTTGTCTAGCTGAACCAATGAAATTATTTACAATTTGCTCAGAATGTATATGTATATTTCTGCCAGACTGGTTACACTGATCACCAAGTACTTTTGGTGCCTGAAAACCTCTGCTGGAATTCCTAACTTGCTCTGTGTCTACATTTTGCCTGAAAAAGAAAAACAACAGGAGTATGCACAATTATATTACCTATATTCTGTTATTCCTGGCTGAATATAAAGGTCAGACAAAACTTAGTAGGTTTTTAATGCACTTCTATAATATGTATGTCCTGACAAACGAGATCCACTGAAAAAAAATACAATGATCTTCCTTTTTCTATCTGAACACAAAAGCCTCATGACTAATCAGGCAAACAGGTACTTAATTAAAGCTAAAATTCTCTTTTATGCAAGCTGACTATAAGCAGCTATTCATAATTTGTGAAGGATAAATTTTTACAATGCCATTTGGAATGAGTGATTTTCTTTTCTGTTATCCTTCCAGTTTGTGGTCTGTCATTCCAACAATGACAAACCTTTAATTATCTGAAGTCTTTGAATATTGCTAAATCACCTTGCATAAAAGCTAATTGTCTTTCGTTTCTGACCACTTAACTTACTGAAAACAAAGACTGAATTTACTTTCTGACCAATGCACTTTTTGAACATAATGACTTTATCAAGCTCTGACCAATGAACTATTGGAACACAAACCTCTTCCTTAATTGTAAAATTTGCTCAAAATAAGTATACAGAATATTACAGAGACACCACACTTATGCTATTCTAAATCAAGAATGAGAAATGAGTTTATGAAAATACCTGTTAAGAAGATGAGGCAGTATAGGGGGCATCCAAGCCTCTATATATTCTCTTATATTGTCTAAACAACTCAGCTCTGTAGATACATTACCAGCCAATATACCATGACAAACATCTGTAAACAAAAGTTGAAATTTTCCTCTACAACTTCCTATAAACTCCATTTTCACCAATGAAATTAAATTCACTTCCTTCAGACCTAGAATTCTGTCAAAAATGAGAACCCTGAAAAACAACTTGCTAAAGTCTGAAATGTATATTCCAAATAGAGTTATATAAAGAAATTCTGGCAGTCAAAAGCCTTAAATCAGAACCAGTCCCGAAAAAATCCCAGGTCTGAACTTACAGATGCAACTAGCTAAAAACTGTTTTTCTTGACACAAAACTCCTCATACTTAAGCACAGATGTCAAGTGTTAACATCAAATGCCTTTTCGAGATTATAGTACTTTTTAATATCCAAAAGCCTGTAACATTTTCAGACATAAATCTTTGACCTTGACCTTAAATTTAGGGTCTGAAGTGCAATACCACTTGATATGTTGTCTTATTATGGCTAATGCTTGTGTTAAGATAGTTCTGCAAATTTGTGCTTTAGAATTTATGCAAAACATAACAACAGCTGTCTGTAAGACAGCCAATGCTCCACAAATTGAATTATTGTCCCAGAAGCAGGAAAATATCACCCTAAATGTTAAAATATCTATGGAGTTTCAACCCAGTATCTGCATTAGTTTTGGAGATAGCAAATTGCATGCAAAACTTTAACCTGAAGTTTTAAGTTCAAAAGGGGACATAATTTGACCAAAATGCAAGTCAGAGTTATGGGACTTGATGCAATCAACTAGTTTTATAACCCTGAAGGCACATGTGAAGTTTCAATTTAATATCTGCATTTGTTCTGCAGATAGTAACTTGCACGCAAAACTTTAACCAGAATTTTCTAAGTTCAAAAGGGGGCATAATTTGCCCAAAATATATGTCAGAGTTATGGGACTTGACCCAGTGAGGTTGGTAATTGATCTAGAAAAAGAAAAAATAAGTTTCAAATCTATATGCCTTTTAGTAATAGCTGTATGTACTTGCATGCAAAACTTCAGCCAGGATTTTCTAAATCCAAAAGGGAGCATAATTTGGCCAAAATGCCGGTCAGAGTTATGGGACTTGATGCTATCAACTAGCTTTAAAACCCCAAAGGCACATATGAAGTTTCAATTCAATATCTGCATTAGTTTTGGAGATAGTAACTTGCATGTAAAACTACCTAGGATTTTCTAAGTCAAAAAGGGGGAATAATTTGCCCAAAATACAGTCAGAGTTATGGAATTTGACCCAGTGAGGTTGGTAATTGAGCTACAAAAAAGAAAAAATAAGTTTCAAATCTATATGCCTTTTAATAATAGCTGTATGTACTTGCATGCAAAACTTTAACCAGGATTTTCTAAGTCCAAAAGGGGGCATAATTTAGCCAAAATGCAGGTCAGAGTTACGGGACTTGATGCTGTCAACTAGCTTTATAACCCCGAAGACACATGTGAAGCTTCAATTCAATATCTGCATCAGTTTTGGAGTTAGTAACTTGCATGTAATACTTTAACCAGGATTTTTTCTAAGTCCAAAAGGTGGCATAATTTGCCCAAAATACAGTCAGAGTTATGGACTTGACCCATTTAGGTTTGTAAAAAATAAGTTTCAAATCTATATGCCTTTTAGTAATAGCTGTATGTACTTGCATGTAAAACTTTAACCAGGATTTTCTAAGCCAAAATGGAGCATAATTTGCTCAAAATACATGTCAGAGTTATGGGACTTGACCCAGTGAGGTTGGTAATTGACCCAGAAAAAGAAAAAAATAAGTTTCAAAGCTATATACCTTTAAATGATAGCCATATGTACTTGCATGCAAAACTTTAACAGAGGTGTGATGCCGACGCCGACGCCAGGGTGAGTGGAATAGCTAGCTAGACTATTCTTCCAATAGCTGAGCTAAAAACTGCATTTTTCTGCATTGAAATGTGTGTGTGTGTGGGGGAGGGGGGTGGGGTGGGTTAAACTTTTGATGTCTGTCAAAAATTAACTCATCATAGAAAAGTCATCTACGAGCTTGAGTGATGTTGTATTTTATCATCAAATGACTCATTCCAATATCTCACCTTCATGTTGCCAGTTTGATGGGCTGTAGCCAGTGAGGGGTTCTATTTCTACTTCCAGAGAGGATGAAGGACCATAGTATGTACTTCTTGCAAGGAATGACTGCAGTGGATCAAAGTCTAAATGCTTTGATATTACCCATATATCATCTGTAATATATAACCAATACATCATCTGTATCATATACATTTGTACTGTGAAATCATTTAATTTCATGGGCATGAAATTTCGTGGTTTTGGTCAAAACCTCAATTTCGTGGGGATATGAATCCGTGGATTTCAACTTTTGAACATAAAATGAATAGAAATTTTACTTGTTCGTTGGGATTAAATTTTGTGGATTGACTTAACCACAAAATCCACGAAAATTAGTGCCCCGCAAATATTAATGATTTCACAGTAACTGATATACCTTCCATAACATATAACCTGCATACCATCTGTAATATATTTGCCATAAATCATCCGTAATAATAGCCAATTTCTCACCTTAGTTAGCATAAAAGCAATATTTTCTTGTAAAAACAAGTTTTCAAAGATTTCAGGAATCACAATTTTATTCAAGATAAATACGTAGTTGTCTTAAAATTGACAATATTAAGGATATCTTTAAAATTCAGAAAGTTCCAACTCCCAACCTTCAAGACATTAGAATGATAAATAATTTATATCCTGACTTTACAAAATAAAGCAGAAATGCATGAAAAACCCTGTAACAGATTTGTTGGTTAATCAGTAGTAAACTGTGCAAGGGCAGAATAAGTTTCAAGCCATTCACTCACAGTATCTACATTGCATAATATTAATTTATTTCCTATCATTTTAAGATAAACTTCATGTTCTTTTTCACAGATTGTGACTGTGTAGAATTAAATGAAAGAAGAATGCATGTAATAGATTAGCTTTACTACCGCAAAGAAGCAGTATCTTGAACTGGGAGATTAAGAACTAGAGCTGTCAGAGGACAGCAACACATGGCTATTCAACAGCCTTGTCATCTGAATGAAAACAAAAAGTAGAAAAAGGGGTATAATTTAGTAAAATACAAATATGTACAATGCTTGTCAGCTTGTCACAGTAAACAAGTGTGTGAATTTTGAATCAATTCCCACGAGTGGTTACTAAGAATTCAGCTTACATTAAAAAACTTAACCAAATAAGGACGCCAACATCAACTAAGGACGGGTCTTATAGCTCCACCTATTCTTTGAATAGTTGAAATAAAACTGGAAAATAGTTTGTCTACTATCTAACCTTTAGCATAGACAGAGGATCGTCCTTTATAGGGAAGTTTCAGGAAGATCTGTTTCTTCTGTACCATGTCTCCATTACCTCTGTTTCTAGCCCATTTCTGCAAGTATGTTATATTTTTGCAAAAGAATGCTTAAAATATCTTTATTTGGAAAGATACATATGCCTTAAACAGCATAATTGCCTTAAATATCATTCATTTTATTAAACAGCATAATTGCCTTAAATATCATTCATTTTAATGTATGGAAAAATGTTTCATATCATTAAGTACACAGTATCTAAGAACAAAGAGACAAAAGCCTTCTGTATCACAAGAAATGGCCTTCATTTACACATTATTTCCTTAAACAATGCAACACAATTTCTAAAGAAATCAGGGTCTAAGAATCATGGAACTTTGCAGGCAAAATAGGAAAGTACCTACAGGTGCCTTAAAATATTTGTTGATATTCTCCTTTGTCCTTTTGATCAGCTGACATTCTCCGTAGAAATGTACATGTTGGTCTTTCATGTACATTCTCAGACTCTGTGTATCTTGTATCTTACGTTTACTACCAGACATCACACCTCCTTTCCTCATCTCATCTGCCCACTGGAAAAACTGAAACATACATTCAACATCTTCAATCCGCTTCAATATCTAATTTTTGTCCTTAAGTACAAACTACATGTAGTTTAATAGCAAAAAATACGCCTAGGCATCAATCTATTTTCATCAGGAAAACAAAAGAAACCATGGCAGGTAAAAGACAGGAAATGAATATGACTTTCATCCAAGGTACTCCAATGTGTTTTCTGAAAAAGTCTGAGATTTTTACCATTTTGAAAGTCAACTTTTAAACTGTAGAAGTACACTAGGTATATATCAATGCCTCTGTAATCTTCAGATTTATTCTTGCTTTTGTTTGGTGTTTGGTGTTGTATGTGTTGTTATATTTTCTGGTCCTTTGGGATCATGGATCACATTCAATATCTGTGTAGTACCTTTCATGAACAAGACTCAATCAAACTGAGAATGCTATTAAATTGCTTGGTTGAATTCTATGTTTCCAAAGGATCTTTCAGATTTCATTTCATGTCACACCAACACAATTATAAGTGATATTGCAACTTTCCAGTTTTTTGGTGGTGAATGAAGATCACAGGCACTTTTCTGGGCATTATTTCATCATGGGCTGCCACCAATGCCATTCCATGAGCCAGCTTGATGGCATGAAACAATGAAAGAATTCTATACTCCAAGCAAGGTGTCAAACCCACAGCACTCAAGTGGTTCTTTGCATGACTAAACCTATATTGCAAATACAGTTTTTGGAGTGCTAATAACCAAGTAAGGAGTTTCATTGTCATTTAATGAATTGTTTAGTATAATAGCTAAACAATAACAATTACTCATGTACTTGAATCAGTTAATCATATAAAATATTGATGTTGAAATTTTTTTATCACAACACAGGGTAAAATGAAGTCAAAAATTACTTCACTCATCCGTGGTGGGCTAATAACCAGTTATAATGCCTGCTTCTGGTTATTTTGCCCAGTTTACAGGGTTTTGTCCTATGCAGTTTAGTTACTATTTATAGTAAGGTATATAATAAGAGTTAATACAAGCTCATTTTTACAGAACATACCTTACACTGCTGTTTCCTGTTGGCACTGCAAGCATAGAAATATCTCCCGCAGTTAGCTCCCTCTTTCTTCACACAGATCATCTTAGAGGGTACACCACACTGACACTGGGGGTTTGGATTATTTACACATCCTCTACTGTTTTCTTAAATATGAACAGTCTACATTTAATTTGTTTTTGAGGTAAGTGGGAGTCCATGACTAGAAGTAAAAGTTCATGACTAGTAGTTAGAGTCCATGAACATAAGTAAGAGTCCATGACTAGAAGTAACAAGAGCTCGTCGAACACGAAATGCCCCCCTTGATGCATTCAGTAATTGCACAAGGAACAGAAATTATATGCTCATTGTAAACAAAAGTTCATTCTGGTTTAATCTGACCTTGACCTTTAACCTATTAACCTAACAAGAGATTACAGAGTGATCTTGGCGCCATCCACTCAGCCATTTTTGAATGTTCCAAATTTCAAGACTTGTTCAAGGTCAAAATCAAGGTAAAATTTCATTTCGGTACAAAACAATGTGTATGTGGTCCAAATTTGAAAGCTGTAGCTTGAGAAATGTGAAAGTAGGTCACAAGGTCAAAATCAAGGTCAAATTTTATTTCGGAACACAAAACTACGCAAGTGGTCCAAATTTGAAGCCTGTACCTTCAGAAATGTGAAAGTAGGTCACTAGGTCAATCTCAAAATCAAAGTTCATTTCAGTACACAAAACTATGCATGTGGTTCAAATTTGAAGGCTGTAGCTTGAGAAATGTGAAAGTAGGTCACAAGGTCAAAATCAAGGTCAAATTTTATTTTGGAACAAAAAACTATGCATGTGGTCCAAATTTGAAGCTTGTACCTTCAAAAAGTGAAAGTAGGTCACTAGGTCAATAACAAGGTCAAAGTTTTTTTCAGTACACAAACCTATGCATGTGGTCCAAATCTGAAGGCTGTAGCTACAGAAATGTAAAAGTAGGTCACTAGGTGAAGATCAAGGTCAACTCATGTCAAGGTTCATCTTGCCACTCAAAACTATACATGTGGTCTAAATTTGAATGATGTAAGTTATTGAGAACCACTAAATGATGCTACATAACAAAATATCAAAGCCATAAACTTTGTGGTTTGGACAAGAAGATTTTCAAAGTTTTCCCTATATAAGTCTATGTAAACCATGTGACCCCCAGGGCGGAGCCATATTTGACCCTAAGGGAATAATTTGAATAATCTTAGTAGAGGACCACTCGATGATGTGATATACAAAATATCAAAGCCCTAGGCTCTGTGGTTTTGGACAAGAGGTTTTTCAAAGTTTTTTCCTATATAAGTCTATATAAACCATGTGACCCCCAGGGTGGGGCCATATTTGACCCCAGGGAAATAATCTGAACACTCTTGGTAGAGGACCACTAGATTATGCTACATACCAAATATCAAAGCCCTAGGCCCTATGGTTTTGGACAATGTGACCTTGACCTTTGACCTAATGACCTCAAAATCAATAGGGGTCATCTGCTGGTCATGGCCAACCTAACTATCAATTTTCCTGACATTAGGCCCAAGCGTTCTTGAGTTATTGCCTGGAAACCATTTTACTGTTCCTGGTCACTGTGACCTTGACCTTTGACGTACTGACCTCAAAATCTATAGGGGTCATCTGCTGGTCATGACCAACCTCCCTATTAACTTTCGTGACCCTAGGCCTAAGCGTTCTTGAGTTATCATCCGGAAACTGTTTTACTGTTCAGGGTCACTGTGACCTTGACCTTTAACATACTGACCTCAAAATCAATAGGGATCATCTGCTGGCCATTACCAACCCCCCTATCAACTTTCATGATCCTAGGCCCAAGTGTTCTTTAGTTATTATCCGGATACTGTTTTACTATTCAGGGACACTGTGACCTTGACCTCTGAAATACAGACCTCAAAATCAATAGGGGTCATCTGCTGGTGATGACCAACCTCCCTATCAACTTTCATGATCCTAGGCCCAAACGTTCTTGAGTTATCATCCGGAAAGGGATTGGTCTACATTCCGACCGACCGACCGACATCTGCAAAACAATATACCCCTCCTTCTTCAAAGGGGGGCATAACTAGAAGTAGGAGTGAATGACTAGAAGTAGGAGTCCATGACTAGAAGTAGGAGTCCATAACTAATAGTAGGAGTCCATGACTAGTAGTAGGATTCCATGACTAGAAGTAGGATTCCATGACTAGAAGTAGGAGTCCATGACTAGAAGTAGGAGTCTATGACTAGAAGTAAGAGTCCATGACTGAGGCAAGGAGGAAGGCAAAGTCAGATAGACACGTCTTTAATTAATAAAAGGACAAGTTCATAAATATAAAAACCAGGAAAGCATTATTTCCAATCATTTCCTTTTTCTATGAAATAGATGTAAGTACATGGAGAACACATTCATCCTAAAATAATCCTAGTAACTTACTTGATTTGTATTCAGAGTATCCTGAGGTGTCCACTTTTGACAAAGCATGATGGTATCTTTTGGCCACATCAAAAAGTTGAGTGTTCACATATTCTGTAATAAGATAAATTATTTTCAAATGATGATTTGACTGCACATGTACCATCATCGTTAAAACAACAAATCTGTCGTGGAGAATACGTTAATCTGGCCTTACTTTTAAAAGGGGCTATCGAACTGTCTGAATTTTGTAAGGGTAGTATTTTCAAACTCTTGGCGGATGGCCACATTGAGTCATCTCAAAAAGAGTGCAAAGATAAAATTACATCTATAGAAAAATGGACCAATGCATTTATAATTCATGCTTCCATTTACCTTCAGACACATAGTGATAAAGTTCACGAGTTACTTCACTATATGTTTAACATACGGGACTGTGCAATGCGCAAAGGGGGCAACGGGTGGAGAATTTATGACGAACAATTTCGCCTCCGCCAGGCTATATGTCCGTCCCCATGGTCACAAACAAATAACGAACTTTGGTGGCGATGTATACAGGTCAAGGATAATCAGTCTGCGAATCAGTCAGTTATAAATCCTCTCAGGTACACGTGCCATGATTTTAACAGAGGTAGTTGTTTCTGGTCAAACTGTAAATATCCTCATATATGCGCAAAATGTTTTGCACCACATCCTGAGGTCACCTGTTCCCAGTCCGGTGCTTCAGGTCAAGGTCAAATGACAAGCCCTCAGGTTAATTTTCGTGGCAGGGGCTTTCGCCGACCGTTCAGAGGACCTAAACGAGGTCAACCAAGAAAACAGTAAAACTGTAAGCATTAACTCAACAAACAGCCCATCAGTTCAACAGCTCACCAATTTTGATATTTCTAATTTGGCAAAATCACCAGTAAAAGTGGAAGCCTTGAAACAATATGCACTCTTGTACGAAACCAGTGAATCTAAGTTTTTACTAGACGGTTTTACGAAAGGATTTTCCATTCAGTACACAGGTCCTCGCTTACCACGAGATTCAAATAATTTGCGTTCTGTTGCACTCAGTCCGGAAATAATAAAATCTCAAATTAATAAAGAGTTAGAAGCAGGAAGAATAGCTGGTCCATTTGTTCATCGCCCATTTCCTAATTTAATAGTTTTGCCGATAGGCTTAGTTCCTAAAAAAACACCTTGAGAATTCCGAATGATTCATCATTTGTCACATCCCCCTGGCGGCTCAGTTAATGACTTTATTGACCCAGATTTATGCTCTGTCCAATACACTAGCTTCGACAAGGCTGTTAAGTTAGTTCAAGATCTAGGACGAAATTGTAAACTTTTCAAGTCGGACATTAAAAGTGCATATCGTTTAATACCGATTCACTCCGATGATTTTGAATTACTGGGATTTTGCTATGATGGTCATTTTTATTTTGACAAAGCGCTCCCGTTTGGGGCATCAATAAGCTGCATAACTTTTGAAAGGTTTGCTAGGTTTCTTGAATTTTGTGTTAAATTAAAACTACAGTCAGATAGCTTGATACACTATTTGGATGACTTTCTAGGGGGAGACAAATCTGTTGAATCATGTACTCGTGCTTTAGAAATTTTTAAAAGTACAATGTCTGAACTTGGTGTGCCTTTAGCGCTCGACAAAACTGAAGGCCCTACAGAGGTTTTGATCTTTTTAGGCCTAGAACTAGATTCAAACCATATGACGGTAAAAATTCCTATAGCAAAAATGCAGGCGGTTATACAAAAAATCGAAGAAATTCTTTCACGAAATAAAACAACATCAAAGAAAATGCAGTCTCTCATTGGGTCATTAAACATTTGTTGCAGAGCCATAGTAGTGGGTAGGCCTTTTATACGCCGACTAATAAACTCAGTTTGTGGTCTCACGAAGCCTTTTCATTGCATTCGAATTAAAAAAGAGATACGGCTTGATTTGGCAATGTGGTTAGTTTTTCTAAAAAAATTTAACGGTATCTCTGTTTTTCATGACCGTTATTGGATCACGAACACCGATACAGAGTTATACACTGATAGCGCGGGTGGCAAGGGATTAGGCTTTGGTATATACTTCAAAGGCCATTGGTGTTCGGCAATGTGGCCAGACACGTGGCACACGTGCAGCATCACGTCAGATATAACAGTACTGGAATTGTTCCCGATTTTGGTAGCTATATTCATTTGGGGAAAGGATTTGATGAATAAAAAAATAAGATTTAACAGCGATAATATGGCTGTAGTTCACATTCTTAACAAGTTATCCTCTAAATCAGAACGAGTTATGTGCATTGTCAGGATATTAACGTTGAGATGTTTTAACTTGAATATTTTAATCAAAGCCTCTCATGTCCCGGGTTGTACCAATGAAATCTGCGACGCTTTATCTCGCTTTCAGTTGAACAAGTTCAGAGAATTAGCTCCAGACGCAGACGTCAGCCCCCATTTGATACCAACTTTTCTATGGGACATCTTCGATCTAGAGCTAGACAGCTGCTTCTGTCAGGGATTTCAATGAATGCGAGGCTAACATATAATACTGCCTTTCGGGCATTTGAAAATTTTAGGCGGTTATACAATCTTTCAGACAGTTGGCCTATACCAGAACAAAAAATCACTTTATTTATGGCTTATTGTTTCGAAAAAGGGTTGTCACCCAAGACAATCACGACGTATATAGCTGGGCTAAATTATTTTCACAAACTTTCTGGATATTATGATATAACACAGGTTTTCATTGTTAATAAATTACTAGGGGGTTGCCATAGGAACCGTATCACACATGATAACAGAGCCCCACTAACTCTGCCTATTTTGACATCTATTTGCAGAGTTCTAAGAGAAATATGCTTCAATGCGTATGAAACAAAACTGTTAACTTCACTCTTTACTTTAGCATACTTTGGATTGTTCAGGGTTAGCGAATTAGTTGTCTCCTTTAGGGGACAATTTGATTGGCCCATTAAACGATCAGATTTGTTCATGATTGATAACCAATATCTTACAATTCAACTTCGGCATAGTAAAACAAACCAAAGGGGAAAACCGACTGTGTTAAAAATACCCAGAGAATCTGGGCCTGTCTGTGCAGTGCAAGCATTAATAGATTTCTTGGCCGTAAGACCAAAAAATGAAGGAATATTATTTTGTCATCAAGAAGGCACCCCGGTTACCAGAACTCAATTTTCAGCCATTCTGTATAAATATCTGAGTAAAAATCAAATTACTGGTACATTTAAATCACATAGCTTTAGAATCGGTCGGGCTACAGACTTGGCAACTAAGGGTTATTCAGCGAGTGTAATTATGAAACTTGGTAGATGGAAATCTAATTGCTATAAAGTATACATCCGAAAGTAATTCTACAGTAAAGAGGTGTTTTCCCACTCTTAACTGTATCAGCGGACAACATTTTTCATAGTACATCGAAGTCAGTTCTTTCTGGTAGTTATTCCGTTTAAAGCGAATTTTCCACATTTAAGGTATTCTTGTCAATTCCATCTAATAACTATTTGTAGATGTGTGGGTCCTGGGAGATTCAATTCCGTTCTGGGCTGGTAAACGAGCAGCAGACACCGGTAAACCCAACCTTTCGTTACCCGATATAACTATAGCCTGGTGGGGAATAAGCTGACTTCGATGGACATCATTTCGCCATTCAGTACAGACTCCAGTATTACTGTCATCGCCACCAAGGGCTATCATCTTACATTTAGGTGGTAACGATTTGACAAGTTTATCTTCTATCGAGCTAAGGGAGTTAATAGAGACAGAAGTGAAATATTTACGCGATGCCTTCCCCGAGACAATTATCATTTGGGTAGATATTTTACCAAGGAGGGTCTGGAGGGGGGCCTGTAATGTCAAAGCTATTGACGTCAAACGCAAACAAATAAATAGATCGGGCTGGATTATTACAAGTCGGTCTGGCAGGAGTGATATAGTGAGCCCAGATATTGATACGGCTACTAATTTTTTCAGATCTGACGGGGTCCATTTAAAGGAGGTGGGGTTGGAGTTTTATCTGTACTATTTGAAATCTGCCATAATAAAAAATCTCTGTGCGTCTCAATAATAATTTTGGGGGATAAATTGAAATTTATTGTGGCGGTAAAATTCTTATTGGCCGGAAGGTGACCAGGCGTTGCAGTTTCTATGAAGTAAATTTAACAAGTTATCGTTATTTACAATTTCAAATTTCGCTTACTTCGGAATATGGGCGTGACTTCTCTCCTCGATGGCATTCTATTTTGCGTTCAAGAGGAGACATGGCCGTCCGTATTCCGATTTTTCTATCTTATTTCGCAGGTCACTACTTTATGTAAGCTGTTATTGTTACTCTGAGTCACCAGGTTATTTCAATGGTTGTCAACTGGACTGTTGCTTCCGGTTACTTGTTTACTTATTGTTGTCGACCCGAATGTTGCTTCGGGTCACTAAGTAGTGGTAAACTCGAATGTTGCTTCGGGTTTGTTTGTAGTCTGTCGTTGACCTGAGTGTTGCTTCGGGTCACTAGGTCTGGCCCATGTAGTTTTGGTAAGGCCTAGTCGACGTGTTTGCTGCCAGTAACGCATTACAGGTTCTATCGGCATACCTCGTATCGAGCTGGTAGTGTGATTATGGGTCCTTTGCTTTCAAGGTTGGTACTGATTCACGGTACGGTCAACTTGGAAGCTGGGGTCTATGATTGCACGATCAGTGGGACTCTTTTGGTAATGCGACGCGTAGCAATTAATGCCATTAGTAATATTTTCAAAGGTGACTCGGCGACCGGGATCCTTTTGGCAATTTCACTTGTAATGTTTGACACGCTTGGTCCCTTCCGGTCGATGAGCTAGCTACCAAATTTGAGCGGCCGACACAACCAAACTTATTAATTTGAAATGATATGAATATACATGTAATTCGTAAGCAATATTTCAAGGTTTTATTATCACGTACCTATATCTATTTGAATATATTGTCGGTACAGATTGGTGACATGTTTAATAAATTTAGAGAAGGCTGTATGTATTGTTTTTTATTTCGAGTAATATCAAATAAGATAAATTATTTTCAATTAAAAATAATTTGATTTATTTATTCAAGAAATACTTGTTATGCTTGTTGCCATGGTCACACGGTTATCTCTCGGTCTTTTCTTATAACTGGTTCCCGTCTTTCTGACTGATACGAATTACATATAATTACTGAGCCGAGAACAATCTTAACGGCTTATAAAAGCAAAAAACACGTGCAGCCTTTCTCACTTACGTCGTAGTCTACCTGTAAAGAACATCGAACTTACAACTTTTCCCCGCCCGCCTCAGCCCGCAAAAGCTTTCATATTTTTGATTACTAAGATTGTTTCACCTATACTATACCATGTGATAACTATTTTTGGTCAGGAATTGCTGTTGGTTGTATATATTTTCAGGATAACACATTACAAATTTCTGTTGTATCTGCTGAATTCTGACGGTGTCACCAACTCATGTACCCAGAGCCATAAGACGAATGCAATTCAGATGTGAAAACAGTATATTGTTATGAAGACTGTGATTTTATCAAATAGACGGTAGCAGGCGCCTTAGCGGTACCTGGAATTAATGCTGATGTGAACAATCATTTGTAATATACTTATTTAGTGTGGACACTGATTTATTGGATGTGATTTGTCAGTTAATGATCATAGTGCTCGGGTATTTGTTTGTTCTTATTACACATTTTATGTGCATTTATATCGTGTGACAGTTTGTGCTAGCTTAATGGGACAATTATTTGACATTACATGTATACTAAGCAGCATAAGTCTGGACATTTAGTGCATTTACTTTATGAAGACGTAATTCTATGCCTAAATAATATAAATGTATGTATATAAAGAGTCAGACAGTCTATTTTAAGGTTTCATTCATATATGTCGCTCTATTATTATGTTGTATATTACGGTAAAATTCTTATTGGCCGGAAGGTGACCAGGCGTTGCAGTTTCTATGAAGTAAATTTAACAAGTTATCGTTATTTACAATTTCAAATTTCGCTTACTTCGGAATATGGGCGTGACTTCTCTCCTCGATGGCATTCTATTTTGCGTTCAAGAGGAGACATGGCCGTCCGTATTCCGATTTTTCTATCTTATTTCGCAGGTCACTACTTTATGTAAGCTGTTATTGTTACTCTGAGTCACCAGGTTATTTCAATGGTTGTCAACTGGACTGTTGCTTCCGGTTACTTGTTTACTTATTGTTGTCGACCAGAATGTTGCTTCGGGTCACTAAGTAGTGGTAAACTCGAATGTTGCTTCGGGTTTGTTTGTAGTCTGTCGTTGACCTGAATGTTGCTTCGGGTCACTAGGTCTGGCCCATGTAGTTTGGTAAGGCCTAGTCGACGTGTTTGCTGCCAGTAACGCATTACAGGTTCTACCGGCATACCTCGTATCGAGCTGGTAGTGTGATTATGGGTCCTTTGCTTTCTAGGTTGGTACCGATTCACGGTACGGTCAACTTGGAAGCTGGGGTCTATGATTGCACGATCAGTGGGACTCTTTTGGTAATGCGACGCGTAGCAATTAAAGCCATTAGTAATATTTTCAAAGGTGACTCGGCGACCGGGATCCTTTTGGCAATTTCACTTGTAATGTTTGACACGCTTGGTCCCTTCCGGTCGATGAGCTAGCTACCAAATTTGAGCGGCCGACACAACCAAACTTATTAATTTGAAATGATATGAATATATATATGTAATTCGTAAGCAATATTTCAAGGTTTTATTATCACATACCTATATCTATTTGAATATATTGTCAGTACAGATTGGTGACATGTTTAATAAATTTAGAGAAGGCTGTATGTATTGTTTTTTATTTCGAGTAATATCAAATAAATTAGCAATAATCTGTGTTAAATCATAAATGCAAAGCAAACAAGAAGCTGCGTTCAATAAACGCCGCCAGCAGTAACGACCTGTTTGTAGACAGTGGCTGAAGGGAAAGTTTCTGGAAACCTGTTCTACAGTAACATACCAGCAAGTGCAGCAGTAACGACCTGTTTGTAGACAGTGGCTGAAGGGAAAGTTTCTGGAAACCTGTTCTACAGTAACATACCAGCAAGTGCAGCAGTAAGGACCTGTTTGTAGACAGTGGCTGAAGGGAAGGTTTCTGGAATAATAACTTGTCTCAGTACAGTCTGCAACCTTTCAGTCTCTGACCTACTTGGAAATCTAAATTCTGTCTGGCTTACACCTGGTCCCTAAAATTAAATACAATAACCTATTTGCATCTTAAAAACATTTTTAACAGTATTAACTTCTTTGAATTCTATTTAACACAGTGAAATGTTTGTATGCTATCTGATAATATTTCTGGTGAAAACATCTTTTAAGCATAATCTTTAATTCACTGGCGCCATGACATGAAAGCCAAGTACAGTACCTAAAGACTAATATAAGAAACTAGATGTGTGTCTATGGGACTCTCTAAGATTTGCATTAGGACTGACAGACAGACATACAAAAGGGCAAATCCTTTGTCTCCCAAAAAAATTGACTATTATAGCAAATCAAGGCAATATCCAAAACAAGAGGACCATGATGGTCCTGAATCGCTCACCTGTCCCCACATGAGCTGAGTATGACATCGTTTTTTCTATTATTTGACATAGTGACCTAGTTTTTGAGCTGATGTGACCTAGTTCTGAACTTGACCTAGATATCATCAAGATAAAAATTCTGACCAATTTTCATGAAGATCCATTGAAAAATATGGCCTCTAGAGAGGTCACATGGTTTTTCTATTATTTGACATAATGACCTAGTTTTTGAAGGCATGTGACCCAGTTTTGTACTTGACCTAGATATCATCAAGGTGAACATTCTCACCAATTTTCATGAAGATCTCATGAAAAATATGGCCTCCAGAGAGGTCACAAGGTTTTTCTATTTTTAGACCTACTGACCTAGTTTTTGACCGCACGTGACCCAGTTTCAAACCTGATCTAGATATCATCAAGGTGAACATTCTCACCAATTTTCATGAAGATCCCATGAAAAATATGGCCTCTACAGAGGTCACAAGGTTTTTCTATTATTTGACCTACTGACCTAGTTTTTGACCGCACGTGACCCAGTTTCAAACCTGACCTAGATATCATTAAAATGAACATTCTAATTTTCATGCAGATCCCATGAAAAATATGACCTCTAGAGAGGTCACAAGGTTTTTCTATTATTTGACCTAATGACCTAGTTTTGGACCGCACGTGACCCAGTTTCAAACTTGACCTAGATATCATCAAGATGAACATTCTGACCAATTTTCATGAAGATCCATTGAAAAATATGGCCTCTAGGGAGATCACAAGGATTTTCTATTTTTAGACTTACAGACCTAGTTTTGGACCTCACATAAACCAGTTTCAAACTTGACCTAGATATCATCAAGATGAACATTCTGACCAATTTTCATGCAGATTCCATGAAAAATATGGCCTCTACAGAGGTCACAAGGTTTTTCTATTATTTGACCTACTGACCTAGTTTTGGACCGGACGTGACCCAGTTTCAAATCTCACCTAGATATCATCAAGGTGAACATTCTGACCAATTTTCATGAAGATCTCATGAAAAATATGGCCTCCAGAGAGGTCACAAGGTTTTTCTATTTTTAGAACTACTGACCTAGTTTTTGACCGCACGTGACCCAGTTTCAAACTTGTTCTAGATATCATCAAGATTAACATTCTGACCAATTTTCATGCAGATCCCATGAAAAATATGGCCTCTACAGAGGTCACAAGGTTTTTCTATTATTTGACCTACTGACCTAGTTTTGGACCGGACGTGACCCAGTTTCGAACTTGACCTAGATATCATCAAGATGAACATTCTGACCAATTTTCATGCAGATCCCATGAAAAATATGACCTCTAGAGAGGTCACAAGGTTTTTCTATTATTTGACCTACTGACCTAGTTTTTGATCGCAGTTGACCCAGTTTCGAACTTGACCTAGATATCATCAAGGTGAACATTCTCACCAATTTTCATAAAGATCTGTTGAAAAATATGGCCTCTAGAGAGGTCACAAGGATTTTCTATTATTTGGCCTACTGACCTAGTTTTTGACCACATGTGACCCAGTTTCGAACTTGACCTAGATATCATCAAGATGAACATTCTCATCAACTTTCATAAAGATCCTACGAAAAAAGTGACCTCTAGAGTGGTCACAAGCAAAAGTTTACGCATGCACGGGCGCCGGACGCTGCGCGATCACAAAAGCTCACCTTGTCCCTATGTGATAGGTGAGCTAAAAAGTGTAGGTTTGCATTAGGCACATTTTTACATTAAAGATGCATTTAAAACATAGCTATTATTTCAAAGCAAACATTTGCTGAAAGGATATGGGAAAGTGTTAGTATAATCATCATGTACCTGCTGGTCAGGAACTTTTCTGTCAACAGTGTGTCTGCGAGGCACACAAGGAGAAGAGATTGTTCTGTTAACAATAGGTGTTCTTGTCAAGGAAGGTGGCTTAAAACTGAAAGAAGAAGAAAAGAAAAATATTGAAATTCATTAATAGTGATGCAAATCCTTGTTCCATAATTTGGTATGTAATACAATTAATTGATCAATGAAACACATTCAAGAAGCATCCCTATAACATATTATAGTTATTAAAGTTTGAAAACATTAATTATGCACTTTTAAAAGATGTATAGATGCTTTTCAAAAATACAAGTATGTTTGGGGCAACCAAACCTGATGTTTAAAATATATTTATTTACTCTATTCTACGTACCTTTTGTTTGATGTAATATTTGGTAACTTCCCTTCTTGAAATCTCTTTAGATTGCATATTTCATCTTCTGTTGTCTCTTTGCAATCTTTCCTACCAAGATTTGGTATAAGATTTTTCTCCCCTGGATTGAATGATTGTTTTACATTGTAATGCAGGTCTGGACTTTGTTTTGGACTCTTGAATTTCCATTTCTGTTGAACTGAACCACTGTCACTTTCTAAATATGGAGACATTGTTTTTGATTCCTTATCATTTTTATTTTTTAAATTTATACCGTTTTCTGGATGACTCTTCTCTTTTGTCTGAGCTAAAAGTCTAAGGCACTTAAATGTAGGTTTCACTTTTTCTGAAATTTTAGCTTCTTTCTGTTGAGGCTTAGTCTCATTTCCAGTAGTAGATTGTAAATGACTGCCTGATTTTATGGGTGGCTTCCAACCAATTCTCATAGTATGAGTATTCCTGGTATGTTGATCAGACTGAGTAGCACATAAAATATTACTATCAAATGAGAACGACAAGTCCAAAGATTCATCTAAGGAAAAACTAACCAAATCATTTTCATTTTTTCCTGTCTTTGTACCTACAGTCACATCTACATCTTTATTTCTATCAAATCCCAGTGAACCAGACATACTTTCAGAAATAAACAAAGGAGATTCTTCTTTTTGGTTAACATCTTCCTTATCGTTCCTGGTAAGAGCACCATTGGATGTTTGTTCTAAATGTTTGACTCCAGTTTCAGATACTTCATCAAGTTTCTGTGAATCCTCTAACTTTCTGTTTAACATTCCACTATCTACATCTACACTTTCAAACTCGGCACTGAATTCATTATCTGACGGAACTAGGGCTTCATTTTCAAGACCAATTTTCATCCTCTTGCAATCATTTAAATTCACTTTCACACTGCTTTCTACATTTGCACTTCCTGTCACTTCAGCAATGCTGCTGTATTGGTCAAGAGATATTCCATTTTCAGCAGTGGCTAAAATATCACTGTTTTCCTTTAAGTTACTGTCTCCACCAGTAACAATGGTATCAACAGATTCTGTCATTTCTACTTCCGGAACCTGCTGTTCGGTCTCTCTGGTCTTACTTTTTACATTTTCTTTCAGTTCCTCTATTTCAAAATTACTGTCAGCTAGCAAATCCTCAAAGGAATCCACTGATGAAAACATATCTGAATCAAAATTATTTACATATTTTTCATTTACAATGCAATCTTTATTTACTTTATCATCAAAGGCTTTACTTTCATCTATTTTAATTCTTTGAACTGTTTGTATTGCTGTGTTGTTATCATTCTGAATAAACTCTCTGGATTTAGTTTCATCTGGCTGTGTACTTGAAGTGTTAAGGACATTGCCATTTGATAAACTATTACCACTACCAATGTCGGTCTGCAGACTATCTAGGCCGGTAATCACTGACTCTGAAACTATCTTTTGATCATTTCTTGTCTCTACAGCAGACTGAAAGCATACTCTTTGTGTATTGTACAAGCCTGGTGAGCTTTTCAATGTAACAAAATCTTTTCTTAATTTTCTTGTATTTTCTACCGTTTTAGTCAACTTGTTCATATCAATGTCACAATCATCACTGGTCTGACTGGCCACAAAATTTTGCCATTTAGAGTTCAAGGAATCATATTCTCTATCCGATTCTGGTGTTTGTTGACTAATATCATCAATAATTTCAGATCTTATCCTTTCTCTGGCAGGTTCTAATGATGATTCTGGTGATTTCTCCTGCCCATGAAGAAAATATTCATCAGAGGATTGTGAAAACTGTGAATGAAAGTTACTTGGTTCTGTAAAATATGGCTGCCGCATCATACTCCCACAAGCTCTTGAAATGTTTCTGTAAGCCTGGAAATTCTGATCTGGCAACGAGTCAAGTGAGGTACTTATTCCACCATGTCTTATGTCGGCACTATTCATACATCTGTCAAACTGAGTTAGTGTTTCTGGCATGCTAACTGGGCTTGATTCTCTACTGGATTTACATGTATTTGAATGTTCATTTTCACTGTAATGAAACTGGTTTTGATTGTCATGCTGATACATGAGTCTTGGTTTGTACAATTTGCTGTAGATTTCCTCCTCATCTGTCAATATAATATACTAAGAATTGAGATGTATACTTGATTTTGTTTTGTTTTGGGTTTATCGCCGTTTTTCAACAGTATTTCAGTCATGTAACAGCGGGCAGTTAACCTAACCAGTGTGCCTGGATTCTGAACCAGTACAAACCTGTTCTCCACAAGTAACTGCCAACTTCCCCACATGAATCAGAGGTGGAGGACTAATGATTTCAGACACAATGTCGTTTATCAAATAGTCACGGAGAACATACGCCCCGCCGAGGATCGAATTCACGACCCCGTGATCCGTAGACCAACGCTCTTACCTACTGAGCTAAGCGGGCGGGCTGATGTATACTTGAAGTTATTTTACTGAATTCTGTGTAAATGATTCTGTTATTCAGAAGATTTGTCTGACAAGAGTTAAATGCTACCTTAAACAATATTTCAATTTGTTTGTGATAAGTTAATTTTAACAGTAGTCCTAAATGTTGCATGAATACTGAATTGTTTACCATAACTGAAGAAGTCCACATATGAATCTGAGATGGACAAATGATTTCAGTAGCTACATTCTGTCAAATCATCACAAATTAACCCTTAACCTGCTAAATTTCTATAATGAACTTGTCCATCTTTCAGTTTGGACAGAACCATTAACTGTCTAAAGGGATGCTTACTAAAAGGATACTGACTGAGTGGCAAACAGTGCAGATCTTGTCAACTTTGTATTTTGTGGAACCATTTGAATATGTATTATATTATCATAATAAGTTAGTACCTGACCAAGTCCACACATTGAGTGTTTAAAGAGATAACGCAATTTTTACCAGGCTGATCATGATCTACACTGGTCGTAAAAACAGAATCAATAGTGTCCAGCATGATAAGGGTTAAATTAGCCTCTCCAGGGGATCAAACTCGCAACCTATTTACAGTCTTGGTCTCTCTATGTACTGAGCAAACAATATGTACACAAAGGGTTCCATAGAATACAAACAAGGAAATATAGGTGTAAAGGTGTAAACAGGCATAATAACTTAGTAAGTTAGTACCTGATCAACTCCACATATTGAGTGCTTAAAAAGAGATAACGCAATGTTTCCGTGACCTTACAATTTAAAAGTGTAATATATATAGCTTTCAAAGGACTGTTTACATGCAGGATATTACTGTCCATAAATTCAGCCTTTCCCAAAGAACTTGTATCCATGTAAATCATGTTAAGATTTATAATCTTATCATTTATTATTTATCAAAAGATATACTGATCACTCGTGTTGCTAGTCGTGACACTTGCTAACAGTGAGTAACAGCACTATAAAACATGACAGAAAGGTATCATAAATAGAAAACCTACCTATATTCTGTGAAGCTGGTCTCTTCATACTACACTGAGTATCCTGATTTGTAAAATCATTATAGTCTTGGCTAAATACAGTACTTGACTCATCTTCAAACACCTATTGATACAAATTATCCAACTTAAACATTGTTATACAAACAAATGCTAACAAGTCACATCTTTATTGAAATTTTCAGATTGAGAATTTTCTGACACTGAATATTTCTTTTTCATACCCAAGCAAGTAATTATAATTGTTCAACATGTTAATTTTAACCATTGCCTTCCTAAAAGTAGAATGTAAAACTAGCAAATTGTTTGCTTTTCAAATTCATTTTGGACAATAAACTGATTCAATAAACATTGTGCAAAGGCAAAAACTAGTTCAACAAAACTGATATGTACTCACTTTATCTGCTTTACATATTTGAGGTTTGCTATTCTGCCAGTCAATGTAGAAACTTGGTGAGGACTGCTTGCTTAAATCTGTAAATCAAACATTTATTTTTCATTCAATGTGGTTGCATTTCAAGCTATAAATATCTGCATGTGTTACAAGCAAGGCTTCAAAAATTCCTTGTTTCTCAGTTATGCTCTGATTTTTAGCTTTTTCAGATCACATACACTCGAAACCCGTTATAATGCTACTTGATATACCACGGTATTCGTTATAACGCGACAGGCTCTTGGCTCCGGAATTTTCGGGGCTAAAAAAACCCCAAAAGAAACGAGTCCGCGTATATGTTATTTAATTTGATCATAACCAGCGTTAAAACTACATGTACCTGTACTTTTTTAACACCTTTGCCATGACAACTGTGACAAAAATCAATAATTGTCTGCTAGCTTACTTATTTGCATATCGCCTTTGTTAAAGTTTGAATACATGTAGACATGTGACAATTAGTCAATCAGTACCGTGTCAAAATTAGATTGTTTGCATAACAAGCGTGTAACATTGGTCAGTCAACTATCAAACCGTTTACGTTTGCACCAATTAAGCGGATGACATGAACATTTGAGTGAATAAAAAAATCAAACAGGCCCAGTTTTGTAAAAAAAATGCAGTGGTTTTTCGTAATCATCACACTTAGTTCATCGGAATTAACGAAGATTCGACGCACTGAAAGCCACATTGAGAATGTTCTCCCTTTTTAATATCATATATTAAGTATGGTCATTTAACAATTTTCTATCTTATTTATCGATTTTCTTCATGTATTCAAAATTAATTTTTTTAAGACTGTCTGCGTTTTTTCTCTTTTAGTTACATAAACCCCCAGTGCAATTGCATTGTATATGTAATTCTCACGACCGCGCACTCCTCACACAGCGTTATATATGTTTACCTCCGGGATACACAATTCCAACTTTCTTTTAGAATCACGACAAAATGAGAAGATAACACAGCGTTATAATTCTTTTAATGTATTTTTCAGTAGCATTTAAGGTAAATAAATGTCCCGTTCATTTGATTCTTATTTCTTATTAACATTAACAGCATCCAAAATACATCTAATACAATACCGGTGGGTGGGGTATTGCATATACTGCTGATACAATCAACCTGCGTTATAAATTTAACCCCGCTAGATCCGCGGGTCTCAAACCTTGGACCCCGACGACAGCGTTATAACAGGGTCCCAGTGTACTTATCTCTATAGCATACACAAATTCAGTATTACATATCAATACGGAATGGTGGCAGCAAGTCATATCGTTTGTCATTTAATTTCAAAATTATTGAAGCCCTGGTTTAGAGTATAAAAAATCTTGGTTTTGTTAAATCTGATTTTTTTAACAGTATCTTTGTACTATAATAGAGTCTATTAATCTAATCTGAATATTCTGCAAAAATAATGAACAACTTCTCTACATGAGAAACAAAGCCAGATGTAATATCTTTCATAAAGTTCACTGGCATTTCAGAATTAAAAACAGTTTGTTATTTTTCAATGTCTGGTATATATCTACATTACACAATGTGAAAATGAAGACCCTAAATCTGAACAGGTAGGGGACATAAAATTACACTCAGGTGTTTCTGAATATAGAAAGTATCAATATTTCTATGACAGTTTCACCTGAATCAGAAAGCTGTTGAAATGGTGACTGGTGTTTGTTATATACTTGATCTTCAGTTGGACTGTCACTGGCTGTATGAAATGCTGTTTTGTATGGACTAGAAGCTTTTCTGTTCTCTGGGTGATTATGGTGCATTCGCATCACCACAGCTGATGATACACCTTGTGTACAATAACTTCCCAGCCTACAGTCAATCTATAAGAAAAAATAATTACACACGAAACGTAATCAGCAAACAAAAAGTTGCTCATCTTTTAATAAAATAACTCTCAAAATATGAGTTTACCAATTGTCTGCTAATTTTTATGCATTTAAAACTTAAAAAGTATTTCAATATCAAATTTGAACAATTGCTCAAACATTAATGAACATGAATCCTTATAAAATAAGGTCATTTCTCACTAATTAATTTGTTTGCATAAAATGTTTACATTACCTGAGAAGACATAATATTATGTTACTGAATGATCAATCTTTCTCATGTAAGATTCCTGAACAACGCAAGTGATGATTCAATGAAACATAATGTAATAAACTTACAGAATCTACATCATGTTCTGGCTGATTCTACAGTGTACGAAATTCAGATTTGAATCCACTAGCCAGTTCGGGCTACCAGGTAAGAAATTTTCCAAGCCCGACACCAATTTCACTAGCTTGAACTTTAAAACCTTAAAATACTTAATTTTTGCACCATATAACATTTTGTTTTACAGACATCTCTATACATGTTCGAAGAAATAAAAAAGACATACAGTACATGTTTGTCATGTTTTCGAAAAATTTTAACTCTAAATACTCCAGTCCAGATCAGCATCGCCAGAGTCCAAAAGCATCGGACATGACACTCCTTGCCAAATGGAATATAAATTGTAACGCCGAATTTTTAGGATCCGCACTCACCAATTACTGCTACTCGGACTGTTGACAATTTGCAAGATGTAAAAATGAGTGCTGAATACACACATACACACAAGCTGATAGCATAATTTAAGCTCCGCCTACTGCAGGTACTTGTGAGATTTTCGCGAGAAGTGTGAAAGCTAATCAAATTATCCGTTACACTAGTGGTGATTGTATTCAGCCAATTAGCGCTGCGGTTACACTTTGCGTTTGTCAACACGTGAGAGTGCAAGAAAACCAACAATTCAATAAGCATTCCTCAGTCTGGACGATGCATGATGCCTTCTTAGTGTTTATTAATGGAGATCATATGAAATCACGAGGCTATACTCATTTAGCATGATTTTTTAAACAAATTAGGAAAATTCGGTAACCTGGTCAGGCTTGTATCTGCGGAAAATCAGTAGCCCTAGCTAAAATTTGGTAGCCACAGGCTATCGGACTACCACGAATTTCGAACACTGATTCTTAATTCTTAAGATTTCCCACATTTTTTTACCCACCTGTGTCTTTTCTCTAGCATGTCCCTGTTTAAGTATATTTGTATGAGGGGGAACTGTCCCAGGTATATCATGTAAGTTAACGAAAGGATCCTCAGAATCCAGCTTCTCCGAGTCTGAAAGAAGCATAATTTTATCTGTAGAAAATTGTGAAAATTAATACAACAGGGCTATGATGACCCTAATATCACTCAGAAGACTATCATACCCAAAACAGGTTTAACAAGAAACAGGTTTGCCAAATCACTTTCAAAACTGGCTGCAGATTCAGACAAGATTTTCAAAGTCATCCATAGAGCAATATATGGAAAACTAGACCACCCCTGGCAGCCATGGAATTTTTGACAAATCGAGAAGGCTTTTATAAATCTTACTTTACAGTTACCTAAGGAACAGTCCTGTTAAAAGTTTTTCAAAAACAGACTAGTGGTTCAACAGAAGGCATCTGAAGGTTTTTTTATTGTTAGCTCTGATGGCAATGATTTTGACAAATAGGAATATTATGACAAGAAGGTCACTGACCTGTTTACAAGGCTTCAAGTGTGTTTGTATAATGTAATGGTACAAGTACAGTGCAAGGTTTCTTCTATGTTAGCCCGAATTATAAACATGTCACATACATTTTTGAACCCAGGGCAATAATTTGAACAATTATATGGTAGACAGTACAACTCTGACATCACATGCCAAATAATAAGGCTCTAGCTATTATTGATTCAGAGAAGATTTTCAAAGTTTCTTATATATAGCCCTATAGTAAGTACATGTCACACAAAGGGACATGGCCATTTTGAACTCAAGGCAATAATTTGGACAAGTATGGTAGAGAATCAAACCCTTATATCACATGCCAAATATCAAAGCTCTAGAGAACAAGAGCTGTCACTAATGGTGACAAATGCCCCCGCAGCGCCTTGACCTTTGACCTGGTGACCCCAAAGTCAGTAGGGGTTGTGTACTCAATAAGTACTATCAGCATGTGAAGTTTAAAGGTCCTGGGTGCAGTGGTTCGCGAGCAAAGTGCCTTCATGCAAAAAGATAACATTAGCTCCTGTGACCTTGACCTTTGACCTGGTGACCCCAAAGTCAGTAGGAGTCATGTATTCAATATGTACTATCAGCATGTGAAGTTCGAGGTCCTGGGTGCAGTGGTTCGTGAGTAAAGTGCCTTCACGCAAAATGTTAACATTGACCCTGTGACTTTGACCCTTGACCTGGTGACCCAAGTCAGTAGGGGTCCTGTACTCAATAAGTACTATCTGCATGAGAAGGTTGAAGGTCCTGGGTGCAGTGGTTCGCGAGTAAAGTGCCTTCATGCAAAAAGTTGGTAACATTGGCCCCTTCGACCTTGACCTTTGACCTGGTGACCCCAAAGTCAGTAGAGGTCGTGTACTTAATAAGTACTATCAGCATGTGAAGTTTGAAGATCCTGGGTGCAGTGGTTCGCGAGTAAAGTGCCTTCATGCAAAAAGTTAACACTGGCCCCTGTGACCTTGACCTTTGATCTGGTGACCCCAAAGTCAGTAGGGGTCATGTACTCAATAAGTACTATCAGCTTGTGAAGTTTGAAGGTCCTGGGTGCAGTGGTTTGTGAGTAAAGTGCATTCATGCAAAAAGTTAACATTGTGACCAATGAACTAACTAACAAACGAATGGATGGACAGTTGAAAACTAATATGCCTCCCTTCGGGGGCATAATAATAGAACAAGAGGGTCATAATGACCCTGGATCGCTCACCTGAGTAATATGAACTACATTTTTCAAAGATCAAACTGATGATAAAATATAAAGAAGTCAGTAGGTCAAATTCATGGTGAATGAAATTCAGTTTTACAATTGGTGTGCAAAACTGCAGGGGTGTAAAATTCCACTTGCCCGCTCGCATTGGCGAGTTAAAGTCTGGATAGGACGAGTGGACCTCACTGTATACTCGACCGATCGGGCGAGTGGTTTTTACGTCGTAGCTTTAATGAAATTCAGAAATTACATCTCGAAAAACGTCAACAAACTTTGAGATGGTTCAGTTGCTACTTTGATTGACTGGAATTTACCCGCGAATCTTAAAGATATCAAAAAGTTATGCTGGTAATTTTCCATTCCGAGAGCACGTGTGACCTATCTTAATATTTAATTTACATCGCAGTTACTTTTGTTTATCGACACGTACACAAAAAACGCGCGTAGTGCATTCATTTTTTGATATTATCGCTTCAGTTTTTCAACACCGCTTGAGAAGTAATACAATTTGAATTCTATTAAGATTTCAATAAAATATCGACGGAAATGTAAGCAAATTTGTATAGAAACGGTCAAATATTCATATAATCATTTCTTAAATTTCAAACAGCGCGATCTTAATTACTTATTTCTTTCCAAGAGAAAATAAGTGATACATACTATAGGCATAAAATTAAGACTTTTGACCAGAAAGAACAAAAAACAGAATAAAAAAATCTTAAATAATGAAAAAGGTGCAGTAATTTAAATATATTGAGTAAAACGATTTTTTTTGGTAAAAAGGTTTCTGTTAGTACGGCAGAATAGGTTACGTGACCTCTTGGACGTAAATAGAAATATGGATTTAAAATAAAACAAAATGATGTTGCGGTTTTTAATAAGTTTTAAATGAATCTTTGTATAATTTATAATGTATTTTTTTGATAAAATACTTAAACGATAATGTAAATTCCTTGAGGGCAAATAGTCTTAGTGGTAGGATTTCCACTATTTTCGTTTGAGACATTTACTTGTTAGTTTATACGCGGTATTGCACATTCGCTGTTAATAACAAATTAAGGAAGAAACTTTCTTATTAATTTCTGCTTCTAATCAATTTAAAGAATCGAGGCGGTACGATCAGACAGTGATGTGTCACATGGCACAGAAACTGTAATATGATGTAATGCCATGACAATCTCGTGCAACAATACCGCTTTGATCTCCACTTCAGATGTCAAACCGACTCACTTCTTTTAACTCTTTGAGAGGATGTTAACTGATGATGAAAACAAGGCCAATTACTTAGTTTATCAACAGAATAATTACCGACGATCATCAACTTTTTTTTTCACTTTCAAGACGGGTAGGTGGATGATGACTATTGTGTCCATATTTAAGGACACTTTTCAAAATAATTATTTTACGGGAAATAAGTCTTGAGAAAACGAAAATAACTGATATTTGATACTTTCCCGACACTGGGAAACTACGGTAGGGGTTAGACTGTGATTATTATTACTATCGATGCAGATATTATGGGGAGCAACTTGATGGTGGAGATGACAAAATTAATGAAAGAAAAAGAAAAATGCCTGGTGTGAAAGGGAAATTTAAGAGTAACAAAAATGAATAATCAAAAAGGAAACGTAGTGTACCACCTATGTGTTATATTTGAAATTTGCTTGTTGTGCATAAATACTCCTTCCATAAAACGTGACAGTATTAAAAATGTCAATTATAAGGGCGAGTAGATTTTACTAGCTACTAGTCCTGCATGGTGAGTGGTGTGAAAAAGAATTTTACATCCCTGAACTGTGTATCAGGGCTCCGGAAATTTTGATAACTCAATCGGTCCGAAACGAAAATCCTGACATCGGCGCTACCCCACCCACCGCATTCCCAATATTACATATTTTGTAAAACGTGATAGGGTAAAGAAATAAGCATGTCATGCATTAAAACTGAGTTACCAGTCACCGCGCGTTACCATACAATGAAGACAGTTATTCAGTGTTATGTGTGATCGTTACTTTGTTTAAATTTCGATGTTTTTCCGAGATAATACGAGGCATTGACACCGTGTGCGTAACTAGTCTAAAAGCCAACGCACGTGACTTCATTACCGTATACACGGCAGATACTTTGTGATGTTTTCTCATTCTCTGACAGAATTCTATAAAATACAATGCGTCAAAATGAGTTACACGACACATATTCTCTGCTAAACAGCCACAGTATTTAAAGAATACTCTGCCGCGGACCGAATGTGTACGTTATTTGAACGCTGAGATGGAATTTCCCGCATGTATAGTACCAAAACGTCACGCGGGTTGGCCACGGCTTTTTCATTTCACTTACGTTGTACTTCAATAAGCAACTACATTTTATAAAGTTATATGTTCTCTTCTGATGTAAACAAAATTTCATTTTGAAACGTTTTTTAAAAGACCGATTTGATAAACAGTGCCACTCCGGTTTTCTTTATCATTCGTGGTTGCCCGTTCATTTTTTTCTTTTTTGTACAGTCGGGTTGCAAAGACGATTTTCTGCATTTGTTTCAACTGGAGCCCCAACAAATGAATCATGTAATTTTTTCAAATCAAGTAATTATAAAAATTATTTTTATCGGTTTTCCGTGTGATGTCTCATTAAATCAAAGACCTATAATGTACAATTATAGCTCTTTGATTAAATGCAGCGACCATTTGTTTGTTACCGTGATCAAACATAGCCTTTTGAAATAAACCATCCGTCGGATTCTAAATAAAAGAAGTGGATCCCCGTCGAAATGATTTGGATCCAGTCAGAAACGTTAGGAAACCAGTCAAAAATGTTTAATACACCGCAGTCGGCTGTCTGCAAACATTAAAGGATGTGCCGCGCGAGCATTGATTGCGTCACGCGCTAATTACGGACCGATTATCAAAGTGACAATCAGACCGATTGACACTTTTATTGATTATCTGAAGGTGCGACCAACAATTTCCTACTTGGCAGGTGATCGTGTATCGAGATATAAGACCGAAATTTATACTTTTCTCCATTTTTACGGGACCGATTTTTTTCGTTTTTTCACTTCACGAATCGGTCTGAAAAGTCAAAAATCGGTCCAAAACCGACAAACCGGCAAATTTCCGAAGCCCTGCTGTGTATGTCATCAAAATTTCAAGGCTGTATCTTAAAAAAAAAAAAAAAAGTAGGTCAGTAGGTCAAGGTCACAGTCAAGTGACATCACATTACTTGGGGTCATCAGGTAATTATAATTAAACAGTCTTGGAAATAGACATTTACGGATTAAGTCTACGTGGACTGTGAACACCTAGGACGATCGATTTTTAAAGGGGACCGTCTCAACATAATAATTTTAATTTATGTTTGGTAGGAAAACATTTCTATAATGATGGTAAGGTCTGGCTTAATATGTCACTGCACAGGATAATACTTGGATTTGTCTGTCCGTCCGTCTGTTCGCCAGAGAAATGTTTTGTTACACATATCGCAAAAAGTATTTGATCTAGCGTCATAACACTTTCCTGAAATGTTCTTCAATATTATAAGTTGCGCATCTGCGACAAAGTTGAAAAGATGAGCTAGTCTGATTGCAATGTATCCGTATTCCATCGTCGTCGTCGTCCAACATACAAAAATCTAAACTGGGTCAGTTGGGATCAAAATGTAGGTCAGCAGGTAAAACATTGTAAAAACTGTAGAAAACGTAATATCTTGCGTCTCCATTCCTTTGTTGTTATTATACGCCCGAAGGGACATATTTTGGGATACCACAGGTGTTCATTTGGCTGACTGTCTGTTTGTCTGTCTGTCCGTCTGTCTGTTAACAATTTCGTGTCGACTCTGCTCCTTGAAGGATTTTAAACAAACTTGAAACAAATGTTATCCACATCAAGAGGACGTGCAGAGCGTCTGTATCAGGTGGATTGCTTTAAGGTCAAGGTCACACTTAGGGGTCAAGGTCATATGACTTTGTTTCGTGTCCACTCTGTAACTCCAAATCTGTATGAGGGATTTTAAAGAAACATTGCACAAATGTCCACCACATCGAGTCAACGTGCAGAGCGCATGTTTTGGATGGCTAGATACAAGGTCAAGGTCACACTAAGGGGTCAAAAGTCATATATCTTTGTTTCGAGTGCGATGTGTAACTGTTGAACTGCTTGAAGGATTTTAAAGAAACTTGGCACAAATGTTCACCACATTGAGACGACGTGCAGAGCGCATGGCTCGCTTCAAGGTCAAGGTCACACTTAGGGGTCAATGTTCACATGACTTTGTTTTGTGTTTATGTTGCTTTGCATTGCGGTGCTCTTGGTATTATTTGGCATACCCATTTTTTGTTCACTTACAATATTTTTTTATTGAATTACTTCCCTTTTATGTTACTATAAATAGGTTATTTCGTAACATTTTTATTATTGGCCGTAGGGAAAAAACCGATACCACTTTTCTGTGGTAAACATGGATGGTACCTGCAAAGTTAAGGTGTATTTTGACATATCTGTACCTGGTAATGATTTTAGTGGACTTAGAGTTTTTCGGGGAATTTCTTCCCTCTGTTGTCCTTTTCGTTTGGGCTTCAACAGTAAAGTTCTTTAAATCTTGCTCCCATTCCCTGATATAATCCTTCGGGCGTATATTACCCCGCTTGGCGGAGCACTTGTAATTTCTGTATTATCCGCGTTAAAGACTTTGTATTCGTATAACTTTATTGTTTTAATTTGTCAGTAGTGGATGGACGAAGAGATGGACAGTTTTTTTACTAGATAAATGAACGGAAGATAGGAAAATAATCAAAATAAAAAATCTTCCGATTTATACTGTATTATTGCATAAACATGAATTAAATGAAATTCATTTCTTGTTGACAGTTTATACACTCAATCCGTTATGCTTTCTTCTACACACAAGGGATGCACAGACATGTACATAGAAACTAGGCCTTCAGACTGTTGAAAAGGTATTTCTATGATATGACCTGTCAACTGACTTTTATATCCCAGATAACTGTATTTTAATTTTTTATACATTTAAAAAGAGAAATGTTCTGTCTTTGGACTAAATTTCATAAAGAAAATGTGGCATCTAGAGTAAGTATAAAGTTTTCAAAAAAGGTAGATAATTAAACAAGAGGGCCATGATGGCCCTATATCGCTCACCTGTTATCATTGCACTTAAGGACAAGCCTTCAAGGTCAAAAGATCATAATAGAAATCAATCAAAAGAATTATGAGAAAATATAGTTGAAATTTTCTTTAAGTAACTTTAAAAACAAGATTTGAAAACTTTTTGTAGAGGTCCACTAGGCAATGCTACATGTCAAATATCTAAGCTCTTCTGGTTTATTTTTAGAAAGTTTTGAAGATTTTTCTATGTACAATCAAGTAACCCCATGGGGCAGGGTCAATTTGACCCCAGGGGTCATGATTTGAATAAACTTTGTAAAAGTCTAATAGGCAATGCTACATGTCAAATATCTAAGCTCTAGCCCTTCTGGTTTATTTTTAGAATTTTTTTTTTAAGATTTTCCTATGTAAAATCAAGTGACCCCTAGGGGCGGAGTCAATTCTGACCCCGGGGGACAAGGTTTGAAAATTTTTTGTAGAGGTCCACTAGGCAATGCTACATGTCAAATATCTAGTCTCTAGGCCTTCTGGTTTATTTTTAGAAAATTTTTGAAGATTTTCCTATGTAAAATCAAGTGACCCCTGGGGGGGGGGGGTCAATTTTGACCCAGGGGGTCATGATATGAACAAATTTTGTAGAGGTCCACTAGGTAATGCTACATGTGAAATATCTAAGCTCTAGGCCTTCTGGTTTATTTTTAGAAAACTTTTGAAGATTTTCCTATGTAAAGTCAAGTGACCCCTAGGGCGGGGTCAATTTTGACCCCCGGGTCATAATTTGAACAACTTTAGTAGAGGTCCACTAGGCAATGCTACATGTCAAATATCTAAGCTCTAGGGCTTCTGGTTTTTGAGAAGAAGATTTTTTAAATATTTTCCTATGTAAAATCAAGTGACCCCTGGGGCGGGGTCAATTCTGACCCCAGGGGCCAGGATTTGAACAAATTTTGTAGAGGTCCACTAGGCAATGCTACATTTGAAATATCTAAGCTCTAGGCCTTCTGGTTTATTTTTAGAAATTTTTTGAAGATTTTCCTATGTAAAATCAAGTGACCCCTGGGGCGTGGTCAATTTTGACCCCAGGGTCAAGATTTGAACAATTTTAGTAGAGGTCCACTAGGCAATGCTACATGTCAAATATCTAAGCTCTAAGGCTTCTGGTTTTTGAGAAGAAGATTTTTTAAGATTTTCTTATGTAAAATCAAGTGACCCCTGGGGCGGGGTCAATTTTGACCCCGGGGTCATGATTTGAACAAATTTGGTAGAGGTCCACTAGGCAATGCTTCAGACCAAATATCTAAGCTCTAGGGCTTCTGGTTTTTGAGAAGAAGATTTTTAAAGTTTTTCCTTTCGGTTGCCATGGCAACCAGTGTTCTGCATGGAATTCAATTCTTTGAACAATTTTGAAAGGGGGCCATCCAAGGAACATCCCTGTGAAGTTTCATCAAAATTGGCCTGTTGGTTTAGGAGGAGATGTTGTTTAAAGGAAAGTGTGGACGGACGATGGACGGACGGACGGACGGACGGACGCCGGACGGTGAGCAATCACAATACCTCACCCTGAGCACTTTATGCTCAGGTGAGCTAAAAATGGGACGACCTAGATTACGGTTCCTTGTCCCTACACTCCTTCTCACTGACTTCTATCAGTTTGTAAAGTATGAAATCTATCCTGCATAGTATTCGAGTTATGCCCCAAAGAAGGTTTAAAAATGGAGATTATTAAAAATGGGACAAACTACAGTTATGGTTCCTTGTCACTGCACTTCTTTTCAATGAGGTCTTACATTGTATAAAGTTACGACTTGGTATCTTCAATACTTATTTAGTTTATCATCCGGTCAAGAAGTGTCAAAAGGGAGATAATTCAAAGGTGCGACCACATAGAATTATAATTTCTTGTCAAATCAGAGTTATGGGGGTTGATTTTCCTTGTGTAGACTTCGATAGTAAATAACTATTTTAAGTTTCAAGTCAAAAGCTTTAATAGTAACAGAGATATTTGAAATTATCAAAAATTTTAACAAAATGATCTAAGTTAAAAAAGGGCATAATTCTGTCAAAATCCAAACCAGAGTTATGGGGATTGCTTTCCTTGGTGTAGATTTCGATAGTAAATAACTATTTTAAGTTTCAAGTCAATAGCTTCGATAGTAACAGAGATATTTGCCTTTATCAAAAACTTTAACCAAAAATTCTAAGTTAAAAAGGGACATAATTCTAACAAAATTCAAATCAGAGTTGTGGGGATTGTTTCTACGCGTGTAGACTTAAAAAGTAAATTAGAATTTTAAGATTCAAGTCAATAGCTTTGATAGTAACAAACTAGAACTGTCACAGGAGTGACTCATACCCCCACCATACGGTCTTGTCACAGAAGAATGGAAACCATAAGGAATCTTAAAAATACTTTGGAGTACTTCATCCTGGGCTTCCACATATAAGTAATACTAGTATAATACAAGTATAGTAATACAAGTAAATATATTAAATCTCTAATATTAGAGATACACTAAAAGTGAATACAAAAAAGGGTCTTACCGACCCATGTTACCACAGAAAAATGTTTTTATTTTCTACATAGGACTTATAATAAAAAAGTTAGAAAAATACCTAAAATACTGAAAATCTAAAAATAGGATTTCTAAAAATAGACTAATTCCTGGAATTTAAGGTGAAGAAACTCAATACAAAAGTTAAAAAAAGGTTACTTCCCTTTGGCTCTAAGCCAATCAGAGTGAGATATAGTGAAAATACATCAAAATTAACCTTAAATTCTAGGTAAAAGGGGAAACAATTCAAGAAAAATTAGTGTCAGAGTTATGCACCTTGTGTCACATGATGTGGGTGATGAGGTGGAACATCTATTTTAAGTCTGGATCAAATCCATTCAGTACTAACTGAGATGTAGTGAAAATACATCAAAATTTACCTTAAATTCTAAGTAAAAAGGGGCATAATTCATGAAAAATTGGTGTCAGAGTTATGCACCTTGTGTCACATGAAGTGGGTGATGAGGTGGAACATCTATTTTAAGTTTGAATCAAATCCATTTTGTAATAATTGAGATATAGTGAAAATACATCAAAATCAACCTTAAATTTAAAGTAAAAGGGGACATAATTCATAAACAATTTATGTCAGAGTTAAGCACCTTATGTCACATCATCTGGGTGATGAGGTGGAACAACTATTTTAAGTTTGAATCAAATCCATTTAGTAATAACTGAGATATAGTGAAAATACAACAAAATTAACCTTAAATTCTAAGTAAAAGGGGACATAATTCATGAAAACTTGGTGTCAGAGTTATGCACCTTGTGTCACATGATGTGGGCACATGATTTGGGTGATGAGGTGGAACATCTATTTTAAGTTTGAATCAAATCCATTTAGTAATAACTGAGATATAGTGAAAATACAACAAAATTAACCTTAAATTCTAAGTAAAAGGGGACATAATTCATGAAAATTTGGTGTCAAGAGTTATGCGCCTTGTGTCACATGATGTGGGTGATAAGGTGGAACTTGTATTTTAAGTTTGAATCAAATCTATTTGGTAATAACTGAGATAATAGATTTCGGGACGCGACGGGACGGGACGCGATGGGACGCGACAAAACTGCCTCCTATATACCCCCCTTAAACATGTTTGGTGGGGGTATAAAAAATTTGACTTGATCAAAAAAAAGTAACAAAAAATTCTTAATTAAAAAGGGGCATAATTCTGTCAAAATCCAAACCAGAGTTATGGGGATTGCTTTTCTTGTTGTAGATTTCGATAGTTAATAACTATTTTAAGTTTCAAGTCAATAGCTTTGATAGTAACAGAGATATATTTGACTTTATCAAAAACTTCAACCAAAAATTCTAAGTTAAAAGGGGGCATAATTCTATCAAAATTCAATCAGAGTTATGTGGATAGTTTCTCCTGGTGAAGCCTTTGACGGGAAAGAACTATTTTAAGTTTCAAGTCAATTGCTTCGATAGTAACAGAGATATTTGCCTTTATCAAAAACTTGAACCAAAAATTCTCAGTTAAAAAGGGACATAATTCTAACAAAATTCAAATCAGAGTTATGGGGATTGTTTCTACGCATGTAGACTTAAATAGTAAAATAGTATTTTAAGATTCAAGTCAATAGCTTTGATAATAACAAAGATATTTGACTTGATCAAAAAAATTAACAGAAAATTCTTAATTAAAAAGGGGCATAATTCTGTAAAAAATCAATCAGAGTTATGGGGATTGATTTTCCTTGTGTAGACTTCGATAGTAAATAAGTATTTTAAGTTTCAAGTCAATAGCTTTGATAGTAACAGAGATATTTGACTTTATCAAAAACTTCAACCAAAAATTCTAAGTTAAAAAGGGACATAATTCTATCAAAATTCAAATCAGAGTAACGCAGAATGTTTTTCCTGGTGTAGACTTCGATAGTAAATCATTATTTTAAGTTTCAAGTCAGTAGCTTTGATAGTAACAGAGATATTTGACTTTATAATAAAATTTAACAGAAAATTCTTAATTAAAAAGGGGCATAATTTTGTAAAAATTCAAATCAGAGTTATGGGGATTGTTTTTCCTTGTGTAGACTTTTATAGTAAATAACTATTTTAAGTTTCAAGTCAATAGCTTTGATAGTAACAGAGATATTTGACTTTATCACAAACTTTAATCAAAAATTCTAAGTTAAAAGGGGCATAATTCTATCAAAATTCAATCAGAGTTATGGGGATTATTTCTCCTGGTGAAGACGTCGAAAGTAAATAAATATTATAAGTTTCAAGTCAATAGCTTTGATAGTAACAGAGATATTTGACTTTATCAAAAACTATAACCAAAAAATGCTAAATTAAAAAGGGGCATAATTCTGTAAAAATTCAATCAGAGTTATGGGGATTGTTCTTCCTTGTGTAGACTTTGATAGTAAGTAAGTATTTTAAGTTTCAAGTCAACAGCTTTGACAGTAACAGAAATATTTGACTTTATCAAAATTTTTAACCCAATGGAGACACCGACGCCGACGCCGGAGAGAGTGCAATAGCTCTACTTTTTCTTCGAAACGTCGAGCTAAAAACAGGCACATCCAAATTTATATCACCTACCGCATAGTGATGATATAATAACACAAACCCTATTACCGTTATAAACACTTTTTCATATCGCGCATAATATAACTAAACTATGTTGAGACGGTCCCCTTGAAAAATCTATCGCCTTAGGTGTCCACAGTCCACGTAGACTTAATCCGTAAATGTCTAATAGGATCAACTGATTTTTTAAGTATTTTTTCCTATATAACTCACATAGTAATTAAGTGACCCCAGGGCGGGGCCTCTTTTAACCCCAGTGGCATAATTGAATAATTTTGGTAGAGGACTACTAGACAATGCATCATGCCAAATATCAAAAGCATAGGTCGTATGGTTTCAGACAAGAAGATTTTTAAAGCTTTTTCCTATATAAGTCTATATAAAATTTAGGACCCCCACGGCAGGGCCTCTTTTCACCCAAGGGGTAAAATTTGAACAATTTTGGTTGAGGATCAAAAGACAATGCTACAAACCAAATATCAAAGATCTAAGTGTTGTGGTTTCAGACATGAAGATTTTTAAACTTTTTTCATATATAAGTCTATGTAAAACTTGGGACCCCCAGGGCAGGGCCATATTTGATCCTAGAGGGATAATTTGAACAATTTTGGTAGAGGACCACTAGATGATGTTACATACCAAATATCAAAGCCCTAGGCCGTGTGGTTTTGTACAAGAAGATTTTCACATTTTTCCCTAGTCTATATAAACCATGTGACCGCCGGGGCGGGGCCATATTTGACCCTAGGGGGATAATTTGAAAAATTTTGGTAGAGGACCACTAGATAATGCTACACACCAGATCAAAGTCCTAGACCCTGTGGTTTTGGACAAGAAGCTTTTTTTATAGGTTTTCCTTTCGGTTGCCATGGCAACCACAGTTCTGCATGGAATTCAATTCTTTGAATAATTTTGAAAGGGGGCCACCCAAGGATCATTCCTGTGAAGTTTGGTGTAATTCTGCCCAGTGGTTTTCAAGAAGAAGATTTTTTTAGAAAATGTTGACGGACACACGACGCACGACGGACATTGAACGGTCACGTAACAATAGCTCACCATGAGCCTTTGGCTCAGGTGAGCTAAAAAGACCCATATGTTCAATGAACCAGAACCATTTGAACAACTTTGAAAGAGGGCTACCCAGAGAACATTTGTGTAAAGTTTCATCAAAATCTATTCAGTGATTTTGTAGATGTTGTTTAAAGATATTGTTGATCAAAAGTGACCACACCCTCTGGATGCCATGAGTTTTACCAACCAGAAAAATCTGAACAGTATTTGCAGGTCACACAAGGACAATCTGTGTGAAATTATTTTAAAATCGGGCTAACAGTTTTATACAAGAAGACTTTCAAAGTTTCTACTATACACGTATAGGCAAAAGTGACCATGCCCATTAGCTGCCATGTTTTTTGACAAATTGGAATAGTTTGTATAATCTTGGAAGAGGGTCATTTATTTTGTTGGGTTCAACTTTGCACCAACACAATAATAAGTCATATGGCGACTTTCCAGCTTTGATGGTGAGGAAGACCCCAGGTGCCCCTCCATGCATTATTTGATCACGAGTGGGCACCTGGGTAGAACCACCAACCTTCCGTAAGCCAGCTGGATGGCTTCCTCAAATAAAGAATTCAAGGTCCCGAGTGAAGCTCAAACCCACATCAAGTCAGCAGTTTCACACAAGAAGACTTTTTTAATTTCCACTATATACATACAGGGCAATCTGACTAAAGTACTTGATCTTCTAAATGAAGATCTGAGGATGACCCATTCACATTCGTCTTCTGTATATTTTGGATTTCCAATATTGCTATTTTTATTTTCACAAATATATTTTTATTTGAACCAATCAGACGACTTGTTCGAATGTCAAAGAGTAAGAAAAATGTGCAGTCAGTCCAGGGCTCGAACCCAGGACCCCTTGCTTACTAAGCAAGTGCCCTACTGACTGAGCTAAATGGCTATCTGACAGTTTATGACATAAGAATTGTTATTATCAAAAACCAACGCTAAGTATAGGTATTTTAAGCTTGCAAAATGTTGTAAGTAAGCCTTTGATTGGCTAGCGGAAGGGTCATCAGAACGAGGTTATCAATAGCTCGTCTTCAGATCCTAAGCGTAGCTTAATAGGAGATGTACTTTAGTCAGATTGACATATAGGGATAAGTGACCAGGCCCCTGGCGAATCGGTATAATTTGAACAATCTTGGTAGAGGGTGACATAAGAACCATTTGTGTGAAATTATTGCAAAATCAAACCATACGTTTAAAATGAGATCTCGCTTGAAGATTTTTCTATTTTTAGTTCTGGCGGCTCCTATGTGCAACCAAGTGGAACCGTTCGAAAGATTTTGGTAGAGGACCATCCAAGAACATTCATGCAAAGCTTCATCAAAATCCATTAGTGGTTTTGGGGTAGATGTCGTTTAAAAACTACTGTTGACGATGGATGGACAAACGCACACACGCAAGACGAACAGCGTGATCACAATAGCTCACTACGAGTACTTTATGCGCAGACAAGCTAAAAAATTTATTTACAAAATAAACTAACCTGGGCAGAGTGGCTGAGCTGTAAGATGAATCACATCCATCACCGTTTTCCTTTTGTCCAAAAATTGTGAGATCTGATAACTTGATGCATTAGATGCATGACTGAGTGCTGTTGGGTTCTTATCAACATTCAGACTTCTTATAGCTGTATTTTTATTTACAGTTTCATTTTCACATTGTCTCCCTGTGTTTACTGAATTAATATACCTCTTATCATTTTTTATGTCTTTTGAACTATTTAATTTGTACTGAAAATTTCTATTCTTGCTTGCACAAGTAGAAGGCTCTAATCTGTCTAGTTGCTGAGTGTGAATACCAAAATTTTGACTATCATCTTCCATAGTATCACAACTGAAGTCCATTGTATCTTGACTCATAGATGTTGTTCTGGAATACTGACTTTCATTATTATCTACAGCCTGCTCTGTATCAATGTATGTGGCTTCTTCATTACCACTAAAATCATCTATCTCTGTTTCTTTATCAGCAGTTTTATTAGTACCTTCAACATCATTCTTATCTAAAAGCTGCTGTCTGGCATCTTCATTTGCAACTTCATTGTCCAACAGATCCCCTTCTTCTGGTTCTTTGTAATCTATTTTGAAAGAATCCACTTTACCTTTTATGTCATTATTACAGTCATGAATATCAGATATTTCTGATCTACTCATACAATTCTTTAATAAAGTATTTTCTCCAAAACTATTGATGTGTGTCTCATCATTAATTTCTTCTTCACGTATTTCTGGAGTACAGTGGTTTTCGGCAGTCCTTCTAGAAGCTGAGGCATTAAGTTTTTCATGATCAATATCAAATTGCTCATTAGTTTCACAAAACTCTCCATCACTGTTTTGTATAACATCTTTGCCACTTTCAAACATTGATTCTCCACACCTAACTTTCTGCAAATCAACCTCAGAACTTTCAAGACAATCTTCTACATCTGTTCTTTGATCTATGTTGGGGTTATCTAGTTTTCCTGAATTGACCGAGTTACTTTCTTTTCTATTAAAATCTGGAATTTCTTCAGAAGTATTAGTCTTACATGGAATGCTGTCATGCGATTGATTGGTGCCAGTGGATTGTTTTGTTTTACATGCAGTATTGCTAACACTGTCCACAGCATCATTTTTTGTTATTGCGGATTCTATAACACATTTTTCATTCTGCAAACTAATACTTTTATGTTTGGAATCTGTAGTATCCTTACCAATACTACTGGTAATTTCACTGTCATCATCACTGCCTGTAACATGTGATAATGGAGAGAAGTTTATGTGAAAACTGCCTATTAAATCTTCATCATCACTATTTTCTTCACTTTTTTCCAGCATATCGAGGTCTTCTTTAGTAGACCTAATATCACTATTACATCTGACTTGATCAGTATCAGGAAAAGTTCCACAAGTATTTACAGCAATTTCAGTATCATAAATGTTATCTTTAATTTCATTTTTGTATGGTCTATCCTTGCAACTTGTACCATTGCTTTCAAGCATGCCTTGATCGGCATATGGACTAGCAAAGTCTCTTGGTGACTTACTGAATTTTTCAGTAGTTGATTTACTAATGCTGTTGCAAAGTGCTGAGCTTTTGTCATGCTTTACAGAATTTGTACAACTGTCTTGCAAATTATCATCAGGCGATGGTTTCTTTTTTAACAATTTCATAATTTGTGTAATGTTTCGTTTACTCTGACTGGCTAACTGATTGTCTGTTTCTTTGGATTTCTCCTCATCCATTTCTGCAGAAAATGTTTCATTTGTGTTTTGTGGCAGGACACTTTTGCTACTAAATACAGACCAAGATGTAGTTACCTCACATTGGCTATAATCTGATACATTTGATCTTTCACTTTCAACTGGGTTATTAACAGATCTGTCAAAACTCTTTCCAGCACCTTTCTTTTCAACTAATACACTAGTTTGAGGTCCAAAATGAGGACTTTTGGTAATAGGTTCATGCCTTATTCCAACATGAAGTGATGGGCTGCTGTTTTTTGAGCCATAAACAGACCAGGGTGATAACAATCTCTTATTTCCTCCAGTGTAAGATGACTCTTGACTGGAGTTTTCACTAGCACTATCACTTTCATGTTGATTATATCTTGAATATAAATTATACAAATTTTTGCCAATACTTTCAGCTGGGTACTTTTGGAATGAATTGTCATTTTCTGGAGACTTGTCTGTTGTGGAGACATCAGCATGATTCATATTTTGTGTTTGCTGTGGCAATAAAGGTACTCTCCTTGGATTCTCATTTTGATAAGAATTGTTTGATGGACCAGACTGTGGAAATCCTATACATCTTTCACTCCCAGACTGTGATTCTTGAGAATTTTCTACAAATGCTTGTTTTACCATTCTTGGTGGCATAAATCCCTTCAAAATTAAGCACAAGATTGAAAGACAGGTAAAAAAATTGTAAGTTTAACTTTTAAACAATAGCAAAACCATATTTTCTTGTAAATTAATAACGTAACATTAAATACAGTCATAAATTGTTCATGAAATGATTAATTGTTTCAAACACAAAGATTTTTTTTTTAAATCTTGACTTAATAAACACAGCTGGATGTTAATTACATTGAAAATCAAAATTATATCCAAATCCTTACAGACTTCTTTCTCTTGAGTCCTGACATCTTGCACGTGAAATGTATTTTGTGATGTACCGTGAGATTCTGTTGGTGAGTTACTGCATGAATTATCAAATATTGAAATATGAGGTATATATTGCAGCTTGAGATATCAGTTGAAAGGTATTCATATTTTTACTTCCCTAAAGTAATGAAAGTGCACAAAACAACTGTTTTAGGATTTAAGAATTTAGTTTTAGCTTTGGTGGCCCCCAAGAGACTGAGCAGAACCAATACAGTGATACTGCAGATCAAGTCTGAGGAAGACCCATTCATCAAACAGTTCATGAAAAGAAGTCCTTTGAAGATTTTCTATTTTAGCTTTAATAGTGGCCCCAACAAGGGGCCCAAATGCCATTTTCAACAAACTTTAGAGAGGACCTAAATATTATGTTACAGACCAAGTTGGATGGAAGGTCCATCAAGCAGCTCATGAGAAGAGCCAAGCAACCCATCTTAATAAATTTAAGAAATGACATTTTAATGATGCCACAGACCAAGTTTGATGAAGATCCCTCTTTTGATTCATCAGAAGAACTTTTTTAAAGATATTTCTATTTTTAGCTCTAGTGACAAATGCCACAATTTGAACATATGTAGAAAAGAACAAAGATCAATCAAACAGATCAAAAGAGGACTTCTAAGAAAAAAAAATCCCTTTATATCTCTGGCAGACATATATGATAGTTACTAAATTTCATGAAAAAAATTCTTGTACTTTTAAAGGTATCACAGAATCTATTTAACTGTCGTATTTTTAGACAATCTGTTGCCAAGGAAACCAGTCTTTGCCACAGAAACAAAATAAAAGGCCAATTGCAATTTATCCATGTATCAAGTTTTATGAAAAATCATCTTGTACTTTTAAGCTTATCACAGGATCCCACTTTGTGACTAACAGACTGACTGTTAGATGGGGTGCAATCCATAAATCTTCTCAAGAAATCATAAAAATAAAACTTTACATGCTTATGAATCTACATTGTTCTTATAACACTTCATGATTTAATAGTAGTCAAGTACAGTCAAACTTGTTGAGAGAAAACATTTCTTCATGTATTATTGAAGAATAAACACTGTTGTACTAGATCACTTTTGCCCTTGCCTTAGGTAAGCTCTTAGTTCAAGATGTACTGTGTTAAATTCCTGAAGATATATTTTGCATTCTAACTGCCTCGGTAGCCTACTGGTACAGCATCTGCTTCGAGTGCGGGAGGTAGTGAGTTCGTTCCCCAGCCGTGTCATACCAAAGACGTAAAAAATGATACTAGTAGCTTCCTCGCTTGGCGCTCAGCATTAAGAGGCTAGTGCTAGGACTGGTCAGCCCGGTGTCAGTATAATGTGACTGGGTGGGGTATCATGTCACGTGTCTATGGCGTGATATTCCAGTGAGGCAGCACTATAAAGTTGGGCATTGTGCTCACTGCTACAAGAAGACACCGTCGTTTATGACTGAAATTTTTTTGAAAAAGACATTAAACCCGAACACACACATATTTTGCATTCTGGTTTATAAGGGCCTGTTAGTTAATGTACGTAGCACTTAATTATGAAAGCAATGTAGCTTTACCCTGTTGCACATTCTCCCCTGTCTTGACTTCTTCAACCAGAATGTAATATCTATCACTTTCTAGCTGCTCTCCAAGTTTGATGTCATCCACTTTGATATGGATGCTGTCAAGTCTACAGCCTTTCTCGTCATACAGAACAGCCTGAAATGTGAAAAGCTAAATATACCATCAAACTAGACAGCTATCCTGATAATGGTGGGAAAAGTAACATTGTTCTTATGTTTATTCTCTCTATTAAGGCCTCTTAATTCATACCAGGCAAATAAAGAAATTTCAAAATTGGATTAACAATGAGGAAATTATGAACATTTCAGTATTTACAAACTGGCCACCATTTTTTTTAATGGCAACATGAAACAAGAGTTACTTGCCCGACTTAAATGGATACACGATTTCTAGAGGACCTAAAAACAATGCTGAATGCCAACTATCTAAGCTATAGGCTCTGAGGTTTGAGACAGAAACACTCTTGCAATTTTTCCTATACAAGTCTAAGTAAAACACAAGACCTTATTATACTGAGTAGAGTACAATTACACAATACTACATGCCAAATATCTAAGCTTTAGGTCTTGAGGTATTAAATAAGCAGATTTTTAAAGTTTTCCTTTCATAAATATAAGTGAACAAAAGGGTAGGCCAATCTTTAGCCCAGGGGCATGATATGAATAAACTTGGCAGAACACCATTAGTCAAGTGTGTGTTTGCGGATGGGAGTGGGGTGCGTACAAACCTTAATGTTTGTGAGGAATGTCGAGTGTAACTGGAGTGAGGGCAAAATACTGTATCAAGAAACTGATCTGAAAATGGGGCAGAGAGAAATGTATGTGGAGGAAGTATGTGTATGTGTAATGGGTAGAGATGCAGAATTCGAATGAGGGATACTAAGACATTCAATGAAGAAAAAACAAGCAAATTCAGTAAATTTATATCCCCTGCCAAATAGGTTGTTTTTTAGAATGAGGGGACTATATTTTGAAAGATACAATAATTAAAAGGCAATTACTCCGCAGTTAAAAGATCCTGATGAAAGCTGCGCCTAACCAACCAACACATAGTAATCTATATTTGTACAATGTTTCATGAAGATTCATCAATTGGTAACTTTGTTTTGTGAAAATTATATTAATTTAAAACAATTTAAGGGCAATAACTCTGCAGTTACTGAAGAATTCCTGATGAATGATGTGCAATCACCACTGCCCTTTAGTCATCTATTTTTGTGTTAAATTTCATGAATATCCATCAATTGGTTTCCTTTCTATGGGGAATTTATGGATTGTAAAATAATAAAAGGGCAATAATTTTAATATTACTGAAATGATTTTGATAAAATTGAGCTTGAATCACTGCCCTATAGTGACCTACCTTTGGATAAAGTTTTATGAAGATCCATCAATAGGTTACTCAGATACAGTCAAAAATCCCTACTGTTAACCAAATCATTGGGAAAAACTGCTTTAACTGGGTCAAGGGGGATAATAATGTGACCCTGACCTGTTAGCCACTGATCCAACAAGAGCACCGCCTTGCAGGTGCTGACGCTCATCTGATTTTTTTTTGTGTAATAGAAATATTGTCCTACCCATGATTTTCTAAGTCTAAAAAGGGCCATCATTCTTGCAAAAAGCAGGATAGAGTTATGTTTCTTGATGTTCAGTGTCCACTTATGATGGTGAAAAACTGTTACAAGTTTTAAAGCAATAGCTTTGATAGTTTATGAGAAAAGTTGACTTAAACATAATACTCAACCAAGAAAATGATTTTCTAAGTCCAAAAGGGGCAATAATTATTGCAAAAAGCAGGATGGAGTTATGTTGCTTGCTGTACAGGGTCAGCTTATGATGGTGAACAAGTGTTGCAAGTTTCAAAGCAATAGCTTTGATAGTTTAAGAGAAAAAGTTGACCTAAACATAAAACTTAACCAAGAAATCTGATATTTTCTAAGTCCAAAAGGGGCCATAAATCTTGCAAAAAGCAGGATGGAGTTATGTTTCTTGCTGTACAGGGTCAACTTATGATGGTGAACAAGTGTTCCAAGTTTTAAAGCAATAGCTTTGACAGTTTAGGAGAAAAGCTGACCTAAACATAAAACTTAACCAAGAAAACTGATTTTCTAAGTCCAAAAGGGGCAATAATTCTTGCAAAAAGCAAGATGGAGTTATGTTTCTTGATGTACAGGGTCTGCTTATGATGGTGAACAAGTATTCCAAGTTTCAAAGCAATAGCTTTGATAGTTTAGGAGAAAAGTTGACCTAAACATAAAACTTAACCAAGAAATCTGATATTTTCTAAGTACAAAAGGGGCCATAAATCTTGCAAAAATCAAGATGGAGTTATGTTTCTTGCTATACAGGGTCAGCTTATGATGGTGAACAAGTATTCCAAGTTTCAAAGCAATAGCTTTGAGAGTGTAGGAGAAAAGCTGACCTAAACATAAAACTTAACCAGGCAACGCTGACGCAGACGCCGACGCCGACAACCGCTCAAGTGATGACAATAACTCATCATTTTTTTTCAAAAAATCAGATGAGCTAAAAATCATCAGAGATATTCCTCACATAATACTTAGTAATTGTGTAAAGTTTAAAAGCAGTGGCTATTATATTTTCTGGCTTAAGAGCCTGGATTATGACCGCAATTAACAGAATAATATATCAAGCCAAAAAGGGGCTAAATCCAGACATAAAACTCCCAAGAATATGGTTGTCTACTTATGCTGATGGTGTAAACGAAATCTCATGGATAGAATCTATAAGCAGAGTTCAGTACAGAAGGGAAAAATGTAGTTGTGATAGTTGGACAGTCACAAACAGGGGCATATAACTCAATATAAAATATTCAGTTATGTAAGTCCTAATGATTTTTCATGGTGGGGAGTTGGTTAAAATGTAGACTGCTGCAGTCTGCACATCATCTCATCACCATCTGCTTTTATTCCAACTTTCAAGACAATACATTTAATATTTTTTAAGTTATGCTTTGGACACAAAATACAATAGGTAGATTTGACCTTGCTGAGACCTTGACCTATGACCTACCACCCTGATTCATGCACTCCGCACATCGTCTCATCACCAGCTACCTACACCCAAAATTTGAAGTCAAGACCTTGAATGGTTATAAAGTTATGCTCTGGACACAAATTATGACAGATGGACAGACGCACCCACCATCACATAATATGTCCCATTTTTCAAAAACGGGCAAATGAAAATATGCTATATCAGCATCCTAAAAAATAATTACAAGGTAAAGATAACTTATGTACAAATAAGTTAATTTTGTTTACTTTCTGGCAACAAAATCAAAACCATCTGGCTTAAATTGGTTCAGTCCTACAAACAGAAAAAATGTAAACAAACTAAACGAACTGACAATTGACATAAATATATCAACACTTACTGAAAATAGAGCTTTTTATCATAAAAGTACAAATATTGTGGGCGTAATAAATCATCATAATTTATAGACCTAAACCCATTTTTATAACTTTTATACAGATAAACAACTAAATTCTCAATTATTTATTACTACTACTAATCTATTTTTAGCCTTTTATAGAAATCTAAAAGACAGCTGTAATAAAACCACACAATTTCAAAGAGATTCATTATTTACAGACCATAAAACAATGTTCAAAATTAAGTTAAGATCTAGGCATTGGGCACCGGCTGTAAATTATCTATTCTTTAATGTAGCACTTGAAAAACATTCCTTATCTTGAAATTTTCTTTTTCCAAAGCAGTATTTCAAAGACTTGAAAAGCATCACTGGTACAACGTTATACGTCCACTCAACAGGGGGCATGTCATCGTATTTTTTTCTTAAAGAACAAAACGATAAAATTTCGATCACTCCTTTGAACCAATGCTGTGTCAATGACCAAGACTAGGCCGTAAAACACTGATAGTGCGTCAACGTGCTGACAGTTTTAAGTATTTAAACAAGATTGTTTAAAATGTGAACAGTTCAAAAAATGATTGTGTGACTGTGTGAGTCAGACACTTAATGAAGCAATACCTGAAGGCACTAACGTTAACAGCGATTATTATAAAATAATTTCGAAAAATATCGGATTTATATCAGATTTATATATAAACAAACCATTTTAGTATTTGTTCAAACATATGAACAAAGGCTATGTTTTGGATAAAACAACTGAACCAAAATGATGTAGGTACTGTAGAATATTATACTGATAAATTGTTTATTTTGTAAATTAGGTAAAAACTGCTAGAAACATAGAATACTTGTTATTCCTGTATATTAGAAATTTGAAAGAAAAAAATAGCAAAAAGAAGGGGAAAAAATCACCAAGTATATATAGAACAATTTCTAAGAACAGAAAGGAAAATATTCTTTTCCAAAGAAAATTACTTTGTTTCCAAAGTCTATTACTTCTATTACTTTGAGTTTTCTACAGAATAAATTGTCTTAAACATGATATCTGCCATCTTATTCATTCATACAGTGTTCAAAGTTAAAAAACAATATGATCATTTAAATTTCTTTTTAATAATTAGAACAATTTCGTTACAGTGTTTGATTATCAATATGTTTTTTAAGTTATTTAGAAAAGATATAAAAAGTTTAACAAATGTGTTTATAGAACTGTGTAATTTAAGAAAAAATCAAAGTTCAAAGATGTTTTTATACTATATTGTTGCCAAAAATCTATTAATAAATTAATGCTATATGAAAACATACACTACATTTTTTTTTTTGAAAGATTTATAATACTATTTAATTTCCATTTCAATGAAATGTTAATAATAAAAGCACTTTACAGTGTGCATTTTCCCAAGGTCAGAATTTGTCTGCAAATACCAAAGATAAACAAGACAATAACGCTTTCTAAAATGTGAACTGAAATATATATATAAAAAAAAATAACTAATACGGTCATCTTAATGCTGTTTTAGATAAAAATAAAATAAAATAATTTGTTGGCAAAATTAATCAGCTTATAAAGACTTACAGATGTAAAAAAAAAAGAGTAAAATTATAATACAACAGACAAATCAACAGACAAATTGTGTTATTTTTACATGTTAAACTTCAAATGAATTACAAATTTTAAGTATCCACTGGTGAAATTTAGAGAATACATTTTTCAGCATGTTTTCCTAAGTTGCAGATGCCTGACAGACCTTGCAGAAATAATCCAACTCTTCATTTTGCAAGTTATAACTTTGTTTAATCTTAAGTTTTTCCAAGATTATTTTCACTGCTGTCCAAAGAATTGAAAAAATCAGGTATAAATATAAACTAAATTCAATTTTAATGCTGTCAACATGTTTGGGTACTTTACTCAATAAATATTAAGGTATGTTTGTGTTTTGAAAGCTCAATATATTAGCTAAATTATATATCAAATTTTTGCCAAGGTGCAGACAGTCATGCTACTAAAGACTGTAACAGCTTGTTTTCTCCCAAAATTTGTTTGATTTCGTTAACAAACATAACTATGTAAGACATTTCTTTTGATGAGCAAAAATTCATTTAAACTCGAAATATTTCTTTGGATTAGGAATATTTTTTCTTAAATGGGAAAAATGGAGCCTAACTGGCATTGCAAATGTGGCTTACAGTCAGCCCTGTGGGCCAGATGGAAATAGAAAGAACTGTTTACAGGTATGGATCCGTACCTCTAGAATCTGTCTAGAAAAGACTATCAAGGATCATCTAAGAGTACCAACCTCCATTTTTCAGAAACTGAGAATTAATTAAGTCTTTAACTTTGCTGCAAATGAAAAATGAAGAAAATATTTTGGTTTAACAATATTCATTTTTCAAATGTATTACAAGCAATTCATACAATATACACACTACAAAATAATAGCTGTACAAAATAATAGAACAAATTACAAATGGCATTACTTATTGCTCACAGAATTGAGGAGAAAGCTTGGAGCTTATACTAATACCTCGCTGAAGGTCAGATAATGCTGCACTTCACTTACGGTGTTTCAAACATTTCAGTTATATGGGTTTAAACCTATATAAAACAAAAAATAAATATGTATAAAAGGAAAGGTTGATAATAAGAAATAAATGGAAACTTAGAATGAATATCTTGGCAAGCACGAGCAGCATACGTACAGTGATGATAGTTGCAATGATATCAGGTATAGCATATATATTGCTAGTTAAACAGGAAGGAGTGAAAGATGAAAGATGTAGAGAGAAAGAGAGAAAGGAAGGGTCAAGTTCCGGGTAGAAGCAAGTGTGGGTTTAGTGTTTGAATCGTTTGGTTTGAGTGATGTAGTCATGTACATGTTGAAATATAACCGTGTTTGTGTTGTTGTCAAGAGCGTTGTTTCCAAAAAGTAGAATATTTGTAAATTGGTGTATATTTGCTAAATTGTTTAAGAGGGCAGTTCTTTGATTTGTATATAGAGGACAGGACAGAAGAAAGTGGTTTGTATCCTCGATGACTCCACAATCACATAAAGTGCTATCAATGATGTTGTAGAGAAGAGGTGTTGTTTAAGAGAGCTGCAGTGCATGCGTAATCTTGCGTGTTGAATTGAGGCGTCTCTTTGCGTTGCTTTTGAAGAAAAAGTTTTAAACATTACCATAAAAATTCAAATATGATGGTAATTCGCAAAAGCACCATACATCAGCAAAAATCACCAATATTTCATCGCCATATATTACAATAAATAAATAAATAAATAAATAATAAATAAAACTTTCTTCTAATTATGGAATCTTCATGTACAATGAAGGAAATGAAGTATCCATCTCTAATCTTTTGACGATAAAACAAATGAAATAAATTTCTGTGGTTGAACTGAAAGTAAATATATGATATGAGGTGTTTGAATAAAAATACAATATAAACGTGAGCTGTATGTGCCTTTTCATCTCGTAGGATTTGTTTTTATCAATTTATTCGGGTTTTGTTGGGGTTTTTTTTCAGCTGATTTTCAGATATTATATTTTATCAAAGGGTTTGATTTGCTTATTAAATGGTCACTGAATGTAGAAAATCATATTACTGCTTTCATACAGTCTAAATTATGCTCTAAATATTAAAAGCCAAAGAAGGTCTGTTTCTGCCTGTTCAACTTGTTTTATTTGGGATTCCTGGGTTTCGAAAAAAAAATGTAAAAAATCAAGAGAACACCATTTATATTAAACTTCTTGGTGAATGCTGATTAAATCTAATGTAACATTTCATTTTCAAAGAAAATAAAGAGGTAAATAACCCATAATATCTAGTAAAAGGAGGTCTGTACTGCTAGATAATCATCTACACTACAGGCCTGTCCACACCTCTAGAATCAGATGCTAGACAACATCAAAAATCACTATCCTTAGATATTCCCAGTAGAAAAAGCCCTGATATAACTTTCAAAAAAGATAAATGACTGTTTTCTGAAAGAAAGCTCAAATAAAGCAATTGTTTTTTTATTTCAAAATCTACAGTTTTGTTGTAAAACTAATTTCTAGAAATACATTGTTCTTGATGTACTGATATTACAGTAAATTTGAATATTTGTGAAAGTCATCAAACAATTTAATATGACAGCCTTTTCGATATCTTTTAATATAGATAGACCACAGACAAAAAAGTTCAAATTCTTTCACTGTTTTAAAAAAAGATTTTAAGAGTTTCCTTAAGATATAAATGCAGAAATCACATTTTCAATTTATTGAAGATATTGATATTCTAGTTTACTAAAATACTGGCACTTTGTTCATCAAAACCTCACACATAAAATAATTACTGAGCTAACATAGCATCTTACAAGAAAAAAAAATTTTTTCCTATTTTTGATTCGAGTTTATTTGAATTTGCTGAAAATTATTTGAAACCAAGTACAATCCCACCTTTGTACCACTCCCACTGTGCTTGAGGCAACCATCATGCCAAGTTTTAGCTTTCTTCTGTTTTTGATGTGTGTACAAAACCTGAAAAACAAACTGGACAAAGTTCAACTTATTCTTCTAATACAATTTTTTAAAAGTCAAATTTGAATAAAGGGTAGGCTTTGAATTGAAAACAGTCTGATTTAAGGCTAAAATCTAGTTTAACCTTTTGATTGCTCACTTGCAACAATTGTGAACTTGAGTGTCATCAACAAAGTGCATTTTTATCGAGTGTATTCTGAGAGTAGTATATTGTGAATTTATGACTGTCATAATCGAGTAATAAAACTTAACTTCTATGTACTACTAGCCCTTTATATATTTTAAAGAAATTTCTTAAAATAATATTTTCCGTCAAACCAAATTCTTCAACTTCTGTATGCATGTAAATAAATGAATACACGCCAGGAGACATGTCCTGTCCCTAAAACTTAAAAGATAGGTAAAGATAGAATGTCTTTATTTCTTTTAGTTTCAACTGACATCTAAATATCCTAACTGACATTCTAGCCATGCAACACAATGTGCCAATTGCAGACAAGTCAGTCTTGTCACCTGTATGCTAAGTTTACCTTAACATTTCAGCATATCTCAAAGAAAATTAGAAAAAAAAAAAACATTATGGAAAATTACACATTGAAATTACACTTGCATAGAATTCTTTGGCACACCTGCAGACAAAATGTATCTAAGAAACAACAGATCCTTGAATGAATGCAGGAAATACTTAAGAAATGAAACTTTTTTTTTCAGTGTTCATGCGAAATGAACGACAGAATAGGATCGGCAAATCCATGAAAACCGAAAAAAAAAGTTTCATTTCTTATATTTACAATATTTTTCCTTTCCATTTGTAAACAAGATAATATTAAAAATTGCACATATTTTGTGGCATTTAACATTAAAATCAGCTTCCTGGCCATTCTGTGCACCAGACGGAACAACTGCGACGTCATCTAAGAAACGTTCTCCATGACTATACGCAGACATTGTCAAAACAGCGGCCGGTTATCACTAAGCAGCGATGACGTATCTTTCGCGCCTTTCCTTTTACTGTTCATACGAAATGAACGTCATAATTTTCAATGGAAAAGAATAGGGCAAATGTAAATATATACAGATGTATTAAGTTCCACTTGACAGTATTATTCAAAACAGTGGAACCAAAAGAAAAGTAGCTAAAAAGTATGGTGACTGCAAATTATGCAATATTCTGCAAGTCATATGAATAAAATCTAGTATGAGTACAAACTTAAAAGACTGAATAGCAAAGTCTCACAATGCTGTAAAAATGCACTTACTGTCAAGTTATCTAGTACAAACTAATTCTAATGTATGATATTCAAAGCATGAAGTATTATGTACACACTCTTTGCTATTTCATTTTTTTCACATTTGTTTCACATAACACCAGATGAAAATGATAGCACTCATAGTCTACATCGCTCAAACATTAATTTTCATACCTGAAATTTTGTGTACATTTTAACTTACAGGAGTGTCTCTGTCTAATTCATAGAAGTTAAAAACATTGAAAAAAGATATTTATTTGTGATAAATTGAACTGAAAAACAATGTACAGCAACTAAAACAGATATAATTATTGAACAAGAGCTGTCACTAATGGTGACAAATGCCCCCGCAGCACCTTCACCTTTGACCTGGTGACCCCAAAGTCAGGAGGGTTCGTGTACTCAATAAGTACTATCAGCATGTGAAGTTTGAAGGTCCTGGGTGCAGTGGTTCACGAATAAAGTGCCTTCATGCAAAAAGTTAACATTGTGACGAACAAACGAACTAACGAACGAATGGATGGACAGTTGAAAACTAATATGCCTCCCTTTGGGGGCATAAAAATAAAGTAGACATTAACAAAAAAATTACACCAGTTACTGAATAAGTGAATCAATTCTTTATTCAGAAGTTTATTTTCCCATCTTCTAGAAACAATTGCACCACTACTGTCTTTAAAACTAGATGTGATATACTTACAACAAATTGCTTTTCCATATCTATAATAGGTGAAACATTCTATGTTCAATTTGTACTATGTCATTTACTTCTAGGATTTGCAATGCACATTCTGAAAGAAAATACATGTCTGTAAGAAGCATAACAGAATGTTTTGTTCATACATATTATGTACAAGTGAAAACATTCCTTATCCATATTAATAACATACAACAAGAGCTGTCAATAATGGTGACAAATGCCCCCGCAACACCTTGACCTTTGACCAGGTGACCCCAACGTCAATAGGAGTCGTGTACTCAATAAGTACTATCAGCATGTGAAGTTTGAAGGTCCTGGGTGCAGTGGTTCGCGAGTAAAGTGCCTTCATGCAAAAAAGTTAACATTGGCCCCTGTGACTTTGACCTTTGACCTGGTGACCACAAAGTCAGTAGGGGTCATGTACTCAGTAAGTACTACCAGCATGTGAAGTTTGAAGGTCCTGGGTGCAATGGTTCGCGAGAAAAGTGCCTTAACATTGACCCCTGTGACCTTGACCTTTGACCTAGTTACCCCAAAGTCAGTAGGGGCCATGTACTTAATAAGTACTATCATCATGTGAAGTTTGAAGGTCCTGGGTGCAGTGGTCCGTGAGTAAAGTGCCTTCATGCAAAAAGTTAACACTGGCCCCCTGTGACCTTGACCTGGTTACCCCAAAGTCAGTAGGGGTCATGTACTCAAAAAGTACTATCAGCATGTGATCTTTGAAGGTCCTGGGTGCAGTGGTTCGCGAGTAAAGTGCCTTCATGGAAAAAGTTAACCTTGACCCCTGTGACCTTGACCTTTGACCTAGTTACCCCAAAGTCAGTAGGGGCCATGTACTTAATAAGTACTATCATCATGTGAAGTTTGAAGGTCACTGGCCCCTGTGACCTTGACCTTTGACCCCAAAGTCAGTAGGGGTCATGTACTCAGTAAGTACTACCAGCATGTGAAGTTTGAAGGTCCTGGGTGCAGTGGTCCTCGAGTAAATTGCCTTCATGCAAAAAGTTAACATTGCAACCAACGAACGAACAAACTAACAAACGGACGGACAGTTGAAAACTAATATGCCTCCCAATAATAATAAAAATAGGCCTAATACTACAAGCAAAATACAAGACAAAACTGTTTTGCTTTCACTGTTGGTATATTAATCACTGTTGTTTTTGTTGTTGTTTTTGTTTTGTTTTTTGCTAGGGGTTTTTGTTTTGAAAATTTAAAAAAGGTGTTTCATATGCTAAAATATTTATGGAAGTTAAACATTTTTTCGAAGTAAAACAGAAGTTCTGACTTCTAATCCCTACTATTAATAAAGGGATGAAAAGAAAAACAATTTTTATAGTTAATAAATGTCCACACACAGGACCATTCAGACTACTGTTTATCAGCAATATTTGATGTTCAACAATATTTCAACTTCTTAACCATAAAATAAATTGATTTTTAATATTCTAATTACAAACTTAGAGAGCAAAGTCATTATGAAATTTATCAAGTTATAATCACTGTTTGATCCATTTTATATACAAGAGATTTTTTTTTTTTCTTTGAATTGCTGATCAAAATACTAAGGTAAATATCATTCTGTAGGTCTCCACAAGTGGTTTAGAATGTTTTTGAAGTCAATTTTAAGGCCAAACGTTAGTTTCCACTAATGTAAAAAAAATATCCACAAAGAGTTAAAATTATCATAAAAAATTCATTCACAAAATTTTAATAAAAATCAAACTTGAATTTCTTTTCTTTCATTCTGCAGCGGAAAGTGGTGGTTACTTTAAGGCCCTATAGGGGTTGGGGGTGTCAAAAATGGCAGAAAATACAATGAAAAAATATTCAGTTTTTCTTTTTATATAAATTAAAAACTAATTAAGATATTTTGAAAATTTAAAAGTTCAAATTTAATACCACACTTGAAGTTCTTTAGAAATGTCAATGGTATTGTCTGATATTTAAAGAGAAATCCAGAAAAAAACTTGTTACGGAAACAGTGGATCATACAGAAAATTTTACATTTAAAAAATTATGCTAAAGAAGCAATTTAATTACAATAAGTCTGACAACGTCTGGAGAAACAAGGTAAAATTACAAATATAATTTTGTACATAAGTCCGATTATACTGAAAATGAACCAACAACATGGTAAACATAATGTACATTTTCAAATGGAACCTTATGAATAATAATAAATATTTCATTCATTATTTCAGATTAATAAATATTTCATTCATTATTTCAGATTTGAAACTGAAAGGAAGACAATGTTCACTGACATTGGAAAAAACTGCCATAGTCAACAAACTATACAAGCGTTCAAACTGATTACAAAAACGTTTTACAAAGGACCTTTTCTGTAAATCAGACTCATTTAGAACTAATTCTGACCATATGAATTTCATTATTCATGACTGCTACCTGGATGCCAGTGAAAACGTGAATGGCACAAGTAGAACAAGACAAAATAATAACTGACAATACAGCTAGTATGGTTTTCAGTGATCATCCTCCTATCCTTCGGAAGGACATTAGTGACACCGAATGGACAGATACCAAAGCTGTTCTTATAACCTTCATGAGCATTATAAATGTTTTCATGTTTTTGGGTAACACTTTATCTATAGTGGCAATTTGTTACACTAAAAAATTAAGACAACAAGTTTCGTATTGGTTTGTATTGAATCTCGCAGTGATCGATCTTATCATTTCTGTAACAGTTGTACCAATCAACACAGTGTGGGAATATTCTGGAACATGGCCATTTAGTCGCACCACTTGCGAATTTTTCACATTTGCGGACATTTCCTTTAGCACAATATCGGCATATTCTATTGTTCTTGTTTCTATCGACAAATATGTGTATATAACATACTCTATTCATTACTATGATAAAATGACAAGAAAGATTGCTTTACTCTTGATAGCAGGAGTTTGGATAATGGTATTTATATTTGCAATGGTGTCAATCTTAACGAAGGTCGGGACTGATGATTATTTTGAAGACCATTTTTTGGTGCTTCCAAACAACACAAATATCTGTATATTTGTAATGACTGATGCATATGTCCTTCCGTCAGCCGTATTTAGCTTTTTCATACCATTTTTAATTTTGTGCTTCACTAGTTCAAGAATAACTTGCATTGCCAGCAAGCACATCAAAAAGATACATACAATAACAATATCCATAACAGAAACAGATTCTGAATCAACTCGTACTATAGACAAGGCTAGACCTCGCAGACACACTGTCATTGGAGGATCAGACTCAAACCCCCCTGTGAAAACAACAAGTTTTAGAAAAGTAAGTTCAGAAAAAGACATTTTCAGTACAAAACAGAAAAATCTTGCACCAATGCAAGGCAATACAAACTTATGTGCTAGCATAAAAGAGACTACTGAAGTCAATGAAGCAAAAACTTCACACCAAAGTGGCATCTCAGAAATAGAACAAACCCAGGACAGAATGAAAACTGAAGCAACTGATATAAATAAAACTGATAGGAAAATTTCACAACCGCTGGGAAGCACAGAACCAAAGCATGTTAAGGAATCAACCACAAATGTTAATACTGATTTTAATGGAACAAAAAATCTAGAACAAAGTGATAATCCAGAACTGAAAAACATGGGTGAATCTAATGAAACCTCGAATGAGGCAAAAATTACTTATGCAAAGTTTAAAGAGCATACTGATAACACTGGTGGTTCTGATTCAAGGTTCAACAATCAGGGTAAAGACAAGAAAACCCTAGCGGAATCCGATCCTGATGATAAGCAACAAAATTTGGATATTCCGGCAACAAGGGGTCGAAGTGAATCAATGCGTTCATATAAGTTAAGACAGTCTGACAGCATCAAGAGTGTGTTACGAAAGACATCTCCATATTGTAAACTATTTGGGACAGTAACTATTGTGATAGCATGTTTTATTTTGATGTTTGCACCATACAACATTGCTACAGTTATAGATGTGCCATGTCACTGTATTGAACCTTGGGTATATGAAGATGTTCTTGCAGTTTTGTATTATATGCATTCACTTGTTAATCCATACATTTATATGGCAACTGATAGAAAATACAAGGCTGCTTTAAAAATCCTTTGGAAAACTGTGATAACAAAATTAAGTTGTACATTTTTTAGAATGTAAAAATATAGTATTTGCACAGCAAATAAAAAAGTGATTTCATACTTGAAGTGTTATTTTAGCTTCATTTTGTACATCTTATACTCTAAAATTTGCGATATTACTGCAATTTAATTTTTTTTAAAAAGTAAATTTTAATGTAAACGAAGTCAGCCTATAGCCTTAACATAAAAGTTCTTGGACAAAACCCAGTAAAAAGTTTTCAACTGCTTACAAAATCAGTAGTTGAACTAGAGGTTGTTTTTTATGAAAAACATTATGTTGCCCACCACTTACCATGCAGAAATGGTAAAACGCCACAAATAAGGGGCCATAACTCCAGGGAATATCAATGAACTATAACATTCAACAATATACACAACTTGGCTTGGCAGTGGTAACTCCTGTGAAGTCTGGTGGAATTCCAACCAGTGGTAAAGGAGAAGTAACACAGCAAAGAATTTGACAAATCAAGGGTCATGACTAGACCATAACGATAATATGCAACACTATGCTTCACGCTGATCAGTTGTGAAGTTTTGTAAAATTCAGCAGTGTAAATACTGTAAAATATGACAAATCAAGGACCATTACTCTGCTGAAAATCAATGAAGCTGAGCATAAGACTCCTGTAAGGTTTGAAGGAAATTCACCCTATTATGATATGAACCACCATAAAATTTGACAAATCGATGGCAAAAACTCTTGAAATAAACAGAACTGGAACCTGCTGACAATACGAAAGTTTCAAGGCTTGGCAATGATCACTTTTGTGATGTTTGGTGTAATTCTTCCTAGTGGTATTGGAGCAGTTGCCCGCACAAGGTAAAATATGCCAATCAAGGGCCATAACTCCACTCAAAATCACTTAACCGGAACATATCGTAAATATGCAAAATGAGGCCTAGTAGTAGTTTTAGTGAAATTTCACCCAATAATAAGAAGTCTCCGAAACATCATAAAATTTGATGAATCAAGGGCCTCAACCCTGCTGAAAATCACTGAACCAGAAAATGTTGGCAATATGCACAATAAGGCTCATGAAATCTAACCAATAATATAAAAGGAGTAGTCAAAACATCATAAAATTTGATGAATCAAGGGCCATAACTCTGCTGAAAATCACTGAACCAGAAAATGTTGGCAATATGCACAGTAAGGCTCATGAAATCTACCCAATGATATAAAAGGAGTAGCCAAAACATCATAAAATTTGATGAATCAAGGGCCTCAACCCTGCTGAAAATCACTGAACTAGAAAATGTTGGCAATATGCACAATAGGGCTCATGAAATCTACCCAATAATATAAAAGTAGTAACCAAAACATCATAGAATTTGATGAATCAAGGGCCATAACTCTGCTGAAAATCATTGAACTAGAAAATGCTGATTGATATGCACAACTGGGCTTGGCAATGATCACTCCTGTGAAGTTTAATGTTAATCCAGCAGGTGGTGTCAGAGGAGTTGCATGGACAAACTTTGTGACAGACAGACTCAGCATTAAATCAATAAAGTCGCTCCCTAATGTATGTGGGAGACATAATATTTCATGCAAGTTTGTTTCAGTTTTGAACATTTGGTCATTACTATAGCACTTTTTTACAAAAGTAAAACAAAATCAATACCTGATAATATTTGCCCTAAAGTCTTCTTACTATATAAAGATAAGAGAGATGATGAGCCTATTTTCAACAAGCTGGAAAGTGTTTTATTTGTAAGTGCTACATAATAGGTCAAGAGTAACTGTTTAAACAAAACCAGAATCCTTGGCCCATTTTAGTGATATTATAAATGTTGCCGCTAAAAGAAGCTGTAAGGGCTGATTTATAAGACAATTTATTATACAACCAAGTGTGTTCTATCACAGTTCGAAGTTAAATTTACAAACTCTGACTACGCACCCCAACTTAAGATTGGTTTGTATTTAAAGAGGAACTACATCCTGTAAGCTCTCTGCACATTCCAACCAAAATCACTCAGACAGTGTCTTGCGTCTTCTTTGTTTATTTCAGACAAACAGTATAAATGTAGGTGTCTACTTGTAGCAGTAGGCACAGTCGCATGATACTAGCCACACCGTAAGAAAACCAACATAGTGCGTTTGCGACCAGCATGGATCCAGACCAGCCTGCGCATCAGCATTTCATGGAACTGTCAATAAAACAAAATTATCAAGTTTTCATTATATTAGCATAGCTTTCAATGTATCAGCTTCACTAAAAAGGTCTTTTGACAACCTTGAAAATGTTAAGCAGAGACTTTAACACTTCTATTTTAACTGTAAGGCATTTGACAAGGGTGATCTGACACAATAAAGTTATACACAAACTTGAACAGCTGGAAGTCTACCCATTAAATCATTCTTAAAGGATTCAAAGAGCACAATGTTGTAGACAGTTGCAAATATTTTACCCATCCTATCTAGGGTTCCCCAAGCCTTTGTTCTCTAACTTGTTTCTTTCTTTCTCCCCTACATAAATGATCTTCCAGACTCCATAAAAAAGAAAAGCCAGACTGCTGCAGATGATTCTGTTGTATATGTAAGAGTCAAATTGTCATCAAACTCCAAAACCTGACAAAAATTATCTGCATACAACCTGATACACAAGTCTTGAACAGAATAGGACTTGTCAGTGGAGTTGTGCAAGGTGTTAACTAATAACTATGAAAAAGAACCCTCATACCTTCCCCATACATTCTACATGGCATTGAACTATAAAGCACCAGTGCCGCTAAATACCTTTGGTGACAATTTCCAAAGATCTAAATGGGCTAGCCTGCATCAAAATTATTACACCTAAAGCATACATGAGCTGACAGAGACGGTGTGCTCAATTATTTTCATGCTTGAAAGTGAAAAAGGGCATATCTGAGAAAACTGGAACTACCACTGGAGTAATTAATGCCCAGGATGTGCATGGTGTTGTTAGACAACATTTTAAGTTTGAATCAAATCTCAGTAAGCCATTAAAGTAATAACAGAGATGGAGTGAAAGTGTTTCAAACAAATAACTAAAATTCACAAAAAAATATTATGTCTCCCATCACTTACCAAGCAGAAATTGTAAAATGAAACAAATAAAGGGCCATAACTCCAGGGAAAATCACTGGACCATAACATTCCAACTATATATATAACTAAGCTTGGCAGTATATAACAAACTTCTCCGACCCACAAGTGAGTGCACGTCTCGAGAAGACACAGCCCCATACTTTCAAGTTACGTGCCACATGCACGGATCTATCTGTACCGACGATCTTTGTTAATATCACATCTAGAACATAAAGAACGAAAGGTTTCTTTCTCTAAAGTGATTATTGGAACATCCTGCAACATTACAAATCATCTTTATATTGCCCAAAATGTTACTTTTTAAAATCAAACAAAAAGAGCTGTCACAGAAGACAACGTGCTCGGCTATTTCGGTGCTGGATAGTGAAAATGGGCACATCTGAGAAAGCCTGAGCAGTCACTGGAGTGTTTAATGACTCCAATGTGGATGAAGGTATTGGACAATAACTTATGTTTGTGTCAAAAGAATTAATTAATAAGGGAGATAAAGATAAAGTTATCAAAACATTTAAATAAGTATAATTCTAAGCGAAAAGGGGGCATAATTCATGAAATATTGGTGCAAGAGTTATGGCCCTTGTGTCATATGATGTGAGTGATGTTGTGGAACAACTGTTTTAAGTTTGAATAAAATTCATTTAGCAATATAAACAGAGATAGAGTGAAAGTGCACCAAAACTTTAACCTGAAATTCTAAGTCAAAAAGGGGGGATAATGCATGAAATATTGGTGCAAGAGTTATGGCCCTTAAGCCATTTGATGTGGATGATGATGAGGAATAACTATTTTAAGTCTGAAATGAAGTCATCAAGTAATCACAGAGATAAAGAGAAAGTGCATCAAAACTTTAATGTTGACGCCTGGTTGAGTAGCACAGCTCTCCCAATCTGACTAAAGTACATTCTCCTATTACGCTACGCATCTAGGATCTGAGAACAACCTATTCATAGCCTCATTCTGACGACCCTTTCGCTAGCCAATCAGAGCTTAACTTACAACCTTTTGCAAATCTACCTGTAGCCTTGACTTTTGATATTTACAATTCTTAGGTCGTAATGCGTCAGATAGCCAGTTAGCTCAGTTAGTAGGCCACTTGCTTTGTAAGCGAGGGGTCCCGGGTTCGAGCCCTGGAATGACTGCACATTTTTCTTACTCTTTGACATTCGAACAAGTCGTCTGATTGGCTAAAATAAAAATAGCAATACTGGAAATCCAAAATATACAGAAGATGTATGTGAATGGATCGTTCTCAGATCTTTGTTTAGAAGATCAAGTAATAAAGTCAGATTAACGGCTCTCCATACTTTATGTAAGTGATGATGTGGAACAACTATTTTATGTTCGTATAGTCGAGCTACATGTAAAAACAATGAACATTAGTAAACATGCAGTGCTCTCCGCTTGTTGCTACGCAACTCACTGCAGTGAAGTGTGTGGATATCCCACCTGATCAATGCATCCAGTTGATTTACAGTTGAACTTCAATGGCTCGAACTCGGATCTTTCGAACACCCGGGATCGCTCGAACTCTTCGCCCGGTCCCGAATTTATTCCTTCTTTATTCTATATAGTTCTACCTCGGATCGCTCGAACTTCGATAATTCGAACTCTCGAACTCATTTGGTGGTCCCCTCGGCTTAATTACAGTGATAATTACACCTATTCAGTCGAACAGGCCTTTTTTGCCGGGATGGCTTGTGTTTACAAAGTTTTTCACACTTCTGCCTGACATTCGCCAAGCTTCCCCTTTAACCGGCGCGTGCGTAATTTTCACACGCTTACGTAATTAGCGTCAGTATACGACAAACAAGTTAAACAAAGTGACTTTCGTTCACTGCAACGCTTTAATGGCCTTTGATTTATGCGAATAAAATTATCTAAAATGATTGAGCAATGTACATACTACGTCTGTCTTTATTTTTTTCTGCATAAAAACGGGAGATCCGACGTCAACTTTCATACTGCTTAAGCATGGCTGAACAACTTAGTAAAGGACCCGGATACGGGGGGATAGCTAAGTCGGCTACTGGAAAGCAATAAATTTGATAATATTTGTACTGGACTATGATTCAAAAAGATTTGTTATTCATGTCTTTCTATTTGATGCTGTCATCACCAAATTCTTATAATTATATTAGTGTTTTATTTTGTGTTTTTTCCGTACCATGTCATGTTTGAAAATAAATAATTAAGCATATTTCAGCGTTCGTTTTTTATTTGTCATCGTATCATACTCACATTTAGGTACAATATGACAATATATTACGATGTAAGGTTTGTAACACCTCATGCCCTCGAATTCCCAAATTCAAAATGGCCGCCATTTGGATAGCTCGAACAACGGAAAACTCGAACTAATTTCCACGGGACCCTCGAGTTCGAGCCATCGAAGTTCGACTGTATATGGGTGTCATGAATGTGTGAGAATATCTGAAATGTGTTTAACTATAGGACTGTCAATGATTGGGTCTTAGGCGTATCGACGATACCGCTATATCAGAAGACAAATATTGACGATACATCGATATATTGATTATTAAGTTAGATTAACGACCTATTTGTTCATATAATACTATATACCTTCCTGTAAATGCTATTTTAAGTTTTACTGCCTACTTTCCATATTTCTGTTTGATTGTGTTGTATTTGTATTTATGAAATAAAAGAAATACATAAAAATTAATAACATCTTTCATTTTTATTTTGCCTTCACTCCTTTTTTGCATTCATCCAAATTTACAACATTGTGAACTTAAGTTGTTTTTTAGGGTCTGAGTGTTTATTTGGGTAGTTTTTTCTCCCTGTAAAACATCGATTTTTGAAAATGGGAATCGATAATCGATCGACAAAAAAAAATCGTTGATACATCGATATCGTTTCTATCGATGACAGCCCTATTTAGCTATGTGTGACGGCTGTGTGAAAATTGTCAATATTATATTGAATATATAAGGAATACTATATAGACTTATGTGTCCTTAACCATTAAAGTACCAGATAACCAATGAACGAGTGGACTTGTAATCATTAGTTTTTGCGGTCACAGGTAGGGCTGTCAATGATTGGGTCTTAGGCGTACCGACGATACCGATATATCAGAAGACAAATATCGACAATACATTGATATATAGATTATTAATTTAGATTAACAACCTATTTGTTCAAATGCATACTATATACCTCCTTGTAAATGTTATTTTAAGTTTTATTGCCTACTTTTCATATTACTGTTTGATTGTGTTGTATTTGTATTTATGAAATAAAAGAAATAAATAGAAATTAATAAAATCTTTCATTTTTATTTTGCCTTCACTTCTCTTTTGCATTTATCCAGATTTACAACCTTGTGAACTTAATTGTTTTTGAGGGTCTGAGTGTTTATCTGGATAGTATTTTCTCTCTGTAAAATATCGATTTTTGAAAATGGGAATCGATAATCGATCGACAAAAAAAATATCGTTGATACATCAATATCATTTCTATCAATGACAGCCCTAGTCACAGGCACAGAATAGATGTAAATATTCAGATGGTATCAAGTCAACTTGTCCCCTAGTCAACTCATCCCCAAGTCAACTCGTTCCCATTTTGGTAATTTCGTCCCAAAAACCCTTTGGTCAATTCACACCCCCTCTTGAAATATGCAGTCAACTCCTAACTGTTTTGATCACTTCGTTCCCCTGCATATATTTTTTCATTTTGTCAAAGCTCTTTTCACTTGAAGTCCTTTATTTACTCACTATATTTTAGAATAAGTAATATTGGAATTGCTTTTATTAACTAAAACTATTAAATCTTTAAAACAATTTGAGTATACGGGGGAAAAGGCGGGGATAATGTATAAAATTAAATATAAAGGAGTCACGTCCGTTTCTTTTTGATCATTTACCACTTACCAACCCTTCTATAGTCAAGATGGAGAGGGGATAAGGCTTTAGAGAAACTGTACGATAATTAGATGACCAGAGAGAGTGCAAGCACAGCAGTCACAGCACCGAAGTAAAATTCAGAATGCTAAATATGTTCATGATTATACTAACAGAATAGTGCAAGGGTTTTTTTTTCCTTATATGAGCGGTACCAATAAATGGTACCGTTTCCAATGCCAAAAAGTGTCCATTTTTCCCAATCGTCAGTAAAAAAAATTCCTATTTCCAAAAATTAAAACTGAAAGTAAATTGGCCGTGAAATGAAATGCACCGCATTGTGTTTTTTACAACTGCATAGATTTTATAGGCGCCGTAAATATAAATACCCTGCATCTGTTTTCACAGACAGATGTTTCGTAACTACCGTTGTAAAAGCATGCTGGATTAGGGGTGAATCAGAATATTGCTCGGTTATTGTAGGTACGATTGTTACCCAATTTGAATTCCCTTATGAAATTATGCATCAATTCTCGTTGTACTGATAAAATGTCAGACAACAGCAAATACTACAGAAAAAGATTAAGGCAGCTGGTAAAGAAGAAAAGAATCTATGAAATGCTTATAAAACAACATAATGTTCAAGAAAAAGGTGCATCGCCAAGCAATAAAAGGAGAGAGGTCTGCCTCTGAGATGTTATTGAAAAGTTCAAGACTGCTAAAAACAGAGAGACTGCTCTGTAAAGTCATAACTGAATGACAGTATTAATGATTAAACAGAGTTCAGAGCCTTTAAAGTTTTCAGTCGTTATTTTGAATTATTATAAAATGTGCTTCATAAACATTTCCCAATTTGAGCAAAAACGACACGATTTTTCCCAATAGCACGGATACCAGTACCATTCCCATAATACAGAAAAAGACCTGTAGTGAAAAAAAATGCTAGGGTCAGTGGGTTTAACTAGGTTGAGTTAGTCAAAATAATTCAATGTTCAGATTATTTTATATTTGTGACGGGGCAATCTGAACGTCAAATCTTTGAAGGACCAAAATAATGGAGGATAAATCACAGAACACGGTCGTGTAAAGTTTAATGGTTTTATCACTTGCGCATATTGCCGTGTAGGCACGGTAAACATTTATCATGTACCGAGTACATACACAGGTTTAAATCACCAGAAAATTCGTAATTTTGAACATAATTTGATAATCTTTACATATATCAATGAGGAATTGAATCCCCTTTTGATATATGTAAGTTTTATTTGAATTTATGGCCAATTTGTGACATAATTGGCATTTAAAGTTAAACCTATAGCATGTAAAGCGTCGGCAGCGATGAAAATTTCATCGAAATTGCTTCCATTATTTTGGTCTTCCTGTGGACACATTGTTCGAGAGGGCTAAGACGTTTTCCTACGGAGGTGAAGGCCCCTGGTTCGAATCCTGGCTACTAGTGCTCCCATTGCGGTGTGTCCTTGAGCAAGGCACTTTGTCACGATTGCCTCAGTCGACCCAGCTGTAAATGGGTACCAGCAAATTGCTGGGGGTAAGGTATCAATGGTTTTAACTGTTCTTAAAATAGGGTCGCTCAAAGAAGTATAAAATACACAGAATGGCAACTGGCTGTAATATCGCGTGATCTCGTGTCAGAGCGTGAATCGCGTTATCTTAGTAAAAACAACTAGAACTGTCACAGGAGTGACTCATACCCCCACCATACGGTCTTGTCACAGAAGAATGGCAACCATGAGGAATCTTAACAAGAGCTGTCTGATGACAGCGCGCTCGACTATTCGAAGAACTGATTGAAGAATGGGGTCAAAATATTTCCACAGATATTCAGACAAAAGAAATAAATAGATTAGACAAACAATGTTCCTGTATTTCTTTGATTTCAATAAGTCTTGCACTAAATGGCAATGTATGAACCAATTTCAAAGTCCTAAAAGGGCCATAATTCAGTCAAAATAGTTATGTACTCTTGCCTACAGATGGAAATCATAATGATAAACAAGTGTTCAAAGTTTAAAAGCCATATGTCAAATAGTTTTGACAAAACTTGGACTTGTATGAAAACAGAACCAATTTTGAAATCCAGAAAGGGCCATAATTCAGCCAAAATAGATGACAGAGTTATGTACTCTTTCCTACAGATAGAGACTATTATACTTAACAAGTGATAAAAGTTTCAAAGCCATATGTCAAACACTTTACAAAAAATATGAACTGGTACGGAAAACTTAACCAAGATTTCTAAGTCAAAAGGGGCCATAATTCAGCCAAAGTCCTTGATGGAGTTATGTACTCTTGCCTATAACTGGATATGGTGATGGTAAACAGGTGTTTAAAGTTTCAAAGCTTTATCTCAAGAGACTTTATCAAAATATGAACTGGTACGAAATATTAACCCAGATTTCTAAGTCAAAAAGGGCCATAATTCAGCCAAAATCCTTGATGGACTAATGTGCTCTTGCCTATAACTGGACATGGTGATGGTAAACAAGTGTTGAAAGTTTCAAAGCTTTATCTCAAAAGACTTTGTCAAAATATGAACTGGTACGAAAAACTTAACCAAGATTTCTAAGTCAAAAGGGGCCATAATTCAGCCAAAATCCTTGATGGAGTTATGTACTCTTGCCTATAACTGGCCATGGTGATGGTAAACAAGTGTTGAAAGTTTCAAAGCTTTATCTCAAAAGACTTTGTCAAAATGTGGACTGGTACGAAAAACTTAACCAAGGTGTGACGCCGACGCCGACACCGACGCCGTGGTGAGTAGGATAGCTCTACTTATTCTTCGAATAGTCGAGCTAAAAATACTTTGGCGTACTTCATCTTGGGCTTCCACATATAAGTAATACTAGTATAATACTAGTATAGTAATACTAGTAAATATATTAAATCTCTAATATTAGAGATACACTAAAAGTGAATACAAAAAAGTGTCTTACCGACCCATGTTACCACAGAAAAATGTTTTTACTTTTTACATAGGACTTATAATAAACAAGAGCTGTCGGATGACAGCGCGCTCGACTATTCGAAGAATTGATAGAAGAATGGGGTCAAAATATTTCCATAGATTTTCAGACAAAAGAAAAAAATGGATTAAACAAAAAATGTTCCTGTATTTGTGGATTTCGATTAGTCTTGCAGTAAATGGCAATGAGTGACCATGATGGCAAATATGTTAAGTTATATGTTAGGCAAAATATGGACTTGTATAAAAAATTTAACTAATTTCCAAGTCCAAAAAGGGTCATAATTCAGTCAAAATAGTTGACAGAGTTATGTACACTTGCCTACAGATGGAAATCATGTTGATATACTAGTGTTAAAAGTTTCAAAGCCACAGTTCAAATAGTTTTGACAAAAATTTCAAAGTCCAAAAAGGGCCATAATTCAGCCAAAATAGTCATCAGAGTTATGTACTCTTGCCTACAGATGGAAATCATAATGATAAACAAGTGTTTAAAGTTTAAAAGCCATATGTCAAATAGTCTTGACAAAACATGGACATATACGAAAACACAACCAATTTCCAAGTTCAAAACGGGCCATAATTCAGCCAAAAAAATGACAGAGTTATGTACTCTTGCCTATTGATAGAGACTATAATACTGAACAAGATATAAAAGTTTCAAAGCCATATGTCAAACACTTTACACAAAATATAAACTGGTACAAAAAACTTAACCAAGATTTCTAAGTCAGAAGGGGCCATAATTCAGTCAAAATGCTTGATGGAGTTATGTACTCTTGCCTACAACTGCACATGGTGATGGTAAACAAGTGTTGAAAGTTTCAAAGCTTTATCTCAAAAGAGTTTGTCAAAATGTAGACTGGTACGAAAAACTTAACCAAGATTTCTAAGTCAAAAAGGGGCAATAATTCAACCAAAATACTTGATGGAGTTATGTACTCTTGCCTACAACTGGACATGGTGATGGTAAACAAGTGTTGAAAGTTTCAAGGCTTTATCTCAAAAGACTTTGTCAAAATATGAACTGGTACGAAAAACTTAACCAAGATTTCTAAGTCAAAAAGGGCCATAATTCAGTCAAAATGCTTGACAGAGTTATGACTCTTGCCTATAACTGGACATGGTGATGGTAAACAAGTGTTGAAAGTTTCAAAGCTTTCTCTCAAAAGACTTTGTCAAAATGTGGACTGGTACGAAAAACTTAACCAGGGTGTGACGCCGACACCGACGCCGACGCCGTGGTGAGTAGGATAGCTCTACTTATTCTTCGAATAGTCGAGCTAAAAAGTTAGAAAAATACCTAAAATATTAAAAATCTAAAAATAGGATTTCTAAAAATAGACTAATTCCTGGAATTTAAGGGGAAGAAACTAAGTACAAAAGTTAAAAAAAGGTTACTTCCATTTGGCTCTAAGCCAATCAGAATGAGATATAGTGAAAATACATCAAAATTAACCTTAAATTCTAAGTAAAAGGGGACACAATTCATGAAAAATTAGTGTCAGAGTTATGCACCTTGTGTCACATGATGTGGATGATGAGGTGGAACATCTGTTTTAAGTCTGAATCAAATCCATTCAGTAGTAAAAGAGATATAGTGAAAATACATCAAAATTAACCTTAAATTCTAAGTAAAAAGGGGCATAATTCATGAAAAATTGGTGTCAGAGTTATGCACCTTGTGTCACATGATGTGGGTGATGAGGTGGAACATCTATTTTAAGTTTGAATCAAATCCATTTTGTAATAATTGAGATATAGTGAAAATACATCAAAATCAACCTTAAATTTAAAGTAAAAGGGGACATAATTCATAAACAATTTATGTCAGAGTTAAGCACCTTATGTCACATCATCTGGGTGATGAGGTGGAACATCTATTTTAAGTTTGAATCAAATCCATTTAGTAATAACTGAGATATAGTGAAAATACAACAAAATTAACCTTAAATTCTAAGTAAAAGGGGACATAATTCATGAAAACTTGGTGTCAGAGTTATGCACCTTGTGTCACATGATGTGGGCACATGATGTGGGTGATGAGGTGTAACATCTATTTTAAGTTTGAATCAAATCCATTCAGTAGTAACTGAGATATAGTGAAAATACATCAAAATCAACCTTAAATTCTAAGTAAAAAGGGGCATAATTCATAAAAAAATGGTGTCAGAGTTATGCACCTTTAGTCACATGATGTGGGTGATGAGGAGGAACATCTATTTTAAGTCTGAATCAAATCCATTTAGTAATAACTGAGATATAGTGAAAATACAACAAAATTAACCTTAAATTCTAAGTAAAAGGGGACATAATTCATGAAAACTTGGTGTCAAGAGTTATGCACCTAGTGTCACATGATGTGGGTGATAAGGTAGAACATATATTTTAAGTTTGAATCAAATCCATTTGGTAATAACTGAGATAATAGATTTCGGGACGGGACGGGACGGGACGGGACGCGACGGGATGTGACAAAACTGACTCCTATATACCCCCCTCAAACATGTTTGGTGGGGGTATAAATATCGCAAGCATCGAGTTAGAATTTGTACCTTTAACCTACATTTAAAATACATGTTTGCTTCTAAAACAACATTAGTTTAATGTGTATTTAGTCTTAAGACACAAAGTACCATCAAAAGAAGCGTGGTCATATGGTGATAATTAATTTACTGATGAATAATTGCTTTCGCATATAGAATGACGCGTGGACAGCGCATCACTTCCGGTAAACGAGATCTCATTCGGTTGTCACGTTTTTTTGGCGACACTTGCTCTTTATGCCTTTCAAGTTGCCGATCTATTTATTTTTATAGCGAGCATAGCTCACCTTATGGCAATGTGTAGGCGAATATAACAAAGGTGTGCCGAATGGGGCAAAAGTGATGTAGCTGAAAAATTTTCATTCGTCTGGGCACCGCCATTTTGTTCTACTTCCGTCAAAGTCGGGATTTTTTTTTTTTATTTTATATTTGAGTTACAATCTCTATGTTCATTAGGTGTCTTTAGTTTTAAAAAAGTTATGTTATGGAAATAATTTCAATTTTACTTTTATTTTACAAAGTGCGTGTCCCTAGAGGTAGTGATGGGCAAATCGGTTAGATTTGCCAACCGATTAATCGGCATAATCGGACAGGCCAACCAATACGATTAATCGGATATAATCGGATAATCGGTTACTCTAGTTGCATATCTATAAGGTCACTTCACAGTGTATGTTTTATGTCATTACTTAAGAAATGAATCACACAGGCATCAAATATTCTATTTGTATTGTAGCCCTTCATAAAAATCAGGCCTCGACCTAAACTTTTTTCAGCAGTTGCCAGCAGGTCCACCAACTGCTAAAATCTAGTAGACCTGCTCAGACTTTAGTGGACCTACATTTCTATCACATAAATTGTGATGTTGTAGACGTCATAACTTCATATGACTCAAGAAACAGGACTTATTTCTAAAATAATTAAAAATGGAAGACTGTAGCAATCTGTTATCCCGAAAAATAATTATTTTGAAAAGTGTCCCAAAATATGGACACAATAATCATCATCCTCCTGACCTGTGTTGAAAGTGAAAAAAGAAAACATCAACAATTAATTATCGGTAATTATTCTGATGATAAACTAAGTAATTGGCCTTGTTTTCATCTTCAATTAACACCCCCTCAAAGAGCTAAAAGAAGTGTGTCGGTTATTCGTGGCATCTGAAGTGGAGATCAAAGCGGTATAGTTTCCCCGAGACTGTCATGGCATTGCGTCATGTTTTCGCGCCATGTGACACATCACTGTCTGATCGTACTTTCTCGATTCCTTTAATTGTTGAGAAGAAATCAGTAAAAAAGTTTTTTCTTTAATCTTTTAAAAGCGAATGTGCAATATCCTGAATAAACTGACATGTAAATGTGTCAAACCGCAAACGATGATAGTGGATGTCCTACCTCTGTGACCTATTTGCCCTCAAGAAATTTACATTATTGTTTGAGAAGAATATCTAACAAAGTGTTGTCAAAACATACATGTACAAAGAATCATTTAAAACTTATTAAAAACCGCAACGACATCATACTGCTTTATTTTATACCACATTTCTGTTTACGTTCACGAGGTCACGTAACCTATTCTCCGAGCTAACAGAAATCTGTTTCTTTTCAAGTGAATAGGTTCTCGGAATTGTTTTAAGCAGTGAATAGTTTCTTTGTCGTTTAATCTACGCTCACCCAGAGGCTTTGCCTTTTTCATATTAGCTCTTTGGGTCGCTCAAAAGCTCTACAGAGCTTATGTTAATTGTTTCACAAAGTGACGGTAAATAAAATTTACCTTTCTTTTATCTTTACCTCCATTATCTAGCAAACTTCGACGAAATATGTATGAAAAGAGGGGCCGAAAATGGGGGACGAAATGACCAAAACTGGGACGAGTTGACTGGGGGACGAGCTGACTAGGGGACGAGTTGACTGTATGCATAAATCATTCAGACAGGAAAAAACATTTTTACAGTTTTGTCAAACCTCGCATTAGACGGTTTTTGTTTCCTTTTCAAAAACCACATGAACTACGAATAATTACTTCCTAAAAAACTCCTGAAAAGTTTTATTTTTCCAAAATTAGCGCGTTGCAGACAACCGGATGTTGATATTTTCATTACCGCAAAGAACATTAACAAAGCGAAAGATAATTAGAGCAACCGAACTGGGAGAAGCGAAGTTTTATTAAACTTTTAAATACTTACTGAAAACGATGTCAAGCCAGTTTCTATCAAAAGTTTCTTTCGTTAGTAAAGTAAGTTTCTTTTTGGAATATATTTGTCAACTTTGGATAAAATGTAGTTCATCCTTGCCGTACTGACTTTTTAACTGTGTAATTATTCGGATACGTTTTGTTTGGATATTGTGTATAATTGCTATTTTTCTGCTACATGCATTTGATTTATTATGCCCCCCTTCGAAGAAGGAGGGGTATATTGTTTTGCGATTGTTCTGCAGTCGGTCGGTCTGTCGGTCGGTCCGTCCGTCAGTCTAGTCTGTATGTAGACTAATCCATTTCCGGATGATAACTCAAGAACGCTTGGGCCTAGGATCATGGAAATTGATAGGAAGGTTGATCATCACCTGCAGATGACCCCTATAGATTTTGAGTTTAGTATGTCAAAGTTCAAGGTCACAGTGACCTGGAACAGTTAAACAGTTTCCAGATGATAACTAGAAGATTGCTTGGGCCTAGGGTCGTGAAAGTTGATAGGGAGGTTGGTCATGACCAGCAGATGACCCTATTGATTTTTAGGTCAGTAGGTCAAAGGTCAAGGTCGCAGTGACCAGGAACAGTAAAACTGTTTTCGGGCAATAACTCAAGAATGCTTGGACCTAGGATCAGGAAAATTGATAGGGAGAGTGATCATGACCTGCAGATGACTTCTAGTGATTTTGAGGTTATTTGGTCAAAGTTCAAGGTCAGATTGGTCAGGAACAGTTAAACAGTTTCTGGACGATAACTTGAGAAAGCTTGAGCCAAGGGTCTTGAAAGATGATAGAGAGATTCATCATGACCAGCAGATGACCCCTATTGATTTTAAGGTCATTAGGTCAAAGATCAAGGTTACAGTGACCAAGAACATTTAAACCGTTTCCAGATAGGGAGGTTGATCATGACCTGTAGATGACCCCTATAGATTTTGAGGTTTGTAGGCTAAAGATCAAGGTCACATTGACCTGGAACAGTTAAACTCTTTCCGGATGATACCTTGAGAATGCTTTGGCCTAGGATCACTAAACTTAATAAGGAGGTTGATCATGAGCAGCAGATGACCCCTGTTGATTTTGAGGTCAAAGGTCAATGTCACATTTAACATCGAGTTCAATGAGCTCTTGTTTTAATATGACTTATTTATCTACAAGAAAGGAAGATTTCCCAAGTTTTTTTAGAGAGATTAGGCAGCCATTCAATAAAAAATGAAAATGAAATTTTAGTCCCATTCAAAAAGAATATGCAATATATAGCAACAAAAATTGTACCAGAATTACTTAATTTACCATATAGGGACAGATAAGTACGTCTTAACTTGCAAACGCTTCATTTATAGAAGATGTAGATACGATCTCATTGAAATTTTTTAGATTTTAAATGGTTTTGAAGACATCAGCTATGATAAGTTTTTCCAGTTTAATGATAATACAACATGGGGGCATATTTTCAATCTATTTCACTCTATTCCAATAACAGAAGTATAGGCCCTTTTGACATAAGATCTTTTAAGTGGATAATTTTCATCCTTGTATTTTAACATTCCAATACATTTCATAGGTTTGATTTCTGACTCTGACAAAAAATTGAAAGTAAGTCTTATCTAGTATCTATACAGTATGCATATATAGTTGGATTCATTTATTTATTTGTTTTGTTAGGTTTAACATCACACCAACACAATTATAGGTCATATGGCGACTTTCCAGCTTTGATGGTGGAGGAAGAGGTGCCCCTCGGTGCATTATTTCATCACAAGCGGGCACCTGGGTAGAACCACCAACCTTCCGTAAGCCAGCTGGATGGCTTCCTCACATGAAGATTTCAATGCCCCGAGTGAGGCTCGAACCCACATTGATGAGGGGGAAGTGATTTGAAGTCAGCGTCCTTAACCACTCGGTCACGGAGGCCCCATATTTGGATTTAAAATGACTTTTCTGAATAAAACGTTACAGATACATCGAAGAAAATGAAATATAAATCTGGTATAATAATAATAATAATATCATTGGAAAATAGGATGAATGAGTGTCATTGTGCCCTCATTATAATAAACATATTAATATATATTATATACAGTATATATTAGGGCATCCCAAAGTTTTGCAGATATTACCTTATTAAGGCTCTTCTGCATATGTGAAACAAATATTGTTTTACAATTTAGAATTTTATTAAACTATATTTTTTCAAAGTTGTATCTGAAAGAAATTCAGCCAATAAAAAATGATAGGGTCGTATGCTTGAATATTTGTTTGGATGGTCCTCTGATCAGATTTCACAATTACCTTCTATCACTGGAAAATTTCACTTTTTGGTGGCATTTTCACATAAAGAAAAAGTTCTACAATATAGATTTTAATGAAGCTTTTCATAATTGTGTATTTACATATTTTCAGTCAAATTGTCAAATGTAATGTATCATTATGGGTCCACTATATTATGCTCAATTTTTCACAGTTCCCGATATATCAGTTGGAGTCCTTACATTGTCACTTATTTCATGTAATTATTATTTTGAATTATTTCCTGTTGTCTAAATTAACCTGAAGAAGGCCATTTGCACCACAAGAGCTCGGAGTTAAGAACGTACTCTTTGCGAGATTGTACCTTTCCAGTACCGTTTTGCCTTTGTACTGTGACCGAAACATCAAAATCGAAGAATATGGTCTTATTTTACCCAAATGGTAGCTTCATATATTTCATATATTACCATCAAGGTGCCGATAGACTGAAAAAACATTTCTGTCTACAGGCATCTTGATGGTAATCTATGAAAGTTACAATTTGGGCAAAATATTAATTACCTTATTCTTTGAGTTTGGTGATTTGGTCACGGTCAAAAGGCAAAACCGTGCTGGAAAAGTATGATCATGACTCCAAACTCCTATGATTTGCACTGACTGTTTTACACTCAATACACAGGATATAACAGATTCTTTGCAAAAATTGTTCTACATGTATAATGGCTACAAGGCATTATGTTAGGTTTTTTAGATCACTGACATTATGCTGTCAGGGAAAGTTAATCAGACATGCAGAGCTACCTTAACAGGTGCATTAACTTTGTCAGATATGTCATCTTGAATCAAAGTGCAGCAGAAATAAAGGTTTCTCTGCTTTTTTTTCTATTTGTTTATTAGTGTTAGAAAATCTGAACAATGTTATTTTTTTCCTTTCAATTTCAGCTCAGTGTCTTGATGAAAGCAACCTCTGATGATGATACACCTATACCTGGCTATATCTACAATGAAGTGTCCAGTATCCTTTCTGATTTCTGAGAGAATGGACAAGAAATAACTGGTTACTGATAGGCATGCAAATGTTAATTGTCAATCCATTGGTGAAGTATATATTTACCACATGACATCACCTAACACATTACATTAGATGGACATAACCAACATGATTTTATTATCAATGTATTTACTGCATGTTATTTTTATGAACCCTTTAAGAACAGGGCAATTATTGTTTTGCTGATGTAGGACAGTCTGTTGACCTCTCAGTCTGTCAGTAAACAGTTTAGTTTTCTATCAGTAAATGCAGAAAGGTTTCTCAACTTCATAAGGTGTTTGGTTTTAATGGGTAAATGGTCACAGTGACATTGATACATGACCTATATTGTTTTAGGGGTCAGTAGGTCAAGGTCAAAGAGACCTTCATCTGAAAACTACAAAAGAAGTTGGGAGGAGTCAGTAGTTCAAATATTAAGGTCACAGTGAGCTAAAACTGGTTTCTGATCTATGACTTGGGAATATTTAGTCCAACAATTGTCAAACTGTATAGGATGATTACTTTTTGGTCACAGGATGACCCCTGTAGTCTTGAAGGTCATTAGATAAAAGGTTGTCACTGTATCAATGTGATTAAAAATGTGTGTGATCAATACCTGGAAAATACATGGGCCTATGCCATAGTACTTCATATTGCCAATGCTAAAAGGGTGACCAATATTATTTTGGAGTCAGGATATTGATAGTTAAGGTCATATTGACCTCCAGACTAAACAAGTTTGTATTAATTAGAGTAAGCCTATGCATATTGTCATAACATGATTGTTTATTATCAGTGAATTTCTGATGTCAAGGTGTTAGCATTCATGTGACTGAAAATCAAAAAAAGAAACATATTAGCTTAGGTTTAGGGGAGGTGGGAGGGGGGGATCATATGTACAACAAACAGCTGTTGTTCTCAGATTATATTTCTTTTATAAGTTGGAAAATTTGATATGACGGAAGTATAGTTGCAGAGATTCTATCATTGTACCTCAATATGTTTAAGATAGTATCTGTCAGAATGTCTTTTTTACTGTGAATAATCTGACAACGGCTTAATCTAATGGTAAGAGTTAATGTTACAAATAGCTCTTCATTACAAAAAAGAAATGAAAATACAATAACTCCTTAACAGTGTTATAAGAAATCAGTTTGGAATCTGAAGAGAACTGTGAAACCCTGGTGGACTTCCTAGTTGAAAGACTGGAAAAGGACTCAACACATGTCAAAATCAAGGTCAGTTTTGAAAATACATTTTTTGTTTTCTCCCTTCACAGTTTTTCTGAAATAAAGTAAAAAAAAATATCCTGAATAATTCAGCAAACAAGTCTTGATGAAAAATCTCTTAACTCCCAGAGATGTAAGCTGTAAAAATATTTAAAACAAGAGTGCCAGAGTTTCACAATATAATGCTCATCATTGCAAAATTCTTTTGACTTAAATGCTCTACTTATTGAGCAGCTGAGTTGTCAGTTTTCTCAATTTTGACTAATTCAGGGGCCATAACTCTATATTAACAAAGACTATCTAGTTGATTATTGAACTTGCCAAAGATAATATGCCCATTAATGTTCTGATAAAGTTTGGTGAACATTGGGTAAGAACTGCTTAGTTATAAATTTGTTAATGTCAGATTTTTCATAATTCTGTGTAATTCAAGGGCCATAACTCAAGAGTGACTGAGAGTATCTGGCTGGTTTCAAACTTTTTCTGAGATATTGTGCCCATAAACATTGTGACCAAGTTTGGTAAACATTGGGTAAGAACTACTCAAGTAAGTGAGCAGACTGCCAATTTTTGGTAATTCAGGGGCCATCACCTCAGAGCCACTGGGACAATCCAGCTGGTTATCTCACTTGGCCAAGATATTATACTCATAAAGTTATGACCAACTATGGTAAACATGTGATAAGAACTGCTTAAATTAGAGAGAGGAAACCTTTACTGGACACAGGAGGTATCACATAAAATGTCCCACTTCACAGGCCTATAAAAATGGTGGATGAAAATTTATCATGATGGAAAGGATTTTTTTCACAGATTTTATTTTCAGCAGAAAATGTCTTTAATAAGATACTTAACAATAAGCTGAATGAAAAGAAACTTACTAATGCATATTTAGATTATTACAGATTTAAAAGAGAAATTATTTATAATTAAATAATACCTGTAACATTACATTAAATGTGAATAATGAAAGAAAGTCTGTTTGTTTGTTCAGGTTTTAAAACTGATGAAGTATGTAGTAGAGAATGGTCATCCTAATTTTAGACTGGGACTGCTGAAGAAATCTACAGGAATCAAAGAGGCTACAAGTAAGCAATATGTTGTAAGATTATAATAGTGCTTTGCGCATCTTATGAAATTAAAGGTCAAGGTTTCAAACCCTGGTCGCTCGAGTGCTAGTCCAATGCTCTGACCACTGAGCCAAAGAGTCTACTCCCAGGCGCAGTTATCACATATCAACTTTAAATGTGCAGGCATGCATAAGTGATGGTAACACTTCCACTCTTCAAAAAGGTCATCATTTATGATGACAATGATGACTTGTAAGCCCGTTTGGCATCAAAAGTACTTTTTTCAGCACAAGATCAAGTCCATATCCCCCATGAGCCCCCATCTTATGATGTTTAAGGCGTAACAAATCAAAGACGTAGCAGTTTATGACGAAAATCCGCAACTGCCTATGGTGGGTTTCGAACATGGGTCACTCAGGTGCTAGTCAAATACTCTTACCACTGAGCGAAAGAGTCGACTCCCTGATGCTGTTGTCAGAGATTGGCTTTAAATGTGCAGGCTATACGTAAGTGACATTAACACCATCCTTGTAAGATCTTCTCTCAGCTTTGTTGAAATGATTCAACTTGAACCCTTTTAGGGGCTGCCAGTGCTAAAAAATAGATGAAACCTTTAAATGATCAGTTCTCATGAATTACATGATGGCTGTGCACCAAACATGGTCTGTAGTTTTCTTGTAAGGTCCTTTCAGGGGCATAAGGCATAAACTAGGAAAAAAAAAATTAAATGACTCCTTTTCATGTACAACTTTATGAATCTTCTCAAGACTTGTTTATGAAATTTTCACTCACATTTGCGAGGCAAAAATAGAAAAGCCTTTCTCTCATGATCCACTAGTAAGATTGTCAAACTTGATACATAAGGTCCATTCTCAAACTTGTTGAAATGGTATCACTTTACACCTTTTATCAGCTACCAGGGCTTAAAATAGTACAACCTTTGTACAACTACCTCTTATGGACTGCTTGATGGTGTCTTTTATGATACATAGTTTTTGCCATATCGTCACTGTCAAACAATCAAGATCAGGCAAGCAGTTCTGAAAACATTTATTTTATATGAGAAAGTACTACAGATAGTTCAATAAATGTCTCTGTCTAGTTATCTCCCTTTCAGATCATGTATGAAATTGATATTTGAATTGTAAGTCTTCTTATACATATACTTTGTATATTATAAGATAAGACAAGGAAAAATACTTCTTACACAAAATGAACATAACTATGGATATTATTATTTTTTACGAACAGAGCACAGCGGCCCACCAGATCCTTTACATGGCAGTGTACCCTATCAGATGGTAAGAAAGACTGCTCAGAGTTTGTCGGAGATGTTGTTTAACATGGATACTGCAAATACAGGATCTAGACAAGAGAAGCCCCAGATAAGTTCTTGTATGTATGTTTGTGAAGGGAATTGTTCTCAGTAGTTTCAGCCTAATACATGTATTTCAGTTTTGTACATTTTGTACTTTTATGATTCTTTGAATTTTTCAGTTATTAGCTGGTAGTTTTGTTTTCATTGTTAATATTTCTTGCTTTGAAAAAAAAAATCAGCAAATTTGTATGGAAGCAAGTTTTGGTAGTAGGTGCTCAAATGGCTATCGTAGCTTATGTCTTATGTTGATCTTGACAAGAAAGTTTCTTCTGCAAAAACCTGCTAGTGTGAAATAAGTAATATTTACGGGTGACTATTTTTCATGACCCAGTCTGTGGCCTATGGTAGTCCCTCTGTAGCCTTGTGGTAGAGCACCTGCTTTTATTGCCTTATATTGCTTTTACTACTTTTTGTGGGTTTGATTCCTGGCTGTGTCATACCAAAAAAACATGAAGACTGGTACTAGTAGCTTCCTGACATGATGCTCCGCATTAAGAGGATAGTTTCAAGGACTGTTCAGCACAGTGTCAGTATAATGTGACTGTGTATCATGTGGTGTGTCTGTGTCCTGATACTCCAATGAGGCAGCGCTATAAGGTTGTGCGTTGTACTCATTTCTACAAGTAGACACCCTTGTTTTTATACGAAAAAGACATTAAGCCTGAACATACAGACACTGACTTTCATCGATTTAATAACTTTGTCAGTGCTTTTAAATCCTAACAAAGAAAGAATAATCCCATTCATTTTATCTTGACAAAATAGAAATCACCTAAATTAGTCTTTCTAATTTTATTTCTTAATACACTAGATGGTATTGGATCAGGAAGTCAGATGAGTAAACAGTCCAGAATGGAAGGATTTGGTAACACACCATCTACACGAGATAGTAAGTTTTCTTCATACAACATACTATAGTTTTAGACCTTTACTCTATGTTATTTGGTGCTTTCTCAATGATTCAGACTTTCTCACTGGTTTTGTCTTAATGCAAATATTGGACAACTCCTATTAAACTAAGCTCCTTACAGAATTTTGGTACCCACTGGCTTTTAGAAAAGCTGTTTGTAGTAACTGTATACAGCCAAGCATAATGTGAATGAGGGAAATGATACATTGAATAATCTTTTACCTGGTAACAAAACAACCCACCTCATTTAAAATTCAAGATGAATTCTTTACTAACAAAACTATTGAGTGCACTTATTGACATGGAACAAACAAGTACGCATTTCAGATAACATCACAGATGCATGGTCAAGCAGTCTTTAAACTCGAGTTTGCAAAGAATTGGTGTAAATTTTCGTCATTATTTCAAAGCGTTCCAAGGATTTTGTATACAGTTATTACAAACAGCCTTTCTAAAGCCAGTGGGTACCAAAATTTTATAAGGAGCTTGGTTTAACAGTTGTCCAATATTTGTATTAAGACTGAAAACAATAACAAAGATAAATATCCAAATAGGAAGTGCCACATTCCAAGAAGATACCCTCCCCAAACTGCAACTCACTGCAGCACATGCATGGATGTGTTTTTGCAATGCCCCACATAATGTTTAATAATGTATTTAAAGTGTTTGATAATCTAACTAGGCTTATTTTTGTGTGCTTTTTACAGAAACTTTAGGAGAAAGTATAAAAGATGGTATATTTGGTTTGGTTGAACACCTAGGGGAGACAACTGATGACCAGCAGAGGGAGCTCCTGTCAGCAATAGGAACCAATACAGGATATGTTCCCCCTAGAGACAACATGTCACATGATGTATCACATGACATGCCTGCATACAGCCAGGTACCAGCAACTACTGATGTACCTCGGAAACAAGGTAATAATGACCCCTAAGGTTAGTGGACACGTGGTCATTCTTTTGTCTTGATTAAGAGCAAATGTATGGAAGACCATCTCAAAATAAAGACCACATTAAAGGACATCGGACATTATGCTATGGATTTTGCCAAAATTTCAATGCCATGTCATGACTTCAATAGCTGATAATTTTATATAATGGCTTCAATTACGCATAAATTAGTTATATACCTATCAAACTGACAAAAAATTAATTTTATTTCATATTCGTTGTCTTGAAATTTGAGCAGTTTGTGACTGTGGGTCATATTTTTTGAAAAATGTAAAATGTGTATCTTTAGTGAAATAAGCATATGCATTTATGGTATGTCTATTATAAAGTGTTTTAGAACAAAAAATGAATTTTTACTATGCAAATTATCAGTTTTATTAACGTTTTTAAAGATAACTGAAAAGCAAAAAATAAAAGTGGAACAAAACTTTTGACGACACAACTGTACTCCAGTTCTTTCCACCCGAGTGCTCATGATAACTGATGCATTGATCATAGCCTATTGTTTGTTTTCTATACATCTCTTGCTATACTGTATATTGACACATGCAGTACACATGTACAATACTGACCGGGCATTATAGGCAGGGTTATATATTGCATACATGAAGTGTTTTACATACATTGGTGTAGCTGGCCTTTTTCAGTTATAGCAGAGGGGTGTAGGAGACTGCCTAGGTCACTGTGGGTTCAGTGTGCCTGGGTTTTAAGCATTTTATGATACCTTTGGATACATTCTAGATGCGTCATTTGCTCTTCTCAAGGTCCCTTAGTATTGCATTTTAGTGTGTTTAGTTTTTCAGTTTCCGAAATTATCTGTAGGCACAGTCCTGTTGTGCTTAAATAATGGTGGTTACACCACAGAGTCATGCACATTTAGCCTATATTCCTAATGCCAAGCAAACATTTAAATGTGCTTTCTGTTACTCTAATGCAAAAATATATAAAACAACATAATAATAAAATGTAGTAATAAAATACCGCCTGATCCAATATATCAATGGAACAGAACTTCACTAGCTAGTATCAACATTAATGTCGATATTCCTTTGGGTTTGTTACTAATATTTCTGTTGGCTTCGGAATAAGCTTCAGTTAAGACGTGTGGGTGAATTGGTGTTAATTCTAGGGGTGTCTGTGTTAGTTCTGGAGGCATCAGTGTTAGTTCTTGGGGTGTCAGTGTTAGTTCTGAAGGCGTCAGTGTTAGTTCTGGGGTGTCAGTGTTAGTTCTGAAGGCGTCAGTGTTAGTTCTGGGGGCGTCAGTGTTAGTTCTGAAGGCACCCGTGTCAGTTCAGGAGTCGGTGTCTGGTGTAGTTCTGTTAAGAGTTGAGGATGCTGGATACAGTGCTTCTTTGGTTCCAATTAAAGCAAAAGTTGTTCTTAAAATGCATTCTAGGTTTGCCATAATTGAATCCTACAAAGGGTGAAAAGGCATTTGCACCACAGTGGCACTGTTTCCATAGACTTTCGTCTATATCTCTTTGTCATGTTTAGGTTGAAGACTTGCTTGATTCATGACTTGCAACAGACGCAGTTACCTCAATCCTCATGACACTCAATCAACGGACTTCGACTGTCAAGAGGCAGCAGACCTGATTGAAAAATTCATAAGATGTACATACCAGGATCAGTCTGCTTTCAAGCTTGAAGTTCTATGTCCCCTTTTTATTCATTTATTTATTATGTTTTCTATGCTTGAAATATTTACAAAAACGAATAAGGCTGTAGATATGTAAGATGTAGGAAACACATGCAATAAGTGTCAAAATATCTTATGTAAAATTCATTTGCTGACACCCTGTATGTATTTTTTTCAATTTTTAACATTTTCCCCCTGTGACTAAGTACTATTTGTGCAACATACGTACATGATAACCATTTACAAAGGCATGTGAAATATTATGTTGCGTCACTGGGTGGAAAGATGTTTAAAACATAAAAATGATTTATGTGCATATTTCAATAGAAATGAAAATGAGAAATGTCTACAAAATCATTTTTTTTGTTTACAGATTTGTAATATTCATTCGAATATATCAAGAAACGGTCTTTAACTATCTTTATTATGCTATTTCAGAAGTCTAGGCCTAGGTCAGTTTTTACTTAATTTGATAGGCAATCTGAATAGGAAAATGTCTGAGGTCCTTTTATATAACCTGTCTTAAATGTTCACCATTTATTTTCCCATTTACAAGCAAATTATACTTGTTATTAGAGACAACTTATTTACAAAGACAGTCTTTTTAGCTCATCTGATTTTTTGAAAAAAAATGATGAGTTATTGTCATCACTTGAGCGGTTGTCGGCGTCGGCGTCGGCGTCTGTGTCGGCGTTGCCTGGTTAAGTTTTATGTTTAGGTCAGCTTTTCTCCTAAACTATCAAAGCTATTGCTTTGAAACTTGGAATACTTGTTCACCATCATAAGCTGACCCTGTATAGCAAGAAACATAACTCCATCTTGCTTTTTGCAAGATTTATGGCCCCTTTTGTACTTAGAAAATATCAGATTTCTTGGTTAAGTTTTATGTTCAGGTCAACTTTTCTCCTAAACTATCAAAGCTATTGCTTTGAAACTTGGAATACTTGTTCACAATCATAAGTAGACCATGTACATCAAGAAACATAACTCCATCTTGCTTTTTGCAAGAATTATTGCCCCTTTTGGACTTAGAAAATCAGTTTTCTTGGTTAAGTTTTATGTTTAGGTCAGCTTTTATCCTAAACTATCAAAGCTATTGCTTTAAAACTTGCAACACTTGTTCACCATCATAAGCTGACCCTGTACAGCAAGAAACATAACTCCATCATGCTTTTTGCAAGATTTATGGCCCCTTTTGGACTTAGAAAATATCAGATTTCTTGGTTAAGTTTTATGTTTAGGTCAACTTTTTCTCTTAAACTATCAAAGCTATTGCTTTGAAACTTGCAACACTTGTTCACCATCATAAGCTGACCCTGTACAGCAAGCAACATAACTCCATCCTGCTTTTTGCAATAATTATTGCCCCTTTTGGACTTAGAAAATCATTTTCTTGGTTGAGTATTATGTTTAAGTCAACTTTTCTCATAAACTATCAAAGCTATTGCTTTAAAACTTGCTATAGTTTTTCACCATCATAAGTGGACACTGTACATCAAGAAACATAACTCTATCCTGCTTTTTGCAAAAATGATGGCCCTTTTTAGACTTAGAAAATCATGGATAGGACAATATTTCTATTATACAAAAAAAATCAGATGAGCGTCAGCACCCGCAAGGCGGTGCTCTTGTTTACATTTTCCAAGGGCATTCTATACAAACAGCTTTATCTGTTTATGGCATACTCCCTTAGCTTAATTTCGAATTAGGTAGATTAAAATGATCAGTATTGGATTTTGAAGTGAAAGTTTTGATTAGTTTGTTTCCATGGGATCTACAGTAATCTTTTGTCTGTAATAGAATGGAGAAAATTTACACAGATACTCATTTGTTCAGATTTGCTTGAAAAGATTAGTATTGGTTAATGATATGCTCATGATTCTAATGTTATTTTTCTGTTTTATAATGTTGGAGTTATTCTGGTAATTGTTCTGTACATCCACATTATTTCTGACAGAATAGAAATGGTGATCAGAAACATATGTGTTTCCAATTAGACATGTTTTTAAATAGATTTCACCTGCATAGACTCCTGTATCAGTTAGCTTGTTTTCAATAATATAGATTTTGTTATTAAGTTGATTTTCTATACACCTTGCCATAAATTAAAACAATTGTGATTATTTAGAAATCTGTTTATTTTTTTTATTATCATTATAACATATTGTCATAATGTGGGGATGGTATTGAATGGTGATGAAAAGTGATGTTGTTTCCATATTAGACAAGTGCCAATTATTTTCATATCATGTACAGCATTGCCACCAAAACATATTCCTGGTAAAGCTGGAGGTGGCTGGGATGACAGTGATGATGATGATGTCACAGATGATGTCACTGATGATGTCATAGATGAAGTTAACAATGGGAAGCAGACGACTAAATCCGATACTTCAAGCAGTGCTGGAAATTTTGAAAGGTATAATTGACCGTCAATTTGATTGGTTGCCTTACCTACTGGTCTTTTGATATACACCCCTTAATTGAGGTCTTTGACAGAGTGGTTATTATTAGGACGCTGACTGAATGACATACCCGCCCGCTTAGCTCAGTAGGTAGAGCGTCGGTCTACAGATCGCAGGGTCGTGAGTTCGATCCTCGGGCGGTGCGTATGTTCTCTGTGACTATTTGATAAACGACCTTGTGTCTGCAATCATTAGTCCTCCACCTCTGATAATTCATGTGGGTAAGTTGGCAGTTACTTGCGGAGAACAGGTTTGTACTGGTACAGAATCCAGAAACACTGGTTAGGTTAACTGCCCGCCGTTACATGACTGAAATACTGTTGAAAAACGGCGTTAAACCCAACACAAACAAAAAGACTGAATGACATGACCTTCAACTCTGGAGGTGCACATGAGTCTTCCTCTACCATTTAAATAGTGAAGTCCCTTTGTGACCTAGATTGTGTTGATGGGGCTCAAAACCCAACAAACAAATTAACATACATTTTTGTAACATCATACCGAGTATTTCTTAGGTCAGTTTTATATTAAAATCTTTCTACAATGCAAACAAGCAGATTATTTACATAACTGTTAAATAAGCTTAATAAATGAAAAAAAGAGTGAAAGCTTGGATGGTATCCCATATGTAAAGGACCACATTGACTGAAAACAAAGTATTTAGTAAACTTCTGTTGGTTTAGTTATCTTTCTCTCATCTTGAGAAGTCTGCCAAATTGGTTTTTTAAAACAGTGCTCACTAGTGATCGGAATAATGCAAGGGAGGTGGACGTTTTACAGTTGCTGAAGTTGGAAAGTTACACATATGAGCCGTGCCATGAGAAAATCAACATAGTGGCTTTGCGACCAGCATGGATACAGACCAGCCTGCGCATCCGTGCAGTCTGGTCAAGATCCATGCTGTTCGATTTCAAAGTCTATAAGAATTACAGATACTGTTAGCGAACAGCATGGATCCTGACCAGACTGCGCGGATGCCACTATGTTGGTTTTGTCACGGCACGGCTCATATATAGAGAATAATAGGTTAGTGCCGTAGATGAGAAAGTTTATCTGGCGAGGTGGAGGAGGTTATCGGGTGAGCCGAAGGCGAACCTGATAACGTCCGGAGCCGAGCCAGATAAACTTTCTCCATCTTAGGCACTAACCTATTATTCTATTTATCTTGTCATTACTTCATTTTCCGATATTTTGCAATTTATTTTACAAAAAAAAGTGTGCAACAACCGCTTTAATGACGTCATATTCGTAATGACGTCACTTATATAATGACGTGGTTACCGGCAAAATCGCAATAACTTCTTCATTTTTGAATAAAAACTCATTATTTGACCACTCATTTTCTTAGTTCGGACATTTCCAACACAATGATGATGGTTTCGTTGCAAAATTTCTTATGACAACAATATCGATCATAAGGACACATGATCAACTGACCGTATATCACTGGTCACATGATCAACTGACGGTATATCAAGAAAGATATACGGCACCCTGATATCGGGTCGAAAATACTGCAAGTGACAGGATAAAACATGTTTCATATCTTCAAGATTTTCAAATATTTTCATGTCTTCTGTTTCAGCAGGTTGGACAGCAGTGGTTTACTAGAATTCACAGCAGAACAGAATCTTGTATCCAGCTATATTGACAATGCAGACAATGGTTCCTCTATTCTATTAAAGAGAGCCCATTTAAAGTCTTTTCTGAAGGAATGTAGCAATCTGAACTGTGATAAAGTCGTAGAGGTCCTCAATATCCAACTGTCATCATCATCTGACCAGGCTGTCATGGTAAATATATTTACTTAAACACAGGATGTTATGGTACTTTTTAAGATGGTATTTTTTCTATGTGTTTAATTTATATATTAAATAAGTTTTTTTTATATAAACCTTTAAAATATGAGGTCAAAATTCAAACAAACAGCCATGCCATATTGGTGCAGTTGGCACAGTTTTGATGTAATATTTTATTTTATTGCATGACTTTTTAGCTCACTTGAGCCAAAGGCTTATGGTGAGCTTTTGTGACCGCTCACTGTCCGGCGTGCGTCGTCCGTCAACATTTCCTAAAAAAATCTTCTTGAAAACCACTAGGCAGAATTACACCAAACTTCACAGGAATGATCCTTGGGTGGCCCCCTTTCAAAATTGTTCAAAGAATTGAATTCCATACAGAACTCTGGTTGCCATGGCAACCGAAAGGAAAAACTTTAAAAATCTTTTCCAAAACCACAGGGCCTAGAGCTTTGATATCTGGTGTGTAGCATCATCTAGTGGTCCTCTACCAAAATTATTCAAATTATCCAACTAGGGTCAAATATGGCCCTGCCCCGGGGGTTACATGGTTTATATAGACTTATATAGGGAAAACTTTGAAAATCTTCTTGTACAAAACCACATGGCTTATGGCTTTGATATTTGGTATGTAGCATCATCTAGTGGTCCTCTACCAAGATTATTCAAATTATTCTCCTAGGGTCAAATATGGCCCTGCCCCGGGGGTCAAATGGTTTATCTAGACTTATATAGGGAAAATTTTGAAAATCTTCTTGTACAAAACCACAAGGCCAAGGGCTTTGATATTTAGTATGTAGCATCATCTAGTGGTTCTCTACCAAGATTATTCAAATTATCCCCCTAGGGTCAAATATGGCCCCGCCCCGGGGGTCCCAAGATTTACATAGACTTATATAGGGAAAAAAGTTATAAAATCTTCATGTCTGAAACCACAACACTTAGACGTTTGATATTTGGCTTGTAGCATTGTCTTATGGTCCTCAACCAAAATTTTTCAAATTATACCCCTTGGGTGAAAAGAGGCCCTGCCCTGGGGGTCCCAAGTTTTATATAGACTTATATAGGAAAAAGCTTTAAAAATCTTCTTGTCTGAAACCATATGACCTAGGCTTTTGATATTTGGTATGATGCATTGTCTAGTAGTCCTCTACCAAAATTGTTCAAATTATGCCCCTGGGGTTAAAAGAGGCCCCACCCTGGGGTCACATAGTTATTATGTGAGTTACATAGGAAAAATACTTAAAAAATTATCTGATCCTATTTCCAAGACTGTTTAATTATAATTTCCTGATGACCCCAAGTAATATGATGTCACTTGACTGTGACCTTGACCTACTGACCTACTTTCTTGTTTTTTAAGATACAGGCTTGAAGTTTTGATGACATACACAGTTTTGCACACAAATCGTAAAACTGAATTTCATTGACCATGAATGTGACGTACTGTCTTTCTTAATATTTTATCATCAGTTTGACATTTGAAACATGTAGCTCATAATTACTCAGGTGAGCGCTCCAGGGTCATCATGACCCTCTTGTTATATAATTGCCAGTACATAGTTTGCGCTATATGAAAGGTCTATATTCAACATATCATTACTTGTATAGTAAATAAGAAAATCAAAATTAAAACTGATAATTAATTTCAGATGTCATGTAATAAAACACTTATTGAATGGCAAGGCATTCAGTAAATGTATGATAATGTTGTGATATAATATGGTTTTCTTGCGTTCTTCCATAGTTTAACTGTTGTTAATAAACAGGTTAGGAGCATGAGAAAGATGTCTGTTATTTATTGGTTTCTATTTTTTAGAGGTCATTGATGTTGATAGAGACATTGTTGAACTCTGACCTTGTTAATCTGGACAGACTGACAAGTGTATGTAAAGATGGTCTTGTTGCTGTGGTAACAGGTAGAAATGGACAGATAAAATCTAAATCTAAAAAGGTACAAATAGTTGACAGGTAAATATGTGTACTGTGAAATCATTAATATTCGTGGGGGACTAATTTTTGTGGATTTCGTGGTTGAGTAAATCCACGAAATTTAATCCCAACGAACAAGTAAAATTCCCATTCATTTTGTGTTCAAAAGTTGAAATCCACGAATTCATATCCCCACTAAATTGCCATTTTGACCAAAACCACGAAAATTCATGCCCACGAAATTTAATGATTTCACAGTATATTGATCTAATTTTCAGGCGGTCATGGTCATTTCATTCTTGAAATTTGAGATACACTAAACTCTAGACATTTAGATTAATATAGCTTACAATACTATGCAAGAAGACTCAGTCTGTGCAAGTGGTCTGTCTATCCATAGAAAGGACTTTGATTTACTGTTTCCACAGTAGGTAAACCAAAAAGATGTAATGTTGCTTTGATTATGTTCTATTTCAGATTAAAAAAAATAGAGTGGTGTCAGTTAAAAAATCACCTGATCATTTAAAAAAAAAATGTGGTAAAATGTTTTATTGCAGTCAATTAAAGAAATATGCAGGTTGCTTTAGAGGAAAATGTTTAATTTCTGCTGTGAGATTTGAATAAACATGCACCAAGATGTTTAATTACATTGTTTTTGAGGAACATTAAAGCATTATCAAGAAAAAAGTTTCCCTGATCAATTTTATCTGAAATGTGTAACTGAGAGCTTGTCAGCAAATCTATGTGTAGACTGTCTTTTTGCAACATTTTCATATTGATTCATGGTGAAATGTTGCATTGTTATTTCAGTTGATACGTATCCTGGAAAAGTTGAGCAGTCACCACAGCATTTTCATAGACAATCCACAGATTGTTGATGTGAACAGCTGACAGTAACATAGATATATACAATGTCTGTGATATATACAGTTTTGCCAGGTGGCCTGCTTTGTCAGTGATACTTTCTCTACTGTATAAAAAGGATATGTGCAATCAGATGTGCAATCAGATAAATGTGAAAATGTGAAAAAAAGAAGGGATTATGAAAGAAGGAAATAAATTATTTTTGTTAGTTTAAATTTTGTTCATTCTCACTCTCTGTTTCATTATTAAATTCTGAATACCTTTGCATATTTATGTCTCTCCCTCAAAATTCACACTTCATTTTTGATCAGTAACTGGAGAACTATTTAGCCTACAGCCTTTAAACTTCATAGGGTGATAGCGCTTACAGAGAAGATGACCCCAATTATTTTTGTGGTTACTAGATCAAAGGTCAAGGTCACAGGGGCCTGAACATGGAAAACCATTTCTGATCAATAACTTAGAACCACTTGACCCAGAATGTTGAAACTTCATTGGATTATTAAACATGAAGAGTAGATTACCCCTATTGCTTTTTGGGTCACTTGATCAAGTCAAGGTCACAGGGACAAGAACATGGAAAATCAAGAACTTGAGAACCATTTGACCCAAAACCTTCAAACTTCATAGGATGATAGGACTTAAAGAGTAGATGACCGTTATCGTTTTTCGGGTCACTTGAGCTAAGGTCAAGGTCACAGGGCCAAAACATAGAAAATTCTTTCCAATCAATAACTTAAGAACCACTGGCCCCAGAATGTTGAAACTTAATAGAATGATTGGACATGCAGAGTAGATGACCCCTACTGATTTTAGGGGTTACTCGATCAAAGGTCAAGGTCACAGGGGCCTTAACATGGAAAACCATTTCCAATTCATAACTTGAGAACCACTAGGCACAGAATGTTGAAAATTTGTGGGATGATTGGACATGCCAAGTAGATGATCCCTATTGCAGCCAACCATCAGTGTCTCTTTGACTTGCTTCTGTCCCCTATTGACTTCTTGCCTATACGACTATGCAGTTTGAGAGACATGCTCTTTTCTAAAAAAGCATCTTCTAGTTTATTATCTGATATACCATAGTTCCGCCCGCTTAGCTGAGTAGGTACAGCGTTGGCCTACGGATCACGGGGTCATGAGTTCGATCCTCGGGCTGGGCGTATGTTCTCCGTGACTATTTGATAAACGACATTGTGTCTGAAATCATGTCCTTCACCTCTGATTCATGTGGGGAAGTTGGCAGTTACTTGCAGAGAACAGGTTTGTACTGGTACAGAATCCAGGAACACTGGTTAGGTTAACTGCCCACCGTTACATGACAGAAATACTGTTGAAAAATGACGTTAAACCCAAAAACAAACAAAATCAGAACTCTGATTATGAGGCTGTTAACCCAAGTTGTTAAATAGCCAAGCATCTGAACACTGAACCATTGTTTATCAGACAATAAACCACAAGAAAGGCATGATCATTTTCAGTAATATTTAATGTACAATACTTGATTTCCTATGATTAACTGACATTACAAACAGAGCTATGTCAGAGCTGTATATTACACTGTTTACTTTGTCATTCTGTTAGTAGATCTATTCAATTTAATAATTGTTCTTCTAAGTGATTTGGCTATGTAGAGTGCGCTTTTTGCTTCCTGTAAAGAGATGGTTAAATTTACTGTCCGATATGCCACTTGTTTTCAGTACCTACTTCTATAACCATAAAGTACTGCATTACAAGTCTAGGTATAAACACCTTATTCTTTACAAGCTGTCTATAAGGTATAATTTTATTATCTGAATGACTGATACAATCAGTCTTATTATTAGCTGTTTTATTTCTGGCAATATTTTTGAAGTAAATGGCATCATAAAACGTGTGCACTTTTACCAGAGTTAATTAAACATACCTCAGCATATGGTAATGCATGCCTGAGGACTTATCAGTATGCATATTTAGCATCAGAACAGCAGGTAAGAAGAATTATAGGATATATTTTAATATATTCTTAAGTGATTAGAAACAGCTGTAATATATTGTAATAGATGAATTACGTTATTATGAAGATAACTATGATATGCTCCCTTGTCTGAAATCGCTCTGCATCTGCTATGTGTTATGTGCCTGTTGTCTTTATATATTTTCAATGAGTGTTTATAGCCTTTTATATCTAAGCGGAGCTTTCCCTGCCCTTCAAGGAAAATTAGCAGCATATAGTTTAAGGAATCCCAGCACTTTAGGATTAGAAACTGATAGTAAATTGGCAATCCAACCCTAGGGATTAAAAACGATTTTAAATGATTTTTTTAAATTTATTTTTTTGGGGTTTTAACGTTCCCCCCAACAAAATTTTTGGGTCTATGGCATTTCCCAGCTTTGTTGGTGGAAGAAGACCTCAGGTCCCCCACCCCGGCATTTTTTCATCAGGCGGGCACCGGGGATAACCCCCAAACCTTCCATAAGCCCACCCTGGTTTGGCTTCCCCATGAAAAACTCAAGGGCCCCAAATGAGGCTCAAACCCCCGCATAAATGAGGGGCAATGATTTGAATGGGCGGTTTTTAACCCACTCACCACGGGGGCCCCCCGCTTTTTAAAGAAAGGAATCTAATTCCGGGGGTTTAAGTACCCTGATGAATAAAAAACCCCAAAGTACGGGAGGATTATTATGCATGGAAAAAATTGGGAAACCCTTTTCATAGGGGAATTTTATTATGCATGGAAAAATTAGGAATCCCAGCCTAGAAAATTTAAAGTATGCTCCCAGTTTTAGAGAAAAAAAAAAAGAATGGAAAAAGGAACCCCATTTGTAGGGGATTAATATCACACTATTTTTTGGAAGCCCAACATGGAAAATTGGAATTTTTTGGGGAATAAAAACCTAGGATTTACATGCATGGAAAAATTGGGAATCAAAAACCATGGGGAAAAGGATGCGGGTAAACTCGGGAAAACCCAGCCCAGAGAATTGTTGGAAAGGAAATCCGGGCCCCAAAGGACCCCGAAATACTTGGAAAATTAGAAATCCCAGTCCTAGGAGATCAGTATGCATAGTAAATTGGGAATCCGAGCGCTAGAGGTTTTTTTTTTCTTTGGGAACCAACCCAAAAGTTTGGAAAATTCAAAACCCCCGGTCTAGAGGAAATATCATGGTAAATTGGGAATCCCATCCCCAAAACTTAATTAGTGTATTTTGGAAATTGGAATATCGTCCCGGGAAAATTATTTTGTACATTGTAAATTGGGAAAAATTGAGTCAATAAGGTTTAAATTTTTGCATAGAAAATTTGGATTTCCGCTTTCCCAAAGGTTGGATGCAAAAAATTTTTGGGGCTATTATTTTGAATGATATTTTTTTGAAGAAAAATTATTTCAAACTGATCAAAATTTTAAAAAAAGATTAAAAAAAAACAAAACATGGGCTTTCTGTTTACAGAAAAACCAGATCCAAAAATTAAAAAAGGGGTCACAGCCATGGGCCGCAGGGAAACCCTGAAATCGCAAAACTTTCTTTAATTCTCACACGATTTTGATACCCTCTTTTGCTCAATTTAAAAATGTCCTAAAAACCCCCAAATTTCCCAAAGCATAACGTTTTGTAACCCAAAAAAAAACCAACCCAGGAAAATAGGTTTTTTTGGGCCCAAAATTGTCAATTTAAAGGCTAATATAACTCCCCCCAAAAATTTTTCCCAATAAAGGGGCTGGTTTTCCCTTTTAAAGCCATAAAATGGAACACCTATTTCCCCCATAATTTCCCTGGGACATTATGACACGGGTGTACCTTTGGGGCAAAAAGGGCAAACCCATGTCGTATATTAATTTAAACGGAAATACTAGTTAAAAAAAAAGTGAATATCCTGCCCAATTTGGTGACATTAAAAGGGGAATTTTTCCAATCATTCGTTCAAATTAACGTATGTTTCTTTTGGTTCAGTCCAAAAATGTTTTAATTTTTATGTATTTTCTAAACCCTAATAAAAAACAAACTTTAAGAAGTTTTTTTTTGCAAATAAATTTTTCCCAAAAAAGCTTTCCCAATTTTCGGTAAAACTCTTCCGAAAATAGCAAGGGTTAAAAGTTCATAAAACGCTTTCAAAGACTTTATGGGAACCTCACTCAGTGGCAGAAGAAACATTATGCAGCCATTACCCACTTTTGGGGGGAACTCCCAAACCATAAAAAATATTATTTTGGATGATTTGAAATTTTTTAAATGCTTTTTAACCATTAATTTTTTTATTTTGTCTTACCCTTGGAATTTGCTATCTTTGCGTAACCACATTCCAGAAAAATGACAAATCGGTTAACTGGCAATAATTCTACTCCCCCGCACTTTTACTCTTGGCTGAAAATCCGGGTATTTATCAGTAAGGTTCAAAACATAAATAATCCAAAAGTTTTTAGGGTTTTCAAAAAGTGTTCATTTTTTACTATTGTAGAAAAATTAAGTAGAAAGGAATTCGATGTTAAAAATCGTAAAAAGGGGGCAATCTACCATATTGCAATTTTCTTCAAATAGATCGAAATCCCCCATTTTTTTTGGCCAATAAAAAATTAAAAATAAACAACTTATTTTACCCCAAAAACCCGAGGGTGGTTCAAAAAATCAAATGCTTTTGGTTTTTGAAATTTTAAATTAAAAAACAACAATTTTCACGTCATCTCTTCAAAAAAATTTTCCCTGCCCCGGAAAAAACATTTTTTGGGGATCTACTATCCAATACATGTAGTTTCTTTCTTTAATTATTTCTTTGGGGGGGAATTTTAAAACACTGAAAAAAAAAGCAAAAACAAGGGCCTTTCTAGTGGCAAAGCATTTATCTGCAAACATTTTCTCTGAATGTACAGTTTTAATTTTGTGGATGGACGCATTTTATGAATAAGCTATAGCCCCTTTCAAAAAATTAGGGGGCTGAATGAAATTAATCATCCTCATAAAATCAAATCATCTAACAAAAAACCAAAAAACCCTTTAAAAATTTTTTTGGGTGCAAAAATAGACCAAAAATAAAAAATAAAATTTCATTGACCCACCCTTTTCTACTTCCGCAACTAGATTTTTCCTTTCTCCCGAGCCTAAATACCTCCTTGTTTTCCCCTCTTATCTCAAAGTGTGACCCTGTCCGCATTCTTTCGCCGTTACTTTTCCTTTTGCTTTAAATTTCTTATCTGCGTGTACTTTTTTTTTAGTTGATGAAATTTTGGGTTTAATCTTTCGGGTTTTGGGTCCTGGATTCGCCAAAAAACGATTTTTTTTTTTCCCAAAAAGGGTTTTTTCCAGTAAGGAAATTTTATTATGTTGAAATTAAAAATTTTTTCCCCAATTTTATCTGCCCCAAAACGCTGGCGATAAAAACTTGAGAGGTGTACAATGTCCCTTTTTTCTTGGCAATTTTGGAAAAAAAAGTTGCCCTGTTTAGAAAAAAAGGTTTTAAATTTTGGGGTGCCATTTTGTTACCCCAACATAATTTTAGAAAAAAAACAAAACAAAACAATAATCGAAAAAAATTCTTTTAAAAGGTTTTATTTTTTCCTTTTTGACAAAAAACCGGGGAAGTTCTTTTTAATAAAGTAATAATACCAAACGGTCAAAAAAGGGCCATTGGACGCCCGTTTACATACTTTTTTAAATAAACATTTTTTTCTAAGCTCTGCATCTTAAACCTGCCCAAGTCAGAACATTTGGGGCAAAAAAAATCCCGGGACCAAGTTGTAAACACTACAGGAAGTGTATTTTTGCTAAAAATTTGGGGGTTTATCAACGGTCTAGGGCTTACATACAATTGAAGAACTTGACCTTTTTAAACAAAAAAATTAAAAAATTTTTTCCCCCGGGATATTTGCCCACTATTAACTAATCATATTTTAAACTAAAAAAAGTATACAGCCCTTATTACAGATTTTAAAAAAAAAATGAATAAGAGCAGTCTTTGCCCCAAGCAATTAGGGCGAAAAAAAAAAAAAAAACCCAAAATAGTCGAACAAAATTGCAAGACTTAGTATCTTTAAAAACCCTATTTTTGCGTCACTTAACAATAATATTTTCATAAAATGTACTGCACATGGAGATTTGGGTTTTTATTTTATGAAAAAAATGCGAAAATTTTTTGGGGGAAAGGGTTCCAATTACTTAATCTTTAAAATTTTACCAAATTCATATCAAAAAACTAGTAAAAACGAAAAGTGGGGGTTAAATTTTAGACTCCGTTGAAGTCCAGCTAAAGCGGTACGCTTGGCAGACGAAACAAGTGCTTAGACTTTGCAAGTTACTGTATATAAATTTTCAATATATTTTATGTCCTATTTTCTGGGCAGATATTAAATTTTCATCAAAATTTTAAAGCCATTTCAGTAAAAGGTGACCCATAAGGGAAAAAAATAAAATACAAAAGGGCAAAACTTGAATTTAAGTTTTTTTGGGTTTTTCTTTTTCATTTTTTAAAAAATTTTTCTTAACAAAAAAATTTAAAAATTTGTAAAAAACAATTGTTCCCGGTAAAGTGTTTTCAACGCCCTAAAGGGTTACTTAAGGGCCCTTTATTTTTGACCAAAAACCAAAAATATAATACTTGCAAGACAAAAAAATATTGAAACAATTTTTTTTGTTAATAAGGAACATAACCAAAAGAGAAAAAAAAAAAATAAAAGTGCAGGAAATGAAAAATTTTTGCCAGTTTGGGCAAATTTAAACTTTAAAATTTTTTTTTAAAGAATTTCGCAATAATTTCAAATACCAGTCATGTCTTTCCCGGTCATATAAGCACAAAAAACAACATCGGGCTGAGATTTTAGGGGAAAATTTTTCCCAAAAAATTAAAGGGTAACCCCCTTTTGTTTTTTAAACAACTGAAGTTTATGTAATTTTATGATTTCACGAATTCCTTTGGGGGTTTTTTTTGGCCCTGGGAAAATTATTTTAGTCAGATTAAAAACGAATTTAAAAAACTAGTTTGGAAAACAACCACAAGGGTTTTTTATTGGAACCATTTTTAAATTTTTATCTTTTTTTCCCATTTGGGGTTGGTCATCATAATAATTATTTTTACACTAATTTCAACATATTCACCAAAACCAAAATTTTTTCATTGCTACCAAAAGCTTTTTAAAAACTTAAAGAGTGATTACTAGCGGGATTTTTTAGAATTAAGGCTTTAAAACACTTAAACCAAAACACTTTACATAGCTCCCAGTTTTTTTTTATTGATTATTTAAAAAAAAACAAATTAAACACAAAGTTTAAAATTAAATTCAGATGTATTATGGACTGTCACAATATCAAAATTTTACGCCACAAAACCAGATAAAAAAAGATCAAGGAGGGGAAATTTTGACATTTTTTCTTTGGCCCTTTCCCAATTTTCTTTCGGGAAAAAGTATTTATTTCAAACTTTTAAAATTTTTTTAAACCCCCCTTTTAAAACACATTCTCGCCTTTACAATCTTAAAGTAAGTATTTAGTGTTTTTGGGGGTGCAAAATTTTTAAAATTTTAAAAATTGGGTTTTTAACATGAAAACGAAAAAGTTTGGGTTTTTTAAAATTTTATACACAAAAATTTAAAAGAAATTTTAAATTTTCCCAAAATTTTTTTATCTTCCCGTAACAATGCCATATTTGAGAATTTATCACACCTCCTTAGAACATTCAACTTTTGACATCTTATACTTTTAAAATTTACACTTGTATTTTTATTTTGAACAGTACTTTTTCACTTTTATTAAGAACCCGTAAAAGTCCCGTCGTAAAAAGTTATTTTTTTCCGATAGATTTTCCCTCTAGGTCGTTTGTAGGGGTATTTCCCATAATACCCAAATTTTATTATCGGGACCCCCCACAACGTTCATCATCATGTATTTCCCCTCTCCCCTAATATTAAACCTAAATGTAATGGGCCCAAAAATGAAAAAAGGGACGCCCTACGCACTGAGAACAGGAAAAACATGGGTTAACCATACCGTTTTGTGAAACAAATTTAGCATGTGCGCTTGCGGCTATAGATGACCCCTTACTTTAAAACCCTTTATCCCGAAGTGGAGCATTAACTTGGGAAAATGCATGTTACCTTATGAAAGGGTTTTAGGAAAATTTTTGTTTTTAAACAACAAAAAAAGTTTTGTAAAAAGGGGAAATTTTTTGGAATTGTATGCCCTTTTTTTTCCCAAAGACATCTGCAATTTTGAAAAAAAGTATGGTTGAGGAAAAAAACCTTTTGGATGTCATGATTGATAATAAGGGTTTTTTGTAAAACCCTTTTATGTGTTTTTTACGGCTAATTTCCTTTTTTTTTTTTTTCACCATTTCCCCTTAAAGTTTCGGAACAGAATTTCATACATATTCCCTTTTAGATAAGTCCGGGAGAGGGAAATGAGTTTTGTCGTTTTAACCTTTCTAAACTTTTGGGTTTTCACAATTCCATTACGGGTTTAGCATTGCTTTTCAAATAAGTTTGGGTGTGACCCTGACTTTTACGATAAAATGTTTTAACAAAATCCCTTTTTGAAAGGCAGCGAATTTTTGTGTCCCCCAAAGGGCCCCTGTTACAGTACATATCTTAAGAAATCAACACAGGGATACTTTGCAAAACATTTTCCGGGAAAAAATTTGGGCCTCCTTCATTTCACCTTAAAAAAAATTTTTATAACCTTCTACTTAATTTAAAGGCTATTCAATTCAACCCTATCAGTACGAAATTTTCCAAATTTACGTAACACTCGCAAATTTGAAAACCTTGTATCTGTTCCTAAAAACAAAAAATATTTTTGCAATTTCCCTGATACTTAAAAGGGAAAAAATACCGATTAATTTTTTTCCATTTGCAAAAAATTAACTCTGCTTTAACGCTTTTTATATCCGGTTTTTTTTTTGTATTTAAAAGTTTTTTAAATTTTGGAAAATGGGGATTTCCAAAAAAAGAAAAAGATTGGTGAATTTCCCTCAAATTTTCCCAAACTTTTAAAATTTTTTATAATGAAATTGGTGGGGTTATTTTAAAAGGGCCCTAAATACGAGTTATCACTGAAAAACAAGTTAAAAAAAATTCGACGCGAAATAATACAAAAACAGCACTTCTTTTGTGTTTAGCCCTTTTACTGGGTGCAAAGTTTTAAAAGGGGAAAAAGGCGCTAGACTCTGGCTAGAAAATTTTTTTAAAAATATTTCCTCTGTTTTTTCTGGTGTTTCTTTTTGTCATTGAGTACTTTGGAATTTAAATACGTGTTTGTCTTGGGATCTGTACAAATAGTTTTACTACTTTTCCCTATCGGTACCTGGGGGATATAGGGAAATTTAACCCCAAAATAAAAAGCCTATAAACCCAAAACACTATTTTGCTTTTTCCTTTTTTACCTACCTGCTTTCCCTATGAAAAACCGCAAAAATTTTTAAATGACGTTTTTTTTGAAAAAAAAAAATCAAAGAAAACATCAATGGATAACATAAAAACCTTTTTGTAGAAAAAAAAAATAATAACAGGGGAACTGTTTAAAAAGTTCGAAACCCCGGAAAATTTTTACAACCTTTTTTATCAAAAACGGAAATCATTGTTTCAGAAACCTACACCCGCCGTCGTTTTGTTAGACATTTTTTTTTTTGTTTAAAAAAAATACGGAAAATTTTTTGCGATAAATTTTGCCCTTAAATGTCCCTAGGGGCGGTCGGGAAAAAATCCGGACCTTTTTTTCCCATACTAAAAAAATCGGGCCATAGTTTTCAAAAAAATGTTTATTCTTTTCAAATATTCCCCACCAAAGTCAATAAACCCTTTTGGGGGCATCGTGGAGCTTTTTTATTCCTTTTGCAAAAACCCGGGAAAGGGAACCCCAGATCTAAATGCTGAGGAAATTTTTTCCAGCGAGCTTCTTTCCAAATTTGGAAACAAAAGTCGCGGGGGAAGGTCTTGGCTGTACGGAAGGGGGGACAAAAATTGCCACTTGAAGAGTTTTTTAACTTTTAATTTTAATAAAAGGGATTTTGAGAGGCGTCTCTGTTGGGCTTGTCTGAATTAAAAACTTTCGTTTAAAATTGTCACTACAAAAGACCAAAAAAAAACTTTTTGTCATTTTTTTTAAAAAATTTGTTAACAAGTGACTAAAATAAAATAAAAAAAAACACTTGAATATATGCGTAAGGGTCAATCTCAAGTCTTCCAAACATATAATATAAGTCAACGTTGTATTCATACGGGCGGTAAAAGCGCAATCCAATTCCCGCTGGTAACACGCTAAAATGGATTGCGCGACGTCCGGTGCTGGTGGTGCGCGTAAAAAAGACGAAATTGGGGGTTGGGGAAATTGATTTTCTCATAGAGACAATGGTAAAAAAACCCTAATAAATTTTCTTTTCCCAAAAAAGGGAAATGCTATCGACACAAATATATAATAAAATCTATATGTAAAAATATCCGGTTTGTTTTTTTGATTCAGCTCTATTAACACCCGAAGCTGAAAAAAAAAACGAAAGAAACCAAAAAAAAATGGCAGTTTTTCTTTAAATTTTAAAGCCAATTTTGAGGGCATTGACGCTCTAATGAAAACTTACTGAAAAAAGAGCACGAAAATAAAAATTTAATTTTTCTCTAAGTCCTGCTAACGGGGACATACTTTACAAAAAAACATCGGGGAAAGGGGTTGGGGCCCCGGGAAAGGCGTTGCTTTGTATACACAAAATGTCAAAATTTTCTGTCCGTATTTTCGCCCACAAAAATTATGACTTTTAACTGGATCGTTTCAGTTGAAAAAAATGCCTGGATTTTTCAAGAAAAAATTGGGAACAGAATTTTGGGAATCCATCGGCTTAAAAAAAAAACACACCAAATTTTAAGTACCAAAGGGACATTGGAAACTTAGAAATGTTAGTGAATTTAATGGAAGTATAACCCTTTAGGAAAAAAAGGGGATAAGGGATTAAATCTTAAAACCCCGAATTACATTGGGCTTATCCTTTGCATAAATTTCATGGCATTTGCAGACAAAAAAAATTTAAAAACCTTTTTTTAATTAATTCGGACTATCATTGACCATTTGCAGTTGACTGCATTTACACAAATCTAATATTCCGGGGTTAAGGAATGCTGTTAGTGACGTTTCTCTGCATTTCTGGACACTTCTGTCGGAGTATTGTTGTTGCAAGAATTAAGATGTCTTCCTGCACACAGGTCGAACGTATACAAAACAGCAATATTCAGGGAGAGAGCAGATCTACGTATCGCAGAGTTACGAGTTCGATCCCAGAGCGAGGCGTATGGTCTCCGCTATGATAAAGGACTTCGAGTCCTCCAGCTCTTATTCATGTTGCAATGAGAAGTTGGCACATACGGAAAGCAGGTTACTACGGGTTACTACGAATCTCTGGCTAGGTTAACTGCCCACCCAAACTCAACTGAAACACAGTTGAAAACTGCACTAAACCCAAAAAGTCAACATCAGGTTTCCTGCTCTAATGTTTGAAGTCAAATTCCTTGAAGCAAATGTTACATTTGTTTTAACCACAATATGAACAGCAAATACTAAGTGTCTGCGTTAATTGTATCTTTTTTGCAAACATTCCGATGGATGATGTTTATGTGTAGGCCTACTTTCAGCCTAGCGTTGACCGTAAACTGCTATTATAAGGACACTGACTACACAAGAGTTTTCTTGCCAAAAACTAAATAAATGAAAAGAATATAACAAGGAAACAAGGACATGGTAAAAACAATTAGGATGTAAACATGATTATTTGATTATATATACGAGCAACGCCATCCCCGGGGCGCAACCCTATTCCCGATTATTTTATGCCAATCCTTTTCCCAAAAACAACATTTTATTCAAGTACATGTAATATTCATGACTGTTTTACACCTGTTTGATCATTAGTAGCGTCACATTTGTAGAAAGAAGGCACACGAGTTAGAAAATTTGCCTTTTTCATGATTCCATACCTTTTCAGTTTGAACCAGCAGAGTTTTCGTGATAACAGGGCTGATCAGTGAAATGTAGCAGTACTTGTGCTTTATTCTGTAAAACGACGGTAAAAGACAGTATTAATTTCCATCTTTGTGATCAACTCCAGAATAAGTAGGCATTTAAACCCACGCCACCTCCTCTTAAATTCAAGGAATTTTCCTTCCATACACTTGCTCAGTGTGTATCTAAGTATATTTTAGCACGTTTTCATATAAATCAATCGTAAGTGTGTAAACCTATGCTTGACATTCGCAATGTTTCAGGAGAAAAGGAAAAAAACAGCTCAAAGACCCTTGGTGTCATTCTGCTGCAGAAATTGCACTGTTTATTTAGAATCTGGGCCTCCAAAATACTAAAATCAAATAAAGCAGGATATCTATCTGTCCCTTTATAGCTTCATGGAGGAATAGATTTAATGAATTTTAAAATAAAAAACCCTACATTTTTTAAAATAAATGAAAAAATATCTAAAAAAAAAAACCGGGTCAAACTTTCAAAAGTTCTCTCGCCCCGCCAATACCCGATAACCAGATTTTTTGAGGGTCAATGGTAAAGGGCCCCCTTTTATTGTAATGAATATGGTATTTCTATCACTGATAAAATTATAATTCATTTAAAAAATAATTCTTTCTTTAAAACTGTCGTTTTTTATTTAAAATATTATATTCATTCCCCTCTTAAATTTGAAATAAAAACTTTTTATTTCACCCTTTTATTCGTTAAGGAATTTTTTTAATGGAAATTTTTTTAGAGCGTTTGACGAGGAAATGATAAAAAAAAATTGGGAAGGGGAAAACAAAATTTTTTTGTTTTTCGGGTATACTTTAAACGGGTGGTTTTAATTAACTTTTTTTTTCCAATTTAAACATTCCCGGGGGTTTTGTTAAAATACTTTGGGAAAAACCTTTAAAAAAATTCGCATAACCAAAAGGGAAAAAAAAGGGTTTTAAATTTTTAATGTAAAGTAATTTAAAAAGAATTTTTTTTTGGCCCCAACAAAACGTTTTCGTTAAAAAAGGTTTTTTATAGAAATTTGCTTTACCTTAAATTTAGAAATAATATGTTTAAAACAATGATGGGGGGCGTAGAAGGGGGTGAATGATACTATGTGACCTTGAAAAAAAACCACAAGGAACTAAAAGTTAAAAAACAAAAGGGGGAAAATGGGGGTTGGGGGGATAAAATGTGGGAGGGGAAAGTACTGATAAAGGAAATACAAAAAACAAAAAAAAAGGGAAAAAACACTGGGGTTTGATGGGTTATTTTTCTGGGAAAATTTAACTCTCTGAAAATTCCAAAAAATTTTTTTTTTTCTGGTCCCTGGGGTAAGATTATTCTCCATAACCAGAATTAATTTTGACTGTCCCCAGGACAAATAAACATTTAGAGATTTGGGGAGTTTGTTACCAATACGCAATATATCCCCACCTCCAAAAAGTTGGGGCCTCAAAGCAATGCTTTCTTCTAAAACCACATAAATAAAAAGAAACTTTCCCTTTTTCTATACAAGTTAGCCACTGAATAATGCCCCAAAAAATTTTAAAAAATTTAAATTCTGGCTCCAACAATATTTTAAATGTAAAACAAAAGTACGGGGTTAAAAACTTATGGATAGTTTTTTTCATAAATTTGCCCCAGTTTAATTTTTTGGGAACGGGAATGTTATTCTGGTACCCGAGAATTTTTTTAACAAAACTCGAATTGAAATCGGCTAGAAACAAGCCCGAAATGGTAAAAATAAAATGGTTTATTTTTGTCTGATACAGTTTTCCCACAATGCAATTTTAAGGCAACTGTGATCAGTCAGTCAAACCCAAATTTTTCCCGGGAATTCTTTCCCAAAAGGCAAACCCGGGGTTCCCCACCAAAACAAACTGGCACCCTCCCCGGGTTTAAACAAGTGGGGGTAAAAAAATTTAAGGGGCATAAAACCCCAACCCTCCATATAAAAACTTTTTAGAAACCCCTTGCTTTCCTCAAAAAACCAATGCCCCAAAGGGAAAAAACCCGTTTTTTGAGACCAAACAAAAAACCAAGCATTTGTTTGGGTCCTAAATGAACTTATATAAAAAATTTGGGGGATGGAAAGGGCGCATTCTGATTGGCTTCCAATTTTAAATTTAAAATTTGGAACTTGTGTTCGTCCCTGACTAACATGGCCGGGCAAAAATTTGAATATTTTTAAAAGTAAAAAGTGCACGGTAAAAAAATTAAACTTCTAAACTTTTTTTTTGTTGTTGGATTTAACGTGGGCCCCGACACAATTTTTAGGCCCTAGGGCGACTTTTCAGTTTTGAAGGGGGGAAAACCCCTTTCCCCTTGCAAATTTCATCACGGGGGACATCTGGGTAAAACCCCCCCCAACCCCTTCCCGTAACCCAGCTTAAAATTCAAAAACCCCCAAGCCCCAAATAAAGGCCGCCCCAAAAGGGGTGAGGGCAAAATTTTTTAACCAAAAGGATAAAATTTTACAAAAACCAAATTACGGGCACAAAAATCTTTTTTAAAAATTTTGCACGTAGAAGAATTTAAATGGAAACTTTGGTAATACACTTTTTTAAAAGGGAAAAAAATTTGATGAAAACTTTTTTTTATTTTTTTACCAAATAAACAAAACTTTAACTAAACTTTAAGGGTGCTCGTTGTAAGGTTATTTCAAACAGTAGGTAGCATTTCTTGAACTCTGAAACCACAAAAGAAATAGTAATCCGATGAAGATTTGAACAAAGATAATACCCTTTATTACCCCATGTATTGGGGGTTTTATTAAAAGGGTTTTTTTGGAAACGGAATTTTTAAAAAAAAAAACATCTTCTTAAAAATTTTTAACAATTTTTCCATCTTTTACTACCCAAAAAAAAATAAAAAAATTAAATTAAAAGGGAAAATTTTTCCGAAGCAAATAAAAAAGACGACACATATTTTAAGAAAGCTAATTAATGATATGTTTTAAGGTAATGTTTTTAATTTGTTAAAGATTTTTTCACAAATTTTTCATAAAAAAAAAACTGGAAAGGTTTTTTTAAGCAACTGTACTACCCAGGAGCTGTTCACCAATAGATCAAAGCTCAAAAATCTGAAGTTTCTAAAAAATTCAAAAAATAGGGGTTTTGTCTAAAATATTCAAATACTCCCGGCCTAATTGAAAAATGCTGTTTTACTTAGATACAAAGAAATATTCAAATTGCACCAATTAAATTGGTAAAAATATTTCTTTTTTTGTTTTTTTTGGCTATTTTTTTTTTTAAACTGTATAAAATTTTTTAAAAAAACAATTTTTTTTTCACTTACGGTTTTTTTAAATGTTTTAAATGATAGAACTTCCCCCAAAATCGGGCCTGGGGCCCACACCAGGAAAACTTTTTGAAATGTTTCAATAATGCCGCCCTTTTAAATACAAAAAAATTTTTGAAATTGTCTCATTTCCTCATTGAAAAAAAATTCCATATTCACTAAAAACAAACAAATATCCTCAGGTCATTAACGTCGGGGAAATTTAAAAATAAAAGCCATTACATAAAAATAAAATTTTACACTAATTATATGTAATAAAGCTTGACGTTGATGTCGTTTAAAGTATAGGAGACTTGGGTTTAAATTGACTTTTTTTTAAATTAAGAAAAAATTTTTGATGTTTGGGCGGGAAAAACCCAAACATTTTATAAAAAGAATATTACATTTGTGATTTTCCCCAAAATTGAATTTTTTTTAAATTTCCCATTGAAAAAATAAAAACTTAGTGTCTGCGTTAATTGTATCTTTTTTAAAAAAATTCCAAAGGATGATGTTTATTTGTTCTTTTTAGGGCCCAGCGTTGACCCTAAACCGGGTATTTAAGGGCACGACTACCAAAAAAAGCTTTTTTGCCAAAAACCAAAAACACTAAATAGAAATAATATAAAAAAAGGGAAAAAAGGAAAACATGGAAAAAAAATTTGGAAAGAAAAAATGATTATTTGATTAAAAATTGTGTTCGAGCAAATCCATTCCCGGGGCGGGAAACCCCATTTTTCCCAAATTTTTTTTTCGCCAACCCTTTTTTCCCCCAAAAAAATTTTTTATTTAAGTACCTAATATTCAAAGACAGTTTTACACAGTTTAATCATCATTTGCGTTTACAAATTTTCCCGAAAGAAGGCAAAAGATTTTGACAATTTACCTTTTTTATGATTTCCCTACCTTTTTGACAGGCGAAACCAGCAGATTTTTGGGATAAAGGGCTGATTAGTTTTAAAATGCAGTGGGTTTTTTTTTGTAAAAAACGATAAAAGACATTTTAAATTTTATTTTTTATCCAGAATAAATTGGCCTTTAACCCCCAAAACCCCCCCTCCTCTTAAAATTCAAGGGAAATTTTTTCCCTTTCCAAAACACTTTCTCAGTGTGTACTAAGTATTTTTTAGCACTTTTTTATATAAATCAATCGTAAAGTGGGGTAAACCCAAAGCTTGACCCCCCCGCAAAGGGTTTTAGGGGAAAAAAAAAAAACCCAAAAACCCTTGGTCATTTCCGCTGCAGAATTTGGCAAATTTTTTTTAAACTGGGGTCCAAAATACAATAAAACAAGGTGAAAACAGGAAAATCCTAAACTGTCCTTTTATATCTTCAAAGGGGGATAATAACCCGAAAGAACTTTAAAAGAAAAATACCAATACTTTTGAAAAAATGAAAAAAAATCTTTAAAAAAATCGAAACCAAAGGGCCCAAACTTCGAAAATTCCTTTGAAACCCCCTTAAAGAAAATGGGAATGTAAAATGATAACCCAATTTGACAAGGGGCAAAGGCAAGGTGCTAGGGGTCACAGCCCCATTTACTGTAAAGAATTGTACACTTACCACTGATACAATACAAAACTTTCATTAAAAAAAATTTTTTTTTATTACGGCGTTTTTTTTTCTTAAAAAAATTTTAAATTCCTTCAAATTTAAGTAATAAAAAATTTTAAAAGCTAAAAAATTTTTTTTTTTCATCTCTATTCGTTTTAAAGGGAAATTTTCGGTACATATACATTGTATTTCGAAAACTTTTTGAGGGGGATGACGGGGCTAAAAGAGTAATTTAAGAAAAACAGGGAAAAATTGTATCACTATACTTAAAAAAGTTTTATAATTTACTACAAAACATTCGGGGGTTTTAAAATACATGGGGCAACTGCAATCGGGAAAACTTTTTAAATTTTAAAAGGGCAGGGTTGAATTAACGTCAGGGAATCTTAATTAAAGTATGCAAAACGTCTTTAGTTTTTTATAATTCTTTAAACCCTTTAAAATTTTTTAAAAAATGTTAAAAACAAGAGGATTTTGGGGTGGAGTGGGGGGGGAAGCGATACTAAAGGGGACCTTTAAAAAAACCCCCCCAAAGGGAAATAAAAAGGGGTAAACGGGGAGGTGGGGATATAAAGTGGGGGGGAGTACTGTTCAAGGGAAAAAACCCAAAGGGCAAAAAATAAAGAAAAACACCAGTTTTTTTGTGTGGAGTTGCTGAATATTTTTCTCTCTACAGTTCAAACACATTTTTTTTGTTCACTGGGGGTATAGCTTATTTTCGCATAACTCAGAATTAACTTTAAAAACTGTCCCCAGAGGACAAAATTTTTGGGGGGATTCTAACCCTTCTTTTATACACCCCCCTCCAAAGCAAAATTTCTTTTCTTGAATGAAGTCGCTTTGGCTTTTCAAAACAATGTTTGCTACTGCACAAAGACTAAAATATAGAAGAATTATCTTGGCTCCAACCATAGTATGGCAATGTAAAACACAAGTACAGGTTGAAACTTAGTGGATAGATTTTCATAAACTGGCAGATAAAAGGGAAGGGTGATTCCTCGAAAGCACAGAGCCCCAAAAAACAGCCCCGGCCAACGCACCCCACAGTAGGCCCCCAAAAAAAGAACTTAAGGGAAAAAAAATTTTAACGGGTTTCTTCAAAAATCCCCAAAAAAACAATTTTTTATAAAACAAATAATTTATAAAAGGAAGGGAAAAGGAAAAGGGGGGAAAAGGGGGGGGTTTTGGGGAGGATCCGGGGGGGAAAATTTAAAAAGGGGCGAAATACAAGGGAAAAAGCCTGTTCTTTTAAAAAAGTCGCTCTTTCAACGTAAACACCAATAGCGCAACACTTTATTTACCAAAAAAAAAAAAAAAAAAAAAAAGACCCAAAAAAAAAAAAAAAAAAAAAACCGGGGGGCCCAAATAAAAAACACAAGAAAAACCCAAAAAAAGAAAAACATAAGAAAACAGTAGGGCACCGTTATAAAACCCACAAACTTTTCAAACGCCCCAACAAGTGAAAAAAAACAATAAAGCTTGGATTCCACTGCCAAAAAAAAAGGACCACGAAAACTTTCTAAAAATAAAGGGGGAAGGGATGCAAAATAGCGTAAAATGCAAGGGAAAGGAGAGGGGAAAAGGGGGGGGGGGGCGGGGAAAAAAAGCTTACAACAAAAAAGAAAACAAAAAGCAAACACAAAAAAAAAAGACAAAAAAACCCTTTTAAAATAGGCACCCGGGGGTTTGGAATTTTCAGTAACCCTAAATAAAAAAAACTTGGGGGGGTTTAAAAAGCGTTTTGGGGATGCCAACCCGCCCTTACCCAAATTTTTAAAAAATTTTAACCAAAACCCAAAAAAAAACAAAAACCCCGCTAAGAAAGGCTCTAAAATTTTTGCAAAATAACAGAAAATAAAGCAAAACATACAATTAAGGGAAATTTTAAGGGACAATTACACCAAAAACTCAAAAACTTGTCTTTTAAACAAGCAACAAGAGCTTACTTTTTTGGACCAAAAAAACTAAAAAAACCGTAAGAAAAAAAATCAACTCCCTCCGTCCGTTTCCCTGTTTGGGTTCCAAAATTTTTTGGAAACCGCATGTTTAAATGTTCCCCAAACCCCCTTTTTCCCCCTGGGCACTTGGGGGGGGCCCCCCCTTTTATTTGTCTGACGGAAGAGGGAGAGGACTCCCATGATTTAAACATTTTTAAAAACCTACCAGCACTGAACTGTTTTGGGGTATCTGGGCTTCTGGTCTGTTTTGCGGGCCCCTTTAAAGGGTTTTTTCTCTTTTTGCTCTTTTTCTTCGGAAAAAGGGATTGAATCATACGTTTTTTGGGGGCTAAAGGGTTTCTTTTTATATTTTTATACACGACATTTTTGTGTTTTTCATGCCATGGGCCTTTTTTTTTTTTCCTTTCGTGTGGGTTAAAAAATTCAAACCCGGAGGGGATTAAAATTTATTTTCACTGTCCCGTTCTTTGGAAAAATGGTGGGGGTAAGAGTGAGGTAGGGGGCCCCACCATAAAACCCTTTTTAAAACCCCCAGTGGTTGGGTTTTTTCCCCTGACCGTTCCAAGGGGGGTGCCCCACTGTGTTCCTTTTTTTGTTTTGTTTTGGGCCTCTTGTGTAGGCTTTGTGTGTGTGCGCTGATGTGTGTTTTTCCTTTGTTTGGGGGTTTTGTTTTGTCCTCGTGTGTTGGCTTTGTGTGTGTGCACGTGTATGTGTGTGTGTGTTTGTGGTGTGCACGTCTGCGTGCTGTAGGTTTCGTTTTGGGGAGGCTGCGATTTTGGTACGTGGCATTCCCTGTTTGATATTTGTCTTTGTTTTTTTTTTAGGAAAAAAGCATCATGGAGTCCTTCAATTTATTAGTCATTGCACCATCAAATAGGAAAACGTAGCAATTAACTGTAGAGGGGTTAATCACTAAACATGCACTGTGCTTCACGATTTTCGCATCGTATCCTCTTTTGATAAACTTTTTAACCAATTTTACAAAAAATTGATTAAAATAAGGGGTATGTTTAATTTTCCGAATTTTGTAAACTACATCTCCATAGTATCCGGGTGTGAAAGTCCAAGTTTTAAAAGTGTTTTAAGGGGCGTGTTGTATTTTGCTAATACAAAATGTAGTTCAGACGATCTGTAGTAAAATTTACTGAAAGCTTTCTGTAGCTTATGATAACGGTAACCCTGCTGTAACAATTTCTTGGTGATATGAAGATTTCTGTCATTAAAATCATCTTTCTTTGAGCAAGCTTTTGCAAAACGAATAAGCTGTGAAATATAGACACCGTATGATGTTGCTCGAGGGACATCTCTATCAAGATGGGGAAAATTGACAATTTCAAAATTTAAATCGCCCCTTCTATCATATATTTTCGTTATTATTATTCACAATTCTTAAATTTGGATCCAGAAATCACGCTGCTATATCTGAAGTATTAGCCTTGTTAAGCTGTAACTCTTTAGGGTAAATATATTTCAACATTTATAAGACAAGAGGGTCATGATGACCCCGGATCACTCACCTGAGTAATATGAGCTACATGTTTCAAATGACAAACTGATGATAAAATATTAAGAAAGACAGTAGGTCACATTCATGGTCAATGAAATTCAGTTTTACGATTTATGTGCAAAACTGTGTATGTCATCAAAATTTCAAGGCTGTATCTTAAAAAACAAGAAAGTAGGCCAATAGGTCAATGTCACAGTCAAGTGACATCATATTACTTGGGGTCATCAGGTAAATATAATTAAACAGTCTTGGAAATAGGATCAGATGATTTTTAAGTATTTTTTTCCTATATAATTCACATAATAACTAAGTGACCCCAGGGCGGGGCCTCTTTTAACCCCAGGGACATAATTTGAACCATTTTGGTAGAGGACTACTAGACAATGCATCATACCAAATATCAAAAGCCTAGGTCGTATGGTTTCAGACAAGACATTTTTAAAGCTTTTTCCTATATAAGTCTATATAAAACTTGGGTCCCCCCTGGGCAGGGCCTCTTTTCACCCCAGGGGTACAATTTTGGTTGAGGACTATAAGACAATGCTACAAACCAAATATCAAAGGTCTAAGTGTTGTGGTTTCAGACAAGAAGACTTTTAAACTTTTTTCCTATAAAAGTCTATGTAAAATTTGGGACATCCGGGGCGGGGCCATATTTGACCCTAGGGTGATAATTTGAACAATCTTGTTAGAGGACCACTAGATAATGCTACATACCAAATATCAAAGCCCTAGGCCATGTGGTTTTGTACAAGAAGATGTTCAAAGTTTTCCCTATATAAGTCTATATAAACCATGTGACCCCCGGGGCGTGGCCATATTCGACCCTAGGGGGATAATTTGAAAAGTTTTGGTACAGGACCACTAGATGATGCTACACATCAGATATCAAAGCCCTAGGCCCTGTGGTTTTGGACAAGAAGATTTTTGAAGTTTTTCCTTTCGGTTGCCATGGCAACCAGAGTTCTGCATGGAATTCAATTCTTTGAACAATTTTGAAAGGGGGCCACCCAAGGATCATTCCTGTGAAGCTTGGTGTAATTCTTCGACGCACGACGGACGACGCACGACGGACATCAAGCGGTCACAATAGCTCACCTTGTCACTTCGGGACAGGTGAGATAAAAATATTGGTTGTCCATATTTAAAATATATCAAGATACCTTGAGGTTCCATTAAAAGCTTCAATAATTTCAACTTGTGTCTCAGTGGATAAACTAAACATGAATCTCGTTCATAACAGTATAAGAATAAATCAGCAATGAGGGGGCGCAGTTGGTTCACATCGGGATACCAATTACTTGTCTGTAAGTTTTATTGCCAAATTTGATAAATATATTATCTAGTAGAAACTTTAGAGCTTCACAAACCTGATCACGACTCCATAGGTTGTATCCCTGAAATGCACTGTTAGAAAAGAATGTTCTAGTTTCATTGCCAGCCAGATAACTTAGTATAAGTCTCCATTCTGATTGGCCTCCAAACTTTAATAATCTGGAACAGTGTGTGCTCTGTCTCCTGAGCTAACATGGCCGGGCAAATTTTATTAGGAAACTGGATGTTATTCTGGTACCCGAGAAACTTTTACAGAGCTCGAACTGTAATCTGGCTAGTAACAAGCGCTAATAAGTGAATGGTTTAGTTTGTCTGATACGGTTTTTAACACAATGCAATTTTAAGGCAACTGTGATCAGTCAGTCTAACCAGTGTTTCTGGATTCTATACCAGAGCTAACTTGTTCACCACACGTAACTGGCACCTCACCGGATTAGGTGGGGTAGAATAACTTAAAGGCATAGTCAACCCTTCATATAAGGACGATTTTGAGACAACCCCTTGCATGTACCTCAGAAACCTATGTCCAAATCTTAAAACCGATTTTTGAGACCGGTCTAAAAACTCAAGCATTTGATTTGTCAATCATGAACTTAGTATAAGAATTGACTGATGGCAAGTCTGCATTCTGACTGGCCTCCAAACTTTAATAATCTGGAACAGTGTGCTCTGTCTCCTGAGCTAACATGGCCAGGTAATAGTGAATGGTTAAAAGTAGAAAATGCACTGTCAACATTAAACTTCTAAACTTAAACTAAAATTTAACGTCGCACCGACCCAATTGTAGGTCATATGGCGACTTTCCAGCTTTGATAGTGGAGAAAGACCCTAGGTCCCCTTCATTGCATTATTTCGTCATGGGCGAACACCTGGGTAGAACCACCAACCTTCCGTAAGCCAGCTGGGTAGCTTATTTACATCAAAAATGCAACCCCACCCGCTTAGTGACGCTGGATCCCACATCGGTAAGGGGCAATTTTCTTAATCTAAAAGGATATCTCACAAAGCAAAATAACTGCACTAAAAGTTAAAACGTTTATATTTTGTTTCATGCCTAGAATCTTGTTTATATAATGCACTTGGAGATTTTTTATAGGACAAAAATATTGCTGCAACTGTTTTTATGATTTTACCAATAAACAAGACATTCAACTCAGCGTCGAGGTGTGCTCGTAATTACATTATTTCAAACAGTAGGTAGCATTTCTTGAACTATGAAACCACAAAACAAATAGTACTCCAGTGAAGAGTTAAAGATTATATCTTTATTACTGATATAATTGTTTAACAGTTTGACAGAATAAAGAAAACGATCTTACTTATATTGATATATTTTACCTGTAACCAAAAGCAAATATTTCAAAATTAATTGTAAAGAAAAGTTTCGATGCAAAGTATAAAAGACGACACAGTTTAATGATTTGCAAATTAATAATATGAAATAGTTTAGGTAATGTTTTGCCATTTGTTAATAGATATTGTTTCACTAAGATACTTACTCATAAATTCATAAAATAAAGTAACTGAAATTTGCTTCACGGAGCCTGTAAATGGATTTCAAATCCAGATCATTGTACTTTATAGGATCTAGTGATGCCAATCCTCTCAACTCCGAAAGTGTGAAACATAAAAATTTCCATTAAAATCATGAAGAGAAACAGATTGTAAAATGTGTAAAGTCTCAAGGCTATAACTTATATAGTATTAAAGAATAGTTTACCTAAACAAAACAAAATATTTATAAGTGCAACATAACAAGATACTTTTAAGTGCAGTAAGGGACATAATTTAAGAAAAGCATAGGAGAGTGCTCTAAGCAGATAAATGCATACTAAATTTCTGGCGGCATTTTTTGCACTCCTATATAAGCGAGGAGGAACTTGGACAATTCGGTTTACTCCAATGATAGTCAAGACTCATTTGAGACCCAAGGAAAATTTATCAAACTGATGGAAGAATGCGCAAAAATTTACCTGTTTTTCTTCCGAGACATCAGAAGAACAGGTTTTATAATTACTAGCATACAACTTGTATAAAAAATATTAATGTACAAGTAAAGTTTCTCTAACTGCTTGCAAAATAATGAGATAATGATTAACTGAATTCACGTTTGGCCATGCCACATCAAAATACGTTCTACAAAACATTATATCAAGTATAGTTATGTACAAGGAAGAACCTCACTGGTGCTCAATATTCTTGGTCCATTTCTCGAAGTTTATTTATTAGGTTCTAGCAAAAACAAAGAGAAGTATTTCTTGATATGAAAACTATAATGTCGATTTTTCAACAACCATTTCCGTTCTGTTAAGAATTATTTCTTCGTTTTGGAGCAAAAGATACCGCTTGAGACACATTGGGCTCAGATTATAAAATATTCATTTTTAGACACTGCTGATTTATACATACCTTAAATGTCAATAAAGTTCCATTTTGACGTCCAAATTTCATATCATGTGGCGATTTCATTGATGAAGTCATTTTAATGTATGTTGCTGCTTTGAAAGGTATTCTGTCTTACTCGGGCCAAAGAAGAATATCATTATAAATGTAAATGCATGCGTACATATGGTAGGTTTATTAGAAATTCGCGGGTTCTTAAAGTTGCGCAATATATCCGTTGCAGCACTCTAGCATATTTCCTGATAATCTATAGATTCTAATTATTGAGATAGCCATGAAGTTAAAATATACTATATACGTCTAACAAATTGTACCTTGTACAGAAATTCCTGAGAAAAGTATCTCTAAAGATTTATAAGCCAATATATTGAACGTGTATGGGTTATTGCTGCACTAACCCACTTGTTGTTGCGATTACATTCGTCGAGCTATGTTTAACATTACCGTAGGAGAGATGTAAATATAACACCGTCTGCATTATATTTGTTAAATATTTGCATTTACAATTATATATCTAGATAAAATACACAAGAAGAACAAACCTTCTTTGCATCTCCTTGTTGCGCGAGGAAAATAGGAGAGATCGTGTTTGTACACAAATCCGTTGTATATTCTATTTTTAGAACTGATAAGACCAATATCGGGTGGGCAGGCGCCGAGCGACCATGTTTTTTGTTAACAGTGATGTTTTTCTAACTGCTTAAATTTTCTTAAAACATAAATAATATCAATAATTTTTTTATCAATCGAAAGGATATAAAACAAGCAATTTATTGATTACTTTTAATTATTATTTCGAAATATAATGGATTAATTATGAACGCTTAACTTACAGTGTTTTTTCTAAAAGTTTGGAGCATCGCTACGCCGCTATTAAAATCATATGTCATTTAAAACGGTAATTCATTTTCAAAAGATATTTGAATAAGAAAATATGAAAATCGTAAGCATTTCAAAACTTTTTGAATTTTTAAAATCCATAAATGAACGAAATGTTATTAAAAATTAAAAATTCCGATCCTATACACAAACGATGTAAAAATATTTTGTTTTGCCCACCGCGAGATAAACAGGTGTTGATGCGTGACGTCAGGGCGATCTCTCCTATAGGTTGGAAAATAAGTGAATTTTGAAGCTACATTCAGTTTTAAAAACTGCAGTTTGGTTCAGATTATTGAAATATTCCGATTGCTATCAAGTGCAAATGTAAATCTATAGAACGCATATTTCTGAGATACCTATGATATATACGCATGCATACACATTTACATCTGATATTCTTCTTTGGCCCAAGTAAGATAGAAAGCAACATACAGTAATGACGTCATAAATGACATCACCACATGATATTTGGACGTCAATATTTATAGGTTAAGAGAAACAGATTGTAAAGTGTGTAACGTCTCAAGACTACAACTTATATAGTATTAAAGTAAAGTTTACCTAAACAAACCCAATTCCTTTTTAAGTGCAACACAACAAAATACTTTTAAGTGCAGTAAGGGGAATACTTCTTAGACAGGCATAAGAGAGTAATTTATGCAGAATGCAGATAAATACATACTAGATTTCTGGTGGCATTTTTTGCACTCCTATATCAACGAGGCGGAACTTAGACAATTCGGTTTATTCCAGTGACTGTCAAGATTCATTTTAGACCCACGGAAAATATATCAAAATTTACAAGAACGAGCAAAATATTTACCTGTTTTCCTTCCGAGACATTAGAGGAACAGGTTTTCTAATTACTAGCATACAGATTGTCAGCGCTGAGAATATATAAAAAGTTATATTAATGTGCAAGTAAGGTTTCTCTAACTGCTTGCAAAACAATAAGATTTACTGATTTCACGTTTTGCCATGCCACATCAAAATACGTTCTACAAAAATTATATCAAGTATAGTTAAGTACAAGGAAGAATCTCACTGTTTTTTACAAAGGCGCTCCGTATTCTTGCTTTATACTATCGAGTTCATTGCTCAAAGAGTTTTTATTAGGCTCTAGCAAAAATCCAAACGGAATATTTCTTGATATGAAAACTACAATGTAGATTTTTCAACAACTAAGTGTTAATTTATACATACCTTAAACGTCTATAATTACAGGTTTTATATTAGATTTGTATCGAGAAATATGCATGAGTTCTGAAGCGGAAATATTTTGCGACTTTAGGAACGCAATATTATTCCGCGAAAGAACGAGTGCATATTTCTCGGTGCAAATCCAATAATTACATACGCATCTATACTTACAATTGTTTTATAAATCAGATAAAGTTCTTACGTTAGAGTAAAATTGAAAATATCGTCGTTAAAGAACTTTTAAGCGTGGCGACATACATGAAACTGACGTCATAAATGACGTCACACACCCAATATGAAATCTAAATGTCGATATGGAATAATATTGACGTTTCAGGTTCCATTGAAACTTAACGGAGTTTATTAATGAGTATGTGATAATATACATGATATTTGGACGTCAATATGGAATATTATTTTATGAAATAAAAAGATTATTAGATTTGCATCGAGAAATATGCACTCGTTCTTTCGCGGAATAATATTGTGCTCCTAAAGTAGCGCAATATTTCTGCTTCAGCACTCATGCATATCTAATAACCTATAAATATTGACGTCCAAATATCATGTGGTGATGTCATTTATGACGTCATTAATGTATGTTGCTTTCTATCTTACTTGGGCAAAAGAAGAATATCAGTTGTAAATGTGTATGCATGCGTATATATCATAGGTTTCTCAGAAATATGCGTTCGTTCTTTCGCGGGATCTTAAGGTTGCGCAACATATCCGTTGCAGCACTGGAGCATAGTTCCTGATAATCTATAGATTTAAATTATTGAGATAGCCATGAAGTTAAAATATACTATATACGTCAAACAAAATGTACCTTGAACAGAAATTCTCTAAACATTTATAAATAAGCCAATACATCGAACGCGTGCACTAACCCACTTGTTTTCATTCGTCGAGATTTGTTTAACAGACATTGCCTTAGGAGTAGTGCAAATATAACACCGTCTGCATAATATTGTTAAAAAATTGTATTAACAATTATATGTCTAGAAAAAATACACAAGAAATGTAAGTTTGAAAACAAACCTGTTTTGCCTCTCATTGTTGCGCTAGCAAAATAGGTTGGAAAATAAATGAATTTTGAAGCTACACTCAGTTTTAAAAACTGCATTTTGGTTCAGATTATTGAAATATCCCGGTAGCTATTAAGTGCAAATATAAATCTAGAAATAATGCTAAAATTAAAAGAAATACTCAAGTGTCAAACCACTTTTACGATTATGAAATGGGCAATTACAAAATTCCATAAATCCATTCCAATACTGCTAGATTGTATTGCCAGTTAAACATAGAAGAAAACCAAGCTCTGTATATTCTAACAACGGTTGACGCGCGGACCATTTATTAAATGTGATCGACCACCTTTAACAATGCTTAAAATACGGATTAACCTATATACCACACCTCCAAAAGTATGGGCACCTCAAAACCTACACATTTTTGGACCACATAGTTTTTGTAATATGAATGTCAATACTGACTTTTCCATACAACAGTAGTCACTGAATGAATGACAAAACATATAGCTTATTATCTTGGCTCCGAAGACAATTTAGCAATGTGAGACACAAATTCACATTGGCACCAGTGTCCTTTTGTCTTGCAATAATTACACTGTCACATGGGAGAATGATATAATTGTCTTAAGGATAAACAAATTAGCTATTTCATAAACTACTACCTGATTTTATTCCTATTAGCAAATTTGTTGATGTTCTGGTACTCAAGAGAATTTTACAGAGCATGGACTTTAACCTGACAAGAAACAATCCAATAAATGTTTTGTTTGTATGATGTGAGTTTTACACAGTCTTTAACAACCGTATTGTAGTTAAGCAACTGCGGTCAATCAACCTAACCAGTGCTCATTGATTCCATTCCAGAGCAAACTTGTTTATCAAGAGTAACTGTCAACTTCCACAGATGAAACAGGGTTGCGGTAGTATGACTTTATACATATAACCGACCTTGCATATAAAACACTTTTCAGATAGTCCCATAGAAGGTCCTCACAATTTCTAGAGTGGCAGCCTGGGTCAAACTCCTAAAATCTAATATTGAGATCGGTCACAGAACTCCTGAAACTGACTGGTTGATCTTGAACTGCATATTCAGATTGACGAATGACAAGGCTGCATTCTGACTGATGTTCAGGTTCATTTCTATAACTGAGTCTTTAACCTTCTGATGTGGCAATGTTGACTAATACTTATGATTCCGAAAGCAAAAATGTGGTGCAACTATTCTGTTTTTATCAACTGGTTTTTTTTTGTGATTTTTACCTGTAGACAGGTTATTCGGCGCAGCATCATGCTGTGCTCGTAATTACATTATTTCAAATATTACCAACCTGTAGAAGGTAGCATTTCTTCTGGAATTTTGAAAACAACTAAAAAGTGGCAATCCAATAAATATTTTATCTTTATTACTCACATAATTGTTATATAATTGGAGAGAACAAACAAAATTATTATCTCTGACAATGTTACCATTTTATAGACATCTTTTTTACTTGTAGCCAAAAACTAAATGTATCAAAATTAAATACATGTAATAAACATTCTCATAAAATATGAATTTACTGACTTTTTAAAGAACGAATTGCTTTCTATGTAATTTACGGAAAAATAATAGAGAACTGCAATACTACTTCGCTGGCTATTTCTAAGACTCATGTGTCTGAGCATAAATCACAAACCATTTGCTGTTTCTTTATATCGTTGGAATCTTTTCTGACTATGTATCTTTACATACCGAGCTAATATAACATTCAGTCTTGCATCTATAAACATTCTATTAAATTAAATATATGTCTGAAAGAATTTGACCAAGAAATACTTACTTTCTTAGTAAATAAGGCACATAGTTCTGATAAAAAGCTTCAGAAAGTTTTTACTCCTTCAAACTAACCAAAGCAGAACTGCACAACAACTGACTGAAAGCTGTCCTGTGTTGTATCTTCCTTCAAACTAACCAAAACAGAAACTGAACAACAACTGCAAGCTGTCCCGTGTTGTCTCTTCCTTCAAACTAACCAAAGCAGAACTGTACAACAATTGAAAGCTATCCCGTGTTGTCTCTTCCTTCAAAGTAACCGAAGCAGAAATGCACAATAATTGAAAGCTGTCCCGCGTTGTCTCTTCTTTCAAGCTAACCAAAGCAGAAATGTACAATAACTGAAAGCTGTCCCGTGTTGTCTCTTCCTTCAAGCTAACCAAAGCAGAAATGCACAATAATTGAAAGCTGTCCTGGGTGGTTGTCTCTTCCTTCAAAGTAACCAAAGCAGAACAGCACAATAATTGAAAGCTGTCCCGTGTTGTCTCTTCCTTCGAACTAATCAAAGCAGAAGAGCACAATAATTGAAAGCTGTCCTGGGTGGTTGTCTCTTCCTTCAAACTAATCAAAGCAGAAGAGCACAACAACTGAAAGCTGTCCTTTGTTGCTCTTCTTTCGAACTAATCAAAGCGGAACAGCATCACAATTGAAAGCTGTCCTGTGTTGTCTCTTCCTTCAAACCAACTAAAGCAGAACAGCCCAACAACTGAAAGCTGTCGTGTCTTGTCTTTTCCTTCAAGCTAACCAAAGAAGAACAGCAAAACAACTGGTGTGTTTCTCTGTCAAGCTAACTGGGCAGAACAGCACAACAACTCAAAGCTGTCCTGTCTTGTCTTTTCCTTCAAGCTAACCAAAGCAGAACAGCAAAACAACTGGTGTGTTTCTCTGTCAAGCCTACCGGGCAGAACAGTACAACTACTGAAAGCCGTCTGTTCCTGACTTCTTGTCAACAATACAATGTATCACCAAATGGCTCCAGACAATTGTAAAATATCCCATTCCTAGGTAAACAATGAGAACCATGGAACCTAACGGGAAAATGCACTAGCCCAGTCCAACAGCGCATTTCTCGCCTTAAACGGGCAGACAAAAGCTGAAACCCGTCCTGTGTTGTATCTCCCTTCAAGCTAACCAAAGAACAACAACAACAACTGAAAAACTGTCCTGTGTTGCCTCTTCCTAACCAAAGCACAGCAGCACAACAACTAAAAGCTGTCATTTGTTGAGTCTCTTCCTTCAAGTAAACCAAAGCAGAACAGCACAAACAAGTGAATGAAGTATTGCCATGCAATACAAAGTCCCCTACTGGAAGGCAACTAATTTTCTCTACTGCAGTATGACATAATGAACTGATATCTGTCAATAATGTATAAACAATTTTGTACTATATATACAATATGTTATAACAAAACAGTTAGATTAAAATTTGAATGTATAAAAACCTATGGTTGTTTTCATATAGCATTTTTGGCCAATTATCGAAAAGGTATCATATGAGTTAAAAAAAAAACACCAAAAAACAAGAGTGCCAGAATCTCACAATATACGCCCGTCATAGCAAATTTCTTTACACTAGCACCTGTATTTGCTAGTGGAATTTTAATTCTGTGGTTGTGTAGTAATTATTGTAATTCTTTTGTTTTTCTGAATCCACAAAAGAACTCCTTACCAGGCAGAGATACCTTAAAATACACCTAAAATTTGAAAGTAGCATCTATGTTGTACCACAGAAAAGTGGTCTTGGTTTTTCCCTATGGTCAATTATAAAAAAGTTACAATATAAATTATTTATAGTAACAACTAAGGGAAGTTAATCTTAAAAAAAATATAAATAAAAAAAACAACAAAATTCTAAGTCCACACAAAAATTCTTACCTGAGGTAGAGATAGGTCAAAATACACATCACAATTGGATGTATCATGCATGTTGTACCAAAGAAAAGTGGTCTCGATTCTTCCCTATGACTAGTAATGAAAAAGTTACAATATAAGCTATTTATAGCAACAACAAAGGGAAGTAATTCTAAAGAAGGGAGCTGCGCATGACACTTTGTCTCATGATGGTGTACAATTGTGCCAAGTTACATCAAAATCCCTCTATGCATGGAGAAGAAATGCTCCGGACAAAGTCATTCTTGAATTTGGCATTTGACCTCTAAGTGTGACCTTGAACTTAGACCTAGGGACCTGGTTCTTGCACCCAACAATCCGTTTCATGGTAGTGAACATTTATGCCAAGTTACATCAAAATCCCTCTATAAATTAAGAAGAAATGTTCCAGACAGTCATTATTGTATCTGACTTTTGGCCTCTATGTGTGACCTTGACCTTCGACCTAGGGACCAGGTTCTTGCGCCTGACACTCCGTCTCATAGTGGTGAATATTTGTGCCAAGTAATATTCAAATCCTTTTTGCATGACAAAGTTATACACCGGACATGAAAAATGTCCCATTGACATTTGATCTCCAATTGTGACCTTGACCTTTAAGCTAGGATTCTGGTTGTTGCGCATGACATGTTCTCTCATCATAGGAAACATTTATGCCAAGTAATATTAAAATCCCTTGATGAATGACAGAGTTCTGGACCGGACAGGAAAAAACCCTATTGACCGTGGACCTCCAATCGTGACCTTGACCTTTAAGCTAAGGGTCCGGATTTTGCGTATGAAACGTCGTCTCATCATGGGGAACATTTGTGCCAAGTAATATTAAAATCCCTTGATGGATGGTAGAGTTATGGTCCGAACAGGAAAAAAGTCCTGTTGACATTTGACCTCCAATTGTGACCTCGACTTTTGAGCCAGGGGTCCGGGATTTCCGCAAGACACGTCGATTCATCATGGGGAACATTTGTGTCAAGTGATATTAAAATCCCTTCATAAATGAGTTATGGACCGGACACGAAACAGACCCTGTTCATGCCATGTTAACATCTGACAGCTAAGTGTGACCTTGACTTTTGAGCTAGGTGTCTGAAAGTCGTGCATGACACATCATCTTATTATGAGGTACATTTGTGCCAAATAATATTAAAACCCCTTCATGGATGGCAGAGTTATGGACCGGACAGGAAAAAAGCCCTGTTGACCTTTGACCTCCTCCAATTGTGACCTTGACCTTTAAGCTAAGGGTCCGGGGTTTGCGCATGACACGTCGTCTCATCATGGGGAACATTTGTGCACAGTAATATTAAAATCCCTTCATGGATGACAGAGTTATGGACCGGACACGAAATTGTGGACGGACGGAAGGACGGACGTTCTAACGAAACGGTATTTATGTGACACCCCCATTATTCTCTCTATTGTTCTATCAGTCACATAAAAAGAAAAAAAGTCACATAAACAGAACGGAATGAATGACATCAAAGAGAAAGTACAGTTATGAAGTCACTTAACCATCATTTCGCGGGCACGGAATGACGGAATGACGGATGGAAAAGCGCATTCCTATAGTCCCCGAAACTGGTTTTCAACCAGTAGGGGACTAATAATCAGCCAAAAACAGTTTTGCGAAAAGTATGCAAAACGTTTGATATCTAAGTTATCAATGAAAAGCTACAGAAATTTATCCCATTATATATTTTACCTTAATTTTTTGCATCATATAATTCTATTCAGACAAATGCAGATTTAATTACTGCTATCATTTTTACACCCCTAAATCAGCAAGAAAGAACTTTGGCTATTTAGTCTATTCCATTTACTGTCAGCATTCATTTGAGACCCATTGAAAATTTATAAATTAGCAAAAAACATACATGTTTGCCCTCAGACACATCAGAGGAACGGGTTTTCTAATTACTAGCATACAATTTGTCAGCAACTAAGAGTAAAAAAAAACCTTGTAGAAAAGGGAATATATTTACCACAAAAAAGCATAAAACTATCATTTCTGGCAATATGTTTACTCTAGACATTGTAACTACTTTACAAAAATAATTATCAAAGTGGTCTAAACCCAGACATATTGTTCTATTTTAAAGATACAAGTAAAACTACAGTAACTGCAGTTACTTGCAAAATATTGTAATGTTCCAGACACATATCTAGAATCAGATGCATGGTGAAGTACAAGGAGGAACCTCACCAATATTTGCAAATGTATTTCATACTATTTGATCTAATTCAAAAAGTTTTTCTGAGGTTCCAACAAAACGAAAAGTTTAATATTTCTTGATATGCAAAAAAAAAGATTTTTCAGTCAACATTTCTGACTTAAAAAAGATTAACTTTCTGTTTGCCAGAAAAGAAACAAGGATAGATATCCAACAGGGAATGCCACGTACCAAAAACGCAGCCTCCTAAAGACGGAAATCACAACACGCAGGTGTGCACATTACCAACACACACACAATCACGCACATACAAAGCAACAGCACGAGGACAAAACGAACAAATAAAGGAACACAGTGGGGCACAGCCTTGGAACAGTCAGTGGCAAAAACACCACTGGGGACCTTAAACAGGTTTATGGTGCGCACTCGACCTAAAAAGAAAACTTTTGTCCCACTAATGAATAAACCTTCATTTATTTATTATATACTCATTTTAAATACTCTTAATTTACGAAGGTACTTTAAATGTCAATACTTTTCCATATTGACGTTTTGATGTCACTTTAATGTATGTTATTGCTCTAAATTTTTTATTAACGTCGATATTTAAGAAATAATATATCTCAGTTAGTCATTTGTAAAATTATTGTTTTGAGTTCAGATGCGAAGGAATTATATCACTAGGGTGAAACCCGAGTGCTCTTATACCCATCTTAAAAACAAACATTAAATTCCATCTTATCTCCGGCACAGAACATGAGCATATTTTTCGATACATGTCTAATTAATAACAAGCAATTATTGAGATAGCCATGCAGAACATATATAATAAGATACATGTCCAACATCTTGCACCAAACATGTACAACAATTTCTAAGGTAAGCATCTCTAAACAATAGTAAGTCAATACATAGAACATACATAGGTTATTGTTTTAAGAGGAACAATAACCCACTTGTTTGAAGTGACAGCTTATTAAGATTTTCATCTCCAAAGATAAGTATAATGTGCTTTAAGTACCCGCGTTATCTTTTTTGGTTCCTAACTGCAAGTACATAGTGAACTATTGTGACCGATTTTATGTTTAATGTCACCATGTTTCAAAATATGATACGGAATTATTGACAGTTGTGCTTGTTTTAATTTAATTATATGAGACTGACAGATTTATTTCCGCTGGTCATTAAAATCTGCTCTCCCCTCCTCTCTGAACAACACTTCAGAGCTTACATGTATCAAATTTATAAGGTGCTATGACTTCATTATATGTAACGCCGAACAGCATAAAATAAGAAGATGCTTCACCTATAAACTGGTTATGTTAAAGAACCGTTTTGGCTTTTCTTTGGATAATATTATTCCTGAGCACATTTTATCTTGTTTATTTCTCATTTAGCACTAATGTCCTGTCTGTTCTTTGTTGTCCATACAAAAGTGAAGGATACATTCTCTATATATATATGCGGTTACTTTGTGTTTCTATCTTATTTTATACTCGGTTAACATTTATATATTCATAGGAAGCCTAGGATGTTGCACTTTTAATTACCTCTCATGAAAAGCCTCTGATATTATTTCGATTGGTAGCATTCTATGCTTCAAAAGGATCTCTTTGTAGATAATATTAACTCTGATAACACTAGCAAAACTGTATAAATTATCATCAAAGTGAAAGTTTCCTCGGAGTAAAATTATAAGTATAGAATGAGATAGGAATATTAAGTAATACATATAAAATTTAATGCAGCCTTTAGGTTAAATGAATCATCTTGCCTATACATAACTGAAATTGCTTTGTACCGAATTGTCAGTAACTTCATACAAGGAAAACACATTAGAAAAAGCAAACCCCCATTTTTGTAAGATCTAAATCTATTATTTCCAAGAACTTTGGATGTTTTCAAGCCGTCGTATATAGAAAAATAATAACTCGGACACTTTTCTTTTATACAAACAAAGACGGATTTTACCGTGTATTGTCTTGTCTCGCAAAATGACATACTTTTGGCTTCTCCGCCTAAAAAAGGATTCCAGCTTGTGTAATTTGAACGTGTTAGAATATATGGAAATAGATTTTAGTTTTGCGTGTTTTGTTGGCAAATGGTGTTTTATTTTCCTAAAAAACACACAAAACTAAAATTCATTTCCCAAACAAAATGTAGCAATGTTTTCTGAATCAACAACAACAGTTCCGGTTCTTGTATGTTACAAACAGACGAAAGGTTCAATGACCTGTCACGGGCACACTATAATACATAGAAGTTACCGTGACTTCAAGTTATCTTCTTCATAAAAAAGCTAAAAACAATCTAATTATGACCCTTGAGAAATATATAACATGGAATGTTGTATTGTGATTTACTGTGTAGCGTAATGAAAATTATTGTGTTCGTTAATGAACAGTAGCATATAACATAAACATCAAAAGAATCAAAACACAAAATCTCCTTCATCAAGTCAGTATCATAACACTTCAAACAAAATTCTTGCAAAAATGACTTGTTAGTCATAACAAATAATATGTAATCCACAAGGAATTTCTAAAACAGTTGTTATTGAAAGGGGTATAAACTGCTATTGTCAATTGACGGAGGGCAAAGCTCTTGATTTTTGTAAAAAATATGATAAATGTTGGATACAATAAATTGCGCAAACAGACTTGCTATTTCTAGCGTAAAAAACTTATCAACAAGACTTGTCTATAACTTGTTATCCGAAAACAAGAATAAACAGCCTTTGTCATGTGACTGAAGGCAAAAACCCACATACATTTGCGAAAGATTACGTGCTCATACATATGGAATTTCTATAAAACTTCTTTTTGAAATGGACGTAAAAGTCACTGACATTTAACAATCGGCAATTAGCCCTTACAAATCGTCGAATATTATTGAGCTAGCAAACTGCTGGATACATCAATATCTTGACAACGTAAATTCTTGTAAAAACAATAAACTTATACATGCGTTATCTATATTAATTTTGTTATTGAAAGAGGTCCAGATAAGTCGCTGATCTTGAAATCAAAGCCCTTGCACTTTATGAAAACGATTAAATCATTATACATATATTATATACGAAAGATGTCTACGTACCTGTACAGCAAGAATAAAGTTTTTTTTTTTTAAAAATATCTCAACCATATGGAATTTGAATCATAAATGTTATTGAATTACGAGGAAAAAGGCACACACAAATGTCATCCACTAAATAGTTTGAGCAACCAAAATTTCTCTAGAAAGGTACACATGCTCAGTTTATGAAATCAAGGTAAAATGGTTATGATGATTTGATTGTAGGCCACAAATCTTTTGCACGGAAGACTTCTCTTGATCTAATTTTTCAGAAAGTACAGTCCTAATTATGTATGATATACCTTAAAATCTGCAATTGTTGAAGCATACACACTTCTGCAAGAGAGTACCTGAATTTACAGTAACGGTCTATGGAAAGTCTAACAAAATCTCCCCAAAAATTCCCAAGAAATTTCAAAACGTTTATATGGACCTTTAACACTTATTTTAGCTTGGTTTTGAAGCCTTCAGAATGGATTAAGCTTACCAAAATTCCTCTTTAGGCTGAAGATACATCGATATGTAGTACATCTACCTGACATTTTAGTACATCGAATCAAAGGAGTTCGTAGTAAATCATGGTAAATGGGGATAAGACCCATGATTTTAAGGTGAGGAAATAAGAGATAAAAGAATAAGGAACTCCACAGAGATGTTAAAATGTAACTCATAAACAGCATATTAATACTCAAATACCCAAGTTCTCTACCTTTAGGTCAGAGGCTGGAATTGAAACGCGGCTTTGGATTGGTTAAAAAAGGGAGTAGGGAAGCCCGTAAGAGTCAATGAGACGTAAGTTGACAGGATAAAAAGGTAATGGTTACAATCAAAATATGTGTCAAAATCAAGCAATACAATGTTTTCTGTTTTGGAATATTTTACAAGTGTCTGGCTAAATGCTTTACTTTTGAATTGTCTCTTTAGAATAGTAGGTATCAGTGAGCTTTTGCCGCTAGGGGTAGTTTAAAACATGTAAGAAAATGGATTGGATAACTCTATATAAAATTGCTATTTTTGTGTCTGAAATGCTGTGTTACTGAAAGAAGCACTTTTTAATGGTATGTATAATGGTAAATTGTGGTGTATGTGCCAGGGTCATTCCTTACAACGGAAGTCTATGGGAAAACAATAGCAGTCCCTGGCCTTTATAACCTGCATTCTAAATGAAACACCTGTGACTGTTACAAACACAAAGTAAATTTAACTTGATTCAGCACAATATAACAATGCACAGTGGATATTTCTGTAAACAATTTTGCCATAAAACAGAAGCTCTTTCCACTAAAATCTTAGCCAGAAAACATCAACGAATTTTAGATGCATCGGAATGATCAATAGTATCAAAGCATGCTGGCTGAAATTCAACAACTGCTTGCTTCCATTTTTATAGGGACATAAACGTCAATTGTCTCAATGTGATTTGCACGTCTGCAAATTTCATTTAAAAGATATGTAGAAGTTTTTTCTCCACATTTTGTATATCAGCAAGAGAAAAAATCCTATAAACTCATTCGAATAAATAAAATTAGAGACTTGCGGGATCAATCACAAATCTTACTTATCAAGCTTAGGGATGTCGGTCACGCGAACGAACCTTTGGAACTTTCTGAACTAAGGGTCATGGATTTCAAAGCGATTTCCGTGTTATTAACCGTTATCAAAAAGGGAAGTAGGTTGGCATTTCACAGAATAGATACGTTTGTTCAAATTTTGCTTTGATAATTAGTGTAATTTTCTCTAAAAATGTGACTATCGTTGAACAAATTATATGAATATATAAAATAAATATGTCTGATGCCATTTTGTGTCTTTGAAGACGACTCATTTTCTATGCCACGGATTTCTGTCTACAGAGTAACAGGTTTATATCAAGTTGGATATTTCCTTTATTGAACTGGCACCTCACCGGATGAAACAGAGTCGGGGTAGAATAACTTAAGGCACCCCTCCATATAAGGACGATTTTGAGACAACCCCTTGCATATACCTCAGAAACCTTTGTCCAAAGTTTAAAACCGATTTTCCTTTATTGAATTGGCACCTCACCGGATGAAACAGAGTCGGGGTAGAATAACTTAAGGCATAGAATCCCTCCATATAAGGACGATTTTGAGACAACCCCTTGCATATACCTCAGAAACCTTTGTCCAAAGTTTAAAACCGATTTTTTGAGACCAAACTAAAAACTCAAGCATTTGATTGGTCAATCACGAACTTAGTATAAGAATTGGCGGATGGCAAGTCTGCATTCTGATTGGCCTCCAAACTTTAATAATCTGGAACTTTGAGCTCTGTCTCCTGTGCTAACATGGCCAGGCAATAATGAATGGTTAAAAGTAGAAAATGCACTGTCAACATTAAACTTCTAAACTTAAACTAAGGTTTAACGTCTCACCAGCCCAAGTATAGGTCATATGGCGATTTTCCAGCGTTGATAGGGGAGGAAGACCCTAGGTCCCCTTCATTGCATTTTATTTCATCACGGGCGAACGCCTTGGTAGAACCACCGACATTCCGTAAGCTGGATAGCTTCTTTACATCAAGAATGCAACGCCCCGAGTGAGGCTGGAACCCACATCGGTAAGAGGCAATTTTCTTAATTAATCTAAAAGCAAAATAACTGCACTAAAAGTTAAACGTATATACATGTATTTTGTTTTATGCCTAGAATCTTGTTTATATATGCATGTAGAGAAAGAAGTAAATGGATAAATTTTGAGTAATACAACCGATTTATAGGACAAAAATGTTGCTGCAACTGTTTTTTATGCTTTTACCAATAAACAAGACATTCAACTCAACATTAAGATTGCTCATAATAACATTATTTCAAACAATATGTAGCATTTCTTGAACTCTGAAAAAAACACAAAAGAAATATTAATCCAATGACATCTTTTTGCTGTAGCTAAAAGCAAATATAACAAAATTAATTATAAGGAAAGGTTTTGATGCAAAGACGGCGCATATCTTAGTATGCAAATTAATGATATGATTTAGGCAATGCTTTGTTATTTGTCAATAAAAAATTGTTTGACTATGATACATATTGCTCATAAATTCATAATATACATGTAAATTGAAATGCGTTGTTTAAGCAGACTGTAGCGCAGTCAGGATTCGTTTTCACGGCAATATGATGCTATTCTCAACATCTGAGAGTGTATGGAAAAAGCTAGGTATAGATCTGTTTGTACCGTATGTCCGCGTACAGACTGAAATGTGCGTGAGAAAAATAAAATACGAGTCAAGCTAAGTGAAAAAACAACAGATGTAAACCTTAATTCAAAATTATGACAAATTTGTATACGGAGACGGTTCGACAATTCAAGATTACTTCTCACTTAAATAAAAAAAAGGAACGAGCAGCTTAGTAAAGACTATTGACAAAAAGATCATGATAGTGCGAAGATCTTCTGGTAATTGAAAAGACCGCTTTGATACAAACGTGTCATCACAATCTACTCCTAGGAGGGACAGATATGGATATTCAGAGGAACATCGTGGCGGCAGACAAGAACGGCGTTATTCTGGTGCATCGAAGTATGGTACCTACCAAAATAGGCAAAGTTGGAATTCGAGTAGACAACGAAAGTGGCACGCGCGCGCGCGCGGGTGTGTGTGTGTGCGTGCGTGCGTGTGTGTCTGTGTGTTCGAGTTTAACGTCTTTTTCAACAATTTTTCAGTCATATAAACGACGGTGTCTACTTGTTGCAGTGAGCACAATGCCCAACTTTATAGTGCTGCCTCACTGGAATATCACGCCGTAGACACGTGACATGATATCCCACCCAGTCACATTATACTGATACCGGGCTGACCAGTCCTAGCTCTACCCTCTTAATGCTGACCGCCAAGCGAGGAAGCTACTAGTACCATTTTTTACGTCTTTGGTATGACGCGGCCGGGGATCGAACCCACGACCTCCGCACTCGAAGCGGACGCTCTACCACTAGGCTACCGGAAGTGGTGTACAAACTGTAGAATGACAAACCATAAGACTGTTGACTGCGGACGGCACTGGGAAGGAAACAGAAGTTGGCAAGATGCAGCGTTTGTGCAGACTGTTAGACACAATACGGGATATCATAGACGTTCTCCCGATTCATTCAGAAGATATCACTAGGAATCAGACGACAAACACTCTCATCACAAAAATACTAACTTTTTCGAAAAACTATATGGCTTATACACAAACTGTAACTCTATGATAAAAATACCGGTACATGTGTAATTCGTTCAAGAGTTAACAATAGCACATTTTTCAATTAAACGTGTGCAAATATTGCAACTGTATACAAACTTTTACAATTTATTTGCATTGATAGAATATATTGCATTTACATGTATTACTTTAAAAAGTGATTGTCTGCGTGCGATTAAATCGGACAGCTTAAGAATTAATATCGGCCTGGACGATCTGCCGCGATCGATAGGTATGTATTGGATGCCGCACGAAATGCGATTGATATTCAGCCAAAAAACAAAAGTAAAAGTTTGCGCATTTTTAACTTAAATATTCAACATATTCTTAATAAGCGCGATGAATTAAAATTTCATTTAATTAATGCAGTCTTTACATCATTGATATTATTGGATTATGCGAAACGTTTTTAACACTAGAAGTACACGATAATGAATTAGTAATCGCAGGTTATAATTTTGAGAGAAAAGATCGTATTTGTAAACGAGGTGACGGCATAATTGTATATATATATCAAATAAAATATATATAAAGCGCTATGATTCGTTAGAATCAGTTTGGATTCAAATCAGTTTAACCAGAAGTAAACCTTTCCTTGTTAACTTTGTATATAGACCCCCTGACTCTTAGCAGCCATGGATCTATTTTTATGACAGTCAGTTCAGTAAATTAGAGTACCAAGATTATGAAACACATGTTCTGAGTGATTTAAATATAAATTATTTCCCACGTGTAAAAAATGATAAATTCAAAAACAAACGATGGGAGTTATTCCTTGCAAAATTTTGTCTTTCAGAATTAATTGAAACACCTACAAGAATACGCAAAACAGGTACTTCTATTATAGATCACATTTATACACAAGAAGCGATCTCGTATTTGATATCACTGTATATGACCACGCTGTTCAGCCAGAGTAGCCAGAGTTTAGCCAGAGTAGCCAGAGAAGTCAAGATACAAGATACAAGAAGCTTTATTTTAAGTCGGGTAGTATAAACAAAGAAACATTAGCTAGACAGCTATTTTCCGACAAAAACAAAGTCATGCAACAACAAAACGAGAAAAACATAAATACCTGTAAAAGAAATATTTAGCACATAAAAACAATTAAGTTAAAGAGCACATTTAAAGAGAGATCATGCAGAACTCTGGTTACTCTGGCTAGCCAGAGTTCAGCCAGAGAAGTCATAACTCTGGTTACTCTGGCTGGCCAGAGTAGCCAGAGTTCAGCCAGAGAAGTCATAGCTCTGGTTACTCTGGTAATCCAGAGTAGTCAGAGTTCAGCCGGAGTAGCCGGAATTCTTGTTACTCTGGCTGGCCAGAGTAGACAGAGTTCAGCAAGAGTAGTCAGAACTCTGGTTAGTTACTCTTGCTTGCCAGAGTAGCCAGAGTTCAACAAGAGTAAACAGAGTTCATCCAGTATCCGGAACTCTGGTTACTCTGGCTGGCCAGAGTAGCCAGAATTCAACCAGGGTAGGCAGAGTTTCTAGATTTTTAACATGTTCTGGCTACTCTGGTCAGCCAAAAGTAGCCACAGTAGCCCGAGTCACCAGGATATCATTTGCTCTGGTTACTCTGGCTGTTTCTAACAGAGTAGCCAGAGTTCAGCCAGAGTAGCTAGAGTTTCTAGGATTTTAACATGTTCTGGCTACTCTGGTCAGCCAGAGTAGCCAGAGTAGCCAGAGTAACCAGGTACCATGTTCGCAAAATATTTTCAGTCTTAGCCAAGTTTAATTATGAAACTTGATATGTCATTTCTATCTTAATAGCATATTTATTTTCAGGTACATGTGTTTTTTACTTTCAATTTGGTGCCATTTTTTTTCAACAGAAAGAATATGAGACAATACACTGGACATAAAATATGCCATGAATAAGATCCAGAAAGGGTCAATGCAAAACAAAAGACCATGACAGCCAGGTCGCACTGCACTAAATCACAGTCCAGTGTGGTATGGCATACAGCCATATAAGTACTGAAGATCCAGGATGGATCGGTGTCGCTTCGTCGTATCTACCCTTCGTGGGAGGCAGGCTCATTTGTAAAATTACAACTTATATAAAAAGAAAACATACCTAACAGGGGTATAAACTAGCTATTTTTATTTATGGGTCCAGACTGTCAAATGAATGTTTAACATTAGATATATGGTCATTTTCTCCAACAGTTTAGGGGCCCAGCCCAAAATCTAGGGGCCATGGGCTACTGGGCCCCTGCTAATTTATATCCCTGCCTAAGCATTATTTACAATGTATATAAACAAACAGCCTTTCCGTTTATTTTATTTTTTTTTATTTTTTTGAAAATGTCATTTTCTGATTCGTGTTACTCTTAACTTGGTTCGAAAATCATGCCGTCTTACTGTTTCTTTGTTGTTGTTATTGTTATTTTATTTGATATTTTTAGGCTTGTTTTAAAGATTTTCAATCTACCAAAAATATATAGACCTGTTCGCTTTAATCTTTTGTGAATTTCAGCCTTCATATACCACACACACAACTTGCAACAGGTCTAACTTTTTATTTACATTATAATTATATACAACAGTTAGTGCAACCTAATCATGTATAATATGATTTTTATGAAAAAGGGTCATACATTTTTAAAATAGCTCTAGTTTACATGTTTGTCTGTATTTTCTCTGGCTGTTCTGGCAAGCCAGAGTAACCAGAACCCGTGCGCATTTCAGTTATTCCTGGTTACTCTGGCCAGCCAAAGTAGCCAGACTATGTAAAAATTATGAAATAGGCTGTATTGGACAGCCACAGTAACCAGAGTTCTGATTACTCTGGCTACTCTGGCAACAGGTTTTACTGTATTTTCTTTGGCTATTTCTGATTAGCAGGGTAGCTAGTACCAATGGCCATCCCGGAAATTATGGCTGTTCTGGCTAGCCAGAGTAGCCAGAGCAAATGAAATCATGGTCACTCTGACTACCCTGGCTGACCAGAGTAGCTAGAACATATTAAAATCTTAGAATGTCTGACTACTCTGGCTGCTGTCTGAAAAATAAGAAAATTTTTTGAAGTCCGTTTTATGAATCACTTGATACATATAAAAAACTAATAAATCAAACCTGAGAGAACCAAAATGGTCATTTCGCAATAGGTATTACAGTATTTTCTCTAGCTATTCGGGCTAGCCTGGGTAGCTAGAACCAATGGACATCTCGGAAATTCTGGCTGTTCTGGCTAGCCAAAGTAGCCAGAGCAACTGACATCCTGGTTACTCGGCTACTCTGGCCAGGCAGAGTAACCAGGTTTCTGGCTACTCTGGCTGAACTCTGGCTACTCTGGCTAAACTCTGGCTAAACTCTGGCCAGCCATAGTGACCAGAGTTTTGGCTACTCTGGCTACTCTAAATAGCCAGTTGAAAATAGTTTTTAACTTGAAATTCAGTTTTAAACATGCTATTTAGATAGGAAAGACATATGAGTCGCGCCATGAGAAAACCAACATAGTGGGTTTGAGACCAGAATGGATCCAGACCAGCCTGAGCGTCAGAATCCATGCTGTTCGCTAACAGATTCTCCAAGTCCAATACGCTTTAAAAGCGAATAACATGGATCCTGACCATACTGCGCGGATGCGCAGCTACTTCTGGATCTATGCTGGTCGCAAAGCCACCAAATTTAACCGATCTGGCTTAATAATCAAGGGACAATACTCTTCAAAACACGGTCTCATTTCTGGACATGTATGTTTGTTTTCTCAAGGCACGGCTCAATTATTAAATCTCATAATCAAATTCAGCTAAGACTGGAAAACTTTTGTGAATATGGGACCTGGTTACTCTGGCTACTCTGGCTGACCAGAGTTGCAAAAACATGTTAAAATCCTACAAACTCTGGCTACTCTGGCCAGCCAAAGTAACCAGAGCAAATGAAATACTGGTGACTCGGGCTACTCCGGATACTCTGGCTGACCAGAATAGTCAGAACATGTTAAAATCGTAGAAAGTCTTGCTACTATGGCTGAACTTTGGCTGAACTCTGGCTACTCTGGTTGAACTGTGGCTACCCTGGCCAGCCAGCCAGAGTAACAAGAGTTCTGGCTACTCTGGCTACTCTAAATAGCCACTTGAAAATATTAATTAACTTGAAATTCAGTTTAAGCATGCTATTTAGATAGAAATAACATATTAAGTTTTATAATCAAATTCAGCTAAGACGGAAAATGTTTTGTGAACCAGGTTACTCTGGCTACTCTCAAAATCCTAGAAACTCTGGCTACTCTGGCCAGCCAGACTAACCAAAGCAAATAAAATCCAGGCGACTCGGGCTATTCCGGACACTATGGCTGACCAGAGTAGCCAGAACATTTTAACATCCTAGAAACTCTGGCTTTTCTTGCTGAACTCTGGCTACTCTGGCCAGCCAGAGTAACCAGTTATGGCTTCTCTGGCTGAACTCTGGCTACTCTGGCCAGCCAGAATAACCACAGTTATGATATCTCTTGCTGAACTCTGGCTACTCTGGCCAGCCAGAGTAACCAGAGTTATGACTTCTCTGGCTGAACTCTGGCTACTCTGGCTAGCCAGGGTTCTGACTTCTCTGGCTACTCTGGCTAAACTCTGGCTGAACTCTGGCTACTCTGGCTAAACTCTGGCTGAACTCTAGCTACTCTGGCTAAACTCTGGCTGAACTCCGGCCACTCTGGCTGCTCTGGCTAATTTCACGCACATCCAATATTGATCTATATGCCGATGACTCCACCTTACATAAATCTGCCCAAAGTATTACAAAAATTCAGTCTGAACTTCAGTATAGCCTCAATAGTGTCCTAATTGGTGTAAAATAAATAACATGTCACTTCATCCTTCAAAAGCAAAATGTATGGTATTAAGCACTAGAGTCAAAATGAAACATACTAAAAACCTCGAGTTAATTTTAGATGGTTCGGTCATAGAAAACGTTAAATGTCAGAAAGTTCTAGGTGTATACATCGATGAAACTTTGTCTTGGCAATTCCATGTTAGTATTGTGGCCAGTAAACTAAATTCAAAAATTGCTCTACTTAGAAGAATTGCATTTTTCTTAACAGATGAGATGAAACTATTGTATTACAATGCATATATTATGCCAACCATGGAATATTGTTGCAATGTCTGGGGACTTTGTCATAAATCGGACACTGTTAGAATTACATCTTTGCAAAGACGCGCTATAAAAATAATTACAAAATCAAAGTCTATCGACTATGATGATGTTTTAAGAAATTCAAAACTTCTATCTTTTGAAAACAGGTGCAAATATCATATTTCATTACTAGTGTACAAAAGTAAAAAAGGAGATTGTCCTATATACATTTTGCTCATAATGATCATTACAGTCTGCGTTCATCCGAACACAAGGATCTTTCTATTGTTAAACCTAACGAACTGCCTGAAACAAACATTTAGTTACAAAGCTGCACACATATGGAATTCACTTCCTTCTTACATAAAACTTCATAATAATATGTCTGCATTCAAGCGTGCTTTAAAGAATTTTCTCCGGCTACAATTGTTTTCCGCAATTCATTACTTGTAACAAGTCAAATGGTTTATCGCGGCCAGAAATTTGTACAAACCGGACAGAAGTTGAGAAATTGCCATTTGTGCAGGAAAGAAGCGTTTAACATAATGTCCAGTACTGGACAGGTATAGTGACCATGCACGGACACAGCCAATTTTCTCAGAGGGGGTCCGATCCCCTGTCCCCCCCCCACCCTGGAAATTTTGAAATTAGCACTTCATTTTTTGCATTCTGGGACAGTTTTATGGACTAACCTGTTAAATTTTGGAAAATGATAAAATCAAGCTTTCTTGAAGGTAACTTCTTAGTTTCTTTTAGATAAATAATATGAATTATGTCGGGGTCGTATGTAGCAGCAGCCGCATATACTTTACATGCAGTCCTAATGTTGCCTTTTTCGAAAAAAACATTTTCTTTCCTTCTTGTCTTCTTTCCTTTTTTAAAGATTTTCCAGAGGGGGTCCGGACCCCCGGTCCCCCCCCCCCCTCTGGATCCGCGCATGGTGACAGATCATGCTTTCTGTTTATGCAGGTAAACTTGTGTTTGGTTAAATTTCAACAGAGCACAATTGTCTGAACAGTGTACAAACTCATTACTGTTTTTTTCAGGCAAGGGTGGAAAAGAAGTGGTGGACAATGAAAGCAGTAACATTTTTCTTAAAAAAAAAAAAACAATGAGACAAACATTTCCAACATCATTGGACGGTTCAAGAATCCCATGTAAAACATACGATAAAGCCCGAAACGCGTGAAAATGTTCCGAATGTAAATCGGGTGAAGTAGGCGCTCTGTGTATAGAGTTAGATTATGCGTCTAGATTGATTAAACTGGGCGAGTCTACTTACTTATTACTTGAGGATGAAAAAAAAACGTGTTTTTTTTTTAATGTTGCTCTTAAACAAAGGTGGCGGTTGAACTACTAAAAGTACAACAACAGTTAATTCACAACAAATCGTACGGTATGTTTTATAATCAGTAGAAGCTAGTCGTATTTACGCTTATGAGACCTGTTTCACCCATAAGTAAAGAATTCACAATGTCCATCATGAAATATTTTCCCCAGCGCGCATTTACTTTACCTATTCAATATGATCGCGGCCTCATCAATAACAAAAGTTTTGTTGAATTAATGTTATTTGTTTCCAAATGAGCGTGAATGTTGAATAATTCGGTTAACAGTAATAATAGTTATTGTATTATCTTATAATCCAAATCTGGAACATGTATGTTATTTTATGGGACAGACTTTCCTTTTTGCACGTCTTAATTGTCGTGAATTAATCTTTGTGACGCGTGGTAATTCTTTTAAAACATGTTTATTGTTATACTGATAATTTGTGAATATTATGTTTATTTAAGACGTTTTTGTCAAAGAAGCATTTAAGTAATTCTGATATGTGTATTTTTTTGTATAAATGTTTAATTATAAATTTATAGTATGATTGTATTGATGTATGAATGTATATGAACTTTAATTGAAGGTCATACTGGAAATAAGCTGTATAAAATTTGTATTTGTACACTTTGTATGTAACCTTCAGAAAATAAAGTTGTTATCTTATCTTTCAAAATACTACTGCCATTATAGTAAAATGCTGCTTTACTTAGATACTAGAGAAGAAACTTTACATTAGCACCAGTCAATTGGTAGAATGATATTTCTTCCTTGTCTTATTCGGCTATATATAAGAAATTAAAACAAAAAATGTTTTAAACAAGTTTTTATTTTCAATGTTTTTGATGTTTCACAAGGACAAAACTTCTTAATCTGATTACGTCTTGCCATGTGAAAAATCTCTGTAACATTTCAATACATACCACCCTTTCAAGGGCTGTGCCTTATACATAAAGACAGTAAGGCTGATGCATGTATCTTGATATATTCATGAATTAAAATTTCAAAGCATGTAATTGACGGAAAATACGGAGAGTTACAAAACTACCATACAGACAATTGAGCCGTGCTATGAGAAAACCAACATAGTGGGTTTGCGACTAGCATGGATCCAGACCAGCCTGCGCATCCGCGCAGTCTGGTCAGGATCCATGCTGTTCGCTTTTAAAGCCTACTGCAATTAGAGAAACCGTTAGCGAACAGCATGTATCCTGACCAGCCTGCGCGGATGCGCAGGCTGGTCTGGATCCATGCTAATCGCAAAGCCACTATGTTGGTTTTCTCATGGCACGGCTCAATTTGTCAGAATTCCTTAAAGTCTTAGAATCTTTTCTGATGAAACATACAGCTTTATCAACTAATTAATATGCCCATGCAATATTTCGTAGTATGTTGCACATATCAATTATATTTTATCACAACGAAACAAAATAATGGTTTAAATAAAATATTTCAATACAAAGGTGTTTATCACTACTTTGTAAAAATATATTAAATTGTAAAATGTTTCCTATGATGACCTTCAACGAGGCGAGCATTTAACTTTACGCCCTTGGTGAGATGAACCAAGTCTTAAAATACTTTAAAAAATATATATGTTTATATTCTTTAATATAAAACTATTGAAATGAAAACGGAGTTTGATTCCATTTTCTGTTAACATCTAATAACGACTGATTTGGCTACCATTAATCCTAACTTATTTTGAATCTGAAATTTGTATATTGTATTCCTGGTGTATTCTTCACTTGTATAAACTGATTATGTTTGCGTAATATGGAATTCATACATAACGTTTAACGTCATGAGGCGTTGTGGCGTTCAAATCAATCAGTTAAGCGGCAAAGTGAATCCACCTCAAACGGTCTTTGAGAGACATGTGTATATTAATCCTAGTTCGCACTAATGGATTTCAAATCCATCGTTATTTCTAGGACGCCCATAGTCTCTCATAATTTTGAACGGTGCCCAAATTGAAGTAATATCTAACAAATATAATCGATTGATATAAATCCACACAACTCCGACAATGTGAAACATTAAAATTTCCACTAAAATCATGAAGATATACAAATTGTATAGTGTGTAAAGTTTCAAGACTATAACTTTTATAGTATTAAAGAAAAGTTTACCTAAACAAAACAAAATACTTATAAGTGCAACAAAACAAAATACTTTTAAGTGTAGTAAGGGGCATAATTTAAGAAAAACATTAGAGAGTGCTCTATGCAGATAAATACATACTATTTTTCCACTCCTACATCAGCAAGGCGGAACTTAGACAATCGGTTTATTCCAGCGATAGTCAAGACTCATTTGAGACCCATGAAAAATTTATCAAACTGTTACAAGAATGAGCAAAACATTTACCTGTTTTCCTTCCGAGACATCAGAGGAACAGGTTTTCTAATTACTAGCATACAACTTGTCAGTATAGTGGCTGATTTCTGCCATTTCGCGTTTTCGTCCCGCGACCCCGCCGAGCGAAAACACGAGAATTAACAAGTTAAAATGGCGGGGGCGCGGGGCGAAAACTCGCTATTTATCGTGGGCGCGGAGCGAAAACTCGCTGTTTAGCGGGGTCGCGGAGCGAGATTTAGTAACTGGTATGTCGGGGGCGCGAGACGAAAACACGATAATTAGCGCTGCTTAAACGCTTTTCGCACCGCGCCCCCAACATTCCAGTTCCTAAATCTCGCCCCTCGACCCCGCTAATGATCGTGTTTTCGCTTCGCGCCCCTGCTAAATAGCGCGTTTTCGCACCGCGACCCTGCCGAGCAAAAACACGAATACTAAGTAGATAAAATGGCGGGGGCGCCAGGCGAAAACTCGCTATTTAGCGGGGACGCCAAGCGAAAACACGATGATTAGCGGGGGCGCGGGGCGGGATTTAGTAACTGGAATGTCGGGGCGAGGTGCGAAAACTCCACTTTTAAGCAGCGCTAATTATCGTGTTTTCGTCTCGCGCCCCCGACATACCAGTTACTAAATCTCGCCCCGCGACCCCGCTTAACAGCGAGTTTTCGCTCCGCGCCCACGCTAAATAGCGAGTTTTCGCCCCGCGCCCCCGCCGTTTTAACTTGTTAATTCTCGTGTTTTCGCTCGGCGGGCCGCGGGGCGAAAACGCGAAATGGCAGAAATAGCCACCATATGTCAGCGCTAAAAATATAAAAAGTCATATTAATGTGCAAGTAAAGTTTCTCTAACTGCTTGCAAAATAATGAGATTAGCTGATTTCATGTTTTGCCATGCCGCATCAAAATACGTTCTACAAAACATTATATAAAGATAATTATGTACAAGGGGGAATTTACAAAGGGTGCTCAATATTCTTGCTTTATACTGGTCAGTTGCTCAAAGATTTTTATTAGCTTTTAGCAACAACAAAAGAGAAGTATTTCTTGATTGAGAAAACTACAATGTCGATTTTTCAAATATTTTTTTCGTTTTTGAGCAAAAGAAACTGTTTGACCCATTCATTAATAAAATTGAGTTTCTCCTTAAGACACATGAAGCTCTGATTATCATATTTTCATTTTAGACACTGCTAATTTATACATACCTTAAATGTCAATAATATTCTATATTGACGTCCATATTTCATACCATGTGACGATGTCATTTATGACGTCATTTTAATGTATATTGCTGCTCTGAAAGGTTTTCTATTATACTCGGACCAAAGAAGAATATCATTTGTAAATGTAAATGCATGCGTATATATGGTAGTTTTATCAGAAATATGCGTTCGTTCTTTCGCGGTTTCTTAAAGTTGCGCAATATATCCGTTGCAGCACTCGAGCATATTTCCTGATAATCTATAGATTTAAATTATTGAGATAGCCATGAAGTTAAAATATAAATATACTATATACGTCTAACAGACTGTACCTTGAATAGAAATTCCTGAGGAAAGCATCTCTAAACACACTGAACGTGTGTACTAACCCACTTGTTGTTGCGATTACTGTTTAACAGACATTGCCTTAGGGGTGATGTAAATAAAACACCGTCTGCATTATATTTGTTAAAGATTTGGATTAACAATTATATATCTAGATAAAATACACAAGAAATGTAAGTTTGAAAAAAACCTGTTTTGCGTCTCCTTGTTGCGCTAGCAAAATAGGTGGAAAAATAAATTAATTTTGAAGCTACAATTAAAAGAAATACTCAAGTGTCAAACCACTTTTACGACTTTTAAATGGGCAGTTACAATATTTCACAAAATATCTGACTTTGGTAATGCATGGTACTTTAGACAAAAACGTTATATTTGCTGTAGTATAATAAGAAACTATTACAAACCATCCGCATGTCTTTATTATTCGCTAAATAAATCTTTTTTCTTCCTTAAACAAAACAGAATATACAAAAAGGGGGAAATGTCACAAAAGTTTGCTAAAATGTGATTGACCACCTTTAACAATGCTTGAAATACGGGTTGACCTATATACCACACCTCCAAACGTAGTGGCACCAAACCTATATAGTTCTGGACCGGATAGTTTTTTTGTAATAATAAGAATGAATGTCATTACTGACTTTTCAATACAACAGTAGTCACTGAATGAATGACAAAACATATAGAGTATTATCTTGGCTCCGAAAACAATCTAGCAATGTGAGACACAAATTCACATTGGCACCAGCTTCCTCTTGTCTGGTAATCATTACACTGTCACGTAGGAGAATGATATAATTGTCTTAAGGGTAAACTAATTAGCTATTTCATAAACTGACAGCTGATTTTATTCCTATTAGCAAACTTGATGCTGTTCTGGTACTCGAGAGAATTTTACAGAGCATGGACTTTAACCTGACAAGAAACAAGCCAGTTACCGTTAATAAATGAATGGTTCTGTTTGTCTGATGTGAGTTTTACATAGTCTTTAGCAACCGTATTGTAGTTAAGCAACTGTGCTCGCTACAGTTTTTTCCGGAAGGGTCGATATTTACCCCAACACCGTGCCAATTTGGTTGTGTTTCTAATCGATGTAGCTCACTGCAGATTTGGTGCAGTCTTCTGCGCATGCCCGGAAGTGATTATCTAATGTCGCGTAAGGCAGAATTTCGCAAATTATTGTATGTTCGCATGCATTTAATGTACAAAATGTATAATATACTGACTAAAGGTTAGGGTAAGTATTACCATGGTTACAAAATATATACATTTAAAGTACTTTTAGTTCAAATTGATTCGATCCGACATATACTGGAGAATTTTTACTGTTATTTATACCAGCGCTCAAACTGTGCATTGAGTCACAGCTAGCTGTTTCTAATCCCGTACCGTACATTCGTAAACTATAGGTTTTGTTAAAAAAAGGGCAGAAACTTTTATCGTTCTATGCCATCAAAATGCTTCAGAAACACCTTAAAATCCGCTTATTAAGAAATCTGCCGTTTGATAATTTTATATATATATATTTCTAAGTCATTTGCTCAAACACTGAAAGAGTATTTCGTACCAACCTGCGTTGTACAAATGCCCGCCACACCCCACCTCGTTGTAATTTGATTTAAGCGAAATGTAATACGGTGACCTATCAATTTTCTGTTTGTTTTAGATTAGATAGACCTAAATAAAGGTGTGTGCAGAGTTTGATTAAATTCTATCATGTGAAACTCGATAAAATAGCAGAAGTACCAACTTAAAACTGACAAAAAAATGCAAAAATAGCCCTTGGGTCTACTGAACAAGTATTCCTTTCTTTACAAAATCACGTTCTTTTGATTTCTCGAAGCATATTTCAAATAGATATTTTGTTTTCCGTTATAAAAATGCTTAGATAATCAAATTTATGCTGATTATTGTACTTTACTGAAAGATATTTTAGGATTACAGAAATTTTGAAAAATGTTTAAAATAGCCCCATATCTAGAGGCAAATTAAATTGAAACAAGGCTGGTGACCTAGTATTTTTATTTCATTTTTCAATACATCATAACATGATCTTTTAATACAAAACATTTCATCAAATCTATTATTGAGAAAAAAAATACGAAACAGTAGTGAGCGTCTTTAACCTAACAAACTGGTTCATCACAAGTAACTGACAACTTCCCAAGTTGAAACAGAGTTGGGGTAGTGTGACTACATATTTAACCAACCTTGCATATAAAACACTTTTGAGACAACCCATTAGACTGTCCTCATAGACTGACAGCCTGGGTCCGAACTTCTGAAATCGAATATGATTGGTGATCTTGAACTGCATATTCAAATTGACGAATGACAAGGCTGCATTCTGACTGGTCTCCAGGTTCAGTTCTATAACTGAGTCTTTAATCTTGTGCTCTTTCTCTTCTGATATGACAGGGCAAGGTTAGACAAGTCTAAACAAAATACCTGGTAAGCTTTGACTAATACTTATGATTCCGAAGGCAAAAATGTGGATGCAACGGTTCTGTGTTTTTATCAGTAAACAAGGCATTCGACGCAAAATCAAACTCTGCTCCTAATTACATTATTTCAAATATTACCTACCTGTAGAAGGTAGCATTTCTTCTGGAATTTTGAAAACAACTTAAACAGATGGCAATCCAATAAAGATTTTATCTTTATTATTCACATAATTGTTATATAATTGGAGAGAACAAACAAAATTATTATCTCTGACAATGTTACCAATTTATAGATAGCTAAATGTGTAAAAATTAAATACATGCAATTAACATTCTCATAAAATTGAATTAAATGACTTTTTAAACTATGTAATTTACGAAAAAATAATTGAGAACTGCAATTCTTCTACGTATGCAATATGTAAGACTCGTGTGTCTGAGCATAAATCACAAACCATTTACTGTTTCTTAATATCGTTGGAATCTTTTCTGACTACGTATCTTTACATACCGAGCGAATATAACATTCTTTCTTTCATTTATAAACATTCTATTAAATCAAATATATGTCTCGTTATGAAGTTACCGCTCTTAGAAAATGGTCGCGGTATGAAAGGTATTTCGAAATATTACAGTGATGTATTAATAACTCATTAATAATGCTAAGTATAGAAAGCTCTAATATAAAAGAAAAGTTGATTAAACAAAGAATTTGACTAAGAAATACTAACTTTCTTAGTAAATAAGGAACATAGTTAAGATAAAAAGCTTCACAAAGTTTCCGTTCCTGACTTCTTGTCAACAAGACAATGTACCGCCAAATGGCTCCAGACAAGAAAGAAAATGCCCTTGTAAGATATCCCATCCCTAGGTAAACTATGAGACGGGAAAATGTACTAGCCCAATCCAACAGCGCATTTCGCGCCTTAAACACGCAGACAAGAAGTGAAAGAAGCTGTCCTGTGTTGCCTCCACCTAACCAAGCAGAGGAGCCTGTCACTTGTTGAGTCTCTTCCTACAAGCCAACAAAGCAGAGAGCACAAATGATCAGCCAAAAACAGTTTTGCGAAACGTATGCAAAACTTTTGATATCTAATTTATCAATAAAAAAAACCTTCAGAAATCTATCCAAGATACATTAAGTATTTCGCCTTACTTTTCATATCTCATTACTAGACATATAATTCTATGCAGACAAATCAAATGCAGAATTAATTACTGCTATCATTGTTGCACTCCTATATCAGCAAGAAAGAACCTGGGCTATTTAGTCTATTCCATTTACTGTCAGCATTCATTTGAGACCCATGGAAAATTTATAAATTAGCAAAAAAAACAACAACAAAAAACATACATCTTTGCATTCAGACACATCAGAGTAACGGGTTTTCTAATAACTAACATACAACTTGTCAGCAACAAAATTTTCTCTTTTCTACATAAAAATCTTGTAGAAAAGAGAAAATATTTGCCACAAAATAACATAAAAGTATTATCTCCTGTAATATGTTTACTGTAGACTTTTAACGGCCTTTACAAAAGTAATTATCAAAGTGGCCCAAACCCAGACACATCATAGTTCTCTTTTAAAGATACAAGTAAAACTACAGTAACTGCATTTACTTGCAAAATATTATAATGTTCAAGACACATATCTAGAATCAGATGCATGGTGAAGTACAAGGAGGAACCTCACCAATATTTGCAAATGTATTTCATACTATTTGATCTACTTGACAAAGTTTTTCATTAGGTTTCAGCAAAACTAAAAGTTTAATATTTCTTGATATGCAAAATAGACTTTTCAATCAACATTTCTACCTAAAAAAGATTAAGTTTTCTGTTTGTCAGAAAAAAAAATTAATATCCAACAGGGAATGCCACGTACCAAAAAACGCACTCTCCCAAAAACGAAACTTACAGCACGCAGATGTGCATACTACCAACGCACATGCACATACACATACAAAGCAAACACACGAGGACAAAACGAACAAATAAAGGAACACAGTGGAGCACCGCCTTGGAACGGTCAGTGGCAAAAACACCACTGGGGAGATTGAAAGGTTTATGGTGCGCACCCAACCTCAAAAGAAAACTTTTGTCCCACTAATGAATAAACCTTCGGATACCAGAGTCCCTGTTTATTATATACCCATTTTAAATACTCTTGATTTACAAAGGTATTTAAATGTTAATACTTTTCCATATTGACGATTGTGATGTCATTTTAATGTATGTTGTTGCTTTAAAAGTTTTATTATGAAATAATATATCTGAGTTAGTGATTTGTCGTTAAAAAGTCATTGTTCAGATGCGAAGGAATTATATCACTAGGACGAAACCCTACTGATCTATTATAAATAATACGCATCTTGAAAACAAGCAATGATTTTATCTTAACTCCACTGCAGACTAGTTCTGCAGAGCTAGAGTATATTTTTCGATACATGTCTATTTTATAACACGCAATTATTGAGATAGCCATAATAAAATACATGTCCAACATCTTGCACCAAACATATACAGTAATTCCTGAGGTAATCATCTCTAAACAATAGTAAATCAATACATATAACATGAATATGTTATTGTTTTAAGAGGAACAATAACTCACTTGTTTGAAGCGACAGCTTATTAAGATTTTCATTTCCAAAACATAAGTATAATGTGCTTTAAGTACCCGCGTTTTCCTTTCGGTTCACAGCTGCAAGTGCATAGTGAACTAGGGTATTGGGACTGATTTCATGTTTAAAATCAACATGTTTCAACATATAATACTGAATTATTGATCTCTCTCTCTCTCTCCCCATCTCTCTCTCTGATAATAATAACAACACTTCAGAGCTTATCAAATTTATTAGGCGCTATGGTTTCATTATATATAAAACCGGACAGCACAAAATAAGAATATGCTTCATATCAATACCCTTTTGCCTTTTCTTCAGATAATATCATTTCTGAGTACATTTTATCTTGTTTATTTCTCATTAGCACTCATGTCCTGTCTATTCTTTGTTTGGCATCATCCAGAAGTGAAGGATGCATTCTATGTATATATGTATTTACTTATTGCTCCTATCTTGTTATATATTTTAACATTTATTCATAGTATAGGGTGTTGCACTTTCAATTACCTCTCATGAAAAGCCTCAATCAAACCGAGTCTGATATTATTTCCCTTGGTTGCATTCTATGCTTCCAAAGGGTCTTCTAATAGATTTTATAAACTCTGATTACAATCTGTACATAAAACTAGAGTGTATATAAATCCCCTTACATATACAAGGAAAACACATTACAAAAAGCAGCAAACTCCCACTTTTATCAGATCTAAATCTGTTATTTCCAAGAACTTCGTATTTTTAAAGCCGTCCTATATTGAAAAAAAAAACATCAATGAGATATAGCCATGTTTTCTGAATGAACAACAGTTCCTGTTATTGTATGTTACATATAGACGAAGGGTTCAATGAAACTAACCACACTAAAATACATATCATTAGTTACCGTGACTTCAGGTTATCTTCTTCATAAAAAATAAAAACAATCTAATTATGACCCTTGAAAAATATATAACATGGAATGTTTTATTGTGATTTACTGTCTAGGGTAATGAAAATTATTGTGTTCGTTAATGAACAGTAGCATATAACATAAACATCAAAAGAATCTTAACACAAAAACTCCTTCATTAAGTCAGTATCATAACACTTTAAACAAAGTTCTTGCAGAACTGATTTGTTAGTCCCAACAAATAATACGTCATCCGCATGGAATTTCTATAAGAGTTGTTATTGAAAAGGGGTATAAACAGCCATTGTTAATTGACGGAGGGCATAGCCCTTGATCTTTGTAAAAAATATATATTCAATATTGGATACAAATAAATTGCACAAACATACTTGTTTTTTCTAGCATTAAAAGCTTATCAACATGACTTGTCTACAGCCTTGTTATCCGAAAACAAGAATAAAAGAATAAACGGTCTTTGCCATGTGAAACATACATTTGTGAAGGATTACGTGCTCATACACATGGAATTTCTATAAAACTTCTTTTTGAAATGAATATAAAAGCCACTGACATTTAACCATTGGCAAATAGCCCTAACAAATCGTCAAACATTATTGAGCTAGCAAACTGCTGGATACATCAATATCTTGAAAAACTAAATTCTTGTAAAAAAAAAACCCAAACAATTTATGAATGCGTTATCTATATTAACTTTGTTATTGAAAGTGATCTAGATAAGTCGCTGATCTTGAAATCAAAGCCCTTGTACTTTATGAAAATGATTAAATCATTATACAAATATTATATACGAAAGATGTCTACATACTAGTACAACAGAAATATCGTTTATAAATATCTCAACCATATGGAATTTGAATCATAAATGTTACTGAATTACAAGGGAAAAGGCACACACAAATCTACTAAATAGTTTGAACAACCAAAATTTCTCTAGAAAGGTACACGCGCCCTGTTATGAAATCAAGATATCTAAAATCTATTCCTCAAATAAAATATAGCCATGTTTTCTGAATCAGCAAAAACAGTTCCTGTTCTTGTATGTTACATATAGACGAAGGGTTCAATGACCTGTAACGAGAACGTGATGACTTGATTGTAAGCCACAAATCTTTCTTGATCCAATTTTTAGAAAGTACAGTCCTAATTATGTAAGATATATCTTAAAATCGGCAATTTTACAGTAACGATATATGGAAAGTATAAAAAAAATCTCACAAAAGATTCCCAAGAATTTTCAAACGCTTATTGACGTTTTATACCTATTTTAGCTCGGTTTTTAAGCCTTCAAAATGACATAAGCTTACCAAAATTCCTCTTAAGACTGAAGGTACATCGATATGTAGTATTTTAGTACTCCGAATCATAGAAGTTCGTAGTAAATCATGGTAAATGGTGTAAGATACATGAATTTAAGTATAAAAGATAAACAGGATTTGAATACTCATATACATCACTTCTCTACCTTTAGGTCAGAGGTTGGAATTGAAACACGGCTTTGGCTTGATTAAAAAGGTGTAGGAAACCCGTAAGCGTCAATGAGACATAAGCTAACAGGATAAAGAGGTAATGAAAATGTTTACAATCCTATAATTTGTGACAAAATCAAGCAATACAATGTTTTCTATAAAATGGAATATTTTACAAGTGTCTGGCTGAATGCTTGACTTTTGAATTGAATTGTCTCTTTTGAATAGTAGGTATCAGTAAGCTTTTGCCGCTAAATGTCATTCAACAAAGGGGTAGTTTAAAAAAATGTAAGAAATTAGATTGGACAAGTCTACATAAAATTACTATTTTTGTGTCTGAAATGCTGTGTTACTGAAAGAGTCATTTTTAATGGTCATCTCTCAGTTGTGGGGTATGTGCCAGGGTCATTCCTTATAACGGATGTCTATGGGAAAACAAAAGAAGTGCCTGGCCATTATAACCTACATTCTAAATGAATCACCTGTGACTATTACAGGCACAAACTAAACTTGATTCAGCATAATATAACAATGCACAATGGATATTTCTGTAAACAATTTTGCCATAAAACAGTAGCTCTTTCCTCAAAATCTTGCCCAGAAAACAGTAACGAAGTTTAGATGCATCGGAATGATCAATAGTATCATAGCAAGCTGGCTGAAATTCAAAAACTGCATCCATTTTATAGGGAACACTAACGTCAATTGTTTCAAATGTGATTGGCTCGTCTGCTGATTTCGTTATTATGTAGACAAAGTTTTTTTTCTCCACCATTTGTATATCAGCAAGAGCAAAAATCCTATAAACTCTCGAGTCCGCTTCCTGGAAAAAAAACAGTAGTGGTGTCACATGAAAGTTCATGATCGTGACCCCAGTGGGGCTCGAACCCACGACCCCTGGATTGAGCGGCCAACTCCTTATCCTTATCCACTAGACCACCGCTCCCCTAGTAGCCTTTAGAATGGATTTCCGTGTTATTGACCGTTATCAAAAAGGTCAGTAGGCTGGCATTTCACAGAATAGATAAGTTTGTTCAATATTTTGCTTTGATAATTAGTGTAATTTTCTCTAAAAGTGACTACCGTTGAACAAATTATATGAATATATAAAATAAATCATTTGCTATGCCACGGATATCTGTCTACAGTAACAGATTTATATCTTAGAAATATAGTTAAGTTGGATATTTCCTTTATTGAAAGAACCTTTTCTCAATTAATGTTGGTGACACTTAATACCTGAACAAATTCACTTTTTAGACACGAGAATGTAAAATTTTACCAAGTAAGTTAAATACTGACCAGACATAAATGCCATTCGTTTGCGATAACGGTTAGATAACACAGAAATCGTCTTGAAATCGTAGGCACTTCCCTGGGTCATATAACTCGTCTTAAACTCGAGGTTATTAAGTACACCTATAAGCTGATTTGATCTTAACAATTCAATAGGCAAAGAAAAATGCAATAAAAGTCATTTTGACGATAATTATTCGCCGATTCGATCTGCATTTTAGACAAAAATCCCCATTTTTAATGAGTTCTGTGACTTTCATTTTTTGCAATTGCACACAGTCATACGAACAAGCGTTACTTCATAATAGATTTTTTTTTCAAAAATGAATTACGCGTAATACAGCGTTATAAGGAAAATTGCGTAAAACCAGTGCCCACAAAGGTAGTATTCTAAAGCTATGTAAGTGAGGTTCAGTGTATATGTACGTCTAATTGCTCTTTGTATATATCGTGATATCTTTTTTAATATTTCTGGGTAACTAATGTCCATGCTCTTCAAATGATATAACTATCGCTGTAAAATTGTAAAAAACATAAACGTAATACTTGGGACTAGGCCTAACATAAAGAAGAAACCATGGCTTGAAAACGAATTTAAAATAGTCCCAAATATTAACTTTATTTTTTACAATTTTCACTCAGTTATGTTCCTTGAAGCCTACTTGTCCCTTTCAAAATAAGCTTAAATACAAACATGCAAAGACTTTCTTATCAGAATAAAGTTAATGAAGTACAAATAGTTATATCAAAAGCTTTCATAATATTACCAAAACCATGTAAACTGGGAACATTGCTTCTGTACTTAACTAACGATTTTCTGCTGCAGTTACATTTTTAAGGTAACCATGAACAGACAATGATAAAAAAGTAACATACATAGAAATTTACTAATAAAACGGGTTCCTTGTAGGAATGTGACTTTTCATGGCAGATTTTGATCTCTCGGAAACTGAAAAAGCAATCACGCAAAATTATAGCAGACTCGGTTTGCTTGTCTGTTTATAAGAGGTAACGAAGTGTGCAACACAGTTCATACCAAACACTGAATTAAATGATACTCTCGTATAGATAAACATTGAATGGTCTCCGTGTTTCAAAAGGATCAGAAAATACAACAAGAAGTGCAGTGATACTTTTTACAGTCACTATAAAGAAATCACCATATGACACGTAAAGGCTGCTGGTACCTGTATAGTTACATTTAAATGTTTTTTATGTTGTGTTAACATTATAACAATTCAAACGTACTTGAAGGACCACGTTTGTAAAGAAACCACTTGCATTAAGATCCCACTTTTTCAGCTCCATTATGTGCTGTTAAAGAACAAAATATGTTATATTAAGTGACCATTCGTGTTAAGAAACTACTTTTGCTCTTCTCTTAAATTGTCTGTTAATACAAGTTGTACTGTATATCAAATTCAACTTTAAATTGGTGCGCATTCAGCTTTTTCCGAATGATTGCCAATGGAAATGTGAGCAGAGCCCCAATTACCCAGTCATGATTAAAACGTTGGTTTTCCGACAGGTAATTGGTAGTTACCGCATGGTAACAAATTATGAACCGCTTGTCGCAGATTCGTTACAGATCTTTATTCCAGATACACAGTCGAACGTTACAACTGCATTTCACAATTCACTACGCTATCTGAATTTATATCCTTGATGAATATGTAGGTAAATACCCTTCATCAGCAGTAGCAGAAATTCGATAAAACAAACAATTCGGACCTGTTGGGAATTTTAGTATCATTAATGATATAATGATATAATCTATACGGAAGTCTATGATAAGAGAAATTTCTCATGTAGATGGTGACGTACTCCGCAACACTTCATGAAAATATTTTCTATTCCTTAATTATTTAGATTTGCTAAAGTGGTAAATCGTGTTGAGGCTTTTAATGAACGTAATAAATATACTACAAAACAAGAGTGCGATGAAGGCCTTGTATTTTGACTCTAGCTGACCGAGTTTCGAACTTCATCCAGACTTTATTAGGTAAAAATTAATTTCATGAAAATCATATACACAATGTGTGTAACAAAAATCAGTGAAATAGCCTAGTAACCAAGTTTATATAAAGACAAACATGGAGACAAACTTTTATAAACATTGGGTAGAAAATGTTGCTCCTGTAGAGTCTACACCGGTTTTCTTTTATTTGACCTAGTGTGATAGCTTTGACCCAAGATGACCCAGGCTAAAACTTCATTTAAAAAAGCGATGTGGCCAGGTTTCATGAAGATAATGTAGAAAACGCGACACCCGGAGTATTGAAAAGCTTTTTTCTACTATGTAAACCTTCTGACCTAGTATAAGACATAAGATGAGGTGACAGTGATATATAGACTAACACCAACAAGGAAGAATGGCATACTTTCCTGGGCAGATATGCTTCAGTTGATAAAGACATCATCATTGTGGGAGACAACAAATCAAGATGCTGTCAGATTTACCAGTGTACTTCAGACATGTGATATGCAACACTATGTCAATGAACCTTTCCATGCCCGCGGTCATGCATTAGATGTTATTATAGCCAGGGACGACAGCAGAATAATATCAGGTGTCGAGGCCATCGATTTAGGTCTTTGTGACAATACTAGTAATATGTCACTAGACCATTATGCCATTCACTTCAACTCCAGTGCCACAAAATCAGCTCCGGTGCGGAAGACGGTTTCTTTTTATGAAATTACACTCTATTGGCGTAAGTTCTTTCAAAAAAGATATCTCGGCGTCCCTTGCATTAAATACATTTCCAGAAGGCACAGACGTGGATCAGCTATTGAGTGCATTTTCGAATGGATTATCCTTACTGATAGATAAACTTGCTCCACTACACACAAAAACTATCCTAGCTGATAGATAAACTTGCTACCCTACGCACAAAAACTATCGTTCTTCGACCTAGCTGTCCGTGTTTTATAGACAAACACTTAAAACGCAAACTTGAGCGGAAATGGCATAAATTTGAACTAAAAATCGACCATCAACTTTATATAGGGACCAATGAGCTACCGAAAATAAACTCTAATTCAAGCCCGAACCGACTACTTCTCTGATTTGTTAAAGTCGTGTGACACTGACCACAAAGATTTGGCCAAGATAACCAAAAATCTATTAGGAGGCAGTCAAGATGCTGTCCGTCCCTTCAAGTCATCAGCAAAGGAACTTGCGCAGAAGTTGAGTGACTTTTTCATCCATAAAATTGAAAAGATTAGGAATGATATAATTTCGCATAGCCAAACTGTTTATGATTCAGCAGACTTGAATTGCTCAGAACATCAGGAAGTAGCAAACTGTCTGTTTAAGAAACCATGTATTGAACCAAATATGCTAAAAAACTACAGACCTAATTTCCCTTTCATATCAAAAATCTTAGAAAAGGTAGTAGATGCGCATCGTGAGTGGCACTTGAATGAAAATAAGCTACATGAGGGACTGAAGTCTGCGTACAGGAAGTTTCATTCAACTGAGTCGGCTTTGATAAAGGTACAGAACGATATTCTGATGTCTCGGCCAAAATTCTGAAACAGTCCTCGTGCTATTCGATTTGTCTGTCTGCAGATGCCGACACGATAGATCACCAAACACTGTTACACCGACTCGAACTCATTTTGAAGTCACAAACAAAGCCCATGCATGGATGTCACCATTTCTTAATGACCGCTATCAAACTATGTGCATAGATGGTGAGTTGTCGATGCCTGTGTTGATGAAGTACAGTGTATCCCAGGGATCAGTACTTTGTTCATAGAACTGTATCATGGACACTAAACCCATCACAGCCATATGCAGATGTCATGGACTGCTTCATCATTTCTACGCTGATGACTCTTAATTATACCTGTCCTTTAAGCCGACAGAAGCTTTGGCTGGCTGAAATTGTCCCGTGGATGCATTGCAAAATGCTGAAGCTAAATGTTGATAAAACGGAGGTAATGTTATTCACATCAAAGCATAACTCCTAATACATTGAGGACGTCTCGGTGAAGGTCGGTGAGTCTATAATAAAATCCATAAAATCTGTTAGGGATCTGGGAGCAGTATTTATTAATTGTATAGGTATGGAAGAACAAGTCAACTCGGTGTGCCGGGCTGGATATGCACAGCTACGCAGAATAGGTCACATCAGACGGTATCTTACCATTGACGCCACAAAGACCCTGTCAACAGCCTGATTACCTCACGGTTAGGCTACTGTAGTGCTTTGCTAACTGGTATTCCAAACAGCACACTTGACAAGTTGCAATATGTCCAGAACATGGCAGCTCGCGTTATCACTAAGACGCCCCGTCGCAATCATATAACACCGATTCTGAAGGAGCTCCATTGGTTGCCAGTGAAATGCAAGGTTCTGGCCTACACCTTCAAGGCTATATAATGGATACGATAAAAGTGTATAAACCAGTCAGAAACCTAAGATCACAAGACACGCTGCCACTAGTTATGTCAAAGACTAAAACCGTGATGTATGGCAATGGCAGCTATTCGTTCATTGCCCCCAAGCTTTGGAACTCCATTCCCGCCAAGATCAGGGAAGCTGACTCGCTGGCTGCTTTCAAAAGCCTGCTAAAATCCAACTCACTTTTTTGTACTACATTCGTAAACTGACATTGTCTCGTTTTATCTATATGTTTTACATGCATGAATTTTGTTAATGTGACAAATGCATTTTTGTTTGTGTCGAATGTGTAATTGTTTGTATGTTTGCAATTTATTTTGTAAAACACTTTTGAACGTGTACATATGCAAGAAAAAGTGCTATATAAATGTGGTATAATAATAACAAAAAGTAATCATAATAATAATTTCAAACTTTTCCTACAATTTACTGTGCTTTTATGACATCTAGCAGAATGTTGTGGTCAACAGTTTCAAATGCCGCACTTAAGTCAACTGTAATAAAGGCCATGATGATTATTAACCAACCGATGTAACGCGGATTCACAAGAGTAATATTTTCTATATGCAGACTGGTTCTTAGGTTTTGATTTAAATGTTCGTTTACTCTGTCCGTTTACTCTGTAAAGAACAGTTTTCTCAATACGTTTTGACAGAAATGGTAAGTTACTCACAGGACGATAGTTGGAAAGCTATAGATCAGAACCTGCTTTTTTCGCAGAAGTCTAACAACAGCTTGATTGTATTTCACAGGAAAACGCCTTGTTGCAATGAGAGACTTGCCAATTTAGTGATGCTAGGTAGAAGTTCGTCTGCATGTGATTTGAGAATACGTGTTGGCAAAATATCCAGCTCTGAAGACGTAGTGTTAAATTCACTGATGACATTTTTCACTTTATCTCGAGCGAGTTCAGCAAAGTCGTCTAAATTTTGTACATCCCATACTTTGGGTTCAATGTTTTCGTATTCACTTAGAGATTGACGTATTTTAGAGATTTTTACCATGAAAAAGTCTGCAAATTTTTCGGTCAATGAATTACTAGACTCTCCTTGAGGCAGTGGGTCTTCAGATTTTGTACCAGTTCAGACACTAATCCATACGAAGTCTTGGAATCACCATTAGCGTTTTCAGTGAGTGTATTTCTCTTTTCAAAATTGTTTTCGTTTCTTACAGCTTTAAACAACTCAAACTTAACTGTTTTTACCGTAACGCTTCCTTTTGAATGTTGAAAATGTTCATAAACAATAATTTGGACGCTCTTCTCTTTTAGAGAAGCGTGCTTATCCAGGACATATTCCATCTCCGATTCAAACTCATTCAGAAACGTGTTAACGTTCTCTGAAATAATTTTATTGCATTGGAAAATTTTGATTCGTTCAGATTTTTGTTAATGGACTCTTTTTTTAACATCTAGGAGAACCGTAACAGCACAGTGATCTGATAAAAATCATCCAAGCTCACAGTATTCTACACGTACACCATCAAGTGACTCAGTTTTGATTAGGTCCAAGCTATGTCCTCCTGTGTAAGTACTAAACTCAACATGACGTTGTATAGTTAAACTTTTTTTCATGATCTTACTTAGTAATATGAATTTTAACCTTTGATAATCTAGTTTCAAATTTGACCTAGATTTCATACAAGACATAAATTTAACAAATCATGAAGATCAACTAACAATATGGACTCTGGAACGTCAGCATTTAAAAACATGTTATTTAAGGACCTACTTAATAATTACAGACGACCCAATTTCAGATTTCTTCCGAGATTTTGATTAGCAAGTTTCACTACATTTGGGGTAAAATTGTGATCTCTGGTGTTTTAAAAGTAAAACACAAAGTCAAATTGTTGACGACGCAAGATGACGAACAGGGCTCACCTTGAGCACTCATGTGATCAGGTCAGCGAAAAAAAATCAATAGAGCTATATACCGTTGTCATATGATACGATAGAAAGTTACTTTCAGTAAATGTATGTTATGACTAATAAGCTTATATACTTACATAATTTTGCATTGGCAGTCAACACTGTATGCTGTCACGTGACCTGGTGTACGGCGAGAAAAAGTTAAGATGGCGGATGTGGATATTGAAGAAAGGTAGGCTCCTTGTTTGTTCATTGATTTCTTTGTTAAAATTTCCTTTAGGGGAGAATGTTTTGTCGTATAACATGGCACTGACATTTGTCTTTCATCGGTTGTATACCATTACCTCAGACGACGTCTTGATTTTCTAGACTTTGCCCTTGAATGCAACAAAAACGGAAAATAAATTTAAGCGAGGAGAGACTCGGTTTTTCGAATTTTCCGTCACTTTCTTGTGCGATTTCTGCCAGTTTATGAAGTAGACATAGACTATGTACATAGACAAAACGTGTGTATCAGTCAGTTCCCAAAAAGCCGCATATTTCTTAAAAAAATACTTGTTTTAAAATTTGCCGAGTGGACGGTCAGAAGGCCGAGGTTATTCTGTCGGTGTACGGGAAGACGACGGCCAAAAGTGTACTGTAAGAAGACAAAAATTCAAAGATTTTGCTACGAAATTGTGTACGGAAAGAAGACAAAATCCTGACACGATCATTTATTGATTATATTTCGACATTAGTGCTACCAATTTTCAATGTTTTTTAAAACATTGGAATTTTAAAGATTAATGAAAAACTATGTTTCTGTATTTAGCTCATTTGACTCAGAATCGTCTTGGATGATAAGTATATTGGCATATAATCTGATAGATCTATTCTTACATACGTTTTCTTTAGACGATTTTAATTTGTTGGGAAGGAAAGTACAAAGGGATTCTAACCTTGTAGTGTTCTTTTTTACCTGAACATTTGAGCTCACTTTTGACATATTTATATGAATCCTTCGTGCAAATACAATTTTTTTTTAATATTTAACACGAATTTAAAGTATGGCATGCTGCTATTTTAGAAGAAACTTTGGAGTCGCCATTTGAGAAGTTATTTATGATCGACATTTGAAATGTATTTTGACGTATCGGCTTAGACAATATCAGGTGTTGATTTTCAATAAGATCATTTACTGAAATATGCTAAATACTGATGTTAGTATGTTGAAGTTCAAATGAACACCTTTCCCTAGGTATATTTAACACCTTGTAGGTACTATCATTAATGTTTAAGGATGTAGGAGAAATTTTTTTTCTAACGTTAAGAATCTTTTCATACTCTGTGAGCTTGACGAATATTAGTTTCTAAGACAAACAAGGGAAGAAAAAACACAAGACACCGATGGTGGTACCTTATAAAACATGTAATATCCCATTTAATGCTATAGGGATTTCATGTCTTACAGGTTGATAGGAATACAATGTGATGTCAGCATTATATAAGCATAAATGTCACTAACACATCTCTTTCATTTTTACATGTTGACATAATTACCCCACCCACTTTGTTTTCAATGGAAAAAATGTATTTAATCTACAGAAAATTTCTGTTTTCAAAATATTTTGCAGCTTTAATGACACACAAAAATGTTTCAATACGGAAAGAAAAAGGTTGGGATCACCGTGTATCTAAGAGATTTATGAAGAAAAAACTGTTAAAAACTGGTGAATTTTGATATTATTTTGTTCTTTTTTTGTTTTAATCTATATTTTCTAGATAAAATAAAGTGCTATCTTGAAAACTTTTATTTCAGTTATAGCTTATTGTTATATGTATCAGTCAGCTTAATATCAAAACCAAACCTGATCTACTTTCGTAGATATTTGAAATTACCTACCTCTACCCCATTGTAAATCTTACGTCAATTTTAAGCAAATGCCAGCCAAAAATAAGGGTGATTTTTTTTTACAAAAAGTACAATCTATTTTGTTAAATGGTACATTATTAGTCAAATTTTAATTATTTAGCGTTAATTTTTGGCAAAACTTTTGTTAAAATTCAATGCTCGAAGAAACATTTTTCAAAATGGCGGATATGAAAAAAAAAACAAAAACGCTCGTACATCCTTAAGAATATCAACATAGACATGATAGAGATCAAAAGGTGGCTTTTGAGCGCCTTTTGATGCAAAATGAAATTCACTATTTCTTAATAGAGAAAATACACTTACAACAATAAAAATTATAAAGTATTGATTTAGTAGGTATGTCACTAAAGAGTAAAGAGCTCCAAACTCTTTTAGAAATCAAGTTTGGCTATTAAATGTAAAGTTGTAACGGAAAATGTGAGTATATACCTGCGTTATGTTATTTTCAATGTTATTAGGTGTATGCTCTGACTGCAAAAACAGAAACCTTATTCATGCAATACCTTTAACACTTTTGTGTTACGGTTTATGCTATCTGTGCCTTTAGCTGTTTTGGCAATTTTAGACTCAGTGATGTTTTCTGTGAACATTTTGACCAGTACGTATTTACTCTAAATTCGGCCTTTATTATGACAATGTTTCTGGAAGAACTATTCACAAAATTGGCGGAAATATTCCGAGTCCGTGATTCGAACCATAACACAGCTTGTGTTAGGCTGATTTATGACTGGACTCTTATTTACTTAAAATATGACAGAATCACAATCAAATTGATAACAAATTGCAATGCAGGCATCTGTTTTTGACATACAGTGATAAATCGAAAGAAAATTGTAGCTTGTATATTCATTTGTTCATGTTAGCTCACATGATCAGGTAAAACACAATACTGTTATCTCTCCATATACTTTGCTTCCCAACAATTTAAGGTCCCCCAAAGCAAGTGCATGAAAGAATATATCTATCAGATTATATGCAGATATTAAACATCATTCAAATGAGCTAAAAACAGAAACAAGTTCATTCTAATTTTTCAATAATCTTTAAAATTCTGTACGGTTTAGAGAAACTGGAGAATTCTTTGGAAACACATTGAAAATTGGCAGCACTAATGTCGAAAAATAGACCACATTAATCTTTCTAAGTTCCAGGGTAAGGCAGCTGGTGATCGTGCCAGGATTTTGTCTTCTTTCCGTACATCATTTCGTAGCAAAATCTTTGATTTTTCGTCGTCTTACCGTACACCGACAGAATACCCTCGGCCTTCCGACCGTACATTTGGCAAATTTTAAAACGAATATTTTTTTAGTAAATATGCGGTTTTCATTGAACTGGCTGATACACACGTTTTGTCTATGTACATAGCCTGTGTGTACTTCATAATTTGGCAGAAATCGTGGATGAAAGGGATGGAAAATTCGAAAAACCGAGTCTCTCCTCGCTTAAATTTATTTTCCTTGTTTTTGTTGCATTCAGGAGCAAAGTCTAGAAATTTAAGCCGTTGTCGGAGGTAATGGTATTCAACCGTTGAAAGACAAATGTCAGTGCCGTGTTATACGACAAAACATTCTCCCTTAAAGGAAGTATTAACAGAGAAATCAATGAACAAACGAGGAGCCTACCTTTCCCCAATATCCACGTCCGCCATCTTGCATTTTTCTCGCCGTACACCAGGTCACGTGACAGCATACAGTGGTCAAGTATAATATTCATGTATTACAGACATTAATGAGGCAATCGTCTGTTGTGAAAAAAATGCTGTTATGAAGTTTATCTGGTGGCGAGTCATTTTTATGATGTATGAGCAATCTTGTTTATATTAGGCAACCTCAGTGAGACGGAGTGTCAGGTGCAAACACCAGGTTCCTATCTTAAAGGTCAAGGTCACAGTTGGAGGTCAAAGGCCATGTCAGATCTTGTCCTGCCCATCACTTTGACATGCATTTAGAAATCTTGTTTATATTTGGCATGAATATTTAACTCAATGAGACGGAATGTCAAAAGCAAACCCCAGATTCCTATCTCAAAGGTCAAGGTCACAGTTAGGGGTCAAAGGGCGGGCTCGACATGTTGCCCGTGAGCATCCAGTTATTATATGTTGAAATATGTTCTTTCTGAACTGTTAAATTGTTATACAGTGATTGTCTTCTTTATTTATGTGGAACAGTTTAGGTGAGGCATTCTTATTATAATATTATTAGGTGAAATATTTTGAGATGAATGTTTTGTTTGCTGTGATATGTGGCTAAAAGTAAAAGCTGTTACTTTGACATAAAATATCTTATTGAATTAACTTTTACAGTGATATAAAATGCTATTTTTGATAATGTTAGACACGAAACTGTCATTATAAGAAACATATTGCTGTGATATTTTTTTAAAATACATAATGCTATTTTATATATTTTGCATGATTTTTTTTACAGTCGTTCTTTTTTATTATTACATACTCATTTCTATTCTCCGTTAAGTTACACTGGTCTCGGAAACGTTGATATTTTTCCATACACTGACGCCTGAATTTCATATCGGATGCGTGACGTAATTCAGTGTATGCTGTTGCACTATTTTTTGCTATTTAGTTCAGTATTGTCAATCCTATTCAGGCTATTGAACAAATATATGATATTTACATAATATTTATACGTGTAGATGCGTATGTAATAAAAAGGTAATTATCTTTGCATCGGGAAGATGCATTCGTTCTTCAGCGGAAGAATATTGCGCTCCTAAAGTCGCGCAATATTTCCACTGAAGAACGCGTGCATATTTCCCGATACAAAGATAACAAGAGCCATGTTAGACATGGCCAATCCCCCCGCCGGGCATATTATAATTGAAGGCTAAAGTTCCTGGCAAGTTAGTGTCTGAAAGTATTCATTTTGGGAGAAGCTTTGAAAAACCGTTTAGTTGTGGTCCAGATCAGGGGTTTTAAAGATGTGGAAGAAAGAATTATTCAGTGGTGAGGTGGTTTACTGCTAAATTTTATTAATTTTCATGAACAGTATAGCTGTATGATGCTTTTCTATATGGCTATTGTAAAAAGAAGGAATGGTTTCTAAGTCCACAAAAAAACTCCTTACCAGGTAGAGATGTCTTAAAATACAACCAAAATTGGAAAGTAACATCCAGGTTGTACCACAGAAAAGTGGTCTTGTTTTTTCCCTGTGGTCAATTATAAAAATGTTACAACATAAGTTATTTATAGTAACAACCAATGGAAGTTAATCTTAAAAAAAAAAAAAAAACAAAACAAAAACAAAAAAATTGTAAGTCCACACAAAAATCTTTACTAGATAGAGACTGGTCAAAATACACCTCAAAATTGGATGTAGCATGCATGTTGTACTACTGAAAAGTGGTCTCGCTTTTTCCCTACGACTAGTAATGAAACAGGTACAATAAAAGCTATTTAAAGTAACAACAAAGGGAAGTAATTCTAAAGAAGGGAACTGCGCATGACACTTCGTCTCATAATGATGTATAATTGTGCCAAGTTGCATCAAAATCCCTCCATGCATGAAGAAGAAATGCTTCGGACAAAGTCATTCTTGTATCTGACCTTTGGCCTCTAAGTGTGACCTTGACCTTAGACCTAGGGACCTGATTCTTGCGCATGACACTCCACCTCGTGGTGGTGAACATTTGTGCCAAGATATATCAAAATCCCTCCATGCATGAAAAATATATGCTGCGGACAAATTTTTTTTAAGAAAATATGATAAAGGGGAATAACTCAAAAAGTAGGCAAGGTAGAGTTATTGTTCTTGCACACTGCACTTCCTCCCAGTGTGTTCTATCAGTGTATGAAGTTTGAAGAAAATCCCTCCAGTACTTTTTGAGTTATGCTCCGGACAAAAGTTTTTAAGAAAATATGATAAAGAGGAATAACTCAAAAAATAGGCAAGGTAGAGTTATTGTTCTTGCACACTGCACTTCCTCCCAATGTGTTCTATCAGTGTATGAAGTTTGAAGAAAATCCCTCCAGTACTTTTGGAGTTATGCTCCGGACAAAGATCGTTGCGGACGCACGGACGGACGGACGCACGCACGGACGGAGAGCATTTCTAATATCCCCTTCGCCTTTGGCGGGGGATAAATAACCTATAACTATTATATGTATGGACATGGTTATATCCAATGTTAATGTTGATTAAAGAGTTTGAAAATTGTATGCGGCTACCATACAATTAAAATATATCTGGAAAAACATTAAAAACATTTATTTAGTCTCCTTTTTTTTATTTATGACATGAAATACATAGAACTGTTCCAGCGTACAGGTAAGATACAATTGTTTCCGTTTATATATCGCTTCTCTACAAGTAACAAATGTTTTTTACTAACAGAAATAGTTCTATTATCAACTGTACCAGTTATCAATACTATTTTGTCATGTCACTTTCAGCACGAGGACACGACTCAATTTGGAGCCAATACAACATAAAAACATGGGGTCAAACGCCATAGGGGGATTGGGCCTACAAAATAGATGACCCGTTTTGTTTTTGGGGTCACTCAATCAAAAGTCAAGGTCACATGGGCCTGAACATGGAAAACCGTTTCTGATCAATAACTTGAGAACCACTCGACCCAGAAGGTTGAAACTTCATAGGATGATTGGACCATCCTAACAACACAACCAAAAATAGTTCCAGGCTTTCCTGGGAAATAATTATCTACACAACGTGCATAATATGCAATGCTACAATATATGCCTTAATACCATTTTTAATGTAAATTCGGCAACTAAACTCAATACAAACTGAAGCCAACGTTTTAATTAAAACAACCACGTGTATGAATACAAATATGCAAATTTATGATCACGTGAATAAACGTTGACCTCATGTCACCTGAACCGAGCGATGATATTGATTAGCTATTGCATAGTACTGCCATAAAGGTAACGTAGCTTATAACGTAGAAAAGGTAGAAACCTAGTCTGGAATCCAGACTGACAATTTAAACATGTTTCCTAACCGCATTGTCACATGTATAACTCCCGAAATATAAGACTGTATTTGATAAAGAACGATGACTTCTAATAGCAATAATCTACAGATTATATACATCTACAGCTAATCCACGGCTAAATTCAACGGAAAAGTTTCCTAACATTTCCGGTCCATAGACAATACCAATTTGTACCTACCATAGCTTTTCCAGCAAGTTGTAACAATTTTCAAGTATGTCAGAATAAACTTAAATGTTCGTCAATCATACCTATCCAATTATAAGATATTGTTACCGAATTTTAGACAGTATTGTTTCAAACACTCGAAAATATGACAACATGTTAGTTAGGCTATTTATAGAAAATCGATAATCAGCAGTGATACGGATTTCCTCAGGGGTTGCTACTGCCAATTAACACTAATTAGCGCACTAATTTAGTAAGATGAATTATGAACAGAACAAAACAGAACAGAACAGGACAGTAATTTATTGATATAACTTGAACATGTACAGTTCATCGTTATATTAAGAACAAAATATAATTAAACATGCTTTGCAATACGAGAGTGAACAAAACAAAAGAATATTCAGTTAAAATTCATTCAATATTGTTTGCAATGTGACCTGCCATGAGAATCAAAGACATGTATGTTTTCTAAATAATATTCCCTCACGGATAATCTTCCTTCAGCAAATGTACAACATAAGATACTATATTAATGCATAGATACACATGTATTCGGTACAATTTCGTCTAACAAAACACGAATTATCAACGGGGCAGCGATGATATTAATACACCCTTTTGAACGGCATATTTAGACTGTATCAAGCCATCGATAACAGTTTGACCAACTAAAACTGAATTGTTTAAGACAGATTCTGCTCATTCAGTCGCACAAGAGTAAACCACATAGTCGGACCGCACAGTCTGTCAGATCCATGCTGTTCGCTAACGTTTCTCTAGTTGCAATAGGCTTTGAAGCGAACAGCATGGATCTGACCAGACTGCCACTCTGGTCTGGACCCATGCTGTCGCAAACGCACTATGTTGGATTTCATGGTATCGGCTCAACAGTATCTGATTGATACAAGTATGTATAAAATTAAACGTGTTTCTATACGCGTTACATATTTATTTATGTTCGTCAGACTAATTGTAAGTCTTGTTGATTAAACTGACCAACATTTGACGAAGTCTCTGTTATGTCTAGACTGTACGGTATGCACAGCTGGTGCTGGCCCATACTGGCGCAAAACGTCTGACATTTTATGTTGGCTTTTTCCCATGAAAACCAAAGTTATCCGATAAGGACTAAATCAGTGTGTATATAATTAATGACAGGCCTGTTCAAAAGCTTTAGAAAGAAATCTTAAAAGTTGGATGGTTTGTAGAAAAAAGCTTATATTATTTATTTACAGTAAAATAATTTAAGTTTTTGTTTTCGTCACAAATAATCAAAAAGGATCAAAATTATTCGTTAAAGAATCAGTGTGTATGTAAACAATGACTGGCAAAGGATTAATCTTGAAACCAAAGCTGAATATTTTGCCCCCCCCCCCCCCCCCCCCCCCCCCCCCAAAAGTTCTTCTGGTTTATATTAAGAATTCCTCAAATGTCACTTCCTTTGTAATATATTTAATACATTGATTAGCAGCCACCATCAGCGCTTTGAGCGCTTTGATTTTTAAGTTAAATCAAAATACCGTACTATTATCGTACGTTTATATCATAAGTCGACGTATACTTTTGAGGATGAGAAGGGGCGGTTCAACCTTTTAATTGGAATCACGCCGACTGGTAGACATTTGATTCCGTGTCCATGTTAATAATGCAGTACTATTTGGTATTCCTTTTTACAATATTATGACGGCAAATTTTGTATCTTTATAATTAAATGAGTTCTTATGAATTTTATTTCAGAATAAAGTTGCAGTATAAAATCCATAGAATGAATTGTACACTCATACATCATGTAATGTGTTGGTATGAAACCTGGCCTGGGATTACAACAAAAATTACTCTCACTCAACATTCGAATTTCAAATATACAAAATGCGCTATTGCAAATGTAGATAAGAAAGACCTATGTTATAAGTGTACTGAAAATAATTTTTGGTATACCTTTTTGCTTGGTTTACTAGTCATGACGTGTCTAGATATAATTATTCAAACTGAGAGCCACATTCGGTAAATTACAGTTATACTATATAATTACAATGTACCATACTGAACTATACTTAAAAATGTAAAAGACCAATGTAACAATCACATATTCTTGCTCTCAAAATAGTGTCATTATGCGACTCAAAAGAGGTCATTTCACATTTTATTCTTGTAGCTGTATTAATTACAGGATTACATGTACTAGATTATTAATGACAACTCAGTAATTCAATTTGGAATTTTCAAAACTGGGTATTAATTGAAACAAGAGCTGTCTCCATAGGATGACACATGCCCCCGATGGCACTTTGAATGAATAGTTATGGCCGATGTTAGAGTTTAGGACCTTTGACCTACGGACCTGGGTTTTGCGCGCGACACGTCGTCTTACTGTGGTACACATTCATGCCCAATAATTCTAAAATCCATGCATGAATGACAAAAGATATGGACCGGACACGCCCATCAATGCACTGTCATGAAATATGACCTTTAACGTCTAAGTGTGACCTTGACCTTTGAGCTACGGACCTGGGTCTTGCGCGCGACACGTCGTCTTATTGTGGTACACATTCATGCCAAGTTATTTGAAAATCCATCCATGGATGACAAAGATATGGATCGGACACGAATGCACTATCATGAAAAATGACCTTTAACGTCTAAGTGTGACCTTGACCTTTGAGCTACGGACCTGGGTCTTGCGCGCGACACATCGTCTTACTGTGGTACACATTCATGCCAGGTTATTTGAAAATCCATCCATCGATGACAAAGATATGGACCGGACACGAAAATTGCGGACAGACAGACCGACAGACTGACAGACGGTTCAAAAACTATATGCCTCCCTTCGGGGGCATAAAAAAATTGATAAACTATCAAATAAACAATAATGAGAACAAACTATTTCTGATAAAAACCTAAATATTCGTCTCTGTAGAAATTGTTCTTGAAATCCATAAAATAAAATGGAAATATCTCACATATTAGTGAACAGTTTGGTCCTTGATCCCATGCGTTCTGGCTGGGTGCATACTGGCTACTTTGACAATTACCAGTTAGTATATCAATGTACTTTTGTTGTTCATTGCAAATATATAGTATACATGTATAGTACATATTCCTGACTGATAATCACAGCAGGTCAGATGGTCAAGCTGGAAATGGATGGTCATGTTTGCTTCCAGCAATCACTGGGTAATAAAACAAATGAAACCATGATTCTTAATAGCCTGACAATTAGTTACATGCTATGACCACCTACCGCTACCAATATCCCCCTTTAAACATCAGAAAATGGAATCAGTTAAAAAATACATCAAAAACAAATATTCCCACTTTTTTTACTACGTTACCATGGTTACGACATGGGGATATACAACTTTTCTATTACAGAAATATTTAGGTAATAATTTACAGCTTCGAATATATTTTTTAAGTCAGAAAAATATCATGATATTTGCAAGGATATGCAAAAAGTCAAAAATTATCAATTTTTCACTATGTTGCCATGGCAACGGAATGGGAATATATATTTCGCAATTGTATAAATATAGTACACAAGCTGCTGTTTATATAGAAATGGCCTTTTTCCATTTTTTGATTCGTTGATCAATATAAACAGGGTCGACAAAAATGATGCGGGAGTTTTAAGGCTTTAAGTGTTATCGCCCTTATCAAGGATCGTTTCTATGGCAATATTGCCATTGGTTCAAGTATGCATGTACATATTATACACATTAATAAAAAATAAAAGTCATAGAACCTTTTTTAAATTCTATTTAATAAACCCCCATGTAGAGGTTGGTGCTATTCTTGAACAATAGCATACATTGAAGCATAGAATTTTCATTTATTAATGGCCCCTGCAGAATCTTACTATTATTTTTAGTAAATATATACATTCTACTAAAAAATATTACATATTTCATCAAAATTTAGGTGGGGACCAAAATCAGCCCAAATCCTACGTATCCATTCACTACATTCAGATTTTGTTTTAACATTGTATAGTGACCGAAAGTCACTTCTGCACAACTTGGCACAGCGTTGATGCGGATGTCTTTTACAATCTCCTTAGGATTCTGGTTTTGGCAATTTTCCTAATACATTTGGCAAAATCACAAAAGGCGTTATTAAAGAGATTTTGACCAGATTCTTTCGAGACACACGGCGTGTTTGTTGTTCAGTTTTGTTGTAACGGACGATATACTTTCTTCGTTGTGCATGTCAGCACGAAGGAATGTACTTTTAAAGCCCATTTGGACTAAACTATTTTATATTTGTTTTCTGTTTTTTCGTCGGGTCCTGAATAACCGCTTTTTTTTGTGCAAAGTCCTTGAGCACGTGTCTATTATCGTTCCATATGCATTTACACGAGAATTAATTTGGTTTTGTTACCATTACGTCACTTGGTGGAACATAAGTGGGGATTACATGAGGTTTTGTTCACTAACAGTTTTAACTCCCTTGCGGTGTGTTGCGAAAGACTGTTCCAAAGCAGTGCCACGCCGTCTTCCTTTGTTTTTATCTTATTTTGTTACCGTTTTACTATTGTCTAAATTTCATGTGTGTATATATCTATTATTTACACATCAACACATTTTAGCGGCTATTTCTGTGATATATTTGCACTTTATTTTTTTTGGTCATATCTCGACACTGATGTCTGACCTCAAAGCATTAAAAATACAATAGACATCAACTAACGAAGTTGCCAAAAGGTGGCTGTGGATATATTCACAAATTTCAGTTATGAAACTTATCATCAACAAATGAGCCGTGCCATGGGAAAACCAACATAGTGGGTATGCGACCAGCATGGATCCAGACCAGCCTGCGCATCCGCGCAGTCTGGTCAGGATCCATGCTGTTCGCTAACAGTTTCTCCAATTCCAATAGGCTTTAAAAGCGAACAGCATGGATTCTGACCAGACTGCGCGGATGCGCAGGCTGGTCTGGATCCATGCTGGTCGCACACCCACTATGTTGGTTTTCCCATGGCACGGCTCAAATACTAACGTGTTTCCAACTTACAATTTCCATCAAAATGATAGCAAAACCGTGTTCTTGCTTTGAGGCAGGATGCAACTTTTCTTTCCGAGTTATTACACAAACAGGAGGGTCATTGACCCTAAAGCGCTCACCTGTGTACAAGGCCTTAAGTGTGTTTGTATAACGTAAATTGTACTAGAACTAGAAGTTAACCTATATAAAATACATGTCACGCATATTTTTGAATCTAGGGCAATCAATTTGAACAATTACAGTAGACAGTACAACTCTGATAGCTAGTATTGATTCAGAGATTTTCAAAGAAACTTATATATAAGTCTATAGTAAGTACATGTTACACACGGGAGTGGAAATGTTTGACCTTTGGGCAATATTTGGACAAATATGGTAGAGTCAAACTCTTATTATAAAAGCTCTATAGAAAAAGATTTTTGAAGTCTGATAGCTGAAAATCTATTTTTAAACAAAAAAGACTCAAATGTTCAATGAACCGGAACCCTTTGAAAGAAAGAAGGCTACCCAGAGATCATTATCAAAATCCATTTAGTTAATTTGGAGATGTTGTTGAAAGAAATTGTTGATAAAAAGTGACCATGTCCCCTGGCGGCCATGTTTTTTACGAATCAGAATAATTTGAGCAATCTTGGTAGCGGGTCACATAAGGACCACTTGTGTAAAATTATTTTAAAATCTGGCTAGCAGTTTCACACAAGATTTTTTTTAAATTTCCACTATATACATATAGAAAAAAGTGACCACGACCCCTGGTGGCCATGTTTTATTTGATGAATCAGTATAATTTGAACAATCTTGGTAGAGGGTGACATAAGGACCAATTGTGTGAAATAATTTCAAAATTGGACCATCGGTCTAGATGTTGTTTTAACATATTTCTATTTTTTAGCTCTGGCAGCCCCAGTATCCAACCAAGCCGAACCGTTTGAACAACTTTGGTAAAGGGCCATCCAAGGAACCTTCTTCACCAAGTTTCATCAAAATCCATTCCGTGTTTTTGGAGATGTCTTTTAAACATAACTGTCCAGGGCAGACTAATAGACGACAGACACGGCATGATCACAATAGCTCACGGCCAGCACTTAGTGCTCAAGAAGCCCTTTGGGATCAAACACATAGGCCTACGAGTTGGTATTGGAGCTATTTAGATTTGTTCAATGGAAAATAATAACAGAAGACAAGTCAAGTGTTTAAATTCAAGCATAGTTTATTGAGGATGGGTAACGTCAAATCATAATGCAAGAGTCTACGTGACAATGATTTATGTACACATAATGACCATGCAGAAGAGTAATAGAAAACTTAACACTACAACACTTGCACCATTTCCGTTTTCAGTCGAAATACTGTTAATCATATAAAAAAAGACTAAAATGTTACTCTTTAACTATTTTTTCCTCTAGGATTGGCACATATCTCTACCTTTGTTCAAAACAATTCCGTTAACAATACGTATGTACATGTATTCTGTTTTTTTTTTAATTTTTCTTACTTTTAACAATAAATTTACAATGAAGCAAACTTCAAGCATGATCATCCTATCAAGTCACCATAGCTACAAAGTGCAAAACACATGAAAGACTTCACAAATTGCAGAACTTCAGTAACTTGCAGAAAATTCTTTCCTGTACTACATACCAGATAAATTGCACATACATAGTTTTGTGTTTTATGCATCACAAGATATCAGACTGTTCATATAATTTTAGGTTACTACCATCCTATCTAGTCAAACATAAAACTTGAATTATAACGAAATAGCAATATAACAAACATTATACATGTAAAGTTCTTGAATAAAGAACTTGAAAAGGTAGTAAGACTGCACTATAGTCACACACATGCAACTAAGGGCAGATCAATGTTATAACTACATGAAAAGTTCAACGCGCTTTGAAAATAAAGAGTGAATATGTATGAAAAGAAGTTATTTCACTGAAAGACATCAAATTATGTTTGCAGAGGTTCTTTTTACCATAAAAAAAGAAAAGTTCAATCAGGTTCAAAGAAACATTTATATTTTACAAGTTTCAAAGTTGTAAGTACTGGAAACAAGAGTTAGATAAATTAGGCCTAGACATAGTGTCTCGACTATTAGGCCAATGCAAAATGTATCTATCAGACACTGATAGTACATCAAGTCATATTTTTGTTTATTTACCAAATAATGTTATTATTTTCATATATAACAGCTGCACTCAGCACTAGGCACTTATCTGACTTAATTGAATTAAAAATCTGCAGCTTTTCAATAATCATAATTTCCAGAAATTTGGGATTTTTTTTCAAGAAATTAGTTTACTGTTTGTAAAAAAATCTAAATATTGTGATAAAAACAGTCTTTAACATGCAGACTACATAGCCTTTTAAAAAAATCATCAGCAATATTGTGTATCAAACAAAAAGTGAATTGTGTGTAAAGTATAAAGTAAACACAGTGAAATTTAGAAAGGAACTTTAGAAACATATGAGGTATGACTATTATGCAATAATGAGAGGTTAGTTCAACTGGGTATGAATGAAATACAATGCATGACACTATATTTAAATCACCACAAAATGAAATTCCTAACAAATGACAGTAAAAAAACACTGACCACTTGTTTGTTACCTGGTAAAAATCTAACAACTGTTATTTAAGCCCTTGTGAAAATACTTTAAAACTTAACAGGAACTGTAAACTGTTTTAGTTATCTGGCGATATTCAACTTATTTGTTTTCATTATTTTGGCAGCTATTGTGGAAAAAAAAAAATGATACAGACATCTGATTTTGATCAGAAAAGAATTGAACATAAAAGCATACAAATTAACAACATTAATAAATAAGGATAAATTTCAGAGTGAATTTAACATGTGGAATGTCAACAAATTCTACAGTAAGCTTATGGGCTACAAATAAACATAGACTTTTCCATTCACATTCTCTCCTAAAAATTTGATTACACTGGTACATGCAAATAATAAATGGGGTTAAGATAATATTCTCGATTTTGCAGTAGATTGGTAAGAATAGCAGATACACAAGCAGTGACTATTTTTAGTATGTCTTACTTAAAAGATATATTATATAGATTAGATAACATTACACTGAGATATAGTGTTTAATGAAGAAAAATGTTTTCGAAGGTTACACAGATATTAATATTCCAGTTAATAGGTATTCTTTAATAGCAGACCCTTGAAGGGGGAACATCGTTATAATTCTCATTTGCATCATTTTTGACTAAACTAGAGCTATCACTAAATGTGATGAATGTACCCCCCCCCCCCACCCCGCATGCACTGACACAGTACATTGCAATTTGACGCACACAAGATTGCATAATTATGTGGACTGTATATATATAGACTGTATATATACAGTATAGTAACAAAAAACAAAGTCCCATAACTATGCAGAATATTTATCTAAAAGAACATGCACCATGCACAACTAGGGTTGGTACTGATCACTTGTGTGAAGTTTCATTAAATTGTGTGCAAGGGTTTGGTAGATTAGGCACGCACAAGATTGCATATGCAGACTGTATGTACATAGTATGTTAACAAGAAACAAAGTCCCATAACTCTGCAATTTTTGTCGCTGAAAGAACCTAACATGCCCCGTGCACAACTACTGTTGGTACTGATCACTTGTGTGAAGTTTCATTAAATTGTGTCAAGGGGATGAGGAGAGATGGTGCGCACAAGATTGTGTCTATGTATATAGTATAGTAACAAAAAAACAAAGTCCCATAACTATGCAGATTTTTTTCTGAAAGAACGGAACATGCCCCATGCACAACTACTGTTGTTACTGATCACTTGTGTGAAGTTTCATTAAATTGTGTCAAGGAGATGAGGAGAGATGGTGAGCACAAGATTGTGTCTATGTATATAGTATAGTAACAAAAAAAACAAAGTCCCATAACTCTGCAAAATTTTTTTCTAAAAGAACCTAACATGCCCCATGCACAACTACTGTTGGTACTGATCACTTTGTGAAGTTTCATTAAATTGTGTCAAGGGGATAAGGAGAGATGGTGCACACAAGATTGTGTCTATGTATATAGTATAGTAACAAAAAAAACAAAGTCCCATAACTCTGCAATTTTTTTTTCTAAAAGAACCTAACATGCCCCATGCACAAATACTGTTGGTACTGATCACTTGTGTGAAGTTTCATTAAATTCTGTCAGGGGGATAAGGAGAGATGGTGTGCACAAGATTGCGTCTACGGACAGACGGACAGACAGACAACCTGAAACCAGTATACCCCCCCCTTACAACTTTGTTGTCGGGGGGGTACAATAAAGATAGGAAACAATGTAACTGTGTAAGTAGACTTTTTACCTAACTATCAGCGTCTCGCAAATCCCTCTTACTGATTTATCAACTTATTTGGGGTAGATTCAGAATAAATTTCTGTCTCAATCCACTTTCAAAGGTACATGCATGAGAGTATCAAACAGAACTCTACTTGTTAGTAAACAGAACAATCAAGGGAAGCAACTTTTAGTTTTTGGACAAAAGGTTTGTTAATTAGTTACCTTAAACTGGAGATTTTCACCATAGTTTAATAATAGTTAATATGTGACTGGCAATAAGTTAATTGAAAGTTATGAAAGGCTTACTTTCAAGTCATTTACATATCTATTGGTCTACCATAAGAAATGTCTTCTCGGTATTTGGCAGCAGCAAAGGGTAAAGCTTGAGATGACAATGGAATAGATGAGCAGAATGCATATTCTAAATTCTAGAAGAGTCAAGATGCTAGGCTAATGGCCCCATACACCTGTAATGCATATGGTACACTGATACATACTTCACTTAAGGAAATAGTTTTCTAATGAATACATTAGGGATTTCTCTGGCTCAGAACTTCTTTCAAGCTGTTCTTCAATGGATGTAAAAAGAAACCCTTAAAAGCCCTTAAACTTTTCATCACATATTTCATTCTTTTCTGCAGCTCATTTTGTTTTAAGATTTTTATCTCCTGTACATTCTGAAGAAAACTCGATTAAAAGCTTTTGGGAGAAATGGAAGATTCACTAGATGGAAGGGAAGCAATATGATGTATATTTTAACGAATCTATTTTCTACTACATACTAAATTTTGGATTGTAAAAATACATTGGGTCAGCATGCAAAAAGCTAGAACTACTTGGTCCTTAAAACTTCTATGCAAAAATCTTCAAACAACTTGGGCCCATTTTTAAGCAGTTTTATATTAATATATTCAACCTTCTAAATAGACCCATACATTGGTTTAGCTAAAATTTATAAATAACATTTCTGAATTTGTTTTCTATCTGCAGTTTCTTGTTTAAAATGGTCCCAAATCTCATCTTGATTTTTTACAATTTCATTGATAATTATATTCCTTGAGGAGTGTTTTCATAAATTTACAAACTGCCCCTTTCATAAAAAGCGTAAATAACAAACATGCAAATACTTCACAAAAGAATTAATTTAATGATGAACAAATATTTACACCAAAAGCTTTAACTTGCTTCACAATATATGACCAATAAGCAAAACTTCAAACAGATGAACTTTAACACTTGTGACTTGGGGGAACAATTTCTTTTTTTCCTTTTACTTACAGAGCATATCAAATAAACTGCCTTTCTAAATTTCAAAGTTTACCCTGCTGGTCGCATAAAATATACAACGGGAGGCTCTACTGAGCCATATATATTTAAAGAGATGAGCTGGGTAAACTTGATATTCAAAATTACAAAAATTTAATAGCAGGCTGAATAAATATATAGAGGCAAATAAAGCAGTTGCATTTATATGGACACCAAGACAGGCACCAGGACAGGCAGTAACAAATTGGTTTACGTTCATATATCAAGTCTTGCAGTATGCCTTGCGCGAAAGTGTTTTCACATAATCTACATGAACACTACCTTACATAGCCAATATTAATAAACATGATCTAAATTTTCAACTGGAAGCTTCCATGGTCAGTCTTCTAACGAAACAATTGGTTACGCAGCTGTTTAAATGACCTTTCTAGAAGCATACCTACTTTTCTATTACTGGCCTGACAGTATCAATATCTGACAAACTGAAAAATTTGCAAGTTTAATAACTGAATGTCTTAATATGGTCATGCAACTGACAAGATAAGCAAAAGCCAACCAGGATGACCTATGAGATGGTTGTATATCTGAGAAGTGTTACACAAGCTGAATCCAAATCACACAGCTATCTTTACATGTTTCAATGTTCAATGTCTTGTATTAGCTTTGTAACAAACCAAGGAAAAAAAAACAACAAATAAATGTCATGGTAGGGTCAATGGAAGAACCTGGTCAGAGACAATGATATATAATAAAGCAACATAAAATATACTGGTGCACATGCAGTACAGTGCCCATATTTACATCTTGGCAGATTTTTTAAGAAAATAATTGAGACCATCACTGACATTTTCAGAACAGAATAAGTAAGTTTACTGGCAATGCTTTTTATGTATTTTGACATCATCTTTGCCTATAATTTTTCAAACTGATGGTCAATTCCGAAATTCTTATGTTACAACTAGAAGAAAGACAAGAGCTGTCCGTAAGACAGCTAAGCTCAACTATTCGAAATATTGTCCCAGAAGCAGGAAAATATTACCCAAAAAGGTTAAATATCAAAAGAGCTTTAGGTTCAAAAGGGGACAAAATCTGACCAAAATGCATACCAGAGTTATGGACTTGCTGCTATCAACTAGTTTTATAACACCGAAGACACATGTGAAGTTTCAATTCAATATCTGCATTAGTTTTGGAGATAGTAACTTGCATGTAAAACTTTAACCAGAATTTTCTAAGTTCAAAAGGGGGCATAATTTGCCCAAAATACATGTCAGAGTTATGGGACTTGACCTAGTGAGGTTGGTAATTGATCTAGAAAAAGAAAAAATAAGTTTCAAATCTATATGCCTTTTAGATATAGCTGTATGTACTTGCACGCAAAACTTTTACCAGGAATCTGACCAAAATGCATATCAGAGTTATGGGACTTGCTGCTATCAACTAGTTTTATAACCCCAAAGGTACATGTGAAGTTTCAATTCAATATCTGCATTAGTTTTGGAGATAGTAACTTGCATGTAAAACTTTAACCAGAATTTTCTAAGTTCAAAAGGGGGCATAATTTGCCCAAAATACATGTCAGAGTTATGGGACTTGACCTAGTGAGGTTGGTAATTGATCTAGAAAAAGAAAAAATAAGTTTCAAATCTATATGCCTTTTAGATATAGCTGTATGTACTTGCACGCAAAACTTTAACCAGGATTTTCTAAGTCCAAAAGGGGGCATAATTTCTTCAAAATACATGTCAGAGTTATGGGACTTGACCCAGTGAGGTTGGTAATTGATTTAGAAAAAGAAAAAATAAGTTTCAAATCTATATGCCTTTTAGTAATAGCTGTATGTACTTGCACGCAAAACTTTAACTAGAATTTTCTAAGTCCAAAAGTGGGCATAATTTGGCCAAAATGAAGGTCAGAGTTATGGGACTTGCTGCTATCAACCGAAGACACATGTGAAGTTTCAATTCAATATCTGCATTAGTTTTGGAGATAGTAACTTGCATGTAAAACTTTAACCTGAATTTTCAAAGTCCAAAAAAGCTATATGCCCTCAAATGACGCCGATGCCAGAGTGAATAGAATAGCTAGACTATTCGAATGTATCCTACAAGAACTTTGTTAGAATAATAATAATTGTATAAGCAGCATAAAATGCTTACAAAAATTGTCTCACTTTTCCCTCAAGTACGATTCACCGTGTGATGAAATGCTCTTTCTCAAGGGCGATTGACACTATTCTAATGGAATGGAATGCCTCACTCAAAGCTAGAACCACAGGAAAATAAACAGAACATTTCAGATGATGGTAAAGCTTGGTCGAAACACGGCAACAATACAAGTACAACAGCCTATTTCAGACAAATAATGATTTCACGTAATGTCTTGCCATTTTTTAACGATAGTTTGGAACTATTATTTTGGAAATAATTCTGGAATGATAAGAAATGAAATGGTATCATTCTACTGTATTTACATCATGTGCTTCTAAATTTCATCTGGATGAAATGAATTTGAATGAAATAACTACTTACACTAAAATACACAAACTACGAAAAATTGAAAATAATAATTATTCTTAGTCCATCAGTTCTACTTAAGACATCAAGATAAGATTACTTTCATGCTTATTTGTCCAGACATCATTTCCCCCCAAAATGGTTCCAATTAATTATTAGTTTTTACCGCAAATAAGTTTTACCCATCTCTATTTTTGAATGTCCAAAATTTACTTAAGTTGTTTATCCGACTTTATTTGGTTTTTGTTGGGTTAAAGGTCACAATCATAGGTCATATCGAAATCTGTCATAAAATTTTCGATGAACAGAGCCTTTTGTCTGAAATAGGCTGTTTATTTTATTTTGTATACAGGCATAATGTGAGCCATGCAATGAGAAAACCAACATACTGGCTTTGCGACTAGCATGGATCCAGACCAGCCTGCGCACCCGCACAGTCTGGTCAGGATCCATGCTGTTCGCTTTCAACGCCTATTGCAATTATAGAAACTGTTAGCGAACAGCATGGATCCTGACCAGACTGAGCGGATGCGCAGGCTGGTCTGGATCCATGCTGGTCGCAAAGCCACTATGTTGGTTTTCTCATGGTGCGGCTCATGTATCAAATATTAAAATACAAAACTGCTCAATAAAAGTGTAACAACATTCCGAGAAAACTGGACCCTTATATAAATAACAAATTATACAATTTGAAAAAAAAAAAACACAGCATTGTATTTATGTACAAATACTAATTAATGCAGATATAAAATAAAGATATGTACGGCAGAGATTTTTCATTACACCTTTACATTAGTACATTATGCATTATAATTAATGTTAAAACTCTACACCAAGATGACTACTTAGTACATTGCCATATGTTTTTATAACATAATTTGGTACAGACGTTAATACTTTTCTAAAATGTGCGCAGTAAATTGACTTTACCCATAGCATTATACAATATAAACACTTTCTTCTGCTGGATTGAATCATGTCACATCAAAATGGACCTTGTTACTTTTCTCTTTTCAAATTATTTTGTGTACAAATTTTCCATACATTTTTATTAGCTGCAACTTTAACATAACACTAATTACCAAAAATGAAATCACATCAATTATAAATCTGTTGTCATTATTTACAAACATGACACAATTTAATGATAAGGTCCCTTTCGTTGTGATACCATCCATTTAATGACTAGACTATCACCTAGAATTGCTCTTTACTTTTTTCTTAGCACTTCCAATACACTGAAACACAAACCATTTATTTTATGTTAAATTAGAGCAACTGTACAAAGTGCAATAAAGTCAGTGGTTTATTGTAGTAGCAAGAACAGTTTAACACTAACAAAAAGTTTCCTCACGAGGAAACTAAAAACAATCCATGCAAAAACCAAAATTTAATAACAATCTCCTTACAGTTAATCTCTTAAAAAGATATCTATTATGAAGACCACTGATTTCAAGAATCCCTTCATGGAACTGCTGCCCATGAAACTAACAATGTTATAATGTTAATCCCTACAAAAATTCCTCTACACGCCAGAAGCTGTGTATATATCTATATTTGAGCCCTTCTTTCTTGGTCCTTGTCTTTAAAATACTAGGCCGGGTCTGTTCTAGGACAGATCCACGGACTTTTGTTTGGTTAAATTTGATCCCATGACAGCTAAGCATCTTGTACTATCCATTTTTGATGCAGTAGCTATTTAGTGGCTTGTCGTCTCAGTTAACTTATCCCATGCTGAAACACAATTCAAATCTGAAGGCGTGTTTAAGTCTGACTCGTCAAAATTGAACAAATCTAACACTTCTTTCTGAGTCTGCGGCGTCAATATCGGATCTGCCGGAAATGAAACCGGTGCATTAGCACTTAATGGAGTTAAACCAGTATTTGGCATTATGACATCTAACCAGTCCGGCACATCAATTTGCATATTTGTATTTGTGTCCATATCTGTCAAACCTAAATTTGCAAGGTCTGGTTCTGAACCATGTATAGACCGTTGCGGTGATTGTTCATTTGGTATAGACAGAAAAGACTGATCGTTTGGCATCAAATCCATGGCTGAACTTGTGTTTGTCATGTCCGTCAAGTCCAGATCACCAAAAGCCGGATCTGGTGTCCAGTCCATGGCATTCAGATCACTATTTATCACATCACTCAAATCAAAGAAATCATGAGAATTCTCTGAAATTTCTGGTGCATTTAAATCTGGCGCATTTAGCGTTCCAGAAGTTCCTGTTTCACAAGGTTCTGATTTCACTTCAGTTTTAATCCCACAGGATGAGGCACTAGCACTAATCAACCCTTCCATTGGCACATAAACACTGTCAATATTTCCCTTCATTTCGCTATACTGACTGTTCGGTGACCGAGATACAGTCGATACATTGTGAGTGGGAGTTGAAAACACAACAGACTGGTTCTTGAACTGTGTATTTGGTATGGAGACCATGCTAGACTGTGCTACTGATATTGTTGGTACAGTCTGAGACTGACTGGTTGTCTTCGGCGTAGGAGGTGGCTCCTGGGCAGCACTTGCTGGCAATTCTACAAATAAATTATAAAAAAATCTTTAATGTAATACCAATATTCATAAGTACTGCAAAAAAATATCATGCTCTCTTGCATAACTAACCACACAGATCAAATAAACAGACTATCATCATGTTTCAGATAGTTCTCCTGTTTAATTGTCATAAATATTCCTTTGCATTCAGTATCTACCAGTTTATACAAACCATCAGCAGATCTAATTCCATTAAATATCAATTCAACCTTGAAAATATGACACTCAAGAAAATAACAATATTCTGTCTTCCTAAAATAAACTCATAAAACTCTAATTCATTTTCTATAACATGTCTTATGAAACACAATTTGAATTATTCTATATGGTTAAGAACAACAAGCATGAGGACAGAATCTGTCTCTATGTCATATTAGCAAGTAACATCTTGGAAAATGCTAGCCTCGTCAAATGACCTCACAAACAGTCCAGGAGACGCTCCAGTAAGTCCTGAACCAGCACTGTAACCACTTCAAAACTTCTGTCCTTAAGGTCATGAAACCATAATGACAATTGTGCAATTACGTGTCCTCCATAAGCAAGTTTGTCATCCTTCAGCCGTAACAGAAAATTACTTTTCATAACAACCAGAGAATGCCGGCAACATATAAAATATGTAATGTATTTAATTAACCTTCACCTGGTGATGGACTGGTCCATCATTCAATTTGTGCAGCATCACATTATTTAAAGGGGTGTTCACTGAAAATTTACTGACTGAATAGCGAACAGTGCAGGCCAAGATCAGCCTGCAAAGACGTGCAGGCTGATCTTGGTCTGCACTAGTTGCAAAGGCAAAATCACTTGCCACCGGCAGGCTAACGGTTTGATTTGACTGCCTCACTATTTAGCGTAAGCCTATTTTACAATAGAAATACAAACCTCCTGTGCGTATCAATATCTCCAGTACATCATCCATAGTCTGACTCTTCTCTACATTGTCATTGCCACCACCTTCACTTCCCTGTAACATACATGTTAACATGATCAAACTGAAAAGGTCAGTTTTAGATTATACACATACAGAACTAATAAATATTGTTATCACAGCTGTAACGTAATATCTAGTACAAGATTTTTTCTATTTTTCTCTCATGATACTGACTAGTTAACTGTGTAGTACAAGTTACTAATGTTGTTTCTACTAGAAGAGTACATTTGAAGTACATTACAGTGATGATAAATGTATCATTCAATATTAAAAGCAACAACACAAGTTTTACTGGTAACCCCAATCATAATATATTAACTCATTTAAGTAGTGCACCTCCACTGACATACAAACTTTAAAAAAATATTTTTAGTGGCAAACGGCAGAACACTTTTGCTTATTCTTCACTACAATGACTGGATTCTAGGAATAATTTCTTGTGACAAAAGAATATAGACAGTATACCTTATTTTGCTTATTCTTCACAACCTCATCATATTTTGGAGGTTCTTTCATTGGTATGAAGAACGGATTTGAAGACGTCCTTGCCACTGGTCTCTGGTTCCCTTCAACAGGCGACGTTGGAAGTGAAGTGGCCCTGAAAACGAAATAAACCGATTAAAATACAGGCTTCATTAATGTTATGCTCATTTTCAACATTGACTGTAATAGGTCACCCTGAATGCAAGGCAAACAGTACTAAAGTAACCATGCCTCTAAGATCAAAGTTAATCACTATACACTGGCATTTGATCGCAAAGTTTTTATTTCTGCTTTACTCCTGGATTTATAAAAATCAGCAAATTCAAAAACTACAATTTGAATGTGTACCATTCAAAAAAGATATTCTCTACATATTTTTAGGAAAGTAACTCTAATGAGCATGATGAAAGCTTAAATCAATATTCTAAATTTATTAAGTTAGGAACACTTTCTAGTATCATTATTACTTTTTCATTATTTCCGTAAAGAGTAAATTATATAAAGTCGATATACTGAGATATATGACTTTAGAAACTAAAATTTACTCTAAATATCCAAACAAATCATAGTCCGATGTATTTACCATTGACAGACACAATAGATGTATGCAAGAACAAAAGCTCTTAAATGTAACAGATTTTCACACAAACTTGTCATTTCTATATATTTGTGCATAGCAATTATTTGATGCTCAACATGGGAGCTGCTAATGAACTGCTTGCAAACAACTTTTAAGTTTATATATTTCAAAGCATTGTTTTTATACTAAACATGAATCATGATAAGAATGACAAATAACAGTAATCTTGCTCTTGTGATTCAAATTACATTTACTGGTGAAATTTGATTAACTATACCCTATTATAGTAAGTAAGTAAGTAAGTAAGTAACAACTTTATTTCTAGAGGCTACACATTGGGTTTCCCAATATACCATGTGGGTTACATTTGGAATGTGTACATAAAAACAGAAATGCAATCTAGCTGGCAAATAAATTTCTAAAACTTTCTAAGCAAAAACTTCTGAGACAAAAGAAAACTGATTGAGCTATAAAGAAATAAACTTACATTTTTTGAACCGGAGGCTGTGACAGTCCATTCAATGTTGGTGCAGGGGTACTTGTCTGTGGTGCATTAGTACTTGTTTTAGGTGCTGTGGGGGCCGTGGCAATAATAAACTGCTGAGTTCCTCCTGTTGCTGTGGAAACAGCTATCAGTGAACGACCTCCGCCAAGATTCAATGTCTGATTTATAGCCTGGTTCTTAATGAATTCCAGGCTGGGTGCTTTCGTTTTCTTCACAGCGGCTTTTGGATTCTGCGTCAGAATGACTGCTGGTAGGCCTTGTGAATTCTGGAAAGCATGTAACAAGTGAGCGGGAATTTGTATCTGTTTCATGTTCGGTGGCAGGTTCGCAAGAGTTGGTGCTTTGCTTCCATTTGGAATGGTTGGAACACTGAAGATCACCTGAGCAGATGTTGTTGGTACCTGCTTCTGTGTTGTATGCTGTTGTGACTTCTGTTGTGACTGAGTATGAACCACAGATGGCTGAGTTTGTGCAATGGAATTTTGACACTGCACATTATTTGGTGAGCTTCTCGGTACCTGGACAGCTAGAGGTGGCTGTCCCTGTAACTGAACTTGAGGCTGACCCTGCATTTGCATCTGGGGCTGAATGTGAGAATGACCTGGGACCGACACATTTGGTTGAGCCTGAACTGCTGTTTGCTGTGTCTGCATTGGTACTTGCTGTGTTGATGTTGCAGCAACTGCGGACTGTACACTTTGTTGATGTTGCTGCTGTTGTGAAGCAGAGACCTGGATATTCTGCTGGCTGGCAACATGTTGCTGCTGCTGCATATTTTGTTGCATCTGATGATGCTGTTGCTCAAGCTGATTTTGAGCAGCTTGTTGCTGTAAAGCTTGCTGTTGAAGTTGCTGCAGCTGCTGTTGCTGTGTTTGAAGCTGCTGATGCTGCAACTGCTGAAGCTGCAATCTCAACTGTGATTCTTCCAACTGAGACTGTAACTTTTCTATCTTTTCTTGTTGTTGTTTGAGTAACTCCTCTTGGGACATCTGAAAACCGGACGAGGATCCTTGCTGCATCTGGTTTTTCTGATTCTGTTTCTGCTTCTCTTGTAAAATTCTCAGTTGGGCTTGTATCTGATTTAACATCTGCTGTTGGTCATCTTGTTGAGCTTTGATGTTGTTCCGATTGGTTGGACTCATAGCAGGGAAAGTTGGAAGTGGTGGAGGCGGTGGGGCTGCCACTGGTGCTGCAGCAGATGCTACTGCAAGTGTTGGTGCCAGCCCAGTGCTCAAACTCTGTGTCAAGTCCAGATCTATATCCATTGCCATGTCATGTTTGTCCGTCTCAGATGGAGCTACAGACAAAACTGAAGGTGGTCGTGACTGTTCCATATTAGTCTGAACCATATTATTCTGATTTTGTTGAGACTGGTTATTAATTACACTGTTATTGTTCATTTGTACACTGGTCTGAGGTTTCACTGCTCTTAAATCTCCTGGAGACTGTACATGAATATCCATCAGATCTGGAGATAATGGTGTCATCACATTGTCCATGAACAGTGGAGATTGTGGTGGTGAAAAGGGATTACTTAAATCATCTGTTGGAAACATCATGTTTGAAACACTCACAGCTGACTGCATTGACTGAATAGATGCCAGAGGAGAGTCTGCATTGTTACACAATGTCTCATCAATGACTGATCCTAATGGGGACATAACTGAGCCAGGTCTTGAAAACACAGACCCAGACTGTGATGAACTTGGCACAGCTGGTGAAGTAACAGAACCAGTCGAGGATGCTACAGAACCAGGAGATGTAAGACTACTTGTATTTGATTGAACTGAACCCGGCTGAGAAAATGCACCTGAAAATGTTGACACCACTACAGGCAATGTCATAGCAAGACTACTTGATGACCCTGGTGCTGATATCACAACAGTTTTTGATGACATCGCTGCTCCTTGTGGTGATGTCACAGAGCCTGGTGGTGACATCACAGAAAATGACTGTGGTGATGTCGCAGACTTTGAAGACATCAATGACCCAGATGGTGACAATATTGAACTTCCTGGAGATTGCACTGATCCAGGCGATTTATCACTAGGACACTTCAAGATAGCATCTGCATATGGCTTCAATCTTTCAATCAGTTGAGGTTTTGGTCCTGAAACTGTAAGATTTCTTTTCTTTAATTCTGCTTTAAGCTCAGCAACTTTCATCTCCTCCAGGCTTGTGTACTGTTTCGGAGGTCCCGATGTAATGTTCACTGTTGGCTTCTTTACAGGTGGCTTTGGAGTGACAGGTGTTACATTTGGGTTCATTTGTGGCTGAGGTTGTCCTAACTGAGGTTCTTGTTTTATTTGAGTCATCACTGGTGATGATATACGAATCTGTTGTAACTGAGCTTGTGGCTGAGCATGCTGACTTGTAGGAGTAGTCACTGTAAACACCGTTTGCGGAGTAGCCTGCGTGTTAACAGATACAGCGGCAGATTCTGTTACACTGGTAGCAACGCTACTTCCTAAACTTGATGTTATAGTGTGTAAACTAGGATGGCCGTCTTTTGCAGCTGGTACCAGAACTGTTGTTGCGTTTAGATTCTTTTGGTTAAACTCTAGCTGCCACTGTAGAAACAACTGCTGTTGCTGTAGAAGTATATGATATGGAGTATCCGACGTTGTAGCCTGCTGAGCTGGCTGTTGTCCGATAATGTTAGTGGTGTTCCCTATGGCACCAGCTATTGCTGCTGGGGGCGATGGAACTGGCTGACTGCTTTTTACAACATTTGGTGGACCCTTATACTCATGGAATTTTATTACCTTAGCTTTAGGCTGAGGTTTAGGTTTTGCTTTCTTTGGTCTTGATTTGTTATTGTTATTATTGTTTATTGTGGACACTGTCACATTACTTCTCGGTGACACAAAAGTCGCTGTTGCCCCAAAACCACCAGAACTTGTGGTCTGGTGTGGAATGGTAAATGACTGAGTGGTCAGGGGCAATGTTACTTTGGAATCTTGATGGAATTGAATCTGAGCCGAGAACGGCAACGACTTGGCAAATGAGGTTGGTAGTTCCGGTGCTGGTGGTATAACAGGCGGACTACTGATGTCCGACAAATTGGAATCGTCAGTTTGGTCAGGAGAAAATGCCTCGTCACTTGATTTACCATCATCATAATTGCTGTCGTTACTACATTCTGCTTCAGTTGCTTTGTCAAACGATAGTGAGCCCTCTGAAATATGGTATAATTAAATTTTGTAAACAGTACAATGTTTATTCGATATCAAATTTTCTTTTGCAAACCTTCAAACTTAACCCATCAAAAAGTAAAATACCTTTGGGAGAGACCATTTAAAACAAAATTCAGCACTTTGGCTAAATAGTTTTACTGAACGCCTATGTTACAAGTATTAAAGAGCATAAATATGCCACTGTAATTGAATGCTTTTCAAAAACACATTATTCAGCTAAATGGTAGATATGAAAATAATCAGCTAAATATTTCTACAATGTTAAGCTGAAGAATTAACAAATGCTATTAACATACAACAACTTATAACCACATAAATCCAATAATATTATGTGGTGGGTGTTGTAATACACAAATCTAATAACTAATTCATTTACATTTTGTGCTTTTTATATAGACCTTAAATGCAAATACTGCAGTTACAAAAACCTATACCATACCTTTGATGAGCTGTGTAAGTTTCCCATCTGTTTGAATAATATTTCCCTGAACAAGTTCCAAGACACCTGGTCTGTGTAGTAACTTGTCATTGAGACTGTCGGCTAAACGAGCTTTCTTCAAAAGTCTCTGTCGTTCATGGAGCGAAGGGTCTATATTTGTATCTGAAATGGAACATGAAGCTTTTAGATATATGTTTTAGTCTGGCAAAGTAAACAAAAAGCACCATCATCATCATCATCAAAACCTTGAAGACATTTGAGCCATGCCATGAGAAAACCAATATAGTGGGTTGGCGACCAGCAGTCTGGTCAGGATCCATGCTGTTTGCTAACAGTTTCTCTAATTGCTATAGGCTCTGAAAGCAAACAGCATGGATCCTGACCAGACTGCGTGGATGCGCAGGCTGGTCTGGATCCATGCTGGTCGCAAAGCCACTATGTTGGTTTTCTCATGGCGCAGCTCATTTATTGTACAATCTACCCTGAAATATCAGCAAACTGGCGTGTAGCTGATTACCTTTTAAATACTTTGCAATGGCATACCCACTTCTGTGCCAAAATTCAGTCTCATTTAGCATAATGATTGTGTGTCTTGAAAATCATTCAATGAAATGCAAAAAATTTCAATATATGTATGTGAATTACCCTTATACTGGCTGCAAGGTTGACTTTCGTTCTCAGTCTCTGAATGCAAACTATTTTACAATTGTATAGATAGTATGCGCAAAACTCTGAGTAACACCATTAAATTAAACCTACAGAAGAAAAAACAATTTGCAGTTTTTGGATTATTGTCAACAATGCAAAAAACAATGGAAAATTTATTATATAATCCCTAAAAACTTGTGTGTTTTTTTTTAACCAACCGCTTTTTGTAGTAAGTATAAAAGTCACAAATGACTTTTCTATATAGCAGTAGTTACTGAATGAATGGCAAAACTCTAGAGAAATTATCTTGGCTCTGACCACTGTCTGGCAATGTGAGACACAAATACATCTTGGCACCAGATTCCATTTGTTTGGCAAGTTCTGTGACAAAATCATTACAGTGTCACACAAGAGAATGATATAATTGTATTCAGATGAAATGAAGAAGACAAATTCTTATAAACTGCCTGCAAGCATCCTTGATGATATTCTGGCATCCAAGAGACATGACCTGTTACCTGTCTAGAAACAAGTTTGTAACCAGTAATAAATGAATAGTTTCTATTTTAATTTTTCAACAGTGATTAAGTTAATGATATTGCTGTGTTCCTTCATCCCCAACCAGAGCTTAAATGGTGACTGCTAATAACTGACAACTTTCAAAAATGAATAAGATTTGGACAGAGAATGTCTTTAGATATCTTAAATAACTATGACAACATTTTTCTCACCAAAAGATAGAACATGTAACTGCTAGATCGGTAGCATCTTGCTCTCCCTTCCATGTTAACTAGATGGGTAATAACTGGCTTAGCAACTTATGGCCCGGCAATAACTAGCTTGGCAACAAGTGGCTTGGAAATAACTGGCACAACAATATGCGGCATGGCATTCACTAGCTTTGCAATTACTGGCAAGGCATTAACTAGCTTTGCAATAAATGGCCTAGAAATAACAGGCTAGGGAATAACTTGCTTGGAAACAAATGGCCTGGAATTAACTGGCAATGAAATACCTGGCTTGGTAACTAATGGCCTGGCAGTAACTTGCCAGAAAATAACTAGCTAGGCAATAAGCAGCCAGGAAATAACTTGCTTGGCAACAACTGGCCAGGCAATAACAAAATACTTAACAAAGTATGAAATTTACTTGCCTTAATTAATCTTACTGGACAATAATCCAAAAAGTAAAAATATGTGTACAGAATCAAACTGATATTCTGTTTCATGTGGGATCCATTTTTTACCATAAAAAATGAACATACTGAATAATTCTACTGATTCAAAGGGCAAGAATGCTGATGCAACTGTTTTTGTGCTTTTACCAGTAAACAAGGTGTTCCACCTAGCATCAAGTTGTGCTCATAAGCAATTGAATTATTTCAAGTATTACCTATGAGTAGAAGGTAGCATTTCCTTTGGAATTTTGAAAAACAACTAAACAAATGGCAATACAACAAACATTGTATCTTGGTTACTCACATAATTACTACAGTTAGAGCTAACAAAATGTTTTCATCTGACAAATGTTACTGACAAGTTTTTTTACCTTTCTAATAAACAAATACACTGAATCTGAGATAAAAGGTAACATCACTAAAGTATCATTTAACTGGTGTGAGCATTAACACAAAATAGGGATTACTGAATATTGCTTTTCCTGTGATAATTTCTGGAAAAGATTATAAAATTGCTGTTCTACTGTAGGAGGTAAAGTGGTAAGGATTTACAAATCGAAAACATATCTAAGCAGAAAACACAAATCCATTTCGATTTCCTAACAGCTTTCTGTTATTTTCTGAGGAAGCTCCTATACAAGCCGAGAAAATAGTAATTACTCTTCTACAAATATTTCATAGAATGGAACATATTGCTGTGTGTATGATACTGTATTTAGTACCATCTGCAGTGGGGCATTATGTTGGTAATAATTATATATTACATAATCATACCAACCTTAATTATATCCTGATGTAATATACTGTATGTCTTTATGTCAGATATTTACATAAATGAATCACTGAATGAATATATACCAGTACAAACTGATCAAAATAATAATGCATTCTCATAAAACAAACACCAGTAATTAATGCGTCTATATGCAAATGTAAGAAACCCTAAAGTCATTTAGTACACCTATCTGTACAATGCTTTGGTCAATATGGCCTTTGCGAGTAGTGCAGACCAAGATCAGCCTGCACATCTGTGCAGGCTGATCATGGTCTACACTGTTCACTATTTAGTCAGTAAATTTTCAGCGAACACCCCTTCGGATAATAAATGGTACTGCCCAAATGGAATGATGGACAAGTCCATTTTAGAAATTTAGCAGGGTAAAGGTTAAACAACAAAGAAACAATATCAGAGAAAACAAAGGCTCACTTAACTTACCAGCCCTCTCCTCAGACGACTCTTCAATTTAACTGACACAAAGACGAATGCTGGGGATATTGATATCTTATTAATTTATCAATAAATAACCTTTGACCTAAGTTTGGATGTCCTAGGAGCAACCTATTTATTGGTCAATATTTCAATGATGTACACAGAAATAGCCAATCAAATGCTGGGAGTTCTGAGACACACTGTCAAAGACAGCAAGTTGCAAGATTTTAGGAGTCTCAGATTAACTGAAAGGCCTAACTCCTTAAAACTCGCCAAATGCAGCAATAGCCGAAAGTAATACATGTATTGCAATGCATATGAAAACTTGAGGTATCTAAATGTCAGGATAAATGAAAAGCATTTAGAAGATGACAAAATTAAAAGGAACATAGATTCATTATTTCTTCTATTTTTGATACCAGTGCAGAATAATGCAGACAAAACTTCTGGTAGCATTTTCATACACAGGAACCTAGGATATTTGGTTTATTCCAGTTACTGCCAGAAACTATTTGAGACCCATGGCAAATTTATCAAACTGTTATACAGAACGAGCAAAAACTTATACCTGTCTTCCTTCCGAGACAACTGAAGAACAGGTTTTCTAATTATTAGGGTATAACTTGTCAGCAATAAAAAATATAAAGAAAATCTTTTAGAAAAGACAAAATACAATACAATTACATTGAAAATGTTATCTCCTGCAATCTTTATACTAAAACTTTCAACAGATGTTACAAAAGCAATTATCAGAGGGATATCAATTGTCTACCTAACAAACACAATATAAAAGTACTGCAGTTACTTGCAAAATCTTCATAATTAGATTTCATGTTTTGCTGTATCCTACATCTAGGGTATGATATAGAGATTCAGAGGTGATATGTTCTCAGCAAGACCTCACCGATATTTTCTTGTTTCATAAGGCTTTTTTTTTAATTTTTAAAGTTCTAGCAAAAAACAACACATTCATATTTTTATACATGAAGATAATGGTGCTGACTTGTTAAAGAATATTTCTTGCAATAGGAAAATCTCATAGAATTTCATCAAGAACGAGACATCTGACATACCCATCACCTAATTCTGACCTGTAACTTGATGGAAAACAGACAATTCACCTAACACCCGACTATCAAATGGTATGTGCTCTTTTGGACTGCTTTTGCAGTTTCACTTTTTCTCTCTGGCAACTTAAGTTAACCTTTGTCCTTTTGACGAGTCCAATTTACAACTTTTCTCCACACCTGAAGCTCTCCTTATGTAGAAAGCCCTAGCTGAAAATAAGTCTTGCTCCATAAATGTACAGACATTCCAGAGATAAGCATCACTCAGCATATAAAAATTTCATATGTTATACAGGGGAGCTGACATCTGTTCTTGTATGTAACATTTTGAAGCAGGGTTCATTGTCAAGGGCACAAGTTACCATGACCTAATGGGCCAACCTCTTCATAAAAACTAATTAAGACCCTTGAGAAATAGACAGGATAGAATAATAAACCAGGAAGTGTTTTGGTAAATAACAACTGTCTAGAATAATGAAAATCATTGTATTTGTTAATGAACAAAACAAATACACCATATAAACTTCAAAAGAAATGACCAAATGATCCTTAACATAAAATCTTAAATCATTAAGCCAATATAACAGCATTCTTCAAAAACAGATTTGTCAGTCCTAAAAAATTATTAACTCATCTACAAGGAATTTCTATAGAAGAGCTGTTATTGAAAGGGGTATAAGCAGCCATTGTCAACTGACAGAGGGCAAAGCCCATTACATTACTAGACTTGTTATTTCTAACCATAATAATTCATCAACATGGAATTTCTTAAGTGTTGTTATCCAAATCCACAAATAAACAACAGTTTACTGTTTTTTTTTATACCGACGGTTTTGCCCTATGCACTTTGTAGAAGATTATTAACCAAAAAATTATGTATTTATATCTTGTAAACATATTAGATTAGTAAAATGTTGTACAATTATCTCATAAAAATGGAATTACTGTAAGACTTGTTTTTGAACACTGATACAAAAACTACTGACAAGAAACAACTGACTGAGCAATCAAAATTGCTAAATATATCAATAACTTGAAAACATATAAATAAAATCTTGTCAGAATAACGTATCCATGTGGTATTTATGTTTAAGTTGTTTTGAATGGATCTGAAAAAAGTCACTGACCTTCAGAGTTAATGCTTTTGCACTATTGGAAAATGATTATATCATTATAATCATATCATATATGCAACATTTGTAAATTCATCAGATATCCTGTTTATAAACAGCTCATCCATGTGGAATTTTAATCATATTTGTTATTGAAATACTGGTAAGACCAGACAGAAATCACAGGCAAGGTCAAAGCCCCCTCAAATCTACTTCAACTTCTGAGCAACCAAAATTACTTCAGAAAAGGTGGTGGCATCTTGCTGAGTAAAACCTACCTGTAAACCACAATTTTTTCTGTACTTTTGAGTATGTACAGTACTAACTGTGAATTATAATTGCTTAGCAAAGTCAGCCATTAATGCAGTTTATCAGCAAAGTCTTCAATATGGCACTTAAATTTATATTATGGAAATTAAAAACAAACACCTTTCGTGATACACAAAAAAGATACTGAGAAATCTCAAAAGTGTAAGTACTTTTAAGTAACTACTGTCAACCCTGAGCTAAAAAACCACCTCTGAATAAAACCTACTTATATTGGCCAACATTTCCTCTTCCCATTTATCCATAAATAATGTTAATTTACCTGTGGTAAGAGATCACCTGTCTACAAAAACCACTTTTTTCATTGTCCATGGTTCGACTTTACAGGCAGGTTTGACTATATTTTTTTAGCTTGGTTCTGAAGAATGTCTGAAGCTAGTCTGAATCATTCAGAAGCTTTCTGAGATTACTTAAATATAGACATTTGAACTTGTCAAGTTCCTAATTAACAAGGAGGAAATGACTGCGTCAAGTTTAGATGGAGAAATGTAAGAAACTGCAGGAATGTTAAAATGTAACTCATAAACAGGAATTAAATACATTTATACCTTAATTCTCTACCTTTAATTATAACCTACATTCCAAAATAAACATCTGGGAATGTTACAGGCACAAATTAAACTTGATCCTGCACAACATTATCATGCACACTGAATATTTCTGTAAATAATTCTGCCATAAAACAGAACCTCTTTTCCCCAAAATCTTACTTAGAATACAATAATGAATTTTAAATGTATCAGAATGATCAATAGTTTCATAGCAAGCTGGCTGAAATTCAAATATTGCTTCCATTTTTATGGGTAACAGTTGCTTCTATAAATTATCTCTAATGAGATTTGCACTTCAGCTTTCTGCCAGTTTCATTTCAGAGATACGTAGACCGAGTTTTTTTCATTCTCTAGCATTTTTATACCAATTTGATGATATTCCAGGATATTGCAAAAGTAAAAATCCTACAGACACTTGTAATTATCAATAAACCTTACAAGAAAATGTAGGATCTTTTAACATATACTTTGTATAAATGTAAATGGTTTGGATTTTTTTTTAATTTAACCAACTATTATGACATCAACACCCTTATCTAATGATTTGTCAGCTCAGCAATAATAAAGACTGTAGTAAAAGATACATTATTGTTATAAAACACTTTTATGCTCATTTCAAATTCCAGTTATATTGCAGTACTCTCCTACAGTTATGCAGTATATAACAGCCCCATTCTGCTTTTATTGCTAGTTTAAATGCTGTTTTTCAACAGTAAATGAGTACTTTACCTTGTCAATTAACTTTTCTTTTTGTTGCGGGCCTACTTTGTGATGCATGGCTCTAAGACTTTGTTTGGGGTGCTCTGTGCTTCCAGGAAAACTACACTTACCGTTTTAACTTTTAATCTGGTTTCCAAAGATCTGCAAGTTACTGACAACCTCTTCACATGAATCAGAGTGTGGATGACTGACCTGAGATGTATCGTCTTACAAACAGAATTATGTCTGGCCTGGGATAAGGATAAGAACATATGACCAACTGGAACTTTGTGCTCTTCCCATTGAGCTAACTGAGCAGGCTCACATTTCAGCACTGACCCTTAGCTGACATTTCATTCTCTCTTATTTCTTGCCCACTTTACACATAACATGCATGTACCAAGTACTTGCCCATCACGAACAGAGAACAAGTCGTTATAGTACAAAATCCAGATTTCTAGTAGGCTTAACCCTTATCCTGCTATATTTCTATCTATCTTTCAATTTGGACAGTACCATTAAGTGTTGAAAGGGGTGCTTACCAAAAAGATACTGACTGAATGGCGAACGGTGTAGATCATGACCTACACTGGTCGCAAAGGCAGAATCAATCATGTCCAGCATGGTAAGGGTTAAAACAGTTTGCAACTGGCATAGCAACCCTTCAAAAACCAACTATTACCTTCTAGAATGTGTTGCTGGACTAGCTGCTGTCTGTCTGGTCTGTGAGAGATCTTGAACCTCAGGGAATCACCAATCTGAAATATACATGAATACTATATATATTTGTCCATCATGGCATGTTTTCTTTTCAAAAAGAAAAAATCAAAACTTTTAAAATCAGTGATGAGAGAAATTCCAGGCTGAAAATCTAAAACTTCTGTTAAGTTGGTCAGACAGTCCCTGTTAGTGAAGATAAATATATAAGTAGAATAGGAAGTGCAAAAGCTTCGTCGTTGTGAAAGATTTCACATACATTTTGCAGAAACTCTTATACTATCATTTGGGAAGAAATCAGCTGAGCTTCTAGCAAAAACAACTGCTACTGATTACTGCAGATTACTCCACTCTTAAAAACAATCAAGTCAGCTAGTAACAACACACTTTTCATATAAATCAAATTGTTCTGTTAAACCTCACAGGTTACTGACATGCACCAACAAATCGTTATAAACCAAGGTTTCAATTAAGAATGTATTCTATATGGTTAACTTAATTAGCAAGTAGTCGTTCATGATGATAAAAAATGTGATGTTGATGACAAAAAAAAATTGTATTAAATTATTATTATTATTATATTTATACATGCATGGAGCAGAGTATGAAGTAGCTACCTTATCATATACTTGACTATCACTGTACAGAGGAATGGTGCTTAAAACACTTGTTAGTACTGGTAAATTGGATTACAAATAAGATAAGTAACAGCTTATTTTTGCTGTGGATCTTTGTTTAGTTTACGCTTATATACCAGACTTTGGTGACTAAATAGTTAACTTTTACAACATAACAGGTACTGCTCCATTCACATCTCGAGGAAGCCAACATAATCTGGAGACCACACAGATTTAGTATAACCATTTCAGAATCCTACCATCTTAATTCCACCACACAGTCATGTCTTCTTTCTTTGCTCTACATCTTCATCATGCAAAAATGGTCTACCTTTGATTGAGTTTGGCATGCACACAGTATTATAACATAGCATATAGTAGTCACCTCTATGTAACACCTTGCTGATAGGTTTCATACAGGTACAATCAAATTATCATGACCTATGTGACCCATGTATGTAGTCTAGTCAATGAAATATCTGTATTTTGATTGATGTTTTCTCTGGCAACAGTTCTGGGGTTATTGAACTGCTTAATAAATGCTAAATGCCTAGATATTACCAAAGCGATGATCAAAAGGGTAAATAAATAACAGCATTTCTTTCATGACAACTGAACAAAAAGAGCTCATTAACTATTTGCACATATTATGTTGAAATTACTGCGACTTGTCAAACGAATGTGCAATGATACCTTGCTACATAATGCAATTATTTTAAATGATTAAAACAACAAAAACATTTTCCTTTAATGCAGCATCTTTCTGCCATCTTTGAAAACTTAAATTCGATTTTGATTTAGCTTGGTTGCAAAGAAAGCTGTAATTTTTTGAGTTATTCTTTTAAAACCTTGACTGGTGTCTGGTTAAGCTGATGCCTCACAATCTTGGCCAAACCAAGGACTTTGAGGTTCACATATCACATGCTCAAATTTGAAGAACTTGAAGGTGGTCCAAAAGATTCTGATTGTGTCTTAACATCACATGAACAAACAAAATCCAAGTTATCTGAAAACTTGGAGGTAACTGCTTTTTGCCTACTGGCAGCAAGTGATTTTACTACCTAGTGCTGATAAAGGATGTGCAGGCTCATCATGGTCTGCACTGTTTGCTATTCTGTCAGTAAATTTTCAGTGAACACCCCTTTGAATAATAAACAGTACTGCCCAAATTGAATGATAGACCAGTTCATTTGCTGAAGTTTAACAATGTCTTCATAGTTCTATTTTCTAGAAATATCATTGGCATCGTTGGAGCAGAAAAATCAAGGATATGACAATACTGTGAACATCCTGCAAAAAAAGAGACCTTGGATCATGGATGGGTTGGCTGGTAGCCAGTCTTGCACAAGATACTGTGCCAAAAGACCTGTTCGGAAATTCCAGGCTTGCAGACTTGCTACTCTCAATTATGCTTCCCAGCATGATTGAAATGAAAGAAATAGACAAGAATGCTTTTATGACACAACACTTGGTTGATATCCCTGACACTAATGGGCCATCTATACATGAAACACGAAGATTCCACATTACAAAGAATGAATACTGCAAATTCATCATATTGTTCAGAAAATAAATCCAAAAAAAAAAATGATTATCTGTAAAACATTAATCTCAGAAAGATTAACATTTTGTCAGTTTTCCAAACATCCTGATATCAGCAATGACAAAACTATAATTATGACTTAGCTAATAACCATACTTCTCTTTGCAAACAAGTTCTTATGAGAGTAAATTACATCTCTTTAGGTAATCTGGATCTAGATGCAGAAGACCTAAAACACTGACGAAACATTATTTCTAGACATCGTATCTCATCACCTTCAAGATCAAAACAATATAGGCCCATTTACATCTATAGAAATCTTTGTTAACCTTTCTTTACCCTGCTAAATTTCGAAAATGGACTGGTCTATCATTCAGTTTGAGCAGTACCATTTATTATTCAAAGGGGTGTTCACTGAAAATTTACTGACTGAATGGCAAACAGTGCAGACCATGATCAGACTGCATGGATGTGCAGGCTGATCTTGGTCTGCACTGGTCACAAAGGAAGAATCACTTGCCATCAGCAGGCTAAAGGTTAAGGTAGTTGGCCTAGGTCACAGAGCAATTTCCCTCTGATGATATAGTCTCTTTAGGCAATTCTGCATTCTTTGGAAGCAAATAAATATATTTACATTCAATATAATTATATTTTGTATGGAAGAGGAATGTGTTAATTCTCGTATAAACATCCTTTGTGCAGCAGTAACAAAGATGTCCCTTTCCTCAAGATTGCATGTGTAATCTAACATCGTTCACAAAAAACATGAACAAGCATTGTATGAAAAATTCTCCCAAAGGTAGACACCAACATTTCAAAAAGCACAAAGAAATATAGCTAAAAGTTATTTTTCTGATGGTAGGTAAAGATCAACAAGCATAACCAGCACCCAAGTCCACAACAAGTCAACAATGATTAGAAAACTTGACTAGACATAAACATTCCTACAGTCCTGCTTTAAAGCACTTTAAGAAATCATATCAATCACTAAATGCACGCCAATCAAAATTATGCAGACATATACAAATATGCATTTTACTGTCATCAAAATTTACATATTCATTTCCTGAGCACAGAACTTGTAGACATATGGCAAAAAGTCTAAAGAACATTTTCCAAGCACTGGTTAACCTTTTTTAAAAAGCTTGTTTCATTCACAAATAATTATCAGCAAAGAAATGAAAAATACAGGGAGTCAAGGATAAAGACCAGTTAAATAGCCTGAGAATTCTATGATTATTGGCATATGCAATGGGAAAAGGAGTAAAAGACCATGAGAAAAATGTACAAGATTGCTAAAAATTTGATAAGCAGACAGGAGTAACTTCCAACTACCATGTTACAGTTAAGCAGTTGTAAATCTTAATGATAAAGTTCCTTTGGAGTCTGTAATAAATATGTATATACTTAAAGACCTCACATCATTACCCACACTGCATGGCAATATGAATTATACCAATATAATATGGAGACAATCTTGTTAAAGACATAATCAATCTACATTTTCTTCAATAATCTCTTGCAGGTGTGTATGATAGTAACATTTTTTGGGGGAATATGAGCACAGTAAGTAGACAGAAGTGCTCAGAGGGCACAAACATTTTTTCGTGTTGGTTTTTAACATCCCAACGACACAATTATAGGTCATATGGCTACTTTCCACCTTTAGATGGTGGAGGAAGACCCCAGGTGCCCTGTGCATCATTTCATCATGAGTGGGCACCTTAGTAGAACCACTTACCCATGGGGATAAGATTTTGTGGACATCTACTTTGAATGGAAATTCCCCCAAACCACATGAGGTTTTATGCCCTTGAAATTAGATGTTTAAAAAATGCTTTAGTAAATGTAGAGGTTTGTATTCAGATTGGAGTAAAAACAACCAAAATTTTAGTACTTTGAATATAAAATGTAAGTTTAACAAATTTTCAGCATTTTAGTAATACTGTTTGCCAAATTTTCAGTAGTTGGTTGCAAACCAAGAATGCAACAGGCAGCAATACAGACAGACAGACAAAATAAGACAGTCTGAAGAAAGTACAAATCACTTGTGTTCCTAGTTAATTATTTTTCAATGGAATGAAAAATCTCTTGATGTACACCTCCAATATAACACATTTCCTTGGTTCGATGGCAAACAGATTATTCGAATCCTCGCAATCACAACTGAATGCTTTTCTTCTTTCTTTTTTGCCGTGAAAATAATAGCAAAAGCACAAAAACAACAAAGAAACTGGCACGCAAACAAATAATTACAAGGAGTTGGTGGTTGCAGTTTTTTCCTATGATGAGTCTAACATTCGCAGGTTTGCACGTGACTCACGCTGTGCACTGTTCAAGAATCTAAGATATCTACCTATTATAATCATCAAAGAATTCTGATTATCATTTATAACACTTGTGATTTCAATCATTCCATAAAAACCTTAAAGTGATACTCTACTGGGATATCAAGTTTTGCAATTTTTCAACTTCTGTCTAGAGTTCTTATAAAAGTCAGAATTAGGCATAGCATTTATAGAAACGTATCTTACAGATTGCATGGTAAATTGCTATTGCAGAATTTATATCAAGTCTACAAATCATTACCATCTCACTTGCAAAAAAAATTGAAAAAGATTAAAAACACATCACTACCGGTAACAGATATAAAGACATCATAACCAAATGGTGGATCCTTTTAACAGGATATGCAGTTCAATGTTTAGCAGTGGCTTTCAAATTTTAAACATAAAATTCAATTATAGACCTATTAAACTCTGTAAGCTGTCTGTTTGGAATGTAAAACAATTAAACGCACATAAAACGATCACATCCGCAAAATATTCCTAATTACTTGCAGTGCAATAAACATTTTAAGAAATTTCTGTCTGAAGAGTAAATATAGACTGCAGGTTAAGTGCATCATGCAGTCTGAGTTAGTCTGCGTTCAGACCCTGTTTTGTTCACAAGAGATAACTCCTGAGGCTATTCAAATTTTCTATAATTATGTCCCTTTTCTTTTTGAAACATTAATCAGAGCCAAGAATATATAAGACAAATTACATATACTTTAAAACAAGAGGGCCAAGATGGCCCTAGGTCGCTCACCTAAGAAACACTCTATAACAGTGTAAAACATGTTTGACCTAGTGATTTCATGGAAACAAATATTCTGACCAATTTTCATTAAGATTGGACCAAAAAATTGGTCTCTTGCGATAAAACAAGCATTTTCTTAGATATGACCTAGTTTTTGACCCTAGATGACCAATGTTCAAACTCGACCTAGATTTTATCAAGGCAATCATTCTGACCAAAATTCATGAAGATTAACTGAAAAATACAGCCTCTATCACATACAGAAGTTTTTTCTTTGATTTGACCAAGTGACCTAGTTTTTGACCTCAGAAGACCCATATTCAAATTCGACCTAGATTTCATTAAGGCAATCAACCTGACCAAATTTCATAAATATCAACTGAAAAAAACAGTCTCTATCGCATACACAAGATTTTTCTTTAATTTGACCTAGTGACCTAGTTTTTGACCTCAGATAACCCATATTCAAAACCGACCTAGTTTTCATCAAGGCAATCACTCTGACCAAATTTCATGAAGATCAATTGAAAAATACATCCTCTATTGCATACAAAATGTTTTTCTTCGATTTGACCTAGTGACCTAGTTTTTGACCCCAGATGACCCATTTTCGAAATCAGCCTAGATTTTATCAAGGTAATCATTCTGGCTAAATTTCATGAAGATCAGTTGAAAAATACAGCCTCTATTGCATACACAAGGTTTTTCTTTGATTTGACCTAGTGACCTAGTTTTTGACCCCAGATGACCCATTTTTGAACTTGGTCTAAATTTCATCAAGGCAATCATTCTGACCGAAATTCATGAAAATCAATTGAAAAATGCAGCCTCTATCGCATACACAAGGTTTTTACGTGATATGACCTAGTGACCTAGTTTTTGACCCCAGATGACCCATTTTCAAACTCTGCCTAGATTTTATCAAGGTAATCATTCTGACCAAAATTCATGAAGATCAATTGAAAAATACCGCCTCTATCGCATACACAAGGTTTTTCTTTGATTTGACCTAGTGACCTAGTTTTTGACCCGAGATGACCCATTTCCGAACTCGGCCTAGATTTCATCAAGGCAATCATTCTGACCAAAATTCATGAAGATCAATTGAAAAATACAGCCTCTATCGCATACACAAGGTTTTTCTTTGATTTGACCTAGTGACCTAGTTTTTGACCCGAGATGACCCATTTTCAAACTCGGCCTAGATTTCATCAAGGTTATCATTCTGATCAATATTCATGAAGAAGAACTGAAAAATACAGCCTCTAACGCATACACAAGGTTTTTTCTTTGATTTGACCTAGTGACCTAGTTTTTGACCCGAGATGACCCATTTTCGAACTCGGCTTAGATTTCATCAAGGTTATCATTCTGACCAATATTCATGAAGAAGAATTGAAAAATACCACATCTATCGCATACACAAGGTTTTTCTTTGATTTGACCTAGTGACCTAGTTTTTGACCCGAGATGACCCATTTTCGAACTCGGCCTAGATTTCACCAAAGTTATCATTCTGACCAATATTCATGAAGATTAAATGAAAAATACAGCCTCTATCGCGTACACAAGGTTTTTCTTTGATTTGACCTAGTGACCTAGTTTTTTGACCCGAGATGACCCATTTTGGAACTCGGCCTAGATTTCATCAAGGTTATCATTCTGACCAATATTCATGAAGATTAATTGAAAAATACAGCCTCTATCGCATACACAAGCTAAATGTTGACAGACGACGGACGACAGACGCCTGACATCGAGTGATCAGAAAAACTCACCTGAGCATTGCATAGGTAACACCCCTCTGAATCATAAGTGGCACTGCCATAACAGAATGATGGACCAGTCCATCTTAGAAATTCAGCAGGGTAAGGGTTAAAACTGATCATTGTGAAACTGATACCTTGGAGCCAGAGGTCTTGTTACTGAGTGATCTGTAGAAGGCTGAGCTAGCAAATTAATTGTATACTTAAGTCAAAAGTGTAAAACATTACTGGAATTCAATATATTTTCGCTCTCATTTCCAAATGTTTATCAATTTAATCAGTAATCTATCAACAGACAATTTAATTAACCTGCCATTTGGAAAAATAACCCACACCACTACCCCTACTGGTATTAACCAGAACTGATGTATTGCCCCAGATATATCTAAAACCTCATTTAAAATTTGCATTCCCCAAATAATGCATGCTGAAAGATTAACATGAAAATAAATAGGACATATCAGACCGTGAATCAGTGAATCTGCCACCAGAAGCCTTTTGATTTCTTATTTTTCTTCTCCAGGTGGAGTATCTTCTACACATCATATTGAAAGGTTTATCAAGGTTTTTATCAAATTTGTGTCTATCTTTTGCACATTAATTGCAACATACGTTTTCATTTGTGTCATCTTTACAAACAGAAGCAATAAAGAATGCAAAAATCACCTTTGTTTTTTTCCTATTTCATTTTGAATCACAGGGAAAAAAGGAATATTTATCAAATGGAATAAATTTTGAAACTGCAGTTTTGACAGAGCCATTATTTGTGTAACGATTATTGATAGCATAATTCCATATTTTCAGACTGACACATTTATTTACAATTAAGGTATCTGACAGCGAAAATTTTCCGATTCTTATTTACAATATTGTTTACTTATTTATTACACAAGCTTTCATGATAAGCAGCAGTTAAAAGTTCAGCTAATTAAATAAGAAATCCTAAAAGGGAGACAACTATTAGGTCACTTATCTTAACAACCAATCAAAACAAAATCCCTACCATCAATCCTCAAGCTTTACATTACAAAATTAATTTTCATTAAGATCTGTTACTTAACTGCAAGCTGATTTTCTTGGGTGAGACTTTCTGAAATTTTCTATATTTCTCCTCTCAAGCTCTACTGAGATGATCCTTGACAGAGAAAGGCAATTTTTCAGAAAAGAATTGAATGCATGAGGTAATTTCATTTGCGTGTATAATGTCAATTAGATGTAAAAAGTTGTATGAACAGTTCATTTATGTCAGAATTTCAATATTTTCAGGCTGTACAGAAAATAGTATTATAATAAAAGAGAATTATCTTTGCATAGTGAATTCTGCCCTCATCTGTTGGCAGAGTAACAAAGTCATTTAATACTTCCGCGTATGAACTCTCATTCTTCTCAATGTAAATCCAATAACCTATACTTTGCGGTTTTTGAAATTATCAAAGTCTATACGTGGAAGAATGCAGTATTTCACAACATTTTCTTAAGGTATTCTATTACATGAAGGCAATGTGCCCACTCAGAATCTAAATATAGCTGTGGTCCTGGAATTCTATTCATATAGACAACATTAATTTTAACAGTGTTCTCAGTACAGTACTTACTCAGTGATTAAATTTCTAATTATCACGTTACTAATATCGCATTACCATAGACAGTTATAGAATTGAGACATCTGCTGTTGAGCGGACAAGAAAATCATCGTAGTTTACTAATATCCTTACTTGCTGAAATATCGGTTTTGCCGTCAGGCTTTGCTACTTTCAATCAGATACTGGGTAAGTCATGTCAATATCTACAAAGTGACCTTGACCCTTCATTATGACCCGGACCTTACCTTTGCTCTCTCCAAACTTTTCCTCTGTTCCATGAATGCAGGGGGTGTCTTGGGGGCTGAAATTATATATGAAAGATATCAGAAATGATATTTAGCTTATAGACTGTATCATAAAAATCTATTTATAGTAACAGACATAAAAGAAGACTACTTTTCAAGAGATCGGGTAAGACTTTTGCTGCTGAATGTTTATGCAATGCTCTCTTCCAAAAAATGTGTCACTATGAGATAAAAGGTTCAACAATGAAGTGTTAAAAATGATATCTTAGGCTACTGTTAAATACTTCCAGCTTCATTTCATCTGTGCCATATTTTATCTTTGCTGTATACTGCTGACAAACATTTAGATTATCAATCAAATTAATCAATAACAATCATTTATTGAACACTGAACACTAACATTTCACCATGTAACTCTTTTTTATGCCTGCCAGTTTTGTGACATAAACTGTTTGGACTAAAGAATTTGTCTTTGAATATGTTTAGCCAAAAATGCACACCTGAAAACCTGGCAAAAACATTTGTAAAATGTTTCAAGAATCAAGTTTGTAATTTTTCATCAGATCAGTATTTCTGTTTTCCAATCAGGAGATGGCAAAATTATAATTTATCACACTAGTGTCTATGTCTGTCTATCTCAACACCTTTTTGCTGTTTTTCTGTACCTTGGGTAATTATCAAGGTACTTAACAAGTGAAACTCTTCTGGCAACCTTTCAGTGACATTTAACAAAACCCAGGTTTTTTGAAGAAATTTTCAGCATAAATAAGGTATCCTAACTACACTTTTATACACAGATACACCACTCTTGTTCGGAACTATTTTTGATACAATTCAAAGAAGACACCCCTGAAGAAGGAATTTCCTGATTTTCCAAATAAATTGCTAATGCATTTTCTAATTACTTTCTTAACAGATTTGAAAATCTTAGAGATCTGCACTCCCTTACAAATAATTTCGATTTTATTTCCCCTGCCAGTAAAAGAATTCTATTTTAGTTTCGTATCAGATCTAGAAAAATCATTCTGAAAATACTCGGAACGAAAGGTTTGAAAGGTTTGAAATTTATGACTTTCAGATAGTTTTTCAATGATAATTCTAAACTTAAATTGTTCAAATTCCAGACAAACCTGACACAAGATTTTTCATTTTATTCTGACTTACTACACCTAGGGAAAATTCATTCATGATTCTCAAAATAACCTGATCTGTTTTGTTTACATCTTTCTAACATTTACAAAATCTTTGATTCATCTTTTATCTTCAAAGATTTGAAAATCAGCATGAAAAAAAAAATATCAATCATTTATAGCGTTGCAGACACCTAACAGATAATTTCAACTTCTTTGAAAATCTAGAGCTTGTATTTTGTAAAATACATCTAATAACATAAATCTAATTTATCAATTTTTAATTTTTTTTGGTGACACACTTTTCCAAAACATTTTCTGTTTTTATATTTTAATTCCAATATAGTGGAGCTTGTAATTATTCTATACTGCTGATGTTTGTTAGATAGGAAAAACTGCAAACTAAGCCAATCAAAGAATCTGATGCGATTGTTCATCAATTTGACAAAATGTTCAGCAGCATAAAACACTAAAATGATGCAACAGACATCAAATGTTAGTGTATTCTACCTTTAATTTTCAAAACTTGACATTTGATTGCAGGAAAATATTTATGTCTATCTGAAAATGTATCTTTGTAAGGAGCTCATCCAATATTTACTGCAATATATTGCAGAATTTCTACACTTGAGCCGCGCCATGAGAAAACCAACATAGTGGCTTTGCGACCAGCATGGATCCAGACCAGCTTGCGCATCCGCGCAGTCTGGTCAGGATCCATGCTGTTCGCTAATGGTTTCTCTAATTGCAATAGGCTTTGAAAGCGAACTGCATGGATCCTGACCAGACTGCGCAGATGTGCAGGCTGGTCTGGATCCATGCTAGTCGAAAAACCACTATGTTGGTTTTCTCATGGTGCAGCACACTTACAGATTTGTGGTATTATTTCAGTGGAAAGCACATGTGTTACACAGACGATTTTCATCTTACAAACTTATACTGATGGGTATTTTTGTGTGTTTTGCTGGCAGTCTTAAATTTTCTTTAGAAATAATATCCCTGGAATTATAGCATCAAAAGCCATTTGATTATCTGACATTCTATCCTACCCTTCCCACTCGGGAGCTTTATAGGAATTAAATGATACCTCACTAAATAGACAGTCTCGTCACTGACTTAGAATATGCCATAATTTATCTATGGTAATCAAAATATTGTTTCCAAGGTAATCAAGTTAAGGATAGAAACCAATCTTAGAATACTACCATGCAATTGGCCAATTACAAGACTAGACCTCAGAAATAGCCTATCAAATACTGGGTCAAAGGTTATAAAACGAGTTTGAAGACCAGTCTCTATGCATCTGATTGGTCCATTCTGAACTTAAATTTGAAATTGACCAATGGCTGGGTAGCTTTCTGCGTCTGGACTCCAAAATCAGTTTAATAACCTTTGACCGACTTTTTGAGACTCATCTCCAGAATCAGTTTCACTGTTTTCAGGCATGGAAACCAATCCCAGAATGCAGCCTTGCTATTGGTCAATTTGAAGAGCAATCAGATGCTTGTCTTATAACTCTGGTCTTACATAAAGGGACTTTTCCCCTTATAAAACAGTGATAAGTCAGTTTTCCCCTTATAAAACAGTGATAAGTCAGTTTTCCCCTTATAAAACAGTGACAGTCAGTCTTACAAAAAGGGACTTTTCCCCTTAAAAAACAGTGACAGTACAAAAGAACAATTAGTTGCTATTTCCAGGTAAAGGAAAAGATCACTTCAGCTGAAGTACTAATTCATGTATCTAAAAATGAACATGTCCCAATAATTTCAATACCCAGGAAATATGGACCTCAAAAATTCTAACCATTAAATATATAAACTTATTTCAATATGTCTTGTTTTTTTTTTTATTACATTGATTTCCTTATGATTTCAAGTTCAGCAATGAAAGTTATTTTTTAGATAACTAAGATGTACTACTGGTAGGATATTTTTAATGGCAAACAATTCTAATTATTTCACCGCAAACATTATGAGCATTGTTCAGGAATCAATTAAATGCATGACTCAATGCAGCAATTATAAACAGCATGTGTTTAATAATACTTTATGCTTATTGTATTTCATTTACCAATGAACAGTGTATCTAATTTGAGAACTACATAACAATAATTTGTTGTATATTTATATATTTAAATCCCAAACATGTGCCTTATCACTAGTTAAAGAACTTTTTTTAAAATGAAGTTAGTTTCTGCTTTGTATAATTTGCAATGATTGACTAAAAATAGGACAACTGGTCTTAGAGTCAGTGTTTTTTTGTTCATCTATAGGTATTATGATGGTGGTCATATTTTGAAATAGAAAAACCTTGTAATATTGCAAATTTTATTGTTTTTGTTGTATAGCAATTTTCCATATTTAAATGGTGGAGGATGCCCCAAGGTGCCCATGTGTGTTTCATTTCAGGTATGGCCTTACAGCTGTGAAGAATTATCTACCTTATGTTAGTCAGCCGGATGGCTTCCACACATGACATCCCCAAGCAGGGCCAATACCCATAGCGTTAAGGGGTCAAGCGATTCCTAGTCAGCTGCCCCTAACTTGGCCATGGTGACCTAAACATGCTTGTTAATTTCTTTTTTTCATATTGTTGTAATAAGCTTAGTAGGGTATGTCTGACTAATTATTACATCTGATTTATTAAATACTCTTCAAAAAAACTCTTTATTAGCCCTTTTCTTTGAACTACTTAACACTTCAGCAGAAAACAGAAAGTACTCACTGTAAAAATCATATAAAAGTAATGTGTACAAAATGTTTCACCATTATGAGCAATGCTAACCCTCTGATTCTCAAACGGCAGATATAAAATTGACATAAAGTTGATTTTTTCATGTAATAATTTCTGCAAAAACACAATTAACCCAGATTTTTATGTTCCCTAACAAAGTCCTGGTGAATTCTTTTTTGGAGGAGGAGGATCAGGTTTTACTGTAGCATATTTAGAAAGATATAGACACTTTTATGATAAAATGAACCATTAAATGGAGAGACTACCAGTTTTTAAATAATAAAAACTAAAACTGTTACAGGAGTGACAAATAATACCCCCGCAATACGGCCTTGTCACAGAAGTATGGCAACCATATTTAAACCTGTCAACCCTTCCATGAGTTCGGAAACCATGAGTTTGGCAAATTTTAAGTTGGAAAGGGGCCATAACTACGTCAAAATGTAATTGTTTGTAGCCAAAGTAGAACTACACCTCTATTTTATGATGTTACACCTGTACCAAAATTTATTTAAATCTGTCAAGCCTTTCATGAGTTATTGTCTGGAAACCATGAAAACCAACGGACCGTCAGACTGACTGACCGACAAGCTCACTCCTATATACCCCCAAAACTTGGTGGGTATAACAATGTGTCATTCCTAAGTTTGTACTTTTACCCTAACATCCATCAAAAGGTGTCTTCAACTTTTTGTTTTCTCTTCAGAATATCATATGAACAACTCTTTCAGTACAGACTTTTTCCTGATTTCTAACACTCTTTTAACAAAATTCAGCCTTTTTTTTAATCAACCTGCCTTAAGGGATAGATACATTTCTATCCTCTCATATAAAAGCTTTGTAAAAAATATCTGTTATGCAAGTTTTGTCATTTCATGACTGTTAATACTCTGCAAGGCTTAACAAATCTTTGCTGTTTCACATTAATACAAGGCAGTCTGAAAGACAGCTATTTCCCCTGCCGCTGTTATGGATAGTGAAAGGGTTGATGGTATTGAGTGGAACCATTGACTTTGAATATATTTTAGTCCATGTATGAGGAAATCAATGAATTTGAAAATACTTCAAGGGGTTTAGGAGATACAGAGCAGACACAAAATGGAAGGCTCAAACCTGTGACCTCGAGCTGTGACCTTGACCTTGAGCCAACATGGCTGACTCATGAGTTCTGCACATCGTCTTGATGAGGTGATCATTTGACCCAAGTTTCATAAAAATCCTTGAAGGGGTTTAATAGATACAGAGAGGACACAAAATGTTACGGACAGACGGATGGAGATCATTCCTACTCCCACTCGTGGCGGGGGATTAATAACATCTGAGGGTCTTGTATAATTTTATTCTATTAATTTTGCTAGATACATGGTTCCATTTAGAATTACTTAACTGCCTTAAACATTTTTTTATAATACACAACTTGCAACAGTTTTTGCTACTTTGTGCTGTCAGTTACAGATTTAGATGTCTTCTTCAAACATTTGCGCACTTATTAATGGTATATTCAATGCTTTATATAACTTCCGATGTAAATATAAAACCTAACAGTCAGCTTCTTCCTTATACTTCTTTATACAGTTCCCTCTCAAGACATTTTCTCGCACCCCACTCCCCCACACACATGATAGTGTCTTCAACTGGGTTTAAGTCTAGGACTTCTGGTTTGCACTCTTAGTGGCTTACTCACTAACCCACACCTCTTCTTTTATTAACTCCCATACCATCAACAATAATTAAATGATTACATAGACAGGTATGAAAGGCAGGGGCAAAGAGCTACCACATATCACAGTACAGCCATCTTCTAAAACATCTGGCTCCTATAACCTATAGGAACAATAATCCATTAACCTAGATCTTAACATTTCATGAAAACAATGAGTAAAGATTATAAAGAAATGATCACAGAAGATGATGGTAGTAAGGTAATTTGTACTACAGGAGTGTTTGATTAAGATTAGAATTCTGTTTGTTTAGATACCTCACGGCAATGGCCTTTAAATTGGCTGGTGTTAACAGTAGAATAATTTCTTGGAGCTTAAGTGGAACTAAATGTAATTCATGTCATTTTAAATCATGTAACTGGCATATATCTAGTAATATCTCAAACATTTCTGATTAGGAATCTTATTCTGAAGATAAAATAGTTGATGTAAAATCTTTTATTTTGTGGGTATGGAATTTTCTTGTTTTGTCAAAAATGGCTACTCTGTTGGAACATGAATTTGTAGAGATTCATTTAACCTTCACCCTACTAAATTTCTAAAATGAACTGGTCTATCATTCAATTTGGGCAATACCATTTATTATTCAAAAGGGTGTTCATTGAAAATTTACAGACTTGAATAGCGAATAGTGCAGATCATGAGCATGGATGTGCAGGCTAATCTTGGTCTGCATTGGTCACAAAGGCAGAATCACTTGCTGCCAGCAGACTAGAGGTTAAGTTCCTGGGCTGACCCAACCAGAAAATCCACAAAAAATAGCCCCCCATGCACTGTAATGAATTCTGTATTGCAAACGTATTGTGCTCCAAATTAAGGGTTTTTCTTGACTTCATGAAGTAAACATTCATGAGCATGTTTAATCTGCACCACTGTGGATATTTGCCCATTTAAAAGTGAATCTGCATTGCTAGAGGATAGATTTCTTATTCAAGAGTATGTTTAATCTGCACTGCTTATAAGAATATATTTATCATGCACGAGTATGCTAAATCTGCACTGTGTATGAGGTTCTCAATCAGCACTGCTTATGAGGACATGACATACGTCTCAATCTGTATTGTTTATGAGGATATCATGTCTCAATCTGTATTGCTTATGAGGATGTATGTCTCAATATGAATTGCTTATGAGGAAATAATAGTTGTATTATGTCTCAATCTGTATTGCTTATGAGGATATATGTCTCAATCTGTATTGCTTATGAGGATATCATGTCTCAATCTGTATTGCTTATGAGGATGTATGTCTCAATATGAATTGCTTATGAGGAAATAATAGTTGTATTATGTCTCAATCTGTATTGCTTATGAAAATATATGTCTCAATCTGTATTGCTTATGAGGAAATAATGTCTCAATCAGTATTGCTTATGAGGATATATGTCTCAATCTGTATTGCTTATGAGGAAATAATGTCTCAATCTGTATTGCTTATGAGGATGTATGTCTCAACATGTATTGTTTATGAGGAAATAATGTCTCAATCTGTATTGCTTATGAGGATATAATGTCTCAATCTGTATTGCTTATGAGGATATAATGTCTCAATCTGTATTGCTTATGAGGATATAATGTCTCAACATGTATTGCTTATGAGGATATAATGTCTCAATCTGTATTGCTTATGAGGATGTATGTCTCAAGATGCATTGCTTATGAGGAAATAATGTCTCAATCTGTATTGCTTTTGAGGATATAATAATCGTATTATGTCTCAATATGTATTGCTTATGAGGAAATAATGTCTCAATCTGTATTGCTAATGAGAATATATGTCTCAATCTGTACTGCTTATGAGGATATATTTCTCAATTGGCACAAATTATGAGGAAATATTTCTCATTTAAAGGTGAAGCTGTATTGCTTGTGAACATATTTCTCATTCATATCATGTTTTCTATATCTGGACTGCTTGTGAGGACACACTTCTAATTTATGAGTAAGTTAAATCTGCAATACTTATGAGAATATATTTGTCACTTAAAAACTTTCTGCTATATTTGTAAAAATATATTTCTAATTGTACCTTTGTTTTATTGGATGTATTTACTATTTATGAATTATCTGGCCTTGATGAAATTCATAAGGGTACCTTCACTGTTTACTGGTCGATTTACAAGGAAATGACCGGCTTTCAGGAAGTACTTACGAGGATATATTCCTTGGTCCACTAATTCATTGAGGGATCTCCTCATCATCAACTTTCTCTTCAATGCTGAAATCATAACACAATTTAGTTTCAGCTTTACATTCAAACTAACTATAATTCCCCGGCTCATATTCTGTATGTGTAGATTTTAAGTCACACTACCTTTTTGTAGGTGATATGGAGAACTTTTTTCTCCAATCAAGCTTTTTTTCAGCCATAGGCAGGCAACTGGGCAGAACCACTACCTTTTTACAAGCCAGATGCATACGAATAGTTCTGCTCTATCTGCAAAGCCCGAACCTACAGTGTAGGTCTCAACTTAAAAGCAGTTAAAGTTTAGGTACATTTAAAATTCATTCATTTTCCTTGAACTTCTTTTAAATTTATCTGCTTTGACATCAGTTTATTTGGCTCTCTCCAGTATCCCACGTTCTAAACTGATTTTTTTTCAGCAGATATTCTAAATATTTAGTAAATCTTCCAAGCTTTGGCTTATCCTAATGCAAACTAGCTAAACTAACCTAATCTTGAAATATTCCTGACAGTATAAAAACAATGATATCAGAAATACAGGCAATCTGAAAGTGTGAAAACAGCAGCACTAAGGATTACCAGTACATGATCCTCTTCTAAAATTTTGATATTCCAGCCTTTTCTGTGCATGACATTTTGTCAATACCAAATAATATGATAAAACAAATTTTGTTTTTGGTACAGTGCTTTAGCAACTGTATATTTTTAGAATATCTATGTGATATTACAAGTTTCTTCTATACTAACATTCTTTGTTCTTGTCCAGGGTACCCATTATTGATGCTTCGTCTGTAAACTGTTGAGGGCTCATAGGAGATGCTGGTTCCTGTTTCACTTCTGGTACCGACACGGGAGGCTGCTGAGGTGAAGTGGCTTCGGCTGTTCCGGAAGCGGAGTTGTCCTCCCCCGATGCTGCTGCTGCTTTTGCTCTCTCTGCTGCCTGCTGGTCCATCTGACAGTCCTTACAATAGAACTTGTGAATGTACTGGATAGCTTCCTGCTCTAACCTCGAGCCAGGATAGAGTGGTGTCCATGGGGGACTTGTACTAGTATCTATAAAAAGAAACAAAACATTATTTACTTTTGCTTATGTAATACTGGATGACATATACTCCTCCTTTCAGTCAGGATACACTGATCCCAATGGGAGACAAGTGCTTGTACCTGTGAAATATAGAAATTTCCTCATTTTGAATTTACTTACATGCAAATAATGTATTTGATTAAATTACTTACCAATGTGAATAGATCCTTTTTAACAATATTTTCTTCAAATGTTTAATATTTTTAATCCATATCTATTGCCTCTTTCTGAAAAATTTCACTACAAAGAAACCTGCGGTTTCTAAACCCCTAGCTCAATCACCAAAAAAGTTTTTTTCAATACCGTGGTAACTTCAGGGCAATCACCTTAAAACTTAATGAAGGTTGATGCAATAAAATTTTGAATTCAGTTAATCAATCATGTACAAACAGTCTGTTTACAAAAATATCTATAATGACTCGACTTTTAACACACATGACTTGCTTAATGTCAACAACAAAAAGGTGACCCTGAACCGGATTATTTAAAACTATGGGAAAAGTGTACAGGGTGCAGAAATGGAGTCTGTACTGCAATTTGTACACTTTTCCCTTCTGGAAGTTGCCAAATATATATATTACCAGTATACACTTGTTACGCCTATGTTGGTGCAAGGGTGTATTCCAAAAGATTTTTCTGGTTATCAATGAAGGCATGGCCGTTAAATTAACTGCTTATTATATTTCTAAATGTAACTTCTGGTTATTGAAACATCAACTGGCATGCCGATAACCTCATATTGCACATCATTCTGGTTATTGCCTTGAGTTAAGGATTCCATACTGTGAATTTAATACTAATTATAGTACAGTATACAATAATGTTACATTTATTGTAATAAATATATTTCAAGTACACAGAAACTGTTAACCAGTATCATCCAGAGCAAATTTTATTTTTGGCATGGCACCCTAGGACTCTCAGTATTCAACAGAATTTCAGGTGTAACACAATGTTATAAACAGCTGATTGGGCTTTTTCTGTTGAGATCAAAGCCAGGCAAGGTTTATCAACAGCGAGCACACAGGACAATGACTCTCTCCAGTAACACATTTATATGATTTACCAGGTACTAAACCAGTAATGGGCTGTGACAGGGAATGCATTCTGCTATATAAAAGTGTAGCAATTCTGGTGGCCACTTACACCTTACACAAAAAATATGTTTAGTACATCTGCACCAGTTGAAAGCAACCAATTTACAGACAAATTTCATCAAGTCAAAAACATCCCGAAGGAACATTATGTAAGCCAAGTAATGTATTAGCTATATGAAAGCATCCATCAAAAACTTAGCCTGAGGAAATACAAGCACCCAAATCCTATTCATGCTAAATACAATAGATCCAACTGGATCCCTTAATAGTAAACAGCTCCAAAGAGTACTATATTTCATGACGAAAGAAGTAATTCCCAGTTGTTTGTCTTGCCAGCACTGTCACCCTATACCCATATTGGTAAGTAGTCTAAACACATTATGGAAACTCTACTTACATAACCGTCTAGCTTTAAATGTCAAAGAAATGCATTAAAGTAAGTAAAAACCTCCTAGATGACTACGTATATACAATTTATGACACTTAAGTTAATGCAAGAAGGATAAACACAAAATTGCTAGAAATGTAGTCACCGTCAATGAACTTTAGAAAGCATTAACTTTTTTTTCTGTGACGGAACATTAAAGATGAACAGAGGAAAACAAGAAAGAAAAGTTGGCCCTAAATTGCTCACATTCTCAAGCTGACCTCATGTGCAATGGAGCAGATCTGTTTGGTAATGCTACAAGCCAAGTTTGGTGAAGTAGACTTTTCTATATCTAGCTCTAGAAATCCCTGTGTACATGTAACGGAACAACATACCAAGCGGTTCATGAGAAGTAGCTGCATACATTAGTCACCAACTAATGTTTTCACTGTATGACAAGAAAAAGGTAAAATCAAACTTTCATTTTATTCCATAAACTTGATCCCTGACAAAAATCATAGCTGCAAATTTATCTAAAACTCCAGTAATTAACATTAAAGTGAGAGAGAAAAAAGAACACCTCCAACTCATCTTCAGGAGCCAAAAATAAGTAACCCAGTTATATGTAACCAGTGAGCCATCTAAATTTTTTTTCTACAGAGATTACCAAAGAAAATAATGTAGAAAAACAGCTGGATTGTATGTTAAGATTAGCTTTTTCTTCACATCTAGACTGAGGAATGATGAGACAATCATGAATAACATGTTTACAGATTAACAAAAGGTTATCATAGCCAGAATTCCACAAGAGAACAATCTATATAAACACTGAGTACATCTTAAATAGAACTATGACTTTCTGCAATCAATCCATCAAAATTCCATACAACACCTACAAGACAACTGAATTGTAAATCTGGAATTCTGGCAATATTTCACCTGTACAGTGATACATAGTAAGTTATTGAATGTGTATTAATTTAAACAAGTGACCGAATATTGCAGCGGCAATACAGAAGTACCCTACCGGTGAATTTTTTTTTTACTTGACCTTCAATAGTGACCTTGACCACAGGTCATCTGTGCTACACTTAGTCTAATCATGGGGAACATTTCTGTGTAGTACTAAAAAATCTTTCAATGAAATTAAAAGAAATGGAGCAAAAACAAATTTTTACTTGACCTTGAATAGCGACCTTGACCTTTAACCGACAAGCATAGATCATGCGTTGACAAATGTTTTCATCATGGGGAACGGTTGTAGCACTAAGATAATCCATCAATGCATATAAAAGTTATGGAGTAGAAACAATTTTCACTTAACCTTCAATAGTGACATTGACATTTGACCTACAAGCATAAGCCATGTATGTGCATATTTCCTTCTACTGTAAGGATCTTTATTTCGCGAATTTGTCCCGATTTTTGGCATTTTATTATTTCGCGAAATCTTAAATTCGCGATGTTAAAATCGTAATTTTAAATTCACGAATGAGAATCCGGAAGAAAACCGGAAGTACGACTGCATTCGGTTACTTTCTGCAATTATGGTACCTGTATGACGTCACTGTTAAAAGTTTATTCTCCGGTCCGCTAGTGCGTGTTACGCTCTTTATTGATAACAGATTAATGCCTTTAATATCTGATATGTGCTCACTGTTGTATAGTTGTCAATAAATTATTCCTTTCTTTTGTTATTACGTAGCTTTAACATCCGTAACATTTACAAATGTTAGAAGTATCAGACTGGGTTTGAAACCGGCTATAATCGCAATATAATTACGTGCCGGTGAGCTCATGGATGATGGAAGAAAAATGTTCAAAACAGGTAAAATAAATAAGTTTAAACTAAAAAATATCATGGCTCGACTGGGACTCCATATTTACAATGAACGCTTGACCTTTGAACATTTATTATGCACCCAATCATTGCAAACTTTTCACAGTTTCTTTCAGTTTTGATAAAAGTGTAAACCATTGTAAAATTGGTAAACAATGGTACATTTTGTATAATAATTATCTTCGTCTTTTGAAAAGGGAAACTGTTTCGTTAGGCGTGAAAAATAATTGCGTGTATGTATGCCAATTTCAAGTTGTACATGAAAGCGTGTTTTGAGGAGTTTTATGCTAACGAAATCGCCGTCCAATTAAAGGATAGTAACACTGACTCTGTAAATGTTGATTTGCGCTTGTCCACTGTGAAACCACTGCATGCTAAATGGCTTGTTAAAACCATGCAGAAAATCGAGAATGACACATATGGTACAGCGTGGCTGGATTCAGGTTGGAATTCACGTCACAGCTTAATTTAGAATTACTAGTACTTAGTACATGTACTATAGTATTGTAATGAAAGATAACTTTGTTTGAGCGGTCATGTACAGTAACACCGTTAGTTTCTTCCCTTGTGCTGATCGATATGTCATGAATTTGATAAATGTTTACTATTAAATAATAAAGATTATACTTTGCTGTATACATGTATATAATATAGTCATTTAACCGTACTTGTTGAACCATGGTGGAATCACGTAAAATCACAATAACTGAATTTCGTAAGTGCGAACATTTATTGTTCAGACACTATTTCGGACATCAGCGAATTTCGGATAAACACGAACAGGTAAAGCTATTTTTCGCGGTCACTTTGAATTCGCGAGTACTTAACCTCGCGAATATTAGGGAAAATTAAATTCTCACAAATAAAAGGTGTTTTACAATATTCTCATACCAAGTTTTAACCTAGCTTGAATACTTTTTGAGTTATTGCAGGATCCAAATTTGTGGACGGACAGACGGATGAACGGACGGGGACTAAAAAGATGAATTTCCAACAACAACTGTGCCTGTCAGAGATAATGGTAATAAAGAGTACTAAATTCCTGCTGAGAAATATGCTTTACATGTAAAACTTTCAAAAAGGGGCATGATTTAACAATAAAATAAAAGCTAGAGTTAAATAACTTGCCTTGTGAGGTCACCTTGTGATGCCAAACAAATGTGTGAAGTTTTTTAGGAACAGTCTCACATGTAAAAAGTTTCGTGATGTCAAAGCCAGTGAAAGGGTGACAACAAAATGCTCTACTTTAATGAATTTTTTTCAAATAGTCGAGCTAAAAATTTTTTCAATCCTTTAAGTAACACAAAAAAAAAGTTTTTACAAAATCAGCATTTCTATTAATTAATAATCCACAACAATTAAACTACTAAACTAAGAAATCAAAACTATTTTCATAAATTCTCTCAGGTACCTTGGTGACACTATTAACCTCATTCATCTGCTCTCTGATCTCTAATCTATATCTGGTTTTCTTTGGAAGAACAATACAAATGTTGTCCTACTAACTGATTTATACACAGATTTTATCCAATGAATGACGACTATGACATAATTCCCACAATTTCTCAGAAACTTATTTCTCAGGCAAATGTCAGCCATACAAGTAATTATTTCCAATTTGGAAAATAAAATATCAATGTGAATACAAGAGAAAGCAACTGCTTGCAAGGAACTGGTAAAGAAAGCAACTTTTGGGAAAACCAAAATACAAGTGCAGTCGAAATAAAATGGACAAGTCTGGTAATATGTTTGCAAATACCCTTGACACTGATACTGCAACTAAGCAAGAGCTATAATTGGTGGTTAAAATTTCAGAAACATTAGACAGCTTTGGATATGTACACTGCAGGACCTTCCAGCAACGGGAGTATAAAACTCAAATTTTAGTTTTACTTTTAGAGACAAGACAACTCAAGATTCAAACTCAGGTGGGCCATTAACACAGTGGAAAGGGGATATGCATTCTGAAATGAATGAACATAATAGCAGTTTGCAGTTGAGAGTTAAAAAATATCAGCGTGTTCTGGAGAAAGCACATCAAAGACCTAGTCTGTAGATACATAATTGAGAACCTCTCGCATGAAACTGTTGTAATTGCATACAAACAGAAAAGCAGACACAACAGTTTTTCAACCAAGCCAAAATATCTGCATTTTTCATTACAAATGACATACTACCCTTTTTTCTTTTCTTATTCTTTTCTATTACTCTCATTTTTTTCCAAAAATAGGTCTAAGAATAAAATTTCATGCCAGTGTTGTCATTCGCAAAATCAGTCATTTCAATGCCTATTAATGTCTAAAGCATGGACAAGGCATTTAAAAACAACATAATTTGTACAGCATAAACAAACAGGTAGATCTACCTGTAATTAATTACCAAAGTAAAACATGAGGGCCATGAAGGCCCTGTATCACTCACCTGACCTACTGACCTAAAGATCATCAAGATTAACATTCTGACCAAGTTTCATTAAGATATGGTCATAAATGTGGCCTCTAGTGTTAAATAGCTTTTTCTTTGATTTGTCCCAGTGACCTAGTTTTTGACCCTACATGACCCAGATTCGAACTTGACCTAAAGATCATCAAGATTAACATTCTGACTAAGTTTCATGAAGATACAGTCTTAAATGTGGCATCTAGAGTCTTAACAAGCTTTTCCTTTGATATGACCCAGTGACCTTGTTTTTGACCCCACCTGACCCAGATTTGAATTTGACCTATAGATAATCAAGATTAAAATACAGACCAAGTTTCATTAAGATATGGTCATAAATGTGGCCTCTATAGTGTAAACTAGCTCTTCCTTTGATTTGACCTGGTTACCTAGTTTTTGATCCTACATGACCCAGATTCAAACTGGACCTTGAGATCATTAAGATTAACATTCTGAACAAGTTTCATGAAGATACAGTCTTAAATGTGGCCTCTAGAGTGTTAACAAGCTTTTCATTTTATTTGACCTAGTGACCAAGTTTTTGACCCCACCTGACCCAGATTTGAACTTGACCTATAAAATCATCAAGATAAACATTCTGACCAAGTTTCATGAAGATTCAGTCATAAATGTGGCCACTACTGTGTTAACAAGCTTTTCCTTTGATTTGACCTGGTGACCTAGGTTTTGTTTCCGGTTGACCCAATATCAAACTCGTCCAAGATTTTATTGAGGGTAACATTCTAACCAAGTTTCATTAAGATCGGGCCCAAACTGTGACCTCTAGAGTGTTAACAAGCTTTTCCTTTGATTTGACCTAGTGACCTAGTTTTTAACCCCAAATGACCCAATATTGAACTCATCCAAGATTTTATTGAGGTAACATCCTGACCAAGTTTCATTAAGTTTGGGCCAAAATTGTGACTTCTAGAGTGTTAACAGTCAAATTGTTGACGATGGACAACTAACGGACGACAGACACAGGGCGATCATAAAAGCTCACCTTTGAGCACTTTGTGCTGAGGCTAGCTAAAATACAACAACAAAAAAAAACAACATTTTTTGTACCAGCAGTGGATTTTTTTTTTACCTGTTTAGCATACATGACATAAAAAAATAAAAAAGAAAACTTTTGCAGTAAATACCTATATACTGTGAACAATAATCAATCAAAAAATGTTTCTGCTCTATTTAGAATAATCCACAATTCTGATGGTGCCAAAGTACTGTATAGCAATATATTTTAAGCAAGGTAAGACTGCAGTTTCTTGCAGAAAGTCAGACACTGACAATATTGCAACGCCTGTTCTTTTCATTACAACATTCCAGTAATCAGACCATACTGAAGAAACTATGTGATAACATAGACAACAACTTGTCAAAATGATAGGAAAAATTCTATATATAACACTCATAACATTTTATTAAACCCATAATGTAAGATACAATAGAAATAAAGTGCAATATCATCGAATACATTAAATTTTCATATTTCTTTTTAATTTATATTATCTTTATTTTCTATTTCTTTATCATCTTCCTGCTGATATGTAACATCTTTCTGCATTTTAAAATAAATTTAATTCTTGAAAAGTTAAAGATCATGAAAGTGACTATCTATAAAATCTGTGAGCTTTTTTTTTATTCTATATTTATTTTTTAACTCGAATCTTTCCATTAATGAGGTAGTAAGTCTGCATAAGAAAAAAGTTTATAGACCACATACAATCTCCCCTTCTGATTAGTTGCTTTTGGAGGTGATGTTAAAATTGACCAATGGCAAGGTTGCACTGTCAAGACAAATCTTATTACAATCACTACTTCAAACATGTGTTAAGGTGTTTGCCTCTAGACTGTTATAATATTCAACTAAGACCTTCACTTAAAGCATCTTTGCAATGATGACTGGCATCTCTAGTATTCAACAGGTATCATAGCAGACTTGTGTGTTTTTGTGTACTTCAGCAATACAAATTGTGACTTACTTTTTATCGCTCAAAAGGTCAGGACTTCTCCATCTTTCCTCTGATGTTTTCTTTATTTACATGCAGAGGTGTCAAAGATGATCAAAAACAAGCAAATGGAAAGACCTAACTTTCAAAAAAAATTCAATTAAGTCTTATCTGCAATAAAGTCATTGTTTGTACATCCAGTAAGCAAGTTCTGCAATAAATAGACCTCAAGTCAGTACTCAGGTGCACTGAAAATGAATAACATACAAAACAGACAATTTTTTCCTGTTATAAGCTGTGCTAAGACTAGAAATGAAACATCCAAAAGTGAATTTTTTGTTGAAAATCTTGCATATCACTAAAGCTATGCCCATGAAATATAATTCCTATACATCTGAACATAATCTTCGTTTCTACTATAAAACAAATTACACCAATTTCTTTCACTCACTCACTTTTATCAGATTACCTCCCTTTATTAGATCTGTTTTTTGTAACATTCTAAAATACCTTAAAATGCTTTTTTGTGTAATGTCAAAATTATGACACGAAAAATGTTCATTTTAAATATACTTTAATTTTATATTTAATTGGATGGCCATATATTCAAGCCATTTTAAATACATGCATATAAGATTAAGTACCAAGGGACTTTTTATGTTTCATGATGATTATGAAGGTGAGGTGTAATGAGCAAAGAGCTAGATGACAGGTATTGCAATTAAGAACATCTCTGGGATTCAAGTTTCACCTAAAGTGCTCAATACCTGTTCTTTTATGAGTCTTTCTTGCCAACAAAAACTATAATTATACTCAAGCATTATAAAGCATCTTGAAAAGACTGCTTCATCAGCAATTATCATTACAATCTCTATTCAGGTCATTGTTTTACAAGACAATCCCATTAGTATCAACTATTAACTTTTGTATTACCTCCCTTTAATAACTGTTGCTATCTGGAGGCACATAATAATCATCATTTAGTTTTACAAAAACATGGAGACAATGCTCACTTCAACAAGACGGCTAAAATATTCTACAACAGAAACGGTTGCATTATTTCAACATACTGGTAAGTAACAGTTAAATTATCATTATTCGCTACTGACTAATTTTTCATGTTTCGTTATTCTTCCTGCGAAATTCTGACAAAAAAAGGAACAAATGATGTTACTTTCCATGTTCATGCCTTTATAATGCAATGACTTTCATATTAAAAATATTCTCAAAAATATACAAAAAAATTGATCAGTAACTGAATTATAAATTACATAATAATTACACATAATATCAGTGGAAGCAGATTATAAACAGCTGAGTATGCACATCCCGATGATCACAGTTATAACTTATAATATTCTCATCTTTCCTAATAACCAAATGTCAGGTAATAATAATATACTCTTCATTGATTAATGATCTTTCCAGGTTTTCAAAAAAAGTTTATGTGCAAAAAGTTCAGGAGAAATGGCACACATATCATCTTATGTGCAATGACTGCTTACGTATTTTGTTGAGTTCAATATGTTTTCTTTTTCTTTGGAGAATTTATGGTTGCTAGTTGACATTTTCAATAAATATATGGTTTGCAGATCTACTGATTTAGGAGTATATTTTAGATTTATGTGAAGATGTCACTGAACAAGGAAGTGTTTAAAGATGTTCATCAGATTCTGTTCAGTGCAAGTAGCAACTACTATGTAAAATGAAGTTTAGTGAAAGATCAATAAAATTCGTTTTCATCACAAATACAATACATTAGAACAGAGGAAAAGTTTTCCATAATCTGTCAAATATAGAAATCTCCAATCCTAGTACAGACATCAAAGATTATTATCGGAGTGCAAAATGCAAAACTGCAAAGCATCCCATAAAATACATTAGACAACAAGGCACCAATATATCCATAAAATCATCTACAGAATTCTTCCTCTTCAGACATCTTCAATCATATTAGTAGTTAGATTCAATTCCTAAAATACAAGGACAGATGACAGGGAAATTTTGAACAATTTTCAGTTCTCCTTATTAGAACAGATCCATTATATTCTTGGTTGGTCCGATATCCTACTAAAATTTTCAAAATCACTTAGATGGATATTAGTGTCTAAGCATCTACCTACACAGAATAAAGAAGCATTGCCACCACTGAGCAAATAGACAAACTGACACCATTTTTGTCTGGCACACATGTTTCCTATAATTATAAACACCAAGTGCATAATGCAAGCATGAATGTAGGTATGCCTGCAGACAACCTTAATCAATATCTGGTTATACTAAAAATCTCCTTGTGTTTTTAATGAGCTGTATTCAGAATGGCAATTAAAAAACAAATACTTTTGCAAACTTAATCTACATAATATAATTCCAGAGATGCCAACTGCATCATTAATGAATACTGAACACTGGGTTTTAGGTTTAATTAACTATATAATAATTGCATGCTTAAGTTTAATTGTCTGCAGAACTTTGATTCCACATGTTTTAAAGTTTTCTTTCAGATCTAGCTGAACTGATTATCATATTATCTAAGTTCGATGACTGTTTAATTACTTGCATTTAGTTGTATGAAACCAGCAAATATCTTTTAATAATATAGTCTTTTTCCATGTGCCAATGATTGCTAAATGATGCAGAAAAACATCTTAAAGTCTGTGTGTGTCATCTGAAATGCCAGATGTAAAGATTCCTAACAAGTGTTGGCTACAGTGGCAATGCACCCAGGAACAGTTGAAAGAAGTTCAGCTACAGTTAGATCCACCCTTTCCATTACAGAGTTTTTACTTGATTACTGATTACCATATTTTGGTGTGTATTGGTCGCAGTAATGTATAGTACACACCTGCTCTGGAAACGGTCAGAAAATTTAAGTTCCAGCATATAAGTCACTGTTATATTTCGAATTTTTCCCAGCAATATTAAATTTACAGGCGGCAGCCATGTTGATGCTGCGGACTGAATTATTAACAGAACCTGATTGGTGGGAAGTGTACGGCGTTTTAATTTAGACCCCAAACCGTTTCGTACCAACGGTAGTATTGGTAACTGACTTTCGTCTGAAAAAAGATGTGTTTTATTCATTTCCACCGTAAATTTTGGCTTAAATTTATTTGTAGCTGGATTGTATAAAAATTTCAGGATATATTAATTTGACTTTTTTCGATTTTTTAAAGATCTTTCTACCAACCTCAAATATCTTAGAATGATATATGATTTATAACTGGAACCAGTCCATAATTTTCCAAATAATGATTTAAGGAGATCAAGTAGTGAGTTATAGGTAAAACTAGAATGCGTCTGTAGGACACAGGGTGTGCCCCCCACTGGTACATTTGTCACAAATAAGTGGCAAAAAATCAAATGTTTGCAGTCTTAATGGGGTATAGCCTCAACAAACATTTTATGAAAAGGATTCACTATTCTAGGCGCTATACTTTTTGAGCTATAAGCATCACAAACAAAAAATCCACTATTTTGGCTATTTCAAGGGCCATAACTCTGTAATAAAAGCTAGGATTCTCAAGAAGAATGCCAAGTGTGCAAGGTCACATCACGATAAAGACTCCAGCAAGGTTTCCTGAATTTACATCAAATACTTTTTGAACTAGGTATATAATTAGGTGAAAAAGTGCATTTTTTTACTATTTCAGGGGCCATAACTTTAAAAACAAAAAAGGGGTGGAGCCAGCCAAAAAATTAGAGGTGTGCAAGTTTATATCATGATAAAGACTTATGCGAGTTTTCAACCATTTATATTAGATATTTTTTGAGCTAGGTGTGTCACAAGGTGAAAATGTACATTTTTGACTATTTCAGGGGTCATAACTCTAAAAATAGGGGGCGGACCCAAATGAAAAATAGGAGTTGCACAAGTTCATATCATGATTAAGACTCATGCAAGGTTTCATGAATCTATATCAAATACTTTTTAAGCTAGGCATGTCAGGAGGTGAAAATGTGCATTTTTGACTACTTCAGGGGCCATAACTCTGAAAATTGGGGGCAGACCAAAATGAAAAATAGAAGGTGCCCAAGTTCATATCATGATTAAGACTCATGCAAGGTTTCATGAATCTATATCAAATACTTTTTGAGCTAGGCGTGTCACAAGGTGAAAATGGGTATTTTTGACTATTTCAGGAGCCATAACTCTGAAAATAGAGGGCGGAGCCAGATGAAAAATAGGAGGTGCGCAAGTTCATATCATGATTAAGACTCATGCAAGGTTTCATGAATCTATATAAAATACTTTTTGAGCTAGGCATGTCACAAGGTCAAAATGTGCATTTTTGACTATTTCAGGGGCCATAACTCTGAAAATAGGGGGTGGTGCCAGACGAAAAATAGGAGGTGCGCAAGATCATATCATGATAAAGACTCATGCAAGGTTTCATCAATCTGTATCAAATACTTTTCAAGCTAGGCGCGTCACGAACTTCGGACAGACGGATGGACGGACGGACGCACAGACGGACGGACAACACCAAATCTATATGCCCCAACCACTCATGGGGGGGGCACAAAAACACACAGCAATGAAGTGTACTTTTCACAATAAAGTTAATAAAGACCTGCATGATTACATTCGATCTAGATCTAGCTACTAAAACACATCATTTAACTTAACTAATAAAACAAAAAACAAAACAAAACCGTAACAAACCTAAATGGCTAACTTTAACTCATATTTCCCTTCTTTTGAGGAAATTATGTTAAAGAAACACGGAAGATTAAAAGCTTTGATAACGTTTTGCAATTTTTACATCTGTACATTAAAAAAAACAACCCCAAAACTTTTTCTCATAAACCATTCATATCAATCTCTGATATGAATGCATTTAAATCTGTCATCTTTTCAATTTATAATGCTTGACATAAAATCATAAGATACCGTAGATTCCCATGTATAATGCGCATCTGTGTATAATGCGCACCCCCGATTTTAGCCCAAAATCCTGGGGGGAAAAAAAAGCATGAATTAACATGGTCAACCATCAAATACCATGGTGAAAACATGGTCAGTACCACAGTCAGCCATGGTTAACCATGGTGAGATAAGATTGGCCATTGTCGACCATGATCAGAAAAGACTCAGTAGTTTGACCACGGTCTACCATGGTCGACTTTTTTCAACCACGGTTGACCATGGACTACCATGGTCATGTTAGTAATTTTCACACTTGTCAAGTTTTACAATGCACCAAAGACGCCTGACTGCATTTTGGCTCCAAAGGTTTTCCTAGTTATAGAATAGTTTTCCTGCATTTATAGACAGATTCACAAAGGTAAACTTTCATAGTCTGACTATAATTTGTTGTCATCTTAGCACTTTTATGACAAATAAATGACTGACTTGCAAAAATAGATCTAGACTGCAATTGTCATGTATTTTCATGACCCTTTCAAATTCATATTTATACAGATTTTGATAGTCAATAATCACAATGGTCGACCATGGTCATAGACCTTGGTAGACCATGCTTGACTGTGGTCCACAACCATGTTTTTTTTACCATGGTCTGATACCATGTTCTATGACCGTGGTGCCAATTACCACAGCCATGGTAAACCATGGTCCCATGACCATGAACTACCATGGTAAATAATGAAATACCATGGTAATAAACCATCAATTTCGACTGATTGTCCTTGGCTTCAACTGAAAATATTCTAACAAACAATTTATGAAGCTCAGAAAGAAATGAGACCTCCAAAATGTTAACACTTGACCTGTTGATCTAGTTTTTGACCTCAAGTCAAAAATTCATTTTCGAACTCACGTAGATTTCACAGACAAAAAAATCTGGACAAACTGAAGATCAAGCAGAAACTGTGGCCCCTTGTGTGTTAACAATGTCTTCCTATGATTTGATCTAGTGACCTAGTTATTGACCGCGAATTATCCAGTTTCAAACCTGTCCTTTCATTTGAACAAATATTCTAACAAATATCAACAAAGATCAGACAGAAAATGTGGCCTACAGAATGTTAAGGAAGTTTTCCTTTGATATGACCTAGTGACACTGTTTTTGACATTAGATAAACCAGACCTATAGAAACAAAATACCAAAGTTTTTATGACTTTTAAGTAGAATTGGTTGCTTCTAGAGTGTCAACAAGGTTTCTCTTTTGTTTGAAGTTCCCCCTTTATACTAAAAAATAAAGCTAAAAATGACCACGCCCCCTGGTGGCCATGTTTTTTGATGAATGTAAAAATTTGAATAATCTTGGAAGGAACATTTCTAAGAAACTATTATGAAACTGGGCAAGCAGTTTCTGACAAGAAGATTTTCAAAGTTCCCACTAGTATAATACACACAGGTCAGGCCTTTTTTTCATCAATTTGGGAATGCCACCGACACAGGTGGAATTGGGAAAATGCTCTCAGAAACTGTCCTAATTGGGACAATTTGCAAATTACCAGAATCTACATAAATGTGTTTTTATGTGAAATATTAATGAATTGCATTTCAGTAATTGTTCAACAGCATTATAATTTCTCTAAATATACATACAAATTAGCAACAGCAAATACCTTAAAAGGTATAATCATTTGGGAATTTTAAATTCAACTTTGGGGAAAAAACAAACTTTTTTGCATTGGGATTACCTCCTTTTACCGGAGGTAGATTTATAGGGGGAAAAGCCCTGTAGGGTAAAGGGACCATGCCCTTGAGTAGGCGTGCTTTTGTCAGTGTCGTGCAAGAAACATTTCTGTCAAATTACTTAGAAGCCCAGATATTGGTTTCTGAGAATACGATTTTCCTGTTACCATGGCAACCAGTACTGCATGAAAAACATTCTTTGAATAATTTAAATGATTTTTTTTTTTTACCATCTAAGTGACATCCAGGCAATTTAGTTTCATAAAACTGATATCACAGGAGATGCCATTTGAAGAAAAGTGTGGATTGATGATACTGATGGAGTACCTACAACAGATTGCTGACCACAAAAGCTCTCAAGAGCACAAAGTGGGGTGACCTTTACACTAGAAATAAATCTTGATCAAAAAGTAGTATTAATGTACAGAACCTAAATGCAATTCTCATATTTTTCTTTTTTTTATATTTCAACAATGATTTTGTTTGTTTGTTTTCCAACAGTTCATCTAATTCAGTAACATATGACAGCTGAATCAACCTATGCAGGTCACATTGACCTAAGCAGTTATAATTCCTGGACAATTTATTCCTGTAGAACTTTTTAATTTCCCACATCTAACTGCCCAACTTCTCAACAAAAGTAGAGGTGGCACATAAGTGACTTTCTACATACTGTACACCTTGCCTGGGATTTGAACCAACATGGTAAATCTCTTCATAGGAACTGCTGTTACTCTACATACTGAGCTAAACCAAGGCTATGTCTCTTCTAAATCTCATAAAGAAAATCTGACTTTTAAGAACACACAATATCATGCTACTTTAAAAGAAATCTAATGGATATTTCATTTGTTATTTTGTCTAGCAAAAGGTTATGGATGACTTTTTAAAACCAGCGTGATAGATTGTGCTGCGGAACTGCATGGTGAATCACTGCACCTTTAAGACAAATAATGAAGACGGAATCTTACAAATTTTCAATGCCAATCAGATAAATTTTCTGTATTGTTTGGCATGGTATGTTTTCTTTTAAAAACTTACAGACAGTCTGTGTAAAATTAGGAAACTCACATGCACTCAAGAATGTTGGCATGCATCTTCTTAGAATCAGACTAAACCACTTTTTGAATAGTAAAAGAAGGAAAAAGAAGATTGAAATTTTGATGATCATTAAATGAGCAGATATAATGCATTCGTATATATTATGCTTATTAAGTTGATGATGTTATATAAAAGGGTTATTATAATAGTAGCTCGATCTGGGATGCTCTATTCGGCTAGAGTGCATTTTTGCCAGATTAGATCTAATGAGGCGCACAAGCACAGAGAGTGATCCGCCCTTGCAAAATCCACGAGAGCCGAATACAAAATCCCAGATACTGTTATAATGGCACTATACCTCCATCTTTTTGTTTGTTGTTTTGTTACTGAACGAAATGAACTTAGTGAAGTTTTTATGTGCGCTATTCTTAGAACTGTGTCAGGTCATGCATATTTTATTATAATGAAAGTAGTCCGGCAACATAAAATACAAAATGTACAATATGGACTTTTTTTACAGAATTTACATAGGTATATAATAAATTGGTATATTAACCTATGTTAAGTTTACACATATTTCTCCAATGTATAGATTATATTTTGTATATTTCACTATTTTCTGTTGAATGCACTTGAATGCAAGTTAATGAAGAATTGTGGTGAACCAATAATGTATTCAAGTCACTGGTAAACTGCAATAAACCAATATTTTAATTCAAGTTAATGATGAATTATGGTGAATCACTGTAAGCAAGTCAATGACAAATTGCAGTGAATCACTGTAAGCAAATCAATGACAAATTGAGGTGAATAACTGTAAGCAAATCTATGACAAATTGTGGTGAATAACTAAATGCAAGTCAATATTATTATCAATGACACTGTATGCAAGTCAATGACAAATTGTGGTGAATCACTGTGCAAATCAATGACAAATTGTGGCGAATCACTATTATAATTAAAGTCAATGACAAATTGTGGCGATTTAATATATATTCAAGTTAATGGCGAATTGTGGTGAATCACTGTATGCAAGTCAATGACAAATTGTGGTAAATCACTATTATAATTCAAGTGAATGACAAATTGTGGCGATTTAATATATATTCAAGTCAATGACAAATTGTGGTGAATCACTGTATGCAATTAAGTCAATGACAAATTGTGGTGAATCACTGTATTCAAGTCAATGATTTATAGTGGAGAACAACTGTATTTCAGTCAATGACAAATTGTGGTTAACAACTGTATGCAAGTCAATGATAACTTGTAGTAAGTCAATCTATTCAAGTAAATGACAAATTGTGGTGAAATTGTGGTTAACCACTGTATGCAAGTCAGCGACAATTCATGGTGAATCATAGTATGCAAGTCAATGACAAACTGTGGTGAATCACTGTGCAAATCAATGATGAATTCAGGTAAATCACTGTATACAAATCAATGACAAATTATTGTGAATCACTGTATGCAAGTAAATGACAAACTGTGGTAAATCACTGTATGCAAATCAATGATACCTTGGGGTGAACTACTCTATCCTGTCAAAGACAAATTGGGTAGGATCACTATTATCATTCAAGTCAATGACAAACTGCTATAAACCACCATTCCCTTAACAACTTTCTCATCTGGTCTGTGAAGCTTATTCAGCAGAAGTCTGAGTTGCTGCAACTTGTGTATTTCTGTCAAGCATCTATCACAGCTGTTGAAATATATCAAACTGTAGCTCTCCAATAGAAAAGGTAGGAAAATGTACTCTTAGTCTTACTGTATCAGTTGTTTACATTTCCTAGGATCATATCAGTTGAAGGAACTCTGTGAACTTTTTCTAGGAAGAGATACATGTAATAAACACTTCACAGAAGAAACCTTTTTTTTTCCAAATATTTGAACCACCTGACTTAATTTACTATTCTCATCTAGTCCTGCTGTGCAATAATATACTTAATACACTCAGTTTGTTCCAGGATTTTGTTCACCATTCTTACTTTCTCCACCCAAATATCTGACAATCTTTTCCACATTACTTATCTGATGGATGAACGCTACAAATGTACTCTCGGAATGTCACCCAAATCGATATAACAATTAACACCCAGCAATGGAATTTTAAGTCTCTAGATTGATGTAACCCTGCTGTCCCTTTCATGCAAAATTACATTGAAGTTTTTCACAATACCTGGCACCCATCCCACTAAAACCTCTGTGACAACCAATGGATTCATAAAGTTTCTCCCTTATAATCACTGAAAATACCACAAATACTCAGACGATTTCTTGAGAACTTCTGAAAAAGAAGTCTCAGAAAAAATACTGTGTGTTCAAAATAAATCTATTCTCACTTCAGAGGGTTCTGTATATCTTAAGCTTTCATCTATTTCAAAACTTGAAAAGAAAAGTACACCTTTTAGAAACAGCAGCTCTAATTGAAGAGAATATCAAATTATAGATTACAACATTCTGAAAATACAAAATATTTAATCTTTAAATTTCACACAATTTAATCAGATTTCCCCTTTAGGCTTTCTACAAATTTCTTTCAAGATATGAAGAAGTAGCATAGACATCAGAAGTATCTAAAAACATTTCACCGAGTTTGATGTTTTTTGTTTGCAAAATGTAAAAAAAAACGAGTCTCAAATTTTAAAGGAATATTCAAGCATTCCAACACTTCTGATCAAGTTTCGAGATTTTGATAGTTGACCTACTGACCTTATTTTACAATACCCCGATTCTCATCAAAAAGATTTGACATAATTTATGAATATAGTAGTTTTGTACCAAGCGACAATCTTCCTGAAAATAATTCTGTAATCAAAGAATACTGTATATAAATCAAAATTATTACACACCTACTGAACTCCTATAATAAAATGACAAAATCCAACTTGGCGGTTATATACATACTGCCTTATAAACAATAAAGTATTTCTATCTGCAAAATAATTTCCGTTTAAAATATCAACTATCACATTTTTTATAAATACATAAAATATTGTCTGTGTATTTTGTTACCTTCTATTTTAATTTGCAATCAAAATTAAACATAAACACCAGAAATAATTAAGAAATACTAAAATGAACTTACCATGTATTCTCTGGACACGTTTATTCTTGAAATGATTTGGCGACGCTAGCTTTCTTTTCTTACTGAGATTCTCATGAACTGGAAGGTGTGCTGAAAATAGACACAAATACAAATATGGAAACATAAATTAAAGCTATCTGAGCTGCAAAGCAATTTTCAAAGCAGCTGCGTTCAGATATTTATTCTCCCTGGGTGTGGAGAAATATGTAAAGCAAACAAGATCGAGAAAGGTTTTGTATTCCTAAATAACATCTAAATAGACCTCCAATTTAGAAACAAAATATTGGATTTTGAAAATTGGACCAAAAAGCTGACAGTCTTCCTAGAGAGAGATTAACTAACATCATGTCACCTTTTTTGTCATCAACATATTTTGTGGCAAGATTGGATAGAAAACAACAGTAGTAGACAAGAACGACCTGAATTCCAAGTGGTATCATCTCCTACTGTAAGTATGGTTTAAGACATCTTAAGTTACCTTCAAATCTGACCTTGACCCCAAAAACTGCTGGGTACAAAATAAACCTTGTGCATGTAAATGAAAGTAATTTTATCCAGTGTGCAAATTCTTTCCTGGGCAAAACCATGCAAAAAATAGGTCTGACTATTTAAATATGACCTCCACCTTGTCTTAAATGGCAAAAATTAGAACTTAATTGGTTATTTAAGGCTTAATATTCTGCTAGTTCTTTTACATTCAGGGGTTTGGGAGTTGAACAAAGAACACAAAAACTGTATTACCACAATACAAATGTTCTGTATAATCATCATGGAAATTTGGTGTTTCTATTTCAATACAAGTATCTCCTTCTGCAGGCATAGAATCTTGGTCACGCTTTAATCCCATCATCAGATTTTAACTACGTTTCAAACACTGATGCAACATTGAAATTTTAAATAACGGCAAACATTATATTTGCGAGACAAAGAAACAATTAAGTATCAACATTTACTATCTATCTGCATATAACACATATGTTTGTAATAAATCCATACTGAATAGCATATTAAGCACACTTTTATTTCCACACAAACTTAACGGGTATTTCAATAAATAAATTAACTAAATAGATACACAAATAAATAAATAAATAAATAAAAACTAGTTCTAAAGTACAAGAGTTCAATACAAAAAAACTGGAATGGTAAAAATATTGCAACATTGTTCACCACAAAATGGGCTTATCATAAAAACAGATCTATGTATCAAATCTAGCCAATCAGAACCTCTGCACCCCCTACCCCTGCAGCTGTTTATTGTACATGATTATGTAATCACCTGATAAGCATTAAATGACCAGACTTCTCCTCTAACAGTTACATTATGATAAGCCATCTGGCTTTCCCACTTACTCGCTGAATTACTTATCATCTATCTTTATCAGCCATGATAATTTGAGACCACAGGGTTGAGGCACTTCAAAATTCATAAATTCCTCAAATAAAAGGTAAAAACTTACTACAACTACTGTCTGAAAACGTGCTGCACCCAGCTCTGGCTGTTCTTTTTGCACATATTTCTCTTTAATCACAGATTCTTTGATTTTTTTTGAAAAAAAGAGATTTTTCTTTGAATTTTAGAAATTCTGATTGCAGGCAATTCTAATTCAACTATGTGGTAGTAAATTGATGGCAGCTGTAGATCTGCATTTTCTATTGTGCATGCTGCTGCTGTTGTTGTTTTATTTATTGTTGTAATATAAAAAGGTTTTGTGTCGAACTAAATACATTTGTTACGAATTATAGACTTACAAGTCTAATATGAATTACTGAGCCACTGAATTCCATATTTACCACAAATTTCATTTAAAAAGTCAGCCAAAAAAAGTTTTGTGTTTAAAGTGGGCGTAAAAATAATGTACTACCTAATTATATAATGAGACTACTAATCGGCTATACCAAGTTACTGGGAAAATATGACACAACTAATATGCAATCTAAATCCCTGCTGGGTATCCATCTTTGAGAAAGTAACAATGTTTAGTTAGGGCAGACAACAATATAAACAATTTGCAGAATTTCCCAACTTTTCAGCCATTTAAACATTGTTTTGCAAATTGAAAGTTCATCACATAAGAAGTTACCTGTATATTGTGGTTTGTCAAAAGATTATGAGGTTTGCAAACTCAGTGGGCCAATTTCCTTCACGCAACCCGGGGTACCGGTCATGTGTCATGGAGATATTTCAGAGTAATTCAGAACTATCTAAGCTCATTCTAAGGCTGTACTGCTGCCCTTTACTAAAAGTAAAATCTAAGTTACCATCAAATCAAATAAATTCAGCACCAAGCTGCACCGCTGGAATATCTTTGACATGATAAGCCTTTCTATAGATTATGTGAAAACAACATTCATAAATTACTGTAACTTCACTTCTTATATTTGATATTTTCCAATCAACTTGTTCTTGACATTCTTACCTTTTACTTGTTACTCTTTTGGTTACAAATGTAAGGTAATGAAATGTCTAATATACTGTGGTCAGTGCACTAGCACCACTTACCTGGTTTCTGGGAGTGACAACTTCTCCACAAGCACCTAGCTGGAGGATAAATTACTTCAGTACTTTTGTCTTTTGGCGAATTGTTATGGAGAACTTTATAATCTTGCCTTAAATAATTTTCACCATAGACTGTCTTTAACTACCAGGAAAGACATCCATGGACTAACAGGCTATAAGACCATTAGAAAAGAGAAACATGCATTATCTAGCATGAAGATTTTCAGCAGCATGATAAAAGTTCATATGAGTCGCACCATGAGAAAACCAACATAGTGCATTTGCGACCAGCATGAATCCAGACCAGCATGCGCATCCGCGCAGTCTGGTCAGGATCCATGCTGTTCGCTAACGTTTTCTTTAATTGCAATAGACTTTGAAAGGGATCAGCATGAATCCTGACCAGACTGCGCGGATGCGCAGACTGGTCTGGATCCATGCTGGTCGCAAACACACTATGTTGGTTTTCTCATGGCATGGCTCATATTTACTGCATGATAAGTCTAAGGCTGTCCCTACTTGTTCCATACAATATACTAATAGTGAAAGATAGAAGATTGCAGGGTATGATAGAGAGAATGAGAAAGTGGTGATCTGTAATTGAATTGATGGCTGGTAGCAAGCACCTGTCAAACTGTTAATTGTTGGGAGTGTGTACAGCCTGATACATCAGACATTGTTATCACTGAATCATTTTATGCTCTGCTCTAGCTTGCTACTCCTGCACATTAAAGTTCATCAACCTTTCTACAATTCTGTTCGGTGGTATTTGATAAACTTTCTTTCAATAGGGTGCCTTTAAACATTTAGTTTAATTCATTGTTTCTGTCTATGCTTTTACCTCACCTTTCAGCTTAAGACTTTAAGAGCAAGCAAGTGATGTTAGCCAATCCTAATCTGTCAATTTGTGATGATATAAAATATAGTTTTATTATTATGTATTTGTGCCCTACATTCTGGGTTATCTCCCTCTAATATCCTACCTAAACTAAGTTTACTTTTGCAATATATAACAAACTTGTATTTTAACTACAAGAAATTCTTCCACCTCAGTCTACCTGCTCCAGCAAGTATACATGGCACCACTAAGATACCACGAAGAAAAATGTTTGCGATCACTGCTGGTTGGCTTCTACTCAAATATATGACAAGAAAATAACCAACTGTAATGTATCTAAGATGACATCCATTGCTAGCAAATCTGCACTTGCAGTTGGTACAAAAGAGTCGAATTAAGGACTGAGATCACAAGAACATAACTAGATGCCCACGGGCAATATGTTGAGCCCGCCAGCTGTCAAAAGGACTGGGAGTTGTACATGACACTCCTTGTCTCATTGAAGCAAACATTTATGCCAAATAAAAAAGACATTGCAAAAAGTTACAATATAAGTTATTTAAAGTAACAACAAAGGAACGTAAATCTAAAAAAAAATTTAAAAAAAAAAAAAAAAAAAATCTAAGTCCACAGCTGAAAACTGGATGTAACATGCATGTTGTACTACAGAAAAGTGGTCTTGATTTTTCCCTATGACCAGTAATAAAAAAGTTACAAATATAAGCTATTTATAGTAACAACAAAGGGAAGTAATTCTAGGATCTTGCGCATGACACTCTGTCGCATGATGATGAACAACTGTGCCAAGTTACATCAAAATCCCTCTATGCATCAAAAAGAAATGCTCCAGACAGAGTCATTCTTGTATCTGACTTTTGACCTTTAAGTGTGACCTTGACCTTAGACCTAGGGACCTGGTTCTTGCGCATGACATTCCGTCTCATGGTGGTGAACATTTGTGCCAAGTTACATCAAAATCCCTCCATGCATGAAGAAGAAATGCTCTGGACAAAGTTGTCATTCTTGTATCCTTTGACCTCTAAGTGTGACCTTGACCTTAGACCTAGGGACTTGGTTCTTGCGCATGACACTCCATCTCATGATGGTGAACAATTGTGCCAAGTTACATCAAAATCCCTCCAAGCAAGAAGAAGAAATGCTCCGGACAGTCATTTTTGAATTTGACCTTTGACCTGTAAGTGTGACCTTGACCTTTGAGAATGGAACCTGGGGTTTGCGCAAGACACTCCGTCTCACTGAGGTTAACATTCATACCAAATATAAACCAGATTGCTCCATGCATGTCAAAGTTATTGTCCGGACAAACTAATCCGGATGGACGCACACATGCACGCACACACATACACCGAACAGACATTTGGACAACTATGTCTTCGCTTCCGCAAGCGGGCTCGACAACTAGAGCTTATAATCACTGAACACCATTAACATTCCGAGATACCACTTGGCCTCCTTGTGTGACAGTGAACCTTAGAGTGACTTGAGTCACGGGCTCTGCAAGGTCTCTCAATGATGTGAACAAATAATAACAGTTCTACATTTGTTGAGTTTTAAGTCACACTGACACAATTTGAGTGGTATGATGACTTTCTGAGCTTTAACTGTTAGCCTGCTAGATTACTATAATGGACTGGTCCATAATTCAATCTGGGCAATACCATTTATTGTTCATAGGGGTGTTCACTGAAAATTTACTGACTGAATAAAAGACATGCAGGCTGATCTTGGTCTGCACTAGTTGCAAAGGCAGAATACTTGCTACCAGCAGCCTAAAGGTTAATGATGGTGCCCTTCCAGACATTATTGAAGGCAAGGGCAGGTACCTTGGTAAAACCTTAGACCTTCCAGAAACAACCTCATGTTGCCTTGGAAAGAGCCCAAACTCATAGGTGAAGGTCAAGTGATTTGAAGCCAGAGACATTCCGGATGTATTAATGATATAATAGGGTTATTATAACAGTAGCTCGATCTGGGATGTTGTATTCAGCTGTGGTGGATTTTTGCCAGATCGGATCTCATGAGGAGCGCAAGTGCAGAGTGTGATCCGACTTTGTGAAATCTACGAGAGCCGAATACGAAGTCCCACATCCAGATACTGTTATAATGACCCTTTTATTATATTCCTCTACCTTTTTGTTTGTTGTTTTGTTACTGAATGAAATCTTCAATGTTTAAAATGGCACTAAGTGAAGTTTTTATGTGTGCTATTTATAGAACTGTTTCAGGTCATGCATATTAATTAAAGTAGTCTGGCAGCATACAATATACAAGGTAGAATAGGGAATTTAAAAGGTAGGATACAGATTTTTTTTCTGCCTGTTCATATTTAATTGTGAAATACAATGCAATTTTTTTTTACAGAATTTATATATCGTCATCATACGAGTATAAGACGCACATTTTTTACCGAGATTCTGGTCTGGAAGGATCGGTGCATCCTATACATGGGTATAGAACAACACCACATTTTTCCCCAACTCAAAAATTAAGACAATCGATCTTTGTTTACACTGCGTACCTTTATATTGAGGAGTATTCAAGGGGAGTAAATAGCAATGACTCGGGCATAGCTAATAGCCGGTATCGGGACCCGGTGTCTTAAATTAATTTGGTACAAAATGTAAAATTAAGAGCTCACGTAAAATCTTTAGATAAATAAATGCCGTTTTTCATTAAAATATATTTTACAATGCATTTCCGTAACTGATCATTAAGTTTTTAACAAAACCTGTGTAAAACTTTCCCAACGTGTTTTCACACATTTTGCAACAAAATACTTGAAACTCCGTAACACGTAGCCCGGAAATGAATTCGCTAGTCTTCAAACATAATTTTGATAGTTGTCCATAATCCCCTTGTTCATCGAGAAATTCACGCCTGAGGCATTAATTATCCTACCACCTACTGTCACAATTTGAAAACAATTAACCGTTTAATCATACCAAGAGGCAATTGTAAACATGTGCATGCAAGATTTTAGACTGATCCAATAACATAATAGTCTCTGATCCGTAATGTTCAAAACAATGAATGCAAACCAGTCTTAAAATTACGTCATTGTACTTTCGTTTTCACTGGCCTCAATATTCATGAAGTGATCAAGCGATGCGGCAGTTTAGTGCTTACACCGAGTTTATGCTTTTCAATTTAAATACTTGCACAACGTGCAAAAAAACGACCATGATTTAGCAAAAATCGGTGAGTTCATGTCAGAAACTATAGAGAATTTCGGACATACATAAATTCAGATAAGGGAATTTTATGAGATAAATTGCAATTCATACTACCCCAAGGATTTTGCAAGTTTATAAAAATTGAATGACATTCCTTTTGTGATACTGCAATTAATTAAAATGAGAATTCTTAGTTTAAATACATGTAGTTTTAATCAAAATATGGATAATCTAGAGCAAGAGATTCCCTTTACATGGGTATAAGCATTTTTCCAGAAAACCGTTGATATTTTTTCACTGCGTCTTATACACAAATGCAACCTATACTCGTACGATTACGGTAGGTATATCATAAACTGGTTTATGATCATTCGGTTGTAAACAGTTCCTGTTATGTTATGAAATTACTTTTTTAAAGGGGGACAACTTTTGAAGAGTAGGACTACTATCCAGTCACACCGGACAGCACTGTACAACAAGGATACTAGGTAGACTGTTTTCATTTACCAAATATTTCTATGGCTTAACCTTAAACATGTATTTATGGCTTAACCTTAAACATGTATTAAACTTTGAAGTTCATTTCATAGAATAATATATTACGATATGTATTGCAATACAGTGTTGCTGTATCATAGTATACTATAATATGAAATTTCTGCCAAGCAGTTGCATTATCTATTACACAACAAAGTATGTCATCTAGCTACAGTCAAAGAGAGAGATTTTATACCCCTGATATACTCAACACATTTAAACACCTATCTACAGCTGAAAATAACAAAATAAGTCATTATTTTCATTTGTTCTGACTTAGACATCATAGAAAACAGCATGATTGGCATATCTTCAAAAATATAGGTAACATATCATTATATTCATGGCTTCATATATCAAAGCTGACCTCTTTAATGAACAAACAAACCTTCTCTATACCATACTATATGTTCACAAGTAAATCATGCTTGTTGCTCATCTATGCCAGTATCACTGAAAAAACAAGCCCATCTCAAGATGAAGGCTTGCTTTTTCATTCATAAACTGATTGATTGATTCATTCATCATGTTTACATCAAAGGGGACTTTCATGCACAGACCAAAGCCTGGCATAACAACAGTACTGAGATCTACAAACTGCTCGGAAATCTAATTATCTTGTCAAACCCACACTTCAGTGCTCAGAAAATCATGATTCCATCATCATAAATTATCATAGATTCATAGAAAACATTTGTTGCTGAAGTATACAATAAGCCTGGCTCTTAATTTCATCCTGGGGTCTCAGCTCACTGAGTATAATTATGAGAATCACATGGCCTATAAAGTTTTTATCAGGCATACAGCACTTCAGTAGACTGTCTAGTAATTTCCCTATCATTTATTAGACACTTCAATAGGTTAAAAAAAACAAGAGGGCCATGAAGGCCCTGTATCGCTCACCTGACCTACTGACCTAAAGATCATTAAGATTAACATTCTAACCAAGTTTCATTAAGATATGGTCATAAATGTGACCTCTAAAGTGTTAACTAGCTTTTCATTTGATCTGACCTGGTGACCTAGTTTTTGACCCACATCACCCAGATTCGAACTTGACCTAAAGATCATCAAGGTTAACATTCTGACTAAGTTTCATGAAGATAAGTCATAAATGTGGCTGGCTCTAGAGTGTTAACAAGCGTTTCCTTTGATTTGACCTAGTGACCTAGTTTTTGTCCCCACCTGACCCAGATTTGAACTTGACCTACAGATCATCAAGATTAACATTCTGACCAAGTTTCATTAAGATATGGTCATAAATGTGGCCTCTAAAGTGTTAAATAGCTTTTCCTTTGATTTGACCTGGTGACCAAGCTTTTGACCCTACATGACCCAGATTTGAATCTGACCTAAAGATTATCAAGATTAACATTCTGACCAAGTTTCATGAAGATACAGTAATAAATGTGGCCACTACTGTGTTAACAAGCTTTTCCTTTGATTTGACCTAGTGACCTAGATTTTTACCCCATCTGACCTAGATTTGAACATGACCTATAGATCATCAAGATTAACATTCTGACCAAGTTTCATTAAAATATGGTCATAAATGTGGCCTCTAAAGTGTTAACTATCTTTTCCTTTGATTTGACCTGGTGACCTAGTTTTTGACCCTACATGACCCAGATTCGAACTGGGCCTTGAGATCATCAAGATTAACATTCTGACCAAGTTTCATGAAGATAGTCATAAAAGTGGCCTTAACAGTGTTAACAAGCTTTTCCTTTGATTTGACCTGGTGACCTAGTTTTTGATCCCTGATGACCCAATATCAAACTCGTCCAAGATTTTATTGAGGGTAACATTCTGTCCAAATTTCATTAAGATTGGGCCAAAATTGTGGCCTCTAGAGTGTTAACAAGCTTTTCCTTTGATTTGACCTGGTGACCTAGTTTTTGACCCAAGATGACCCAATATCGAACTCATACAAGATTTTATTGAGGGCAACATTCTGACCAAGTTTCATTAAGATTGGGCTAAAATTGTGACCTCTAGAGTGTTAAGAAGCTTTCCCTTTGATTTGACCTGGTGACCTAGGTTTTGACCCTAGATGACCCAATATCAAACTAATCCAAGATTTTATTGAGGGCAACATTCTGATCAAGTTTCATTAGGATTAGGCCAAAATTGTGACCTCTAGAGTGTTAACAGTCAAATTGTTGATGACGGACGGACGAAGACGGATGACAGACACTCGGCAATCACAAAAGCTCACCTTGAGCACTTCGTGCTAAGGTGAGCTAAAAAAACAAATGCAAAAAAAACAAGAGCTGTCACTAATGGTGACAAATGCCCCCCCGCAGCATCCTGACCTTTGACCTGGTGACCCCGAAGTCAATAGGGGTCGTGTACTCAATAAGTACTATTAGCATGTGAAGTTTGAAGGTCCTGGGTGCAGTGGTTCTCGAGTAAAGTGCCTTCATGCAAAAAAGTTAACGCTGTGACAAACGAACAAATGAACTAACAAACGAATGGACAGTTGAAAACTAATATGCTTCCCTTCGGTGGCATAAAAATGAATCATGTCATATCAAAACATTAATTTACTAGTACATAAAAATGAAGTAACTGCAACAGACAGGGGTTTAGATGTCAAGTTGCACCTACAGAAGTTCAAATGAGGAAAATGTTCCTTTCAGATAGAAAATGATGAATATGAATTAGTTTTTGAACACTGGACCTATTTTCATTCAGTAATACATTTACTGACTTTGTGCATAAAGAAACAAGAGCACCGCAATGCAGAGCAATATATGCCACAAGGTATGACCTTTGACCCCAAAGTGTGACCTTGACCTTGTAGCTATCCTTCCAGAACATGCGCCCTGCAAATGGTCTCGATGTGGTAAACAATTGTGCCAAGTTTCTTTACAATCCTTCAAGCAGTCAAGAGTTACAAAATGGACATGAAACACTCATATGACTATTGACCCCCAAGTGTGACCTTGACCTCAAAGTGAGCCACCCAGAATATGCGCTTTGCATGTCGTCTTGATGTTGTAAACATCTGTTTCAAGTTTCTTTAAATCCTTCAAGGGGGTCAAGAGTTAAAGAGCGGACACGAAACACACTCATATGACCTTTGACCCCTAAATGTGACCTTGACCTTGAAGCGGGCCATTCGGACATCCTTCAAGGGGTTCAAGAGGTACAAAGCGGCCACAAAATTGCTAACGGATGGACACCAGGGGTATAACATAATACGTCCGGGAGTATAAAAACAATTGCCCGTATATCCATCAGTCTAACAATAACTAACTATGTTTTATTCAATTCTGTGTGCAAGTTCATATAATTATCGATGTTCATTCCAAAATGGTTCGAACAATATATAGTGATAATCCATCGTAAAATGTAATTTAACTGAGCATACTAGCGTACCCTTTGTCACATCAATATGAATTAGACAAAAATCCCGTAACTTTTCCAACTCGGAATTTGACAGAAAACCTCTATTGAATAATCCCAAAAGTATGCCTCATTTTCAGTTTTTAATTGAATGAATGTTTCAAATTGCACAATCTCAATTAACCTGTGCATTTAGGGACATCCTTTTAAGATATAAATCAAGTCAATTATAAAACTTGAAAAAAGTTATTTTTTAAGATAATATATATGACATAACTTATATAACTACAGGTTCCATGTAAAATTGATTCCAAAAACTTTATATAGTATGTCTGTCAACTGCATTAAGCGTAAGTCAGATTAGAAATCTTGGAAAATATACATACTATGCTTTTGCTTTAAGAAACGACTTTCTAGTCAATGTCTGTGCTAAATACAGTCTATAACCTTCGCGTAATAAAGACCCAAGCTATATAATTATGTTCATAACCATTTAAAATTTCATGCCTTTGGAAAGTTTGTTATTGTTTTGCAAAATTAGTATATCTACTAAGTTGATTACTCATTAGATAATGAGATCATCAAACAAAAGAATGAACGGTCTGACCACAATGAGACAGATAGGCTGCATCTCTTGAGAACACAGAAGAACCTCATGTGTCCCAGTGACAGTTAACATCTTTGAACTGAACCATAACATCTGAGAGCACACCTATATTGTCGACCACAAGAAAGGTACATACAGTAGCTCTTATTTTCTCCAGACTCAGTAAATGATTATTAACACAGCCATTACAGTCAATATTGGCAAGATGCTTTGAAGTAATTACAAGAGCACTGTAATGATTAACCCAGGCTAAAAATTCATGTAATTAAAGGAACATATGTGAAAAATTTGCTGGAAATGAAAACAGAACAACACACCTTTAGAAGAAAACATTAGGTGAAAAAAAAATCAAAACAAAAAACAAAAGATTGCAACCTTTATAACAACAGGTATGCTTCGAAGAGAATTCTTAAAAGGAAAATGCAGTTATAACAACAGACAGACAAGAGAATATACATGTATGCATTTATCTGTAATATATTTAAAACAAGTTATGAATACATTCTCATTTTCAGTTCATTTCCAGATGAATAATAATCATTAATGAGCCGTGCCATGAGAAAACCAACATAGTGGGTTTGCGACCAGCACGGATCCAGACCTGCCTGCGCATCTGCGCAGTCTGGTTAGAATCCATGCTGTTCGCTAACAGTTTCTCTAATTCCAACAGGCTTTGAAAGCGAACAGCATGGATCCTACCCAGACTGTGCGGATGCTCAGGCTGATCTGGATCCATGCTGGTCGCAAACCCACTATGTTGGTTTTCTCATGGCACGGCTCAATTATTTTGTGAATGAATACTGGGTAAATTTAAATGTCAAAACTCCCAGTGTGCTGCCTACACAAGAATGAGACTGGTCATAATTGTTCCTATAATAGATTTATACAACCTGCAGCAAAATATTATTCCTAAAATACTCTGTATAAACTTCAAGTTCAGTTACAGAGAACTATTAGAGCTGTCTAATGCGACCATAACTGTATCTTAAAGGCTTTAAGTTAAACATGCTTTCCTCATTATTTAAAGATCAACTATCACTGGAACTCTAAAAATAATTATCAGGCAGTGTTTAGACAGAGGCAAGACTGATAACTTATGTAACAATGTTTCTAGTGTAAATTTATTGCATGCAAGAATTTAAAAGGAAAAGTGACACCAAAATATAGAAACAGCAGTTGTTTAGCTCATAAAAATTTAAGAACACTTTATTATCAACAATAATAACCTTTAGCCTCCTGACGGCAAGTGATTTTGAATTTGCAACCAGTGCAGGCCAAGATCCGCCTGCATGTCTTTACAGACAGCCTGATCATGGTCTGCACTGTTACCTACTTATTCAGTAAATTTTCAGTGAACGACCCATCAAATTAAAAGAACCCATATTGAATAATAGACCAAAGTCCATTTTAACTAGAAATACATTCTGCATGCCAACGGGCAGAATGTCGAGCCCAACAGCACCTTTGGCCTCTAAGTGTGACCTTGACCTTATACCTAGGGACCTGGTTCTTGCGCATAAACTCTATCTCATAATGGTGAACATTCATGCCAAGTTACATCAAAACCCCACCATGCATGAAGAAATGCTCCTGATAAACTTCAATTTGACCTTTGATCTCCAACTGTGACCTTGACCTTTGAAATAGGAACATGGGGTTTGCGCATGACACTCCTCATTGAGGTAAATATTCATGCCCAATATGAACAAGATTGGTCCATGCATGTCAAAGTTATGGTCCGTACAAAATCGGACGGACGGACACACGCACGCACATACATCGACCCGCCAAAAGTAATGAATAGATATGGACCTACATTTTTAGCAGCACAACTCTGAAAAGAGTAAAGAAACATGAAAACATGGAAAGTACATTAAGGAGGTACTGACCTCTCCTAAACAATCCAGGAAGCAGTAACTTGTCATATCAGCAATAAACATATCAACAAAATGGTTCCTCTTATGCAGAACATCATGTTTTAACAAACCCTGATCTATAAGCTTAACTTGTAGAATGTCCTCTCAGAAATCTGGACATATTTTATTTCTAATACATACACCAGAGGTTCAGTTTTGAGCACATTGTAACCCAAAATATCATTCAGAAACATAATAATTAAAACAATTGATAAACTAAAAGGATCAAAATATGAAATAATGAAATAGAAAATGACCTGAAGTATGGGATTTTCGTTTTTGAATACAGTATATTACTCTGAGGTTTACTCTAGGAATTAATGACCTATGAAGAAACAGAAGGTGAGAGATGATATAAATTCCGCCACATGTCCAAACAGCCTGCTAACATTTCATACTGTTGTTTATTTATACAGGATACAGAGCAAACATATAGGATAAACTTCTACTCGCCCTTAAAGGCACCCTATGTTTTCATTAGGAAACAATTTTTTAGTTATATTGAATAACAGAACACCTTATTTCTCTTGGCAGACAAGGGGGCATCTTGGACCAAATGGTTTGAAGCTGAAGCTGCTGGCCACAACGCTCACTTGCTAGATTGACCAAGGATAGTTGAAACTCAAAAGAAGTGGACAAATGTTTTCACATGAGACAAACTTGTTGGTTCTTCTGTGGTCACTGCATGCCTGGGCCTGCAAGAATGCAAAAAAAGGCACCTAGAGTCTTCAAGCAGACTCTTGCCTGGAATGCCACCATATGACCTGAACTATGTGCTGAACATTTAACCCTGCTGTAGAAGATTTAAAGCCCACTAAGGGTAAAATCTAACTCTGGTCCTTTAGAATTTAGTATTCTTACTGATATAAAGTTAAGTGTTAAACAAGAGCACCACCTTGCTGGTCCTGACGCTCATCTGATTTTTTTGTATAATAGAAAAATTGTCCTACCCATGATTTTCTAAGTCCAAAAAGGGCCATAATTCTTGCAAAAAGCAAGAGTCAGCTTATGATGGTGAACAACAGTTGCAAGTTTCAAAGCAATACCTTTGATAGCTTAATTAGGAGAAAAGTTTACCTAAACATAAAACTTAACCAATAAATCTGATATTTTCTAAGTCAAAAAGGGGCCATAATTCTTGCAAAAAGCAGGATGGAGTTATGTTTCTTCATGTACAGGGTCAGCTTATGATGGTAAACAACTGTTGCAAGTTTCAAAGCAATAGCTTTGATAGTTTAGGAGAAAAGTTGTCCTAAACATAAAACTTAACCAAGAAATCTGATATTTTCTAAGTCCAAAAGGGGCCATAATTCTTGCAAAAAGCAGGATGGAGTTATGTTTCTTGCTGTACAGGGTCAGCTACTGATGATGAGCAAGTGTTGCAAGTTTCAAAGCAATACCTTTGATAGTTTAGGTGAAAAGCTGACCTAAACATAAAACTTAACCAGGCAATGCTGACGCCGATCAACTGTGATGATAATAACTCATCATTTTTTTTCAAAAAATCAGATGAGATAAAAAAACACATAAATTAGCTAGCTACATGTCTGGAAATTTCTGTCTGCATAACAATGAATCACTTCACTTTTAATATAAATCACAGCATTATTTTTATTAAGAATGTAAGAATCTACTAAGGTTATTGTATGTTATATATGTTGAAGTAGTTAGCTTTGTACATAATGAGCAATTTCTACTTGCCCAATGGTAACCAGCATTATTAGCATTATAAGACTACCAAACACTTGTGCTTCTGACTGACTTTTTCTAATATCATTGATGGATCATTCAAAGAAAATTGAAAAAAGTAAGAAATATCCCCAAAAAAGAGAGCCCACACTGAGTGCAGAATAGAAAACACAGAGAGAAAACTGATAAGAAAATTAATATACAATATTCATTAAGACTTGAAGACCAGCTGGTAGTAGAACTGTTCTTTGAAATATAATTATGTCAAACTGACAATGAAGTAACATTGAGGAGGAACAACTAGGAGAATGATAAGTATACAGATATACTAGAATTTTATTTCATATAGTAACTACCATATAACACAAATATCAGGCCTGAAATTTTATCCAGCTGGGTAGAAGCAAACATTTGTGGCTGGTAGAGCCTGAAAGTCATGTCGACTGACAACCTGCAGGTTTTCCTCTTCCATTGACCAACCATAACCTGATCAGTGGTCAGTGAGACATAAAACGAAGATCTGGTATATAAATCTGAGGTTTTATTCATCCAAGAATAGAAGATAACTGGAGTCAGTATTGATGAAAAACAGACCATCAGAAAATACCAATCATCTTAGGTAAGATTATGTACAAAACATTATGTACATATAAACGGAAAATGCCAAATTGTACTGCAGTTTAAAGTTCTTCAATCATTCTGCAGATTTTAAAGTAGAAAAAAAATGGGTGAAAAATCATGCTGATCAGCTGGTTACGTGTGGAGTATTGCGCAATCATATCACCACATGCTGGTTGATACACACACTAAAATATTTCTCTCTGATGATTTTTTCTAGCATCTTACTGGAACATTCCTGACAAAAATACACAGCAATTTAAAGACAGCTATCAAAGATACCAAAATAACCAACAAAAACTCCATGATGATACAACTCAAGATAAGGGTTAAGTATATATACAGAACTCAGATGTTTCTCTAATGAATTCCATACTAAAAATTTTGTCAGACATATACAAAGAATGCAATAAAAGCACCAAAATCATGATTTTGTGAAGCAGCATCATACCTCGGTTGTAATCATTTGATGTTGTGAACCAGTAAATTAAAAATATTTGTATAACACTCTCACAATATCACCTACAAGAGAGATCCTATTAGAAATATTCTTGAACCAAATTGTTTATTTATCTCTGTGAAAGAATGTATATCCCTGTTGTCAGATGGAATTTGAACCCAGGAACACAAACTGCAGTTGACTTAGATCTAAACCCAGAGCTTAAATTACTATACAAACCACTGCTGACTGTGATCTGAACCTAGAACTTACCATTTGAAGTTGTTCCATTCTGCACAAGACAGGCCATGTCTGTTTGGCGGTCACCAAGGACTGAGACAGGGCGCTGTCCAGTTTCCGTCCCTATCCTGAAGCGTTAATGGATCCAGCTCGAAAACAAATGAACAGGGTAATCCAAACTCTAATTTCTACACCACACTATTACAAACTATTTCCAACAATTTTATAATTTCAACTCATTTTGTTATACTCCATTTTGACTATTATCAGCTTCGAAATCTCAAGTTAAAACCCATTGTTCTTTCAAGCTGTATGACTTCCAAAGTCAAAACACTGGCAGTTATTTTTTATTTAAACAACTTAATCCTATAGCAATTATTTTTTTTCTCCAGTTAATGTTATTTCTATTCCTTGTTGAAGGACTATATATTTACAATTTCATTAATTTAATATCTTTACTCTATTAAATGTAACTTTTCTTGGTCCAAGTTATTGATCCCAAATCCACAAAGTCTTATTTCTAAACTCAAAACATCCTCAAATATGACCTAAAATTTATTTATAAACACCTAAAGTCTCCACGATCAAGTCCATACACAAAGCTCCATTACGGCAGAGAACCGTCTAACAAAATCCCAAAGCCGCAGCATCTTCAACAACTGTCGACAGCACAAGAAGCCACCCCCACAGACCACAGCATTCTAGTTGGTACCATCAGCTGACGGTGATCACCGGCTCCCGGCATAATCAGCCAATATAATCCACAAGTCAGCAGTTTACCTTTCTACAAGATTGTGTAGATTAATACAGGCTGTCACTCAGAATTTCTCTCCCCCAAAAACTCCTTCACAGGTAACACATAGGTAACAAACAGTTCTATCTGAGGTATACTATCTCCGAACAATACACAAAATATCATCTCAGAAAATCTGCAGAATACATATCTTCCAACAACCATAAACATGCTTTTGTACCTTTAACATTTCTGCAAGTTACTGTTACACCTTGTGGCAAATTATACCAAAATATTCCAATCTTTATTTCTACAGAAACCACATACTTTTACACCTTCTTATGCCATTTTCTGTATTTTATCTCATCATGATAAATCATATAAATTTAAAGATTTCAATTCTAAAAGCATGGTAAATACTTTTCAAAATGAATTCTAAATCTTTTCGGAAGCTTCTAGGTAAATTCAAAATTTATCCTACAGTCTGATAGATAATGTATTCCAAGCCAAATCTGAAATTTAATAGTTAATGTGATCTACATCTTCGAAATTTCACAAATGGTAAACCACATGCTTTTGAAGGTATAGAACTGTTTAAAAGCTGAAACTGAAGCAGAAACATGAAAACACTTTTTATGCAAAAGTATACAGACTTCAGAAAATCTTAAGATAATTCAATTAGCACTGCATTAACAAGTGGTTAGAAAAACTTTGGAAAAACAAGACACAATTCTAGAGAAAACTGATTTTACTTCAATTAACAAGAAATGATAGAATGTGATTGCTCCACTGCTGGTCTAATCATGCATGATCCAGTAGTATAAGTATGTATGATAGGCCACTCAGATAGCAGCACCCTGATAAACAAAGCCTTCAGATCACCAACTTCTACAGCAGCAATGTTTATCAAACTGCACCCAGAATTTTGATTGTGGTATATTATAGCCTGGAGCTACAAGATGCATGTTTGCACATCTCCTTGAGAAGAGAGCATACTCTGTCAGATCCGAATTACATGTGTGGTTTATAACATCTTAAACTTCCCTCTCATCAAAGACCGTCATTGTTCATAAACTGATGCAGAAGGGCATTGGGACACAGAAAAAAAGGCCCATAAAATTATCTTGGTAAAACTGCTGTAAATAAATACGCTATTTCTCTTTTTTGTTGGAGCAACTGACTTGATGCTCACTAAAAGAAATGTTCCTGCTGTTTCTAAAACAAATTTTAGTTTGATGATGGTGGCTTTGTTTCTTTGAAGTGTTTCCTTTATGTTTCTACTGTATGAAGTATTTTTGCATATTTGAAGTAGACATAGAGGTTTTCACTTTATTTTCTATTGCAGTCAAGATAAATAAAATAAAATTTTATAAAAACAAAAAAGGAAACAACAAAATTGCAGAAAATTGCCTTCTGGTTGATCTGCAAGCATAATTATAATGCTTTTATTACAAAAAAACAGATTAAATTTATGAACAATTATTTTTAATTACAATGCAACAATAACATTTAAAATGTAACAATAACATCCTTAAGTCCTCAATAAAATCAAGGCCTGCAACAATTATATCTTCAGGATCAATACTGCCAGCTGTTACAACAATAGTGTACTCTTCAGGTTGAAGAATTTCATCTTTTCAAATGTCCCATTAGGTATAATTCTGATGCCCAATATGGGTGGTTTTCAAAATAATGAAGCAAAAGTGTGACATAGGGGTTAAAAATTCAAACTCATTTCTTTTGGTGGTCACCTATTTTTTATGATAGCAAATACTTCAAATTTGAAGGAAATAACTTTAGGAAAGTGTTGAGAAATGCCAATCAGAAAATATTTCAGCCTTTAATTCGAAAGTTCAGTGAATTTCCAGTAAGATGGGTGATAAATGTTACATGGTTTTATGACAAGGAAATATGTATAACAGTATTTTTTTCAACATAAATGATAAGTAATGGGTGTATGTGTATTGTGTGAAACTTATTTAATCATATGTTTGTGGACATTGGTTTTTAAAATCACCCTTTCTGCACAAATCTGACATGAAAATAAAACTTTACCTAGAAAAGTTGTTGCTGAATGCAATATAACTAACATATAATTATAAAACCTATTTTTTTCTCACACTTTGCATGTTTATAAACCACATGCCAAATTTCAAGAATGTCCAGTAATTCTAATTTCTAGAATTGTCAACTCAAAATTGAGTTATTCTACAGATGCACAGGGGACAGATACTGAAGATCAGTGTAATATTCATCCATTATTAGTTTTCTATTCATAAAAAGACTAATGGTAATCAACTTTAGACAAATACTATTAAAAAATTAGTTTATTCCACATATAACTTCAAAATTGAAAATTTTCACTACAAAAACATGAAAATTCAACAGAATGTAATGCTTTAAATAAAAAATAAGTGACTTTAAACATAACTAACGCATTGAAATAATTTAGTTTACATGAACTGCTTATTCAGAGAAGAAAAATGACTAAATGCCATGCATGATAAAACGGAATAGTAAAATTCATACATACTTTATAATTTTACTAAAAAGGGTGCACAGGGGACAAATTGTGTCAAAATATTTATTCATAGAATATGTTCATGGTAAGTAAAATTCTTTTAACTACACAATATTTACTAGTGAACATTTACATATGTAGGTAAACTTAAGAGCTTAAGAAGCAATAAAATTGACGTTTCCACTTTCAAACTTGAAAATTGGCAACTTCAGAAAAAATGCAAACAATGAATTTTAAATTGTCCAGGGTTTCTTATATAATGCTAAATTATCAAGTAATGCCTAAATTTTGCATTCACACTGCTAAGAATATAGAACTGCCACCACAAATTACTGGAATGCTATGATAATTGATATATGTAAAAAAAGGGTGCACAGGGGACATCACTTTTGGCTTTGTGAATATTTAACAGTCTGTAATATGTGAAGTTGAACGCTGCTTTTGTATCTGTTGTAACTCCCTTTCAAGGAAAATAAAGTAAAATCCCATTTTATTTAAAGAATAAAAGAAATCTGACACTTAACAACTGAAAAGGTGCACAGGGGACATTTTTAGGTGTATAGAAATTCATCAAGTTTCTGAGAAAGTCGATTTATTAAAGAAAAAAATCATACTGTGTCTTCACAGCTGAAAGGATAAACATCTTAGAAAAACATTAAGACTTTAAAAAAGTAATAGGGTTATGAAATTGTAGTGTTCAACATTTTAATTTAGTATTTTTTTCACTATTTTTTGTGAAGGGGGTTCCATCACAAGATGTGAAATATTGGTAACAATAAGATGTATGTAATGAAAAAGAAGTATTTTATTTAAATGTGCAGAGTTTAAGTTACATAAAAAAAGTCAAAGCTGTAACAATAAAGCATGATTTTAAAAAGTAAACTACAGTTGAAAACTATACTTCATGTAAAATGTCACACTTTTTTGGGTGCACAGGGGACAAAATTAGCTATATAATTTAATATAACTTGAAAACTGCTTGAGCCATCAAGATAAAATTGCAAACATTTATTGATTAAATTGATTTGGATATAATTTGCTCCAAAACACATTCTAAAACTGAACTGAATTAAAGTAAGGTGAGAGAGAAGAAAAAGCTTCATTATTTTGAAAACCACCCATATTGGAATATTCGTAAGCAGAGATAAGAGGCAGTTCCAATTCTGTAATGCAACCAAAGACTGCAACAAACATGTTTTCAGCATTATTAGAGTAAGCTTTTATACAAACAGCAAGACTTTCAAGTGTAGTATTTTGGAAGATATGCAGTAACAGAAGACAGTTTAAGTTCTCAAAACAATCCAAGATTATAGTAACAAAGATGTATTCAGCATTACTAATGTCAGTTTTTCCAGCAACTGCAAACTCGTCAGGCTGAGGATTTTCAATCACTGATATATCCTTCCACATTATTCTTCATTGTCGACGTTGAATTGTACAGTGATCGGAGCTAGCTGAAGATGCTCAACGTTATCAAAGACTTTAACCATGATGTCTTCCACATCATTACTGTAAACTGTTACAAAAACAGTGACCTCTTCAATCTGCAGTTAAATCTCCTTAGATATGTCTTTCAGCATCATTCTCCATGACAATTTCTGAATAAGTTCCTCAACAATCAAGGACTACCACCAGTGATGTCCTCAGCATCATTAGTGTCAGCTGTAACACAGACTGCAAACTTTTCAAGCTGCAGGTTTTCGATCATCTAACTCCTTAATATGTCCTTCTGCGTTTATCTTGGGCCAGAGAAAATAAATGTTTAGATTCTCATCCGAATTTTGAGAAAAAATGGGGCGGGTGGGCACTTTTTATTTTTTATTTTTTAATTTGGAAATATGGTATTGTGGAGGTCAATCTGACAAATTATATTTAAAATATCACTGTATTGATATTCTAGTGTGTATTGCTGTGTCTTTGAAATGCTTGTATATGTAAAACCCATTTTGAAATAATTTTGAAATGAACAAAATAATTTTATGTCATAAACTTTTATCTTGTTTATAATGTGATAGTAAATCATTTTGTCTGATGGTTGATTGTATCCTATACAAAAAAGTAAATCTACAACAACGGCAAATTTATATTTGTCTGTTCAGTGTATTTGAAAATTCAAAATATTTAGTTCTGTCGAAGTACAGCCACGATTTTTAAAGAAAACAATCAATCTGTCATTCCTGCTGAGCATGTGCTAAAAGCTATATACCCGTGGAACCGATGATGATGATGATATTGACTTTCGAGCTTAAAGTTTAAAATACGAGGAATCTAGTATTTCTACACTTGAAAAAAATCAGATATTTCTTAATTAGATGCACTTGCATGAACAGCATATTTTAATCCTATTTCCATATCTATGAAACAAATAGCGCGGTATTTCAGTATACTTTGCACGTGAAAATGGCATGTCAGGCTTCCCCACGAAGGCAAATGTCCATGTTAAACACAATTGAAATATTGAAATACAGACAACAGATACTTATTTCTAATCAATAAAAATCAATAACAATCAAATAAGGATAAGAAAATACATTGGCTTTACCTTTTTCTAAAAGTTTTTGAAATCGAAAGTAGGTTGCCAGAACGTCTGCTAGTCGTGTGAATTGCCGATATTTTATGATCATTTTTCTTAATTTGTTATAATAAGAGGTAATGTCATGGTAAATTTTAATATCAGATACTGTCAAATGCTGTTAAATTGTCTTTGCATTACCATAATATCTTAAACATTTTCTTTAAACTCTAGAATTATGCAATGTTTATGAAAGTGTACCAGTATCCGGACATGAAATTTTGGATATCTGGATTTTGACCAATAAAAAATTTCGAGGCGGGGGGTTTCAGATAGGAGCGGGCGGGGATGAGAATCTAAAAACTAATTTTCTATTGCCTTGATGGCAGTTTTGGAGTACTTGTAAAGTGATAGGAGCAGGTTTAAGTTCCCCAATACAACCAACAACTGCAACAATCAAGGCTTCAGCATCATTAGTGTCAGCTGTAACACAAACTGCAAACTCTTCAAGCTGCAGGTTTTCGATCATCTAACTCCTTAATATGTCCTTCTGCGTTTATCTGGATGGCAGTTTTGGAGTACTTGTAAAGTGATAGGAGCAGGTTTAAGTTCCCCAATACAACCAACAACTGCAACAATCAAGGCTTCAGCATCATTAGTGTCAGCTGTAACACAAACTGCAAACTCTTCAAGCTGCAGGTTTTCGATCATCTAACTCCTTAATATGTCCTTCTGCGTTTATCTTGACGGCAGTTTTGGAATACTTGTAAAGTGATAGGAGCAGGTTTAAGTTCCCCAATACAACCAACAATTGCAACAATCAAGGCTTCAACATCATTAGTGTCAGTTGTTACACAAACAAGATATAAGAAGCTCTTCAAACTGCAGTTTTTCAATCACCTTGATATGTCCTTCAGCATTTTTCTTTTCATGGCAGTTTTTTAATACTTGTACAGTGATAGGAACCAGCTGTCTTACTTATCTACTCCTACACTTTTCTACTGCTACAGAACTCTAAAACATCACCAAAATACTACTAATCAATACAATCTACTACAAAAAAACCACAGGTAACATTAAAATTCCAGAAACTGAACTGAACATAACAGCAATTTCGTCTTAATTTTTTTTTTTGCTAGATCGAAAGTGTTTAAAATCTGCTAGGCAGTATTATGCATTAAGATCAATCAAGTAAACACAGTTGGAATTTTGAAAACAGCTGTTCTACTGTAAATTCTTAAGACTATTATACTGTTAAGGTTGGAACAATTTCTTCAAAAAATAATCAACTTTAATGAAAATTTTAAAACTATTTGCTGGAATTGCACTTGAATGTTTGGGAGGTTCCGTGGTGTGAGTGTTGAGTTTGTTTGCTGATCAGCCTAGGTTTAAATTAAACTCTTGTAATATGTCATCCATACTTTCACAATTGCAACAATGATACTTGATTAGACAATAAATTTTTTCACTTAAACATTTCATTCCAACATAATTAGTATATACGGCTGATGTAGTAGTCATTGACCTATTATTTTTATTTTCCCCACGAAAGGAAATCCCAAATTCTGGAGACATGGAGAACACCAATGCAATGTTACATCTTTGCAGAGCACAAAGTGATTCAAAAACTCTATTTTCCCCAGTATTCCTAATCTCTGAACGGTTTATCCCAACAAATGGAGTACATTTTGGAAGAGGTACAAAAGGTCAAAAACCTATTAGTCAAAACTCAGACCCACCATTGCTAGTTTATTCATCCATAATATTGTGCAATTAATAAGTCACTAAAGATGAGATACAATATTAATGTAGTAACATCTTGGAATGTTTGTCAACAGGAAATACTTCCTTTTCCAACCTGTTCATTTGTTTTTCGTTGGCAACTCAGCAGTACTCATACCCTAAGTAAAACAAGGAATGCAAAAAGTTTTCAGGAATAATTAAAAAACAATGAACAATGGGCAAAGTGACTTATGTCATAACAGGTTTATAGTAATGCTTTTAATCCAAATCATAATTCCATTACTTTCTACCTAATGAAAAAATTCCAATTTACAGCTTTTTGATTTGGAAGCTGTGATAAAATAATGGCAAAAAGAGTGACTGTAGTTAATGACTCTTCTAGTTCTTTTAATGTAAAAAGAAGGCATCACAAAAACACCAAAACATTGAACAGTCTGAAAAAGTAATTTTCTAGACTGATCGTCTTTTGTTTTTTTCCAGCTCTCAAAAGTCTGCATTTGAATCTTTCTAAAAGCAAGTTATTGGCAATGTTTCATATCTTATAAAGGAGAAATGGTGTCCTGGAAGGAAAGCATGAAACCGTTGGGACTTTAAACTCTAACATAATGAAAATCAAACACAGAAAAACTTCTAATGTCAAAATGAGCAGAACTAATGACCTATGTAAATCACGTAAAGAAAATAACCATTGCATATTTAGTTGACAGTAAGTATGTTTATAAATTAAAAGCTAATTGGTTGTGACCTATTGTGGAACAGTACCAAGTGTGAAATAACTGACCGGTAATATTTGAATGTCCAATCTTACTGTTAGAATATAACTAAGCCGGTTACTTTAACTTGCTCAAGTTTTTTCCTCACTAAAACTTCACCGTGGCAGTAATCTTGCAACATCTTTACTCAAATGACCACAATATGAGCAATATTTGCTAAAAATAGAGATAAAAGCCTAAAAATACTAGTGTCTGTAAATTGGGTTTATTTGTGTATATTTCATTTCTTGATTAATTTAAGTTAGTTTTAAGTCATGTGTTTTTCTGAGAATTCATGAAACGCAGCTGGCTCTAATGCGCATGCAACTATTGTTCACACCATTTTTATAAGTGAACACACACTTTGCAAATATAAGCAAAAACAAAACTATGGCAAATATTACCCAGTGTACAGAGTCTGTAACAAGTGGAACAATACTGGTACACTAACACTAGAATGTGCTTAGCTATAAAACAGATCTCACTGTCTTTGAAGATGCCAATGTCCTGTCATAGGCACATCAGCTGAAATATATGACACTAACAATATCGTAAGTAAATTTGGCTGAAAGGACCACCCATTATCCCTAGTTTCCTGTACAGAGGATGTTCATTAAACCTTTCAATGGGGAAAAAAATATAATAAAAAAAAAAACTTTTCCCCCCAAACAGCACAGTGCCAGCTTCTTGCAAAAATATACCTTAGAGAAACCTGCATGTTCAATCCGACACCATTTCTCTGCAAGAAAATTCCTTTGAAGATTGCAGGAGATGGGTCATGTAGTGCCAATAGCCACTTAAACATTAATGAAACATTTCTCCAACTTAGACCTAAAACTCCCTAACTATCATTTACTTAAACTGTTTGGTAATTAGTGGCAATACAATTATCTATAGTTTTTTGGGCAAATTTTGGGGCAGATTAATCAAGTTTTATTTGATATAAGAACTCGCTAGACGAGCGCAAATTGATCTTTGGTAATTTGACAGTGTTTTGTACTATTCTACAAGTACATTTTAAAGCTGCTTTATTAGCATTAATATTCTACAGTTTCCTTGGAGGAAGCTGGATATATACAAAGTCGGGCTGAACAGACATCAAATCACTAAAATTAAAGAAAAATATATGCTTGGATAGAAAAGAAGTGGACAAAATCATTGGCTTTACCTATATTTCAATCAGAAAAAGATGCAAAGAAATTGCACACAACAGAAAGGAAACTTGAAAAAGATGTAGTTACATCAGACTGCTCATTATCATGTAATATTTTTTTGTAGGTAAGGATAGGTAAATTGTTTAAATCATAAATCAGTGCCAGTGCTTTGATTATCTGATGCACCTACACAATTTTTACTCTAAAGGTTATCTTATGGTAAACGAGAGAATAAAATAATGTTTTTGTTTGGGGATGCCTGAAATTTCCTGTTGTTTTTTTTTGTTGCACTGAAATAATGTGGCTTTCTAACTGTATTTAAACTACGAGTAACAGTCATTAAACGTAGCACATAGCTCTACGTTGAAAATGCCGAAATCCCTAATGGGGAGTACATAATCAAGTGGAAATTGCTGACTATGTCTATGATATTGTATTAGGGGCTCACTACCTTAACATACCAGATCTTGAATTTTGTACCAATTAGGAAGAAATTGTTCCATATACACTTTTTAAAATAGCATTTTAACGACATTCAATTTTGCTCCCCTTTAATGGCAGAAAATTCTATACCTGATAACAACCAAACTCATGACATGACGATGATTAACCTATGAACCTGATTGCCCCTTCCATCTTGTCTTTAAAAATTAAGTTCACTACGAACTAAAGTACCACTCCCTCTTTTAAGATTTTACTATGGATTCTCCTGAAGCAAGTAAATAAAATCTCTTCCACCCATTTTCAATAAACATCTGTAAGAAAGAACCTCTTAAATTACAGGAAACATACTTTTTGCTTTGACTTTATTGAGGTTCATTAAAATGGCAACTATGTGGTGTATTTCAAATATTCTTCTTATGATAAAATTTTATTTTAGAAAGTAGATCATTGTGCCAAAACATAATGCAGATGTACCTACCGTATTTTCCCGTATTACGGCCCCCGGGGGCGTTACATTTTCCAAAGAGGGGGCGTTTATTTGAGGTAAAAAAATAAAAAATGAAAATTTTTACAAAACTTAAAACATCGTTCAAACTAGCTATAAAGTGTTTCTGTGTTGTTTAATCCCCCTAAAACGTAATTATTTGGCATCCAATTTAATGCAGTGTGTCTTTTATGCATTTAAATACGGTACCTCGTGTATTCCATGTCTGGCTTTTTGACACGCTCGCCACACTACACATTACGTCATGACCCAAACAGCTGTGTACTCCGATAACATTTTCCTTAGTACATGCGGGTAGCTAATAGTGCAATACACAATGTCAATGGTTTGACACGCTGCTGTGCCTGCTTTAAAATTAAAAGTTCTTAAAACTGCCGAAGAAAAGGGTATATCGTAAACACATTGCTGCAAGTTTGTTTAAAGTCGGCAGGAAGCGTGTGCGCGAGTGGTGTAAAAACAAAATCAAAAATGTATTTACCGTTTAATTTTCTGTTACGTACCGTACTTAGTACAAATGTTTTGGCTTTACGGTACATGGACTGTTTAAAAGTGTGTTTAATTTTTAATACATTGGACTTTAGTACTGTAAATTATTTATTATGTGGACTTATAAAAATGAGGTAGGTGATTTTTTCCCGTTCTTGACTTTTTCCCCCTCCAAAATGGGTGGGGGGCGTTAATTAGAGGGGGGGGCCTTAATTCGGGAAAATACGGTATACATGTTCATTTTATGTTTCAATATTTTAACTAAACTTACTGCAATACTTCCTCTGATCTTACACATCTTTAATGACATTAACATCAAGATTTCACAGTTGGACAGCTGCAGATTATGAACTTTAAACAAATTGGTGCTACATGTAAAGATTACAGCAAAAGTCCTTATATTTTCACCAAAACATACACACACATCCTTGATATTTTTTAAGATATTTTATGCATGTCCAGGAATAATGAGTTACATATTTAGAGTTTTATTATATATTATCCCTTTGATGCTGCTTGGAACTGTCAACAATAAACTGTAACTGCTTCGTACTTTATAATCATAACAATGCCCAAGATCTTGACAATAGTGTTGAAACTGAAAATTAAATCTGAGAATGCCTTATTGAAAGTGGGAGGTCATCTTGAAATACTTATCACATGATTTTCAAGGACTGACTATTTGAAGATTGATTAATCTGTCTCTCTAGGCCATGGCAAATAAATAGGTACGGCCAACTATTATTCGTAAAAGAACAACTTTAACTTCAGTACAAGCCGACTCTTACCTGTGACCCTGACCACAAATACCAGATGCTGCTACAAGGTGATTCTACACACAAACTGCAAACTGTGTGAAACAGTCACAGAATGGCTGTATAATTATGGTAACTGAAACCAATGTTTTACATGAACTGGAGAAAAATATGAAATCAGAATAACAATGCGTGTACAGCAACAAGTAAACAAGTGTGGCTTAATATGTAACATATCCTACACAACACATCAGTATTCATTCATTTCACAAGAAACAAGTTTCACTGACAATTTATAATACTTCAACAACTGCAACTTCCCTGTTGGTTATGACATTAAACATTTTTAGTCTTGGCATATTTCTTTGTCTGAACTTTGGCACTCAGTTGCTGGAAGCTCTGTAAGTGCAAGAGCACTCAAATATTACAAAATTTAAAACTATGAAAAAACCTCACCTTATAGGCTGTCTTCTAGAATTTCTGTGCTGTTCCATACAAGCCTGAAAATATAAAGAATAACCACTAAATTTTAAAAACAAATTTCTACATGTAAAAGGATTACCAATGAAAAGCTTGTAAACTGTTAAGGGTGTAAAGTCACAAAATGTATAAAATGCTTCTTGATTTTTTCCATGACCACCCTACACCCTACAGAATTTTAACTTCCCATATTAATAATAAATAAGTCTTTGTTCTTTTTCAGCGAATTAATCAACAAGCCAGAGAATTTGACAACATTGCCCAAAGTTTAAGGCAGATTCTTGGCAATGGCAAAACAGAACAGCAATAGAACACAACTCCAGATAAAATTTTAGACCATACAACAAAGAACATGATCTTGAGTCAGTGAGCCAAAATTGCTCTTCAAAAAATACCAACACTGGCAAGTCTTAACTGTTGGGCAGCAGTTCTGTAAACACGTGGATCACCCTGAAAGTTATTCCTGAACATGACATTAAGAACAGGTACATAAAGCCAACAAAAAAGCATCTTCCAACAGCCTCATAAATCACTGCCTACAAAATATTTACAAAACATTGGAGAACAAAAATGACTACAGCAGTAACAGCATGATTACTATACCAAAGACACTGTCAAACTTGGTATGTTGACTTAAGAAGTCAGTGACACAGAAGTTATTGTTCTGTAATCTGGGGCTGCATTGACACTACTTAAACTAGCTTGTAAGATGCTGATAAACAAAAAAGTATGCTGTTATCTGAAGCATTTCTTCGAAAGTATACTATTTCTGTGCTGCATAAATTAATAGATTTCATAGACTAACTTCAGAAACAGAGTTTCAGTTTATTTCATTTTCTCTATATAACTAAGAATGTTTTATATGGAATCAATTTTAAGTTTGATTATCTTTTAAACTTGAAGCAATCATAAAAACAGCTGTTCTTTCTTGGAAATTACTTCAAAACTGAATTAAATTTTGATTTCTTTTCCTTAAATCATAATTAGTTTGCACTTCCTTAAAATACTATTTGTAATGTTACATCTGGTTAAATCTCTGAAAGAAACCTGGAGGCTATTCTATTTCACATTTTGAAAAATAAGGACTGAAGTTGGGGCATGAAAGGCTATAGCTGTAGCAAGATGATATCCAGGAGTTAAACTGACAAATCAAGTACGAATATCTGTAACCTCTGGGAATTGTTGAATCTTGATCTTTGTGACCAGTTAGCCTAATATTAATTAATTTCTATTAAGAAGCTTTATTAATCTTGAAACAGATTATTTTGTGTACAATAATCAGATGAGTGCTACCATCCGAAATGTAAACAAAATATTAATTACGTCAAGCTAGTAGTTTTGTGTTCTTGAATAGAAAATATCAAAATGTTTGAACATTATTTGAATAGCGTTATTCAGATTTCTTTAAAAAATCCAAGTGAAAATAAAAACAGTCATCTTATTTTCAAACAAAGTTAAGTTTTTTAAGTTGAAATATGGAAATATTGTGAAGTAATATGACATGATATTGGATGCTATATTTTCATCTTTTTCTAGTGACATGCATACCTAGATGCTGATGTTTTGATGATAGAATTCCTGTTTGTTTAATCTTTAATTGCTGGACACAATTGATTCTGCCTTTGCAACCAGTGCAAGTCATAATCAGCTTGCACATCATTCTGTGCAGTCTGATCATGACCTGCACTGTTCGCCATTCAGTCAGTATCTTTATCAGTATGCACCCCAGTTAACGCTACTGTCCAAATTCAACTTCATTATAGAAATTAAGCAGGGTAAGGGTTGTAATGTCTCACATAATACACATTTACAATAGAAATCAGTTCACTGTTTATAAAGTTGATTGTGTGTGTAATGAGATTTGTGGTTCTAGCCCTGACTTGTGGACTGAATCAGTTTGTTAAATGACCAACAATCTGCAGCCCTATGACACCAGAAATAACATTATATACCCATCATATGAATTTATAAACATCTTGGGTCATTCTGACACTTGCAACAGTGACTCAATTGTTTTTTCAAGCAGCTCTTAAAATAAAGCTTTTCAACATGATTTTTTCTAATCAAGTTTCTGCTGCCCTAAAAGTGGCACAATAAACTTTATGACAACTTAATTTTACTACAACCTGCCCTTTATAGATAATAAAGGACTTCTATATGGTTTGTTTTTCTGAAAGTGGCCTACACTTACACTGAACACAGCTTTAAATCAATTAGGGATCATTATGGCAGGAATGTTCCAATACAGTCATGATTTCCAGAGCAAACATATTCCGCCCCATTCATACCTTCCAGGATTATTTCCAGATTGTAAGTAAATAAGTCATTTTTCACAGACAGTCCATACAATGGTCAGTTCTGAAAGCTCAATTACCACTTTATGAAAGACTCTCACCAGGTGAGGGCAGCCTTCATTACTGGGATGATGAATGCATAGTGGAAAGCAGGCAAGAGGTCATAAACCTTTCTTATAAAGTACTACCATTCCCTTGGTCAAAGACTGAGCTCTGAATCATGGCTTTACAAGGTCAGAATTTTTACCAAATCTAAATGAAACCTAGTTAGAATGTATGCTTAAATAGAATCATAGATGCCTTTCATACTGGGTCAACTATGTCTACAGATGAATCATTAATTTTATCAATGTTTAAAATTCATCCAAGGTTTCACAGGACTCAACAAATCCTCTTGTTTACTCCAACATATGAGTAGAAATCAGCTCTGAGTGAGTGGAACTAGCTGTTTTACTCATCCCGCAGGACTAGTACAATTCTGACCAAAAATATAATAAATTCAATTAAAATTAAGCCCTGACGGAAGTGGACTTCTTGTTTGCAATCCTAAAATCATTCCCTTCCATCAAGGTACCGCATTATGATCTTATTAGCTAGAGACTTAATAGTCAACAATAAAATTTTTCAATGACTTTGAAGTATATGCAGTAGAAAAACATCAAATTTCCTTTAAGGTTTCGATGGAGGCCTTGAGAAACAAAAATCAAACAAAACCAAATCATAGAAAGAAAGAGTTGTTTGACATGAAAATTGAACAGCATGTAAAACATGTATATTACATTACGAAACAAGTGTCAGTATACTGATATAAACATTGAATTCCGGAAAAGGGCTGCCTAAAGGGGCTCCACTTCCGGGCAGTTTAACGCCTTTAAAAACTCACCATTTTCAAAGAACAGTTACACATGTTCGTTTTGATGCATTTGCAATAGCGTGCGAGTGGTGAAATTTCGCATAACAAGGTGGAACACAGTTTTCAGCAATTGTTTATCTTTATTTCTTTACAAATGGCATTCATTTTCAAAGGGAGACAACTGTTCCCGATTATTTTAAGTACAAATGGCATTCATTTTCAAAGGGAAACAACTTTTTCCGATTATTTTAAGTAATCTTTGAGAAAAAGTTGTCTCCCTTTGAAAATGAATGCCATTTGTAAAGAAACAAGAGCTGTCTCCGTAGGATGACACATGCCCCCGATGGCACTTTGAATGAATAGTTATGGCCGATGTTAAGAGCTTAGGACCTTTGACCTACGGAGCTGGGTCTTGCGCGCAACACATCGTCTTACTGTGTCACACATTCATGCACAGTTATTCTAAAATCCATGCATGAATGACAAAGATATGGACGGGACATGCCCATCAATGCACTATCATGAAAAATGATCTTTAACGTCTAAGTGTGAACTTGACCTTTGAGCTACGGACCTGGGTCTTGCGTGTGACACGTCGTCTTACTGTGGTACACATTTATGCCAAGTTATTTGAAAATCCATCCATCGATGTCAAAGATATGGATGGGACACGCCCATCAATGCACTATCCTTTAACGTCTAAGTGTGACCTTGACCTTTGAGCTACGGACCTGGGTCTTGCGCACTGCACGTCGTCTTACTGTGGTACACATTCATGCCAAGTTATTTGAAAATCCATCCATCGATGACAAAGATATGGACCGGACACGCCCATCAATGCACTATACTTTAACGTCTAAGTGTGACCTTGACCTTTGAGCTACGGACCTGGGTCTTGCGCACTGCACGTCGTCTTACTGTGGTTCACATTCATGCCAAGTTATTTGAAAATCCATCCATCGATGACAAAGATATGGACCGGACACGCCCATCAATGCACTATCCTTTAACGTCTAAGTGTGACCTTGACCTTTGAGCTATGGACCTGGGTCTTGCACACTGCACGTCGTCTTACTGTGGTACACATTCATGCCAAGTTATTTGAAAATCCATCCATCGATGACAAAGATATGGACCGGACACGAAAATTGCGGACGGACCGACAGACTGACAGACAGTTCAAAAACTATATGCCTCCCTTCGGGGGCATAAAAAAGATAAACAATTGCTGAAAACTATGTTCCACCTTGTTACGTAAAAATTCACCACTCACACGCTATTGCAAATGCATCAAAACAAACATGTGTAACAGTTCTTTGAAAATGGTGAGTTTTTAAAGGCGTTTAACTGTCCGGAAGTGGAGCCCCTTTAGGCAGCCCTTTTCCGGAATTCAATGTTTATATCAGTATACTGACACTTGTTTTGTTAAGTAATATACATGTTTTACATGCTGTTCAATTTTCATGTCAAACAACTCTTTCTTTCTATGATTTGGTGTTGTTTGATTTTTGTTTCTCAAGGCCTCCATCGAAACCTTAAGTGAACTGCATGACAAGTAGAAATTAGAGCAGAACAAGTGAACATTCTAAGTAGCACAACTTGCTTTCCAACAATTGTCTAGCCCTGTTAAGGCAGCATAAAACTCATCTAATAATTATTCAGCTAACATTTTGAGCAAGTTTCATAAAATTTTGCCCACACAGTGACCTCTAAGAGCATTAAGAAAAGCATTGTTGATGATGATGATGATGATGAAAATGATATAAGAAGATCTTGAAAACTTTTGCACTTCATATTCAAGCTAAACTGCACCAATCTGCTATGCTTTGAAACTACAACCAACCTCCTCTGGCACAGTTACCTAATGCATGTCACATACACTGCTGACCTCTGTTTACTGATGTTCCAAACTACTATATGGCACAGTAATGTCAAGACTTATTTCACCCTAAGGTTAAGTTAACAATCTTACTTCTTTGAACTCTCTATAGGTATGTCAAAAGTAATTTATCCATCATTTATTTCTGTTCTACTTGTTCTTATCAGATATAATATACTTATATAATATACTTGAATACTTATGATTTTTGTAGACAAGTCATTCCTATAATAATCACATATTTTTATGTATTAGAATCGAGGTATTTCTTATACCTTAATATAAATATATAACACTAGTGCAATGGCCTGGGCAAAGAAAGTTTGCTCTATAACTGACATCTGGAAAATTTCTGTTCTTTTGAAAACAATTCTGCAATAAGTTAATCAAATTTCATACAAAAGTGTAACAAATGTATAAATTTCTCATTTACAACATGGTTCTACTTTAGTTTCTAAATCGAGCATTTCTCTGTGTGCAGCATTCTGAGAATTCTTTATCAGATATTGCAAAATAGTAGTTATTTTTGTGTATACAATAGTATCATCTCTATAGGTTATAACACACTAAATAGTTGTTGTTCTTTATTATATATAAAATTGACCTATTTCCAATGGCACAGCACACATCTGGACCTATTTTAATGTCTGTAACCTACATTTTCTTGAAGAGTATTGTCAATGCTAAATAAAAATCAAAAGAAAAGTGGGGTCATGTTTGATGCAAGAAAAATAATTTCAGTCAAACACACAAACAGCAAAATCAGCTAAAATATGAGACCCCAAATTACTCTGGTGGTGTATGATCTAAGTTTCCATGAAAAATTTTGTCATGTGGTTATTTCATTATGAAAATGCTACCTAGATGTCAAGCATAGATCTGTCATGTGATTTTAGCAAAAATAATTGCAAAGAAAACAAGAGGGCCAAGATGGCCCTAGGTCGCTCACCTAAGAAACACACCATAACAGTGTAAAACATGTCTGACCTAGTGATTTCATGGAAACAAATATTCTGACCAATTTTCATTAAGATTGGACCAAAAAATTGGTCTCATGCAATAAAACAAGCATTTTCTTAGATATGACCTAGTTTTTGACCCTAGATGACCCATGTTCAAACTCGACCTAGATTTTATCAAGGCAATCATTCTGACCAAAATTCATGAAGATCAATTGAAAAATACAGCCTCTATCACATACACAAGTTTTTTCTTTGATTTGACCAAGTGACCTAGTTTTTGACCTCAGATGACCCATATTTAAATTCGACCTAGATTTCATTAAGGCAATCATCCTGACCAAATTTCATAAAAATCAATTGAAAAAAACAGTCTCTATCGCATACACAAGATTTTTCTTTAATTTGACCTAGTGACTAGGGGTGTAACGATACATCGAACTATCGATGCATTGCGATACTAAGTATCCCGATAGCATGCATCGATAGAAAAGTCACGATCCAATAACAATCGCCGATAGTTCCTTCAACAATCGATAGTTTCGATAGTTTTGAAATTTTAGTAAATACAGAAGTAATTTATAATTTATAAACCAAGAAACAGAGCCAGCTTTCATTTGCGCCTCGGAAAATGTTTACGTCATCATTACAATAATTACCCTCACGGAATTTAACTACCATAAAGGACTGAGAAGTCTGGGAGACAATTAATAAATTTAGTTTCTTAGAAACTGTGATTAAATATATTTAAATAACCTGTTAATGTTAGATGAGAAAATGTACTATGGACATTGAGAAAGAAAGCTGCTTGTATTGTACAGCAAACTGTTTGGTAGGGCCCTTCATTTAGTGCTGGTACACCTTAATCCGATCCGTTAATTTTCGTCTTTTTCGATGCTTTGGGTTATTAAACATGTTGACATTCGCAACAAAATGGCCGATTCGTTTGAGTATACCTTGCATAGGTTTATTGTTTTACTTATTGTTCCAAAGCCAAGTAAGGCAAGAAATATTTAATGTTAGAATTATTTCTGTCCATTTCATTTATACAAACATCTCAATGTGTGTTAACAGCAATTATAAACAGTGCCGTCTCTTACACTGTGTAACAATGCCAGTTGGTAGCTTTACTGTATAAAATATGATGGCCGATAACTATTGCAATAGTATCCCAATAGTAACCTGCAATAGAATAGTATCGCAATAGTTTTTAAGCAATATCAATAGTATTGCAATAGTCAAAATTGGCCTCAATAGTCACCCCTACTAGTGACCTAGTTTTTGACCCCAGATAACCCATATTCAAACTAGACCTAGATTTCATCAAGGCAATCACTCTGACCAAATATCATGAAGATCAATTGAAAAATACATCCTCTATTGCATACACAATGTTTTTCTTCGATTTGACCTACTGACCTAGTTTTTGACCCCAGATGACCCATTTTCGAACTCAACCTAGATTTTATCAAGGTAATCATTCTGGCTAAATTTCATGGAGATCAGTTGAAAAATACAGCCTCTATTGCATACACAAGTTTGTTTTTTTTATTTGACCTAGTGACCTAGTTTTTGACCCGAGATGACCCATTTTCGAACTTGGTCTAAATTTCATCAAGGTAATCATTCTGACCAAAATTCATGAAGATCAATTGAAAAATACAGCCTCTATCGCATACACAAGGTTTTTCCTTGATTTGACCTAGTGACCTAGTTTTTGACCCTAGATGACCCATTTTTGAAATCGGCCTAGATTTCATCAAGGTAATCATTCTGGCCAAAATTCATGAAGATCAATTGAAAAATACCGCCTCTATCGCATACACAAGGTTTTTCTTTGATTTGACCTAGTGTCCTAGTTTTTGACCCGAGATGACCCATTTTCGAACTCGGCCTAGATTTCATCAAGGTTATCATTCTGACCAATATTCATGAAGAATAATTGAAAAATACAGCCTCTATCACATACACAAGGTTTTTCTTTGATTTGACCTAGTGACCTAGTTTTTGACCCGAGATGACCCATTTTCGAACTCGGCCTAGATTTCATCAAGGCAATCATTCTGACCAATATTCATGAAGATCAATTGAAAAATACAGCCTCTTTCGCATACACAAGGTTTTTCTTTGATTTGACCTAGTGACCTAGTTTTTGACCCGAGATGACCCATTTTCGAACTCGGCCTAGATTTCATCAAGGTAATCATTCTGACCAATATTCATGAAGATTAATTGAAAAATACAGTCTCTATCGCATACACAAGGTTTTTCTTTGATTTTACCTAGTGACCTAGTTTTTGACCAGAGATGACCCATTTTCAACCTCAGCCTAGATTTCATCAAGGTAATCATTCTGACCAAATTTCATGAAGATCAGTTGAAAAATACAGCCTCTATTGCATACACAAGCTAAATGTTGACAGACAGACGACAGACAAGACGCCGGACATCGAGTGATCAGAAAAACTCACCTGATCATTGCTCAGGTGAGCTCATAAGAAAAATAGCTCTACAGAGCAAAAAAAAAAAATGAGAACTATTTGTATCCGCCATTATGCGACTACCATTTTTATCCCCCGACGAAAGTCGGAGGGATATAGTTTTGGCGTTGTCCGTCCTTCCGTCCGGAGCCATATCTAGAAAATGGTTGGGAATATTTATTTAAAACTTCATATACGTGTTCACTACTATGAGTTCTTGCGGCCCGTCAAGTTTCAGTCAGATTGCCCAAGTAACACCAGAGTTATGGCCCTTAGAAGTTTCTAGTGTTAACTATATAGGGTACTATAAATATGGCAATTTCTGCATCATAACTTTTGATATATTTGACCTTGAACTATGAAACTTTAACAGAATTAAGAGCACTATAATGTGGTTGTGCACACACAATTTCGTATGGATTTCTTTTGTAACTGCAGAGTTATTACCCTTTAATTGTCTAAAAATCCACACATTTGTACATAACAAACTTGCCATTTGGCAGAATTTCATTAAATTTCTTTCATTCTTTTCTGTGAACATTTATTATAAACATGTGAAGTTGCGCATCCACACCTGGTCGCCCACTTGCCTTGGACACCCGGGGTCAAAACTGACCCAACCCCAGGGGTCACTTGATTTTACATAGGAAAATCTTTAAAAATCTTCTTCTCAAAATCCAGAAGCCCTAGGGCTTAGATATTTGACTTGTAGTATTGCCTAGTGGACCTCTACTAAAGTTGTTCAAATCATGACCCCAGGGTCAAAACTGACCCCGCCCCATGGGTCACTTGATTTTACATAGGAAAATCTTCAAAAATTTTCTAAAAATAAACCAGAAGGCCTAGAGCTTAGATATTTCACATGTAGCATTGCCTAGAAGACCTCTACAAAATTTGTTCAAATCAAGACCCCAGGGTCAAAATTGACCCTGCCCCAGGGGTCACTTGATTTTACATAGGAAAATCATTAAAAATTTTCTTAAAATAAACCAGAAGGCCTAGAGCTTAGATATTTCACATGTAGCATTGCCTAGTGGACCTCTACAAAATTTGTTCAAATCATGACCCCTGGGTCAAAATTGACCCCGCTCCAGGGGTCACTTGATTTTACATAGGAAAACCTTCAAAAAATTTCTAAAAATAAACTAGAAGGCCTAGATCTTACCTATTTGACATGTAGCATTGCCTAGTAGACTTCTACAAAATTTGTTCAAATCATGACCCCCGGGGTCAAATTGACCCCGCCCCATGGGGTTACTTGATTGTACATAGAAAAATCTTCAAAATTTTCTAAAAATAAACCAGAAGGCCTAGAGCTTAGATATTTGACATGTAGCATTGCATAGTAGACCTCTACAAAACTGGTTCAAATCTTGACCCCCGGGGTAAAATTGGCCCCACCCAAGGGGTTACTTGATTGCACATCAGAAAATCTTCCAAAAAATTTCTAAAATCTTCATAAATTTCCTAAAAATAAACCAGAAGGCCTAGATCTTAGATATTTGATATGTAACATTTCCTAGTAGACTTCTACAAACTTTGTTCAAATCATGACCCCCGGGGTAAAATTGGCCCCGCCCCAGGGGTTACTTGATTGTACATCGGAAAATCTTCCAAAATTTTTCTAAAAATCATCAGTTTGACATTAGAAACATGTAGCTCATATTACTCTGGTGAGCGATCCAGGGTCATCATGACCCTCTTGTTTTTCATTTTTAATTTTCCATCAATATTTATTATCAACATGTGAAATTTTGTTTCCTCTCCCGTTCCCCCGCACCCCCACACCCTTAAAAAATAAATATATATACCAGGGCTCCGGAAATTTTGGTAACTCAATCGGTCCGAAAGTTCAAACGAAAATCCTGACATCGGCGCTACCCCACACACCGCATTCCCAATATTACATATTTTGTAAAACGTGATAGAGAAAAGAAATAAGCATGTCATGCATTAAAACTGAGTTAACGGTCACCGTGAGTTACCATACAATGAAGACAGTTATTCAGTGTTATGTGTGATCGTTACTTTGTTTAAATTTCGATGTTTTTCCTGCAAGGATAAAATTGCCGGTATTGACACCGTGTACGTAACTAGTCTAAAAGCCAACGCACGTGACTTCGGTACCGTAAACACTGCAGATACTTTGTCATGTTTCCTCATTCTTTGACGGAATTCTATAAAATACAATGCGTCAAAGTGAATTACTCGACACATATTCTCCGCTAAACAGCCTCAATATTTTAGGAATACTCTGCCGCGGACCGAATGTGTACGTTATGTGAACGCTGAGATCGAATTTCCCGCATGTATAGTACCAAAAGGTCACGCGGGTTGGCCACAGATATTTTCATTTCACTTACATTGTACTTCAGTAAGCAACTACATTTTATAAACTTATATGTTCTCTTCTGATGTAAACAAAATTTCATTTTGAAACGTTTTTTTTAAAAGACCAATTTGATAAACAGCGCCACTTCGGTTTTCTTTATCATTCATGTCTGCCGGTCCATTTTTTTTTTCTTTTTCTTTTTTGTAGAGTTGGGTTTCAAAGACGATTTTCTGCACTTGTTTCAACTGGAGCCCCAACAAATGAATCATGTAATTTTTTCTTATCAAGTAATTATAGAAAATATTTTTATCGGTTTTCCGTGTGATGTCTCTTTAAATCAAAGACCTATAATGTACATGATTAAATGCAGAGACCATTTGTTTTTTACCCGTGATCAGACATAACCTTTTGAAATAAACCATCTGTCGGATTCTAAAAACAAGAGGGCCAAGATGGCCCTAGGTCGCTCACCTAAGAAACACTCCATAACAGTGTAAAACATGTTTGACCTAGTGATTTCATGGAAACAAATATTCTGACCAATTTTCATTAAGATTGGACCAAAAAATTGGTCTCTTGCGATAAAACAAGCATTTTCTTAGATATGACCTAGTTTTTGACCCTAGATGACCCATGTTCAAACTCGACCTAGATTTTATCAAGGCAATCATTCTGACCAAAATTCATGAAGATCAACTGAAAAATACAGTCTCTATCACATACAGAAGTTTTTTCTTTGATTTGACCAAGTGACCTAGTTTTTGACCTCAGATAACCCATATTCAAATTCGACCTAGATTTCATTAAGGCAATCAACCTGACCAAATTTCATAAATATCAACTGAAAAAAACAGTCTCTATCGCATACACAAGATTTTTCTTTGATTTGACCTAGTGACCTAGTTTTTGACCTCAGATAACCCATTTTCAATACCAACCTAGTTTTCATCAAGGCAATCACTCTGACCAAATTTCATGAAGATCAATTGAAAAATACATCCTCTATTGCATACACAATGTTTTTCTTCGATTTGACCTAGTGACCTTGTTTTTGACCCCAGATGACCCATTTTCGAAATCAGCCTAGATTTTATCAAGGTAATCATTCTGGCTAAATTTCATGAAGATCAGTTGAAAAATACAGCCTCTATTGCATACACAAGGTTTTTCTTTGATTTGACCTAGTGACCTAGTTTTTGACCCCAGATGACCCATTTTCGAACTTGGTCTAAATTTCATCAAGGCAATCATTCTGACCAAAATTCATGAAGATCAATTGAAAAATACAGCCTCTATCGCATACACAAGGTTTTTACGCGATATGACCTAGTGACCTAGTTTTTAACCCCAGATGACCCATTTTCGAACTCGGCCTAGATTTCATCAAGGTAATCATTCTGACCAAAATTCATGAAGATCAATTGAAAAATACTGCCTCTATTGCATACACAAGGTTTTTCTTTGATTTGACCTAGTGACCTAGTTTTTGACCCGAGATGACCCATTTTCGAACTCGGCCTAGATTTCATCAAGGCAATCATTCTGACCAAAATTCATGAAGATAAATTGAAAAATACAGCCTCTATCGCAAACACAAGGTTTTTCTTTGATTTGACCTAGTGACCTAGTTTTTGACCCGAGATGACCCATTTTCGAACTCGGCCTAGATTTCATCAAGGTTATCATTCTGACCAATATTCATGAAGAAGAATTGAAAAATACAGCCTCTATCGCATACACAAGGTTTTTCTTTGATTTGACCTAGTGACCTAGTTTTTGACCCGAGATGACTTATTTTCGAACTCGGCTTAGATTTCATCAAGGTTATCATTCTGACCAATATTCATGAAGATTAATTGAAAAATACCACCTCTATCGCATACACAAGGTTTTTCTTTGATTTGACCTAGTGACCTAGCTTTTGACCCGAGATGACCCATTTACGAACTCGGCCTAGATTTCATCAAAGTTATCATTCTGACCAATATTCATGAAGATTAAATGAAAAATACAGCCTCTATCGCATACACAAGGTTTTTCTTTGATTTGACCTAGTGACCTAGTTTTTGACCCGAGATGACCCATTTTCGAACTCGGCCTAGATTTCATCAAGGTTATCATTCTGACCAATATTCATGAAGATTAATTGAAAAATACAGCCTCTATCGCATACACAAGCTAAATGTTGACAGACGACGGACGACAGACGACAGACGACGGACGCCGGGACATCGAGCGATCAGAAAAACTCACCTGAGCATTGCTCAGGTGAGCTAAAAAGAAGTGGATCCCCGTCGAAATGATTTGGATCCAGTCAAAAACATTTGGAAACCAGTCAAAAATGTTTAATACATTGCAGTCGGCTGTCTGCAGACATTAAAGGATGTGCCGCGCGGGCGCTGATTGCGTCACGTGCTAATTAAGGACCGATTATCAAAGTGACAATCAAACCGACTGACACGTTTATTGATTAATCTGAGGGTGCGACCAACAATTTCCTGCTTGGCAGGTGGTCGTGTATTGAGATATCAGACCGAAATTTATACTTTTCTCCATTTTTACAGGACCAATTTTTTTCGTTTTTTCACTTCACGAATCGGTCTGAAAAGTCAAAAATCAGTCCAAAACCGACAAACTGGCAAATTTCCGAACCCCTGATATATACATATATATATTTCCATTCCTTTTTTTTTTTTTTTAAATGTTCAAACCTTCAACATGTTAAGTTTTGACTGCACAAGCCTTGCCCTCAGTCATGTTCAAGATATCTTACCAGTGTTCTCATAAGGACATCTGTTTTTTTAAGTTCAGAATCTGATGTACATGTTAAACAACAACACCTGGTGCCAAACCACTCAAAGACAATATTTCGTTCCAGTTAAAATTCAAGCTCATATTTCAGTTAACAGCATTTAATTTTAAAAGCTAAGCTTATTACAGTAAGCATATCCCATTCAAAATAAATTCTTTAGTCAGGATCAAAGTATCATACATTTATTATGTACTTTTTAATTAAACATTTGTTTTCTGTTAAATTGAAATTATTTGCTTCTTATTAACATCATTAACTTTTTGCCAGATATATTTTTTTGCCATTCCTCACCACAAACCCTTTCGGCGGGGGATACCAATTCATCCGATTTGCTTGTTTTATTTAGTGTCTGTATGCCTATAACCATTTCTGAGTTCACTGGCACTACAGTTTAGTAGAAATGTCAACTAAGATAACATGATTAGTTTGTCATATAATACATTTTGTCCTTTTCTCCACTGATTCTAAGAAACCTTTTTCCAATATTGAAATGCTCAAGAAGTCATAAGAAATCCATTTATACCAAGTGATTTTCACATATTTTTCCCGGTAGTATAATTTTCTTACATTCATAATGCCATAAAAGGCAAATAAGTACAAATTTTACAAGAAACAATGGCATTAATGTTACACAGCAAAAGTGAGCCAAAATAACCAAACCTTGTGATTCAAAGAAACAACACAATAACAGCAATTTATGGGCAATCTTAATGTTTCAATATATATGAAAAATAATTAACTGCAAGAGCCTTATTGAACCAACATGTGGTCACTGCATCTTATTTTGTACCAGAATATATTGTAAGTCACTGACTTTCCTTTTCCTCTTGATAAATATTTCTTGAAAATGAAAAGCAGGTGAGAATGTGACATGATTAAAAGTTAGCTCTCCAGTGTGTAATGGTGAATGCTGGCTATTCTCTTACAAATGATGAAGCTTAATTAACTCATGATGGGCCAGTTAATAAAGAATCAAGTCTAAACTGTAAACAACACTGAAGTTATTCACTCTTTCGCCTGTTTTACCTGATTTAGTGCCTTTTTTAACATTATTTTAGTTATCAAATGGCAGTCAGTAAACAACCAGGATTCTGTACCGGTACTGATTTGACTAACTAACTTCACCACATGGTTCACAGTGCTGGACAAATGTCTTCAGATGCAAGTCAATTAAGTGTTTTTTCTCAAATTGTCACAGAGATATAACTCGCAACATTTTGATTCATATACTTGTACTCTATCTAACTTTTCCTAATCTGACAGGCTCAGTTGCCTATTTCAGTGTTGTAAATAAATATAAATGTTTGGATTTGTAGCAAAACTTGATCATAAAATGGTCAAAATTAACTGGGACAGGTCCATTTTCACTGCTCTTATTCTGATCAATTAAAAAAAGCTTGTCTGCAAGTGGAGGGAATGCAAAATTTCTCACGCAAGAGGCGGAAATACTGGCCAGAAATACAACTAGCTGTCAAGAAATACTCCCTTTGCAATACCACGGAGTAAACGGGCTTTACCACGCAAAACTTTCCCAATTTGGAATACACATAACATACAGACAAAGCTTTCTCAGCAAGCAAAACAGATGATTTTCAATCAGGGAATAAAAATAACTGCCGAGGAGAGCTTCCTCAGCAATGAATCAAACAATGTTTACAAATGGCTTTCAGGCAAGGCTTTTTTTCAGCCAGGAAAATAAATGGCTTTCAGGCAAGTCTTTCTCAGCCAGAAATACAAATGGCTTTCAGGCAAGTCTTTCTCCGCCAGAAATACAAATGGCTTTCAGGCAAGTCTTTCTCGGCCAGCAATACAAATGGCTTTCAGGCAAGTCTTTCTCGGCCAGCAATACAAATGGCTTTCAGGCAAGTCTTTCTCAGCCAGCAATACAAATGGCTTTCAGGCAAGTCTTTCTCAGCCAGAAATACAAATGGCTTTCAGGCAAGGCTTTCTCAGCCAGGCATACAAATGGCTTTCAGGCAAAGCTTTCTCAGCCAGCAATACAAATGGCTTTCAGGCAAGTCTTTCTCAGCCAGCAATACAAATGGCTTTCAGGCAAAGCTTTCTCAGCCAGCAATACAAATGGCTTTCAGGCAAGTCTTTCTCAGCCAGCAATACAAATGGCTGTCAGGCAAGTCTTACTCAGCCAGAAATACAAATGGCTTTCAGGCAAGGCTTTCTCAGCCAGGCATACAAATGGCTTTCAGGCAAAGCTTTCTCAGCAAGAAATACAAATGGCTTTCAGGCAAGTCTTTCTCAGCCAGAAATACAAATGGCTTTCAGGTAAGGCTTTCTCAGCCAGGAATACAAATGGCTTTCAGGCAAGGCTTTCTCAGCCAGAAATACAAATGGCTTTCTAGCAAAGCTTTCTCAACCTGGTATACAAATGGCTTTCAGGTAAGGCTTTCTCTGCCAGGAATACAAATGACTTTCAGGCAAGGCTTTCCCAGCCAGGAATACAATGACTTTCAAGCCAAGATTCTTCAGTCAGAATGCAAATTACTTCCAAAGAAGGCTTTCGCAGTCAGGAATACAATGAAATGCAAAGCTTCCTAGCCAGGAATATAAACAAATGCCAATTAAAGCCTTCAACACATTGAACAATCTAGATCACAGCTAAGTATTGTTATCATGTACTATTACCTGTCCATGGAAAGATTCCTTTGTCTAAAGTGCAGCCTACTGTTGGGACCAAGACGGTTCAAAACCATGCACTGTTTTCTCTTATTTTTATAATTATTCACTTGGCAAATGATCGATTATGATTTTTTCAAAAGTAACCTGTTTAGAATATTCTTTGCAGTTTTTACCTAACCTCTTAAAAAATTGAAACAAAGTTTTTCTTTAACCACTTATAAATACCATTAACTAAAAACAAATGTTAGAAGCCATGATCTATATAAGCATCTGTTATTTCAAACCTTCTTGAGGACACTCCCTGATGTCTACAACATGGAACATCAATAAATATTTAAGAATTTTCCTGTGTAACCAGACCTTGATGTAACCATACTCTCTATGTAATAATTACCTCTACATTATAGAAAGATGGTAGAAAAATACAGAAAACTAGTAACTAATCAATTTCAGCATACAGCAGAAGTTGCCTACTTGCAAATTGGAGAATGACTTTTTGTCTGGCAGAGGTCCATGTAAATGATAAAGTGTCTAGCTTGACAGATACACAAAACCATCAACTACCTTGCAAAAACAGTGTTTTTCTGCAGAATGCATCTTACCTGGTTTGTAACACATAAAAACTGCTTACATAAATAAAGGGAAGTAATATACAACATATGATCTAAAATAAGCTGGTATTAATTACCTAGAATATTAAATCTTCAGGATAATTATATTCTGATCATAACTGGTATATTACTGGCGGGGTATGTCTACATCTACAGCAAGCTTTCCTCAAATAAAAATGAATTTATGACCAAAATATGAAAACTTTGGAGATACTTAAAATTGCACAAAAATATCAGATTTATTATACCTCTCAATCTTAAAGGCGTACGCTAGAATTCCCTGTATATGAGATGGGCGAAAATTTTCCCAATAACAGAATTTCTTCAAACTTTGGATATTGAAGGACAATCATGTAAGAAACAAAAAAATGCAATAAAAATCATAGGTCACCGGATTCGAAAAAGAGTTATCTGCCCTTGAAAACGTCATTTTTGGGGGAAATGCCGTTTTCAAGGGCAGATAACTCTTTTCCGATACCGGTGACCTATGATTTTTATTGCATTTTTTTGTTTCTTACAAAATTGTCCTTCAATATCCAAAGTTTGAAGAAATTCTGTTATTGGGAAAATTTTCGCATCAAATTCTAGCATACGTCCTTAAGGTTAGAATTATTTGAAAACGGGAGCTTTACAAACATCTTAAGGTTATAATTATTTGAAAACTGGGAGCTTTATGAACACTGTCAACTTTTTCCCTATCAAAACCAGAAATGGCTACATACCTTTTTTTAATTCAAATACTTTGTAAAAAATCCATTAATCTGGATAAAATGACCCATTTCACTTTTTTTTTCATTTAGCATGCATTAGTAGTGTTCAGTATGTTGGGTCTGATAATAAAATTACTATGCAGTAATAAAACTTACACCTGACAGCTTGAGATTTGTACCTATTAAGTAATAATATCATTATCTATTTATAACCCAAAAAGTCATATCAGCTGTCATTTCTTCATATTCGGGGAGGGCTGATTATTTTGCAAGCTTTCCCCCAATGATTACTTATATCTGGCTATAATTATGTTGTTTATCCCTTTGTCTATTAACAGCACATATATTTTAGTAATCATCAAACTTTAAAAGCAGTGTTGGCGACTACCCGCCCAGGGTGGGTAAACCCGCCTGGGAAAACCCGGGTTGGGCAATACTCTTAAAAATGAATGAAGAGGGCAACACTTGGCAATAAGAAGTTTTTCTATTTTTTTTTTTTACAAAAACAATTGAGTTTCTATGTTATAAAATGTGAGCTAATTCTTACTACTTTGAAAAACTGGTGAAGTGATTACTAAGGTAGCTGACAGAACAGCTTCATTAACAAAATTATGGCTTATTTACACAACAAAATATTTTTTATGGGAACGTAAACACCTTTCAACATTTATAGTTAGATCTCTCTAGGTCCCAACTAGATTTTGCTTAACATAGGAATAGTCTACCAGTCTAGTTCTTCTTTATAAAGAAGCATTCTGTAACTGAACGCAAGTTTTGCAGTTTTTTCGATCGCAAGTCTGTTTCTGAGTTTCTTCTGAATAATATCAAAATTTGAAACACCCTTTCAATTGACTAACACAGTGCAAAGAGCTATAAAAATTAATTTATAGTTCTTTGTACAGTGTAACATTTCAGGCTATGACCTTTCAGACTCCCAATTTTGGCACTAACCAAAGTGCCACAGTCTTTACATTCTGCAATCTTTTTAATCATCCACAGTAACATTAAAACAATTCCACATGGGGTCCTTAGGTTTTATGGTTATATGATAGAAATGACAATGTGATATAAACTGATTTTCATGAGTAAAATGGCTCTATTTAGGTTGTTCACACTTCTAACTTTAATCCCCTAATCTTGCTCAATAATTGCTCAATCATCATCCTAATAATGTCTATTCAATAGATTTTTATAGATATTATAGCACTAGGCATGCAGGTGTCATTGGTTGTTAGTCAACTAAAGGGTTAAACTATGTATTGAAGTTTGAATTGAAATATTATATTGCCCAGAATTGACCACTATTGCCCAGTAAAACCCGGTTTTTCCCAGTATTACCCGCTGGGCTGGGCAATATGCTTAAAACCTGAGTTTTTGCCAACCCTGTTTAAAAGACTTCCATTTTACATCCAGGGCTTTTTTTCCTTCTATAAAAAGGGTTGATGTTTGTTTAAGTGCCCAATGTTGTACAAAATTATGACTGAACCTTACAATGAGTGTACAGACCAAGTATAATGAAGATCCAAATCAACAATTCATAAGAAGTCATTGAATCATTGAATTCACATAAGAGTGTCATATTCCAAAATATTGCGCTTTGATGACAAATCAACTTTTATTTGCTTTAATATAACTGCAGTGTCCGACAAATTTATAATTTGACTGGTAGCCCACTGGGCTACCAGAATTTTTTTCTGGTAGCCCAGCATTTTCTTGTAGTTGCCCAGAAAATTAACCATGAAAGTACTAACTTGCTCTATCCGTACCCGACTTACTGAGATGTGAGAATAAGATTGGTCTTTAACAATATTTTGTTAATAACAGAAATCTAAAAACACAAAGATAAACATTTCATTCTCTTTAATCATAATATAGAAGTACAAGTTGAAGTTAATACAACATCTTATTAAAGAAACATTTTCACACAAGTATCTCATAGTTTACAACTTAAAAGTCTTAAAATTGTAAATTTCTGTCAGTATTGAGATCAACTTGAGTATTTATACTTTCTATACCAGTAATCACAAATAATGTTCACAAAATGTATTTAAATTGCAAGTCACTGTCAATATTCACAGGTTGCAGTATCATTGATTGGTCACCCCTTCCCCACCCTAAGACCCCTGATACAACCCGGAAAAAAATTCTGACATTCTCAGGTGTTCCTTAATATCCCCATCCTACAAGACCCCTGATACAACCCTGCAATTTTTTTTTCAACTATCAAACTACTGTTTTGATAGTTGAATTTTTTTTTTCAGGATTGTATCAGGGTCTTGTAGGGTGGGAATATTAAGGAACACCTGAGAATGTCAGAATTTTTTTCAGGGTGGTATCAGGGGTCTTATGGTGGTGAAGGGGTGACCAATCAATGATACTGCCACCTGTGTCAATATTGAGATCAACTTGAGTACGTGTACATTCTATAATCTCTAGTTAAATGTTCACATAATCATGAAATGGTATTGACCAAAGAAATCGGCATTATACAAAAGACTCGTGTAGTAAATTGACAGTTTTTATGTTTTACGTGTTTTTCGCACATGCTGACAGACATGTTACTAATGACTCATTTTACGCTGGTTCCCAGCCTTTGAACTGTCGAAGCAGTGAAAGCGTTGTACCTATCATAATCAGTCGTCGGTAATGTACGAGAGGATTCGATTGAATTTAGAGATTTTGACTGGTACATCGGTCATATTTAACTATCGTTAAATCGGTCGACATTGATTAGTCGAGCGGAGACCAGTCCACGATAGTTTGCATATTTGATATTCGTAGGCGAGACTGCTTCAGCAGCCACCATTGAAATTATCGATAAATGGGCGGGGTTAAACTAATAGGACGGTTTACGACCCATTAATCAGTACACATGGAAAGTTGTTTATTGCAAGTTACAATCGAGTAAACAACCCGATGTTGATGATTTTGTTGGGGAGTTTTGTAAAATATACAATTACCGGGCTACTGATGCTTCAAATTTATGGTTGCCCGGCGGGCTTCCGCCAGTATTTTTTTGGTAGCCCGACGAAAATTTCTGGTAGCCCGCGGGCTCCGGGCAATTGATTTGTCGGACACTGTAACTAATATTTTAAAAGTACAAAGCCTCTAAGAGGTAAACATCTGCATGTGGGTACACTATAATAGTTGAAATTGCATTTTAAAAGGGTGTTATTTAGTGGAAATGAAAACTCCAAAACCAGACACACTTCTATCAAGCTTATAGTTATATCTCAATATCATACATAAATGAAATAAAACATTTTATTTGACATATTGCAAATATTTTTTGCAGTGCCATAATTTTTCATTTCTAGGTAGACTAGCTACTAGACTGATAATAAAAGATATTTGTTTTCTTTTCATTTCATTGTCTAATTCCATTTCACAGTGACAAAAGCTAGTCAATAATATAATTCTAGAGATTTTCTTTCAGGAAGGATATGATATTGGACATAGATTATGATAGTCTGGCAGCTCAGGTAACTAAATGTAGTTTAGGAGCTAGCTAATTTTTAGGCAAACATATGTTTACTAAGCTCTCAGAATAAAGAAGTAAATAAAATAAATAAAGAATCAAATGGTAACATATTATTTCCCCAGAACATTTTAAATGGAAGCAATAACTAGTTGCAATAACAAGGATTTATTGCATTTAAGATGTGACAGTCAGCAAATGTAGGTAAAGTACATTTTGACATAAAACTTTTATTTTTTGACCAAGTCACAGGCCATAACTCTGGTGTTGCAGAGTGAAGAAAAAAAAAACTCAGGTGCACAAATTCACATGCTGGGTAATATTCCTACATGATTTCTGGGCACTAGGGCCATACCAAATTGATTAATAGTTCTTCGGAAAATTTTCAAAAAAAATAGGAGCGAGCGAGCGAAATTTTTTTCTATTTTTTTTCTTCTCAATTTTGATTTTTTCAGAGGCGGGTAGATTTTACATGGAGCGAGCGGGCTTTTTTTTTTTTTTTTTTTCCAGCTTGGACCCTTGAGCAGGCCGTTATAATTATACATGAAGTTAACACTTCTTTAGAAATAACACAGAAATCAAACATTTACAGTGTGGGTATCACAGTATATAGCTTTTCTATATGTTTTAGAGACTACATGAATGATTTTGCAAATAAATTCTTGCCAAAACTCACTGAATCACTTTGTTTTTTTTATTTTGTAATTATAATTACCGAGGGATGAGTGCCTTATTTTTAATTTTGATTTTTCTACATTAATCTGAAGACGTGTCTATTTAACGGCACAGGATGAGGAATATTTAAGACAAAACAGGCACATGTGTGGAATAACATTTCTTCTGAAACATAGTTAGATGGCTTCGATACATGAACAACTTTGTGCCCCTAGTGGAACTCCAACCCAGAGAGGTGAGGGGAAGTAATAAACCACTTGACCAGTGAGAGCAAACAGAGTTGGGCATACAGATGCTTCGACATTGCTTTAATCTCTTTGGAATAATTTCTTAACAGATCAGGCTAGCTTATTTTTTTGTGTTAGAGATTCATTTCAGGCAAAAATGATAACAGACGGCCAAAGAATGATCCCAATATGGCCACCCTTAAAAGTGTTAAATTTGCTGTGCTGTGACTGATCTAGAAATTTAGAGTTGGGGAGGTCTGTTTTTTTTCAGTTTCTTCCGTTTAATCAATTCACAGCCAATTAATATACAAACAGGCAAAATTGGGGTTACAAAAGGACAGATTTTGTTAGAAATATTTTTCATATCTACACTACTTATTTGAAAAGCTAAACAATTTTTGAATTGACTAAATGCATTTTGATAGAATATCTGACTGCTGTACTAAAAATGTTACGTTCAAAAAGATTTGGGCTGAGACAGGATCTGTGAACAAACATTTTTTTTAAGATAGGAGTCGGCCTCGGCGTTGGGGTCTAGATCTAACATTCTGAACTAAACAACTGATAACAAATGGTTTGAAAACTTTATATCTGAACAATATTTTCTATGTTTAATCCAATTCCAAATATTTTTAACTGCATCCCTGTGCACGTCTTACAAGTCGGGCTTCGTTCTTTTTACTGTTCCGAACAAAAGTAGAACGTGGCTACTCCATTACCTACCGGCACATCGATGGCCATGTGTGGCCATAGCACAGACACTCCAGATTAAAAACAAATGTTGCACAACACCATAATTCCTGACTTTTTGAGTTTGGGTCATCAGCTACATGTATTACGGACGCATAAAATCCGATCAATATCACTTTGACGCATTAAAAACGCGATAAAACCTGTTTTGCAGTTATTATTCCGGACCGTGTAATCAGAAAAAAATTTTTTTTTCAGAGATTTTTATGTACGTCCGGGTGGGTGATTTTTATTTTTTTTTCTCGGGAAAGAAATTATTGATGCGGTAGTTCCGACGAACGACATATCAATTTGGTATGGCCTAGGACAATTTTTTAAGCTATATGCATGCCAACACAAGCACTTTATGTGTATATTTCACTAAGTAAGGACCATAACTCCAATGTGGCTGAGTGAAATCCCAAACAGAACACCAGGTGTGCAACTTCACATGCTATATAACAATCTCCTAATATTTTATGGCTCTAAGTCAAATACTTTTTAAGATACATGTAACACAAACTTGTATCTCATTTATGCATATTTTTAAAAATCAAGGGCCATAACTCTGGTCTGACTGATAAAAATCCGGAACAAAATCCCATGTGCACAACTTCACATGCTGAATAATACATGTATTCTTATGATGTTTCATGACCCTGGCCTCTGTCATATACATTTTGAGATATGTGCAACACAACTTTTATACCTTTTTATGCATACCTTTTTACCAAGTCAAGGGCCATAACTCTGGCCTGACTAAGTGATATCTCTAAACAAGAGGGCTATGACGGCCCTATATCACTCACCTGAGTAGAGTTGCTTGCTTGAACAATTTTCTTAGCTAAAGCTTTAAAAACAAAAATAGGAGAATGGGTCAAAGTAAAGATTATGCAAAATTACTTTTAAAATCTGTAAAAAAAAATATTAGAGGTGGTCCAAATCCTCTTGCTGTAGCTTAGAAAACAAGAAAGTAGGCCAGTAGGTCATACTGATGATCAATGAAAGCCTGTTTCAAGATCGGTACGCAAAAATATACATGTCATCCATATTTCAAAGCTGTATCTTAAAAAACAAGGAAGTAGATCAGTAGGTCACATTCAAGGTTACTGAAAATCAATTTTAAGATCGGTGTGCAAAACTGTACATGTCATCCAAATTTCAAGGCTGTATCTTAAAAAACAAGAAAGTAGGTCAGTAGGTCACATTCATGGTCACTGAAAGTCAGTTTTAAGATCGGTGTGTAAAACTGTACAAGTCATCCAAATTTCATGGCTGTATTTTAACCTTTAGCATGCTAGATAAATTGTCGTCTGCTGGAAATGTCGTCTGCTAAAATTGTAAAGTTCATTCAGTTTGCTCCAAAATTGGAAGAAATATTGTCAGAGTAGCAAACAGCTTGGAACCTGATCAGACGCCGATTTAATCGGCGTCTGATCTGGTTCCAAGCTGTTTGCAAAGGCTGTTAAATTCGCCTGCAGCAGGCTAAGGGTTAAAAAACAAGAAAGTAGGTCAATAGGTCAAGGTTACAATCAAGTGACCCCTAATTACTTGAGGCCATAAGAAAATTATAATAAAACAGTCTAGGAAATATGACCAGATAATTTTGGAAGTATCTCATATAAAAACTATGTGACCCTCAGGGCGGGGCCTCTTTTTACCACAGGGGCATAATTTGAACAATCCTGTTAGAGAGAAACTAGGCAATGCTACATACTGAATATCAAAAGCCTAGGCCTTGAACTTTCAGTCAAGATTTTCAAAAGTTTTTTCCTATGTAAGTCTATGTAAAACTTGGGACCCCCAGGGCAGGGCCTCTTTTTACTCCAGAGGCATAATTTGAACAATCTTGGTAAAGGACCACTAGGCAATGCAACATATCAAAATGAAAAGCCTACGTCTTGCAGTTTCAGACAAGAAGATTTTTAATTTTTTTCCCTATATAAGTCTACGTAAAACTTGGGACTCACGGGGCAGGGCCTCTTTTCAACCCAGGGGCATAATTTGAACAATCTTGGTAGAGAATCACAAGGCAATGCTACATACCAAACATCAAAGGCATTGGTCTTGTGGTTTCAGACAAGATTTTAAAAAAAATTTCCTATTCAAGTCTATGTTAAACTTGAGAGTCCCGGAGCCGGGCCTCTTTTCACCACAGGGGCATAATTTGAATAATATTGGTAGGGAACCAAAAGGCAATGCTACATACCATATATCAAAGGCCTAGCTCATTTGGTTTCAGACAAGAAGATTTTTTTTCCTATGTAAGTCTATGTAAAACTCGGGACCACCAGGACGGGGCCTCTTTTCACCCCAGGGGCATAATTTGGACAATCTTTATAGAGGACCATTAGATGATGTCACATGCTAATTATTGAGGTTCTATGCCTTGTGGTTTTGGACAGGAAGATTTTCAAGGTTTTCCCTATATAAGTCTATGTAAACCATGTGACCCCCAGGACGGGGCCATATTTGACCTAGGGGAATAATTTGAACAACCTTGGTAGAGGACCACTAGATGATGCTACATATCAAATATAAAAGCCCTATGACCTGTGGTTTTAAACTCGAGAACTGGTTTGCTATAAAGGTGAAAAATATCACATGCAATCTATTTACTGCACAGTAGCTATACGGTAGCTTAATATGATAAACAGAAGCAAGTCTATCAATCGTCCAGTCTTGTATATTGGCTCTTACTGCCAATACGCAGACCATAGGCCACATACCTTGCATACCAGAATCAGTGTCTTTTAAACAACATTCAGTTAGGAAATATATGGATTTATATCACTTAGTATGGAAATTAAACATATTTCTATTTTTCCCAATTTTGGAAATTATCATGCTTGTTTTAAAAATTTAGTGGGCACAGGTACCTACATTTTTTTCCAAAAAAAATCAGTGAACAAAACTCCAGCATTTACTATTGTTGAACATTTCCGCGTAGCGAACCATAATGATATACCGTTAGCTGTCCGAAAACGGGTTGTAACAGGATTTAAACAGTGCCGTGTCTTACACTGTGTAATAATGCCAGTAGTACTGTATAAAACATGGTGGCCAATAAATATTGCAATAGTAACTTGCAATAGAATGGTATCGCAACAGTTTTTCAGCAGTATCAGTAGGATTGCAATAGTCAAAATTGGTCTCAACAGTCACCTCTAATTACAGCAGGGCTTTTTTTAGGCTTTTGGGAAAAAGGCTCCTGGTCATATTGAGAATATTTCCACTGCAACCTGTTAAAATTGGGAAAAAGAGCAAACTGTTGTGGCAGAGACTTCTCAAAATGTAAAAAAAAAACATGTTTTCTTTTTTTTTTTTCAATCTGGCAAATATAATTTATATTTCACAATGAGGAAGTAATGTGGTCATTTATGATTAAAAAAAACACCAAATTTCTTCCTCTAGTTCAAACATCTTTTGCAGACAGAAAGAAATGTTGATTTTAAAAAAATGCTCTTTTCCCAAAGTAAGCAATTATCGCAAATGAATTTCCAAATTTAAAAGGCCAAGACCTGTTCTGAATCTGAACTTCCTGATAAAATGCCCTGAATCTATAAATACCAGCATTCACATGACTGTTTAGATCAATAGTCTATGAATGAAACGGTACAAATTGATTATACAGACAGATATTACCTTATGTTGTTACAGGGTTCCAATTTAAGCTCACATACTTGCAAAAAGTAAAAAGAGTACATTATGAAAAATGCAAGTGACTTTTGCCCAAACTCACAAAATTTTGCCAGTGCAAAATCTCAAGTAGAAATTACAATGGTTTTAATTTCTTTAACTTTCAGTTTCAATATGCTGTAAATACGCATTAAATCTATTAAATGATGACGTTTCACACAGTGCACATCAGTTATTGATGACCTTTTTACACAGTGAGTAGACTGTTTGCAGATTTTGATTACACAACACAGAAACTACCTATATGCGCATGCACGATATTTGATGGAAAAACTGTGTTTTGAACTATACAGGCTTACCGATAGTGAAATCTTGTTAAATTAATCATATGTAGAAAATATGAAGCCCACCGACAGCAGCATTTTTAACAAGTATTGATCAGATGTAAATAAATAATAGTGCAAAAGTCAAAGCGATACAATTCGTTCATGGAAATAATAAAAACTGGACGCCTATAAGACCTTTAGAGGCGAGGCTAGACATCTGGTCCAGTAACCAGATGACTAGAACATAAGCTAGGCATCCATGGCCTGCTAAACACTAGAGACTCTATCAATAAAAATCCCATTGACCAGAATTTAACTAAGTAGCCTAAGAAACATAGCAAGTCTTACAAAGATATATAATAACCTTTTTCAAGTAAAAATAAGAAACTTATATATTGCTATTTACTATACACCGTTTAAATAATTTTATAATAAAGTTTAGCTCTTTCAAATCTTTGAAAAAATGAAAACTTGTGCAAAATGAGTATCTTGAATTACACGTACAATTTGCACATAACATGATGATCAGAATAAACCAAATAATTTTGTTTATATAAAGGACATGTGTTTTATAAGTGGCAAAGCATAAAACGTACATAATAATGGAAATGAAATATCCGGAAATGTTGTGTAGCTTTCCAACAAAGCGGCCATTACAAGTACCCGGATAATGCTTGAAATGACGTCATCTGTCAAATATATAATTACAGGTTTTGATGGCAGTATTTTCCCAAGTACATCAAATATGCAAAGCTATGAAGCATGATATAACGAAGAATACGTCTGGTTGAAGTTTTGACTATTTAATGCGCTAAAAAGCGTTAGTTTTATTACTGAACCTTTGTTCGTCTACGCATGCGCAGAGTGAGTTACCGTTTCCGGTTTTTACTTCAACTTTCATTTTCATCAAGAGAATTCATTCATGGCCCAGTTGATGTTAACATAATTCTGACCGGTAAGATCTGTATCCACTCAAAGTAAGATAAACATTTTTGTTGAACTTAATGGGCATGTGTTTGATTTGGCTGTATTTTCAATGCTGTCGAAAGTGTAATTTTTGTGGGTGGGGTACTGTTCAATGTTTTCAGAAATACTCCTTTAGTTTTTCTATATAAACGGTCATAAATGATAATATCAAATCATTACAGCATTTGGAGGTTAAGAGTATGGGGGAACACTGTGATGCAGTGTTAAGACTGACTTAGACTAATCGAAAAGTTGTGTCTTTGATTCTCCCCGGCGCAAACATTTTGTCTCCCCTTATTAGTCCATCAGGATGTTTCGGAACAGTGTGATACTTTTGACTGTCACAGTCCTATCACGCCCAAACTTCTTCAGGAAATTCCCCAATGAAATATGTTGGGAATGATATGGAAATTTATGTTGACACAAATAAAAGCATAAAATTGCCTTGCTGACACTTTTGGAAGGCAGTGGCTACAGAGCCGCATACCAGACATCTAGACAACTTTTACAGGGCTGTTTAGAGGTCCAGTAATCAATGTGAATACAGAGAACGGTATTAACAAGGAAGAGACTATATTTTATCATAAAAACTGGAAGATAATTTCAGAGTTTGCTCTCGTATATTTCTCATCGCTTTAAATACATTGAAAGTGACAGTAAAACTGAAGTATTTATAATTCTTTAATCCCTGGAAAAATGTGATCACAAATATGATCAATAATAAGTAACAATTTGTACGCTGTAATTTGAAGCATTTATCAAATTCTTGCTTTTCTCGGGACTGATGAATTAAAATATTACGCCTTATGTTTTCTTTAATATTTAAATTAAAACATGGATTTTGCTCATGGGTTGTTAAATTTGTAGCGGTTCTCGTATCGGGTGGCCTCAGTAGCTCAATTGGTAGAGCGTTGGCACGGTAAGCCGAAGGTCCGAGGTTTGAATCCCGGTCGAGGCTGCACCTTTTTCCTGAGACTGTTTCATTTGGGGGCTCGTCCAGGATGCTCACCCTTGGAGCCCATGTGGGGTGAAGCAGTTTGGCTAGGGTGTGCATCTGAATTCGGTTAACAGTCTGCGGCAGACATTGACCAGGAATGCCAATGTCTGGCAATAAGAGGGAAGGTGTGTAGCGGTTCTCGTATCGGGTGGCCTCGGTAGCTCAATTGGCACAGTAAGCCGAAGGTCCGAGGTTCGAATCCCGGTCGAGGCTGCACATTTTTCCTGAGACTGTTACAAATTCATTTTACTGCTTGAGTAAATAAATACGGTGACTCTGGAAATCACTGTTAAAATTTCATGTTCAATATGTCTCAAAACCGAGCGAGAGATAATTATAAATAAAATATTTACAAAAAAAAAACAACGTAATAATAATGGCAACTTTATTACAACTTATCATAACTTTAACCATCAATTACCTTATACGCTGGTAATACAGTACATGCCAGTATTCCGGGTCTTAAGAGGTCCGGTTACTGGACCCCAAGCCACTTCCTTCTTTGAATGTATATTTTGTGTTTTGTTTCTGCAATTTACTTTCATTGGCAGTCCACTGTGTATTGAAACTGGTGTTCAGTTAGATATTTCCTTGCACTTGTTCACATATTTCTGAAGATTTAAGTCTCTTATTTAAAATTATGAGTTAAATTCAACCCATTTGAAGTTTCTACATGGAATCTATGTTTAATTTATTGACAAAAACTGTCCATCATATTTCGAGCATAACTTTTAAAATTACCATGTGAGGTATAGACTTCAAACTTGGCTTGTAGGTAGGTAGTGATGAGACGATGTGCCGAGCATTTGAACTGGCTCTGTAGGTCAAAGGTGAAGGTCACAATTTGAGCTCAAGGTCAGGTTTGTCCATCATATTTTGTGTCCGGAGCATAACTTATTAACAATTCAAGGTATTGACTTCAGACTTGAGATATTGCGACTAATAGCATAGATCTGCATACTTGTCTTTGTGGTATCTCTATGATTCCAGAAGGTATAAATGTTTTGATTCCGTAGCACATATTTTTATTTTGATGCAAATACGATTTGAAACAAAAACTTTTAGTACTGTTCTGGTAATATTATGTGTAGTTTGTTGGTGGGACATATTAAAGCCCAAATTAAAATGTCAGCAAGTACCGTCCATGACCCTAAGCTCTGTTACAGTGTTAAACTGTTAAATCAGTGACTATACCAGATATATATGGAATAATGCCTTTTTCCTATGCACCAACCTGCATTCATTGTAGTTATTATGTCTCCCACCACACAGTGGTGTGGGAGACATATTGATTTACTCCAGTCTGTGTGTGTGTGTGTCTGTCACAAAGCTTTTCCGCACTCTTAAGTCGAACATTTCTCATCCAATCTCCACCAAACTTCAAATGTGTCTGCCAATAAGTGCTCGGCCAAGTTCGATAACTAGCCAAATTGGCCTAGACACTTCGGAATTATGGCCCTTGAATTACCAAAAACACTCAGATTTCTTGCGCAGTTTTGGCCCCAAACCGGCGCCTGTACTACTAGTAGTATAGGCGTCCTTTTGGTGTCAAGAAAGCACATGCACATGTGGATTAAGTAAACAGTATATAAAGACTGACTTACTATTTAGATGATTAGGCAGTTGTGGGAGACATGGGCTTTTCTCAAAAGCATCTCTAGTATTTCATTCTTGTTTCTAGACTTTTAGCTTATGTGGCTGACTTACTTTTGTACCTTCATATTTCAGACTGAACAATGAGTACCAGCTCTGAGAGTGGCCCTGGTTCTGCCAAGCCTATCAAAAAGACTCCAAATGATTTTGTCTTTGGTAAAGTCATAGGGGAAGGCTCTTATTCAACAGTAAGTTCATGGAAATCTCATCTCTTTTTGCTTCATTACTATTTTTGTTGAGCATGCTTGCGGTGAGCACAACTTAGTTGCCACTTTTGACAGTTCAGTGTATGTCTATGCGTCCGTCCGTGTGTGCGTTTGTCCGTCCGAATTTGTCCGGACCATAACTTTGACATGCATAGACCAATCTTGTTTATATTTAGCATGAATGTTTACTTTAATAAGAAGGCGTGTCATGCGCAAACCCCATGTTCCTATCTCAAAGGTCAAGGTCACTGTTGGAGGTCAGAGGTCAAATTGAAGTTTGTCCGAAGCATTTCTTCCTCATGCATAGTGGGATTTTAATGTAACTTGGCATGAATATTCACCATTATGAGACTGAGTGTCATGCGCAAGAACCAGGTCCCTAGGTCTAAGGTCAAGGTCATACTTGACAGCTGGCAGGCTCGACATTCTGCCCGTGGGCATACTTGTTACTAAAGTCTTTAACAGTCAGTATTTAAGCTGTTTAATATAATTTTATAAAGAAATCACACTTTTATCATATATCATTATGGCTTGTAAGTCATGCCAATTTATCATATAATGATTTTTAGTATGTGCATATTTTCAACTTGCGTTTTACTTACTTTAGGTACTGAAACATTAATATTTTCCATATTGACCTTCAAATTTTATGTTGAAAAAAAAACCAGTTGCGTTAAACAATGATATTTTCAATTCTGCTGCGGTTACAAAATGTGTAGACTAGCCCCTAGTCTAAAAAATGTGGAGCTCTTGCATTTTAGCAAACCCTATAATAATGGTAGTTTAAAAATGTCTTAGAAATCAAGGGTTATAAGGAGTAACTTATTTTAGATGAATATCATGTTTGGTGCCTGCTGTTAACTTGTGAGGACTGCTAAAGTGCATTCTACCCCAAAATGTATACCAGAATTTTATATCATTTATATATATTATAATATTGATAAGGGTAGATACACAAAATAATGAATTGCAGTTGAGCAATATTTCTGATGCAGAACTCCTGCATATTTCTCGATACGAAGCTGTTAACCTATAAATAGCAGCCTAGAGACAATTAAAATTTCTGAACCTATGGTCTAGATACTGTTGATCAAGTAAAAGTTTCAAATTGTCAAACAGTTAACGTATGCAGTTGCTTATGCTATTTTTGATATATTGTAGGTCTATTTAGCAAAAGAAATAAGTTCTGGAACAGAGTATGCAAGTAAGTACATGTAATTACCAGCATAATTTTGGAAAATCTTCTTGCCAAAATTTTTAAAAAATGGTGTCTCCCACAAAGCTGCTGTTACCTATAAAATATATAATTCCCAAAAATATATATCACATAATCAGTCTAATTTATGATTTTATGCAAAATGCTGGTTAACACAGTTTGCTTTGTTTTATTGTGGCACCAAGCTTGGGTGTGTTTTAAATTTCTGCCACACAGACTGTAAAATGTTTGAAAAGAAATGTTTCAGCGAGTAAACAAGTTATTGAACTCATTGCTTAATATCACTACCCTTCAAAGGAAGTTTCATAGGGTGTTTTTCTTAAGGTTGATGTGTCAGTACATTAGAACTTTAAATATTTTTGAAAGAAAAAATGTTTCAGAGAGTAAAATGGTTATTGTGTCTCCCCCTACTGACATATTGATTTTGCCGTGTCTGTCCATCCATCAGTTTGTCCATGACACATCATTTCCGACCAATAACTGGAGAACCATTTTACTTAGAACCTTCAAATTTCATAGGACTTATGGAGTAGTTGACACCTATTGTTTTTGGGGTCATTCCATCAAAAGTCAAGGTCACAGGGGCCTGAACATGGAAAACAGTTTCCTAACAGTAACTTGAGAACCACTTGACCCTCCTAGGGTGATTGGACATGCAGAGTAGATACTACTAGTGATTTTGGGGTCACTCCATTAAAGGTCAAGGTCAAAGGGGCTGAAATCTATTACACTTCATTTCCGACCAATAACTGAAGAACCACTTGACCTAGAACCTTCAAACTTCATAGGTTGATAGGACTAGGACGGAGTAGATGATCCCCATTGTTTTTGGGGTCATTCCTTCAAAGGTCAAGGTCACAGGGGCCTGAACATGGAAAAACGAAATTCATACTAATTGTCTTGTTTTAAATAGTTGTCCAGGTTTCAGAATATATCACCTAGTTTGCAAAAATGTTTCTTCTATCAAGAATGGCTGTCACAGTTACTAAAAACCATAACCACACTATGCTCAAGGCATATATTTGTATAGTGGTTGGACAATGAAAATCGTTTTGTTTGAAACTGAACTTCACATATCTTATTGTGTGACCCTCTACTGAAATAGTTGAATCATATTAATTTGGTAAGAACCTTAGCTCCAATTTGATGTGTTTGTGCAGTGAACTAGGGCCATAAGGGCCATCTTCTTCAAGTAGAGAGCATGCTGTGTATAATTACACTCTACTGACTCTTTTACCAGGCTTTAAAATCGAGTAATTTCTAAAGTTAAATGTTATTCTTGTTACAGTCAAGGTATTGGAGAAGAAGCACATTATGAGGGAAAGGAAAACACAATATGTGATGAGAGAGAAGGAAGTTCTCATGAAGATAAATCATCCATTCTTTATCAGACTCTACTATACCTTCCAAGATGCAGATAGACTATGTATCCTTTAATTAAACATACGTTTAGTAAATTGAAAAAATGAAAGGATTATGTAATTATGCTATATGACTCTGTAATATATGTGTCAATGATTAAATAGTGGGAAATCAGATTGAGTTCAATTTATTGTCCTTTTTAGCGTCACATATCACCAGTGCCTAGTTTGAGCGAAGTGATACACAAGATGCTCCATTTTCACATGCTTATCTCATTCTGCCTGCCTTGTGTAAAACTCTGAAGCAAGGAACATTTAGTTTCATCCAAAACATCAGAATGTTTGTTGGAGGAATGGAGGATCAGATCCTTCTCAACCTTTGGTATTGTAGTCCAGAGCTGAACCATTTAGCTCTAGGGTCACTACATGGGGAAAACAAAAAACTTACTGACTTGAGCATAACTTCTAGTCCAGTAACAGCTTTCACTTTAGGCTTATTGTACTCATGAATTTTTTTTCTGGCAAGGGAGCACTGATTTTCTGTGTATAGTATTTCACTCATTTAGTAAAAAAAGTAAAAGGATATATGACGGATAAAAAAAATATATCAGCTGTTTCAGATGAAAGGTTTTAGCCTTTTTAACCCTCCTTAACCCTGGATCAGACTTTGTGTTGAGTTATGCAAGGAGAGGAGAGCTTTTAGACTACCTCCACAAGTTATCATCATTTGATGAAGACTGTTCAAGACACTACACTGCAGAAATTGTCAAAGCACTAGAATATTTACATGGCGTAGGAATTGTTCATAGGTGAGAAATGAATGTTTAAACACTGAAGTACAGGGCTTAAATGACTACTGATATTTTTGTTTTCTATCAACATAATTTTTGTATAAAAAATTATAGGCTAATGAGGAGATAAGCTTGACTTAGCTCGCATCATAAACTACGATCCATACCGATACCATTGCAAAAACAGATCTACAAGTAAGAAAGCTCAAGTGTTTTTATTTGCCTACATTGCAAAAACTAAAGGTTGTCTGAGTAGTAGATGGCCATATCTTTTCACATGAGGGAAAAATAAGCTACACATGCAAACTGTTATGTCATGTTGTGATGTCATAGACTATATACAGGGTTCTCACACAGGATTTATAAATAACAGTATTTTCGAATATGTTTCAATATCATTTGTGGTAGGCATGAAAAATGAAGTAACTTGAGTACCTGTGTAGGACCCTGTGAGAACCTTTTATAAACCCTATTTGACACAGACAGGGATGTAAAATCCTTAGAATATAGTATGGGATAAGTCTATACAATCGGTCAATGATAGATAGATAGTTACCTTAAAATGTATATAGGAGGTTATAGATCTAGCTTATCTGAAGATGATTGGATGATATTTTATCAATATACAAAATTAAAGACAATGTTCATATGTCTTACTATTATTCTTTCTTTATTTTACAGAGATTTAAAACCAGAGAATACATTGTTAAATGATGAAATGCATATCCAGATAACTGACTTTGGTTCAGCAAAGATCTTTAAAAATGGTGCAGAGGATGGATCTGGAGGTAAGTTTGTGAATTTCTTGTGTTGCAGTTGTTAAAAGTCACTTTTCTCCGTATTTGGACTTATTTTATATTTTCTGGTCCTTTAGAATAATGGAGTCAATTCAATGAATTTGTATCTGTATAAGAAATTTATGTTACTACAAAGCCTCATATATAGACTTAATCAAACCAAGTCTGCAGTTATTTGCTTGGTTGCATTCTATATGTCCAAATGACCTTGTTACAGATTTTATTATCAATCAAAACAGCAGTTAAAAATCTGAAAGAAGATCCTTTGGAAGCATAGAACACAACCAAGCGAAGTAATAGCACAGTTGGCTTAGTGAAATGTGAAACACTCTTCACTTCTCCTAGCTCCAGCTTAAGTGAAATTCTACGATACAGGTGCTTTGAATGGACGCATGAAATCAAAGGACTAGAAAATGCAACAGCACTGACTAAAGGTATGGGGATACCTTATATCCACATCCCTGTGTACAAGCACTGAGCATCAAGAAGTCAAATGTTTGACTTCCTTTTAATATAGGCTCAAACTGTAATAAAATATATATATCACTGACCACTTGCATTTACTGAGTGTTTTAACTGGTAAGTCAGTAACCAGTCGAAATTTACTCTTGTTCTATGTATCACCTCTGATTGTTTGCCAGTAAATCCAAGGCTTTATTATGCCCCCAAAGGCGGGCATATCAAAATTGCACTGTTCATCCGCCAGTGCATACGTCCGTGTATTACTGTGCTGTCCATGAAAGGATTTTAAAATAACTTGGCATAAATTTTCACCATAATGAGACGTGTCATGCGCAAGACCCAGACCCCTAGCTCCAAGGTCAAGGTCACACTTAGAAGTCGAAGGTTAACAGGGTCTGTTTCGAGTTCTGTCCATAACACTGCAGGCCCTTCCCCAGAAATTTCTTAAGGCGCTGGGGTAAAGTTTGTGTGGCGGGATAAGGGGTGGGTGCGGGAGGGGTACCCCCTCCCGTGTTCGATTTTTTTTTTAAATCGAACCAAATTGTGCTTTTTTAAAGTAAAACCGATATGCAAAAAAAAAACAGCTGTTTTCATAACGTTCTACCTTTTCTCAACCATAATTGTTTATTAGCAAGAGAAATGCATTTAACTACTAAGTGTTATATTTAAAAGCTCAAAAACTCAGAATCTGCAAAAAGGAAACATGGCGTTGTGAATGGGGAGAGTGTTTTTTCAACCTGAAGTACAGGGCAATTGCCTTTCTAGATTTTGTTTTTATCAACATTAATCTTTATAACACTTATAGGTAATGTAGGAGAATAACTTATTAGTCGCATAAATCTTCCAACGATACCATTCAACAACAGTCTACTGAAGGTTTTTACTACTTATAGGTTTGTCTGAAAATGAGCCATATCTTTTCACAAGGAAAATGTACACATGAACTGTATGCTTTTGATGTATAGACATATGAGGGTCTAAAAATTATTAGCTTATTTTCTGAATAGCAATATCATTTTGTAAACAAATAAGTTAATGGTCCTGTTTAGGACCCTGTAAACTTTATAAAACTATTTGATCGACAGGATTGTAAATATTCTTAATATAGTATGGAAAGTCTATACATGTCATGATAAAGTTTACTAAAATGTGGGAAACAGCATATCTAAATATATTCCGGATATGATATTTTCAATGTTGCCGATAAAGACAATGTTTATTCTTACATGACTTTCTTATTGGTAAAACCAGAGATAGTTCTAAATTTGATGAAATGCTATCGAAAAATAACCGACTGGTCAGCGTTTTTTGAAGGAATCTGGATAAATTGTAATTCTGGGCAGTTGTAAAAGACTTCTCGTAATGGCATTTAATTACTTTGTACTTTCGATATTCATTAATAATTTGTATTTTAGTTTAATCAAAGTTACATAGAATCAAACAGTCTGCATTGATTTCTTGTTATTATATCAAATGACTGTCTAAGTTTTATTTATCGCTACAAAGAAATCCTTGGAGCAACAGGTATCACGTGGCTTGTGTGTAAACACTCCACTTACGCTACCCCTATTTTGACAGTTTGAAAGCATGAACAAGACTATAATCAATTAGTTTGATAAAAATACTTCATATTCTCATCCTGTGTAGCACTTCGGCCAAATTTTTGACTCCTAATTAGCTGCATTAAAAAATAAATCTCGCATGGTGTTTCAACTGGGAAATACATAAATTTACTCTTTCACACCTTGATGTTTGCCAGAAATCCTACTGATTTAATGACCCGCGCTATCAAATTGAGGCATCCGCCAGGATACTTTATAGTGCTGCGGAAGGATGTAATTTGCATGTTTTAATAATGGACGCTGTCATGCGCAGACGCCCTTAGTCAGGCCATTGGTGGAAAGGCCTGTCATCCTGCCATCCTTGAGTTTACCATAATGAGACAATGTGTCATGCACAAGACTAGATCCCTAGTTTCAACGTCAAGGTCAGACTTAGAAGTCAAAGGTTGACAGGGTCTGTTTTGTGTCCGATTCATAACTCCATTCATCATGGGATTTTGAAATTACTTTGCATAAATGTTCCCCACAATGAGGCGGCATGTCATGCGCAAGATCCAGACCCCTAGCTCTAAGTTCAGGGTTTCATTTAGAGGTTAAGGGTTAACATGGAAGTTTTTCCCTAAAACTGACCTTACATTTGGAATGTTGCCAGTATTTGCCTTGGTCCAAGTACCAAGCATTTTTTCTTCCAAGTGACAAGTTCTTTTCCTGTCTCAGTAATGATCGCTGACATAAGAGAATTCATTTAATTTTGTACTGAACAAATAAATACTATCACATTTCTTGTCAAAACATTTGAGTTGTAATTGACTGTTTCAGAGAATAATGAAGGCCAAAGGAAGAATTCTTTTGTTGGTACTGCCCAGTATGTATCTCCGGAAGTTCTTACCAGTAAATCTGCAAGTAAAAGGTTTGTTTCGCCTTCCAGTCTTTACATTTTATGTGTGCTGTAGAACAAAATGGTTTCAAAAGTTTTGTTTTACAAAATCTGACAGCCATTTCTCATTAACACACTTTATGGATTTTTTTTAGCTCACCTGTCACAAAGTGACAAGGTGAGCTTTTGTGATCGCGCGGCGTCCGTCGTCCGTCTGTGCGTGCGTCCGTAAACTTTTGCTTGTGACCACTCTAGAGGTCACATTTTTCATGGGATCTTTATGAAAATTGGTCAGAATGTTCACCTTGATGATATCTAGGTCAAGTTCGAAACTGGGTCACGTGCCATCAAAAACTAGGTCAGTAGGTCTAAAAATAGAAAAACCTTGTGACCTCTCTAGAGGCCATATTTTCATAGATCTTCATGAATATTGGTCAGAATGTTCACCTTGATGATATCTAGGTCAGTTCGAAACTGGGTCACGTGGGTCAAAAACTAGGTCAGTAGGTCTAAAAATAGAAAAACCTTGTGACCTCTCTAGAGGCCATATTTTTCATGAGATCTTCATGATATTGGTCAGAATGTTCACCTTGATGATATCTAGTCAAGTTGAAACTGGGTCACGTGGGATCAAAAACTAGGTCAGTAGTCTAAAAATAGAAAAACCTTGTGACCTCTCTAGAGGCCATATTTTTCATGAGATCTTCATGAATATTGGTCAGAATGTTCACCTTGATGATATCTAGGTCAAGTTCGTACTGGGTCATGTGGTCAAAAACTAGGTCATTAGGTCTAAAAATAGAAAAACCTTGTGACCTCTCTAGAGGCCATATTTCTCAATGGATCTTCATGAAAATTGGTCAGAATGTTCACTTGATGATATCTAGTCAAGTTCGAAACTGGGTCACGTGGGGTAAAAACTATGTCAGTAGGTCTAAAAATAGAAAAACCTTGTGACCTCTCTAGAGGCCATATTTTTCATGGATCTTCATGAATATTGGTCAGAATGTTACCTTGATGATATCTAGGTCAAGTTCGAACTGGATCAGTAGGTAAAACTAGGTCAGTAGATCTAAAAATAGAAAAACCTTGTGACCTCTCTAGAGGCCATATTTCTCATGGATCTTCATGAAATTGGTCAGAAGGTTCATCTTGATGATATCTAGGTCAGTTCGAAACTGGGTCACGTGGGATCAAAAACTATGTCAGTAGGTCTAAAAATAGAAAAACCTTGTGACCTCTCTAGAGGCCATATTTTCATGGATCTTCATGAAAATTGGTCGAGAATGTTAGCTTGATGATATCTAGATCAAGTTCGTAACTGGGTCATGTGGCGTCTAAAACTAGGTCAGTAGATCGAAAATAGAAAAACCTTGTGACCTCTCTAGAGGCCATATTTTTCACGAGATCTTCATGAAATTGGTGAGAAGTTCACCTTGATGATATCTAGGTCAAGTTTAAACTGGGTCACGTGGTTCAAAAACTAGGTCATAGGTCTAAAAATGAAAAACCTTGTGACCTCTCTAGAGGCCATATTTTTCATGGATCTTCATGAAAATAGGTCAGAATGTTTTATCTTGATGATATCTAGTACATGGCTGAAAATAGGTCACTTGTCAATATAGTAACGACGTCAACACAAACTAGGTCAGTAGGTCGAAAAATTAGAAATGTCCTTTGTGACACTTCCATAGAAATCCATATTTAGTTTCACTGTTAGATCTTACATGATAAATTGGTGATGAATCCTTCACATTAATGATAAATCTAGGATAAGAAAGTATATCAAAGTGGGTATATCGTGCTTCTAAAATACTAAATTCAATAGGTTGAAGTAAAAGTAATGAAACATGTCCTATTCTCTAGATGCCATATTTTTACAATGCGGGTATCTTCATGACGAAAATTGGTCAGAATTTTTTATCTTGAATGAATGCTACACAATGGACTATAAAACTAGGTGCATTTGCTCAAATTGGATGAAATAATCGTACGTGCATAACTCAGTTCAACACTTAGGATCATAGTTGAGCTAACTGGGACCGAATCAGGACCATCACTGGGACCTCTACCTTTTCTATAACAGAGAAACATGCAGTTTCAATTGCTGGATAATTCAAAAACATATTTAACAATGCTTTCTATCCTTTTGTTAAGAAATATTCTAATCTGCACTAATAAGTCATTAATTCTCTTTCAGTAAACTTCTAATGGTTGAAAATATCTTCCTGAAATGTTAATTTATTTGACTTGGGCGGCATTTAATTAAGTTGGGACAATTAGGAAATTAAGAAAACTGATACTTTCTGCCCCCCACTTCATCAGAATGAAGATGATGGTCATCATTTTTTGCAGTATGACGGTCGTGTATGTCGGGCGGTGCACTTGTAAAATCAAGTTTAAATCAAGATGAGATATGACTCTAGATGTGCTTGGGCGTCGGATCTAGAAAGGTTTGATAGTGAAGGTTTAGTCATGAAGATAGATTGTCCCTATGATATTTGTTTGAGGTCAGTTGCTCAAAGGTCAAGGTTACAGTGACCCAGAACAGTTAAACAGTTTCCAGATGATAACTCAAGAAAGCTTGGGCCTAGGATCATGAAAGTTGATAGGGTTGTTGGTCATGACCAGCAGATGACCCCTATAGGAAAGATCGTGTTTGTATACAAATTCTATTTTTAGAACTGATAAGACAGTGATCGGGTGGGCAGAAGCCGACCGTCCATGTTTTTTGTAAACAGTGATGTTTTTCTAACGGTCTAAACTTTCTTAAAACACAAATTACATAAATAGTTTTTGATCAATGGAAAGGTTATAAAACAAGCAATTTATTGATTACTTTTAATTGTTATTTCTAAATAAAATGGATTAATTATGAACGCTTAACTTACACTGTTTTTCTAAAGGTTGTGAAAATCACTACGCTGCTTTTAAAAGTATATGTCATTTAAAACGGTTATTCATTGAAAAAAGATATTTGGATACAAAAATATGAAGATAGTTAGTATTTCAAATCTTTTTAAATTTTGAAAATCCATAAATGAGCAAAAAAGTTATTAAAAATTAAAAATTCTGATTCAATACGCAAACGGTGTTAAAATCATTTGTTTTGCCAACCACCAGATAAACAGATGTTAACGCGTGACGTCACGGCGATCTCTCCTATTGATTTTGAGCTCAGTAGGTCAAATGTCAAGGTCACAGTGACCTGGTACAGTTAAATGGTTTCCGGATGAAAACTCAAGAAGGCTTGGACCTAGGATTATGAAAGTTGATTGGGAGGTTGTCCATGACCAGCAGACAACCCCTATTGATTTAGAGGTCAGTAGGTCAAAGGCCAAGGGCACAGTGACCCAGGACAATTAAACAGTTTCCAGACAATAACTTGAGAATGCTTGGGCCAAGGATTATAAAACTTAATAGGGATGTTGATCATGACCAGCAGATGACCCTAATTGATTTTGAGGTCAGTAGGTCAAAGGTCAAGGTCACAGTAACCAAATAATTTCTGTTCCTTGTGCAATTACTGAATGCATCAAGGGGGGCATTTCGTGTTCTTCAAGCACTTGTTTCAATAAAGTCATGAACATATATGTTTTATTTTCAGTTCTGATCTGTGGGCTCTAGGATGTATTCTTTTTCAATTTTTATCTGGTGAATGCCCTTTTAGAGGAGGGTAAGCTTGAGTATATTGATTTCTTACTACATCAACATTTTATACCATGAAATAAAGTCAGCTAAACAAGGTACGGTTCTTAAGCATTTATCTTTGATACAAGTTCAAGAAACATGACTTACTCATGATTCCTGCTGTGTTAAAAGTTGGCATTAGTTAATGTATGAACATTTTCTATGATTGCAAAAAAATAAATTAAGACTTTAGTTAAAACACTTCTACACTTCCTCCATTTGAAATATGTGTTTTTGTATTCATGAATACCTTTTCTTTTTTTCAGCCATGAATACCAAATATTCCAGAAAATCACAAAACTTGAATATGAATTCCCTGAAGGTTTCAATCCTATAGCTCGAGATTTAGTTGAAAAATTACTGGTAAGTGATTCTCATATAATTCTAATATCATATAATTCTAATATAACTATACTAAATGCCTTGTATACAGGACTGACATAAAAATGATGTGTACCAAGAGATAATAACAAATTAGCAAGAACTTCAAGTGGTTTGTTGTCTGATTTATCATGGCTCAGAGCTCGGGAGTTGAACCACAAGGGGCGTTAGCTTGAGTGGTTAAATATCTAACACATCTAAACGATTAACCATGGTAAATTAGATGATCAACCACAAGAAGAGGCCTTAATTGTTTTAATTCTTACATGTTCATTGAAATATTCTAATAAAAATTATAATTTATTATGGGTTTCTTTTATCTGATTAGTAGTGAACTGGATGTCTAGCAGCAATTTGGCGTCATAATGCTGTCTGACTGGTCCATATACTGGCAATCAAATCCAGCCATGGTAGAATGCAGATTAGAACTTGTTAAATATTTGTTAAAGGTTTATTTATGTGTGACAGCCTGTCGTAATTTTGTATATTCTTTCAGGTAAAAAAATGTATGACTTATTTATTTGCTTAATTTTGTTGCCAAGGGTTCACTGAAAAAAATTAAGTATAAAGACATTCATTCACTTCAGAAATGTGTTAAGTATGCCAACATTCATTCATTGATGAAAGACATCAGCTGTAAGTCATGAAAGATGTGAAGTGTAAAACTAAAAGTATTTGTCACTAACGAAGTGTTATACTAAAGATGAAGTTTGTGCTGGTGATCACTCCATAAGCTGCTACATTGAATGGCCACAGTGTAGGACGGAAACTCTGCTAAATTATGTTGACTTAGACAGTAAAAGGAACTAAAAATATGACAATATTGTGACAGAAAAATATTAAAAAAGACCACAGAATTGTCTGTGGCACCTCTGTCAGCAAGATCTCCCATACTTTGTCTTGTGTTTAAATTCCTATAACTTTTAAATAGAAAGTAAAAATTATATAAAATGTTATATAAAATGTTATATTGATTTATTTCCAGGTTTTAGATCCAGATAAAAGACTTGGCAGTGATGAGATGGGAGGCTTTGAGAAGTTAAAGGCACATGAATTCTTCAAGGGTATAGATTGGGACCACCTAGAGGAAGTAAAACCACCAGCATTAGTTCCCTACCTACCAGCAACAGCTAGCAACCCTGAACATTGTTGGAGTACAATGAAGGTTTGCCTTTGCCTAAATTATAGGTTTATTTGGGCATGTTGAATTTAATCACAAACAATAGGAAATTCTTGCTTTTGAACTGGTTTCTCAAAGTTCAAAAATTTTATAAGCTACAGTTACTGTATACTTTTTATACGCCCGTTTGAAAAATGGGACATATTATGGGATTGCCCCTGGCGGCGTCCACAGACTGTGTCCGGAGCATATCTTCTTCATGCATGGAGGGATTTTGATGAAACTTGGCACAGTTGTTCACCATCATGAGACGGAGTGTCATGCGCAAGAACCAGGTCCCTAGGTCTACGGTCAAGGTCACACTTTGAGGTCAAAGGTCAAATTCAAGAATGACTTTGTCCCGGAGCATATCTTCTTCATGCATGGAGGGATTTTGATGAAACTTGGCACAATTGTTCACCATCATGAGACAGAATGTCATGCGCAAGAACCAGGTCCCAAGGTCTAAGGTCAAGGTCACACTTAGAGATCAAAGGTCAGATTCAAGAATGACTTTGTCCGGAGCATATCTTCTTCATGCATGGAGGGATTTTGAGGTAACTTGGCACAATTGTTCACCATCATGAGACAGAGTGTCATGCGCAAGAACCAGGTCCAAGGTCAGGGTCACACTTAGAGGTCAAAGGATACAAGAATGAAAACTTTGTCCGGAGCATTTCTTCTTCATGGAGGGATTTTGATATAACTTGGCACAAATGTTCACCACCATGAGATGGAGTGCCTTGTGCAAGAACCAGGTCCCTAGGTCTAAGGTCAAGGTCACACTTAGAGGCCAAAGGTCAGATACAAGAATGACTTTGTCCAAAGCATTTCTTCTTCATGTATGGAGGGATTTTGATGTAACTTGGCACAATTGTACACCATCATGAGACGAAGTGTCATGAGCAGGTTCCTTCTTTAGAATTACTTCCCTTTGTTGTTACTATAAATAGCTTATATTGCAACTTTTTCATTACTGGTCATAGGGAAAAATCGAGACCACTTTTCTGAAGTACAACATGCATATTACATCCAATGTTGAGGTGTATTTTATTCTGACCTATCTCTACAGGGTAAGAATTTTTGTGTGGACTTACAATTTTTTTTTTTGATTTTTTATGCCCCTGAAGGGAGGCATATAGTTTTGGAACCGTCTGTTGGTCTGTCCGCAATTTTCGTGTCCGGTCCATATCTTTGTCATCCATGGATGGATTTTCAAATAACTTGGCATGAACGTGTACCACAGTAAGACAACGTGTCGCGCGCAAGACCCAGGTCCGTAGCTCAAAGGTCAAGGACACACTTAGACGTTAAAGGTCATTTTTCATGATAGTGCATTCGTGTCCGGTCCATATCTTTGTCATCCATGGATGGATTTTTAAATAACTTGGCACGAATGTGTACCACAGTAAGACGACGTGTGGCACGCAAGACCCAGGTCCGTAGCTCAAAGGTCAAGGACACACTTAGACGTTAAAGGTCATTTTTCATGATAGTGCATTCGTGTCCGGTCCATATCTTTGTCATCCACGGATGGATTTTCAAATAACTTGGCATGAATGTGTACCACAGTAAGACGACATGTCGCGTGCAAGACCCAGGTCCGTAGGTCAAAGGTCCTAAACTCTAACATTGGCCATAACTATTCATTCAAAGTGCCATCGGGGGCATGTGTCTTCCTGTGGAGACGGCTCTTGTTTTTTTTTTGTTTTTTTTTAAGATTAACTTCCCATAGTTGTTACTATAAATAACCTATACTGTAACTTTTTAGCTCACCTGTCACAAAGTGACAAGGTGAGCTTTTGTGATCGCGCGGTGTCCGTCGTCCGTCGTCCGTCCGTGCGTCCGTCCGTAAACTTTTGCTTCTGACCACTCTAGAGGTCATATTTTTCATGTGATCTTTATGAAAGTTGGTCAGAATGTTCATCTTGATGATATCTAGATCAAGTTCGAAACTGGGTCACGTGCCTTCAAAAACTAGGTCAGTAGGTCTAAAAATAGAAAAACCTTGTGACCTCTCTAGAGGCCATATATTTCACAAGATCTTCATGAAAATTAGTCAGATTGTTCACCTTGATGATATCTAGGTCAAGTTCGAAACTGGGTCATGTGCCTTCAAAAACTAGGTCAGTAGGTCTAAAAATAGAAAAACCTTGTGACCTCTCTAGAGGCCATATATTTCATGAGATCTTCATGAAAATTGGTCAGAGCGTTCACCTTGATGATATCTAGGTCAAATTCGAAACTGGGTCACGTGCCCTCAAAAACTAGGTCATTAGGTCAAATAATAGAAAAACCTTGTGACCTCTCTAAAGGCCATATTTTTGATGGGATCTGTATGAAAATTGGTCTGAATGTTCGTCTTGATGATATCTAGGTCAAGTTCAAAACTGGGTCAAGTGCGGTCAAAAACTAGGTCAGTAGGTCTAAAAATAGAAAAACCTTGTGACCTCTCTAGAGGCCATATATTTCATGAGATCTTCATGAAAATTGGTCAGAATGTTCACCTTGATGATATCTAGGTCAAGTTCCAAAGTGGGTCACGTGCCATCAAAAACTAGGTCAGTAGGTCAAATAATTGAAAAACCTTGTGACCTCTCTAGAGGCCATATTTTTTACGGGATCTGTATGAAAGTTGGTCTGAATGTTCATCTTGATGATATCTAGGTCAAGTTCGAAAGTGGGTCACGTGCCTTCAAAAACTAGGTCAGTAGGTCAAATAATAGAAAAACCTTGTGACCTCCCTAAAGGCCATATTTTTTCATGGGATCTGTATGAAAATTGGTCTGAATGTTCATCTTGATGATATCTAGGTCAAGTTCGAAACAGGGTCATGTGCGGTCAAAAACTAGGTCAGTAGGTCTAAAAATAGAAAAACCTTGTGACCTCTCTAGAGGCCATACTTGTGAATGGATCTCCATAAAAATTGGTCAGAATGTTCACCTTGATGATATCTAGGTCAAATTTGAAACTGGGTCACGTGCCTTAAAAAAACTAGGTCAGTAGGTCAAATAATAAAAAAACCTTGTGACCTCTCTAGAGGCCATACTTTTTATGGGATCTGTATGAAAGTTGGTCTGAATGTTCATCTTGATGATATCTAGGTCAAGTTCAAAACTGGGTCAACTGCGGTCAAAAAACTAGGTCAGTAGGTCTAAAATTATTAAAATCTTTTGACTTCTCTAGAGACCATATTTTTCAATGGATCTTCATGAAAATTGATCTGAATGTTCACCTTGATGATATCTAGGTCAGTTTCGAAACTGGGTCACTTGCGGTCAAAAACTAGGCCAGTAGGTATAAAATAGAAAAACCTTGTGACCTCTCTAGAGGCCATATTTTTCATGAGATCTTCATGAAAATTAGTGAGAATGTTCACCTTGATGATATCTAGGTAAAGTTCAAAACAGGGTCATGTACCTTCAAAAACTAGGTCAATAGGTCAAATAATAGAAAAACCTTGTGACCTCTCTAGAGACCATATTTTTCAATGGATCTTCATGAAAATTGGTCAGAATTTTTATCTTGATAATATCTAGATCAAGTTCAAAACTGAGTCACATGAGCTCGAAAACAAGGTCACTATGTCAGATAATAGAAAAAACGACGTCATACTCAAAACTGGGTCATGTGGGAAGAGGTGAGCGATTCAGGACCATCATGGTCCTCTTGTTTATAATTGACTGTAGGAAAAAAACCAAGATCACTTTTCTGTGGTAGAACATAGATGTTACTTTCAAAATTTAGGTGTATTTTAAGGTATCTCTACTTGGTAAGGAGTTTTTTTGTGGACATAGAAAAACAAAAGAATTACAATAATTACTAAACAACCACAAAGTTAAGATTCCATTTGCAAACACAGCTGCTATTTGCTAATTTGCTGCGACGGGCGTATATTGTGACATTCTTGCACTCTTGTTCATTTTCCGTTACAATATAAGGCTTTCATATTATGTGCAGATACCTTGGTTTGGAGTTAAAATATTTGGATTATTTGTCAGTTGACTTGATATCTAGTGAAACACTACTCGCTTGATCATCAGTAGCACAAGCACCAAGGCTGACATATCTAAATGGTTTGCGGTCATTTTCCTTATATTTTCTATGTTTGAGTCACTCAAACCTGGATAGCTTGAGCGTTTTGATCATCCCCTTGTGACCTCAAATTATCTGTGTTTAAGTGTTTGAGGTGGGTTGAGGGAGGGGCAGGGGTTATGGTTGAGCAAAGCTATCTGGATGATCCAGTTGATTTGCCTAAAGATGTAAGACATTAAAACCAGATGAAGTACCATTGTGATAGTCAGATTCTGAAATTCAGGTTATAATATTTATTTTAAGTGATATTGTTGTTCATTCCAAGATTTAGAGTTTAGAATATTAAAATGTTTTATTGTTCTTTTGTAGATTTGAAAACATTTCTTCTTTTGAAGTTTTCTGAAATATTTTGTTTTTATTACAAAAATTTGTGCAAAGTTTCAGCAACAGTTGCCTGGTAGATAAAGTAATGGCAACCTTAGTATTCAGCATTTCTTAGTCTACACTTAAAGTTTTAGATGGTCAGGATCTGATCTTGGATTGTTAGTCCTTACACCTCTGTTTTCTAGGATGAAAAAGAAGGCATGCTTACTGTAAGGCTAGATATTGTCAAGAATGCACAGATGAGCCGCGCCATGAGAAAATCATTATAATGGCTTTGCGACCAGCATGGATCCAGACCAACCTGCGCATCCAAGCACACTGGTCAGGATCCATGCTGTTCGCTAACGGTTTCTCTAATTGCAATAGGCTTTGAAAGCAAAGAGCATCGATCCTGACCAGACTGCGCATATGCGCAGGCTGGTCTGGATCCATGCTGGTCGCAAACCCACTATGTTGGTTTTCTCATGGCACGGCTCAGATATTGAATGTTGACTAGGACAGAACTTTTACATTCATTTTACCTTTCTTTACAGCCTGGCTTGACTGACAAAAGAATTGGGGAAATCCTAACATCACATTTGTAAGTTATTGTAAAAATATTGTGACAGAAAAATATTTAAAAATACCACAGATTTACTATATTTTTCAGCAAGGATATGTATGTAAATGTTCAAATATTCAGTTGGATAAGTAAGAAGCATAGCTTTGGTATCATATTATTTTTATTATTCATCAGTCACTAGAGCAAGGGATCATATGTTGAGCTTCTTATGCAGAGCTTTAAGTGAGCAGATGGCATTATCATGTGAAAAAAGTGTTGGTTATTTAACTTTGTAAAGTGAAAGTAGAATATGTTTTACCAGTACTCAGTAAAAGGGTTGTTATTCATATATTTTAGTTTAGGACCCTGTCCATTAGGTGCCCAGATGTGTAAAGTTTCCATGCCTTTTCATTTTAGATCATTGACTGTACCATTTCAGATAATCTGTTTACACGTATAAAAATGTGGAAATTTCCCTTTTCCTTGTCGATTACTGGAAGAATATAGCAATTCTGACAATTTAAAATAAGTATCCCTGCCTTTGAAAAATATTGTTTTGCTCAAAAACTGTTCAAAATTTTTAAGATTATTTACATAGTTAATGGTAATTGATTGTTCTTTTCAAACTTCCTTATTGCTGAAGTGAAGGTCATTGCTTTTTAAGTATACACAGTGCAGAGTAATATATATTAAATGTATACATGGTTAAAACAAGCATACAGACTGTAGTGTTTGCAATGTTTTTAGTAACATAGAATCATTAAGACCATGTTGTCCATGTAAGACCATGCTCGCTTAGCTAAATGGGGTGCGGGGTCGTGAGTTCATTCCTCGGCTGGGCCGTATGTTCTCCATGACAGTTTGAGAGAAGACATTATGTCTGAAGTCATTCGTCCTCCACTTCTGATTCATGTGGGGAAGTTGGCAGTTAGTTGTGGAGAACAGGATTTGTACTGGTGCAGAATCCAGGAACACTGGTTATGTTACTTGCCTGCCATTACAAAACTGAAGTACTGTTGAAAAATGGTGTTAAACCCAAAACAAAACCATCTGATTAACTATGTTGTGTTTAACTCACCAGTCAAAAAGTGACAAGCAGGGCCCACACTGGGCTGAAAAAAGTTGGAGCCACCTTTTTTCTCGGAAACGGTAGGGAGGGTGCTGGAGAGGTTTCCCTTCCCGCGGCGCGTTGAAAAATTTTGTTACTTCCCATAAGCAAATGGTGATATTCTAGCTATATAAGGGGGACTTTTGAATGAAAGTGGGTATACCTCTAAAGCAAGTTTTGTATTTTAAAATGTTGTTGGATGTTTGAAGCAACCTGTCTGAAATATTTTTCCATTACAGCTTCTTTTTGTTTTGGGCCTACTATGTAAATATATGGCCCGGGAGCTGTGTTTTTGGTGCTCTGTGCTTCCGAGAAATCTACCCTGATACAGGATTACATTTCAGATCCATTCCTAACTTTTAAAGACATTCAAAAAAGTTGGCAAACACCTTTACTAATTACTTACTAAGATCACAGACACAGGTCCAGTGTATTTTTTTTTTATTAATATAAAAAAAAAAAACCTTTTTTCACACAGATATGCTTTCTATGTTAGTCAAATGAAAAAAAAAAAAGATGACAAAAATCCGGTCACAGTGTCATGTATGATATTGTGACCGGATTTTTTGTCATCATTTTTTTTTTCATTTGACTAACATAAAAAAAGTATATTTGTGTGAAAAAAAAGGATTTTTATATTAAAAAAAAAATACACTGGACCCGTGCCTGTGACTAAGATACTGTCTGACGGTGGCGACATCGTTAAAAATTCATCAAACCATTCATTATTTTGCCGATTTATTTATTAATTATTTGATCATGGAAATTAAAGGCATCAATCATTTAATCTGCCGTAATGACAACAAAACAAAAAGACTATTTTAACCCGATAATCGGTTGCTAATTGATTGCAAATTGCATCTGCTCGCGTGTCAAGATGTTTATTACACATTGTTATATGTAAAGTAAACGCAGACTGGGTAGTACTATCCCGAAATAAGTTAATTTTATAAGGTAAAATTATCGGAACCAGTCAACTGTTTTTTTTTTAGCTCATCTGATTTTTTGAAAAAAAATGATGAGTTATTGTCATCACTTGAGCGGTTGTCGGCGTCGGCGTCTGCGTCGGCGTTGCCTGGTTAAGTTTTATGTTTAGGTCAGCTTTTCTCCTAAACTATCAAAGCTACTGCTTTGAAACTTGGAATACTTGTTCACCATCATAAGCTGACCCTGTATAGCAAGAAACATAACTCCATCTTGCTTTTTGCAAGATTTATGGCCCCTTTTGTACTTAGAAAATACCAGATTTCTTGGTTAAGTTTTATGTTTAGGTCAACTTTTCTCCTAAACTATCAAAGCTATTGCTTTGAAACTTGGAATACTTGTTCACCATCATAAGCAGACCCTGTACATCAAGAAACATAACTCCATCTTGCTTTTTGCAAGATTTATGGCCCCTTTTGTACTTAGAAAATATCAGATTTCTTGGTTAAGTTTTATGTTTAGGTCAACTTTCTCCTAAACTATCAAAGCTATTGCTTGAAACTTGGAATACTTGTTCACCATCATAAGCAGACCCTGTACATCAAGAAACATAACTCCATCTTGCTTTTTGCAAGATTTATTGCCCCTTTTGGACTTAGAAACTTTTTTTTTATGGTTAAGTTTTATGTTTAGGTCAGCTTTTATCCTAAACTATCAAAGCTATTGCTTTAAAACTTGCAACACTTGTTCACCATCATAAGTTGACCCTGTACAGCAAGAAACATAACTCCATCCTGCTTTTTGCAAGATTTATGGCCCCTTTTGGACTTAGAAAATATCAGATTTCTTGGTTAAGTTTTATGTTTAGGTCAACTTTTTCTCTTAAACTATCAAAGCTATTGCTTTGAAACTTGCAACACTTGTTGACCATCATAAGCTGACCCTGTACAGCAAGCAACATAACTCCATCCGGCTTTTTGCAATAATTATTGCCCCTTTTGGACTTAGAAAATCATTTTCTTGGTTGAGTATTATGTTTAAGTCAACTTTTCTCATAAACTATCAAAGCTATTGCTTTAAAACTTGCAACAGTTTTTCACCATCATACGTGGACACTGAACATTAAGAAACATAACTCTATCCTGCTTTTTGCAAGAATGATGGCCCTTTTTAGACTTAGAAAATCATGGGTAGGACAATATTTCTATTACACAAAAAAAATCAGATGAGCGTCAGCACCCGCAAGGCGGTGCTCTTGTTTTTTGACCTTTTTTTTTTTAACATTATTTCTCGGAGGTTACGATTTAGAACGTCTGACACAAAATGGCGGTCCAAATTACGAACATTTTTTTCATTTTCACCACTCGCAATTTTTCTTCGCCACTTTCATCGCAGATTCGCCAAATGGCTCGAGTGGCGAACGACAGCGTGGGCCCTGTCTCTAGAGGTCATACTTTTCATGAGATCTTGATGAAAATTGGTGAGAATGTTCACCTTGATGATATCTAGATCAAGTTTGAAAATAGGTCACGTGCGGTCAAAAACTAGGTAATTAGGTCAAATAATATAAAAACCTTGTGACCTCTAGAGACCATATTTTTCAATGGATCTTCATGAAAATTGGTCAGAATTTTTATCTAGGTCATCTAGGTCAAGTTCAAAACTGGGTCACATGAGCTCAAAAACTAGGTCACTATGTTGAATAATAGAAAAAATAACGTCATACTCAGTTCAAAACTGGGTCATGTGGGGACAGGTGAGCGATTCAGGACCATCATGGTCCTCTTTTATTCAAGTGCTCTCTGGCACTGCTGCTCTAAGACACCTTATTACATTTAAGCCATGCCTACTTGTGTATGATCAGCTGTGGAGATAATTCTCAAAAATGAATATATTGCAGAATAACAGAACAAGAGAGGAAGGCGAGGTTAGAAGAGCAGGCAAAGAATAATGAGTATCATAAATTTACCGAAGGACATCTCATACTGAAACAAGGCTTCATTGACAAAAGAAAGGTAACTCTTGTATATGTTTTTATGCCCCCACTTTTGGGGGGCATATAGATTTGCCCTTGTCCGTCCGTCCTTCCAAGAATGTTGTGTCGCGCCTAGCTCCAAAAGTGTTTGACGTAGAGTCACAAAACTTTGCAGGAATGTTGATCAGCATGTGTAGTTGTCCACCTGGAGTTTCGCTTCCGGATTCATTCAGTCATGTAGGAGTTATGGCCCCTGACTTTGTAAAAATTGGTCATTTTAGTGTTGTGTCGCGCCTAGCTCCAAAAGTATTTGCCGTAGAGTCACAAAACTTTACAGAAATGTTAGTCAGCATGTGTAGTTGTGCACCTGGGGTTTCTCGTCCGGATTCATCCAGTCATGTAGGAGTTATGGCCCCTGACTTAGTAAAAAGTTGGTCATTTTAATGTTGTGTCGCGCATAGCTCCAAAAGTATTTGACCTTGAGTCACCAAAGTTTACAGGAATGTTAGTCAACATGTGCAGTTGTGCACCTGGGGTTTCGCGTCCGGATTAATTCAGTTGTGTAGGAGTTATGGCCACTGACTTAGTTAAAATTTGGTCATTTTAATGTTGTGTCGTGCATAGCTCCAAAAGTATTTGACCTGGAATCACCAATGTTTACAGGAATATTATATACATGTATAAATGCTGTGAAACATAAGTCTTGTATTCAAAAAATAAATACAAACAGGTAGAAAACAATTCCTTATTGGAATCCTGTCCCATCTGGGCATCTTTCATGACCCTGTGATGTAAATAGTTAAGACAAAAGAATATAACTAAAAAGAAATTGAAAATTCTCTGTCACAACACTTCTAACACTAACCCTTACCCTGCTAAATTTCTATAATGAACTTGTCCATCTTTTAATTTTGACAGTACTTTTAACTGTTAACAGGGGTGTTTACCAAATGATACTGACTGAATGGCGAACAGTGCAGGTCTTGATCAGACTGCACATATGTGATATAAATAGTTCAGACAAAATAATATAACTAAAAAGAAATTGAAAATTCTCTGTCACAACACTTCTAACACTAACCCTTACCCTGCTAAATTTCTATAATGAACTTGTCCATCTTTTAATTTTGACAGTACCTTTAACTGTTAACAGGGGTGTTTACCAAATGATACTGACTGAATGGCGAACAGTGCAGGTCTTGATCAGACTGCACATATGTGCAGTCTGATTATGATGTACACTGAACGCAAAGGCAGAATTTATCATGTCCAGCATGATTAGGGCTAAAATGCAAACTACTGATAATTACATTATTTTATTATTCATTTTAAACATTTTTTTGTGCTTTTCAAGCAGTAAATCTTGTGTAAATGAAGCATGGGTATATGTCATAAAGTTTCAAGTGTGTAAAGTTATTTGTAACATTATGGTGGTTATTTTTTTGTGTAAAATGCTTTTTAGTACATGGAGGTATAGAATAAAGGGTCATTACAACAGTAGCTTGATCTGGGATGTTGGATTCAGCTCTCGTAAATTTTACCACACTGGATCACATAATTCTGTTTGAGCCAAATACAACATACCAGATTAAGCTACTGTTAAAATAATCTTGTTATGTATAGTTTATTATTACTGCCATTGCATTTGTATGCAACAATATTTTTCACTCCTACTTAAAACCATGCTGTTACTTACATGCATTAAAATCAAATGTGTGCATGTTGTTTTAAGCCTTCTGTGGAATCATTAATATTCATTTGGGACTATTTTTCATGGATTTCTGGTTGGGTCATTCCAGCCGTTTTGGTGAAAACCATAATATTTAGTGCCCGTGGCATTAAATGATTTCATAGTATAAACTGTACAATAGTTAACAAAATAACATTTGATGAAATATGTCTAAATGGTGGCAAATCCTCAACAGTTGCAGCTTTACAGACACCTGTTACTGATTTTTAGCTCACCTTAGCACGAAGTGCTTAAAGGTGAGCTTTTGTGATCGCCCTGTGTCCATCGTCTGCCGTCAGTCGTCCTTTGTCAACAGTTTGACTGTTAACACTCTACAGGTCACAAATTTGGCCCAAACTTAATGAAACTTCGTCAGAATGTTACCCTCAATAAAATCTTGGACGAGTTCGATATTAGGTCATCTGGGGTCAAAAACTAGGTCACCAGGTCAAATAAAAGGAAAAGCTTGTTAACACTTTAGAGGTCACAATTTTGGCCCAATCTTAATGAAACTTGGTCAGAATGTTACCCTCAATAAAATCTTGGGCGAGTTTGATATTGGGTCATCTTGGGTTAAAAACTAGGTCACCAGGTCAGATCAAAGGAAAAGCTTGTTAACACTGTAGAGGCCAGATTTATAACTTTATCCTCATGAAACTTGGTCAGAATGTTAATCTTGATGATCTCAAGGTCCAGTTTGAATCTGGGTCATGTAGGATCAAAAACTAGGTCACCAGGTCAAATCAAAGGAAAAGGTAGTTTGCACTGTAGAGGCAAAGAAAAAAAAAGCTATTTAACACTTAAGAGGCCACATTTACGACCATATCTAAATTAAACTTGGTCAGAATGTTAAACTTGATGATCTTTAGGCCAATAGGTCTGGTGAGCGATACAGGGCCTTCATGGCCCTCTTGTTTAAAAAAAGGTTAGGCCTGTTTTGCTTTTAAACAGTTCCGATGTATTCCGTCAGTAGTCAGGTTATGTGAATAGTTTATCAGCTACATTATGATTAAATCATGATTAAGTAGTTTTTATTAGGTAATACTTGTCTCAGCCAGTGGAAATCTTCGGGTAAACACAGGAATTTCTTATCTTACAAAATATATGATTTTTTTCTATTGTATTTTTTATTACAGGGATTGTTTGCCAGAAGAAGAATGTTCCTACTGACAGAGGGACCTCACTTATATTATGTAGATCCAGTAAATAAAGTATACAAGGGACAAATTCCATGGTAAGTTTCTCATCATATATTAATGTTTGATAATTATTATTATTATCATTATACCAGATTTATATAGCGCCCTTTTCATGATCAATTTCACGTACAAAGGTGCTTTACATAGTTCAAATGCAGCCACACAGTGCGCATAATTCATCCTCTACTAGTACAGACACAGAGCGATCTGACCAGAGGGACAGAGTGAGACAAAGCCCCCACGACAGAGAGATCAGAAATCAGATAAGGCTTGTCCAGCTAACTTAGCCTAGCTCGTTGCGAATAGACAGCCTGGTTCTTTAAAGTGCCCAGTGTATAGCACTGATACACACACGGATTGCCTGGGTTCCTGACCAGTACACCTCTAGTTGGGTGGGAAACACTGAAAAGCGTTTCTGAAAATTCCCAAGTAGCTGCCGGGGATCGAACCCCCCGACCTCAGGATTGGAAGGCCAGTGTGCAAACCACTGAGCTATCCATCCACCTGTAGAAAATAGTATGTATTAAATAGTTTATATTGATGTTGACAGTGACACAATATAAGATTGCTTGAAATATAAAACACCAGAGTTTTAGGTTAGTGGGGATCAACAGTGACTGTGTTGTTGCTTGTTTGACAATGCAAATAACTCAATAGAGCAAAATACTGTGGAACGAGAGGTCACAAATTTGACCTTGGCAGGGAAAATGTTTGACAAGAAAGTTTGTCTGCAGTCAGTTTTCTCCCCTGTCACTGATCCTTGTGGGAAAGTTGTCATTTACTTGGGGAGAACAGGTCAGTACTGGTACAAAATCAAGGAGTGCTGGTTATAACTGAAATGATATTCAAAAATGATGTAAATCCAAATAATCTTTGAAATTGCAGATGAAGCAAAACAGAACCTGTTAACATTTCAGGGGTAGAGAACTTTATTATGATAAGATAGAAGCATTTCTGTCTCTGTTTTAAATGTATTATATTCTATTATTATTCAGGTCAAAAGATTTAAAGACAGAACAAAAGAACTTTAAGATATTTTTTGTACATACAGTAAGTATAACATTTAACATTATTATAAAATTTACAGAAAATTTAGAAATGAGTATTTGTTATGAAAGTCTTAAATCATGGCATTTACTTTTGATAAGCCTCAAATATAGGTTAAGTAGTAAATAAATTATATATTAATGAAATAATTACAAAAACATAGATCCAGGATATTTGTTTGTTTCAGTGTAAGGTTGAACACTAGATGCAATTTATTCGCAAGAGGCACACAACCATGAGTGAAAATGTAAAATCTAATGTTCAGAAGTAATAGATGTTTTAATTAAACATGTAAAACAAATTTTATCTGTCTTGTACCAATGAAAAATAAACTTGATATTTTTATGCCCCCCGCATCTACTGATGCGGGAGGCATATAGTGATTGTCTTGTCCGTCCTTGCCTACGAGGTTAACCAAATGGGACCATTTCGTCTAGCATCAATACCCCTTACTAGAATGACTTGATACTAATGCAGATGTAACCTGTGACCATTCCTCATCTTCAAACATCACCTGACCTCAGTTTGACTTTGACCTTGACCTAGTTTTGGACTTAGGTATCTCTTGGTTAACCAGATGGGACCGTTTCCTCTAGCATCAATACCCCTTGCTAGAATGACTTGATACTAATGCAGATGTAACCTCTGACTATTCCTCATCTTCAAACATCACCTGACCTCAGTTTGACCTTGACCTTGACCTCGTTTTGGACTTAGGTTGCTTTGTATCGACAAGGATGCCACCGGGGGCATCAAGCGTTTATTGAATGTTTCTTGTTCTCCATGAAATTACCAGATATACATGTATTTCAATCTAATATTTCAATAATACATTGAAAAACATTATTATATATGATATTTACACATTTTTACAGCCAAACAGAACATATTATTTAGAAGAACCAAGAAAGAAAGCAGAGGAATGGGTAAAAGAGATAGACAAAGTGTGGGAGATGTACTATGGTTAGACAGCGGTCCACAGACAAACAAACCAGAACAGACTTTATAGTTTTTCATGTCAACCTCTGCAAACATCAGCCTCTTTTCTTGATATTGAGGTTGCAATATATGTACTTGACTGAATGCTTACAGAAGATGGACAGTAGTTAGACAGAAATCTACAAACTTAAGCAGAACTATAAATTGCTGAATTCTTACATCTTTATTTGTAGAATTATAATCACTCAAAATATATTCTGACTGCAATATAGAACTGACAGGTATAGGGAAAAGACTTTGTTGATACAGCTGTACTAGATCGGTTGCAAGAACCAGGAAGAAGTATTATTATATAGATTGTGGTATATGTAGTTTTCACAAAGAGGCCACAGCTGTAGTCATTGTGATTGTCTTGTTTACTACTTGAGAAGGACTCGAGGGCCCTTCAGGAATTTTCAGACAGACCAAAGAGATTGTAGGATCTGTTACAATAAGGATTGTTTTATAGTGACATTGATGATAGAAGTGCATGGTATGCATAAACTGTTGTATTGTGTGCAAGTGATTACAATTTTAACCTCTGCTAATGTTGATTTACAGACAAGAAAGTTGTTGACATGGTGACAGTGACATTGTTGTCAAATGACATAGACTTTTCACTTACATGGCCATTTTGTGTTGAATTTTATGCATACTAACTTATTTGACAGAGATAAGCTGCTAATGCAAAGTAAATGCAGGCTATTTATGTTTCATACACAAATAAAAACTAACTTAAACAAATATGAATGATTGAACATAAGTTGACCTCTAACCCTTATAAATATATTATATGCTCTGACAGCTCATTTTATACATTTTATCACTCAAATACCCCATACTTCATTTCCTCATCATTTAAAATCAGTTAATTAATTATTGTGGAAAGTAAAATGGTACACAGTACTACTTCGGCACCTAGCCCTCAAATCTGCTCTGGTATCTAGCCCAATAGCCCATTTGAGATTATTCATAGAGGAATAGAACTAAGAATGCCTTTTCATTCAGATTTGAAATTGGGGAAGACACTTCTGTTTGTTAATGATAATAAATACAAAAGAAAAGACAAATTGTTTAAGTGAGGTCTAGGCTGTTTCTGAATTGTGTCCAAAATTACTTGCATATTCTATGGAGCTATAATATTGAGCTGTTTCTGAACATTACTAGTATCTGAATTTTACTTTATGTTAAAGGGAAAGGCAATGTTCTTATTTTAATGCTGTCTTCTAGGAATTCTTAAATCATTTAAAAATTGGAACAAAAACGAGAAAGATATAAGCATTTAAAGATTTTATCAGAATGGCGGCCATTTTGTTTCCATGGCAACAAAAACAAAATTGCGTATTTATTAAATTTCTAGATATATATTTGAACTGTAATTACTTATTTCTGTAAAATAATTTCTCTACATTTTGTGGCTGTAACAAAAGAAATTACGACGTTTTACATGTAACACTCGAGAAACATGAAATTAATCTATTTAAAAGGTTATTCGCTAAATAAAGAATTCATAATGTAAATGACGTCATAAACACACTTAAATAGCTGCCTCCATGATCAGCCATTTTCTTCAGATTCAAACTGGCATATCTTCTTTCATAGTGGTCCGATTTTAAAGATTCTTTCAGCGTTATGGAAGGCTTGGGGATGGCTTTTCATGGCTAAAATTAACTTTATGTCAGGCATTCTTTGCCTGTTAAACTGTTTGGTGACAAGAACTAGTGTTGAACTGACATTTGCCATTGTTTGTATTGTTAGGGAAACCTTACTGACTGTAGTTTATAACCACTAGTGGTTAAAAACTACTAATAAAAGTTTCATGATGTAGTTGGCCAATTGTGATTTAAACTGTTTCTTGCCATTTGACCATTGCTAAAGTTTACTTCCTACTTTCTGATCATTACTTAAGATGACATTTTACTTTCTTATCATTACTAAAATTGACCTGTTACTTTTTAATCATTACTTAAGTTGACTGTCTGATCATTGCTACTGTTAACTTGTTGCTTACTGATCTTTACTGAAGTTAATTTGCTCTATTTTTGTCATTACTAAAGTTTACCTGTTACTGTCTAATCATTACCAAAGTTGACGTGTTACTGTCTAATTATTAGTAAAGTTGACCTGTTAGTTTTTAATCATTACTGAAGTTAACTTGCTTTATTTTGGTTTTTACTAAAGTTGACCTGTTACTGTCTAATCATTGCTACTGTTGACTTGTTACTATCGGATTATTAATAAAATTAACTTTTTTATGTTTTAAAGTTACCTGCCATAAGTTGTGTCATACTGTAGCAACCATTGAACTGTTACTTGCATGAATAATGTTAAATAGTTTATATCCATATCTGATAAAAAATGTAACATGCTGCTGGGAGTAATGTGTTGATAGACATCCATATGTAATAAAATGTATAGGAGTGAGCTTGTCTGTCGGTCGGCCGGTCTGTTGGTTTTTATGGTTTGTGGACAATAACTCCTGAAAGGCTTGACAGATTTAAATAATTTTTGGTACACATATGTAACATCATAAATTACAGGTCAAGTTTGACTTTGGGGTCAGTAGGTGAAGATCACAGTGACCCGGAACAGTTGAACTGCTTCCGGATGATAACTTGAGAACGCTTGGGCCTAGGATTATGAAACTTAACAGGGAGGTTGATCATGACCAGCAGGTGACCATTATTAATTTTGAGGTTCGACTTTGACATTGGCTTACTTCTTTTACAGGGCCGTGTTGTGTGGGAATAATTCGTCACTCCTGTGACAGCTCTACTTTGTGCAGGTAGTTTTTTCTATCATTAATTTCTGCAGTGCCCAGGCCATTACAGGTGTAAATGTGTAATAATGATACTGCCATTATATTTTTGTGTCAGCAATTTCCTCTAGGAAATGTTACCATATTACTGTGAAATCATTTCATTTCAAGGGCATAAACTTTTGTGGTTCTGGCTAGAATGGCTATTTCTTGCAGACGTGAATTTATGGATTTTACCATTTAAAGATGAAATTTATGGAAAGGGACACGAAATTCACAAAAATAAGTCCCCTATGAATGTAAATGATTTCACAGTATATTTCTGTTGTTTAACCTTTAGCCTGCTAAATTTCTAAAATGGACTGGCCAGTCATTCAATTTGAGCAACACCATTTATTATTCGAAGGGGTGTTCACTGAAAATTTACTGACTGAATAGCAAACAATGCAGACCATGATCGGCCTGCATGGATGCAAAGACAGAATCACATGCCGCCAGCAGGCTAAAGGTTAAACTGATTTAAGCTATAAAGTAGTATGGTTATAAGATTTTAGTGAATAGTAACTGTATTGTTAGAATGATTATAATTACTGTAACATGGAGTGTATGTTACTTATCACACTTAAGTAGGAGTTACAACTTCTGTTGTTGGATTATTTAACATTTTTTCTTAGTAAAAAGGAGGACAATCAGACCAACATAATTCCATCTTTAAAATGTAATTAGAAAACATTGAGTCAAAGGTTAGCTGATTCTGAAATTTCTGCAAACACTTATCAGTCAATGGCTTTTACCATTTAATTAACTAGAATCAAAGTTGTAACATTGTCCAATATGGAATATATTCGCTGATTTAATGTGGAGGTATGAAATGCAGGTGCTCTTGTTGTTGTTTTTACATGGGATTAGTGTATAGTAGCTGTTATTGGCAGTAGCTGTTGTAATTTGATAGAATGTAGCTGTTAATGGCAGTAGATGTTATATTTGGATAAAGAGTAGCTACTGTCAACACCTGTTATAGTTGTATAGAGATTTGCTCTAACTTGAAATTGCTGATATATTCTAATATAATGTAGCTGATACCAGCAATAGCTGTTATATTTGGTTAGAGTGTAGCTGATATGGCAGTAGAAGTTACTTTTGGTTAGAATTATTTGTTTCTAGTATAAAACATTTGTATTGGTGTATCTGTAACTGGTGATAGCTTTTACTGTCAGTAATTGTTAAAATGTTTTGTTTCAATAAAGTTGTTATGGCAGTAGCTGTTGTATAAAGTGTAGCTGTTACTGTCATAACTGCTATATTTGGTCTGAGTGTACCAGTTATTGCAGAAGCTGTTGTATTTGGTTAGAATGTACCTGTTATGACAGAAGCTGTTGTATTTGGTCAGAATGTACCAGTTATGGCAGAAGCTGTTGTATTTGGTCAGAATGTACCTGTTATGGCAGAAGCTGTTGTATTTGGTCAGAATGTACCTGTTATGGCAGAAGCTGTTGTATTTGGTCAGAATGTACCTGTTATGGCAGAACCTGCTGTATTTGATTAGTAAGTACCTGTTATGGCAGAAGCTGTTGTATTTGGTCAGAATGTACCAGTTATGGCAGAAGCTGTTGTATTTGGTTAGAATGTACCTGTTATGGCAGAAGCTGTTGTATTTGGTTAGAATGTACCTGTTATGGCAGAAGCTGTTGTATTTGGTCAGAATGTACCTGTTATGGCAGAAGCTGTTGTATTTGGTCAGAATGTACCTGTTATGGCAGAACCTGCTGTATTTGATTAGTAAGTACCTGTTATGGCAGAAGCTGTTGTATTTGGTCAGAATGTACCAGTTATGGCAGAAGCTGTTGTATTTGGTCAGAATGTACCTGTTATGGCAGAAGCTGTTGTATTTGGTCAGAATGTACCTGTTATGGCAGAAGCTGTTGTATTTGGTCAGAATGTACCTGTTATGGCAGAACTTGTATTTGTCAGATGTACCTGTTATGGCAGACTTGTATTGATTGTAATATCTGTTATGGCAGAAGCTGTTGTATTTGATAGAATTTTACCAGTTATGGAGAAAGCTGTTGTATTTGGTAGAATGTTACTGTTTGAGAAGCTGTTTATTTGGTAAGGGTGTAGCTTTTATGGGCAGAAAATACTTGTTTAGTGTAACTGTAACCGGTAATAGCTGTTATAGTCTGTTAATATTTCTGTTACTGGCAATAGCTGTTCTAATTTGATAGAGTGTGGTAGTTACTAGCATGAGATATTATATTTGGATAGGTGTAATAGCTGTTATATTTATGTAGTTGTTACTGTCAAAATTTGTTGATGAAGGTGAAGTGTTTCAATAGCTGTTGTAATGGCTTGTTGTCTAGCTTTGTGCATGACAGTATAACTATATTTACTTGGATAGTTGGCATGGCTGGCAAGAGTTGTTATAGTTTATGATTTTTAAATAACTAATAGTGGTCAGTTTCATCACAAGTGTTTACTGTTGTTTATGATATAGCCTGGTGAAAAATGCCATGTAGAGGTATTTTATAAGAGATTTACATAAGTACTGTTAGAGATCTACCTAGAAATTTTCAGTTCTGTATAATTCATTTATTACGTTACAACTTTTTTGAAAGTTTCCTTGCCAGTCCTGAAGTATATCAAATTCTACGGTTCAGCACATGATACAGGTGCAAGTTTCATATATTTCTGTTCCATATATGCCACATGGCTCAAATGACACAGCATGGTGCATTCATAGTATATTTCAGGAAAGGCTGCACCCTGTACATTAACATTATTCCTGAACAAAAGGATGGACATTTAAAGTTTAACAAAGTACCAGTCATGTTGATTGTTTTCATGACTTATACTGATTTTAAATGTGAAACTCCATATAAATCCTGATAAGATATTATTACTAAGGTCTATTGAAAGGGTTAACTTAGATGAATCAGCTATATCACCAACAGATGCAGGGTTATAAGATTCTTTAACTGGTTGTAGGTGCAGATGGGAATTTCTGGTCTTGAGGGTTTTGTTTAGGCAGTTAGAGGCTCCAGCCTGTTGAATCAGCAGTATCTCTGATCTTGCTGAAACTTTGTCCTATCACAGTTAATTATTACATACCTCAAGATACCTACCAGGCTACACTAGTATGGTTTTACCAGTATGAACGTTACAGCAATTAAAGAAAATGCATTTTTAGCACACCTGAGCAGGTGAGTTTTTCTGATCGCTCGATGTCAGGCGTCTGTCGTCTGTCTGTCATCTGTCAACATTTAGCTTGTGTATGCGATAGAGGCTGTATTTTTCAACTGATCTTCATGAAATTTGGTCAGAATGATTACCTTTATGAAATCTAGGCCGAATTCGAAAATGGGTCATCTGGGGTCAAAAACTAGGTCACTAGGTCAAATCAAAGAAAAACCTTGTGTTGCGATAGAGGCTGTATTTTTCAATTGATCTTCATGAATTTTGGTCAGAATGATTACCTTGATAAAATCTAGGCCGAAAATGGGTCATCTGGGGTCAAAAACTAGGTCACTAGGTCAAATCAAAGAAAAACCTTGTGTATGCGATAGAGGCTGTATTTTTCAATTAAACTTCATGAATTTTGGTCAGAACGATTACCTTGATGAAATCTAGGTCAAATTCGAATATGGGTCATCTGGGTTAAAAAACTAGGTCACTAGGTCAAACCAAAGAAAAACCTTTTGTATGCGATAAAGGCTGTATTTTTCAACTAATCTTCATGAATTTTGGTCAGAATGATTGTCTTGATGAAATCTAGGCCGAGTTTGAAAATGGGTCATCTGGGGTCAAAAACTAGGTCACTAGGTCAAATCAAAGAAAAACCTTGTGTATGCTATAGAGGCTGTATTTTTCAATTAATCTTCATGAATTTTGGTCATAATGATTGCCTTGATGAAATCTAGGTCAGTTTTGAATATGGGTCATCTGGGATCAAAAACTAGGTCACTAGGTCAAATCAAAGAAAAAGCTTGTATATGCGATAGAGGCTGTATTTTTCAATTAATCTTCATGAATTTTGGTCAGAATGATTGCCTTGGTGAATTCTAGGCCGAGTTCGAAAATGGGTCATCTAGGTCAAAAACTAGGTCACTAGGTCAAATCAAAGAAAAAGCTTGTATATGCGGTAGTGGCTGTATTTTTCAATTAATCTTCATGAATTTTGGTTAGAATGATTGCCTTGATAAAATCTAGGTTAAGTTCGAAAATGGGTCATCTAGGGTCAAAAAGTAGGTCACTAGGTCAAATCAAAGTAAAACCATGTGTATGCGATAGAGGCTGTATTTTTCAATTGATCTTTATTAAATTTGGTCAGAATGATAGCCTTGATGAAATCTAGGTCAAGTTCGAATATGGGTCATCTTGGGTCAAAGCCTAGGTCACTAGGTCAACTCACAGAAAATACTTACTTATACTCAAGATTTTTGCTCCAATTTTAATGATAATTGGTCAGAATATTTTTTTCCATGAAATCACTAGGTCAAACATGCTTACACTGTTATGTTGTGTTATGGTGTGTTTCTCAGGTGAGCGACCTAGGGCCATCTTGTTAAGTTCTTGAATTTCAATTACATTAAAAGATTGGATTTAATTGCATGAGAGTTTACAGAAGCTAGTAACTAGTGTTTTGTTATTTAGTTTCCAGAATTATTACTGCTTTTCATATTTTTGTTATTTAATGATTTGTTTAATACTACAATTCTGTTACAGATATAAACTGGTAAAATTATATGCAGAGTGGTATTACAGTTATTTTCTAACTAGTATTTTCTGATATCTTTATATGCCATGTAGCATAACTTGTTCTTATCATATGCATTCATGGAATATAGTTTCTCAAAAATCATCTTATGTGTTTCTTTTGTCAGTTACATGTATAACGACTTGATATTAGTAAATACTGCTGAAATAAACTAGAAATACATTCTGCATACCCACGAGCAGAATGTCGAGCCTGCCAGCATCTTTGGCCTCTTAAGTATGACATTGACCTTAGACCTAGGGACCTGGTTCTTGCGCATGACTCTCCATTTCATAATGGTGAATAATCGTGCTAAGTTACATCAAAATTCCACCATGCATGAAGATAAAATGCTATGGACAAACTTCAATTTGACCTTTGACCTCCCAACTGTGACATTGAGCTTTGAAATAGGAACATGGGGTTTGTGCATGACACACTTCATTGAGATAAATATTCATGACAAATATAAACAAAATTGGTCCATGCATATCAAAGTTATGGTCGGGACAAACTTCAGTTTGACCTTTGACCTTTGACCTCCAACTGTGACCGTGACCTTGAAGATAGGAACATGGGGTTTGCGCATGACACGCCTTCTAATTAGGTAAACTTTTATTCCAAATATACGCAAGATTGGTATATGCATGTTTAAGTTATGGTACAGACAATATGGGACGGACGCATGCACGAACATAATATAACAGAAGTGACGACTATATCGAGCTCACCGCAAGTGGGCTCGACAAAAATGTTGAACCAAAGCACAACAAGAATACTAAACTGTCACAATTTTCTCCTGGGAAAGCAAATTACTTCACTTTTAAGATACTTTGCGTATTGAGCACACTAAATCTCAATTTTAACTAATTCAAGGACCATAACTGCAAGATGATAGATATTATCCAGCTGTTATCGAACTTGGCCAAGATGATATGCCCTTAAACATTCTAAGATTGGCAACCTATGGATAAGAACTTTTTAAGTTATTAAGAAGATGCTGTCAATTTTCAAAATTTTAAGTAATTCAAGGGCCGTAACTCAGGAGTGACTGGACCGTCTAGCTGGCTGTTGAACTTATCCGAGATATGCCCATAACATTGTGACCAAGTTTGATGAACAATTGATAAGAATTACAAATTTTGGCTATTTCAAGTGCTTAACTCCAAAGAAACTTTGAGGATCAAGCTGGTTATCGAACTTTGCTGAGATATTATGCCTGTGAACATATTGACCCAGTTTACACCTTCCGTTCACCTTGTATACCCTTTGTTCACCTTGCTAACAACTTAACCTGTAGACGATTCATTCTGCTAATGAAGTTCACAGCTTATGTTCATTATTTCCGGGTCAGTTTTCAGTACATTTTTAGTAGCTGGCGAATAGATTCAAAGGCTACTACTGTAGTATATTTGTGTGCTTTGTCAACCTGCTGGCGAAGTTCTTCTGGAAATTATGTCTTGCTTTGTTGTCCGTTTAAAACTTAAATTGATACTGTACTCTGGCATAATGCGTATGAAACAGGCATTTTCTTAAGGTAAATAGAATACATCCATATTTTCGTATTAGAATATATTTTTGAAATGAATAACCGTTTAAAATGACATATAATTTCAATAGGGACGTAGTAATGTTTAAAACTTTTAGAAAACGCTGTAAGTTAAGCGTTCATAATTAATCCATTTTATTTCGAAATAATAATTAAAAGTAATTAATGAATTGCTTAATTTATAACCTTTCCATTGATCAAAAATATATTGATATGATTTGTGTTTTAAGAATGTTTACACTGTTAGAAAAAAAACATCAGTTTACAAAAAAAAAAAACAACCCAAAAAACAAATGGACGTTCGGCGTCTGCCCACCCGATCCCAGACTTATCAGTTCTAAAAAGAGAAAATACAACGGATTTGTATACAAACACGATCTCTCCTATTCCCGAGCTCTTTTTCAGATTTTTACCATTTCTGTTAAAATTACTGCTAATCTGTGATTCCCATTTATACCATATGACATGATTTCTGTATTAGATAATGTGCCCGTTTTCTTATTGGACGGTTAAAAAATGAAAAATTCACATATTGAATAAAAGCTATTGACCGATAAAAGTATCCGCATGACGCCATTGTTGGACTAGTCCCCTGGGCATGTTAAATTTGTTTTTACTTCGCTAAGGAAAATGAGAACCAAATAAAAAGTTATCGTCCAAATATATCTTCATATTGTACAGAGTAAACTTAAATATAGTTCTTGAAACATTGTGAGCACATTGTCCAGTACATTTCTAATGTTGTTGGCATCCTTCAGTCGACGTCGACGATGGTATTCGATGAGCATCTTCTGGTATGACTGTAGAGGCCTATACCAGCTACACAGGTCCTGTTACATCCCAGACATACATGTGCTGATGATCCGTGTTGCTGTTGTTTGAAGACGTCCCTTGAATGGCTGGCTTTGCGTCTGGCCCTCTTTTCATCATTCACGTCTCGGATGGCTTCCTGCCCTGTCTTCAAACCCATAGTCACCTCTATTGCCTGCTAATGACTCCAAGGACTTTGCCACATGCGTAAAGGTCCCTCTTGCAGACGTCATTGAACCGCAGGTGGGACCGCCCTCTGCTCCTTGCTCCTGTGGCCAGTTCCTCGTACAGCAGGGCCTTTGGTATGCGACCATGTTCCATTCTGTGAACATGACCGAGCCAGCATAGGCGGCGTTGGCGGAGGGCGTACATAATAAGAAGTCCTGATCTTGTAAGGGCGTCATTGTTGGCCACCTTGTCTTATCAATTGATGCCTAGTACTCTGCGCAGACATTGAAGATGGAACACCTGGAGGTTCTATCTTGTGTTGCATGCGCTGTCCAGGATTTACTGCCATAAAGCTTTGTAGTCCTTCGTTTTTGCCGCTTTTGTCAGTTGTTAGTTTTCCCAGAGTCTTTTGGCGATCCTTGAGAGGTTTATTGATGCTTTGCTTATTCTTCTGTTGATTTCTACATAAAGTGAAAGTGTGTTGGAGGTGTTAGAGCCTAGATACTGGAACTGGTGGACTACTTTCAGTTCCTCTTGTGATGGTGATTCTCGAAATATGTGTTGTTTTTACTTAAAAGGTGGGTTTTCTTTTGAATGATGGCGAGTCCAAAATCATCGCATGCTGCTAAGAACCTGTTCATATCCGGAATGGAGCTAAACACCGTCAATGGATGTACTATGGTGTTTGAGGAGAAGGGCAAAGAAGACTATAAAGAGTGTTGAGGCTAGTACGCAACCTTGTTTGACTCCAAACTTTCCTCCAAATTCGGCTGATATGTCTCCGTCAAACTGGACAATACTCATTATTCTGTCATGGAAAGATCTCTCTATGTTGAATAACTTGGAAGGATAATCTGCATGATCTATGTTCGGGAGCATTTTAAAGAAACCATCTCTACTCACAGGATCGGACGCCTTTGTTAAGTCAATGAAGGCAATGTACATGTACAAGGGTTGGACCTGTTCCCAGTATTTTTCTTTGAGTTGGCGTAGGAAGAACATCATGTATACAGTAGTCATCTCGGTATTGAAACCACATTGAGTCTCTGGATATATTCTCTCGGCCAGTTGCTGGAGTCTGGTTAGGGTATTCCGACAATGCTGAGCAGCGAGATGCCTCGATAGTTGTTGCAGTCGCTGTGGTCACCCTTATTCTTGTAGAGAGTTACGATGTTAGTGTCTCTTATGTCTTTTGGAACTGTACCTTCTCTCCGTCACTGAACTAAAAGTCGATGTAGTAGTTTTACCAAGCTGGGCTTTCCAGTCTTTTTGACTTCAGCTGGGATGCAATACTTGCCAGGAGCCTTTCCGTTTGACCATAAATTTGTAAATTCTTGGTCGGGCTGTAACTCTGCCATCAAGGTCAAGGTCACACTTAGAAGTCAAACATTGATAGGATCTATTTTGTTTCCGGTTCGTAACTTCATAACAGATTTTGAAATTACTTAGCATAAATGTTTATCATAATGAAACAACGTGTCATAGGCAAGACCCTGACCCCTAGCTCCAAGGTCAAGGTCGTACTTAGAGTTTAAATGTTAACAAGGCCTGTTTTTGTGTCCGGTCCATAACTTTGCCATAAATGAAGGGATTTTGAATGTCTTGGCAAAAATGGTAACCATAATCATACAATGTGTCATGCGCAAGACCCAGATCCCTAGCTCAAAGGTCAAGGTCATACTTAGCAGTCAAAGGTTAATAGGATCTTTTTCGTTTTTCGTGTCCCTTACTCTGTCATCCATGAAGGGATTTTGAAACAATTTGGCATAAATGTTTACCTTAATAAGACAAAGTGTTACGCGCAAGAACCAGACCCCTAGCTCCAAGATCAAGTTCAGACTAAGAAGTCAAGTCTGTTTCATGTCCGGTTCGTAACTCTGCCATTCATCAAAGGATTTCGAAATTATTTGGCATAAATATTCCCCATAACGGTAGACATATATAAGGCTAAGACAATATGTTTAATGTCTAAATATATCATTAAATTAATGTAGTAGTCAAGCCCGGTACTTCATGTATTAAGGTGAGTTTAGACCACACTTTGTTTCTACAGTGTAAGATAGTTATCATTCTATGTTTATAAAACTACTAAGAAAAGAAAGACTAAATAAATGTGCAGACGAAGTTGTGAAAACAGGGCATATAATGTCTACCTACCATCTTGTAGAGAAGCTGCATTATACCAGTATTACCAGAATTATTTGCACCAAGTTTGTGTGGGAGGAAAAAGTAGACCACTAGGTCGTGGTAGGTCTTTAATACTTCTAGTAATTTCTTGAATACCGATGGTTCAGAATAAATACTATAGTCTATAATCAACGGTTAATGCAAATACGATAATGTTACACACTGATAGTCACACGAGAACTACATGCAGATAAAGACTTGCCATAGTTCGCCACTGCGGAAATATAAGTGGTAGTTTTGGACTGGGAATTCATGGCATGAAACTGTAGGGAATCTTAAATGGTAGTATATTCATGGCATGTCTAGCTACAGGCACCCTCCAAATCCTTAGTAGTTTAGCCTTGGGTCTCACTGTGCCCAGTTTCCCGTGCGTCACTACTTGGAGGCCCTACGTAGGTCCTTACTGCTCGAGAGACTGTGTAGGCCTACTGGCAGGGGGAGACTTACGCTTTCGGCTCCCTTCTTCGTCCGGCGAGCCCGGCAGTTGTAAGCGGAAGTAACAAGCATAACTAACTAAACTACCACATTTTGCGTCAAGTAATCATACTCACACACACATTTCTAATACTATTGTAGCTACAGCTTTCATTACTACATCAATCTTTAGCCATCTGTATGCAAAGAAGCTAGCTATCAGGCTTTTGTGATACTGCTGGCTCTATAAAACTCTTCCTATTGTCAGGCATTTACGTGAAATGTGTTCAAATCGAAATAAGATAACTAGAAACTTTTATACACTTTCTTTTAATAGAGCTGACATTAAATATGAATAGTTAAAATAAATCATGAATTATGCAGTGTTTTGTCAACAAAATGTTTCTTGTTAGAAACAGCCGAGATTCCTCTGTTTCTTCTTCTTCTTCGTAATTCTGAAATATAAAAATGCATGGACTTATCGTAATTCTCATGTTACGAGGACATGGAGGAATAATTTAAAAAAGATAAATACTATAAAATTTTATAAATATAGAGCTATATGCATTAAAATGAGGTTCACGCATGCTCGCATACGTGCACAAATAGGCCTATGTTTGTTTATTTCTACTTGACGCAATTAATTGTGATGGTTGTGGAAGACCCCAGATGCCCGTGTGAATATTTTTTATGTAAAATGTGGAACATCCTACCCCCAGCAAGCAACCTGGATTTATTCATAACGTGAAAAAAATCCTATTTCTCAAATCAAAAGAGGTTCGAACGATGATAAGGCATGCAATTCAAATAAACCATTATGCCACAAAGGCCTTACTGTAGTGTTCCGTTGTTTTAGCCTTTTATTTTCTGTTTTCCAGTGAATTATAGAGTTTTCTCAGTGAAATAAAAGTGGAAGTCCACAGTTTTGAAACAGTAGATTATCATTTTTATTTTTCACTGTTTTTGCCGAACTAGTTCCGGTCCTCCGACGCAATTAAAGTCAAATTGTATACCGAACGTTATGAATACCGGGGACCATAATGACGATGACATCGATAAAATGACGTCATTTGTGTTATGCGTTCCGCTGACCTTCCCCGCGATCATAATTTTGACATTTTATAAATTACGCAACAGAAGTAGAGTTTTACACATGAAATAAAAAGAAAATTTGTTTACAAGTGTCAGTGAAATATCAATTTTATTTCACTCGTGAGCACCCAGAAACGTCATTTTCTGGCTCTATCAGTTTTTGATTAGATTCTACTTGTGAAATAAAATTGATATTTCACTGAAACAAACAAATAGAAGATCTATCCTCTTTATATTTTTTTTTAAACTGGAAAATGTGCTACAAGAAAGAGAGCGTAGATCTATGAGAAAATATCCCATGTTTGAACGTCGCAGGAGTGAAATAAAGCTATTACATAGAATTGATATAGAAATCTAGGGGCCTATACACTATTTTATTTTGTGCTAACTGGTGAAACACTGTGTTTATCAGTGAGATATGAACGAAAGAATAGGATCGGCAAATAAAACATGAATCGTGCAATTTATGTAGATTTCTATAATTTGCCGATCCTATTCTGTTTGACAGAATATTTTAAAAATTTAAAAAATACTTTATAAAAATCGATATCGCCCAGCCAGATGATTTCAAGGGGGATAATTTTACCGATAAGGCGGCAAATTTTACTGAATTGTTGCTCATGCGTTCATTTAGCATGAACACCGAAAAAAAAAAAGAAGATTCATTTCTTATATTTACATTATATTTCCTTTCCATTTGTAAACTATACAATGTTATGAATTACATATAGGCTAATTTGTAGCATTTGACATTAAAATCAGCTTCCCGGCCATTCTGTTCACCAAAAGTCTCAATTGAAAAGAACAGAGCGAATGTAAATATTGCAAAATGCATATCTTAGCGTAATTAAGCATAAGATAAAAAGAAAATTTGTTTGTTTATTTGTGAATATGGAATGTATCTCACCAAGAGTTGAGAAAATTTTCGATATTTGAAATTTTCTCACTATCTCAGGATATTTATTTGTTTCCAGTGAATATGGAATAGGCCTATATCTCAGAGAAGTGAGAAAATTTCAAAGATTTTCTTGAGCGCGTAGCGTAGGCTATTTTATACATGAAAAACAAACAAACTTTCTTTTTATTTTATGCTTAATTACGTTGAGATATGCGTTTTGCAACAAATTTTAATCTCACCGTGGGAAACAGACGCGCATAAACGAACATGACGTCAGACGTGTTGTGACGTTAGAAAGACGCAAACGACATAAAGTTCCGTTTTATTTTATTTCTTACTGCATAACGTTATGAAATTCTCATTATATTAAATAATTTGAATTGAGAAATATACTATAAAGAACATGTGTGGCTGCAATTTTCAGCCTGTTATTATTTATTCGACTCGTTTGATAAATTCAGTATGAAAAGACACAGGACATGTTATATCCTCTATTTATACCATTTTATGTTAAAAGTGAAAACTCACTACGACGTGCAACCCATTCATGTAACATCAAAGCGACGCTCAAATTAAAGATTTTTTTTCTAAATGTGCAAAAATGAAAGGGCAATAAAATTTTAGTGTCGGCTTTCACATGTTTTATATATATCATTTTGTATGTGGGACGGCGACATAAAGATTGTTTCTTCGCTGCAACTTCGTATTTAGAGGTAAATGTAAAGAAAAGATGTTTTGATACTCGTGCTTTATAGATGTGAGGACGCGTTATGAGGGAAGATATGGCTATATACGTTGTTCACCAACATTGATTTTTATTATAATTGCTACATTGTTAATTAAAATTTTCAGAAATGCATTTCACGCGGATGTTACCGTGGTAAATTATATCCAAACCACACAAAGGCCTTTGTTATTCAATGAATTTACAATGCTTAACTTGTTCCTTGTTTAACTTTTATAATGACAATGTTAAAGTTATCAATTAATAACGACGTTTTCATCATTTGGGTTACCACGGGTCAGAAGTCAGACACGTGGCAATATCGAAGCACGAGGGCTAAGCGAATGTTAAAATATACAAGCATCTGAATGGCCAACCACAAGAGGGCATTTTTATTTTCATTTTAACAAACTGATTTAAATACTATCGTAATGATTAGATTTATGCTGGACTTTATCTATCCGAGTAGTAATGAACTGGACGTCATGTAGGAATATCACATCATGATTATTGTATTAATGTTAACTCACCAGTCCGCGCGTAAGCCGTTGCTTTTTCACAGAATCTAGAACACTTGAACTTTTTTCTTTAACTGACAGCCATATTAGAATCGAGAAATAAGGAAGGCGTACAAATAAGGCATAAGACGTCTACGCATTTCAAAGTTATTCCGCGGGACGTGTTATTTCCCGTACTTTAACAATGTTAAAACACATTTACACGTTGACGTCACGTCGACCTACTATATTTGGCGCCGTACATCCACTATTAAATCTTGCTTCTATAAACCATCTACGTGTTTGAATAAATGATAAATTAGAATCGAAATAATATACGCAGAACCATGTTTTAACCAGATCTATATCTAAACAATACGAATCGGTATAATTCACTCGGGCAACGGCCTCGTTAAAACATTCGGCAGGCATATAATCCTATCGACTTGTTTCCATATGTTAAAACAAGGTTCTGATATATATATATTATTTCTTAATTGTATCACTGTTCTTTTATATTTTTCCTTAACCAAACAAGAAATAAGGCAGTGTTAAAATCTGCGGAAACAACAGGAGGGAAAATACTATGACGTCAATTATGACGCCAGATTTCCACATGATGCCAAGATCATTTCCGAAATAAATAAGGTCCAGCACAATTTTTATTATAATTTTGAAATGAGCATATTAGAATTAATATATACGTTATGAAAGTAAATAAACACCAAGTTGTCTTGTAGCTGTAAAATGTGTACGTATGCCAGAAGTTTGAAGTGCGTATCTTGTATTTAAGCCTTTTCATGCAACTAAACAGATGTATTGAGGAGCTAATTTTGCTTTAAAAAAACATGATGAAAAATTATATATAAAGCTATATATAGGGCCAGTCAAGCAGTAAAAAAGTGGTATAAAAGGGAATGCCGCTTTTTCATAAAATTATAAATTACGTTTACGAGGTTTTGATTGTCTATAAAACATGTTATTATTTTATAGTGATGAACGTCTGCAGGCATGTTTCTTTAAAATTAAAATAGAAGTATTTTGTTATATCCGCCATTTTTCTGAAAATATCCCAATACCACCCCATCCCCCTCCCCTCCGCCTCCCTCACCCCACCACACACAAAAGTGCCTGCTATTTAAAAGGATCTGTTGTAGGAAAGAAAAAAAAAATAAACAAAACAAGTACGTCTCACAATGAATGTTTGATGAAACATTCCGCGCAGTCTGGTCAGGATCGATGCTGTTCGCTTTCAAAGCCTATTGCAATTAGAACAACCGTTAGCGAACACCATGGATCCTGACCAGACTGCGCGGATGCGCAGGCTGGTCTGTATGCATGCTGGTCGCAAATGCACTATGTTGGTTTTCTCATGGTGCGGCTCATTTATATACTTACAGTTTGCAATCCAGAAACCTTTTTGTACATTGGCACTCTACACATCCGTCGGGCGTTGACCATTTTGATCCCGGCAGAATTTCATATTCTTGAAACTGACAATATTTCCTCTTTTGTTCGGTGTATTCTGAAATGAGCAAAATTTAGTTTTGCAGCTTTAACACGGACAGTCACAACCTGAAGTTCATATTGAGCTTTGGGTTTAGATTCAAAATTAAAACTTGCCAAAGGACAATTTAAAAATTCTTCTCAGGAAAAACTTTTAATAGATGTTTTGTAGCCTGGGCTGTAGAATACCTACGGCGAAAACATTTCAGTCAAAGATGATTATGAGGACTTTGCAAAAAGTACAGTTCAAACGTTTACCATTTCTTACAATTGTTATAAGGCCAATGAAAATTTAAATATTACACGATATTGACCTGTTCATGTTTTCGTAATCATTGTTATTTTGAGCCGTTTATGCCTGACTACATTTTCATTGTTAAAATATTTCAAATTTACTGTTTCAATAAACATGTGCTTCTGTATAATATGAAAAAGAACTTACTTGTTAAATATGTTTTTGTCTTTTCCTTTTTTCCAGAAACACAAATGGAAGACAACAGCATAAATACAATAATTAGAGAAAGTGTTGTTAGCGCGAAAGACTGCATGACTGTTTTACATTTAAAGATTTCTGTATAATGCCCATATGTCTAAGAACAACATCTGTTCTGGCAGTTTAGATTTATTAGTGGAGAAAATCTTTTTATTGCGATATTTAATGCATAATCGTAAAACCCATTATCTACCCACGTATGTTCATGGCGACAGTTTGGTTTACCTTTAGGACAATGACACTGTGCAAAAAAAAAAGAAACAACAACAACAACAACAAACTAGAAATGTGTCCATGGGACACAGATGCCCCACTACATGACAAAGGACACAGATCAACTTTTGGAAAACAATATGTTGCTATTTAAAAAAGATGCAAAAAATATTTTTCCTAGGTCAGGGGCCATAACTCCTACAATACTGAATGAATCCGGACGCGAAACCCCAGGTGCACAACTGCACATGCTGACCAACATTCCTGTAAACTTTGGTGACTCTAGGTCAAATACTTTTGGAGCTACGCGCGACACAACATTAAAATGACCAATTTTTAACTAAGGGAGGAACACGGCCCGGCCCTGGATCCGGGCCTGACATCGATGAGGGGCAAGTGATTTTGAAGTCACCGGCCTTAACCACTCGGCCACAGAGGCCCCTATAACATTCAGAAGGAATGATAAATTTGCATATTTATCATGCCCATTTATGTATTTCATTCATTCCGTAACGATAGGGGGCGATTACGGGATATTACCAATCATAACTGACAATCTGACAAAAATCAAGATACCTAGTTAACGTAAGTGAATATGTAGATGGCAGTAGTGGGCACTAACAGGCAGTTTTGTCCCGCTAAGATACTTAAATGGATAACACCTAGTTTTGTCACTCGCCAGATAATAACTGAATAAGTGACATTCAAAATTCAAGATAAATAAGTAGATATGTGGTTGGCAGAAATATGCCACCATACAATAAAGATCAACGAAGCCGTTGTTTGGTTTAAACATGCCTGGGCTAAAAGAAAAAGAAATAAGTTGGACACTAAATGCACATAGGAAAATTCCAGTTTAAGCGTACTATTTTACTTTCTAGACTGGTCCCTTGCGAACTTCGAAAAAGTACACAATGGGAAGCCATTTTGATGGGAACCATTATAGGAGAAGGAACCAGATTAGGTACTTGCATATTCAACAGCCTAAAATCTGTACTTCCTATTTACCGCATTTTTACTTCATACATTAAACAAATCTGTTACATTTATAGTCATATTAATGACGAACATCAAACGTACTTTTGTTACTGTAATGAGGCATGACAGAATTTTTGAGACCATAAACAACACCCAGATTTAATGAAAATCCGCCTTAATCTGACGACAGATGTTATCAAACGTAAAGAAATCAGAACAAAACTCTTTCATATACTGAAAGACCAATAGTCTCAAAAGATGTTTTCGCGCACTGCAATATTTGTTATTCTATTTTTAAGTTTTATATTGCAAGTTTATTGTGGAAGTTACTGGGGGAAACTGAAGAGAAAGCGGTTAAGTAAGATTACGATATTTCTATATTTTATATTAATTATTGAGAACTTATAAATATGTTATTTGCCCTTTGCCGTCACTATTATTCTTAATTAAGAAAATACATGGTAAAAGGTGAAATATTTGAAAGGAACTCTGAAAACGTTTAGGACTGTGACACTGAGTTAGTCACAGTGTCTCCGACCATAGGGCCATTTCGAACTGGGGTAAAGGAAAAGCAGACCGGCTAAAAGAATTGATATTTTAAATTGCGCATGCGCATTCATGAGAAATGTCTACGTTTTGACCGATCTACTTTCTTTGTGTACTCGTTAAAATGAAAAATAAGGTCATCGCGGAATTTAGACTCCCTCCTGATGAATATATGGATTTTCAACGCGTTCGGCTGCTTGTTGAGAAAAGGATAGAAGGATTATGGACGTTAGACCATACTTAGTTTCATAAACATTTGAATCCTCTTTACATTATATTCATGATATTCTCTACATTTGTAAGGCGGTCTATTGTTGCTTTTATGAAGTCGTTGCTCAATAATATGTAATGTTTTTCAAGAGGGCAACAGATTCATGGAGTACTGCGAGACCAGAGAAGGAATGATGCTTTTCAAGGGATCAACTGTCAAGTTTAAAAACTGCTACGTCTGCACCTGTACCAAAAAAGGTCTCGATTGTAAAACGTAAGTAAAAACGTAGGGAAGTTCTACTGTTATACTTATAAATAAGTACTCAGTTATAAATGTTGATAGACACTCGTAGATTCTTTTTTATTACTAAGTGTAGTCGTCAAAATAATTTAATGTGTCATGTAAGGGTTGATATGGCGTGACCTAAGTGGAAGTAAGAGCTGAAACTCGGTACGTCAAATTCCAAGGGATCGAACGTTTTTTCTTCAAGATAACCGAAATTCGACTTAAAATGATATTTTGTGAACGTATTTTCGGGACGGGACTCGAAAATGTCCTCGAGATAGCAGGTGTAACATTAAATACTGACCCCGTTGAAAATAGACCCCATGGGTCCTTTTTCAATGTTGAGAATTGACCCCGTCAACAATTCAACATTAAATTTTGATCAAAAGGTCCTTTTTCAACGTTGAGAATTGACCCCACCAACATTTCAACATTAAATTTTGATCAAAGGGGTCAATTTTCAACGGGGTCAATATTTAATGTTTCACCGGAACTTTGAGATAAGCGAGTTTGAGATACCGAGTTTCATATATGACAATGAGGCGTAGCAAACAGGGCGGTAAGATGAACAGCCACGGTCAAAGGGCTATGACAATGAGGCGTAGCAAACAGGGTCCGGTTGTTCGAAACTTTAATCGGCTGTTAAACTAACCGCTGGTTAAATTTTGATTCAAAATACTAGACTTGATGGGAAACACTAGTATGATGTTTTGATTTCATTGTAAAGATTTTTCAGTGTTCATAATTCTTACCTTATACATTTGTTTTTCTAAGTCTTCTGAAATGTCGCAAAATAACACTAAAAGCTAATCAACCGTTAGCTTAATCGCCTGTTAAAGTTTCGAACAACTCGGCCCAGGGCGGTAAGATGAACAGCCACGGTCAAAGGGCTATGACAGTGCATGTATAGATGAATGTATCATCAAGATAGACAACGATGTCAAAATTAACAAACATAGGGACACTAATGGGCTCCGTATCAAAAACACCATAGTGGTGTTTAAGCCGGTTAATGGGACAAGCTCACTCCGGATCCCCAACATGTACCAAAGTTATAGAACAATGTAAAAAAGTATGCATCAATGTCGCCGAAAACAAGTTGATTAAGAATGTCTGTCTTCACTTTAAAATACACTTGCATTTATTTTAGAAGAAGCGTACGTTTTCTGGGTTTAACAAAACTGTTGAACAAGAAACTGGACAAACTGGTATATCTAATGGATTATCTTTCATGACTTGTACCGTAAGACCTAAAGTGGGTTGTATGAGCACATTAAATACAGCTCAGACATATTCTTACATATGTTTTCTTATACGTCAAAAAAGGGACAGCTTTAAGCGAACTTATTAGCAAACTGGCTATATATTAGTATTCTCCTTAGGTTATTCGGAAAGGTATATATCAATGTGCGCATTACTTCCCGTAAACGCCAGAAAATGCCAAAATCGTATAATTGGCCGATCATCATTATGCGTTTACTTCTTAAATGCAAAATTTGTGTTAAAGTATCCGATCCACAAATAGATAACATTTCGATGCCTTGTGACCCCCATGTTTTTTGTATCATTTGACAGAGTTGCATCTGCTGAATAAGAATTAGTAAATAAGATTGCCATTATAATATGCGAGAATCACTAATCACTATACTCACGTTTTCTTACACTGTAGTAACTGGATTTCTGTTAAAGTATCATTGTAAACTATAAAGTAAAAAAAATAAAAATTCTATAACACATTTTGTCATGTAATTTATATTTTCTTTTTCAGTAGAAAATACGCTTTCAAATGATACCAAAATTATATGAGCTTACCAGGCATCAGTAATTGATATATTTTTAATAGAGCACTGTTATATACAACTTGCTTATTTGTGGACCGGATACCTTAATGCGTGTTATGAAATATTACTGTCGTTCCAGCATTGTTACCCGAAATGTATCGAGGAGATAAAATTAGATAGGTGTCAATACTGAATGTACTGAGTGAGTTCAGTATATATGATGAGAAACTCGGGATTTTCCTTCTGCCATTTTGATATTCCGTTTCTTCAAATCGAGCCGCACCATGAGAAAACCAACACAGCATCCGCGCAGTCTGCGGATGCGCAGGCTGGTCTGGATCCATGCTGGTCGCAAATACACTATGTTGGTTTTCTCATGGACCGCCTCATATTCCGTTTTTTTTTCAAATTATCGAGCAGAGTTCAGGAAATGAGAAATTGTCATCTCTGAAAAGGTCATGGGAAGCATTCCGAATGTTTCATAGATCCGATATAATAAGAATCTATTAAATTATTACTTATTAGTTTGTTTTCTTTAAATTATGAACAATATGTGACCTTCCAAACTTCATTTAGATATAATATACAGTATGACACGCTCGCTGACATAAATATTTCTAGCATATTTAAGTGTCATCAACAGTTCTCTTTTATACTTCCTTGCAAACTATAAAACACCATATTGTTTTTCGAGTGACAACTATAATGTCTAAAACGTGTGCCTCTTCAAAGGGTAAAGTAGAATTATTTCAAATATAATATGTTTTCAGATCATATGGGGTGTCTCTGTTCGGATACTCCAATTGTAAAACGGTCATTGATGACTGTAAAACCTTACTGGTGGATAGAACAAACGAGTATCGAAGATGCTATTCTGGATTACCTACCAATCAAAAAGTTCCGAAAGAAGGTTATGAAGAGGTCGCGGTACATGGATTTTTCTTCGGATAATATTATTTTTGGATACCAGACGAGATAACTATTTAAAAAGACCATCTTATATTATGTATATAACACATCTGAATGAAGATGCATAATTTATAATATACAGTTAAACATATGTTATAAGATGATGAGATATGTAATGGTAAAACACCTGGATATGAAAATAAAATGGTCGTACTGAATTGTTCTTTTTTTCCTTGAACGAAGATAGAAGTCATTGTTCCATTTCTCCGCTTTATATTACGATTCACGCACGCATGCATTATTTGTGCATTCTGAAAACCGCACACGTTCATTATAAACTGAACATTTCACTAAGTACATATCTGACATGATATAAATATTCTTTGTTTTTAGACAAATATCAAATGTGGGTATGTACAAAACCCTTTCCTACTCACTGTTTTAACACTTGTAAAAAGTAAGTCATTTTCACGTTTCGTAACGTTTCATGTTAGATATTAAAAAAATGCAATTATCTCAAACATTTTAAAAAATCACAAGTAATGCGCATTGCTTCTACGAAATATGTACTTACACTATATAATAAATGAAATACTGCAAACTTTGTCATAATCATTTGCAATTTTTAAACCCCTCCCCATAAATCTGTCGTAGAATTGTTTGTGACATTTATATAGACGCTCGAAAAAATAACTACGTCGAAAATATTATCATTTACCAGCAAAAACATTTCGTCGAAGAAACACCTGACAATGTATCCGAAGAAACGTTAATAGCACATCTATTTTATGTGTACTGTACATTTTTCAAAACAAACCCTATTAATTTTGTCGCAGACTATGTTTTTTTTCTTCAAATTTTGAGACGTTAAAACACAGAGTTATAGAATACATTAAAATATATTTAAAGGCACTTGACAACATATCGAAAATTATTTTGTTCATTAAAATATTATATGATGTATTAATGATAATAAATATATAATAATAATAACATCTTTATTTATAGAAGGTAGCACATGAAGATATAGATCAGTACAAAGTACAAATGATACATCTTAATTTTAAATGTGGCCTTCTGAACAATAACAACAACCAAATACAATTTACACTATCACATAACCTAATTAATATCACATTCATTCTTAGACAAATACCGCTTAAAATAGATATTGCCTTTAAGTATCCATTTATACAATTTCCATTTACCAATCATTTAGTGACATAATCTATACATGCATAATTATATTATATGAAGGAAGCTTTGTAAATAAGACAGCCCGTGTGGAAGTTACATTTTCATTAAATGACATCCACCCAAGTTCTTTTAGCATATCTTTTGTTCATATTTGGAACGTTTTATTCAAAATTATTCTTGCAGCTCTACCTTGAATTTTCATTATTTTTTTAAAAGAACTGTTAATTCTTTGACATCATACAGTACAACAATAATCAAATATTGACATTATATATGCATTATAGAAAAACTTTTTCATTTCATCTGTCAATAGTACGATATACGTCTCAACAATGCTATTTTTGTGTTAACTTTAGTGCAAACTGTTTCAGTTTGAACATTCCACGACAATGTGTTGTCTATATAAACATCTAATAATTTTTGCACCTTGACATTTTTTATTACTTGCTTGGAAATACTTAAAAATAGTTCTCTACAACTGTTACTTTTTTGATTAGTACACAAAACCATACATTTTGTTTTCTTTGGATGAAGTGACATATTGTTTAAATTGCACCATTGTTGCACAACATCAAAATTCTGCTGGAGTTTAGTTTGCACTTTATCTAAATCATAATCTGATTTATACATACTAGTAGAGTCATCAGCATAGAGGCCTATATTGCCACTCTTTGAAGCTAAAGCGATATCATTGATGTATAATAAAAATAAAAGAGGACCGAGAATAGAACCTTGAGGAACTCCAGAGGTTTCAAGCATACTTTTAGATTTGGTGTTTCTCACTTTTATCATTTGGGTTCTGTTTGATAGATATGATTTGAAAAAAATCAACACTTTTATCTGAAAAATGATAAAGTTTCAATTTATGCAATAAAATGTTATGATCAACAAGGTTAAAAGCTTTTCGTAGATCTAAAAAACAGTTCCGACATTTTTACCAGAATCTATATCTGAAAGCCATGCTTCTATTAGTCTAGTTAGTGCTCTTTGACATGAATGATACTGTCTAAATCCTGACTGAGTTTTGTGAATAACATTAATGTTAGTTTTGTTAAAGAAGGAATGGATCTGATTTGCTATGTGTCTCTCAAATATTTTGGAAATGTAGGCAAAACAGATATGGGCCTGTAGTTCTTTGAGTCTTCTTTATTACCGCCTTTCAATATTGGGAGAACGTAAGCCTCTTTGAGAGCATCGGGAAATAAACCATTTACAATACTTGTGTTTATTATAAAAGCAATCGACGTTGTAATATGGTCACCACAGTAGGGCAATATATTTGGACCACAGTAGGGCAATATATTTGGGCCGATTCTATCCAGTCCTGTTGATTTATGCACATCTAATTTATCAATATATTTTTTAACTTCGAAAGGTGTTATAGGTTCAATAACAAAATATGTATGGGTACTAAGTTTACTATCAATGAAGTCCTTAAGGTTTGAGAAATCTGATTCTACAAAAGCTGCTTTCTTAATAATATTTGATATATTGGTGAAATGTTCATTTAGCATATTTAATATATTAGTCTGTTCCTCTAAAACTCGACTATTACTCATTAACTTAGCTGGCAATACTATGCCCTCGTCTACAGTACTCATGTTTGAGATATTTCTAATATTTTTCCAAAGATAGCTTGTGCTTTTGTTTTCTTTTACAGCCTGATTGTAAATATCCTTTTTTTACTTTTCTTAATAATTGATGAAACCTTATTACGCATAATTTCATACTTTTCAAATTCTTTATTCTTGCATAAAAACTACTTTTTTCACTGGATCCGCCCATGTATAAACGGGAGAAAAATCATGTGCAAACAAGGCAATTCACGTGCTGTTAATACATGATTTTTATTTTTGAAATGCTTTGCCAGGGACGTATGTATGTATTTCTGAGCAGACTGATATTTGGCATCTGCATCTTGTTTCTTCCATAATAACCTCTTCTTGTAGCATTATAGATACAATGTAATCCATAGTATGTTTAGCTGTATCAGTTTCCAACCCCAAAGGTACTGCCCCCATCAATGTACGCACTAGCTTCAGTTTCTTTTTCCATGAAAATTTGTAAGGACTCACAAGTTCATGACAATACAGTAAATTCTGATACTCATGGAGACAATAATTCATCAGAATATACAACTAAACCTATTTGGATAGCAGGTAAAAAACAAGAATATATAAATTCCTTTGATATGCAGAGCATTAATCAGATATCCCAGAAACTTGATTATCTTTCAGAGAATCACAATGAGTGTGCTTCCTCTATTGATAATGTTATCTCTGATATTTCTGATATTTTTTCTTCAGCAGCAAGAAATTGTGATATGATAAAAAATGTCAATATTAATAATAAAAGTCGTAAAAATGATAATGACAGGAGGAAAAATCAACAACCATGGTTTGATGCAGACTGTCGTAATAAGAGGACTTTGTATCTAAATGCAAAGAAAAATTATCGACGTTGTAATTCAGCTGCAGCTTTTCAAGATTTGAAAATAAATAGTAAAGCATATAAAAAAGAACTGAATATGAAATTTCATAAATTTCACAAAAATATGAATAAGAAGTTCAGAAATCTTAGATCGTCTGACCCAAAGGCATATTGGTCACTTTTAAACAAATATTCTAATGATAGGAATGAGACAATTTCTAACATATCTAAAGAAACATTTTATGAACATTTTAGCAAGTTAAATGAAGGCAGGGATGATGTAGACATGAACTTTAATCTTGATAATGTAACTAACTATAATGTGGAACTCAACACCAATATCACTGAGGCAGAGATATTGACATGTATGAACAAATTAAGTAATAACAAAGCCTGTTCTGTTTATGATAATATTTTAAACGAGTACTTGAAAAATTCCAAAGAGGTAATGTTGCCAGTACTTTGTAAATTGTTTAATCTTATTTTTGATACATCAATTATCCCAGATTCATGGTGTAAGGGAGTAATATTTCCAATTTATAAAAAGAAAGGTGATGTCAATGACCCAGATAATTATCGTGGAATTACCATCCTAAGTTGTCTGGGCAAGTTATTTACTAGTGTACTAAATAATAGGTTAAACAATTTCTTGGAATCAGCAGGACTACTTTGTGAAGAACAAGCAGGTTTTCGAAAACATTATGGCACTGTTGACCATATTTTTTCACTAAAATTATTAATTGATTTTTATTTAAGTAAAAATTGTCGTCTTTATTGTGTTTTTATAGACTATAAGAAAGCTTTTGATTCTGTTAGTCGAGTTTGTTTATGGAGGAAGTTACTTCAACAAAATGTTGATGGAAAAGTTTTTAAAGTTATATACTCAATTTATGATCAAGCAAAATCTTGTGTTAAAAGCAATCAAGGTCTCTCAAATTTTTTCATTAGTGCATCTGGAGTTCGACAGGGAGAAAATTTATCACCAATACTTTTTTCTATTTTTCTGAATGATTTAGTGTCCTTTATGTCACATTTTTACAAAGGACTAACAACTCTATCAAATGATGTTAAAGAGTTTTTAAGTGATGATACTACTGAAGTGTTTTTCAAATTATTTTTATTACTCTATGCAGATGACACTGTACTTTTTGCTGAGACACCAAATGAGCTACAAACATCTTTAAATGCAATGTCAGAATATTGTGATATGTGGAAACTGACTGTTAACTCTAGTAAAACTAAAGTTGTTGTTTTTTCTCGAGGTAAAGTGAGAATAAAACCAGTTTTCCGTTATAATGGTGAAGTACTTGATATTGTTGATAATTTTAGTTATCTAGGCATAAAGTTTAATTATAATGGTAATTTCCACGAGACGAAAAAACATTTAGTAGATCAGGCTACTAAAGCTATGTATTCTCTGTTGAGAAAAGCAAGAAATCTTCAACTAAGTATTGATTTACAGTTACATCTATTTGAAACAATGATAATGCCTATATTTTTGTATGGATCTGAGGTGTGGGGTAGCAGTGATATTAGTTTAATTGAAACTTTTCAACTAAAATTTTTAAAGATGTTACTAAAAGTTAAAAAATCCACACCAAATGTTATGGTATTTGGTGAACTAGGGGCTTTGCCCATTAATGTTATTGTCAAAAGTAGAGTACTTAATTACTGGTGCAAGGTTATTGAAAGTAAAACTGATAAAATCAGCCATATTCTGTTTAAGTTAATGTATAAGCTTCATATTCATGATGTATATTGTTGCCCTTGGATTTCATATGTTAAGGATACATTAGAACAGCTTGGATTTGCAGAATATTGGATTAATCAGTCAGTTCCTTCACCACTTTATTTTCGTAATATTATTAAGCTTAGATTGAAGGATCAGTATATACAAACTTGGACCAGAATGGTTCAAAACTCAAGAAAATGTGAGCATTATAAAATATTCAAGACAGTCTTTAAATTTGAAGACTATTTGAAATTGCTACCATCAAATCTTGCATTATCCTTATGCCATTTTAGGTGCCGTAATAATAAGTTGCCTATTGAGAAGGGTATTTTTCTTAATATTGTCCATGATGAGAGGACATGTCACTTGTGTAATAATGCAGCATTAGGTGATGAGTGTCATTATATTTTTGATTGTGGATAGACAGAAATACATTCCATTTCATCATTAGATTTCAAATGATAATAATTTTCAATGTTTGTTTCAAAGTTGTGATGAAACCCTTCTCCTGAAGTTGGCATTATTTACACAAAAAGTTATGTATGTTACTCAGTGAATCTGTTAATCTGGTGCTAGTCAGAAATTATTGATTTACGTCAGATAAGCATATATCTTCCGTTAAATACCTACAGTAAGATACAGTATCTGCTATGTATTTTTTACAGGTATACGTTTTGTTTTATGTACATGTATTTGCATGTAAATGTTGCCTTTACAAGGCTGATGCCCATATGGGCCTAGTTCTTGAATAAAAAAAAAAAAATCTCTAAGAGTTTACTCCCTTTACAAAGCGTCTGTTCAGTTACTGTAAATAACTGTGAATAAATAAGTATCGCGTGTAACTTGTGCTATTGCCCGTTTTTAGGTATTATATTAATGATTTTTGTTAGTATCAGTCGGTTTGTTTTTACCTGATTGTTCGCAGAATTCATATAATAAACCTCGAAAGCTAGTCACTAGCTTCGTACTCATCCGTACTCTGTTTGTTCGTACTCAAAATAATTCGAATGTAAAGTTGTCATTCTGAAAATAATTGTGTTCCTGTTTATCAAATTTTTTAGTTATATGCAAAATTATGTGTAATGTAACGTTTGTAATAACTAAAAATAAAAATAAGATGCTCAAAAAACCTTCAAATAACGCTTTTAGTAGTGTTATTGTTATGTGTGCCCCGGTTATGGATATTTAAAACATGTTTACCGTTTCCAAGAACAACAAGAATGGTAAATAAAAAATGTACCGGAATCGTCAAGTCATCACATATGAAAACAATGCATTTAGTCGTCGTGTAATGTTTTTTTATGCAAGAATAGCGACAATACACGTTTGTTTTGTGTATTAACGCCTGCAGAAGCCCTTGGGATATGTTTGTGACCTCGACCTTCGGTCTCGGTCGCAAACAATCCCGCGGGCTTCTGCAGACGTTAATACAAAAAAAAAAACGTGTATTATCCCTACATTCTTATGCAGGTGGCCTCTTTGAAAAATCGTATGTTTTATTCTTCATTAAACCATGTTGGCTGAGTATTACGCATAACTCTTTTTGTTTTTAAAAGCGCATGTTTTATTCTTCATTAAACCATGTTGGCTGAGTATTACGCCAATCTGACTAAAGTACATATCCTATTAAGCTACGCATAGGATCTGAGAACGACCTATTCATTGCCTCGTTCTGACGACCCTTTCACTAGCCAGTCAGTGCCTAACTTACAACATCTTGCAAATCTACCTGTAGCCTTGACTTTTGATATTTATAATTCTTATGTCGTTATTTATCAGATAGCCGGTTAGCTCAGTCGGTAGGTCACATGCTTTGTAAGCGAGGGGTCCCGGGTTCGAGCCCTGGAATGACTGCACATTTTTCTTACTCTTTGACATTCGAACAAGTCGTCTGATTGGATAAAATAAAAATAGCAATACTGGAAATCCAAAATATATAGAAGACGAATGTGAATGGGTCGTTCTCAGATCTTCGTTTAGAAGATCAAGTACTTCAGTCAGATTGAGTATTACGCTTAACTCTTTTTGTTTTTAAAGGCGCATGTTTTGAAAGAACATCATTAATAATATCATAGAATAATTATAAAGACAGGTTGGGGTCATTCACTGTTTCAATAGTATCACATGGCGCAATAGAGAGTTCATTTCTAAAATTTTCTTCATCAAATTGTTTAAACGATCTTTAAGTTACGTTTTATGTGTTTCATTTTGGTTTTTAGTTTTTGTATGTTTCAGTGATCTTGTGAAACATACTGGGATGTGGTCACTTATACTATAAGCGGGTACTAATACTTCGCTAATTAGATCGCATCTAGTTGTGTAAATGTGATCAATGATAGACGAGCTGTCCTTTGTAACACGTGTCGGTAAGTTGACTAATTGTGTCAAGCCAAATTTCAATAACACATCTTGCTATTTTTATTTGCAAAATGGTCTGATATTTTGTTAGGTATGTACTTCCTGTTAATGTCCCCAAGAATATGAGTTTCAAAATTTAAGCGATCAATTTTATCTAGTGTTTGTTCAAAGTGTCTATCCATAATGGACTTGCATCCGGAGGTCTGTATACAAACAGTATAAGGAACGGTTTAGAATTATCATATTTTACCTGAATACAGATTGATTCAATATCTCGGTGTTCGAGATCAGCACGACGTATATATGGTACTTTATTGGCTATTTATATTAGTATATACCTCCACCTTTTTTCCCAATCCTGTCTTTCCTTTCACAAGTATAATTACTTATTTTGAGATAGCTGTCTCTGGTGTCAGAAAGGTCTCACATAAGCCTAAAACGTATGTGCATTTATTTGAACCTAAAGATACCGTATCTGAGTATCTGATCAAGTTTATTAAGGACATGTCTAATATTTAAATTGGCAATATGTAGCCCTCGTTTATTACATGAAAAGATGTTCGTATCATCATCATCACCACCATTATTATTGTGTGGCATTTATACATCTTTTTTGCAAAGTAACCTTTCATTAGAGCTCACAGAAGCTTTGAAATTAGTATTTTTGTCTATATATGAGCCGTGCCATGGGAAAACCAACATAGTGGCTTTGCGACCAGCATGGATCCAGACCAACCTGCGCATCCGCGCAGTCTGGTCAGATCCATCCTGTTCGCTAACAGTTTCTCTAATTCCAATAGGCTTTGAAAGCGAACAGCATGGATCCTGACCAGACTGCGCGGATGCGCAGGCTGGTCTGGATCCATGCTGGTCGCAAACCCACTATGTTGGTTTTCTCATGGCACGGCTCATATGGGGTTTTTGTAACACTTTCATTACCATTATAGTTTACTGATATACATTCTGTGTATGAGTTATCTTCCAGCAATGAAACAAAATTACAAAAAATATAGCAAACTCGTCCTCTGAATTTTTTCCCTCAAAATCCATCTGCAAATTTGCCTTTTTTTTTTGTAATCCCGATCATGTTTTTGGATCCTGCATACATTGACGTTGAAACAAAATTGTGCGATGTGCTTACATACAGAAGTTAACGTGTGACAGAAAATAGAATATTTCACAGAAAGATAATGTTCTTTGAATTAATTTTTAGGCCTTTTCTTACTGGTCTTTGTGCGATTATAGCGTTATTTTCGTTACAAAATTGAATGTACAGTTAAACACCGCTCGCTCGAGGTCGCAAGGGGATGAGCAAAATGCTCGAGTTATCCATGGTTTCGAGCGACCCAAACATTGACCAACATACGAAGAAAATTGAAGTTTGTTTTACCAATTGTCATCGAGACCATTTGCAGAGGAAACGGTGATGCGTAATAATACCACACTCGTGACATTTTCAAAAAACGTATTACAAACGTTATTTATGATAGATCGTATAAATGGCACATGTGAAGAAACAGCTAAGACATTTCATTTTTTTATTGAAATACTGTAATCGAATTCGCAATTTTCTTCTCCAAATTAAGATTTCATAATTATCGTCTCAATTTTTTATGAAAAGGCTATCTTATTTCCTTTATTTGCATGCAAACAACTGTTGATTAAAATATTAAAATCTCATAATTATTTTGTCGATCCCGCAGAAAAAAAAGTAATAAAAAGAAATATTAATTAATAACAATTTTGATCAATAAAATTTTCTTTCATCAATAATTAATCTCATTATTAGATCAAATATACCGACAAACAAACATTTAAGATAGTCGGGGAATAGATCATGCAATTCTCACGACGTGCAAAAATTTTAAATTAACCGATGCATTTTGATCTCCGAAGTTGTGAAAAATTTTGACACCTCTTGCTCGAGTTTGCCATAAGCAACAAAGAGTAAATTAATACACAGGGACCAGGTGTCATGCTCGAGCGATCGAGTTATCGATGCTCGACCCAGCCATGGTAATTTCACATAGAAAATAGAAGGAAATTGGCCGGGACCACATGAATTGCTCGAGCGAGCCCAGGTGCTCGAGTCATCGATGCTCGAGCGAGCGGTGTTTCACTGTACAGTCTTATCTGTTTATAGCGGTCACGTCCAGGTAGGACATTATGCAACACTTGTTTTAAAATTAATTCTGCTGACTATATACACAAGGTGTATTGTTGATAATAATGTACAAATTATTGTATAAATTTAAGCATAAAAGCTGTGTAAACTATACATACGGAATGTACATATTCTAAAAATATATACCTTTAAAAAATTAAAACTGCATTTGTTGAACATAAAGTGAAATATGGCTTATGAGACACTGGTACATAATTATACCGTCATGAGTATATATTTGTAAGTTATGAGATCACATAATTAGTAATTTATAGGGAATCGATCCTATCGATCCCTCTACGGTAACATGCGATATACCGAATGAGACATATTCTATCAAATTGAAAAATGTGTACTTCGGCACGTGCACAGAGCGTCTAACTTCGGATTTTTTGGAAGAATACGCTTTTTCCTTGTGCCTAATCAGCGTCCACATAACTTGTCCGAACCGCAACGTCTTGCACATCGGTACAAATATTGGTATATGGTATATACACGTAGTGTGCACACCTAATCCTAGTGAGCACACAAATAAATATACCTCTCCGGAGATAGCGCCGATCCAAGAGGCGGAAGTTACCTGTAATACAATACATTATGGACAGTGTTGTTTTTATTCCAAAATCTACATTTAAATTGATAGGGAATCGATCTGACGCTTAGCGACGAAAATCGGGACCGATCCCTCTACGGTAACATGCGATATACAAAATGAGATATTTACTATACAAAATGTGTCCTTCCGTGCTGTCATCAGACAAGTTCTTTTCAAATGTTATGGGATGAGTTTAAGTCGGATCGATTCCCGATTGAGGCAGTGCCTTAATTCATATTAGTAATTGCTCTTCTTTAACTATGAAGAGATAAGTACAATTTTATCATGGCGCAAAACACTTCATACAAAACTGTCCCAAACTCATAATCAACGTTTTGCTTTGTTCAAAACACAACCTCTGGAAGTTTTCTGTAACCCTATGTACTAGAACAGTCGAATAACAGTTTCCACGATTTTTTTTGTACATATGAAATGACATGCCACCATCATTGTTATATTTATCATTACCTGCTCCAAGAGCCGTCGTCATTTAGACCGAGCTTCCATTTCTTACACAAGACTTGGAGATTATAACGCATATGTTGCATATCGGACACATTTTCTGCTGTCAAGACTTCATCATCAGTACAAAACAGGAGTGATACCACGAGGTCTTTCATAAGAATACAACGTTTCAGCCGCTTAAAGTCTTCAGTTGAATCATTAATATAAATTGGGAATTATGAGGTGAAAGGACAAACTTTCTTATTGACAGTACTATGTAGTAACTACAAAACTGATACAATTTTGACGTGTATAGAAATGTTTATTAATCTAATTGCACAAGTCCCTAATTATGTGCATAAATTTGTAAAAGTGTAATAGGTGCTCTCTATCACCTTTCGGGGTCGGATTTATAATCTCTTTGAGCTAATCACAAGGGACACGATTTTGTCAAAGGAATAACTGATTCACTTGAATAGTAGATCAATGCAGGTATCACTGCGAAGAATTTCTATTGGAATTTCATCTAACCCGCAAGCTTTACTAAGCTTCGCATGAAACATAGCCTGGCTTCTTTACCTTATCCCTGTAAATTGGTCCACGAAGGGCGGAAAAGTTAAGTTTTACAAAAGTGGCATCTATCATAGCATCGAGTGGCATTTTTATAGTTATTTGTATGTATTTTGTAAAAGATGAAAATAGTTTTATTTAAAAAGTCATTTTGCAAAGACGGTATCAACCAGTTTCTCTTTAGTTCTATACAGAGAAAATGAAATTGTAATAACCGCATTCCTAAAGGCGAATATAGTGCTTTGATTTAGCTTTCACCTGGTATGTACAGATTCCCATATATTGTTTTCCTAAAGGTACCATTTAACTCTGTTACGGAATGGGATAGAGATGGAACGATCCGCTAACTTCTTAGAAACTGACTGAATTTATTTTATCAGTAACACAGTTGCAAATTATACTTTGTTTTTTGATACTTGAATATCGACCAGAAATGTAATTAATACTGCAATGTATGTATTTTGATTTTGTTGATATCTAGCTTAATTAAAATCTGTAAATGAAAGCTGATAGGGATGCGTGTTTGAAATAGCGAGTAAATATGTTCAGAAATGTCGCAGTTCTTGTTTGGATTTTATCATATAAAGGTTAGTAAGTAAAAGTTTCCTTTAGGTAGCAGGGTACACTTCGAATTTTGGCCCCCGTCAATATTTGTTATAATTAGAACTTCGTGATTTTGGTTGTCTGAAAATTAAGGTGAGAGATAATGATTGTTAATTCTTTAGAAAATTTAAACAGCCGATACATGTAAAATTCTGATGTAAGTTGTAAAACTAACTGCTGCTAGCTTTGTATGAATCGGTGAGTCACCTTGGCGCGGGAAATTCAAATCACGGAAGGATTCCGTGCTTGTTGATTGATACTCAGGGAATTTTTCGCTTTTTTGTGGAAAAAAAAAACGAGCTGGATGGGCCCCCATTCCGTTTATATCCTGTAGTTCAGTAGGGACTATTAAATTGAGAAATGCAATAAAATTGGGCATTGTTCTTGCAGCGGGATCATTGCAGCCTGCTGTTCAATAAGTGCAAAATTGATGATTTTTGCATGCTATTTTTAATGGAATATGTAAAACTTTCGTTTTGATAACTTTCTTCTTGTATGAGAGTCCTGATCTTGCCATTTAAAAGCACAAAACATGCACGAAATTTATAAAATGGCTACCCATATTCTGCTCATTAGGGAAGTGCAATATTGCGACTCGTCACATGTAAGCCTGGCCGTGACCAAAATTTTCGAATCTAAGTGTACCCTGCTACCTTAGTTGTATCATATTCTTGCATGCCGGACAGGATTTTCCCGTGCTTTTCCGGTGCTAGAGAACTCATCTTACACCCAGGGATGTAAGATGACTCACGTGCTATAATTCATGAATGGATGCGTAAATTCATACGCTACTATAACAAAATAGCGCCTTAAAGAAAAATCTTCATAATAATTACCGTATTTCAGAGCTTGCAAAAATATCAGGCTAACACTGAAGACAGATTAATCCGATGTAAGGTTTTTGCCCGTTTTTTTTCCAGGCTAATCGGCAGATATTCCTATTGATATAAACTGTTTTCTGAACATTGTTCTACAGTCCGTTGATATTTTCATACATATGTAAGTACAATAAGGTTAAAGAATGCGTCATTTCGCATTAAACCTATGTTTTTAGGTCTGTTGATCCATCGAGCATGGCTAAGCTGAAAAGCGAAGGTGTATTCCTTTAAAACACTTCAGAACCCCAGACGTGACCGAAGCGCATGAAAATATGCCATGAAAAAAAAGTTCAAAACGTATTATAAAGATTTCTCTAATTTAGCCTTAATACATAATGCACTCATCAGTAATAAAACAGCATATGATCTGAATCATTTTTTGTAGTTGTATATAGCGGTCTATACTCTACGTGGCATTTATATGCTTCATTGTGTCTGAAAGGGCGGATGGACCGTAATTAAACTTAAATAGATAGATAGATTGCAAAACGGATAGCCACACGCTAAAGGTTAAGCAAATGGTCGTGCTGCATGTGCACGTCTGGGATTACATATTGTCTCAATATTTAATGTAAAATAAACCTATTTAACTACATACAAGATAAATAATTGACATTCCTTGTAAATCCTGAATATGTCTAGATATTAGCGGTACTTGACTATGTCTTTTAGCAACATTTCGTCAGTTGAAATTATTCGTTTTACATCCATATATGGAGATGTTTATTATGACTATTATGTCTCAAAACAGATTGTTTACCAAATATTTGATATTGTCGTTCAAGCACTAGCTTTTATATTTCAGCAGTTATAGATCGTATTACCGTTAAAAGTCGTATAGAGATACCATCAGCTTGTCAAACTACTAGTCCACATGTGGAGACGCTTTGACATAAAAACATTGTTAAATATTTGCATAGATACCGATGTTTATCTTTTAACTCGACCTCAGCTGTTGCTTATCCTTTATTCTTTTGTGTTTATACTTAGTTTAGGAATCATGTTGAGAAGCTTAAAAATATGAACATTTAAAGCATATATACATATCGGTCTTAGTTAAGGCAAACTGATAGGAGGACAAGTCAAATGACAAACCTCTCTATACAGCTTGGACTATGGAGTCCATTCAATGTATCTGAATAAAACAGTTTTCCTTAAGCCGTTGCTAGGACATTATATGCTTTGTAACCGTATTATGCTACTTGAATGAACTAGACTAGTAAAATTCCACTACATCACGCTCTGCTGCACTGGTCAGCATTTTCTAGATATTGTTGATTTCCCGCCTATATGCTTCAGTCCATCTATTAAAGTTGCAGTGAAAATACACTTGTGTTCTTAGCTTCTTTATCCCCACATTTGTGGTACATGGATCTTACAGAACTGTATTATTATAATAATATCCACAATACTAAAATATTACATCCTTGAGTACTTTTTTGTTTACAGTCAAAACTGTCTTTATTAATTTAATACTTATACTAGTATTCAATGTTGTTCTGATCCCATTAATTCTTGCACCCCAATCTATCGATCTCTAATACATAATGTTAGTTGCTACTAGCAAATTTCAGTATGTCACATTAATATCTTTAATAAAGCCGAGTTTGCTACTATTTTGAACTCTCGCTTTATGCTTCTAGAGAGGTTTGTAAAAAATTATAGATTAAAGAAAGTCAGTGGTGCAGTAGTAAGCAGCTCGGTTTACACAATCAGCGACCGTGTTCGAATCACGAATTTCATCTACAGTACATTTGCATATACAAAACATCATTTGGCTGCCGTAATATATCACTTCATATCTTGACAGATTGCTGTTATCATTCTTGGTCTTGTCCACCCATGGAGTCCAATATTTTTCAGTTAAAATAGAAGTCCGCTTCAGTCCGTGATAGAAGCATAAGGGGTGTTGAGGCTTACATCACATTTTTGGCGGCTGCTAGCTGCCACCAGTGTCAAAAAGAATAGTCCGTTTGAAAAAATATTGTCAGTTCTTAAGACCATCCTAACAACACAACCAAAAATAGTTCCAAGCTTTCTAGGTAAACAATTATCTACACAACGTGCACAATTTGAAAAGCTACAATATATGCCTTAATACCATTTTTAATGTAAATTCGGCTACTAAAATCAATACAAACTGAGGTAAACGTTTTAATTAAAACAACAACAACGTGTATGAATACAAATATGCAAATTTATGGTCACGTGAATAAACGATGACCTCATGTCACCTGAACTGGAGCGATGATATTGATTAGCTATTGCATAGTACTGCCCCAGAGGTCACGTAGCTTATAACGTTGAAAAAGGTAGCTTATGTATAAAGAAACCTAGCCTGGGAATCCAGACTGACAATTCAAAAATGTTTCCTAACCGCAGTGTCACATGTATAACTTCCGAAATTTAAGGCTTTATTTGATAAAGAACAATGACTTCTGATAGCAATAATCCGCGGCTAAAAATAGAAACGGAATTTCAAAAGTTTCCAAACATTTCCGGTCCATAGACAATACCAGTTTGTACTGCTGATAGCTTTTCCAGCAAGTTGTAATACTTTTCAAATATGTCAGAACAAACTTAAATTTTGTCATAGCTATCAAATTGTAAGATATTATATTAATGCAACCCTAGTGATCTAAGAATGTTACTGAATATTTGACTGCATTGTCCCGTTTTCGTTTCAAGCACGCAAAAATATGACCGCATGTTGATTAGGCTATTTATAGAAAATCGATAATCAGCGGTGATATGGATTTCCTCAGGCGTTGATACTGCCAATTAACACTAATTAGCGCAAATTTAGTGAGATGATTAATGAACGGAACGGTACTTTATTGATATAACTTGAACATGTACAGTTCATCGTTATATCAAGAACAAAATATACTAAAACATGCTTACAATACGAGAGTGAACAAAAATGAAAGAACATTCAGTTAAAATTCATTCGATATTGTTTGCAATGTGACCTGCCGTGAGAATCAAAGACATGTATGTTTTCTAAATAATATTCCCTCACGGATAATCTTCCTTCAGCAAATGTACAATATAAGATACTATATGTATGCATAGATACACATGTATTCGGTATAATTTCGTCTGACAAAACACGAATTATCAACGTGGAAACCCACAGGTCGCCCAAGCTGAGAGGTGTTTCAAGCTCGCTTTGACTAAGTGGTGCTACTGTATCACGATTTCTTCAACTTGTAAGCCCGTGAAAGTGGGCGCAGCGATGATACTAATACTCGCCCTTTTGAAAAGGCAATATGTCAGACCGTAGCAAGTCGTCGGATAACAGATTTGACCAACTTAAAAAATGAATTGTTTCAAGACAGAGTCTGCTCACTTCAGCTAAATTCATTCGAGTCGCACCATGAGAAAAACAACATAGTGCATTTGTGACCAGCATGGGCCCAAACCAAACTGCGGATCCATACACCACTCTGGTCAGAATCCTTGCTGTTCGCTATGCTGGTTTTCTCATGGTGCGTCTCAATATATCTGGATACAAAAATATGTATAAAAAGTAAAACGGTTTCGTTTCGCTAGTTACATATTTTCGACTTTTTTCTCGGTCTGACTAAAGTTGTAAGTTTGTCTGACTTAATGTCCAGCATTTTTGCCAAGGAGTGATAATTAATGCACCTCTAAAATACACTAGCTGCAGAACTGACATTCTGAGGTGCATCTGTGGTGCATGTTTGTGTTGTTTTCTTTCACAAAAGTCTCATGAAAACCACAGCTATCTGATACGGACTAAATCAGTGTGTATAATAATTCATGACAGACACTGCCCGAAAGCTTTAAAAAGAAATCTTAAAAGCTGAATGATTTGGAGAAAAAGCTTATATTATTTATTCATAGTAAAACATTTTCGATGTAATTTATGTTGTCGTTTTCCTCACAAATAATCAAAACTATTCGTTAAAGACTGAATCAGTGTGTATGTAAACAATGACTGGCAGTGAAAAAGGATTAATTTTGAAACCAAAGCCGAATATCATCCCCAACTTTGAGCGTGAAATATACGAGAACCGCAACTCTTGTCGGTATTGATTTTTTGCCTTATGTGCCGTTGTAGTTGTTTCCCTTTACACTAAAATATCGATAAACCTGCTGTTTGGCATATATAGGTAAATTTGGCTCTACATTTTTGGGCAACGCATCTTGGTTAGATAGAATTATTGAAGTATGCAAATTAAAGCATAATATAACACATCTTTAAGCTACTGTAATTAATTGTATTTTATGGACTTTGCTAGATACCGACATTGTTCCATGAGTTATAAATAATTATATATTAAACAATTAGTAAAATGTAAGATTTTACAGTAAAAATACCTGTTCATCATGCGTATGTAATGTGTATTTTCTGTCATGTATATGCTGGGTGAAGTTAAAAGTTTCGTTGAATGCATGGACCGAAAATATAAAAATAAAAAAATGCCACTTTTTAGTGGTAAAGGATAAAACATCACACAAAACAATTCTTTTTCTTTCAATTCCCTTTGAAAGCTTTTTCCCCTTTTTGCTGTGAAGTGTAATGTTGTAAAATTATGTTCTAGTGTTATTTTTCTTTTTTGGTTGCGGGATTTATCCCGCTACCAAAGTTAAGTGTATTTCTGACAATCATGTAGTATCTTTATTTGATTCCAAATCACATCAAAAGGAAGGATGTTCATGTGCTACACAAAGTAGTCCCATTCATGAACAATGCGGATGAATTATCAATGATCAAGTAGTTCTTATTCATCCTCTATCCATTCACACTGGCCATTTAGATTATATAAGATCTGTCAATATTAGGTATTCCAGCCGGCATGTTCTAATCTCTGGCCTGGCCTGGCCCGGCCTGGCCTGGCCTGGCCTGGCCTGGCCCGAAGAGCCCAATTTTCGACTGGGCCGGGCCAGGCCAGGCCAGGCCAGGCCAGATTTTATTGTACATAGAGAAATGAATTGCATGAAATCTAAATATACAATTACAATAGCAGGCAGTATTAACCTGCATTGTTTACTTGCTGCATGTCAGAGAAACCAATCCCCTGGAGAATCATTAATTAGCCATCATTCATATTTGAAATACAGATTTGCACTGAAGAAAATGGTGTAACTAAATGATAACTACCCATTTTTTTCTGTGATCAAATTATTTAAAGTCAACTTTAACACTTAGTTTTAAAACTAATGGCTAATTTCATTGATAAGCTTACCTGCTGCAATATAACTGAATATTTGCATGCATCTCTTTGGGAATTGTAATTACAGGTTGTGTCCCTACTATCCTTAGCTGACCTTCTAACTGTTCAGTTGAACTTTTAATGTGTTTGGTTTAGTTAATCTGATGTTCAATTTATGGAAGAGTAATAAAAATAATATTCATTGTGGGACCTCTAACTCATTGTCAGGGTGTTGGCATTTTAGATTATTGATATTTGTCTTGCACAAAAAATAATGGTGCATTGTGTTTATGTAATTTCTAAGTGATATATTTAATGCTAAAATATGCTCTTGAGCCTGTTTCACAAAACTTTGTAGGATTTTTTTTCCACATACTTATATCAATATAAAAACAATCTTACAAAAATATTCAGTATATGTATAACCTAATCTACAAAATTTATATATTGCTTCCCCGCACCATACTATCCCAGATTCTAGAACGGAGATAGCATTATTTTAGAAATTGAAAGTTGTTGTCCGTTAGTATTGACAGGTGCCACTCTTTATTTTACACCATATTTGTAACCTGAAAATATCTAAATTGACCAAAATAACATGCAATTAAAGTTTACCAATGACACAGTGGCGTAGTGATAAGTTCTGCGACTTTCACACATGTTACCATGGGTTCGATTTCAATTCAGATTGTTTTCATTAAATCAATATAATGCCATTTTATTGATACTGGTTTTGTTCTTACAACATTTTATGGTAATAACTTGTATGTAGAAGAATGTCAAATACTTGTGTATTTCATTCAATAAATGAACAATAAATCACGATAAGTGACAATTTTCCTGCATTCTAAGTTTACAGAGGAAATTAAAAAAAAATGATAATGAAAATGGTCAAACAGGTCACGGTTTCGAACTTACAGTCCCGAGATTGGTAGCTGAACGTTTTGTCAGCACAACTTTATCTGCATGTACCACCTGGCAGTAAAGAAATTAACTTGTTTATATTTTATTTGGTTTTCAATATTTATATTTTTATTTATGTTTGGGCACCGATTTTTTTTTACGGAAGCATATGGAATATTCTTGAGTGCTAGTTCAATAATTTCAGACAATACTAAATAATCCTCAATAGACAAAATAATAAACTTAGTTAGCTTATTCAATTTGGGGAAAACCAAGCCACCAGTCGAGAGTCAATTGAGGTGAAGATCCCCTGATAATAGTCATAACAATTAATCAGGCATCGCCTTTAAATTAGACATAATAGTTATGTTAGCTGCAGGCTTATTCCCAGGTGTATAATTTTACAGAGTGAGAGTTCAAAATGTATTTATATAATGTCTGAAATATCCAAACTTATTCCAAAAGTCAGATTTTAAAGTTGCTATAAAAATCACTTTCACCTTTTACGAAATTGAAATCTATGGCCTGGCCTGGCCTGGCCTGGCCCGGCTCGGTCGAAAATTGGGCTCATCGGGCCAGGCCAGGCCAGGCCGGGCCAGGCCAGGCCAGGCCAGGCCGGGCCAGGCCAGGCCAGAGATTAGAACATGCCATTCCAGCCCATGGTTACATCTCTGACTTCCAGCTGTTCATGTAAGGTCAGGCAGAGTTTATCTTAGATATGAGGCACATTAGTATTTGTTTCTTATACATGTATATTTATAGATTTGCATTTTAAATGAAAATAATTCTAGCGAAACCCGCAACCACCAGACATCTCAAGGCTTTGATTAATTTATCGCCCTGAAAATTTCGATTTTGACAATTACTGCATATTGACTGTAAGTGTTTTACGCGTGATGTTTTATGGACCTTTGCGAATACACCGGATGGAGACAAGATAAACACCCCAGGCTATGCTAATTACCCCCAAAATAGATGTTCTGCCATATATATCTTCTTATAGCTTAAACGATAAAACAGATATTTATTTATTAAATTATCTATCGGCAAATTGATCACAGATGTACTTTTTTTTTATTTATTATACTTTTTTGCATAAAATTTTAGATGGATGTAGAAAATTTAAAAGAAATTTAGGTGAAGGTAAAACAGTTTGTTTTAGAATAGTTTCGAACAGCTGGACAATACAACCTAAACTGAATTAAACACATATATAAATTTTGGCAATTTCTAGTGCCATATGTGTTTTTTAAATGCCTAGATCCACTACTATATAAGTTCAACATTTCATTTGAGTCATCTTTGTGCACATTTATATTACACAGTCATACATTTGTTAAAAAAACAACAACACATCGTCTAAAACACATACTATCTTACATTTTACAATTAACCTAAAATATCTATTTGCTATTAAACATTATTGTATTACAATAAAACTTCACTGTTTCACAATATTCGCAGTAAGACCATAAAACATTTGTGAGGAGGTGTCCACCACGATAATCCAATCTAAAACCCCCGTTTTATCTCCTGCTTATCAGCGATTATGTAATAGTCGCTAATTGATGGGCAATTTTGCACAACAGGGGTCCCCATTGGACCATAAAGATTTGTGGAGTAGGAATTAATTTTCCTTTATGGAATGTAGAATAATAATATAGTTATAAAAATGTCTTTGTTTTTATAAAAGATATCTGCCAATATAATGATAATGAAAAATGTCATATACCGGTGAAAGTGATTATTGTATTTGATAAATATACTTGTTGTTTTGTTTTTTTCAATTTGAATAATAAGTTTCGTAAAGTGTACCTTTTTCATCTTCTACTGAAATGCACGCACGGGTAAATAAATCAAATTATCACCACAGTTAATATGACCATCATTCATTAATTTGTAATTTATACTTTTATGTTCACGCAGTGATCAGTGAACGTAAAGAAGCCATGGTTGTATGTAATAAGTAAGTAAGTAAGTAAGTAAATATTTTATTATATTGACATGTACATAAAACAGCAAATATTATTTCATAACATGACAAAACAAAGTTACAGTACCCGACCCAGTGGACCTATATGTCACCTGACTGAAATAACTTTAAATATATTACATTTAAATCACGTAAGTTACAGTTATATTGGTATCAATGGTATGGCAGTTAGATAGATAATGTTAAGTAATATAATTTGAACATTAAATCAACAATGTCATAAAATATCAAATTACAACAATAATCAGTATGATGAAATGAGAAGGAATGTTTACGAATACAGTACTAATGTAATATTTTAGGCCTATATATAACAAAATTTTCGCGAAATGACTTTATGACTTTTTGTTAAACTTTCATAAGTTACCAGATTCAAGTAGAAAATGGAGAGACAAATTAAATTTAAATGCTGAATTCAATTGGAAGTTTATATATAAATCTCCATTTGCAATAACAAAGGACCCAAAACTTCAGTGGTTTCAGTTCAAAATAAATCACAGAATTATTGGCACAAACTATTTATTAGAAAAAATGAGAAAAAGAAATGATAATCTCTGTACTCTATGTCACAATCACTCAGAAACTATAGAGCATCTATTTGTAGACTGTCAAATTTCACTAACATTTTGGGTAGAAGTCAAAAGATGGATAAAAAGAAAATGTCCTAATGCAGATATTGACTGGTCAATATCAGATATTTTATTAGGTAATTCAAATTTCAGTGCAGCTACTCTATTATTAATGCTGCTTGGAAAATACACTATTTATCAAAGAAAATTTTAAGGAGGGGTTCCTACCTTACAAATGTTTATTAATAGTTTAAGAATACATTTGAAAACTGAGAAGTATGTTGCTAAAAAAACCCAAAACATGAATAGCTTTGATAGAAAATGGAAAAGTTTTAGGACTCTATTTGTAGATGATGAAGTATAACACGTGGGTATGGGGCTTCATAGTGACTGCGCCTGTTGTCTTTTTTTCTTTTCTTTTCCTTTGTTCTGTTTTTATTTCTCAGTAAAAAATTAACTTAGGTCTGAATTACATGCTATCTATGAAACATTTTAGCTTTTCATTAATGGATATTTTTACTGACTCTTTTCCATTCTGACCTTGTACTTTTTAAACTACATTTCTTCCTTTTTTTTTTCACATAATTATTATTACTTCTTGAATAAGTTATTTTAGAGAAGATATGCAACTCTGCAATCTCCAACGAAAAGTATCTGTTAGAGTTTTCTCCCCTAGATCAATGTCATGTTAATGATAAAAAACCTTGCAGTTAAGCTAAGCAAGGTAACTATGTATGCTTATTAAGCCGCCAATTTTATTGTGTGTAATTGGATTTCTGGAACCTACTTGTCAATTTGTCCTTGTTATTTTCGTACTCGTTTCTTTTTCTTTCGAGCAAGGATAACAAATTATAATACAATTATTAACGATATTAATGTAGACTCAAACATTGCAAGTTAAGTTTATTTACTGATAAGTGACTCAAACAGCATTTGAAAAACTATCTGATCATGTGTACGGTCTTTTCACTGTTAATATATTACCAGTTTATCTTTTTAGAATGGTTTCCATATGAATACAAGATGATATTACTTGAAGATAATGAACAATGTTTATTTGCTTAGACATGTACACTTATACACTTTCAAATAATACTGGTTTATATAGGTAAATTTACTTCTTTTTTGAATAGACATGTACACTTTCAAAAAATCTTGTTTATGTAGGTAGAATTATTTTTCCAGCTACGCTTGATATTCTATGTAAATATCTTTTTTGGCGCATAAAATTAATGTTTGTGATGAATGTATGATACTTTGGATGTGGAAATGGAAATAAATTATAAAAAAAAAAAAAAATTTCGCGAAATGTTTCAATTATTGAACAGTTTATTGTAATATCGTCAAAAATTATACCGGCACACAGTTTGTAAAGCAATTACATAGAATTAATTCTAATCGCCTTTTTAATTTAATACGGACTTTTTTAGACCAATTTTCCAATTAAAGATGTGACTTAAAGTTTGCTAATTCAAAAAAGTTTTACCTTTAATCATAATATATAAATTAATGTCATTTTATAATGTCATTTTATGCCAAATAAAGTATATGTTATGTATATATGTTATAATATATAAATAAATAAATAAAACGCTCAAACAGATATGCAACACATTGATAAGCATTGCCTTGTGCCGTCGTACCGTCAAGTAAATATTTGTGAAAAGCGTGCTAAATTGCGATTACTTCATTTTCAAATTAAAATGGAAGCAATTTATCATTATTCAATTTTAAAATAAAAAATACCCAGACAATGTTCAGACAATGGAGAATACTTCACGAGGTTATAAAATAATGTCATTTTGATAGAAAATACTTTTATAGCCTTTTAAAACCTGACATAACCGATCTTTTCAAAATTTCTATATAGAAATACATAGAAATCATAGTCATCAGCTTCAAACAAAAATGGAAGCAATAAGTTTTTGTATTACATCGATAAAAAATATATTGAAATAAAGGGCAAAAAATGAAGATTACTTCACGAGGTTATAAAATTTTGTTAAATAACGATATAAATACGTTTTTAATGTTTGAAATATATTTTCCTATAAAAATCTATAGTAAAACTGTTTATCGATAAACGTTATCGGGTCCGCGATCCGTGTATATTCAAGGGAGACTACTTTTGCCGAAACTACTGGTCAATGTATTGGAATGTTGGCCATGTTTAGTAAAAAAAATGCAAAAAAAGTTCTTATAGTTTATATTAACAATTCCTCAGTTGTCACTTTCTTTGTAATATTTTAAACATTGATTAGCAGCCACCATCAGCGCTTTGAGCGCTTTGATTTGAACTGACTCAGGTAAACGGAGTGTGCTATATCGTATAGTGTAGTTGCATTCAATAATCCCCAAAAGAAATATGAGCCGCACCATTAGAAAACAACATAGTGCATTTGCGGCCAGAGTGGATCCAGACCAGCCTGCGCTTCCACGCCGTCTGGTCAGGATCTTTGCTGTTCGCTTTCAAAGCCTATTGAAATTAGAGAAACCTTTAGCGAACAGCACGGATCCTGACAAGACTGCGCGGACGCGCGGACTGGTCTGGATCCATGATGGCCTCAAATGCACTATGTTGGTTTTCTCATGGTGTGGCTCAATTATGTTGATAATTTTTTATAACATATATGACTTATACGTAATTGAGACATAATAGTCATATTAAACATCTGGCAAATCTTACTTGCTCGTTCGTATTCAGGCGAATGATGTAGATGTCCGCTAAACAAATAAAGACAATAAAATCTGAGGATAAGTTGCAGTTCTGATCTGTTTATAAAATTATTATTATTTTCTTCCCCCCCCCCCCCACAAATAGAGGCACTGGTATTTTGGACAAATGCCCGTCTATTCAGAAAGAGGACTGAATTTTTTCTCTCGTTAAAAGTCTTATAAACTAGTTTCAAACCAGCGAAAAATTGTGATACAAACTGAACCCGGATAAACTTTTACAACAGTTGTGCAGATATGCTACCCGATATTTGAAAAAAAGAAAAGAAATCATTGTATTTTAGTAAACAAGGAAAACGGATGCAGCGAGTGATTTTTTGTAGATTGGATAACACTTAAAATAAACATGATCTAACTCTCGTACTGAAATTGAATTAAATGCGCAGTTTATACCAGACAGCTTATATTATAATCTTTTGTTAAATCTGCTTTAATTTATGTATTTCTTAAGGCGTAGTCAAGAGAAAATTTTAAAGAAATTAATATACTATTTATTATCTTCATCAGGTTCATGCCTTCAAAGGATTTCTTTAAGAAACGCACACATTAATCAGTTTTCTTTTGTCCTCCTCGACAACTAACAAGAAGAATAAAAAGTGGACTTTTTACATTCCTTTGAATGCAATTTTCAGTGAAACGTACATACAGATAACTTTAAGTTAAATGTTCCATTTGTGGATTAGATTTATAATCCACATAGAAATATTTTTTATGAGTTAGGTCAGGTTCGATTATCTATTGCCTTTAACACCCTATGCTGGATTGTCCATTTGTATGTTCCGGAGTCAGACTATACATTCATAAATGACGCGAGTTGAGTTTACTCTCCAGTCTTACGAAAGACCCGGAAAAGTTCTCCAATATATTTAAATATTGTCCTATTTTGAAAAAAAAAAAAAAAAAAAAAATAGAAAATACGATGGATAATAATACTTTAATGTGGATAATAAAATTAGTGATTTCTGAACATGCACATTTTTGCATTCGTCGTCTATGACGCAACGTTACTATCCGTCTAAAGCGGCTCAACGTCATGATGACGATGTCATACCACACGAAATTAATAAATACAATTCATGATTGTTTCTCGCCATTAAATTAATTTTCGTCATTTTCCTACGAACACATGAATACCGTTCATATAATATTCCTGTCGTATTGCTGAAATGGGACACTGACTTTTGATGCACCAAATCAAGGAGCTCTTTAATTTTCAAAACGTTACCGAAACGTTATTGTCTTTTGACGTTTCGACCACGAGTCGGCAGTCAAAGTCTATTATCTCACTACTTTAAAACTTCCCATACCATCCTTATCTACATTATATAACGGTTTCATTAATGTCTAATGATACACGAAGAGATGAGAACATTTTCCCGGGGTTTCATTGAACATCCCTCGTGAATTGTTTTATACTTTTTTTATAAACTGAATGTTTGTTTATTATTGTACATGCAAAAGTTTAGTGCTATGTTGAATAATATAAGACTCAATACTGCAAGCCAGCAACAGTTGTACCCGGTTTAAAAGGTATATAAGATCAAAAACATGAACAATTACTTCATATAGTTTATAAAAATATGAAATCAATAAGTTTATGTGTATCAACAGTACTATGCATTTGGTCTAAGTTTGTTTACAAAATTAAAAGTAAAGTGTTTGTTAATCAAAGTGTCACCCATACTAAAAGGTCAAGCCAAGCTGGCTTATGAGACAGCTATATACATTAAAATCATTCATTAAAAGACAATATCAAATAAAGTAAATTGAAATATTAGTAAAAATATGTTATGATTATTTAAAAGACATGCAATGATATGTTGTCCACGAAATGAGGCTCTGTTTAAATGGTGCAATGTTGCTCCCGGCAGGTGGTACATACTTTATAACTCTAAACCTACCTGTTTATTGCAGGTTGTCCGTAATACGATATATTCGTGAGACTACCTTTTTTTCATGAGTTTATGATTTTGTCATATGTGAGTTACTGTTACATTTTGTTAACAGTCCTCTGTAAAATGGGTCAATGAATTGTGCGTACAGAAAAAAAATACAGGTGAACAAATTAATAAAAAAAATAAAAAAGTAAATGTTGATAAAGTTTAAATTATTTTTTTTATGCCAACGAATGGTAAATCGTGTTTCATACTGAACCCGGATAAATTTTGAGAGGCAAGTAACTCGATACATACAATTATAGCATTTCATTTGATGCAGGAAGTATAAGTTTTGCAAACGTTACATGGATGAATAAACTGTCTACGACATATATTACCATATCAAAGAGCTGACAGTCTAAAAATATGCAGTCATCCGCGCTCGAAAAGTACAGGCGTGATTTCTAAATGATTATAAACTATATTTAAGAGATATATAAACACGAAAATAGAAACGTTTATATGTTACAGATGAACACCGATATTATTTGTTTTGTTTGTTTGTTGTGGGTTTAACGCCGTTTCTCAAAAGTATTTCAGCTATGTTACGGCGGGCAGTTAACCTAACCGGTGTTCCTGGATTCTGTACTAGTACAAACATGTTCTCCACAAGTAACTGCCAGCTTCCCCACATAAATCAGAGCTGGAGTACGAATGATGTCAGACACAATGTCTGTCACCGCCCGTGGATCAAACTCGCGACCCCGAGATCCGTAGATCTGCGGTCTTCCTATTAAGCTAAGAAGGCGGACCCGCCACCTGATTCAACTAGCCACTTGCCTCAAACAGCCACTCAGCTACCTTTCTCAAATTGACTTATCTTATTTCAACGTTCATTTTATTTGAAGAAAAGACAGCTTCTGATATGTTATCATTTAAATCCACTGCCTCAACAATCACTTTCTCAACCCCATCCCAGTTTTTTGTGTATCTTGCATAACATTAAAATGTACTTGATGTTTAACCCCCATCATGCTGGACACGACCGATTCTGCCTTTGAGACCAGTGTTGATCATGATCAGACTGCACGGATCTACACTTTTCACCATAGCCAGTATCTTTTTGGTATACACCTCTTTTAACTGTTAATTGTACTACCCAAATTGAAAGATGGACAAGGTTATAAAGATATTTAACAGTGTAATGGTTAATTGGCGACGTAACCAACGACTAAAATACTTTTTTGTGGTGGGCTAACTTAACGATTTATGGTCATGACTGCGTATACGTATGCCGTGCGCTGTCCTTACATGGTAAATGCGTATGCCGTGCGCTGCCCTTACATGGTAAATGTTAAGTAGCCAGCTGCCTTAAGAAGCCACACTGGGTCTCTTCATTGACTGGCTACTTAATACAGGTTTGACTGTATGTTACTTCAGTAAACAAATGATCAGTCTGTGACGGCTTATACAGGTTTGACTGTATGTTATTTCAATAAACATATGACCAGTCTTTGACGGCTTAAACAGGTTTGACTGTATGTTATTTCAGTAAACATATGATCAGTCCATAACGGCTAATACAGGTTTGACTGTATGTTATTTCATTAAACATATGATCAGTTCATAACGGCTTATACCATTTTGACCGTATGTTATTTCAGCAAACATATGATCAGTCTATGACGGCTTATACAGTTTTGACTGTATGTTATTTCAGTAAACATATGATCAGTGTAATAATGGCCTATACAGGTTTGACTGTATGTTATTTCAGTAAACATATGATTAGTCCATAACGGCTAATACAGGTTTGACTGTATGTTATTTCAGTAAACATATGATCAGTCTAATAACGGCTTATACAGGTTTGACTGTATGTTACTTCAGTAAACATATGATCAGTCTATGACGGCTTATACAGATTTGACTGTATGTTATTTCAGTAAACATATGATCAGTCTAAGACGGCTTATACAGGTTTTGCAATAACGTGGTCGAAATATATTTCAAGATAGGACATAATAAAGAAATTAACAATGGGTTTGATTACACGTTCAAATCTGAACATCAAATCATACTTCGCAATCAAAACTAACCAATGCAATATAAGGAATGGAAATATTTTATAGTACGTACGTAACACATGTATTAAATAAATATCAGCAAATTCCGTAAATTGGACTACAACAGTGTGCATTAATTGAGAATTACAAAGGTGTTTTAATTCTTAAGAAATGAAGCTGTATATATGAATGTACTTTATAATACTGTTAAAATACAGACATTTGATTTAAATTAGGGAGCGGGGGTGGGTGGGTCGGGGCTCTAGTAATAGTCGATTACTTTGAATCACTTGCTTATCTCCGACTGGATTCGGAAACATCGTTTTTGTTGTAGAATTCTTCTTGAATAAGGAAGCAATCCAGCTGGATTTTGGAAGGTCGGTAGTTCTTGCCCATAAGGGTAACATTTATGAAAGACATACTTTCGAAAAGGCCGTATATATACATAATCAGTATCAACTTACATAATGACTAATCAGCATTATGTATAGACAATTAAGTGAAAGAAATAACATGTTAAAAAAGAACACACACAAGAAAACAAGAGAAAAAAAAAGAAATAAAAAAACACTAATATGCTGTGGATTTATATGCAAACTGTACATGAATTTTACTTGTTGACGATGCGGAAACTCGATCTATAAGTGTGTTGGTTTTTATCCAGTTGCATCCATATAATGCGTAATTTTTAGATTGAAACCGTGAAGCGGTTGAGACCTATAATTACCGTATTTCAGAGCTTGCAGTTTTCACTGAAAGACAGATAAGGTTTTTGCCCGTTTTTCAGGCTAATCGACAGATATTCTTATTGATATAAACTATTTTCTGAACATTGTTCTACAGTCCGTTGATATTTTCATACATATGTAAATACAATAAGGTTAAAGAATACGTCATTTCGCATTAAAATTACGTTTTTAGGCCTGTTGATCCATCGAGCATGGCTAAGCTGAAAAGTGAAGGTGTATTCCTTTAAAACACTTCAGAAAAATCCCAGTCGTGACCGAAGCGCATGAAAATATGCCGTGAAAAAAGTTCAAAACGTATTATAAAGATTTCTCTAATTTAGCCTTAATACATAATGCACTCATCATAATAAAACAGCATATGATCTGAATCATTTTTTTGTAGTTGTATATAGATATGTAGATCTACATGCGATTCTTTCTACCTGTCCCGACTTCTACGCAGTGATTCGAATGGCAAGGGAGATCACTGTAAGTAATCCATTAGTTAGCTATATGATAAACTGTTTTATATCATTTAAAATAGATATGATTTCTGAATTACTTCCCTTTATTCTTATTTATTTCCTATTTTTGTACAGCATTTATAATGACCGATTCATATTATTTATTTTTTACATTTAATTTATCTTTTAATATTTTTTTTCATGATTTATTTAAGATTGAGTCAAAATATTTGTTTACGATTTCCTATCTTTAAAGGTGCAAAATAAAAAAAAATGAATAGACATAAATCTTAAAAAAAGACTAAACATTTTGTATTATAGTACTAAACATTATGATAGCCGTGCAATATTCCCTTGAAATCAACACAAGTACAGAGAAACAAATGATTGTTTCTGTATTTTCTTAGACTGACATCACACTGGTTATTCGGGTACCTACTCGAGTGAGCGATACCGCCCTCGTGTGATTTATGTACATGTAGGTTGTATAGGGTATATAAAAACAATGCCAACGTATGACACATATTTAAGCATGTTGAACATTTTAAAGACAGAATCGTCCGAGGAAATGCATTAATTCGCACTGGTGAAAATATCAGTCCTCAGTAATATTGATATGACTACACAATTTGAAGAAATGTAACGAAATTCATGAAATTTGACGTTTTGAGACGTATTTTTCTTTGTTCGAAGTTGAGATATCTGAATTTGCCACTCTCCTTGATAAAACTATGCATACTCAACTACAAAACGAATGGATCGTGTACCTGCAAGTTATTTTTGTTGATAAAATTTCAATTATATGCATCCTGTCGCTGTTTTTGATGGTACCTCTGACGATGGTTGAAAATAAACAATGATACCTACCCGTTTGCACATGGGTACCGTCCTCGTTATGTCAATGAACATTTATAAAACTCCCCGCAGCGATTACTTCCGCAATACGGTACACTTAAATGAGCAATTAAAGGTATCGCTTTGAGGATCTGAAAATAAGAACTGGAAATGTGAAACCCAACCTTTAGTAGATCTATTTGATTAGAATGTTAACTTTAGAAATGTAAAGAAGTGAGTTAGCAGTATTTCACCAATATCAAATCTTCCCTCACACCCACCCTCTATTCTACACATTCTATCATCTTGCCTACTTGGAGTTTTTTCTTTTTCTCCTTCAGTCTCATTATGAAAGCGACCAAACTTATCGTCGCACCGTGCAAAAGTGCTTGTTAAGACCTTCTTTTTCTTCCTGAAAGGGAAATCGGGCCCTCTCTCTGGGCATGTATTCGTATAGGGAGAGGCTGCGGCTTCATAAGGTAGCAGATGGCGGTTTTTTCTAGTACTTCGGACTTCCGAGCGATGTGGCCAAGTCAGACGGCTTCCGATATCTTACGAGATGCAGACCTGAAAATAAAAAGATACCGGTTTACATCTTACTTGAAGAAGAAATAAAATACATAGTAAACTTCATACAAAGCATAGATTTTTAAATCCACAAGCCACCTGAAAGATAATTTCAGCCCGCGAAAATACATGACATTTCAGCCCAAATTAGCCATATCTCCAACTGGCCTTAAAATGTTAGGGGAATGGATAGAGACAAATGGCCACTTGCATTCTGTACTCAGTTTCAAGTATTACTTGCAGAGCTGGACAAAAATACCTGTCAACCGATTACTTTTTTCACTATTTTCAACTGTGTGAGGCCTATATGACATTTGACAGTTCTCGAGACGCTCAATGCTGATAGTGGCATATATGCATTTCAAGCAGTTATATGAAAATGATGCCATCAAGCTTACATTCGCATCTGCCAGAATTTCTGCAACATACCATTCTTAAACTTGTTAATCACAAACTCACATCAACAAATATTTCAAACATCAAAACTGCCTTCACTTCAAGGTTTTATCTCTAATGACAGATTTTGACCCTGGCCAATTCGAATCTGTGGCTGGAAACTACCAACTGCTACCTAAATCTGCCTTTTATCGTATCTTGTAATTATAGGTGCACCATCCATTAAGTTCGTGCTAATTATGCGACTTATTTACAAGTGCATACAATATACACTACTGTATAAGTGTCTTACAGGTGACTAACTGAAGAAAAAGAAGTAGATATGGAAGTCTGGTTATCAGATCCAATCTCTTTTTTAATGTTTGTTCACACACTCCTCACAGCGGTTGTAAACGTTAAATGTACGTCAAGGGAGGAAATCTGTGAGATTCAAGATTTCAAGATTTTATTTATAACTGGACCCATACGGGCATCAGTATTATAACAACAACAAATTTAACAAAACAAACACTTAAAGGGCCTACATAAAATAAAACAGTAGTTTTACGGTCATAATAGATCTGATACAAATATTTTGTAAGCTAAAAGATAAAAGACGGTGTACATTTAGGATTAACCAGGTTTGTAACTGAAGAAAAAGAAGCAGATATGGAAGTCTGGTTATCAGATCCAATCTCTTTTTAATGTTTGTTCACACACTCCTCACAGCGGTTGTAAACGTTAATGTACGTCAAGGGAGGAAATCTGCGAGATTCAAGATTTCAAGATTTTATTTATAACTGGACCCATACGGGCATCAGTATTATAATAACAACAAATTTAACAAAACAAACACTTAAAGGGCTACATAAAAACAGTAGTTTTACGGTCATAATAGATCTGATACAAATATTTTGTAAGCTAAAAGATAAAAGACGGTGTACATTTAGAATTAACCAGGTTTGAAAACAGTGTTTTAACTGGCCAGCAAATAACTGCCAGTGACAAAAACCTATTCCTCCCAAAAAATTGAAGTATTTTCTGTACAAACAATGCTTACTTAAAAAGAAGAATACTATCATTACTATGAAATAAACGTTGAAATGACATTACATTTGACTGTTGAAAGTCATTTGGTATATATTTTACTCTGTCTAAATTTAAGTATGGACATTCTATAGGCATGTTCTAATCTCTGGCCTGGTCTGGCCTGGTGGCCTGGTCTGGCCTGGTCCGATGAGCCCATTTTTCGATGGGCCGGGCCAGGCCAGGCCAGGCCATAGATTTCAATTTTGTAAAAGGTGAAAAGGATTTCTATAGCATCTTTAAAATCTGACTTTTGGAACTTATTAATTGAGGAATAAGTTTGGATATTTCAGACATTATATAAATACATTTTGAATTCCCACTCTGTAAAATTATACACCTGGGAATAAGCCTGTAGCTAACATAACTATTAAGTCTAATTTAAAGGCGATGCCTGGTTAATTGTTATGACTATTATCAGGGGATCTCCACCTCAATTGACTCTTGACTGGTGGCTTGGTTTTCCCCCAATTGAATAACCTAACTAATTATTATTATTTTGTCTATAATAGTATTGAGGATTATTCAGTATTGTCCGAAATTATTGAACTACCACTGAAGAATATTCCGTATGCTTCCGTAAATAAATTTTCGGTGCCCAAACATAAATAAAAATACAAATATTGAAAACTAAATAAAATATAAACATTTCTTTACCGCCAGGTCGTACATGCAGATATAGTTGTGCTGACAAAACGTTCGGTTACCAATCTCGGGACTGTGAGTTCGAGACACCTGTTGGACCATTTTCATTATCATTTTTTTTTAAATTTCATCTGTAAACTTAGCATGCAGGAAAATTGTCACTTATCGTGATTTATTGTTCATTTATTGAAAGAAATACACAAGTATTTGACATTCTTCTACATACAAGTTATTACCATAAAATGTTGTAAGAATAAAAACAGTATCAATAAAATGACATTATATTGATTTAATGAAAACAATCTGTATTGAAATCGAACCCACGGTAACATGCGTGAAAGTCGGAGAACTTATCACTACGCCACTGTGCCATTGGTAAACTATGCATGTTATTTTGGTCAATTTAGATATTTTCAGGTTACAAATATGGTGTAAAATAAAGAAAACGCCCGAAAATATTGGCGAAGATTAATTAGTGGCACCTGTCAATACTAACGGACAACAACTTTCAATTTATAGAATAATGCTGTCTCCGTTCTAGGATCTGGGATAGTATGATGCAGGGAAGCGATAAATAAATTTTGGAGTTTAGGTTATACAAATACTGAATATTTTTGTAAGACTGTTTTTATATTGATCTAAGTATGTGAAAAAAATCCTACAGTTTTGTAAAACAGGCTCAAGAGCATCTTTTAGCGTTAAATATACCACTTAGAAATAACATAAACACAATGCACCATTATTTTGTGTGCAAGAAAAATATCAACAATCTAAAATGCCAACACCCTGGCAATGAGTTAGAGGTCCCACAATGAATATTATATTCAATACTCTTCCATAAATTGAACATCAGCTTAATTAAACCAAACACACAGTAAAAGTTCAACTGAACAATTAAGAGGTCAGCTAAGGATAGTAGGGACACAACCTGTAATTACAATTCCCAAAGAGATGCATTCACTGCATGCAAATATTCAGTAATATTGCAGCAGGTAAACTTATCAATGAAATTAGCCATTAGTTTTAAAACCAAGTGTTAAAGTTGACTTTAAATAATTTAATCACAGAAGAAATGGGTAGTTATCATTTAGTTACACCATTTTCTTCAGTGCAAATCTGTATTTCAAATAAGATGAATGATGGCTAATTAATGATTCTCCAGAGGATTGGTTTCTCATTTTGTTTGACCTGCAGCAAGTAAACAATACAGGTTAATACTGCCTGCTACTGTAATTGTATATTTAGATTTTATGGCATTCATTTCTCTATGTACAATAAAATCTGGCCTTGCCAGGCCTGGCCTGGCCCGGCCCAGTCGAAAATTGGGCTCATCGGGCCAGGCCAGGCCAGGCCAGGCCAGAGATTAGAACATGCCCATTCTATAATGTAATGAAATTCATCTCATAAAGATGTATTATTACACAGATAATAAATCCTGTTATTGAGCTCAATATTCAAAAATATCCCTTTTTCAACTTGTAACAAATTGTTCCTACATCGGAAATGACACGTGGATATTGCGAGATTTGTTGGTAAAACTTTAAAATAATTTTCCAACTCAAAGGTTGTTATAAATATTCTGTAACACAAACATTTTCTGGAAATTTGCAAAGGTTTTTTTCATTCCAAGATTGAATAAACTGGCCTTCAACCTCTGTTGTACAATATTGCGAAAATACACTGGTGAAAATACTGATTGATTCAACCAGTATTTAGCAAATCCAAGTTGTTCTAAAAGTTCTTTTACATATGAAATCCAAGAACAATAATTTACATTTTCTGATGGAGTCTCTACATGAACCTGTAAAGTACTTTTTTGTTTACCATTAATAATTGTACACTAGTAGTTCAATATTCTATTTCTAATTATAACATCTATTTAATGCAGTTTGTAAATCATTTTCAGATTCTGCAAATAATACCGTATCGTCTGCATAAAGTAACAAAAATAACTTGAAAACATTTCTGAAATATCATCATTTAGCAGGTCCTTTACATTGTTTGATAATTCCACTAGTCTTAAAAAAAAATAGGCATACGTGAGTCTAAATCATTCAAGAAAACAGAAAATAAGACTGGTGATAAATTTTCACCATGTCGTACACCAGTTGAGCTATAATGAAGAAATTTGATAGACCTTGGCTACTCTTTACACAAGATTTGGCTTTATCATATATTGTATATTTAGCCTCAAAGACTTTGTCATCAATGTTATGCTGCAGCAATTCATTTCATAAACACATACGATCGACAGAATCAAACGCTTTCTTGTAATCTACAAAGGCACAATACAAAGGCACAATATAAGAGCAGATTGGTTTGTGTATACTTTAACTTACTCCCCTTAGATTCATAATCACCATTTGCAATACAAAAGTAGCGACAGACGATTTTCAACATTTTGATGATAAGCAAATTCCTCGATGCTTGAATTGTTCGACAAACCTGCAAACCTACTAAACTTCATGTCCTCTTTACCTGTCTTAATCAAGCGCTTAGCTACCTTTACGCAAATACGCAGCTGCGTAGTGAAATTCTGGCAACTATACATAATTAATTGGCTAGTGTCATGCAACGGAGATGGCTTCATACACTATCATTGCTTACTTTATATTGTGTTTGAAGTACAGTAAACTCCGGTTTTAGCGAACTCATCGGGACAAGCAAGTGCGTTTTCGTTATAACCTGAGTTTGTAATAAAAATAAAGCGAACTTGTTTCTTATAGACATTATTTATATAGCAAACTGATTTATATGATTAGTTGATTTAACGTGCATTGAAATTCACCAATTGTCTTTGTAGTTTTATAACAATTTAGGTACAGTTTTGCAATTTATCTCATGATCCTACTATCTGATTGCTTATTTTGTAATAATCCTGACCATGTGAAATATTACAATCATACGCTGTCTAGGAGGAAATTTCTGTAACAAAATTATAATACAGTGTTAACAATTAATAAAATGTTGGTTGAGAAATCGGAAAATAATTACATTTTCAAGGCTAAAAGCTTTTGAATATGACTTTTTGTATAACACTGCAGACGTAATTTCTCTCGCATAATATTTACTTTATCTTGAGCTGAGCGCGAAACTATTGTAACGGTATATTCGGTATATAAATAAAAAAATAAGATATAATAGCTTCACGCTCAGCCTTTGATATATAGAATTATGTTATAATTGTACTTAAGTGTATGAAATTATCAGCTATTATTCCATAGAAAATAAAATTCAATAGAAATCCATTCATTACACCTAGTTAAATCTTACGCTATTGACACCGGTACAAGTCATATGATATTACAGTATTTGACAACCAATTCACAGTGAGATAAATATGCTCTTTCTATATAATTGGTGATTTTATATTTTCAATGCGTATTACCTAACTAAATTATATGTATAATATTTCGAAAGACCTTAAACAACATTTTTAAAAATCATCAAAACTAGATTTCAGTGTAATACTTGGTTTTACATGTCGTTTAGATAATATTATATCAACAATCCCGCTACGTTTAAATACTTGTTTTATGATTCAATATTGTTGGTACGAAATCTGCCCAATGCTAATATTAAAGCCTGAAATTTTCATAGTTTCGTACTTCGCCGTTGTGATCTCGCGCTTCGTCTTTCACGCTTCTCTGTCATGGGAAGGCGATACCCAAAGCGCGAGATCAAAATGACAAAGCACGAAATGGAGTTGTTGTGTTTTTTGTTGTTGTTTTTTTCTCGAAATCTTTCGCTTCACCACCGTGATGCTTAGCTTCACCATCGTGATTGCGCACTTCACGCTTCACAATACGCAAAGTGTTCACAGCACGAAATCACGATGGCTTCACCATCGCTATCTCGCGCTTTACAGCTCGCCAGAGATAGAGATGCATGAAGCGCTAAGCGCAAGATCACGATTGCAAACTGCAAAATAATTTAAAAGGAGTAAGAAACATTTTGCAGAATACTGTTTTAGTTGAAGAAAAGATAATAATACATTTTAACGAAGTTAACATAATGCAGACGTCGATGACATTCGCCGAAATATTTTCCCTATGCAAGGCATCAGTTTCTTATTTGGTACTTTTGTAACAATATCATGAAACTTAGCATGTCTTTGTTGACTAGTATTCAGTTTGAAGTTATGGCAAAATTACTTACAACTCTCGAATATGTACTTATACACACATCTCTTGTTATCCAATCATAATGATGTTTTGAAAGTGTGTTACCACCAACCATCTGTTTTGAATACTGCACACATATACCATGGATCAATGAACCACAAATTGCACGTGCAATATTACACACATACCTAGTAAATTAATACATTTTATATAAAAGATTAAGAACGAATAAGGTTTTCGTGCAATGTTTAGCTTCAAATACACGCCAAAATGCACCATTTGCGGTTCTCAGATGAAAAAAATATCATGGGGAGGATACCAAGACCTCTGCGTACTATGAAGAATGCCCTAGCTACGCGCCTGTTAATAGAACATCACTTTTTCCAACACCTATTTTTCATGAAAGTTCGATCATAACTTAAAGTAACGATGAAAATAAAGAGGGTGTGTAATAGTTCCTAGTAAAATGCCAGTCAGTTGTGGTCTGCTTACCTAAAATATGCTCATGTCCACACAATAAACCCCTACTTTCGGTTTCGATCCGCAAAACTTGCAGTGTGGAGTGTAGGCCTATAAATATAAACCATCTCATTTCATGCACTAGGCCCGGATCCAGGGCTCGGCCGAGTGGGCCCGTGCCTCCCCAGTTGGCCGAGAAGTGACATACTTATCAAAGATGCACCCTACTATTTTGGCAAAGGAATTATTATTTCTCAAAATTTAGACCCAGAAATATAGCAGAGGCCACCATCTCATACCTGTATTTCAAAATTTTCCAGGGGGTAGGGGGGGGGGCTGACCCCCCAATCAATAGGGAAGTATCGTACCCCTCCAATACTTCAAAATTTAAACCTAAAATACACCAGAGGACACCATTTCCTGCCTGTATTTCAAAAATTTCCAGGAGTCTCCTTGACCCGCCCCCCGACCCTGGAACCCCTGCCTAACGTCTAACATGGGCAAAGGCACCACCTTCAATACCTTGCAGTGTTGCACCTCGGCAGTGATGTCTTCGTTTAAGACTGGTGCCCCCTTGAAGAAGCACATTTTCGACCGAATTACTGGCTTTATTCCTCAAAAGTTTCAAAACGAAGCTTAGAAACATGGGTCGATTGCAATAAAATATTTGACAAAATCATAGAATTTCTGAACAAATTTAATTTTGTTTTTGCTATGAACATTTTATATCCCGTAACAGGTTAAATAACAAGACAAAATGTACGGAAGCAATATTCAATTGAAAATACACATAAGAATGTGTCTATGTAGATGGATCTTGATACTAAGTTGATAGCGAATTTGAAGCGAGGTGAGAAGTTTTTCTCCGGATAGGCTGCTTCCAGTAGCTGGAGGACATAAAAGACCAAAGTTATATCTTTATCTTGGCTGGTCATTGCATGTTATCGCTAAATTAGAAAATGGGTCTGCCTCAAAGTAATGCTCATTTCAAAAACGAGGACGGTATCCGCTCGATTGACAGAAACAACGAGGATGGTACCATGGTACGTCGTCAGAGGTATCTTTTTTCTACACACTGTCTTCGTAAAAATCGATCTAATTTTACTGTGATTCCAGTTTTTGTGAAATGAAAGTAACGGCTAACACATAGAATGACTGCTTTTCATTTTCCTAACAAAAATTTCCTCATATAATCCGAAATAATACCATCAATCGTGAAAATATATACCATCGCCTTAAAATATCTTCATTTTCGCAGCAAAAAACGTATTTTTATGCCCCCGAAGGGAGGCATATAGTTTTTGAACCGTCTGTCTGTCTGTCGGTCTGTCGGTCTGTCAGTCTGTCGGTCTGTCCGCAATTTTCGTGTCCGTTCCATATCTTTGTCATCGATGGATGGATTTTCAAATAACTTGGCATGAATGTGTACCACAGTAAGACGACGTGCAGTGCGCAAGACCCAGGTCCGTAGCTCAAAGGTCAAGGTCACACTTAGACGTTAAAGGATAGTGCATTGATGGGCGTGTCCGGTCCATATCTTTGTCATCGATGGATGGATTTTCAAATAACTTGGCATGAATGTGTACCACAGTAAAACGACGTGCAGTGCGCAAGACCCAGGTCCGTAGCTCAAAGGTCAAGGTCACACTTAGACGTTAAAGGATAATGCATTGATGGGCGTGTCCGGTCCATATCTTTGTCATCGATGGATGGATTTTCAAATAACTTGGCATGAATGTGTACCACAATAAGATGACGTGTCACACGCAAGACCCAGGTCCGTAGCTCAAAGGTCAAGGTCACACTTAGACGTTAAAGATCATTTTTCATGATAGTGCATTGATGGGCATGTCCGGTCCATATCTTTGTCATTCATGCATGGATTTTAAAATAACTATGCATGAATGTGTGACACAGTAAGACGATGTGTCGCGCGCAAGACAAAGCTCCATAGGTCAAAGGTCCTAAACTCTAACATCGGCCATAACTATTCATTCAAAGTGCCATCGGGGGCATGTGTCATCCTACGGAGACAACTTTTGTTTTCACAGTTATTCAGATTATATTAGATAGATATTTGACATGGATATAGTTAAGGTACTAAAACATTTCAAATCTTCAGTTAAATACGGAATAATAACCTGTTAAATGTGTGAATTTCCTGTTCACCAACATGATCATAAATCACATGAGGGCGGTATCGCTCACACGAGTAGGTACCCGAATAACCAGTGTGGACATGGGGGGTCATTTTGTCCTACTTTCATGTTTATCGTTTTTCCGTAATCGGTCGGAAATTCTTCGGGATCACGTGATTTTAAAATTGTTTCAAACGAATATCCGTTTAAAGACGCGCGACAAAATAACTGTATTTCCATTATGGTAATTATACACGACTTGCACGAAAAATATGAAATGTACAAAATTTATGTTTAAAATTGACAGTGACATATATTAGGCCAAGACAATGTGTTTAATGTCTAAAATCTTATTAAATTAATGTAGCCATATGTACATAAATCAGTGTATTTAGGTAAATTTCAATCACATTTTGTTTCGGCAGTGTAAGACAGTTATTCATTTATATTCTTAAAACTATACTGAAAAGAGATTAATTGAAAAAGTATGCAGACGAAGTTGTAAAAACACTTTTATTCGGGAAGGGCCTGAATTGTCCTCCCGCAAACTTGTAGTATAGCTGTTTATTACCTGTAATATAAGAATGATTTTCATGAAGGTTTTGTGAGTTACAAAAATGTTGAATCCCATGTGCTAAGTTTGTAAAAATCACGTTATCGTTTGGGCATATAATATATTTTGTATCTATTTATAAATTATAGCCTCGTTTCGGAGGATTCTTCCGAAAAAATCCGAAGATGCTCGACGGGTTCGTAAGCAGTCGGAAAACATACATTCGGTTTGACATAGGCAACATTTTTTGTTTATTTGTTAGTTATTCTTGAACATATTCATGACTATTTGGTCAGATCCGATACAGTGGGCCATATTTTCAGTAAATAGGAAGTCTCAGCTACAAACTCTGCATTTCATATAATACTCGTTCGGGTTTTAGTAATGGACCTTTAAGTAAATATAACTGTAGTATAGAAATTGCTACATTATTCTAATGCAATACGGAAAGCCACACGCTAAAGGTTAAGCAAATGGTCTTGCTGCATGTGCACTTCTGGAATTACATATTTGTCTCAATATTTAATGTGAAAAAGACCTATTAAACTTCTTACAAGATAAATAATTAACATTCCTAGTAAATCCTGAATATGTCTAGATATTAGCGGTACTTGACTATGACTTTTAACAACATTTCGTCAGTTCCGGATTTGTATTTTAATTGTTGTTGAATTGAAAAATTTACACGAAAGTTGTCATTTTGATAAAGGCCATAAGGCCGAAACGTTAATAAAACAGAGTAAAAGCTACAGAGTCTTTAAAATAGATTGTTAAGCAAAATAGAATCAAAGCAGTACATAACGAGAATTTATAGTCGGTTAAAAAGCTCATCAGAGCTTATGTTACTTGTAATTGTCTTTCCGACTCAATAAATCTTATCTTATCTGATCTTAGAATATCAAATGTGGGTGTTTGCATGAAGTGAAGTTTCTCGATGTTGGCCTACATATGTGCTCGATTAATGAAACTGTTTGATTTCATTTTAGCAAAATTGAATCAAAGCATAGCAAGGGGACATCTGTGTCTTCTCTCGACGATTTTCATGTGTATAGTTCTTTTTCTTATCTCAAAGCTGCGCGGAAGTCGAAACAGCAGGATCTTGGGGTAGATAGGTCTAGTTTCTAGCTTGGTGGACCCCACTGACCTCTACTGTTGTTTTAGCAGGGTCGATCGGTCGTTTGTAGAAACCTTTTTAACAAGGTAGCGGAGTTTAAAGACAACAGCCCATGAATTAAGTAAGTGGTGTTGCAACATTTTCAATGTTTTGGTGTCACGATTAAGTCGTGGCATCAATACATTTTATTTCTAGGGTCGGCTAAACAAGAAGTTGAATTCGCAGAAACCCTTGCTCCAAGAATTGTGAAAGTTGGTGTATTTTGTGATATCGTGTTAAATTTTGAAAAATAATTAGATTTTTCTATTCTACTCGATAGTTTGAACCTAGCTACATAGAAATATTTTTAAAAGTATGTCTTCTTGCTTATAGACTAAGTTAAGAATAAGAGAATAGACCCATGATCCTTATTTGTCAAAACATTATTCTATATATCTGAAAATTGTGTTTTTTGATTTGTGGAAGTCGACACAATGGCTCTTCTTAATAAGTATCCTTATTTTTCAATACATAACGATTTGTCAAGAAAACATTCACTCAAACATTATATGTACAATAGACTGGTGAACATAGAAAGAGGTATTGACTAGGTCAAGAATGTATATTTTTTGTTGTTGCCCGCTGCCAACTGTAGATTTGTTCTTTAGTTTTCGAAACGCTATAACATACTGTAATCCAAAGACCGGCACGCAGAGGTACATCCAAGATGGTACACATGTGTAGCTTTTGAATTCTGAACCTTTCTAGAACAGTTCTCACTTATATGCCGATTCTGCTAGAACAAATCATAATTCTCGCTTTATATAAAATCTTTGCGATCTGATTACTTGGAGAATGATCTTGAAGTTTAACTTTTGAGGTGTTGAATTCTTGGAATTGAACTTTTCTGGGTGTTGTGCCTGCAGTAAGTGCATTCTGGTACTGTACGATGTGCATTGCCTGTAGTCGTCTGCTTTTACGATATTATTTTCATATCCTTCTAATTTACGTTTGATAATTCTTTTGATTTACTAATTTATCACCACAATTTAGCAATTCTTGGAAATATGTTCCAACTTACAAGTATAGAAAAAAACTTGACACATAGCAAACATAAATAATATTGGAGTTGAACTATTGGAGATCTGATTACTTAAAGAATAGCGTTTGATACCCTGGTGAGCAGTAGGACCACAATGACACTTTTGTTTGTTTTATCTTTCTTGAATAAGCGCAGTTTGGAAACAAAGGAAGCGCATTTATGTACACAATGAGTTTGTAGTTATTGTTGAATAAACATGGTTTGGAAACGCTAATATGGAATAGGTAGACATCAGGAAATACAAATTTTACTTTCACTTTACCAAACAGCTTCGACTAACTTTTTGAAGCATATATAACGTAGCTTTAAACATCAGCAGACATTCTTCCTTACAATGAAGCATAAATAAAGCTGATATTTGACATGAAAATAGCCTTTACTAGTCGAAAAAAATCTATTAATATGGACTAAATTCGAATAGACCATGGTGGCATATCCGGCAAATAACTACCTTCATGCCTTAAATAGCAGCTCCCGTGAAGTGAAGGTTACATACACACTTCTTACTAGTTCTATAAATAAACGTCGGACTTCAGTATTTTACGATTTTGACATTTCATTTAGACCGACGTTTGGTTTATACAATATTTATTTTTCAAATGAGTTACAATACACACACTACAAAGTTATAGCTGTACAATATGACAGAAAAAATTTCAAATGGTGTTAATTATTGCTCACAGAATTGAGGAGCATGCTTGGAGCTTATACTAATACCTCGCTTCTGAAGATCGTATAATGCTGCACTTTAATACGGTGTTTCAAACATTTCAGTTATGTGGGTTTAAACCTACGTAAAACAAATAATAAATATGTAAAGTAAAGGTTGATTATAAGGAATAAATAAAAACTTGGATGAATAGCTTAGCAGCATGAGCAGCATACGTACAATGATAATAGTTGCAATGATATCAGGTATCGCATATATAATGTTAGTTAAATAGGAAAGAGTGAAAGATGAAAGATGTAGAGAAAGGGAAAGGAAGGGTCAAGTTCAAGGTAGAAGCAAGGGTGGGTAACCGTCCGACGTTTTATCGAAGTTATAAATTTCACGGTGGAATTGACTAAAAAGTGATAGGTAAATACCAACAACGGACAAAGAAACCTTTTTTACACATCCATTGAACACACTTTCTTATTGAAATTAGCGAAGACCTGTCCACACTTTGAAAGTGAAATTTACATTCACTTTTGCAACACAACACGAAACTGTCATAGTTTCTTTATCATAAAGAATGATTTTAGATGAAAAATATTCTCATGGTCGGATTTTATAAAAATGCGGCCCGTTACTAAGGTATTGCCTATGTAGTGTGCATGTGATTATAATCGATGGGTGTAACAGCATTTATTGGTTGTGTTAAATTAAAATTTATTTTATTAAGGTATAATTTCATTTAAAAGCAGTTTAAAAGGCTAGTCTACATGCATTCGGCAGGACACGTGCGTTAAATAATGGCCGCAGATTTTTTACTAGTGCCGTAGGTGAAACGTATTTGTTTTCGTCTAAGCATGTATAATTGATTCTAAATATTTTTTCAGTGTTGTATTGTTTATGATATTTAATTAAATTACGCTAGACAAGTCTGTGTAATGTGTCGGGGAAGTAATTTGTGATGCAGTTTAAATTACGGTAGACCAATATATCACGTGTTTGAAAGTTTTCCTACATTACACTTCAATAAAATAAGGTTGAATTTTTTTGCTATGTAAATGGCTGTCATTCGATTACACTTGACACAGGGACATGTTGAACGTCCAAATATTTAAAGGCGTCCTGTGCAAGTTTAGTGTTATTGAACTAATTTCTTACCAGAACAACATGTTTTTCTTCAGATTTTCGAAAGGTTTATACCTTTCTGTGCTTTCAGTGCTTTGTCTTTATATCTTTACAACTGAAGATAAGGCATGCAGAAAAATCAATCATGGAGATGTAAAGATGGAATATTGGCCTGTTACTAAACGTTACCCTCGTGCCATATTCCCATCTTACCCGAACAATGAAAGATTCTTATAATCTCTAAAAATATTATATCTACTTCTTTTCATTTAAAACTGTTATTTGCGCTATCGTCGTACAACGAAGCTTTATAAATCTTACAACATGTCTTTGCATATACTTGCAAACATAACATGGTCATTCAACAATTGTCATATAAGATAAGCCTTTCTTGCATGCCGGACAGGACTTTCCCGTGTTTGTGCTGGAAAAACTCGTCTTAAACTCAGATGACTCACGTGCTGTATTTTGAATGAACTGTAATAAATACTGCTTAAAAGAAGCATTCGTTGTTCTTTTTCTATAGCTGAAGATAAGGCATGCAAGAAAAGAATCTATCACAGTAAGGAAATATTGCTTCGACAGAGCTCCGTTACCGCTAAACATTACTCGATCTGCACCTTCAATCTACGAAAAATTCTGATATTCTCCGACATATATTTTTCCAACTACCTTAGGTGTTCATTGTAACTTTCGCTCTTCTAAAAACAGTATCAGTATCTGATATATTTTGTATAACGATTTCTGAGGTTTTTTATTTTGCCGGTTGCAATGAACTGTGTCTCGATGGAGACGGTACAACATTAGACTGTCAGTATGGCTGCTGTGGTGAGAAACTAGATAGATACTGCTGTACCTTTAATGTAAGCATAGGGCATGATATGTAATTTATTTTCTTATTCGTAAATATCCGGATTCTTAATAAACAGTGATATATATAATAAAGTCGAGCGTTATACAACATGCGATATTCAGTATCAGCATTATTGTAGAAAGGGTTGCAGTTAATCCTTTCCCTGCTAAATTTCTAAAATGGACTGGCATGCTTATCTTGGTCTGCACTGGTCGCAAGGGCCGAATCACTTGCCGTCAGCAGGCTTAAAGTTAAACCGAAACAATATGTTCATTCACTTGATTTATACCAGCAATATTTCAGTTATGTAAGCAGCAAATGTTTTCTTGAACCTTTCCATATAAACCTAGCGATTGATAACAGAATTGTTCACCTTTTACTCAATTATTATGGAGGGCTTCGTTACGCAATTGGATTGAGTAACACCACTATTAATTGGTCAGCTATTCAGTAAATTTATCGCTGGTGATTCAAATAAGAATTATATTTTACGTTACAATTTTGCAATCTTTTACTTGCATATTGTGTAATATATTATTGTCAGTTCTTCTTTTGACCAGCTCTGGGTCATAATTTTGTTTATTATTGCCGGTGCTGCTGTTTTGATTCCTGCCGCCTTCATTTTGTATTGCCTGATAAGAGATAAACTATGTCCCAGTAAGCCGCTATTCCAGACAAATGCTCTGCGCCGAAGACAAACCGTACAACTAAGGGCAATAAATAATGGTAACTATCTAGTTTAATCTTTTTTTCTGATACAACGCTTAAATCACAAAGACACAATTTCACATCATGCTTGAAAAGTATAAGAAAGCCCCAGGTGCCTCTTCAAACGTTTTTGCAAACACGGACAGAATGCAATTCAGTTTGATAGCTTTCTCACCAATCGTCATGACCGGGTATCGAACCCACAGAAGTGAGTGACAAGGGTGGATGTTTTGACTTTAACACTTAGGCACGTAAGGTCCAGTACAACAAACGAGATGTACTTTAATACAAATATACAAAAATGTACAAAAGACTTATGTTACTGTTCGAAGTTATATGCAACAAATATTTACACTTTATGTATCATTCGTTTTGTACACTGCTAAATAATTCTAACATTTAATTTGTCTGTTTGTTTTGGGTTTAACGCCATTTTTCAACAGTATTTCAGTTATGTCACGGCGAGCAGTTAACCTAATCAGTGTTCCAGAATTATGTACCAGTACAAACCTGGTCTCCGCAAGTAACTACCAACTTCCCCACATGAATCAGGGGTGGAGGACGAATGATTTAAGACACAATTTCTTTTATCAAATCGTCACGGAGAGCATACGTCCCGCCCGGGGATCGAACTCACAACCCCGATATCCATAGATCTGCGCTCTCCTTATTGAGCTGAGCGGGCGGGCTGTTTAATATTTAATTACGTAATGACGTGACAGCGGAACTATTTAATTCAACAGTACATTGGTAACTTAACTTTTTTTCTGAATATAAGAAGTTCAGTGTTGAGGTAATATTTGTTTGTTTTGTTGGGTTTAACGTCGCACCGACATAAGTATAGTTCATATGGCGACTTTCCTGCTTTGATGGTTGAGGAAGACCCGAGATTGCCCCTCCGTGCATTATTTCATCAAGAGAGGGCACCTGGGTAGAACCACCGACCTTCCGCAAGCCAGCAGGATGGTTTCCTCACATGAAGAATTTAACGCCCCGCGTAAGGCTCGAACCCACATTGGTGAGAGGCAAGTGATTCTAAGTCGGCGACCTTAACCACTCGGCCACAGAAGGCCCCGTTGAGGTAACAAGGCTTATTTTTAAATGCATACTTTATTATCATTTTAGTGCAGCGTTCAACGAGTGCTTCTGCTTGCCCTTCGTCAACATATGGCGGGGCAAATCCTGCTTATATTCATCCGCATTCAAGTACAGCGATGTCATAAGAGTTTTGGCAATAAAATTTCATTATACAGGACTACTTGCATCCGACTGACTTCAAAAAGAACATGTAGTAATAATAATAAAAATAGCTTGAAGTCAGGATTAGAGAAGTGAAAAAACATTATATATACTTGTAACAATACATGCCAAAAGATATTTTCATAATATTAAATTATGTAGTTTTGTTGTCCTTCCCTGGAATTCTTACGTGGATATTGGATTAAATGAATGGTCTGCTTCTTCGGCTATTTCATGAAATTGACAAACAGCGATATGAAATATCAAAAAGGTACATTCTAATTATGTGCTTATCATTTTTATAGTTTAAGTGTGGTACGATGTCATTGTTCAAACTGTTTGTTGGTTTGGTATTAAGACTTTCCACCTTTAACTGGGAATAAAAACACAAGGTGTTCCTCCCGCATTATTTCAAGCACAGCCGAGGACATTTTTAGAACCACTGACCTTCCATAATCCGACTATGATGTCACAGCAGACATCGATAAGTGACGCAAATGGCGGCCTAAATCACTCGGCCACTGAAGCCTTAGTACACTTGATGGACATATTGACCATTATATAAAATTATCTGGTTCATAAGGTACGCTATGTATGTTTAAAATAGCTAATAAATAAAACCTTTCCGTCTTCTCAACAACAAGGTATTGCAGTGGTCTGTGAGGTTGAAAATTCCTTTATACAGAGGTAATCGATACTTTACGTGAACACCAAACTATAAATCGAGTTTTCATTCTTGGAAAATTAATCAATGCTTTACGGAAAACACCATTTGACTAGTTCTTCATTAAAATTACCAAATGTTTTATTGTAACGCCATTACTTTATTGTTCTGAAATACAGGGTAAGTTAAGTGTTTATCTCACTTACAGCTGCACATTTATTATTTAATTGTTCAACGATGAGACATGTGGGAGTGGGCGAGTAGGGCACTTTGAGAATATAGTAACTTCCTTTTTCTGCCTCGTTTTGTCTTTGTGGAATGGCTTCTGCTTAGTCATTGAATAAGTATGGGGTTTTGAATTATATATATTGACACGAGCATAATTTGTCTTTTATCATGTGTTTCAAGCTTGGAACTAATATTAATACACAATGTAGAATTTTATTAAACCATGTTTTATCGAAGAACCATATATCCAAAGGAAATTCAGCCATTAAAAAAAATACTGGGCCGTGTACGTGATTTTTTGTTAGACCGATTTGAAAATATCGGTCACCCGGTCCATTTTCACAATGGGCTTCTATGGGAAAAAGTGCAAAAATATAAATTTTAATGAAACCTTTCCTAGTTGTAGATGTACTATTTTCAATTATATAGTCAACAAAAATGTATAGGTCTGTGTCCTTGATTTTTCACAATTCGTCAAAAATCAATTGGAGTCCTTAAATTACTGCCTAATTTTATCTTATTATTTGGAATTATTTCACGTAAAACATATCTGTTGTTAAAATTAAAACTTTGCGAGACAGTAACGTTGACTGTTTAACATTTAATACACAGGGCAAAATAGGTTCCCTGCAACATTTAAGCTAACCGTATAACGGCTACAAGGCATTATCCTAGGTTTTCCAGATAAATGACGTAATGCCTTCACATCCGTTAAATCAAACGTGCAGAACTACCTTAAATAGAGTCGCTGTCGGATTTACATTACAATTAACAATACATTGCACCAGGAAGTATGTTGCCAACAGAGGTTTCAAATATATGGTATGTTTTTACTTTATAACCTTGTATTATATTACAATGTATTTAATTTGATATATTTTGATGTCATAAAACGGCAGTTATAGACTCAATTTACTTATCAGTTTTTGTGTTACACCTGTCTGTTTTTCATTTTTCGTCAGGTTTTCAACATTCTTTAATACAAATATATTTTCCCGCAAGAGGATTCATGACAAAAATCGGAAATAAATATTTATAATTATATCTGTCATGCGATGTAAATTAAATTCGGCACCAATTTGTGTCAAATACCTTATCCTCAGACTGCCTTCAGTCGTGTTGTTAAAAAATATATATTTCCTTTCCATAAATCCATTTGTAATTCCATAAAACGAAGAGAAGAGAAATGAGTGAGGGCTTGGTAGTATTGCTCCCTAAAGGATGGGATTTAGTAAAACAGTTGGCACAGTTTCTTGGTCTATATGTTATCTTGAAACCACATTAAGTTACATTAAGTTATATTCGTGCGACACTTCAGTTATACAACCTCTTTAATATAAGTGGAATTTTCTTTTGATTTCAGAAAGGGTTCTGAATAGAATGTTGAGCACACAAAGGTGAATATATTTCAAATAGCATAAAATTGGTCTAGTGTTAACATTGAAGTAAACCGTACTAAATAGAAACAACTCAAGAAAAGCATGGAAAATAAATCATCTTTGTCTAATAATAGCGTCATATTCAACAACGGTGTCTGCATATTTCCGAGAAATCATTTTCATTTTGATCTCCCGTTCTATTATTGTGCTTGGATTTTACATAAATTTGCCGATTGCCTAACGAATTTTAAAACTGTTGCCACAGAATAATGTACTACTTGGAATATCCCATCGATAGGTCTACAAACTACAACCTATTCATACAGTTTGTGCCATGAATGTCAATTCTCTTATGAAACCATTTTAAGAGATATCTTAACATATTTTTCTTTGTTTTTAATTTCAGGTAACTTTCGGTTTGGAGAAAATTGTTGAAGGACATGATTCAGAAATGGATAAATTCCCTATTCCGATGCGGAATAAGGTCAATATTGATTATTTTAGAGTACTAGTAGACGTAAGAGAAGAGAAATGGATTCGTGATAAGACTATCTTAAAACGGACTAATTTAAATGATATCTATAAACATTAAGTATAATTCGTGAGTTGGAGGAAAGACAGCACTTCCGGATACCATGTGAGAAAAAAAGGCTACGCTGATTTAAGTGAAGTTAATGAACTGCATGTAGCATGTGTTAGTTTCTTTATGTTTCGGGCCTACTTAGCGATGCATGGCTCTATGACAGTTTAGGATGCTCTGTGCTTCCAGGAAATCTATCTTTACCTTTTATCCTTTGTAGCGTCCTTTCCCACATTTTTTCAGTAATTAATATTTTTATATACGACTGTTTCTTCATGTGAGCAAAATTCCCAACTTTATAGTGCTTCCGCAATGGAATATCACGCTATACACACGTAACGTTATACCCCACTCAATCACATTATACTAGTCCTGGGCTAACCAGTTTAGAACTGTCCACTTGATGCTGAGCGCCAAGCGTGGAAGCTACTACATACTCTTTCAGTAGACAGAACGGTTAAATTTAAAGCTCATGTTCTATACAACTATACACATATAAACTTACAAAGAAATAAACATCCTTGCCGGTTACAATTTAAATACTAGTGTTCTATAATAAAACTAACTTGTTTTTCTCTATAACATTGTCAAAATGATTGATACGAAAATAAGTTAATAGAAAAAAAGAGGAAAAAAAAGAGATGATTTTGTCATCTTCTAAACATGAATTATCAACTTAGTGGAAATATATAGGTATTTAAAGATGTTAAAGTTAGTTTTTGGAAATGTTATGTTTAGTGTTTTTCATTGGAAGAACCATTTTGTCAATTGAATCGCCAACGTATACAAATCAATGTTGTCAGAACTAATTATAAATGATTAAGGTAGGATATGAAAACCTTGTAATACGTTGGAATAATTAGTTGGTGTGACCATTATTTTCATTAACAAAGACACGTTTTGTAGCGCTTGCAGGCATAATGAATTAAGCGTGTCGTCACGTCGAAAACAACTCTTGGAACGATAGAAGAAATATTAGAACTATGACCCTGATACATAATGCAATATTTGATCATATTTTGAATGTAATTCCTTCCAAACACTCGTTACGTAATCTTTCTATGGCCGTCATTATACCCCCTGTGGGGTATTATTAGTTACACAGCTTTTGTTTAATGATTGTATCTAGCCGAATACCCTTTACTTCCATATTTTCTGAATTGGACATTACCAATATACAAAATCCTTAATTTGCTGATTACGTTATACTTCGGTATTTGCTGAACAAATCGTAATTAGACAATCGAAGAATAAGTGGTCATAAAACGATATATGCTAAATATTAGCAAAGTGTTGGGTATTGGCATGATTGAGCTTACAGCCTAAATGGTTCAATAGGTCAAAAATCAAGGTCACAGCGGTCTGTATATTGAAAAATTTTTCTGCCGAATAACTTGAGAACCTCTTAACGCAGAACCTTCAAACTTAATACCGTGATTGGGCGTATCAAGTAGATGACCTAAATTTATTTTTGGTTTAATGGAGCAAAGGTCAAGGTCACAAGGGCCTGAAACTTGAAAACGATTTCCGTCCAGTAACTTAAGAACCACTTGACAGATAGATTTATAAAGTGGATAACCCCTATTGTTTTTGTGATCGATAGGTCAAAGGTCAATGTCACAGGGGTCTGAACCTTGAAAACGGTTTCTGCTCAATAACTTGAGAACCATTTGACCAAAACCCATCAAACTTGATAGCATGATTGAGCATATCAGGTATTGATTGAGCTTATCAAGTAGATGAACCCTGTTATTTTGGGGGTCAATATGTCAAAAGTCAAGGTCAGAGGGGCATGAACCTTGAAAACGGTTTTTGTTTAATAACTTGAGGACACTTGTCACAGAATCTTCAAACTTGGAAGCATGACTGGGCTTATAAAGTTAATTATTCCTATTCTTTTTGGTCAATGGTCAAGGTCACAGAGGCCTAAACATTAAAAAGTATTTCTGAACGGTAAGTTGAGAATACCTTGACACAGATCTTCAAACTTAAGAAGTACATGTTTCCTATTGTTAAAGGGGTCAGTAAGTCAAAGGCCAAGTTCACATGGGCCTGAACCTTGAAAACCGTTTCCGCTCAATAAATTGAGAACCACATGACTCAGTATCTTCAAACATGATTTCACGATTGTAATAATAAAGTAGATGACCCCTAATGTTCTGGAGATAAGTAGGTCAAGGTAATAGTGATCACGGTACTGAAAATGGGACAACCTATCATGGGGGCATACGTGTTAAATAAACAGCTCACTTTAAAATGTCAATAAAAGGAATTCACTCGCCTAGACTTAGTTACGTTTGTAGCGGTCCGTACTTCCCGAAATCTTGTGTGTCCAACTCTCCCACACCATTGGCCTGATTTGCTTCAAACTTTCATAGATGAACAACATTGATGTGCAGGTGACCATAAAGGAAGATTTCTTTTCTGTTAATATTTTTACCGCAGTTATGGCCCTTTGATAGTTTTGCTAAATAAAATATAGAAAAAATCTTGTGTGTCCAACTCTTCCAACATTGTTAGCCTGGTTTACTTCAAACTTTCACAGGTGGACAACCTCCTGATGCACAGATGATCATAAAGGAAGAAACTTTTGCTGTGAATATTTATACAGCAGTTATGGCACTTTGATAGTTTTGCTATATAGAATATAATGAAACATATTGTGTGTCCAACTCCTCCTACACTATCAGCCTGATTTGCTTCAAACTTGAGCAGAGTATTCAAACTTAGTGATTTGTTCGTAAAAAGTCTGTCTTTCTATATTTCATTCACTGAGGCCTTCATGAGAGTTAATGGAATGCTGCGCAACACCTCTTACGCCTCCTAGCACCGGTTCAAGCGTTTCTTGTGTCTTGAATAAAATTGATGATTAGTTCACAAACAAATTCGCTTCCTATCGCATACGTATGCGCACATACATAAGTTTTTGAGCTATTATCTAATACGTAAAATGTTCACTTTATTATTTTTTAACTGATTAACTGTCATGAAATTCAATATTTCCCATACCAAAACTTCTTTCTTTAGGCCAGTAGAGAAATGACAAGAGCTTTCAGTGCGAACGGTGACAAAAACTTGTGCTTTTTAAATAAGTATTGCCTTTATTTATAGAAGTATTTCCTAAAACAACCACAACATCAACAACAACAAAACAACAAAACATTGCAGTAAAGGTTGAAGCAGCTTGGGGGACTTTATATTTTATTTTTTTAATCTGCTTACAGATAAGTTTCATGTTTGATTATTCTTTAGAAATGGCAAAATGATTTAATGGGAAAGAAAAGGTTATAATATACACAGAGGTTAATCGGATGAGAGCAGTTTAAGTACTGCATTAATTGAACGATATTATACGACCTTCTGGCGTATCTGGTAACAATTTATTCCTAATATTTGCAGATTTGTTTCCTTATCTTTCCTATCGACTTACTTTACCTTTTCTAAAAAAAAAATCGCCAGTTAGCTATGACTCGTTCTGACGTCGCACCACAACGCATGTTTTCAGTGGAAACTAGCATTGTAGCCCCTAGAACGCTTCGCCTTTTTGGTCATAAAATGTATGCCAGCTTAGAGTGCACCAGTTGTATATAGCTTCATCTAAAAATACTGAAAATCTCATATAAGTATATAGTAAAACGCTCTTAGAAGCCCCGATTTGATTGTAAGTTCACGTATACCCGATTGTAAAGCGGCCAGTTGATCGACCAGATTGATTAGGGTGAGAAATTGTGCAATGTTTCATTTCTAAAGTAATGTATCATGACCAACAGGTCTGATCGGTCAAGTTATTTCCACCGTCAATATATCTGATTAAATCATCAAACAATCTGATGTATTGCAAGAATGGTTTTCACTGAATCCAGATTATCTTTTATGTATATTACTTGTAGTTTGAAGAAAAAAAATCTGGAAACATGACACTCGTAATATGTAGGAAATTATGAGACACATTGGATAACGCACATAACAGATATTTAGCTGTTCTCCTTGGAAGGTCCAACAATAGAGTTTTCATAAGTTCTTCTTCTGAATGCAAGTTTAAATGTGACACAGTGTCACCATAAAGTCTCTGTCTTAGATCGTTGTACGTATCACATGTAAGCAAGAAATGTATTTCATTTTCCACACCTGTCTGCACAACCTGTGAAGCGACCAGTTTCAACCCTTAAAGGGAGCACACCACAGCGGAATTGTGCAATAATCGAGCGTTCACTTCTTGATAAATTAAGCTTCACATAATTTCTGTTACATAGCTACTTTTGAAGAGTTTATAAGTTCTAAGTTTTGGCGAATAGTTCAATTTGCCTAGCCAAGTATCTGCATAATAACGAAATAGTCTCTGTTTTACCTCGGCAATATATACTTGTGATTTATTAACAGAAACATTAGGCAGATCTATATACTCAAAAACTTGACACATTTCTGAACACCAGTTACAATTTGTATTTGAATGTTTGTAGCCATATTCAAAAATGTTCTCCGTAAGCCGTGTGTTTTCAAGCGAAAGAAGTCTATTCCATAATCTAACCATATTAAGCCATCTACACAAAGTAGCTGGTAGCCAACCAATGTCACCATTAATTGCAAAAGTTGGTGTTAATCTGTGCACACCCCAAAATAAACGAATGGCTCTATTTTGCACATAGTCAATGGCCAGCTGCGGCTTAAAATCCCACAAAGAGGAGTTATAGTCTAGGACTGGGATAACATAACCATTATAAAGCTTTTCAAAAGTAGAGAAACCGAACACTTTAATACAGTTCACTTTTGCTCAAATACCACCAAGTGCTCGTCCAGCACCTGTAGAAAGAACTTTAGAGCTGATTGAAAAGTCTAATTTCTCAAGAAAAATGATCCCCATGTATTTGTATTGTCAACCTAGTATTGCGGACACACAAACGTCGTCGTTCTGTTCTTACAATGTTATTACAAATATGTAATTGATGGGAAAAATAAGATAAAAGTAGAAGTTTAATTCAATGTTTATACTAACACATATTTGCAAAATTTTACAATTATCTTAGTTGTTTTTCCTATATATGTGGCAATGTCAATATAAGGAAAGAAAGGATATGACCCCATCCCCTAACAGGCCATCACTGTTTAAGAAAGAAGAGTTTGAAATAACTATACATTCAACAATATTTTCCGGTACTTGTCTTTTTCCTTTGAAAGTTCTATAAGATTGCTTTTGTTTTGAAAATGCAGTCCACTTATATTCACAATCTAGCGCACCAAGCGACAAGTGAATAAAACACAGCCGATGACTTAAACGTCTAACTTCACAACTGTTGGCATATTTATTGACATCAACCTCTCTGGGCAACATTTCTTTTTGTTTTGTTTCCAGTAGCCATCTTCTTTTCACAGCATTCCATCATGCGTCATAAAATAGTCGTTTCCAGCTTTATATAGATGCTCACATTAATTTACAATTTACTTTCGTTTTTACATGCCAAATGCTTTAATTCAAAACAAAGTTAAATACATATAAACACGGATCAAGAGTGATATATACAATTTTTATAAACAAAACATCTTAGGCTTCCGACCATTTAAATGTTTAAAGATATGCCGATGGAAAATGCTAGAAAAAAAAAAGAAAAGAAAAAAGAAAAATCAAAATGCTGCATGATTTTTCATATTTACAATAGTTACTGCTTGTATTAATGACAAGTGTTGTTATTAAAATTAGACCTTTGCTCACATCTAATATCACCCCCTTGACCTATAGTAAAACAAGAGTTTTTTTCTCTATTTGATAAAAAAGTAGACATTTTTGATGTATCTAAGTAACCTGTTGATGGATCTACATAAAATGTACAACAAAAATAGATCACTATAGAGCGGTGGTACGTGCGCAACTTTGACAGTATTACTTTATTTACTTCAGAGTTATTGTCCTTTAATTGTTTTACAGTCCATGACTTCCCACATAACAAAGTAATCCATAAATGGATCTTCATGAAATTCAACACAAATGTAGACCACTACTCTATAGAGCGGTGGTGCGTTTGTTTATTTTGTAAGAATGCTAAGAGCGAAAATACTTCTAGTTTCCTGATTACTATTATTAGCTAAATAGCCTAAATCCTTTCTAATATGTCATAATTTCTTTCTACTGCCGATCCAGCATGTGAGCAATTTTTCAAGATACAGAAAATAATTTTCGAAGAGGTGTTGATGACTTAAAATCGGTGCATTGGTGTTTATTTTGCAGTTATTCAGTGTGTGCACTCGTACTCACTGTGTATGTCATGGAAAAAGAAAAGTAAAGAAATAAGAGGGTATATAAGAAAATAGAGAAAAGTGGAACCCGTTTTAAACTAGGGAAACGTGCCAAAGAAATATTTGATGAATTATGTGTTGCATATGGACATCGCATTGTATCATATTCAGCAGTCACGAGATGGTTTAAGCGCTTTAAAAATGGGATCGAGTCAGTGAAAAGTGCACCAAGGCAATGAAAGTCACCTAGTGCAATTGTCTCTAAAATAATCACAAAAAGTAGAAACTCTTCTGAAAAAGGATGCACGTTTGACTACGTGTCAGATAGCTAAGGGTGTCGGCATTTCGACAGGATCAGCTTTTACGATCCTGAAGCGCGATTTGAAAGTACGACGTCTTGCAGCCAGGCGGATACCCCATTTGCTTACCAAGGACCAAAGGAAAGAGCGTGTTTCGGCCGCACGAAAATTGTTGAAACTGTACACTAAATTCAATCAGCCTTGTGACTGGTGACGAGACATTGAGACATGGGCGCATTATTTCCAGCCATGCAGAAAGTGCAGTAACAAAATATGGGCCACCAAACAGGCAAAGAGACCTTCTGTAGCTAAGAGAATTATAAGTGTAAAGAAGGTCATGTACTCTGTTCAGGTAGCAATTCCGCCTGGTAGGACAGTTACTGGCAAAGTATATTGTGAAGTCTTACTGAAAAAGCTTGAGAAAAGGTTGAAAAGGAGACGCATAGTGCTTGGTTTAATGCATGACAATGCTCCGGCTCACAAGTCCTCTATAGTGGCATAGTGTTTGAAGCACAAAGGCGTGTCTGTCTACCACACCCTCATTTTTCGCCCGACCTTACCCCTTGTGACTTCTTTTTATTTCCGAAACTCAAAAAAAATTCCTTGAGGGTTGCACATATCACAACAGAAATGCTATAGGGTCAGCGATTTTCCAGTATCTCCAGACTATACCCCAAAAGACTATGAAGGAATTTTTTAGAATTAGATCAAAAGGTTAAAACTTTGCATAAAGGAAATGGGTGAATACTTCGAAGGTATGAAATAAAATAATCTCCTATGCTTGTGTTATTTTGTGTTTTACAGGCAAAGTTGCAATACTTATTGAACGGCCCTCGTATTAGAATAATACTTTTCGACTTTTTCAGTGCTACATTTTCTTGTTAATACATCGTTGTGGTTTCCAATAAATTGAATTAGGCATAGGTGCGCGGTTTAGGCAAAAGTAAAATTGTTAATCTAACTGCAAAAGCATTTTAATAAACCAATTGAAATGTCTCTGTTATTTATGTTTTAATATTGCCGTACATCAGTTTAATTATGAATCATTTCATTTGTTCTCGCTGCAGCACATTTATTTATTTGGTACATTGAGTAGACGATAAAGCAATGTGTACAGGATAATTTGATATATAAAGTTGTGTCGGTTATTCTTAATTTCATGTTTTTACGTTGGCATTTTATATGTGTTGTAGAGTATGTAGGCATGCGTCTTAATGTTCTGTTCCTCGAGCACCTGTTAACGCGTATTGATTTTTGAAAAAGCATTTGACAGTTAAACGCGCTACTGAAGTCTGAGAGAGTGTCATTGTCGCCTTCCGGTAAGGAAGCAATCGTAGGCAATATTGGGCGTGATAAACAAATTAGAGTAATTAGCTACAGAAATAAAGGATATCTGGCAGGTACTAAATTGTTTAACGAAGTAGTAAGAAGTGCTGCGCTGAATGATAGCTCTACATTTAGAATGCGGTCAGCATCTCTGGATAACATTAAGGTACTGTAAAAAATTTATTTACTTTTAGTAGCAATAAATTTGGAATATATATTATCAATACAATACTTTGTGGTGAATTTATGTGTTGTAGAAAACCTTGTACAAATATCACTGGAAGTGAATAGGAAAATACTTCTTATTAGACATTTGATTGATAAGATTATATATTTTGTTTCTTAACGGACAGTCAAACCTATAAGGATTGAGAAAATATATACCCTTTTAAAAATGTAACGTTTTTTATAGTTCAGAAAAATGTTCATTTTAAGAATACTTTAAAAGGTACCTTTCCGAAAATGCTGATATGTTTGTTTGAACTAGTATTCCGTTACCTAAGAAAACAACAACAAAATCCGGAAAAAATCCACGACAAAAAATCGAACCACAAACACAAGATGTATTCGTTGATGGTTCTACCAAGGTGCTTATCCGTGATGAAATAATGCCTGGAGGTGCATGTGGGGGTTTTCTCCACCATCACAAGCTTGGAAGTCGCCTTATGATCTTCAATTGATGTGACGTTAACACCCCCTTAAAAAACACAAACACAACAACAACAACAAAAATCCGCTTACCATAGCTTTGCTTTTCAAGGATAAGACGCTGCATTCATGAACTATTTTCCATGAAAATAGTTCATGACTCATGACAGGTAACAAAGACAATTCATTTTTGCTTAATATCGTTGGGTGGATTCTTTAAATCACGGATTTTCTAGTACTAGTAATATTTAAGTTGTCATTCTACAAAAGTTCGATGGTTAATTGTGAAATGTTCACAGGTAATCCACGCTGAAATCAAGAAATTCGATACAGTTGCTTGTCTCGAAGACGCTACTTTAATTTTGATACTATAAAGTTAATTTAACGCCATGCATCTCTTTCATTTAAAAATTCAAATGTCAAATAAAGGTCAATTAATCCTGAAAACGACTGTGTATTCCAGACGCTGTATCATATTCCAGTGTTTTCAGTCGATGTAAAACTCGTAAAAAAGAGTTATTGCTCTAAAATATCATTATTCATGTGTCAGTAATAAAACATAATATTTTTGCAGGATAAAACATGATTATGAGTGTGTAGAAGCAAGGCGATGGAAATTTTCTTAATCATAATTGTAACAACAAACGGTAAGTTTCTGTTATTTTACAAGTTTTTCATTGAACAATATACTTTTTCTCGTAAACATGTAGTACATTACGGTCATTTTCGTTATTATATACAGGGGATGTCTTAAATTAAGGGAAATATGCCGAGTAATGATAGTATTATTAATGATATAGATATGCACGACTTATTTTGGGCTTTGTGCATTTCTTTTTGAAACTCATTATTCAACTGACGAATGCCGACAAGACATTTTTTTGACCGTTGAAGTACCTTGCAATGAACTTTTCTAACTTGGTCAAATCTTTTTTAAAATAGTTATAAAAATCAACGAGGACTGAACAAAAATATGAAAAACAACACTCTTCATTCCTTGCAGGTGTAAAAATAAATTTAATGGTATATATAACAATGTACAACCGTTTCTGAAAGAATACCAGATATACATGTATCTAAATATATCATAAAAAAGTTTAACAATAATATACTATGCTAGAATATGTTTGTCAATGGCCTTATTTAGTCAAATAACGTGTTTTCCTTAGACTATACAGAAATACAAAAACACAATCCAACTTTTATAAAACGGGACTGTTTGTTTTTTTTTCACGACGGGTCATAAACTATAAAATAAAGTAAAAAAATAGTCTGTAAGAAAATAAACGCCAATGTTACATTGTTCCTATCCTTTGTTACCCGGTTCTCTAAGGACAAGATTTAACACATTGTCTTATAACGTCAAATTTGATAAGACGTGCAACAAAAGAATTACTTAGATGAACAATCACTAGATATATACTCATTTATGTACGTGTAGTAGGAATATTTCAGGTTTTTATGCATGTTCATTTCGTAAGACAATTTATATTCAGTTATTTGCAAGGTGTCATGTACATTACTCACTTGGGTGAAAATCTAAATATAAATATTATAACTCAATCAGATAGTGTCTTATAGCGAAGGATAAATTGCTCTCCATAAAACAGAATCATTTTTGTTGCCATAGCAACCAACGAAAACACGGCAATTTTCCTTAATAGAAGACGTCTCATCAATAAGCTTGTGCGCAGGTAAAATTGTGATTTCAATCAGATCTAATGCGCTTAACGAGAGAAATTCTCTCTGAATTTTCATTAACATGGCAACGATCAGTCAAATTATTGACTTTAGGAAAACAGTAGAAATTTGTTATATGTTGTATGTCTGTACCTGAAGGCAAGTTGACTACTCATGTCCTTGATTAAGATAAAACCGGTCATAATTGATATAAAAGTAACTTAATAACATGGCTTTGATGTACATAGACGACAAATAAATCCATTTCTTCTTCTCTACGTGCTTATTAACGGAATTACAACGTTCATTTAAGCTTCAAAAGAATAACTAGAAATACATATACTGTTTCACAGTAGAGTAACCTTAGTTTGCATATAGGGAATAGGGATACCATTTGAGTGTCTTTTCATAACGAATTTATTAAACTTGTTGAATAAAATAATAAAATGCAAAGTTCTTCTTTTCATCACGTTTTTTTTTCCGTTGAAACATTGAAATTTTTACTTCTTTACCAGCTGCAGGCAACGTCAAATGTACCAATATCTTCTATGCTTGAAACAATACGTCAACGTTAAAATAATATTACGTATTGGTTAATAAATGGGAGAGCAGTGCCTTTGAAGACAGCGATAATAAACCAAGGTCTATCATCTTCTTCAAGAGCCATTATCACTCAAAGGCACCGCTCTCCCGAATGTTTGCCTGTTTATTACATCTTTACCTATAACATATAAAGAAAGGTTTGGTATGCAATATTTATGTGTGATTGCATCTACTGACTTAATTATATTAATTTTTTATGTAAGAAATAATGAATAGCAGAACCATGTTTAAGATATCGAGCATATCTAATATGTCTTTTATGTAAACAAGTAGATGGAAAAGGGAAGCACTGTTTCGTGGGGCATGTATGGCGCCAAATAGAGTAAATCGACATTACGTTAACGCGTAAGGTTTTAACAATGTTAAACTACAGGAAATAACACGTTCCGTGGAATAACTTAGAAGAATTCTAGCACAATTTGGTAATATTTGTAGTACTCATGTAATAAACTAGTATAATACAATTTAGTAATGGCCTAATTTTAGACACACGGCGTCAGTCACGTGATGTGATGATCTTCATCTTAATGATATGCATGTATTCCTGAACAAAATGGAATAATTTATGGCATAAATTATTTGTTGCATATATTATGTGGCAAAAGGAATTCTTTAGTAGGTTTTAGCTCGATTATTCAAAGAATAGTAGAGCTATTGGACTCGCCCGTGCATCAGCGTCGGCGTCCCGATTTGGTTTTTGTATGTAAGCTGGTATCTCAGTAACCACTCGTGGGAATGGATTGAAACTTCACACACTTATTTTCTGTGATAAACTGACTTACATTGCACAGGTTCCATAACTCTATTTTGCTTTATTTTACAAAATTATGCCCCCTTTTCGACTTTCAAAGTTTTGGTTAAGGTTTTGTATTTAAGCTGGTATCTCAGTAATGGGAATGGATTGAAACTTCACACACTTGTTCACTGTCATGATCTGACAGGCACTGTGCAGGTTCCATAACTCTACTTTGCATCCACTAATGGGAATGGATTGAAACTTCACACACTCTTTCACTGTCATGATATGACATGCAGTACATAGGTTCAATAAGTCTATTTTGCATTTTTTACAAAATTATGCCTCTTTTTCAACTTAACAGTTTTTGGTTAAGTTTTTGTATGTAAGCTGGTATCTCAGTATCCGCAAATAGGAATGGATTGAAACTTCACATACTTGTCTACTGTCATGTGCAGGTTCCATAACCCTGTTTTGCATTTTTACAAAATTATGCCCCTTTTTCGACTTTTGTATTCATTCAATTGACAAGGCTGTTGAATAGTCGAGCGTTCCTGTCCTCTGACAGCTCTTGTTTTTGTGATAAGTTAACTAAAGCTTCTTTCAGTAGAATAGACAATTATTCCAGTATAAGCGTCATCATTTCTGCTGTAGCGAACGTATTGATTACAAACGTCACTGCTAAAATACCTTAAGTTTGATATGTTAGCGAATGTTAAAATAACATGAATTATTGAAGAAGTTTTATTATTGTGTGTCTGTCTTCATTTTCCAGACATTACTATCCAAGCTGTAAATTTTCATAACGTCAAAACACATTTAAAACCTGCATTTAAGACATGGTGTCTGAGGATATCAGTATTAAAAATATACGTCACACCTGGCTGTTCGAACCATAATGCCTATGTCAACTCCGTCTTTTGACGTTTTTATTTCGACTTTCCGGCCTTGTGTCCCTTATCAGGATATTTAATTCTTAGCACAGCTATGTAACATCTATACTTATATCACTGTGCTAATAATGTCTTACATCGATTAAGGCCAACTGGACAAAGATTTAAAAGAAAGAGGTGATTTTAAGCTCACCTGAATTTTGTCCAGGGAGAGTTATTAGTACAGTTGCATTATCAGGCGTCCGTCTTACATCGTCCTGTGTCAACCATTTTACTTAACTATTCCTTAAAATATTTGCCAGAATTACAACAAACCGGGTCAGCGGCATCCTGGCATGGGCCTCGATCAGTTTGTTCAAATTATTCAGCTTGGTTCCTTTTAGGGGTTTCTTCCTATTAACCACCGACTGACCATCACAAATCTAGGTCTGTAACATTATTTAGAAGTACTCTCCCAAAATTTTCAAATTGCGCGCACGCGCGCGTATGTGTGTGGAGTGTGTGTGTGTGTGTGGGGGGGGGGGGGGGTTCCCTTTTAGAGGCCGTTGAAGCCAAAATGAAAAAAAACCCACTTTATTTATACGATTTTTTATCATTATATGGTTAAGCTTGGCTCCATTTAGAGGCCCTATTTTTTATACTAAACACAAATGTTACATTTATGATTGAGTGTGTCATCCAGGTCAAATAGTCATGGTCAGGTGAGCGACTTATGGCCATTAAGGCCCTTTTGTATATTGTTTATTACTATTCTCGTTATATAACTTTTGAAGAGGTCTCTTAAAGATTATAGCATTTTATATATCATTTTATCTATTTCCAGTATTACAAATAGCCGGAGAGCCCCACCCACCTGTTGTAATAAATGATTCAGACAAACCGATCATTGTATCGGAAGAGGAAAACGTTGGTAAGAATAAATTGTAAACTAAATATGATTATATACACTGAAGGAAGAAGCTCTTTCCCCCTCTGCCCCTCTCCCTGTCATTTATCAGACTTATGCATAGCAGTGTCAGTAGACGTACTAGGTTGTCTTTCGTACATTATCAATTGAGGGATTATAAAGCACTAATCATAGACTATAGTAAATTTATAACTTTCGATCATAACCGTATTAGTTTATACTGCCGATTACAATTGAAATATATACTACCCATGCCATTGTAAAATTATAAATTTAATCAAAGGACGGGATATGATAAGGACCAAATATGGTCTCCACTAAATATGCATGTAAAACAACACCATTCCATTGGTAATTAACTATATTTTTCAAAATCCACCAAGATATAATGACCAGACGTCGGTAATGAACCAAAAATAATTGATTATTACATCTATCTAAGACTTCCGCTGAAAAGATATTTGATCATTTAGAATGGGGGTATAGAAAACTATTTTGCAATATATTTTAGTTTATATTGCTGAACCCTATAAATTGTATGTCGTCACAATACACAGTGATCCAACTTCTTGAAGCGAATTTTTATTTTGTATTCTAAGACAGAATGATTGTGCAAAAACAAGGGAGATAACTCTTTCATGTAAGGACGACCGAAAACTCTTTTAAGAAATAAGATTTTTATTTTTTATACATCTACGTTGGCTTATTCTCTAACTATTATGTCTGTTTCGTTTTATTTCGTATCAAGAAAATTTCTAAAACTAAAATTCAAAACTTTCATTTCATTTGCGTTACCATAGCAACATAGAAACAGTTTTGCATTTTTTGGATTTATAGTAATTTAGCGAGTTATTTCACATACTTGATGAAATATTAACTTTTTAAAATAAAAAATTTTGCTTCTATATCTCCTTACATATTTAGTGTTTCTTTGTTGGTTTTTTTGTTTGTTTCGTATACGGAATGTTCTTTTTGTTGTGTGACATTCGTATAAAACAAAACCTTCGTCGAATAAATCAAGAGGCATGACTTTGTCTTACAAGTTTTCATATTTTCGGTGATTTTTTATTTAAATATGTAATGAAGTATCTTCTTTAAGTAAGTTGAAAAAACGACAGTGTTCATTTTACTTGAATAAATAATATACGAGTTGAATATTACTAAATCCTTACCACATAATTAAAACACGTACCCGCAGAAATTTCGCCGGAACCGAGTTAGATCGGTATTACAACTCTGGAAGCATATCTATGTAGTTTATTCAACTTAATTTAATCAAAAACCTTTCCTTTGACACGAAACTATAATATCGATATGAGAAGCACGAAATATACATTAGCGTATGTCAGATCATTACGGAAGGAGTGACATGAAAGGCACGTGCAGTTTCCCGCCAAAATGCGCTTATATAGGTAACGTAAAATGCTTCCGATTTCCTGCAAAAGATTTTTGGTTATAGATGAAAGAAATTTTTTTTGATTTTACTCCATTATGTTATATTAAAATTACAATTGTTGCATTTATATTATATATTGTGTTTATATCAAAATCAGTTTACAAGACGACCTTGGATATACTGATATACCCAAGTAGTAACATTTGTATGCGCACATGAAGACATTTGATTTTATTCTAATGGTATTAAACACTGAATTCATTAGAGCGGTAGGTATGTTTACAAAATAACAAAAGGTCATAGTTGCACAATGAGAAGCAGATGCCCCGACTTTCCTCTGGATTACCGCTTTTCCTTTCCTCAGATAGAAAATACAGACAGATTCGAGACGAAACGGCTGCAGCGATAAAGAACCAGCATAGTTGCTCAGTACGCACGTGTTAGTCTAAGAAACAGCTATGCACGTGCCCACGTAATAGCTAATAAGTGATCTCTATAGTAAGTTTTCAATCATGCCAAGTGATATGTGCGCAGAGGTATTTTTTATACTAATACGTGCGCAGATGTTTAATACTATTACGTGCGCACGTAACGTCATTCTTATTACGTGCGGAAGTAATAGATATTACGTGAGCACGAAGTAATTAATACGTGCGCATGTTTTAGTATGACAAAAACATCCATGTCCCTCTCTGTGATACCTTAACTACATGTATATACATTCCTCCGTTTTTTTTCAAATCATTACAGAGAGAGAAAACATAACACCTGCATACGTGCCTTCATTTCAAAAGCGTAAAGCTATTCATTAACAGTGCAGAGAGCCTACCTAGTCTTGGCCCGCTTCGACTCCGTTGGGGCGGGGATGGTATTGGGTTTGATCTCCGGCCCCGTCATACCAAAGACGTGTGAAATGTTACCAGTAGCTCCCTTGCTTGGATGCTTGTCATTAAACGGGAAACTGGTTTCTCTGCTCCTACCCTGATTCATCAGGAATGAAATGTCGAAATTGATTTATATAAGTTGTAGAACTTGCTTCACAAGCTCAATAAGGCCACCGCAGATTTGCGGATCGCAGGATCGCGAGTGCGATCCCCGGGCGAGGTTTTTCTAATTCCGTGGCGATTTGATAAGGGGTATTGTGACGATAATCATTTGTCCTCCATCTCATAATCATGTGGGGAAGTTGACAATTACTTGCGGAGAACAAGTTTTTACTGGCACGGAATCCAGGAACTCTGGTTAAGTTAATTGTCCGTTACTGTTGAAAAACGGCTTCAAAACGCAAAACAAAACAAATCACAATCAACCTATAATAAATCATTAAAAACAATAATAAAATGACGCGTCTTTCGATATTTTAGATATTCTTTAAACACAAATATATCTTAGCTATTTTGTTTTTAAAATGATTATAGAATCTATAGGGAAAAATCATTTTATCTTTTATTCATAAAATAAAATATTTCACACCGGAAATGACATGTCAGTGACATTAATTGACTCAACATACATTTATTTATGAAACTTCGTACGGCGATGAAACGGAGTTGTTGAAACAATTCTGAGTTGTTGACTTACTATTTTTCATACGTCATAAAAAAGAAGTATAAAAACACATGTTTATAACTTTATCACAGACATACAGTAAAAGAATAATTGACTAATTATAGAAATAACGCGGTTAAATGGTTTAAAATATTTTAACTCGTGGCTAAAGATATAAATTCTAAATATGGTTTGCAATTGTCAAAGAATGGTACTTTCTGTCGTTTTTGCCAGATTTGGGAATTGATCTCGCATACCACTGACACCAGGCATAATATTTCATTTCAGCCGCCGTGCGTACCGATTGCGTCACAGAGACTTATGTACAAACTACGTCATATTTTTTAGATAAAAGAACTATTTACATGTGTCTACTAGTTGCGGTGTGCATGAGTTATCTTTCTTGTCTCTGTAACATTTATGTAAACAATAACAATTTTCTTTTTAAACAACTTTAATTACACTTTATTTTTAAACTTGAATATAATCCCGAAATACAGTTCACGTAGATCTAAAACACGTAACTGATCAGTAAAATGTCTAGATCTACTTTCAGTTTCACTTTTGTATTAAACTCGGCTCTAAACATTTAGTTTTCTTATAAAAACAACTTTTAGTTATCAGTTACATGATTAGAACAAAACTCCCGCGTGTCTGTTTGATGCTCGGTTGCTTAGAGATGAGCACGTTATCCTGTTTCCTTCAAAGAAAAGTGAGTCTAAAAATTGCGAAAAAAATGGAAATTCAATATGAGCCGGAGCGGGTGTCAAGCTGATCTTTTCTGAAAATGTATATTTTAATAACCTTATTTTCTCAGCAAAACTTTAGCTTGACACCAGGTCCGGCTCACAATGAAAATCGAGCATGTAGTGTGTAAATCGCGTGGTAAAACGGTAAAAGTCACGGACTACGACTATTCTAAAGGTCTGAGTCGTACAAATAACTTGGTTTTAAAGTTTTTAAAAGTCATAGTTTTAACGATTATGATCTTCTTTTTTGTTTTAGACAGTTAAAATTTCAATTATGGAGTTTTCATATTCTAATTATTTAGGGGGCCATTTTGCATATCTTATCATATCTCGTTCAAACATTCAGACCACAGTACAATAAGCAAAGAACAGTGTTAATTAAATGACGATGATTATCTACATCTTTAATAATATTCAACAACATGTACGTGTATATATTATTGTGAATTAAACCTACCAGTTATTTAATGGCATACCATTTATATAAAGTCAAAATCAAAAGAAATTATTACAAGAGCATAATGTTAAAAGGAAAGAACAGAGATCGATCGATCAATCCTTGATCAACTTCTATATTCAGGTAAGTTACTGGCTGTGCTAGAAGCTGAAGACGAAGACGGAGACTACCTTGTGATAAGATTTCCCGATTTTGATTCCGAAGCTAAAACACTAGTATCTATCAATCAGACAAGCTTTGGACCAGGCTCAGCAGCGGCATCTATCATTCTACAAGAAAAACTCGATAGAGATTATGTATGCGATTTCTGTATTAACATTTCTGGAGTAAATTTTACATTGATTAACAATTAATTAATCTTTAGCTTGCTGGCGGCAAGTGATTCTGCCTTTGTGACCACGTCCGTGCACGCTCATCTTGGTCTGCACTGTTCGCTATTTAGTCAGTAATTTTTCAGTAAACACCCCTTCGAATAATAAGTGGTACTGCCCAAATTGAATGATGGACCAGTCCATTTTAGAAATTTACCAGGGTAAAGGTTTATTCAGGCACGTGTCCAGGTGGGGGGCCAGGGGGGCCGCCCCCCCCCCCCCCCCCCCCAGCTGGCTGGCTAGTTACGATTTTTATTACTTTGGGCCCCTCAATTAACAAATTTATACACCAGCGCAATTGGCTTGATTTGGCAGCAATACACAGGCTGAAGAGCCATAAAACCGTGTCCGGTAGTGGAAATTAGCCCCAGGCATGATACAGGTAAAAGTTTATCTGTACATGCTTCATTGATCGCTTGCGGTACTTGATTGGGTAGTGAAGAAACTATCATATGTTTTTACTCTTTGGAAGTGTTATAAAATGATCCTAACATTGTTGGTTTTGTTAAGTAAATCTTAAAATGAATCTGAAAATTGAAACATTATGATGGTTGTATCTTGTTTTACATTAATTAAGGCACATTTCCCAAATTTATTAAATTGATAGATGTTCATCCTTTCTTTTAATTTTACAGCAATTATGAATTTGAAACTACTGTATCAATTTTGCTCTTTTGGGTCCAATAACCTTACTTAAAAACTCTCATAGTTTTAAAAGTAGTTTCTCAGTAGATCTTACGAAACGCGTCTATAAGCTAAAACACGTTACCTATGAGGGGTTTTATACATAAGGTGGCAGGGGAGTGCAGATTCGCGAATTCCACATTGACGTGTGGGTACCAGTGTTGAAATATCCATAGAAATCTCGTTTTTGCTTATTTTTCTTTGAAACTACTATGGACTATTGCAGATACTATAGACTACATAAAGACGACTCTCCGGTCCTATGCACCTGTCGCTTTCCATGCCAGATGTAGTGAAAATTGGCCAAATCACCCAAATTTTATAGACCAAAATTAGCCTAACCGGGCCTCACTTTGAACTCTGCCATTCATCCATTTTGTAGTTTTAAATCCAATTTCGTAGCATATATGTATAGTGCGAACATAGATGCATACCCAGGTGGTGTGGAATGTGTCTCCCAACCACCACTTTATTTCCCTAATTTTCACTTGAAAAAAATGTGGATGGATGACAGCCGAGCGTCTGGCCGACTTTTTGTTCTGATGTTTATGTTTTAGCCTCAACCGGAAGTACGGAGCTAGGAATTTTAAAACACCCGCCGTGTAGAATCATTAACCGTTCCTCATTCCCCAGATATATTAAAGAATTAATAATGATAAATAACCAGTAAGATAGATATGCCTTTATATCTACCCTGTCCTGTTTATACAGAAAATCGACCGGGGCCAAACTACGAAACCGCTCCCCTGCCACCTAAAGAAGATCTGAATGTTATATGTAACAAAGTAGCTTTTAAGCGATCTTGATATGCACGCAGCTGTAAATTATCAGCTTTTGCATAACTAAAATAGGTAATTTGAAAACACTTGAGCCGTATCAAATTTGTAATGAAACCCGTGTACTGTTCTTTTTTAAGAGCCCTGACAGAAGATGGTTGTATTTTGAAATAGAAGATAGCAGCTCAAATAAATTTCAGGTATAAATATTATTCGCCTCATCTTAGCTTAAGCTACCATCATACCTGTAATTTATACTACACTGTTTTGTTGTCCATGTCAATAAATATTTGTATATGACAACGTTTTATACATATGTAGGTCCGATTTAACAGTTTAAAATACTTTTGTATAAACTTAATAATACAAAACGTCTTAAGGGTCTTCATCTTTTTGCAAATTTAATTTCAGATAACAGTAGCAATAGAACTGATTATAACAGATGTAAATGACGAGGTACCTGTGTTTGAGAATCTGCCTTACAGACTTGATCTTAGAGAGGTACTAATCGTACACTAGGAAGCTTTTACATTAATTGGGTTTCAGTATTTATTAGTGTAATATTTTAATGTTGGTGGACTGCTAATGCTAAAACACAACGGATACAATATGGCATTTTTTTTTAAATATAGTTACTAGGTTCATTTCTATGATACCACATTTCTTGCAAAGTAATTCTTGTAGAAGGCCCTACGATAAATTCTCAAAAAAAGATTATTTTAAATTCTCCTTTAAGATATCATCTTGTAAGGACTTATTGACAGATTATATTTCACTTGAGACTATTAACAAACTTCTGTGTACTATTTCTACAATATTGTTCTACATTTCAATCTAATTTCTTATTTCAAGGTTGGGGGCGGGGGGGGGGGGGGGGGGGGGGGGGGGGGTTGTAGATAATCTTCTATTTTTTAATATCGAAATATACAGGTACGTAGCAAGTATTTGTTAAGAATAGAAAGCTCATCCCGTAAAAAGGTCCATTTGTTAGCAAAAAAGTCAAATCCTGTCATTATAGTGAAGATAACAAATCCCAGTGGCATGATAAAACCATCTTCCATTTGATGAAATAGTTGTAACTTAATTGTTTCCCATTAAACAAACGAGTATTTGAAATCCATTGACATTGATGCATGTCAAGGGAATAAGGACTGAATTGGTAGCTTTATGAACAACTGTTTGACATGCTAGTGTTATATATTGAAGGATCAAGTTAGTAATACGATCGTGTACAGAAACATAAGCACATCTGATCCAGATCATGGCATTGGTGGAAAAGTATTGTACTCGATGGAGGTATTTATTGGTCATTTGAATAAGCAGATCTGTAGAAAAAGTCTGATTGATACTAATTAAAGTCATTTATATATAATTACTATTAAAGTAACAATGACACAGAAAAGTCGCATTCAAGGAACACAGCCACGCTTACAGAACTCCACATGGAAGTAGTGATATGCGTAAATCTATACTAGTACACAGTGGCAGTGTGGCAGTACACATTAGCATGAACGTATGCAATAAATCTAAGTACATTTATGATAGAAAATTTTCAATTGATCAGTTTAATATAGTAGCTTTCATCTATATTTTACAATATATCTTTTGAAAAGTAAAGTACACAGATAAAATCACATTAATTTCTTATTGTATTTACTTCTCTTTCAGCCAATCACACAGGCAAGTATTCCTACCATTTTATAGACACATAATAGTACGGATTGTTGGCAGTTAGAAATGTATCTTTGCTCATATTGTTAGGACATACTTCATAATTACTGCTGTGTGCTGCAAAGTGTATAATTTATTGAAGCATTTTGATAACAAAAGCAGTTTTGCTGTCATAAATTTTAAGCGAGCCCAATATTTTGTTCTTCAAATCCAAAATGCGGCCGCTCCTTGGAATGGTATGGACTGACACCATGAAAGTTAAAGTGAATGACAGCAAATATATAAAAGAAATTTTAACAAAGTCATGTATTCGACAACTTGACCAGACATAATTATATTTCTCATTGATGTGTGTAAAAAACAGTAAACGTTGTTTTTACAGTCTACAAAAGATGCTCAACTTTTCAAGGAAACATTCGTCATTAATAACAAATCAGCTGATATATACCTAAAGAGAGCACTGGATTACGAAGAATTGACATTCTTTCAGTTTAAAATACATGCAGTGGTAAGCAGTTTAGTTTCTTATTGTCTTAGAATCTCTATGAAGCATTTACAAGAATTGAAAATATAACATATCTGAACACATTTTGTTTCTACTAGTTAATTATATTTTGTAAAAATGTGCCATTCTATAAAGTAGTTTATACGAGAACAAGGTTTAGTACTCGTAAATATCTAAAAACATCTGTAAGAAGTTATAGAGGATATTTGTTTGTTTCAGGGTAAATTTGAAATGTCTCTCACGAGTGTTCACTAGATGCAATAGTTTCACAAGTGGCATAGCCACAAGTGAAAATGTAGGATAGAGTGTTCCTTAGTGAAAGATATTTTGATCTAACATGTAAAACAAACAATTTTCTTTTTATTTCATGTTTTGTCTGAATTTGCCCATTCAATAGTTTCTTAACAGCGAAAAATTTATTTTGGAAGTACGCTGATCATAGCGATGTTGACACATAGTTATCATAAATAGATATAATCTGCAATCGAAAACAGCGTTCAGAATTGCATTTTCTGTTACCGTATTTAATTTAATTCCACAGGACGGCGGTAATCTGTCTTCGTCCGAAGTTTTAACTATCCGAATACTGGACATTCAGGATACTCCGCCTGAATTTCAAGGCACCCCTTACGTTGTGACGATATTGGAAAATATGCCATTGGTAAACCCTTTCACACGATTTTCATTTTGTTCATGTTTAGAATAAACACATGACAATATATCAACAGTATACTGTAGAGTCAAGAAAACTTAAATATAGTAACATACATGGACATCGAGTTAATTATGGTTACATGTTAATGTAGAGATGTTAGAGAAAACAAATTATATATATTTACAAAAGCGTCACGGTTCTCTGTAAAACTATTTTGTTTTTTTTTTGCTTGTGTAGAACTCGCATTTCTTCACAGTACGGGCTATAGATGGAGATAGAGGCATACCGAATGAAGTGTCGTTCCGATTTATTTCAGGTATTTATAGATTATATTTTAGGAACATAGGAACTGTACATTTCGAAGTTAGGTGTAAGAAATGTCAAAGACAGGCTTACCAATAACATCAATTGCAGTACTCCCTTTCTTCCAAAATTTAGTGTAATTTATTTTCTAACTAAAATGTCCTCAAAGTATTTTATGGTGGCTGATTTCTGACATTTCGTTCTGGCGTGTTGGTGCGCTTGAAGAGCGCCAACACGACAGAACGACAAATTAGCGCGCCAGAACGAACAGATACCTTATTTTTCGTACCAACGCGCTTATGTGTCGTTCTAGCGTGTTAACGCCCTTTTAATGTGCCAATCCAAATTCGCAGTTGTCGTTTTGGAGCCCTCGCCAGAACGGCAAATATCTTTTTTGTCACATCAGTGTGCTTATTTATCGTTCTGGCCTTTTGGTGTGTGGGTGCGTTTGAACGGTACCGATACATCAACACCCCTGATCGATAAATAAGTAAGCCGATAAGACCAATAATGGCTCCTAAACGACACCTGTGAATTTTGCGTGTTGGCGCCTACATGCCAGAACGACAAATAAACGCGTCGATACGACATAAGGTATTCGTCGTACTGGCAAGAAAATATGTCGTTCTGGCGTGTTGGCACTCTTCAAACGCACCAACATGCTAGAACTAAATGGCAGAAACGAGCTACCATAACTTTTGTATTGATTCTGCTAATTTAATTGGCAATTCAAGTTAGTTATAAAATGGCACATAAAATTCTTAAAAGTAACATTTACTGTATTGTATGCAAATGTTTTTTTCAGGACCATGTTTATCTTCTATTGCAATAAATGAACATACAGGCGAGGTAACTGTTACAGGCCCGGTAGACAGAGATTCCGGGGATATTATGGAACATGGAGGTGTCTGTGAAATTGCTATATTGGTATGATGACTATTTTGTTAAAATTCGAAAAATATTTCTTCTTCATTTAATGATCGATATTCGGGTCACGCAAATATCGGCCAAATTATGTTGTAGTTTACAAAAGATTATTATACTATGATGTATCTATACTAATTATTTTGCATCCGGAAACTTTGTTGAAAATCGGAGTTTTGATAAGTTACTGTTGTATTTATAAATATTAGTTATCAGCGGATCATCAACACAAGCTATACTTGTTATAGGTGTTTGTAATGTGATTTCTTATCGAGACTTTGAACACAGTTCAGTGAAGATCTCTGTCAAGTAGACAATAAAATCTGTAAAAAGATTCTTTGGAAGCATAGAATGCAACCAAGCAGAATGATAGCAGACTCGATTTGATTGAGTCTGTTCGTGAGAGGTAATGAAATGTGCAACACCTCTCACGCCCCTAGCACCGGCTTAAGCGGAACTCTGTTACACATACATGTATATTCAGCGGACTCCATGATCCCAAAGGACCAGAAAATATAACAACACTGAATCCGTATTTATGTTTTTTTCTGTATAACTTAAGTTTTCTTATATACAGATTTGAATGTAAACCTTATGACACTAATTTCACAAATTTAGCATTTAATGATGCTTTAAATTTTCCAATTAAGCAGATATATAAATCAACTGGCTAAAAACAATACCATACGTATTGCTACTTAAATGCAACATGTTACAAATAAAAGAAAAAATGAATATGTTGAAACAGGTTTCGGAAATAGAAGAACACACACCACAGTTTGGTGGAACCGCTGCTACTACAACACTTAGCATCTTTGTAACAGATGAAAACGATAACCAACCTTACTTTAATGAGGAACACTATAGTGCTTATATAGCTGATACTGCACAACTCAACTATCCAGTGCAGTTTGAAAATGATACAGAAATATACATAGAAGACAAGGATCAGGTAAAATTACAGTTATCCACTACTTTATAATGTCTATTTTCTTCCTTCGTATTTTGGAAGAAAAAAAGTTTCTATTCTAAACATGAAAATAGCAAAAACAAAACATCTATATCTGGTTAGACATACTTTATTTTTTTTTTTTACATAAATGTGACTTATTAGTTCTAAAGTAAATCAGTTACATCCAGTGGTTTTAATGGTAAACACGTTAACGATAATACAACTTTTGCTGTGAAAAACATTTATATGAAATGCATCATATTTTCATGACTATTCAATTAAAAGTAAAATTAATGATAATTTCCAAACAAAACAAAAAGATAAAAATAAATGGAAACCGTATGATTTGTTTTAAATTTCAGGGCTCTAGTGGTATACTGGAACTTGTTTTAAGGAGTCAAGACGGTGATATAACTTACGACTTTGAACCGATACCTAGCGTTATTGCCTCACGTGGAAGGCCTTTAATAGCTTTAAAATCACCAGGTCTACTTAATAAACGAAAAGAAATAATCTTAAAAGTAAGTGTAACTAGAAATAATTATTAGACGCTCTTTTAGAAACGTCAAACGAAAAAATCAACTGATTTAGGTCATCAAACAATATACAATCATCTGCACAAGTTTCCCTGTTTTAAAATGGAAGATAATTGTGTAACTACAAGAGGGTTGGGGAGAAGATGTTGCTGTTTCGAAATATTGTCAGTTTTGAGTTCAGTTTACCACAACAGAACAAAAAAGCATACCTGTTAGCACACAGCTCACTTGTTAAAGGTACAATAGACCAAAATTTCATATTTGAAAATATGAACAATTACTATAAATACCTTTTATCACATGTTTGACGTCGCGGGAGTGTAATAAAGCCATTAAATAAAAATGATAATACACTAGTGTAATAAAGCTTTGACGTCGACGTCATTTATAGTATAGGAGACGTTAGTCAAATTGACTTGTTTATATAGCTAAAAAAAGTAGCAGTTTTGATGTTTCGACAGGAAAGGCTAACATGTGATAAAAAAGAATAATACATTTGTGACTTTCCACATTGAATTTATTAAACTCGTTGAATAAAATTGATAAAATACTCGGCAGAGCCTCGTATTTTATTATTTTATTCAACTCGTTTAATAAATTCAATATGGAAAGACACTCATGTAATATCCTCTATATATTCACATCAAATTAACAAGTTTATGTGTATTAACGGTTCTTAGGTTTAAAATAGTACACACTTATACAGGCATAGCTTAACAATATAAATGTATAGTACCTCACAAATACTGGAACATTTTAAACAAAATATTGTTACTGCCTGAAACTTAATTGTGAATGTAGCTCTATATATATACAATTTATTTATATATTTAGTGCAGTTAAGCGCATTTGATGAAAATATCTAAAGATAAAGTATTCTAGTGAAAGCTGGGCATCTTATACCAAGTAATAAGTAAATGCCAATGAAATTATTCATATTAATTTCAAAGCTGTATGCAATAGAGCGTGATACACCGCAAAAGAACACCGCCGTTGCAACGATAAGCATACGGGTGCTCCCTGTTGCCACGACAACTGCTTCGGCAACAACTGTGAGAATAACGACACCAAAGTATTTAGATCCATTCATACGTAAGTCACGTGTTATAGTAGCATTGTAATAAAATGATTGATTTTACAATTGTGTTTTAGAAATGTTTAATACATGCATATTAGCTACCGTTGATACAATATCATTTTCTCATAAATATTTCTGTTGACACATGCAGTAGTCTGCTTTAATATTTTAAGAATCTTTAGACCCGCTGTAATACTTTGCACTAGACTTTGTGCGATGGGAATTAGATACATTTCATACTTTATTCTTTATTCAAAGTTATAAAAATTTCATCTTCAATGATTTTTGAACCAGATATAATTTTAGAAGCAGGTATGTCACTATTAACATACCATACCCGTGGCAATTACTGTGTTCAAAAGCGCATAACAAAAAAAAAAAAAAAAAAAAAAAAAAAATGCCCCCCCCCACAAAAAAGAAAAAGAAAAAAAAAGAAGCTATAATTTATTTTAAATGTTGTGTATTTTGCTCCATACCTTACACATATTGCAGTATCAGCTGAAAGTTTTATATGGAGAAATATTTAAAGAGTGGGGGCTTCTACATTTCTTGCAGTGTTATTTTTGTTTTGTTTAATCTTTTGAAAAATTACAGCAAATGAACAGAACGTTTTTGAATTTCAGCCAGTGTTCTGGGTGCAGTTATAGCAGTGATATTATTGATATGGGCCGGATCAATTACCTGCTATATAGTACTGAAATACAATGGGTAATTAAATTTATTTCTTTGTTTATGGTAATTCTATTTCATGGCAACGCAATTTTGTTTTTAAATATTTGTGGAAATATTTCTGTCAAAAGGTAATAACTGTTTATGAACACAATCTAATATCTGTTACAGGCTGCCAAGGAAAAATAAAGTTGGGCATCACGATAACCCTGTCGGGAAAACAAATGTGCATATACAGAATGGAGAAAGTACAGGAATAGACACTGCACGTCGAAATGACGTTTCACATGCTTAAATAAAACAGACATATTGTACTGGCTACAAGTCATTTATAATCAGTTAATGATATGGTCGCATGTGCTTTCGACTAATTCTACAAATGTGCATATACAGAATGAGGAAACTACAGGAATAGACACTGCACGTCGAAATGACGTTTCACATGATTAAGAAACTCAGACATACGTTACTGGCTACAAGTTATGTATAATCAATAAATGATATGGTCTCGTGTGATTTTGACTAATTCTACAAATAATCATCGAGATCACATTTGAAACAGGTCGTTAAAAGTGAATTGTTTTCTATATTTTATGAATAACTTTATGTCAATTATGTTTGCACAATAATGGCAGGTAAAGGAGTTATATATGACATCTTAAGTCTTCATCCCATGTCTAAATAATCTTTGTTAGCTTGTAAGAATCAAACCCTTTTTAAAATATATTTTGTGCAACAAACCATTTAAATAATATTTAAAGGTAAAACAAAACAAAACAAAACAAACAAAACAAAAAAACAAAACAGTAAACTACTTTTACAAGACCAGTAACATTTCTACTAAGCCTATCAAGATAGAAATATTAATAATTATCTAAATATGGTTATAATTGTGATATTCTAATTCATAATATAAATACAAAATTAAAATGATTCAGTCGCTAGCAAATGCCATAGTTCAATCATTTTCCTTTGTTTGGACTTGCAATTAATATATATTTTTCTCCATCTTATATTAAGAGTATTTTGTTTATTAAAGTGTTTAATAACCCTTTAATGAGTTCTGTTGATACTCTTGACATTGTTAAAAGATTTTGAACATTAAGACTGCCAGCATGTTATTGTTTATGTAATAAAACAAAAATTGTTGTTTATATGATTTTTTTTGTGCATTTCAGTTTACATTTAGATATCTACTATTATAATAGAATACACAGTGTAAAATGTTTTGAATAATTAAAGTTTTTTAGATTTAGAATCATGGAAGCACCCTGATTACATGACGATACATCGATAAACATTTGTTTTTATCCTGTCACTTGCAGTATTTTCGACCCGATATCAGGGTGCCGTATATCTTTCTTGATATACCGTCAGTTGATCATGTGACCAGTGATATACGGTCAGTTGATCATGTGACCTTATGATCGATATTGTTGTCATAAGAAATTTTGCAACGAAACCATCATCATTGTGTTGGAAATGTCCGAACTAAGAAAATGAATGGTCAAATAATGAGTTTTTATTCAAAAACGAAGAAGTTATTGCGATTTTGCCGGTAATCACATCATTATATAAGTGACGTCATTACGAATATGACGTCATTAAAGCGGTTGTCGCACACTTATTTTTGTAAAATAAATTGCCAAATATCGAAAAATGAAGTAATGACAAGATAACCTCCTCCACCTCGCCAGATAAACTTTCTCATCTACGGCACTAACCTATTATTCTCTATATAATATATCACTAAAACAGGGTAACCGTTATTCAACATTGCTTTTGTAATCACTACGTATCTTTAAGAGAAGCAAAACTTATTGTTTTCATGGTGTTAGGACAAAACAACAGTCTCACAATTAATGTAAAATTACAACTTTTAAGCTTTAATGTGAAGGAAGATTTTAGAGAATGGCGGGCATCTAGGGAACACCATTTTTCATACACAGTCGGATGGGTTACTGAAATTCATACAGTTCCAGTCCTAGGGGTATACATTCTTCGAACGTGGCTCTATTCGATCTATGTCCTTATTTTTACCAAGGTCCTGCAAATACCCGAGCTGAGGAGCAAGTGTCTTCACGATTTCAAACCATAAAATGAACTTTGTTTCTGCAAAGTACGGTGTTCCGTTTGGACAATCGTGACTTTTTATTGAATCCTAAACCGCGATGAACGATGGTACGATGACGAAAACGCGATGGTGCGATGGCACGATGATGAAACAACGATGGTATGATGGTGAAAACGCGATGGCATGATGATGAATTCGCGATGATGCGATGGTACGATGGTGAAATGTCGATGTAATATCGCGTTTTCATCATCGTACCATCGCGTTTTCACCATCGTATCATCGTACCATCGCGTTTTCATCATCGTACCGTCGCGTTTTCACCATCGTGCCATCGCGTTTTCATCATCGTACCATCGCATTATCACCATCGTACCATCGCGTGTTCACCATCGTGCCATCGCGTTATCACCATCGTACCATCGCGTTTTCACCATCGTACCATCGCGTTATCACCATCGTACCATCGCCTTCCGGTGGTCATGCGCAGTAAGTACAGTATATGTGTCAGTAATACAGGCTTGATAAATCTCATTTTCACATTGCACTATGTACCTTCTACATCCTAACAAGAATAACTATTACATCCAGCTTTTTATTTACTTTCATGCATACATAAATACAAAGGACGTGGCCTTGAAGATTTTACACAGTTTTAATGAGTTGAGCACTGAACATTTTGAAAAACATTTTGCAAAACAGCAGAATCTAAATGGTAAATTTCTTCTCACAAAATACATTGAGGTACATTCATCTATTGTTGATAAAAATTCAAGTGTACGAAACTACGCATTTCTAACCGGAAGGCGATGGTACGATGGTGAAAACGCGATGGTACGATGGTGAAACCGCGATGGTACGATGGTGATAACGCGATGGCACGATGGTGAAAACGCGATGGTACATTGGTGATAACGCGATGGCACGATGGTGAAAACGCGATGGTACGATGATGTAAACGCGATGACACGATGGTACGATGGTGAAAACGCGATGGTACGATGGTGAAACCGCGATGGCACAATGGTGATAACGCGATGACACGATGGTGAAAACGCGATGGTACGATGGTGATAACGCGATGGCACGATGGTGAAAACGCGATGGTACGATGGTGATAACGCGATGGCACGATGATGAAAAAGCGATGGTACGATGATGAAAACGCGATGGCACGATGGTGCGATGGTGAAAACGCGATGGTACGATGACGAAAACGCGATATTACATCGACATTTCACCATCGTACCATCGCGATTTCATCATCGTGCCATCGCGTTTTCACCATCGCACCATCGTTGTTTCATCATCGTGCCATCGCGCATCGCGGTTTAGTTTTAAATAAAAAGTCACGATTGCCCAAACGGAACGCCGTAGTAAAGCGATTAAAATATTTATTCTTTATCATTTTTTTACGTTGTAAGTGATACTATTTATCATGTGGCATAGCCACAACGAAAACATTTAATTTTAAACAAGGAAATAAAAAGGATAACAATTTTCATGATCATTACTTTGAAAGTCTGTTTATATGTAATAAGATGGGAGAAAACATTATCTTCATTTCTGAATTTAATCAACAATAATCTAACTATTTTGTCACAGTGAATATTTAATCTTATTGGACAAATAAAACGCCTCATATTTGTACCTTATGGTAGCATCAGTTAGCTTATTTAAAAATGCGTAATGTATTCAATGTCATGAAGGGTGTTATTTTTTGTTCTGCCTTCTGCAAAACCATTGAGTGCAAGCGGATATGGTTAGTAAAGCTATCGCTTTGCACGTGTATTACATTAATTTTGCATTTCTGTATTTATATAGTTTAAGATTCGCCTACTGAGTATCACTTTCATAACACTGTCCGTTAACTTTGGAACTTAACGGGTATTTAACGTAAAGTTAAGTGCGTCATTAGCCGGTTTGATAAACTCTATAAAACAACTGACAAGGTCAAAGGACATACCGTGACTTAATTTTCGGTTTGCCAGGAAATGTAATTTAGACCTAAAGCTGTTGAGACTAGAGACAATTATTTTATTCGCATAAATGTTGAAAATACGACCGCCAGACATCGTTTGTAATTTGCTTTGCTATTCATCAGACGGCAATGAGTTCAAGATGTGTTGCAGTAGTAACCAGATTTTATTCCGCACCTTGTGTGTCTAGAAAGCAATAAAATGGCTTCAAAGGCAGGATTTTACAGTAGAGTTGCCGCGAGTTCGTGTTAATAATCTTGATCTTGTTCAAACACTTCAGGACGATATGGAATTGTCAGGTAGATGTCGATTCAGAAGTTGTGCGTTCTTCATGCCGCTGCATGCTATACAAGCGTAATCAGTTGCCAACATTTTTGAATATACACAACCTACTTTACAAATACAAGTAATTTATTCTTAAATAATGGTTTTTTGTTCTTTAATGGAATAACATCACAGAATAACATCACATTACCGCACATAACAATACAATTAATTTGTTCTTTTAGGAGATTACATCACGGTATCGCATATAAATACACACAACCTACTTTACAATACAATACGGTATCGTGTGTCGTTACAAATAATTTACGATACAAGTCATTTATCTTTTAAGAGAATTACATCGCCATCGTTACACACAATCTGCTTCCTAAGAATTAAAGTAAACGTTACGTACAGGAATATGCACAAGATGTACATCTCATACTACTACAACTACTGCTAATAATATTATAGTAATAAAATCTTTATTCAATGAAGCTTTCAAATTGTACAGTATACACAAAAATTTACAATTTCACGAAGAAACATAAAACAATCGAAACGTTACAAAAAAAAAAAAAAAGAAACGATAAAATCTTCAACCTCTGGAAACACTTAGAAACCTTATTCTATGCACTGGACGGTAAAATGTACAAATTTTGTGTGAAATTAATTTTGAATGTTTATGTCCTTAATTGCTTAATTTTAGTATGTATTTTACTTCAAATATTAACGCCGAAGTTCAGCAGGTATTTTATTTCAAATACTGACGCTCTTCAAAGTGCGAGAATGAATCTTTAAGATAATTTGTACAACATCTAATATTTGTGACATAGTTAGCGCAGATTATGCAAAAACTCAATATTTCTGTCAAACAGATATATACCTTATGCTATGCATACATTTATAAATCAAATGTAATATTCAATGTCTTTCTAAGCATTATTATCTACATAAATTCATTTTCAATTTTAGAGTATTATATTTTTTTGCCTTCATTATAGAGTCGATTATCATACATTTCGTCTTCTTTGGGTATAAGGATATGCTAATTAGAATTTATCATTCATTGATGTACTTAAGGTTTTATTGTAAAGTCTTTTGAATTCTGATAACTGAGAACCGGAGTGTTACAGTGTCGAGGCAACGGCATATAAGCAATTCTTAAAGTTAGGACGTAGCGTCTCTTTGTCATTCGTATATCCTTAAGATCAAACGCCTCTTTTTAACCCATGTTGAATTGTTCAGTTATTTTCCAGATTCAGTATCATCAAATAATCAAATTAATGTTGCATTGCACGAACGATTATTTTCTAAACGTAGACTGTCTATTGGGTATTTTAACTTAATTGCAGATGTGTGGCTACATTGGACATATATACTTTGGAAATGAAAAGTACCAGCTTTTGTAATGTACGGAATAATGATATTAGAATTATAAATCCTTTGAATACAGATTGATGAAGGATTTAAACACGTGCTGAATTTTACTGGTTTCAGAATGGTGATTTGTTTATCTTTATCAGAGAATCTAAATTAAAGACTTAGTGTTTCGCAATATATATAATCCGGAGATAAATATATGAGATAAAGCAAAAAATTTACACTTGTTCATCGAAGTAAGATCTACACCAGTACCATTTACAGACAAGCAGACAGACAGACAGACAGACAGACAGATATTTTATTTCGTTCCAGTTAGGCTAACAAGCCCATAGATGCATACATCACAACAGTACCGAACAGTAAACGCAGCAAATAGGCATTCACATCACTGGCGCAAGATCAGAAAGAAAATGCCTCTGTACATGTTATACCCTACCCCTAGGTATTCTATAAGAACCATGGTCGTGAACGGGAAAATATACTTACCCATTTCAATCGCGTATTTCATACCTTAAACACGCAGTTCAGTAAATGTGTACTATTGATATTAAGCAAGTGGTAATTTATCTTCCGTTGTGTACCGGTCACATTTCTTCAATACTTCTTATCTTAGAAAAACAATGTGTAGTTTATAGTTTTTTTCAAAGGTACACAAAAAACTTGCTTGAACTTCCCTGGTGAAGTTCCGGTCTAGATTACAGACACACTCTGATTGGCTGATGTGAAAATGTATGTCAGTCGTCATTTTACTACACGTGTATGCTAAATGTTTATATGCAGCATAAATGTGCAAAATGAATTAAATAAACAGAATAGATGTTTACCAATGTATGATTTCAAATTCAAAATCATATACAAGATGAATTTCATTCATCATTTCGAGTCTTATCGTAAAACTGTGAATATATTGCATTCTGTTTTTGTTTGTTTACATTTCGCTTAACATGTGCACACTGCCGTGACCTCTAGACCGGATGTTCATTGGGGGAGTTCTCGCAAGTTTTTTCTGTAACGTTGACTAAAGCATAAAATATACGGAGCATGTCTGCAATACGGAATACTGAGACAATGTGACTGGTGCACGATGGAAGATAAATTATCGCTTGTTTAATATCAGTAGTACACATTTACTGAACTGCGTGTTTTAGGTATGAAATACGCGATTGAAATGGGTTAGTATATTTTCCCGTTCATGACCATGGTTCTTATAGAATACCTAGGGGTAGGGTATAACATGTACAAAGGCATTTTCTTTCTGATCTGGCGCCAGTGATTCACAAACATATACAGATACAAGTTACACATCATACAGCTATTGAGTAATGAAATCTATATTTAAACAAGCAAAAGAAAGTACCCTTGTATGTTCTCGATAGTTCGCTTTCTCATACGCACGCGGAAAAGGTCTGAGCTTATTTGATTAAGCGACATTAAATAAGCTCAGAAGTTGTATTGGAAATGTGGCGATACCCTAATCAATATACTTATAAGACGTCATTATTAAAGTCATCGAGTTCAACAGACATTTTCATGAAATATAAAATCGCACGTAATGAGCAGTGAAAATGAAAACGTTATTAGTAGGTTGGGGTGCTGTCGTAGTAAAAACATCGGTCTGAAATTACAACAAAAGAAGAAATGCATATGATCACTAAGAAATACAATATATATAGATGAATGATTTAAATAATTATGTATTAAATTTTTGTTGATTTCAGAAGTGTGATTTGTATATATTTATCAGTGTTCAAATTAAAGATGTAGTGGTATTAAATCATATTTTTGCAATATATATAATCCGAACATAAATATAAGAAATAAAGCAGAATTTAATAGCCTTGTTCTACGGTGTAAGATCTACATCACTGTCATTTACAAAAGTTGAATTTGAGGTGTGGCGATACCTTAATCAATATACTTATTATTAAAGTCACCAGGTTCAACTGACATTCTCATAAAATATATAATCGCACGTTATGGGCAGAGAAAATGAAGACTTTAGTGATAGGTTGGGGCGTTGTCGTAGTTAAGACATCGGTCTGAAATTACAATAAAAGAAGAAATGTGGAATAATAAATACGGAAGATTTACTTCTCTGAACTTGAAACTTCTACTATAGGGTGACATGAAATCATTCCCTTAACGCTTCCATGAGGTTATCCCAAAAAAGTAGTTCTCCTTCTTCTTCTGTCGTGTATTCTATATACGTATTGGACTTTATCCATTGCAACATTTCAGTGGTCATATTTCTGGTTGGGACATCTTCTAACATAACAACTACAAGACAATTTTCACCCCCTCGAGAATAGATACTTTCCATCCTCGCCATATTGAACTCATATACGCACCATTTGCTTTTCAAGAATTCATTCGACAGAATTACAACAGTTTTTCTGCTGTTTCTTATCGCTTCAAGGATATTGTCTGCAATATTGTTTCCAGGTAAGAAGTCCCTATCGTGTAAACACAACTTCATTTCCTGTTCCTCCATACGCGGAATAATCTTGTCCAGTATGAAACGTAGGTTTTCATTTGCATAAGATATGAACGCATCATATGTTAAATCTTCATCAGGATCATTATAAAGTCTGTTATAGCCTAATTGTCTGATTTTAGTAATCCTCATTAAATATCTTAATTTCCATCGGTTCTTGTAGATGATACCTCCAACAACAATTGAAAGAAATACTGAAACGCCGATTGAACTGAAAACAATTACAGCTGTGTACGAGCGACATTCTTTATCAAGTTTATTAACGGCTTCAACAAATTGTTCAACTGAAAGAGTCGCGCCTGTTTTGTTTCGGAATGTGTAATCTCTAAAGTGGAGCATATTATCTCTATGTTTGACCATCCACTCTAAAAACTCCTTTTCGTCACAGTTTGTTGTGAATGAATTCTTTCTAAGATCAATTGTGAACTTTTCCCCTTTTTGTTTAGCGTTTGATTCCAGTTTGTTTGTGAGTACAGTAGGGAGCGCGTGAAAAGAATTAGAGCTCAGATTTAAATGTACCAAATTGTTCAATGTATTTACATCAATATTCCAATTTTCAATGCTGTTCACACTTAAATCTAATGTTTCTAGACTTGACATGTTTGTAAATACTGTTGATGGTAAGTACGATATAATATTTGATGACAAGTTCAAAACTTTGACATTCACTAACCCTTCAAATATCACGGGACCATAGTGTTCATTTGAAAGAACTATTCCAAGGAAATTTTCGTCCAGCTGGAGAATTTCAAGAGCTTTAAAGAATTTAAAAAACTTAACTCCAATATGTGAACAATAATTTCGAGATAAATACAGATATTTCAGTTTGGGAAATGGTCCTATAGGCCCTGTCAATGCATAACCGATATTGTCAGAAAAATCCAAATATTCAACCATGTTATTCATTGGCAAAACTAGAAATGTTGTAATATTATATTTATAATTACTACGAGCAAGTTCCACTTTCTTTAGGCTTTTTGGAAAATGTGGGTAGGACACATTTATATGGTTATTTTCAAAATAAGGACAGTTTTCAGTGCTTTTGCTTATATTTCGCAAGAACTCAGTTTGCATATACGGACAATAAGAATCGTCTTTCATAGTTTCGGTATAGTTTTCAGCGGGTTCCCTTCCGTACAAAAGAGGATTATGAGCGCTATATTGGTCGCTAGCGTACACTTCCTCCAAACTAACCATACAGGCAAATTGTAGTTGATAAGGTGCAAACGTAAATTTATTGTCTTCTACGCGGAGGGTTTTTAAACTTCTTGGAACAAGTATCAACAAATTTGTTTGAACTAACTGAATTCGATTACTGTTTAAAACAAGTTCATTCAATGTTGTATTCCAAAGGTAACAAATATCACGAAGTTTTAACTGTGTTCCTATACCAAACGTATTATAAACTTTAGAGAAGTTTAACGATTTGATTCTAGTAAACTGTAAGCTGTATGAAATATTTTCCAACATGCGAAATCCAAGACGTAAATTCTTAGATAAATCTAATATTTCTAAATGTTGCATGCCTTTAAAAGCCCCGGCATATATGTTTTCTATGTTACAAGAAGACATATTCAAAGTTCTCACATGAAGAAGGTTTTGCAATGTAGAGTTTGTAATTACAGAGATATTACAGTTTCCGTTCAATCCAGACAGAACTAGCTTTTGTAATGTCTTAATCATGCGATAGAACTCTGGAAACATTTTGTCCTTCAGACCATCCATGTACAAAACTTCAAGGTTACTTAAATAAGATAAATCCGGATATGATACTTGTCCACTTGTATCTGCTTTCGAATTTCCATTCAATTTAAGTGCCTTTGTTGTTAGAGGAAATTTAAAGCCTTGTTGAACTGTTCCATTATATATAGCCAAACAGTTGTTGTTAATATCAAGTAGCTCAAGACGATCAAATCTGGCAAACGAACCGTTTTCTATAGAGCTTATTTCATTTTGTCCAAGATACAACTCATTCAGTTCATCACATCCTTCCAAGTCAAACTTTTTTATCATTTGATAATCGTTCAGCTCCAAACGCAAGACTGAAACATTGAAAATAGATGAGTTTCTTATAAATCCACATACTTTTGACATCGATAAATTTGTTTTGGAACAATCCATCTGATTATAAGCCTCACACAAACATATTCCATCTGGTCCACAAAAAAATGGAACTGAAATTACAACACCTCGTACGACCAAAAGAAAAATAATCAATCTTGCCTCCATTTTGCCCGCTACTGAAACGTTTTAATGTAAAATCTTTGCATAAACACTTTTCAATATGAAATATCTCATGTTTTATCTAAACGTTATTTGCATAATTGTACTTCCTTTATCAATTGAATGAAAATTTATGAAATAAGATATGGACATCTTGCGTGTTGAGATATTTAATCCTAGTGTTTGAAAAATACTCGTTGCATTTTATCCAGCAAAGTATTCTCAACAGTTGCTGCAAAATTATGACATGAATGGTCTGAACTACAGTCATCTTTTGTGAAGCTGTCTTTGAGAGTAGCTATAAACTGTAAACATTATTAAAGTACATAATGCACAAAAAAACTAAGGGAACAGAAGTTGATGTTATCATATTTAAAGACTGAGTGGGGTGAAGAAAGGCTTGATCAGGACATTTGTGTTCACATTTTGCATGTACATAAAATATTTCAATGACCTGCACTCCTTAACACTAAGTTAATTATTTACTTTTAAGAAAACATTTCACAGGAAATCGTTCAGTTGCACAAATTTACCAGCTATGAAAAGTTAACCATGCGGTTCATTAAATACACACTATTATCTACAAGAGTACCAGTATTGTAGCATTTATAGATGAATGAAAACATAAACAAGGCCTTATTCACTGAGAATGTGGATAAAATAACTGATGTCAAGACAGACTACATAATACAGATATATCTTTTAAAATTAGTGTTTGTATACGCACGAGCGTACTACTGGTACATGTACTTAATGGTGTCTTTGTTGAAATTCTAAGTCAGGAAAACAATGTATGTCATAAGGCGATTTTATAGCTTCTTGTGTTTGAGGAAGATGTTATGCTGTGCATACTTAGCATTTTATTTAATTTTATTTAATTTTATTATTCAGTTTATTATTTGATTTTTGTAAATTGTTTAGGTAAGCTATTTTAAAAGTTTCTGGTGTTTAACATTACACAGAAATAATCTGTTGAAAGTCATTTCCTTAGATTCCTTGTTTAATAATCTTAATACATGCCATATACATTTTAAATGGTCACTTAGAATGTCTGAAACCAGTGACAGAAACAGCTTAAAGGCACTCGCTACAGTTTTTCCGGACGGGTCGATATTTACCCCAACACCGTGCCAATTTGTTTGTGTTTCTAATAGATGTAACTCATTGCAGAGTTGGTGCGGTCTTCTGCGCATGCCTGGAAGTGATTATCTAATGCGCGTACGGCAAAAATTCGCAAATTATTGTATGTTGCATGCATTTAATGCATAATATGTATAATATACTGACTAGAGGTTAGGGTAAGTATCACCAGGGTTGCATAATATGTACATTTAAAGTACTTTTATTTCAAATTGCTTCAGTCCGACATATACTGGAGTCTGTAATTTATACCGGCGCCCCAACTCTGCATTGAGTTACAGCTGTTTCTAATCCTGTACCATACCCATACCGTACATCCGTATTCGTAAACTATAGGTTTTGTTCGGAGAAAGGCGGAAACTTTCATCGTTCTATGACATCAAAATGCTTCAAAAACACCTTAAAATCCGCTTATTAAGAAATCTGCCGTTTGATAATTTGATATATTTCTAAGCCATTTGCTCAAACACTGAAAGAGTATTTCGTACCAACCTGCGTTGTATAAATGCCCGCCACATCCCACCTCGTTGTAATTTGATTTAAGCGAAATCTAATATGATGACCTATCAATTTTCTTTTTGTTTTAGATTGGGTAGACATAACCAAAGGTATGTGCAGAGTTTGATTAAATTCTATTATGTGAAACTCGATAAAATAGCAGAAGTACCAACTTAAAATTGACAAAAATATGCAAAAATAGCCCTTGGGTCTGCTGACAAGTATTCCTTTCTTTACAAAATCGTTTTCTTTTGATTTCTCTGAGCATGTTTCAAATAGATATAATATTGTTTTCCGTTATAAAAGTGCTTAGATATCAAATTTATGCTGATTATTGTTGTTTACTGAAATATATTTTAGGATTATAGAAATTTTGAAAAATGTTAAAGATAGCACCATATCTAGGGGCAAATTAAACCGAAACAAAGCTGTTGACCTAGTGTTTTTATTTCATTTTTCAATACATCATAACATGATCTTTTAATATAAAACATTTCATCAAAATCTATTATTGAGAAAAAAATAACGAAACTATAGCGAGCGTCCTTAAGTGCTGATAACTTATCACTTTTAGCAGTTACAAAGGTTTCAAGTAACAAAGTGTTATTCTAACATTTGCACAGTGAAATACATTCACTGATTCAGTAATTAAGTGGTCTAAGTTTGATAGATTAGCATGTTGGAAATTTCACATTATTTTTCCAACCATAAGCTAGAATTTTTCAGCCCTGCCTCCCAGTAATGCAGTATATTGATTGGTCAGTTACAAATAACCAATGGACAGTGAGAGAACCCCTTAAAACATCCGTTTTCAAGCAGGCAGTATCATTCCGCCTTATACTTTTTGACTTAGTGCATTAAAGCTGGAAAAAGAGGAGATAATCTTTCTTATTACATTTTCATAGGTAAGAGATATTTTTTCGTGTTTGATTCTGTATATAACATTTTAGTTTAGAACTTTTTGTTTAGAATTATGTATGGTTAAGAAATTCATCTGTTTTTAAATATTATAAAAATTGACCATAATTTAATAACTTACAGTTCTAATAAATTTGGTAGTTGTGTTAGAAATTGTTCTTTAAAATTTTGGACAGTTCAGAGTTAATGTCAAAACGTATGTCAAGAGTAATCGAAAACATCAGGTTTTGCTGAGGATTCTAGGATATCCGAAATTTTACTGAGGATTCTTAGATATCCGAAATTTTGCTGAATTTTATTTGATATACTCACAATTGTTATAAGTAAAAAACTTTGTTGTATAATGTATGATCATTCTGCCTTATATTTTTATGACTTAGTGTATTAAAGCTGGAAAAAGAGGATATAATCTTTCTTGGTCTGGATCCAAGCTGGTCGCAATCGCACTTTGTTGGTTTTCTCATGGTTCGACTCAAATTTTCTAGAAGAATATGTCTGGGTTGATACAAATATATGTATCAAAATTAAAACGGTTTTGTTTCCCCAGTTACATATTTTTCGATTTTTTTTCTCAGTCTGACTAAAGTTGTAAGTTTGTCTGACTGAATGTCCAGCATTTTTGCGAAGCCTGCTGTTATGTATAGCGGACTTTTGAGTATAAGAGATGGAGTGATAAAAATGCACCTCTAAAATGCACTGGTTGTAGAACTGACATTTTGAGGAACATTTGTGGTGCATGTTTGTGGTGTTTTCTTTCACAAAAATCTCATGAAAACCACAGCTATCTGATAAGAACTAAATCAGTACACACATGTATATAATTAATGACAGGTACTGTCCAAACGCTTTCTAAAGAAAGAAATCTTAAAAGCTGAATGATTATGAAAAAAGCTTATATTATGTATTTATAGTAAAAACACCGTCGATGTAATTTATTTTGTAGTTTTCGTCACAAATAATCAAAAAGGACCCAAACTATTCGCTAAAGACTGAATCAGTGTGTATGTAAACAATGACTGGCAGTGAAAAAGGATTAATTTTGAAACAAAGGCTGAATATTTTGAAAAACTGAAGTTCTTCCGGTTTATATTAAAAATTCCTCAGATGTCACTTTCTTTCCAATATTTTACAAATTGATTAGCAGCCATTATCAGCGCTGAGCGCTTTGATTCTACTTGTTTTATAAACATCACTACAACAATATTTAAGTGCCGTATGGCGGTCGTAAAATATCTCTCCGTATTTGGAATCAGTTTTGTTATATGCTCTGTTTCTTTGTGATCATCGAGCCAATTCAATATCTATATGATAGAATCCCGTTTGAATCGGTGCCGTTGGGCGTGATAGGTGTTGCACATTCCATTAGCGCTCATGAACAGAATGTACAAGTACTGCTAATAATACTATAATAATATTATATTTGTGAGACAGTTAGCGCAGATTATGTAGTTAATTATTTGAAAAATTCAATATTTCAGTCATACAGATATATACCTTATATTATGCATACATTTATAAATCATATTATATAAAATTCAATGTAGAGTCGACCATCATACATTTTGTTTTCTTTGTGTGTAAGGGTATCTTAATTAGAGTTTACCATTCATAGATGTAATAAAGGTTTTGTTGTAAAGTGTTTTGGCATACAAGTCTGTATTAATTAAGGTTACGATGTAGCGTTGTTAGAGTCCTCCGTATATCATGCTAACGACTTCATTGTTTCCGTAATTTTCCAGATTCAGCATAACCAAATAATCTCATAAAGAATGATTTTTCTTAAACTCAGACTGTTTACTTGGTATTATATCATAACTGAAGATGAGAGGCTTTATGATACCTAAATATGTTGAAACGAAAAATACCAGTATTTATGCTGTTGTAATGGACGGAAAAAATTAAAATTGTATGTCCTTTAAATATAGGTAAAAGAAGGAATTAAACATACTTTAGATTTTATTGATTTCAGAAGAGTTATTTAGCAGAGAGTCAAAATAAAAGATTTAGGATTTAGAAGTATAAAATGACATTCTCTAAATATATATATAATCCGGAGATAAAATGTAAGTTTAAAAACAAATAGCCTTGTTCATCGGAGTAAGATCTACGCCAGTGCTATTTAGAAAAGTTGAATTGGAGGTATGTCAGAACCTTAATCAATATACTTATTTATCGTCTATATTTAAGTCACTGGTTCAACTGACGTTTCATGAAATCGCACATAATGAGCAGTGAGAATGAAGACCTTAATTTAGGTTGGAGCGTTGTCGTAGTTAAGACATCGGTCTCAAATTACAAAGAAATAATGTTTATGATCACGTGAAATAATAAACGCGGAAGATTAAATTTCTTGAAATTGAAACTTCTAGTACTGGGTGACATGAAATCATTGCCTTAACGCTTCAATAAGGTTATCCCAAAAAAGTAGTTCCCCTTCTCGTTCTGTCGTGTATTCTATATACGTATTGGACTTTATCCATTGCAACATTTCAGTGGTCATATTTCTGGTTGGGACATCTTCAAACATAACAACTACAAGACAATTTTCACCCCCTCGAGAATAAATACTTTCCATCCTCGCCATGTTGAACTCATATAAGCACCATTTGCTTTTCAAGAATTCTTTTGATAGAATTACAACAGTTTTTCTGCTGTTTCTTATAGCTTCAATTATATTGTCTGCAATATTGTTTCCAGGTAAGAAGTCCCTATCGTGTAAACACAACTTCATTTCCTGTTCCTCCAGACGCGGAATAATCTTGTCCAGTATAAAACGTAGGTTTTCATTTGCATAAGATATGAACGCATCATATGTAAAATCTTCATTCAGATCATTATTAAGTCTGTTATAGCCTAATTGTCTGATTTTAGTAATCCTCATTAAATATCTTAATTTCCAGCGGTTCTTGTAGATGATACCTCCAACAGCAATTGAAAGAAATACTGAGATGCTGATTGAACTGAAAACAATTACAACTGTGTACGAGCGACATTCTGTATCAAGTTTATTAACGGCTTCAACAAATAGTTCAGCTGAAAGTGGCGCGCCTGTTTTGTTGCGGAATATGTAATCTTTAAAGTGGAGCATATTATCTCTGTGTTTGACCATCCATTCTAGAAACACTTTTTCGTCACAGTTTGTTGTGAATGAATTGTTCCTAAGATCAATTGAGAACTTTTTACCGATCTTCTTAGCGTTTGATTTAAGTTTGTTTGTGAGTACAGTAGGGAGCGCGTGAAAAGAATTAGATTTCAAATTCAAATGTACCAAATTGTTTAATGTATTTACATCAATAGTCCAAAATTCGATGCTGTTCACACTTAAATCTAATGTTTCTAGACTTGACATGTTTGTAAATACTGTTGGTGGTAAGTACGATATGATATTTGATGATAAGTTCAAAATTTTGACATTCACTAACCCTTCAAATATCACGGGACCATAGTGTTCATTTGAAAGAACTAATCCTAGGAAATTTTCGTCCAGCTGGAGAATTTCAACAGCTTTAAAGTTGTTAAAAAACCCAACTCCAATATGTGAACAATAATTTCGAGATAAATACAGATATTTCAGTTTGGGAAATGGTCCTATAGGCCCTGTCCATGCATAAATGATATTGTCAGAAAAATCCAAGTATTCAGCCGTGTTATTCATTGGCAAAACTGGAAATGTTGTAATATTATATTTCATATTACTACGAGCAAGTTCCACTTTCTTTAGGCTCTTTGGAAAATATGGGTAGGACACATTTATATGGTTATTTTCAAAATAAGGACAGTTTTCAGTGCTTTTGCTTATATTTCGCAAGAACTCAGTTTGCATATACGGACAACCAGAATCGTCACTCGTAATTACGCTATAGCTTTCAGTCGGTTCCTTTTCATACAAAAGAGGATTATGAGCGCTATTTTGATCGCTAGCATACACTTCTCTCAAATTAACCATACAGGCAAATTGTAGTATATAAGGTGCAAACGTAAATTTATTGTCTTCTAAGCGGAGGATTTTTAAACTTCTCCCCCCCCAAAAAAAAATTTTTCAAGTCTTTCTTTTTAAAACGTTCTTCTTTTTCCGGCTTCCAAAAAATTTTTCCTATACCAAACGATTTCTTTGGGGGGTTTTTTTTCTGTTTTTTGGCTGTTGTTTTCCCCGGGGGCCCCCCGGAAATTCTTTTTCCCCTTTTTAAAAATTTGCTGTTTTTGCCCCCCCCTTTTTTTCCCCCAAAACCCCCCCCTTTCTCCGGGGTTTTGCTTGGTTTTTTCGGTTTCATTTCCTCTCCGCTGGCGTTTTTGTTTCTTTCCCCTCTCTGGCCCCTTTTGCCTTTCCCCCCTTTTCCCTTTCCTTTTTTCCGTTGATCTTTCCATTTACTCTTTCTTTTTCCCTTCTTTGGGCCTTTTTTGTTGGGAAAATTTTTTCCTTTTTTGTTTTTTTCCCTTTTTTCCCGGTTTGTTTTCTCCCGTCCCCCCCCCGCCCCGGTTTTCTTGGCTTTTTCTTTTGCCCCCCAAAAATCTTCTTTCTCCCCCGGTCAAACTTTTTCTTGTTTTTTCCCCCCCTGCAAAAAAGGGGTTTTTTTTTCCCCCCCCCTTTTTTTCCCTTCCTTTTTTCCTTGAAAAAACCCTCCCCCCCTTTCCCCCCTTTTCCCTTGCTTCTTCTTGTCCCGCTTCTCTTGCCCCCCTTTTCCCCCTCTTTAAAAAAAAAACTTTTAAAACCCCCCCCAATTTTTTCCCCTTTTTTTTTCCCCTTTTTTTTCTTTTTTTCTTTTTTTCCTATCTCTGTTTTGGCTCCCTTCAGGGTTTTTCCTTAAAAAATTCTTTCCTTTTTCCCTTTCCCCTTTGCCCCTTTTCCCTGGGGAAAAAACCCTTTCTCTGCGCCCCTGGTTCCCCCCTCCTCCCCTTTTCCCCACTTTTCCTTTCGCCTTCCCCCCAAAAAACCTTCCCCCGCTGATCTTGCCCCCCTCCTCCCGGGGTTTTGGCCTTTCGCCCCCTTGTTTTTTTTCTCGGGGCTTCTTTTTTTCCCGGCCCCCCCCCTTTCCGGGGCGAATTTTTTTCCCTTTGGGGTGGGGGTTTGTCCAATTTTGCCCCCTTTTTGCGTTTTTTCCACCCCCCTCCTTTTTTAAAAAAAAAATTTTTTTTAAAAAAAACAAAATTTTCCCCCCTTTTTTTTTTCGCCGGCCCTTTTTTTTTTCCACTCCTTTCTTTTTGGTTCTTTCGGGCGGTTTTCAAACTTTTTTTTTTTTTTGGGGCCCCCCCCCTTTTTTTTCTCAAAAAATTTCTTTCTCGCCTCGGTAGCTACCCCCCTTTTAACCCCCCTTTTAAAACCCCCCAAAAAAATTTGAAAGTGGGACCCGGAAACGGGGGAAAGGAACCAAAAACGTTTCTTAAAATTGGGGAATATAGCTCGTGCTTGTGTTTGCGTGCGGGGTTTGTGTGTGTTCATGTTTAAAATTTTTTTCGGTTTCTACTTTTAGCAGTGGCCCAAGCCCAAAATTTATGGTGGCCTTTCCCGGGAAAATCACCCGTACACACAAACATGATCCCCCACAGTCACATTATACTGACATGGGTTGACCCGCCTAGCACATTCCTTAATGCTAAAGGGCCCCAAACAAGGAAGTCGGTAACCTTTTTACGATTTGGTTTGACCGGCATGAAAGAACGACGACCCCCCGCCCTATAAGCGGGGGCTTCCCTAGGAGAACGAGGCGGTAGAATATTTTTTACATTTGCAAAAACATATTGTTTTTAAATTTAAAATAAATGTAAAATACAAAAAAAATAGGATAAAAATATTAAAGAATACAAATACAAACAAAATGAACTTAAATAAATGAAACAACCTTTAATTGTCAGTTAAATTATTAAAAAAACAAAAACATGTCGACAGGTTTTCTTTGAAATGAGGCTGATTCTCTTTTAAGCCTTGTGACAGATTTTTTCTTTTCAAGAACCCCGTCAGTGATCAAAAACTTTTGAGAACACATGATGTGACTGTCCGTCATTGCGACGCCGTCTTTGTTTGTAATGACCGATTTTCCTTTAGTTAATGGATGGTGAGTTTTTTAAAGATGGTAAAGGTATTGGTTGCCGTCACAACATGGGATTATGTACGTTTTTAAAACCTTTTTTGAATGAATTTAGCCCCCCACCCCAAATAAAATCCCAAACAAGACAAGCGTTGTGCAAATGGTTCCCATTGGGGGGCCTAACACTTGGTCGAATAGTGGGGTGCTTCTGGTGGCTTCAAGAATCTCCTTTCAAGTACAGGGATCGCATTTATTTTCATCAAAAACAAGCAACATAGAAATGACTGGGTAACTGGCCCAGGAAAAACTGAAATTGACGAAACTAGGTATTTTTTGCACAAACCCCCGATTTTTTGGGCAGACGGGGCAAAAAAAAAAATTCCCCGGCCAGTGGGGAATTTCGGGAGAAGTCTCAGTTCTTGATTGTATTTACGTGCTGGTGGAACATTCCCCTTGTGTTGTAAGGGGGAAAACCCACTAAAGTTCCCCGGATACAACACGGAGAAGGTTTCTGTTTTTTTCTAAGAAAATGCGGGAGGAAAATGTCTTTGGGGAGATGTGGTTTCGGATCATTTTTAAGCATTTCGGCCCCGAAAGACACTTCTCGTTTAATTCCCATACCCGCAGAACGTTGGGCCTAACGACGCGCCTTGCCTTAATAGTGTTTTCTTGCTTTCCCCCCCCAACCACGCAATGGCTGTGTCCCTTAGACAAAACCGCATTTCAGCCCCTCTCTCGAGAATACTCACAGTGTGCACAGAATTCATGGCCTCAAGAGCGGAACTTCTACATTTCTTGCAATGTTTATTATTTTTGTTCTTTTGAAAATTTACAGTATTTTTTTTTAAATTTCAGCAAGCGCTCTTTTTGATATCTTGATATTGGCAGGGTCCCTTACTTGCTATATAGTGCGAAATACTAAGGTATTTTTTTGTTATTCTTGGGAGGGAACTTTTTTTTTATGAAAACAGTTTTTTTTAAAAATATTTATTGAAAAAAAAAATTTTTGCCAAAATAATCTTTTTCATTAAACAAAATGTACTTTTAAAAACAGGCTGCCAAGAAAAGATAAAAACGAGCATCACGATAACCGTTCGGGAAAACAAATGTGCATATAAAAATGGAAAAAAAAAGACGTTGGAAAAGACATTTCAAGCTTAATAAAAAGGAAAAAAAATTTTTTCACTACAAGTCATTTTATAATCAAATTAATGTACGGTCGCATGTTTTTGACTAAATTTTTAAAATGCCGGGGAGAGCATTTTTAAGTAGGGTTTTTTCACAAAAGGATTATTGTCTAAAATTTTAAAGTTTAACATTATGTCCGTTTTGATGACAAAACGACATGAAAATTATATATAGCCTTAAAGGCTTCAACCCTGTCTGAATAACCTTAAATTTTAAGAATAAGATGTTTTTATGTAAATTTTTTGCATCAAACCATTCCCAAAATTTTAAAATAAAAAACGAAGGAAATCCTTTCGGACCGGGACCCTATCTACAAGCCTTTAGCTAGAAAGATTGATGTAATTTAATGTGGCAATGCGGGGAAATTGTTGTTTCTGTAATAAAAAAGAAAAAAGTTGTTTTTTTGATTTATTTGTGCTACCCGTTTTTATGTAGATATACCCCTTTATAATAGAATACATAAAGTAAATTTATTCAGTTTAAAGTTGCCTGCTAGTATGCACAGACCGAGAAAATTTTTGTTTTTAAAACATTTGTAAAAAGTTTCATAATTAATTAATGTGTTTTAACTATTTAAATTGCTTTCGATATATGATCTATTTATCAAGCTCGCATTTTACTTTTTTTTTAAAATTTTGCATTTTCCCTCGGCACAAAATTTTTTAAATTATAAGTTGCGCAGTTTCCATTATCCAAAGATTCTTTAAACTCTGTTATGCCCCTCTATATCTACCACAAAACAAAGGACCCCAAGGAAAAAGAAGTTTCTTTTTTTTGTGAAACCTTGGGGACGGGTGTGCCTGTCATAACTATTTAATAAATCCAGTATGATAATGTTATTTGTTGTATTTTCTTGCATATTTTTTTTTAAAGTCCTGTATGTGCACCCCTTTCCCAAAAAAATCTATCATTATCTATATTCATACAGTTCAGTCTGGGGTTTAAACTTATTTGACACGGCTTTTTCTATTGGATCTTTGTCTTTTCGGTTACCAAGAAGCTGCGAATACCCAAGCTGAGGGACAAGTATCTTTACGATTTCAAGTCATAGAAAACGCATTTGTTTCTGCGAGGTGATAAAGATTTGTTCTATTCTTTTTCATTTTTTGTACTTTTGAAAATTAAATCATTTACCAAGTAGCGTAGCCACAAGTAACACGTATAATTTTAAACAAGGAAATAAAAACAGAAGAACAACATTCACGAATATTACTTTGATAATAATTGAGCCGTGCCATGAGAAAACCAACATAGTGGGTATGCGACCAGCATGGATCCAGACCAGCCTTCGCATCCGCGCAGTCTGGTCAAGCTCCATGCTGTTCGCTTTTAAAGCCTATTGGAATTGGAGAAACTATTAGCGAACAGAATGGATCCCGACCAGACTGCGCGGATGCGCAGGCTGGTCTGGATCCATGCTGGTCGCATACCCACTATGTTGGTTTTCCCGTGGCACGGCTCAATTATGTTTTAATGTACTAACTCTGTAGAAAGCATACTTTTTATTACTAAATTAAAGCATATCAACAATAATATATCAGTAAATGTTTTACCACAAAGCAAATATTCAGTCTTCTTGGACAAACAAAACACCTCATACTTGCATCTTTTGATATCAGTTAGTTACTGTGTTTTTACAGTGATTTAAAATGCATAATATATTGAATGGTATTTTAACAATAAGGATGTTTCTTTTTTCCGCCTTCTGCAAAGCCAACGCATGCATATGTCTATGGTTCATAAAGCTATCACTTTACATATATGCCACATTAATTTTTTATTTCTGTATTCAAATATCATGTACGTATGGTTCAGGATTCCCCTACTGGGTATCACTTTTGTAACACTATCCGGTAACGTTGAAAGTTTCCGGTATTAAGAGTAAGATTTAGTGTACCATTAGCCTGTTTGAACTCTATACATATTAACATATAAATCAAAATGGCAAAAAATAAGTTGAAAAAGTACACACAGCCTGTTGAATGACATAACTATTTGCATGCAGGGATATCAAAATTACTTGCACGCTTTCAGCATAAGTAGCCAATGTGTCTTCATGTCACGTGCAAGACCCCTTACGTAAAGGTCAAGGTCACACAGAATCAGAATAATAAAATATAACTCATTTTCCTTTTCAATTGTATTACTGTTTATGCAAATAATTTGGCACACGCCTTAACCAGGGCAATGTGCTCCGTGCAAAGTCAAGACCAGCAGCTTAAGGATCAAGGGCACACTTTGGCGTCAAAGATTTAATACACTCTGTAACCTTCTTATGCATACATGGATATTCCAGTTAAGTTGGCACACAACTTCATCAAACACCACGAAAATGTGTCGCGTTTAAAACACATACCATTAGTTTAATGGCGTGGTCACACTACACGTAGTTAATCGTAGTAAGGAGGGATCGTAGTTGGTCGTAGTTGATCGAACTAAGCGTAGTTACACGTAGATAATCGTAGTCAAACGTAGTAATGATCGTAGAAACTTCTATAATGAACTTGGCCATATTTCAAGCTGAACAGTACCATTAACTGTTAAAAGGGGTGCTTACTAAAATGATACTGACTGAATGGCGAACAGTGCAGTGGTCGCATGTTTCATGCATGATAAGGGTTAAAACCTTTTGGATATTTTTTAAACATGTAAAAATTGGAGAGGAAAAAATAAATGAACTGACTCGATATGTGCACCTTCATGAAATTGTGTACACTGAAGTCAGTTGGATAAACTCACTGGTCAGCAAATTATTTCGGTAGTTGAGTCCAAGCTTGTTGCTTTTTCATGTGTGATTATAAGGGTATGATAATTATCTAAAAATAACTTTTACATTATTTTGATGTTCTTTGCACTTTGATTCTACATCAGAAGCAAATCAGTTCTCTGTGTTATGACATCTTGTAGATTTGAATGAAGTTCATTTCTTTTTTATCATCACTGTGGTTACTGACATAAAATGTTTTGGTAACATCACACCAGCAAATAGCCATTGGATTATTTAAGTCCTTCAATATAGTTGCACTCTCTTTACAGTCACCAGTTACATTGAGTATATTACATTTGTCTTTTCGTAAATCACTCACATAGAATGATCCGTCATCTATCATGGCAATACCTTGTGGAGCTCCCATCCCTCCATAACTACCCATTAGTTCTCCTTGCCAGTTTAACCAGATAACTGCCTGCATTGCATAGTCAGATATATAGATAGCATTGCTGTTTGTGGTAACATATTCTGGGTAACTGAAAATATTTTCACCATTTGAGTTTGTTATGACTGTTGTTAGTACAGTGCCTTTCAAGTCGATGATTTGCAGTTTTGCAGGTCTCTGAAATGTTACTGCAAATTTTCCCTGGCAGTTACTGATACCATAACACAATCCATCTACTTTAAGTGTGTTTTTCTTAGAGAGTCTGTTTGAGGAGTAGGATATCAACTGTATTGTGTGGTTACCTGGCATTGTTACCGCAAGTTCATCTCTGGTGGTTGTGGTAATATCCCAGGGATATGAATCTAGGCTCAGTTGTTGAATAGCTTCACTATTAATGTCTACCATTTTAATTGAGTAATTGTTATAATCCGCTAGAAATACTTGGTTTGGAAAAGAAGCTGCAATTCTGGTTATGTAACAATCTATTTTATCTGATGATGTCTTGACACATAAGTTTTTATGATGTGAAATTGTCCTTGATTTTAAAGCTGGAGTTGAAGGAGGACTTGTGTGTTTAGAGCAAGGAGATGTATTATCTGGCTGTCCAGCATCAGTAGAACTAGACATTGTAGACAGATTTTGAGTGTGTGGCATGTTGTCTTTATCTAGAAGTTTATGATGTCGAAGTGGTTTTGGTCTTCTGTGGGTGTTAAAGCACGAGTCACACAGGTGCTCTTCACAATCTATACAGTACCCAGCGGCAGGTAGCCTGAGGTCATCTCTGTCGCATGGCTGACAGAAAACTTCAAAATCTTCTCCAGAACCTTGAGACAGGGTTGAAGAAAATTGCTGCCGTACTTTTTTACCAGGGACAGCCATGGCTTATCTGAAATTAACAAAACAAACAATGTTAAAAACATTATTGTGTTTTAAGACATACAGATTCTATTTGCTAAAACTTCACCTTTCATAATGAAGTAATTTATTTTATTTTATGTTTCACATACCAACTATTTTTGGCATTTATTTCCATAAACTAATACCAGTTGATTTACTATTATAAAATAGTGTTAGAAGTTTATTAACTACCACAATACCAGTGTGACCAGTGCATTTCTAACACAAACTAGTGTTACCAGTTGATTAACTATCACAAATCAGCATTACCAGTTGATTTATTACCACAAACCAGTGTTTTATACCAGTTCATTTTCTACCACAAACCAGTGTTACTATGTCATTTCTACCACAAACCAGTTATCCCAGTTAATTTACTACCAAAAACCAGTATTACCAATTGATTTACTACAACACATCTGTGTTTTGTACCAGTTGATTTACTACCACAAACTAGTGTTACCAGTTGAATTACTACTATAAGCCGGTAATAAATACCAGTTGTATGCACTGAAGTTAAAATGTATTGATATCTGTAGGATTATAAGACCTTGACAAAGAAGTTTTGAAGTATTTTCAAATTTCTGGATTTGTCATATTACAATTGTAATAGAAGCTGTTGTGGAGACCAAGGTGAAGCAAGTCCCTTTACATAATAGTGTCCGATAAAATTTTCTGATCAATTTTATTATGTTGCTGACTACACAAGAAAATTTACACCCTTCAAAACTTCAGAATTACATTTTGACACATACAGCATTACTGTGTGAATAAGTTGCAGTTGTCTGAATTTTATGTCTCAGGAGTTTGAAATAAAGACTCTAACATGGCTCGATTTGATTGCCAGTTAAGGTTTAGCAGTATATCACAAAACAACAGATTTTTTTAGTAAATGAACAGCACCATGACAAACAACTTATCTGTCCAATACATGTTTTACTGTTCTGTCCCACAGGGTTGGATACTTAAACTATTCTTAATGAGTTGTCCCCCTTTAAATAAGAATGCCATTTGTAAAGTTAAAATGTAAACAATTGTCAAAAACGATGTTTTACCTAGTTATGTAAAGTTTAAATACTCGCACGATGTCGCAAATGCATGAAAACAAAGACCTGTAACAGCTTTTAATAAATGGTGAGTTTTTAAAGGCGCTGAACTGTCCAGAAGTGTGGCCCCTTCATGCAGTCCCTTTCCGGTATTCAATACATATATCAGCAAATTGACAATGGTTTTGTAGAATAATATAAATGTTTTATACGCTAATAAATTTTCATGTAAAACAATGCTTTCTTTCTATGATTTGATGACGTTCGAACTTTTTTCTCCAAAACATGGACCTAAACCTTAAACAAAGAAAAATTTCAAGCTCTAAACAAGGGTTGACGCGCGGACCGGTAAGAGACATGGTTTGTGGGCCAGTTTCTGTAAGTCCTCTAGATTTTCGATATCGTTACCCAGAAATTAGGCAAAGTTTCATCCACTTCAGCCATTAATACATTCATTCCGGGATTTTTTAAGGCCGGATGTCGCTTTCTACCATATGTCAAACAAAAACTATACTTATTTGAGTAAACCTTGTGTATGAAAAATGCGGAATTCTCTCTTTTTGAATTTAAGTACTTTTTGCTGAACACGACGTTTTAGTAGATTGTTCCATTACTGACTTTCAGATATTAGCGTTTTGCTTATGTAACTGTTCTAAATCAATTAAAGGCTCACTGTAACAATTTATTCCAAATTTTGACGATTTCTACCAAACTTTAGGGGTTAAAATACCACACCCACACGAGCTACATTTTCGCCTTTTTTAATAACTTACAAACTTATCAAAGTTTCTGTATTTTTAATAAGACATCATCAAATAATTGTATTAAGATTCACAATTTTATATATTTTCATGAGAATATAATACTTTGCAATCAATTTAGTTATGAAAATTTTACTTCCCGATCGAGAAACTGAGATAAATATTTTACATCAAATCGCATTTAAATTTGTGGGCAAGTACATTTACTAAAGTGTTCTCATATTACATTAAGAGCTGATATAAACAAAACTGAACAAAATCACTAAAAAGAGGTAGGAAAGCAACATAGAAGAGAAAAAATGAACAATGTATATTTTAACTGCCACGGAAATCCAAAAAGTTGAATAAAAAATTTATTAGTACATTTAAAAAAAAATGAATTGTAGAAACTTTGAAAAATATGTCAGGTTCATATTGGTGTAATTTATTTTATGATATCATGTATAGTCTTTTACACAAAGCCTTTTGAAATAAAGAATTAACAAACAATGATTTTGATTCCCAACCGGGAAGCAAGTTACTATAATTAGTATCAAGTTTCCCGTTTGGGAAGTAGGGAGAAACCCATAGATTGTTTCCCGCAAAGGAAGTTCCCCCTACCGAAAGTCTCTAGAAATACAAAAAAAATAGTGAAAAAGGAACAGTTGCGGAAAGTTCAGAAATCCTGGCACTGGTAAGTGTCTTATAAAGTGTATCTAGCATGGGAAAATGGCATTGGGCAGTCAAAAAAGGGCTTGGAGCTAGGGGGTCTGGGGGTATGCTCCCCCGTAAAATTTTGAAATCGTGCAAACCATTTCGCGCAATTTGGAGGCATTCTGTGTGTATTTGTGTGATGATGTACCATAATTGCATTTTATTAGAGAGAAATACAATAAAATGCAAATATGGTACATCATCACATAAATACACACAGAATGCCTCCAAATTGCGCGAAATGGTTTGCACGATTTCAAAATTGCACGATTTCAAAATTTTACGGGGGACATATGAACATTAGGATATGAATTTTTGTTTTTAAAAATTTTTAAAAATTCAAAATCAAGAAAAAAAAGATGACCGCGTCGGGAATCGAACCCCGAACCGCCGCGGCAATAAAGACATTTTCCCGTCGTCGTAACCAATAGCGCTATATAGCTAAGTAGTGAATAATGACTTCGAAATATATAGATATATATATATATAATCGAGACAGTTAACCTGGAGTAAAAGCGTGATAAACGCTTTTCGATTTTCAAAGTAGTAAAAACAGCAAATTCTGATGTGTTTCCATAACATAAAGTTTGTCAGTAATTAAGTTTTAAAGCCTTCTTAAGAAATATAGCATTTATTTCAAGATATCTAAAAAATTATTTTACTTTTTTGTTGTCGAACGATCTAGAGGCATGCCGCTTTAAAACATATTATTGAAAATATCTGCTTGTGTCTTTCTTAACACAGGCAATCTACTGAGGTGTCCTCTGAATCTCAGTGCGATTAATGGTTGTCGCATGCAAACATATCAGCACCATCTTCAGTAATTTCTTAAAACATCCCCCAAGATGAATATTCTTGCGATATCTTGTAACTCTTTACCTAGTTTCTGTTTCGCGGAATCAAATCAAATGAGCGAAATCAAATCATAAAATTTAAAGTAATAAATAGTTTTTAAAATCCTTTTGAGTTTTTATTAAGAATATATATTTTTGCGTGTGTATGTCAATTTTCAGAATTTTGTTTTCATATTTAGTATGGTTATGAAAGCAAAAACATATACGGGCGTTGATTTCGCCCGATTCTATATGCGCGGAAATCTCAAGTGACTGGCAAAATAAATTCATAAAATTTAAAGTATAGAATATTTTTAAATCCTTTTGAGGACACGTCACGGCTGAGATAGTTTTGCATTATTGTAATACACAATCGGTATTAAAATTGTTTCCAATATATGTGCTCATTAGATAAATCCTCAATATCCTTGTGAAAATAAAGGATTTTTTTTATATAATTGCAACACTGAGTTGCTCTAATTAGTGACAAATGACTGAAACAATAGGAATTCTTACGTAACTTGGATAGACAAAACGACAGTAACAATAAATTCTTTTATTGTTTAAATTTATGAGTTGTAAGCTACAAAATAGAAGAGCCGTTTATAAAAAAAATCAACCTGGAAGTTAGAAATAACAGATTTTATTTAATTAGGTCATGAGTCATCATACACCTGTCAAAATTTGTCATTAGTTTTCACGAGCTATCAAAATTATTTTCATCTCTCCATTCTGCAAATGCATTGTTTTTGTAAGTATCTTGGTAGGACATTGTAGTGTGTAACTTACTTTACATTCCACATTAATAGTTGTGCTTGAAATTGCTTTGTTGAGCTCACCGGAGTTACGTAAGAATTTCTATTGTTTTAGTTTATTGTCTGGAATAAATGTTCCTTTTTGGTAGACAAAGGAAACTATTTGGTTGAATCATAACATAACGGTTTTTGGAAAGAACTGAATATTCTTTGGTTCTTTATCATTCACCGGAAATTCAAAACGTGATATAATTCTACGTGTGTATGCCAATTTTCAAAGTAATTATCAGGTCTAGGATTTCATGATTTTTATGGACTGTCCATAAATACACACACTATCCACAAATTTACAGACTGCTCATGTCCGTAAATTTGTAGATATACGCACGATTTACACGGGTTTTTGACAATTACTTCAATAAAAGGCATTTCCGCAAAATGTCCGACAGTGAAGAAACACCGAAAGAGGTAAACTTTTAACATGAAATTTATATCTTATACATATGATAGTTATAAAAACATATTTAAAGGGAAAAAAAATAAAGTATGTATACTGTACCCATATGCCTAATGGTGGAAAAAAAGTCCAAAATGGCATTAAAATTACCAAAATCATACTGATGAAAAACACACACAGCTCCTGTTCGGCCATATTGTTTCTACTGCAGACGGGTTTTCTTATTCACGCTGATCTGCGTCGATTGCAGCACTGTAATACAAAGTACTTGAAGTATCAAAGTGCTTTTACTTAAATGTTTCTATTGTCCTAAGTACACTTTAAATCATAGTTTTATTTTAACACGAACCAATATATAACTAAGTTATACTGTATGTGTATAATAAATTTTTAAATTGGCTTTTACAGGTTTTTTTTGTGACCCATGCAAACCAAAAAGGCAAAACTAGTCATGCCAAGGGCCAGGATCTCGATCTACCACGAAGAAAAGGGTCCGTGAAAGGGGAATATATAAGCAACGCCAGAAAAAGGTTGCAGTGCCTTCAGCAAGAAAATTCGGATTTTTTAAGAAGGTGATGAATTTATTTTCCATTAATACACATGTTTAAATGTACCAATTCAATTAAATTCAATATTTATATATCATTCTCTGTAAACATTTTAGGTCCTAACATTATAAATATAAGCTATGTAGATCTTTTGACCAACATATGTTATAAATGTATCATCCTTACAACATGAACACCATATATATAACATGCCTCCTTATTAATTATACTTTTTTACAGGCTATGAATTAACACATGACGGGGAAATACGTAAAGGCCCAAGTCGGGGAAAAATACGGTGTCCGAAAAAGAAAAGCTTGAACGTTGATGAATGTACGTTTAACTTAGGAAGTGATAACAATGATGCTATCCCTGCAGCTCATGGTTCCGGCGCTCCTGCTACTTCTACTGCTGCTGCTACTTCTTCTTGTACTGCTAGTGCTAACCAAGTAAGCTTATGTTAACAATTTCATATCCACCCTCCGCTATAACAGTAATAATTAAGAACTATCCTAATTACTGGGGCCCGTCTGCATGTATCTCGAATGGCATTTCTTGTTCATTTAATATACTGTTGTTCTGATGTCAATTTAATACATGTATAATTTTATAAAAAAATTTAACACAGTATTTCATTTGCAGATAATCCGGCTCTTAGTCCTCAGCACTTTCAAGTTTTTGAGGTTACATCTAACACCGTCGGAATAACAGTGCAATTTAGCAGATAGTGTGGAAAGTTTGGTTACGGAAAATTTCCCTCCGGAACAATGCCGGTATTGTGGCGGGATGTTCCAGAATGACGCAAGCATACACAGGACTTGTGGGTGGGATGCGACAAAGACCAGTGTGATTATTGGGTTCATGCTTTTGTTTACTTGGAAAATCCAATAAGATAACCGCTAAATTTGTCAAGAAATTTACCATTTTAAGTGTCCTTTCCATAAATAAAAATTTTTATATCCTTACATTCCCTTTGTCTTCCCGATACATCCCCAAGCATTGAATAATTTCCCTTTTGTAGAACGTAATGATAACTTTCTGAGTTCCTCTTTTTTCACGCTTCCATTGTTCTGACAGGGTGTCATTCTCTTCACACCACCACAGTCAATTTTTGACTGAAACATTTTATATAATTATTATAAAAAAAATAGTCATAAATTTTACCATTAATCTACCATGAAATTCTGAAAATAGCTGCATCCTCTATTTCATTATGGGTTTTTTAAAAAGCACTGTAGCAAAATTTTCGTAGTATGGCGAATTTCAAGCTTTGAAGGTGAACGAAGACAAACCTATTCGCCCATTTACTTATTATGGCAAACACGAAATACTACTAGAACGATATGACCATCGAATCTCCGCATGATAACTGTTTGAATGAAAAGTTTTACATAACAAACTCTAATCTCCGTCGATCATTTGCTGCAGCTCTTTTTTTAGTTTTGTTCTCAATGTTGAAGTATTTTTTCCCGCTCATTACAACTGTAAATACCCTTTCCAGTTTCTTTGAATTTGGGTACGGGCAAATACTTGCTTTTATTATCTTTGCACTTCTCCTCAAACCAAACAGTTCATTATCAAGTTTTAATTTGTCGTCAACTAGCCGTGGAGTAACAGACGCAGAGAAATAATTATTTTCTCGTAATTTCTCTGCCAATACTCTATTTCTTTGTCATTTTGTAGTTTTCTAAAAAAATAATTTTTTTAAGCTCGTTATGTCTCCTGTAAATAAATATAACTTGCATATACTACTAATATGAATCTAAATTCGAGATGGAAAAATTAAACAGTATTTTCATATTATGGGAATAATTTCAAACAAAGTTGAACGAAAAAATGTACTTTTAAAATTGAATATCAATATGTTTTGTCCTTTAATTATTATAAAAATTATATTTTAAAAATGGACATCTAATAATTTCCACTTTTTTTCTAAATAAAAACCAAGGCTTGAACATTTGGTCCATACTTTCGCGTATTATTCAGATTTTGTTCAGACATCCGTGTATTTTCTGAAATTTGTTTCCACTTCTTGTGATGTTTTAGACTTTGTTTCAGAATTTCGTTTATTGTTCAGACTTTCTTGTAATGTTTAGACCTTGTTTCAACTTTCGTGTAATGTTCAGGGCCCTTTGTTCAGACTTTCTTGTAATGTTCAACTTTGTTCAGACTTTCGTGTAATGTTTCCGACTTTCGTTTAATATACATACTGTATGTAATATTACCTATGGTAGGACTGTCTTTGTGCATCCTCTGTAAAACCGCTGAATATATTTCCTTTCATCTATATAATTAAATAATGATTCAATACATGTTCTTTGACAATACATAATTATTCAAAATGATTTAGGTTTTAAATTCACTGATTTTTAAAAAGTATTTATTTATCTCTACAAGAAAATTTAAAATTCGCTTTTAATGAAGTATTTTTTTTTTAGCAATGTACCATTTTCCAGAAGATATGACAATCTGTGTGCTTCTGACAGAAAGTAGTATAAGGAGAAAATGTCAATCGACTGCCATAAAAATTTTTTGAAGTTGAAATGTATTTCAGCCGCGCCACGATAAAACATAGTGCGTTTCACTGTGACAAGCATTCATCCAGACCAGCCTGCGCATCCGCACAGTGTTCATTGTAAATAATTATTAAATTGTTATTTGAAACGAAAATTATTTTCACATTACTTTTGATAATAATTTATATTTACTTTTTGTAATATATTTGGTTTCTGCAAGCAATTAGAATTACCTTTTCCATTTCGCCTAAGTTGCGGCAAACGCGGAGCCATCTTTCCTCAGTAGGAACTCCAGGTGGCATCCAGGATTTAACTGCTTTGTTTACACTTTCTAGTATAAAATCTCCACCTTCACCACAGTTTTCATTTCCAGACTGGGATAGAGCCATGTTTGATTTCAAATAATGGGAAAGTTCATCTGGCGCATGTTTCATTATTATATCAAATCTATAATTCAGTTCCATGTAGCCTGTCATATTAGGGCCGTAATAGAGAGAAGACAGTTTTATGCCATGCACAGTAAAACACATCAAAGTTCCCTCTTCGGACACCAGTCCTATACAGATCCAATCCAAACACATAAGTGAAAACAGCCTTAAACATGAATTTATAATTGGCTCCAACTGGTGTTGAATGACCCATTCATATAAACCTTCTACACATGCTGCATATTTTGGGAAACGGTGTGTTTTACATAAGGTTTTAACAATTCTTTTGCAGACCATATAGAAAAACGAAATTTTTTGCCACCTTTAATGGGGTCAGTACGGGACTACAGGCGGACAAAGTTTTTAAATGAAGCCACCAACATAATTGCTAACTTTTTGAGCGCAACACCCAAAGAAATTTTAAAAATGGTTTTATCAAATTTTTTTCTATATGACCTAACCCAGGTACAACAAAATATTTAAAATTTTCTAAAAAGATACATGTTTTCAAAGGTGGATACGCCAGTTGAATAAACCACTTTCATTTTTTAAAGATCTCATGACAAACAGGACAACAAAATGCGTTCGATAAGACAAACAAAATTTAAAAGGCATCCGTCGCAACCGACGATTATCCACTCCTTCTTAAAAATGCTATAATGGAGTCAAGACTATCGTAATGAACAAAAGAACATGTTTTGCCCTTCGGTCAAAAAATAAACGTCTGTAGAACCTTTAACAAAAGAAGGTCAGAATCGTATCTGTTTCTGTGGGCTTTCACAAGAAAATTGGGGCAAATTGTTTTTAAAAACAACCCTCTTTTTTTAATTTGGGGTTCTTTTACATCACCTATAAATCGACAAAACACCGGGAAAAAAGACTTTATAAAATCTTTTCCCCCTGAGCCTGAAAAACTATTCTTTTTCTGATTATTTCCCAGGTTTTTGTACATCAACTTTTTTTTAAGCCAAATATAAGGAGAGAAAACCGGGGATTTTTTTGTAAGTTTGTAACGGGGGGGGTACTAAACCCCAAAGGGTAATGACACAAACCCAAAGGCTTTTGAATTGATTTAACTTTCCAAATTTACGAGCGGAATTTGATTGTTTAAAAAAAAAATATATACATCATTTTCAGACTCAGTATAACTTTAATGTTTTAGGGGCACATTTTAGAAAAAAAATTCATAACAAATGTACGCCGGCGAGAGTACATTAACGCATTTCTACTAAAGACTACCCCCAACAAAAAAGGCAAACCAATTTTAAACAAAATTTAAAAAAACCCCCCATATACTATAACGGAAAAAAACACTAAGTTTCGTAAACATTCAAAATTTTTAGACCCTCTTTAATTAAAGGGGAAGAAATTTTGCAAGAAAACCCACCACGGGATCATTTTAGAAAGGGTACGTCTGTATAAAAATCGGTAAGACCACTTTAAATTTACACTGTCAATTTTATTGACCTGTTTTTTGAAAACACAGCCTAAAGACTTGAACAGATAAAGTTTTTCATGTCCATGTCACCAAAGCTATTTGGCTTAAAAACTCATAAACGTAAGCCTGGGCTTTTTCAACTGACGCGTGTGGTTTTCCCATTTATGGATCCTTTCCTCATAGCAACCATTGCACAAGAAATTTGCAATGAAACTCTTTAAATTTTCTTTACAAAAAAATTATTATATCTTTTTTATACTCTTTTAATTTTTAATGTTCACCGCCGTACTTGAAGAGAATCCTCGGAAAATACACCCACACTCTTTGGGGGCGGGATTTTTTTAAATGACCACATAGGAAGATAATACATATTTTTTGAAGGGAAAAAAATTTAAACCCCTTCAAAAAACAGAACATCGCAAAGGGAAATTTTATGCTTAAATTTAGGGAGTTTTTTTTTTTTGCGAATTCATAACTAAAATCAAAAAAAATTATCATTTTGAAAACACGAGACCCAGCTTTAAATCAGTTAATCCATTTTTTTTCCCTTTCAATGATTGAAAAATAGTTTTTTTATAAATTAAAAAACAATTCATTTTTTTCATAACATTATAAAGAATTTCAATTACAAGCTTCCCACAACGCGGAAAAACAGCGAATTACCATCTGTATTTTTCCAAAAAGGCCCTTTTGACCGGGAAAGGTTTTGGTTTTTTTTAGAAAATATGGGAAATAAATGAAAAACCGTTGTTTGACACAATATTTTAAAGTTTACAACACATTATTTAAAGATTTTCCTCACTTTTTAGAGCTCTGGCTTGAAAAAAAACTAACGTTAACTTCAAACTTGCACACAAGTCTGTAAAAGTGCGACGAAACAAATTTTCAATTTCACTTTGCGGGTTTTTTTTTCTCTGGCGATATCACATATTTTTACCCCTCATGCATTTTACTGTAATTTTAAATATTTGATACTGTAAATTTGCAGATACTCGTAAATTTACGGACTGAGCTGTCTTAAATTTTTTGGATAGTGTGTTATTTATGGGCATCCATAAAAATCAGAAACCAGACCGATTATTTTTACCTGTATTGGGAAAAAAAACGTATCGATTGTATTTAGGTCAACTCTACATTATCAAAATTTATTAATAAACAGTATTATATATTTACAACTCGGTGTTTTTTCTTAACAAATTTGTGCAGGTAATTTGTAACTCCAAGTCAGGGGCGGGAACTAAAAGTGGCAGGATTTAATACCCCACGCTAGTTACCGCACTGTTAGATAGGAAAGTATGCCACTGCTGGAAAAGTAAAAACAATGTATTTTATTGATTTTCTGCTCTAGCATTGGTTTATTTTACATGGGCTTTACACATTTGTAAAGCAAGGATTTTAAGTACTCACTGAACTGCTGTATATGGCAATGTGGACCGCCTACAACTACCATATATGGATGGCTATGATACAAAACAGAAAGAACATTAAAACTCTCGGGTAAACGATTTATACTCGGGGGCTACGCCCCCTTGTACAAATCGTTTACCCTCGAGTTTCAATGCTCTTTCTATTACTTGTATCATAGCTCGGTGTTTTTTCTTAACAAATTTGGTGCAGGTAAATCGTATACACTGACTACAGGGTGCGGTAACTAAAAGTGTGCAGGTATTTAATACCCGCACACTAGTTACCGCACTGTTGGATAGGAAATTATGCCAGCGTGTCTGGAACGGTAGACAGCGAAGTGTATTTTATTGATTTTCTGCTCTTGCATTGGTTTATTTTACCTGGGCTTTACACATTTGTAATGCAAGGATTTCAAGTACTGACTGAACTGCTGTATATGGCAATGAGGAACGCCTACAACTACTGTATATGGAAGGCTATGATACAAAACAGAAAGAACATTAAAACTTTCGGGTAAACGATTCAATGCTCTTTCTATTACTAAACTCACCTGTGTCACTGTGTATAAATATCCAAACACTGCCAAAATTTTAACAAGTTTAAACAAGTTTATAGCGGTATAACATACTTCCTTTCATTGAATAAATGCTTGACTGCAATTCAATGAAGATTACAAAACCAGATTGTTGGCAAACGTCCAACCTTTCTCATTTTTCGGCGAATGCCGTCTAACAACCAATTCGTGACCTGGACTTACCAAGCTACTTGATAACGCATTATAGATAATTTATCAAAATGAAAGATTTATGCAACAGTCTGCCTGATTGGACGTCATGGTGTCTTTTTTCGGCGAACGCCGTCTAAATTCGTTTTCGTTTCCTATGCCACGTGACTTCAGTTTGCAAATCAAACTACTTGATAACGCATTATAGATAATTTATCAAAATGGAAGATTTATGTAACACTCTTCCTGATTGGACGAGAGTGTCAATTTCTTTCACTCTGTTGATTGTGCTACGCTGAGTGAAATGTAGACAAAGCGTTTATCTTAAACGACGCTGTTCACAGTTTTAAAGCTAACTTTGGCTCAGTATATTTAGCAAGAATATATCTCAAAATGATAAGTAAGTTTAATAAATATGATAAAAACCTGTTCAAATACCAACATATATCAAATTAAAGAAAGAGCTGAATACGGTCTGCGTATCACATGAATAAGGGTGTGATAAGAGTCTTTTATGTAGAGAAGTGCTTTTTAAAAGATTTTCATTGTTACAATTGTCGTCTGTATATGAAAAGGTTTCTTTGCTTTTGTGACTTATTCAGATTGCATATTAAAATGAGTACTTGTTTGCTTTGATATATTTGTTATAAATTATTTAACTGATTTATCATATATGAATATTTTTCTTTAGTATGGTATGCAAATACTGAACCCAGTTGAAACCTGTTTTATTATATATATATGCTATATAATGACTGAATCTCATTACACTGAAATGAAGGTACGCTGCATACAGTTTATCTATGTGATATGACTATGGTCAAACTTTCCTTATGAAACAAAAATATTGAAATAATTACAATTGTATGTTTTGCTTGACCTTCACTTTTTTTTTATATGTGTGACGTCATTGTCCAAAGATTCGTGAATAGCGAATATGCTTTTGTTAAAGCGGGATCAGTTGGCCTATTTTAGAAATAAATAGAAATAATAAATAAAAAAATCCTTTAATTGATTTTTTTCTCATGTATTCTAATCAAACTTGATTTGTAGCCAACTTTGTTCAGCTGGGACATTTGACCCCTTTTAGGGGCTGCTAGAGCTAAAACTAGAAATGCCTTTATAAAGCGTCTCATGAACAGCTTGGTGGATCTTTGTCATACTTGGTCTGGAGCATCATTATAAGGTCCTCTTCCAAATTTATTTATATAGGAACTTGGGCCCTATTAGGGACCACTATAGCTAAAAGTAGATATGCCTTTCTTCGCATTAACCACTAAAATGTAATGGATTTTTATCAAACTCGATGTGTAACAATATCGTAAGGTCTCCTGCTATTTTGTTACAAATGGGGATAGGGACCAATTTAGCTAAAAATATAAACACGTTTAATGACCTCGCTTCATGAATCTTCATTAAACTACTGCTGTAATTATTCGCCTAAGGATAAACGAAACAAAATTGCAACCCTACGAAACCTTTGCGAAAAATTAAAATAGAACCATTTAAATTGTTAAAGTGCGGTGTTTAGTTTTGCAATTTGAAAAATGTTAGATGAAAGATGAATGTTAGATGAAAAATTCATAAACTTCTATCCTTATTACAATTCGCCGACCATCATTTTTAAAGATATTTCTTGTTTCCTACTCTGCTGATTGTGCAAAGCTGAGTGAAATGACAGACGAAGTGTTTGTCCTTAATGACGCTGTTTATAGTTTTAAAGCTAAGTTTCGCTCAGTATATTTAGAAGAATATTGATATATCTAAACAAGAGCTGTCACTAATGGTGACAAATGCCCCCGCATCACCTTGACCTTTGACCTGGTGACCTTGACCTTTGACCTGGTGACCCCAAAGTCAGTAGGGGTGGTGTATTCAATAAGTACTATCATCATGTGAAGTTTGAAGGTCCTGGGTGAAGTGGTTCGCGAGTAAAGTGCCTTCGTGCAAAAAGTTAACGTTGGCCCCTGTGACCTTGACCTTTGACCTGGTGACCCCAAAGTCAGTAGGGGTAGTGTACTCATTAAGTACTATCAGCAAGTGAAGTTTGAAGGTCCTGGGTGAAGTGGTTCGCGAGTAAAATGCCTTCATGCAAAAAGTTAACGTTGGCCCCTGTGACCTTGACCTTTGACCTGGTGACCCAAAATTCAGTAGAAGTAGTGTACTCAATAAGTACTATCAGCATGTGAAGTTTGAAGGTCCTGGGTACAGTGGTTCGCGAGTAAAGTGCCTTCATGCAAAAAGTTAACGTTGGCCCCTGTGATCTTGACCTTTAACCTGGTGACCCCAAAGTCAGTAGGGGTGGTGTACTCAATAAGTACTATCAGCATGTGAAGTTTTAAGGTCCTGGGTGAAGTGGTTCGCGAGAAAAATGCCTTCAAGCAAAAAGTTAACGTTGGCCCCTGTGACCTTGACCTTTGATCTGGTGACCCCAAAGTCAGTATAAATAGTGTTCTTAATAAGTACTATCAGCAAGTAAAGTTTGAAAGTCCTGGGTGCGGTGGTTCGCGAGTAAAGTGCCTTCATGCAAAAAGTTAACGTTGGCCCCTGTGACCTTGACCTTTGACCTGGTGACCCCAAAATCAGTAGGGATGATGTACTCAATAAGTACTATCAGCATGTGAAGTTTAAAAGTCCTGGGTGCAGTGGTTCGCGAGTAAAGTGCCTTCATGCAAAAAGTTAACGTTGTGACGAACGAACGAACGAACGAACGAACAAACTAACGAACTAACGGACGGACAGTTGAAAACTAATATGCCTCCCTTCGGGGGCATACAAATGATAAGTAAGTTTAATAGGGGATGAAAATCCCCGAGACGGTAACGTCCGTATATTCGTCTTTGTTGTCTGCATATACTGAGGCAATTTTTTCGATGTTTTCCGCTTCCGGTTTATATACACACCGCAGACTGGTTGTCTGCATGAACATCCGAGCACCCCGAATCAGTCATAGAAATTCGTAAACCGCGCTAACATGATTATTTTACATCTTTTTCGTAATGAAAACTGTACATGCAACTGAAAAACACTTTTAAAACAGTAAGGAAGTGTAAAGGCCGTCAAGTTTCTGCCTGGAGTGCAAACACACAAAAAAATCCTAAAGCCAGTGCGTCACCGTCACGGCTTCCCGTAAATTTTGCAAAGTATGATATTCGCTGTAAGAGGTATGATGACACTAAATGTAAACTACAGTTTAGAGCGAAGTTTCACTTTCTTGAGCGTTGAATATTTCTTTCTAAGCAGATATATAAAAGATAAACCCCCATGCTAGGCGGTGCCTTAATTCATATTAAATATAATAAAACCTGTTCAAATACGAACATATATCAGTTTACAGAAAAAGTGTAATACGGCCTGCGTATCACATTAATAAGGGTGTGATTAGCCGATCGGTTAAGGTCTTCTGGGTAGAGAAGTGTCTTCCAGGCCACTGCTGTAATTGTTCGTAGTAGGATAAACGAAACAAAATTGCAACCCTACGAAACCTTAGTAAAAATTAAAGGAGAATCATTTAATTTATTAAAGTGTGATGTTTAGTTTTGCTATTTGAAAAATGTTACATAGATGATAGAATAACACAAATGGTATAAAAACCTCATAAACTTGTCTTATTACAATTCGCCAACCATCTTTTTTAAAGATACTTCTTGTTTTGTCTTTCTTAAATATATTTTATTATTACCAGTGCTGTGAAGTTGAAGGGGGAATATAAAAATGTTGTTTATACATTTGTGCCAAGGTATAAAAGTTTGTGTCCCATGTATCTGAAAATGATTTGACCTAGAGTCATAAAAAATTAGAACATTAGAAGATTGTTATATAGCATGCGAAATTGTGCACCTGGTATTCTGTTTGAGATTTCACTAAGCCAGACCAGAGTTACAGTCCTAAACTTAGAGAAAAATACACATAGAGTGCTTAAAGTTTGTGTTGCATATAAAACAAGAGCTCCGCCAAGCGGGGCAATATACGTCCGAAGGATTACATCATAGGATGGGAGCAAAATTTAAAGAACTTGACTGTTGTAGCCCAAAGGAGTGGAACAACCAAAGGAAAACTTCAAAAGACAAATCTAAGTCCACAAAAAATCCTTATCAGGCACAGGTATGTAAAAATACACCTAAAAATTAGAGGTACCATCCATGTTGTACCACAGAAAAGTGGTCTCGGTTTTTCCCTACGGCCAATAATAAAAAAGTTTCAAAATGAGCTATTTATAGTAACATAAAAGGGAAGTAATTAAAAAATAAATTACTGTAAGTAAACAAAAAAGAGATCTGCCGAATAAAAACAAGAGCACTGCAATGCAGAGCAATATACACAAAGCAAGGTCATATATGACCACTGACCCTTAAGTGTGACCTTGACCTTGAAGCAAGTCATCCGGAACATGCGCTCTGCACATTGTCTTAGTGTGATGAACATTTCTGCCAAGTTTCTTTGAAATCCTTCCAGCAGTTCAAGAGTTACAGAGCAGACACAAAACAAACTGATATGACTTTTGACCCCTAAGTGTGACCTTGACCTTGAAGCGAATCGTCCGGGACATGCACTCTGCAAGTTGTCTTGGTGTGGTGAACATTTGTGTCAAGTTTCTTTGTAATCCTTCAAGGGGTTCAAGAGTTAAAGAGCGGACACGAAACAAATTGATATGACCTTTGACTCCTAAGTGTGACCTTGACCTTGAAGCAAGACATCCAAAACATGCGCTCTGCGCGTTGTCTCGGTGTCAACATTTGTGTCAAGAAACCATGTACATAGACAAAAAGTTGGGACACTAGTGAACTATGGACACACATCTAGATTTTTGTTTAAGTTTGCTTTTCTTCAATACTAAAGCTTTGAAACTTTATACAGTTTTTGTCATCAATAGGTGAGTAAGAAGGTCAGGAACCATAACTCTTTTTTAACATATTGCCTGATGTCAAGCACTTACAGACGTGTGCTGGCACATGCAGTGGTGCTCTTGAATTACGTGTACTTGAATTCAGCACGCACAGAGGTTTTTGTTTCAATATATAACCTTTAGGGAAGAATTGTCTTGATGCTGTTGTTGAAAAGGAAGAAAATTGGGTCTTACTGTGCCAGTGTTACCAGTTGAATACTGTGAAGAGACAAAGTTAACATAAAATTGACATGCTATTAAATCATTTGTGCATTATGAATGCAATTTAGAAGCCAAATTTCTACTTTGACAAAAAGTTTAATAATGTTGCTAAAGTTTTATGGTTGCTAGGTAAACAGTAATTTTCCGAAAAGTAATTCAACATTTAAATATGACAGTAAATGATGCAAATAATAAATAAAAGTGTTTTAACTTCCAAATTAAGCGGTATCAATATTGTATAATGATATATTTCCTTACAATTGTGTATTTCCATGATGGTAATTTTACCTGCTTTGCATGCAAAACTTGAGAAATAACAAGTACATGTATCTAGTTACAAATTGACAGTGACAAAATTATTTAAGGCCAAGACAATGTGTTTTAATGTCGAAGTATATTATTGAATTATCAATGTAGTAGTATACACAGTACTAGATGTATTAAGGTGATCACTTTGTTTCTACAGTGTAAGGTATAGTTTGATTTTGACGCTTGAGAGTTCAAGTGATTTACCTTGCATTATTCTCCAAAGAGTGATCAAACATAAAATATCATAGGTACCTGGGCTTGATCTTGAGTTATCTGCCCTTGAAATTCAGAAAATACTAAAAAAAATCCAATTTCCAATGGCAGATAATTCAAGATCAGGGCAAGGAAACTGAAATTTAAATTTTATTTCGGTTTCAGACTTCATTTGCAGTCCGTTTACAAGTTTAAAGAAATTCGGTCCATGGGAAAGACTAGGACTGGGGGAGACATTTTGGTTTTGCCCTGTCCGTCCGTCCGTCATTCTGTCCGTCCGTCCGTCGGTCATACTTCATTTCCACAGAACCACTTTACCCAAAAAGTTGAAACTTTAATTTAATTTAATAATAGGATGATTGAACATGCAGAGTACCCCTATTGATTTTAGGATCACTTGATCAAAGGTCAAGGCCACAGGGGCCTGAACATGGAAAACCATTTCCGATCAGTAACTTGAGAACCACTTGACCCAGAATGTTAAAACTTCATAGGATGATTGGACATGCAGAGAAAATTAACCCTATTGATTTTAGAAAATGGAAAAGAACTATTTGACCTAGAACCTTCAAACTTCATAGGTCATTGATAGGAAATTTAGAGTAGATGACCCCTATTGTTTCTGGGGTCACTCCATCAAAGGTCAAGGTCAAAGGAGACTGAACATAGAAAACTCTTTCCAATCAATAACTTGATAACCACTTGACCCATAAAGTTGAAACTTAACAGGATGATTGGACATGCAGAGTAAATGACCCCTAATGATTTTGGGGTCACTTGATTAAAGGTCAAGGTCACAGGGGCCTGAATATGGAAACCGTTTCCAATTCATAACTTGAGAACTACTAGGCCCTGAATGTTGAAACTTAGTGGGGTGATTGGACATGTCTGGCGGATGATCCCTATTGCAGCCAACCATCAGTGTCTCTATGACTTTCGCTCCTATCCCCATTTGACTTCTTGCATATACGACTATACAATAGGGGAGACATGCGCTTTTTTACAAAAGCATCATCTAGTTAATTATTGAAATTCATCCTTCAGCATGTTTAAATCTTCTCACCAACAGTTTGGGTGAATGCATTCAAAATGGTCTTTTTCACCAAGTTTGACATAAAATATATAATTATTTGAAACTGAAAATATAATTAAGTGGTAAAGATAAAAGTTAGATACAATTGCATTGGTAAAACTGCAAGAAGAAGGTAAATTTTCTGCATTATTTAGAAAGCGATGAAATAGTTTACTACCCTGTGCACAATATTTTAATTATTTTTAATCATATCTTGCAAAATACTTATATTATTAAATTTGTACCAGTACCACTAGTCACTTTAAGAGTACTTACTTTTTAAGGAATTTTGAGAGAAATTATTTTCCCCCTAAAATACTGTGTTAAGGGGAAACCTATGTTCAGCTTGTAAAAAAATGTCATTGTCACCGAAAGAATACGCATGAATACAGTGAGATTAATGACTTTATCTGTTGTTTTAGAATATCTGTGATTATTCTTGTACTGTTTGATCTTGGCAGAAATAGGAATGCCTTTATTACAGCTGAAACGAGAAAGATAAAATTACTTAAAGGGAAAAAGATCACGGCCAAGCTTTGCAGATTTGTCATTATATAAGCATAATAATTGTTACTGTGTCTTTTGCTGTGCTTGTCAAACTATTTTTTGTCCATCTGTGGTATTTTAAGCTTACAAATAAAACACTAAATAACAAGCAAATTTGATGAATTGGTATCCCCCGCCGAAAGGGTTTGTGGTGGGGAATGGAAAAAAAATATATCCGGCAAAAAGTTAAGGATGTTACAAAGAAGCAAATAATTTCATTAGTCAAAATCAATTTAGCGCAAAATTAATGTTTTTTTTGGGGGGGTGGGGGGTGGGGGAGGGGGGAGGGGGGTGGTGGGGGGCAGCGGGGGTGACTGGGTGTGGGTACAAAACTTCACATGTTGATTATAGATATTGATGGAAAATTAAAAATAAAAATATGGGGGTGGGTGTGGGGATGCATGATCGGGGTGGTGGGCATGACTGGGTGGAGGAGTAAGGTAGGGGAACAGTAAAACTTCGCATGTTGATAAATATTCATGGACGGTTTGAAAGGAATGAATTTTTTTTGGGGGGGTGGGGGGTGGGGGTAGTTGGGAGGGGGAGGGTGTGTGACCAAGGCAAGGTGGTGACCAGGTGTGGGTACACAACTTCATATGTTTAATAAATATTCATGGAAAAGAATAAAAGAAGTTAAATGAAATTCTACCAATTGGTTGGTTTGTTATGTAAAAATGTGTGGATTCTTAAACAATTAAACGGCAATAACTCTAAGGAAAATCGACCAATTAAAAAAAAAAATGACGGGCATCATCGTAGTATGTTGGTTCATATTTATTTCAAGTTTCATGAAATTCTACTAGCTTGTTACTGAGAAACGGCTGCAGACATGGATTTTTCATAAAATTAAGGGTAATAACTCTAAGGGAAATTGACCAATCCAAAAAAAGAAAACTTGACGGGCATCATCGCAGTATGTTGGTTCATGTTTATTTCAAGATCATGAAATTCTACCTGCTAGTTACTGAGAAATGGCTGCGGACGGACATTTTTAGGCATTTTTCATTAATTTAATTCAAGGGCAATAACTCTAAGGGAAATTGATCAATCAATCAAAAAAAAAAAAAAAAAAAAAAAAAACAAAAAAAAAAAAAAAAAAAAACTTGACGGGCATCATCGCAGTATGTTGGTTCATGTTTATTTTAAGTTTCATGAAATTCTACCTGCTAGTTACTGAGAAATGGCTGCGGAAGGACGCACGCATGGAAGCACGCACGCACGGACCTGACGGACGGACAACGCCATTTCAATACCCGCTCCCGATTTCATCGGCGAGGGATAAAAAAAATCTTTCTCTTGGACCATTTTATACTGAATACAAAAGAAAACATGCTCTTATGTTAGGCAAACCCATGACAAGCCGTTATAAAGCGTGGTAGCCAGACATGAAGCATATCAATGTTATCTTCATCTTCAACCCATATTGGCTGCGTAGCGATAAGACGTTATTTTTATCGGTGCGTAGACCGTACGTATGGTATAGGAAAGTATCGACAAGTGTCATACTTAGCTTCGGTAGGTTCTCGAGTAGGGCAAATAGGCACGTCTTGTTACGAGTTTCTTTAAACGGTATGCTCATAGAACCACTCGATTAACTGGCCGTCGAGGGAATTCTGCGTTGGACATCGGGCAACTGCAACTTTTAAGGTATTTAGGATCTATTTATCTACGTGAAGGTATTCAAAATACCTGATCGTACACCACTTAAACTAACACATGAAAGTAGATAAATTGCATTTATTTCAGGTAAAAATCGTGCGCGACGCTGTCTATTGTTAAGCCGTAGGCAATATTAGACCTTTATCACGGACACGGACATGGGAATGTAAATGTAAACGTACTCTGTACTTCGTTCAAATATGGGGGGTTTTCTCAAACATATTTTAGGAACTATATTTGATAACAAATAAAAGCGCATAGTGAGATAAAGGTTTAGTCCAGTAAAGTCGCATTTGTATAGGCTTACAGAAATTTATTTATTTATTTGGGTTTTACGGCGCACCAACACAGTATAGGTTATATGGCGCCAAACAGGACTACAAATTTTGGTTGCACATCGAAATAAAAACATGAGGTATGGAAAGGCTTACAGAAGGCTTACAGAAAGCACTCACTGTGGTAGAAAAAATATAGATCGTTCACCTATTTGTTATTGTGTGGAAAAGGGTAGGCTGTAAAAAAAAAGAAACGCAAAGAAATGAAAAAGAAAGTAATATGAATAAAAAATACAATGAATAACTGAGGATAAGTGTAAAAGTGTATCGGGGGCGGGAGGCTGGGGGAGGGTGAGGGGTTTACGGTCTGTGTGTCTGGAATAATAATAAAAAAAATTATTCAAATCTATCATGTTTTAGTGATCAGCGTGGGATCAGTGTGTTGGAGGAAAAATAAAAACTTAGAAACAAAGTAAGCTGCAACACGGCCTGTAAACACTGGTTTTGGTGGCAAATAAGGTGAATCGAAAAAAGAGCTAATGATACTTCCGAGGTGGCGCTAAGTTATAAAGAAAGTCTACTTTGTGTATCAACATGAAACAGAATTTCAGTTAAACGGGCAGTCGGTTCCATATATGTAGAGCGATTTGCAGAGATTACTGTCTAACTTAAACGAAAGTTGAAATAGTACCGAAATAGTTTGGTAAGGAGGAAGGATACTTATTTAGAAAAATAAATTATGTAGTTTACTGATTGTATTGTTTTGACTTGTCTATTTCCGTTTTTGAGATGCCAATGCCACTTGTGTAGGAGTTAAAAGTTAGAGGATACGAAATCTTTACCCCCTAAACAAAATCAAACCTTAAGTAATGCTTTTTGATTAAGAAGGTATCGAGAAGCGTGATATAAATATCTAACCAACATTATTGCAAAATATGAGATTTGATAATCATAGGGGCAGTAGAATGTGAAGTTTAGAAGGTGACCAACTTTTACCCAACGCCGGTGTGATAACAATATAGCGCTCCTATTCGTTTAAATTGATTGGGCCAAATAACTGTAAATAAAAAGGAGATATTATGGTAAAACTTTGTTGATAGGAAGTATATAAGATTGAAAGGCTCGGATGTATTGGCAAGTGCAGCTAATTTAAACTTATTTGATACTTAAAATAGAGACAAAGGTTTGAGGTTAAACTTGGGATAATACATGCATATAAAAACTCCAACTTAAGATTCATTTCAGGTTGCTTAGATCAAGGCTGCTTTGTCTAAAACGATAAATTTTGTTCTCCGAATTACTATACTAATTTGATTGACCTAGTTTGACCAAACTTGGTTATTATGCAGAGGCATAGCTCTGGGCTATTTGAATTGATGTCAAATTTATGGCACCTTAACAAAGAAACAGCCACCGGTAAATGAATATAGTTCTGATTGAGACATATTGACACAAAACTTGGTGTATTGCTAATGTATATCAGGACCCACCTTAAGAATATCAACCGTTCAAAATTTGTTTTACTGATTGCGTTAATTGTTGTCAGACTGACAAATTAAATATCGTGAATTTACAAAACTAGATCTAAAACAATATTTTATCAGATGGCAGACAAGTAAAATTAAAGGAAAATGACGTTTTATTAAACTGAACCTGGTAATTTTTCGTAAGATGTAGATATATGTGTTCCTCTATGTTCTTACACGGACAAGATTTATTCACAGCAGGGTATAACACTGTCAAGAATTATAGAAGTATGCTGTGTCCTTTTTTTTGGGCAAAAACTTCGGTGTCTTAGAAAGTAAACGCATCTCTGCGGTTATGTTTTTCGATTTTTATGTTTTGAGAAATCCCCCAGATTTTGACCATAGTACACAGTACGTCTACATTGTCCGTGTCCGTTGTAAAGGTCTATTAGAGACACGGACATGGAAATGGAAATGTAAGCGTACTCTGCACTTCGGTCAAATTTGGGGGGTTTTCTCAAACATGTCTAAGGAAGTGTGTTAACTTGTAAGTATGTGTGTATTGAGAATTTATGAGCCGCGCCATGAGAAAACCAACATAGTGCGTTTGCGACCAGCATGAATCCAGACCAGCCTGCGCATCCGCGCAGTTTGGTGAGGATCCATGCTGTTCGCAAGTGGTTTCTCTAATTGCAATATGCTTTGAAAGCGAAGAGTATGGATCCTGATCAGACTGCGCGGATGCGCAGGCCGGTCTAGATCCATGCTGTCCGCAAAGCCACTGTGTTGGTTTTCTCATGTCGCGGCTCATATATAATTATAAATTATAAAATTTAATATGAACTTTTTTTACTGGAAAATAAAGACAAAGGTTTTCGGTCAATAACGAAAGTTTGGAATAACATACTGTTACCAAACATGGGTTATAATATGCTTATAAAACCCAAGCTTATGAATGCATTTCAAGTTGAAGCATTTCAAGGTCGCTGTAAATAGAATATTCTAATATGACTAACAATGCTTTAATCATCACAACGATGTTATGTTGACGTCATGTCAACGTGATATTTAGCGCAATGTAGCCTACGCATCAAGAAATAGCGCTTTCAAATTTCATGAAATATTTTACTTAATAACATGTTTAAAACGAAATGTCACATTGCACAAATATTTTGATTAATTTATACACAAACTGAACTAGTTATTCGCTTTGCTGAATAATTCGCAATAATTTTCGCTCGAACTGAATTCTGCCGCAATACGTATTACCGTGTCCAGTCCTGTGTGTTTTAAAAAATACCTACTATTGGCGCCATGCTTGCGCGAAGAAACAGTTCCATCATATCTGATATAAATTTCATAATAAAGAACATATTAGAATCGAAATAATTTGTAGCAAAACAGTGCTTTATCACTATTTATACACTCGGGCGGTTATACGTTGTCCGAAATAATTTCACTGCGCCCTCGTGAAATTATTACGCCCGACGTATAACCGTCCATCGTATATAAATAGTGATAAAGCACTGTTTTGCTATACGTTATTTCTTAAATAAATATTCTTTCTCCTAATAACTACATTTCTACACTTATTTTAGTGACAAAGTTTGATCAAACTTAGTGCTGAAGTAGAGACCTTTATGCAGACTATTTGAGTTGAAGTCAAAACTGTTGTACCTAAACAAAAAAAAAAGTTTAGGCGAGATTGAGACACATTGTCACCAGACTTGGTGTATGGCTAATGTATCTCGATATCTGCCTTAGGAATGTATTCTCATCCGCTAAGGTAAAGATGAGTTGTTAAAAGTTGCTTTAACTGCGTTGCTTGTTGATCGGCTGGCAAATTAAATCTCAAAAAAGAATTTATTTTATCAAATGGTAGACAACAAGTAAAGGTATGTGACGTTTTATTAAACTCAACTGGTATTTCATTTTCGTAAGATATATATGTGTTTTCATAGCGAATAAAACATACTATAAAATGCATTGATCATTCGAACTACATGTATAATTAATTATATGCATCGTCGCTACTGTCGCTGCTTACTTGCAGTGCTGCGAGGATCTGTGGGACCTTTTTGGTCATGCATCTTTGGTACAACATTTGGCTTAAACGTACAAGTTCTGCAAGAGATTGCCTACGTTCCCTTCGATTCCTAGGATGCCCGGGTTGTGGTTGCTTTGCCGGCCAAGGATTGTCATTGTCTGAATCCGATGATAAGTTCTGCAGCATGTCCTGTCTAGGGTCAGGAACATGCGCTTGTGTGTGAGGCACCGGACGTACGCCTGGAGTAGAAGCGATGATAGGCCGCTGAGCATGCGCAGAATCTCGACCGGAAGCACAAACACAGTGACGGCAAATGTCCTATTTTTACAAAATTATGCCCCCTTTTCGACTTTTGTATTCCTTCAGTTGGCAAAGCTGTTGGATCAGTATGGCGGCAGTAGAGGATAACACTGCCAAGATTTGTAAAGATATGCTGCGCCTTGGTAATAAGGCGAAAACATTCAAATTTGATATTTTAGAAAAATAAACGAAACCCTGTGGTTTATTAAATCTATTGTGTTTTTCAATTTTCATGTTTTGAGAAAACCCCCAGATTTTGATCATAGTACATAGTACATATGCATTGTCCGTGTCCGTTGTAAAGGTCTATTAGGTTTACTGATCGTGTACACCCTTGTTATCCGGATAATACGAAATGCTGTGATAATTCCAAAATGCTACAAAATGACCGATGAACGCTTCTGAAAATTTCAGGTTTATCGGTAAGTTGCTGTGGCTTGATAAGAGATTTTAACCAGCAGATGTTGCAGAAAGAACGAATGGTGATTTGTTTCCATGGAATTCAAAAAATTTTACTTTATTTTTGTGAATACAATACACAATATGTTAAATAGTTTACAAAATCCATGTAAGTTTAGTTTGAAAATTCATAAAAGATATTTAGAATTGTTTTTTATGCTTGTAATTCACTGTATATACAGCTCTACCATTTCACTATCTGACAGAGTTTAGAGTAAGTTGTTTATATTTGCCGATCCTATGTCAAAACCATTTATATCGATCCTTGTGTGAAAAATGGATAATAGCCGAAAATGACCATGGATAATGCCCTAGATGTGTTGTCTTTTAAAAGTGGATAATTGCCGTCATTGACTTCTTTCATTTACATACCATTACACATTGATCAGTTTTGTGTGTGTGGACATGTTTTGGTGAATGAGTTTGTAACAACATGATTATATGAACTTGTTAACGATTTTTAGCTCGACTATTCAAAGAATAGTAGAGCTATTGGACTCATCCATGCGTTGGCGTCTGCGTCGAAGTCTGCGTGCCGATTTGGTTAAGGTTTTGTATGTAAGCGGGTATCTCAGTAACCACTTGTGGGAATGGATTGAAACTTCACACACTTAATCACTGTGATAAACCGACCTACATTGCATAGGTTCCACTATAACTCTATTTTGCTTGTTTTTTTACAAAATTATATTTCTTTTTCGGGTTAAGGTTTTGTATGTAAGCTGGTATCTCAGTTCTCACTAATGGGAATGGATTGAAACTCCACACACTTGTTCACTGTCATGATTTGACATGCACTGTGCAGGTCCATAACTCTATTTTGCATTTTTTCAAAATTATGCCCCTTTTTCAGCTTAGCAGTTTTTTATATAAGTTTTTGTATGTAAGCTGGTAATTCAGAATCCACTAATGGGAAAGGATTGAAACACACTCAGTCATGAGTATCAGTCATGAGCTGATAAGCATGTGAAGGTTCCATAAACATTTTTCCTATTTTTACAAAATTATGCCCCCTTTTGGACTTTTGTATTCATTCAGTTGGCAATGCTGTTGAATAGTCAAGCGTTGCTGTCCTCCAACAGCAACCTAATAAGTAGAGCATATGAAACCCATCGCAGATTGAGTTTTTGCCTCATATGTTATCGGAAAGAAATTTTAAAACTCTCTTTCCATGAATGTAATTCTTACAATTACAGAGATAGTCCGAATGATGACTTTGGATAAAGACCTGATAAAGAATGCCGAAAAGATATGGCCATATATTGGCGCTTGTTTCAGTGCTGGTTTGTGGGTTTTGTGTGTGGGAGGTGGGGGGGGGGGGGGTACTTTGGCTCCTTAAGAAATGGCTTTTGGAGTTTGGCTGGAGGTTATCTTCAGCCTACCAAGATCTACGAGACGTATAATACTGTTTTCAAAAATGCCAAGGATTTTCAATACCACAAAACATACTACAGATTTTGAACAGCAGTCAAAATACCATGGTTATTATAGCCCAAGGAACAAAGCAAAAACAATTGATCTCAATTACAATTCATAACACCAACGTAATGTATTGAACTTACAGAAGAAGAGGGAATGCGATATTGAACAAATATTAAGTTAATGAACGTAGATCTAATCCTATACACTGGGACCAACTCTTTATATTTTAGTATAGAAATGCATGCGAGTCTTGTATTGCAGATGAAAGTTTGGTAGACATTCTAAGGGGGACAACTTTTTATGGAAAAGTTAACAAATGTACTAAATTATTAAGTACAATTTCAAACTATTATCAGTTAATGGATGTACTTCTATGAATTCACAGAAGTATTCAACATATTCCAGCAAAACTAACCTGTTAAAGTGCCATTATTTTCAAACTCTTAAAATGCTAACAGACCCCTAGCATACTCAATTTCTAAATATGGGTGTACCCCCTCCCCCTGTGGAATCTCAGCACATTTAGACTCAGGTGTTAAATTTACCTGTTCTGGCTTGTTTAATTTTTTACCAAAATCTAGCAAAAAAGATACAGGCGTGTAAGCTTTAGAACCTTCTGACAGCGGACTTAAGTTCTAAAACAGAATTTTACAAAGATAAAGACATTTACCCTTTTGATAAAATGTTTAACGAACATCTGGTACTAACCATGTGTATAAAACATTACCTTGGGTATGCTACAGCCATTAGTTACCACATTTTGTGAGTATACTTCTTCAATATACAGCAATCGGTACCGTTAGAACAGCATATGCAAAATTTCAAACTACAATATTGGCTATTATCCTCATAGCATTTCGGGCTTTACCTTTGAAATTTCTATGAACACTTGGGTCAGTATCCATCGACTACTACATATGCTTATATATTTGTCAATATGGGTTATTTGATCTAAAATAAAAACTTTTGAACATGTTCATATCATTGTTTATATAATAACTGAATAATACAAAATAATATTCATTACCGAAAGTCCATTAAATGAGGTTGACAACGCTTTGAATCGCCAAACTCATTCTCAAAAGCAAAATGTACACATTGTTTGGGGCTCTCCATACTGAACAATATGTCCCATATTCAAATTGTTTAGTGCAAATGGTACAGCTTCTAAACCATGTTGAATCAGTTATAATACTTTAAACAATCAGAATGAGTAATAAGAAAATATTGACCAAAACAATGTCCATACCAAGTTTGACATTTACTCCAGTTTGTAGCATTTTGGAATTATCACATCATTTCGTATCGGGTGGTGTACTAGGCACAATATGATTAACTAACATCACTGCACTTTACCGCTAGTTTAGATAAAGTACAGTAATCGAACGATAATTTGATATTTGTAAACAAACGCAGTCGATCTTATTATTTACCAGTTTAGGTAAGTCACGCATAGACGATATGTATTAGTATCTCAAACTGAGAGTCGATGAACGAAGTACTGTATTAGCGCAATGGGTAAGGCCGCTAGGTATGATACCCGAGGTCCGGAGGTCCGGAGTTCGATACTGGGTTGAAGTATACTGTTTTACTTTTTTCAGCATAGATACAATACCGCTTTTCAATTGGCTTTGAAAATGATACGGTAATACAGCATACACGGGTTCTTCGTGAACATCCAATTTTTACCGATGGAATATAAATACATTACCCCCACATTATACACTAACATAACATTCCATAGCTCGAAATGGTGAACATTGAAAAAAGCTTCTGATGAGCCATTTCATTATTCTGAAACGGACACAGCCGACGATGCAACAGATACAGCGGACGATCCGGAAATGAAATTAATTGTATTGATTAAAATTTTATAGATATAAAAAAATTAAAAGAAAATAGAACAAAAATTTAAAAAAGTAATACACGTAATTAGAAAAAATAAAAAAGAGAAGACACACTGAGAATCAAACTGAAATAAAACAAAAATAAAGCAGGGCTACATAAAAACATTTCTTTAGAAAATAAACCTCTTGAGAGTTTCGAACTCGTGCTATATTTCGCACTGCATTTGAAAAGCGACAGCTTAGCCACCTGAGTTATTTCGCCAATCAGGTTAATGTTGATTTCTATTTGACAAGTACCATACGAATGCCTATCTAACTTACCGTGATATCTGACCAACCTTTATCTCACTCGCCTGACATTTTCGCGCGATTTTTATTATCGTTCGCCGACTTTTTTTTGTATCAGGTTTATAGAGAGTCAGTATCTAGTACATAGATTTAAATTGTACACAATATAGAAAATCGACGGTTTGACATATATTGTGCATTTATAAATAAGCTAGATAATTAAGCAAATAGTTCACAGTGAACAATAACTTAGAGTAATACTACATAAAGAATATAGAGTATTACTGAGCAGGCGACATTTGTAAGTGTGAATCTTAGTAAGCAATATTTAGTTTATTAAGTTAATAATAAATAAATAAATAAATAAATAAATAAAACAATTAAACAATTTCTAAGAAATAGGCGTATAATTACATTGAAACATATATAACTTTACGTGTGTCATTTTATAAGAAGTATTAAATAAGTAACTAAATACAAGAACAATGGGAAAAAAGTCAGGGAAAAACAATAAGTCACCAGGGACATCATCACCCGGTACAACCCCTAAGGCAAAGGTCACGGGGACAGCCAGGAAGCTGTTAAGTGCAGATTTTGCACCGGTAGGTGGGTCTACGCCTATAGACTCAATGCAGTCACTGAGGAAAGTAACAGGGAAAAAGAGGACGAGAGAAACATCTCTTAACTCGTCATCAGGGAGTCCCGTAAATAAAGTACAAGCCCTTTCCGAGTCTGCTGATGGGTCTCTGGAAATATCAAGCACAAGACTCAATCCATTGTGCAATGTGACCTACCCATTTCCAAGCCCGGTTGGAGTGGACCATTCCAACTCAACCGGAAGCCCGGGGAAGCTAACTATAGATAGTAACCCCGCTCCCTGTCAGAGGATAGCCTTCACCCTAGTGAACCGGCAGCAGATAGGGCTGGTATACTAGAGACCCCATTAACGCCGAAATTAACTGACAGGGAAGGTAAGGATCAAGGTCACAAGCAAGGTTCAAGGTCTGACACCAGGACATCACCACCCTGTACAAACGGTGTCAGTCAACCGGAAGAACCAGGGAACAATCACCCTGGTTCATCATCAACTCAGGGGACTGACACTATTATTACCCCTCCCATCTCCTCATTACCAAGAGTAGTCACCAACCTCCACCAGGTGCAACCGGTCATTGATAATGGCGGAGACCCACCCTGTGCAACCGCCCATAATGAGGTGCAATCGGCAGACATGCCGGTGCAGGACGACACCGATCCATCCCCTAGCAATTTATGGTACACCAAGGGGCCAAAAAAGCTATCTGGGAAAACGACGGCGGGGGAGGCCCTCAACATGCGTTACGTAGCGATGACGCTGCGTACAGTTGCATGTGCTTTTCCAAATCAAAAGTTTCAGGAGATCTCTTCTGCATTCATAGCCTATGTTGGGGGGTCTTTCATTAAGGACCCATCCACCGAGGGAGGGTGTCCTACATTTAGGATACGCAACGACAAGTTGGACCTGGCAAAGCGGTTTACGTATGATAAATATGATTTCACTCTAGAACCGTTGATCTCTGATAAACGTTCTAGTCAAAACACAAGTAAAGTATCAAAAGGGGTCATACAAGTTAAAGACATCAACTACAATGACAACATAAAGCCAGTTTGCCAGCGAAAAAAATATCAAAGTCTATCACCGAGGATTCGAAATAATCAATGGAAGGAAGGTTCCGTCATCAACAATTAAGCTCACATTTAGTTCAGAAAAAGCACCGCTGAAGGTGAAACTGAATGACGGTACTCAGGTCCCAGTTTACCAATCATTGTTATCTCCCCTCCGGTGTAATAAATGTCTAAAACACGGACACTATGCAAACAAATGCACAGGAAAACCAATATACCCTCACTGTGCGGGCCCACACTCGCACTTTGAATGTTAATATCGCAACATCATAAAATGCGCTTACTGCAATAGGCAACATAGTGCTGCCTACAAAGGATGTGTAGTGTATACCAACTACTTGTAAAACATCCATAACAAAAACACAACAATTAAACATGAATATGAAACCAGAATGAAAGATGCTGGTCTCACATCAACAGAAGCATCAAACCATAAAACACAATCGCAGCAACCACAAAACATACATGAATATATACACAAGTCAAAGGTCAGAGACATCATTATGCAGCACCTAAGCTAACTACCCAACCCACTAACACACAAAGTAACAATGCACCCAGATACCACAATATGAGGTTACCTGGACCCCGACATTATAACAACGTAAACAGAAACGTAAGGCCACAGGGTACAATGGGTCGCAGACGCCCTCGGTGGGTCCCCCACCACCCCAGTGGTATGCCGGATATGGTCCCTATTAGGTGACATCACAGTTAAGTAAAAAGAAAATGTAAAACAATAACCCCCATCTAAATAATTAATTAATAATGTCCGATATAAGTTCCAAGACGACAGGTAATCGAAATTTTAACATTATGTCTTGGAACGCCCGGGGGTTTGCAGGGAATAAAAACACAAAGGTCACCGAATTAAACAGCATTTTTTTTTAAATCATTCTCAGATAAGTACATGCCGTGTGTATACAGGAAGCGTTTAGCTATGGCAAAAACATAACACCACCAAAGCTGTATGACTATGAAATAGTAGAAATTATTTTCTTCTGCAAATAATTTACTTTATTTTGCAAGAAAAAGCTGTCAACACCGTTGCTATGCAGTTACGTCACGATCACTAGGCAATTGGTGATCTTCGGATGTTATCGTCCGTTACGCATGGTTTCTAGCCACCATGCTATCATTAAGCCGGGTATCAGTTCTACCAACGGTATATAAGCACCGAAAGTCCGTGCAAATTTCTCTTTCTCCATTCAACACCGAAAGTAAACTACGCTGCTAAAAGCTAAATTTCACAGCTGTAAACTCTTACTACGTTTATCATGCCACGTGGTCGAGGCGTACGGAGGAGGAATTATGCTGCTGCTGGGCCAAGGCAGCAAGGTGCGGCGGGTAGGAATCGTAATGCTAGGCGGGCACACAACGTAAATAATGCCGATGTCAATCCTGTCAACGATGATGCAGTTGCCGGTCAAAGATTGGTTGATTCACATTGCCAGACGGACTCTCCACCCTCTCCAAATCCGGTGGTAACTGCACGGGGACAGAAGCGCACGAGCGAGGACCTCGATGGTGCAAGCAACAGCTTATTACAGCCAGATGCGGTGGGACAGATTCAGACAGGTCGTTCCAGAGGCAGACCCAGCCCCTCGTTTGATACCTTCCTTTCTTTGGAATATCTTCAGTTTAGAGCCGGGCAGTTATTACAGTCTGGAACAGCACCGAATTCCCTTTCAACCTACAACGTAGCGCTAAACGTATTTAGGCAATACAGACAAATTTACAAATTAGGTGATTTTTGGCCAGCCCCAATCAAGCACATAGTTGTTTTTATTTCTCATTGTTTTGAGGAAGGACTTTCACCGAAAAGCATTTCAACCTATATTTCTGGTTTAAATTACTATCACAAACTGCATGGTTATCACGTCATTACTGGTAATTTTGTTATAAAGAAAATACTTGAGGGTTGCCATAGGAAACGTATTTCTAGGGACAAAAGAGCACCGTTAACTTGGAATGTATTAGTTGCAGTGTGCTCGGTTTTACCACAGGTCGCAATTAATCACTATGAGTCAGTTCTATTTTTGGCATTATTTTTAATGGCCTATTTTGGTTTATTCAGAGTAAGCGAGTTAGTCGCCCCTAGACCTGGCGTGGGTGGCCAAATTCAGTTTAGTGATGTGTCAATTTCAAGAAATGATACACACATGTTAGTCAAATTATACCGCTTCAAAACTAACCAGCGCTGCAATCACGTTTCTATCAAACTTCCAAGTGTTAAGCATCAATTTTGTCCAGTAAAAGATTTAACAAACTATTTGTGCCTTAGACCAAATGTCCAAGGACCCCTATTTTGCCACGTGAACGGCATACCAGTCTCAAGGTCACAGTTTTGCGGAGTTCTTGGTAAGTGCATGGCTAGAACTCAATATTCAGGACACTATAGGTCGCATAGCTTTCGAATAGGTAGAGCAACTGATTTAGCGCAGGCGGGTCTTTCGGCTGAAGTAATAAAGTCATTAGGTCGCTGGTCCTCAAAGTCTTATAAAACTTATATTCGTAATTAGCTTTCTTTTCAATATTTAGTGCCTACTTTTGCTGACGTCTGCAATTAGCCAAGAGTTTATAACTTATTTTTTCTACATGTACTTCTTTATATAGACGCTTGGATACTGGGTGATTCCATCACTTATTGGGCCGGGATAAGAGCTGAAGCTACTGGAAAACCCAACCTTCGCTTGCCAGGTAAGACAATTGCCTGGTGGGCCGTCAGGGGTCTGCACTGGTTCTCTTTTCGCCGCACTATTGAGGCTGCAGTCCTGGTCTCATCCCCACCCAAAGCCATTATTATTCACTTAGGGGGAAATGACTTGACCTCTCTTTCAATTTTTCAAATTAAAAACCTAATCAACAGAGAGGTTAAATACCTAAGAACAGCTTTTCCTGCAGCAACAATTATTTGGATCGATATACTGCAAAGTCAAAATGGCGCAGTCAATCCGTGGCGTACCATAGAGAACAAGAGTACAAGGGTTAATCGCTGGGGCAGATATTTGGTCCGCTCATCTGGCAAACATGATATTGTATCTCCTGACATTGATTCGGCAACTAACTTTTGGAGACAAGATGGCGTCCATTTAAATAATGTCGGTTTAGAGTTTTATCTAGACTATATTAGAGATGTACTGGATAAAAACTTAAAGCAATAGTGCTTATACTTCAAGCGCTTTGGATAAAAGCTTGTTACTACTGCTATAGAAGTCTGCTGAGCTGGAAATGTGAGACTATATTTCATGAAGAAAAATTTAGTTTACACAATGTTCTTTAAGAATTTTTGGGGTATAAATTTCTAGAAATTTATTGTGGCGTAAAAACTTTGTCGGTCGAGGGTTGAACACGCGAGCCAGCAAAATTCACTGCTTATACACAAAATTATTTTATTATTTGATATTGTATGGTATCTGTTTGTCGAATTTTCTCCTAAATCGATGTTGGGGCCTTGGCCTCATTCCCGTCGGTTTGGGGCCTATTCGACTGACGTATTTATAGTAATAATACACAGCGTTATTTGAATCGCGGTTAGATAAATTTTAATTGTAAGCCTGCAATTCTGTTTGCGTTTCTAGGTTTTGCCCAAGTGATCTGGCAATCCTAGCTTGCTTAGTTTACTGTTGCGCTTGCCATATTTGCCTAGTTTGCGTAGTTTATTGTTGCACTTGCCAAGTTTTTTACTTGATTGGTTTCAAGTAAATTTGCGTCTTTGCCCGTGGATTCCAATGATAGCTTGCCTTATTCGCAACAGGTTTTGCCATTTGCTTATTTTGCTATTCATGTCGGACAGTTGCTTCGGCACTTCCTGTCATAATATTGCAGTCTCGTTACTCGTTTTTATGGACAAAAATTTGCCTCGATCCGCACTTCGTTTTTACTCATTCAGGCTCGCTGGTTCTTCTCGACCGACTGTGTTTGGACAGTTGCTCCGGCACTCCCTGTCCAAACATTAAGTGGCCTTAAACCTCCAAACTTACCATAAAATAATGTTATTATACGTTACTTGTTACCCCTTGTGATAAATGTCATATGATATAATGTTTTACATGATTCTTATTGAATAATAATGATAAATCGTGAAGTATTTTGTTTTATTTACTTTCGAATGATAAAATAACCACATATCAAAGACGCAAAGATCATAGAGGAGGCGGCACAATAATATATGTTAAACAGGGCATCAAATCACACCCTATAAACGACTGTATCCCCCGCTTCCTCTTGCGAGTGATCAAAACAATAAAATGACACGGAAAAGGTAAGAATCGTCATTAAATTCATTATTTGACTTTACACTGTATGTGTATTTAAGTTAAACGATAAGTCTAACATAAATATGTGAATATGATGAAATAATAGATGCAACTGACAGGTAATGTTTAAAAAATGTTGACTGATCACACTCATTGCATAAAAATTCTCTCGACCAAGTCACGAAATTGATGAATATCACGCCAAATTGACTTGAAATCCAATTATCCATCATGTTTTCTGTAATAAGTATGCATACTCCATAAATGTATGTAAATAAAGTGTTTTGTTTCTGTTGCGTTTTTGAATGAAATTAATTTTTCTCTAGTCGGTGAAAAAACATTTACTGTATGCCGGCTTGCCAATTTTGATATTTGATCTGAATTCGTATTTGCGAGTGATACTGTATTCCATCTTGCGATTACAAAAGGCGATTTATGTCCTTAAAGTGCGTAAATGAAATAAAAAGTATGCATACAAAATTGTTTCTTTTGATCAGTCGTCATGTTAATAATGTCATTAAATGTCGAACCCAACACCCCCACCCCCATGCGATGCTTATTCTAATTCATTGGGGGTGGTTGGATTCGAGTGTCTGTGACTCGCTATCCTACTTAATAAAATAATTAATTGAATGCTTCAGCATCGTTTACATGCAAGTGTTCAGAGTTGGCTTTACATACATATACTATCATAAAATACGAATTAGAAACTGAATGTATACACAAGGTCCCAACCATGTCTTGCGAAAAATTAATCGTCGATTCCCTATGGAAATCACACGAAGTAATGTTACCTTACGATTTCAAAATATCAGTCCTTATTAGTAATTCAGAGTTAACTTCATGGTGAATCAGTCAACAAGATTCAAAAGCAGCACAAAATAGCTGAATGGCCTAATGGTTTAACCCCGTTTCTCAATAATAAAATAAACATGTTATCGTTACAAATACAGCCGTCATGTTTACTGACTGTCAAGATTTACCGCTATTTCTCATGTTAGAAATAGTTTGCATTTGATAGTGATAACGCACACACGCCAGGAATATGTCCTTGCGGATTTGGTCGTTTTCATTGCTTTTTACAGTTTACAATTTATTAATCAAGTCAATGCTCATAAGGGCCTCTGACAACAATTGTAACAATAACAAGTCATAGTAACAAAATCAGATTGACATGTAAAACCTCGTTGCAGAAGTAACTGATGATGTGGAGGAAGAGAACTAACTATTTATCTAAAAGCAGACATAATTTTCTTACAGGAAACAGCCAGTTTTAACAAAGTATTCTTATTGTAATTGTTCATAAGGTCAGAAAATTTGAGAGTATCTGGATATTTAAAATAATATTCATCTATATATTAAATATATAGATGAATATTATATTGATAGAAAAAATATATTACATTTTTTATCAACATTGAAATATATCTTTGTAATAAAAAGGAAATTCATCTCCTAAATATGTTACTGTTACACAAATGACAAGTACTTTGTTCTCCTGCATTGTTTTCAAATCTACATTTTTCTATTGGCAACATGATTCATGCATCTGAATTTACAAAGTGAAATCCGAAGGTCAAAAGGTAAAAGCTTGAAATATTTTACAAATACAAATTCGTGTTTATACATTCTATAATGTAAACATTTGCTTGGGTTATTAACTGAATAGTTCCAGTTTTGTATAAACTGATCTTTAATTCAAGTGTTAACACATTTTTGAAGGAGTTACAAGAGCGAATCTTCTGATCTAACGACTAATTAGATATACCAAGAGAATCAAGACTTTCTTTAAAATAAGATAACCAGTTAAATTTCTTGTTTCGTCTCTGAGACAGAGAGAGAAGTCCTGTACAAAATATTACAAATTTTATTTTCCTTGGAGTTTATTAACTTACTCCAAAAAGTTAACACTCTACATTTAATACGACTCGAAAGTGGTAAAATACCAAGATAACCATACAACATCTTATTAGGGGTATTCTGCTTCAAATTTAAAATAAGTTTTATATATTTCAACTGAAAAATATCAACAATATCTAAATTTTCAACCCCTCCCCCATACCTCTGAGCCGTACAAGACAACAGGAGTAACCGTGGTATCGAAAAGGTGCAACTGCAAATAAATAGTTAAAAACAACTTCCTGAATTTACAAATAACTGCAAACATAGCTTTGCGTGCTTGATCAACTAAATGAGCCTCAGTTCTACCGAACTTGCCATTGAATGAAAATTGAATACCTAGGTATGAGAAGTAGTCAACAATTTCTAAAATATTACCATTTTCAAATTGAAATACTGAAGCATTACGTATAACTCTCTTATTTTTCCAAAATATGATAACTTTAGCCCCTATGAGGTGCAATACTCTGACATAGCATTAAGAGCTGACTGGAGGTCATTAGGGGTCTCTGCTAAGGTGACTGTGTCATCAGCATATAATAGCAAATATAACTCGAAGAAGAAAACTTCAAAATCGTTATCACTTAACATATGACTAGCATGAAGTCCATGAAATTTACTAGACAAAAAGCTATTAATCATTCCAGAATAAAGAAAATAGAATAGGAAAGAGATTTTCACCTTGTGTAACTCCTGTATCACAAAAAAAAATCAGACAGAGTATTGTTTGATTTTACACAAGACTTCGCTTTATCATACATGTTGAGAATAATTTTAAAACATTTACCATCAATATTTTAACTTAGAATCTTTCGCCACAGAGCAATACGATTGACTGAGTTGAGGGAAATTTGGTTAATCCACAAAAGCACAGTACAGTTTTTTATTATTGACAAAATACATATCTATTAACAATTTTAAAGAAAATATATGATCAACAGGGCTATAATGTTTTCTAAACCAGCCTGTTCTTCACACAATATGTTATTGACCTCAAAAGTGTTTAACCTAGTGTTTTATAAAGATGTGAACAACTTTCCAAAACAGCTTAATATAGTTATGCCCCTGTAATTGTTAGGGTTATTAATGCTACCCATATTCTTGTACAAAGGTAAATAACACCATTACTCCAGATATCGGGAAAATACCCGATAACGACAGACGACGGACACAGGATAATCACAAAATCTCTTCTAGAGCACTTCTTGCTCAGGTGAGGTAATAGACCCTCATTTGTTTCCTCTAATGGCACTTCTGCTTGTAAAATTGGGACTTATTTCATTCGCAGAATGTATTTTCAGTAAAATACGACAAGGTTCATGTTAACGTTCATGTGTTTATGGCAAATACAAAGACAAAACTAAAATAAAGCTGATTACTGTGCGACGCTGTCAAGAAAGCGATCCACAAAGGATTAGTAGATTTAATCTCGTGCCGCTTCACCCCATTTACTGTTCATATTCTCACATGTTATTAATTGCAGTTCCGATTATATATTAGTTGGTTTGAAATTCTAGAAAATATAGTCTTGTATGAGACTTGCATTACGGTCTCATGATGGTGAACATTTGTGTCAAGTTATTTCAAAATCCCTTAATGCATAAAGAAGTTATGGCACTGACACGAAACACAGACCATGTTTCACCTTTAAGTGTAACTTTAAAAAGAAAAAGGAAAGTAATAAGATGGACATTAACTACATATGGCCGATGTTTGTATGAAAACTTTGAGAGAGGTAGGTGCAATAGCATTGAAGAAATTGCACGACTAAATATATGAGGACACATATACAAACAGATCGAACAGACAGACCGCATGGTGACTGCTTTATACCACCCTCCTTCAAACATTGTTTGCGGGTTCTAAATATGAAGAAATACTACAGGAGCATAGGAAACGCCGATATTTTTTAAGAAGTCACTCACAAACAGGCATACAGTATTTCTACCAAACTCACAAGCACTTGTACAGAAATTAAGCAAGCATGCATACAGTCAGGAATTAGCATTGAATTTTCTTTCCTTTACGGTTATAAACAAATTCGAGAATTTATCAATGATTTTATTTCATTTTACCAAACTAGTTTTGTTTCTTTATCCATGAAACAGTGGAATTTACATATAGGTCATTCTTCAAGCAAGAAAATAAGTACTTTTGACGCTGACAATGTATAATTTCTCAACAAAATCAGTGATCAATCGAGTTTTTTGCTATAATTCTACCTGTCATCAGACTAGCACATTATATACAGAAACAAGTCATGTTCTGGTTCTAATAAAATGTAAATATATATACCTTTAACGCAAATCAGTCACTTTAAAATGCTGTTTTTCAACGTTTAGATGTCAGTTTATTGTTTTGATCACTCGCAAGAGGAAGAGGGGAAATACAGTCGTTTATAGGGTATGCAAATACACAGTTGAAAAATCAATAATTCACAATGAATATGAAATTAACGGCATAACTATATTTGGTCACAGCAAAAACATAACAATCTATAATTGTTATGTAGCACTTAAAGAATATAACACTCAAGAACACTACCAAACAATGTTCGCTAACATACGAAACCACTCTGTAATTCTGGGAGATTTCAACATTAAAAATCCACTCTGGAATCCCCCGGACGATCCAAGGTGTGACTTGGCCTCTAAGACTGTTAAATTTATTATCAAAAAAATCTAGTTGTACTGAATGATAGAAATATAATAAGGTTAAGTAATTTACCAAATCAAAAAGGCTCAGCAATAGATTTGGCACTAGTTTCTTATACTTTGGCAAAATATGCATTCTTTGGAGTTATTAATAACACTTTTGGCAGTGATCATTTTTGATCCATATTGCTGGGATTAGAGTTTTCAATAAAAACAGAGGCGTTTCATACCACCCGTAAATATAAAATAGGTAAAGCAGACTGGGACCAGGCATTTCAAATACAACATGGAGGGTAAGAAAGTGGTTAAAAATCACACACAATTTGTTAATGAAATTTATAATATTAGCAAAAAAGGTATTCCAATGGTCAAAAACAATAATAATAAGAAAAAGGTTATACCCTGGTGGACTGAGGAATGCGCAAACGCAGTTAGACTAAGGGAGAATGCAAGGAAAAATTATAGCAGAAATAAGAGTCTTTGTGTTTTCGTCTACCAATTTTATCAAACTTTTATCAAATGTTATCAATCTTAACCAAATTTTAAACAATTTTAATTCATTTTAAACAGTATTGGAACAATAATAAAATCCTCGATACTATCTGAAAAGGAAACAAAAGAAATATCAAATACATGTATTCTGTTTAATCCCCCAAACAAACAAGACTTACCTGGAAGTTGATGTTTGGTTGTGATTCTTTGTAGTCATATAACAACTGGAGGGATCAAATGAGATGCGCGCTAACCGTGACCGTGATAGTCAGTACAAAATTGTTTTGTCCTAAACAAGGATCAAATATAGTGCGTGTGCTTATAGTGTATTACATATTTACACTATACAATAAATATTATAACATTTACTGAAAGACATATTTTTGAACTGTTTCAGGGAGGGCTAAATTTCCCTGGGAGGGCATTTGATCCCTCCAGTTGTTATAGTTTTCAAAGTTTCAAAGTTTATTTCATATATCCATTAGGTCATAGACCCATGTGGCAATTTTAGTACATTGTACATACAAATAATACGAATATGACGGACATGTACATATATAATGTAATTTCATATTTGCACTGAATTATACAATTCTACGAAATATAATTGTATGAAACATTAGTTGTCACAATATGACATACATCAGTAAACCAAGTTTGTCCAACATTATACATATTATGTTGCAACAACAGAACTATTGAGGCACTTTATAAAAATCTATAAATGTGATCAATACTATACCATTGCATAATAAACCTTATAAGTAAGATTCACAAGTGGTTTTTGATAAACATATTTAATAGTATTTGATTACTATAACATACGTTATGCTATAATCAATACACGTACTAATCAAACGATCATTTTTATATAAAGTCATTAAAAAGCATATTCCACTCTGATGTCTATCTTGTCCAAAACGAAAAAGGCAAGAAAAAACGGTGGAAAATAACGCTTGTTTGTTGCAGAAATAAATGTGCAGGAAGTAATAACTTGTTTACATAACATTAAAGTTACTACAACTAGTTTCATATATATTTCTAAATTATGTGTTTTTATAAATAAAAGCTGATCTCGTAGTAAATGCTTGTTAACAAAACTTCCAAGACTTTTAATGTTCGGCTATTTTCCGAATTCAACAGTTCTATGAATTTAAACATATTTGGACGTTTCCAGTAATATAGAGGTAACAATTGTTTTCTAAGTTCAGAATATATAACACATTCCAGCACAAAATGATATTCGTCTTCTAATTTATCACATATTATACATTTACGTTCATTTAAAGGTGTACTGACTGATTTATTTCCATCTGCCGTTTCAATGCAAAGTCTATGAGATGATAATCGTAGCCTAGCTACACTTATTCTTAATTTTGATATATTCATACATCGAGATATGGTTGAAATTTAAAATCAGCAATGTTTTTATATAAAAAAGTGCTCTACTAGAGTCATTTAGTCTACTTCTCCAATTTTGCATAAATTGATCATTTATTCGTTGTTTAATCAAAAAAAAGAAAACAATTTCATATCACCAACTGTTTGATAATACCAAACATCAGGGAATCCAAGTGAAAATAACAAATCTCTTAACAACGAGCACCAGTTTTTCGTCCTTGGCTTATCTATAATTATATCTTGATACATCATATTATATATGATTTTGATATATTTTTTAGAATCTGATTGTAAAATTTTTAACCAAAATTTAACTATTGCATAATATCTATAATTTTGCAACGGTACCCTACCTAATTCACCATACACAAAGTCGTTTTGGGTTGTTTTTTTGACACCTAACAGACAATAACAATACTGAAGATGTGCTCTTTCTACTGCATTTCCACTATGGAAGCCCCACACTTCACACCCGTAATTTAATATAGGTACAACTAATTTATCAAAAAGATCTAATTGGTGTTTAACAGAAATATTTGTAAACTTGTGTATGTACTTATTCATTTTAAATATTGCCTTTAGCGATTGACCAGTGAGAGTCTTCTGGGCTTCAAAAAATGAACCCCCAGTGGAAAACACTATCCCAAGATAAACAAATCTGTTAACAATTTCAAGTATTTGATTACCATACGTAAAATTAATGTTATTTGGTAATCTTCCACCTTTACGAAAGATCATAACTTTCGTTTTTACTGAGTTTACAGACAATTTCCATCTATTACAATATTGATATAACAAATCTAAATTTACTTGTTACTCTTGACTACTACTTGCAAAAATGACAATATCATCAGCATACAATATAATAAACATTTTAAACATATACGTATCAATTCCTTCAACACCATTTTCTATTTACATGCTTTCTAGATCATTAATAAACATGGAAAAAAGAAAGGGAGACAAAGATTCGCCTTGTCTAACCCCAAGGTGACACTGAAAACTATCGCTTATTAGGTTCATATATTTCACTCTTGACTTGACATTATTATACATAGACTTTATTATGTTAAGAATATTACCTCTTATACCTAATCTGATTAATTTTATCCATAAATTTTCTCGGGTTATATAATCAAAAGCTTTACTAAAATCGATAAATGCACAATAGAGCTGCTTATTATTAGTAATATTATGTGTAATCAATCCATGCAATACAAATATATTATCTGAAGAACCCATTTTCGATCTAAAACCTGACTGCGCCTCTATATATACACCATTAATAAACATGGAAAAAAGAAAGGGAGACAAAGATTCGCCTTGTCTAACCCCAAGGTGACACTGAAAACTATCGCTTATTTGGTTCATATATTTCACTCTTGACTTGACATTATTATACATAGACTTTATTATGTTAAGAATATTACCTCTTATACCTAATCTGATTAATTTTATCCATAAATTTTCTCGGGTTATATAATCAAAAGCTTTACTAAAATCGATAAATGCACAATAGAGCTGCTTATTATTAGTAATATTATGTGTAATCAATCCATGCAATACAAATATATTATCTGAAGAACCCATTTTCGATCTAAAACCTGACTGCGCCTCTTTATATACACCATACAATTCGGCCCATTCACAAAACCGGTTATTCAATATCCTGGTAAAAAGTTTTCCTGAAGTACTCAATAAAGTAATACCACGATAGTTATTTACATCATTAATACTTCCCTTTTTGTGCAAGGGGACAACAAAGCCTTCAGACCATGATTCTGGGAAATACCCAGTTTCAAATATTTTATTGAACAGTGCCAACAAATGCGACGAAATAACATTCTTACCATGTATAAAAAATTCATTCAAAAGCATATCTGGACCACCAGATTTATTTGTATTCAGTTCCTTAATAGATTTCAATAACTCTTCTAGTGTAAATGGCACATTTACCTCTTCAAACATAATACCAAATTCATCATTTTCGTATCTCTCAATAAAATGTAAAACATCTTCATCTGGTGTAAAAAAATGATCTTCAGGACAATTAACAACTTTAAAATATGTCTCAAAGGAATCAAGTGAAATACTTGTCTCTTTCACATTACATGAATTCTTTAACAATTTCCAATACAATTTTGCTTTTTTTTCCCTAGCGACTAATAATTTATGTGTCTCATTTTTTCATAATAAAATCTAGCCTTTCGTTACACAGTTTTGTATTGTGAACGTATATTTACCATATTTACTCTATTTTGCTCACTTTTGTCACGCCTGTATGCGTTTAAAGCAATATAAAATAATCTACGTATATTTTCACACTCGGGAGTGTACCATTTATTTGAGTGATAGTCATTAACGTACACGGGCTCATTACTTAAGTTTCTTTTACAAATTGGGGAGACTACTCTGTCAAAAATATCTGACAATTCACTAATGCAATTATCTATATCAGTTTTACATGCAGACGTATTTACATTATTAATGATGCAAATTTATCTAAAGTATCATTTGCCGATAATCGGTCCTGATAATCCTTTACATTATCGCTATTCCAAACATATTTGTACGATATATTTTCATATATTTTTTCGTGTTCTAAACTATTTGAACAAGGGTTTTTAAACGTAAACATAAAATCAACTATACAATGATCCGACAAAATATTGGGGTCATGTACTTCAAAGTAATCAATATCTGCAAACAAATTCTGAGTAGTTATTACATAATCTACTAATGAAGACCCTTGAGAATTTACACATGTCTGAACTATTCTAAGCCCAGTCTGCTTACAAAGATCTAACAAAAGTAACCCATTGTTATTAACACGCCCTGTATCTTGTGAATAACGTTTCATTTCCGTATCAACAGAATAATCTTCTGGTAAAACATCATGATTAGATATATTATCAGAAACAACAAAATCCTCCAAAGAATTAGTCCTTGAGTTGAGATCTCCGCGAAGTGCAAAATTAAAACCATTTTCATTTTTTGAATCTAGACTTACAATAAATTCTAACAATCTGTCATATGTATGCGAGTCTTGTATAGCTTGTCTACTACTATTTTCAGGCAAAACGTAACACAGACACATAAATAAATTATTTTGCAATCCTAGTAAGCTACCATTTATTTTTATGCAAATAATATCATCTTGGCCCTGAAACACAAAAGTATCATCAGTGACAAATTCATTGCGAATATAAATAATTATACCGCCTGAAGCCCTTTTACTTGAAACTTTATTTTCTGACTTATGTAACACAAAGTATTCAAAATCATTAACCATTAAATCAGAAAATTGATCAGTCCAAGTTTCAGTCAACAATACAATGTAGCATAACTATCGTATTGAACTGGCTTGTTGTAATATTCAGCGAAGGTTTTGTCACTAGACCAACCAGCTACCCGCAATATTTCTGATATTGGCACATCAAGTGTCTTGGCTTTATATACTGACGCACTACGAATGCTGTGTGATTTGAATTTTCCTGTATCAATTCCTGCACAATACATAACATTTTTCAACCAACGACAAATGGTTGAAGTAAGGTTTGACATAACTAATGAATAATCTTTTTTTCACTACCACGTAAAGGCTCGGTTCTACTGATATATTCTTCTAAAGCACTGTATACGCAAATTCTCCTGTCTGGAGCATATTTCTTAAATGTCACCACAGGGTTAAGTCTACCCCGTTTACTCTGTTTTAACAACCCACTATAATACAATGTAAATGTATCTACATCTTTCTTGAAATTATCAAGCGTTAACAAACTAATAGACTGAGAGCGACTTGCCCTAGTCAATGCTACCAGCATTGTTAATTTATAAGACAACATTTTCAAGTAAATATCTTGATTTGGTGATAATCGCTTCAGGTAAGATTTTACTTACATCCCACGTTTCTGTGTACTTTGGCTTCGTTGGGCGTAAATTATATACACCCGTCATGAACCTAAAAACTAAAGGGTGAGACCCAACTGTAAGTCTGTCTTGTAAAACACACAAGGAAGAAAGTGCACTACGAGCTGTATTTATAGTTTCATAACTGTACCCTTGATGGAAAAGTTCCGTCAGAAATTCTATCACATTATTTATAGTGGTTTGAAAAGAATCAATTTGTCTTTTACAACAGTATGAAATCCATTTGTTAATGTACGTGGAATATTGCTTCTTAGTAGACTTTCTCCATGAAGACATGATGATATTGGCAGCCTGTTCAGAAAAGTTTCTGCTTTTGAAATATTGCCGGATATGTGACATACCATCAGATGTAACTTGTCTGTCAGAGGATGAACTTTTTGTGACTGAGGAATCGTACGAATATTTTGCTGAACTTTCACTATGAGTGGAGTGTCTATCAACATCTCTAGAACTGTTGTAAACCAGTTTTGTGTTACCTAAAGCGGCGCTACTAATAATACTTCGGCCTTGTCTTGCCTCACTTTCTAAACAAATCGTCCCATCAAACTCAAAGGAGGGAAAGCATATATATACATACATATCAGACCAACTAAAAAAAAGCATCTACTGCTTCGGCATCAGGGTCTGGTTTCCAAGAAACAAACCTCGGCAATTGTGGAAGCAAACATGTCTACTTGTGGTTTGCCAAACATAATTGTAATCTTTGTAAATATGTCTTTGTCAAGTTTCCATCCTACATTTTCATTGAATGCACGAGAGTCAGACATTTTCATTGAATGCACGAGAGTCAGAATCTGGTTCATTTTGTATCCCCGGTATATGTGTAGCAGACAGCCAAATGTCTCTTTCAATACACCACTGCCACATGGACCTAGCAAGAAAGTCACATTGTAAGGATTTACAGCCACCCATATTTCTAATACTAGTATAGGAAACTGTACAAGAGTTGTCAGATTTAATTTGAGCATGAGCATTTACTACACATTTACAGAATGACTTAATGGCTAAAAAGGCGGCAAGCAATTCCAGGTAATTAATGTGATTTCTAGCCTCTTGCTCACTCAATCTACCTCCTTTTCTAACATTTGAACACACACCTCCTCAGTCAAATGAGCTGGCATCGGAGGTAATAATTATGTCTGGATTTGCATGTGTTATGTGGCGAGTTTGGCAATGCAAATTTTCTATCCACCATTTAAGCTGTAGTTTCATCTCATCAGAAACTAACATGACCTTTTCATAATTACCTTTTTCCTCCTTTAATGCCTGAAATTTAGCTCTTTCTATATCTCTATATTATAAAGGCCCAAATTCTACAGCTGAGAACGAGGATACCATGAGGCCTAAAACTCTAGTAACCTCACGTATAGGTTTTTTTCTTTGCAAATCTTTGCATGCTTGAACAATAGTGTGTACTTTTGGTAGAGTGACAATCATTTTTTCTGAGTCAATGTCATTTCAAAGAAATGTAATTTTCTTTGTAGGAATCAGAACAGATTTTCTCTTATGAATAATGAATCCAACATTGGACATTAGATCTACTGTGTCTGTCACATTTTGTGTACATCGAAAAAAGGAATCAGCCATTGGCAAAGAATCATTAATATATCCCGAATTTGTGTGTTCAAGCATGCGAAGTGTTTCATAAGCTTTGTGATAAGAAGAGGCGCACAAGAAATGCCATTTGGTAAACAAACGTACTGATAGATCTTCCTGACTTTTGAAATCTCAATTTCATTTGATCATTTTCGGCCATAGATACAGAATAGTACGCATGACGTAGGTCTACCGATGCAAACCAAGTGTCAGGTTTTACTAATTTGAGTGCAGACTCAAAAGTCTCCATTTTGAAATGGTGATAAACAATAGATTTATTCAGTTCTTTCAAATTTAATATCATTCGATATTCACCATTTTGGTTTGGTACGACGAAAATTGGAGAAATATACTCATTTGCATGATGTTCTACTTCAATAATCACTTTCAGTTTAAGCAATTTTTCTATTTCTTGATCTATAATTTTTTCTTCTTTGGCAGAAAAACAAAATTGATTGCAGAAAGAATTAACAGGATTCATGCCCTGCATAAATTCAATATGACAATGTTGTACTATGTCAAGAATTTCTTTGTCAGAAGTAATTTTTCTCCAATTATCGACATAATCTTTTAATCTACCAGCCTGAAATTCACCCACCTCTAATATTTCTTGGGCGCCACCTTCTGGTTTTTTGGCACAGCCTGATGTTCAAGTTTTGGCCATCTACCACCACCTCTTCCTCCCCTACGGAAAGGACGGCGACCTCTGAAGTTAACTGAACCTCTCTGTGTAATGCCTCTACCAACAATACGACCGATCCTGTTCATATCATTTATCTCACGGACGTTTTTGTTTACATCGCAGTCTTCTCCGTACAAAAGGTCAGTAAAGGGTAAAGAAGATGATGCTAGATAATGATATTTTGGATCTAAATCTGCCTTGTGCATTTCTTTACGTCTAGTGTTCAGCATTTTGTTAGCATGACCCAGCAAATCTAAAGCATTGGAGCCTAACTCAATGTCTTCAGAATCAAATCATCACCATGTTTATCTAGAAGTTTCGTTATGTTACTTGCTGCTTTAACGAAATAATTCTGGATAGACTGTAATTTTGAATCATCTGTTTGTTTATGAACTTTCAAAAGACGCCATATACCTTGATTAACCCTAGTCTTCACTGGTGATTCACAGTTGCTGGGTCTATGAATGTCCTTCATAAGTTCAGCCTGTTTCTCATCCGAGATTCCTGACCTAAAAGCATTGTTGACAAAACTTGCCAAGTCATCATTAACTTCGGCATCAACTGACTCAGACTGCTGAAATGTTTTTCCTAGAGATTTAAATATAGAAAGTTCACCAGTCTTTTGTTTTTTCGAAGGAGGCTCCAAAGAACTATCATTGTCCGCATTCTGACATGAAAGGTCAAAATTTACAACACCATAGTCACAGTCCTCATAATAATAATTATACCACCAGCTATCTGTATCTGTGCCATTTTTATACGTATAGAACCCAGCTAACTTAAAAGCAAGTAGTACAAAGACACAGGCCTAACAATCAATATCTCAGTACTAAACCGATATCCACATACACGTTTACACATAAGATACATACATATGTCATATTTTTCAAAACACATAGTACCAGATTAAGGTGTATGTTCTCCATGGCGATTTGACATACTGCTGACGACTTTCTATGGACAAATTTATGAATGAAATTCACGTCGGGCTTGCAAAATAGCCAGACAAATATTTCGCGTCATAATTTGTGAAACGGGTTCTACACCAATAATCTGTCCGACAAAACTATAAGCCTTTGTTACCGTGACCCATTTGGACGTTTTCAGTTCATGATACTTTCCATCGCTTCATCAGTCCTGCAGTGAGAAATACAAACAGTAAATTCAACAGAATTTACACTAGCATCAAGCCACTCTTAACGCGAACTGCCAAGTTTGTTACCACCTTTTCTGTTTTATAATAACAAAGTATGCCTTTCATGTCAACAAATGAAAATGCTAGATATTCTATGTGATAAAAAGATATGCAGAATGAATGCCATACTATATCGACCAATTGTCCTGTCTAATTTACGCGAGTGCTTATTTCATCTTGATGTTGATTTAAGTTTAAAATTATCAGTTTTACCATTGAAAACGAAACAGACGTTGGGTATGTCTGCACATTGTTCAATTAAGCATCTTAAAAATCTTATATACCCATTTTAACAAAAGAACTTTCTTTCAAAGCAGGCTAGTTAATACCAGAATAAGTTCTGCTGAGGCTGTATTTCTAGTGTTTTGTGCTTCCGAGAAATCTACCCTTACCTATTTTCTTTGGTAACGAGTAAAATTGATTTTTTTATCCAATACATTATAATATTTCAAAGGCTTCCGATCACAAAGACCAGCGACTGTATATACACTTAATGCAACTTTGAATGCCTTCTCAACCCTTTTTACAATATCTGTCATATTACAAATAGTGTTTATATGAAATGTTTAACATGTTTAGGAAAATATGTCTTAAGAAACATATTTGAATTTCAGCCAAATGGCAAAGCTCTATGATATTATAGTGCCCTATGTATGGGTTAACCTGATTTTACCACTTGTGTTTACATTAAATGTCAATACCACTTGGTATATGTACATGTATGATACATGATCAGTGCTTTAAGTGGATTTTATCGATTGTAAATGATATTTCAAATTAGTTAATGAAGAGCCAACTTTATTTCCATGTTAAGTACTGATTTAACTCAATACTTGTGCATGTCATTTCCTTTTATCGATGTATATCATGTTTGTCTTTACTACACATGTTGTTGATTTAACACTGTCAGCCATTGCCGCTTTCCATTATGGAAAGTGATGTCTAAAAGGTCATACTTGTTTATATAGCTTTATGTCAGAATTCTATTAATATTCAACTTCAGACCCGTTTTCCGCATTATTTGTTTAAGGATCGTAGAAAAAATGTAAGAGTCATGTAATTAATCTTTATCATTTTGTTTTGTAGTTTAAAATGCATGTAATTATCCGGCATATTGTTATGGCGGTTGGGTCTCCCTGGACGAGTGGTTGAGGTCGCTGACTTCCGATCACTTGCCCCTCATCGATGTGGGTTAAAGCCTCACTCGAGGCGTTGAATTCTTCATGTGAGGAAGCCATCCAGCTGGCTTACGGAAGGTCGGTTGTTCTACCCGGGTTCCCGCTCGTGATGAAATAAAGCACGGAGGGGCATCTTGGGTCTAGCTTGAAAGTCGACATATGATCAATAAATAATTGTGTCGGTGCAACGTAAAATCCAACAAAATAAATAATTTTATGACGGTTTCCGTCAAACCCGCAGTTTTATGGTACGGTTCCTTTCTGCCTTTGGGAGTCTGACATATTATTATATGTTTTTCCTCACCTTTTCTTGTGTGATTGCTGGGAGTTTGGGAGAGTATATGACAGTTCCTACTCAGATTTTCGAGGACTTCGATCTCTTTGGCTTTAGGGTAAACATAGATTTTTCTGCATTATTTTTTAAGTAAGAATGTAATATGTCAGAGGGTTCTCTTCCTATGTTACGGGATGGAATGTTTTTGTCTGTAATGGCACAGAAATAATGTATCAAGAGAGTAAAACAAAAAGCCTTCTTGGTGCTAACCATGAAAATTGTATTTCTAGTGCAATTCATCAAAATGACACATGTAACACACACGAAATGAACATGAAAAAACAAATACATCAACAATGAATTACTAACAACCAACTGAAACAAAGCTTGATAAAATAATTCATCAAGAGTGTACAACAACAAGCCTTCTCGGACAAAACCATGAGAAGTGTATTTCTAGTGCGCATGCGTGCCGGTAAATCCGGGTAAGAAAGAAGAAAAGAGGCCCGTCTTCCAATAATTAGTTGTTAGGAAAAAATAAAAATGATACTTGGTGTTACATGTTCTGATTGATGAATATATTATGGATAGATGAGAAAATGATATAGAGTCCAATTATAGTGATATAGGGGATGTTCACATATAAATCTAGACATAAATTAACCATACAAACAGAGATGTATAACGACAAAACACAAAGACATACCAATGAGCTATATACAATACTACGTCGGTATATTACCCTCGTGACACCTAGTAAATTTAGTTAGGCATTTGTTAGTTTAAGTGCTTTTTTTGGACCTTTTTGAGAGGTAATATTTTGCTTTTGATAAAAAGTAGTATTTTAAGTGGGAAACCTTGAAGATTCTTAATATTGATTAATATTTTAAAGGTCCAATACTAAGGAAAGTGAACATTTTAATTTCTTTTAAAAAGCACAGAAACTATTTCATTTTATTGGAAAATGAAAGTTGGTATGTAGAAATTCGAAATAAATCGCAGTATATGTACAATTATTTTATATGAAGTATGAAGAAAGTTAAAAAGACCTGGGGGGTCATTCTGTCGATTCATTGAAATTTCAACATAATACACATACATTTCTTTGAGTTCCAAAGACCTTCTGTAAATTTTGACCTGCCAATCTTCATTATTTAGTGTCTTGCAGAAATCTATGCACTGGCTATGAAAAAAATTGCCAACTCACTTTCCCTTAGTAATGGACCTTTAAGCACTGGCAGACTTTGAACGTCATGCATTTATGCCATTAATTCATTGCTATTTGGTTAGATAACCCTTTTAAAAGTTCTCCCTTATTTCCCGAAGTCCAGCATTGGTTTTTTAGATATTGTTTTCGTACGTTGGCCCTCCGTCTGTCTGACTCAAGACATTACTCTAGCAGAGCTCATCGGAACAGTTGTGTTGACAAGGTCAAGCCTTGTTGCTGAGTTACTGTGATCGTGATTTGTCCGTCCGTCTATCCCATAATTGAACGCAGTTGGTTTTCTTTGGACCTCATCGGAGCACTACAATTTCTTTTCATTTTCGTTTTCAACCTCAACCAAGTTTAAAGACATAAAACGCAAGCAAACGTGTATTATTAACAAACACTCGATTTTCGTTTATAACGCAGCAAAACAAAAACAAAATGCCTCCTTTTCAAGGAATATCTCAGAAAAATTGAATGTTGCTTGATATTTTGTCATATTTAAAACAATAATACAATGTTTATTGCATAATACACTGATGAATAATAATTGCGTGTTTATTAAAAGCAAACTTTAAACATACTTTGTGACTTTAAAATTGAGAAGCGGTCGTAAAGAGGTTAGAATGATATTATTGCATAATACAAAAAGAAGTATCTAGGCGGCGCTAGAAGTTGCGATTAGTCTGTCAGCTGAGTAAGGGTGTAAGGTTAATTTTGAAAACAAATCTGATAGTGTTACAGCGTATACAGTTAAAGCCCTGCTCCGCGGCTATTCAAATTCTTTTATGTGTATGCAACCCATGATTACAATAGGTAACAGTTAACGACCACGTGCCACACTTAAGCACGCAAAACCACAGGTATTTCATATAGAATTTTATATAGAATAGACTCTTATTTTGACAGGCGTCACTGTTCATAGACAGGATTTTCATGCTTTTTCAATGACAAATAAAGGTTAAAAGGTACATCTGTACATCTGGTTGATCTGGTATACTCCTTTTAAGTGCTCTGGTCAATCGGGAGCCAAAGAACCAGTGACAAGGCAACAGTCAACAGTCGTGCCTATATAGAATAAGGTTTGCCAGGTAACGATGATTTAGACATAAAGTTGTTAAGACTTTAACAATTACTTTATTAGTATTACTGTTAATCATAAAATTGTCCGACCTTGTCTTTAACGGGCTATACTTTTCAAAAGTCGATATTGAGTTCAAGATATGTTGCAATTGTAACAGGGTATGCTGCGTCCTGTGAGTAAAGATGAAATTTGTTTTGGTTTAAAGTCAGGATTTTATGATAGCGTTGCAACGCGCTCGTGTAAATAATCTTTGAACCGATGCTATTGAGCGTGAGGGCTGTTGCACATTCCATTAGCTCTCAAGAACAGAATCTAGCACATCGCGTCTGCTACTCCTTTTTTGCTTCGTTTTATTGTTCTTTAGGATCCTATTCATCTTATTGATATGGTATGTTAAATGATTTTGATAAAGTTTAAATAAGATATTTCAATCAATACAAATCATCTACTATACAATAATATATCTTACACAACTGTTCTATTGTTCTCTGCGGGTTAATAACCTACATACCATACCTGCGCACGTGCACAGGTATCATACCATACCTGCGCTCGTGCACAGGTATCATACCATACCTGAGCACGTGAAAAAAAATGTTAGATGAGTTCGAACTGTAATGTTTATTCTATGCCATGTTACTGACCTGACACTCATGAATATTCCGTATATTTTTCTGTAAATTAATTCTCTGTGTCAGAAGCTAAATAGCGATATGAATATAACATAATATATTTCTTTATAATTTTCACAATGTCACATGTGCAAATAGCTATGCGGACAAAACGTTTAGCTGCTAAACTGTAAACTGTACGTACGGACCATTTTCCTCCCAAATTTTATCGGTAGAAATATTGTTATACTTACCTAATCAAACCCTATGGTCTATAAACGTTATGGAAAATGTTGAATAAAACATATTTAAAAGTATCGTAGATAAAAAAGACAATGTATTTCTCACCAGCGATTCCAAAAAATGATTACTAGATCTACAAGAGAAAACAATCAATTCGTGAAATATGTTACGCAGATATTGTAAGAATTAAAGTAACATCGTTAATAACATTACATTGAATTTGAAAAAAAAAATGGTCTGAGGTGATTTTGAACGCGTGGTATCGTGCGTGGCAGTCAGACAGCTACCACTATGCCACCGTGCCATTTGTTATTTATATTGGTTGTTTTAGGATACAAATATTTCGTTAAATAATGGAAGCCCCCGAAAATATTGACGAAGATTGATGAGTGCCAGGTCAATACTTATGGACAATAGACAATACCTGCGTCAAGTAGCATTTACAAATGTATACTTAGTTTTTAAATATTGTATATTTTGATCTTTGAATTACGATCGTCATGTTTTCATCTACAAGATACATTCACGGCTCAGTACTAAACAGGGAGGAGTAAAAAGAAGAAGATAATCATCTTAATTATCATTGTTAGATGATGATGATGATGATGATGATGATGATGATGTCAACCACGACGACGACAAAACTGTAAATGCAAAAAGCAATGACAAAAAAAACCATTAACAATGAAACAAATTGCGGACTTTTCAATCAGTTAAACAGACAAACAGACTATCCATTTTCGGATACATAATTGTTAAATATCACTTCATAAAAATGTGAACTTCAGAATGTTAAATATTGAAGTTACAGAGAATATACTGGTGCGTTGTATGTTTTTCTTTAAAATGAAACAAAGAAAAACTCCCAAAAATCGGCTAACAAAATGCATTTACATTGGCATATTAGCAGAACTCTCATAAACATTTTTAAAGATCATTTTACGTATTTCAATTTACATGCTGAAGTTAAAGTAATTCCCACTATCATTTTTCTCTGACTGGGGGAAGGAAAGACGTATAACTAACTAACTAACTAACTAACTAACTAAATAAATAAATAGATAAATAAATAAATAAAAACTAACAAATTAAAATGACGTTGTGTAAGTCAGTTACATACCTCTTAGATCGGTGTCCATGAATTGTTCTTTAAGGGGATAACGCCACGGTGACGCATATCGTTACACAAGTCTACTTCCTAATAATTATAAATACGTTACGTAAAGGATTGAGCTCAAGATGTAACAAGTACTGCTAAAAAACTATAATAATAAAATATTTATTCAATGAAACTTCAAAAGTGTACAGTGTAACCAAACATTTACAATTTTATGAATAAACTGCGTTTAGAAATGGAAATTAATATTTATCAATATATCAAAATGTTTTCCATATATTTGTTCGAATATCAAAAAGGTAGAAAGCAAACTACAGTAAGAAACCGCATCAGTAACAAAAAAAAGAGAAACGATACAAAAACAGAAACAAAAAAACAACAACAAAAAAGGAAAACAAAAAAGGAAAAGAAAACAAATGAAAGGGTACAAAAAAGAGAAATGATAGTTTTCAGCCGTTGGAAACACTGGCTTGGACAGTAAAATGAACAAATTTTGTTTGAAATAAAATTTGCATGTTTATAACCCTGAATTGCTGAATGTTGGTATGCATTTTACTTCAGATATTAACGCTGGAGTACAGCAGATATTTTATTCCAAATATAAACGCTGTTCAAAGTACGAGAATAACTATTATGATAGTTTATACAAGATCTTATATTTGTGGGACAGTTAGCGCAGATTATGCAGTTAATTACTTGAAAAACTCAATATTTTAATCATACATATACATACCTTATATTATGCATACATTTATAAATCATATATAATATTCAATGTATGTCTAAGCACCCAATTAAGTTAATTGTCTACATAAATTCATTTTAATTCTAGAGCATTATATTTCTTTGCATTCATTGAAGATTCAACTAGCATATATTTTGTTTGCTTTGGGTGTAAGGGTATGTTAATTAGAATTTACCATTTATAGATGTACTTAAGGGTTTGTTGTAAAATATTTGGCATACAAGTCTGTATTCTGTATTAATTCAGCTTAGGATGTAGCGTTGTTAGGGTCCTTCGTATATCATGCTAACGACTTTCTTAATCAAGGCAAATTGTTATTTTCCAGACCCAGTATAACCAAATAAGCTAAAGATCGATTTTTCTTACACGTATACTGTTTATTGGGTAAACTATCATAATTGAAGATGTGAGGCTATATGATACCTAAATATTTTGAAATGAAAAATATCAGTTCATATATTCTGTTGTAATGGACGGAAACATGATACAATTATATATCCGTTGAATTAAGCATGTTAAATTTTATTGAATCCAGAAGTGAATTGATTACCTTTAGCAGAGAGTCCAAATAAAAGATTTAGGATTTAGAAGCATAAATGACATTTTCTCAATATATCCGCAGATAAAATGTAAGTTTAAAAACTAGAAGCCTTATTCATCGGAGTAAGATCTACACCAGTGTTATTTACAAAAGTTGAATTGGAGTTGTGTCAGAACTTTAATCAATATACTTATTCGCCATCTATAAAATACCGGTTAAACTGACGTTTTCATAAAATATATAAGCACACATAATGAACAATGAAGACCTTAATAATAGGTTGGAGCGTTGTCGTAGTTAAAACATCGGTTTCAAATTACAAAGAAAAAATGTTTACGATCACGTGATATAATAAAAACACGGAAGATAAACTTTCTTGAAACTGAAACTTCTGGGTTACATGAAATCATTGCCTTAACGCTTCCATGAGGTTATCCCAAAAAAGTAGTTCTCCTTCTTCTTCTGTCGTGTATTCTATATACGTATTGGACTTTATCCATTGCAACATTTCAGTGGTCATATTTCTGGTTGGGACATCTTCTAACATAACAACTACAAGACAGTTTTCACCCCCTCGAGAATAAATACTTTCCATCCTCGCCATGTTGAACTCATATAAGCACCATTTGCTTTTCAAGAATTCTTTTGATAGCAATATTGTTTCCAGGTAAAAAGTCCCTATCGTGTAAACACAAGTTCATTTCTTGTTCTTCCAGATGTGGAATTATCTTGTCCAGAATAAAACGTAGATTTTCATTTGCATAAGATATGAACGTATCGTATGTAAAATCGTCATTCAGATCATTATTAAGTCTGTTATAGCCAAATTGTCTGATTTTAGTAATCCTCATTAAATATCTTAATTTCCATCGGTTCTTGTAGATGATACCACCAACAACAATTGAAAGAAATACTGAGATGCCGATTGAACTGAAAACAATTACAGCTGTGTACGAGCGACATTCTGAATCAAGCTTAGTAACGGCTTCAGTAAATTGTTCAACTGAAAGTTTCGCGCCTATTTTGTTGCGGAATGTGTAATGTTCAAAGTAGAGCATATTATCTCTATGTTTTACCATCCATTCTAAGAACTCTTTTTCGTCACAGTTTGTTGTGAATGAATTGTTTCTTAGATCAATTGTAAATTTTTTACCTATCTTTTGAGCGTTTGAATCCAGTTTGTTTGTCAGTAAAGTAGGGAGCGTGTGAAAAGCATTAGATTTCAGATTTAAATGTACCAAATTATTTAATGTATCTACATCAATAGTCCAAAATTCGATGCTGTTCATACTTAAATCTAATGTTTCTAGACTTTGCATGTTTGTGAATACTGTTGGTGGTAAGTACGATATGATATTCGATGACAAGTTCAAAACTTTGACATTCACTAACCCTTCAAATATCACGGGACCATAGTGTTCATTTGAAAGAACTAATCCAAGGAAATTTTCGCCAAGCTGGAGATTTTGAACAGATTTAAAGAAATTAAAAAATCCAACTCCAATATAAGAACAATAATTTCGAGATAAATACAGATATTTCAGGTTCGGAAATGGGCCTATAGGCCCTGTCCATGCATAAAGGATATTGTCAGAAAAATCCAAGTATTCGACCGCGTTTGACATTGGCAAAACTAGAAAGTTTGTTACATTATATTTTATATTACCACGGGCAAGTTGCACTTTTTTCAAGCTCTTTGGAAAGTATGGATAGTTTTTGAACACATGTATTTCATTATTTTCGAAATAAGGACAGTGTTCAATGCTTTTGCTAATATTTCTCAAGTACTCAGATTGCATATACGGACAATCGGAATCGTGTCTCATAGTTTCGATGTAATTTTCAATGGGTTCCTTTTCATACAAAAGCGGATTATGAGCGATGTTTATATTGCTAGCGTACACTTCCTCCAAATTAACCATACACGCCAATTGTAGCTGATAAGGTGCAAACGTAAATTTATTGTCTTCTACGTGGAGGGTTTTTAAAGTTTTTGGAAGAAGCGTCAGCAAATTTGTTTCAGCTATCTGAATTCGGTTACTGTTTAAAACAAGTTCATTCAATGTTGTATTCCAAAGGTAACAAACATCACGCTGTTTCAACTGTGTTCCCATACCAAACGTATTATAAACTTTAGAGTAGTTTAACGATTTGATTTTAGTAAACTGTAAGCTGTATGAAATATTTCCCAGCATGCGAAATCCAAGATGTAAATTCTTAGATAAATCTAATATTTCTAACTGTTGCATACCTTTAAAAGCCCCAGCATATATTGTTTGAATGTTACAATTAGACATATTCAATGTTTTCACATGTAGAAGGTTTTTCAATGTAGAGTTTGTAATAACAGATATATTACAGTTTCCATTCGATCCAGACAGAACTAGTTTTTTTAATGTCTTAATCCTGCGATAGGTCTCTGAAAACATTTTGTCTTTCAGACCATCCATGTACAAAACTTCAAGGTTACTTAAATATGATAAATCAGGATATGAGGCTTGTCGACTTATATTTGCTTTCAAATTGCCATTCAATTTTAAAATCTTTGTTGTAAGTGGAAATTTAAAACTTTGTTTAAGTGTTCCATCATATATAGCCAAACTGTTGCCGTTAATATCAAGTAGCTCAAGACGATCAAATCTGGCAAACGAACCGTTTTCTATAGAGCTTATTTCATTTTGTCCCAGATACAACTCATTCAATTCGTCACACCCTTGCAAGTCAAACTCTTTAATGATTTGATAGTCGTTCAGCTCCAGATGCAGGACTGAAACATTGTAAATAGATGAGTTTCTTATAAATCCACACACTTTCCTTATTGGTAACTTTGTTTTGGAACAATCCATCTGATTATAAGCCTCACACAAGCATATTCCATCTGGTCCACAGGAAAATGCACTTGACATAACAATAACTGATACGACCAAAAGAAAACTAATCAATCTTGCTTCCATTTTGAACCCAACTGAAACGTTTACAAGTAAATTTTATGTACAAACACTTATTTCAATATGATATATCTTACGTAATTTGCGTAAATTAACTTCCTGTTTCAACTGAATGAATAATTAATGTAATTAAACATGAACATTTGTCGAGTTGAAATATTATATAGCCTTCTCAATATCATTCTAACATGGCTATTGTTAACTGCGATCAATAATTTTTATGCTGAAATTACAACATTTCGCTTTAATGTTGAATTGTTTATCAATTAAAATGAGAACTGAATTAGATCTCAAAGTAATTATGAATTTGAACTAATGTTTGAGGCCATATATGACATCACATATACTGCTGACTTAATTAATTGATAATAATCATTATTCAGTATGTACTGCAGAAAACTACACATCAATTTGTACTTGTGCTTTCAGGATGTACTTGGTACACATTTCCTATTTGAAAATGTAGACAATTACTATATACAGTTTTTGAAAAATATAAGCTTATGTGTATTTTAGTGCAAGGACATAATGACAAAATCGTGCTATTTGTGGGAAAAGCATCAAACTTAGAAAGTGAGGATATAGGGTATTTAATTCAAACGTGAAAGAAAGTTCGAAAAAAACTTAAAATGGCCGCCATTTATAAAAAAGAAGAAAAGTAAGGATTAAACACACTCAGTAATCTTTCTTAGCCGGTAAAAATACAAATACTGATTATGGACACTTTTATGTAAAGTTTTCAGCTATTTATTGATTTTCTTAACAAAACTATATAATTACAGAAAATGAGTTACTTCCCTTTGTTGCAGTTTCACTATTTTTACCGCAGACAGCTTGAATTGTTAATTTTTTTTTGCAGAATGTTAAAGGTTCTAAAAGATTGGTAAGAATGATTGTCTGAATCCAAATGACAAAACAAACTCTAATAAAGACATTATCCAAACATTTTCATGTGCATACGGTGGAAAATACAATTTCGGACTAAAGTACTTCATGTGTGTTATCACTCATAAACACATTTCCTTATATTTTCCAAAGATAAGTAAAGACTACTTTTCTACCATGTTCGTAGTAACATTTCCATAGAACTTACCATATTTGTCAATTAATTTATACTGATTTCAAAGCTGTAGGAAATCAAAGGGTCCAAAACTTTATACAAGAATAAGTCGTTTAAATTCTGTAATAGTCCGCCCGAGCCCAAACCAAGGAAAGTCACATTCGAAGACTGAAGCCGCCCATACCACATTCTAAACATTCTTTGATTTACTTTTGATGTAAAAATGTGTTTATACAAATAACAGATATAAGAAACCTTACAGTGCACAATTTCAATGAAAATAAACCACAAAAACTTCAGATCAAAAGATTTTCATATTGGTGGCTATACTTAATCAAACAATATTCCGTTTTCAATGAGTTTTGGTCAGTGCCATTCAGATGGTTGCTCAAGTTGTCATACATCAAGGTGGAAGACTTTGGTACTTCTAATGACACAGTGTCTTTTGTTCCTGTGTCCCTATTATGCCAATATACTTCTATCATGTTGTAAATAATAAGACTGAGGAAGATTTCAGTAGAAACTTTTAGGTTTGGGTTTGTATTTTCGTTGCTTGCCGAATAGGGCTTCTCTTATGAAAGGGTAATCTGACTATGATCCAATGTTCTTATTATAATGCGATCTGCTGTGTTGTGTAAATGTTGTTGTTTGTGCGATAAGTAAAGGCGTTGATTGCATCACAGGTAAGGTACTGTCTGATCTAACCTATTATGTGCAGTTGTCGATATACAACCCTGCATACAGAGTTGAACATGTTAAGGTCTAACACTGCCTGAGATTCATCGATACCTCACTTACATAGTTGCAGAATCGCTAGGTTTCCCCAACATGTTAACACTGTACCTGGAGTTATGCTTTGATATCAACATTTATATTCTTTTTATCAGCATTCTGTTTGGGCATGTTACAATATCGGGCATTACCTAACAGTAGCTTTTATAGGCTTAAAAGAAAAGAACAACTGAGAGGCGTTGGTGTAGTAACAGCAAATTATTCCATAGCATCTCCTTTTTCACCAACGGTAAATATATATTACTTTTGGAATTTAGTTTATGACCCGTAAGGACACTGGATTTCGTTATCACAGGTGTCAATGCATACCATTTGACAGTGATTGCTTAGATAAATGACATTCGACATTCAAAATGGTGCTCAAGTCAGTGTAACACAGTCAGATTTTCAATGGTTATGGTTGTAGCTTGTATGGTCAACCGGCTGAATAATGTAGTTCTGAAAGTTCGTTAGGTCAAATTGGTCTTTCATTGACTGAATTTTTCTGTATGTAGACTGCAGTCCCTCAAAGATCTGTTCTTTTCTGGATGACGCTCTTACTTCATATTAGCTACCGTCTACAAAACCTTTAAAATGAGTGGAAGGCGGGATACAAGCATGCTGTTTTTGTGGCTTTACTTCTACTAGTTTTCTTTCACATAGGTCTTATTTTCACATTCTCGAATATATTTTGTACATTACCTACATCCATGTAATGTTTTTATATATTTTGCTATTTAATTTTATGGTTCCTCCATAAATTTCTTAAAAGTCATGTCTGCATCTTCTGCTGCATGAGTCAAATCAAGAAAACAGTTTGTTTAAACATGACGTTCTATAACATTTTGAGTTAATAAATGTATACTAGCACAACAAAATAACCGCATTTCTGTGCCAATCGACTGTTACTGCATGTCATTCAATTATGAATATAGCACTACATACACAATTAATTTATATATTTAATAACGTTAAATAAATTTATATATTTAATAACGTTAAATACATTTTATAAGGATTTGCTTCATTTGAAACAAATGTGTCAAGATAAAATACTTTGATATCTTTTACTTTATGGCAATAATTTTGACATCTAATACCAAATACATATAAATAGTATAATAGAAAAAGTGGAAACTCCACAGGTCGTTCAACACAACAAAAACGAAAATGTTGCAGGCTCGGTTTGATTGAACCTGTTCATGGACGGTAGTGGAAATGCATGCTACCGTCCACGCCCTCTAGCCCCGGGTTGAGCAGAACTCAACATTTACACATGCTAAAAGTACAAAATAAACAATTTAGAGACATCCGCAATAGGTCCGATCCATGATTCTTTGGAGGAGAAGCGTCATATCAAAGGTTGTGACTGAAAATTCTGTGCTGCAGCATGCTTTTGGACTCAATGTTGTATATATTTTGGACCTTGGGAATCCTAGAGTCCAATCAGTGTACAGTCCCTGGATCGTGGATGTTTCAAAGTCCGTGCTTCCCCACGACTGGACCGTAGCGCGGAATTTTTATGAGTCAAGGGGATGTGCGTTTTTTCCTGCATCCACGTAATATATTTCACAGCTTCCAACGCGACCAGACAAATAATCTATTGCTGTGTATTGCGAGGACATATCACAATGCATCGCTTAGAAGTGCCGGTGGTTCGCGGTGAATTCACAGATTCTTTGGGTTCGGACAAGCTATGACCACTGTCATGGTCTAAAATTTGGCCAAAAGGAACGAGGACCATCGAACAACATCACAACAGCTCCAAAATTAACAATTTAATCATAACCAATCCACTTTTTTAAAATAATAGAAATTTCCACTGATCTACATTGTGAGTCGCCTTTGACATTTTGTCTATAGTAGATCGCGAGGTCTTACAAAATCATCGCGATTTATCACACTCTTTAATAGTCGTTCAATGTGCGAAAAATATCTATTTTCCATCCAGGATAAATATTTATGCCGGAGATATAGTTTCCTGATGAATAATATATTTAAATGTGTTTAGTTTGTAAGGAAGATGCGTATAACATTTTGTTTTCGATCATGCAGTTTGATTTCGTTTTCTTAAATACCAGGTTAATTGATGCATATGGTTGTATAGCTTAGTTAATGCAGTATGAGTACACGTTTTGCATATTACGGATGCAATTTTTGCAGTAAAAGAACCATTTTAGAGTGCCCTAAATGCAATATCTGCATTATCACAACGATTTTGAAAAAGCGTGGATGAAATGTCTTGAAGTCATTGAAAAATAAATTCAAACCAAATGTGTTTAGATTGGCAAAAATGATATACTGATTGTGTGTGCGGAGCTGTATTAACAATTAAATTCCATGTAGCAACTGTGTTACAGTCATTGCTTTGTTTCAGTTGTATTATGAAAGTGCATTTATTAAGGCAATTATGCATGTTTTAAACACATACTGACCTTCTTTGTTGCATTTTATTCATACAACCTGTGACACTTTTCCTCCTCTATTGATGTATTGAAGAAAGGAAAATATTTGGACATGAATTGTGAGTTTCAACAAGGGCAGCTTCAAAAGTATTTCTAAAGTTTAAAACTGTCCGAGTCAAGCAAGACTACATACAGCTGTGAATCACTTTCCACATTTACATACACATGTCTCAAGACTGACTGGTCAGAAAACAGGAGAAACAACTGAAAGACAAAATTTACTGTTCGAAACCTAATCAATCAAAATAGGGGTGGCTTCAAATTTAGAACCTCACAATTTCAAAGGACTTCTTCCTACAAAGAATAGATAAATTTACACTCGACCCGTTCCTTAGTAACAGCTTTAATGTTTCGCGAATGCGCACACTGCGCAGGGCAAAAAGGCATGCCCGCAAAATTAAAACTTCGATAAAGAATGTCAAATTACAATCAATTTGGTTAATATAAATCTACTCATAGTATAAGTTTTATTTAACAAAATCAAACGGGTTAGGGTGATGGTGGTGACCACAGCGAGCAAACTTAACAAGGGGGTCGGAGTCCGGGTAAAGTTGGAGAGAGCAGTTCAACATCTCATTTTCTAGATTGTTTTTGTGGAATTCAAGATTATTCTAATTGTTCTGTGAATTAAAGATTTTTTATTCCTGCGCACGGTATATTTTCATTTACATTAAGAATACAAATGACCCAATATTTAAACATGAGATGGAGATGTATTATGTATTTCGCTTAGCTTTCATCACAGTCGAGCTAAAACAAATTAGTATAAACTAAAAGGAGATTTTCATAAACATTTCAAGGATCTTCTTATAGATTTTATTTACAATTCTAGATATTGTTTGGTAATTTTATTCTGCATTTCAGAAACAGTCCCGCCACGTGATATATTTGACCAAGTGACCTTCATGACTGATGTGCAAAAGTCATTTTGTCATCAAATGTCTAATTAGGGGATATCCTCGGAATCACAAGAAGTCCAGTGTTATGTTCTTGATCACTAAGGTGACCTATATTTTATCATGTCATTTGCATAATAATTACGTATTAATGTCCCGTATATTCTTTTAGCAGCAACTCTGTGACAAAGAGCGACGTCCCTTAGAAATTTATCATACAAGTCGGAGAAAAATATATACTACAGCTGTTAGACATTGAAAGAAAATACGACATTTTCAGATATAAGAAACAAATTTTGTTTGTTTTGTAAGTGGATCTAGACTTGAAAATTTTGTGGACAAACAGAAATAATAATTAAGTCGGCACCTCAGGTAAGATGTGATTAATAACATATATATCATTACTACAGGCATTCTGTAAAACAAATTGGGTGATCAAATTCTTTTTTATTGCTGCAATTCAATTTGCAATACAATGATGGTTTCGTGATTACTTACTTATTGTTGAGCCGTCTTTTTGCAGCATCTAAAGAGCGCATGTCTATTTAAAGACACTGGTTCTGGAATGTCAAGTATGTGGCCTATGGGGATGATAAGGTCTGCGTATTGGCGGTAAGGGCCAATATACAAGACTGGACCATTGATAGACTTGCTCACAAGGGGAACCGAACACACTTAACTACATGTATCAGTTATTTATGTTCAAATCTGACGTTAAGATTTATTGAATCAGACATTGGGTTAATTACATTGCAATGATATTAATTATGACTGAAGGATAATCTGCTTTGAATATTTTAAAAACACTTACGATGAAGAATTATCTCACTACCCATTTCTACAGTAATTTATAGCTAAATAACTTTATAACTAACTAACATGCTAACTTTGCTAAAGCGGAATGTTCTATATTCTCTGCACACTTTTTTCCTTTTCCATTCAGCCAAATTATTGAAATTAAAGACAAAATTAGTATATAAAGGACAGAATAAACCAGTTGAATAAAAAATTGTAATAAAGCAGACAAGTGAGAATCCGAGAATATATTTTTTTACAAAGAAATATCTTTAAAAAATAGTGTGTTAGAATGTTTGTTATTTCTTTTCTATCATCATACTGGAAATATGAAAGTTGGGCTTTATTACTTTTCAAGCATGAATATAACCCTATTATTTGCACATAATATTTACCTAAAATATGTCCTGATTAAACTACTAGTGGTTGTGCTTCGACCCTTACTAGACATTTGACGGAGCAAATAAATGGTGTTACCTGTAAGTAGGGTCCGAAAAAAAAACATTGCTAAAGATGCACGTATTGTAAAACTGAGCGCGCGAAAGCTATCAAGAAGAAAGTATGTTTTTATCAACACTTTCTTTGTGTTTGCCTGAGCGGAGTTGAAAACGCCAGTCGATATTTTAGAATTAAGAATGTCAGCTATGGGTGTCCCACTTCCGCCGACGACGGAAGATATACACAGATATTATTTCATACTTTCACTTTTGATTTTTAGAATATGGAGCTCCGGCAACGTAATTTTCATAGAAATACAATTGCAAAGCGTCTAAATGAAGTGGCAAATCGTTGCTAGTGGATATAATGATACCTACATCAAACTGATGTAACAATGTTGTTTATCCAGTGATATTCGTGCTGAATATAACTGAAACGTCGACCTTTACACTTGTGTTTCAATCATTTTTTAACCCTTACGATGAATCTTTGCCTTTGCGACCACTGTAGATCTGTAGATCATGATGCTTATGATATACACTGTTCGCTATTCAGCCAGTATCTTTTTGGTAAACACCCCTTTTACCAGTTAATGGTACTGTCCAAACTGGAGGACGGACAAGTTCATTATGAAAATTTAGCAACTTACAAGATCAACAAATATAAGAATTAGTTTTATTTCTTCCCAAACAATTCTCGCAACAGCTCACACCTTTCTTTTGAAGAGCCACACTCGCATATAAACAAAATAAACAAAACAAGCATCTCAATCTTTTTACAAAGAGAATAATATGAAATAGTCTCAGACAGTCAGAGAATTCGCAATCATTTTCGTAACGGGTTCATAACATCACTTCCAAGAATATGTATATACACATGCTATGAAACAGTGTCGAAAAAAGACCTATGAAGCATCTTAAACATTTTTCAACACGAGTAATAAAAGGAAAAATTTCAAAAACACTAAGTATTGACATAATATTTTATACGTTTTTAATACCTATAAAGTAATAATACATTGCTTTGAGATTAAACTTTTACTTTTATACTTAAAAATATTTTCTTGTGATGTTTTATGTCATAGAGTTTAGACTAAATGGGTGCGCACACTACATTACACTTTCTGACTTGTTTGATTCTCTTTTACATTCATTTTTTATCTGACTGAAATTCTAAAATCGTCACCTTACAAAATTATTTCAGTGAAAGCTTTATATCAAAAATATATATTAAGTTGTAATTATACATGCTTAATTAGATAATGAAATGTCATATCTCAGAACCTCGACCAAAAGAAAAGTAAGATCAGAAAGGATATCAACTATCTCACAATATTGTCGACTCTCGTGTATATTTTATCAAATTATGAGTTTAGATGGATAGGTTTTAACTCTTTATTAAATCGTTATCGTATCTAATATACACTTCATATTCACTCCTTTCTTTTTACGCTACTGATCCTACGTATAATTATCGAATGTTACATTTTCAATATTCAGTTTTGTGTTATAAGTACTTCGATAATAGTTGAATGAAACTGAAACAATAACGAAAAGATCCTATTTGAGTTGATAGGAAAATGAAGTAGTGACGAAAATGACACGACAAAAAGATTCTATATCAGCTGTCATAGAAAAATGAATATTGACAAATAGGTGTATCACAACTGAGATGGAGGGAAATTCGATAACTGAAGAGATGGAGGGAGATGCGATAACTGAAGACATAAAGAAAAATTCGATAACTGAAGCAATGGATGGAGATCCGTTAACTGAAGAGATGGGGTGAGATTCGATAACTGAATAGATGGAGAGAGATTCATTAACTGAAGCGATGGAGAGAAATTCGATAACTGAAAAGATGGAGGGAGATTCGATACCTGAAGCGATGGAGAGAGATTCGATAACAGAAGAAATGGGAGGGAGATTCGATAACTGAGGGAGACTCGATAACTGAAGAGATGGAGGGAGAGTCGATAACTGAAGAGATGGAGGAAAATTCTAAAACTGAGGAAGACTCGATAACTGAAAAGCTGGAGGGAGATTCGATAACTGAAGAGAGGGAGGGAGATTCGATAACTTAAGACGGAGGAATATTCGATGACTGGGGGAGACTCGATAACTGAAGAAATGAGGGAGATTCGATAACTAAGAGATGGAGGGAGATTCAATAACTGAAGTGATGGAGGGAGATTCGATAACTGAGGAAGATTCGATAACTAAGGATAGGAGAGGGAGGGGGAGATTCGATAACTGAAGAGATGTAGGAAGAATCGATAACTGAAGTGTTGTAAAAAGATTCGATAACTGAGATTTGAATACAGATGATTAAAAACAAGCATTGACTTGAGATTTGAATACAGATGATTGGAAACAAGCATGGACTGTGAGATTTGAATACAACTGATAGAAAACACGCATTGACTGTGAGATTTGAATACAACTGATAGAAAACAAATATTTGCTGTGAGATTTGAACAAAGCTACTAGAAAACAAGCATTACCGGTAAGCTTTGAACACAGCTAATAGGAAACTAGCACTGGCAGTATGATTTGAACACAGCTAATAGGAAACAAGTACTCAAGAAACGTTATTTTAAGGAAATAACATAACGTTTCATTGCAGATAATAAAACAAAACCGGGGCTCTTACGTTGTTTTCGTCTCTGTAACGTCATGACGTACTTCCTGTTTACGGACGTAAAGTTCCCGCGCTTTGTTAATACGCTACTATAAGAAAAAAGTACTATAAGAAAATCCTTTGTTTGAATTTATTTTTTACTCTTCTGTGTTGAATATGGTATGCAAGAAAAAGATTCTATCACTGGCTGTAGGTGCAGACGGGAATATCCGACTCTCGGGTAACTGTTTACGTGGTCACTCGGCTGGAGCCTCGTAACCGCCTAAACAGTTACCCTCGAGACCGGAAATTCCCATCTGCACCTACAACCAGTGAAAGAATCTTATATTTTTATTACATTTAATAGCTGATAAAATGTTCAAAGTTTGTTACAGTCATTTCAGTAAAAAACTGTACGGTACAAAGTATATAATACAATGGCGTGACACATTGTTGTTAATCCCAATTGTTATTTAAACAATCCCTATTGTTATCTAAACAGTATGTGTAAAAAATCACGCGTTCTGTTTGTTTGACACGTACAAAGTGCATCAAGGAGATGCTCTCCGTAACCTGTTAAAAACAAAGTTATTATTATTATTATTATTATACCAGATTGATATTTACATATAGCAAACGCAGCCACACAGGGCGCGAAATTCATCGTCTACTAGTACAGACACAGAGCGATCTGACCAGAGGGACAGAGTGAGATAAAGCCCTCCCCCCCCCAACCAGAACAGATAGAGAGAAATCCTTTTAGATACAAGCCGTCCGGCGAACTTAGCCTAGCTCTTTGCGAAAAGACAGTCTGGTTCTTTAACGTGCCCGGTGTATAGCACCGATACACGCGAAGCCGTCTTTACTGGAAAGAACCAGTACAGGCCTCTTGGAGAGTATCTTAGAAATTTCCAGTGCCTTGACCAGGATATTATTTTGTATATATATATCCCTGTCAGCTACATGTAAATCCAACCTCTAGACCTTAGCGTTAATTCTGTCTTTAAGCAGTATATTCTACATGAAATGTAATTTCGATGATTTTTATTATATTTATTCATTACATATTGCAATAAATTGAAGTTCTTTTAATAAGCATCGTGTACAGGCGGCTAGTATTAATTGCTGAAAATGACCATATTTCGGACATTTTCTTTCGGGTATGTCTGTATGTTATGGAAGGAAATCTACGCGAATTTATGAATTCGCGATGCACCCATTTCGCGAAAAATAGCGAAAATTAAAACACCGCGAATAATACCGGATTTACAGTATAGACGTTGAGATTCGAGTACAGCTGATAGGTAACAAACATTGACGTTGAGATTCTAAAACAGTTGCTAGGACACAAAAGCATTGGTGGCGAGATTCGAACAGAGCTGATAGGAAAAAAAGCATTCGTTAGTAGCTAGCAGATAACCGAAGCACCGGCGTTGAAATTCGATAACAGCTGATTCGTAAAGAGGAGGTGGTAAGAAACTGAAGCACTGATTGTGAGTTTCGAATACAGTTGATAAACAATTCAGCTGATATGAAAATGTGGCAATGATCTCATTATAGCTGATAGGGAGGCGCGATTCAATAAATGCCGGTAGGAAACTTAAGCAGTATCGGGAAATTCAGGTTAGATAATCGAAACCTTAAAACTTGTTGTTTTTTTTTTACATAAAACAGTTCAAAGAACGGCGGGAAGATGTTGAATAAGCACGCTGTGTTCAGTTTGAAAGACAAATATTTATAATTTGCATGATTCCGGCAAATTAGAACTACCAATGTCAATTTTCACGGTCGTTTAGAACTTTCTTTTTTTCTCATATTTTTCGATTTGCACATGAGTCCAGACTTTTTCTCATATTTTTCGATTTGCACATGACTCCGATAAAAACATTTACTCTAGGTTTTTGAATGATCATTTTTATATTTGAATAATTCAGTTCGACAGTGTAGAAATAGAATTAATCTATTTAAAGTGATTTGTAGAAAAATACACACAGAAACCTTAAATCTCACCATCTATAGAAAAGAAATACAACATTAATAGCTGACAACAAGCGTTACTGTAACATAATAAAATACTACATCCCTGACCGGGAATTGAACCCACACATCTAAGACACTACTCAGTAATTGTTTAAGCTAGCTTATAAAGTGTGGAAGTGTAAATGCATCCGTTTACTATTGTACTATGAACATCCAATTCATTTTAGAATTCCTTCATCAAATCTTCGAGTCTCTTTCGGACGTTCCGTGGTATCCGTTCATATCTAGGTCCGCAACAGGGGTTTGACTAAATGGAAGATAGATCTGTTTGTCAGTTATTTATGTCAGAACTTTAATCAATTAATATACTTATTCGACGTCTATATATAAAATACCGGTTTAACCGGCGTTTTTATCAAATATATAATCGCACATAATGAACAATGAAGAACTTAATAATAGGTTGGAGCGTTATCGTAGTTAAAACATCGGTCTCAAATACAAAGAAAAAATGTATACGATCACGTGAAATAATAATAATAAACAAACACGGAAGATAAACTTTCTTGAAACTGAAACTTCTGGGTTACATGAAATCATTGCCTAAACGCTTCCATGAGATTATCCCAAAAAAGTAGTTCTCCTTCTTCTTCTGTCGTGTATTCTATATACGTATTGGATTTTATCCATTGCAACATTTCAGTGGTCATATTTCTTGTTGGGACGTCTTCATACATAACAACTACAAGACAATTTTCACCCCCTCGAGAATAAATACTTTCCATCCTAGCCATATTAAACTCATATAAGCACCATTTGCTTTTCAAGAATTCATTCGACAAAATTACAACAGTTTTTCGGCTGTTCCTAATCGCTTCAAGGATATTGTCTGCAATATTGTTTCCAGGTAAAAAGTCTCTATCGTGTAAACACAACTTTATTTCTTGTTCCTCGAGATGTGGAATAATCTTGTCCAGAATAAAACGTAGATTTTCATTTGCATAAGATATGAACGCATCATATGTAAAATCTTCATCTGGATCATTATTAAGTCTGTTATAGCCAAATTGTCTGATTTTAGTAATCCTCATTAAATATCTTAATTTCCACCGGTTCTTGTAGATGATACCTCCAACAACAATTGAAAGAAATACTGAGACGCCGATTGAACTAAAAACAATTACAGCTGTGTACCAGCGACATTCTGTATCAAGTTTATTAACGGCTTCAACAAATTGCTCAACTGAGAGTTTCGCGCCTGTTTTGTTGCGGAATATGTAATCTTGAAAGTAAAGCATATTATCTCTATGTTTGACCATCCATTCTAAAAACTCTTTTTCGTCACAATTTGTTGTAAATGAATTGTTCCTAAGATCAATTGTGAACATTTTATCCATCAGTTTAGCGTTTGATTCCAGTTTGTTTGTAAGTACTGTAGGGAGCGCGTGAAAAGAATTAAATTTCAGGTTTATATGCACCAAACTGTTTAATGTATTTACATCAATAATCCAAGTTTCGATGCTGTTCACACTTAAATCTAATGTTTCTAGCTTCGACATGTTTGTAAATACTGTTGATGGTAAGTACGATATGATATTTGATGACAAGTTCAAAACTTTTACATTCGATAACCCTTCAAATATCAGGGGACCATAGTGCTCATTTGAAAGAACTAATCCAAGGAAATTTTCGTCAAGCTGGAGATTTTCAACAGCTGTAAAGTTATTAAAAAACCCAACTCCAATATGTGAACAATAATTTCGAGATAAATACAGATATTTCAGTTTTGGGAATGGTCCTATCGGCCCTATCCATGCATAAATGATATTGTCAGAAAAATCCAAGTGTTCAACCGTGTTATTCATTGGCAAAACTTGAAATGTTGTAATATTATATTTCATATTACTACGAGCAAATTCCACTATTTTTAAGCTCTTTGGAAAATGTGGGTAGTTTATGAACACATGTATATCGTTATTTTCAAAATAAGGACAGTGTTCTGTGCCTTTGCTAATATTTCGTAAGAACTCAGTTTGCATATACGGACAATCAGAATCGTATCTCATAATTTCGCTGTAGTTTTCAATGGGTTCCTTTTCATACAAAAGAGGGTTATGAGCGCTATTTTGATCACTAGCATACACTTCCCTCAAATTACCCATACACACCAATTGTAGTAGATAAGGTGCAAACGTAAATATATTGTCTTCTACGTGTAGGATTTTTAAAGATTTTGGAATAAGTATCAACGAATTTGTTTCAGCTAACTGAATTCGGTTACTGTTCAACACAAGTTCATTCAATGTTGTATTCCAAAGGTAACAAACATCACGCTGTTTAAACTGTGTTCCAATACCAAACGTATTATAAACTTTAGAGTAGTTTAACGATTTGATTCTAGTAAACTGTAAGCTATATGAAATATTTCTCAACATTCGAAATCCAAGGCGTAAATTCTTAGATAAATCTAATACTTCTACGTTTGGAACGCCTTTAAAAGCCCCGGCGTATATGTTTTCTATGTTACAAGAAGACATATTGAATATTTTCACATGCGGAAGGTTTTGCAATGTAGAGTTTGTTATAACAGTGATGTTACAATTTCCGTTCAATCCAGACAGAACTAATTTTTGTAATGTCTTATACATGCGATAGTACTCTGAAAATATTTTGTCATTCAGTCCATCCATGTACAAAACTTCAAGGTTACTTAAATAAGATATATCCGGATATGATGCTTGTCCGCTTGTATCTGCTTTCGAATTTCCATTCAGTTTAAGTGTCTTTGTTGTTAGCGGAAATTTAAAACCTTGTTTAAGTGTTCCATCATATATAGCCAAACTGTTGTTGTTAATATCAAGTAGCTCAAGACGATCAAATATGGCAAACGAACCGTTTTCTATATGACTTATTTCATTTTGTCCCAGATACAACTCATTCAGTTCATCACATCCTTGTAGGTCAAACTCTTTAATGATTTGATAGTCGTTCAGCTCCAGATGCAGGACTGAAACATTGTAAATAGATGAGTTTCTTATAAATCCACATACTTTCAATATTGGTAACTTTGTTTTGGAACAATCCATCTGGCAATACGCCTCACAAAAGCATATTCCACCTGGTCCACAGGAAAATGCACTTGAAATAACAACAAATGATACGACCATAAGAAAAATGATCAATCTTGCTTCCATTTTGCCCGCGACTGAAATGTTCACATGTAAATGTTATGTACAAACACTTATCTCAATATGTTGTAACACGTTTCTTTTTTTATTTGCGTAATTATACTTGAGTGGATATTTATTGAACGAGATATGAAAAGCTTACAACATAAAATATTTGATACTAGTATATTAAATTTACTCCTCTTATCATATTCTAAAGGCTTGGCGTGGTGAAAAAATGCTTTATCGATCGCGATATTCGTGTATACGTCTTGCATGTATATAAAATACTTCAACGACCTGCAAACAATGTAGGTGTACGTTTAAGTAAACATAACGAATTCCTTACTATATGTACATATAGTAGTCGCAACTTGACCGCGATGGTTGACCTTCGGCTGATTATTCATATCGAATATTTCATTGTAGAAATAAAGAGTGATGAGGGTAGCCATGTATATCTATATGGAATATGTTTGTATCCAGTGCAGTATCAAAGTATGTATACATATGCATTTGATCAGTTAAAACTTTCCAATACACTAATTTATAATTGCACAAATTTATATTTCCACTTTCTCATGCAGCTCGTGTTTTACGTACACTCCTTTTCAATAATAGGTTGTGCCTCATTATGTATTATAATACAAAGGTCAACCATCGGGGTCAAGTTGTGTCCACTATACAGTTCATGGAAATAAATAATGTACACGTTTATGTGTATTTATAGTACTATGTGTTATATATTTAATTTTTATTTATTTTGTTGGGTTTAACGTCGCACCGACACAATATAAGTCATATGGCGACTTTCCAGCTTTGATCACGAGCGGACACCTGTGTGGAACCAGCTGGATGGCTTCCTCGCATGAAGAACTCAACGACCCGAGTGAGGCTCGAACCCAAATCGATGAAGATCAAGTGATTTGAAGTCAGCGACCTTAACCACTTGGCCACGGAGGCCCCCTCTATGCGTTATATAAAGTAATACACAGTTACTACATGAATAGCTAAACGCTGCATATATTTTTACTACCGCAAAAACTGGAAGTTTTTTGACATACGACTGAACATTACTGCAAGGTATTCAGTTTTGATTATAGCTGTACGTACTCAGTTAAATCATTCTTCATTTAATAAGAGATTTGCTACATCTGAAGTAGTTAAATTCGTGTCTCGTATTTCGCTTAGCTGTTTTCTATGCTTCCTAAGGATCTTCTTAGATAAGTCCTTAATCTTCGCTACATCTGTTTTTAGCGGGCTTATGTTATCGCTGGATGTTCTATTTTTTACAAGTACATTTGAGATAAAGTTAGTTTCCTGATGAATAATAGATTGAAATCTATTGTTTATAAGGGAAAGACCTACTTGAGACACTTTAACTACCTTTTCAATCATGCAGTTTCATTTAAATTTCATAATTGACTAGCGAAATGATTCAGACGGCTCTATAGCTCCATTACGGCAGTATAAGAACGATTTTAGAATGCCTAAGATGCAGTTTTGGAAGTATCTGAAAGACTTTAGAATGCCAAAGATGCAGTTTCTGCAGTTTTAGAAGTTTTTGGAAAGTTACAGATTCAGTTTTTGCAGTATTAGAAAGATTTTAGAAAATGCAGTTTTCGCAATAAAGAAAACGTCTTAGAGTGTCCTTTACAATAACAGTTAAAAGTTTCAAACTGAGCCTTTTGATATTATTTCATATCTGATTTCAAACGGGAAAATCACTGCTACTGTACTGTTTGATTTGGCGGTGCTTCTCATGCTATCATGCTATTTCTAGTGTACTGTTAGGATCGACAGTGCTTCTCCCTTAGCTCAAGTATGTCAACATAATATTATACAAAAATTGCACGCCTATGACAAGAGAATGTATACGCTGCATACACAAACATCTGAACAAAAGAAAATCAAATATCTAATTAATATTTATTTATTTGTTGAGTTTAACGTCGCATAATCAAATATTTCAAGAATGAATATACTGTAAAATTATTCAGTCACTGATGACTTCGTTCTATCGATAAAGTCACAAAACACATAAACCTAGGTTTGGCACTGTGGTTGAAAATTATTAACTGGACGGCAGCAGTAAGATATGTATGCTGATGAAATACTCAAGAATCAATGTAACTGCAGTATCCGCAAGACTAAACCGTCGAAAATGTATTACGGAGTTACTTTCTTACGCATGTGTTTAAACGTGCATGTAAAGGAAACATCAAGCACAGAAAGCACAGCCAGATTCACAACAATTCGAAACAAAAAACTTCTATGACATAGGCCGTTCAATTCTGTTCTACCAATGCCGCCTACAAAAAAAGAAAAAAAAAAAAAAAAAATATATATATATATTTAGTCTGTATCCTATACGGTAGAGCAAAACAGAACGTTTTTAATGTACAAAGGTCAACGGTTTAATAAATTTATCTTTTACATGACCGCTTATACAACATGTATGGCGAGGCAGTTTAATCACAGACGTTAACATCAATGATTTGGTCACAAACCAATATATAGTTTGTATATGGTAGAACAAAACAGAAGGTCTGATGGACCAAAGACAACGGCTTAATAAAATTTACATTTTATCTGTCTACTTACCTTCAGCTACTGCTACTAAATAATTTATTATAACTGCTTTACCCAATACCAGCATACACTTCTATTGTCCACATGTATGTTTTCTTTACCTTTGGCTTCCTTCAGAAAAGAACTCGAACGTAAAGTTATTATTCCTGAAATTGTGTTCCTGTTTGCCAAATGTTTATGTAATATGCAAAATTATGGGTAATGCCATAAAAATAAAAATGTTTAAAAACCTTCAGTACATGTTTTTAATAGTGTTGTTGGCTTGTGGGTCCTTGTTTTGGATATTTAAAAACATATTTACCGTTTCCAAGAACAACAGAATGTTAATTAGAAATTGTACTGGAATATTAAAGTCATCACATATGAAAACAATACGTTTAGTCGTCGTGTCGTGTTTTTATGCTACACGTGTCGCAATAGGCGATATAGTTTGATTATTAACCCTTACTGGAGCTATGGGAAGCTGTGGGCTCCCATGGGAGAAAATCATATAATATCATATATATCTTATGTAATTTCATTACTATCATGCTGTTTATGTTTTTGTAGAAGAAACCATGCACTTTTGCCGCCAAAAAGCGTAGTATTTATGTTTCATTATTTGTTATCTTATTCAGTTGCTTATTTGGATTAACATAGTTAATGTTATAAGTGAGATGTAGAAAGCAAAGATTTCAAGGATGAAACTGTGCGTTTGTGTTTATTTTGAAATAAATTCTCAGTGTAGTTTGGACCTTAAATTGGAAATATTTAAAAGGTGATATGTGTCTCTGCTACATTGATTTGGCGCCGGAAGCCGGGAATGTCGATACATCACAGAGGATTTGGCTCGACGCCTCGGTCTAAAAGAAGAAGAACAGGAGATCCAGTTGGTGACATTTGGAAGCGAAAAGGAAAAAAAATAATAAAGTAGAAAAATAAAAATTAGAAACTCCACAGGTCGCTCAACACAACAAAAACGAAAATGTTGCAAGCTCGGTTTGATTGAGCCTGTTCATGGACGGTAGTGGAAATGCATGCTACCGTCCACGCCCTCTAGCCCCGGTTTTTGCAGAACTCAAAATTTATACATGCTAAAAGTACAAAAAACAATTTAGAGACATCCGTAGATGTGTTTATACGGCGATGCACATGAAACTTTCAATGCTGCACTAGTGTGTAATTCCATGAAAAGCGGCGTATGGTCCCCACTTAAAATAGTGGGTTTGCCCTAAACGAGAAAACAATGAGCAGAACTAAACAAACTGGAATTTAGACAAAGGATCTGAGGTTATGGAGCCTGCATATCACAGGAACTACCAAAAGACAAAATTAAAAAGCAGGCACCATATCCAAGGGGTAATTACACAATACCAAAAGGTATGAAAGCGGGAGAATTGGAACCATGAAGGCCGAAATGTTCATGCTGAGAAACTAAACAGTACCAGTAAAATGACATAAAAGTCGTGCTGTACGATTTGTGAAGATTAAACGAGATCAGCGATATTGAGAGCAAAGCTCAAAAATGGAGAGTACATGACTGTGGTTGCAAATGTAGTACCCAACATAACCGGAACAATAACCCGAAGACAAGTGAAGCTCGATTCGCCGAGCCATTTCTCCGAGTTAACACGAAACGTCGCACTAGCAGATACAATACCAAACAAGAATGAATCATTTTTACTAGATTTACTAGTTGGAAACGATTACTACTTGGATATTATACAAACGGAAAAGATAGAAATACAACCTGGATTATATTTGCTGTCGTCGAGTCTCGGATGGATATTGTCCGGCAGAATGAAAACAAGTGAACGTGCTGTAAAGTCAAATGATGCAGCCATGTTGATTCTAACGTATGGAAATAATATAACTGAAACGAAACTTTTAAAAAATGAAGACGAACTAATTCCAGCAAAACCCAAGTTGGGGGATTTTTCGAATATTGAAAATCTTGGTATGATAAACCAGACGATCAGGCCATGACACATATCAAGGAAACGCTTAGGGATAACATGGTGTAATAGCCAAATTTCATATCTGGTAACTGGATGGTAATATTTAAATGAAATTTGGTCTCTTTAAAGACATTCAAAATAAACAATTTTTCACCGGGAGATTTTTCAAATTTTATCATTTTTGGGGAGATAATCGGTATTGAAGTTAACATTGATGCCTATAGGAAATATATAATTTCTTTGATTATGAGAATCTGAACTTGAGTTTCGAGAAAATTTTGCGGTAGAAAGCAGCACTATATAATTCTGATACAAATATCAAAAAGAAATCTTAAATTCCCCGTAGGCAAAAAGAGAAAATCAATTTTTATAGTTTTCAGGGGAGATATCTCATGAAAATCAGGGGAGGCAATCTAAAGTAAATTTCTGAGAACTTCTGTCACTATATAACTTGTCAATATGCACCTTATTCCTATCGTTTGACATTTTTAAAGCTTAATTATCAAGTTTTATGTACGCTTTTAGTAAAATTGAGGCCTATTACACCATGTTATCCTTAAGTTTGAAAATGATAGATACCAAGCTACTTGGCCCTGGAGAGGGGAGTTTCCGAATCTTCCAGAAAGTCGGGGTTTAGCCAAAGGGAATCTGAAGTCACTCGTTTGTAAACTGGAAAAAACAACATGAGCTCTTGAAATGGTATGATGATGTCATTAAAGATCAGCTAGGAAAGGGAGTTATTAATTATTGAGAAAGTTGATAGAGAGCAAAAAGACAGGTTAAGACATTATATTCCACACCATGTTGTGATCACACTCGAGAAAAGCACGACAGAGATGAGGATAGTGTATGATGCCTCCGCCAAGACGAGATAAGAATATAAATCTTAAACAGAGGCCTGGTCTTATTACGCGAACTTTGTGGCATTCTTATGAGGTTTAGGTTGCATAAGATCGGTCTAGTGTCAGACATAGAAAAAGCATTTTTACAAGTTGGGTTACAGAAGTCTGAAAGGGATGTTACAAGATTTCTGTGGTTGAAGGATTGGGAGAATCCTGGTGTGGATGGGAGTAGAATAGAGGAATACAGATTTTGTCGGATCCCTTTTGGGATTATTTAAAGTCCCTTTTTACTTGCGGCTACAATTGAAAGTCATCTAGACAAGCACAATTCGGAGCTAGTGGAACAGCTGAAAGAAAACATCTATATGGATAACGTGATCTCTGGAGTAAATTCTGTAACCGAAGCAGTCGATTTGTATAAAACAGCAAAGTCGATGTTTAAAGAAATGAGCATGAACTTGCGTGAATGGATGACGAATGATGCCGAGATAATTCCAGACGAATATAGATCAGCAGGCGATGTTGTGAAAGTACTAGGTCATTTATGGAACGCCAGAAATGATTCCATACAACGAAAAGGACCCAATATCGTGAAAGAAGATATCAAAGTGACTAAGAGAAATATTCTGAAACGAATTGCGTCTATGTTTGATGCTTAAGGATTATGTTCTCCGCTTACTTTACGCGGACATGTATTGCTCCAACAGATATGGAGCAAGAGCTATAACTGGGACGATTTATAAGAAAAAGATGATTCAGATGCATGGATGAACATTAGAGGAGACTTGGAGCAAATCGAAAGTGTAGAATTTCAAAGAAAAATGTGTTTGACTAGTAATGTGAATAAGTTTGAATATTCGCTAGTTTGCTCCTGCGATGCATCGAGCAAAGCATATGCAGCATTTGTATATCTTGTACAAATGTAAGAAGAGGAGTACAAATCTGATCTCATATTTTCAAAAAGCAGATTGGCGCCATTAAAAGGATTGTCGATACCTTGAATCGAGCTATTAGCGGTTCTCATAGGAGCTATATGTCTCAACTTCATAGAAAAGGAATTGAATCTGCCAGTTGGGAATACAATTGCATAAACAGATTTTCAGTGTGTCCTTCAGTGGTTATCATCAGACAAATCACTTCCAGTGTTTGTGGAAATTTGCGTGTATGACATTATGGCAATATAACGTTACACTATGTTCTTACAATGGAGATATAGCAAGTCGAGGATGTTCAATGTCGCATTTGTTGAACAATGAAGCATGGTGGCATGGCTCATAAATGCTAAAACAATGCACATTGGATTTACTAAATAAAAAATCAAACAGGGTACTGGAACAAGATACTGCCATGAGAGAAGCCGAATTTGAAACAAAGGCAAAATTATTGAGGTGTTAGGTATCGACAGAAACAAATCTCTGAATTCGGAAGAGAACTACCTCTTGACAGAAAACAACGAGGTAGAACGTGCACCATTTGGAATAGATGTAAATAGGTACTCCTCGTCTTCCAAACTAATCAGAGTCACGGCCTGGTGTACACGATTAACTAGAAAAGTGAAAGTTCAAATTTATGAGAGTTAAAATTTATCTAGTGAAGAACTTTGTGAAGCAGAACAATTGTTGCACCATATTCAAAAGAAACATTTCGAAGAAGTCTTTCAGTCAAAAGTAAATAAAAAGCCAAATAACTTGGCGAGACAGTTTGACCTTTTCATGGACGAAAATAGATTGCTAAGATGTGAACTACTTTTTGTGAAGCAGCAAGGCATCCAATATTGCTCCCGGGTAAAGATAAACTAACTCACCTCCTAACTGAAGTGGCGCATTGAAGATTGTTACACAGTGGTGTGTTGCAAACCTTAAATGAAATCAGACATAGATTCTGGATTCCTAAAGGGAGAGCAACAGTGTGTGTCGTCGGTCTTAAAGTTTTGTCAGATATGCAAACGCGTTGACTGTTGTCCTTATAAATTACCACCAATGGCTCCTCTTCCAAAAACACGTGTATCAGAATCTACTCCATTCACAAATATTGGAATGGATTACCTCGTGCCACTTTACGTCAAAGTAGGAAATACTTCGAAAAAGATATGGATTTGTTTGTTCACTTGTTTGACAACACGAGCAGTGCATTTAGAAATAGTTTCTGACATGACTGCAAGTGCTTTTCTTCTGTGTCTTCGGAGATTCATGGCAGGAAGAGGAACCCCTAAGGAAATTATAAGTGGTAACGCTAAGCAATTCAAATTGTCTAGTGATACAATCAACTTAATTTGTGGAAATATGTTGCAGGAAGATGATGTTCAAAGTTATGTGTCAGGGCAAGCTATAAGTGGACATTTATTGTCGAACTAGCACCAAAGATGGGTGGTTTTTACATAGATTGGTCTATTGCTTTGACACCGTTCCACCTTTTGAGTTTGAATCCAAAAACTGGGATTCCTGAAAACGACTGTGATACTAGTGATCCAGAATTTAAAACATATGAAAGTGCTAGTGAACAATTATGCAAATTTGGAAAAAACGGAGCAACTTTTAAATTGATTTTGGGTATTATGGCGGGATGAATATTTACTTAGTTTACTAGAACGATCTCAAAATAAAGTCAAATCGCCAAGAATCCAATCTCATGAATCACCAAGTGTATGAGATGTTGTTATAGTAAAAGATTGGAAAAGTGATAAAACTTCATATAAGCAAAGACGCTTTCGAAAAGACAAATTCTGAGAAGACCTCATAATTTACCCTTTCCGATAGAGGTATCAGCGTCAAGAGACAGTGACACATTGCTACGAAGAAAAGTAGACACTAATGAAGTAGTAACAAATGATACTAAAGAAATAAGGCCTACTCGAAAATCTGCAGAGAATGCAAAAGATCGTTTGAGAAAAATGTGAGTTTTTGGCGGTAGGGTCGCTAGAACGCGAATGTGATATCACTTTGCGAATGCATAAACAATCAATTAGCGACAGTGGTTAATCAACATGATCTGAGAAGATTGGATGTACAATAGTTTACAAAATAGCCTGCACGTTTATTCATCAACGGCCATTGACTGTTATGTCACAACTGTACAGTGATACTAAATTGCATGTTGGAGCAAATGTATTTAGTAATCATAAGCGTTAAATCACATGGTCAGTGGCAGCAAAGTATAATGCGAATGAATAGCGCACAACCTGCACGTAGAAAACGTGGAAAGCTTGCATTTTTGTGTTGGATGTGTCACTTGTGTTTAATTCATTCATTTATAGCTTGATTTTCACTCTGAATGGACTTAAGCATATAAATACAATTGCAATAATGTTTTTTTCATACTTGCGACAAAATCTTTCACACTGAAAAGGAATCTTAAATGCCATATTTCAGAGAAACATTTATTCTCTAAACATTGGTGTAATAAAGGAATGCACTTCAAAAATTTCTGCGGCGTTATACTCCAGTGAATCACTTGGTGGAAGTACATCAACTGACGAAGTTACATGCTTTGCAAGCTGCACTAAAGTGTGATTCACGGACGAAGTTATATGCTTTGCAAACTGCCATTAAAGTGTGATTCAACAATTCCAGAACAATGGTCAAGGATATCAGCGAATGATGACGATTGCCTAATTCTATGATTATATGCGAAAATTAAGTAAAATTTATTAAAAACCACCGAGCGAACCAAAAGATTAACCGAATAAGGTTTTCGACACAGAATTGCCGATTAAATGAATTCAAAATTCGAATAAAATCTTCAGTGATAATTGGGAAAATATATCAGAATTTGGAGAAAGCAATAACTGTGCGGATGTGGATGAAGATGTTAGTGTTGAATATTCGAAAGTAAGCAAAAATACTCGGATGCTGTGAACAGTCCTGAATCAAATGTTGACGAGAATGATTTGAGTGATCCTCTATGTAGTTCTGAATCGTGTGATTTGGCGAGTACAAAACGCTGAAAAGTGATTCGAAGGATGTCGACAGTGACATTGTTATCATAAGTGACAATGAAGAACTGTCAAGTAGCCCATGGTTGAAAATGACGAAATATTGTTTGCATTGACTTCCTTTCCTTGATGAAAGGCTAGCATCATGACATCTGCGGTCATGGCACAAATGAATATTACAATTTACAATAAGTAATCAATGGTTTTCAGGCAATTTGCTTGTGACATTTTATTTGTATTTTCGGCGGGAGGTCCGATAGCGATAAGTGCTCAAATATAGGTTCATTTTGGAGCAAATCATATAAATTTATTCCTACATAGTTCTATTACTATCCTGCTGTTTATGTTTTCGTAAAAGAACCATGCCTTTTGCGCCCAAAAAGCGTAGTATTATGTTTTCATATTTGTCAGGCTTGTAACCATGCCCGATCGGGCTTTTCGACAAAAAACTATTTTTCTTGAAAATTAGTAAAGTCATAATTCTCTTTCAAACTTGGACCATTTATTAAGCATTTCATCATGACTAAATTAAATATCAAAATACTTGGTGCCTTCAGTTTTGGTAGGAATTGAACTATTCCCCCTTTCAGATTTTTATGATGCATAATTTTTAAAAGTCCAAATAAAGAATGTTCTAATGCTAGTGTTAAAACAACAAGGTTCATGGCTTTCTAATGCTCTAATTATTGCGCTAGTACATGTAATTATACTATTTTACTTGCATTCACTAACAAACATTATGAAATGTTATTATAAAAAAACTTGTTCATATCCATCTGCATAGAAACAACAGAAGTTAACATTAAATCCATTAGAATAAAGGTATTGCGCACAAGTTTTGAGCAATAGAAACCCATTGACCCTTTTCCTGTCTTCGAAACTTTCAGTAATAAGTAATTGTTTGGACTTCAAAAATTTTATGCATCAAAAACATTCTGGAAAAGGGAAATAATTTAAAAACACTGAAGGCAACAATGTTTATTTCTACCAAAGTATGCGTCATATTTATGCTTAATTATTGGACCAAGTTTGAAAGAAATTCTTATTATTTTTCAAAGAAGCATTAGTTTGTATGCCTAAGACCCGATCGGCATGTCGACCACCTGTTTGTTATCTTATTCAGTTGCTCTTTTTTATTGCATTTTTAACTAGTTTAATGTTGTATGTGAATGTATAGTAACCAATATTAAAAGGATAAAACTGCGCAATTGTGTTCAGTGTGTAATAAAATTCTCAGTGTAGTTTATAACCTAAAATTGGAATATTTTAAAAGTTGATATGTGTTTCTGCTACAAACGTTTGTCTGATGAATTAACATCAGCCCAAGCCCTGGGATATGTTAATGTGACCACGACCTCAGTCTCTTCACAAACATTCCCCGGCTTCCTGAGACTGTTTTACACAACAAGAGGGTTATGATGACCCTGATTATCATGAACCCTGGATATCGCTTCACCTGAGTTGATATGAGCTACATGTTTCAATTGTCAAACTGATGATTTTTAAAGATTTTTTTTTGGAAGATTTTTGATGTACATCAAGTAACCCGTGGGGCGGGGACCAATTTTATCTCCGGGGGTCACGATTTGAACAAAGTTTGTAGAAGACTACTAGACAATTTATAAAATCACCAAAATATCTAAGATCAGGCTTCTCGGTTTATTTTTTTTAGCAAATTTTGCGAATTCTTCTGTGTTTAATGAAGTTCAACGCCTTGGGGCTGGTAATGTCCCTAGGGTCAAGATTTTGATTTAATTTGTAGATCTACTAGCAATTCTTTAATGTGAAACATCGTAACTCTAGCCTTCTGATTTTATTTTAGAAATTTTTGGCTTGTTTATGTACAATCAAGTAACGCCATGGGGCGGGGTCAATTTGACCCTTCGGGTCATGATTTGAACAAATTTTGTAGAAGTCTACTAGGCAATGCTACATGTCAAATATCTAAGATCTAAGCCTTCTGGTTTATTTTTAGAAAACTTTGAAGATTTTACTATGTAAAATCAAGTGACCCCTAGGGCGGGGTTATTTTTGACCCCGGGGGTCATGATTTGAACACATTTTGTAGAGGTCCACTAGGCAATGCTACATGTGAAATATCTAAGCTCTAGGCCTTCTGATTTTGTTTTAGAAAATTTTGAAGATTTTCCTATGTACAATGAAGTAGCCCCATGTGGCGGGATCAATTTGACCCCGAGGGTTATGATTTGATCAAATTTTGTAGAAATCTACAAGACAATGCTACATGTGAAATATCTAAGCTCTAGGCCTTCTGGTTTATTTTAAGAATTTTTTTGAAGATTTTCCTATGTAAAATCAAGTGACCCTGGGGTGGGGTCAATTTTGACCTCGGGGTCATGATTTGAACAACTTTAGTAGAGGTCCACTAGGCAATGCTACAAGTCAAATATCTAAGCTCTATGGCTTCTGGTTTTTGAGAAGAAGATTTTTGAAGATTTTCCTATGTAAAATCAAGTGACCCCTGGGGCGGGGTCAATTTTGACCCCAGGGTTGAACAAATGTGTTAGAAGTCCACTAGGCAATGCTTCACATCAAATATCTAAGCTCTAGATCTTCTGGTTTTAGAGAAGAAGATTTTTAAAGTTTTTCCTTTCGGTTGCCATGGCAACCAGAGTTGTGCATGGAAATCAATTCTTTGAACAGTTTTTGTAGGACTTCACCCAAGGAATATTTCTGTAAAGTTTGGATGAAATTGGCCTAGCGGTTTATGAAGATGTCGTTTAAAATAAAAGATTACGGATGACGGACGCCGGACGGTTAGTGATCAGAATAGCTCACCCTGGCTCTGGTGAGCTTAGAACATGTATTATCCCTACATAATCATCATCATCATCATCATCATTATGGTCATTATCATCATCATCCGAATACCATTACAATGCTGAAAAAGAACCATTAATAAATATAAATGTAAATGTTAATTATTATGATCAGCATTAAAATCGTCCCTTCCAACATCGTCATAAATCGTTTTGACCAATAGTCGTCGACGTCAATATCATTCTTTACTGAACACGAAGCTATAAGTTCACTCTAGTACACTTGGTATTATCACCATCATGCTGATAACAGCAACAAGACCATAATGGCTATCATGATACTTCATCATCACTTTTCGAATATCCAACTGACATAAGCAACAACCACAGACAAGTTCATTCTTCCATTTTCGAAAATAATATGCTTCAATCCTTTTATAGCTCGATTATTCAAAGAATAGTTGAGCTATCTGACTCGCCCATGCGTCGGCGTCGGCGTCGGCGTCCAGATTTGGTTAAGTTTTTGTATGTAAGCTGGTATCTCAGTAGCCACTACTTGTTGGGATTAAAACTTCACACACTTTATTGTGATAAAAAAACTTACACTGCACAAGTTGCATAACTCTTTTTTTTTTTTTTTTTTTTGCTTTTTTACAAAATTATGCTCCTTTTTCGACTTAGAAATTTTTGTTTAAGGTTTTGTATGTAAGCTGGTATCTCAGTACTCACTAATGGGAATGGATTGAAACTTCACACACTTGTTCACTATCATGATCTGACATGCACTGTGCAGGTCTCATAACTCTACTTTGCTTTTTTTCAAAATATGCTCCTTTTTTGACTTCGCAGTTTTTAGTTTAGTTTTTGTATGTAAGCTGGTATCTCAGTATCCAATATTAGGAAAGGATTAAAACTTCACAAACTTGTTCACTGTCATGATATGACATGCAGTGCAAAGGTTCAGTAACTCTACTTTATATTTTTACAAAAGTATGCCCCTTTTCCAACTTAAAATTTTTGGTAAAAGTTTGTATGTAAGCTGGTATCTCATTACCCACTGATGGGAATGGATTGAAACTTTACACACTTGTCCACAGTCATCTGTCATGAGCTGATAAGCACTGTGCAGGTTCCATAAACTTGTTTTGCATTTTTATAAAATTATGCCCCTTTTTCGACTTCTGTATTTATTCAACTGGCAAAGCTGTTGAATAATCAAGCGTTGCTGTCCTCCGACAGCTCTTGTTAACTTTAGCATTTTATTTGTAATAGAGTTAATATTTAAAGTCAAAGTGTTGTTGATTAAACTGTTAGAAGCAGTTGGAAAGTACCACCTACGGTCAACTCTACGGTAAAGGGGCCGCCAACCAAAATGTCACTACAGTAAATTCTACTTCAGGCCGTCCCGTTTAACAAAAAAAACCAAAAAACTTTTTACACAAATATTATCCGGAACAATACACGTATAAAATGTACTTAGCCAAAGGGGGATAATATTTAAATAGTTCTTTTTTTCGTCGTGTTTTCATATTAACACGACTATTTCCCCTGCTTAATGATATTTTGGAATATCATTTGATTGTTTATGGATGTTCCTCATACAGCTTTGTCTTATCGTTCCTGTTGTTGTTTCTAAGAGGCAATTCATTTAGTATACAGTACGTGTAATTCATTTTTAATTGAAACTATAATAGCTTTTGCTTTGATCTTTGATAAGGGGAGTAACACATGTATAGTTACGTGTTATATGTTTACACGGTTATTTCTCCTGCTAAGTGATGTATAGATTTAGTTTGTTTGTTTTGGGTTACGCCGTTTTTCAACAATTTTTCAGTTATGTATCAGCGGGCAGTTTACCTAAACAGTGTTCCTGGATTCTGTACCAGTACAAACCTATTCTTCTCAAGTAACTGCCAACTTCCCCACGTAAATCAGAGGGGGAGGACTAAAGAAATCAGACACAATATATTTTATCAAATCGTCACGGAGAACACACGCCTCACCCAGGTTTCGAACCCATGACCCCGCGATCCATAGATCTGCGCTCACCCTATTGAGCTAAGCAAGCGGGTTAGTGATGTATAGAGAATAAAGGGCTACTGTGTATAGAAAATAAAAGGCTTCTTACTGTCTTTTGATCTCAATGTTATCAGGTCGAGGTTGATATGGGCTGGAAGGGAAGATGCTCAACGAACCCCTTCCGCCCATATCTGCCAAGCCGGATAACATTGATATCAAGCAGTTAACTGCTATTCTTTTTATCATGAAACTCATACATTCTGCCTAGAGAAACATATATCCTTATCCCTTACATAAATAAATTCATTTTTGACGGATTTGAAAATTTACCCGCCCCTGAACGGAACAATACGACAGCCATATTTAATACAAAACTGACAATGTTTGATAATATTCTGATATTATTATAAAAAATTCTAACACGATCTGCAGCAATTGCTATATAAACATATAGAGAAATCGCCTATACATGAATCTACGATAAAATATGGTTGGCTGTTACATTTCACCCCCTATGATTGTGGCATAAGAGATTCTACTTCATTTCCATTACATACAAATTATTTCAAGGCCAAACGGTTGAAAGCAGCATTTCAGAAACATAAATATGATACAAAGTTATACTGGCTTATGTGTAGGACCGTAAAACACGTTTCGATCTCTACGAGCGAATTCAATTAGCTTAATTAAGATTCAGCGGTGACGTCATAGATGTATGACATAAAGTATGACGTCAGAATGATTTGACGTCATATAAAGTTAAGCTCGTAACATGTAACTCAGGGTCAACTCGCCTAATTTGATGATTCTCCTCATAATTAGTTTGCGAGCTGTTTAGATTACTAAATTATAAATACTTCTCAAAATTCTGATAAAAAGAAACAAATATCTATACGTTCCATTGGCTATGCAACTCTTTCTAACCGTAGGGGGTAAATTGTTATAGCACATGACCCGAATGACGTATTACGCTAAAAATGTAGTACTGTAAAATGCGAATTATTTGCGTTGTTAGAATCGAAATAATAAATATGTTCCAATAATTTTATCAATTAATAAAACATGGGCAGTCGTTTGGATGCTACGCACTCGTGATTTAATTATTACGCATCCAACTCCTGCCCATATTTTATTAACTGATAAAATATAGGAACAGATTTATTATTTCTTAATTAATAATGAAATAAACGCTCACCTGCGTGAAAATGAAAAATCATCCTCTTGAATAAATTAAAACTTGCTTCATTTCACATTATTAAACATTTGACTCAGACAACTACATGCCTAAAGCGCTGAAAATTTCACTTCCAGTTCCAGACTCAGACAGAGACTTTAAAGTTTAAATACTGAATTTACACTGTTCCAAGATTTATGATTAACACAAACACTTTTGCAACTATTTAATAAAAACAGATGCCTTAAATTAGGCATAATTCAAGAATAAGTACAGTGCTAAGTGAATTGTAAACCTTTCCAAGAATCGATCCATGTTTACATACAGTGTGATGCAATGATGAACGTTACACAATGAAATAGAGAAAAGTGGAAACTTCACAGGTCGCCCAACACGACAAAAACGAGAATGTTGCAGGCTCGGTTTGATTGAGCCTGTTCATGGACGGTAGAGGAAATGCATGCTACCGTCCACGCCCTCTAGCCCCGGAATGAGCAGAACTCAACATTTACACATGCTAAAAGTACAAAGTAATTAAGTGTTATTGTCTGTGCGTGCGAGAAATGTAGAGACAAGCATATTTAAAGAAATTACTAGCTGAGATTACAGAATCTGTTTCGAAAAAAGTCGTGCAACACTAAAAATGGATTTTGTTGTAAAATTCAAATGAAAGGAAAGTGATGTAAAAACAAGTCCGTCAATATGAGAGGAGCTTAAATTTGATATCAGATCAATGACTTTATATCAAAACAAGATATCTGACAAGTGATCAGGCACTTTGCATAACAACTGCATAATAAGTAGAAATATCATTGGTGTGTTGATGGATGTTCTTCATGTAGCTTTGTCTTATCATTTTAGTTGTTACATTTTGTATTTCTAAGAGGTATTTCATTTGGTATAAAGTTCATTTAATTCTTTTTTAACGAAAATATACTAGTCTTTGCATTGAAACTTCCTTGCAATTTATACTTTTATTTTGCTTAGGAAAGATTTACATTGTTATTCATCATTCAAATAGTAACATTCTCTTCATGCAATAATTAAATATCAGTAATGGATTCTGCTTTTCTCTGCGGAAACTCAAAACATAATAGAACTTAAACGTTCATTTTCTTTTACTGCTACGATGCAAATTATCTGCTTAAGTATTACATCACTGCAAAACATCTAAAAAATCTCTGTTTTGATAACTAATTACCTTTTAGAATGTTGTTGCATTATCTATTACTTTTATCGGTCCAGTGTGTGTTCGTAGCTCGACTTCTCTAGCTTAGATTATGCAAGTTACCGTTTGCACATATCGCGATGCGTTCTCTCGTACCGTCACCGCTCGCTATGTACTTCTACTTGACTTAAAATACAACCGAGTGAAAAAAATACCCTTAGTGTTCCAGCAAATTTACTACTGCACCGTAAATAAAACAATATGGATCATTGAACTAAAACGCCTGTCTAAGTGTATTTGAACACAAACATGTCTCATCTATGGTATCCAAAGCTTGAAAACGTATAGGAATGTTACAGGGTTTAAAATACCTACTTAAAGATCGTGTCTTGAAGACTATACTTTCACTCATTCAATCTTTTATTTGGAATGTAGCTCCAAATTATCTGTCAGACTTACTTCCGACGAACATACAAACTTGATATGCATTCAGGAACATAAAAAAAGATTTTTTTGTTTCGTTTTATTTGGGTTTAACGCCGTTTTTCAACAGTATTTCAGTCATATAACGGCGGGCAGTTAACCTAACCAGTGTTCCTGGATTCTGTACCAGTACAAACCTGTTCTCCGCAAGTAACTGCCAACTTCTCCACATGAATCAGAGGTGGAGGACTAATGATTTCAGACACAATGTCGTTTATGAAATAGTCACGGAGAACATACGCCCCTCCCGAGGATAGAACTCGCTACCCCGCGATCCGTAGACCAGCGCTCTACCTACTGAGCTAAGCGGGCGGGTAACATAAAAATGATGATATGTTAACGCAATTTTATAGAGAATAATTCCCTGCTTCCGTCATCCGCGATTGGAACAAGCTACCAGAGCATATAAAAATCACCTACTCTAAATGAATTTAAGCGTAAACTTAATACGAATTGTCATAGTGTACCCGCACAATTTCTTATTGGGAGCAGACTAGGACAGAACCTTCATGCCCGACTTCGTCTAGAATGCAGTTCCTTGAAATATGATCCATTCAGAAAATCAATTGTAGATAACCCGCACTACATTATGTGGAGAGATTAAAACAGCGAACTATTTTCTACTATATGTCCTCTTTATAACGCAGACAGAGACACATTCTTTTCAAACTTACCTGCCCAACAACCTTTCAAAATCTAAATTATGGCTCTGTTCAATCATACATCGTTGCCACACGACGTTTCACGACATGAATGCTTATTAAATGTTTGGATTGTCGAATCATGGTCACATCGGGGGCCTTAGAATGACTGTTGATTGCAGCAAACTTAATTTCCTTTCCTTTCTTTGTTCATTTATTTTTCTCTTTTTCTTCCCACTTTGAAAATCTCATCTCTGTTACCTACTGAATATACATACACACATACTCCAATTTTAGATCAACGCCATTAAACTTTACACACTTAAGGAAACGAATTCATATGTCTTTTTCGAAGACCTGTTTTCTAATCCTATGTATAATTTGCTCGTATGTCTCTCATTGTGTGTATGCATGTATGTACTCATTGTATTCGAAAATAAGTAAACCAAAATAAAATATGGACGCATTGAGACCGCCGGTCATCAAAAATTGGAAGATCTTTTCTTTATTCAATAATGATAGTCTTACAGGTTTGACTTTATAAGCAGTTTGAAAAATGTGCGTTTTCATCCCAAATCATGAAAATTTTGTTGATGTGTCGAATCTAGGACATGACAAATGTAATACCGTCAGCTGATTTAATGTTCAAAACAGAATGTCTTCACAAAATAGTTAAAACAAAGAATGATGGTTGATACTAGCTTGAGTTGATAATAATTTTATTTATTCATTTATCTTTTATGAAATATGTAATACACTGTAATACACTGAAAGTACAAAGATTGTTTCATCAATTTATTTCGCATGAATCCTCTCTCATTTTTGTTTTTCAAACACGTGATGCACATAAATTTTATTCACGATTTGGCGTCCTGCATGCTGAGGTATTTGGGAAGGACCCAGACCTGGGGTAATTAGAAATGTAATTGTAATTAATTGCAATTAAATTACATTTCCTAAGTAATTGAATGTAATCTGTAATTGGGACATTTATCAATTACATGTAATTGTAATTTAATTAATTACAGAGCAGTTTTAGGGTGTAATTGACAATTACATTTCAATTACTTTCCAATTACATGGCACATGCTAATCCAGTTTGTTGAACAAATAGTATATATATGTTTATTACTAGTGACACTTCACTTTTACATGCTAATTTGCATCTCATAGCTGTGAAAAATAACAATAGAATATTATGATAGGTGTTAATCCCTTGGACATAGCTCCTTTGTTCTGATATAATTGTTTTATTAGAAACAACTGGTAATCTTTGATGATGATTGTCACTGTGTTTTTTGGAGAAAATGATCAAATTATGATTTGAAATTGTTATTTCCATCATTATTATTTACATTTTATCGGAGCAAAAATGTAAATGCTTAGCATTTAGTTTAATCATTTTTTATCTATGATAAAATTCGTTGCATTAAATGATACAAACATATAGCATTTGACACCATAATTCTAACAAGATAAAAAATATAATTATTATTGTAGATATTACGAGTATTGTACAGTTTTAGTGACATAGTTATTCTAGGATGGCTCATGAATGTTTTACAACTTATTTTCAGTGTAGTCCTTCGGATAACGTGTAGTGTCAAGGATAAAAACTTTAAATATATGTTTAAAATTTAAATGATTAAATACTGACCTATACTGGTTAAAATTGAAAAATATTGCAGAACCATGATCATATAAACTTCAGAGCAATTCTGACCTCAGAGAATTACCTGACTTTTATCTGGGGACCAAATGCCGCTCTTCATGGAATTACACGCCTCAACACGTGTATCATTGAAGGTTCCATGTTCACCGCCGTTTGAATACATCTGCGGGTGTCTCTAAATTGCTTTTTGTACTTTTAGCATGTGTAAATGTTGAGTTCTGCTCAACCCGGGGCTAGAGGGCGTGGACGGTAGCATGCATTTCCACTACCGTCCATGAACAGGTTCAATAAAACCGAGCCTGCAACATTTTCGTTTTTGTCGTGTTGAGCGACCTGTGAAGTTTCTACTTTTCTCTATTTTACATGCATCTTCTGTATCCGAATTCTGCTTGACTATGTATTAAAACATTAATTAGGGCTGACTTTTTGCTCCTTTCACAATAATATTAAAGACTGAGTGATGTTTTACCGCAAACACACATAATTTAATTTTGAAATAATTGAAATCAGTTTACAGATGAATTATCATATATATGTAGTACAAAGTAGAGAACTTTGCTACTGTGTTCATGTAAGAAGCACCACATCTGGGATTGTAATTGAATGTAATTAATTACAATTTGCGATGTAATTGTAATTCAATTAATTACACTGCTAAATTTCATGTAATAGTAATTTAATTGGCCATTTCTCAATGTAATTGTTATTTAATTAATTACATTTTAAAGTAAATGACCCCAGGTCTGGAAGGACCGGTCTAAATTATCAAATGACAACACCCTTGATTAGCTCGTGCGTGAAATTGATTCATCAAGGCATGTTATGTTATATGGACAGGATTGAAATAACAGAAGATAGTTTTTGCGTGCCTATTTAAAATGACATTTTCGCATACAGAAAAAGTTTCAGAATGAAAACTTTGACAAAAATTTTCATATTGAAAAGTACCTATTTTTCAATCAAATGTGTGTGTGTGTGTGTGTGTGTGTGTGTGTGTGTGTGTGTGTGTGCGTGTTCGGGTTTAACATCTTTTTCAACAATTTTTCAGTCATATAAACGACGATGTCTACTTGTAGCAGTGAGCACAATGCCCAACTTTATAGTGCTGCCTCACTGGAATATCACGCCGCAGACACGTGGCATGATACCCCACCCAGTCACATTATACTGGCACCGGGCTGACCAGTCCTGACACAATCCTCTTAATGCTGAACGCCAAGCTAGGAAGCTACTAGTACCATTTTTTTCGTCTTTGGTATGACGTGGCCGGGAATCGAACCCACGACCTCCCGCACTCGAAGCGGACGCTCTACCACTAGGTTACCGAGGCGGTTGACCAAACAAAATGTATTGTCGGGGTCCAGGGACGATAACTTAAAAACAACATCAAAAATGTGCGGTTCTAATCCTAGTTCTTAAGCAATTTTACCTAAGGAGCCGTACCCTAAATCCCCGATATACCACCTTTAGAATGAGAGACATGAGGGATGGAGTACAAGCCATATCCACAATATAATTGAAAAATATTCTCAAAAAAAATGTACATGTAAAATTCATAAATCGTATTTATATCTGTACTGTTCTGGGGCCACTATCTCGAACGCACCTTAAGCCCTAAGATGTTCGTAAAGGGTACGTAAGGTATTCGTAGCGGATTGTTCCTCTATCTCGAAAGCCTCGTAATTTACGACACTTCGTAAATGTCCTCGTAAGTTAGGCTAAAAATCCACCCCTTAGCGTTCTCGTAGTGTATAAAAACTTATGTATTTCTGCCTGTTGAAGGTGAATATGTTTCTTTCTTACTGTACCACGCTGAAACTGTCGTGAAAATGTTTATTTAAGTTGTCATTCCGTTCCTTTGTGTCAACGAACATGAATATATTTCATAAAGATGAATAAATTTAGTGCTTTTAGTCCGTTTTTATAAGTAGAACGCACAGTGTTTTTTTTTATTATTTCACAGAGAAGGAAATATATTAACGTTTGTCCGTTTGTTCATCCGGGCTATCGTTTTAACGGATTGTCAGACTTGCAGGGCATTTGAATTGTTAGGACTGTGCTTTTGCTCAAACGGCCCCGTTGGAGTCAAGCTGTAACAACAATTTTTGGTAATTGGCACCGGCGGTATTTTGATATGATAAGAATTTAAAATGTACAACTAAATGTTGACTTTTACCACTGTGACAGTAAATGTTACTGCGGTATATATTTACTGGCGGAAGTCATTCGTCAAATGGTGTTGGAAATAACACAAACGTTACGGTCAATTTTCTTAAAATCACGTTGAAACCTTTAGCGCAGTACGATACATGTTGCCTACATATTTTGTATCCTTTGAGGTACGTATATCACAAATATGGTTGAAATATCCTATAACGGAATTATTGTATCATAGACATATTCCCGTGGACTGTAATAACTGGTGAGACTACTTATGTATCGGACTACCAGCAGTAGAATTCCTAACAACGAAAGGAATTGCATTGTACAAGACTATATGAGCCGTGTCATGGGAAAACCAACATAGTGGGTTTGCGACCAGCATGGATCCAGACCAGCCTGCGCATACGCTAACAGTTTCTCTAATTGCAATAGGCTGTGAAAGCGAACAGCATGGATCCTGTCTAGACTGCGCACTTGCGCCATGACCACGTCTTCTTATATGACACCAGTACTGGGTTTTCCAGGAAGCGGACTGAGCGTGGTTCCAATAAGCTTGAAGCTTTCATTACAATCGAGCTAAAACAAATTAGTAAACTTAAACTCAAGTACAAGTTTATCACATCATTTGGGGGAGCAGTGCACATAATTGGTCATCCTATCGTCAAAATTAAAACATAATCATGCTTACTGCATGTTAGAATAGCAACAAAATGCAGTTTGACTGATTCGCACATTGTCAGAAAAATTATAAAATTTGAGACATTCTTGATATATGGGCGAAGCCTTTATACTTAATCTTTATTTCGTCAGGGGCTTAAATCTATTCCTTTGTGTCATCGCTAAATTTTCTCTGCATTTTTTTATCAGTTTAATATTCATAACTATAACGAAAAATAAAGTAAATGTTCACAACGGAAAATGTGGTCAGTTCCTAATTTGAAGACATTTTTTTTTTCAAAACATCTACATTCTATTACCGGTAGTCTCAGTTCGACGTCAGCACCACAGCCATTAACAATAATTGTATACACACAAATAACACGCATATGCACGCGCACATACGCAAGCAGGCATGTACAAGCACGCACCCACGTACGCACACACAAACACAAAGCACACATAACGACGACCAATAAATCCACATACACGTGCACGCATGCACGCAAGCACAACGACAACAAATAAATAAACATATTAATTGCACTTGTTTTTTCTTTTTTCCATAACTTGGTATTACATGTATCATTTCATGAAGATAAATGTCATATTGTAGTTGCTGACTATATATACATGTATTTTAATTCATGTTTTATATTCATGAGGTTTGCAAATGTATATTGTGTATATTATAGAGAAAAGATCAATTAAAAAAAAAGATGTCGTACGCTTGAGATAAGATGTCGATCGCACGAGACAATTTGTCAAGCGCACGAAATCAGATGTTGTGCGCTCAAGATAAGATGTCGTGCACAAGAGATAAGATGTCGTACGTACGAAATAAGCTGTGTTCACACGAGACAATGTTGTTCGCACGAGATAAGATGTCCAGTTCACGAGATAAAATATCGAGTGCTTAAGATAAGATGCCGTGCGCACGAGATAATATGTCGTGCGCTTGTGATAATTTAATCTTTAAAAGAAAGAAATACATGTCCTAAACATACCACCGTAAAAATTCACTTAATATGGATATATTTTTCCATGTTGTTAAGCAGTAAACAGATAGTGGGCTATTAGGTACACGCGCAGTTGTTCGAAAATGACGTCATTAAATGGATTATCCATGACTTACGATATCGTAACTAACTAACAATACCTTAAGTTACGAGGGCGTTAAGAGGTGTTTGGAGATAGCCGAATAACGTTACCTTAGTCTTGCACGCACGCACAGTCCGAGTCTGCAATTTTCACTGTTTGCCTTCTTCTCGATGCTTCCGAGGGATCTACTTTTTAGATTTTATTACCTTAGGTTTATCGTAAACCATACCTTAACTTACGATACGAACACGTTTTCGAGATAGTGGCCCCTGTTCTGTACCCCTTTGTTCTACCAGAACATTTAAATGACTGGTCAGGATCTAGGTCTTCAATCATGAACATAAGGAGGCACAAAGATGAGCATTACTCATCTAAGCCGTGCAAACTGCAAATATGAGAATGAGATGAGTGCGACACTCATATACCACTGCTTGCTCATGTAAATAAAATACATGCAAAACAAACAAAGACAAATATCAAATAGGGAATGCCACGTACCAAAACCGCAGCCTCTCCAAAACGAAACCTACAGCATACAGACGTGCACACCACAAACACACACACATACACGCGCGCACACACACAGTCAACACACGAGGACAAAACGAACAAACAAAGGAACACAGTGGGGCATCGCCTTGGAACGGTCAGTGGCAAAAACACCACAGGGAGTTAAAACCGGTTTATGGTGCGCACCCAACCTCACTCGTACCCCCACCATGTTCCAAAGACACGGGACAGTGTAAAGTTTCTTGCGAAAATAAGTATTAAATCTGTATCTTGAAATTCAGCATCTTCTAAATGAAACGAAGTTCCTCAAATATAATGCAGCACTTGAAGAAAATGAAAAGGGTAGGACACGAACATAACCCGCGTATCGCCCAATTCATAAAGATAAAAAAATATAGTTAGGCTAAACTTTCATCTTATATGCATAGTTAGGTAATCATTTCTATACATCAAGTTAATTCATGAATCAGTCAACATCAGCAACTCAGAATATAAACAGAACTGTAAAACCATTGAAGTAACAAGTTTTTATAACGATCGGCAGCTGACAGTACTCCCAGGATCATCACATCATTTCTTTCTGTCTATCCGTCAAATCGAAAGAAGAACATGTGCAAAATATAAACAAAAACAAACGTCATCGGCGCTGAACATTCTGATTGGCTGACCGTATAACACCCCGCCGTATAAACAAAATAGTCCAAGAACTGTCATCAATCTTCAGGATAAATAATCATCGTCCGCCATGTTTTTGTACACGATATTAAAAAAATAGAAAATAGAAATTCAAAACAAGAAATAACTTAACTGAATTCCAGAAACTCCAACTTGAATCCAAACACCGAACGCCATCCTTACTTTCACTTTCCTGTTCTGAGTACTAGTGTAAAATAACTTTAAAAAATCACAAAATCTAATGAATTGACTTGTATGAATGTTTCCAAAGCGTAGAAGAGGTAGATCCAAGGCGCGCTTTTCCTTATATACCATGCGATGCTGGATTTGCAGGGAAGTCGGTCAGAATTGCTGGAACTCAAGGTCTCGGCTCTTCCGCCATTACTATCGTCAAATCGTCAGTGCACTTGCTCCCTCTCTCTGCACCGGTCCTGCTCTCTACGTACCGAACAAATGAGTTCATACGCTTTATTTGACCTTTCTAGTACCTTGTCCATAAGAACACTCTGGTTCTCTAGGACTGCCTGTAATTCGCAGATTTTAGCAGACATAGCGTCCAGTCTTTCTTCATTTGATGGAGGAAACCCTTCAGTCTGTGTCTCTGCACTACAACTAGATTTCTTCTGTTTAACTTTACTCTTCTCATTTTCCTCGTCTGTAAAGATAATTTCATCCTCACTCACCATGATCTGCTCTAACACTCTTTCCTCTGAGGGTGTGCTTGCCTTGGTGCCTAAACTGAGCCAGTGGCTCCTGCATTCTTCCCGAGAAAGTCTGATAATGTCTTCGCCCCACCTAAAAACCCTTGGATTTGGTGACTCGGTAATTGATAGCGCGGCTGTAACTAAATCTCCATTACACTTCTCCATGTGCCCAGGAGACATGCTTGTCTTTCTTTCATGCGTCATCATACTTGAAATCACATGACAGGCACTTAAAAGGTACGTCATATTCACTAACATGGCTTCTATAGAAATGTGTCTGAATCCTTGACTTCTCGTCTCTCTTGTTACAGGTTACACACTGATAGACTCTGCCCTGCTTGGCTACATATTTCAACATCGCTGAGGCCTTCTAGAGAAAGAAGTTACACAAACTAATTTTTTTGCATGCAAAAAAAAAATGTATATCCAAGATTAGACCTTAACATTGACCAGTTTAGAACCTTGTTCCCTTCTGTAATCTGTCTACCCATTTTGGAACCTTATCCCCAGTATACGGCTTCAGTTTATCATGATGAACCACACGCGATGTGTCAGAATCTTGAAATAGAGAAAAGTGGAAACTTCACAGGTCGCTGAACACGACAAAAACGAAAATGTTGCAGGCTCGGTTTGATTGAGCCTGTTCATGGACGGTAGTGGAAATGCATGATATCGTTCACGCCCTCTAGTCCCGGGTTGAGCAGAACTCAACATTTACACATGCTAGAAGTACAAAAAGCAATTTCGAGACATCCGCAGATGTATTCAAACGGCGGTGAACATGGAACCTTCAATGATACACGTGTTGAGGCGTGTCCATGAAGAGCGGCGTTTGGTCCCCAGATAAAGTAAAGGGTTTGCCCCAAACGAGAAAACAATGGGCAGAACTAAACAAACTGGAATTTAGGAAGGGGATCTGAGGTTATGGAGCCTGCGTATCACATGAACTGTCAGAAGACAAAATTAAAAAGCAGGCACCATATCCAAGGGGTGGTTAAACAATACCAAATGCTATGAAAGCGCGAGTATTGGAACCACCCAGGCCGAAATGGTCATGTTGAGAAACTAAACAGTACCAATAACACGACATAAAAGTCGTGCTGAACGATCTGAGAAGATCGAAATATAACAGCCCTGATTGAATGTACGGGGACACTTTTTACGGCCGCCACACGGCACAAACAACGCTGCTGTGATAATAAAATAGAGAAAAGTGGAAACTTCACAGGTCGCTCAACACGACAAAAACGAAAATGTTGCAGGCTCGGGTCTGATTGAACCTGTTCATGGACGGTAGTGGAAATGCATGCTACCGTCCACGCCCTCTAGCCCCGGGTTGAGCAGAACTCAACATTTACACATGCTAAAAGTACAAAAAGCAATTTCGAGACATCCGCAGATGTATTCAAACGGCGGTGAACATGGAACCTTCAATGATACACGTGTTGAGGCGTGTAATTCCATGAAGAGCGGCGTTTGGTCCCCAAATAAAGTAAAGTAGGAAGCCTAATCACATAGTTCAAACTGTTAACGCGCTTCAATATGACACACAACTTGTACATAGTTTGCAACTTAGGACTTATACCTGGTAACCTAGTTTCATGAAGTACATGCACAGTCACCTGCTTTATACCTGTTTTCAGAGAGCTTGATATCGTACCCATACTTATTCCACAAAGAAGCCTGACCAAGATTCTGCCTTGCAACATGATGTGCTGTAACCATTCTCTGGCGCAACTTTTCTGCATACTTACCATAATGATGTTACACTATTGTCATCCACGTCATTTCTAGACAATTCTGCTGGAATTCTTAATTCACGCCCTAACATCAGCATGTTGGGTGTCAAACCTGTAGAACTATGTGGTGTAGCCTTGTAGGCTGCGGCAAGACATCCAAGGTTCAGGTCCCGATCTGTTTGTTCACTTTTAAGATAAGCTTTTATCATACGTACCAATGTGGCATTAAATCTCTCAGCCTGACCGTAACATTTTGGATTCTTGACTGATGTTCGAGTCTAGCGAACCTCTGTTATATTTTCTGGTCCTTCGGGATCATTGATTTCAACTCATTTGCCTTGTTTTCGGTGCTTCCGAGGGATCTACTTTCCAGAATTTATTTACTTCACAACAGCGGGTGTTAAATGTTGTGTGGCGGTCGCAAAAAGTCGCCCCGACTTCATCTCAGTGTTGTTATATTTTCTGGTCCTTCGGGATCATTGATTTCAACTCATTTAGATTTGAAGATTGGATACTGCTTAAGCCGGTGCTAGGGGGCGTGGGCAGTGTTGCATTTTCCATTACTGCTCATGAACAGAAGTAATCAAACCGAGTCTGCAATTTTCACTGTTTGCCTTGTTTTCGGTGCTTCCGAGGGATCTACTTTCCAGATTTTATTTACACAGTTCTGTAAAAATCTTACTCACAATATTGCTACCAAGATCACTATGAATAAAATTTGGGAATCGTATCGTGAGATGACTTCATTTAAGATAACATTTGCAGTATTCAGTGCAGTCGGATCAGGAACAGCAAATATTTCAACCCACTAAAATGATCAGTAACAACTTGTATATATATCTGTTGCCACGAGGTGTTAAAGGAAATGGGCCTAAGATGTCTGTAGCCAAACATTCCATTACACAGAGAAACTATCAAGTTGCGCTTTAGGTGTTCCTTTGTTTGTTCGTTTTGTCCTGATGTGTTGGCTTTGTGTGTGTGTGTGTGTGTGTGTGTGTGTGTGTGTTCCTTTGTTTGTTCGTTTTGTCCTAATGTGTATGCTGTTTTTGTGTGTGTGTGTGTGTGTGTGTGTGTGTGTGTGTGTGTGTGTCATTATAAGCTCATGAGTGAAAAGATTATGTTGATTAATTCATCAATTACCAATTAAATAGCTTTTAACGTTCATAAGACAGTATTATATATTTATGTTACCGCATATCTTTTCTGGCTTATTGTGTTATGCGCTTTTATTTCTATATTAATGACTTGATTTGACAATGTTAAACTGAGAATATTATAATATACAGGAACACAACTCAAAATATATACATTCTATATATACATTTTATGTATATTCATCGCATTTAACAAACTTTCAACTTAATAATAATCTTATTAATGTTAAACTGAGAATATTATAATATACAGGAACACTACTCAAAATATACATTTTATATATACATTTTATGTATATTCATCGCTCATAATAATCAGCTCATAATGCAATTACCTATGTAAATTCAACAGTAATTAATACAGCAAAGCCAGAGAATTTTAATACAGTTTCATTATTTGGAAAAATAAAACAAAACAACAACATCTGTACATTAACTGATTGATATTATTTACTACACATCAAAGAAAAGCATAAGAGGATCTGACTTCAGTAAGTTTAAAATACTGATTAAGAACACGTGAAAATTATAAAACCTATATCATACAATACCTTACTCATGCAATTATCTTAACACAGGATTTTTATGCTATTTTCGCACTGATTTTGTTTCAGCAATCGCAATGTGTTGAAATCTATGATGTAAAAATGTTTCAACAAAGCATATAGGCTCATATGTACATGTCAGAAATTATTGTATTGTACGACGATTCTAGATAGGCATAAGTATAGATATGGCATACAGTTATCTGAACGTGATGTTGTTTTTGTTTTAACGGTTAAATTTGATCAAAACTGCGTTTTAAGAAATTTTGTTTGATGGAAGGGGACGACCTCACTCAATTGCTAATCATTTTTATTAATTCAATAATATATCACATCGTATGTGTATTGTGGTAGCATTGAATTTGGGTTGTTTGGGGGAAAGAAGAGCGAAAAAAGACTGTTGATTGAACTGATAGTGACGATGAAATCGAAAACAGAACATTATACAGATGAATTCCCTAGGTGTCAGAAAATGCAAAATGTAATGTATTGAACGATTGCCGATATCTTTATTTCTCATTACTCAAATACAGTCGCAAATGGGAACATGAAGACATTTTATTGCCGGGCCCGTGAAAAAAATGTTGTAAATTATTTTTATTGAACCGCCTCGGTAGCCTATTGGTAGAGCGACCGTGAGAGGTCGTGGGTTCGATACCCGGCCGTGTCATACCAAAGACGTAAAAAATGGTACTAGCAGCTTCCTCGCTTGGCGCTCAGAATTAAGAGGGTAGTGTCAGTATAATGTGACTGGGTGGGATATCATGTCACGTGTCTACGGCGTGATATTCCAGTGAGGCAGCACTATAAAGTTGGGCATTCACTGCTACAAGTAGACACCCGTGTTTATATGACTGAAAAATTGTTGAAAAAGACGTTAAACCCGAACACACACACAATAGATAACTTTCAGAAAGATAACGACATTATTCAGTTTTACGTAATGATTTATTCAGTTTTTGGACAAACTTCTGGCGAAAAAAAATCTTGGCATATACTTTCAATATAATCTTAAGTGGGAAACCCATATTAAACAAGTTTGCTAAATGTAGCATCATATATTTGGTTATTGTACACAATCAGAGACTTTTAACAGTATCATGTCAAACTTTGTTTTATAAAGCATATATTCAAACGAACCTGGATTACTGGGGAAAACGTCTATAATTAACACAAACAAAATTGAATGACTACAAAAACGGGTCTGTAGCACTGTTTCTGGTAATGAATTTCAAGGTTTTGATCAAGATTTGAAATTAATGATAATTTAAGATTTGATAATCGTCTTTTCTCCAGAAGGCATGTTTTATGTATAATATGTCGACTGGTTTACATACTTATAATAAATGAAATATTTCAGCAAAAACACTCATCAAGCGCGTAGCTACCTTTACGCAAATACGCAGCTGCGTAGTGAAAATCTGACAACCATACACAATTAATTGGCTAGTGTCATGCAACGGAGATGGCTTCATACACTATCATTGCTTATTTCATATTATGTTTGAAGTACAGTAAACTCCGGTTTTAGCGAACTCTTCGGGACAAGCAAGTGCGTTTTCGTTATAATCTGAGTTTGTAATAAAAATAAAGCGAACCTGTTTCTTATAGACATTATTTGTATAGCAAACTGATTTATATGATTAATTGATTTAACGTGCATTGAAATTCACCAAAATTTGTATTTGTAGTTTTATAACAATTTAGGTACAGTTTTGCCATTTATCTCATAATCCTACTATCTGATTGCTTATTTTGTAATAATCCTGACCATGTGAAATATTACAGTCATACGCTGTCTAGGAGGAAATTTCTATAACAAAATTATAATACAGTGTAAACAATTAATAAAATGTAGGTTTGAAATCGGAAAAAATACATTTTTAAGGCTTAAAGCTTTTGAATATGACTTTTTGTGTAACACTGCAGACGTTTGTCTCGCATAATATTTACTTTATCTTGAGCTGAGCGCGAAACTATTGTAACGGTATATAAATAAAAAAAAGATATAATAGCTTCACGCTCAGCCTTTGATATCATAGAAATATGTTATAATTGTACTTAAGTGTATGAAATTATCAACTATTATCCCACAGAAAATAAAATTCAATAGAAATCCATTCATTGCACCTAGTTAAATCTTACGCTATTGACACCGGTACAAGTCATACGATATTACAGTATTTGACAATCAATTCACTGTGAGATAGATATGCTCTTTCTATATAATTGGTGATTTAATATTTTCAATGCGTATTACGTAACTAAATTATATGTTTAATATTTCGAAAGACCTTAAACAACATTTTTAAAAATCATCAAAACAAGATTTCAGTGTAATACTTGGTTTTAGATGTCGTTTAGATAATATTATATCAACAATCCCGCTACGTGTATATACTTGTTTTATGATTCAGTATTGCTGGTACGAAATCTGGCCAATGCTAATGTTAAAGGTGGTCAATCACATTTAAAGGTCCATTACTAAGGGAAATGGAGTTGGCATTTTTTTTCATAGCCAGTGCATAGACTTCTGCAAGACACTAAATAATGAAGATTGGCAGGTCAAAATTTACAGAAGGTCTTTGGAACTCAAAGAAATGTATGTGTATTATGTTGAAATTTCAATGAATTGACAGAATGACCCCCCAGGTCTTTTTAACTTTCTTCATACTTCATAGAAAAATAATTGTACATATACTGCGATTTATTTCGAATTTCTACATACCAACTTTCATTTTCCAATAAAATGAAATAGTTTCTGTGCTTTTTAAAAGAAATTAAAATGTTTACTTTCCTTAGTATTGGACCTTTAAACAACATTTAATGACATTTTTTACTTTTTGTATATTCTGGTAGAGAATTATTTAAGGAACAAAAATACCGATTACATAGAGTTAGATTCCTATTTGAAATGTATATTTTATCATTTATATAAAATTTTGTAATTACTCCCCTTTAATATGAAAGCATATAAAAAACTGGGTATTTCTTTTTATTTCGATACAATGTCTAGTTTTATATTTGCATTTGATAGACATATCAACTACTGAACAATCTGAACCAAAATGCAAGTTCAAAAGCTGTGTGTAGCTTCTGAATTCGTTGCGCAACCAAGATAGGCAAAGGGAGGTAATAATAATTTTTCAAACTTGCGTTTCTAATGAATTCCATCTAAATACATAATTTTTAATGCAAATATTTTACAAATATATTACAATATGTCTAATAGTTATACATTTCCTTAGGCAAAGTATGTTTATCAAATTTATACTTATGATAAAATAACTCTATCTTAGTTGGGCAACCAGGATAGGAAAATGAAATTTTAGAAATACCTCAAGTGAAAATCTAATTTGTATTAAGTGTTAAGTGAACATAAATGAGTGTAAATGATCAGATGCTAAAGTTTCGAACAAATCCGTTACATGGCCAAAATCTGATTATCCACCTTTAAAGCCTGAAATTTTCATAGTTTCGCACTTCGCCGTTGTGATCTCGTGCTTCGTCTTTCACGCTTCTTTGTCATGGGAAGGCGATACCCGAAGCGCGAGATAAAAATGACAAAGCACGAAAATAGTAAAATAATACATTTTATTTAAAAGATTTAGAACGAGTAAGTAAGGTTTTTGTGCATTGTTTAGCTTCAAATACACGCCAAAATGCACCATTTGCGGTTCTCAGATGAAAAAAAAAATCATGGTGAGGATACCAAGACCCCTACGCATTACCTCTGCGTACTATGAAGAATGCCCTGGACATCCTGAACTGTATATATCAAATACAAACTGTGAACTATCTAAAGATAGTCTTTTATATTCCTGGCAAATTGTATTGAATTGTTTGCCAATAGAAATCAAAACCTAATTTTCATTGCCATGTTTTAAATTTAACTGTATAAAATTGATCGATGGATGAATGGATTTTAATGTTAACTCCATTTCATGATATCTCTTGTTTTATGCATATATAATTTCTTTGATTTCTGTTAAATATTTGTTACTACATATATACTATGTTATTTCCGTCTCTTCTATATATGTATAAACCATAATACAATACAATAAAACCATTCCTAAAACATAGTATATAGCCGCGTTTTATAAAATAGATACAAGAGACTGTAATAAGTGCACCCCAGCACAATTACAAATGTACTCTTAAAACAGCACTTAACATAGAATTAACATGGAAAACATTCGCAAGCACTTACAGAAGTCAAATGGTAAAGAATACTTATATTAAGTTGAAGCCAACGGCTTCCATTTTAATCCTATGCAATAAGAAATTTACATAGAAAAAATACATATGACGCTGTAAAATATTAAGGCATGTTTTGGCAGACAATCTTATCATATTTAGATGTGTAAACAGGAATACCAGCTTATCATGTTTAGACATGTTTGTAAAATTACTATCAATGCTTACAGGCTTTGTTAAACTGTTTACTATGATCAAAATACTCTTCATTCTAATCCAAAGAGGGCCCTCAAAGAGGAATAGATTAGCTAAATGGGACCGCTATAAATTAAGAATTTTCTGACTTACTTACTTACGTAAGTGACCAACACAGTTTAAATGACCAACACAGATCAAGACATTGCCCTTTTCGCCGACACACTAACCCGGCATTTATTAAGAGTGCATTTAACTTTAGTTTTGATAGTTTAGGATATGAAAGTATAATATTAAAACAACAATACCAAATGCATTTAAAATACCTATGACTGCTTTCATTTCACTCATCCTTGATCGGAATGATTTTTACATGACCTTTCAGGCACAACATGTCCTTTGTTTGAAAGAGCCATGTACGTTTGCTTTTGGTTGAAAATACTAGTATACTGCGGTAAATGTAGCAGTTTTGTGTATCAGTTTCCATGCTTCTACCTTTAAGATGTTATGCTATATTGTACATGTTCGTGTTTTGGAACTCTAGATAGTATAGTTTGCTATTAAATAATGATCAGTTTCAAAAAGGAAAAGTGTCGAAAACTGGTAAAAAAGACTTTCCAAGTGTGGGATTCGAACCCATAACCTCCAAGAAATCTGAAAGATTACCTGACAGCGTGTAAAGCAACCTGGTTTTCTACAAACATGACAGAAGAAAAAAGAAACATGAAAATCCATCGCTAACTAAATATATATGCCTCGAAATGATGTTTGTTCATCTTTTTGTTAATATCATTTGCGATTTGTCTCGGGCAGGGAATAACGATTTGTATGCAAATCGAGAACTGCGTGTCATTGCGGAGTTCTTGCCTCTACATAATAAAACCTGAAAAATTACTTTGAAAATATCCGTAAATGTCTTTTTTCTAAAAACAAATAGAGTTTCACTAGCCTATTAGAGAGAAAAAGTGCAAATAAAAACGAATGCTATGTCACTGTTTTTCTTCCTGGTTTGGGGTCATGTGTTTGCCTAAGATCTATGTTATTCATATTAATCATCTCTATTACTATACTTTTTCGTCTTAAATTTAAGAGATTTTACCTTCATTCGTAAGCAGGTAGTGAAACATTATCCGTACGGGTCATGGGTTTATGTCCTACTCTGCGGTCGTCATTTTTTTACAATTTTGTAATACTTTTTCTCTTTGAAACTAACCATGATTAAATAGCAACTGGCACTATCTAAAGCTTTAATCATTATAATTTATACAATGTACTCATTATAATAATATAACATTTCAAAGGTAGGAGCGCAAAAAAGTGAAAAACATATGAACTTAACTCCGATCGGACCGTTGTCTGTTTATTTTAGTGTGCTCGGATACGGGTGATTTCCTTAAGCAGAATCATTCTTTAGTTATAGGAACCACTTATATGTTTTGATTCTTAATACTATTTTAATGTACTTACAATCACATTCAGTAATAACTGTCTTTGGAACGAATAGTATTCTTCTGCAAAGGGTAGAATGTTCGTTCACAATATTGCGTCTGTAAATCGGTTCTTTGATTTAGACGGAATTGAAGGAGAAATGGTCTGCTTAGCTATTTAGTTAAAACATAAGTGGGGACTATAGTATACAATATTCACTTAATATCGAAGTTCAGCCGCTTTTGTAAGTAACGCTTTTGATTGAAATAAAACGTTGATATAACCAGATACATTTTTTGTGATATATTGTGTTTCTGCATCATGTATCTGGCTTGTTCTTCGATCGTTTTATGTCTTCTTAAAACAATAATTTTAATGTAAACATTTGACATAGGCAACTTTTGTTGAATTTTGAAAGGATTGACGTACCGCTTACAAACAGAATATAGAATTTCTCCGATTGCTGACCGCCTCTGTGCTTGGGTGGTTAGGGTCGCTGATTTAAAATCACCGTAAGCTCTCACTGATTAAGGGGCATTGGTTCGAGTCCTGCTCCCGACCATGTCTCTTTTTGTAAGAAAGCTGGCAGTTTCTTACGGAGAATGGGAGACTATTACTGGATGTTCCCAGGAACTATTGTTGAATAAACTGACCGCCTGACATAACTGAATACTAAAACGAGCATTAAACCCGTCAAATCAAATCAAATTCCTCGATTGAATTTACTCATATACACGTTATGCAACAAGTGATTCCGCATATATTAGTTTAATAGCTAGTTCCTCGTTTCAACTATACACATGCACCCGTTTAGTTATACACTTATACCTCATTTAGTCTTTACACTAATTCCCCGTTTTGTTGAAACACACAATTCCACATTTCGTCTATACACAAACACCCGGTTTGTTATACACTCACCTCAGTTGGTTTAAACACAAAATGCCCCGTTTTGAATGTGAAAAATCTCATTGCTTAACTATTGAAGATAGCTTTAATGTAAAGCCTCGGATAATTTAAAGATGATAAGAATAAGAGTTGATAGAAATATGATAACTGTAGGTGAGTAATAAAGAAGTTCCCACTTAGTAGGTTTATAACTTACATCCCCGATTGGTATCGTTTACATGTATGTGTGTGTGTGTGTGTGTGTGTGTGTGTGGTGCATGCGTCTGCGTGCTGTGGGTTTCGTTTTGAGGAGGCTGCGTTTTTGGTGCGTGGCATTCCCTGTTTGATATTTGTCTTTGTTTTTTTTCCTCGCTGGTCGCTTGTCAGCTTCACACGCGTCGCACTTACGAACCCAATTATTGGCATCATATTTCATTTCATACCAGTAGTACTTCATTTTCAGTTTTTGATAAGTCTTTTTCCTACCAAAATGTCCCCTTAATACTGCGCCATGAACCTCATGCAATACTTCTTTCATTAATGATCTAGGCACCACCATTTGCATACTGGGTTAAAAAACAAAGACAAATATCAATAAAATCTGGAAAGTAGATCCCTCGGAAGCACCGAGAACAAGGCAATTAGTGAAAATTGCAGACTCGGTTTGAGTCTGTTCATGGACAGTAATGGAAAAAGCAACACTGCCCACGCCCCCTAGCACCGGCTTAAGCAGTATTCAATCTTCAAATCTAAATGAGTTGAAATCAATGATCCCGAAGGACCAGAAAATATAACAACACTGAGATGAAGTCGGGGCGACTTTTTACGGCCGCCAAACAGCACTTAACACCCGCTGTTGTGAAGTAAAAAAAATCTGGAAAGTAGATCCCTCGGAAGCACCGAGAACAAGGCAATTAGTAAAAATTGCAGACTCGGTTTAATTGAGTCTGTTCATGGACAGTAATGGAAAAAGCAACACTGCCCACGCCCCCTAGCACCGGCTTTAGCAGTATTCAATCTTCAAATCAAGTCGTTTTTCGGGAAAAACCTCTTATTAAGAATACCATCTATCGCCTGTAGGAAATCCCCTAGTAACCAATAGTGTTTAGTCGCTGGCCCTGTATCAGTGACATTGCTAGTGTGTGGTCTGTTTCTGGTACTGTTTAGTTTCTCAACATGACCATTTCGGCTTGGGTGGTTCCAATACTCCCGCTTTCATAGCCTTGGGTATTGTATAATCACCCCTTGGATATGGTGCCTGCTTTTTAATTTTGTCTTTTGACAGTTCCTGTGATACGTAGGCTCCATAACCTCAGATCCCCTTCCTAAATTCCAGTTTGTTTAGTTCTGCCCATTGTTTTCTCGTTTGGGGAAAACCCAGTATTTTATCTGGGGACAAATGCCGCAATTCATGGAATTACACGCCTCAAGACGTGTATCATTGAAGCTTCTATGTTCACCGCCGTTTGAATACATCTGCGGATGTCTCTAAATTGCTCTTTGTACTTTTAGCATGTGTTAATGTTGAGTTCTGCTCAACCCGGGGCTAGAGGGCGTGAACGGTAGCATGCATTTCCACTACCGTCCGCGAACAGGCTCAATCAAACCGGACATTGTGTCTGAAATCATTAGTCTTCCACCTCTGATTCATGTGGGGAAGTTGGCAGTTACTTGCGGAGAACAGGTTTGTACTGGTACAGAATCTAGGAACACTGGTTAGGTTAACTGCCCGCCGTTACATAACTGAAATACTGTTGAAAAACGGCGTTAAACCCAAAACAAACAAACAAACAAATCAATCAAACCGAGCCTGCAACATTTCCGTTTTTGTCGTGTTGAGCGACCTGTGAAGTTTCCACTTTTCTCTATTCTATTATCAGGGTTTGACATCTTTGCAACATATATGAGTTTAAGGTCTGAGTCTTCATGTTGTAAATCTGCTTTCTCGCTGTTAGATCACTGCTGAAGAATTGTTCTCTGTCCTGTCACATCTTTGCTCGTGGTTGGCTGACCCCCTGCTAAGTCTGAACTCTCACCTTTGTCTTCCACTGACTTCGAAGGTCCCCCTTCCTACAGATCTGTCCCAACTGCCCTCATCGGTTCCTTATTGCAATTATCCCCATTCATACTGTTTTCCACCTCTGTGCCCATTTTAAGCTCATTCACCGAGTTTTCAATCCCGCCTTCCTGTGAGACCTTTAGCATACTATGGCTGCAGGATTGTCTCAAAGAGTTGTCACCATTTTCATGTGTACCGGCTCTTACTGTATTTACCTTCATGATTGGTTCCTCGTGTTCTACATTATTTTCGGCGCCTATGTAGGACATTTCACCTCTCGTAAGGCGTGGACGGTAGCATGCATTTCCACTACCGTCCATGAACAGGCTCAATCAAACCGAGCCTGCAACATTTTCATGTTTGTCGTGTTGAGCGACCTGTGAAGTTTTCACTTTTCTCTATTTTATCCTAGAGATGATGGAGAGTACAAATTAGATTGCGATGCGAGTGATTTTTCAATAGGGTCGGGTTGAGCAGAACTCAACATTTACATATGCTCAAGGTACAACAAACAATTTCGAGACATCCGCAGATGTATTCAAACGGCGGTGAACATGGAACCTTCAATGATACACGTGTTGAGGCGTATAATTCCATTAAGAGCGGCGTTTGGTCCCCAGATAAAGTAAAGGGTTTGCCCCAAACGAGAAAACAATGGGAAGAAATAAACAAACTGGAATTTAGGAAGGGAATCTGAGGTTATGGAGCCTGCGTATCACAGGAACTGTCAAAAGACAAAATTAAAAAGAAGGCACCATAAGCCATAATTTCAGGACAAACAAGGGCAAGCTTCAAATTCTGGAAACTGTCCTCACACTCTTTTGTCCAGTTAAACTTTTTACCTTTCTTTGTCAGATCAATCAGAGGTTTCATCATCTGTGAGTAGTTTTTAATATGGCGTCTGTAATAGGACCCAATACCGAGCAGAGCTCGAACCTAAGTGACTCTCTCTGGTGTTGCAAACTGAATACTTTTGTTAACATTCCTGACAGACGGAAGAACACCTTCTGCTGAAAAAGTATATCCCAGAAATTCAACTGACTTTTGAAACATATGACATTTTTCTGGCTTAATCTCAGTAGGTAAGAGTGTCGGTGTACGGATCGCGGGGTCGCGAGTTAGATCCTCGGGCGGGGCGCATGTTCTCCGTGACTATTTGATAAACGACATTGTGTCCTCCACCTCTGATACATGTGGGGAAGTTGGCAGTTACTTGCGGAGAACAGGTTTGTACTGGTACACAATCCAGGAAAACTGGTTAGGTTAACTGCCCGCCGTTACATGACTGAAATACTGTTGAAAAACGGCGTTAAACCCAAAACAAACAAACAAACAAAAGTTTAAGACCTGCTTGCTCATTTCTTTCCAGTACTGCACTTACTTGTGCTACATGTTTGTCAAAATTACTTGCGTTAACAACAATATCATCTAAATAGATTAAACATGTAGTCCATGGAAGTCCATAAAGTGCAGCCTCCATGCACCGCTGAAATGTAACACTGGCATTTGTCATACCCATAGGCATGGCCAAGTGTTCATATAACCCGTACTTGGTCACAAATGCAGTTTTAGGAATATCTTTCTCCCGTACTTGTATCTGATGGCATGAACTTGTTATATCAAAAGTAGAGAATAATGTTGCTCTAGCTACAGCGTCCAGGCAATCTCTAGTTCTTGGAATAGGATAACTGTCTGTCTTAGAAATTTTATTGATAGCGCGATAGTCTATGCATGGCCTAACTTGCCCGTCCTTCTTGAACTCAAGACACAGCGGACTGGCCCAGGGGCTCTTAGACTTTTGAATAATGCCCTGTCCCTCTATTTTCTCCAAGATTTTGCGCTCTTCATTAGCAAATGCGATTGGGACCCTTCCAGAGGACATTCTGATAGGTCTTGCATTCCCAGCATCGATTTCATGTTCAACAAGCTCCGTGTGTCCAAGGTCATTTTCATCTTTAGAAAAGGCCTTTTCATGATTTAAGAGCAAGTTTGCTATTTTTACTTTCTCGACTGGTGATCTTTCCTTGCCAGCATCCTCAAAGAGACTCTTCAAGTGGTCAGGTCTTTCAAACTTGACCTTTTTTCTCATACTGAATCCACCGAATAGCACCAAAGGTGTCTCTATCTGCAGGACTCTCTTCAGGCATAATAGTCTTCCGATCAACATAGCTCTCCGCTGTATCAATCACACTGTCTTGATTTATAGACACCGCTTGCGAAAAAGGATTCATTATACGTACCTTCTGAGTAGGACTGCTGTTAATGTCGACAATAGTATTTGCAATAACAAGAGAATATCTATCGGTAAAACCTGAATTCGATTAAAACATCCTTTGCCCTGTCATAGTCATCTTCAGGTAACCTTTCTACAAAAACATATATCACTTGCTCGCTTTTACCTGGTACTACATAATAATCAGCAGCCGTCACTTTTCTTACTCTGTTATTTTTGCCTACTTGCAAAATCGGTATTTCGTTTCCATGAAAATTCAAAACTCTCTTGCTTAAAAGTAAGTCGCTAGGTCCACTTACGTCCTCTTGCATTATATCATCAATTTCAGCAAAAATGATGTCTCTTGTAATCACCAGAGGCCCTAGCTTAATTTCAAATAAAGCTTTACGATATACTTTTAGTACAGTACCACCTGTACCTGATAAAGAATAGGTCTTACCTGTTCTGGAATTCTGTCATAAACCTTCGTGCTAAGAACCGTCTTTGAAGCCCCTGTGTCAACAGTAAAATATAATTGTATACCTTGCACAGTAGAATCTATGTAAGCACCAGCACTGTGTGGTAGCTTCTTTTTCTCTCTAATACTATCTTGACCTTCACAATGGCCATGTTTCTCTTTGAGAGGGGTCGTTTTTCGGCCAACAGAACCGACCCCTTAAAGTTTAACGACTGTGCTTGCATAGGAACTCTTTGACTATTACCCATAGGCCTGAAATTTGTCTGGTCATTTCTGTTGTGCATTCCTCGATTCACCTGTTGACTTCCATTAAGCATCGGGCATGCTCGTTTAAAATGCCCTTTTGATTCCATACCCCATGTTTAAAATGCCCTTTTGATTCCATACCTCATGTTTTTATTTCGACGTAAATGAGATATGAAACCAAAATTTGTAGTACTGTTTGGCGCCATATAACCTATACTGTGTTGGTGCGCTGTAAAACCCAAATAAATAAATAAATTAATTAAAATGCCCATAATTGCCACAACGGTAACATCTGTAATCCATTTTCTGATTGGAGTTGTTTCCCCTGTTAATCTCGTCAAGCTTTTTAAGCAGCTCACTCAAAGTCTTGTCAATACTCTCCTTCGTTCTCTCTAGTGAATTCTTGGCCAACCCAGTGTCACCCTTCTTTGGCTGCCCGCTCAACTTTGATGTTTTTTTTTTACCCAAGATTATTTACTGCATTGACTTGTTTTGTACTCATCTTACCATGTCTGTCTTTGGCATCTGGTGCAGTCTCATCTTCACTCCCCTCTGTATCATACCTTACTTGTCTAGCAGATCTCTTCATGCCCCTATCAACATTTGAATGTACCATAAATAACCTGTTTTTTTGTTTCTTGGAATGCGACAACCTGAAGAACTGCTTCATCATTGTCTGTAGGTTCCTTGACAAATTCAACCTGAAATCTAGCTTTATCATCATACAAACCATCAAGAAAACGTCGAAGTAAATCTTCACGTCTTGTTGCTGGATCTCTGTCGGAATAAGCACTGTCGTACAACCTTTTAAGATCTAAAGCATATTCTTCTACTGTCTCAGTTTGCCTTTGACTACGCCTACTAAACTGTGCATCAAAAGTCTTAGCTGTACGAATTACCCAAGAACGATTGTAAAGCTCTTCTACCAATTTAGTGTAATCATGCCTAACATTTGGTTACAATTGACCAAATACAAAATCACCTGCATCACCTTGTAACCTAGGCAACAGTTCATCTAACCTATCATCGTCTGTCCACCCAAATCTGTCTGCAACTTCAGAAAATCTGTTAAATCAAACCTTCCAAGTTTCTGTACCTGTAAACACCGACAACCTAGTTCTTTTTTTCATAACTACATGGTGTACATTACGCCTTACCTCAGATGTGCCTGTATCATCGCTCGAAGAATCTGTATCACCGACACCACACCTTGTACTCCTGCGCCTGTGAACGCCACCTGCTGATCTCCGCCCTCTGTGTCTAGCAAAAGATAATAGGTAAGCACAGAGCACCAAAAACACAGCCCCAGAGCTACGCATTTACATAGTAGGCCCACAACAAAAAGAGGCTGTAATGGAAAAATATTTCAGACGGGTTGCTTCAAACATCCAACAAGCACATATTAATCATTCTCATTCATCAGATGTTCGACATGGTACCCGAGACGAACTACCGGGGTACCATGGTAGACATCTGGTTTGCGAGAATGATATTAATATAAGCTAAACATTATTAAAGAGGAAGGAAGTGGTAAGTGGCAAAATGGGGACGGGAGTGGGAGAGGAATCCGAAGGGGAACGTTAAACAAGGAAGAATATACAAGGGAATGCCATTTTCTTTAAAAAACAGTCGCACTACAACGTAAACCACAATAGCACAGACACTCATGTACCAAAGATAATCACACAACGACGATCAACTGGATAACATAGAAAAAGGAACAAGCAACACATAAGAAAACAGTAGGGTACCGTTATAGACTCACAAGCTTACAAACGTACCCACACAAATAGGAAAAACAATCAAGCACTGTCTTGGGATTCGGCTGCTAAAACAAAGAGGAGCCACGAAAACTTACTAAAAGTAAAGGGGGAGGGGATGCAAAAAGTAGCGTAAATTCAAGGGAAAGGAGAGGGCAAAAGGGGGGAGTGGGGCGGAGGAAAAACGCTTACAACGAACAAGAAAACATACGCAACACACAATACAAGACAGACAAAATAACCTGGTGAAAATAGGGGCACCGCCTTGGAACGGTCGGTAACCTAAATAAAGGAAACTAGGGGTTTAAACGTGTTTAAAGCATGCCAACCTCGCACTTACCCTATTTTCAACAAGTTAAACAACAAAATGTAAATAAAATCCCCGCTGAGAAAGGCTCTAACATTAGTGCAAAAGTAACAAATAAATAAAGCAAAACATAAGATTAAGGTAAATTTAAGGTACAATTACACCAATGTACTCAACAACTTGTCTGAAGTCAGAGCAAGAGCCTAACTTTTAAGGGCACGACTAAGAAAACTGTAAGAAAAAAATCTAGTGCACTGCCATTTGTAATCCCGCTCGAAAGCAGTTGAGAAATATAGCCACATATACCAAATTATTCCTTGGTCTAAGACAAAAATAATATGTATGTATCTCTTCTGGGGACCGCGACTGGATCCGGAAATGACGTCATCAATATGGCGACCGACCACGAAAATAATACTGCTGAATAATGTCTGACAAAATCAACACACTTGCTTATAGTATCGCATATCATGTCATTAAACACGCCAATGTGACATTTCAAATGTGTGTACTTACACTTTCTCAGAAAAAATATATTTACATGTAATTTATTTCAACAGTTTAATTTGTACCCCACCCACTTAATTAACAATGCATTTTTACACGCCGCTTCTACCTCTTAATATTGATTATTTTCGACTATTCTTATGGAGTTAAATTTGAAATATGATTATTTCCAAAAGGTACAAGAAATTTTACATACAATAAGGGAATAAGAGTTACCAATATCTGCTTTTAATAAGTACCTAGAAGGAAAGGAAATTGACGAAACTTCGGTGCAAATCAATGTCAGCACTAGCAGTGGTCTATGCTCTAGTTATAAGATTTTGTGCAAATTACGTGTTTTGTTTGCAATTTTATCTTGATCAGATTTAAGCATGATCAAGACAATTATGCCAGTAGAAGTTTAACAGATTTTTCTTAATTAATGCAAGTGTTAAATTCATGATAGTCTTCTTAATTACTCAATATTTCCGGTTAATTATATTCATTCAAACTTGACATCAACACTGAGAGTGTTTTACTTAATGCGTCTTCAGCCCCGCGATAACAAAGCTATTTACACACAGTATTATTTATTACCCCTGCATTTGAAACGTTCTGAGTTTAACATGGGCTTTCCGCAATTACGTTCAACTAATTACAGAAGGAAGGGCATCAGGGGCAGATGGAAATGTTGTCATAACTGGAACGAAACGATCATTTCGTTTTCTTTCTTTCATCATTTCTTCTCTACAACTGAAATTATTTCTCAACAGATCTGATATGTGATATATACCCCAGTCACACATACGGCGCGGATAGGTACGTCTATCTACGGATAGAAACGTAGTTACCCGTATCGATCCGTACCTGAGCCGTACGGATTGATACGCATTACTACTTTAAGGTACGGCTCATGTACGGATCGATACGGATTACTACGTTTGTATCCGTGGCTAGACGTAGCTATCCGCGCCGTATGTGTGACTTGGGTAATACTCTGATTCATGGTAATGCAATGTTCTAACAAAACAGACTCTTTAAACCTAACACTGCAGCAATGCATGTATAGTAATGAACATGATAAATACATGAACAAAGTAAAGCATATAGACAGCAAGCTCAAAACGTAACAATTAATGAACGTAGTTTGACAACGCCTGCAAAACAACGCTGCTGTGTTTAAAACAGTAGTTTGGCAAACATCCTCACACTCTATATCCCCAACATTTTCGACTGTTATATAACAGTATACATAAAATTAAGCCCCCGACAGCTGAACGTCTTATTCACGCAAGGGAAACTAAAGGCATGTTATGTGAAACACAAAAAGGATGGGGTAAATAATTATATGAAAAGCATCTGGTCCTTTAGTATTATGGAGTTCATTTAATTTTATCATAATAGAATTCCTCTAAAGCTTGTGCAAGAGGGCGTGAGGGATATTTCACCTTTCTAAACCTCTCATGAAAAAACTCAGTCAAACAAAGTCTTCTTTCATTTTGATTAGTTAAGTTCTATACGTTCAAAGGATCATTTTAAAGCTTTTAACAAACCAATTAAGCATCTTCTCCATGCCGCTGCAGAAAGCAGAACAACAGCAGAACATTATTAAAGATCCGACAAATCAGGAAAGCAGAAATATATCGAAGCAGCTCAGTATCAGTGGGCTCTAAGAACTGCCTCACCTCTTCCGTTAGTGTAGCATCCAGCTGACAAAGGACTGAAAACCAAATATGCACAGTATCTCAAAACAAGCGGGTCAGAACCGCATATAATAAGACATTTTATCATTTTACCAAATACGTTTGGGGAATTTCCATTTCATTTGATAAATAAATACTGGGTTGATACACCTTCAAGTGTTTATTAAGGAGGTAGGTTACCTTGTTACCAGGGTAAATTCAAATTAGTTGAACCGCAGTGATGTTTTGTATTTCGTGTAATTTATTGTTTTAACTGCTACAATTTCAGTTCCGTTTATCTCTGTCCCTTCAAGTACAGTTTTTATCCAGGTTTGAAGTACATGACCCTCTTAAGGTATTTTATATAGAAAGAAGAAGGAAAATACGGATATTTAACACTTTTCAGTGTATTTTGGTTTCATTGTTATCCGTAGAAGTCTGCATAATTAATAATTTTACTAGTATGCGCATTAGCTTTCTAATAAAAGCTTAAAATGTATATGTCGCGGGGCTCGTGTTTCCATGGTAACGCATTTTCTCTCATTTTTCAACAATTATGTATGAAAACGGGTTTTTCGACGGCTTCAGTGCCATTCTGTTATTGACCAACATGGAATATTTGGGTAATATGATTAGCAAAATACCAAGAACTTTACATGGTACTATGTTTTTTTTAAAGTTTAGAGTAATCATGGCAACAGAGATGTTTAAAATAGCTTATATGTTGCTTTTTATCGTAATTTCTTATAAAAAAATATTATATAAAATTATCTTTCTTAATGTAGCTTTAAAACATCTTATTTCTAACGTTAGTAATATTTTCGTATGAATTGCAGTTAATTTAACAAATTTCACAGCTTAAAATACTCTAGCAGTGCCCGTCGTCTGACATTTTTATTGAAAAATCGTTCTGCATGCTGCTATTATTCTCATGGATATTGTTGAAATGAAAATAAAAAAGCCGAAGCTGTGTTCCTTAAATGGACCAGTGTCAACGCTTTTGAATTTTACAATTGACATATAGGTCACGGGCTTCGTTTCCATGGTAACATCAATTTAATTCAAGACATCACAATTTTATACTGAAATTTGAACAATTTTAGAGCTTAGTTTTAGTATTTAAGTAACAAATTATCAACGGAAACTGGGAAATAGGTATAACAAATCAAACTGCCCAATTTTTATTTGTAAATGACCGTAATAAGTTACCTTTCAGCCAACTATATTCCCAATCACATCAGTTACCATCATCTATTTTCTTACATTCCGCATAACATTTCAATATAATTACATAAAAGAAGCAAAATATTGATCATTTTTCCGAGCAAAAGACTAATAAAAAGTATTTCAGCAAATAATGGCTGTTTAAAAATAGTTCAAATAAAGAAAAAGCACAGAATAACGTTCTTTCAAAATAAAAGCTATTAATTTTGCGCGGTAACTGACACGTAACGTCATGACGTCAATGACGTCATTTTAAGGCAACAATGTTTTGAAGCGTTTCTGTGGCAATTCATTCATTATTTCTGCATTATTAAACCATTAAACATAAGATTGGAGACAGGTTCAAGATTTATTTCCAGAAGAATAGATATACAAACACATTTAGTTTGTCGTAAACGTCGTCGTAAATCGTCACGTTAGCTTCCGGTTGGACATGCGCACTTACAAATATCAAGGTAACCTACCTCCTTAATTGCTATTAAACTCAATAAAACACACACAAGTCTAAACTAGGATAGTGATATTTGGTAGAATAAATTGATAACGTTCATTGAATTCTTGAAAGTCGCTCTTTCAAAGATGTATTGACGATTATATAAAGGAAAAGGTATTTATTTAACGTCGCGTATAACCGACAGACAACATTACCTACAAATCTATTGTGCGACAAACCAAGTATCTAATAACAGAAACTTACCTGGGCTGAGATATTTCAAACCATCCCCGTCTAAATAGAGAAAAAAAAAACTCGAGTAAATCTGTATACTTAAATCAATTTTAGATATGGAGTTATGTCAATCTCAAGCGATGCAATATTGTAGTCTTTGAATTGTTAGTTTCATTAAATAACTGCACCTCCCAGGAAAACAAATCAACTATTCGAGCATCACTGATCATCTGTATTAGAAAACACCATCAAGAATGCGTGAACTATTGTAAATGTAGCAACCACACCTGACTGTGTATAGTGTTTTTTAAATCATACGACACAATCTGCGACAAGCTAGGTAGAAGCAGTTCTCATGGAATACTAATTGGTTCTCGAAAAACTGATTTCCCTACCCGGACATCAAGTTGTTCAATAAGAAGAGAGATTTACAAACTGTCTCACGGTTTGACATGGAAAAATGTTTAGCGATGTTACAAGTAGAAAAGGCTACGTGGGCAGTGTTGCATTTTCCATTACTGCTCATGAACAGACTCAATCAAACCGAGTCTGCAATTTTCACTGTTTGCCTTGTTTTCGGTGCTTCCGAGGGATCTACTTTACAGATTTTATTAACTGAAATTAAATGCACAAAAGTGCGTTTAATTAAAGCAGTTCCTTTGACATTCATTTGATTATTTGGTAAATAGGTATAAAGAGTAAATAAATCATATGAAACGACTTAACAGCAAACCTTGTTATTGTTGGATTTTATTTTTTTCTAGGATTTTGCAAGATTTAATACTGTCTGCGAATGTTTTTTTTACTAGAGTTTGCATATATTTTGTCGCAATATCCTTTCGAGTGGGGTAAAATAGCAATTAAAATTATACGATTAAATGAATTAGTTGTGGTACATGTATAAGAGGTTTAATTATCTATGAAACGAGCATAATGTGATTGTATATGCAATTAAGGAATAAATAATCTTGCTGCTCAAGATTATGCGAACTTCAGGGGATATGTTTAGTGATCAAATCCTGTTCATTGGAAGGACTCAATGTTTAGGTTTTTAAACTATCAAGTTCCTTATGTAAAACGTAAATATACTGTAGGCGTTGAACGATGATGACATCATAGACCACATAGAATGCTGGACTAAAACATACATAGAGAAAACTTCTGATAATTTCTTTCGTATATGTCTTTAACTAAGGTTTACGGGGAAGTTTGCATCAATTGGATTTATCAATTCTAAATAGAGAATTGACACTATAAAATAAGTTAAGTTTTCAAGCTGTTTATGCATTAGAAACAGCATTCTCAAGATTGTGCACACCATGTAACATTTGTTCTATTGATTTTGCGTTCTGACCTCAGTGTCGGGGCATTAACCTGATCTGACACACTCGTACAGATAACAAGGGTTTATAGATATATATAATCATGCTATTTGACTATGGAAGTGATTGATAATCAGACTATTTCTATTTTTAATCGAACATACTGCGCACTAAACAGTAATTGCCACTTAATATCTATTTAGTCATTTATGCAATCTGACTAATACTTGATCTTCTAACGAAGATCTAGAGGCACAATCGCTCTATATTTGGATCATTATGCTATTTGTTATCCATAGACGATGTTCGTTTGTCAAGATAGAAATACGGTTATTCAGACGACCGGACCTCGATTAACTGGCACGACTATACGATGACATACACACAAGAATTGTAAATATCAAAGTCAAGCACTTATTGCAAGATTAGCTAGCTCTGATGCTAGAAAAGAGCGTCGACAGCATGATAGTGTTCAGTCCATGCGTAGCGTAATAGAATGTACTTAGTCAGATTGTCTTTACGTTATACCCCTCGATGATCGGATGGGGGTATGAATGCGTTGTCCGTCCGTTGTGGTACGTGCGTCGTCCGTCCGCAGCCATTTCTCAGTAACTAGCAGGTAGAATTTCATGAAACTTGAAATAAACATGAACAAACATACTGCGATGATGTCCGTTAAGTTTCTTTTTGGATTGGTCAATTTCCCTTAGAGGTATTGCCCTTGATTTAATGAAAAATCCACGTCTGCAGCCATTTCTCAGTAACAAGCTGGTGGAATTTTATGAAACTTAAAACAAATATGAACCAACATACTTTAATGATGTCTGTCATTTTTTTTTCAATTGGTCAATTTGCCTTAGAGTTATTGCCCTTTATTGTTTGAAAATCTACAGATTTGTACATAACAAACCAACCAATTGGTAGAATTTCATAAAATTTCTTTCATTCTTTTCCATGAACATTTATTGTAAATATGTGAAGTTGTGTACCCACACCTGGTCACCTGTCACACCCCCTCCCCCTCCCAAGCCCTCCCACCCCCCCACCCCCCAAAAATATTTCCTTTTTATTATTATTATTTTCAAACCTTCCATGAATATTTATCAACATGCAAAGTTGTACTGTTCCCCCACCTCACTCCTCCACCAAGTCATCATCGCGCCCCCCCCCCCCCACTTTTTTTTCATTTTTAATTTTCCATCAATATTTTAATATTTTTAATCAACATCGATGATCAATGACAATAATCGATGTTTTGTACCCTCACCCAGTCACCCCCGCTGTTCCCCCTCCCCCAACCAAAAGATAGCATTCATTTTCTGTTAAATTGATTTTGACAAATGAAATTATTTGCTTCTTAGTAACATCCTTAACTTTTTGCCAGATATATTGTTTTGCCATTCCTGACCACAAACCCTTTCAGCGGGGGATACCAATTCATCGAATTTACTTGTGGATATTTTTTTTCATTTTTAGCATAGTAAATTCCATCTTCTTTCTCATCAAAGTGTTTTATCTGCTACTTCACTAAACATATAATTTTTACAATTATAACATAGTTTTCAAGGACGTTGTCACCTGTAATTATTCAGCAGTCATACATTATCTGCCTTTCTTATTTTCTCCTTAGCCGCCATATTTATGACGTCATAACTTTCTCCAGTCGCATGCCCGGAAAGAGATACATGGGAAATTACGATAACTCACTTCAATCTACAATGTGGTATAGGTCTCTGTATTTCTCAATATTTTTCCCTAGCCGGCCCATATCCCCACAAATTGCCATGTCCTATCCCTCCGTCCGTTGTATGTAGGATTTAGGAGAAAAGCATCTTAGAGTCCTATACTTTATTAGTCATCGCACCATCAAATAGGAAAGCGTAGCAATTAACTTTAGAGAGGTCAGTCACTAAACATGCTTCACGATTTTCGCATCGTATCCTCTTTTGATAAACTTTTTAACCAGATTTACAAAAATTTGATTAAAATAAGGGGTATGTTTAATTTTCCGAATTTTATAAACTACACGCCATAGTATTCCGGGAGTGTAAGTCCAAGTTTTAAAAGTGTTTTAAGAGGCGTATTGTATTTTTGTAATAGTTCAGACGATCCGTAGTTAAATTTACTAAAAGCTTTCCGTAAAAAAACAAAGACAAATATCAAACAGGGAATGCCACGTACCAAAATCGCAGCCTCCTCAAAACGAAACCTACAGCACGCAGACGTGCACACCACAAACACAATTTCTTGGTGATATGAAGATTTCTGTCATTAAAATCATCTAACTTTGAGCAAGCTCTTGCAAAACGAATAAGCTGTGAAATATAGACACCGTATGATGTTGCTCGAGGGACATCTCCATCAAGATGGGGAAAGTTGACAAAATTTCAAAATTAAAATCGTCCCTTTTATCATATATTTCGTTTCTATATTGTTATTAACAATATTTAAATTTAGATCCAGAAATGACGCTTCTAATTCTATATTTTGGACCTTTAAAAAAACATTTCTGATTCTTTTATCATTAAAATCTTAAAATTACCCGTTATGACATGGCCAGCTGGTTGGTAACAGTATTTAGATTCTTTACAGTTACAACTATTTGGAACTAATATAAGCTTTTAGCTTACTCCTCAATCCTATTCATTCATCTATGATTGTATCATACATAGTTGGAAAATAAATATTGTTTAAACCAACTATTTTGAACATTAAGTTCTATATCTAAATCCGAGACAATTTGATTGTAATTAAATATAACGTTTCTAACTGGTTTATTACATTTGTAACAGAAAATAGGTGTTTCTGAATTCTTGAAATATTTAGGAATAGAGTTAACTACAGATTGGTCTCTCAACACTTACCGGTACATCATTCCCTTGAGTCTGCCTGCCTCCATCTAACCTACCCCTTACCTCTGTCATCAAATCACCCAAACCCTGCGTTAAAGCTATATTAGACTGACGAATGGTATCAACTATAGCAGAAGTCGCTTCTTTAAGAGCTTGTGTCATGTCAGGATTATCATTACGCCTAACAGAATCACCCATAACATTATCACGCTTTCTTAGGTTTTCATGGTTACAATTATCATCAGTTTCTGAAAGGTCAGGGTCGCAACGCGGCATGTCACTTACATGTTTTGATTAGTATTAGATGAATGCCCCACTTCAGCTCCCCCAACATCAAAGTCTGTATAAGCATTACCTGTACAATCACTTAAATCGGCATCTTCACCCTCATTGTCTCTCTTTTTAAGGTTTTTTCATTTCCCCATTATGCCTGCAAAAATTTAGACAACATTAAGAAGAGAGCAAAAAAAAAAATGAGTTGAAAGCATTTAGTATGTGACACAGCTGCTTTTTGCTTCAATTGCTTAGTACAATACAATCTGCTGGATATGCAGGAATCTTGATTTCTGCAGGATTTGCTGGATTCGCTGGAACTGCTGAACTCACAAAATCCGCCATTTCCAGCGAGTTCTTTTTCCAACCAAACCAGCACACTCTTCGCCAGGACGCACCAACATCTTCGCAAGGTTCGCATCACTGGATATGCCAGATTCATCTCCCAACTTCAGATTTACCCATCTTCGCCAAATTCCCTGTTGGTAGACATCACAGCATATCCCACTACTCTGACACCATAAAATGTGTCGGGGTCTAGGGACGATGAACTTAAAAACAACATTAAAAAAATGTGCGGTTCAAATCCTAGTTCATGCAAGGCTACTTAAGCAATTTTACCTAAGGAGCCGTACACTAAATCCCCGATATACCTATAATATACCACCTAAAGAATGAGAGACATGAGGGATGAAGTACAAGCCATATCTGATAAGTTTCCACAATATAATTGAAAAATATTCTCAAAAAAATGTACAAGTAAAATTCATAAATCGTATTTATACTAATATTTTCCCGCAAAATCTACGAGAAAGTATTTATCAAATGGCCTGACAGAGACACCTAGCGTTAAAAATGACAATCTGTTCATCTGTCTGTACGTTGTTCATCAGGTAAACTATGCAGAAACAGCGTGTTAACACCGTAAGCGGAAAATAAGTCGATATCATTTCAAGTTGCACAAATTCGGATAAGCCTTAAGACCGGATTCGAACCATAACAGAGTACCATATTACTATTTTTACGGATATTATCCCCCCCCACCCCCGAATACCGCAGATGTCACTGAAATCAGCAATATTGACCATCTACCAAATTTTTCAAATCATGCACCATTTATTTTATTGTTTTCCTCGACCCATATTCATATAACATTCAAATAGGAAAAAAGTCACAAAGATCGGATTAAAGCATTTTTAAAAAAAATAAATATTTCTATGGATCGTTTAGCTTACATTTTCATTGAACTGCAAGAAGACTGGCCAATATGAACACGGAACATTAAGAACTCAGTATATAGTTAAAATGCCAAAGGTTTAAATATCTAACTGAACTCCACATTGCTAAAAAGAGGCGTCAGCACCGGTACAGTCATACTTACAATCCAAAGTAAATAGTGAAAATACAAAGCTAATGGTTTTACATAATGCAAATAATACAGACGATTTTTATATCTGATTTAATGACAATTTATTGAAGACTAAATATCCTAGTTAAAGTGGATAGGCCATAGATATTTACGTTTAAATAAATTTCTTGTAAATCTCAGAGATTAACTGATAAAGAAATAATAATACAGACTTTTCATAAACATGACATTTGTTGATAAACTGCTGAAAAGATCTTGTTATATTTTCACTGTCATTAACGCCCCGTACTATGTTTTAATTCTTTTTCGATTTTTTAACTTCATTGTACGTGTTATAAAGAATCAGGCTCAAGACAGACGGAAATTTATTTTGATTTGTTGACCTTGTCCTTCAGACGTTAAGACATTTATGACAGGCGATACTTTTGTCAACGTCCAGTTAAGTGTCGGACATGCCTACTAAATGTTGTTGAGAACGAAAAATTGTCTATTTTGTGCGAAAGCTAAGACCTATACTGGTGCAAATATATGTCATTTATACATTGAATGAATATATGCCATTTTAACACGATAAATTACGGTGATATGTTTAGGACATACACGTGCCCTTATTCTTCTTAAGATTAAATCATCTTGTACGCATGACATCTTATTTAGAAGACACAACATCTTATCTCGTGCGCAAGACATCTTATTTCGAGCACACGGCATCTTATCTCGAGCGCACGACTCTTATCTCGAGCGCTCGATATCTTATCTCGTACGCACGACATCTTATCTCGATCGCATGACATCTTATCTTGTGCACATGACATCTTATCTCGAGAGCTCGACATCTTAACTCGAGCCTTCGACATCTTATCTCGATAGCAAGACATCTTATCTCGGGCGCACAACATCTTATCTCCAGCGCACGAGATCTTATCTCGTGCGAACGACATCCTATATATATAAATCAAGGCCCATCGTGTATATTCGGATCATTTAGTAAAAACATACGACGGTCACCGTTTTTGCTTTTGTTTCGTTTATACTTTAAACCGTTTTACGGATTAGTAATATAAAAACACAAACTGATAAAAAGCAAAATTTCATTATGAATCAGGAATGAATTAAGTCCTTGAGAAAATAAAGTTTATGTATGCAGGATTCGCCCATATAATAAAGAATTTCCCCTTAAAGTATGCATGCAATTTTCTAACTTTTCAAACAATGTGTAAACTGATGTTATCAGTCGAACTGCGATTTGTTGCTATTTTAACATGCAGTAAGCATCATTAATTTTGTTCAATTTTGAAGAAATATGGCCAATTATGTACACTGCTGATAAACTTGTACTTGTAGGAAGTTTAAATAACATCTAAATAGGCGGGACTCTAATTATCTACTTCTTCGTATGTTCTTATTGATGACCTAAACACACACAAAGGGCCCTAATATAAGAATCAAATAAGATGTCGAGCGTACATATAAGATGTCGAACGCTCGAAATAAGATGTCGTGCGCACGAGATAAGATGTCAAGCACTCGAGATAAGTTGTCGTGAGCTCAAGATAATTTATTCTTTAAAAAAGATAAATGTATGTCTTAAACATACCACCATTACAAATTCATTACCTTTATGTAAACATTTGTAACATTTTTACCAGAAAACAAAATAACTTTATACAGCTAGAAGTAGACATTTATAATGCATTTTACATTAAAAGATAGACCGACAAATTAAAGTGTATATTTTGATGATCATAATGTAAAGATATCAAAATGATAACGTTACTACCTTTCTAAAGATATAATTATTATGATGCTAAAGATGTTGATTGGGTAAATCATTTTAAATGATGACTTGAAAACTTAAAATGCTATAATCGTGTGCAAATATCTCAAAAGTAAGCAAACGGACCTATACATTGTATTTCAATATACTTTAGTCCATAAGTTGATTTACGACCCTGAGAAGTTTCAGTAAAATCTACATTGTAAACTCCTCAATAAAATTGTGATTTTCCCAAACACTCCCAAAATAAAAACTTTCAATATGTCTGTTCTTTTCAAATCAGTCTAGCAAGAAAACAATCACACGACCCTTTCTTTTTTATTTGCCGAATCGTCTAAGTATTATATGCAGAAGTTTTGAAAAATTAGGGTTTAATCAAATTCTACTTTTATCCGAACGTTCAGAACTACCTTGTGGTTGATTTTCCGTGCATAAAATAACACCTGAAAATAGGCGTGGTGGTTTTACAATAATACAATGTCAGGGTATAAAATGAGTCAAGCGAAAGCGACACATTGCAAATCAAGGCATTTTAAAAATCACAAAAGTCAGTTTAGCAAGAGCTATGTATCTTAATACAACCGTTGGCCAATACGAAAACCCTCGTACAAGACCAATATCAAACCCCTTGATTAATAATATTATACTATTGGGTGACATGAAATCATTCCTTTAACGCTTCCGTGAGATTATCCCAGAAAAGTAGTTCCCCTTCTTCTTCTGTCGTGTATTCTATATACGTATTGGACTTTATCCATTGCAACATTTCAGTGGTCATATTTCTGGTTGGGACATCTTCTAACATAACAACTACAAGACAATTTTCACCCCCTCGAGAATAAATACTTTCCATCCTCGCCATATTGAACTCATATACGCACCATTGGCTTTTCAAAAATTCTTTTGACAGAACTACAACAGTTTTTCTGCTGTTTCTTATTGCTTCAATTATATTGTCTGCAATATTGTTTCCAGGTAAAAAGTCCCTATCGTGTAAACACAACTTCATTTCTTGTTCCTCCAGATGTGGAATAATTTTGTCCAGAATAAAACGTAGATTTTCATTTGCATAAGATATGAACGTATCATATGTAAAATCTTCATTCGGATCATTATTAAGTCTGTTATAGCCAAATTGTCTGATTTTAGTAATCCTCATTAAATATCTTAATTTCCATCGGTTCTTGTAGATGATACCTCCAACAACAATTGAAAGAAATACTGAGACGCCGATTGAACTAAAAACAATTACAGCTGTGTACGAGCGACATTCTGTATCAAGTTTATTAACGGCTTCAACAAATTGCTCAGCTGAGAGTTTCGCGCCTGTTTTGTTGCGGAATATGTAATCTTGAAAGTGAAGCATATTATCTCTATGTTTGACCATCCATTCTAAAAACACTTTTTCGTCACAATTTGTGGTAAATGAATTGTTCCTTAGATCAATTGTGAACATTTTATCCATCAGTTTAGCGTTTGATTCCAGTTTGTTTGTAAGTACTGTAGGGAGCGCGCGAAAAGAATTAAATTTCAGGTTTATATGCACCAAATTGTTTAATGTATTTACATCAATAGTCCAAGTTTCGATGCTGTTCACACTTAAATCTAATGTTTCTAGCTTTGACATGTTCATAAATACTGTTGGTGGTAAGTACGATATGATATTTGATGACAAGTTCAAAACTTTGACATTCGTTAACCCTTCAAATATCAGGGGACCATAGTGCTCATTTGAAAGAATTAATCCAAGGAAATTTTCGTGAAGCTGGAGAATTTCAACAGCTTTAAAGTTATTAAAAAACCCAACTCCAATATGTGAACAATAATTTCGAGATAAATACAGATATTTCAGTTTTGGAAATGGTCCTATCGGCCCTATCCATGCATAAATGATATTGTCAGAAAAATCCAAGTGTTCAACCGTGTTTGACACTGGCAAAACCAGAAATGTTGTAATATTATATTTCATATTACTACGAGCAAATTCCACTATTTTTAAGCTCTTTGGAAAATATGGGTAGTTTTTGAACACATGTATATCGTTGTTTTCAAAATAAGGACAGTGTTCAGTGCTTTTGCTAATATTTCGTAAGAACTCAGTTTGCATATACGGACAATCAGAATCGTATCTCATAATTTCGCTGTAGTTTTCAATGGGTTCCTTTTCATACAAAAGAGGATTATGAGCGCTATTTTGATCGCTAGCATACACTTCCCTCAAATTACCCATACACGCCAATTGTAGTAGATAAGGTGCAAACGTAAATATATTGTCCTCTACGTGTAGGATTTTTAAAGATTTTGGAACAAGTATCAACGAATTTGTTTCAGCTAACTGAATTCGGTTACTGTTCAAAACAAGTTCATTCAATGTTGTATTCCAAAGGTAACAAACATCACGCTGTTTAAATTGTGTTCCAATACCAAACGTATTATAAACTTTAGAGTAGTTTAACGATTTGATTCTAGTAAACTGTAAGCTATATGAAATATTTCTCAACATTCGAAATCCAAGGCGTAAATTCTTAGATAAATCTAATACTTCTAAATTTGGAACGCCTTTAAAAGCCCCGGCGTATATGTTTTCTATGTTACAAGAAGACATATTCAATATTTTCACATGCGGAAGGTTTTGCAATGTAGAGTTTGTTATAACAGTGATGTTACAATTTCCGTTCAATCCAGACAGAACTAATTTTTGTAATGTCTTTAACATGCGATAGTACTCTGAAAACATTTTGTCATTCAGTCCATCCATGTACAAAACTTCAAGGTTACTTAAATAAGATAAATCCGGATATGATGCTTGTCCACTTGTATCTGCTTTCGAATTTCCATTCAGTTTAAGAGTCTTTGTTGTTAGCGGAAATTTAAAACCTTGTTCAACTGTTCCATCATATATAGCCAAAGTGTTGTCGTTAATATCAAGTAGCTCAAGACGATTAAATCTGGCAAACGAACCGTTTTCTATATGACTTATTTCATTTTGTCCCAGATACAACTCATTCAGTTCATCACATCCTTCCAAGTCAAACTCTTTAATGATTTGATAGTCGTTCAGCTCCAAACGCAGGACTGAAACATTGTAAATAGATGAGTTTCTTATAAATCCACATACTTTCAATATTGGTAACTTTGTTTTGGAACAATCCATCTGACTATAAGCCTCACAAAAGCATATTCCACCTGGTCCACAGGAAAATGCACTTGAAATAACAACAAATGATACGACCATAAGAAAAATGATCAATATTGCTTCCATGTTGCCTGCAATTCAAATGTTCACATGTAAATGTTATGTACAAACACTTATTTCAATATTTTGTAACACGTTTCTATTTTTATTGCGTAATAATACTTGAGTGGATTTTTATTGAACGAGATATGAAAAGCTTACAACATAAAATATTTGATACTAGAATATTAAATTTACTCCTCTTATCATATTCTAAAGGCTGGGCGTGGTGAAAAAATGCTTTATCGATCGCGACATTCGTGCATACATTTTGCATGTATATAAAATACTTCAACGACCTGCAAACAATGTAGGTTTACGTTTAAGTAAACATAACGAATTCCTTACTACATACAGTTCATGAAAATAAATAATGTACAAGTTTATGTGTACTTATAGTTCTATGTGTTATATATTTAATTTTTATTTATTTTGTTGGGTTTAACGTCCCACCGACACAATTATAAGTCATATGGCGACTTTCCAGCTTTGTTCACGAGCGGACACCTGTGTGGAACCACCGACCTTTCGTAAACCAGCTGGATGGCTTCCTCACATGAAGAACTCAACGACCCGAGTGAGGCTCGAACCCAAATCGATGAAGATCTAGTGATTTGAATTCAGCGACCTTAACCACTTGGCCACGGAGGCCCCCTCTATGCGTTATATAAAGTAATACACAGTTACTACATGAATAGCTAAACGCTGCATATATTTTTACTACCGAAAAAACTGGAAGTTTTTTTTGACATACGACTGAACATTACTGCAAGGTATTCAGTTTTGATTATAGCTGTACGTACTCAGTTAAATCATTCTTCATTTAATAAGAGATTTGCTACATCTAAAGCAGTCAAATTCGTGTCTCGTATTTCGCTTAGCTGTTTTCTGTGCTTCCAAAGGATCTTCTTAGATAAGACCTTAATCTTAGCTACATCTGTTTTTAGCGGGCTTATGTTATCGCTGGATGTTCCATTTTTTACAAGAACATTATAGATATAGTTAGTTTCCTGATGAATAATAGGTTGAAATCTATTGGTTATAAGGGAAAGACCTACTTGAGATACTTTAACAACTTTTTCAGTCATGCAGTTGACTTAAATTTCATAATTGACTAGCGAAATGATACAGACGGTTCTATAGCTCCATTACGGCAGTATAAGAACGACTTTAGAATGCCAAAGATGCAGTTTCAGAAGTTTCAGAAGTTTTTTGAAAGTTACAGATTCTGTTTTTTCAGTATTAGATAGATTTTAGAAAATGCAGTTCTCGCAGTAAAGAAAACGACTTAGAGTGTCCTGGATGCAAATTTCTTGTACTCAATTATCTACCATGATTGAGTAAAGAAGGCTCAAGCAGGCGAAAAAAACTGTCCCATATATGAAAGTATAATTTTGAGTTTTTTCTTTACAAGAACAGTTAAAAATTTCAAACTGAGCCTTTTGATATTATTTCATATCTGATTTCAAAGTGAAAATCACTGCTACTGTACTGTTTGATTCGGCGGTGCTTCTCATGCCATCATGCTATTTGTAGTGTACTGTTAGGATCGACAGTGCTTCTCCCTTAGCTCAAGTATGACAACAATATATTATAAAAAAATTGCACGCCTATGACAAGAGAATGTATAAGCTGCATACACAAACATCTTAACAAAAGAAAATCAAATATCTAATCAATATTAATTTATTTGTTGAGTTTAACGTCGCACAATCAAATATCTCAAGAATGAATATACTGCAAAATTATTCAGTCATTGATGACTTCGTTCTAACGATAAAGTCACAAAACACATAACATAGGTTTAGCACTGTGGTTGAAAATAATTAACTGGACGGACTGTAAGATATGTATGCTGATGAAATACTCAAGAATCAATTTAACTGCAGTATCCGCAAGATTAAACCGTCGAAAATATATTACGGAGTTACTTTCTTACGCAGTTGTTTAAACATGCATGTAAAGGAAACATCAAGCACAGCCAGAGTCACAGCAATTCGAAACAAGAAACTAGTATGACATTTGCCGTTCAATTCCGTTCGACCAATGTCGCCTCCTTAGAAATCGGTTTTACAACAGCCACAGCAAAAAAAGGTTATACCAAGCGTTGACATCAATATTTTGGCCACAAACCAATATATTGTCTGTATCCTATATGGTAGAGCAAAACAGAACGTATTTAATGTACCAAAGTCAACGGTTTAATAAATTTATCTCTTACCTGACCGCTTTTTCAACATGTACAGCGAGGCAGTTTAATCACAAACGTTAACATCAATGATTTGGTCACAAACTAATATATGGTCTGTAACGTATATGGTAGAACAAAACAGAGGGTCTTTAATGGACAAAAGACAACGGCTTAATAATATTTACATTTTAGCTGTCTACTTACCTTCAGCTACTGCTACTAAATAACTTATTATAACTGCCTTACCCAATACCAGCATAAATTTCTACTGTCCAAATGTATGATTTCTTTACTTTTGGCTCGTGTGTTCCTACTCAAAATAACTCGAACGTGGCAGAAATCGCATGACGCACCGATTACGACACCGTTTGCGGTAAGGTTGCACTGTTTCGGACAGTCGGCGCGTTTATTTTAGATCAAAATCAGTCAGAATGACAGGATGTACGTTTCGGGACGGCGTGACAATTTTTGACTATCACTGTCCCGTTACGTCCAAGCTTATTATGAGTATTTCTATAAGAAAATCCCCAATGAAAACGTACGCAAGATAAGGTTTTCACGATGCAGAAATCGCATGGCTCAACGTTTCCGGTTAAGTTGCATGGTTTTGGAGGTATGACGGTATTAAAAACATTTCTTCTTTGAGTCGTATTTAATTGTCAAAGTCTACAATGTTTTATTTTACTTTTCCTTTCTTTCACTTGTTGCCAGACCATATTCCTTGTATAAAATAATCTAAATCCTATTGAAAGCACAGAAAAAAAAAACAATATGTTGACCATAATGCAAGAGCACCGGCTAACTTCGAATGACATCACTATTGTAAACAATGTATTCTTCCGCAAACTTTCCCAGCATCCTCAGCTGTGACTAAGCAACATCACAAAACTACATATAACCATCTTTCATGTATCTGACCTCTTCTAAAATACTCTAGAAGGATATTATTACTGATTAAATTTAAAATAAAAGCAATACCTAGCATGAAAATGCCTTTTTTTACCCCAAAAAAGTTTGAACTATATTGAGGGGTGAGTGCGACAAAGTGCTAAGTGCATTTCATGAAATTTTACAGGAGAAGGAAAAAACATTTCTGTTGCTTTATAATTCTGACAGCTGTTGTAATATTTTTAAATCTGATTAAAAACAACTTTATTTTTTTAAATCTAGTGGAATTTTTAAAGAAATGTCTGACAGAAAAGAAATTTTAATCAAAATGTCACTTAGCCTTTTTCGCACTCCAAATAGATATAAATTTGCAAAAATTTAAGTGCGACAAAATTCTAAGTGATTTTATATTTTATTAATAAAGGGACATAAAATTCATCTTTTTGTACCCAGTTTTTTGTAGTGTTTGAAATCATTGAATAAAATGAACCTTACTAAAACCATGTCACTTATAACTTTTTCGCAGTCATTTTTGTTTACTATTATAAAACTTTGTGACTTCGAAAAGAGTCTAAGTGACATTATAAGTAAGCCTTTACAATGTATAGGTCATCCAAAGTTTTTGCTTTTGAGCTTATTTTTCTTTAGAAGGAAATATTTTTCATGTATCTATTAAAATAACATGGTGTTTGATGGCTGGACACAAGAAGTGGGCCCTTTAATTTCTTTCACAGTAATCAAAAGTGTTCACTGTACAGAGCATAGCATAACGAATGAAACTGCTTTATCTGCTGATAATCATTTCAATAATACATGAAAATATTTATCAACTTAAGAAACAACACATAATTGTTTTCCATTTTATTTATTTAAAACTTTTAAACTTCAGTAATTTCTCAGACTCACAATTACACTGAACAAAAATGGCTAGCCAATCACAATGTATCTTTATAAATTATATTCTTTGGCTTAGTTACATTTGTAGTGTATCAGTTTTATGAGAATTATAAAAACTGTATTTCAGACATGATATTTTCCTCAGAGTTAAAAATTCATGCATTCTAATATGACTAGCAATGCATTATTCATCACAACGTTATTATGTTAACATCATATCAACATGATATTTAGCACCATTTAGTGCTTTCAAATTTGATTCAGTATTTTACATTATAGCATTTTTAAAATGAAATGTAACACTGCACAACTGTCTAGATTAATTTACGCACATACTAATCTGGTATATTCGCTTTACAGAATAACTTGCCATCATTTTCGCCCAAATTGAATTCTTCCCCAAGACGTATTATCATTTCCAGTCCTGGTGTGTATAAACAAAGGAGCGTGATGACACGCCATGCATACACTGTGTATGTAACACAAAGAAACAGTTCCATAATATTGATCTAAATTTTACGACAAAGACATATTAGAAAGAAAATTTTCTATAGCAAAATTATTTATACAATCTGGCAGTAATAATCGTTTGAAAAAATTTCACTCGAGCTGCGCCCTTGTGAAATTATTACACCTGATGTATAACCACCTATCATGCATAAATAATGTTAAAACACTGCTTTGGTGTAAATTATTTCTTAATTACTGTATCACTAGAATTAAATATTTCTAGAAATATTTACATATGTTGAACAGCTGGTATTGTTCAGTATAATGCTTTGATTCAGTAAAACAGTTCTCTTTCAATAGCAAAATGATTTTTTCCTGTAAAAAAATGTTTACAATAAATAAAGTTGAAATCATCATGCATTTTCCTATTCTGTACATATAAGTTGGAAAGCTTGTTTCAAGATCTAGCCTCTCAAAACAGTATAATTAAATAACTTAACCTGACTAAATAATCTATTATAAGAGTTAGTCTCAGTTACACTACACCGTATAGCGTTAACGAATGTTTAACGTATAACAAAATTTCCAATCCGTTCGTTCCATTCGCATGCGTTTCTTTTCCGTTTCTCATGCGGCATCTGCACTCCTTGTTCTGCGAAATTCGTTCAATCCAGTGGAAGGTTTTGAGCATGTTCAAAGTTTAGAACGTACACCACCGGACAAAGTTGTCCGTTAGATGTACAGTAGCAGTGCGCTGATATGTGTTTTGTTCGTTACTCGTGCGTTCCCTATTCTGATCTTGACCGGTTCGCATCCGTTCTTGTCAGGTTCACATTCGTTTTTGTCCGATGGACCTGATTCATGGCTGGACTACTACCGGATGATGCAACGGATGTAACCTATGTTCAACGGACGGTAACTGACAAGAACGTTTTGTCAGTTTCTCATGCGTTGCGCTTTTGTTTTACACGGTACAAGTCTGTTATTAGTACGGTGATATCCGTTAATTGAACATTGTTCGTCCTGTATATATGCGTAAATCTTGTGGTCATTGTGTGCTTTATGCGCCCAATACACCGATCGCGAGAGCATCGAGCAGCAGCGGGGAATGCCTTTCGTCACCGGATAACTTTCTGTCACAGTTTTTATATACATTTGGCGTCCGTTAACGCTATATGGTGTAGTGTGACTTACACCTAAGGAGTTAATGTCAATCTACTCCACATTGCTATTTCTGTGCAGTGCAGGACATGCATACTAATAACATACACTACAAATCAGACTGTCATTGTGTAACATAGATTCCACTATAATATTAAGTTTAGATGTCTCTTCAAGATATATTAATGATTTTGAGTTTTTATTTGGTTACAAATATGAAACAGTTTCCAGAGATATGGCTTTATTTTCAGTGTGGAATTGTCAATCAAATTCTCTGTGGCATGCTGGCATTAATCAACAGTCACTTTAGGTGTCACTGAACCTTTTCAAGATCATTAAACTTTGATTCCAAAGATTTCATTACATGTTCTATGAAATTCTCCAGATATCACTATAATTATACACAGCAGTTAACCAACAATAAGATAAGATACATGTGTTCCTAATAATTTTCTGAAAGCCATGGTCATGCAGTCATTTCAGCTTCATCATTATAGCAGTTACTGTAATGGCTGTGTTAAATGTCATTGAATACTACTGATGTAAAAGTTGCATTAAATTCAACTAAATTCCAGGCCAAGATGAACTTATTCGTATATTCTTGTGGTTCAATCATATACTATGAAAATGCTACAGTACAACAGTGAACTGTTTACTGTGATTCACATTAAACAAGAACTGTACAACTGTACAAACAGTCATAACTTGCCTATCGGTCACACATGTGTTAAACCGGAATCCACCTAAAAACCGGAATACACTTTCCATAACTGGAATACACCTGTATCTTTTTAATTAGAGGTATTTCTGAAGGTTTTTTTTATAATTCAATCATATATATCATAAATAATTAACATATGAAAGTAAAATAAAATACGTCCACTCAAAACGATAACTGTGCGGGAAATTATCACAACCGAAATACACCCGTATTTTATGAATAAATGGTACTACTTTTGTAGGGTTTATTGCAGAACTCATTTGTATATAGTATAAATAATTAATTAACAAAAGGAAAATAAAATATGATGATTTGTCAGTTTCCGCATATTAGTTGTGTGCTAAATTACACGACTGTTCTTAGTATTCTTCAAATTCGTATATTACTATGTAGTTAAATACTTTTTGTTTTGTGTGGTAGCAGCACATAAAACACATGACATGCTGCTGAAATAAGAATAAGGTCATTGTATTTGGCAGGCATCGTTGGATCAGATTCTCCCTTAGCTGTTGCAACAGAGTATACTGCTTGGATCAGGGGTAGTTCCATTTGTACACCTGACCCAAGAGGCAAGATTTACAACACGTTAGTCAGAACTAGTGCAGTTGTACATATAGAAATACTTTTGAGTTCAAATAAGTATATTTCACTAATGTATACTTTTCCCTGTCCTCATTTAGATAAAAAATCTTGAGACAAATGTTTGAAATAAAAAAAAAATCAGACAATTTCATCTGAAGAACTTTAAATGCATTCTGTCACTTAGCACTTTTTCACAGTAAACAATACTTGGTTTACAGCCACATGTTTACTGTGAAAAGTACCAAGTGAAAAAAAGAAGAATAAAAATCAACTGTTTGTCAAAAAAAAAAATCCTTTATACCAGATACTGATACTATCATACTTAAAGAAAAAGCAACTAAATGGCACAATTATTGAAAAATATTTGTCACTTGGTACATATACTGAGTGCAAACTTGATATAGCTCGGTGCGAAAAAGCGCCAAGTGACGTAAGGCTCTTAGCACTGTGTCGCATTCAAATGGTATATCATTTTCACTTAGCACTTTTTAACCATTTTGTTATAAATTCATTTAATGACTTGTTATAATCTTGATATTTTTACAGGACATGGGCAAGGTCATAAACACTTGATATATGAAAAAAGTGATTTCTTTTCAAAAAATGTCACTTAGCACTTTGTCGCATTCACCCCTCGATATAGTGTCAGGGACTACATTCGAGCAGACCACGGAGGAATACCGGCGCATTACTACCGTCATACCTGGATATTCGGACAATCACTGCATTTATATTTGATGGTTGATCAAAACGAGTACAATAATAGGATGTAAGTTTCGGGAGTGTGATAACCTTTGACTGTAATTGTTCTATCACGTCCAAGCTTATTCTGCGTATTTATGTAAGAAAATCCCCAATGAAGGTTGTGGGAACGTTTTCTAATACAAGTATATATGAATGTAATTGTAAAGATAACAGGTCTGATAATGAATTAAAATTGTCTCGCTGTTAATTTTGAACGTATGTTTTGTTGCTTTGTTTGTTCGTTTTGTCCTCGTGTGTTGGCTTTGTGTGTGTGTGCGCATGTATGTGTATGTGTGTGTTTGTGGTGTGCACGTCTGCGTGCTGTATGTTTCGTTTTGGGGAGGCTGGGATTTTGGTACGTGGCATTCCCTGTTTGATATTTGTCTTTGTTTTGTTTTTTTGTTACTGTCATCGGCTGAAACCTATGTCGAGGTAGAAATCTCCTCGCACTTTTTCACATCATATTTCCTAAGATTTTAGTCTCTTATTTAAAGTTATGAGTAACATTTAACCCATTTGACGTTTCTTTATGAATATTTATTTTTGATTTATTTGAGTCTGACAACAATTTTATGACCATTTTTGATTTTAACGGTTTTTATTTCTGGGCATGAAGATCACAAGCCCGTATCATAAAGGGGCAATATTTCAAAATGAAATTGTGAAAAATCTAATTCGGTAACCACCCATTTTCCTTTTTATATGCTAAAAGCAAAAATTATGTACTGCTATTCTTGCAAGTTTAATCAAATTCCTTTATGTAGATTTGGAAATATTAACTGCTGAAGGAAATAAACAATGTTTCATTTTTATGGTGCTTTTTTGACCTAGAAAAAAAAACACAACAACACACAAGTGTCCTGCAACTATTTCTTGAATTCCATTAAAATTTCTTTTTTTTTGAAGGGAAGTGGTCATGTCTTATGAGATTTGACTATCTGTTATACTTCATGAATCATTCCTTGATGTTATATGCTATGGCAGACACGCTCTAGATTTGAGGATACACTTGTACCCTAGTCATGCATTATAATCTGAAATAAAATGGAAACGAAGACGAGACGGTAACCCCCATATTTCTTTTTATTTTTAGGTTATTTATAGAATGAACTAACAATATATGAAATATGAACAAAATCTGTTATTGGGAAATTCTAGCATACGCCTTTAAAGTTCTTGAAATTGTGTTCCTGTTTACCAAATGTTTAAGTAAAATGCAAAATTTTAGGTCATGCCATAAAAAAATAAAAGCCTTCAGTACATGTTTTTGGTAGTGTTGTTGATTTGTTGGTCCTGGATTTGGATATTTCAAATGCATTCACCGTTTCCAAGAACAACAGATTCGTAATTAGAAATTGTACTTGAATATTAAAGTCATCATATATGAAAATGATACATTCAGTCGTTTCGTGTTTTTATGCTACACGTGTCGCTATATGCGATATAATTTGATTATTAACCCTAATTGGAGCTACAGAGCTATGGGAACAGACTGATCTAATGGGAGCAAATCATTTAACATCTAATTTATATAGTTTCAATACAATCATGCATTTTATGTTTTTGTTGAAGAAATTATGCAATTTTGCCGCCAAAAAGCGTAATATTAAAGTTTCATTATTTATTATCTGATTCAGTTAACTAGTTTATGTTATAAGTGAGATGTAGAAACCCAAAATTAAAAGGATAAAATTGTGCATTTGTGTTAATTGTGAAATAAAATTCTCAGTGTAGTTTAGAACTAAAATTGAAAATATTTAAAAGGTGGTATGTGTCTCTGCTACATTAATTTAGCGCCAGAACCCGAGAATGTCTATCCATTATAGAGAATTTGGCTCGACGCCTCGGTCTAAATACGAAGAAGAACAGGCGATCCAGCTGGTGACATTTAGAAGCGAAAAGGAAAAATATAAATAAAGACGAGATCAACAATATTGAGAGTGAAGCTCAAAAATGGAGTGTACATGACTGTGGTTGCAAAATAATATAGTACCAAGCATAACAAGAACAATCACCCAAAGACAAGTGAAGCTCGATTCGCGGAAACATTTTTTCGAGTTAACACGAAACATCGCAGATACAATACCAAACACGAATCAGTTTTACTAGATTTACTAGTTGGAAACGATTACTACTTGAGTATTATACAAACCAAAAAGATAAAAAATACAAACTGGCTTATATTTGCTGTAGTCGAGTCTCGGATGGATATTGTCTGGCAGAATGAAATCAAGTGAACGTCTTGTAAAGTCAAATGATGCAGACATGTTGATTCTGAGGGACTGGGAGAATCCTGTTGTGGATGAAAGTAGGACAGAGAAATACAGATTTTATCGGGTTCCTTTTAGGATTATTTCCTGTCCCATTTTATTTGGGGCTACAATTGAAAGTCATTTAGACAAGCACAATTCGGTTCTAGCGGAACAGCTGAAAGAAAACGTCCATATGGATAACGTGATCACTGGAATTCATTCTGTAACCGAAGCAGTCCATTTGTACAAAAGAGGTAAAATCGATGTTTAAAGAAAAAACATGAACCTGCGTGAATGTTGACGAGATTCAATCGATAATTCCAAACGATAAATCAGCAGGCGATGTTGTGAAAGTACTAGGTCATTTATGGAGCGCCAGAAATGATTCCATTCAACTAAAAGGACCCATGATCGTGAAAGAAGATATCAAAGTGACAAAGAGAAATAATCCGGAACGATTTGCGCCCGTGTTTGATCTGTGGATTATGTTCTCCGCTTACTTTACGCGGAAAGGTATTGCTCCAACAGATATGGAGCAAGAGCTATGACTGGGACGATTTATTAGAAAAAGATAATTCAGATGCATGGATGCACATTAGAGGAGACTTGGAGCAAATCGAAAGAGTAGAATTTCAAAGAAATATTTGTTTGACTAGTGATGTGAATAAGATTGAATATTCGCTAGTTTGCTCCTGCGATGCATCGAATAAGGCATATGCAGCATTGGTATATCTAGTACAAGTGTAAAAGGAGGAGAACAAATCTAATCTCGTATTTGAATGAGCAGATTGGCCCCATTAAAAGGACTGTCGATACCTAGACTCGAGCTACAGGCGGTTCTCATAGGAGCAAGATGTCTCAACTTCGTAAAAAGGATTTGAATCTGTCAGTTAAAACTATTATTCTCCTGACAGATTCGCATTGTGTCATTCAGTGGTTATCATCAGACAAATCACTTCCAGTGTTTGTAACAATTCGCGTGATTGACATTATGGCAATACAACTTTCCACTATGCTCATACAATGGAAACTCTTTCAGATATAGCAAGACGCGGATGTTCAGTGTCGGATTTGTTGAACAATGAGCATGGTGGCATGGTCAACAAATGTTAAAACAATGCACATTGAATTTACTGAACCAAATATCAAACAGGATACTGCAGCAAGATACTGCCATGGGAGAAGCCAAATTTGAAAGCAAAGGCAAAATTATTGAAGTGTTAGGTTTCGACAGAAACAAATCATTGAATTCGAAAGAGAATTACTTCTTGACAGAAAATATCGAGGTAGAGCATGCACCATTTGGAACAGATGTAAATTGATAGTCATCGTTTTCCTAATAATCAGAGTCACGATTTACTCGATTTACTAGAAAAGTGAAAGGTCAAATTTATGTGAGTGATAGTTTATCTAGTGGAGAACTTTGTGAAGAAGAACAATTGTAGTTGCACCATATTCAAAAGAAACATTTCGAAAAAGTCTTTCAGTCAATAGCAAATAAAAAGCTTAACAATTTGGCGAGGCAATTTGACCTTTTCATTGATGAAAATAGATTGCTAAGATGTGGAGGACGTCTAGAACACGCTACTCTTTGTGAAGCAGCAAGGCATCCGATATTTCTCCCAAGGATAGATAAACTAACTCTCCTCCTAATTGAAGTGGCGCATAGAAGATTGTTACACAGTGGTGTTTCGCAGACCTTAAGAAAATTCGACATAGATTGTGGATTCCTAAAGGGAGAGCAACAGTGTCTTTGGTACTTGAGTCTTTTCAGATATGCAAACGCGTTGACTGTTGTCCTTACAAATTACAACGGAAGGCTCCCCCTACAGAATCTACTCCATTCACAAATGTTGGACTGGATTACCTCGGGCCACTTTAAGTCAAAGAAGGAAATACTTCGAAAAAGGTATGGGTTTTTTTGTTCACCTGTTTGACAACAATAGCAGTGCATTTAAAAGTAGTTTCTTACATGATTGCTAGGTCATTTTCTTTTTGCGTCTTCGGAGATTTGTAGCAACAAGAGGAACCCCTAAGGACATTATAAGTGGTGACCATAAGCAATTCAAATTATCTAGTGATACAATCAACTTAATTAGTGGAAATATGTTGCAGGAAGATGAAGTTATAAGGTGGACGTTTATTGTTGAAGTACCATGGATGGTGGTTTTTACGAAAGATTGATCGGCATCGTCAAGCAAGTCTTACGGAAATCACTTGGCAGAAACCTGTTGATAATGGATAAAAAAACCATGATAAAAAAGATTGAGACTGTGGTTAACAGAAGACAAAGTAGGAAAAATGGGGAACAAGTTTTAAATAGATTTTGGGTATTATGGCGAGATGAATATTTGCTTAGTCTACGAGAACAATCTCAAAATAAAATCAGTTAGCCAAGAATCCTCTCGTGGATCACCAAGTGTAGGAGATGTTATTATATTAAAAGATAACCTTTCTCGAGATCATTGAAAACTTGGAAAAGTGATAAAACTTCGTATAAGCAAAGATGGCCAAACTCGTTCTTCTCTGGTATAGCTCTCGAATAGACAAATTCTGAGAAGACCTCTTAATTTACTCTTTCCGATAGAGGTATCAGCGTCAAGAGACAGTGACACATTGCTACGAATAAACGTAGACATGAATGAAGTAGTAACAAATGATACTTAAGAAGTAAGGCCTAAACGAAAAGCTGCAGAGAAGGCAAAATATCGTTTGGGAAAAATGTGAGTTTGGGCGGTAGGGTCGCTACAACGCGAATGTGATATCACTTTGCAAGTGAATAAACACTCATTCAGCGGCAGTGGTTAATTAACATAAAAAAATATTATTTTGAGAAGATGTGGGAGCAAATGTATATAGTAATCATTAAGTATAATGAGAATAAATAGCGCAAAATTTGCACGTGTCATTTGTATTTAATTCATTCAATTATAGCTTGATTTTCACTCTGAACGGACGTAATCATACACATACAATTGCAAAGATGTTTGCTTGTCATACATGTGACAAAACATTTTCACTGAAAATGAATCTTAAACGCCATATTTCAGAGAAACATTTATACTCTAATCATTGGTGTTATAAAGGAATGTTCTTCAAAATTTAAGCGGCGTTATATTCTAGTGAATCACATGGTGGAAGTTCATCAAATGATGAAGTTACATGCTTTGCAAACTGTACTAAGTGTGGCTCAACAATTCCAGACAAGGGTGGATACGAGGATATCAGCGATGATGACGATGAGCTAATTCAGATCATTGCTGAAATTGAAGAAACTTCGTCAAAACCACCAACCGTTGGGTAACGAGATAAAAACGTCAACAGAATTTTCATATTCGATCTATTCTCGTTTTAACGGAAATTACCGAACGATGTTTCCGATGCATAATATATTCTATTGGTTGTAAAATATACCACCGATTATTAGTCGGAATATATCATATAAAATATGTGTTAATTTTTGTTAAAAATTGTACACTTTTTACAACACACTCATGCCAACTATTTTTTTTTGGCTAATGCTTCACGACACTAGCAACAAGTGGTTGTCATTTTATGAGCTCATGTAGTATTTTTCCCAGTCTAACGTTTTTATAGTTACAGGCGATAATGTTCTACATTTTGCACACGCTCATATTCACTATGATCACTGACATTGTGTCATTAGATATTTAACATGTTTATAAACAAAATGCGGCATTTTTCTTGTTACAATAGGTTGTTTTAGCATAAGCATACAATCTTACATTAATTTCCAATTGTAGGATGATACAGGGAATCTCCTTTTGCTTTTTATACCATGCTGTGAAATGAAGCTGCACATAGGCTGTCATACTCAAAGCCTGTACTGACTACTGATAAAAAATGTATACATCAATAAATTTAAAGACGCCATGTTACCTTATGTGGGTTTCAGGGGTTCTCTATGAACAAAACTCTAAAGGTCTATGTGGTTTGATGCACATACGAGGGGTGTTCAATAAATACCCGGAAAAGTGCTCTCATTTCTTTATTTCTGGTCTCATTTTGCTAAAATTTGAAAATATGACGGATATGAACATACTAAATGCAAATACCTAAATTACAGATTTAAGAACACGCACAATATTTTTTGTCGTCTCCTAGGCAACGCCATCACCTCAAAAGCGGCCCAACGTCATTATAATGCTGTCATATCACACTCAATTAATCACTACAACTCGTGATTATCATTGATGCAATGTTTATCACCATTAAATGCATTTTTACACCTTCCTAAGAATAAATAAATACTGTTCATATGATGTTCCTGTCGTATTGAAGAAATTGGACACTGAACTGATGCCCTATCTCTTTAATATATTAAATGTGACTGAACGTTATTTTTCATGTCTGTAACACAAGTCGTCAGCAATATTCTCCTGACCACTTTTAAACGTCACGTCCCACTAATAAAAAAATTTTTCTTCAGGCATTGTCCCTTAAACCTTTTTCAGCATAGCATTTGTCTCTTTCCTTGATTTTCGATTCAAAACACAAAATGTTATCTCACATCTCAGTTCAACACTGATTTTCAAGCGACGACCAACTCAATATGCCTGCCAAATATTTTAATGATGTCACATTTATAATTTGACGTTATTGGCGTAACGCTTACTTTTCATATCAATATTATTTCAATTTAAGAAAAGGTAGCTTGAAAAATAGGTAAGTGGCAAGTAATGTTTCAGCGCATGTAAAGTAGAAAAAGAGACAAAATTGGACCGGATGACGTCACATGACGTTGCCATGGGGACTCGCATTTACTTATTATTAATTGTCCAAAGACAATCTAATTTTGACATATCAACTCAGTTTTCCCTAGTCTACATTTTGTAGCATTTTCATTTATTTTTGATGATACATGAAGAATTGAGAGCACTTTTCCGGGTATTTATTGAACGCCCCTCGTAGCAGTTATCGCTGATTATTGTTTTGTCACAATTTTGAAGTGTACCAGTTACCGGAATATCAGTGTTTCTAACCATACAACAGTATAGTGTTTCATTATGATTAATGAGGTGATACTGAAAAGGATGGTACGGTAGAAGAATGGTGCACTTCGTCATCTGTTATGAATTTGTTTTCATGTCATGGAATTGAATTCTCACAACCTTGTAAAGCAAACTCTTAATTATTCTCTTTTTTGCTTTTTACTCTCTTTTTCTGGTGCACATATGGTTTTACCTTTATGTTATTTCCTGTTTTGTGTTCTTTTCAGGTGCATTGCTGGAAAATCGGTTTTTGACAACAGTGATGTTTTCTACTTCAATTGTTATCTCTGTTCCTTAGTATATTTACAGTTCTGAAACATGTATGTGTCAATTACTTTTGTTTCAATGAATGTACAGGGGTTAGGGGATAGTATGAAAAGAAAAGATGTCTTTAATTATTTGAAAGGTAAAAATCACAATGTTTATTGTTTACAAGACACACACTTAACAGATAAAGAAGTGGCATATATTCGTGCTGCCTGGGGATATGAATGCTTTTTCAGTAATTTTAACAGTCAGTCAAGGGGTGTAGCCATACTTATCAAATAATTTTGATTTTAAGTTTAAAGGCTTGGAATCACACCAAAGAGGCAATTTTATTATTCTACATGCCTCAATAGTGGGAAGTGATCTTAGTATAATCTGCCTGTATGGACGAAATAAAGATGACCCAGAATTTTACACATACATTAAAGATAGGTTTTCACAGTTAGAAAACTCAGTTATTATTGTTGGAGATTATAATCTAATTTTAGACTCTAATAATAACTGTTGTTATCATGTTAATATAAGTAACCCTAAAGCTCATGATATAGTACTTCAAATGATAGAAGAACATAGTCTAATAGATTGCTGAAGAGAACATAATATACAGGAGAAACAATATACCTGGTTTAAGCGAAACCCTGATAAAAAGGCAAGGCTTGACTTTTTTCTTGTTTGTAGTAGCCTTTGTACTAATGTTGATAATGTTGCAATTGAGCCTGGTTATAGAACAGATTACTCAATGATTTTGTTAAGAATTAATTTTGGTAAATTTATAAAAGGCAGGTCTTACTGGAAATTTAACAATTCTTTGCTTCAAGACAAAAAATACTTAGATCAAAACAAGCAATTAATCAAAGAAATTAAGATTAGATATGCATATATAATACAAATTACTGTAGAACTTTTAGAAAATATAAGCAGTGAGTTTTTACAGTTAAATGTAGATGATAATTTGTTTTTTTGAAACATTGGAGATCAGTGGTAAAATTATTTCCTACTCAGCGTATAAAAAGAAACAAGAAGATAAAAGGCAAGAAATATTATTTAAAGAAATAAGTCAATTAGAGAAACAAAATGCTATATGTTACAACTTACTGGGAATAGAAAAAGCACAGTTAGCTGAAAAAAGGTTAAAGAAAATGCAAGGAGTTTTAATTAGGTCAAAAGCAAAATGGGTCTCAGAAGGGGAAAAGCCAACAAAATATTTTTGCCATTTATAAAATAGAAACTATACATCTAAGATAATGAATTCTCTTTTCTCTACATCTGGCACTTTGTTAACAAACCAAAGTGATATTTTAAATGAGATTGTAAACCATTATAAACAACTATATACATGCCGACAGAAAGAAAATGTGGAACTTAATGATATACTGCGGAGTAATGAAATACCAAAATTCAGTGAACAAGAGAAAAGAAGTCTTGAAGGTTATTTAAGTTATAGCGAAATGTTAGCAAGTTTAAAAAAGATGCGTAATGACTCTTCTCCTGGAATAAGTGGTTTTAGTACAGCATTTTATATTTTATTTCTGGATAGATATTGATCACTTTCTAGTTAGGTCTATAAATTGGTCTTTTGATTCTGCAGAAGTGTCAGTAACTTTTAAACAAGGTGTAATAACTTGCATACCTGAGGGTGAAAAAGATATAAAGTATATTAAAAAAAATGGCGTCCCATTTCCCTTTTAAATGCATCATATAAAATTGCTTCAGCTAGTATAGCACAACGTCTTCAAACAGTTTTAAGTAAACTCAAAAGTGAAGATCCAACAGGAATTTTATCAGGAAGGTATATAGGAGACAATATAAGACTAGTATATAATATTATGCAATTCACAGAGGAACATCAGCTACCTGGAATGTTGCTATTATATGATTTTTCAACTGCATTCGACTCAATTTCATGGTCTTTTATGTATAAAGCTTTAAGATTTTTTAATTTTAGTGAAAATTTTATAAAATGGATAAAGTTATTTTATAACAATATTAAATCAAGTGTAATTGATAATCGGCATTTATCAGATTGGTTCAATATAGAACGCGGTTGTCGTCAAGGTGATCCCCTACATATTCATACTCTGTGCTGAGATCCTTGCAATTCTGATAAAACAAAACCAAATTATTAATGGAATTAAAATAAATAACACAGAATTTCTTTAATCCTGTATGCTGACGAGACAACACTACTGTTAGATGGAACTGAAAAGTCTTTAGCAAATACTGTGCAGACTTTAGAATACTATGCCAAAATTTCAGAGTTAAAAATCAATGTTGATAAAACCAAAGCAGTTTGAATAGACTCAAGGAAAAATAGTAATATAAGAATTTGTCCAGGTCTTGGACAACAGTTGGAATCAGGGTCATTTAAGTTACTTGGAGTTAAATTCACTCTAGATTTGAATAATATTATTGATGAAAACTTTTTGCAAAAATTGAGGAAATTAAAAAAACTTAAATCAATGGTCAAAGAGAAAATTCAGCCCAAGAGGAAAAATTGTTGTATTTAAAACATTAGCCCTTTCAAAAGATAAATTACCTTATGAGTTTACCTAATCCTAGTATAGACATTATAAAAAAAAAATAAAATATTTTCTTTACATATCTATGATCTTCAGGTAAAATAAAACGCAATACAAAAATAAATTTATATGAGTACGGAGGATTGCGAATGTTAAATCTTGAAATATTCATGCCTTAAAGATCACATGGCTCAGAAGATATTTAAAAAAATAATTCCAAATACTCCAATATGGTCAGAAATATATACCCATTCATCAATAATTTGACCAAGTTTGGTTGCAGTTTTTGTAAAATTAACATGAATACAGTTAGGAATAATTTTTAGAAAGATGTTTTTATGGGCTTTTTTTAAATTAAATTCAAAGCATCTTAAGTCCTGGGGTGATTTTTGCCATCTGCCAGTATGGCACAATACTATGTTTAAAGTTGGAGGTACATGTGTCTGTTTTCCTTGATATGTAAGAAGTGGTATTGTTTTGGTCAATGACTTTTTGGATAGGAACGGCAATTTCTATTCTTTTAATGAATTTAATAACATTTATAACATAAATACCAATTTTGTAGAATATAGAAGTATTATAGAAGCAATGAGAAGTTTTCTTGATACTTTAAATGTTACTCATTTTGCAGTAAAAGAGACTATTCCCATACAACCTTTCACAGTTACAATCATGAGTAGTCAAATTAAGGGATGCAGAACTATCTACCATGACACCTGACTGGCACAACAATACAAAAAGCACGTCTTGCACGTGCACGCTGAAAGTAAGTAAATTATTTTTAAAAAATCGCTAACTTCGTAACCTGTTACGATTTTACAATTAAAATAGCACCCCAAAGGATTTTTAGCTGACATAAATAGTCTTTTGCAATGCCACGACTTCCGGATAATTTGCAAAATCAGGCTGTCGGAATGCTACATGCCGGTATGTCCACGAGACGCATAGCTGCAGCATTAGGTTGTCATGCATCGACGATTGTAAGACTCAATCAACGTCTATAACAAACTGGTAATGTTCAGGATCGACCAAGGACAGGACGTCCCAAAGTGAAAACACCGGCACAAGACGCACAGGTGTAAGCTGCCCACCGTCAGGACAGATTCTTGAAACTCGCAACTACCGCCAGGAATACTATTGGGATTAATGGGTGAGTCTCATATACATGTACAAAACATTAATATTGCAATCATTCTTTATTTTAAATAAATAACCAGTTATATGTTTCAACCTTGTTGGTATCAATTAAAAAAATAACGCAATGAAGTCATATTGATAATATTTCATATGCAATTCGGTGCACTACTTCATACAATGATACAAATAACGTAATGTGCATGTACTTGAAATGTACTAATTGCATATTTGTTCATTGTAGACATTACGTCAGCGATGATACGATACGCCGTCGGCTATATGCTATTGGTTTCAAGGCTAAACGCCCAAAGAAAGGATTGATTCTCACTGCTAGAAATCGGCAGGGGCGTTTAAACTTGGCTACGAGACATCTACGATTTACCCGCAGGCAATGGGGTCAGGTGCTATTTTTGGACGAATCCAATGTCAACGTCAACCGGCTGGATGGACGTGTACGTGTATGGCGCGCACGTGGTGAGCGAGTAGCAGATCAGTGTGTACAGAGGTATGACCGGTGGGGTTGTGGAAGCGTGCACATCTGGGCTGGTATGTCCCAATTTGGACGTACTAATCTAGTAATTCTCAACGGGTACGTAAATGACGTTCTCCAACCGGAAGTGATTCCGTATATGCGACAGAACCTACGCCTTGGCATATACCAGCATGATAATGCAACGCCTCACACGGCGAACCTAACAACTAACTTTCTAGAAAACAATAATTTTAATGCCCTGGACTGGCCGTCCTTGTAGCCAGACCTGGCACCGATAGAGAACATCTGGGCGTAACTCAAAACACGCGTGTATGTACGTCAACCACCACCGAACAACCTTCAACAGTTACGTCAGGCTCTTATCCAAGAGTGGAACAATATTCCACAGAACGATATCGCGAATGTAATTGGCTCCATGAGACGTAGATGCGTTGCTTGTATTCAGGCCAATGGAGGATACACGAGATATTGACAATGTGTGAAAATTGAACTTGTGGGTAATGAACTTTGACATAATGAAATCGGGGTTATTTGTTGATATATTTTAATGAAATTTACACAGTATGTAGGTAAGGTACCAATAAAATGAAATAAACTCGTTATTTATCATTTGAATTGTTTTTTTTTTCGAATTATATGTGTTTCCCCAACCGTTGCGTTTATTTTGCGGTTCGGTGTATGACTTGGAAACTGCCATTTTTAAAATGTAGAATGCTCTTTCTGATATTGTGTCTTTTATTTTTCATTTTTTTTTGTTTCTTGCCGATAACGCTTACCTTACAGGGAGTCAGTGGCGCAGTGGTTAGCAGGTTGGGCTACAACGCCGGCGGTCCGGGTTCAATTCCCGGTCGCGGCTGATATCCCGACTAGTGTTCAGTGCTGGGTGATATGGTTAAATTGGTACTGTTTCCAGCAGTATCGGCCTAGACTGGATGCTGGGGAGCTAATTATGTCACCTGCCGTGGGCTCGGCTGGAAATAAGTTGTTCCATCCATTCCTGGTGGGGACTTCCGTCGACTACACACGTTAAACAAGAAACTTTACCTTTTTTTTTTTACTTTATGTCTAATTTTGATAATTTCCCAAGTTCTAACAGGAAATGGTGTGATGAGTTGAACCCTGTTGTCAATCTAAACTGGGAACCATTATATAAACTACCTTTTTGTGTCACTAAAGACCCAGTACTTCAATGGTTACAATACAGAATTAACCATAGAATACTTGGAACAAATTATATGCTACAAAAAATGGGAATTAAAAATAATGATTTATGTATTTTTGTAATGCACATAGTGAAACCTTAAAACAGTTGTTTTTAGATTGTCATGAAACCATAGCTTTCTGGAATAATGTAAAAGAATGGCTAACAGACAAATGTCCGGTTGAATCTTTGGTCTGGTCAAACATAGATATTATATTGGGAAATGTAACATTTAGTAAAGCTATTACAAATATTAGTTTGGCTGCAAAATTAACCATTTACAAATGCAAAATGAAGAATGTAATTCCAAACATTGAGTTGTTTAAACACCAAATCAAACTTTTACTTAAGACAGAAATGTGTAATGCCAAAAAAAGAAGACAACAACAGACTGAATAAATTCAATGAAATATTGGGTAATTATACCATCCTGCTTGACAATGAGGATTAAGTGTTTATCTTAGGTCAGCCCCCAACTGCCACCCCGCAGCACTGCACTGCCATTTTCAAAATGTAGAATGCTCTTTCTGATCTTGTATCTTTTTATTTTTCCTTTTTTTGTTTCCAAACTGAGATATTTGGGGCAGTAGTTATTATTGTGGACAAGTTATAAACTTTGTTTTTCTTGTAAAAAGTATTAACAATGTCTCAAGAATTGTCTCCCTTATAAAGCACCTTTTTTCAAGTGACTGTGGATAAGTTATAAGATTTGCCTCCCTTGTAAAAAGTACTTACAAGGTCTCAAGAATTGTATCCCTTATAAAGCACTATTTGGTTTCTTTCTTTGTAGTCTTGACTCGCTTTTTCGACTTTTCGGCGTCAAACAAGGCTATAAATCCATTTTAAGATCTAATTGTAAGATTATTTTTAACAGTACTAGGGAACGAATGCCACATTCTTTTATAAATTGGCGATGTTTTGTCAGTTTGACATTTATAGCAATTTGAATTTACCAAAATGGATTAATGTCACCCTGTATGTACTTTACTAAATATTTTAGCTATAACTTAGTATATGTATTATCAATAGGGTTGGATCAATATTATTAGGGAGATATATGTGGTGTGGGTGTGATTATATTTGTGTGTATATATGTGTGTGCATAAAATTAACAAAAACACAACCAACATTTACCTTTGCTACATAGGCATGTTACAAAGATGATCTAATGATTTATATAATTGCTGCTTCTGTGCAAGAGGAGCAAACAATACAGGGTTTCAACACATAATTGCTGGGATTAAATGATCAAAATTTGAATGAAAACTTCAGTGATATTTGAGAAAATATATCAGAAATTTATTGGAGAAAGATGAACAACTGCGCGGGTATGGATGAAGATTTTGGTGCTGAATATTCGAAAAATAGCAACAAGCACTCGGATAAAAGTTATGCTGTTAATAGTGTTGAATCAAATGTTGATGAGAATGATTTGAGTGACCCTCTGTGTAGTTCTGAATCGTGTGATTTGGTGAGTACAAACTCTGAAAGTGATTCGAATGATGTCGACAGTGACATTGTTATCATAAGTGACAATGAAAAAAATGTGAAGTTGCCAAAATGAGAAAATGACGGAAATATTTGTTTTGACTTTGCCATTTTGATGAAAAGGGTAACATCATTGACCAGTCTGGGTCAGTGGAAAAGGAATATTACAAATTTACAAATAAGTAAACATATGGTCTTTTCAGGGTCAACTCTGTTGTGACATTTTCATTTTATTTCTGGCGGGAGTGTCGCTATACGCGATATAGTTTGATTATTACCCCTTATTGGAGCTTTGTGAGCAGGTTGCTCCCGTGGGAGCAAATCATATAATATATATCTTATATAATTTCATTACTTTCATGCTTTTCATTTTTTGTTGAAGAATTCATGCAAGTTTTCCACCAAAAGCGTAGTATTTAAGTTTCATTATTTGTTATCATATTCAGTTGCTTATTTGGATTAACATAGTTAATGTTATATGTGAGATGTAGAAACCAAATATTAAAAGGATAAAACTGCGCAACTGTGTTTAGTGTGTAATAAAATTTTCAGTGTAGTTTATACCTAAAATTTGAAATATTTAAAAGGTGATATGTGTTTCTGCTACAACACGTTTGTCTGGTGGATTAAGGTCTGCAGAAGCCCTTGGGATATGTTTGTGTCCACGACCATCAGTCTCTGTCACAAACATTCCCGCGGGCTTCTGCAGACGTGGATACACAAAAACGTATATTATCCCTGCATAATCATCATCATCATCATCATCATTATCGTCATTATCAACATCATCCGAATACCGTCACAATGATGAAGAAGAACAATTAAGAAATACCAATTTAAATGTTAATTATTGTGATCAGCATCAAAATCGTCCCTTCCAACATCGTCATAAGAATCGTTTTGACCACTAGTCGTCTTCGTCAATATCATTCTTTACTGTACATGAAGCTATTTAATTCACTCTAGTGCACTTCGTATTATCACCATCTTGCTGATGACAGCAACAAGACCTTAATGGCTATCATGATATTTCATCATCACTTTTAGAATATCAAACTGATATAAGCAACAACCACAGACAAGTTCATTCTTCCATTTTCGAAAATAATATGCTTCAATCCTTTTTTAGCTCGACTATTCAAAGAATAGTTGAGCTATTTGACTCGCCCATGCGTCGGCGTCGGCGTCCAGATTTGGTTAAGTTTTTGTATGTAAGCTGGTATCTCAGTAGCCACTTGTTAGAATGGATTGAAACTTCACACACTTATTCATTGTGATAAACAGACTTATACTGCACAAGTTCTATAAGTCTATTTTTTATGTCTATTTTTGTTGCATTTTTTTTTTACAAAATTATGCCCCTTTTTCGACTTAGAAATTTTTGTTCAAGGTTTTGTATGTAAGCTGGTATCTCAGTACTCACTAATAGGAATGGATTACAACTTTACACACTTGTTCACTGTCATGATCTGACATGCACTGTGCAGGCTTTGCATTTTTTTCAAAATATGCCCCTTTTTTGACTTAACAGTTTTTGGTTAAGTTTTCGTATGTAAACTGGTATCTCAGTATCCACTATTGGGAAAGGATTGAAACTTCAAACACTTGTTCACCGTCATGCTGTGACATGCAGTGCAAAGATTCAATAACTCTATATTTTTACAAAATTATGCCCCTTTTCCAACTTAAACTTTTTGGTAAAAGTTTTGTATGTAAGCTGTTATCTCAGAACCCACTGATGGAAATGGATTGAAACTTTACACATTTGTCCACTTATCATCTGTCATGAGCTGATAAGCACTGTGCAGGTTCCATAAACCTGTTTTGTATTTTTAGCTCACCTGTCACAAAGTGACAAGGTGAGCTTTTGTGATCGTGCGGCGTCCGTCGTCCTAGCGTGCGTCCGTAAACTTTTGCTTTTGACCACTCTAAAGGTCACATTTGTCATGAGATCTTTATGAAAGTTGGTCAGAATGTTTATCTTGATGATATCTAGGTTAGATTTGACACTGGGTCACGTGCGGTCGAAAACTAGGTCAGTAGGTCTAAAAATATAGAAACCTAGTGACCTCTCTAGAGGCCATATTTTTCAATGGATCTTCATAAAAATTAGTCAGAATGTTCATCTTGATGATATCTAGTTCAGATTCGAAATTGGGTCACGTGCAATTAGAAACTAGGTCAGTAGGTCTAAAAAAAGAGAAACCTTGTGACCTCTCTAGAGGCCATACTTTTCAATGGACCTTCATGAAAATTAGTCAGAATGTTTACCTTGTTAATATCTAGCTCAAGTTCGAAACTGGGTTACGTACCGTCAAAAACTAGGTCACTAGGTCAAATAATAGAAAAACCTTGTGACCTCTCTAAAGGCCATATTTTTCAAGGGATCTGTATAAAGCTGGTTTGAATGTTCATCTTGATGAAATCTAGATCAAATTTGAAACTGGGTCAACTGCGGTCAAAAACTAAGTCAGTAGGTCTAAAAATAGAAAAACCTTTTGACCTCTCTAGAGGCCATATTTTTCAATAGATCTTCATGAAAATTAGTCAGAATGTTAATCTTGATGCTGTCTAGATGAAGTTCGAAACTGAGTTACGTGCAGTCAAAAACTAGGTCAGTAGGTCTAAAAAAAGGATACCATTTTTGACCTTTCTGTAGGCCATATTTTTCAGGACATCTTCATGAAAATTAGTGAGAATGTTCATCTTGATTATATCTAAATCAAGTTTGAAACTGGGTCACGTTAGTCAGAATGTTTACCTTGGTAATATCTAGCTCAAGTTCGAAACTGGGTTACGTGCCATCAAAAACTAGGTCATTAGGTCAAATAATAGAAAAACCTTGTGACCTCTCTAAAGGCCATATTTTTCAAGGGATCTGTATGAAAGTTGGTTTGAATGTTCATCTTGATGAAATCTAGCTCAAAATTGAAACTGGTTCAACTGCGGTCAAAAACTAAGTCAGTAGGTCTAAAAATAGAAAAACCTTTTGAGCTCTCTAGAGGCCAAATTTTTCAATAGATCTTCATAAAAATTAGGCAGAATGTTAATCTTGATGCTGTCTAGATGAAGTTCGGAACTGAGTTACGTGCAGTCAAAAACTTGGTCAGTAGGTCTAAAAAAAGAAGAAACATTTTGACCTTTCTGTAGGCCATATTTTTCAGGACATCTTCATGAAAATTAGTGAGAATGTTGATCTTGATGATATCTAAGTCAAGTTCGAAACTGGGTCACGTGCCTTTAAAAACTAGGTAATTAGGTTAAATAATAGAAAAACATTGTGATCTCTCTATAGGCGACATTTTTCATGGTATCTATATGAAAGTTGGGCTGAATATTTATCTTGGTGATATCTAGGTCACATTCGAAACTAGTTCAGGTGCGGTCAAAAACTAGGTCAGTAGGTCTAAAAGTGGAAAAACCTTGTGACCTCTCTAGAGGCCATACTTTTCAATAGATCTTCATGGAAATTGGTCAGAATGTTTAACTTAATAGTATCTAGATCAAGTTCGAAACTGGGTTACGTGCGGTCAAAAGCTAGGTCATTAGGTTAAATAATAGAAAAACCTTGTGACCTCTCTAGAGGCCATATTTTTCATGGGACCTGTATGGAAGTTGGTCTGAATGTTCATCTTGATGATATCTAGGAGAAATGCGAAACTGGATCAACTGCGGTCAAAAACTAGGTCAGTAAGTTTAAAAATAGAAAAACGTTTTGACCTCTCTAGAGGCCATATTTTTCAATGGATCTTCATGAAAATTGGTCAGAATGTTTACCTGGATGCTATCTAGGTTAAGTTTGAAATTGGGTTACGTGCGGTCAAAATCTAGGTCAGTAGGACTAACAAGAGGGCAATGAAGGCCCTGTATCGCTCACCTGACCTATTGACCTAAAGATCATCAAGATTAACAATCTGACCAAGTTTCATTAAGATATGGTCATAAATGTGGCCTCTAAAGTGTTAAAAATATTCATTTGATTTGACCCTGTGGCCTGGTTTCTGACCCCACATAACCCAGATTCGAACTTAACCTTAAGATCTCCAAGATTAACATTCTGACTAAGTTTCATGAAGACATAATCATAAATGTGGCCTCTAGAGTGTTAACAAGCTTTTCCTTTGAAATGACCTACTGACCTAGTTTTTAACCCTACCTGACCCAGATTTGAACTTGACCTATAGATAGTCAAGATTAATATTCTGACCAAGTTTCATTAAGATATGGTCATAAATGTGGCCTCTACAGTGTAAACTAGCTTTCCTTTTGATTTGACCCAGTGACCTAGTTTTTGACCCCACATGACCCAAATTCGAACTTGACCTAAAGATTACCAAGATAAACATTCTGACTAAGTTTCATGAAGATACAATCATAAATGTGGCCTCTAGAGTGTTAGCTAGCTTTTGTTTTGAAATGACCTAGTGACATAGTTTTTTTACCCCACCTGATCCAGATTTGAACTTGACCTATAGATAATCAAGATTAACATTCTGACCAAGTTTTATGAAGATACAAGCATAAATGTGGCCTCTACAGTGTTAAGTTTTTCCTTTGATTAGACCTGGTGACCTAGTTTTTGACCCTGGATGACCCAATATCAAATTCGTCCAAGATTTTATCAAGTGTAACATTCTGACCAAGTTTCATTAAGATTGGGCCGAAATTGTGACCTCTGGAATGTTAAAAAGCTTTTCCTTTGATTTGACCTGGTGACCTAGTTTTTGACCCCAGATAACTCAATATCAAACTCTTCCAAGACTTTATTAAGGGAAACGTTCTGACCAAGTTTCATTAAGGTTGAGCCAAAATTGTGGCCTCTAGACTGTTAAAAGGCTTTTCCTTTGATTTGACCTGGTGACCTAGTTTTTGACCCCAGATAACCCAATATCAAACACATCCAAGATTTTATTGAGGGTAACATTCTGACTAGGTTTCATTAAGATTGGACCAAAATTATGACCTCTAGAGTGTTAACAGTCAAATTGTTGACGACGCCGACGCCGACGCCGACGACGGACACAGGGCGATCACAAAAGCTCACCTTGAGCACTTTGTGCTCAGGTGAGCTAAAAATAGAAAAAACCTTGTGACCTCTCTAGAGGCCATATTTTTCATGAGATCTTCATGAAAATTGGTGAGAATGTTCACCTTGATGATATCTAGATCAAATTCGAAACTGGGTTACGTGCCTTCAAAAACTAGGTCAAGTAGGTCACATGAGCTTAAAAACTAGGTCACTATGTCAAGTAATAGAAAAAACGACGTCATACTCAGTTCAAAACTGGGTCATGTGGGGACAGGTGAGCAATTCAGGACCATCATGGTCCTCTTGTTATAAAATTATGCCCCTTTCTCGACTTCTGTATTTATTCAATTGACGAAGCTGTTGAATAATCGAGCGTAAAAGTTTTGTATGTAAGCTGGTATCTCAGTACCCACGGATGGGAATGGACTGAAACTTTACACACTTGTCCACTGTCATCTGTCATGAGCTGATAAGCACTGTGCAGGTTCCATAAACATGTTTTGCATTTTTATAAAATCATGCCCCTTTTTCGACTTCTGTATTTATTCAATTGATAAAGCTGTTGAATAATCAAGCGTTGGCGTCTTCCGACAGCTCTTGTTAACTTTAGCATTTTATTTGTAATAGAATTCATATTTAAAGTCAATAGTGTTGTTGATTTAAGTGTTAGAAACTGTTAGAATGTACCACCTACGGTCAACTCTACGGTAAAGGGGCCACCAACCAAACTGTCACTACAGTTAATTCTACTTCAGGCCGTCCCGTTTAATAAAACAAAAAACTTTTTTACACAAATATTATCCAGAACAATACACACATAGAATGTACTTAGCCAAAGGGGAATAATATTTGTTTAGTTTTTGTAGTCGTGTTTTCATATTAACACGACTATTTTCCCTGCTTAATGATATTTTGAATATCATTGGACTGTTTATGGATGTTCCTCATATAGCTTTGTCTTATCATTTCTGTTGTTGTTTCTAAGAGGCAATTCATTTAGTATACAGTACGTGTAACTGATTTTTAATTGAAACTATAATAGCTTTTGCTTTGAACTTTGATAAGGGGAAGAACACATGTATAGTTACGTGTTATATGTTTACACTGTGATTTCTCCTGTTTAGTGATGTATAGATTTGGTTTGTTTGTTTTGGGTTTAACGCCATTTTTCAACAATTTTTCAGTTATGTAACGGCGGGCAGTTTACCTAACCAGTGTTCCTGGATTCTGTACCAGTACAAAACTATTCTTCGCAAGTAATTGCCAACTTCCCCACGTAAATCAGAGGGTGGGGAAACGAATAAAATCAGACACAATGTCTTTTATCAAATCGTCACGGAGAACACACGCCTCGCCCAGGGTTCGAACCCATGACCCTGCGATCCATAGATCTGCGCTCTCCCTATTGAGCTAAGCGAGCGGGCTAGTGATGTATAGAGAATAAAGGGCTACTGCGTATAGAAAATAAAAGGCTTCTTACTGTCTTTTGATCTCAATGGTATCAGGTCGAGGTTGATATGGGCTGGAAGGGAAGAGGCTCAACGAACCCATTCCGCCCATATCTGCCAAATCGGATAACATTGATATCAAGCAGTTACCTGTTATTCTATTTATCATGAAACTCATACAATCTGCATAGAGCAATATATATCCTCATCACTTATATCGTAAAACTTGACTTCTGAATAAAAAACTAAATAAATTCATATTTTACGGATTTGAACATTTACCCGCCCCTGAAACATCTAAACGCTCACCTGCGTGAAAATGAAAAATCATCCTCTTGAATAAATTAGAACTTGCTTCTTTTCACATTATTAAACATTTGACTCAGACAACTACATGTCTAAAACGCTGAAAATTTCACTTCCAGTTCCAGACTCGGACAGAGAGACTTTAAAGTTTAAATACTGAATTTACCCTATTCCGAGATTTATGATTAACACAAGCACTTATGCAACTATTTAATAAAAACAGATGCCTTAAATTAGGCATAATTCAAGAATAAGTACAGTGCCAAGTGAATTGTAAACCTTTCCAAGAATCGATCCTTGTTTACATACAAACATTGTGATGCCATGATGAACGTTACACAAAGAAGTCATTAAGTGTTATTGTCTGTGCGTGCGATAAATGTAGAGACAAGCATATTTAAGGAAATTACTAGCTGAGATTACAGAATCTGTTTCGAAAACAGTCATGCAACACTAAAAATGGATTTTGTTGTAAAATTCAAATTGGAAGGAAACTGATGTTAAAACTAGTCCGTCAATACGGGAGGAGCTTAAATTTGATATCAGGTCAATGACCTGATATCAAACTAATATAACAGACAAGTGATTCCAGGTACTTTGCATAGTAATTGCACGATAAATAGAAATTCCACTGGTTTGTTGATGGATGTTCCTCATGTAGCTTTGTCTTATAACGTTTGTTGTTATTTCTAAGAGGTATTTCATTTGGTATATATATATAAGATAAATGTAATTCATTTTTTAAACAGAAATATACTAGCTTTTGCATTGATCTTCGATAAGCCTCTGAATTAAAAGTTTTCCTTGAAATTCATACCTTTATTTTGCTTAAGAAAGTTTTTGCATAGTTATTCATCATTTAAATCGTAACATACTCTTCATGCTCAATAACTAAGTATAAATAATGGATTCTGCTTTTCTCTTCGAAAACTCAAATAATGATTGAACTTAAACGCAAATTTTCTTTTACTGCTACGAAGCAAATTATCTGCTAAATAATTACATCACTGTATCACCGCCCCTCTTTATTCTATAGTTTGTTAATTGATTTGATTGGATGTTATTTCCTCTGGTGATGTATTTCCGACCAGCGATTGTATTTTGTTTAAGATGTTATAGGGTATGGGTTCCTTTAAGGACGATGACAAAAATTTGTTTAATATGTGTCATCATAATCATGTATCAAAATAAGTATCATCACAATGGCATCATAATGACATCATAGTTTCATCATCCTACAAATAAAGTAATGACAAATTATAATAATGATTTAACAATTACATAGCATACCAAATATTCAACGCGAATGACAGATGACAGCTGTCAAAATTGTAAACAAGTAATTTACCGAAGGTAAAATCAATGATGCTTGACATCCAATAGATTACACAGGTAAATTAATAAATCGTTTATTGTCCGTAAGTAGGTTACAACCATCTAAATAGTTTTCCCTGTATATTCTATATAAAACTGACATTTTTTAAAGAGCTTCCAAACATACCTAGACCCATTTCAGAGAACAAATCCTTACCTCATTTTAAAGAGTTATGATAAAACTGATATAAAATGAAGAGAAAAGTTGGGGTCATGAATCTTCTAAGAGAGATTTCTCTGGTCACATTTGCTTACTGTAAACTGACATCAAAATCACACTGCTGTGACCTGGAAGTACTACTCATACTACAACTGAGATTCACTTCACCAAATACAACCTGCTCTCACATTTCTCCTACCAAAATGTCACAAATACATCCACAATGCAATTTAAACAGAAACTAGCTTTAATTTAGACCTCTGTTGCCATGCCAAGTGAAAAATTAGTGTTCAAATACCTGGCAGCCATTACGCGACTAGACCAGACGGCTCCCACGCTGGTTCCTTTAGTATAGTTAGGCCTAAGTATTGACCTGACACTCATTAATCTTCGCCAATATTTTTGGGCGTTTTCGTTAATTTACGCAATATTAGTATCCTGAAAGTATCTTTTAAGTTTAAGTGAAAGTAAACTTTTCCGGAACGCTGGTGACGGGTAATTTGTCTTTTATCTAAGATACTTTTAAAACAATTCTATTCCACTTTTTACAACGGGTAAATATGATTACTCTTAATAAATGAACCATAAATATTACGATACGTTCGATCAAATGAATAGTAAGTCTGCATATAAAATTTGGGGGGAAAAAGATATGGTCAGACGTAGGACTCGAACCCACAATCCTGATATTGGCAGGTAAACGCTTTGTCCGCACAGCTACCTGCACATGTGACAGTATATCAGTTAGGAATTATATATGTAATAGTTATATCGCTATTTATGTTCGGACACCGAAAATTAATTTACGGAAATATACGGAATTATTCATGAGTGCCAGGTCAATACTTACGGACAATACATAGCTTATCAAATTTCATACATACATAGAGAACAATATAAGATAAGGCATATTTACCTCGAAAAAATTTCATACATACATAGAGAACAATATAAGATAAGGCATATTTACCTCGAAAATGTATAATTTCCAGTCCAAATATATATATATATATATATGCACAGGTGTAAATGAGGAACTTATGTAAACAAAGCCATTTTGAAATTTTGACCAAGAAGTAACCAGTATTGTGATTGGGTGTTAAATGGGTATAAAAATGAAAAACAATAGAAGCAGACATGTATTCGATATATAAAACTAGTTGGTAAAATTGTATATGGGTGTTAAAGATCACGTGCAGATACTTATTAGATATAGAAAGTATAAAGTGTGGAAGGCCGGGAATGTCAAAAGTTACTATTCTAGGAAAATCAAAAATAAACGAAGTATTTTCATGATTGTAATATATCATTTATTGGTGCTCTACGACAACTGGAAAACATCTCAACATAAAGCACATCTCTTTTTGATAACTCATTAACTTTTAGAATGTCTCTGCATCATCAATCACTTTTATCGGCCGAGTATGTGTTCTTGCTCGACTTTCCTATTATGCACGTTACCGTTTGCACATGTCGCGATGCGTTATGTCGTACTGTCGATGCTCGCTATGTACTTCTCCTTGACTTAGATAGAACCGAGTGAGTATGGTACGACACCTGGCAACGTTGTCTGTTTCTTCCGACCTAACTAATATTGACGCAGAACTATAAATGTAATCTTTAGTATTTCTTTCCAAAAGTATCCGTAGTGTTCCAGCATATTTACTACAGCACCGTAAATAAAACAATATGGATCATTGAACTAAAACGCCTGTCGGGAGAAATCCACCCGAACCCAGGAGTCCCTTTTAGTTTAAACAAAGAAAATAAAACCGATCCGTCCCCAGTTAATAATGAACTCAGTCCCTATTCAAAGTGTTTTTAAACACAAACATCTTGGTGTCATATTTGGTAACGAAGGTAAATGGCATTCTCATATCTCTTCTATGGTATCCAAAGCTTGGAAACCTATAGGAATGTTACGGGGTTTAAAATACCTACTTAAAAGATCGTGTCTTGAACGACTATACTTTTCACGCATTCAATCTTTAATTGGAATGTAGCGATACTGTCTGCGACTATCATAGCTGTTCTGCTGAAGAAAAACGAAGCAACACGAGCTACAAAATCATGCTCTTAAACGAGTTAAAATGAGAACCATTATCTTCCAGGAGGAAAAGAATAAGCTTATTACCTTTTATAAGATAAATAATCATCTAACTCCAAGTTATCTGTCTGACGTAATTCCGACGAACATACAAACTCGATATACATTAAGGAACATAAACCATGTTATGTTAACGCAATGTTATAGAGAATAATTCCCTGCTTCTGTCATCCGCGATTTGAACGCGCTACCCGAGCATATAAAAATTTGTCTACTCTAAACGTATTCAAGCGTAAACTTTATACGAATTGTCATAGTGTACCCGTACAATTTCTTATTGGGAGCAGACTAGGGCAAAACCTTCATGCCCGACTTCGTCTAGAATGCAGCTCCTTGAGATATGATCTATTCGGAAAATCAACTGTAGATAGCCCACACTGCAGTAGAGAGGCTGAAACAGCGAACCATTTTCTACTAGTATGTCCTCTTTATAATGCATACAGTATAGAGAAATATTCTTTTCAAACTTACCGTGCCCAACAATATTTCAATATCTCATTTATGGCTCTGTTCAATCACACATAGTTGCCACACGACGTTTCACATGAACGCTTATTAAAATGTTTGGATTGTCGAATCGCGGTCACATCGGGGGCCTTAGAATAATTGTTGATTGTAGCAAACTTCCTTTCCTTTCCTTTCTTTGTTCATTTATTTTTCTTTTTTCCTTCCCACTTCATGGTAATTTCATAAGATGTTACCTTATAAATATACATACATACATACTCCAACTCTAGATCAACGCCATTAAACTTTACAGACTTAAGGAAACGAATTTATATGTCTTTTTCGAAGACCTGTTTTCTTATCCTATGTATAATTTGCTCGTATGTCTCTCATTGTGTGTATGCACGTATGTACTAAATGTATTCGAAAATAAATACTGTCTATAGTAAACCAAAACAAAATATGGACGCATTGAGGCCGCTGGTCATCAAATATTGAAAGATCTTTTCTTTATTCAATAATGATAGTCTTACAGGTTTGACTGTATAAGCAGTTTGAGAAATGTGCGGTTTCATCCTAAATCATGAAAATTTTGTTGACGTGTCGAGTCTTGCACATGACAAACGTAGTACCGTCAGCTGATTTAATGTTCAAAACAGAATGTCTTCACAAAACAGTTAAAATAAAAAATGATGGTTGATACTAGCTTGAGTGAACAATAATTTTAGTTATACAGTTATCTTTTATGAAATATGTAATACAATAAAGTAAAAAGTTTGTTTCACCAACTTATTTCGCTTGAATCCTCTCTCCTTTTTGTTTTTCAAACACGTGATGCACATAAATTTTATTCACGATTTGGCGTCTTGCATGCTGAGTTATTTGTGAAGGACTAATTATTTTAGACCGGTCTAAATTATCAAATGACAACACCCTTGATTAGCTCGTGCGTGAAATTGATTAATCGAGGCATGCTATGTTATATGGACAGGATTGAAATAACAGAAGGTAGCTTTTGCGTGCCTATTTAAAATGGCATTTTCATGACATTTTCGCGTATAGAAGAAGTTTCAGAATGAAAGTTTTGACAAAACTTTTCATATTGAAAATAACCTATTTTTCAATCAAATGACCAAATAAAATGTATAGGTCCGTTTACTGAAAGTCTTCACACTTCGCTAAATATAACTTTTAGTCCTCACTTTGTTGCTTATTTTAAGCTATTATTTTATATCAAAAGATAATAGGTAAGGGTAGATTTCTCGGAAACACAGAGCACCAAACACACAGCCCCAGAGCCACACATTTACATAGTAGGCCCACAACAAAAAGAAGCTGTAATGGAAAAATATATCAGACGGGTTGCTTCAAACATCCAACAAGTACATATTAAATTATGCTAAATATTAATGGAGGGGAAGGACGAATATACAAGGGAATGCCATGTTCTTTAAAACTTATCTATTGTCAAAAATTACCTTAAAAAGACATTAGCACAGACTATTTAACGCTTATTACACGGTATACAATAGTTTACCGGCTGCATTAATACTACCCGTATAACGTCTTTCATGAATTATTTTAGGTTTTCCGGACACATGTCCAATTTCCAGTTAATGAAACGCAAAGGTGTCGGCCCGGTATTGTTCTCCTTATTTGATGTATTAAAGAAGGCAAATTTTTGGACTGTGAATTTCAAAACAAAGTTGCAGCAAAAGCAGCTGTGTATTTCTAAAGTTTAAAACTATTCAAGTGAGTCAAGACTAAAAACAACTATAAATCACATTTTCATACACACCTATCTTTAACAACTTTTCAAGAAATCTGAAATGACATAAAAATTACACAGTTTGGAAATTAGTCTGTCAAAATAGAAATGGCTTCAAGTTTCACAATTTCAAAGAAATACTTCCTAGTAAACAAAGACCCGGAAGTACTTAATACTTTGGTGACATCAGAACTAGTGTCAAATTGTACTCTTTTAAATTAGCACACGGTTTAGTTGTGTTTACAAAGGTACATATGTTTCAAATTTGAGTACAGTGTAATTTTAGTGTTGTAACCGTACAGCTACTGGAAACATTTAACAGAAATTATTCCCCCGCCCCCCCCCATCCCCGAATACCGCAGATGCCACTGAAATCAGCAATATTGAACATCTACCAAATTTTTCACATCATGCACCATTTATTTTATTGTTTTCCTCGACCCATATTCATATAACATTTTAGTAGGAAACAAGTGTGCCAGAATGTCACAATATACGCCCATCACAGCAAATTTATTTACACTAGCACCTGTATTTGCAAATGGAATTTTAATTTTGTGGTTGTTTAGTAATTATTGTAATTCTTTTGTTTTTCTAAATCCACATAAAAACTCCTTACCAGGTAGAGATACCTTAAAATACACCTAAAATTTGGAAGTAACATCTATGTTGTACCCCAGAAAAGTGGTTTTAGTTTTTCCCTACGGTCAATTATAAAAAAAGTTACAATATAAGTTATCTATAGTAACAACTAAGGGAAGTTAATCTTAAAAAAAAATTTAAAAAAAAATCCCCCCAAAAAATTGCATGTCCACACAAAAATCCTTACCAGGTAGGGATAGGTCAAAATACACCTCAAAATTGGATGTAACATGCATGTTGTACTACAGAAAAGTGGTCTCGATTTTTCCCTATGACTAGTAATGAAAAAGTTACAATAAAAGCTATTTATAGTAACAACAAAGGGAAGTAATTCTAAAAAAGGGACCTGCGCATGACACTTCGTCATATGATGGTGTACAATTGTGCCAAGTTACATCAAAATCCGTCCATGCATAAAGAAGAAATGCTTTGGACAAAGTCATTCTTGTATCTGACCTTTGGCCTCTAAGTGTGACCTTGACCTTAGACCTAGGGACCTGATTCTTGCGCGTGACACTCCGTCTCGTGGTGGTGAACATTTGTGCCAAGTTATATCAAAATCCCTCGATGCATGAGTGGAAATACTCCCAACAAAGATTTCATTCTTGTATCCTTTGACCTCTAAGTGTGACCTTGACCTTAGACCTAAGGACCTGGTTCTTGTGCATGACACTCCATCTCATGATGGTGAACAATTGTGCCAAGTTTCATCAAAATCCCTCCATGCATGAAGAAGATATGCTCCGGACAAAGTCATTCTTGAATTTGACCACTAATTGTGACCTTGACCTTAGACCTAGGGACCGTGTTCTTGCACATGGAACTCCGTCTCATAATGGTGAACAACTATGCCAAGTTTCATCAAAATCCCTCTATGCATGGAGAAGATATGCTCCGGACAAAGACTGTGGACGCCTAAAGCCCACCCGCCCGCCAGGGGCGTTCCCATAATACATCCCGTTTCTTCAAACGGGCGTATAAAAAGTCACGAAGACCGGATTGAAGCATTTTTAAAAAATATTTCTATGGATCGTTTAGCTGACATTTTCATTGAACTGCAAGACGATTGGTCAATATGGACTCTGAACAATAAGAACTCATTATTTAGTTAAAATGCCAGAGGTTTAAATATCTAACTGAACTCCACATTGCTAAAAAGAGTCTTCAGCACCAGCACAGTCATACTTACAATCCAAAGTAAATAGTGAAAATACAAAGCTAATGGTTTTACATAATGCAAATAATACAGACGATTTTTATATCTGAATTAATGACAATTTATTGAAGACTAAATATCCTAGTTAAAGTGAGTAGGCCATAGACATTTACGTATAAATGACTTCCTGGTAATGCTCAGAGATTAACTGATAAAGAAATATTAATACAGACTTTTCATAAACATAACATCTGTTGATAAACTGCTGAAAAGATCTTGTTATATTTTCACTATCATTAACGCCCGTACTATGTTTTAATTCTTTTTCGATTTTTTAACTTCCTTGTACGTGTTATAAAGAATCAGGGTCAAGACAGACGGAAATTTATTTTGATTCGTTGACCGTGTCCTTCAGACGTTAAGACATTTATGATAGGCGATACTTTTGTCAACGTCCAATTCAGTGTCGAACATGCCTACTAAATGCTGTTGAGAACGAATAATTGTCTATTTCGTGCGAAAGTTAAGACCTTTACTGGTGCAAATATATGTCATTTAAAAATAGAATGAATATATGCCATTTTAACACGATAAATGACGGTGGTATGTTGAGGACATACATGTGCACTTATTTTAAGATTAAATTATCTCGTACGCAATACATCTTATTTCGAGCACACGACATCTTATCTTATGCGGACGACATCTTATCTCGAACGCTCGATATCTTATGGCGTACGCACGACATCTTATCTCGATCGCTCGACATCTTATCTTGTGCACACGGCATCTTATCTCGAGAGCTCGACATCTTATCTCGAGCGCTCGACATCTTTACTCTAGCGTCCGACATCTTATCTCGTGCACAAGACATCTTATCTCGATAGCAAGACATCTTTTCTCGAGCGCACGACATCTTATCTCGAGCGCACAACATCTTATCTGTCGAGATCTTATCTCGTGCGAACGACATCTTATCTCGAGCGCACAACATCTTATCTGTCGAGATCTTATCTCGAGCGCACGACATCTTATCTCGAGCGCACAACATCTTATATCGAGCGTTCAACATCTTATCTGTCGAGATCTTATCTCGTGCGAACGACATCCTATATATATATATATATATATATATATATATATATATATATATAAATATATATATATATATCGTAAAATTATAAAATGACGTCACACGCTCGCTTAGTTTTTCTTAAATTTTAATATAAAAGGCACAAACTAGTTTCGCCGTGAATGGCTCATCAGTGTGTCTAAATATATAACAATAAGAGAAAGGGAATTAATTCAATAGAAATGACGTTGACGTCAAGGAAACAAGGGACGTAATTTCGACGTCAAACAGGGGAGTTAATGACGTTACAATGTTATTTATTAATCCGTATCATGTGAAATGTTCCGCATGTTTAATTTCGGTTTAAAACAGTCAAAAAAGTATTTTTTTTTTTTTTTTTTTTGTTAATCTAGCTGATAAACTGTTAGTTTTCATTTTATAAAATGGGAATATTGTAAATTTTGGCTCTGTTGTACAGCAAAAGTCTATATGGCTACTGACAGGTTATTGTCTTACCGACGGGTCTCTAATTTGTTGAGAATGAATTGTTCTTCTAGTTCTTAATTTGTCTCCGGTGTGACCTATGTAATATTCATGGCAGCCATTACACGTCATAACATAAATTACATTTTTCACATCACAGGACATATTTTCATTCACGTAAAATATTTTCCCATTAAAGTTAAATGAATTAGATTCTTCTATTTGTTTACATAGGTTACAGTTAGGTCTATTGCACTTGTAAACCCTGTTGTTTCTTTGTATATATATGGCAAGGCCCACTGTGTATATTCATATCATTTAGTAAAAATATACGACGGTCACCGTTTTTGCTTTTGTTTCGTTTATAATTTAAACCGTTTTACGGGTTAGTATTATAAAAACACAAACTAATAAACAGCAAAATTTCATTATGAATCAGGAATGAATTTAAGTCCTTGAGAAAATAAAGTTTTAGTATGTAGGATTCGCCCATATATCAAAGAATTTCCCCGTTTCCCCTTAAAGTATGCATGCAATTTTATAACTTTTCAAACCATGTGTAAACTGATGTTATCAGTCGAACTGCGATTTGTTGTTATTTTAACATGCAGTAAGCATCATTAAAATTTTTCACTTTTGAAGATATATGGCCAATTATGTGCACTGCTGATACACTTGTACTTGTAGGAAGTTTAAATAACATCTGAATAGGCGGGACCCTAATTATCTACTTCTTCGTTTGTTCTTATTGATGACCTAAACACACACAAAGGGCCCTAATATAAGAATAAAATAAGATGTCGTGCGCACGAGATAAGTTGTCAAGCGCTCGAGATAAGATGTCGTGAGCTCAAGATAATTTATTCTTTCAAAAAGATAAATGTATGTCCTAAACATACCACCATTAAAAATTCATTACCTATCAGTAACCATAATGTAAACATTTGTAACATTTTTACCGGAAAACAAAAGTAACTTTATACAGCTAGAAGTAGACATTTATAATGCATTTTATATTAAAAGATAGACCAGGGGCCGTATTCATAAAGCATCTTAAGTATAAGTTTTGACTTAAGTTTAAGATTTTACTTAAGTTTGTGGTGATTTCAACTTAAGTCTAAGTAAAAACTTAAGTTCTAGTCATAAAACAGCTAAAACTTAAGATACGTAAGAAATGACTTAAGTCAGAAAATAAAATAGCGTGGTGAGTACGATTAAAGTGTTGTTTTCAGATAAAAGCACTTTAAACATAATTGTGCATGTTGTATCTGTCTGAAATTAATGTTGTTTTTTTAATGTGTTGGTCCACAATTAAAAACATGAATTACTTATTAAGTTGTTTTATGAATAACAAATATACTTAAGTAAAATAAATTTCTAAACTAAGTAATACTTAAGTAAATAATCAATTTCTTATACTTATACTAAAAATGCTTTATGAATACGGCCCCAGACAAATTAAAATGTATATTTTGATGATCATAATGTAAAGATATCAAATTGATAACGTTACTACCTTTCTAAAGATATATTTAACAAATAATCAAGGCCTTCGAGTGGTTTATCGTCTGATTTACCACGGTTCAGAGTTCAGATGCGTAGGAATTGAACCACGAGGGCGTTAGCCCGAGTGGTTAAATACTGAAGCATCTGAACGATGAACCGTGGTAAATTAGACGATAAATCACAAGAAGGCCTTGATTGTTTTCATTCTGACATGCTCATTGATATATTTTAATAAATATTATGCTGGGCTTCATTTACGCGAGGAGTAATATATCGGACGTCATGCGGCAATTTGACGTCATAATTGAAGTCATAATGCTCTCGCGCGTCAACCGTTGTTTATCGCAGAATATACAGAGCTTGATTTTCTTCTTTGTTTAACTGGAAATCAATTCGAGCCATGTTAGAATATGATGTTAAAAATGTTGACTGGGTAAATCATTTTAAATGATGACTTGAAAACTTAAAATGCTTTAATCGTGTGCAAATATCTCAAAGTAAGCAAACAAACCTATACATTGTATTTCAACATACTTTAGCCATTAAATTGATTTACGACCCGAGAAGTTTCAGTAAAATTTACATGGTAAAATCCTTATCAAAATTGTGATTTTCCCAAACACTCCCAAAATGAAAACTTTCATTATGTCTGTTCTTTTCAAATCAGCCTAGCAAGAAAACAATCACACGACCCTTTCTTTTTTATTTGCCGAATCTTCTAAGTTATCTTCTAAGTGCTATCTAATATGCAGGAGTTTTGAAAAGTTAGGGTTTAATAAAATTCTACTTTTATCCGAACGTTCAGAACTACCTTGTGGGTGATTTTCCGTGCATAAAAGAACACTTGAAAATAGGCGTGGTGGTTTTACAATAAAACAATGTCAGGGTATAAAATGAGTCAAGCGAAAGCGACGCATTGCAAATCAAGGCATTTTAAAAATCACAAAAAGTCAGCTCAGCAAGGGCTTCAAAGACCAAGCTATATTATCTCGAAATCAAGCTTAACGTTTTGTGTGCTTGAAGCTAGTTCATATCGTTAGCCCCATTGTTTCGGGAAAGAGCATCGACGCCATCGAGGAATGGTTCCATATTTGCAAACCGATCTATTTCATTCATTGCGAGATCTATCTATGTATCTTGATACAACCGTTGGCCAATACGAAAACCCTCGTACAAGACCAATATCAAAACCCTTGATTAATAATATTATACTATTTGATAGCATATAATCATTCCCTTAACGCTTCCGTGAGATTATCCCAAAAAAGTAGTTCTCCTTCTTCTGTCGTGTATTCTATATACGTATTGGACTTTATCCATTGCAAGCCCGCCCGCTTAGCTCAGTAGGTAAGAGCGTTGGTTTACGGACCGCGGGGTCGCGAGTTCGATCCTCGGGCGGGGCGTATGTTCTCCGTGACTATTTGATAAACGACATTGTGTCTGAAATCATTAGTCCTCCACCTCTGATAATTCATGTGGGGAAGTTGGCAGTTACTTGCGGAGAACAGGTTTGTACTGGTACAGAATCCAGGAACACTGGTTAGGTTAACTGCCCGCCGTTACATGACTGAAATACTGTTGAAAAACGGCGTTAAACCCAAAACAAACAAACAAATTATCCATTGCAACATTTCAGTGGTCATATTTCTGGTTGGGACATCTTCTAACATAACAACTACAAGACAATTTTCACCCCCTCGAGAATAAATACTTTCCATCCTCGCCATATTGAACTCATATAAGCACCATTTGCTTTTCAAGAATTCTTTTGATAGAATTACAACAGTTTTTCTGCTGTTTCTTATCGCTTCAAGGATATTGTCTGCAATATTGTTTCCAGGTAAAAAGTCCCTATCATGTAAACACAACTTCATTTCCTGTTCCTCCATACGCGGAGTAATTTTGTCCAGTATAAAACGTAGGTTTTCATTTGCAGAAGATATGAACGCATCATATGTAAACTCTTCATTCGGATCATTATAAAGTCTGTTATAGCCAAATTGTCTGATTTTAGTTATCCTCATTAAATATCTTAATTTCCATCGGTTCTTGTAGATGATACCTCCAACAGCAATTGAAAGAAATACTGAGACGCCGATTGAACTGAAAACAATTACAGCTGTGTACGAGCGACATTCTGTATTAAGTTTATTAACGGCTTCAACAAATTGTTCAACTGAAAGTGTCGCGCCTGTTTTGTTGCGGAATGTGTAATCTTTAAAGTGAAGCATATTATCTCTATGTTTCACCATCCATTCTAAAAACACTTTTTCGTCACAGTTTGTTGTGAATGAATTGTTTGCAAGATCAATTGTGAACTTTTTACCTATCAGTTTAGCGTTTGATTCCAGTTTGTTTGTAAGTACAGTAGGGAGCGCGTGAAAAGAATTAGATTTCAGATTTAAATGTACCAAATTGTTTAATGTATTTACATCAATAGTCCAAGTTTCGATGCCATTCACACTTAAATCTAATGTTTCTAGCTGTGTCATTTTTGTAAATGCTGTTGGTGGTAAGTACGATATGATATTTGATGACAAGTTCAAAACTTTGACATTCACTAACTCTTCAAATATCACGGGACCATAGTGCTCATTTGAAAAAACTAATCCAAGGAAATTTCCTTAAAGCTGGAGATTTTCAACACCTTTAAAGTTGTCAAAAAACCCAACTCCAATATGTGAACAATAATTTCGAGATAAATACAGATATTTCATTTTTGGAAATGGTCCTATAGGCCCTGTCAATGCATAAAGGATATTGTCAGAAAAATCCAAATATTCAATCGCGTTTGACATTGGCAAAACTAGAAATTTTGTGATATTATATTTCAAATTACTACGAGCATATTCCACTATTTTTAAGTTCTTTGGAAAATATGGGTAGATTTTTAACCCATGTAAATCGTTATTTTTAAAATAAGGACAAGATTCAGTGTTTTTGCTTATATTTCGCAAGAACTCAGCCTGCATATACGGACAATAAGAATCGTCTTTCATAGTTTCGCTGTAGTTTTCAATGGGTTCCTTTTCATACAAAAGAGGATTATGAGCGCTATTTTGATCGTTAGCATACACTTCCTCCAAATTAACCATACACGCCAATTGTAAGAGATAAGGTGCAAACGTAAATTTATTGTCTTCTACGCGGAGGATTTTTAAACTTCTTGGAACAAGAATCAACGAATTTGTTTGAGCTAACTGAATCCGGTTACTGTTTAAAACAAGTTCATTCAATGTTGTATTCCAAAGGTAACAAGCATCTCGAAGTTTCAACTGAGTTCCCATACCAAACGTATTATAAACTTTAGAGTAGTTTAACGATTTGATTCTAGTAAACTGTAAGCTATATGAAATATTTTCCAACATGCGAAATCCAAGGCGTAAATTCTTAGATAAATCTAATATTTCTAAATATTGCATGCCTTTAAATGCCCCGGCATATATATTTTCTATGTTACAAGAAGACATATTCAAAGTTCTCACATGAGGAAGATTTTGCAATGTAGAGTTTGTAATTACAGAGATATTACAGTTTCCGTTCAATCCAGAAAGAACTAGATTTTGTAATGTCTTAATCATGCGATAGGACTCTGGAAGCATTTTGTTCTTCAGACCATCCATGTACAGAACTTCAAGGTTACTTAAATAAGATAAATCCGGATATGAGGCTTGTCCACTTGTATCTGCTTTCGAATTACCATTCAGCTTAAGAGTCTTTGTTGTTACCGGAAATTTAAAACCTTGTTTAACTGTTCCATCATATATAGCCAAACTGTTGTTGTTTATATCAAGTAGCTCAAGACGATCAAATCTGGCAAACGAACCGTTTTCTATAGAGCTTATTTCATTTTGTCCCAGATACAACTCATTCAATTCATCACATCCTCCCAAGTCAAACTCTTTTATCATTTGATAATCGTTCAGCTCCAAACGCAGGACTGAAACATTGAAAATAGATGAGTTTCTTATAAATCCACATACTTCTGACATCGGTAACTTTGTTTTGGAACAATCCATCTGATTATAAGCCTCACACAAGCATATTCCATCTGGTCCACAAGAAAATGCACTTGACACAACTAATACGACCAAAAGAAAACTCATTAATATTGCTTCCATTTTGCACGCAAGTGAAACGTTTACAAGTACATTTTATGTATAAACACTTATTTCGATATGATATATCTCATGTTTCTATTTGATTTGCGTAAATGTTCTACCCGTTTCAACTGAATGAACTTGTAATGTAATTAAACATAAACAATTTACGAGATAAAATATTATGTAGCCTTCTCAACATCATACTTACGTGATAAGGGTTAACTGCGATCAATATTTTTTATGATAGCTAAAAATACAATATTTCGCTTTAATGTCTAATGTTGATTTGACTATCTCATTGAACAATTACTATATACAGTTTATGATAAAAATATAAGGTTATGTGTAATAATGGCACTCTGCATTAGGTTTAAATTAATAAACACCTAAAACATGAATAGCTAAACACATGATATATGTATCCTACAAGAAGAAAACCGCCGACTGTTACTTGATGGCATTAAATTATGAATATAGCTCTATATACACAATTAATTCATATGTTTAATAACGTTAAATACATTTTATATCGATATGCTACATCTGAAGCAAACGTCTCAAGATAAAATACGTTGATATCTGTAACTTTATGGCAATAATGTTGAAATCTAAATGTTAAATACGTATAAATAGGTCTGACCCATGGTTATTTGGAGGTGTAGCGTCATATCAAGGGTTGTAAGTAAAAATTCCGTGTTACGGAATGCTTTTGTACTCAATGTTGTATATTTTGGACATTGGGAATCATAGAGTCCATCCAATGTACAGTCCCTGGATCGCGGATTTTTCAAAGTCCGTGTTTCCCCACGATTTGACCCTAGCGCAAACACTTTTAAGAGTCACGGGAATGCGTGTTTGTTTTTCCTGCATCCCCGTAATATATTTTACAGCTTACAACACGACCAAAAGCAATAAATTATGCGATTGCGATGTATTGCGAGGAATTAACGCAGCGCATCGCAGAAAAGTGCCAGTGGTTAGCGATGAATTCACAGATACCTTGGGTTTGGACCAGTTATGACCGTGTCCTGGTCTAAAATTTGGCCAAAAGCAGCAAAGACCATTGAAAAACATCATAAAAGCTCAAAATATAAGAATTTTAACAAAATCAATCCATTTTTTAAAACTCATAGAAATATCCACTGATCTTTAAAGGGATGTGTTCGTAGCGGTCGGTGGTCATAACATGTAGCTTATTGTCAGGTTATTAATCATCATTTCATTTGTTTTATTACCCAGTGATTACTGGAAGCAAACATGACCATCCATTTCCAGCTTGACCATCTGGCCTGCTGTGATTATCTATCTGTCAGGAATATGTACTTTACATGTATACTATATATTTGCAATGAACAACAAAAGTACGTTGATATACTAACTGGTAATTATCAAAGTAGCCAGTATGTACCCAGCCAGAACGCATTTTATTTTATGCATTTCAAGAACAATTTCTACAGAGACGAATAGTTAGGTTTTTATCAGAAATGTTTTTTCTCATTATTGTTCATTTGATTGTTTATTGATTTTTTTTTCATTTATCCCGTTTTGAAAGTATCATTCAAAACTGACAGACAGGTTTGCCATTAATAATCAAGTACATGTAATCCCGTAATTAATACAGCTACAAGAATAAAATGTGAAAGTTCCTCTTTTGAGGTGCATAATGACACTATTTTAAGAGCAAAAATATGTGAATGATACATTGGTCTTTTACATTTTCAAGTAAAATTCAGTACATTGTAATTATATAGTATAGGTAACTGTAATTTACCAGAGTCTGAGTGCGGAATGTGGCTCTCAGTTTAAATAATTACATCTAGATACCTCATGACTAGTAAACCAGGTCAAAGAAGGTACAAAATTTTATTTTCAATACACTTATAACATTTCCATAGGTCTTTCTTATCTACAGTTGCAATCTTATACAAATAATAGCGCCTTTTGTATATCTGAAATTCGAGCGTTGAGTGAAAGTATTTGTTGTAATCCCTGGCAAAGTTTCATACCTGTCCACTTTGAGTGTTCAATGTATTGAATTCATTCTATGTATTATACCGTGAGGATTTTATACTGCAAATTTATTCTCAAGTAAAATTCATAAGAACTCACTTAATTATAAAGATACAAAATGTGCCGTCATAATATTATAAAAAGGAATACCAAATAATATTGCATTATTAAAGGCGCTCTCGCGATAGATTTTTCGGACGGGTCGATATTTACCCTAACACCTTGCCAATTTGGTTGTGTTTCTGGTGTCGGCCCAGTACAATTTCTCCTTCTTTGCTGTATAGTAAAACAAGCACTTTTGGACATGGACTGTGAATTTCAAAACAAAATTGCAGCATTGACAGCTCTGTATTTCTGAAGAGTAATACTATCCCAGTCAATATATCACAGAAAAACACCACCATTAACAATGAACTTTTTTGCAACACATCAAATTATCTAGTCCATGTTTAAATTTCCCACTGACATCTGCCATGGCTGCCAGTCTGGTGTAGTTTTTTAATCCTTCTGCACAAAAATTTAGTCCTGAAAAACACACATAAAACAACTGTTAAAGACATCAGAAATGACAAAAAATGTACACATTATCAATAAATACATTTAGAATTTAACATGTCAAAGTAGAGATAGCGTTAAATTGGGAACTTCAAAATTTCTATAAACTATTTCCTAGGATACAACGACCCGGAAGTACTTCAATACCTGGGTGACACCTTCTACTCGAGCGGTCTTTTGCGCATGCCCGGAAGTGATTATCTAATGTCGCGTACAGCAAAAATGCGCAAATCATTGCATGTTCGCATGCATTTAGTGTATATTATGTATGATATACTGACTAGAGGTTAGGGTTAGTATCACCATGGTTACAAAATATATACATTTAAAGAACTTTTAGTTCATTTTTTAATTTTTTTTTATTTAACGTCGCACCGACACATGGTCATAATATGGCAACTTTCCAGCTTTTGAATAGTGGAGGAAGACCCCAGGTGCCCCTCCGTGCATTATTTCATCACGAGCGGGCACCTGAGGGGCAAGTGATACTTTTAGTTCAAATTGCTTCAGTCCGGCATATACTGGAGTCTGTAATTTATACCGGCGCTCCAACTCTGCATTGAGTCTAGCTGTTTCTAATCCCGTGCCGTACCCATACCGTACATTCGTATTCGTAAACTATAGATTTTGTTCGGAGAAAGGCTGAAACTTACATCGTTATATGAATCAAAATACTTCAGAAACACGTTAAAATCCGCTTATTAAGAAATCTGCCGTTTGATAATTTGATATATCTCTAAGTCATTTAGAAATCTAATATGGTGACCTATCACTTTTCTTTTTGTTTTAGATTAGGTAGTCATAACCAAAGGTATGTGCAGAGTTTGATTAAATTCTATTATGTGAAACTCGATAAAATAGCAGAAGTACCAACATAAAATTGACAAAAATATGCAAAATAGCCCTTGGGTCTGCTGAACAAGTATTCCTTTCTTTACAAAATCATTTTCTTTTGATTTCTTTGGGCATGTTTCATATAGATATATTGTTTTCCGTTATAAAAATCCTTAGATATCAAATTTATGCTGGTTATTGTACTTTACTGAAATATATTTTAGGAGTATAGAAATTTTGAAAAATGTTAAAAATAGCACCATATCTAGGGGCAAATTAGATTGAAACAAAGCTGGTGACCTAGTATTTTTATTTCATTTTTCAATACATCATTACATGATCTTTTAATACAGAACATTTCATCAAAATCTATTGTTGAGAAAAAAAATCCGAAACCGTAGCGAGCGTCCTTAACATGGACACGGAATCAATTGTCTACCAGTCGGCGTGATTACAATTCAAAGGTTAAACCGCCCCGTCTCATCCTCAAAAGTCTGCGTCGACTTATGATCTAGTTCGAAATTTAATTAAACTTAAAAAATCGTATATATAGAACATTTACAGACAACGCACATAACATTTACGATGGGTTTGGTGATGGGGAGATTGCGATACAAGAACTAATATGGCTTGTGTGCAATGATGAGACATGTGTAGCTACAAGACGACGTTTAGAGACATGTGAAATCCTTGTCGATGATGAATGTTCTATGCTTAGTACAAAAGGTTATTTGAATCTGTTGACCAGGTGTGCAGATGAGTAAGAAAAAACGACAGGTATTTCAATGGAATACAGGTAATATTTTCAAGTGATTTTAACCAACTCAACCCCTCCCCCCTCCCTGTTTCAGACTCGTCATACGCCCCCCCCCCCCACACCACTGTTTCAGACTCGTTATACGGCGAATGTGGTAAATTCTGTTTTGAATCTGAATATTCTCATCCGCTCTGCCTCATCATATAAATCTTGAAACAATGTTTAGCCAAAATGATGAAAACCTTATATCTTGCGTTAATGATCTTGAAAAGGGAAATTTAACACAAAGTTCATTGGATTTTATTTTAAAAAAAGACTTAAAAATATTGAAGAAAATGAAAACACTATGCATCTTTTTTCGCGGTGTTACGAGACGAACCTTTTTAATCGTGACAAATTGCAAACTGTGTCAGGTGTTTTAAAAGTATATGAAGATGAAGATGAGGGTGATTCTTATTGCCTAGAAACATTTCAAGCACCCAAAACATTAGGAATTAAAAATAGATGTCCTGTTATGCTGGTCGTGAATTTAAGTGAGAAACTCGTCAATGGTAGCACTGGTAGAGTTACAGAACTTCTTCCTAATCAAGTTGTTGTTCATTTTCCAAAACAAAGATTAACTGTTAACTTAAGTAGGTACCTATTTACGAAAATAAACCCTGTTTCTAGAATAACATTTTCAAAAAGACTTTAATTTCCTCTAATTCTTACTTTTGGTATCACTATTCATTAGTCACAAGTGATTGTGAAGATGCAAACATGCCTGGTCAAATAGGTGCTGCATTAGGTCGTGCAGTTTCTGCAGAGTAGTTGCAAGTGAAACATTTCAGACATTTTTTAATTAAACAGCATCCACGTCTCTTTTCTGAGTTTTACAATGCTGAATTTAAAACTGCATTGCCTGATTGTAGCTGTTGTAAGAATGAGTTCATACCTTCTGAGGTGTTAAATGAACTTTTTATACCCGTTGACTCCAATATTTGCTCTAGTACTGATGATGAGGATCATGAAATTGGTGATGATGATGGTGATAATGCTGACGATCTCTTTATGGAAGAATAACTACAACATGCATGACACTTGTATTAAGCAATAAACACACTTCAAAATTACCTGAATTATTTCAAGCTTAGACATGCAGAATGAGCACATGCATATGCAATTCAATCCATTTAAGTGTTAGGTCATCGCGTTCACTAAAAGAAATTACCCTCACAAAATCGTCTATGAATAATTTTACTATCACAGTGACATGTCAAAGTTATTGAAAAGATAATACCGTAACAATATAAACCATAACCTTTTACACATGACATAAAATAGTGGCATAGTGGCTAAATATGCTTTAATAGCGCCATTAGGTTTTGAAACTTACCCTGGAGTTTCGCATGGTCCGTGCTAGGGCAAAACATTTCAGTGCATATAGAAAATGGTGTCTGTCTCACAAAGTATACCTTAATGGAATATGACACTACAATATACATGCTACTTATATTATACAATAAAAACACTTCAAAATTACCTGAATAACCTAAAACTTAGACATGCAGAATGTGCACATGCATATGCAATTCAATTCATATAGGGTAAATTCGGGTAACTGAGCCACCCGGGTAACTGAGCCACTTACCGATTATACCCGAATTTTTCCGATAACGGTTGTGCCCCCCTATGTAATAAGTTGCCATTTACTTTCTGAGAATAAAACAATGTTTTGCCGGCGGGAAAATTAAAATTTAGAATTATCATCTCTGAAAGCGGGAATAAATAAATGAACGTACTCTGGTAAGTATCACGTAAATTTCTCATGTTAGAATTGAGGAATATACCTGCTGTAAAATCTGCGATATAGAGTGTTAAGTTCAGATAAAATCAAATGTTTATGTTTTGCAAGAAACGTTAACAAACCGTTTCAAATGATGCGGGTAAAAGATTCCGTATTGCAAATAAGCTTTAAGCGATCATTCTATATACCCGGACTCTTATCCAGTACAGCAAATGCGGATCTTCGCCCAAATACGAAACATCATGAACATTCTTGCAAATGTTAATGGTGCAATAAGACAGGTTTACAGAGGCTTTTAAAACCAAACTGCTGTACACATTGAAAAATACATCGTTTATATTAATAATCAAAGGCCTGAAGGTCCTGAGAGTCGGCTAATGATTGATGTACTGGTAGTATAGTCTACCAGTTTCAGTTTGTTTTTAGTTCCCCCCCCCCCCAACTCAACAGAGATTTTGTTACAATAAATGATATGAACATTCAATCGATGCCTAACGTGTAAAACTGATTGAAATTATACAAGTATTTATTAATAAACCCAATATATTTCTCTAAAATTGAAGAGTGGTTCGCAGAAATAAAAATGTTGAAAGTACAAACTACAATTTGACAGCTGACACTAAGATACTGCCCATGACTATATATATTTTTCCAGTAAATATTTGCCTCCGGCATTGCCAAAAGAGGCAATTATCGGCTGGTATATATTCGCACATGATAACATTTGAATATAACAATTTATATATTAAAATTTTACAGCGCGGATTGCCACATACAATTTGTAACGGATGGACGAAAGAACTGTTCAGATATTTTACAGATAACGGGATTGGCGATAACCGTGTCATATATTAGGTATTGTTCAATCATATTATAAGTTATGTGAATTTAAAGTATACTTACTTTTGCGTTTAGAGATATGTACATGTTGCTGAGAGTCAATATATAGTGTCACGAATGTTTACACTGACCGGAAAATTGCGCATTCGAAACTAAGGAAAGTTACACGGACTAGCTACCAATTTCGGAAATGATAACCGATATTAATAAATGCAGTTCTTATTTTAATTAAAACCATCATTTATTCTATTTCAGACCTGTTAACCCCTTCAAAACCATGTCAGTAATCCCTAAGTCCATGCACTTACAACTATCCATTTTGATTCATGTAGACAGACAGGCCCAGGTTGGGCTGAAAAAATGTTCGAGCCATTTTTACGTGGTCGATAGCAGGGTGGGTGTGGGGAGGGGTGTTCCTTCCCGCTTTGAATTGCAGTCAGATATTTAAATGTTGCAGGTGGTAAAAGGGCAAATGTATCAAACTGTAAAGTGGCAATATGGGGGGAGGGTGTGGGAGGATACCCCATCCTGCAAGTAGGGTTTGGGGTATCACCACAATAAATATTTGAGTATGTAGACCCTTGATACAGCCTTTGGTGCGATTTCTAACTGAAAATTTTATGTTTCAATTTCTAAATATTACCTAGATTCTTTATAGTATTACAATATCCAAAGTATGAATGACGGTCACTTCATATTTTTACTTTCAGATCATGCCTCAGGACTAGAATATGAGTCGGATATAGATTCTATGTATGTGTTATAAAAATAAATTCTAGAATCATTTCTGTTACAAGAATATCTATCATGTCTGTTACTTGAATGTTAAAATTTCATAACACAGCTCGATATTTACCCAAAATATTTTATCCGGATACGATTACACTTTTCAAAATCTCCAGTTTCAACAATACGTTTTACAAATTGTGGTGATACGAAGGCAGTTTAGCAGCAATTGGCAGTATCTGACATTTAAGTTTACGGTGAAATTACCTCTTATTTAAATCATTTCATCAAACAAGAGGGCCATGAAGTCCCTGTATCGCTCACCTGACCTATTGACCTAAGGACCATCAAGATTAACATTCTGACCAAGTTTCATTAAGATATGGTATAAATGTGGCCTCTAAAGTGTAAACTAGCTTTTCTTTTAATTTGACCTAGTGACCTATTTTTTGACCCGACATGACCCAGATTCAAACTGGACCTTGAAATCATTAAGATTACCATTCTGACCAAGTTTCATGAAAATACAGTCATAAATGTGGCCTCTAGAGTGTTAAAAACTTTTCCTTTGATTTGACCTAGTGACCTAGTTTTTGACCCCACCTAATCCAGATTTGAATTCGACCTATAGATCATCAAGATTAACATTCTGACCTAGTTTCATTAAGATATGTTCATAAATATGGCCTCTACAGTGTAAACTAGCTTTTCCTTTGATTGACATGGTGACCTTGTTTTTAATTCTACATGACCCAGATTCAAACTGGACCTTGAGAATATCAAGATTACCATTTTGACCAAGTTTCATAAAGATACAGTCATAAATGTGGCCTCAACAGTGTTAACAAGCTTTATCTTTGATCTGACTCGGTCACCTAGTTGTTGACCTGACATAACCCAGGTTCGAAACTGACCTAAGGTTTATCAAGATTAAATTCTTGCAAAGTTGCATAAAGATACAGTAATAAATGTGGCCTCTACAGTGTAAACAAGCTTTTCCTTGTATTTGACCTAGTGACCTAGTTTTTGACCCCACATTACCCAAATTCAAACTTGACCTATACAGCCTCAAGACTAACGTTCTGACTAAACTTCATTAAGATATGGTCATAAATGTGGCCTCTACAGTGTAAACTAGCTTTTCCTTTGATCTGATCTGGTGACCTAGTTTTTAATCCCATATGACCTAAATTCAAACTGGACCTTGAGATCGTCAAGATTAACATTCTATCCAAGTTTCATGAAGATACAGTCATAAATGTGGCCTCTACAGTGTTAACAAGTTTTTCCTTTGATTTGACCTGGTGACCTAGTTTTTGAACCCAGATGATCCAATATTAAACTTGTCCACGACTTTATTGTGGGTAACATTCTGACCAAGTTTCATTAAGATTGGGCCCAAATTGTGACCTCTAGAGTGTTAACAAGCTTTTTCTTTGATTTGACCTGGTGACCTAGCTTTTGACCCCAGATAACCCAGTATCAAATTCGTCCAAGATTTTATTGAGGGTTACATTCTATCCATGTTTCATTAAGATTGGGCCAAAAATGTATCCTCTAGAGTGTTAACAAACTCTTCCTTTGATTTGACCTGGTGACCTAGTTTTTAATCCCAGATGACCCGATATTGAATTCGTCCAAGATTTTATTGAGAGTAACATTCTGACCAAGTTTCATTAAGATTGGGCCAAAACTGTGACCTCTAGAGTGTTAACAAGCTTTTCCTTTGATTTGACCTGGTGACTTAGTTTTTGATCCAAGATAACCCAATATCGAACTCGTCCAAGATTTTATTGAGGGTAACATTCTGACCAAGTTTCATTAAGATTGGCTCAAATTTGTGCCCTCTAGAGTGTTAACAGTCAAATTGTTGACGCCGACGACGACGGACGATTGATGACGGACGGCGACGGACGACGGACACAGGGCGATCACAAAAGCTCACCTTTGAGCACTTCGTGCTCAGGTGAGCTAAAAAGTTGTTTCGTTTCGACAAAGCAGTCCAACATACACGATCTACTTTCGATTTAAAAAAAACTACAAGAAAATAAAATTTAATGTTTCGCCGATTTGTTTATTTCTCGAAAAGTAAGAAATAAAATCATTTTTAAAATCAGCAGTAATTAAACAAACCAGTAAGAGCTTCTTCTCCCGATAATGTATCCGCTTACTGGCTGCAAAATTCAACCCACGCAAAGTCGTAGAAGCGTTGTTATAAACAGGTCACGCGTGTTCGCCGACAAGTGTCCAGAATGTAATTAGGATTCATCCGCGAAGTCTCGTGGAAGAACTAACGTACTGCACATATCTTTTTCGGGTCATTTAAAATGAAGCTGTCATAATTTAATTTCATCGATGTGGTAAACCCTTTGATAAGAGGCATTCCAATGCTTTCAGAGGTACCCGACTCAATAAAATACTAGCAGTATGTTCTGGAACTATATTTTGTCTTTCGCTGGATGTTACGCAAGCTTGGTAAGCCTGCGCAATTCATAAAATGCACAGCATAATAAATTTGTTATTTGCTCAATGATTTTAAAGATTATTTTTTGAAACGGACAGGGTAACAAATGGATAATTTGGCTTATAAGTTTATATGCAGTTTTAATTTGAATTTGTGAACATCATAGTTGCTTTTCTGTGACAAAAGGGCATAAAATTAGTCATCATAATCGTATGCGCAAATTTATTACCAAATCCCGCAGAATCGTTATGCGTGTTTATGCTTAATGAGTTACCGCGGAAGAAAATACGTGGCTTTATTCGAGTCTTGCACAATTACAAGTCATAAAGTTGACAGATTACATCGTATATTTGTCATAGCAAATGGGATTGACATAACTGAACTTCATCCGAACAATGAACTCTTTGAAATTATAGACAATTTAATGGAATTACATCACTTCACTGTGTTGTGAGACCATTCAATGAGAATGAGAAATCGGGAGATAGCAAGGACTCGTCAAACACTTTCAGCGTTTAGCCGACTCAAAAATGAGGGAGATGGCATACCAAGGTCAAAATTGTTAGTTTTGGTCTAATTTCTCTTATCGTTGAAGTACTGTTAATAAAAGGATTTGGGTCATTTATGGCTGATTTGGGTTCATTATGCTGATAGCTGGATCCAAGCATCACATATTATGTCATATACAAAAGTTAAAGGGAACCAGATATTTGATAGAGCAAGTACTCGTTGCAAAACGTTATGTTTAAATTTGGACCAATCAGAAACAAGTTCTAAAAATAGCACTTCTGCTGGGGTATAAATAGGTAGATGGATGACAGAGAAGGCATTCGGTATCCAGCGGTAGAAGAAGACACGTCAAGGATTCAACTAATAATTTATCCCAGTACCTTGATAAGGAGACTATTGCAGTTACCCTGTCAGGGCGGATAAATTATTAAAAAGAAAACGTTTGAAGTTCATAGACTAATGAAGGGTTGTAGAATTTCAACAAGGTTTCGAGCTATAGGGCCAGCGCATAGGAGTTTTACCTTAAGGGGAGCTGAATGCTATAGACGATAGCAGATATAGGCTGAGCATCGGAAAGCTGAGACAGACACCCAGAGTTTTGTAATCTACTGAGATAGTAAGAGAGTTCCAGCTTATAGACGGTTCAGTATTACTGGCGAAGTACAGCCAATGCATAGGGGATATACCTATATGGTAGTTGAATGCTACATGTGACAGCATATAGGCGCTGAGCATCCAGGAGTAAGGGCATTCATACAGAGTTGTAACTTCAATTAAGAGGACAGAGGCCGAGCATCTATGCGATAGAACTCGTATGTTGTTGATTCAAAGACTTTGTCTGACGGGAACTTCAACAAAACGACCAGTCAAATAGAGTCTCCAGCCTATAGGAGTTTGAGCTATTTAAGATTGTTAGTTTGAAACATTTAGTGATTTGCCTGATCCCTGAAATTGTCTAGCCCATAATTAAAATAATTTACGAATCATTGGTACACGAATCATTTAGGCAGGGTAGCCAGAGGAAAATTCTGTATATGAGATATTTGGTCTCACCAGCTATACGTTTTAACAAAGGACATTCAATTTCGTTTGTCAGCTAGTCTAAGAAATAGTCACCTTAGGGATAGGACCCATTTCAATGTTCAAGATACTAAAGGCGTAGGCACCTCCCTGGGTCATATAATTCGTATCCTGACATACCACACTAATATGTCAACGTCTCTGCAAAAGGGTTATATGGTTGGACGGGACAGGTATTTTCATATATACATACACCTCGAGTGTCTCTGTGTCGTCCACATTTTATTTGATGCAACGAAAACAAAGAGCTTTTCAATAATATTTGTTTCATGAATAGGAGAATTTTTAAGATTTTTAAATCATTATAAAGTACTCACAAAGATATGCAGTTACGTGCTTTCCAAATTTTTGTCCGTTACCGTCTTCCGCAAAATTGGACTATTGGCGATCGAATGAAGTGATAATCTGGTTTAATATAGTCGTAAGCGGATTAATTTTGGTACCCGGTTTATTACATACGCTATACAAAGCGACGATCAATTCACAGGGAAGTGTTCCCATTGTCAGTGCACTGTTTCAAATCTTCAGATATTGACAGCATTGATGGTAAAATGCATTTTTTGTACAACACGCTGAAATGTAACAAAATGCGTTTTATGATCGTCACCTATGCTCAATATTTGTAAAATGTTAAAAATATTCGCTAAACTTAACCAGGGGTGGAGGAGAGTGGGGTGGGTAGCGGGGTCCTGACCCCAAGTGTCTGTGATCTTAATATATCGATCATCCACGTAATATATTAATAGACAATGCAGTGAAACCATAACAATTAGTGTGTGAAATTGTTAAATTAACGCATGAAGTAAAGATTTAACTATTGTAAGAAGTTTGATGACTTAGGGCCCATGCCATTAAAGGCACTGATCTCCAGATTTTGAATAAAAAAATATTTTTCTTTCAAATTGAAGTTTGGTCATATTATGAACATTAGAATATGAGTTTTTAAAAATGCCAAGTCAAGAAAGAAAGATGACCGCGTCGGGAATGGAACCTGGACCGCCGCGGCAATAAAGTTTTCCGCTGTCGTTACCAAAATGTTTTGGAGGATTTAGTGTGTAGTGTGCATTAAATATAGATATTTATAATCAAGGCATTATACCTCGAGTAAAGCGTTACAAACGCTTTTCGATTTTCATCGTAAAAAGTAGTTAAAACAACTAATTTTCATGTGTTTCAAAGCATTTATAAGAAATATAGCATTAATTTTCTCGAACGATCTGGAGACCAGTCCATGTAAGGTATTAGGCCCCTAATAGTAATGTTTAAAAATGGCATTTGCTTGGTATATTCTTACAGTTGACCATGCTTCGCACTTATATGCAAATTTTTAAAAACTTTTACCATGCCGTTTTTTATAAATTTTGTGTATTTTATGGTATTTCCTAAAGCTCAAGTAGGGAGAAATTTCAAAGTGGTGGCCTTTATCCAAAACGTTTTCAGAGAATTTATTATTCCATTATTTTTTATGAAAGAAACATCAAACTATTGGTAAACAATCATAAAACTTAAAAATAAAAACTGTCAATATCATTTTATCTAGGGTGCCTCGAGTAAACGGATTTAATCAGACAGAATTCCAACTCCAATATTGAAAAATTATGGTCGAATCCTGCGGGTCTATTTTGAATTTTGCTCACTTCATTCAAAAATAACCTTGGGGCAGAAATAAAACCTACCTACATTTCTTCCACAATATGTAATCTAAAGAATGAAGGCAAAATAGAGAACTTTTACCGCACGTAACTCAGTATTTTTAAAGATGTCTAACTCTACCCCTTCTGTTTTTAAGAGGTAAATTCACTTTTAACAGCAAGAAATCGCATATCAAATGATTTTTTTTTCCATTTTTGTACAATAAATCAATAACAAGTCTTGAAAGAAGTAAAAACTACTAGAAAAAAGGGAAAACAAGGAAAAAAATATGGTCCCAGTAGGGCTTGAACCTTCGCCCCCCTGAAAATTGCTGTCAAAGTAGGTTTATGGTAGGAATTGAATATTCTTCAAAAAGGAGGTACTCTATTATGGGCCTAATACCTTAAGAAATTAGTATTTAGTTAAAATGCCACAGGTTTGAATATTTAACTGAACTCCACATTGCAAGAAAGAGGCGACAGCACAGGGACAGTCGCGATTATTCATAATTACAGTCCAAAGTATATAGTGAAAATACAAAGCTAATGGTTCTACATAATGCAGATAATAGAGGCAATTTTTATATCTCATGTAAAGACATTTTATTTGAGAATAATTTCTGAGTTAAAGTGGCTACGCTGTTTTGAATATCCTTTGTACAGACAAATAGATATTTACGTATTGCACCATTTCTCATATTATTTCCTTGTTATGCAAAGAGATTAACAGATTAAGAAATATTAATATAGACTTTTCACAAACATGACATCCCTTGATTAGCTGATGAAAAGATCTTGTTTTGTTATACACCTATATAGATTCTGTCAAAAATACGGCTTATAGTTTACAAGAAAATACGAACAGGCAGAAAAAATCCGTATTGTACCTTTTGTATTGTATGTTGCCGAACGACTTTCATTTAATATGCATGAAATGACACAGTTCTATAAATAGCACACACAAAACCTACCCTCGGGTACATTTCAACAATTAAAACTGTTAAAAAATTGAAAATGCCTTCCATAACAAAACGGCAAAACAAACAGTGGAGGTATATAATTAACGGGTCATTATAACAGAGGCTAGATCGGAGCTTGTGCGTCTCGTGTTACCCGGCCAGGCAAAATTCACTCGAGCCGAATGCAGCATCCCAGCTTAAGCTACTGTTATAACAACCCTATTATATTTCCAGTCATTAACGTCCGCAATATGTTTTTGTTCGTTTTCGATTTTTTAATTTCCGTGTACGTGTTATAAAATGCAGGTTCAAGACAGAGGGAAATTTAGTTTAATTTGTTGGTCATGTCATAGATACATCAAGGCGTTTTTGATAGGCCACGATTTTTTTACATTCAATCAAGTGTTGGACGTGCTTCCTAAAAGTTGTTGAGAACGAAGCATTGCGTATTTAGTGCGAAATTAATTACCTATATGACTTTTTTTTATTATCTTAACATAATAAATTCATTACCATTCTTTGAACACAATTAAAATATTCGAAACATTTTTACAATAACGTCATACGGAAAACAAAAGTAACTTTATAAAGCTACTTTAAACAGTTAAAAGGTAAAATTCAATGAGCTATTTTACATTGGAAGATAGACAGACAAATGTCCATTTAATGATCATAAGGTTTTGGTGACCTTTCTACGTATGATTTCAAACAAAACAAAAATACTTAATAAAGAAACAGACGGTGTAGTCACGTCAATGTAGTTAACCGGAAGTAATTCTGCAACGTCATCAAGTAGAATAAATCCAGGACAGGTATACGGAAGCGAATTAATGGAAGCCCAATAGTAAAGGTATCATAAGACTTCGTCACTACTTTTCTAAAGATATATTATGATGTTACAAATGTTGACTGGTTAAATAATTCTAAATGATCTCCTAACAACTTGAAATGCGCGTGTCTGTTTAATCATGGGCAAATATATCAAAATCAAGCACACGGACCTATACATTGTGTTTCATCATATTATAGCCCATAAGTTGATTTACGACTCTGGGACGTTACAGTAAAATCTACATTGTAGAAAATATTTGCGAAAATCTCACCAAAATTGTGGTTTTCCCATAGACTCCTAATATGAAAACTTGCGTTAGCTACATTCTTTTCAAAACGGTCTAGCAAGAAATCAAGAACATGACCCTTTCTTTTTAATTTGACGAATTGTCTAAGTATATTCAGAAGTTTTGAAAAATACGGTTTAATCGAATTTTACTCTGTAGAAAAATAATTATCCGAACGTGCAGAACTACCTTAAATGGATGATTTTTCCTGCATTTAATAACACTTGAAATGAGCGTTGTGGTTGGAAAATTAAGCGATGTCATGGTATAAAATGAATCGAACCTGAACGCCAAATGTATTACGCTAGCGGAAGCGCTACACTGCAAATCAAGACACTTTCAAAATCACAAAACTCATTGAAGCAAGGGTTTCCATGACTAAGCTATATTGTCGCGAAATCAAGCTTAACGGTTTGTGTATGTACTAGATAGTAGTTCATATCGTTAGTCCCATTGTCTTGGGAGAGAGCATTCGTTCCCTCGGTGAATGGTTCCAAATTCGCAAACCGATCTATTTCATTCATTGCGAGATCTATCTACGTATTTTGATACGAATGGATGCAACATTCAGTTGTGTTTGTTCAGTGTTCTTGCACTGTCCGACAGTGTTAATGTTGCAATAATATATGTACAACAACGACTGATCCCTAAAACTATGGCTACACTCCAAATCAACCCCACCAATTCTGATAACCTGACGTTCGGTTTCCTTAAATAATTCATATGGTTTATAGAGGCCACAGCATAGCGTATGTAAGGTTTAGCCCCGTTACAGCTTTCATCAGCTTTAAGTTCATCTGTACTACTAACATTTCGCGTTCATTTAAAGACATACTTGACACACGTCTGATGCAGTCTCCAGACTTACTGTTTACTCCTGGGTCTGCCAACTCATGCAAGTGATATACAATAACCAAATACCTTGACAAGCTCGCATACTTATACAGACTTTCATTTTTAATAACTCTCTTGATAGGGAGTGTTAACTTTACTAATCTGTGCACCTATGAATCAACTCTAAATCACTGTTTAAAACCAATAATATTTGCATTAATTTCCACGAAGATCAATCAAGAGGTTACTTTGTTTTGTGGGAACTTACTAATTTTAAAACAATTGAAGAAAAGTTACTCCGCAGTAACTAAAGTGATCCTGATGAAAGATGTGCATGCGCCATAGGCCTGTAGTGACTATTTTTGTGTTAAATTTCATGAAATTCCATGAATGGATTACTTTGTTATATAGAAATTTATAGATGGTAAAACAATTTAAGGGCAGTAATTCTGGTTACTGAAGTTATCCTGACAAAAGTTGCACCTGCTGCTCCACTGCCCTATAGTGATCTATATTTGTGCTAAACTTCATGAAGATTCATCATTAGGTCATTTGGATAAAATTCCTTATTGTTTACAAAATTTAGGGGAAAAGCTCTGATTTTACTGGGTTAAGTGGATAATAGTTATCAAAAGTCATGCGCTATTTAATAATCGTGTGAGGTTTGGTGATTTTATGCATTTCCAGGTTTTTACAAAAAGGGGAATCACTCTGCTTGGCCAACGGGAGGGTGGGGGTGGGGGGATGGGGGTTGATGGGTTGATATAATATTTGAACCAAGATCTTGTGCTAATTATTTTGTGAGGTTTGGTGATTCTAGCTGAAATAATGTTTGAATTATAAGCAAATTTGATTTCAGACAGACGGATGGACAGACGAACGTCCAGACGGACAATGCAGAAACAGTAGTAGGTGCAAGTAACGACACGAATTATTCCACTTAAGTCCTAAGTATATTCTATAGTATTATGCGCAGGATAGATAAAAATTCAAATGTCTTCAAGTTAGATACTGAAATTAAATTTTAAGACGTATGTGTATGGTTGCACTTAGGCACAACGTTAAGAGGCTAATCAACATACATGTATATGTTTTCTATATGAACATGCAAACAATGCAACCTAGTAACCTCTCTGTCAATATAAAAATCTCATATTGCTTAGAGTGAACGATTTTGAAGCTTGAAGGCTGTTAATCAGATGTAAGGAGTATTGTATTTCTGTTTGAAGTTCATTGAATGACACATTCTGAAGTATCTATTTTTTTCAACGCAACCGCATTCAGACTTAGCTGTGATGCACATTTGTGCACGATATTTTATTTATAAAGCAAACTGCCATTAAAACAACATAAAGATTTATAAGCACTTAAAGCATTTCTAGGCACATTTTTGTACATGTACTATAACAGTTGACTTTGGTGTCCTTTGACGGCTAAACCTGAGCCGGTGCCAGGGAGCCCAAGATTGTTACACATTTGAATAGATAAAACCGAGTGAGTCTGCTATTATATAGCTTGATTGCGTTCTATGTTTCCAAGAGACATTTTCACAAATTTTATTAGGTCTAATTGAGTCTGCTAATGAGAGATAATAAAATGTACTTACGCCCCTCTAGCACCGGCTTTAGCGGAATTCTATAAACTGACTCCATATCACAAAGAATCAAAGAATATAACAACACTGAAAAATTGACTTTGAAATTATTTAGTAATCATGCCTATAACATGTTTATAAAAACTTGACAAAAAAAGTGAAACAATGAGATATTTATCTCACACAAATAATTTCCAAATTGTAATATATACCTAGAGTTGTTTGTATGGGGCAACAGGCTTCAATTAAAAAGGATTTGTTACAAAAAGATATGTTATAATTCTAGCAAATCTCATATTAGTTTGTAAAAATTAAGATACCATTTTTGCACGTCAATGCAACAAACATTATTGCATACCTAATTGAATTTTTTAGGACCTTAATTGCTCTGGGTATTGGATCAATACCGCAGAAATAGTTGATCCCCTACTGTATTAAGGAAGTCAGAATTCCCGTGCCCTACTTCTAAGGTCGATACCTTTAATACTACGACATTATGTGAGACGAGTCCCTGTTAATTCTTTATTTGTAACCTACAGACAGCTTTTAACAAAAAGACTACAAATTACTCTTTTAAAATACAGTGTCAAATTACATGTTGAAGTAACGATTTAAGATTGTCATGCAAGTACTATAAAACATTTCGTGTATGGACACAATGCAAGTAGGAAAGATTATTTTTGTTTTGGTCATATCTGTTCTTTGGTCAGATACTTTTTCTTGTGGACCAAATGGGAAATGCATGTGTGATACTTTGAATCAGATGGACTGTTCAAAAACAAAATTACCAATATGGAAAATTTGTGGATTAATAACAAATTCATCTACGTACAATGTTTCAGTCCTATATCTTGAAGGGAACGGCTACCAGTACATTCAGGAATTTGACTTACAAGGTTGTGATGAACTTCTTGAGTTGTATCTAGGAGGAAATGAAATAACTTCTATAGAAAAAGGCTCATTTTCCAACCTTGATCGACTCGAGCTACTGGATATAAGTGAAAACACTTTGACTATATATGATGAAACAGTTGAACAAAATGATTCTTTTCCGCTTACAATGAAAACACTTAAATTGAATGGAAACTGGAAAGGAAATACAACTACACATGCATCCTACCCGGATTTATCACATTTAAAAAACCTTGAAATACTGTACATGGATGGCCTGAGAGACGAAGCAGTTCCGGTAACATATCGCAAGATTCAGATGTTGCAAACAATTGTTTTCTCTGGGTTAAATGGACACTGCAATATATCGTTTATTACAAATTTCACGTTTAAAAACCTTCCGCAAATAAGGACACTGAATATGTGTTCATGCAACATTGAAAATATACATGCCGGCGCTTTTGAAGACCTCACAAACTTGGAAATTTTAGATTTGTCTCAGAACTTAAACCTTAGATTTCGCATGTTGAGAAATATTTCATACAGCTTACAGTTCACAAAAATCAAACTTTTAAACTTCTCTAAGGTGCACAGTACATTTGGTCTAGGAACACAGCTCAAAATGCGGGACCTGTGTTACTTTTGGAATACAACATTGACTGAAATTCTCTTGAGCAGTAATCGAATGCAATTAGTTGAAACAAATGCCCTTATACTTGTTCCAGAAACTTTAAAAATCATGTGGACAGAAGACAATAAGTTTACTTTTGGACCATACTTACTACAGCTAGGATGTATAACTAATTTGGAAGAATTTCACGGAAATTACCAAAATACCGCACACAGACCGATTTTATATGATAGAGAACCAAGTGGAAACTTTAAAGAAATGATGTATGATTATTCCGATTGTCCATATATGGAAATAAACATTTTGAGAAACATAAGCGTTCGAAAAGGAAATTGCATCTTCTTTGAAAATGACCATGTGGAAATAAATGAAACTTGGGCAACATTCCCAAAGAAATTAAAAAGAGTGGAATTCATACGAAGTAACATGCAATATAGCATACCTCGTTTATTATTACTACCGCTACAAAAATCAATAGAATATGTGGACTTTTCAGGCAACATTCTTCATTCTTGGATAGGACCTATTGGACCATTTCTAAAACTGAAATATCTGAATTTATCTCGCAATTATTGCACACATATTGGATTAAACTTCTTTAACTACATTGCAGACGTTGAAGACCTCCAGCTGCATGACAATTTCCTTGGATTAATGCTTTCAGATGAAAAAAAGAGACATGCTATATTTGATAAGTTAGCGAATGTGAAAGTTTTGAACTTGTCATCAAATATTGTATCGTACCTACCACCAACGGTGTTTTCAAAAATGTTCAAACTGGAGACGCTAGACCTTAGTGTTAATAACATAGAAACTTGGACAATTGATGTGAAAACATTAAACAGCCTGTTGCATTTAAATCTGAAGTTCAACTTTTTAAATAGACTTCCTTCTGCACTAAGAAAAAAACTGGAATCTAATACAAAACGCCTAGGTATACAGTTCACACTTGACCTAAGAAACAATACATTCTCTGCGAATTGTGATGATAAAGAATTTTTAAGATGGATGGTCAAACACAGAAATAGCATGCTTTACTTCGATGAATACATTTTTTACGACAAAACGAGCGCGACGCTTTCAGCCAACCAATTTGTTAAAGACGTTAAAAACCTTGATGAGGAATGTCGTTCGTACACTCTAATAATAGTTTTTTGTTCAATCGGAATTTCTGTATTTCTTGCAATTGTTGTCGGTGGCGTTCTCTACAGGAATATATGGAAACTCAGATATCTCATGAGATTAACTGAAATCAAACATTTTAGGTATAAAAAACTACATAATGGTCCGAACGAACCTGAATATTTTATGTATGACGCGTTTATATCTTACGCAAATGAAGATTTACGTTTCATTCTTGACCTGATTATTCCAAAACTAGAAGAAAATGAAATGAAGTTATGTTTACACGAAAGAGATTTTTTACCTGGAAACAATATTGCCGACAACATTCTGGAGGCTATAAGAAATAGTAGAAAGACTGTTGTTATTCTATCAAAGGAGTTTTTGAAAAGCAAATGGTGCTTATACGAGTTCAACATGGCAAGAATGGAAAGTGTTTACTCACAAGAAGGAAATAATTGTCTTCTCGTTGTCATGTTTGAAAATGTTCCGTCTGGAAATATGTCAACCGAGATGTTGGATTGGATTCAATCCAATACATACATTGAGTATACTACAGAAGAAGAAGGAGAAGTAATATTTTGGGAGAATCTGAAGGAAGCCTTAAGTGAATAATTTATGTATAGGTTGTTTATTTTTTGCATTTGACATTTCCGTACAATTCTATTCTAGACAAATTTGCTATCTAAGAAATACACTTTTAGTATTTATAATGCAATAAGCTTATGAAATATTTTACGACCGTGTTGCGCAGAAACTGGTAGTTTAAATAGGTTAGTGCATATTGTATGCAATAATATTGTTTAACATGTAACTTACATTTGTTCAAAACACATTACTAAAATATCTGTTACATATAAACTTATCTGAGTGCATTTCAAATTCCATTCATTAAATGAGTTGAATAAGGTAAAAATTATTTATTATTTCTATTCAGCGTGTTTATTAAATTTGACGCAGAAAGATTCAAATTTCAGATTCACTATTTGTCAAATGTTATCTTTCTGAATTTTTTCTTTCTTTACTTCTTTTAGACAAGGTCAATTTGACCAGCGTGTGATAAAGACATCAACGCCAAAATATCATTGCACTGGTGTATTACCAAATATATGTAATGGCTTTATTTGAGTACAACTATGAAAATGATTCCTGGTCCTTTCTGTAAGAAATACTTCCTAAATATATTTAAGCAAAGATATAAATAGAGACATTTGAGTTAAACTGTTTCAATAAACATTACTGCAAATATATAAAACATGAAAAATAAACTGATCGAAAGATCTAGCTCGCCTTATAATATTGTGATAGATTATATGATAATTGACGATAAAGTTGTTTAGTACTGTATTCAATTCTTCAATGTTGTTATCGTTAATTATATTTCTCTACACAGTCTAAATTTTATGACAAACAGTTCGGTTAAGTAATTGGGGGAATTGCACAGAATAATTTGTCTTATTTTATGCACAAATATAAAAATTAATGTTAGCAGTTTTGATCAGGTAATAAAAGGACTTTGTGAAAAGTACTTGGTATACGTACGATTTCAACATGGCATAGGTAGACAACATTTATTCACGTGAGAGATCATATTGTTTAATAGCCGTGATGTATGAACACATTCCATTCATCCATATGTCAAAATAAATGGAAGACTGAATCCAGTTAAATACTTATTTTGAATTTTCAACGAATAACAAAGGTGAAAAGCTTTTCTGGCAACGATTTCATGAGACAGGAGTTAAGTGAAGTAACTAGGAAACAATTTTGTTTATAAATGTTCAAGAAAGATTTATACGACATGCAAAATGTAATTGATATTACTAGATGCGGAAAAAATGTTGTTCTGATCAAAACACATCCTACACGTTCTTTTCATGACAGATATATGATAAAACTACAAATATTTACATTTATATTTTAACGGATAATAGCATTTATAAATCAGACAAATTATCCTGAACAAAAGTAAGAGGACTATTCGTAAAATGATATCTCAGAAGTTTCAAACTGTTCCCGTTTTGAAACTAGTGTAAGTCAGATATCAATTATCAGCACTTTTTTATTTTGTTCTGTTCTGGTTGGATTTAGAGTCACAAATAAGGCCATATGTCGACTTGTCCTGCTTTGACGATAGAGGAAAACCCAAGCATTCTCACGTACCAAAGGTTTGCTATGGTTCCCGTAACGAGGTTTCCACGAAACTCTGATGGATGGGAATGAACTCACCATCCGTGAGCCAGCTTGGGGGCTTCCTCACATAGAGAATTCTATACCCTAAGCGAGGTTTCGAACCCACATCGCCGAGTGACAAGTGATTTGGAGCCGTCGACTTTAACCACTCGGTCATAGAGGCCCCATAAATTTCATATAAAGTTTTATAGGAATCGGAAAGCAAATTTGCATAAAACGTCATAGTCGAAACTAAACACTTTATGTTTTGAAGAAAAAACAACAATTATTACAATTTTATCTTTTAAGTTTTTTTCTGGAAAATAATTTTGTTGTTGAATTCGGTTTAGAAGAGAAATATGAGTTGATAATAACCTGCATGAAACAGAAACCTGAAACCTGAATAGGAACAATTTGTTTTTAATACGGAAGATAAATATGTTCTGAAACGTTGTAAAATTTCAGTTGAAAACGACCTGATATTGAATGACATGTACTCGAGCGCGCGGTCATACCGTACTCTTGATAATAAATATTGCCAGAAATGTAATTTTAGAACTTCGATATGTATAAACGACCTAAAGAAGTGTAGCATGAACCTGAACATAACGGTTTGGATCATATGGGTATACTGATCTGAATAAGTGTCCTTTCGAACGTTTCCGGTTTGGACTAACCATTTTAATTGCATATAATGTTTGTTTTTTAGGTATTCTTTTTACATGGAAACTCTAGGGATAATAACGTTCCAATAATGCAGCTTACTTTAAACGAAACCAATCATCAGTGTGTGTATCGGTGCGTAAATGACATTTGCACATAAACATACATACACCCTGGAGCACCGAATTTGAATGTTCAAAGGCAAAACCACCACTTATGAGTTTTAAACCGGTCAGTCATTACAAACCTTTCTTCATTATTCTCAACGTGTTCAGAAGTTAATGAACAGTGTAAATTAAGGTAAACAATTAACTCATTAGGTCTTAAACCGGCATAATAGAAAAAATGGAAAACCACAGGTCGCCCAACACGACATAAACGAAAATGTTGTAGGCTCACTTTGATTGAGTCTATTCATGAAAGGCAGTCGAAATGCAAGCTACCGTCCACGCGCTCTAGCAGAACTCGACACCGGAATATAATTTAGAGACAGTCACAGATGTATTCATACGACGGCGTACATGGAACCTTCATTGATACACAAAACCATGAAAAGTGGTGTATGGTCCCCAGTTAAAACAAGTGAATAAGTATTTACTTTTGACAGTTCCTGTGATACGCAGGCTCCTTAACCTCAGATCCCCTTTATAAATTCCAGTTTGTTTAGTTCTGCCCATTGTTTTCTCGTTTGGGGCAAAAAAATTACTTTATTTGGCGACCAAACGCCGCTCTTCATGGAATTACACGCCTCAACACGTGTATCATTGAAGGCTCCATGTTCACCGCCGTTTGAATACATCTGCGGATGTCTCTAAATTGCTGTTTGTACTTTTAACATATGTAAATGTTGAGTTCTGCTCAACCCGGGGCTAGAGGGCGTGGACGGTAGCATGCATTTCCACTACCGTACATGAACAGGCTCAATCAAACCGAGCCTGCAACATTTTCGTTTTTGTCGTGTTGGGCGACCTGTGAAGTTTCCACTTTTTTCTATTTTACCATGCAATACAAAGTCCCTACTGGAAGGCACCTAATTTTCTCTACTTCAGTATAACATAATGAACTGATGTCTGTCAATAATGTTTAACAATATTGTACTATATATACAATATGCTTTGACGAAACACTTGGATTAAACTTTGCATATATAAAATCCTACAGTTGTCTTCATATGGTTATTTTTGGCCGATCATAAAACAGTTATTTATAGCAACAACAAAGGGAAATGAATCCTACAAAAACTCTTTATAATATAAGTCCACAAGAAACTCTTTACCAGGTAGAGATAGGTCAAAATACACCTAAAATTGGATGTAACATGCATTTTGTACCACAGAAAAGTGGCCTCGATTTTTCTCTACGGCCAGTAATAAAAATGTTACAATATACTCTACTTACAATTAAAAACAAAGGTACGCAAATCTAAAAACAAGTGTGCCTCATGGTGGTGAACATTTATGCCAAGTTACATCAAAATCCCTCCACACATGAAGATGAAATGCTCCATACAAAGTCATTCTTGAATTTGACGTTTGACCTCTTAGTGTGACCTTGACCTTAGACCTAGGAACCTGGTTCTTGCGCATGACAATCCGTCTTATAGCGGTGAACAATTCTGTCAAGTTATATTAAAATCGCTCTATACGTGGAGAAAAAATGCTCTGGACAAAGTCATTCTTGTATCTGACTTTTGGCTTCTAAGTGTGACCTTGACCTTAGATCTAGGGACAAGACACTCTGTCTCATGGTGGTGAACATTTGTGCAAAGTAATATTAAAATCCCTTTAAGGATTATTGAGTTACAGACTTGACAGGGAAAAGGCCCTTTGGCCTATGACTTCCAAGTGTGACCTTGACCTTGAAGCTAAGAGTCCGGGTTTTGCGCATGACACGTTGTCTCATCCAGGGAAATATTTGTGCAAACTGATATTTAAATCCAGTTTTGCATGACAAAGTTATAGACCGGACAGGAAAAATCCTATCGACCTTTGATCTCTAAGTGTGACCTTGACCTTTAAGCTAGGGTTCTGAGTTTGCGCACAAGTCATCTCATCATGGAGAACATTTATGCCAAGTATTATTGTAATCCCTTGATGGATGACTGAGTTCTGGACCGAACAGGAAAAAACCCTATTGACCTTTGACCTCCAATTGTGACCTTGACCTTTAATGTAGGGACCCGGGTTTTGCGCATGACACGTCGTTTCATCATGGGAAACATTTGTGCCAAGTAATATTAAAATTCCCTAATGAATGACAGAGTTATGGATCGGACACGAAACAGACCCTGTTCATGCCATGTTAACATTTGACTGCCAAGTATAACTTGACCTTTAAGCTGTGGGTCTGAAAGTTGTGCATGACACATCATCTTATTACGGGGTACATCTGGCTAAGTAATATTAAAATCCCTTCATGGATAGCAGAGTTATGGGCCGAACTGGAAAAAAGCCATGTTGACCTCCAATTGTTCCTATGAAAACAATCTTTTGAACTATATATGCTTTCACTGTTTATATGACAACCGTTGATTTCAGAAATTGACAACCACATACTAGTACCTGATTAGTCCATGATACCGTTATCAGTTCTGAAGGGTGATAAAAGAATGAAATGGCACAAAACGGACTTGACACAGCGGTCTTTAATGTGTTATAGTTTTGTGTTAATAAACTAAACTTACATACTCATGAATATATATGAGAATGTTTCATAATGACAAATGAAAAATTATATAGGGAAGGGTGTATTGTATGCCTTACTGATGCCCGACCTACAGTGGTAACAAAGGCGTGATATGTACTTAATTACACAAGATGTTCATGTAGAATACTGCCGAGTCACTATTTCCGTTATGATAACAATGTTAAATAGATGAGCGTGGTCATTTTTTATTGTACCGAAACGGACTTCTGTCTAGTCTGGCACTCCCGTAATAGTGACCTTTGGAAAATTATTAATAACGTTGCTCTGGAAGGCATTTCAACAACAAAAACAGTTTGAATTGACTCTTTTATTTCTATATAGTGTCTTACAGCATAGCATGACACAACTCACATAGTCGTCTTATTTTTCATGTTATTTATGACTAACTATTTTCAGAATTAGGACACCTGAATAAATCACCTTTTCTGAAGACTCTTACGGCTGTACAATAAATGAGGTGGTGGTCACAAAAGAAGCATGTAGCCTACTTGGCGAAAACAACGGACATACAGTTATCATTGCTCATCATTATCATCATCTTCATTATGATACAATGGCGTTCTTATATCAATCGGCCCACCAGACTTTGACATACCAGATGTGGATGGCTTCAGACTTAAGTGCTGTTCCACCTTTACAGGAACAGAGAAAGATGGACCCTTGCTCGTAGAATCCTTGGTAAATACAGATTTTACTTTACTAGGGGCTACAGACTTAGGAGCCTACATACTTAGGAGCTACATACTTTGTTTTCTTAGGAGCCGTTACAGAATTCAAGTACTCGTTTACCTGTTTTGATGCATCGGGCTCTGTTATGGTGAAATAAACGAGCGTTGACCATCATACAGGAGAAAAAGTTGGCGCTTTCTAATGGCAAACTTAACAAAATGAGTTTCTAGGTAGTGTTGAAGTAACTCTCCGTTTGACCAACAAACAGTTCCATGTGCGCCAGGGGATGCACCTTCCATCAGTTCAGATTTCATTCTCGCTCCTGAGTATGAACAATACTTGATAACAGACATACATACAATGAAACGATACACTGGCTGTGCATAATAATTTAAATGATGGTTCTGTACTGATAATTGCTAGCAAAAGGTATCATTCCAAACAAGTGCTATCAAATATAGTAGAAAAAATAGATAAAGGTCTTTTCATGAGCAGTACCCAGCATTCAAACCTGTAGTACATGGCTACATATGCCCAGAATTTTTCTACTTTACAGCTCAGCGTGCCTTGAATAAATGACCACAAAGGATAAAAGTATCAATGTTTGAAAAAACATACCTGCAAGATATAATGTATGGTGGTATCTGTTGGCCTAATGCATTGCCACAACCAAAGATTGTCGTTGCGGTCGATCTCTCAGCTGTTATAACAGACGGTGTACAATCTAAGGTACCAACAACATAAGAAGGTTTGGAAATTTGCTGCACACCTTTCTCGTCGACAATGTAGATAGTCTCTAGGCAAATGTTCAGGTCATACTTTTGTAATATCCTGTCAAGTTCATGAAAATAGTTATCAATACTATCCCTTGATGTTGCTTTGGCTCTTAAATCTGATATAGATTTGAAACGTTGCGCCTTTAGCTCTGGCCACCTACCTAGAAAAAGCATAAAACCATTTGTATGAAAATGGATTTTCTTGAACCCTTCTCTCCAAACTTGACGCAAACTCTGCAGCAGTGTTTTTAACTTCTGCCCTTGTATATGAGTAGCCTACCTTAGCCATCTCTTTGATGTGGTCGACCAGTTGAGGTTCCACGAGTTCACTGTGTAGGGGTCAAGGGCCAGACCTGTGTAAGGAAAAATATATCAATTAGTTACGGGAAAATAAAGAACCAAAAACCTTGAAGACTAACTTACAGTAACATACAAGGAAAACATTTAGTAAGTCTTCTTACACACACTATCATATTTAAGGTACTGCACCATTTATCATATTGTTTCCTTGTAATGCATAGAAATTAACTGATTAAGAAATATGAATACAGACTTTTCACAAACATGACATCCCTTGATAAACTGCTAAAAAATATCTTGTTATATTTCCAGTCAGTAACGTCGTCATTATCTTTTAATTCGTTTACGATTTGTTTTTAATTTCCGTGTACGTGTTATAAAAAATCAGGTTCAAGACAGAGGGGAATTTAGTTTAATTTGTATGTCATGTCAAAGAGAAATCAAGGCGTTTTTTGTTAGACTATGAATTTTTCAACGTTCGGACGTGCCTCCTAAAAGTGGTTGAGAACGCATCATTGCCTATTTAGTACGAAATGGATTACCTTCTCTAGTACAGGTATATGACATATTTTATAAATCATTTTACTATGAAAAAATATTACCATTCACATATACATGTAAAACATTCGTAACATTTTTACGAAGGGCGTCATACAGAAAACAAAAGTAGCTTTATAACGTTAATTTAAACAGTCAAAGGTAAAATTCAATGATATATCATACATTGAAATATAAAAGACAAATGGCTATTTCAATAATTTTGATGATCTTATGGTTTTGGTGACATTTCTAAGTACGGTTTCAAACAAAAAAATAATTAATGGAACCGACGGTGTAGTCACCTTTAGCTTGTAAATTGGAAGTAATGGTACAATATCATTTATCAGAATAATGTAGGAAAAAGTCTGGATACAGTATATGGAATCGAATATCACTTCATGAATAAATGCAAGCCCGAGAGTAAAGATATCAAAACGACAGCGTTAAGATAATATATGATGTTACAAGTGTTGACAGGTTAAATAATTCTAAATATTGTCTTAAACAATTGTAATGCGCGTGTCTTTTTCAACTAATTTTGGGAAGATATAAAAACAAACACACGGACCTATACATTGTATTTCATCATAATATAGCATGTAAGTTGATTTACAACTGCGAGATGTTTAAGTAAAATTTAAATCATATTTGCAAAACCTTCATTAGAATTGTTTTGTTCTAATAGTCTTCCAATACGAAAACTTGCGTGAGGTCCATTTTTTTAAATCAGTCTAAAAAGAACTCAAGCACACGACCCCTTCTTTTTGATTTGCCGAATTGTCTAAGTATGTTCAAAAGTATTGAAAAGTCAGGGTTTAATCAAATTCTCTTTTGTAGAAAAAAATATCCGAACGTGCAGAACTACCTTAAGCGGGTGATTTTCCTAGCATAAGAATGACAGTTGATATTATGCATCATGGTTGGACAATAAAACAACCAAAAAATATCCGAACGTGCAGAACTACCTTAAGCGGGTGATTTTCCGAGCATAAAAATGACAGTTGATACTATGCGTAATGGTTGGACAATAAAACAAAAAAATATCCGAACGTGCAGAACTACCGTAAGCGGGTGGTTTTCCGAGCATAAAAATGAAAGTTGACATTATGCGTAATGGTTGGACAATAAAACAAAACAAAAAATATCCGAACGTACAGAACTACCTTAAGCGGGTGATTTTCCGAGCACGAAAATGACAGTTGATAGTATGCGTAATGGTTGGACAATAAAACACTGACATAGTTTAAAATAAATCAAGCTAGCGGAAGCTATACATTCAAAATCAAGGCGATATAAAAAAATTGGGAGCGGGGTTTGTGTGTGTGTGTGTGTTGGAGTGGGGGGGGGGGGGGAGGGGGAGTTGGTTGTAGAAAGTAGGTCCCTAAGTTGTGGCGTTTATTTAAACTTCTGCAGGGTAGAAATACACGATGTCTTAAATTAAATTACAAATCCTTAATCCCGTAAATTTTGTTATAATAAATTGAAAAGAATAGTTTCCAGTCTCTCAAAAAATATCTAACTGCTTTTAAAACTAAACAAAGCCCAAAATAAGCAAGCAAATTCAGTGAATTAATCCCCCTGCCTCCGAAAAGGTTGTTTTTGTGAATGTATTGAATGTGTGCTTTTAATGGGTTAAGGGAGGGGATAAAAGTTAACAAGAGTAATGTGCTATTTAATAATTGTGTGAGGTTTGGTAATGCTATCTAAAATATCTTTTGGGGGCTAATTTTCGTGGATTTCGTGATTGAGACAATCCACGAAATCTAATCTAAGCGATCAAGAAAAATCCCCATTCATTTTATGTTCAAAAGTTGAAATCCACGAAATCATTGCCGTTTTGACCAAAACCAGGAATTTTCATGCCCACGAAATAAAATGATTTTACAGTATATGCATTTTCAGGTTTAATTTTATAAAATCAAGGGGAAACATTCTGCTGGGCCGGGATGGGGAGGGGGTTAATACTATATGTGAACATGAAATATGTGCTAATTAATAATTATGTGAGGTTTGTTGATTCTAGCTAAAATAGTTTTTGAATTACAAGCAGATATAATTTCGGACAGGCGTACGGACGAGGACGGACGAACATCCGCGGACGGACAACGCAAAAACAATATCCTTCCGCCTTTGTATGGGATAATAATGAGAAACACAAATAAAGGCAAGAATTCTTCCACTAACAACCTGAGTTAAAAATCAACTGTTTTCATTTTGAGATATGGAAATTAAATGCTGTTTTTATGTATATCTATGGTTGCGCTTAGACACAACGTTAAGAGAGCTAATCAACATACATGTGTTTGCTATGAAAATATTAAAAACCTCACTGTCAATATAAAATTCATATAGCTTAGCAAATGGACGATTCTGAAGCTTGAAGGCTGTTCATTGGATGTTAGCAGTATTTTATCTCTGTTTGAAGTTCATTGAATAACACATTCACATTCTGGAGCATCTAATTTTTCCAAGCATCCGCTTTCGGACTTGTATATGAAATTTTATTTATAAAGCAAACTGACAATAAAACAACTTAAAAATTCATAAGCGTTTAAAGCATTTTTAGACACCTTCTTGTACTATAACGGTTGACTAACACTTTGATTTCCTATTACGGCTAAACCTAGGCCGGTGCTAGGAAGCCTGAGGTTGTTACACATTTCATTACACCTAATGAACAGATGAGAGTGAGTCTGCTGTTTTATAGCTTGATTACTTGCTTTGCTTCCAATGGACATTTTCACAGATTTTATTAGGTCTAATTGGGTCTGCTAATGAGAGATAACAGTGCAGGCTTAAGCGGAATTCTGTAAACTGACTCCATAATCACAAACAACCGGACAATATAATAACCCTGAAATGTCGACTTTGAAATTATTTGATAATCATTTCTATGTTATGTTTATAAAAATGTTGACAAAATGCAAAATAATGAGAGATTTTCAAAACATGTTGTTTGCACGTGTAACATACTTCACTTAGTAAGAATTTGATATAAAACACACAGTTTAATACTAGCATATCGCATGTTACTAAAAAAAATAAGATCCTGGTTTTGCTCGTCAATGTAACAAACATAAAATACCTGACTGACTTTCCAGGACGTTAATTACTCCGGGTATTAGTTCTGCATTGCAGAAATAGTTGACCCCTTACTGAATTATTACTTCTAAGATCGAGAACTTTAAGACTACGACATTATGTGAGTCAAATCCCTTTTAATTCTTTATCTGTAATCAACAGGCAACTTTTATCAAGACGACTACAAGATACACTTTCAAACAACAGTGTCAAATTACATTGTAAAATTAACGATTTATGATTGTCATGCAAATACGTTTAAACATTACGTGTGTAGACACAATGCAAGTAGGAACGATTATTTTCGTTTTGGTCATATTTGTTGTTAGGTCCGATGCTTTTTCTTGTGGACCAAACGGGAAATGCCTATGTGATACTTTAAATCAGATGGACTGTTCAGAGACAAAATTATCAATATGGAAAATTTGTGGATTTGTAACCAATTCATCTACCTATAATATTACAATCCTACATCTTGAAGGGAACGGCTACCAATACATTCAGGAATTTGACTTACAAGGTTGTGATAAACTTCTTGAATTGTATCTAGGAAGAAATAAAATAACTTCTATAGAAAAAGACTCATTTTCGAACCTTAATCATCTCGAGAAACTTGATATTAGTGAAAACACTTTGGCTGTATATGATGACACAGTTCAACAAAATGTTACTTTTCCGCTTAAAGTTAAAACACTTAAACTGAATGGAAACTGGAAGGGAAATACAACTATTCATGCATCCTACCCGGATTTATCATATTTAAGAAATCTTGAAATATTGTACATGGATGGACTTAGAGATGAAGTAATTCCGGTAAACTATCGTAAGATTAAGATGTTGCAAACTGTTGTTCTCTCTGGGTTGAATGGACACTGCAATATATCATTTATCACAAATTTCACGCTTCAAAACCTTCCGCAAATAAGAACACTGAATATGTGTTCATGCAACATAGAAAATATACATGCTGGCGCTTTTGAAGACCTCTCAAACTTAGAAATTTTAGATTTATCTCAGAACTTAAACCTTAGATTTCGCATGTTGAGAAATATTTCATACAGCTTACAGTTTACTAAAATCAGGCTTTTAAACTTCTCTAAGGTACACAGTACATTTGGTCTGGGAACACAGCTTAGAATACGAGACCTGTGTTACTTTTGGAATACAACATTGACTGAAATTCTTCTGAGCAGTAATAGAATGGAATTAGTTGAAACAAATGCCCTAATACTAATACCAGAATCTTTAAAAATCATATGGGCAGAAGACAATAAGTTTACATTTGGACCATACTTACTGCAAATGGGATGTGGAACTAATGTGGAAGAATTTCACGGAAATTACCAACATTCCGCACACAAACCGATTTTATATGATAGAGAACCAAGTGGAAACTTCAAAGAAATGATGTATGATTATTCCGATTGTCCATATATAGAAAATAATTTTTTACGAAACATAAGCATTCGAAAAGGAAATTGCACCTACTTTAAAAATGACCATATTGAAATAAATGAAACTTTGCCAACAATCCCAGAGAAATTGAAAAGAGCGGAATTTGCACGAAGCAACTTGCAATATAGCATACCTCGTTTATTATTACTGCCGCAACAAAAATCAATAGAATATGTTGACTTTTCGGGCAACGTTCTTCATTCTTGGATAGGGCCTATTGGCCCATTTCTTAAATTAAAATATCTGAATTTATCTCGCAATTATTGCACACATATTGGATTAAACTTCTTTAACTACATTGCAGACGTTGAAGACCTCCACCTTCAAGAAAATTTCCTTGGATTAATTCTTTCAGATGAAAACCACAGACCTCCTATATTTGATAAATTAGTGAATGTGAAAGTTTTGAACTTGTCATCAAATATTATATCGTACCTACCACCAACGGTGTTTTCAAAACTGATCAAACTAGAGACGCTAGACCTTAGTGTTAACAACATAGAAACTTGGACAATTGATGTGAATACATTAAACAGTCTGCTACATTTAAATCTTAAGTTTAACTTTTTAAGTAGTCTTCCTTCTGCACTAAGAAAAAAACTGGAATCTAACACAAAACGACTAGGTATACAGTTCACACTTGACCTAAGAAACAATACATTTTCTACGAATTGTATTGACAAAGAATATTTAAGATGGATTGTCAAGCACAGAAATAGCATGCTTTACTTTAATGAATACATTTTTCACGATGGAACAGGCGCGACGCTTTCAGTTGACCAATTCATTAAAAAAGTAAATTACCTTGATAAGGAATGCCGTTCGTACACTCTAATAATAGATTTTTGTTCAATCGGAATTTCTGTATTTCTTGCAATTGTTGTCGGTGGCTTTCTCTATAGGAATAGGTGGAAGCTCAGATATCTCATGAGATTAACTAAACTCAAACATTTTGGATATATAAAATTGCACAATGGTCTAAATGAACCTGAGCAGTTTATGTATGACGCGTTTATATCTTACGCAAATGAAGATTTACGTTTCATTCTTGACAAGATTATTCCAAAACTAGAAGAAAACGAAATGAAGTTGTGTATCCACGATAGAGATTTTTTACCTGGAAACAATATTGCCGACAACATTCTAGAGGCTGTTAGAAAGAGTAGAAAGACTGTCGTTATTCTATCAAAGGAGTTTTTGAAAAGCAAATGGTGCTTATACGAGTTCAACATGGCAAGAATGGAAAGTATTTACTCACGAGAAGGAGATAATTGTCTTCTAGTTGTCATGTTTGAAAACGTCCCGACCGAAAATATGTCCACTGAGATGTTGCAATGGATTCAATCCAACACATATATAGAATATACCACGGAAGAAGAAGGTAACCTTCTTTTTTGGGAGAATCTCAAGGATGCCTTAAGTGAATGACTTTTGAAAATAGCTTCAATTCGTAGCTTTATAGCTGTTTGTAGTTTAAATATATTTACCTCGTAAGTTATAGTTATTGTTTGAGGAATAGATCTGCATTGTGTTTATAGACCTGTGAGGGATTTGTGAACCGAGCGAGCTTAGCGAGCGATTTTTACAAATCTCCTCACAGGTCTATAAACACTATGCAGACTTATTTCGAGAATGATAACTGACTAACCTACATGCTTCTTTTTTGATTAATGTATGATTAAAAACTAATGACAAAACCGACACAAAAAATATTGGCCAAAATTTCCAAAGAAGTTGAGAAGAGTGGAATTTGTTCAGTGTGACATGCAATATAGTCTAACAAGTTTTCCTATTTTCCACTACCAGTATATATGGAATATATGGACTTTTCGGGCAACATTCTTCATTCTTGGATAGGACCTATTGGCCCTTTCCCAAATTTGAAATATCTCAACTTATCTCGCAATTATTGTTCCCATGTTGGATTACAATTCTTCGATTTGGTTGGAAGTGTTGAAAATCTTCAGCTTCAAGAAAATTTTCTTGGATTAATTCTTTCCGATGAAAACAAGGGACCCTTTATTTTCAAAAAAAATGGTAAATGTTAAATGTTTGAATTTATCGTCAAATATCATATTGTACCTCCCACCATCGATATTTTCAACAATGTCCAAACTAGAGACCCTTGATCTGAGTGTTAACGATATCGAAACTTGGACAATTGATGTGAATACATTAAACAATCAAGTACATCTGAATATAAAATTCAATTATTTTCAAACGCTTCCTGCTGTACTAAGAAACAAACTGGAATCTAATAGCGAACGTCTTGGTGAGCAGTTTACAATTGACCTCAGAAACAATACATTCTCAATAAGTTGTAACGGAAAAGAATATTTAAAATGGATGGTAAAACACGGACATAATATGCTCCACTTCAAAGATTATATTTTTCACGATAAAACGGGTGCGGCGCTTTCAGTCGAACAATTTGTTAAAGAAGTTAAGACACCTTGATAACGAATGTCGATCGTATACTCTTATAATCATTTTTGTTCAATCGGAATTTCTGTATTTCTTGCAATTGTTGTCGGTGGCTTTCTCTACAGGAATAGGTGGAAGCTCAGATATCTCATGAGGTTAACTAAAATCAAACATTTTGGATATACAAAATTGCACAATGGTCTGAATAAGCCTAAAAATTGTATGTATGACGCGTTTATATCTTACGCAAATGAAGATTTACGTTTCATTCTTGACAAGATTATTCCAAAACTAGAAATAGAAACGAAACTGTGTATACATGATAGGGATTTTTTACCTGGAAACAATATTGCCGACAACATTCTAAAGGCTAAAAGAAATAGTAGAAATACTGTCGTTATTCTCTCAAAGGAGTTTTTGAAAAGCAAATGGTGCTTATACGAGTTCAACATGGCAAGAATGGAAAGTGTTTACTCACGGGAAGGAAATAATTGTCTTCTCGTTATCATGTTTGAAAATGTTCCGTCTGGAAATATGCCAACCGAGCTGTTGGATCGGATTCAATCAAATACATAATATAGAGTATACCACGGAAGAAGAAGGAGAAGTCATATTTTGGGAGAATCTGATGGAAGCCTACGTGAATAATTTACGTTTAAATCGTTTCACTTTGTTCAAAAGTCTTGCATTTGACATTTCCGTACAATTTTATTCTAGACAAATTTGCTATCTTAGAAATACCCTTTTAATAAATATAATGCAATAGACATATAAAGTATTTTACGACAGTGTTGTGCAGATACTGGTACATTAAATGTTTGATAGGTTAGTGTATATTATATGCAATAAAATTGTTTTTATATTACATTTGTTCAAAAGATATTACTAAAATACCCGTTATAAATTATTTATTATTTTTATTCAGCGTGTTTATTGGTTTGACGCAGAAAGGTTCACTTTTTGTCAAGTGTCATCTTTCTGAATTTCTTCTTTCTTTATTTCTTAGACAATGTGAAATTGACCAGTGTCTGAAAAGCAAGTCAACGTCAAAATATCATTGCACTGGTGTATTACCAATATATGTAATGGCTTTATTTGAGTATAACTATGAAAATGGTTTACTGGTCCTTTTTGTAAGCTCATACTTGCTGAATATATTTAAATAAAGATGTAATTAGAGCCAATTGAGTAAAACTGTTTCAATTAACATTATAGCAAATACTTAACAATGAAATAATAAACTGATCACAAAATCTGGTCCGTCTGATATTATTGTGATAGATTTTATGATACCACTGGCGATAAAGTTGTTTATTATTGTAATTAATACATCAATGTTGTTATCGTTAATGATATTTTTCTATACAGTCTAAATTTCAAGACAAAAACGTCGGTTTAGTAATTGGGGGAATTGCGCAGAATTACTTGTCTTATTTTATGCAAAAATATAAGAAAGGCATGTTAGCTGTTTTGATAAGGTAATATTTCTGACAATATTTATGTAAACATAATTGGTTTGTTTGTGTTTTGTTTGGTTTTAGATCATGCCGACAAAATTAAGACCATAATTGAGCCGTGCCATGAGAAAACCAACATAGCGGGTTTGCGACCAGCATGGATCCAGACCAGCCTGCGCATCCGCGCAGTCTGGTCAGGATCCATGCTGTTCGCTTTGAAAGCCTATTGGAATTAGAGAAACTGTTAGCGAACAGGATGGATCCTGACCAGACTGCGCGGATGCGCAGGCTGGTCTGGATCCATGCTGGTCGCAAAGCCACTATGTTGGTTTTTCCATGGCGCGGCTCATATGACAACTTTCCAGTTGATGTCTTCAAGTGCAAACATTATATCGGATACGAGTGTTTACTGGATAGAACCAATGACTGATTGCAGTTGGTCTTCCTCACTTGGAGAATCAGACTGAAACAAAGGGGGAGTTCTACAAAAAAAGCGATCTAAACCAAATATACACCAATGCTCTTGTAAAAAGGAGGAGGATTTATAAGCTTAAGTAAGCTTAAATTTCCTGTTTAATCTAAAGGGTTATTAAAAAAGGAGCCAGAGTGCTTATAAAGGAGCAGTTAGTTTGCACAGTAAATGTATATTGTTATGATAAAGGCCTGCGAGATCAAGAAATTTTTTTACGACATGCAAAACGTTATAAAAGATATTATCTACATGCGGAAGAAAATGCTATACTGGTCGAAACACTTCCTACATTCTGTTTTTCATGACAGATATATGATAAAAATCTACAAATATTTACATTCATATTTTGACTGATAATAGCATTTAAAAATCAAACAAATTATCCTCAACAAAAGTAACAAGATAATTCGTAAAATGAAAACTCAATAGTAAGAGCTATCAAGAAGTTTCTCATCAAATCTGTTTTAAACTGTTTTGGTTTTAAAACTGATGTAAGTCAGATATCAAATATCAATTTGGTTCGGAGTCACAATTACAGTTAGAACAAATGGCGACTTTCCTGTTTTGATGATGGAGGAAAACCCAAACATTTTCGCGTAACAGAGGAATACCATGGTTTCCGTCTCGAGAATTTACGAGCCTCTGATGGATGGGAATGAAAACAGGTTGCTCCCGCGCAGTATTTTGTCAAGGGCGGGCACTTGTTTAGATCCACCGACCATCCGTGAGCCAGCTTGGTTTCTAACATAGAAAATTCTACACCCTGAGCGACGTTTCGAACCCAAATCGCCGAGTGCAAGTGATTTGGAGCCGTCGACCTTAACAACTCGGCCGTAGAGACCACATAAATTTCATATAAATGTTTATAGAAATCGGAAAGCAAGTTCGCATAGTCATAGTCGAAACTAAACATTTTAAGTTTTGAAAATAATTAACAATTATTTTAGCATTGTATCAACTATTTCAAGCTTTTAAGTGCTTTTTTTCTTTTACGAAAATAATTATGTTGTCGAATTCTGTTTAACAAGGAAATATTTAATTTGCACAATGCGTATAATAACTTATCTCAAACAGAAACATGAAACATGAACAGGAAAAATTTGTTTTGAATACGGAAGATAAATGTGCTCTGAAACTATCAATTAGCAGTTGAAAACGAGCTGATATTCAAAAACATGTACTCGAGCGTGCGATCATACCACACACTTGATAATAAAAATTGATCGAAATATCATTATAGAGGCGACAAACCCATAAACTTGGATATATATATGGACTTAAAGAAGTGGAATAGAAATCTGAACCTAACGGTTTGGATCACATTGCTATACTGGTCAGAAGAAGTTAGTCCTTTTGAACGTTTCCAGTTTGAACTAACCATAAGATGCGTAAAGTTGCATAAAATGTTTATTAAGGCGATTTTTTACATTGAAACTATAGTGATAATCAGTTAAAAAAAACCGGCAGATTTCATTAAACGAAACCCGGCATCAATGTGTGTCTCGGTGTTTAAATCACAATTAAATAAAAACATACATACACTGTGGAACACTGAATTTGAATGTTCAAAGGCAAAACACCACTAAAGAGTTTTAAACCGGTCAGTTTATACGAACCTTCCCTATTTATTCTGAACTTGTTCAGACGTTAATGGACAGTGTAAATAAAGATAAACTCGCCAGATGTATGTTTGTTTTGTTTTGTTGGGTTTAACGTCACACCGACACAATTATAGGTCTTATGGCAACTTTCCAGCATTGATGGTGGAGGAAGACCCCAGGTGCTCCTCCGTGCATTATTTTAGCACGAGCGGGAACCTAGATAGAACCACGGACCTTCCGTAAGCCAGCTGGATGGCTTCCTCACATGAAGAATTCAACGTCCTGAGAGAGGCTCGAACCCACATCGATGAAGTGATTTGAAGTCAGCCACCTAAACCACTCGGCCGCGTAGGCCCCCGCCGATGTATACCTTACATACTCATAAGGTCTTAGGTCGCCCAATACGATATTAACGAAAATGTTGCAGGCTGAGTGTGCTTGTTCATGAACGGTAGTGGAAATACAAGCTACTGTCAACGTCCTCTAGCCACGGGTTGAGTAGAACTCTACATATACACATGTTTAAAGTATCAGAATATAATTTAGGGACACCAACACATGTATTCGGTGCACGTGGAATCTTCATTGATACACACAGTGCAATTCTAAGTTAAAATAATGATGTACCCTAACCGAGAAAACAATGGGCAGAACGAAACAAACTGGAATTTAGAGAGGGGATCAAAGGTTATGGAGCCTGCATATGACAGAAACTGCCAAAATACAAAATCAAAAAGCAGGCACCATATCCTAGGGGTGGTTAAACACTACCTAAAGCTATTAAAGCAAGAGTTTGGAACCACCCATGCTGAAATGTTCAAGCTGAAAAATTAAACAGCACACTGACAAAATATAAATGGCATGCTGAACGATCTGAAGAGTTCGTAATATAACAGTTCTGATTGAAGGTACGGGGAGACTTGTACGCCTTACATGCTTCTCACGATAAAGCATTCAGGTACAAAATTGTTTAGTAAGACCTCTTGAATGAAACTTAATAGTTTCCTATAAAAACATAATTTTGAAATGATTTCACTGTTTGTATGACAACCGTTGATTTTCTTACAGCATAGCATGACACAAATCACATAGTCTTGTTATTGTTCATGTTATTTATGACTAACTATTTTCACAATGAGGCCACCTGAATAAACCACATCTTCTGAAGACTCTTACGGCCGTGCAATAAATGTGGTGGGTCTATTGGTCCCAAAAAGCGCATTCAGCCCACTTGAAGAAAACTAGATCTTGTTCATCAGAAGCTTCTCTTTGGAGATCAGACCGCAACTGGTTTTTCGGCGACGCCGTCTAAATTCGTTTTCGTTACCTATGCCACGTGACTTCAGTTTGCAAATCAAACTACTTGATAACGCATTATAGATAATTTTATCAAAATGGAAGATTTATGCAACACTCTGCCTGATTGGACGAGAGTTTCAATTTCTTTCACTCTGTTGATTGTGCTACGTTGAGTGAAATGTAGACAAAGCGTTTATCCTAAACGACGCTTTCACAGTTTTAAAGCTAACTTTGGCTCAGTATATTTAGCAAGAATATTGATATCTCTCAAAATGATAAGTAAGTTTAATAAATACGATAAAACCTGTTCAAATACCAACATATATCAAATTAAAGAAAGAGCTGAATACGGTCTGCGTATCACATGAATAAGGGTGTGATAAGAGTCTTTTATGTAGAGAAGTGCTTTTTAAAAGATTTTCTTGTTACAATTGTCGTCTGTATATGAAAAGGTTTCTTGCTTTCGTGACTTATTCAGATTGCATATTAAAATGAGTACTTGTTTGCTTTGATATATTTGTTATAAATTATTTAACTGATTTATTATATCTGAATATTTTTCTTTAGTATGGTATGCAAATATTGAACTCAGTTGAAATCTGTTTTATTATATATATGCTATATAATGACTGAATCTCATTACACTGAAATGAAGGTACGCTGCATACAGTTTATCTATGTGATATGACTACGGTCAAACTTTGCTTATGAAACAGAAATATTGAAGTAATTACAATTGTATGTTCTGCTTGACCTTCACTTTTTTATAGGTGTGACGTCATTGTCCAAAGATTCATGAATAGCGAATATGCATTTGTTAAAGCGGGATCAGTTGGCCTATTTTAGAAATAAATAAAAATAATAAATAAAAAAATCCTTTAATTGATTTTTTCTCATGTATTCTAATCAAACTTGATTTGTAGCATCTTTATTAGGCCCGCAGCCAACTTTGTTCAGCTGGGACATTTAACCCCTTTTAGGGGCTGCTAGAACTAAAACTAGAAATGCCTTTATACAGCGTCTCATGAACAGCTTGGTGGATCTTTGTCATACTTGGTCTGGAGCATCATTATAAGGTCCTCTTCCAAATTTATTTATATAGGAACTTGGCCCCTATTAGGGACCACTATAGCTAAAAGTAGATATGCCTTTCTTCGCATTAACCACTAAAATATAATGGATTTTTATCAAATTCGATGTGTAACAATATCGCACGGTCTCCTGCTATTTTGTTACAAATGGGGATAGGGACCAATTTAGCTAAAAATATAAACACGTTTAATGACCTCTTCTCATGAACCGCTTCATGAATCTTCATCAAACTACTGCTGTAATTATTCGTCTAAGGATAAACGAAACAATTGCAACCCTACGAAACCTTTGCGAAAAATTAAAAGAGAACCATTTAAATTGTTAAAGTGCGGTGTTTAGTTTTGCAATTTGAAAAATGTTAGATGAAAGATGAATGTTAGATGAAAAATTCATAAACTTCTTTCCTCATCACAATTCGCCGACCATCATTTTTAAAGATATTTCTTGTTTTGAAATACGTCAGTGTCCACAATATCTGGCTGTAAAGGATAGATCCGAGACTTGCGGAAATCAGACTGCAGATTTTTAGGTTGAAGTGCAGCTGCGTATGGGATTGCATGCAATGGAGCAGGCGCTATCTATCAATCGCTCTACCGGTGCTCCTCTGAAATGTGTAACACTCTATGCTGTATATTTTAGCAAATGAACCAAAACAGCTAACGTCCATGAGCTGCAAGATATGTGATGTATGGGGATGTAACACATACAAAATAATGTTCTGTTCTATAGCCCAATCAATAACATGAGTTGAAATAAGCGAGCGATGACCATCATACAAGAGAAGAAGTGGGCGCTTTCCAATGGCAAACTTACAATATGAGTTTCTAGGTAGTGTTGAAATACCTCTCCATTTGACCAGCCATATTTCGAAACAGTTCTATATGCGCCAGGGGATGCACCTTCTATCAGTTCAGATATCATCTTCGCTCCTGAATATGAACAATACTTGGTAACAGACATACACAGAATGATTCAATACACTGGCTGTGCATAATGATTTGAAAAATGGTTCTGTACAGATATTTGCAAGCGACAGGTATCATTGAAAACAAGTGTAATAGAATAAATATAGTAGAAAAAAATAAATAAAGGTATTTTCATGAGCAGTACCCAGTATACAAACTTGCTAGCACATGGCTCCATAAGCCCGGATTTCTTTTGAAGAACATTCCTGCAAATACAAAGTGTGGTGGTATCTGTTGGCCTAATGCATTGCCACAACCAAAGATTGTCGTTGCGGTCGTGCTCTCAGCTGTTATAAGAGACGTTGTACAATCTATGGTACCAACAACATAAGAAGGTTTTGAAGTTTTCTGCACACCTTTCTCGTCGCCATTATAGATAGTCTCTGGGCAACTTTTCAGGTCATACATTTGTAATATCCTGTTAAGTGCATGAATTATGATTACCAATACTATCCCTTGATTTTGCTTTTACTCTTAAATCTGAATAGATTTGAAACGTTGGACCTTTAACTCCTACCTACCTTGAAAAGCATAAAACCATTTGTATGACAAACTCTGTAGCAATGTTTATAACTTCTGCCCTTGTATGGGTAGCCTACCTTAGCCATCTCTTTGATATGGTCGACCAATCGAGCTTCCTCGAGTTCACTGAGTAGGGATTAAGCCTGACTTGTAAGAAAAAAATATAAATTAGTTATTGGGAGATAAAGAACCAAAAACTTGAAGACTAAGTTACAGTAACATACAAAGAGAACAGGTATAATCATTTTCAAATTATATTTGTAGACATTCAGTTAAATAGCAAAAAGAAATGGTTATAATTTTGTTGTTTCTGACCCAACATGGCCAATAACACAATCCCTGAGGGTATGCATTGGTATGCTAAACACGTTTGATGCTTTACTGGCTGAAAGGTTTCCTTCAATAACACTTTCATATACCTTGGACAGAGCTGATAATGAATACTGTTTTTACTTCCTCGTAGCAGGTGGAAGACTACCATAAACCTGTATAGTAGGGAACCAAGAAATACACGGCTCAATTTTTGATACAGAAATTAAGGTAAATGAAGTCATTTGCAGTGATATTTTATAGTAAAAGCCTTTCACTTTAACAATTAATGCAAAGTTCATACGTAGTGCAACTGGATACCAAACCGCTGATGCCACTAAAATCAGCAATATGGAACATCCGCCAAACCCTTCACATCATACAACACACACAACATTTATGTTATTGTTTGCCTTGGCCTACGTTCATAATGTTAATAAAGCAGCTTATTAGCAAAAAAAAAAGAACAACAACAAAACACACACACACACACACACACACACACACACACACACACGCACACTTAGACCGGGTTTACGTATTTCTAATTTTCTATATGGATTATATGGATTATTTGGCTTACATTTTTATTGAACAAGAGGATGGTATCTAAATGTACCGATCATCCGCGTTATATATTATGAGACAATAATTTGAAACCATAGAAATTGGTGTGTGAAATTAGTAAAATAACGCCTGAAGTTAGGATTTAACTATTGTAAGAAGTTCGATGAATATTAACCCTGGACAAATATTTAGTTAAAATGCCACAGTTGTAAATATTTTACTAAACTCAACATTGCAAGAAAGAGGCGTCGGAAATCGATTTTTATATCTCATTTAATGACAACTGTAGAATAAATTAGTTAAATTGTTAAAGTGGTTAGGCTATTTTGAACAGTCTTCGTACACGCAATATAATATTTAAGGTACTGTACCATTTCTCATATCATTTCCGTGTAATGCACAGAAATTAACTGATTAGGAATTATGAATACAGACTATTCACAAACATGACATACCTTGATAAACTGCTAAAAAAGATCTTGTTATATTTCCAGTCATTAACGTCCTCAATATGTTTTAATTCGTTTACGATCGATTTTTTTTTAATTTCCGTGTATGTGTTATAAAAAAATCAGGTTCAAGACAGAGGGGAATTTAGTTTAATTTGTTTCTCATGTCATAGAGACATCCAAAAAAAGAACAAAGAAAAATATCAAACAGGGAATGCCACGCACCAAAAACGTAGCCTCCTCAAAACGAAACCCCCAGCACGCAGACGCGTGCACCACACACACACACACCCAAAAGCCAACACATAAGGACAAAACGAACAATACACACGCACACAAAGCCAACATATAAGACGAAACGAACAAACAAAGGAACACAGTGGGGCCGTTTTTTTGTTAGACTGTCTAAAGTAGCTTTATAACGTTACTTTAAACAGTCAAAGGTAAAATTCAATGATGCATTACATTGAAAGATAGAAAGACAAATGTCTATTTCAATAATTTTGATGATCTTAAGGTTTTGGTGACATTTCTAAGTACGGTTGCAAAAAAAAATAATAATTAATGGAACTTACGGTGTAGTCACCTTTAGCTAATATACTGGAAGTAGTGGTACAATATCATTTATCAGAATAATGTAGGAAAATGTCTGAATACAATATACGGAATCGAATATCACTTCATGAATAAATGCAAGCCCGAGAGTAAAGATATCAAAACGACAGCGTTAAGATAATATTTGATGTTACAAATGTAATAATTCTAAATAATGTCTCTTTCAAACTAATTTTAGGAAGATATAAAAACAAGCACACGGACCTTTACATTGTATTTTATCGTATTATAGTTGATTTACAACTGCGAGATGTTTGGAGTAAAATCTGAAATGTAGAAAATCATATTTGCGAAAACCTCATTAGAATTGTGTTGTTCTAATAGACCTCCAATATGAAAACTTGCGTGAGGTCCATTATTATCAAATCAGTCTAGCAAAAACTCGAGCACACGACCCCTTCCTTTAACTGCCGATTTGTCTAAGTACGTTCAAAAGTATTGAAAAGTCAAGGTTTAATCAAATTCTCTTTTGTAGAAAAAAAATTATCCGAACGTGCAGATCTACCTTAAGCGGGTGATTTTCCAAGCATAAAAATGACAGTTGATATTATGCATAATGGTTGGACAATAAAAAAAATAACCGAACGTGCAGAACTACCTTAAGCGGATGATTTTCTGAGCATAAAAATGACAGTTGATATTATGCGTAATGGTTGGACAATAAAACAAAAATAAAAATATCCGAACGTGCAGATCTACCATAAGCGGGTGATTTTCCGGGCATGAAAATGAAGGACTATATTATGCGTAATCGTTGGACAATAAAACAGTGTCATGGTATAAAATAAATCAAGCTAGCCGAAGCAATACATTCAAAATCAAGGCGATATAAAAAAATTGGAAACTGGGGTTTGTGGGCGTGGGGGCGGGGGGGGGGCGGTGTGGGGAGGGAAGGAGTTGGTTGTAGAAAGTAGGTCCCTAAGTTTTGGCGTTTATTTAAACTTCTGCAGGATAGAAATACTCGATGTCTTAAATTAAATTACAAATCCTAAATCCCGTAAATTTTGTTATAATAAATTAAAAAGATTAGTTTCCAGTCTCTCGAACATGATCTAACTGCTTTTAGAACTAAAAAAAAAAAACCCAAAGAAACAAGCAAATTCAGTGAATTAATTCCCCTGCCACCAAATAGTTTGTTTTTTTTGTGAATGTGGGGACTATATTTATTTTGAAAGATAGTAATTTCATTTCACAAGTTATGTTTAATAGATTTGTACCATGGTTTGTTGGTTCCTATTGTTCTATCTGTTACCAGATCAAGGGGAAAAAACTCTGCACCATGTGATCTATATTTGCATTGATTTTCATGAGAATCAATCAATAGATTACTTTGTTTTGTGGGACGTACGGATTTTAAAACAAGGGCAATAACTCTGGTTACTAAAGTGATACTGATAAAAGTTGCATCTGCGCCACTGCCCTGTAGTGATCTATATTTGTGTAACATTTCATGAAGATCCATAATTAGGCTATTTGGATACAATTCCGTATTTTTAACAAAATCAAGGTGAAAAAACTCCGCTTTTACTAAATAATAATTGTTTGAGATTTGGTAATTCTATGTAAAATATCTTTTGGGGGACTAATTTTCGTGGATTTCGTGGTTGAGTCAATCCACGAAATCTTATCGCAACGAACAAGAAAAATACCCATTCATTTTATGTTCAAAAATTGAAATCCACGATTCATTGCCGTTTTGACCAAAACCAGGAAATTTCATGCCCACGAAATAAAATGATTTTACCGTATATGCATTTCTTTCCAGGCTTAATTTTACCAAATCAAGAGGAAACATTCTGCTGGCCCGGGATGGGGTGGGGGTTAATACTACATGTGAACATATAATATGTGCTCTGTAATAATTATGTGAGGTTTGGGGATTCTAGCTAAAATAGTTTTTGAATTACAAGCAGATATAATTTCGGACAGACGGACGGACGAGTAACAGACCCCAAGCATTCTTGCGTACCAGAGGTTTACCTTGGTTCCCGTCTCACGAATTTCTGGATCTGAATGAACTCAGGTTCATCTCAAGCATTATTTTGTCACGGACAGGCATTTGGGTAGATCTACTGACCATCCGTGTTTGGTGGCTTCCTCACATAGAGAATTCTACACCCAGCTACCTTAATCACTCGGTCATAGGTGCTAAGTATATTTCATATAAATGTTTATAGATATCGAAAAATTTGTTTAAAATGTCATTGTCTAAACTCAACACTTTAAGTTTTGAAAAAAATTAATTTTTTTTAGCATTGTATCAACTATTTAAATATTTTAAGTGTTTTTTCTTTTGGGAAAATAATCATGTTGTCAAGTTCTATTTAACAGGGAAATACTTAATTAAATTGCACAATGCGTTAATAATAATAAACATGAAACAGAAACCTGACGCATGAACAGGAACAATTTGTTTTAAATAGGAAGATAAATGTGTTCTGAAACGATGTCAAATATTAGTTGAAAATGAGCTGATATTCAAGAACATGTACTCTAGCGCGCGATCATACCGTTCACCTGATAATAAAAAAGCTTGTAATATAATTTTAGAGGTGATAATCTCCAGTATAATAACTCATAAACCTGGAAATGTATAAATAACCTAAAGAAGTGTAGTAGAAACCTTAACATAACGGTTTGGATCACATTGGTAAACTGGTTTGGATAAATTAGTCCTTTCGAACGTTTCCGGTTTGGAGTGACCATCTTAGTTGCATCAAATGTTTCTTAGATACTTTTACATGGAAACTATAGTGATAATCAGTTAAAAAACGCATTTAGATAATTCTAAGAGAACTATTATTTGTTTGTTTTGGGTTTAACGCCGTTTTTCAACAGCATTTCAGTCATGTAACGGCGGGCAGTTAACCTAACCAGTGTTCCTGGATTTTGTACCAGTACAAACCTGTTCTCCGCAAGTAACTGTCAACTTCCCTACATGAATTAGAGGTGGAGGACTAATGATTTCAGACACAATGTCGTTTATCAAATAGTCACGGAGAACATACGCCCCGCCCGAGGATCGAACTCGCGGCCCCGCGATCTGTAGACCGACGCTCTACCTACTGAGCTAAGCGGGCGGGTTAAGAGAACTAGAACTATCAAAAACACTGCACTTTACAACAATGGTTTAAAAGTACTGATTTCACCAATTAACTCACCTATTTTTAGGAAATACAACATAAAAACATCTGCTAATGAGCACGTTAGGTTTCACTCAGTCTCAAAGTGCCATTCTAATAGGTGCATGTGTTGTCCTCATCTTAATACTAACTCGACAATGCGTTCTACTGTTAATAACAGAAATTTCAGTATAAATATTCATTCAAACATTTCATGAAATTCCTCTGATGTTATCTATGTTCTTACATGAAATGCCCATAATTGTGGTATACAGTATGTTGGGCAAACGAAAAGGCCTCTTAAAACCAGATTTCGGGAACATTGTTACAAAATTCGTAACATTAATAAATTTCGAAACTTCTTATACAATCATTTTCGTAAAACTGGACATTCGGTTAAAGATGTTTCTGTTCAAGGTGTTGAACAATTAAAGTATGATGTTAACATGACTTCTGGCTTCAAGACAAAACTCAGATATGTCTCTGAATTTAAATGGATTTTTCTACAAACACTCTTTCCATTAGGTTTAAATGATAACATTTATCAAAAGGGAAATATTTCGAAAGATTCCGGAACTGATATATTCTCTATCTATTCCCCAAGAAGACGCAATACTCGTTCTCATGGTGTCCGACGAAATGGGAATATCAAACGTAAACTTCGCAAAAGAATGAGTGTTGCTGATTGCCACATGATACTAAAACCTTCTGGTAGACATGCTATGCTATCGTGTTTAACCTCTTTACCTGTTTCTTTGTTGAGGCAAATTGATCAAGAAGCTGATAATATTTATATGCGTACAGTACATCCATTTTACGACACTGCTTCATTGATACAAACTTATACACAACATTTTCTTAGACCTCAAATTGATTCTGTATCCGATCATAAACGAAACTTTCTAAAATTATCTTTTATAAATAAAGGAATCAAGTTTATTGATTTACCTAGTATTTTGAGAGACCAATCTGTAGTTAACTCTATTCCTAAATATTTCAAGAATTCAGAAACACCTATTATCTGTTACAAATATAATAAACCAGTTAGAAACGTTTTATTTAATTACAATCAAATTGATTCGGATTTAGATATAGAACTTAATGTTCCAAATAGTTGTAACTGTAAAAAATCTAATTACTGTTACCAACTAGCTGGCCATGTCATAACGAGCAATTTTAAAATTGTTAAATGATAAAAGAATCAGAAATATTTTTTCCAAAGGTCCAAAATATAGAATTCCCTCGTCCATTAACTTTGAAAAATGTCTCTCTGAAATAACTCAGTCTATTGATCACTATATTACAAAATGGTGTCGGAAGGAAAATGCAGATCAGAACGCTCTCACTGAATGGAAAAAGAATATATTCATAATCATTAAAACTCAAGTTAAATTTTATGAATCAAATCCTTCCATATTACCTCCTAAACCCAAGTTTTCACTTCGAAGTTTAAAGACAGCTTTATCCAAGGCGCATACGAATTTTGTTTTCACTCCTGCAGACAAAGCTTCTATTATTATTATTATTATTATTATTATATGACGCATTTATTACAAAGAAGTATTACAAAATGAACTGAAACATACAAAAACTTACCAGTTATCACAGCTAGAGGAAACTATTGCAAAAAGTCATGCAAATCACTGTATAAATTTTAATGTCGCACTTGACGCGGTCAAATGAAGCTCCCTACTCTTTATTGGATCCCTAAACTTCACAAAACTCCATATAAAGCTAGATTCATTGCAAACTCAACCTTATGCACTACAAAAAAAATACATTTCTGTACTTTTGACTTCCTGTCTTACTACAATGAAAGACCACGTACAGAGGTATTGCTCCAAGGTTGATGAGAACTCGGGTGTTAATCTGTTTTGGTCCATCAAGAACTCTGGAGATGTTATCAAAAAGTTAAAAAAACAAACACTTCAAATGTTCGCTGATAAGTACTTATGATTTTTCTACTCTTTATACTAATTTACCACATAATCTTATTAAAGACAAACTAGTAGCTTTAATTGAGAAAACATTTGCGAGAGAAAACGTTAATTATCTGGCTTGCAATGAAACTAGAGCATTCTTTTCTAACAGTGTATTTAAGGGATACAATCTATGGAGTTGTGATCAGGTTTGTGAAGCTCTAACGTTTCTACTAGATAATATATTTATCGGCAATAAAACTTACAGACAAGTAATTGGTATCCGGATGGGAACCAACTGCGCCCCCCTCATTGCGGATTTATTCTTATACTGTTAAGAACGAGATTTCATGCTTAGTTTATCCACTGCGACACAATTTGAAATTATTGAAGCTTTTAATAGAATCTCAAGGTATCTTGATGATATTTTAAATATGGACAACCAATATTTTTTAGAAATGGTGAAATATATTTACCCTAAAGAGTTAAAGGTTAACAAGGCTAATACTTCAGATTTAGAAGCGTCATTTCTAGATCTAAATTTAAGAATTGTGAATAATAATCTAGAAACGAAAATATATAATAAAGGGACGATTTTAATTTTGAAATTGTCAACTTTCCCCATCTTGATGGAGATGTCCCTCGAGCATCATACGGTGTCTATATTTCATAGCTTATTCGTTTTGCAAGAGCTTGCTCAAAGATAGATGATTTTAATGACAGAAATCTTAATATCACCAAGAAATTGTTACAACAGGGTTACCGTTATCATAAGCTACAAAAAGCTTTTAGTAAATTTTACTACAGATCGTCTGATCTATTAGAAAAATACAATACGCCCCTTAAAACACTTTTAAAACTTGGACTTGCATTTCCACTACAGTCCATGAACAGGCTCAATCAAACCGAGCCTGCAACATTTTCGTTTTTGTTGTTTTGAGCGACCTGTGGAGTTTCCACTTTTTTATTTTACACACCCGGAATACTAAGGAGATGTAGTTTATAAAATTCGAAAAATTAAACATACCCCTTATTTTAATCAAATTTTTGTAAAATTGGTTAAAACGTTTATCGATAGAGGATACGATGCGAAAATCGTGAAGCACAGTGCATGTTTAGTGATTGACCCCTCTACAGTTAATTGCTACGCTTTCCTATTTGATGGTGCAATGACTAATAAAGTGTAGGACTCCATGATGCTTTTCTCCTAAATCCTACATAAAACGGACGTAGGGAGTTGATTTTTGTCTTACAGTTTTCTTAGTTGTGCCCTTAAAAGTTAGGTTCTTGTTGCTCTGACTTCAGACAAGTTGTTGAGTACATTGGTGTAATTGTACCTTAAATTTACCTTAATTTTATGTTTTGCTTTATTTATCTGTTACTTTTGCACTAATGTTAGAGCCTTTCTCAGTGGAGATTTTATTTACATTATGTTGTTTAACTTGTTGAAAATAGGTAAGTGCGAGTTTGGCATGCCCTAAACGCGTTTAAACCCCCTGTTTCCTTTATTTAGGTTACTGACCGTTCCAAGGCGGTGCCCCTATTTTCAACAGGTTGTTATGTCTGTCTTGTATTGTGTGTTGCATAAGTTTCTTGTTTGTTGTAAGCGTTTTTCCCCCGCCCCACTCCCACCTTTTGCCCTCTCCTTTCCCTTACATTTACGCTACTTTTTGCATCCCCTTCCCCTTTACTTTTAGTAAGTTTTCGTGGCTCGTCTTTGTTTTGGCAGCCGAATCCCAAGACGGTACTTGATTGTTCTTTCCTACTTGTGAGGTTGCGTGCGTTTGTAAGCTTGTGAGTCTATAACGGTGCCCTACTGTTTTCTTCAAATGAAGCTCCCTACTCTTTATTGGATCCCTAAACTTCACAAAACTCCATATAAAGCTAGATTCATTGCAAACTCAACCTTATGCACTACAAAAAAAAAACATTTCTGTACTTTTGACTTCCTGTCTTACTACAATGAAAGACCACGTACAGAGGTATTGCTCCAAGGTTGATGAGAACTCGGGTGTTAATCTGTTTTGGTCCATCAAGAACTCTGGAGATGTTATCAAAAAGTTAAAAAAACAAACACTTCAAATGTTCGCTGATAAGTACTTATGATTTTTCTACTCTTTATACTAATTTACCACATAATCTTATTAAAGACAAACTAGTAGCTTTAATTGAGAAAACATTTGCGAGAGAAAACGTTAATTATCTGGCTTGCAATGAAACTAGAGCATTCTTTTCTAACAGTGTATTTAAGGGATACAATCTATGGAGTTGTGATCAGGTTTGTGAAGCTCTAACGTTTCTACTAGATAATATATTTATCGGCAATAAAACTTACAGACAAGTAATTGGTATCCGGATGGGAACCAACTGCGCCCCCCTCATTGCGGATTTATTCTTATACTGTTAAGAACGAGATTTCATGCTTAGTTTATCCACTGCGACACAATTTGAAATTATTGAAGCTTTTAATAGAACCTCAAGGTATCTTGATGATATTTTAAATATGGACAACCAATATTTTTTAGAAATGGTGAAATATATTTACCCTAAAGAGTTAAAGGTTAACAAGGCTAATACTTCAGATTTAGAAGCGTCATTTCTAGATCTAAATTTAAGAATTGTGAATAATAATCTAGAAACGAAAATATATAATAAAAGGGACGATTTTAATTTTGAAATTGTCAACTTTCCCCATCTTGATGGAGATGTCCCTCGAGCATCATACGGTGTCTATATTTCATAGCTTATTCGTTTTGCAAGAGCTTGCTCAAAGATAGATGATTTTAATGACAGTAATCTTAATATCACCAAGAAATTGTTACAACAGGGTTACCGTTATCATAAGCTACAAAAAGCTTTTAGTAAATTTTACTACAGATCGTCTGATCTATTAGAAAAATACAATACGCCCCTTAAAACACTTTTAAAACTTGGACTTGCATTTCCACTACAGTCCATGAACAGGCTCAATCAAACCGAGCCTGCAACATTTTCGTTTTTGTTGTTTTGAGCGACCTGTGGAGTTTCCACTTTTTCTATTTTACACACCCGGAATACTAAGGAGATGTAGTTTATAAAATTCGAAAAATTAAACATACCCCTTATTTTAATCAAATTTTTGTAAAATTGGTTAAAACGTTTATCGATAGAGGATACGATGCGAAAATCGTGAAGCACAGTGCATGTTTAGTGATTGACCCCTCTACAGTTAATTGCTACGCTTTCCTATTTGATGGTGCAATGACTAATAAAGTGTAGGACTCCATGATGCTTTTCTCCTAAATCCTACATAAAACGGACGTAGGGAGTTGATTTTTGTCTTACAGTTTTCTTAGTTGTGCCCTTAAAAGTTAGGTTCTTGTTGCTCTGACTTCAGACAAGTTGTTGAGTACATTGGTGTAATTGTACCTTAAATTTACCTTAATTTTATGTTTTGCTTTATTTATCTGTTACTTTTGCACTAATGTTAGAGCCTTTCTCAGTGGAGATTTTATTTACATTATGTTGTTTAACTTGTTGAAAATAGGTAAGTGCGAGTTTGGCATGCCCTAAACGCGTTTAAACCCCCTGTTTCCTTTATTTAGGTTACTGACCGTTCCAAGGCGGTGCCCCTATTTTCAACAGGTTGTTATGTCTGTCTTGTATTGTGTGTTGCATAAGTTTTCTTGTTTGTTGTAAGCGTTTTTCCCCCGCCCCACTCCCACCTTTTGCCCTCTCCTTTCCCTTACATTTACGCTACTTTTTGCATCCCCTTCCCCTTTACTTTTAGTAAGTTTTCGTGGCTCGTCTTTGTTTTGGCAGCCGAATCCCAAGACGGTACTTGATTGTTCTTTCCTACTTGTGAGGTTGCGTGCGTTTGTAAGCTTGTGAGTCTATAACGGTGCCCTACTGTTTTCTTATGTGTTGCTTGTTCGTTTTTCTGTTATTCAGTTGATCGTCGTTGTATGTTTATCTTTGGTACATGAGTGTCTGCGCTATTGTGATTTACGTTTTAGTGCGACTGTTTTTAAAGAACATGTCATTCCCTTGTATATTCGTCCTTGTTCAACTTTCCCCTTCGGATTCCTCCCCCTGCCCCGACCCCATTTTGCCCCTTACCAATTCCTTCCCATTTATCAATTTTTAGCTTATATTAATGTGTACTTGTTGGATGTTTGAAGCAACCCGTCTGAAATATTTTTCCATTACAGCTTCTTTTTGTTGTGGGTCTGTAAATACGTGGCTCTGGGGCTGTGTTTTTGGTGCTCTGTGTTTCCGAGAAATCTACCCTTACCTATTATTTTTTGTTCAGAAGTTAATGGCCAGTGTAAATAAAGATAAAATCGCCAGATGTATACTTTACATACTCATTTGGTCTTAAGTCGCCCAACACGACATAAACGAAGATGTTGCAGACTCACTTTGATTGAGCCTTTTCATGAACGGTAGTGGAAATACAAGCAACTGTCCACGCCCTCTAGCCCTGGGTTGAGTAGAACTCTACATATATATATATATATATTAAACGATCTGAAGAGATCGAAATATAACAGCTCTAACTGAAGGTATGGGGAGACTTTTGATCGTAAATCCTTACATGCTTTTTACGATAAAGCCTTAAATGCGTCCCTCTTTTGACAATTTTTCAGAGGTACAAAATTGTTTAGTAGGATCTCTTGCATGAAATTAAACTTGTTCCTATAAAACACGCCTTTGAACTATATATGATTTCACTGTTTCTATGACAATCTTGGAACGATAACCTTATAAGTCCATCATACATTCAGTTCTGAAGGGTAATAACAGAATAAAATGTTATAAAACGGACTTGACACGTCGGTTTTTAATGTGTAATAGTTTTATGTTAATAAACTAATTTACATACTCATGAATATATATAAGAATATTTCAAAATAACAAATGAAAAATTATATAGGAAAGGGCACAATGAAGGCCTTTCTAGTTCCCGACCTTCAAAATGCGCGATATGTACCTTATTGCACTAGATGCTCATGTAGGTCATACAAAAATAGAAATGCTCAATTAAAGTTAAAATTGGAATGAAGTTGTTGAACTTGCATTCTTTTTTATCCAGTTGAATATGGGAATTCTACTAAACATTAATCGATCAGTCATATCCGTACGGGTTCATATAAAGAAGACATTAATGTAGAGTTTACAGGGTTCTGCAAAATATATGCGTAGAATATACATTTTAAAAAAAACTTTTACATCTTTTTTTGATACATTCGCTTGAGCCCATGCACATTATTTGTGGTCTGTTTAATAAGATCATCTCAATAATAGCTTTAATGCGGAAGGACGTGGGTTAGATCCCTGGCCTCATCATATCTATGACGTGGAAAATGATATCAGTAACTCCCTTGCTTAGCGCTCAGCTTCTCTTCCCTAGTACAGTCGATTAGTCAGTTCCGGATCACTAAGGGCTATATTTGTTATTGAACTTAATTTTGGATTTAAAATGCAAAGTAAATAATTATACTGTAGGAGCAACAGTGATGTCAACACTTTGGTAAATTACGGATCATTTTGATTTTTCCCAAATAATTTTAGATTTAAACGCACTGGTATATCTGTGAAATAATATTTGTTTTCTCTCAACCTACAAAACCATTACACATTGGCAAGTTGAAAATATAAAAAAAAAATTTTCAATTGTGTTGTGTGTCTGTTCTGTGAGTTCCGGATCACATATATTGACAAAATAGGAATAGTTATCTGCAAAAGTTATATTTTGGTAGAGCTATGTTGTTTCTCTCATTAATGCTAAGAACTGAATTATTATCTTCGTCACATAAGTGTAAACAGTCCTGTGATCCGGAACCTCCACTCCTCGCTATGATCCGGACCTGAATAATCGACTGTACCCTCAAGGCGTTGTATACCATCATGAATGAGGTGTCGAAAGCAATTAAATAATATATCAGTTGTAGAACTTGTCTACAATAAACGTAGAATAAATAGAGAATAACAGGCTACTGTCTTCTGATATCAATGCCATTAGGTCGAGGTTGAAAAGGGATGAAAGGGGTGAGCCTGATAACATTGATAACGAAAGACAGTAGTCTGTTAAGCTAGAACATTATATTTTCTCATCTCTTATCTCGCAAAAGTTGACTTCTAAAGTAAAAAATAAATTAATTAACATTTAACAGATTTGAAAATTCATCCGCTCCTGAAACATCTGAACGAAACAATTCGGCAGTCATATTGAATTCAACTTAGACAATGTATATTGACTATCTGATATTCTTATTAAAAAAAAACAAGAAAAGAAAAACAATGAATTAAACATTTACCTATGTAAAAACAATATATATCTTCTTGAATAAATCAGAACATGCTTTATTTCCACCTTTTTTAACATTTGACTTATGCAACTACATGTCCCAAACGCTGAAAACTTTGACAAGAATATTTTCAAAGTTTTTCCTTTCAGTTGTCTATGTAAACAACATAGCCCCCAGGGCGGGCCATTTTTGACCCTAAAGGGATAATTTGAACAGTCTTGGTAGAGGACCACTAGATGATGCTTCACCCCAACTATAAAAGCCCTATGACCTGTGGTTTTCCTGTGGTTTGTGAAAGTTTTCCTTTCAGTTGCCATGGCATCTAGAGTTCTGTATGGAATTCAATTCTTTGAACAATTTCTAAACTTACAAAGTAATGACTGATTATCATCTATATGGTTGCCCTTTTCAAAGAATGAATGGTTGCCATGAAAACAGTGAAATCATATATAGTTCAAAAGAGATTTTCTTGGGAACATTTTTTATTTTGAAAGAGTTGGCTATGAAAAAAGTCTTTGGGAGTGGGGTGCATTGTAGATGTTATTGGTCCACGAACTATTAAGTTGACACCATTTTATATCACACAGGGACTTTGCGGCTTAAGGAATGCGTTTCTTCGGACATTTTCTCGTGCATTCATGAGCGAGTCAACGGATTTCCACAAGCTTGCTGCATAAAATAATTATACATACTTGGTGGGTTTGGAATTCATAGTGACGAGCGAGGGTAAAAATGTTAGAGTCAGTGACTTTAAGTACCTGTCTACGAGTCCTCAAGCACCTAACCTCGTGGTTTTGGAACTGGTTGATTTGCAGTTATTAACATCACAATAGGTGGTTTCCATTTTCCTTTATTCTGATTTGTCATAGCTCTGTGCAAATGATTTGTATAACCAAACTTATGCAACATCAGTCAAATTTATTATCCGATGATTACAATACAAGTAGACACGTTAGTAGAAAATAAGCAAATTGGAGTACCATCAGTTATATACAGAAGAAGAAAACTTAGTATGTTAACGTTAATTTGATATCATTATAAAAGTTGGATTTATATACACGGGTTGTCAATTCATTTGCACTGTAATTGCTCTGGAAAGTCTTTAATGTACAAGGCCTAAGACTGTTATCAATTAATTGCCACATTTTCCTCCAAAGGCTTAGCTATTGTCTGTTTTGGGTTTAACAATATTTCAATTATGTAACGGCGGGCAGTTAACAAAAAAATATTCTACGCAAGTAACTGCAAACAATCCCACGTGAATCAGAGTTGGGACAACAGTCTTTTATCAATCGTCACGGAGAACATTCGCCTCGCTCGGGGATCGAACTCACCACCCATCGATCCGTAGATATGCTCTCTCCCTACTGAGCTAAGCGGGCTCCTTAGTAATTTATATAAATTTTGTCGCTGATTATCAGAGAATTTTTAAGCTGTTTTAAAATATAACCATTCCAACCCACTTATTAAAATGTCTCTCCCAGCTGGGTCACCATTTTATAGACGATATATGTACATGATACATGAGTCTACCATTGTCTTATTTATTTGGCTTCCTCAATTGATCTGAAACTGAAAATGACGAATCAGGTTTTTGTTGATTCCCTTTTTACCAAAGGAATTTATTTTTTAAATGCCCTGGAAATTAATTTTGTAAAGCTTTGTAAAACGTTAATAAAAAGTGTAAAAGCGTAATCTTATTTAAACGACAAATTCCCATTTCTGATATTAATCACAAAAGCAGAACACGTGACTCATAGTTTTAGGCCCAAAATAAAAACGTGTTCAAATACTGTTATTTCTTTATTTTGTACACATGCAACGACATTTGATAATGTTGTCTCATAAATGAAAAATTTTTATAACTGCAAGATAAGGAATTTGTTACAATTTTTGTTCATTTAAATCATTAAAATCTTGCGGGAGTTGCCATAATCTTTGTCATTTCAATTAAACATGTTTTAGTAGAGTTTGTTTGCGTGCTGATATAATGAATCATTTTTGGAATTTCCCCTTTATCATTAAAACTATATTTACAATTACGGACCGCTACGCTTGTGGTCTGTATGGAAAATGTTTATGTTATTCCAACAGGACAATGGACTGTTCCAGAACTTTGCTCCCACTAAAGCATATTTGTGAATAAATTGCTAATGTCGGTCAACATAATGTTTCCACGTTGTACTTTGATTATAATGACATCAGGATTATTGGTGCAACAGCATTAGAAGGGTGTGAGAGACTTTCGAGCTTGTACCTGTCAGGAAACAGTATTAGTGAAATAAGTTATTACTCATTTAACATTTTCCAAAGTATTAAAATCCTTGACATAAGTAATAACAGTTTACGTATTTTCAATGAGAAAGGAAAACTCATTCCCGTGTTCCCAACGTCATTGGAATCTTTGCTGTAGAATGGAAATTTCAAGGATAATGTTACTGGAAATGAAAGATACCCAGATCTCCATAACTTGAACCATCTAACAACCTTGTATGTCGATGGTTTGATAAACACGCCTTTTCCAACAAGTTACCGCAGCATCAGCAACTTGAAATATTTAAAAATATCTGGATTCATTGGACACTGCAACTTGCCTCAAGTCACCAACAAAACATTTAAAAATTTGATACATTTGCAAGAGTTGAATCTTTCTTCATGTAATATTACAAATATACATGCAGGTGCTTTTCAAAAACTGACAATGTTAGAAGTGTTAGACTTGTCTCAGAATATGCTGCTAGGATTTCGGTGTTTGAGAAATGTATCATTCAGTCTTCAATTTACAAATATACAACTACTGCATTATTCAAACGTATACACCACATTTGGAATTGGTTCACTTATCCGGAGGAAGGACGTTTGCTATCTTTGGAATACAACACTGCGTGAGTTATTTCTTAATAGCAATCGTTTGAGACTATTTGAAACTAACTCGCTCCTACTTTTTCCAAAAACACTTAACATAGTGCACATGGAGGACAATACATTGACCTTTTCTCCTTACACGGCGCAGTTTGCATGTATGTCAAACGTAACTGAGATTTACGCCAATAGACAAAATTCAGCTCATAAACCGTCTAGATATTTTCAGCAGCCAGAATTTATACTGCCGAAATATGATTCTGATTCTGACGATTGCCCTTTTATGAGGGAGGACTTCTTGCGTAATATCAGTAAGTCAACTGATAGATGTCCTTATTTTGAGCCGAACAAACCAATTTACTTCAGTAAAAATCCTCCTAAATGCCCAAAGAAATTAAAGATAGTCTATATGGCTGACAGCACACTTCACTCCAATGTTACATCATTTCTAATTGACCCACTAAATAATGATCTTGAATACATTGATCTTTCTGGGAACATTCTATACTCGTGGTTTAATCCTATTGGACCTTTTCCAAAATTGAAATATTTAGATTTGTCACGTAATTATTGTTCGCATGTGAGCCCGATTGCGACCAAATATCTTTGTTCGGTTGAAAACCTTCAATTTCAACAAAAGGACAAAGTTCACTTAAGCCTTATATGGCCTATGCAATTTTGAAAATTTTCAAATTGGCTATAATTTGAAAAAACTATATATTGTTTACTACCAGAATGTTTATCTTCTGCAAGGAATTTAGTTTTTATAAATAAATTTATTATTTTGTTCACAACATGTCATTGAATATTGCTGAAATTGAAGAATTTTGGGTAAACGGGCATTTTTTACCATATTTAGGTCATAAGGGAATGTTTTTAGTAGTCAGCACACTCAAGGACCACAAAAATATTTTGACCATTGGTCCAGCTTATTTCACAGAATTTATGGTCATTTTTTGATTGTGGTCGACAGTTGTGCTCATAACGAAAATTTCAGATATGTTTAAAAATTTGATTAAAAACTGAAGGTTTCCCATACCCATAATGTTAAAATTATTTTCAGTTTTGTCAGATATTTTCTTCTATAATGAATATATTGTAAAATATTTTGTGCAGTTTGATATAACTGCTTGAAGAAAGAAAACATATTCTTTACTAAATTTAGAGTAGAGACCGTACCATAGCTTTTCGCATACTTTGATTTTTCAAACTAAAGTGATTTTTACAAGTGCACCGGTTACGATAAAAATGTAAACAACAGACTCTGTCTATGAAACTTTGAAATGAATGAATGACAGTCGATCTTATTCATAATACTGACTGACAGTGAATGCTAATGACTCCATGTGTTGCAGAAAGGTATTTAGTTTGTAACTGTAATTTCCCATCAATTGAAATCCTCTCAAAACTGGTAAAATAATTACTTATGTTTGGACAAAACTCACCGTCTTTGCCGTTCGACAGCTGCAAAAAGGGCAAATATAAAAGATTCAGTGTAAGTAATATTTCACTGGTACTACCAGTTAGTAAGTTCATACTCTGAACAACACGTCAGAGAAATTTTGGCAGATTTGACCGATTATGACGTTGGCAGCACTAGATTATATTTTTTCTTTACACAAAAATTGCAGTTAGGTAACAAAGCGAATACGCCAATAATCCGGAGTTCACCGATTATTGTTCCAGTTCACGCAATGTAATCCAGCAATTAAACTGCATAGCTATTAGCTACTGCTGTTATAGGGAAGTGGTAGAGTGTCTGCCTTAGGTGTGAGAGGTCCTGGGTTCGAGTCCCAGTTAGAGCTTAACTATTTAGACTCTGCTAAAGCATAGTTTTGCTGTTAATAGACTGTTCCAGATGTTCTAAATTTTTAGCACACAGTATCATGGATCATTATTTAGCAATCCAGATCAAAGTTGAATGTTAAATCAAATGCACCCAATTAGAAAATATTGACTATATTATGTCCCGTTGATGTTTATGCTCTCCATGTTCAAGAAGAGTTACATTTCCTTGATCATAAAATTTTCGTTAACATGAAAATATTAAATGCTCATAACTCCACACTTCTGGTTAAAATATTGTCTATATTTCTGCTTTTGAGAAAAATATGGACATTTGTATTCATTTCAAAGCTTTTTAACTTCAAACCTATGATTTGAAAAATTTAGGTACTATCTCTATTTAGAGGCTTTCGATTTTTAGGCCATTTTGGTGCAAAAGTGAACCTTCTCCTTTCCTTGGATTAGTACTATCTGACGTGAAAGAAGGTGCACATGTCTTCGACAGTTTGACTAACGTGAAAGTACTAAATCTTTCATCAAATATTATAAACTATATAGCACCTGCCGCATTTTCTAATCTCGTTAAACTTGAGAACCTAGATCTTAGTGTAAATAGTATAGACTCATGGACAGCTAATGTCAGCAATTTACAAAGTCTGAAATATTTGAATTTGCGATTCAATGCTATTCGCAGCCTTCCAAAAGACCTTCGTACACAATTAGAGGATAATATGAAACGGCATGGAGGGACATTTTAAATTGATCTAAGAAACAACACAATAGCTTGCTCGTGTGAAGAAAACGATTTCTTGGAGTGGATGCTTAAATACAAAAATAACATGGTAGGATTTAGAGATTATATTTTTAAAGATAACTCTGGGGAAAGAATATCAGCAGACGTTTTCATAGTACTTGTCAAAGGACTTGAAAAAAGATGTCGACCATACGTTCTTTTGATAGTTCTCAGTTCTATCAGCATTTCCCTATTTCTTGCGATTTTAATCGGAGGATTTATCTACAAGAATCGTTGGAAGCTTCGCTATTTAATACGGCTGTCTAAAATACGACATTTTGGATACAGAAAAATAAATAATGAGGCTGGAAATACTGAGTATGAATATGATGCATTTATATCTTATGCTGACGAGAACTCGCAATTTGTTTCAAATAAACATTTTCCATATCTTGAAAATCAGGGTTAAAGCTGTGTTTACATGGAAGAGATTTCCAACCCGGCAGAAACGTTATCGACAACATCTTACAGGCTATTAGAAAGAGTATGAAAACAGTTGCTATTATTTCAGAGGACTTTGTGGAAAGTACTTGGTGCATGTATGAATTCAACATGGCACGAATGGACAATATTTATTCACGTGAGGGGTCCAATTGTTTGGTAATAGTGATGTACGAACACATTCCTGCCGTACTTATGTCAAATGAAATGTTAAACTGGATTCAGTTAAACACTTATCTTGAATATACCACTAATAATGATGGTGAACAACTTTTCTGGGAAAGCCTTCACCAGGCAATTGTCGAGTGAATCAAAAATGAAACGCTTTTGATGCAAAAGTACAGTAAAGTAATGGGTTTGTTTACTGTAATGTCATCCTTGCTGAAAGAGCCAGACATGTTGGACATGGATGAGTTACATTCGTTGAACAGCATTTATTCCAGAACCCTATACTTTAATATGTATGCAATCTATGATCACTTTGTGACTCATCAACCCGTTTATAATAAATAACAAGACCCATCTCTGACGGGACTAAAACCTTTCACTTTCCTAATATGTTAGCCCATCGCATCTGTTGTTCTAATGGTATAAAGATTGAATTGATAATAATGTATTATGTTTACATTTGATAATGCATATGATAATCAATACACTTAAATTTGTTGCATGCTCCTTTTCATACCAAAAGTGTGTGTGTTTTTATTCTATAATGCCCAGATTATTGAAACAACAATACTGTTTAATTATCTTGCCATCGCAAAATCAGTGACCGGAAGTTCACGCTTGAACGAGCTGCTATATTTTTGCAAAAATGTCACTTCTACTGGTAATTTTGTTTATATATTCAGTATTTTAATACTTACAAGTAATGTTTTTCCTTTGTAACCCTACTTGTTTTTTACCAAATTAGCTGTTTTTACCCGACAACCAATATTCACTACTGCATGCACATGCCATTAAAAGGGTCATGAAATTGGCCTTCATTTTTTCAAACGTTTTTAACAGAGTTTTAACAGGTCACCATTAAAATTCACCCATTACTTCTTACTATTTAATGGGATTTTCATGACCATAGTTTTAATGCTATATATTAAAAAGCCATGAAATAAGTATATTAAAACCCTGGTAAAATATACCTTGTTAAAATGACTTTGATGGCCATGAAAAGCTGCTTGAAATAAACCATTAAAATAAGTTATCAGGCTCCTTAAAACTCCATGAAAAAATGTAATTGGCATGAAATTAATATACAGTTAAAAAAGTACCCCTTAATTCCACATTAATCAGTAAGAACTAATGGGGCCATTAATTTTTAATACTCTGTTAATGGCTGTTAATTATTAAAAAATTGATTAATGGTCTCATTAAATATGCCAGATTCAGTTTTAGTGGGTTCGTAATATTTCAATGGTATATCAAATTAAGGCCATGAAAATTTGCCATCAGAATTAGACATCTTAAGATAATCAACTTCATATTTACATTTGCCGTATTGATTTAAACTACGTATAACTACACATGTAATAGTATCTATACATATGTACTGTTTTGTAAAATGCTAGAAGAATATTTGTTTCTTCTTTTTTCTCTCATTATTTTGTAATGTAAACACATGTAACTGCCTCGTACAAACATTTGTCATATTGTATCCTTATTCTGTCATATGTTCAGGTGAAATGAGAAAATAAATGGATATTGTATTGTATTGTGTTGTACTGAGAAGGGTGTACAGGTACCTGTTTAATAAATCAAGTGACCATGTTGGTAGTTCTAACGATTCAACACTATAATATTGACAAACATTCTGACCAAGTTTTTACTGGTACAGACATTAGGCATCAGGTGTATTCAAAAAGCAAATGTTGATGACAATGTCATCGCACAATGGGCAATCACAATTTAGCTCTACTTCAGTACTTTGTGCTCAGGTGCATGCACTTAAACAGCTAAATTTTTAATAGCATGATTCATGGTCGAAAAATGGGTGTTTTAATGGTATTTTAACATGTAACCCATTAATATTGTGAAACATGTTAAATAAAGTGATGCAAGAATTAATGGGGTTAATTAACGGTTTTTCCTATTTTAATGGATATTTTACAGGGTTTTAAACCATGTTTAATGGTATGTGCATCCATTAGTGATTAGCCGCTCCAGTGAAATACTACCCGTTAAGAACATCTTTCCCGTTTGACGTTTTGCGCGCGTTTCACTTTGAACAACTTCAAATAAAAAAAACCCGATAGTTTGATATCGCAGCAATATACGAGTATATACGTCACAGTCGCCAGCTGTCGTTTACTTTAACAATGACTAACGTTTAGGCCAATCAAAAATTAGTTGTTTGTTTTAATTTATCTATTGGTTTCTTATTTAAGATAACTGTTCAAATTCAGTATAAAAGTTCAACATTTCTATTTACATGAAAATGCTACGTCAACATATGCACATCATGGAAGGCACGTTCAACTTTCCCGCCAATACACGTATTTTTATGAGACATTCAGAAAATGTGTCGTTCTTAATAATAACAAGCAGATTGGCGTTATTGTTGATAATGTATACGACACTGTTTCAACAAAATACAATTTTGAAAGAATTATTTTCAGTTAAGGGCATCTTAACTTTAAAGAAAACAAACATGTGTGTCATGACGCCGAAAAGACTGACAATTCCATCTGACAATAGTCTCGATTTCGTTCTTAAATTTCAAGCAGTTCCACAACACTAAGGATAAGGATATCGTGTGGTAAATGTCTCGGCAAAACAGGTATTAAAAACACTTTTATTAAACATGGGTATAACGCAAAAATTACCACTTTGTGATATATGTTTTGCATACGATTTTTAATATTGACGATTGTTATGAATAATAAAACACAAACTGTTCAGAAAGGCTATGAAATATTATTTTTCCAGGTCTAAAAAGTCTTACTTGTGTTTAGTCGCACACTGATCTTGTCAAATATATTCCGAATGCGAAAAAAAGGGATATCTCTGCAATCATTTACCCACCATTAGCTGTAAATAAGCTCACCAGGGAAATATTCATTACGACATGTTGAGCAACCTTAAAAAGCTGTTCGAGATGCAAACTGGCTTTGGCGGCGGGATGATTCGACTGCAAAATAGGTACAATTCCCAGTGCAAAACAGTTACATCCAATTTGTTTGTAACGTATTTGCAGAGAAAACATGTGACGTGTAAAAATTGCAGTTAAGGATTTTTTAACATTGAATCACATATTTGTGAACACAGTCCTCATAAAACAAGTTTCGCTACGTATGTGACACTTACATGAATCAGACACTGATACCTTTCTGTCAATGTCGTAACAAGTGCCATATTACCGATGACAAATATTCTGTTTAAAAAGCATAATGTGTTTTCCTCGTTTATGATAGAATGCGCCACCCCTCATTTTTCAACGGTCTGTTATAAAATGTTCACAAATTAAAATTGGCGATATTTCCGAGTGTTTTTTTTTCTCCATTTCGCTGCCATGACCATCGGTTGTCTTTTCAACAGAGGGCAAAATGACACATTTGATTTACATTAATTCGAATTTAGCTTTTGTTTCTATTGCTGGATATAATGAAATACAATCACAATAATAATAAAAAGTAGATGTTATTTCATGGCATATCCTATACATGACATACACACGTTTATTGTCCGCGAGTTCGCACGTCCAAGTCATATAAATGGACTTAGTCGACTATAACATTAGTGCATGGCACAGTAAAATAAACCGATATCACGATTCTATTACATCTTTTATTCCAGAAACTGTATTGAGAAAACAGAAGTCACGTAAAACTTTTACCTAATAAGGGTACTCTATGAATTTTAAAGCAATAGAACTACAAATTCGACAGGATGATACAAAACTATTTTAATGAACAGAAATAAAAACAAATAAAGCGGAAAAAAAAGTTTTGATCTGGGCCTAAACGAGTGTTTGCAACATGCCTATCGATAAACTCCGTCCATACTGAAATGTACACGCGCAACTCCCGATGACATGGCGGGTAATCTTCAAAGCCATATACCGAGGTCACGGAGGGCAAACAGGTGTCTGAAGGGATTCACAAGTAAACGACTGCAAACTGGCAAACGGGAAACGTCTTCTTAATGGGTAGTAGAGTCGTTTGGTATGACGTCACTCTGCTCATTTTTTTCTATGGAACGCCGGTACCGTCTTCTGTTTCAAGCGTAATACAGTTCATGGATAACACAGAATGCTAAATTATTCTGAAAGATTGTGCACGTTCTGAAAAGCAACACAGTGACTGAAGAACTGTTCCCTTGAGTAGGGAATTGTTGTGCAAGCATTGCCAGTAGTTACAAAAAGATAAATACATATTGTTGTTAAGAACTGTTCTTGTGTTTTTCATAGTTTGGACTGTTAACTGTTTTATTCTAGATCAACTGTAGTTTTTACATTGGACTTGGAACTTTTTTAAAACAATATCTGGTTGTGGTGCGTTCAGAGACTTGAGTTTCACAATATGTAAATTTTAGCAGCGAGATTTATCTGGATTTCCAGCTTGGTCGGGGCCAGAATACTTAAAATTTCTATATATGACGGTAGGTGCAATGTAAAGTTTTTATTGTCTGAACACTGTTCCATAGTTCGATTACGCCGAAAATACGATGCTCTCCCTTGGAGGAAGTACTCTTCACCAGCATGTATAAATGCTATTGTCGTTGACCTAGACTGTAGAATTGAAAATATTTGCTCTCAAAGAATAGTTCACAGGTCATTTTATACCCAGTTAGTTGTATATTTGAATGAGTAATAAGTAAATTGAACAGTCTTTGAGAAAAGAATAAGTAGGCCGATAATATGGCGTTCCAGGCTACACTTTTCTTAACAAATTTATTTGAAATTTAGTGTTCCGGAAATTTCGATTGATATAAATCGATTTTGTTTGTTAATTACCTACTCCTTTTGCTATATGAGATGTTTGGATGTTCTGAAAATTCAACTGTATTGACTGTTCAAAACCATCAAACAGCTTTGTAAAGCAATTGTTTATGAGAAATAGAAAAATAATGCACATGGCTCTCAGTGAACTCTCCATGCTCCTCAATGGATTGATTTGCAATAAAATCTATGAAGAGATCCTTTGTAAGTGTAGAACCTGAACCAAGCAATGTAATAGGAGACTAGGATTAATTGAGTCTATTCATAAGTCACAAAGTGTCATACCGTCAGACTTGGCATTTTGGGATCTGGATTATGCAAAAAAAAAACAACCAAAAAACAACAAGACTTTATTTAATTTATATTAGGACTAGCGTGTTTATAAGTGGTATCGCACCATATTACAACGGACATTTATCATTTGATAAAGTAAACCATGTTCCTTCTGATACAAAATTTTGACATAAAATCGGCAAATATACGCTAAAATGACATCTTTAAAAATCTACAGGCCCATTAAAAGTCTGAATTTCAGCAAAAGTGATCAATCTGCAAATGAAATGTCAAATAAAAAAGGGAACTTTACGTTTTCAGTTTTTCACAATATTGTGTTGAAGACAAACTGTCCTTCCGATTTTTGGACGTACAACTCTAACGGTTTGACGTTAGATGCTATGTACGTAAAGCGTCATAGCAATTTGATATCTATACATGTGTTTGTTCTTCGTTCTACGTGGAGATTACATAATAAGCAAATATAACTAAGGGTAAAGGCGTGGGCACTATAATGGTTGTTTTTGGCCCCATCTCGGAACTTCAAGAAATTGACCCGAATAATAGATCAAGACATTTTTTGCCATAAAACGAAACATTTAATTAAATACCTGAAAGATGGTTTCCATAGCAACCAGTCTACATTAACATCTGAAAATTGCAGTTCTGCACAAATTCATTTGTGTTTGTAGCATATACGTTAATTAATCGGGAAAGAGTTTAATACATATCATTATTTCAATGTCTAAATGATTCATTTAATGTTGATTTGTTTCCGATACTATGGTTACCGAAGGTTGAAACTGTCAACAGCAGCATTATAACGATATTAATACATTCCCAAGTTAACTGTCGTTCATTGTAATATTACTTTAATCTAAAAGGTTTGACATTTAATCATTTATTACGGAATTTATCAATTGAATACTCCCATTCTTCCATATAATGCATTTTAATCTATTCTTCTTCTGTTATATCTGGATTTGATACAGTGTCACTTGAACCAACGTCATTAAGGAGGTAGGTTACCTTCATATTTGTATGTGCGCATGTCTTACCGGAAGCTAACGTGACGATTTACGACGACGTTTACGACAAACTAAATGTGTTTGTATATTCATTCTTCTGAAAACAAATCATGAACCTGTCTTCGATCTGATGCTTTATGGTTTAATAATGCAGAAATAATGAATAAATTGCCGCAGAAACGCTTCAAAACAATGTTGCCTTAAAATGACGTCATTGACGTCATGACGTTACGTGTCAGTTACCGCGCAAAATTAATAGCTTTTATCTTGAAAGTACGTAATTCTGTGCATTTTCTTTATTCAAACTATTTTCAAATAACCATTATTTGCTGAAATATTTTTATGAGTCTTTTGCTCTGAATAATAATCAATATTTTGCTTCTTTTATGTAGTTACATTGAAATGTTATGCGGAATGTACGAAAATGGATGATGGTAACCAATGTTATTTGGAATATAGTTAGGTGAGAGGTTACTTGTTACGGCCATTTTCAAATAAAAAATCTAGCAGTTTGATTTGTAATACCTATTTTTCAGGTTCCGTTGATAATTTGTTACTTATATACTAAAACTAAGATCTAAAATTGTTCAAATTTCAGTAGAAAATTGTGGTTTCTTGAATTGAAATGATGTTACCATAGAAACGAAGCCCGTGACCTATGTATCTAAAGGTAAAATTCAAAAGCGTTGACACTAGTCTATTTAAGAAACACAGCTTCGGCTTTTTATTTTCATTTCATCAATATCCATGAGAATAACAGTAGCATGCTGAACGATTTTTCCATGAACAATGCCAGACGAGGGGTACTGCTGTAAGTATTCTAAGCTTAGAAATGTGTTTGAATAAATGCAGATAACACGAAAATATAGCTTACGTTAGAAATAATATGTTTTAAAGCTACATCAACTAGAAAGATAATCTTATTCAATATTATTTTATAAGAAATTACGACAAAAAGCAAGATATAAGCCATTTTAAACATCTCTGTTGTCATGGTTACTTTAAACTTTAAGAAAAATAGGGTACCATGTATAGTGCTTGGTATTTTGCTAATAATATTACCCAAATATTCCATGTTGTTCATTAACAGAATGGCACTGAAGCCGTCGAAAACCCCTATTTTTATACATAGCTGTCTAAAAATGAGAGAAAATGCGTTACCATGGAAACACGAGCCCCGCGACATATACATTTTAAGCTTATATTAGAAAGCTAACGTCCATACTAGTAAAATTATAGATTATGCTGACTTCTACGGATATCAATGAAACTAAAATACACTGAAAAGTGTTAAATATCCGTATTTTCCTTCTTCTTTCCATATGAAATACCTTTGGAGGGTCATGTTCTTCAAACCTGGATAAAAACTGGACTTGAAGGAACAGAGACAAACGAAACTGAGAATTTAGCAATTAAAACTTCATATAACACGGACTACAAAAAGACGTTGCGGTTCAACTAATTTGAATTTACCCTTGTAACAAGGTAACCTACCTCCTTAAGTTGTCACCTGATTTATTATAAGCTCACTCGTAAAATATGTTCGTTTACAGCTTCCAACCCAGCACTTCAGGAAGTGAGTCACCAGAACAAGTGAAACAATCGTCATTACATACTTGTTAGTGTTTAAACGTTAACATCTTTTCTTATTTTTGAAACCATGAATATAATATTAAATACTCGAATAAAAAAAAAAACACATCATAAGAGCCTGTGACGGACGAACAGACACGATATAAATTCAAGCTCTTTAAGCATGCATTTTCATTTGGTTGTAGAGCATTTTGTCAACAATAACATGAATGCTTCAACACAGTAAGGTTTCTGTTGACGCAGAAATATAGCGCCAATACGTAATTTTCTATAAGCATTCGGCCATTACCGAAGGAACAACATGGAAGGCATGTTTTCCCGCCAAAATACAAAGAAGAAACGTTCTGCTTCCCTATTTGTCAAGAAGACCCGATATTTACGCATATTCAAGCCGAATTTTCATTACGTTTCCATCTTGACGTTTACGTCTGTAGGTGTGTTCATCCAAACATTAAGAAAATTTTCCGAACAGTGTACGAAAATGTATATAGTAATCTAGCACAGTTTCTACTGAAATATGGTACATGTATCGGAAGAATCATGTTGAGTCATTAAAACATACATGCATCATGCCTTCATACCCTGACGCCGACAAAACTTGTGAATTATTTGAACATGATTTATGGAAATTCAGTCATCCGTTTTAAAATAATGATTTCACGCAGTACATGTTTTAGTAAACTTCTTTTAAAGGCATTGACCTCTAGATCGTACAACAACAAAAAAGAAAAAAATAGATATCAAAAATTATTGCAATATTTCTTAAAGTTTTAAAACTACTCTCTTAATTTGGTAGTTTAAGACAGATTAGAAACAAAAAATCGTGTTCTAATGGTCAAAACATGACAGAACTTCAAGCGAAAATCTGGAGGCCAGTGCTTTTAAAATGGCTAAACGTGAAAGTAACTTGTGATTTTGTCTACATACTGTTTAACCTATAATGGAAATAATTTAAGACTGGTTATATTTAGGAAAAGGTGTGAAATATTTCGCATGTCACATTTTTGTTTTTACTTCAGCGTAATATAGGTTTTTAAAAAGTTTTCTTTTTACGATGCTGGCTTTGTCATTAATACCTCTAACTGCAAAAATGCACTTATTTATGATAGGTCTGTCTGTTATTTACATTAATCTAGGGGCAACATATGACTGGAAACTAACAGAAGATAAGTTCACTTTGCAAATCAGATAAACATGCAGGTATTTTAAAGAAACTGATGTTCGCGATTTTTTTACAGTTTAACTTTGCAGTGATGCATTAGCGATTTAACTGAAAAAATATAGTTCAAATACATGTTAAGCCACGTATTAGAAGAGAAAACATTTGCGTAACACTGCAGTAAATATAATTGTATGCAACATTAGTGACTTCACATAATAAACAAGAATGACTGCTGGGAATATTATACTGTTGGTTTTCTTAGAGATTTACACATTTTGTTGTGAAAAGGAAAGGCTTCCGAATCGGCTTCACAAACATATCAAAATACCTGAGGCAGATATGTCCTTAATATTGATGATGACGACATAACAATTCCGTCGGCACTGGATAATGAAATCGGTAGCATTGATTTATCAACATACGATTTTGTGTGGAATTGCACGATGAATCTGTACACCTGTTTTAAGTAGTCGTACAGCATGGAAAAAAGATCGACTAATATTAGGGAAAAGTGATCTACATGCAAGAAAATAATTACACAATTCACGAGCCTGCCTCGATGTCATTTAGCTACATTCTATTTCTTTTTCTCCGGTTCAGTTTTTGGTGCGTATGCGAAACAGCCATTACTAAATTATTCATACGCGCAACGTGCCAGACAGAATACACGTGCAAATGAAGGGCGGGAAAAATGTATCAATCGGTCTTCACGGACTTTATTGACTTCAACACAAGTGCGAGATGTAGTACATAATCGGTCTATTACGTCAGGGAATGTTGATTGACATACTTTTGCGATGGAGGACGCTGACTGCAAATTCAGCGGGAACGAGACAAAAAAAAAAACAAAAACAAAAAAAACAACGAAATATTAAATGAACAGAAATTAAAGGAAAGATCATATTTCTTAGATCAGTTAAAGGCAAAGAAAATCTCCTATATAAGTGACCCCCCCCCCCCCCCAAATACCAGACTTTTTAATCCCCAATATACAAGATCCTGTCTGGTCCAGTCTGATAAGGGTCCATAAAACCCCTGTAGACTTGACATGTAGCCTAATTATTGTCAGAGAATCATAAATTTTATTGCCTACAGGTAAATTGGTTATTTCCTGTGTTTTGCATTTTATTAATTGAAATGCTGTTGTTTTTTTAGTCTTTTTTTCAGCATGTACACAAAATTATTTTAATTCATAATATACTGATTTTGATTGCTCAGTCATGTTGAGTAATGTCCTGGCCAATTAAATTATAACTCTTATAGCAAAGCATTTCTCACTATAAAATAATTATTCAACAAACAAAATAAAAATGAAAAAAAAGATAATTGCTGGATTTTATTAGAAATTAAAGAAGCGTTCAGTTGCATTTTTAATAGATAAAGAAGGTATATAGACAGAAGGATGTTATATATTAAAAATGCTTAATTCCTCTTGTGTTGTCTAAATAATGTTAACTTTCTTTTATGTATAATAAAATCCAGCAATAAAAATATATCATTGTTCAAAATACACAATAATTTATTACTTCCGTCAGCTATGTGCCTGAATGCATTTTTTATATTTTTGATAATAAAATACAGCAATAATGAGATGTAATTGTTAAAAAACTTACTTTATTAAAAATATGATAAAACACTGTTGTATCTTATCACTTTGTTTATTTAACCCTAATTCAACCAAGCTTTCTAAACTCGTTTATTTTTTAAAAACTTTTGTCTGGCTTTTTATAGCAGAAATCAATTTTATCTCAGTCTCTTATAATTCATATATGAATGACATTGTACATTGTATTATTGTTTCTTTAACCTATGTTGTATATTGATGTACTGTACAGTGAAGAGACTATAATAAATAAATAAATAAATAAATATAAAGATGAGAACTGATTTGCTATAAAGGTGAGAAATATCACCTGCAATTTATTTACTGCACAGTAGCTATACAGTAGCTTATCATGATAAACAGAAGCAAGTCTACCAATGGTCCTGACTTGTGTATTGGCCCTTATCGCAAATACCCAGACCTTATCATCTCCATAGGCCACATACCAGGCATACCAGAATCAGTGTCTTTAAGTAGCGGCTTGTAGTTGAAAAGGAAGGAAAGTGTCCTTGCGTGAAACCCAGATAACTGGTAGTGCGTCAATATTAGAAAGACTGATGCAGAATAATTTCCCAAAGTTGTTGGTTCATGAATACAGTTGAAATGGACCTAAGATATAATGCAAGCGTCCAAAGCGCAACGATGCAAACAATAAGCAACGTCGATAAAACGTTGCGTTTTACGTCCAAAAATCGGAAGGACAGTTTGTCTACAACACAATATTGTGAAAAACTGAAAACGTAAAGTTCCCTTTTTTATTTGACATTTCATTTGCAAATTGATCACTTGTGCTGAAAATCAGACTTTTAATGGGCTTGTAGTTTTTTAAAGATGTCATTTTAGCGTATATTTGCCGATTTTTTGTCAAAATCTTATATCAGAAGGAAATCGGTTGCTCAATAAAATTATAAATGTCCGTTGTAATGTGGTGCGATACCACTTAAAAACACACTAGTCCATATGTGAATTAGATAAAGTATCATATTGTGAAGTTTCGCTTATTTTAAATCTTAATTAGATATTTTAGAAGACCTATTATGGCGGATTTTGGGCATTTTAGCGCCCTACGTTGTGACGTTCGTGACGTCATCACTGGTAACTTATTGTTGCCAAGACGCCTGAAAAATAAAAAAGGAACCATAGCGCTATAGGTGGACCAAGTTTCATCAAAATCGGAAGGAATGTCATATTTGACGAATAAGGTATCGACCTACCTTAACTCTGGATTAAGACATATAGCTCTGTTATTTTCAAAGCTTCTGACTATTATGCCCCTTTTACTGGCAAAGCTCTGGTTCAGAAAAGTCGAGCATGATGTCTTATGTACAACTCTTTTTCTAACTTTAAACTTTCATAACATATTATTTTTTTTTGAAACAAAGTCTCAATTAAGGTCTGAAATGGAGATTAACGTGCATTAACATTAGTCTACTAAATGATTGGAAAATTTGAAATTCGAAACTGGTCTGAAAACAATTCATAATGTAAATTTCTTACCCCACCAGCTTTCGTATGCAAATGCTGATCATTTTGACAGGAAAAACAGAAAATAGATAAGTGACATGCATCAATTTTAAGTATTTACCCTTACCAAAATAATGTAGATTGATGTTACCTAATAAATTAGTATGTTTTTCTTCATTCAGTTTTCAATGAAATAAATTATTTTTGTAGCATGTAATTTGGTAAACATTTGAAGAAAATTGCGTAACTGCATAAAGGGGAAATAACTTTAATGCAACTAAATATAAGTGTTATGATAAATTATAGACGATGTGTGCGTAGTATGTATTTATTTTGATTAAAACCCATTTGAGAACAATCTGGGACTGGAATTATAAGCATTTATACACTTTTACGTCCGTAAAAAGTAGGGCACCAAAAACATTTGGCTTGATTTTTTTTCAATGGAGCGAGCGCAAGCCAACTGAAACAAAAACATATTTGTGTGTGTGTGTTTCTGAAAATATACGAGCGGCAAATCTGATGAACAACTTTTTAATTTGGTGAGGCCTTATCACGGCGCCCTCGTGAAATTATTACGCCCGACGTATAGCCGCCCATCGTGTATAAATAATGATACAGCACTGTTTTGCTATAAATTATTTCTTAAATGTTACAGGGTATAGGAATAAGATAACAACGCTGTAGATGGTAATAGTACAAAGAGCAGAGTCGTAGATCCACAACATCTTGGTCACTTTTCAAATCATTTCCCTTTTTGATATCAATAAGAAATAGCGCAGAGTGTAAGAATCATATTTGTAGTTATTGTTTTTTGTTAAATTTTCAAGAGCTTGAAGAGAAACTTGCGACATGATAGGCTTTGACATTGAATTTGTTTCTGTTTACGAAATGACATTTTAGAAGTCGGAAAATTCTAAGATCTAATTTTTTTCATATCTGCCACCTATTGGCAATATTTCATTGAACTTATTTTTCTGTATGTCTGTCTATCGACCTGTGATAAGGAAATAGTCGGGTTAATATCTATCGCCCAGTCAGGTTTAAAATTTGTCTTTTTATGGTTAATATCTTTAAGGCTTGACATTGTTTGGTTGAGACGTTAAAATAAAGTTGTATGTATTTGTACAGCAACAAATTCCAAAACCAGATAATAAGGGTTGTTCAGAAATAACATAGACTTTGTCTCTCTAGCGCATATATACTTAATTGAAGCAAAGTTAAACTATAAGAATACTCCACTGGTTGAAGGTGCGGATAGAAATATCTGGCTCGAGGGTAACTGTTTAGGCAGTAACGAGGCTCTCGATCAATCAATCGATCAATCAGTCACTCATTACTCACTCAAACATTCACTCACTCACTAATTCATTCATGTCCCTTTGGTCAGATCGCTCTGTGTCTGTACTAGTAGAGGACGAATTTCGCGCCCTGTGTGGCTGCACAAAAATGTTTTGTAACGCTCTTGGGGTAAGTCTTTTATCATTTCAGCATAATTTTACAATTAGGCATACAAATGGAGACATGTTAATAAATCTACCAAATAGAGTATACAAACATTGAATTTGTCGTAAATGTTGTTGTTAATTCTCCAATCTGTTTCCAGTTGGACATGAGACTTCTTTTAGAGTATTCCACATCCTTAAGATACTTTGACAATTTAAAGAGCCTTCTTATCGATTAAATATTGGGACCCACTTTCCCAGTTTAACTCGCCATATTTGTAAATAACGTTATCTCATTTGTTTCGCTTGTCACGTAAGAATGACTGAAGATATTAAAAAGTAAAGTGGAAACTCAACTGCAACATACAAACACCATTCATGAAATAACCAATTAAAAGATTGTATTTTACCATCTATATGACAAAATTTTGTCATTAGCTAGAAGTGTAAATTCTATAACAAATGATAAGCAATGTGACTGCAAATAATGTGCAATAAAGTTTCTAGAACTTAATGAAAAGGTTTTGTAAAATATTTCGTATAGTTGTAAATGTGTTAGCATTCGAGGGCATCAGAATAAAGGTAACGTTTTGGTAAATGTTGAATTCACGAGACAAAACTACGAATTGAAACTGTTTTACAAGGAAATAATGTTGACATAAATCATTCTCTTAAGGCATCCTTGAGATTCTCCCAAAACAGAAAGTTTCCTTCTTCTTCCAAGGTATACTCTATATATGTATGGGAATCAATCCATTGCAACATCTCAGTGGACATATTTACGGTTGGAACATTTTCAAACATGACAACTAGAAGACAATTAGCCCCTTCTCGTGAGTATATACTTTCCATTCTTGCCCTGTTAAATTCATACAAACACCATTTACTTTTCAAAAATTCTTTTGATAGAATAACAACAGTCTTTCTACTCTTTCTAACAGCCTCTAGAATGTTGTCTGCAATATTGTTTCCAGGTAAAAAATCTCTATCGTGTATACACAGCTTCATTTCATTTTCTTCTAGTTTTGGAATAATCTGGTCAAGAATGAAACGTAAGTCTTCATTTGCGTAAGATATAAACGCTTCATACATAAAATGGTCAGGTTCGTTCAGATCATTATGTAGTTTCTTATATCCAAAATATTTGATTTTAGTCAACCTCATTAGATATCTGAGTTTCCACTTATTTCTGTATATAAAACCACCAACAACAATTGAAAGAAGTACAGAAATGCCAATTGAACTAAATACTGTAAACAATGTGTAGGAACGGCATTCTTTTTCAAGGTTTTGAATGCCTTGAAAAATTGTTCCACTGAAAGTGTCTTGCAAGCTTCGTCATGGAAAATGTAATCCTTGAAGTGGAGCATGCTCTTTCTGTGTTTAACCATCCACCTTAAATATTCCTTTTCGTCGCAATTCAATGGGAATGTGTTATTTCTCATGTCAATTTCGAACGTTTTACCTAACCGTTTTGCATTATATTCCAGTTTATTTTTTAGTTTGACAGGAAGCGAGCGAAAAAAAATTAAAACAAAGATTTGAAGTTAACAGACTGTTTAATGTAGTTATATCAATAGCAATAGTTTCGATGTTGTTCACACTAAGATCGAGTGTCTCTAGTTTTACATTGCTGAAAAAACCGTTGGTGGAAGGTACAATATAATATTTGATGACAAATTTAAAACTTTTACATTCACTAATTTATGAAATATGACAGGTCCATATTTTTCATCTGATAGAACTGGTCCAAGAAAGTTTTCTTGAAGTTGGAGGTTTTCAACGCTTTGAAAGTATTCAAAGAATTTTAATCCAACGTGTGAACAATAATTTCGAGCCAAATTCAGATATTTCAAATTTGGGATCGGCCCAACAGGTCCTATCCATGGTCAGCTTTTAACGAGAATTTGCAAGAATTCTCTCCCTTAATTATTGACTGTGTTAAAGCAATTCCCTTCAAATTGGACTGCCTCCCTTACATTAGCTAAAGTCGTGTCATTCATGACCTAAGTCAATAATTCTTTGTCATGGATTTTGCATTGATCTAATATTTTGCTTTAGGTAATACACGGAAATTAAGCTCGCATGTTACTCCATAGAAAGCAACAAAACTTGTAGCCAGTTTTTGTTATAAATCATGTTGTTTTATAGATTCATATAGAAGTATTATTCATGAAAAGATATAAAACGTTTCTGTAAAAAAAAAACATTATGTTAGCTTATAATATAGCGAAATTCGTGTTGTCATGTAACAGAAAATGAAAACATTTAAATAAATTTCTTTTCTTTTGAAACTTTGAATCCCGCCAAACATTGAAATCCGAAAATTATTTCATAAACGAGCTTTCCCACAAACACATGTATACATAATAGTTTTCCTCGAGAAAAACGAAACTTGTGTGAAAATACATGTATTCCCATTTTGACTGATTGTTCTTGTCCATGTAACGGTACCTTTATTTAACTTTCATGCCTAGAAGTTTACTCTTTAAAACATGATAAAATAAAGTAATAAACTACGCAATACTGTATTTGACAGGCAATGGCAAAGAAAAACCCGAGCAATTTAACAAACTTAAAAAACATACATGTTACTAAAACACGCACACACATGTTTTATTAACTGGTCTTGATCCAAGGTTTTTCATAGAAATCAAAGAAAGAATCTATTGAATTATGAATGAAGTTTCTGATTTTTTTCTGATCAGCATTGGTGTATGTGTATCATAGAGATCCTAACTCATTTTTTTAAACAATTAGCTCTGATTCATCCTATCTACTTATTTATAGTGTCTAAGTTACTTGATTATACATAAATAAAATATGCCATTCAGATATGTGTTTATACATACTATACAATTCAATCATGAAATCAAATTTATCGTGTAAACTAAAGTCTTTAGCTGTACAGGTGGCTGTTTTTCATGCTTTCCACGAACAAAACCGTGACAAAAAAAATGTAGTTCGTACTAAAGAGATAATCCTACAGTGCAAACTCATGGAAAGCATGCCATTTTTTTTTTCAAGCTTGGATTTCATTTCTAAAATAGACATGATATTGCGCGTCTGTTAATTTCACCCTTTCTTTGCACATCGTGGAAACCATTCTGTGTCTTTTGTTTATTAATAAATAAATGTACACATTCTCTCGACCCTCTCACCAGCTTTCAATGAGCGCTTAACTTGCAAATTACGCTATTTCATTAGAAAATTATTCTTTGAAATAGTTTTTCTCCTGTCGTCGAATGTTTCAATATTCCAAAGATATTTAGCTTTCAGTCAAAAATTATGCAATTTCTGTTGATTCGTATTGTTCTCATAAACAGTTTGGTGAAAAATCAAAGCTCTGTTCTATTCTGTTCTTTTCATTTTTTTTCTATTTTTTGACTAATTAGACAATTATGAACGTTATTATTTCAAAAGACTATATTGAATCGTACGTCGGTTGTTGGTATATGCAGTTCCGTAAATTAACACGGTTTAAGTTTCATCAAAACTTTAAGAAATCCACACGTTTTTTATTTCTTGATATACTTTGAAGTAAAATGGAAGCAAGAAGCCTTTACCCTATTACACTTAAAATTATATTATTGTATTGTTTATAAAGTCAAGAATACCTACATATGTGATAATGAATTGTCATACTTTGGAAAATATGATTTATTTGCCTCTAAAGTAAAAGAAATTGAAAAGTTTACTGTTTTCCACTATATGTTCAATAAAAGCGACGGTGATACTTTTAAAACAAAATTGGAAGCAAGAAGATGTTCAGTTAGAATAAATATTTTCACATTAAATTGAAGAGAAGAAATTGAAGTTTACTGTCATATCTGGTAAAATATTCACAAACCAAAAGACATATTTGAAATTAATCATTAAAACTAAATTTCCTCTATAATTTATTGCTCAAAGAAATATCAATAGGGAAACCAATATTGATTATCGGATAATTTTCAAGGGGGACAACCTACTATGATAAGCCAATCAAATATAATAAAAGCTGGGGATGCATGAATGAAGTATGTTGCCAGAAAAATCTAAATATTCGACAGATTCTGGTGGAGGGAAAACTCGTAAAGACGGTACAGATAAATTGATGTTGCAAGCAGCTAATTCCACTCTTTTACACTTTTTTGACATTATCGGCTGAGTTTTATGTAAATCGATATTGTCATTTTCAAGAAAGTGACAGTTTTTATTGACAATACTTATGTTACGCAAGAAGTCATTTTGCATAAATGGGTAGTCTAAAGTATCGTTGATAATATCATTGTGGTTTTCAATGGGTTCTTTCTGAAATAAAAATGGGTTATGAACGCCGTGTACACATTAAGCTTAAGCCGATGCAGTTGTGCGCAAGGGGTGTTGCACACTTCATTACCTCTCATGAACAGACTCAGTCAAGCCGAGTCTGCTATTATTTTGCTTTGTTGCGTTGGAGTTCCTTATAGATTTTATATCATTGAGTATTGATAAGCTTTATTTATAATTTTATATAGAAAAAAAGAGAGAAGATAAACGCGGCTACGTAATACAACAATTGTTAGTGTAAAATGAAATATGTAGATATCACTTCCCTACAAGTAACTTGAAAAATGTAACCAAGCTAAATAAATGAATATGCTGTAGAGTTCTGTTTATTTCAGCTTTTGTATTCACATGTTCGCTTGTAGCAATTGAACAAAGACGTTACAAATAAAAATCGCAACAATCAGACATGTATTGATTGGTGATGATTTATCAGTCTTAGCTGTCATTATTTATAGATTTGTACATCGTATTATTTCGAGGTATTTTGAGGCATTTTACATGATAAATGAAAGATTTTTACTAAAACATTTACGCCTTTTATTAAAACTTTTAAACTGCTTGAAAATTAATCTAAAGTAAAAAATAGCATCTCATTATCATAAGAATGACCCAATAAACAATTAAGGCATGTCTAAACCGTGCAGTATTATTAGATTATTTAACATTGTTCTGTACAAAACGGAAATCTACAATCCACAAACTCCATATTTTTTTTTCATATTGGACTCCAGTCCCAAAAATCCATATCTTTTTCATATTGGACGGGACAACTCTTCCGATTCCTTATAAGGAGTTTTGGAATTACTTCCCTTGTATATAGCGACAGCAGTAAATACTTTTTGAAAAAATCGATAAGAACGAAACATGTTAGTGTAAGCACTCAATTTCTTAGTTAGAACGTTTCCCATCCAATTATCATGGTTTCGGTTCAAAATTTCACGAAAAGTTGTTTTCGAAACTTTATTGCACCACGAGTAGATCTAAATGTATATCTAGAATTTATGTGTTATCAGAGAAGAACGTATTTTAAATCAATGTGTTTTTTTGTTTGTTTGCGAGTTAAAATGTATGAAGTTTTCTTTCTACATCTATCTTTTTGAGGTGTGAAATAAAGAGGTAATTTAACAGTGTTTAGTACAATACTGAATTCAGTTGGACTTGTGCACAGCAGTAATAACCCATATTTGGATTATTCCTGCGGTGAACTCGTCCAATAGAATTCAGTATTGTAATAGCCTCATAATATGTGGACGAGTACCGAGCTGAGAAAACCATAGCGGCTCGTCCAATATGGTTTTCCCAGCTGGGTACGAGTGCAAATATATCTCGTATTGTACAGTACAATGTTAAATAACCTTTTTATTCTATATCTGTTTTATTTTAGTTTAAATTAAAAATGATTCACTGAATATTGTATTTTTCAAGACGCATAATCAAACTCTGTACATAGAGCGTATACTTCACCCGATTTACATTTGGAACATTTTCACGCGTTTCGGGCTTTATCGTAGGTTTAACATGGGACAGTTGAAATGTCCAAATACGGAAAAATACAATCGTTTTTTTTTTTTGTACGCACGTGCGCCCAATACGGTAATATATTGTACGGTCACGTGTTGCAAATAAACGTTCACGATTGGGTACATAAAATAGATAAAGAATAAAAACCAGTCTCAAAAGTATAATGAATATGACTACATAGTACATACAAAGTGCAAATAAATTAGCTAGAGCGGGATTGTAAAAATTCTCGATTGGTTGTATCTGTAAGGCAAATACTTAATCTTTAAACAACAAAAGGAGTATGGTTTACATTCAGAAGCATTTAATATAAAACAGCATATTTAAATATAACATATTTACTCAACACTTGCCACCATTGTATATAATTTATCTGCAAGCACAGGAACTATTTCTAATTAATTTTAATGTACCAATCATTTTCCTATTATACGTTTATTTGTTAATCACCATGCATAAATGTTACCTACAGGCTTCTTTGTTTCGATAAGGTCTATAAACACCTTATAGAGGTCTTTAACAATTACCAGACCTCTTGTACTTCTACTGTTTACACGAAAATTACGACGATAAATCTCAAGTGCCTGCAGCGGAAACGAACCCGAGTCGCCCGGATGCTAATCCAATGCTCTAACCACTGAGCCAAACTGTCGATACACTTAAGCAGTTGTCAGAGATTAAGGTTATGCGTAAGCGACCGTAACAATGCAGTAGAAGCATGAGCTGTCCGTGCATGTCATTTACGGCGCACGCGTGATAGACTCCGTAAATAACAGTATTACTTGTTTCAAAAAAGTCCGTTTTTAACGGTTTTAAGTGAAAAATTTCCGACCAGTTTTACATATCTTGAAAATTGATCTAAACATGACTTTGCTGTAAAGTTTTAACATTCAATTCTAAACAGGTATTGATATTTGTCTGAAAGTTAATACGGGCATAAACTTCCGTCTAAGCGGAGAATGCTTCATGAAACAGGACATTTTATTTTACAAAGAAAAGTAATAACAATGATATAATTGCAAAAAAATACAAACACCATAAATTTCCTCCAAGTTAATTATTAATCTGCTAATGAAAATTGTGACGATTTTTCTGCACAATTAACATGGAACATAAATAACGAAGTTGCATTTTAGAAAATGACCCATTTAAATATTCGGGCGTGTCTGAAATAAGATTGACGGTTAAAACATATTCAAAGGCAATTTTTAGGTATTAGTAATTGGTGGAAAACTGGTCAAAGTACATTTTTCGTTTCTGAAAAATGTTCGTTAATTCATATCAAACTTAAAAGTTGACATTTTTATGTCTAAAACTGTCAGTTTCCGGGATTCTATACTTGTACTGACTATACATCCGCAAGTAACTGACAACTTATTCACGTTAATCAGATGTGGAGGACCAGAACGACTTTAAACGAAATAATGTTTATTCAAACCGTTACCATATCACTGAAAACAGAGGCCTCGAGCTACAAACCTCTTAATTAGTAGTACTCATAACTTTCATTATCAAGAAGACAGAAGGTTTTTAAATCTTCTTGATCTTGTGCGCGCAGCTTTTTTTTTAGCACATTTCGTTGTGACTTCTTGACGCGCGTTTTTTAGGGTCGGATTAATTTGCCTTCATTGGGGAAATACAAGAACAACAGAAAAAACCCCACAAAATTTCAGTATCTCTAGAAAAGTACTAACATTAATATTTTATATAGTTCATATTTTTTATTTAATTTACCTATATATCAACAATACGAACATGCCTGTGTATAATTTTACCTGTTTTCCTTTAGAAAATAAGCTGAACTTTTATACATGTATCTTACAAAGTTGTCATGGTGGTATGAGTATTAGCACTTTCTTAATAAAAAGTATTCAAAACTTGAGTGTTTTCTATTATTCCTATGTTGTTCGCGTTACACTGATTGGTGTATATTATTCACACCGATCGAGAAGATATACTCTTGGGAGAAATGCCTAGCTTGTTAAGATTATTTCACCAAAAATATCCAGGAGAACCCAATTACGCTATTTGTGGGTAACGTAACGGGCACGCATCATTTAATGGCTAACGTGATACGGATGATACGCATTTCTTGTGATAATGTAATGATAAATCTATATCAATACTTTATACGGCAATGTATATAACTGAATGAACTTAGTTTCTTAAAATAACTATGTAAAAAAAAAACTTATAAAATACCATCCGCATCAAATGACTAATTGACTAGACACACATCGATGATCTCAGAAAGAGACTATAATCTTCCCAATATTTCCCAAATGTGCACGGATTTTTCATGCAATACAAAATGTCATGTCCTAATTGCTGACAAATATATTTACAGGTGCGTAGCAAGTTGGGCATTTTGTTATGTTAATAGTATAAATTGTAGCACATATTGTCTTGACCCTTCTTCTAATCATTTGTTTTTAATCATACATTAATCAACAAAGAAGCATGTAGGTAAGTCAGCTATCATTCTCGGAATAGGTCTGCATAGTGTTTATAGACCTGTGAGTAGATTTAAAAACCTCGCTCGTTACGCCCGCTCGGTTCACAAATCCCTCACAGGTCTATAAACACAATGCAGACCTATTCCTTAAACAATAACTTACGAAGTAAATAATTCGTCCCCTTAATGCAAAAAGGTACCATGAGCATATGAATAAAGAAGGCACTTGGTACCTTTTTGCATTAAGGGGACGATATATTTAAACTACAAAAAGCTATGAAGCTACGAACTGAAGCTATTTTCAAAAGTCATTCACTTAAGGCATCCTTGAGATTCTCCCAAAAAAGAAGGTTGCCTTCTTCTTCCGTGGTATATTCTATATATGTATTGGATTGAATCCATTGCAACATCTCGGTTGACATATTTCCGGTCGGAACGTTTTCAAACATGACAACTAGAAGACAATTATCTCCTTCTCTTGAGTAAATACTTTCCATTCTTGCCATGTTGAACTCGTATAAGCACCATTTACTTTTCAAAAATTCTTTTGATAGAATAACAACAGTCTTTCTACTCTTTCTGATAGCTTCTAGAATGTTGTCGGCAATATTGTTTCCAGGTAAAAAATCTCTATCGTGTATACACAACTTCATTTCATGTTCTTCTAGTTTTGGAATAATCTTGTCAAGAATGAAACGTAAATCTTCATTTGCGTAAGATATAAACGCGTCATACATAAAATGTTCAGGTTCATTCAGGCCATTATGTAGTTTTGTATATCCAAAATGTTTGACTTTAGTTAACCTCATGAGATATCTGAGCTTCCACCTATTCCTGTAGAGAAAGCCACCGACAACGATTGCAAGAAATACAGAAATTCCTATAGAACAAAAAACTATTATAAGAGTATACGATCGACATTCGTTATCAAGGTGTCTAACTTCTTTAACAAATTGTTCGACTGAAAGCGCCGCACCCGTTTTATCGTGAAAAATGTAATCTTTGAAGTGGAGCATATTATGTGCGTGTTTTACCATCCATTTTAAATATTCTTTTCCGTTACAACTTACTGTGAATGTATTGTTTCTGAGGTCAATTGTAAACTGCTTACCAAGACGTTCGCTATTAGATTCCAGTTTGTTTCTTAGTACAGCAGGAAGCGTTTGAAAAAAATTGAATTTTAAATTCAGATGTACTAGATTGTTTAATGTATTCACATCAATTGTCCAAGTTTCAATATTGTTAACACTCAGATCAAGGGTCTCTAGTTTGGACATTGTTGAAAATATCGATGGTGGGAGGTACGATATGATATTTGACGATAAATTCAAACATTTAACATTTACCATTTTTATGAAAATAAAGGGTCCCTTATTTTCATCGGAAAGAACTAGTCCAAGAAAATTTTCTTGAAGCTGAAGATTTTCAACACTTCCAATCAAATCGAAGAACTGTAATCCAACATGGGAACAATAATTGCGAGATAAGTTCAGATATTTCAAATTTGGGAAAGGGCCAATAGGTCCTATCCAAGAATGAAGAATGTTGCCCGAAAAGTCCATATATTCCATATATACTGGTAGTGGAAAAATAGGAAAACTTGTTAGACTATATTGCATGTCACACTGAGCAAATTCCACTCTTCTCAACTTCTTTGGAAATTTTGGCCAATCTTTTTTTGTGTCGATTTTGTCATTTTCAAAGAAGGGGCAGTATTCCTTCAGGGTGCTTATGTTTTGCAAAAAACTGTTTTGCATAAACGGACAGTCGGAATAGCCGTTGATTAATTCATTGACGTTTCCAGTGGGTTCCTTTTCATAAAGAATCGGATTGTGTGCGGTGTTTTGAAAGTTTCCATAAAATTCTTCCAAATTAGACATGCATCCCAATTGTAGTAAATATGGTCCAAAGGTAAACTTGTTGTCTTCTACTTGCAGAATGTTCAAAGATTCTGGAATCATTATTAGGGCATTTGTTTCAATTAACTGAATTCGATTACTGTTCAAGAGAATTTCAGTCAGTGTTGTGTTCCAAAGGTAGCATAGGTCTCGCTTTCTTAGCCGTGTTCCCATACCAAAGGTACTATGTACTTTAGAGACGTTTAAAATTTTGATTTTAGTAAATTGCAAGCTGTATGAAATATTTCTCAACATGCGAAATCCAAGATTTAAGTTCTGAGATAAATCTAAGATTTCTAAATCTGGGAGGTTTTTAAAAGCTCCGGCATGTATGTTTTCTATATTGCATGCAGACAAATTCAGAGTTCTTACGTGAGGAAGATTTTGCAATGAAACATTTGTAAGATGAGAAATATTACAGTTTCCGTTCAATCCAGACAGTGTCACAGTGTGTAACTTCTTGATTTTGCGATAAGTTACCGGAAACACTTTGTTTCTCAATCCATCCATGTTAAGTACTTCAAGGTGAGTTAGATATGATAAATCCGGATATGCTGTTTGACCACTTATATTCACATTCAAATTACCATTCAACATAAGTATCTTAATTGATAACGGAAATTTAAACGTATGTTGAACTGTTTCGTCATATATAGCCAATGTGTTATTGCTCATGTCAATTAATTTGAGACGATCAAAGTTAATGAAAGAATCCTTTCCAATAGAACTGATATTATTGTCTCCAAGAAATAACTCATGAAGTTTATCACAACCTTGCAAGTCGAAATATTCAATGCTTTTGTAACCATTCCTCTCCAGATGTAAGACTGAAACATTGTATTTAGCTATGTTGCCTATAAATTCACAGATTTCACGTATTGAAAAGTATGTATTTGAACAGTCCATCCGATTATAATTGTCACACAAACATACTCCATCTGGTCCACAAATAAAATAATTTGACTCCGCTAAACAAATGATTAAAGGCAATATTTTTACTCCGATTTTCATTTTCTCAACACTTGTACAGTCTAAATGTATATTCAATTTACTCTGCTTGCATATTGACGAGATATAACGCACTAGCTCCTTTAATTAGTTTAATGTTGGAATTAGACTTAGTTCAATTTTGGATATTTAACAACTGATTTCAAATACGTCCTTGTTTCGTCCATTAGTATGTTAGCTTTTAGATAAAGTAACTATCAGTTGTGTAAAGTAGTCGGAAATAAATGTATTTAGTCTATTGATTAATGATAATTGAATTTTAGACAATCTCTATCAGAAAGAGAACGAACCATACACTTTGTAAAATCTTTAACCCACAAAATACTGATAGCGATTAGAATACTTGTAGTCTTAGATACATTTTACTGTGCATATCTCAAGTTTATTGACTGCTTTTTAGGGTCATTTTTCAAGTTTATTGTCTGCTTATTCAAAGGATATTATCAAAAATGTTTCAAAGGGCAATATATTACATTATTTCCATGGTGCCTGCCAAAATGTAATAGTTCTTTGCAAATAAAATATTCAAATGTGTAGCCTTATCAAAAGTTAACTCGTTACTGCCAATTTCAGAAAAGCTCGCCGAATGGGCGTTTACATCAAACGCAGGTAGTAAATGACGTAGCTGTCACTGTAGTGTTCGGTAAGAGAGTAATTTGATGACGCCTGTAGATTGCTCCGCCCAAACGTATATTTCTGTCGGTAGCAGTGGAAAGCAACCTCGTAAAGTGTTAGTTACAAAAGTGAAATATTACGGGAGTTTATTTCTGGGTAATCCTGCATAATCATACATGTGCATGTACACATACGCAGCATATCACTTAAAACTATTTACATTATAGATCTGAACTGTCTGAAGATCGACATTGATGTGTATAATTTGTATTTATAAGCAACTCTCGACGAAATACAACACAGCTGGTTTCATACATGTATTTATTTTGAATTGATGTATCTACAGTTTGATTACCAGGTCATACGTGTTTACACGCTTTCAAACCAAAATTTCTCTACTTACATTTAATGAACTTTCTAATTTTTTATTATGTTTTGTTTCAGCTTGTGCTCAAGATTTTCTTAAACTAGAAACGCTAAATTAAGGAAGCAGGAATTAAGGTTACAAAACGCAATCTTTAATGTTTACAAAAACGAACTGTATATAGTCTTCGTATTATATCCACGGATGTCAGTCATGGATTTTTTTTCAAACGCGGAAAATACCGCTTATTATCGATGTTGTATTCCACATTGAACTATAAGGTTCGTTTACCCATTTTGCTTTCAATTGTGAAAAAACAAACTCGGCAATACATGTATTTATTTAAAACTACATGCAGTATCTTGTCAAAATACAACTGAAAGTTTTGTGCCTAGAATTGAGAACGTCTGGTAATACCTAGTACATTTTGTATAATGCCTTTCTTCTGTTTCAAGCTTTAGTCTGATTGTGGCAAGTGCTTCTGTCTTTGCGACCAGTGCAGACCAATGTCAGCATGCACGGTTCGCCATTCAGTCTGTATCTTTTTGTAAGCATCCCTTTTAACAGTTAATGGTACTGTCCAAGTTGAAAGATGGACAAGTTCATTATAAACATTTAGCAGGGTAAGGGTTAAGAGCGCAGCTTACTGCATTTCGTTCTTGTTACACAGAGAATAGAAACCTAAGATCATGCACCAGATTTTGTAATAAAAAGCTTTATTGTCCAGTTTAGATGTCATGTTGATTGCTATTTTAGCGCGCCAATTATGACCGATGTCACTCTATTGAACATGCTTTCAGGACACTGTTATATTATAGCACTAAGTCTTGTTCAGTAATTCCTTTCTTCTACACATGTGTATCGGACAATTCTGTAAAGAGCGCAACGTGCGCTGAGTGCGACCGATTAAATCGAAGGCAGACTTGGCATTTTTATTTTATTTTCATGTTTGCTTCAAAAATTACTACAACTCGTTTAAATCGGTCAACCATGTTGTTGTACTTATATAATAGACTGGCCCGGTTTGTAGGTTGGTCAGGACTACGATATGTATTGTATTTTGCCATCGACTTATTTCTATAAAATGCTTCTTCCCCTTCTGTTTGGATCCGTCCATGTTTACAAACACGTTTGTTTATTTTATGGACTGTAAATGGTGCAGATAAACACGCAGCCATTTTTTAATAAAAACTAATAAGCATTTCCTTTCCTACGATGCGAGGTAATCCGATTGTCGGTAAAAATACAAAGTGATGTGGTCACTATAATTATACCTCCGAGTCTGATTACCACATCCAGTCTTCCAGGTTTCAAGTGGGTTAATTTAGGTTGCCTTAAGGAGGCAGTAAACAGTTTTCAGCTGTTAGTGTCGAATTGGCCGGGTGAAATTTACAAATAAGAGGCAATTTACGGAATGAAGTGCATATTTGAACTTCTAAATAATAATAATTGCTAGAATTGAAGTTTCAGCGGCTAGAATTGAGTTTCATTTATTTAAAGAAAATCAGTTGAGTAGCCTTGATCTTGATAGTATGACGTAATGACTTGCAGGAGCGTATACATGCTTCCTCTGAGCTAGCTTAAAGTGGGGTTGTCATTTTAGCAGGGGCCTCAGGAAAAGTGTAATAGTGAAAAAACGGTACGGATGGCCCATATATTTCAGCTTATTTTCAGATTTTACAGTGTTACTGGAGTATGGAACAGTGTAGCAATTGGGGCTATCATTTTCAGGGAATTTTCTGCAGCAACTGAAAAATTGGCAAATTTAGCTTTTTTCGTCATCAGTTTCCGCGACCGGGAGAGCACAAAATTCAGGTCTTGTAAACAGAAAACTAGATATTAGAGATGTATTGCAGATGGTTTGTAACGATAGACATACAGTGATGTTAATGTTGCAATATCTTTATTTCAGGTGTGTGGTTACAGACTTTTGTGTGAGGTTTTGAAAGTTAGGTAGGCGACTCTAGGCCGAGAAGCTCAGAAAACTGTTTACTGCTTCCTAAGGTATTAAATCACTAATAGAGTACCTCCTTTTTGAAGAGTATTCAATTCCTACCATAATCCTACTTTTCTGCAATTCTTAGGGGGGGCGTAGGTTCAAGCCCTACTGGGACCAAATTTTTATTTCTTTATTTTCCTTTTCTTCTAGTAAGTTTTTACTTCTTTCAAGACTTATTATTGATTTCTTGTACAAAAATGGAAAAAGATATATTTGATAAGCGATTTCTTGGTGTTCAAAGTGAATTTACTACTTAAACAGAAGGGGTAGAGTTACACATCTTTAAAAATATTGAGTTACACGCGGTGAAAGTTCTCTATTTTGCTTTCACTCTTAGATTATATATTGTATAAGAAATTTAGATAGGTTTTACGTCTGCCCTAAGGTTATTCTTAAATGAAGTAAGCAAAATTCAAAACAGAAACACAGCATTCGGCCTTAATTTTTCAATGTTGGAATATGAATTCTGTCTCATTAAATCCGTTTACTTGAGGCACCATAGAAAAAATGACATTGACATTTTTATTTTGTGTTTTATAATTGTTTACCAATAGACTGATGTTTCTTTTATTAAAATTAATGGTAAAATGAGTTCTCTGCAACCGTTTTGGATAGTGGCCATCACTTTGAAATTTGTCTTTACTGGAGCTTTAGGAGATACCATAAGTTATACAAAATTTATAAAAAAACGCCACGGTAAAAGTTGCTTAAAAATTGCAAAATAGTGCGAAACATGGTTACCTTTCAGAATATACCAAGCAAAGGCCATTTTGAAAACATTACTATTAGTGATCTAATACCTTAATGCTGTCTATTTCGATCTTTCCAAGTTTGACGCCGAGAATTGTCGAAGTCAGACAAGCTTACGATAGGAAAGATATAGGTATGATTTTAAACAAACAAAAGCACATGTGATTCTGATTAAATGCATATCATTGTCGGATGATACGATCGTTAAAAACTAGTATTTGTGACAGGCAAAGTATAAGCAAGATCGCCTTTTACAAACGCTGTGAATATAGAGGTGCAATTTTACTATCACAGTTTTAAATAAAAAAATCTTTTGAGACACGTAAGTTCTATAGAATCTATTTTGTATTTACGACATAATCTGTAAAATACCAAAGCAAAGGATCGACATCGATTAGAATTTCATTGGAAAAGTTTTCGATATGAAAAAAATATACATTATTTCATAGAAATCCGTCAAATTATTACTGATTGCAGAAGACATGTGGTATGCGATGTCATGAATACTTATGTCAAACGGAAAAAAGTAGAGATAAAACTAAGCTGTCAGTCGATTCCATCGCCCTTAATCAACTTCAGAGTTCTATGTCGACTTCTGTCGTATGATTTCTAGAATCCAAATTGTAGTACCCATCCATCGGTTGACTGCTCCCATAGTCGAGTGGTTAGTCGTTGTCTTGAAATCACTGTAACCTCTCACTGACTGGGGTGGTGGAACGGGTTTGAGCCTTCCTGCCGACCATATTTCTTTATGCGAGAAAGTTTGCAGTTTCTTACGGAAACGAGAGTCTAGTACTGGTTCTTCCCAGGAGCGGTGCTTAATTAAGTAAACTAATCACCCGACATCAAAGAAGAACTGTTGAAATCTGGTGTTAAACCCAAGAAAATAAATGTCCGTCGTGAGCAAGTTTCTTGGCAAGGAGCCTTACTTAGTCATGAATCCTGAATCAAGTTTCAATTTGCTATTAAAGCGAAATGAAGAAGCCCAGCACTTAAGGTTTTTAAGTTCATGTACAACGGCTACATGACCGGAAGTTTAATCGTTGATAAGTAAGACCTAAATACATGTTCAATGTACGAAAAAAAAAGATTCCAGTTAATTCAAGCATATCAGAATCGCATGTTGCTGGATTACCAAACACACAGAAATGCTTAGAGCTATTACCTTTATAACTTGAGTAATGTATGTAAACAGGGTATTTATGTTTAAACTAAATATATAATTTTTAATGTGAAAGTGATGCCCATCAGGCTATGATTTACTAATGTAAACTTAGATCCCTGACCAAGCGATAAAAATACACATTATTTTTTATCGACTTGTCACAAGGAAATCGATGTACATCGGTGACAGGAAAAAAATACTTATAATGTATACGTGAAATGATCGGGAGAATGCGACGTTAATAAAGTTCAGTTTTACAGACATAATGTAATCCGTTTGAGAGCACGTACAAAAATGTTTGTTTTGAAACTGAGTCTGAGATACGACTAAAAACTGTAATATCATCCATTTTAAAAACCATAAATACATTAATCACAGACTTTTCAGTTTAACTTGGCTCGCGTCTTGGGCGGAGTTTATGTAAATGACGGTTACAAAATTAGCCACTCACAATAAGAAAATCGGTATCAGTCAGTGACTAAATGTGTATGATGCAAACACTGAAACGGCGTGCTATTCTGAAATATTTTATGTATTAAACAACGGTGTAATTTAAAACTTACATTAGAACGAAAATCCACTTACGGAAAAATTGATTATTCAGATGCATTCGATGGACAGGTTATTTCAAATATGTCGAATTGCTTACGTTTATAGAAATTTCCTACCTATTAACGCTGCGCACAATGCTACAATTCAAAGCATAATGTGTACTGTGTCATGGCATTGTTTCTATCGAAGCTTAATGCCGGAAACTAACACTTATCAGTACATTTTATTATTATATGTGCCATTATCTTATCTGTAAGGACATTTAGATCACCTAAATTAAGAAATATATAATATATATTTCATACTTTATATTATAATATAGTTTCTCAACACCTTAAGAAATTATAACGTCTGGTGGCATACTCTGTTGATGATCGGGTATTAGTATGAAAGTTATGCTTAGTATCAAACGTGAAATTAAAAAATGGCTGTCACTTTCTAGGGTTTCTCTTAAGAGCATAACGAGGTATTGTACTTTCTGTCCCTTGCTATCTGCACTTTATTCCTTTTAATATAATTATGCTGAGCTGGTATTAAGATAGGTTGATCTTGGTAGCATTTAAAAAATGAATTTGCAATATGTAGAAAACACTGGAAAACAAGATAGAAATTTCTCAACGCACACTTGTTGATTGAGATTCGATATTTCAACAAGTACAGACACAATCAATGGTTTTACCATGTTTGTCCAGAAAAAGCAAACAAAACGATAAAATATCGTGGTGTAATAGTATCTAAGAACAATTAAATTTTAGGACAGGAACGGGAGGGACAAGAGGCTTGAAACTGAGAACAAGGGATATATATTTTTTTCCATTAATCGAAAATAGTGAAAGTGCTGTCGTGGAGACATTAAATGAAGACAAAAGTGTTGTCCGTTTTACGTTGACTGTTTACTTCATAGACCGGAAGAACAACAAGTGACGTACAGGACGTCATAACAAAACAACAAAAGAGCGCGTTACTTAAACGTGACGCCAAGAATGGCGGGTCATTAAATATACAGGTTACTTAACGTGACACTCGGGGCCCGCAAAGCTTAAATTCAGACTAAATACATGAATAAAGTAATTACATAGTAAATCTACTTTAAAGCAGTCTCAATAATAATAGTGTATCATATAAAATTTGAAAGTCTAGTACGATTAAATTTAGTAGTCAATTTTGTAATAAATCACAGTTTTGCTATAGATAATTACATCCGTTTGAATAAATGAAGTTACTAACATTATTTCACTGCAATCACTGGAAATGTCATTGAATAAGTAGTATATGTACATCGCTGAGTAATTTAAGGTGGTTCGCGGGGTTCCTACGAAAATTTCGAAGTATGAGATATAAGACTGATATTAAGTCTGTATGTACTAACATCTCCTGTCTTTCATTTGGAGAAAAAAGAAAATCGTTCCGAGTCCACATTTCTTTTGAAGAGCGCCACCTAGCGGCACATGTATTTTTCAAGGGAAAACGCCGTTTTTCTGTAATAATCGCATTAAAATTAATGTTATTACATTTTTTTAAACTCAGGGATATAGCTAAATTCAATGTTATTGTTTACACGTCGCATTTTGTAAATTTTTTTATTTAAAAAATGCTTAAATAAAGAGATATCCGTAGTAGGGGTGGGGAAAAATGGCGAAAATATTCAATGTGTTTCTTGGCCGTTTAGCCGAAATAAGATAAAACGGAACGGTCAAAATTCTTGATTTTCAAATATATTCTTCTTTAATCATTTCTGAACAAGAAAATAAAATAAAAATAGGGGGTCTTCACGGCAGATTTTTTGTAAATTTACTTTTTATTTGTTTTGGTAATGTAAATATTGTGACGTTGATACGTCATTTATGGTGTTAACGTCACACAAACGTTTTGTTCATTATGTCCTTTAAAGATACATTTTTGTATATACAGGATGATGAAAGTACACAAAAATGAAATATTTTTACTAAATAGATTCACATTATTTACAGTTTCAGTAAGCAATTTACAATCTAAGTATATCATCTAGAAATATACTTCTATGTAAGTTCAACAATTTCCTTAAAGACGCTAATTATTTAGTTTATATTATTATGTAAAATGTCATTTAAAAATGATGACCTAGGAAACCCTTCCCGTTCAGTCTGTCAGGGTATTAAAATTTCAGCCTGTCTCAAATTCTATTAGACTAGCTGTCTGCAAGAACAGAGTCTATATTCACATGGATTTCTGAATACTGGCGTCGTAATTAGCATTGCGTGCAACCTATACGCATCTGCTAAATTGTTTTATCCATTTTTGAAACAGTTTTAGAGCTAACTTAATGCATGAAGATTTCACTGTAATCAATCCATGGTACATTTTTAAGCTGTGGAACTTCAACGCAATGATCACAGTAATTCATTAAGGAATATATCCAGTCGGTGGTTACTTGTAGACTTCACTATAATCATTTTAATTATGATACATTTGTGATCCATGATATGCAAGACTGTGAAAATAAAATTAACAGAAAAATCTGACAAGGCGCTTCAAAACGCATGAATGTAAAATCCCTATTTGATGCTTGCATACCGTAACTTCTGTTCACTTTGCGCTCAATGTCACGGACATACTTTATGCGATGTTGTTCATTGCAGTCTGTCATAGCTGGAGCGGTCTTCTGCGCATGTCCTGAACAGATTATCAGTCGGAACGCACGGCAAAAATACGCAAATTATTGTACGACAGCATGCATTTAGTGTATAATATGTATAATATACTGACAAAAGGTTAGGTTTATTTATTTCTTAGTTTTATCCGTCTTTTAAAATTTTTGAAACACCAAAAGAAATGCACGAGATGAAATCATAGTGGTTATTTTTTTGATATTACATTCAGCACTGGAATACCATACTTCGATTTTGGAATAAAACCTTCATCAAATAAGAATGATCCCAATTTGCCGCCAAATTCTATAATCGAAACTTTTGTATGTACAACAGTGAACCGTGTCGAAAGTGCGTTTCCTTGAAAATATCTGAAAGAAACAGCGAGTCTGAACAATGAACACATGCCTCTAAACCTTTCGCAAGAGCAGCCTCAGTTAAACCACCCTTCTTCCATCTTTCCATCCTAAAATATCGTCTGCGTCGACTGTATCTGTTTTATATTATTTTCTGAATATTTTGAAGCGAAATGAGCTAGAGTTTTATTTTTGTTCTGTCATTTCAAAGCAAGTTTTCCCTCAATACGGTTTGCATTGTGCATTCACGTTGTCGTTATAAATTTAATGCACTAAGCGGCACCAAAATGAGCTTTATTCAAGTAACGGTTTCAAGTTCACAGACTGAAGTACATTTTTACCGTAAGAGGCATTATCTCATTTATCCATCATCTGCTTAAGATTCCATGATTTTATTTATTGAAAATATTCAATATAGGTTTAAAAATCAATAAATATAATACACAATTAGAATTATAATGAAAATCAAAACCTCTAAATAAAGTTATATATCATAACAAAAAAGAAACATACTGATGTTTTAGCCACCCTTCAAAATGTTCCTTTTCGTTAAAAATGTATTTCATTCTTGTCTGGAAAACAGTTTCACCACATTACGTATCTTGTATCTTCGTTGTTAGCTAGTCACTTGAAATATTGAAAAACAATAAGGTCTGTCGTTCAGTTTCGCACTTAAACATTTCATACAAAAGGTAAAATGAGCCGCGCCATGAGAAAACCAACATAATGGTTTTGCATCCGCGCAGTCTGGTCAGGATCTATGCTGTTCGCTAACAGTTTCTCTAATTGCAATAGGCTTTGAAAGCGAACAACATGGAGTCTTGACAAGACTGCGCGGATGCGCAGGCTTGTCTGGATCCATGCTGGTCGCAAAGCCACTATGTTGGTTTTCATATGGCGCGGCTCAATGTAAATTTGCAAATCACTCTTTTTTTTCTATTTTCTTCGGAATAATTAAAGAAACCTATGTTTGAAAATAAAGAATTTTGACAGCTCCGTTTTAATTCATAGCGGATAAACTGATAAGATTTTTTCTACACCCCATCCCTGTCCCCCCAACACTTTACTAACCCTTAAATACGGAGCCAGATACGCGAGTTTTGCAAGATTAAACATTTTCATAAAAAATTCAACCACTTATACCATATTCAGTAGTTATAGTACATGTTTTAGCGCGACATATTCACCTTTTGTGCCAAACTTGGTGAACATGAACATGTTGAAAAATTTCAACGAAACTGTGGGCAAGTAGCTTTAACTGACTCTGATGTATATTACTAGATAAAAGATAGATAGTGACTACAAAATACGCAACAATGTACATCATGTGAATATATTCAAATAAAAAAGATTCTAAAGATTTTTGTGAACTCTGAAGGTCCCGTTTATATCAATGAAAGGCATAATGAAATCATCGTTTGCGCGACGTTAACGCCGTCATTGTGTATCAACGTCACAAAATTTACATTACCAAAACAAATAAAAAGTAAATTTGCAAAAAATCTGCCGTGAAGACCCCCTATTTTTATTTTATTTTCTTGTTCAGAAATGATTAAAGAAGAATACATTTAAAAATCAAGAACTTTGACCGTTCCGTTTTATTTTATTTCGGCTAAACGGCCATGAAATACATTGAATATTTTCGCCATTTTTCCCCACCCTACTACGGACATCTCTTTATTTAAGCATTTTCTAAATGAAATAATTTACAAAACACAAAATGTAAACAATAACATTGAATTTAGCTATATTCCTGAGTTTTAAAAAATGTAATAACATTAATTTTAATGACATTATTACAGTAAAACGGCGATTTCCCTTGAAAAATACATATGCCGCCAGGTGGCGCTCTTCAAAGGAAATGTGGACTCGGAACGATTTTCTTTTTTCTCCAAATGAAAGACAGGAGATGTTAGTACATACGGACCTAATATCAGTCTTATATCTCATACTTCGAAATTTTCGTAGGAACCCCGCGAACCACCTTAAGTGTCCATATAATCACATGTCATGGCACGTGAAACGAATCACGTGTATAAAGTTATTTCAACTCGAGTGGATACAGCTTGGCAATGGGTCGCATGGTAACACCTCGTCTGGATCTGATACGGGCTGCTCGGATAAGACCATCTCTACCAGTGACAACGTCCTCTATGACGCCAAGGGACCAGCGATTTCTCGGAAGGTTATTGTCATGTATTTGCACTACGTCTCCAACCGTAACAGTATCGCCATGATTGCCAGACATCTTATGAAACTGTCGCAAAGATGTGAGATATTCATGCTTCCATCTCGACCCAAAGTGTTCAATCGTTGCAGACTTAAACCTGTAAAGTTTGTCTGCAGAATTGTGGAAATGTCGTCTGCTGTGGCTTCTTGATCGTCTGGGTAAACAGGGGAGGTAATTCTGCGCCCATACAGCAGATGGGAAGGGGTAAGAGGTTCCTCATCAGTGGGGTCTGTAGAAATGTGCGTGAGTGGGCGGTCATTGACGATACATTCTACTTCTGTAACAATAGTTTGCAGAACTTCCAAACTCACCAGTGATTTCCCGAGTACTTTCTTAATGGATGTCTTAGTAACGCCAATGAGCCTCTCCCACCAGCCTCCGTACCATGGGGCATTGTGTGGGATAAACTTCCATGTAATACCGTATGTCCCAAGGATCTCTGTCTTCAGTAGTTTGGCAGTGGAGATGTACGTCAGGGCATTGTCCGACATAATGATTTTTGGTATTGCTCTCCTGCTAAAGAAACGTCGTAGAGCCAAAATAAAAGAGTCTACTGTCATGTTTGGTACAATTCTAAATGAATAGCCCGTGTATTGCACACGTGAACAGACAAATGTAAGCCTTTTGTAGATTTCCGTCTGATGCCTTCACAGTTAAACGCTCCGGTGAAGTCTATCCTGTGACTATAAAAGGTGGCGCATGTTTCACTCTGTCGCTAGGTAACGGTGGGGGATCTGGTACCCGGTATGGTCTACTTGTAACCTTGCGGCACGTGACACACGAGCGAATAATTTTCCGAACATGTTGACGAATGCTTGGAATCCAAAACTTTTGACGAATGAAGGTGACCGTGCTCTCTGTGCCAGAATGTAACTGTGTAATGTGTGCATCCATTACAATCAGATCTGTAAAGTTATTTCTTGATGGAAGTAGGTACGGGAATTTCGTGCTGTCTAATAGTGGAGCATTGGAAATTCTACCGCCACAACGAATCAAATTGTCTTCATCCAGAAATAGATCGAGCTGTCATACTAGATTTGGTATGGTGGTAAAACCGTTTTTCTTTCTGGGAAAGGTACTGTTTCACATCGTGGAAATGAATATCCTGTACGTGCTTTTATTAACTGTCTGGCTGCTGTGTTGATCTCGTGCGATTCTAGAGGTCCGCGTGACTTCTTCACATTTCGGCAGTTGTTAACAAACCGGATAACGTATGCTGTAACACGTAACAGTTTCCGATACGAGCTAAATCTCTGAATGTCTATAATCTCTAGAACACTTGGATTGGGTAGTTTACTCGGGTGTGGATGTTAGTACTGCTGTTTCACTGTTACTGCTTTCACTTTCATTTTCACAACTATCATATACAATGATTTTTGCAATCACCCTGTGGAAATGACGTACCATCTTTCAACCAGATTGGACCATTCATCCACAATCTGTTGTCGCGAAAATTATCGTAAGTAACTCCTCTCGACAGAAAGTCTGCAGGGTTTGAATCTGTTGGGCAATACTGCCACTGAAAACCATCTGTTAACTCCCGTATTTCTCTGACACGATTGGTTTATAAACACTGGTTGTGATTTTGAGGAAGATATCCATTTCAACACAATCTGGCTGTCGCTCCATAGATATACTTTTGTACAGTCAAGGGTCGATGTAATATGCTGAGCAAGTCTAGATCCTATAAGTGCTGCACATAGTTCAAGTTTCGGTATTGTAAGCTGCTTTACCGGGGGTTACTCTATTCTTTGCCATAATGAGTGTGCTCTGGTTACCGGAAAAACAAGATATGCACATGCGCCGTATGCTTTTGTACTTGCGTCGCTAAAGACATGAAGTGCAACATCTGTGGGAGAGGCATTGGGAAAGTATCGTCTGCAAAACTTCGTTTCGGTTGCTTTCGCTATGTCCCCTCTTATCTTGCACCACTCTCTGATGATGTCATCTGGCAGCACTTCGTCCCACTCAAAATTTCGTTTCCATAGCAACTGCATAAGTATCTTGCCTTTCAGGGTAATTGGGCTTAGTAATCCGAGCGGGTCATATATAGAGGACGATTCTTTCAAAATTTCCCGTTTTGTCAGAAGGCAGTCATTCATAGGCATTTTTGATCTTTGTGGAAACAACATTTCGTCAGTTGTAGAATCCCAGCGCATGCCCAACACTTTTGTGAATTTGTCCTTGTCACTGACTCCGTCAGATTCGATTCTAGCACGCAGCACTTGGTTATTTGTACTCCAAGACCTCAAATTAAATGCAGCTTGCTGAAAAAGTCGTCTGCTATTAGTGTAAAATTTTGACAGTGTAGTGTCGTCTGGTAAGCTTGTAATTATGTTTATCTACGTATAACCCTTGTTTGATACGTTCTGTTTCGTCACATTGATGTAATTCAAGGTGCTTCATAATGGTGGCGTTAATATGAATGGCGAGCATGTTGCTCCAAATAGCACCGACTTGAACCGATATGCCTGATGTGGACTGTCTGGATTGCTTGGATCTGATAGCCAAAAAAATCTTGTGACGTCACGGTCGTCTGGATGCAAACTGATGTTCAAAAACGCCTTCTCAATATCGGTGGAAACTGCAAATTTATGGTATCGGAAGCGTAGTAATATTGACGTCAAGTCGTTTAGCTGTGGTGGGGTATTCATCAGGCAATCATTCAAACTTGGGAAATGTTGGGTTGACTTACAACTGCAGTCGTATACAATCCGTATGGGTGTGGTTGCTGACTCTTTTTTCACAGGGTGGTGGGGAATGTAATGTACTGTCGTATTTGGTCTAGATGGGTCATCTACTATCTTCTCTACAAATCCTCTCTGCTCCTGTTCATTCATAATCTCACTATACTTCTGCAGGCAGTTCGGTTCTTTTCTCAGTCTGTTGACTACACTCACTATTCTGCGCCGGCTTATCAGTTCATTACTGGGTAGAGATGGATGAATCATCTTTCCAGGTAATCTTGCGACGTACTGTCCGTTATCGTATGTAATGCATGTGTCTTGGTATTGTCTGGTATATTCGTCGCATCCTTGGTATTTAGTCTTCTGTTCCACTCCCATAGATTCTACTTCCCAAAACTTCTCTAAATTCAATTCCTCCTGCACGTGCAAAGTCATTATGTTCATCATGGACACAGGAAGTGGGGAGGGATGGTTTTCTGTATATAACGGTCCTGACAGAAGATATCCTATTCTCGACTGAATGGCTGTGGGTCCATTTCCTCTGATGATTTTATCTTGTACCACGGACCAGTAATGACAGCGCCAATTAGCATCTCGATCTCAAAATCTTCATCTTCTGATATAGGATGAGCAAGTGTGATCCCCTTCAGGTATGTAAAGTCACTAACATGTTTCTGATAAGTTTTCAGAGGCACGGAAATTTCAGGCACTATAAAGGGGCTTTTATCGGAATTTTGTGCTTTGGGGTTTTTTAGATAGACTGTAGCTGTATTTAGATGTCGCATTTCGTCTTTCTCTGTCTCCGAACCCTGATAGACATAACGTTTCACTTCCGGTTGGCTGCAGCTGAATTTTCTGTGCTAGGGCTTCAGTAACAAAGGAACTCTGGGAACCTTCATCAAACAGGATGTTTGCGGTGGTGGAACTACAAGATGAAGTTACTATGGAAACTGCTGTCTTCAATAAAACGGGTCCAGAAGAAAATGTGTGTGCTGAATGGAGAACTGATGTGTTGGTTTTCTCCGCGTTGTGAGTTTCAGTAGATTTATCTGTTGGTTTGGCCGTTGATTCTCCTACACACAAACTTGTATGATGTCTACGTGAAAAATATCTTGCATTTGAATTTGGATTTACACACATTAACTTTGTGACTTCCTAGGCAGTTAAAAAACACAGCTGCTTTTCCTTTACAATATTTAGTCTATGTTCGCTATCATTAACTTTTAAACAGTCTGTACTAGAAGTGTTCTCCCTTACAATACACACATGTCTGTACTTTTGTATATTTCGCACTCGATTTTCTTTTTTTCTTTTTCTCCGGTCTGCGGATATCAGATTTGGTTCAGAAAGGATGCTGTCGCAAACACTTCTTGCGGGTATTCAATGCATTTCCGGCGTCTAGAATATTCACTTCGTTCAATATACACCGCATTAGGTCATTTAAACACCAAGACTGTGTTCCGTGCTCACGTGTAATGTTCGTTCTCACTTCCGGTGATAACTTCTGAAGGATGACGGGAGTGAGGAGTGATCCGTATGTACTCTCGTTCTGGCCTAATGAATCAAGTCCCCTGATATAAGTCTCCGTGGTATCATAGAACTTTCTCAGACTGGTTACTGTATACAAAGGGGCTGGAACTTCTAGCAATGCTTTCATATATGTTTGTATAATTTTATCTCTCTGTCCGTACCTTTCGTGTAACAGAGACACTGCTTTGTCATAGTTAATATTAGTTAAAGAAAAACCTGCTATAATCTGTACAGCTTCTCCTCTTAAGGACGACTTCAGATAATTGAATTTCTGTACACCACTCAGTGACGGGTTCGTGTGAATAGCTGACTCGTACGAATCCCAGAATGACTGCCAGTCAAGGATGTTTTCCGTCGAATTTTGGCAAATCTAGCTTAGGTAGTCTGTGGTATATGGAACTGTGTGAGAGGGTAGAGGCAGGGTTAGTGTGAGACACATTCTCGTGAAGTTCGTGCACATGGTTCGTCTGGGACGATTCGCCGGAAACGGGCGCATGAAAGGTTGGGGAATTTACATTTAAGTTAGACAAAGTTACCTTTTTAAAACTTGATATTTTCTGTATCTTGGTCTGTAATGTGTAGATATACTCATCATGCTCTAGAATTTCCGTCTCGATCTGTTCACCGTCATCTTCTGAGATTGAATCAAGGATTTTTTCATGGATCTCGATGATCGTCTGCTGTTTCGGCTAGACTTTAGAATCTGTCCGTAGCTATTCTCGTTATTTGGGCATTCTTTTATTTATCGATATGGTAGCATGGATATATTTTCCTCGCCAGGTTTAGAAAATGGGGGGGGTGTGGGGGGCAGCAGCCCCCCAATTATGAAATATACAAACTAAAAAAGCCTTACCTTTATTTAAACCATACAGGTACTGGATATTGCAAATTATGCAGATTTTACCTACGGACAGATTCTAAAAGTGCTCCGCTGTTTCTGTCTCAATGCATTTTCGATCGTCTGTAGATCTTCGTAATCGACTGCTTCCTGTTGAATTGCCTCGAATTTGGATAGAAGTCGTGTAACTGCGCCTTTATGACCCTTCTGGATATATCGTAGTTTAGTTGCCATTGCTCACTTTTTTTGCGTCACGGCACCAAAATGTCGTGGAGACATTAAATGAAGACAAAAGTGTTGTCCGTTTTACGTTGACTGTTTACTTCATAGACCGGAAGAACAACAAGTGACGTACAGGACGTCATAACAAAACAACAAAAGAGCGCGTTACTTAAACGTGACGCCAAGAATGGCGGGTCATTAAATATACAGGTTACTTAACGTGACAAGTGCAAAGCCTTGGAACTGTTATGTTCGTTTTCTCATTTCTTATAGATGCTGCAAGTTAAAGAAAGAAAAATAGCCTTTTAGCTCAGTCAGTTATAAAAAGAGCTTTCCCTTGAAATGCAACATACTATAAAATTCAAAATTTAACCATGTTTACTACTGGTCATTTTTATACTTTCAACCTTATTGTATTGTAAATGATTAGTTAAATAACTGACAAGCTGGTCGTAAAACTTGAACCTTCACTATTTCAACATTGACACAAGTGGCACTGACCTTTAAAATACACAACCCTAAACTAACAGATCTCTGCCCTTTATCAAGCCCAATCCTTATGTGAGGTTTGGTGAAAACTGAGGAACAGTAGCTAATATAGAAGCTTGCCATAAATCTTTAATCTGAATGCGCTGAAAAGTCAAGCTCAAATGTGTATCAGCATCATATTAACAGGTTTTATTGTGTTATCCTTACATAAATGTCAGTTTCATTTTAAACAAGAGCTGTCGGAGGACAGCTATTCAACAGCCTTGTCACTTTAATGAATTTTAGGCCGAAAAAAATACACACAATATTGTGAAAATCCTAAAAAGAGTTATTGAACCTGTTATATGCATTTCCGCTCATTAAAGTGGACAAGCGATACATTCCTTGACACGCCAGTTTACATACAAGAGCTATTTTACAACACTATTAGGCGATTTGACAGTAAAATGAATTTATGTCTCAATAAGAGTCATCTACTTTAAAAGGAAGATACACCAAGATACACAGTTATATCCAGAAAGTGAAGACTGCCAAAAACCTTGTGGTATGAAAGGGGCATAATTCTGTCACAAATACAATTATTAGAGTTATGGGGATTGTAACCACACATGCAGATGTAGATTATAAAGAAGTATTTTTAATTTCAAGTCATTACCTTTTACAGTACCAAAGATATGTCTAAAAACGGAGCTTTCGAGAAAATTTAACATGAAAAATAATTCCATGTAAAACAACTTGATGACCTTGACATTGGGTATATTAGGCCCAGCCCCCTCACATACTTTGTTTGTATGCTGGACAACGTTTATGTGACTTTACAGTAAGATATAAGCAATAGTAACAAAGATACGACAGAATACAAAGGTTGCCGAAAAATTTAACCTTAAGAATAACCTATGTATAACATCTTGATGACCTTGACCTTTTGTATAATCGGCCCAGCCCCTGCACATACTTTATTTGTACGCTGGACACTGTTTATGTGAACTTACAGTAAGATATAAATAATAGTAACAAAGATATGACAGAAAAACAAAGGTTGCTGAAAAACTATAACCAAAGTATAACACCTTGGTGACCTTGACTTTAGGTATAATGGGCCCAACTCCTGCACATACTTTGTTTGTATGTTGGACAACGTTTATGTGAAGTTACAGTTCGATATAAGCAAAAGTAACAAAGATATTACAGAAAGTATAACACCTTGGAGACATTGACCTTTGGTACAATGGGCCAAGCCCATGCACATACTTTGTTTGCATGCTGAACAATGTAAATGTGAAGTTATAGTGAGATATAAGCAATAGTAACATAGAAAAACAAAGGTTGCCGAAAAACTTTAACCAAGAAAGCTCACGCAGACGCCGACGCGAGTAGAATAGCACCCCTATTCTCCGAATAGTAAAAATTGCCAAGTTGAAAAAGTAGTGTTATTGAACCGGTCCGCTGCAAGGAAGATCATCACAGTGAACAAGTGTGTGAAGTTGTAATCCATTCCCAATAGTGGGTACTGAGATACAAGATTACATAAAAATTCGAAAAAGGTGCGTAATTGTGCAAGGCAAAAACAGTTATGAAACCTGTGCAATGTGCGTCAGTTCATCACATTGATTAAGTGTATGAAGTTTCAACATGGATGCAGACACTGACGCACGGGCAAGTCCAGTAGCTAAAAATATGGAAACCGTTACCATAGAGACAATGCCAGTTTTAGGGTTTAGACTTTCTTTTCTTTTTATACGTACATTTCCTTATCGTTGTCCTTCTTTGCGTCAGTTTCTGTAGCAGTTTTAGGTTTGTATGGTTTGGCATGGTGGTCATAAAATTACACTGTATAGTTACATGGCTAATGTCTTTAAATATTTAGTCAACGTATTATGTAAAGCCGACTTTTTGACAAAAATGCTTCTTGCAGCTTTTAATTTTGCATCTGTTATGCTGAATGACATAACTGCCGATTATTGACTGCAAATGTCAGCACTTTAGATCAGGAGACTTATTTTTTCCGTTTTCAATTCAGAACCAAATTAACAGAGGAAACAACTTACAGACTTCCTGAAGAAAGAAGTTGCTATAATATATATTGTTCAAAGTAGATATTAAGGAGAGGTAAATACCAGGTTTTAGCCCACCAGATAGCTAATAATTTTACCTAGTACATATCCTAGTTTTATCTTGAAACGTATCAAAGAGCAGAACACTGTAATTACCTGCAAACTTTTATTAAAACGGCACTAAAATAATGACGTATCAACTAATACATCTTTAACATGCGTAGAGCATTTAACATCACTCTGGGTCAAGATGTTGTAGGTTTGACCCCATGGTAGGCATTTGTTCTTCAATGTGATTTTGACTAAAGACGGTTTTTGTCAAATCATGTGTCCTCCACTTCTAATTCATGTGTAGAAGTAGCAAGTGATAACTACTAGTATACAAATAAAACTTTCTTTATAAGGTCAAAGATGTGTTTGTCCCACCAAAAGGGAAGAAGCTTTATCTTGCAGTCCTAGGTTTTGACTCCCACTGATCTGTGGGAAACTGAGACTTCATGCGTTTACAGGTCAAACTGTTTTTACTATAAATATCAAAATTATATGTAAATACTTTATGGATAACCACCAGCATTGCGATTCATTAGAAAATCTGAAGCTTAAAGCCTACAGATTAAGTCTTTCATACGGCATTTCAGGGTAGTTACATAGTGGCAATTCTTTCTGATGAAACAGAATAACTTCTGCAATCTTCGTTAAGGGTCACGGTCACCCAAGAAACATTTGTGTAAAATTATTTTGAAACTGGGCCTGCTGTTTCTGACAAGAAAATTTTATAAGTTTCCAATATATATACATATAGGGAAAAAATGACCACATCCCCTGGCGGCCATGTTTTCAATGAATCAAAATAATTTGAACAATATTAGTAAAATGTCATGCAAGGACCATTTGTATTAAATTATTTCAAAATTGGGCTAGCAGTTTCATATAAGAACCTAACTGAAGCTTAAAACCTATAGATTGAGCCTGTCATACAGCAGTTCAGGGTAGCTACATAGGTAATGTCAGAGATATACCTAAAATAACAGATATCAAAATAAAAAATTAAACAAGAGGGCCATGATGGCCCTATATCGCTCACCTGTTATCATTGCACTTGAGGACAAGAAGGTCCTCAGAAAAGATATCTCAGTCCAAAGGACAGGAACAACAAAGGGAAGAAATTTAACCAAAAAGAAAAAAAAATTCTTACAAGGTATAGATATGTCAAAATACACCTAAAAATTGGAGGTATCATCCATGTTGTACCACAGAAAAGTGGTCTCGGTTTTTCCCTACGGCCAATAATAAAAAAGTTACTAAAAATAAGCTATTTATAGTAACGTAAAAGGGAAGTAATAAAAAAAATATATTGTAAGTGAACAAAAGAAGGATCTGCCAAATAAATCTGCTGACATAAATGAAATTTCAGATCAGTATCTTCATTAGTTATGGAGATATACCCATTTTAATTTGAAATAAAGGGAGGTGATTTGACATAAAATCAGTCCATAGTTATCTACCTTGATTGTCTCAGTCCAACTCATAACAATAATGAAATTTCAAATAAGTCCTATAAGTACTTACTGATATAAATCCATTTTGATTACAATCAGGGGAGGTAATCAGATATAAAATAACTCTGGAACCTACGATCGGATCTGTTTTGTCATGGAATCCAAGATTTATTGTTGTTGAAGATATTTTGGAAGTTTGTATCAGATAAAACCATAAATGAAGTCTCTATATGGCTGCAAAAGCCAAAATAGCCAATTTTGGACCTTTAAGGGGCCATAACTCTGGAACCCATGAAGGAATCTGGCCAGTTCAAGAAAGGAAGCAAGATCTTGTGGTGATACAAGTTGTGTGCAAGTTTGGTTAAAATCAAATCATAAATGAAGCTGCTATTGTGCAGACAAGGTCAAAATAGCTAATTTTGGCCCTTTCAGGGGCCATAACTCTGGAACCCATTAAGGGATCTGGCCGGTTCAAGAAAAGAACCGAGATCTTATGGTGACACAAGTTTTGTGCAAGTTTGATTAAATTCAAATCATAAATGAAGCTGCTATTGTGCAGACAATGTCAAAATATCTAATTCTGGCCCTTTCAGGGGCCATAACTCTGGAACCCATGATGGAATCTGGCCAGTTCAAGAAAGGAACCGTAATCTTATGGTGATACAAGTTGTGTGCAAGTTTGGTTAAATTCAAATCATAAATGAAGCGGCTATTGTGCAGACAAGGTCAAAATAGCTAATTTTGGCCCTTTCAGGGGCCATAACTCTGGAACCCATAATGGAATCTGGCCAGTTCAAGAAAGGAACCAAGATCTTATGGTGATACAAGTTGTGTGCCAGTTTGGTAAAAATCAAATCATAAATAAAGCTGCTATTGTGCAGACAAGGTCAAAATAGCTGATTTTGACCCTTTCAGGGGCCATAACTCTAGAACCCATAATGGGATCTGGCCAGTTCAAGAAAGGAACTGTGATCTTATGGTGATACAAGTTGTGTGCAAGTTTGGTTAAAATAAAATCATAAATGAAACCACTATCGTGCAGACAAGAAATTGTTGACGCACGGACTGACGACGGACGAAGGGTGATCACAAAAGCTCACCTTGTCACTATGTGACAGGTGAGCTAAAAAGCACAAAAAATTGTAAAATTTCATCATTTATTTGACATCTGTAATTAAAACTTATGTATAACAACAAGATCAAATTATAACTGAATCTGTTCCATTTAATGTCACTCACTAGAATAAATGTGCACTTTCAAAGAATACACAACTTTTGGTTTTATAACAGTGTTTAAATATCATCAACAACATCCGACCAAGTGTTTCACAACTGTTCATTCTATTTACCAGTCACTTTCTTTCATATAGACTGCTTCTTCACACCTTGCATATAATGCGATAAACACAGGGATATAAATAAGCAGGGGCCCAGTATCCCATGGCCCCCGATTTGGGCTGGGCCCCTAAATCGTTTGAGAAATTGCCCATATACCTAATGTTAAACTTTTATTTTTGACAGTCTGGGCCCCTAAATAAAAGTAGCTAGTTTATATCCCTATAAACATATGTCTACACAAGTATTTTTTTATTTTTGTTTAGTTTTGCCCTGTAAGTGAAATATATAGTAATTGAAGGAAATAAAGAAATACAAAACTAATACACAAATACATTGCAATGCATTATGCAATAGTGAACATTTTCTAGTGCAAAATGTATTAATTAAGGACGTATGCTAGAATTTGGGGCAAACATTTTCCCAAGAACAGAATTTCCTCAAACTTTGGATATTGAAGGAACAAAAATATGCAATAAAAATCATAGGTCACCGGTATCGAAAGAGTTATCTGCCTTTGAAAACGGCATTTCCTCCAAAAATGACGTTTTCAAGGGCAGATAACTCTTTTTCAATACCAGTGACCTATGATTTTCATTGCATATTTTTGTTTCTTAGATGATTATCCTTCAATATCCAAAGTTTGAAGAAATTCTATTATTGGGAAAAATTTCGCCCATCTCATATACAGGGAATTCTAGCGTATGCCTTTAAATGTAAAAATTCAATTTACATCCACACAATCATGTAATATCTCAAAATAACCAAAAAATATTCTTGATCTACCCATTATGATACAGTTGGTTGGTGGCACCTTTCTCTTCTTTTATCAGGTCCCAAGTTGGTGTATTTTGCTTTGTGCATGCATTAATATTATCCAAGTTGAACAGAACTTTATTACATGTAGGACTTCAGTTCAGTTTGAGTGTTACAAACTTCTCATACACATATATACGAGAAATGTGTGAAACACAAACTGAACTGATACATATGAAAGAAGCAGTAATGAATATAAAGTAGTGGCATACAAATACTAGCACAGTGTTCTAAAAATAAATTTGCTATACCTACATGTTGACAATGCAGTCAACAAAGTAGAAAAAAAAATAAATACTAAAATTTGAGGTAATCTAGAGACATTTAAAATCAGCGAGAAGCTTGCATGTAACAAAGCAATATCAAAATACTTCACAAAAGTAAATATATAAGGTAATCTCCACTCTGGTTAAAAATTCTTCCTTAAAAATCTAAAGTGTTCTATATTTTAGCACTCTGGAATTGGGGGAGTAACTGTGGGGAAATATACAAATTTAGCACTTTGTGTTTTTACAATTTACATGAAAGCACTTCTGTGTCATCAGTAATATGAATCCTGAAAATGAACTAATTCATCAAATCATATCTTTATTCCAATGAATGAATACTACTTTTTCAAAAACATCACAGCTTTAACATTGTCCATTTTGTATAAAATATCTTTTATTACAAAGGGTAATTATTTCCGTAATTCTGCCATTCTGTTAAGTGCGCTACCAGCCACAAACCACTCAAGCTGTCCTGCATTAAATGTATGATTCAGCTGTATCTGTTCTGTTGATCCATTCTCATGTTTGATCTCGCATGTAACAGGCTGAAATAGATTGCCATTACAAAACATTACAAGTTGCACCCACAAAACTTTGATCAATGAAAACTGTAGTATCAATCAACTAGAACCATAATATATGTCAAGAATTGTTCTATTACAGAATCTAAAATGATATCACTCTATATTATGAAGTCATTTAAACATTAGGGAGAAATACTGACTTTAAACATCATTCTAATATGCTTTTCTCTGTTAAAACACTCTTATGCTAACGTGCGGTGACGTCAGTGTTCTTGTTGCGTCCAAGAAAGAGCGCTACTATATTTTATCTACTGTTTTAGATTAAGGGCGGTAATACGTCGTACAAATTATTTCATGAGGGCTCTGCCCATCGTGCATAAATAGTGTTAAAACACTCTTTTGCTATAAATTATTTCTTAATTAAAACAAGGAAAAAACTTCATTAAAACAAGGAAAATAGAATGTTCAAGCAGATGATAACATATCTACTTTTTTAGTCTATACTGGAGCATACAACAATGAAAACTTTGGGATATGTTAAAAAGAACACATGATGCCGTTTTGTTTGTTTATTAATGTATGGTAATCGAGTTAATAAAATTTGTCTGCAAAACAAGCTCACCACATCTTAATTTTTTCTATGAATGCATCATTTACTAACAAGTAGATAAACAATAAATTTACAAGTCATTACAAAACAGAAAGGACAAAATGCTTTTCAGGACACAGGAAAAGTCTGTTATCTATTCAATCTCAAGTATAGTACAAACATCTTCTATATCTGCACAAACTAGATGAGAAAACCGTCACTTTATCCTGTTTCTAGTATCAAATGAAAGGCACTTATATTCTTAAAAAGACCTTTCAAAATTCTTGATACATTATGACAAATGCACAGAAAGCAAAAATCAACACACTACTTACCTTTCCTGGGGCTAACGATTTGAGGTCTAATAATGATATTCTATCTGATGGCTGTATTTTATCATAATCACTCGGGTTAGCAAAGGTTAATGGAAGCATTCCTTGTTTCTTCAAATTTGTCTCTGGAAAAGAACAAAGAGCTTAATGTTAATATAGTATTGGAAAATACACTACACAGACTGATTCTGCAGTTGAAATAAACAAGTTACTGGAAAACAATAAAGATCCAGATCAAGATGTATCAAGACTATTTCCCAGCCATAAAGTTCCCTAGTGAATGGGATATTTGTCACATTTGCTGTCATAGGAATCAAATCTTTTAAACTGAAACCAAATTGAAGGACTGGCAAATTCTCTAAATAACCCACCATCTTTGAACCAAGATTCATAAAAAAATCCTGTCATAGCATCTATCTTTTGTGATAGATGGATGGATGGATGGATGGACAGATTTTGCATAAATTACATATATTGCTGTCTATCCATGTCCAAGGTTTCATGAAAATGTCACTTGTTCTTTTAAAAGTTATAACAGAAACCAGCGTTTACGACTGACTATGAAGTACAAACATAAAGACAAACAGTAAAACTTAACATGCAAATGTGCCATCTGCCATACCAAGTTCATGAAAAAATATTTGCACTGTTTAAGATATCACAGGATGTCACTCACCACTTTCTGTCATTGTTTTCTTACTATTTGTTGTCAGACAGAAGGCAACTTTAAATCCTCTATGGGTATGTGTAGTGGTTTCAGAAAATCATATTAAAATTTAACTTAAGGTTCTAACACCCTTTGTGCTTGTTTAAAAGCATTTTAACATGCCAAAGCTGTCCACAAGATCAAAACATTTTTTTTGGTTGTTTTTGTTTTTGGTGTGCTCATTCTTTGTAAGTAAACAATTATATCAGTATATCCAAAAGTCAATGTGAATAGTAACCAAACTTGCTAAATCCAGTTTACAATGAATATGAAAGCGACAAAGGAAGCTACTGTATATAACATTAACAGGGATATCTTACCATGAATTCTAGCAAAGCTCTTCACAATGATGGCACGTCCACCGAGATGTCTGGGTTCCAATGCAGCATGTTCTCTACTGCTTCCCTCACCATAATTCTCATCTCCTATCACAACCCATGGTACACCCTTTGACTGTCAAACAAACCATACAATGTACTTTAATATGAAATTTACTAGTTAGGGACTTTCTTCACTTAATTTGTTTGTTTGTTTGTTTTGGGTTTAACGCCATTTTTCAACAGTATTTCAGTCATAAAATTTGCTTAGTTTTAACTTTACTTCTGTAGTCAAAATGTAAATTTATCTCTATTTCTTCACACATAATTTCTGTGGATTTTTCTTTCATCACTTACAATGAACTCAGCAATATTATATAATAACAATCTGCAATTTTTATAAATGTTCCTCTTTCTGTAGATTGTTTGAAATGCAGGTATCTGTTTTCATTATTACATCCTAAAACAGAACTTTAAAGCTCCTCCTATTTTATAAGGAAAGTAGTGGGAACTAACTTACTTTGTAGTATCGACCAGTTTCTGGCACAGAGCCAAATTCTCCAGTCAGCTGATTCCTTACTTTGTTTATTTCACCATTTTCTGCATTTACAGCTCTGCAAGTTATTTATGTTCTATTTAACAGCAACCATAGTATCAATGTGCACATTTTTATCAATTTATCACATGCATAAATCTTCCCAATTTAAACTTAATGATAGGATACTGTCTTCAGTACTGTAAAAGTAGAAATTTCTGCGAGGGTTTAATTTTAGCTATATTAGAGACGCCCTACATATCGCGAAAATTAATCTTTGTGTAAATATTCTTCATTAGTATAATTCAAATTCAAGTATGACACCATTTTTACAGATATTAAACCTCGCGATCATAGTCATACTCAAAATTACAAATTTGTGAAATTTTTACCCAGCAAAGATATGTGCCTTTACAGTACTATAATTCTGGACCCAGTTGTTTGATATTTCAACAGGTGATTAAGCTAACAGTCAATTAATTTTCAGGGTTGTATTTCATGAATTTAGAAGACTCAGTAAAGTTAAGAATTACGAACACTAATATGTCCTTACAATTAAGCAAACACATCACACCAGTTTTTCCCATCAAGCATAATATTCTGAACCAAAATTTAACTGGCGGTTAAGGTTAACAGTTTTGTTAAGATTCGAACAACTGGGCCTAGGCCATTACAGTAAAGACCCTGATTCAGCTGCAGATGGGATAAAACCTATTCATATACATACAAAAAAACTCATTCTGAAGATTGTAAGTCCAAAATATTCTCCAGATTTACTTTAACTGTGTTGTAGTAAGCAGATTGAATCTGTTTAAAACTATCAAAGGATTTCCTACACCCATTCGCAGTTGCAACAGAAGGACAATGATACTTACCCAATGAGAAGATTATTTGAGATATTATCCAGATGACCTCTATACTTCAACCACTGACCTGCAGCACTGATGTGATCTGTTGTACATTTACCCTTTGCCTAAATTACAAAATCAAAAATCAAAGATTAGAATATTTGTTTGTATTATAAATGTTTAACCATCTAACAGTTATTACAGTATACTTTTTGTATTGACTTCTCGTTACATAAATGTAAATATATTCAAAGAGAATTCAATAAGCATTTTCATCATTAAGTTTTTGGAAAGTTTTCTAACATAACAATTATGAATTCATCTAGGACAAGAAGTAAGGATTTATAAAGGAGGATGTCCCTACTGTGAGCAAGGTTCTAGTTTACATGCTTGATCTGAGCTGCACCATGAGAAAACCAACAAAGTGCATATGCGACCAGCATGGATCCAGACCAGCCTGCGCATCCATGCAGTCTGGGCAGGATCCATGCTGTTCGCTTTCAAAGCTTATTGCAATTAGAGAAACCGTCAGCAAACGGCATGGATCCTGACCAGACTGCGCGGATGTGCAGGCTGGTCTTGATTCAGGCTGGTTGCAAACGCACTATATTGGTTTTCTCATGGTGCGGCTCATTTGCATTGGTCTATGCTTGGAAAAGGTTGGTCCGAGATGATCAGGACTGCAATAAATCAGTATTTTAGAATGCCTTAATTTCTATCTTTGGTCACTATTAAATAAGCATGAATTCTGTAAAAAATGTGCATGAATGAGGCTTTCACAGCTAGAAGACAGTTCAGCCAAAATTCAGCATTACAAGTACACTATGACTCATTTAACTGCAACCTGAATATTTTAAGTTTAAGTCAATATATTCATTATCATCATGTATTTTGTACAGGAAAAAACTATTTTTATTTTCCTATGAACATTACTTGTGCAATATCAAGGGCAACCCTTTCAGCGATATTGAATGTGCAATAGTTCGCTATTTTGTACAAGAAATAGAAACAAACCTTAAATAAATGAATGAAAATCAGCTATCAAAATTTCAAAGGGAACATTTAATGATATCACATTTTCTGCCTTAAAACACTGAAAGATATGTTTGGATGTTTAACTCAAACTTGACCTGTATGTATAAAGACTGAATCCCAGGTATTGAGCTGCTTTCAATAAAAGCGCAGAGATATCAATAACAATATTTGACAGTGTTTAAAACGTAAGCTTTACCTTTATAAGTACTGGCATCTCTAGGAGATCTTTCCCGTCCCATTTCTTGAATGGTGACAGCAGTTGTAGTCTGTTACTTTTTGGGTCAACCTGCACTGCAACTCCACTGCCATCTTCTGGTGGAGGCTGGAAAGTGTCCTGACCAGGGTCAAATCCTTTAGCAGGCAACTCATCACCGTATGGACTCTCCAACTTGAACTTTGAGCCTATTAAAGGTGTGAAACATGATGTTCATACAATTATGTTGCCCTCGGTACTCTGCAAACTTCATAATATGTTATCACTTATTTTCAAGGATAGCATGTAAGATACATCAAGTTTAGCCAGGTTCCTATCTGAACGTTTCACATTCCAAGAGTCCCAATATGATAAAACACTGCCCTAACCCTTCTATCCATAAAATCTTTAAACTTCTTGATTTTGTATTTATCAATCAAAATACAGCATAAAATTATAATAATTTACTGTACTATTCTTATTAAGACTGAGCTGTATAAAACACTTATAAGCTAAAATTAGGATGTAAATAGATACATACAGACCATGACCATTTCTCCTTGAATTATGTATGATACACTGAATCATAAATGGAAATAACTGTGTTCCGTATAAAAAAATAAAGTGCCCCTATCTGATTAAATTTGACAGAGGATCTTACAAGAATGCTACAGATCAAGTTTGATGAAGACCCAATCAAACAATTCATAAGAAGAAGTTGTTAAATGGTGTTTCAATTTTAAGATCCAGTGCCCCTAAAAGGTCAGGAGGGCTCCCATTTTAACAAATTTGAGAAAAGACTATGCCAAGATGCTACAGACCAAGTTTGGTGTAACTCTGACCAATAGCTTCAATGAAAATGTTTAAGCTAAAATGTTGACGGCGGACTAACTTTCTATAACAATTGCTAAACCCAAACAAAGTTCAGGTGAGCTAAAAAGGTCCTGATTCTGGAAGACCTTAGCAAAAAATATGTTGCTTTAGATTGGTTTGAATAATTTTTGTTATAAAATGTTTTTGACAGAAAATACCTGTTTTATTTTTTGTATGGTCAATTTTGGTCTTTCAATACAAAGGCGTTGAAATATGCCAATTATCAACAATGTCAAAAGCAATATTCATATCCGACAAAATAGAGCATTCAAATTCAAATATTAGAACTCTTTTATCTCTGATGCCCTTTTCACTGCTGGCATTTCACATTTTCATCTTTAAAGATAACTATATACCTACCATCAGCAGCAGTGAGTTCATCTGTCTCTGGATTGAAACCAAGTTCTCCAGCAATGGCCATAGCTGTGACTAGCTCTGGGGAAGTTACAAATGCATGTGTGGCTGGATTGGCATCGTTACGTCCCGTGAAGTTACGATTATATGATGTGACAATGGTATTCTTTTCTCCTTTCTTAACATCTTGTCTGTCCCACTGACCAATACACGGTCCACATGCATTAGCAAGGACAACACCACCTATTTCACGTAATGCCTCTGCCTGTATATTAAGAAATTTTTTTGTAATAAGTCATACATCAGCACAGGTATATTATGCGTGAGTGAAGTAATAACTTTATACAGTAAAGTGTTTGAAAATAGAAGAACCTCAAATACAGTAAAATAAACTGATGTATATAAAACACATATTCCATCTGAAACTGCCTGGTAAGTACAATGGGGTTAACTACAGACTAGAAAACCATCCTATGAAGTTTAACAGGTGTAAGCTTAACCTTTTCTAACCTAAATCCAAATAAAAAGACTACCAGCCCCATAAACTGAAACTAAATCAAACTTTCTGATACAATTTGACCCCAAATTACCTGACCATCTCTCTCTATGGTGGCTCGAATTTGTTCTGATCCAGGTGTGATTGTGTATGCTGACTTTGCCTTGACACCCTTGGCAAGAGCTTGTTTGGCAATACTGGCTGACCTGCTCATGTCCTCATAACTGCTGTTTGTACAACTTCCAATCAATCCTATAATTCCACAACAATACATACACTAAACATGTTCTGCATGATATTTCCTGGGTATGTTTTTATTGGACTAAATGACACAGTTCATCTACAGTGCTGGACTTTCACAAAGCAGTCAAATAACATATGCAAGTTCAAGGTCACAAGTTTTGCCATTGGTCAATTCTTAATGTTTCCCCAGCAGCAACCAATCAAACAAAGGGGATTCTAGACTTGTCTAAAAACTTGATTTTATATTCCTGGCTCCGCACTGGATTCTGATCTCAGTCTTGAAGTTGTCTGATGGCAAAGCTTCATTCAAAGACGGGTCACTATATCAAATTAGCGGTTTTTTTTTTTTGAAAAGCTGAAGAGGAACTGTTAAATTTGAAAATACAAAACCTTTCTCCCAAATCTTGTCATGTTTTAAACATTGTTTGTTGACCTAACTTCACTTTCTCTTTAGTTTTTGTATTACTGGTAACAAGAATAAATTCTAATATTGACAAAAAACATACCAACTCTAACATCTAGAGGCCATCCATTGTCCTTAGCAACTTGACGAAGTTTAGATATAGGATTGTATAGATCTGGTGTGAAAGGTCCATTTACACTTGGCTCAAGCTGAAACGAAGTGAGATAATAACTGAAGCTTATACTAAACAAGTGTTATAGTAATAATTGGTTTTGTTTTATTGTGGTTTACATCACATAAAAATAAATTAGAATTTTTAGGTCATGTTGGAACTTTCCAGCTTTTAATAGTGCAGAATGACCCCATGTGTCCTTCTTGGCATTATTTCTGATAGGATAGAACCAACCACATTCCTCAAGTCAGCTAGATGCCTTACTCATATCAAAAGACTTCTACATCCCGTACGTATCAATTGCAGCAAGGGGCAAGTGATTTGATGTAAAGTGATAATTGATACAGGTTTAAAATGCTCAGTAATTACAATAGATTTATCACAGCATAGCCTATTTGTGAACTACAGTTTAGGTCCTGAAACCTACTTCAGTAAAACAGTTGTGCATCTGTATTTCTGGACTTTGAGCAAAAAATGAGACAATAGATCTAAAACAACAAATAATCCTGAAATTTAAGCTCTTAACACAGACAATAAATGAAAATGGCAGTGGAGACCCTTAATTCTTATACTTTATGTCTAAAAATATGAATTCTTTCCATTTTGAAGTGACACACTGTATATGTGATTCAAACTCTTCTGTCCTATCAAGAGTATTACTGTGCAGTTCTTGCCTAATTCACTGAGTTCATGTTATAACATGTTCTATCTCATTTGATACAACAGCTTAAAAGAGCTACAAGACTACAGTTAAAACAAGACGGTAAAATTAGATGAGGGGTACAGTTACTAGCCACACATTCAAACTAGGGCTAAACTGCACAATTTAGAGGAAGCTATTCTAAGCCTAATTGTTTGCTGGGATGGAGATGTTCAGATGGTTTTGGGTTTGAGACTATTAATTCTGTTTCATTCAAGAATCTAAATATTGATTGAAATACAGTTACCATATTGTCGAATTGCAAATAAAAAGAACTTACTGTATCCAGATTGATATCAATGACCTGATCATATTTTGCCCCTGGATCAGCTGACAGCAGCTCCTTATTTCTGTTAGCTTCATCTGCAATCTCTGTAATATATAATCAAGACAAGAATGTTTTATAACTATTAAACACACTCACCACACACCACCTCCTAAAATATAGGGAGAAAATAGGGCTAGTATTGTAATAAATATGCAGGTAAATAAAACTCAAGCAGTTGTGACTTCTAACTAATGAGGACTGGAGTTAATAATATTACCTTCATACTGTTTTCCTTGTGGAGGAAACCACAGATGACCATAAAGACTGATTTCAATATTTCAGAAAACAGCACTGATATAGAAAATACCACCATTTTGTCACAAGCCAGACGAATAATTTCCCAAGAACAAATATTGACATACGCCCTATAATATTCTTTTCCACTGAAAACTATGATGGTCATTTTCTATGAACAACAATAGTAGGTGCCAAAGTTACAACAATGCTGCTTAGTGATAACGGACCGCTGATTTGACGACGTCTGCGTATATTCAGGGAGAACGTTCCTTAGATGACATCGCAGTTGTTCCATCTGATGAACAGAATGGCCGGGAAGCTGATTTTAATGTTAAATGCAACAAAATGTATGCAATTTTTAATACAACCTTGTTTACAGATGGAAAGGAGATATAATGTCAATATAAGAAATGAATTGATTTTTTCAGAGTTCATACGAAATGAATGACAGAATAGGATAGGCAAATTAAACAAGAATCGCTCAGGGCTTTCGGTAGGTTCTGAATCTCAAGAGTCATTGACTCTTCAGTCTAAATTTTCAAGGGTCAAAATCAGATTTTCAAGAGTCAAGATCAGCTTTTCAGGGGTCAAGCTACATGTATACTGTTATTAATGCAACTCCCACAGTCTTTATCTAAAACAAGTACATTCGTCATATTTCTGTCTCATATTGTTCTAAAAACAAACCACGAGATAATCACGTGTCATTTGGCGCGTGGCGTGACTGACATCTGTCGGTAGCTAATTAACATACGACGCTCCGCCTACTGCCATATTTCCGCTTGTGCCAGCGAACAATATTGAAATTCACTGGGATTTTGATTGACAAGGGGCAGAACTTTCGAACTTGAGACGCATCAAAGTAAATTTCCGCGAGTCAAGCCGACGCACGTGGTGTAATTTATGCGGGTCAAATAAGAGATTTTCTCGATTTTCGCGGGTCAAAACCCGGGACCTCGGGTCAACCGAACGCCCTGTGACGCTAGTGTTCATTTCACACGAACACCGAAAAAAATGAATTCATTTCGTAAGTGATCTCTGGTATGTAAGAAAGCACCACAGTGCAGCAACCTTTTATCACACTGCAGAAGAGGAACCTACGATTTTAATACTTAAATTTCCACAATCACCAAGTCATTGATTTAAATCTTTTCAGGACTTTAAAACAAAATCAAAAGTAAAGAATTCTACCCTGTACAACCGCTTTAATTTCAGAAGTACAAACATGTAGACTTGCTTTATTTATATTAGAGATTCAAATCCACATGGAGCAGTATATTTAATTCTTCTCTCTATATAAAAAGCAAAACTCTAAGTGTATATTTTCATTTCCAAGAAAACACCCATGTAGATATATTTCATTTAGAGGACTAAATACAAGTTGTGTTACCTTTTCTGTTGGTAGCATTGAGATAGTCCTGCATTCTGTAGTTGAACGGGAACACTGATGTTGTTGCTCCAATCTCAGCTCCCATGTTACATATCGTACCCATTCCTGTAAAGTTAAACCTGTGACCTCAGTCTTACATAACTACCTTTTCAAATTGTAATACACAAAAGCAGGTAAAAGCAAATTTGCTTAAGTTCTTTTTGTAAAGAATCATATGATTGGAATTATAAATTCAGTATTACACTGAGTCAGCATATCTAATGTAATCAAATCATAACAATATTTCATCTTAACTTAAAACCTGATTTCTTTGTCTTTCATCAAATTAAGTCTTACCGTTAACCAAATTATCAGTATATTATTTTTCCAACTGTGTTTTCTACTTAAAATTTACACAGAAATAAGAATAACTATGGTAACTTATTTTCCTCAACATACGTTATATGTCAGAATTTCAAAACTAAACAAAACCTACCTGATAAACTGGCATTTGAATGGAGTAAATTCATCTTGGATTTCCAAGTATATTGTCATTTTTTTTATACCTCATAATAATTCCATAAGAATTAGGAAGAATTCCGCATCACTTATTTGACTCATAATGTTCCAGTCAAACTTCAACTTACCATGTAAGTCTCCTTATATTTTAAAACCGTCTTTAATGAAAACTCAACTTGGTCTGAGACATTAAAACAGGATTGGTTACGACAAAAACTGTTTACCTGTACAGGAAATAGAGTCCACTCCAGGACCGTAGTACTCTACAATAGCTCCAGTTCCTCCCTTCACTGTGAGGATACCTGCCACCTTCAGAATGACATCTTTAGGTGATGTCCATCCACTCATCTTGCCAGTCAGGTTAACTCCAATCACCTAGAAATGTCAAGTGTTTACTACTTTGTGGCATTCTTGTACCTTTCACTAACTTTTTTTTTCTTGATCTAAGCAACTGCTTATATCAAACCATAACCAACATATATAACATTCCCATTTATAATTTTCCAGATTCCCGCCCCCGCCCCCCCCCCCCCCCCCCCAATAAATCATCAGTACTTATCACCTTAATTTCAACATTGTCACTAGTTATATAACTCCTATATAACCCATGTATACTTGAAATACGCATGGAATATCTGCAACTTAATATTTAACATCAGAACATAAAAATTCCTATGGTATATTTATATACATTTATCTGCAATTATAACTATAAATATATATACATTTTAAATTTCCACGCATTCCATGACATATAGTTGAGGAAAAAATTTTACAAATCAAGTTCCCAAATGATATCTGTTAAAATATGTGAGCAAATTATGTAAATATTTTACCTTAGGACATTTCAGTTCCCATGGGATATCTGCCATGACATCAACAGCATCTGCCCCACCAACACCTATACACAGACCTCCTAATCCACCTCCATTGGGAGTGTGACTATCTGTACCAATTATCAAGGCTCCTGGGAAGGCGTAGTTCTCCAGAATGATCTGTCAAAATACAATAGTCAATGATGAAATTTGTCATGACATCTGTAACTGCTTAATAATATACTGTAATACAAACATCAAACACAAGAGCTGTCACTAATGGTGATAAATGCCCCCGCAGCACCTTGACCTTTGACCTGGTGACCCCAAAGTCAGTAGGGGTGGTTTACTCAATAACTACTATCAGCATGTGAAGTTTGAAGGTCCTGGGTGAAGTGTTTCGCGAGTAAAGTGCCTTCATGCAAAAAGTTAACGTTGGCCCCTGTGACCTTGACCTTTGACCTGGTGACCCCAAAGTCAGTAGGGTTGGTGTACTCATAAAGTACTATCAGCATGTAAAGTTTGAAGGTCCTGGGTAAGTGGTTCGCGAGTAAAGTGCCTTCATGCAAAAAGTTAACGTTGGCCCCTGTGACTTCGACCTTTGACCTGGTGACCCCAAAGTCAGCAGGGGTGGTGTACTCAATAAGTACTATCAGCATGTGAAGATTGAAGGTCCTGGGTGCAGTGGTTCGCGAGTAAAGTGCCTTCATGCAAAAAATTAACGTTGTGACTAACGAACGAACGAACTAACGGACAGACAGTTGAAAACTAATATGCCTCCCTTCGGGGGCATAATAATGTTCTCAAACATCAATGTAATATTTCTATCTGACTCAAGTTGAATGAAAGGTGCTAAGAATTTTCTATTATCATTTTCAAAAAATAGAGTTTTAAAATAAACAAGATCTCTTCCTAAAAAACATATACAACCCCATGTTGGCCTGTCAAAGACAGCTGTTGGCCTATCAAAGACAGCTCTTTAAGTTAACTTGTACACCATGATCTCAACCTCTGACTACAAAACAACAGCATCTATTGACCATAGGCAATAATCCTACTAAATTTGTTAACTCCAGATTTTGGTCACAAACTTATTTGAACTGAAAGGTCATTCTGACCTTAACTTTTGACCTCAGGAGCCATTCTGTTGACAGCAGGCAAAAATTTCAAGAAATTTAAAAGCAGCATTTTTCTTTAGTTATTAAGTGGAAACTGTTTTCAGTGTCAAGGTCAATGTGACCTTTAACCAACTGACATAAAATAAAAGTGTCATCTGCTGAGCACAGGCAACCATCCTATAAAGTTTGACCACTGTAGGCTACAGTGTTCTTCAGGCATTAAAGGGAAAGGAAATGCTGATCTCATGTTAAATTCATCTGCTATGATTTCGGAAACCATTTAAAGAAGTGGAAGAATTTTCAAAATTGGCTTAAAAATGAGAAAGTTATGAGCATTTAAATATAAGATCAAAATGGTGGCCATTTTGTTTCCATGGCAACAAGAAACAAAATGGCGGATTTATGAAATTTCTAGATACATATTTGAAGTGTAAAATAGTTTTTTCTACTTTTTCCAGCTATTATGAAAGAAATTACAATGTTTTACACCTTACACGCAAGAAACATTATCAGTTAATCTATTTAAAAGGAAATTAGGTAAATAAAGAATTCAGCAGTGTGTAAATGACGTCATAAACACACTAAAATGGCTACCTCCATGATCAGCCATTTTCTTAAATTTCAAACTGCCATATCTTTTTCAATAGTGGTCCGATTTTAACAAGAGGGCCATGATGGCCCTATATATCGCTCAGCACAGTTGATCTGGCCTACTGACCTTGTTTTTTACCCCACACGAGCCAGTTTCAAATTTAACCTAGAGATCATCAAGACAAACATTCTGACCAAGTTTCATAAACTTTGGATCACAAATGTGGCCTCTAGACGGTTCACAAGCTTTTCCTTTGATTTGCCTACTGACCTAGTTTTTGACCCCACATGACCCAGTTTCGAACTTGATCTACAGATCATCAAGACAAACATGTTGACCAAGTTTCATAAAGATTGGGTCACAAAGGTGGCCTCTAGAGTGTTCACAAGCTTTTCCTTTGATCTGGCCTACTGACCTAGTTTTTGACCCCACATGACCCAGATATGAACCTGACCTAAAGCTCATCAAGACAAACATTCTGACCAAGTTTCATAAAGACTGGGTCATAAATGTGGCCTCTAGAGTGTTCACAAGCTTTTCCTTTGATCTGGCCTACTGACCTAGTTTTTGATCCAACATGACATAGTTTCGAACTTGGCCTAGAGATCATCAAGACTAACATCCTGACCAAGTTTCATAAAGATTGGGTCACAAATGTGGCCCCTAGAGTGTTCACAAGGCAAATGTTGACGGACGACGGACGCCACACTGACGCACAACGGACAATGACCGGTCACAATAGCTCACCTTGAGCACTTTGTGCTCTGGTGAGCTAAAAATTCTTTCTGTGTTATGAAAGGCTTGAGGATGGCTTTCGTATCAAAATTACATATATTCAAGCATTCCTTGCCCTTTAAGGGGAAACAGATTTCAGTCTCAAGGTCATTGTGACCACGACTATTAAACAGACTCCCAGAACATTTAGGGTCATCTACTGATCACAGGCAGTCATCCTATTAGGTATGACTAATGTAAGCCTAAGCATATTATAGTTATTGATCAGAAACCAACTGATCTACCAGCCAACAATGAACATTGATCAATCTTCTTCCAAGGAAAGCATTATAAACAGATGTATGAAGATTGAGATTCCGCGATTTTCATGAACACTTTTTAAACTTCGTAAAATGCTTCTTAAACTGATGACTGAAACTCAACATGGCTCTTAACCATAATGTTGAAAACCTACCTGATGTATAATTCCACTGCCTGGCTTCCAGAAACCAACACCATATTTAGCACTCACTGAGGCCAGGAAGTCATACACTTCTTTGTTTATATCCTAAAGAAGATTGGAAAAACAACACATTTTATAAATCTGAACATTTTTGTTTGTTTGTTCTGTGGGGTTAAACATCACACCGACACAATTCAGGTTATATGGCAACATTCCAACTTTGATGGTGGAGGAAGAACCCAGATGTCCCTCCGTGCATTACTTCATCACGGGTAGAACATGTGTAGAAATACCGACCTTCCGTAAGCCAGCTGGATGACTTCCCCACATGAAGAATTCAACACCCCGAGTGTGGCTCGAACCCACATCAGTGAGGGGCAAGTGATTCGAGTCAGGGACCTTAATCACCTGGCCACGGAGGCCCGTCTTACATTTTTGAGATATTTATTTTTTTCAATGAACATCTTTTCCCTAACATTAATTTAAATACAATCATGACTTTATCCTAAAATTAAAATAACATATTTCCCCACAATTTTCAATATAGACACAACAAGATTCATTTGTTAGAACAAATCATCCAAGTATGAAAAGGGCACATATCAGTGTAATACCCTATGTTTTTCACCAAAGTCCTGGGTTCCATTTTTTAAGTTTTGTAAAATATTACTGTATTAATCAGCGAGAACTACATGTGATAATTTGAATTACAAGGACAGGATCAGGAAAGTTAAGTAACACTTCTTTCAACAAGCTTTCACTCAATTTTTTTTTTACTGTGTATCAGGCATTACCCAAGTCAGACAGAAGAATTATGTAAGTTACCTTTGCTCTGGCAAGATCCTTATCTCCTCCCACTTGTGCTTCAATCAGGTGATCACAGTGTACAGTAGAGGGTACAGCAACTTTAGGTAGACCACTTGAGATAAACTGTAACAGTGCCATCTGAAACATACATGATATACATGTACACAAACATTCTTGTGCAAATAGTATTTAAGGCAATAGTTGAATAGTACCATGTGGAACTAGCAACTATGTATTTGCAGAAAGCAGAAAACTTAATATACCTGGAAAGAATGGTCTTTTCCTCAAACACAATTAAACAAAATAATAAACTAAATTCTCAACTGCCAGACTAACAGAATAGGTTTATATCCACCACTGTTATCACATGACCTAGGTTGTTACTGTTTGCCCACTGGAATATTTTGTGTTTACTGTTAAGTTTCAAAGTGCTTACAACACGGGATCCAGATAATTTATATAGAATATTGTCTTTACCATTGGCTGAATACAAATATTTTACTGCATTTTGTTTGCAATGGACTTTAAACTCAATTCAAGCATAATTATACAAGAACAAATCACTAGGAAGAATAATTCATCAAGTGAATCAAAACACCAATCCCGAGTCGGGCCCTTTTGTCATGCTTTTTATTATTTTAAAAATTCCAGATTTCGCCCCTTCAACAGGAATTATACACTTTTCTCCTAATTTTGAAAAAAAAAAAAATCTCATCACTTGGCTTTAAACTTAAAAAGACAGCTAGGATGCAATTCTACTGCAGCTTAATTAATTACATGATTCTTTTCAGAATTACACATTAAATTGGATTAAAGAATTCTTTTTAGTTAAAGATGAAAATAAATTTTCTCCTTGGACTAATAGGAGGCCTTGACCATATTCCCCCATTGCAAAAACTTGTATCAAGTTAAATTTGTAATTTCTAAGGTTCTCTTACCTGTGCTGTTGCATCCTGCATGGCAACACGATCTGGTCTCAACTTCAGATAACTCTCTCCTCTTACAATGTCCTACAATATACCCAAAATGGTATCACAGTAAACTTTCGTTTTTTTAAATGTCTCTTATTTACCTTTTCATCAGGATTATTTTCTTTAATTTGTGTTAGTAGATGCACTTACTTACATCATCTGATTGTATTTTTAGTCAAACAATCTTCATTCTAGTTAGACACAACTTACAACTTCTTCTTTCAAAACTAAAGCATTTAGTCTGAAATCACTGCCTTCTTGATTTATTTACAATATACATTTGACTGCATCCTACACTTTGTTTATATTCAAATTGACTTAATTCTCAACCTCTGATTCAAGAAAGAGAGGCTAACCAACATGCCGTCTGCATAATTTTGAATTCCGAAGTAATGTTTTAAAAACAAAGAATGCTCAAATCAACGGTCAATGAACTTAAAGTATATGAAAAAGAGTTATTCAGTGAAAGAAAATTTCTTAATACAGAGACATCTATAAATTGATATATGGATACAGATTATTTTGTATTCCATAAAACTTAATATCATATAAATAATTCCAACGAATACACAACCTTAACCATAATGATAAAATACCAGTAACCTGATTCTTGGGATCATCCAGATGTCCGTACAAAACTTTCTCCGACAGTGTTAGTGGTCTCCCCAATCTTTGCTTCACAATATCAACTCTGTGCGAAATCTTGTCATAGTCTATGTACTGGTTCTGTTCAAACCTGCTCATTGCAACCTGAAAAATCAACATCTTATAAATAGTACTAGCATCATTACAAGTATATTAATTCGAAGAATGATATGTTAATTTCAGAACTTACGGGTCAGATGCCCCAGTTTAACACTAGGGTACAGCAATATACAGGGTACAAATTAAGACCTTATATGCATGGAGTTTAAACCTGTGAAACTTTCTGTAATACTTAAAGATAATGCGCTCTCCTGCTCTTCAGCACGAGGAAATTGTCAACTTACATTTGTTATTTAACAAATAATAAAATCATTAAACTGGTGTAAAATCCATTGGACCAGAATGACTGATTTACAAATGGACTTGAAACCCTACATGAGTATGATTAATATAGTAACATTTCTCCAAACAAACTTACAATTATTCAACAACAAAGACATTTAGTTTCACTGCTTCGGGTGCAACTGATTTACAATATAATGGACTGCATCCTCACTTGTTTATACCATGAAATACAAATCTCATTAAGAAAACTTACCATATTTATAATATTAAAATAATGTTTTAAAGACAAGGGATGTCCAATCAACCATGACTTAAGTAGGAAAGATTTTAGTGAAAAAGTATTCTTCTACAGAACATTAAAGATATGGAACAGATTACGAGCCATAACATCAATCAAAAAGAATCTAACAATCACACTTTAACCTATATTAAATACATATCCGTCTTGGTGATCAGTCCATATTCCTGTAAAACTATTTCTTTTATTCTCCAACTTTGTTCAATATCAACTCTGGGAAATACTTTATTTTCTATTTAGGTGTCTGTTCACAACCTGTCTTCAACGAAAATTCAAATACTAGCACATAAATAGTACTACATCATAGCAGTAATTATAGCCGAAAGATATATTGTAATTCCGAACTAGTCAATCATTTAACATAGGGTATTAGTAATTAGGGTCAATTAAGACCTATATGCATGAGTTTAATTGAATCTTTGTTAATACTTAAGATAATACGCAACACTTCTTTTCTTTCAGCAGAATTGTCAATACATTTTTATTCAACAAGAACATTATCAAGCATTAAACGGTTTGATATAAATCCCATTGAACCAGAATGATCTGATTAAAAGGATTTAAAATATGATGGAAAATGTATGTCTCCCAATACATTATTAACCAGAAAGTAATTTTTTATTTATCACCTTCTTTGAATGAGAATTAGATAGATGGGCATACATGCACACTGCATAAACAAATCTCAATTATGATCTTCTATTATATATTAAAGTACACGTACTTTCAGGACAGGTTTTCCTTCTGCTTCTCGATTAGTGAATCACTTCCCGCAAGACTAACAGCAATTCGCTGGGGAGAATTTACATACATCATCAAAAACGGCTAGTAGAAAACTTTAAGCTATTGTTTTTTTGTTTTGGTGATTTGTTTACTTTTCTGTAATTTTTTTCTATCCTTCGGAATCTAAGTACTCAGGATAAAACTATCCATTTTTTTTTAGCCGGGCCATAGGCATCTGGATGCACAAGTAAATTTTTAACATTAGGTATATGGGCATTTTCTCGAAACAATTTAGGGGCCATGGGCTACTAGGCCACTGCTAATTTATATCCCTGTGATTAAACTGCAAGTTAATTGCCTAATGATTGCCCAAACCAGGAAAACCCTTTAAATATGAATACAATAAAAAAAGTTAATTCCATATTGAACAGCAAAAATAAATCAAGCTTCCAGTGCTACTGCACTCCAAGTCGAAACAAAACAAAGAAACCTTTTTTTTCAGGGGATTTTTTTTTTTTCGGAAATAGGGGAAAAACCATACTTTGAGGGCGAATTTCGGCCCAAAAAAAAAAACAGCCTACAAAGACACTGAAAGTTATTTAGAAGATATACAATTCGTAAACAAAAATAAGAATTCTACTACCTTTAATCTTAATTCATTCAAACCAGATCAAATTTCTTTTGATTTTAAAGAGTTTTTGCAGTATACTTGCTCAATTTATACGATGCATGTCGATAATAAATTGAAATTTAACTGTTTTTGGTTTTGTTAATTACAAGTGTTAAACCTAAAACATCATTTTTAGTCACATGCTTTGAAATGTCACTAATTTACTCTAAATTACTGTAGCAAGTACACTATACTTAACAGTGAATTTCTAATCACAATGAAGACCTTATCGCTTGGATGCCTCCTGACCTGATAAAAATATAACAGCTGGAACCAGCCACTGAATTATATGTATACAAAAAGGCAGTGGCTACGATTATGGTACCGTAATCCTAGCCTCCGGTTCTAGGATTACGGAAGTTCCGTATTCCTAGACAACCCTGAGGATAGGCTAGGATTACGGGAGTATTTTAAGAAGCATAAAGTATATGTTAGGACACGCATAAATGGTGTTGTAAACTAACTTATTTCACTTAATTTTTCAAGCCTGCCTTATTATTTCGTGTTTTCTATCCGCTGTTTTGGGTTAGTATAATCTTAACGGCGGCGCGCGGAGATATATTAGAAATATGAGTGTCAAAGTTAGATTTAAAAAAAAATCTATACTTTGAATTTTATTATTTATAACCATATTGTATGCTATTAAAGACCATTTGTGGTGACTTGATGAAAAAAAAATGCAGGCATATACGAAACATAGATAATTCTATATTTCCGCCCAGTGCCATTAAGGTTATACTTACCCAAAACGGCCGATCGATAGCACGAACTATTTAGTAAAAGTAAGTGAAATGACTAAGTTTACAATGTCATTATGCATGTCCTAACATAAATTTGATGCCTCTTAAATACTTCCGTAATCCTAGCCTATTCTCATAGGGTTGTCTAGGAATACGAAACTTCCGTAATCCTAGAACCGGAGGCTAAGATTACGGTACCGTAATCGTAGTCACTGCCATACAAAAATAATCGGCCTAAACAGTCAGGGGTGTAAGTGTTTTAAGTTATGTAACCCTTTTCAGTTACTTTTTCAAGCATTTTATAACCTGTATTAGTTATAAAATATAGTTAACTCAGGTAAGTTATTCAAAAAAAGTGTTTTTGCTGTTCTCACAAAGTGACCTTTAAAGTGAAATTAGTAGCAAACTGTGGTTAATCAAATTCTCTTTTTGTCTGATCATGACCTGATAAGCATAATGGGATGATAAGAGTTGTATAGCTTTAAAACTTCTGCGTAAAACTTTATCAGCCTTGCATAAAAAATTTTACTGCATAGCTGGAAAGATAAAAGTTCAAGGATTCAGGAAATAATTGCATTAGTCTCATTCAAAATAAGGAATTGGCACTGGAGGGCTTTGTAATATTTTATGATAACTGAAACAAGTTATGAAAGTATAAGCAATAACTCAAATGGGTTATAAACTGCGATAACTTGAAACAGTTACACCCCTGACTGCTAAATTACAAAATTTGTAATTATATGCTCAGTTTAGCTGACACGGCCGGATGAAAAGACAACTTCAATAAATATATTTCCGCTAGTGTTAGCGTGGTACAAATTTTTATTATAAGAAACAAACAGATTCATCTTCAGATAGGCAGAAAAATGTTAGTTTTTATACGCGAGGAGAACGCTAAGGGGTGGATTTTTGAGCCACAACTTACGAGGACATTTGTAAGTGTCGTAAGTAACGAGGCTTTCGAGATAGACGGAACATCTGCTACGAATACCTTACGAACCCTTTAGGGACATCTTAGGACTTAAGGCACCTTTGAGATAGTGGCCCCAGGATTTTAAAAGTTACCCCACCCACACAAAAAGCTGTGACAATGTCCATGGAATTAGCATTTTGCACGATAGTCATGAATTAAAAGTTGAGTGCTTGCAAGTAAAACGTGTAAATACATATTCTTAATGCAGTTGTGAGCCATTTTACATCTATTTCAGACTGAAAAATACCTTTTTCATATGCCGAAAGACGTACGCCATGGTCACCTTTGCAAACTCTGACGTCACAATTGGAAAATCTGCCGTAATAACCGAAAGGAATAAAAACAACCACAAAGAAAAACTAAAAACATCGAAGGATATACAATGATTAATACACCAATATAACCGTTCTTAATATGGAATCGGTACGAAATGGCCTTTCTAAATCTAAACGACAAAATAGAGTATCAAAACGAAAATATCCCGAGATATATGAAAATAACAATTATTATAGGACAAAAATAGTTTCTTCATGTTCTGGTTGGATAATTTTTTACTGAGATATTGCCCTTTGATTTTTCACTGACATTAGTTAACTATTGTGCTATCCTTGTCTGGAGCTTTTCTTTGCTACTGCTTCAACTTCAGCTTCAACTTTATACTGCCATAAAATCAATACTTATTACACTTGATAGGCGCTTGTCAGGAGCAGTTATTAGTTTAAAAGATATGTTATATGCATGGGGGTTAAAAGTATATATATAGCATATACCTATATTGCAAAGATAAAAGATCTACAGATCTAAGGTTAAAAACAGTATACATCGGTCTACAGAGAGCATGAGTCAATCTACCAACACAAATTGGTAGACTCGGACTTGACTGGACATATATTGGAAGACTGTTTCATAGCCTGATGGTCCTTGGGAAGAAGGATGTAGCATGGTAGTTGGTCTTAGAATGTGGGATTAAGTAATTAAGATTTCTAGTAGGGAGGAGATGATGGTTATCCACTACTACAAGGTTGGATCTTATTTCATAGAACATGATCAGGGAGGAATGGTTTCTACGTTGTTCGAGCGTTTTCCAATTGAGAGTATTGATCATGTCTGTGACACTACTGGTGTAACTGTAGTCTTTTTTTACATAACGGGCAGCAGACCTTTGGACCATTTCTACTTTATTAATTAAATATTTCTGCCAAGGACACCAGACTGTAGAACAGTACTCTTCCTGGGGACGAGCGTATGTTTTATAAGCAGTTTCTTTGACCTGTGTGTTATTGGTTTTAATATTTCTTTTAATGAAGCGGAGGGTATTATTGACATTGGAGGTGATGTTGGTAATGTGGGGGGCCCAGTTGAGATCCTTGCTTATAGTAACACCTAAGTATTTGGACTGGTTTGCTGATTTAAGTAGGGTATTGTGTAACCTGTAGGGGTAAAGGATAGGGTTTCTCTTCCTACGTATCCTTAGGATCTCACACTTATCAGGATTGAACTCCATGGCCCAATCCTGTTCCCATAACTCTAATAAGTGCAAGTCATGCTGTAAGCTTTCTGCTGAAGATTGAGATGAGATGGTAAGGTAGACGATAGTGACATCAGCGAAAAGGCGAATCCTACTTTTGACATTATCGGGCAGGTCATTAATGTATGCAAGAAAGAGGCAGGGGCCTAGGACTGAACCCTGGGGAACCCCTGAGAGAACTGGTAACCTATCTGAAGACTTGCCTTCGACAAGAAGTTGTTGTGACCTATTACTTAAAAATGATTTAATCCATGATGTGACCTTGTTATCTATGCCTAAACGTTTAAGTTTGTGGACTAGCTTGTGGTGATCCACCTTATCGAAGGCTATGCTGAAATCCATAACAATGACATCAGATTACTGGCCTAGGTCTAGGGAATCAGCAATTTCTTGGGTGAAACCTATTAGTTGGGTCTCGCAGCTGTGTTTTGACCTGAAATCATGCTGCCTTGGTCTGAGGATGTTGTAGGAGTCAAAGTAGGACATGATATTAGAGACTAAGATATGTTCAAGGAGTTTGGATGCTATGCATCGAAGTGAGCTGGGACGATAATTACTAGCCTTGGACTTTTCACTTTTTTTTGTAAACAGGGGAAATAACCGCATGTCTCCAATCATCGGGGACATTGCCTGTGTCCAGAGACAATTGCAATATATGTGTGAGCATGGGGGCAACCTCACTGTGCAGTTTCTTTAATAACCTAGGGGAGATTTCGTCCGTGCCTGATGCCTTATTTGGGTTGAGACCAGCTAACAGTTTATCAACGCCCTGGACTGTGATATCTGTTGGTGTCATTGCTGGAAATCAAAGAAATTTAAATGAAGCTTAATGTTTTTCACTGCCTTTTTGCCCTTTGATTATTCAACATAAGTAAACCATAGCGCCATCCTTGTGCGGACTGTTCCCCAGGAACCCCTGCCTGATACTCAGCGAACCATCAAAGTAAACTCCACTCTCATGAGTAGATACGCATATAATGTGCGTGACTTTTCTCACGACAAGTTGCTTGAGTTCTATGAAATGTCTTAATATTCCTACCAGTCGATGAATTCCGTTTTTGTGCTTTTAAAATGTATTAACCATACTTCAGGGAGCATCCGTCGGTTTAACAGATATTTTGTTGTTGAAATTTGTTCACTCTGCTTCCAGGGAAAAAACCAACTGCACTGTCGGACGAAAGCCTTGTCGGTCATTTTTACGGATTTGTTTCATTTAGTATTCTCACCAGGCTTTCAAAGACATATTTTGTTGAAATACTGAACATAACCTCTCTTCTTGGATGTCCGATTATCCGCTTGCTGGAAAACCAATACTGTTGTCATATGAGAAGTTATGGTCGTGAACCCAGTTTGGCTCGAACCAACGGCCCTCAGGTTGAGCGACCGACACCTTAACCACTAGCTAGACCACCGCTATCCTCACATTTGTAGCTTCTTGTTAAAAAGTTCATCGACACGAGTCTGCTTAACACGTAATTTGCCTTTTTACCGAGGAAGCGCAACTCTGGAATTTATTAAGCACTTTCAACAAACAACATGAGATACCTATATTTATCCCGTGCGTGGCTTCTGGCATACGATCAGTCAGTTAAATCAATCTTTCGCCTTAGCATTTTCTTCCAGACGAATTGACTTGGAAATGAACCTTACCTGTATTGACGAATTCAAATGGCACATGCAGAAGGTTATACTTCTGTAAAAGTCAGTAAGTGTTCGGAATAAAGCCCACTGAAAAAATGTGTATAACACAATCACTGATCATAAGTCATTACGACCATCAGGCTGCACAAATAACTCGATATTGAATATGAATTAAAACTGCGCACGATGAATCGAAGAGTAAAATGGTTCATTCAATATGATTTTAATAACAAATGTGTGATGAACTTTATTTGAAATGCAACCAGTGCAACAATCTTTAAATGGACTAATTTTATCCAAATACTAAGCAGTTTCTACTGGTATTTTCTTATTTTATCACCGTTGTTGGGAGCTTTTTTCACATAGAATAACATAAACGAAGGAAAGAAAATCAAAAAAAAAAAATCACACAACAATATTATTATTTAAAATGTTAATTTCATTGTAAAGTTCTATGCTTATGTATCAGTAAAATGTTATTGTTTGGACGGGTTCTACATTTCATTTTAAGTAAAATGTATTCATTTTAGAACAGTCTGTCCCATAAATATAGCACTTCAGCATCCTAATACAAAACTTCAGAACCTGAAGGTACATAATAGATGTTTCTTAATAAGACACACAAAACAAAATAAGTTATGTTTATTGTCACTTTTAATGTGTAAAACCTTATTTTTCTATATAAAGTGATGTTTTTAAGATCTAATTATCTCTAGCTGCAGTTAAATTATCTTTGGTACAGGTATTTTTTTTAAATCTTTGTTTAAGTCAGATAACAAATTCAGTGAAAATATCAGTGATTCATTTTTCTTATCCTTGTAAATCTTATTTCTTATCCTTCAACTTGTGAATCTAATGTGATTCAGAGATATAAACTAGCTATTTTTTATTTAGAGGCCTAGACTGTCAAAAGTAAATTTTTAACATTAGGTATATGGGCATTTTCTCGAAACAATTTAGGGGCCATGGGCTACTAGGCCACTGCTAATTTATATCCCTGTGATTAAACTGCAAGTTAATTGCCTAATGATTGCCCAAACCAGGAAAACCATTTAAATATGAATACAATAAAAAAAGTTATTTCCATATCAGCTAAAATAAATCAAGCTTCCAGTGCTACTGCACTCCAAGTCAAAACAAAACAAAGAAACTTTTCTTTCGGGGATTTTTTTCGGAAATTTGGGAAAAACCATACTTTGGGGGCGAATTTCGGTCCCAGAAAACAGCCTACAAAGACAATGAAACTTATTTAGGAGAAATATATTTTCGTAAACAAAAATAAAAATTCGATTACCTTTAATCATAATTCATTCAACCCAGATCAAATTTCTTTTGATTTTAAAGAGTTTTGCAGTATATACTTGCTCAATTTATACAATGCATGTCGATAATAAATTGAAATATAACTGGTTTTGGTTTTGTTAATTGCGTTAAACCTAAAAGATCATTTTAGTCACGTGCTTTGAAATTTACCCTAAATTACTGTAGGGAGTATACACCATACTTAACAGTGCATTTCTAATCACAACGAAGACCTTATCGCTTGGATGCCTCGTGACCTGATAAAAAATGTAACAGTTGGAACCAGCTGTTGAATTATATGTATACAAAAATAATCGGCCTAAATTGCAAATATTCTTATGACTAAAAAGGTCAAAGAAATGGCAATAAGAGAAACAGGTTTATTTTTAACATTCTTACACAAACGCAACAAAATTAAGCTAGCAACCAGCATCGGGCTTCATTTTAGCATAAATGATTGACAGGTACAGGTCGCCCTACAGACAAATTCGAATGCAGTGACATAACGGAAATTCCTAATATTTGAATATGAGGTCATATCAAATATGGTATCAAACGGCTTTTCATCCTTGTATAACAGAGGGCTATATTAGGCCACTTCCAAATCCAAAAATAGAAAACTTCAGAACCTGAAGGTACATAATCGATGTTTCTTATATTAATAACGCACACAAAACAAAAGAAGTTATGTTTATTATTGTAACTTTTAATGTGTAAAACCTTATTTTTCTATATAAGCTGAAGTTTTTAAGATCTAATTATCTCTAGCTGCAGTTGAATTACCTTTGGTACAGGTGAAAATTTCTGTAAAAGGAATATATGAGCCGCGCCATGAGAAAACCAACATAGTGCATTTGCAATCAGCATGGATCCAGACCAGCCTGCGTGGATGCACTATGTTGGTTTCTCATGGCGCGGCTCTATTATATTTAAAAATGTAGGAGTTATGTCGACATGTTTCGGATATTAGTGTCCATACAACGTGTTTTTGTGTGGACTGAAATATGGGGAACTTTATAACAAAAGAATTGGTGTGTCATAAATTTTAGGACTTTGTTTCAGGTATTCTACATGAATATTGCATTTTATAAATTTTATAATTGCTTAAAGGTTGCAAATGACACTTTCTTTCTTGTTATGTAAGGCTGGATACTGATGTCGAGTGGCTGATTTTATTGTTAGGATGTCCCACACTCAATTATGATGATCAGAGGACGAAGCGACACATTCTGAACTTGTGTTTACTTTAAGGCTGAAGTCACGTGTATCTAGGTATTAACAATTGAACTGAATCTAATTCAATAATATCCACACACGTGTTCTCTGTAGAAGAAGAAGAAGAATGATAATATAAGACAACAACATATTAAGAATATAGTGTTTAATATTTCCGTTATGTGTACAATAGATGGGAATACTATGCTTCTCTTCATATGTCACCATGTAGATAGATCTAAAAATTGAAACAATATGTATTTTTAAGTCCTTAAAACAAATCATTAACGTGTATTATCTAAGTGATAGTACACTAACCATTATCGTTTCGGTCAGAACGGAACTTTTCTTGTAAATATCACATCAAGTCCAATGGCTCAACAAACAATATTTGCATCATATATCATAACATTTATTAACAATTAACCATTTTCACATACATGTATATCACAGTTTTGTGCCGAGTTAAGTAACGGTCGCAGATTATTTTGATCTAAGAGAAACATAAAATAACTGCATTTCAGTACTAGTTTTAAAGGCGATTATTACTGTTGATATTTATGTTTTTCCCTAGAAATGTCATCAGACTGCAGATACATGTTTTACATTATTAAGAACGCGTAAACCTTCAGATTTATGCCAAGAATGCAGCGTAAAAAGCAGTGCTTGTCAAATCTGAAGTCGTAAACTTCTACAGTTTTTTTATTGTTCTAGTTCACATTTTCTTTAAAATCATATCGGCGACTTAAAAAGATTTTATATATTTCATAAGGTAGCATTGTACTGGACACAAGGAATTATTTCTAAAAAGAAAATCTATGAAACGGTTTTCTTAAACTAAAATTTATATAAAATGGTCATTTTCGTCATAATAATGGGACGAAGTAAATTTCATATTGTTTTCTTTTTATCTTAAAACATTTCCATTTCCAGTTAGATGTTCTTCAGTCCCGAAAACCCTTCTGGCAGCATGAACAGGTGATTTTCAAATCTCGATAAAATATTCTTAGAACATTGATATATTTTTACCTTAATTAGGATCTTTTCGCATTTGAAAATGAAAAATAAATTGATACTAAGTCTTGCAAATTTAGAACAAACCGATGACATACATGTACACTTTTTATCAAATATTTTGAATAAGCTGATTGAGGTTACAAATGAGCGAAAATTCAGGAGAGTTCAATGTAAAAGAAACTGCAGAAATCTTCTTCAAATTAGCTATCATAATTTTGGTAAAATCACCTGTAGGTAAACATGTAAGGTTAATTCAAATCCATATCATATAAATGCAAAATCTCAAAATGATATATAAGTTGAGGATAAAACCAGAACGTAAAAAATCCAGCAAAGTATAGTAATGAATTAAAATATCAATATTTGACATTAATCTGTTAAATATAAGGTATATAGTTTATATATATGCAAATTCTTTTTTTTTTTATATCCTTACCCGGGGTTATTCTAACCACTAACGGTTGCGAGTGTTGTTGGTGAAGTACAATGGCAATGGTTGTTGTCACACGTAAGTTTACTGAGAATAAAGCAGTCTTCATAAGCGCAGTCAGCAGCTGTGAAACATTCGTGCCTATAGTGACAGTGACACGTGGAATCATGACAAAATTTGTCCTTGCGTGGTGGACAAACGATGTTGGAGCAATCACTGTCAGTAACACAACAGTATGCTGCATCTACAAACACTGGAATAAATAATAAAATCCATGTTCTAAACAATTTTTTTTTTTTTGCATATAATTTTCTGCATTTAAAGTGTAGCTCATAATAGTGTTTCTAATTATAATCTGTAAAATTATGCACTAAATGCGTTTGTAATGTTACTGTTTGCAGTATAATGTCATAAGTTTTAATGCCATAAACTTATGTGTAAATTATGCCATTATACCCTAATATATGCCATAATTATGCCATAAGTCAATGCTCGCACGTAAAATAAATCAATGATCCAAACATTACGGTGGTTAAGCTACTTGGACATTTTTGGATCAAATCAGCGTCTCTCGACTATTTATGATCAGGCGAAGGGCTTCTTTTGAATTTCGCTAGAATATTTTAGACGGTATGATCTAAATAATTGTTTATAGCAATGAAAGTATGTTATATACTCAATGTAAATGCCTGACGGAATGTCACAGTGATATGTCTACAGGAATAGAGTGCCGTATTCAAGAAACAATTAGGAGTTTTGTGTACAGAGGAAAACAAACTCGCATTGTACCGGTAAAATATGTCAAAAAGCTGAACAACCTGTAAAAAAGTCTGTTTTTAACGAACCCTGCACACTTTGAGATGGATATCATGAAAAGAATGTATTGCAAACTTGCATTCAAAATAATGTATTGACATTAAAACAGTTCAATAAGCTCACGTTTACCACAAAATAATGAATACTAAATTTTCGTGGTGGAGGACTCTTTATGACTGTGGAGCAGGACTACTTATGATTCCAGTCTTGTCAGATGTAGTGAATTGTGATGAGAAGAGACATAAAATAGATTAAAGTCACGTCTGAACTGACGTTATTATACTGAAGTACTTACAAGTACATTTAAAAATACTTTATGCAGATTTTAAATAAAATAGGCCTGTCCGCTACAAGTGTATTCCGTAAGTGGTGCTGAAATTGAAAGAACTTCGAAATAAGAAAAATATCAGCGACATGTCACTTAAGTAAATGTTATATAAACATTACATTGCTAGGAATGGGAAATTAAACATTTTCAGCATGAGAAGGAATTTGTCAAGGGCCCTAGACTGACAGTGTTTCTCCAAATGTGGACAGCGTTACTGTCCAACCAAAAGCAATGACGTGCTTGCTTTATTATACCTAAAATAGAGATATTAATGGCACATTTCAAAATAAATGATTGAGAAACTGTTTTACGAATGATGTTTTGGTTCCAGTCTCTTCAAGACATGTAGCGTGCAATTCTTGAAACGTTCTAGTATCCGTGAGTGTAAAACCTGTCAACGCATTATTTGTTGTTGTTTTTTTAACATGAAAATAGAACGATACAAAAAAACAACTGTTACAATAAATAATGAAAAATGTAATATGAGTGATTGTTTTTCTGTGTTAAGCGTGACTTTCACAAAAGAAACCACCATAGTTAATGAATATCAAGATATTTGAATTTGTCCTGTATGGATAAAGCCACTAGCGGGTGTTCTAAAAGGTCCTTTAGTTTGCTTTACTCGAACTTACATCGAGGAACACTTTTCTTCCGTGTCAAAAAATGAATGAATATAAAGCGTACATGGTAAAAAAAACTACCATAGGCATTTAAGCTTCGAGTTTATGCGTTTCGTAATTTATATGACATTTGCTTGCAGACACTATATCGCATAATGGCGGATCAAACAAATCTCAGATTTTGCTCTCTATAGTTTCTCTTTCACTATCACGAACAAGCAGATACTAGGGGGCGTGAGGGGGTGTTGCATATTTCATTACCTCTCATGAACAGACTTATTCAAACCGAGTCTACTGTTACGTTTTTGATTGGCTGCGTTCTATTTGTTTATCTATCTGTTTGGGGTGTCAAAATCTACCCTTTTCTTTTTCCAAAGGATCTTCTTATAGATTTTATTAACTATCACAACAGCAGTCCCCGAGTGCTGTGTGGCGGCTGTACAAATTATCCCCGTACTTGGTGGACTCAGTGTTGTTATATCAACTGGTCCTTTGGGATCATGGAGTTCATTTAATGTTTATGGATAACAGAGTTCCGCCTAAGCCGGTGTTAAAGGGTATGAGGGTTGTTGCACATTTCATGACCTGTCATGAACAGACTTGGTGAAACCGAGTCTTCTATAACGTTTGGCTGGTTGTGTTCTATGCTTCCAAAGGATCTTCTTATAGATTTCATTCACTGCATTTGGTTTTGTTTTACAGAAATCACATGGCATATTTATACTTGAAAATATGATAGTATTTTAATCATGAAATAATTGCATTATAAATTTTGTTATGGAAAACTTATGTCATACACCACCACAACAATTTCGGTGTCTCATCTTTAGCAGATTTTAAGGCTAGTTTGACTGAAATTATTCTTCTTGCATTACGCAAAGCTCCCATATTTCTTTCGATTCTAGTTCAGCATTTATAATACTGATAATAAAACATAATTTACAGATTAAATAAGGGCAGTTATTTAGTGTGTTTATGCGATAGGTCTTGGTCTGTGTCACCATAAATTCGAGGTGGACTTTCTTTTTGTTCTCAAGCAAATAAAATAAAATCATACAGAGTCCTGTGATATTTGATCAAAAGTAGTCCTGTGTCCGAAAAACCAGTTACAACCTACATTCATAAATAGTCCTTTGCCACTAAAAACTAATGCGACGGCAAAAAAAAAACAATTATTTCAGACCAGGGGCTCACACAGTTACCGAGGTAAAATCATGAAACATCTGTACATGTATTTTGAATAGCACAAGATATTTAAAACCTTGAAAATCGTCGTAATATTGTTGCAATGGAGGCAAATGTCGACACACTTGCCATAAATTACTGACACCTCCCTAACATTTCAAAGAACCATATGTTAATTTAAATTACTGAAACCTCCCTTCCTTTTCAAAGAACCATATGTAAATTCTGTAACTAGTGTATATCATGGCATGTATAAACGGCTAATATATTTCATTATTCCGTGGACTTAATTTGTCAATTGTTCGGCTTGATAAAAATCAAAAAGTGTCCGTAGCTTGATCATAAATAGTCGGCGCGCGCTGATTTGATCCAAAAAGTTCGAGTAGGTTAACCACCCTGAACATACATGTATGACAACATATAAACCTGACATCTTAAAATCATTGATAGCTCAAAAATGCACCATGCTCGCCCTATACTAAAATTATCTATTGTAAATCAAATATGAAATTTGGGCGTAATGTATCTTTAATGCAAAGGTTTTGGGTATAGTGGGTAACCCAAGGCTATCAGCCTTGTTAAAAAATAGATGGAGTAAGATATTTAATTCCTTATAGTGAATAATATCTTTTGCAGTCATAAACTTTATTATGATTAGTTTCGTTTTATTAATAAATGGCTTATATCTTTTCTAACACAATACATACAGAGCGTTTAACGTCCCTTTATTTCATAGTTGTCTACAAATTCGAAATCCTATTCATAAGACACTGCAGTTTAAAATGTTTTAATAATACAGTTGTATTTAAGATAAAAATTTAAGTGATGTATACATACCAGTACAGATCAGAATAACAACTGAAGTATTCTTCATGGCTTTCTTTGTAACAGAAACAAAATAAAGTCGCTAAAATTTGAGAATTGGCTGTATGTAAAAGCTTTTAATTCTTACGTCCTACTTATTGGCATAGATAACACTGCAAGATAGCGCTGACGTCCAAATAAAGTGTACATAAATAAGAGATTTCAGTTTCTTACCAATCTAGCATTGAAAGACAAGATTATTCGGGTAGGAGATCAGTTTTTCTCACTTATCGGACAGAAAAATCTCTATTTTTAGAAATGCTGGAAAATCTTATCTCACATGGGTTATCCCACACTCCTGTGACGTACTACTTCATGCACTGAATATACATATTATTTATGTAAAATAATTAAAAATCAGGTACCTTTATCTTTTCTCTCCGTTCCTTATAGTGTATTTCTCGATTCAAAATTCATTACTTTATGATAAGAACGTATCGTTACGCTACAAACGATAAAACTACAGTAAAGCGGAACTTTGTTATTGTGCGTCACTGAAATGTCACGACAGATTCAGGCCCTGCTGAATGCGGGTCATGCAATCTTATTTGCATGTTTGCAGCGATTGGGCAGTGTCATCCCCTGTTGATCATGCGAGATAAGCGTGGTGTTAAACAGGTGCGGCAATAGATCAGCTGGATTTCATAAAAAGAATAGTGATAAGTGATATCATAATCGTGCAAAAATATTTTTCTTTCAGATGTAGGTCAGATATGTATTGCAATTAAAGTTATATAATATCTAGTTTAGTCGTCAGTATGTCACTTGGTTCTTTATATCTATAACACGTTATCAGGTTCTGATGTTTCGATATCAGTTAAATAAACGTGACATTGTGTGGCCGTTTTGACAAGCAACTACGTCGGTTGATCAAAACAAAAAATGGTCTCAGATATTGCTAAACTGTGAGTTGTTAAAAAGCTGGTCTATCATCTATCATTGACATATAGTCTCATGGGACATGTGAAGTTTTTTTATCATATCAGTTTGTACAGTGGCTTTGTTAATGGAAATATTTATAAACCATTCAGTGTAATTATATTCAATTTTAGATAATATTATTCAAAAGAAATAGGAAACTCAGTATTTTACATATTCAAAAGTTGCCGACTCTCAAATGTATAACAGAAATGAATTCTACATAGACAGTATTACGCACAGTATGCTTTCGGTTGGCAGAACATGTTTCAAAAAGCACTTAGAAATACGCATGGTCTTTGCTTATTATACATAATTTTAATCATGACAAATTCACTCTGGGTTTCGTTTCACCATTCTAAAATTTAGATGCATTTTAATTGATACCGTATTCCTTTGGGATACTTTTGCTTTTTTTACAATGTTGCAAAGAAAACTGTTAAAATTGAAATTATATATTTTTTATTTTACTTATTTTATAAAACCCACAAATGTTTATATTTATTAATTTTGGCCTTTTCTGCTAAATTCAAATTCTGTTCCTCAAAATGTATATGGTGAATAACATACATGCTTGAACTTTATAGGGATTGTAAATTTTGAATGCCGTCTTTGTTTCAAAGTTAGATGGAATATGTAAACAAAATACGAGTTACTAAATGAAAAAGTCTCAAGTCGTCTATTTTAAACTTCATTTCATACATGGAGAAAAGAAACAAAAATAATAAAACATACAGTATGTACAACAACAACAACAACAATAATAATAATGCAATGAAATAACTGTCACATTTGCATAACAACAAAAATGTAAATTGGGCATTAATTAACTGTCATTTTTTTAAATAAACAATCATAATTTATCACCTTTATAATACGAGATAACAGTCACCATACAAATGGAAAAAAAACCCACAACAACAACAAAACATTATCAATCGGGCATAAGGTAACTTACTACAGCAAATAATGCAAAACCAAACACAGTGGCGCTGGTTTTAAAGATTCTGTTTCCTTCACTAGATATAAACTCTTTTAGCAATATTTCAAAAAATGCAACATAAATGAAAGTTCCAACAGCTAACGACTGGAGAATAGCCGATGTCTGCAGTATTGTAAGGTTTTCTCCCTGCGACGTAAGGAAAATGCCTATACCAACGCCAGCTGGCGATACTAAAGATAAATACACCATTGCAACTGCAAATTTAACGAACGTGGTACTTTCACACATCTTAAGTCCCATGCCGAATAAAATGAGAATTTTATGAACACCCAAAGCCAGAAGAACTGACCACACTTTATTTTCTTTGTCCAGAAGTCCCAACTCCAATCCGTCAAAAACCATATGGATGGAAAGAGCTAACAACATAACTATATTGCGCAAGTTTGTCATTTCGTCTCCATACTTTTCTTTGTTCGTATTTTGTTCGTCTTTTTGCGATTCGGTGGAAATATCGTTTACATCATTCATGTGTGATGTTGCCTGTGAAAAAGATGTAACAATCACCTGCCCACTTTGGTCATTTTTGGTCGATTGCTCCTTCTTGGCAATATCGTACTGGTTACTATCTGTTTTTGAGCGATTTCTGTGGCAGGAGATCGTGACATTTTCTATTATCAATATTATCAAAAATCCAAAGCCAAGAAAAAGTTCCGCAGTTGGATAATTGTTATTATCGATTAACTTTAATCCTGCTTCTTCAACCTGTTCTCGTGCCTCAGGAAGAAGCGCCAAAATGGAAGTTGAGAAAAACACGCCTCCAGAAAAACAGTTTAATATACTTAGAACGTTGTTCAACATTTCCGTTGACTTTCTGTATTTTCTTCGAAGAAAGCGCAGCACCAAGTACGGCAGAATGACTCCACATAAACTTGACATAAGGAAAATGATTCCTATCGATGACAGCTTTGCGGTAGAAGCCATATTTATAAATTATTCAATATTGTAACTAATAGATGTTAGAAGTAAGAAAAAAAAAGAAAATTATTCCCCAACTACATTTCACAGTCTCAATGTCACAAATGTAAATCACGATAGATAAAGTAGTGGACTAACGTATATTGACATAAATGTTAAAACAAGCTTAGTAAGAAGCTCCTTGTTTACATAGATTTAACATGACTATCAAACTAAAACTAATTGTAACGGTAACTAACAAAAACTATATCGACTTTAATGCTAGGAATCACTCTTTGAATAATTTACATTCAATGAAAAAAAAAGCTGCAATCTAGATTTCAGTTTTACTTTCTCTCCGACGATAAGCAGGTTAGTTTTACAAGGAAAATGTTGTTCACAAGACTCAGGACAAATGATGATGATGCATTGTTTTCCTAATTTTAAGGCTTGCACAAAGACGGAACGATACGTTAGTAATAGTATTGCAACTATATGTATGAATCCATTCTATATAGAAACATGTAGCGTAAAATGTACGGAACATATCTTTGTCATGCCGACTCTAATGTTTTTCGAAAAAGGCAGTTTTGTTACGCACTTTGTGCTGGACTAGAGTCAGAAGCAACCTGACAACACACGGGAGTAGAACATAAGCACTGCTTCAAGCATTTTTGGCGGGCACACGGATCGGCCTTTCGTAACCAAACTTGATGACTTTCTAACATGTGAGGTTTTTAACCCACATCGGTGAGAGACTCAAACTCAGCGACCACAACCACTCGGCCAGAGAGGTCCCTACAAATAAACTATAGGAAAGACATTGTACATTAGTTTACGACAATTAAACATTTAATTTTGACCTCCAAACGAAGCACCTGAATGATAATAACAAACATGAGCAATAAGATAAAATTACTCCTTCTAACCGACATATTCACATATTCTTACAATTTATTCCACCTTATGCAACTGTTCGTAAAGTGCTGCTTTAGTTAGAATAATCTGAGTGCATTTATCATATTCTGAATTTGACTTGTTTAGTGATAACTGACTAGATGCATTTACGAGAAAGAAAATATAACAAATATATATAACACATGATACACATCGTTACTGTGATTAAACCTAAGGCTTATCACAAATTGTTAGTTTTGACAGTTTAAATAAATAACAGCTAACTGTTATGTCATGAACTGATATCTCATGCGAAATATCTAAATAACTATATCTGGTATTTTCACAGTGAAAAATATTAAATATACTTTTAACTGGAAAGAAACAATAAAATGGGTAAATTTAGTCAAAACATGAAATACATGTAAAAATATATATTTTTTTTGCATGTAAGATAAAAGTATCTTTTACTCATAAACACCATATCTTTACATTTTCACTCTTGGCTTTGTCACACATGAAAATATTGCATTTGGTGTTCACTCATGAAAGATGTTTCAATCTTTCACTGAAACAAGCAAATACATACAAGTTCTAGATTCATATAAATGTTTAGTTAAAGGTTTATTTAACTTGAAAGAAAAAAATCATACAGAATTCGGCAGAAGACATTTAATAAGGCATGCATTTATATTTACGAATATAAACATATTTTACTTTGAATTCCAAATTAACATTGCACTACATAGCCTAGTTGGGAATTTTCACCTATAAACACAAATAGTGTGGTAACTATACAAAGGAATAGTTCTATTTTAACGGATTACCTATCATCTTAAAAATGTTGCAACCAATGTATTTCATCATATTTGTTTCGTCCGATCTGGTATCTATTTCGCACTTATGGCAAGTACGATGGTGTTATCAAGGATAAATAGTGCAATAATGTAGATAATCTTTGATAGGCAGATCATATACCGACTAAAGGCTAATTTGATGTTGAAAGAAAGAAATTTCTCTAATGTCCTTGTTTCTCTTAAAGCACACTTACGCTAAAATGACGTAACGTTAACGCGCGATGACATCAATGTTTTGTTTTGCGTCCAAGAAAGAGCGCTACTATATTTTATCTATTTTTTGATTAAGGTCATATTAGAATCGAAATCATGTATAGCAAAATCGTGTTTTACCTAAATTAATACACTCATTTTTCCGCGGACGTATAACTCCTTTCCGTGTATTAATAACGTTAAACACAGTTTTTCTTTACATTATTTCTTAAATGAATACATATTTGATTGGTTAAGAGTCACAGTGACGCAATTTAAGTCATATAGCGACTTATCCACCATTTGGTAGTTGGGGAATGCTAATTGTGCACTTCCAGGCATTATTTCACACACTGAATAGAGCCACAAACCGTCCGAGGATGGCTTCGTCACATGCATGGTATCGAACACGCAAGTGATCGGAAGCGAATGACTTTAACCATACTCGGCCGCGGAGGCCCCTATATGAATAAAGAATCATATGGATGTAATTTGTTGCAACTTCAGTTTATAGCCGTTTAACATCTAGAACATGCTTTTGCATTTGTTACAATTAGCACATACACACTTTTAAAGTCTTCTAATGGTATACTGGCTGATACGGACATCAATGCAAAATAGTAGCAGCCTCTGTTTGCTCGAGTCTGTTCATAAGAATGAAATGAGCAACACCCCTACACCCACTAGCACTTACTTAAGCGGAATTTTATTACGTAAATAGTGAGTGGACTGTATGCTTCAAAAGGACCAGAAAATATAACAACTCTGAATCAAAGAAAGAGGAGATTTTTTAAGGCTGGCACCTAATTGAAAAAAATAAAGATTGAATCACCTGCATTTATAAGGACACGAGCATTTGAGCTAGAAACGAAGTATACTGAAAAACTTGTATCACGTAGAAATGGAGAAATTTAGATAAATGGTTACTGTCAAAGACCCAACGTTTTATGTTCCTATGAAAGACAAGAGATTGCAATGCTTTCTAACATCATATTGGTAAAAACGTTAAGAAGCCCAAAAAATCAATTCCCTGGTAGAATAACTGTTATAATCTTTTATCGATATTTGCGCCTCTTCCCTTGCCTCTGGAATTAACTTTTAAATGCAGGAAAAACAACTCCGGAAAAACAGTTAATATGCTCAGAACTTTGTTTAACTTGGCTGACAGTTCATTGTATTTTCTTTATTTTGCTTAGTTGCGTTCTATTCTTCAAAAGGGTCTTTTTACAGATAGTTTTACCTGTCACAACACCAGTCTATAAGTGCCGTTCGGCTCCTGTAAAAAGTCACTCCGCACTTAGAATCAGTGTTGTTATGTTTTCTGGTGCACTGGGATCATGGATTCCATCAATACTTATGGATAAAATAGTTCCACTCAAGCCGGTGCTATGCCATGGGGCGTGAGAGACGTTGCACATTTCATTATCTATCATTATCAGACTCAATCAAACAGAGTCTGGTATTGTTTTGCTTGGTTGCATTCTATGCTTCCAAAGGATCCTCCTGCATATTTCATAGTCTGTAAGTGCTGTATGGCGCCCCGTACTTGGACTCAGTGTTGTTTTTTTTTGTCCTTTGATATTATTGAGTCCATTCAATGTTTACGGATAATAGAATTCTGCTAAATCCGTTCCTGGAGACGTGGATGGTGGTGCTCATTTCATTACCTGTCACGAATCGAGTCTGCTGCTATAATTTTGCTTTTTCTTCTAAAGGATCTCCCTACAGATAACTTTTGCATATTGATCTATACAGAAGCTAATTCAAGTTGTCTGTTATATTATAATATAGATTATCAGCTGGAATTTTTACAGTTTCAATTTCTAACAACTTGTTGTGGATAAAGCAGTGACCTTATGTACATTGAAAATGAGTACTAAGTCAACTTATAGTAGTAGGTCCTCCTATTTACATAGACGTAACTAGACGATCACACCTATCACAGTAACAGTTAGATAGGACACTTAATAATTTCACGTGGGCGCAGACGTAAAATATTTGATTATATTTGAAAGCGCTTTTTATATGCAAACGTGGTTAGAGACCACCAATTGTTTTCCCATAGACTTACATTGTAACATTATGGCGTGTACAGCCTTCCATACATCGAAACATGTATATCTAATTACAAGTTTTTTAAGAACTATCTTAGTTCTACCAAAATATCGGACGAAAAACATATGAATAGTGATACTTTATTTAAGTAATTTTCGTGTGAATGAGTTGACCCCCTGTTTACATCATTGACATGGCGGGAGAAATTCGTTTGATAAAACTTTTTTTCAATATACATAAAATGCAGCGAATTTTGTCAAAATGTATAATAAAATACTGTAAATGCAGTGAAAAATATCAATTTTGAAAAAATAATCACTTCCTGGGTTTGTTTACATGACTGACCAATCAGAACGCACAGACGTTACCTTATTCCCAGGTATACACTTACCTCATTCCCAGTAAGTTCCCTGTACTTTTTTGAATTGGTGGTCTCTGACCTATAGATGAATGTTTCGTATCACATTTTCCAATTTTACAGTGATATTGTTAAACATGATCCAATACCAAATGTCTTACAAAGTTTCATCAAGAAATGATCAGTTTTAAGAAAGATATGGACAGTTTACTGAGGTCACCCCCTGTCGATTTGTATGCCCAGACTCAGTCCCTGTCGTCGTCAGATTGCAATTTTCCTTGAAAATTTCAGTTGTCTGCTTTTGATTTGACTTAGAAGCTGAAATACGACTTATTCCGTAAAAAATAGAAATAAGGTCCAATAATTTTGATCATTCTCTAACATTACAGAGATAAAAATGATCCTTTTTGTCCAAAAAAGCTCAGATAAAAATGGGCACACCTGTTAAAAAATGGCCAAATTTAAAAAAAAATCAAATTTCACGCTTATTTTTGCACGGAAACGTCTTTCTATATCATTTACAACAGATTTGTGGCCATTTACATTACCTCAGATGACTTCCGACGAAAGTCATGTTTTAGCTCTATTATAGGTTAGAGACCAACAATTGTTTTCCCATAGACTTACACTGTAACATTATGGCGTGTACAGCCTTCCATACATCGAAACATGTATATATCTAATTACAAGTTTTTCAAGAACTATCTTAGTTCTACCAAAATATCGGACGAAAAACATATGAATAGTGATACTTTATTTAAGTAAATTTCGTGTGAATGAAATGACCCCCTGTTTACATCATTGACATGGCGGGAGAAATTCGTTTGATAAAACTTTTTTTCAATACACATAAAATGTAGCGAATTTTGTCAAAATGTATAATAAAATACTGTAAATGCAGTGAAAAAAAATCAATTTTGAAAAAATAATCACTTCCTGGGTTTGTTTACATGACTGACCAATCAGAATGCACAGACGTTACCTTATTCACAGGTAAACACTTACCCCATTCCCAGTAAGTTCCCTGTACTTTTTTGAATTGGTGGTCTCTGACCACATGGCTGTTAATATCACGTCGACGTGACGTCAACATAATATCGTTGTGATGATTTAAGGATTGCTAGTCATATTAGAATTTAATATAAGATTTCCACGTTCATGTAAACAATACTATTGAAACTATTGTAACACTAATTTAAATGGAACAAGAATGTTTTCAAACTCTATGACCTTTTATAGGCTATAAATTGTGAATGTTTCAACACATTAAGTGCATTTTAAATTAAAGATACTTATATAATACATGAAACAAGTTATATCCGTGATAAATAACGAACTACAAAACATGTATTAAACAGTAAAATAGATAACATATGATCAGCTACAAGTTAGTGTACCGAGTGAACATTAATCTAACAATTATAACACGTTTTGAATGAAAAACTAAGATAAATCAAAATATAATTAAATATTTCCTATTAAACACGATAACCGTTGCAATATTGTTTTCTTTGTTTTATAAGCAACACAATGAATAACTATACGACATGTTTTACTCTGTTTTAAACAATTTTGTGTAAGTTAGATTTTGTAGAAATATCATGCTTATTCAAACTGCACTTCCCCATAGAAAAACAAGAACTAGTGATAAATAACAATACCGATTACTCATAAAATATTGAATGTTGTTTTTGTTTTTGTTGGGTTTAATTTACGTCGCACAGATACAATCATAGGTCATATGGCGACTTTCAAACATTGACGGTAGAGGAAGACCCAAGGTGTCTTTCCGTGCATTATTTTATCACGAACAGCTACCTGGGTAGAACCACCAACCTTCCACAAGCAAGCTGTATGGCTTCCACGCATGAAAAATTCAACGCTCCGAGTGAGATTCCTGTGGTGTACTGTAGCCTTGCTCATTATAGTACTTGCCTTGCTTAGAATTACAGTACGTTGCCTTGCTCCATCGGACCGCTATTTATTTCTAATTACTTCGGCAGTCACCGTCGAGGTATGGGGAATGTTTAATTTACTGTGGTGTACTGTAGCCTCGCTTATTAATAGTATTAGTCCTCATTCGAACCCACATCGGTGAGGGGCAAGTGATTCGAAGTCAGCGATCCTAACAACCCGGTCACAGAGACCTCACACACATAAAAAGTAAATATACAGACATATTTAAAGATATGAAAAATGGGTGCCCCACAAGTTCATCTAACACCAGTTTCTGATTTGTAAGGATAAAGATTATTTATTAATATATTTTTATATAACACTACTTAGTCAATTTATGACTATATTATGTGCATCTGTTATCAAAGCGTCTTTTTGAGTATCTGTGCTTTTCAATTCAATTAATTTTATTTCATTTCCGCCCTGATAGGTGCGATATACCGAAACACAGTACAAAATGTCACTGAATATGAAAACTATTTCATTCCAGCGTCTGTTGTAGTTGTAGGTAGCACTTGATTACTGGAGCTTACAAAACAATTACTACCAAAAATTGTCAAAATGTTAATTAAATACTGAAAAATCATAAGAAAATGTTTACTTTTAAAAACATATTCACTTATTTCGGTTGTCTACGTAACTGAACAATCAGGACGAGATTTAAATCTTGTAAGCATTTAAAACAATTAAAATGCTGTTCCAAAAGCTTCACTTCTGCCTAAAGATTTTTAAACATAAAAAAATCAATATGTGATAAGTGCAAAACTTTATATCTCGAGGAATTTACTCGATAGCAATATATAGAGATCTAATAGAGTTAGCTACATCATGTTTAAACATTATTCGGCACCAGAAAAATTAATTGAAGGAATACGAATTGTTGACATAAGTAGCGAAAACTGAATACATTCACAAAAGCTTGCTGACATAAAAATCCGCTTCAAAATTGAAAACTTATCGAAATCCTGGTATATCACGTAATATTGGGTTGTTGTCTTGTGAATATAACCTAAGACAACAACCAGCGTCATGCGTTGTCGCCGGTAAAAGCTACAAAACTGTGAGTGAATGAGTGAAAGACGAGTGAGTCAAAATTTCCAGAGCATTTCATATTTCAAAAATATGAAACCTCGCAAATGTATTTTTAAGATATCAATTTATGTATCTAGACGTTGCTTTTTGACTCGTTTCGTAGATTTTGCTGTCTGTCAGAATAAAATGATTATAATACTTTCACTCTTGAAATTCTTATAACAGATTATAACATATTTGAATAAATATATAGAGGATATTTGTTTGTTTTGAGTGAATATGGAATATATCTCACTGAGAAGTGAGCAAATTTAAAATATTTTCACGAGCGCGTAGCGCGAGTGAAAATGTGAAAATTTTCTCACTTCGAGGTGAGATATATTCCATATTCAAGAAAAACAAACAAATTTTCTTTTTATTTTATGCTCAATTACGTTGTGATGTGCATTTTGCAACTATTTTTAATCTCAGCGCGGGAAACAGACGCGCGTAAACAGATATGACGTCAGACGTTATAAAGACGCTTACAACATAAAGTTCCATTTAATTTAATTTTTTTGCTGCATAACGTTATAAAATTCTCTTTAAGTAAAATAATTTGAATCGAGAAATTCACTATAAAGAACAAAGTGCGACTACAATTTTCATCCTGTTTTAAGCAAATAATTTAAAATTCATACACAATGTAATGAGGGGGCGGAGCTATATCTCTCACAGTGTGAAAATATAGATTGCATATTTTGACAGTGTGAGTGATGAGATATGAAAATATCTAACTGATAGAATACAGTATTTCATTAGTTAGCATAAAATAAAATGTTTTATGACATTTGTTTCTTTGTAAAGGTAAGTCCACCACCGATCGGTGAAATGTTCCCTTAGAAACATTTTCTGAAATAGTAGTTACATCCTTCGTAGGAACTGACAGAATGTAGTTTATCATACGGGGTAAACGATATCAGCTGGCATACCCCTCCAGCGTAGTATGTGTAGTAGTTAAATCCTCGACAAGTCGGGGTGTACGAACAGTGATTCTTGCACTCTGTGGCGGTAAGGTTATGGTAGGCATGAGTGAATGGAGCGTTTATGTGCTTATTGGCGTAAAGGACGTACGTGGACCCGTGCGTTGATTTCGAACAGTCTGAAGTGAGTAAATGTATCATTTTATCCCATGTTTTTATAAGGGGATATTTCATGAAAGTGCCATTGATTCAATAACACTTTTTTTTATAAAAAGTATCATTAAACCAATTATTTTATGATTATTGCAATAACATATTTCAATAGAAAATAAATAAAAGCTGGATCAGTATTCTGTATCCTTTATGTTTCCTTATCAAATTACGGAATATTGTTCATGCAACTTCAAACCTCGCCTGACTAAAACGTTACAATGCGATAATGGCTTTGTCAAAAGACATACATATAAAACAGATTTAAAAGTCCTCTTGGAGTTTCAGGGCGACCATTTCATCTTCACATTGCGATTTATCGCATTGTCGCAATCACAATTAATGTCATATTTAGTAACAGTCACTTGTTAAAAACACCTCTATATAGATATACTAGATATTTATACTTACTTATATATTGATGCTGTAGCGTAGTACTGTTTATACATATATACATTTCTATCAAATAGATACTGGAAATTTTGACTTTCGCTCGTCCTTCACTCTTTCACTCACAGTTTTGTAGCTTTTATTGGCGGCAACGCATGAAGTTGGTTGTTGTCTTATAGATCATATTGACAAGACAACAACCAAACATTATGTATTATATAGGTTTTCGATAAGTTTTTACTTTTGAAGCGGATTTTCATGTCAGAATTTGCCAGCGTTTTCTGAATATATTCAGTTTTGTATTCATTCAAGCAGACTCTTCCATCCTTTCGCTTTGTTGTGTTATTTGCTTCCATAGGATTTTAAAATCGATTTTATTTACTAAATCTTGTATTGTGAAATTGGTTTTCGGGAAATTCAATTTTCAGTGCTAATATTAAAGGTACAGCATGCCCATATTCCAAGTTTGGAACTATAAACAATTACTGTACAGTTTCTATTTGATAGAAATGTATATATGTATAAACAGTACTGTGCTACAACATTAATATATAAGTTAACCAAGTACAAATATGTAGTGCCACTAAAATATCTCGAATGACTGTTACTATATATGTCATTAATTGTGACTGCAGCTCTTTATACATCATTGATTTCTATATTTAACCAAATGAAATATTTTGTTTAGAATATTCATGATTTATATAATTAGCTGACGGCAAAACAATTAAGAGTGCATCGTTTGCACGGGTGGTAAACGCGCAATCCAATTCCCGCCGGGAATACGCTTAAAATGGGTTGCGCAACGTCCGGTGCTGGTGTTGCGCGTAAAAAAAAGACGAAATTGAGGTATGTGAAGTTATGATTTTGCTTAGTATGAGACAAGAATAAATTTTCTCGAAAAAAGCAAAATGCTATTCGACACAAATTTGATAATACATCATATATGTAAAATATCTGGTTTGTAATTTACGATTCGGCTCTATTATCACAAAAACTCGGGCGACACGAAGCGTGAAAAAAGTATGAAATCAACAAAAATGAAAGTTTCTGACCTCATATGCCTAATCTGAGGACATCTGATGCTTTTTATGATAACTCAACTGTTATAAAGTAACGAATATCAAAAATATTTTCTTCAAATCCTGCTCACGGGGACATAATAGACAAAAAATCATCGGGAATGGGGTTGCGCACCGGGAATGGAGTTGCTCGTATACGAGCAACTCCATTCCCGGTGCGCAACCCCATTCCCGATTATTTTTTGCCAATCTTTCCCCCAAAAGCAACAGTTCATTCAAGTGTATGTAATATTCATGACTGTTTTACACGCGTTTGATCATTAGAAGCGTCACATTTCCAGAAAGAAAGCACAAGAGTTAGAAAATTTGCATTTTTCATGATTCCATGCTTTTTTGACAGCTCGAGCCAGCAGAGTTTTCGTGATAACAGAGCTGATTCTTCAATTAATAAGTTGGTATTTCACACATATGATCTTTATTCATTTTTGGGTCGAATAGCATTTTTTTTTTCGAAAGCACTCGAAAATGTGTCATTATTTACAATAACAAAAACCCACCTACCTCGATTTTGTATATACTGATGCGCAACACCAGCACCGGAAGTCGCGCAACCCATTTTTAGCGTATTCCCAGTGGGAATTGGATTGCGCGTTTACCACCCGTGGTTTGGAAAGCCATGAGAGCAAACGCTTATCAGGAGATTCAAAACTTCAGCGGCCGTGTTTTTTACCTCGACTATTGAAAGAATAGGTAGAGATTTTGTTTGTAAGCTGGTATCTCAGTAACCACTTGTACGAATGGGTTGAAGCTTCACACGCTTATTCACTTACATCGCACAGGTTCCATAACACTGTTATGCTTTGTAACAAAATTATGCCCCTTTTTTCGACTTAGAAAACTTTCGTTAAGGTTTTATATGTAAGCTGATATCTCATTACCCACTAATGGGAATGGATTGAAACTTCACGCGCTTGTTTACTGTGATGATTTGACAGCCAGTGCACAGGTTCCATGACTCCACTTTACATATTTACAAATGCCCCTTTTTCAATTTAGCTGTTTTTGTATTTTAGCTGGTATCTCAGTACCTAGAAATGGAAATGGATTGAAACTTTACACAATTGTCTGTTGTCATGGTCTGATATGCAGATTGTACCGATTTCATTAATTCTGTTGCAAATTTAAAAAATTACACCCCTTTTTTACTTTAATTTTCATTCAATTGCTGAACATGCAGTCTACTGCAAACTACAATAGAGCCGCGCCATGGGAAAACCAACATAGTGGGTATGCGACCAGCATGGATCCAGACCAGCCTGCGCATCCGCGCAGTCTGGTCAGGCTCCATGCTGTTCGCTTTTAAAGCCTATTGGAATTGGAGAAACTATTAGCGAACAGCATGGATCCTGACCAGGCTGCGCGGATGCGCAGGCTGGTCTGGATCCATGCTGGTCGCATACCCACTATGTTGTTTTCCCATGGCACGGCTCAATACTTAGAACTTCCTCACTGTAAGACTATCCATACCTAATGATTGTTGTTCGGGTGTTGTGGTACCTGGTGATGTGTGAGATTTTGTAACCATACCATGGGTCGTAGAGTCCCTTGGAGATATTTGGGGTTTTGAGAATGTACCCATGGTTGTAGATTCACTTAGAGATGGATTGTTACAAAGATCTTGCACACAGCAATCAATGTGAACAGAACGAGATTCCAGCGATCGTTTTCTTTCACCATCACATACCTACAAGTAAGCAGTTTAACCCTTATCATGCTAGACACGATTGATTCTGACTTTGCGACCAGTGTAGATCATAATCAGCCTGTACATCCGTGCAGTCTGATCATGATCTGCACTGTTCGCTACTCCGTCAGTACCTTTTTTGTATGCACCCCTTTAAACAGTTAATGGTACTGTCCAAATTGTAAGATGGACAAGTTCATTATAGAAATTTAGCAGGGTAAGGGTTAAAGACATATTTAGTGGTGCATTTGAGATATCTGCACTAGAATAGATCTAGTTCACCCGTAATGAGAGTTGACAATTTCCGTGCGATTTCGTGTTCTTGTCTATAAATTGTTTCCGTAAGGACCGGAGAATACCGAAATCACATACGGGAAAAAACGTTATCATACGGAAATTACCAACGTTCATTCCGGGTTCCCAACCTTATAGCTTAGATAATGATAATCACAAAGTCTTTCTGATATGAATATTCGAATGGCGGAAAAATCAACTCATTATATTACCAGCAAGATTGCTATAGTAAGCTCTCTGAGACTCTCTCTCTCTCTCGTTACACTTGTGAATAAAAGGTGAACTGGTTAGTTTGTGGGTCAAGAGCTTGAACACATTTAGGTCAACCTCCAAGTCTTCTAGTAAGATTCAAAAACAAGTTTCTTTGAAATAAGCCTAATGTACGTCAAGCTTAAATTAATTGTTTTAACTTAAAAAGATATAAAAAGAATTACTTATTCAAAACAACACGTTTCAGTTATTAAAGACAAAAATACTACCGCTTCCGTTTCACATCCTAACGTGTATCTGTGTTGTCCGGTTCGCATTGATTTTATCTCCTTTATCATACATACCTGAAATCAAAAGGTATGTTTATTGTGCGTCAGTGGAAATCCGATTTAAAAAAAAGTTCCCAAGTGTGGTTTATCGTAGAATAACCCGTGTTTTGAGTTCTTATGCGTAAGAATATATCACGGAGGCCGTAGGCCTGCGTGATATATTGTTTCGCATAAGAACGGAAAACTAGGGTTATTCTACGATAAACCACACTTGGGAACTTGTTATTTCGATTCTAACACGACATACTAGTATCAACATGTTAGAAAAAATGGTAACTACTTTTTACGACCGTGCTACGCACCTGGATCGGATGACGTCATTGCACGCGAGTGGTTTATTGCAGAATAACACAAGATAGATTTTGCTCTACATGTATGTAGGTTATTCGCTGGTCGTGTTAGAATTAAAAAATAACTTACACATAGAGCAAATAATACAAAAATGTCGTTGCTAATTAAAATTAAAACACACATTTTTTTTGCAACTGGAGTAGATAATAATCTTTTCAAATTTGATGCTATTTTAGAATATTATGATTGTTTCTTCATTTATTAAAATCACAATGTGTGACTTATGCAGTGACTGGGGGCACTAATTCCCTCTGGAATTGACTGTGTTTTTAGAAAAAGTGATACAGGCAGTCGTTAGTTAATATTTTCTTTATGAAATAAATTTCAATTTTCCTTATAAAATTTTGCGATAATTTAATTTTGCAGCCCCTAATTAAATCGCAGTCTTATTTTATTCAAATGTAGTAAGATATTGCCCAAAAGCTACCATTACACGTTGTGTTCGTCACTCCTTCAAGAAAACTTTTGTAGACAGTCATTTATCAAAATACACTTTATATTAATTGTTATTTCGAATTATAGGTAATACTTTCAATTTACCTTGTTATTGCTGCATGTCACTGTATTACAAGCACTCACGTCGGCTGTTGATATATTACAGTTGTAACAGGTCATAGCTGAAATAGAATGTCAAAATGTCCCAATGAATCACCGACATGCTATGTATGTGCACATATTAACTGTTTTGCTAGGCTAAATAACCACATAGACCTTTCATTTATTTTGCATATTCACTTTAATAACATTCGTAAACAAATGAGCAGTAAAGTATACCAAATACTTACGACAGCGATTACAATAGTTTGGACATACAGTTGTAGCCAGCACTGAGTCTGAACACATGTTTGTATTTTGTGTTGCCATAGAAACACAAGCCTGATGATCAACGTCCTCGCACGATCCAACAGCTCCGCCAGAATTCAAATTTAGAGAGAGAGTAAGCAGAACACCTGAAAAGATTTTGTAGTCAACAGCAGTAACTAACATGTTCGGGAAGAAGTTTTGTCCCCCGCCTTTTTCGAAGGAAAAAGAGGGACATAGAAATAGGCTGCGTCCTTCCGTCTGTCCGTCCTTCACACTTCGTGTCCATTCCATAACTCAGCCATCCATGAAGGGATCTTCAAGCATTTTGGCATATATTTTCCCCATAATAAGATGGCGTGTCACGCGCAGGACCCAGACCTCAAGCTTCAAGGTCAAAGACACACTAAGAGGTCAAGGGTAAACAGGGTCTGTTTCCAGTCGTCCAGTCCATAAAACTTCCATTCATCAAGGGATTTTAAAATTACTATGCACAAATGTTCCCCATAATGAGTTGGTGAGTCATGCACAAGACCCAGACCCCTAGCTTCAAGGTCTAGGTCACACTTAGAAGTCAAATGTTTACAGGGTCCGTTTCGTGAACGGTCCATAACACATTCATCAAGGGATTTTGAAACTAGTTGGCACAAATGTACCCCATAATGAGACGACGTGTCATGCGCCAGACCTAGACCCCCAACTCCACGGTGAAGGTCACACTTAGAGTTAAAAGTTAACATGTTCTGTTTCTTGTCCAGTCCATAACTCTGTCATATTCTTAATCGCGAATCAGTTTTTTTATGAATATAGCGAAATTTTAGCGTTGCAAAAACATCTGATCTTACAATTTATCAAAGGAGTCTGCTTAGTACATCATTGTTTCGCCCCTGGTAAATCGTAAGGCGAAGACGCAAAGATACGTTGCTACGACGCGACAATACGATGTTTGTACGCATGTTATTATCGCAATACCACCCTCCTCGACATAAGAGCGAAATTAAGATATCAGGAGGCGTAAATGTTGTATTAACATTGCATTATCGTACTCTCTCGAAGGCAAAACAAAACAAAAGAAAAAATAAAAGAAAAGAAAAGAAAAGAAAAGAAAAGAAAAAAAAAAAACCAATAGTGCGAAGATGCAATGACACTAAGCAGTATAACTCAATATGTAAAGTAGTTATGAAATCAAACGTTACCTTAACAAGGTCAGTGTATAGTGCATAGGAACATTTGAGCCATGCCACGAGAAAACCAACATAGTGTGTTTGCGACCAGCATGGATTCAGACCAGCCTGCGCATCCGCGCAGTCTGGTCAGGATCCATGCTGTTCGCTAACAGTTTCTCTAATTCCAATAGGCTTTGAAAGCGAACAGCATGGATCCTGACCAGACTGCGTGGATGCGCAGGTTGGTCTGGATCCATGCTGGTCGCAAACCAACTATGTTGGTTTTCTCATGGCACAGCTCATTTGTTTATTATTTGATAGTTCGTGTGCCTCCTTGGCCATGTGGTTAAATCCACTGCCTTCTTATCACTTACTTCCCGCCGTTGTGAGTTTGAGACCTCGCTTGGAGCGTACAATTTTTTCATGTGAGGAAGTCGTCCATTTGGTTTAAGGAAGGCAGGTGGTTCTGTCAAGGTACCCGCCCTTTGAGGCCCACGTTGAGTCTTCTTCTACTGAAAAAAAAGAAAGTCCCCATATGACATACAACTGTGTCGGTGTTACGTCGATCTCATCATCTTACCGAAAATTAATATTCCATTCATTTTTATCTCATAAATTTGCTGTTTCGACTGAACTTGAAAATGTGAATAATTCTGTTGTTAGAGACCTGACACAAATTATATCTACGAAGATATCAGATAAGAAAGGGTCTACACTTTTAAAGCGACATACATGTATGTAAAATAATTTACAGGGTTTTATTGAATGGCGTAATTTTAAATGCATGGGTTGAAATTTATTAGGGAGTCAGTAGCAAAGTTGTTAGAAGTTTTGACAGCAAACGCTTGCGATACGATTTCGATTTCGATTCGGTACTGGGTGATTTACTTTATTATTCCTTCTCTTGAGAAGGAATATCTTAATTCAATAAGTCACACTTGACTGAGCTACTGATGTCGAAAGCTGTTGTAATTACAAGCTGGCCAATTAAACTCCGTGACCTTAGAAATAACCTCTGACGTTAAACTATTCTTTCTCAATTGAGGCGACTCCATGGATTACACAATACTAAACCCGAGGATGATTAATTGATTCTTTTATTTCCTCCAGAACATAACATATGTACATTCACCAGATAGACATATATCAGCAAATTTAAATGTAAACAACCAAATATTATCGTTACCTTCCAATGCATGGTTAATATGTGAAAACAAAACCCATTGTGACCCTCTAATTATGTGCAATGAATTCACCCATGGAATCATTATAGATTGACCAGGTCAATGTCTTATTGCCGTATTTACTCTACTGAAAGAGGTAACAGATTTAATTTGTTGTTGGATTTAACAATTTATGTTAAATAACTAGCGTAAATACTTACCTGATATTTTTTGGCAGTATAAAACAGACATTGCAACCAAAATTTTACAAGATGGTCATTTTATATTTATATAGATGTGCCCTAGAAGGAACTTTTGGTATGCTTTAACTTGTTTGATACTGTTTTCAGCAATATCGATGAAGCCGATCCAGCTGTCCGAACTCGAAATAGTTTCAACCTAAGCTGTTCCCGTAGTAAATATTTTCAAAAGAATGTGCGCGCTTAATTTCTTGTTCGGAGCAGAATTCCGGAAAAGTGTTCTACCCAAGTGAATCAAGTGAATTTGGAACAATGTTCTGCTCTTTTCATGAAATCAAGTACAAACGTTCCAACCATGGCCAGAGTTATCTTAACTTGTCTGGCCCTGACCGAAGAAGGGCAAAATAGGGGCTATAAAGATGATGATGATTTCATAAATCTGGTTATCCCGGCATGTATATCAGCAGTGTAAGTTGACATAGGGCCCGGCTGGGAAAAGAGGGGTCTAATTTAGAGGGGTCTTATTCTTTTTTTATTAGTGGTCCGATTTCAAAAATTCAAAGTTTTTTTTTGTGGTAATATGTGCCGGTATGACACGTTTTTGTACTGTATTTTAGTGTATCTCTTTTGGTTAAAAAGTTTTTAAACACTGTTTCCTTTTTATTAAACTTTGCATATATATGTACAGAAAAGCTCTAGGGCTTTATAAATTTGTCCATGTGGACTTAACAATTTTAACATGATTTGTGTCGAGAGTCTATACCCTCTCCCCAGGGTTAATCATCTTTTTTACATAATGTGCAGTAACACAATTCTGGTACTTGTAGGCAATCATTTTCTATGTATTTAACATTCAATCTGTCTTTACTTATTTTCTTGATGCATGGTAGTGTGTTGCTCATAACTGTTACTACTGGTTCTCTGAATATTTTTACTTTCGATCTGTACTTTGTGCTGTTCATCAGTCCATTTTTTATCATCTCTATAATTTCATAATTAATGTGTTCCTGGCTACTTCTTACTAAATCAAATACTACATATTCTTGATCGTGGTACATATAAGCTATATCACATGTTTTTCCATTTTGGAAACTTATTGCACCCCTGTTGGCTACTAAGTATTTTGTTAACCATGTTTTTCCGTTGTTCCCTTGTTGGTCATATATCCAGTTTATAGTCCTCGTGTCCTTGCGGCTGTGTTGGAATTCGAGTTCATGCAGGAGATTTCTCTGCCATACCTTAAGCTCAACGGCATCTTCCTTGAAGTCCTCCTTAAGCCTCTTAAGGGATCGTGCTGAAATATATAAAGTTTTTGTTGATAATATTGTAGTTGACGTTAAGCTGTACGTTATACTATCAAGGTGGGGCATAAAATGTGTAAACGATGACTGTTCGATGGGATTCTTTCTCTCGCTGCACAAGCGTCGAGTTCCCTCACTAGCTTAACATGTAGGGTGTATACATTGTTAATATGTACATTATACATTAATAGTTGGGATAAGACACAGGTTGAATAATCATATTAAATGTGATATCAACTTTTAAATTACTGATTTATTTCGAGGTCTGAACTGTATGCCCGAATCGGATTCGAACCCCGTACTCGTATCTCACTTGCCAACTAAATTTGTTCCATAAACCCCGGCTTAGGAAGGCGGTGCCCGTTACAAAAGTTTGGGGAGCCGCTGCATCTGAAATGCAGGTTTGAAATGTACCAAGAGAACATAATGAAGACCTAGTCACTGATGTAGTTATTCTGAGTTTTGTTGAAAAACCGTCCCACCAAACAGCTCTTGTCAGAGCCTAGATTGTTTTGAGAATTATGATACAAATTATACGACGTGTTTCACTTTCAGTGCTCTCCCCCAATAAAAACCCCTTGTAAAATAATCAAACCATCAAAAGGAGAGCTAACAATAATGTAACTATGTCTAAATAATATCACTGTATTAGTAAATAATTAATCTTTATATATAAGAAGCATATAGTGCTGTAAAACTTAAAATACGCTGTTTCATTCTCACCTTTCTGCCATTGTCGGCCAAATTGTTGTTCCTCATGCACCACCTGGGAAAAAGGTGCAAGGAGAACATGTTCTGCACTCTGCACCAGTGCACTTGATTTATGTTCTACTTGTCTGGTACACACTGAACCTGCACTGAGCACCAAATCAAGCGCGCATGTATGTGAACAGACTTGTCTAAAAGTAGCAATATAACAGATTTATAAACGTAATAGTTACACTAATGTCATAAATATAAATCAATTCTTTCTCAAAGATACATAAAATTGCCTTAATATGTGTAAAGTGTAGTTTGAGCAAAGTGAAAACTGATAAATTTACTGATTTAATATGAACGTTTGTGAATGACAGGGGAATAACTTATTGACTGGAACTCGAGTAAACATTAAGATGTTTTATCTTTTATCTCACAGCATATTTAACAGCATGTAACTGATATTATACACTTATAATTAAATGACATTGGCCGGCCTGAACAGCTAAATCTATATCTGCATTGCCCGAATGCTAATATAGGTTAACCACGTAAAAACGTAATTGCCGTTTTATGAATCGTATAATATATGATGTGCCTAGACATAATAATGATTATTCGATTGTTTGAATCTGTTAATAACAAATTTTTCAGCTCCTTGCTAAATTATCCAATACTGATCTGTTTATTGAGCTTAGACGATGAAAGAGAGACAACTGTGTATAGCGTTGATCTTAATAACAAGGGAAGATAACAGTATCGATTTTTTATCCAATTCTTCAGTATGCACAACGACACAGGGTAAAAATTAAGTCAAAAATGATGTCACACATCCCTTGCGGACCAATAACCAGTAATAATGCCCGCACCCGCTTCCGTTTATTTTGCCTGAGTTACAGAACTTTGTCCTTTGCAGTTTTGTTACTATCTACAGTAAGTTATATAATAAGGAAAAATACATCAGCTTTCACTACAGCAACACGACAAATACGATTAATTAGAGATGGCTGGAATGTATTTATCGAGTTTCGTGTTTTCGCCCGCCAATACGAAAACACGACAAATACATTATTTGTCGAGTTTTTGTGTTTTCGCCCCGCAAACACAAAACACGACAAAAAACATTCCAGCCATCTCCAATAAATCGTAGAGTTATTCTGAAGACAGTGGCAAAGGGTATGAGAAGCATTTTTCTTTCTATTCGAACGAACCGTCAATATTCATATTCACTATAGCAGCTTTCAGAGATTTGAGATTTTTAGACAGTAGATAAATATGTCAAATGTTCATTTATCGTTTTAAGAATACGAAGTGTATGTATAATTGGAAAAAAATAATTACGTTTAAGGATGTAGGAGTGAATTTTTTCTTACGGTCAGAATTTTTTCATGCTCTGTGAGCTTGAAGAACATTAGTTTCTAAGACAAACAAGAGAAGAAAAAACACAGGTCACCGAACACGTTTTATTTTTATAGGGCATTTTCTTCACCCAGTGTTTGAGCATTTCAGAATTTTTGTAAAACTGTAAAAATGGTGGTTATTATAAAACATATAATATCCCATTTAATGGTAAAGGGATTTCATGTCTTACAGGTTAATATGAATACAAGGTGATATCAGTATTATATAAGCATAAAAGTCACGAACAAATCTCTTTCATTTTTACATGTTGACATAATTACCCCACCCACTTTATTTTCAATGGAAAAATTTTTTTTAGATCTGCAAAAAAAATTCTGACGGTAAGATTTTCAAAATATTTTGCAGCTTTAATGACATACAAAAATGCTTCAAAATGGACAGAAAGAATGTTGGGGTCACCGTGCATCTAAGAGATTTATTAAGAAAAAACTGTTAAAAGCTGGTGAATTTTTATATTTTTTGTTCTTTTTGTTTTAATCTATATTTTCTAGATAAAATAAAGTGCTATCTTGAAGAGTTTTATTTCAGTTATAGCTTATTGTTATATGTATCATTCAGGAAAATATCAAAACCAAACCTGATCTACTTTCATAGATATTTGAAATTACCTACCCCTACCCCATTGTAAATCTTACGTCAAATTTAGGCAAATGCCAGCCAAAAATAAGGGTGAAAAATTTTTTTTTGCAAAAAGTAGAATCTATTTTGTTAAATGGTACAGTATTAGCCATATTTTAATAATTTAACGTTAATTTTTTGAAAAACTTTTGTTAGAAAGCAATATTCGAAGAAACATTTTTCAAAATGGCGGATATTCTGAAAAAAAAAACGCTCGTACATCCTTCAGCGACGGCCCGTGGAAGATGCACTATTCGAATGAGCTCCGTCGATAAATAAGGACTTTGATTTTATTGTTATAATATTATTAAATATCCACACCATGCATAAATTTGCCATGCAATTTTATAATAATGTTTATTTCCTTCGTAAGTGTATATATTAGCTAACAGCTTACTCGCCACTTTCGTACTTGCAATATCTTCACTGTTTTTTTTTTACATATAAATCAGATGTCCATGAAAATGCACATAGCCTAAATAAATCAAATGCAACGGTTAAAGTACAAATCATATGTATATTTTAAATATGTTAGTTTCTTATCTTAAAAGTCTAAAATACTCACAAATTTTAATTAGCTGCCACAACCATGACTCTTGTACCCAACGCCTAAACCTGCATATAGAACAGCACACTTTAAATCCATTTCAAGAATTAAGAATATTTTACGTCTGTACACTACACAGAATATGTGGCACTTATCAAGAATCTTACTTTCACATTTTTGCTTGTACTTTTAAAAAAAATATTACTCTTAAAAAGTCTATATCATTAAATTCTTCTTAAATGACCTAATAAGATCATTTTAAGCGTTTATGTCTTTCATTCCTCACGTGTAATCCTGTTATGAATAAATGGTTATCCCGTTATGAATAAATGGTCAAGCAAGCACATGCGGCTGCTTCGATTACACTTAGCGACACGCTTCTCTGAATGACATAATCTGACCTATTTTTAACCTTGTAATGGTGTTTGAATACCTATAAATAGTTTCCTCAATTAAAACAATGTCAATGTGTTGCCCTCGTATTTGCGTGACTATACGTAATGTTTTCTTTGAAATCTTGTATTTATCTCATGTTTTTGTATTTATACAAACTGAGAACTTATTGAATAAAACTTGAAACTCGAAACTGTAATACAGAGTAGAGTTATCAAAATAAAAAGAAACTGTCAAAAACACAAACATTATCAGATTTGGTCATTATCAAAAAATTCTTATTATTCTAGCAAGAAATTGCTTTGATACATTATGAGAAAATACATAAAATGTAGGAGAAAGGTAAAAAGGCAAGATTAATAAGTTCCATATTCGATTTTCGTCAGTCCATATTTTGTTGTATATACGTATAATATAGGTCAATCTCTCTCCTTAAACATATATTTTCTGGTTGTTTTGACATACTTTTTGTATGGAGTTATGTTTTGTTCAGTTCAGTAATTGTTGTGGGCATGTCTAACGGAAGAGGCCAAAACGAAAACATTAAAATTCGACAAATATATAATACGGTATTTCTCGTGTTTTCTTGTCGTCGGGGCGAAGTCGCGACAACAAGATAGCACAACAAATATAGAGCGCCAACACGACATATTCAAAGCCGCCAACACGAAAACTCGGCGAATAAATATGTCGTGTTTTCGTGTAAAATGTGTCGTGAGTTCGTGTTTGCATCTCGCCAACACGTCAACACGACATGGCAGAAATCAGCCACCATAGTAACTGTTACATTTCCAAATGATTAATCGAAATCATGACTGGAAAAATTATAAAATATATTTTGTATGAATCAACGAAAGTAAAACCGTTTATAATGAAATGACGAAAATTTGGTGGAAATAATCCCAACTCCACCATTTTGATCTCGGGCATTTCGATTGTTTCTTCGAATCAATTGGTTATTATTCCTTAACATTGCCTAGTCTTAATTGACCAATGATACTACATTTCAAGTCAATGCAAGGATTTAATGTTTTCTCTCTCTTACTTTAGACGCTGACAAATTTCGGTAAGTATTCACCAAACTTTCTCGGCGCATTGTTAATATAAAGTAAACTATTCGCTTCCGATAATCTTTATCATATTTTTTTTAATATATGGTAACAGTGCCTGCCAATCATTGACCTTATGTTCAACGTTATAAAAAAGATATACATTATTCTACCACGATCCGATTCATTTTCCTATTAAACAAAGAAGGCTGAAAACAGTGATTTATCATACAATAATTCATTTTTCTTACGTCACAATTATTACGTCATGGCGTCAAACGGCATAGCGGCGCGCTGGAAAAGAAACCCATTGAAAACGGACAAATATTTAATGAATTTCGTCAAGGATGTACTTCATCATTGGTAACGTGTTAGAATCGAAATAATATATCTCATTTAGTGATTTGCTCTTGAATAAAATCATTGTTTTTCGTTAAGATGCGTATTATTATATAATTCCTTCGCATCTGAACTCCAAACAATGATTTATTCAGTGACAAATCACTAAATGAGATATATTATTTCTTAAATATTTACACGTCAAGGGCTATTTTTTCTGATAACTTGCAGTTAGATTCAAACCAAGCTAGTTGATCACCTGTAAATAAAGACTACTGACTTGTATAAGAATGCGGGTCTATGGTGGGCCTCTGATGAGCTTAATTCTTACATAAATCATTCACAGTGATGTCACAAACGCACCATGCACGTCACGCATCCCGTGGCAAAACTTGTTTGATGCTTATTTGTAAATACTAGAAAGAGGCTTACGTGATATTGCCATGTTGGCGGATAAGAACTTTCTGTTCTTTATTCATAATGGTTGTTATATATAGCTTTCCGGTTTACTGACCAAAGGCAAGCTATTGACGATATTTGCTGATGAATTTTATTGTCGTATAAGTTCGAAGATAAAACATGAAAAAAAACCACCTTACAGGCATATATGTATGTAATATATAAGTTATTCGAACCATTCTAGCTGATTATTTCCAAAACAGACCAACAGCTCCCGTGAAGGTAAAGTTAGGTTTCATTTGTAATCTCTGAGACAGAAAAGGATATTCAATTCAACACAAAAACGTAAGCACTAAATATGAATATAAAAGTTCCTGACTGGCAACACTCGTTAATTAAAACTGTTTTCATTAACTTCACATGTGAACGTGAGAAATGAAACCTTTAAATGGAAAACTTAAACATGGAAAGTATGATTAACGATCTAAATTGTTTCATCACATGCCAAACTTGTACTATTGGCAGTAACTAATTTCAGCATTTTCTAATACATGTGCCGCAACACTTTATCAGCATGTGAATAGAGTATACAATATTAATTGGTTTTACACAACAGTCATTAATACTTGCAAGTTTTACCTTTAGGTTATGAATTTACCACAAAAATACACTTGACATTTCAAATTAAATTTAAAAAAAAAAGAACGAAAACAACACGAGAAGGACACGTTTTAAGGAAACAAGACAGAGTACTAGTCACAACATGGTACTTAGAACTGTAAACAACATGAATATTAACAGCATAGATGCGTAATTCAGCAAAACAAGGACGATGCGCAATTTGGCTAGAAATATGGTAAATTCAGAACTATTCGCAAGGCATTTATTTATGCTATACAAAATTTTAAGCTTCTTGCAAATATAAATTCTTGTGTGATGTCTGCTGAACAATAGATTTACAGCTAAGAAAATGCTGCGATACTTTTTTTTTGGAAATAGATTTTAGTTTTGCGTGCTTTGTTGGCAAATAAAACACGGTTTTTCGTTCAGATGCGTCGTAACTAATCACTCGGGCCCAAGGCCTAAAGCACGCAAAACTAAAATCTATTTCCATTCTAACACATTCGAATTACACCAGGAATGGATACTAATCTGGAATCCATTATTTGGGCGTTAATGGACGGAGAAAACCGGAATAGCCAAACGTAGGTCATTTTGCGAAACGTGTTTAAATCGACAAGACAATACGGTAAAATCCTTCTTTGTTTTTATAAAAAATAAATCTTAAGAGTTAGAATTTATGCTAACCATGACCATGAAAGTTCTAACAGTGTATAGTATACACTACCTCACAAGAAATAAACTGACAAATTGATATTTTTATAAATCACCTGAATCACGTATGCTTTTGAATAAATGCATCGTTGCATGTTGACAGTTGATTTGGTTTTCTTGAGGATAGAAAATAACAAAATCAGAATCTCTAAATACAGTTTATTTTATATATTTGCAAGCATGCCAAACATATTATAAATACATACTGGTTTAAATCAACGAATTGCCCGGAAAAAGCACATTTCAGTGTTATCTAGAGGCAAAATACGATTGCAGCAATTTTGTACAGTAAACATACTAATAAATTATTTTGTTAAGAAAAGTTGAAATTAATCGTCTGTTTGCACGAGTCTGGCATTGTATCTGATTGTGAACATTTCATTTCAAGGTCTGAATCCTGTCCAGATATCTATATAAGCGGGGATGATACTATCATAAGCTAAAGGAAGGAGTGTTAACACATATCACACGTGGATATTTATTGTTTTCGCCATAATAAGGTAACATTTTGAATCTATATATTTCATAAGGCTCGCGTTTACTTGCTTTAAAAACAGAATCTGTTATAGAAACGTCAATGAGAACACAGAATTCATATTCTTGTTATTCTGTGTTATTTACATAAACATTGACTTATGTATAGAACAACTATTTTTTTGTTTATGTGTTTGTTTGTCAAGTTTACTTATCGCCGTTTTCCAACAGTATTTTAGTTATGTTATAGCAAGCAGTAAATCAAACAGGTGTTGCCGTATTCTATACCAGTACTTACCTGTTCTCTGCAAGTAACTGCCAACTTATTCAGATAAATCAAAGGTGGAGGACGAATGATTTCAGACACAATCATCACGGAGAACATATGCCTCCTTTCCCTATTTAGCTAAGCGAACTTCTAACAGTATCAGTCGGTAACGTATTTTTTATACAAGATAATAATATGAAATTATTTATACAAATTACAAAAGAAATGTTACGGATGGCATGTTAGTCATGTGAGAAGATTCTTTTACAGGTAGATGATGATGACGTCAGTTATGCTTGTTATTATTCTTGTTGCTCTTGCCACGGCATTGCCATCACCATCACAAGATGATCATGGGTCCAGTTGTCATGCACCGGTACATAGCTTTGGAGATGAGTGCTAGTATGTATCAGATCTGCGTTTATATTTAGATTAAAAGGAGATTTTTTTAAAAGAATACGCAAACGGGTACAAAACATTTATTTTATTTTCAAACGGAGGATGCAGAGAATGCACCCGAGTAGAATCACTTACCTCTGGTAAGCTCTCATAAAAAGAATTTTGCACCGAAATTGAGATTTCGAACCGAAAGCGAAAAGGGACAAGTGTTTCAAAACCGGTGACCTTATCAATAGTTTGAGAAGTAATTGTAATCGTAATAAAAGTTATAATAATAGTAACCTTTATAATAATTTGTTAACATGTATCATTGACATCAACATTCTAATTATTGACAGTGAGATTTTATGTACTAAAACGTTTTCTAAAGGCCAAACGTCAATTATTACAATAAGAATACCATTTTTAAAGCAAGTTGCTGTATCGTAGTAAACAAGGCGAAATGGATCACGAGCTTTTAAAAAACTGGCAAAACAATATTTCTTATACCGTTTCTGCATAATATTGTAACAAAAACTAGCTCAAAGCTTTTTTTTACACAAATTCCATTAATTGTTATAGATACCTGTAATTATTTTACTCAGAATGTTTTCAATGCCTGTGCTTAATATTGCGATATATCATTCCACACTGTATGAGCATTTATCAGAGTTGTTTTTACTTCAAACTACCCGTACGTACAAAATGAATTTCTGATTGATATTTCAATCTATTTTTCTAGTTCTAGTACGAAAGTACAACGAGCTCCAGGGGAAACGCTAAAGTACCATATAACTGCGGCTGCAAGCGTCGAGATATGCTGCAAAGTGGAAACATGCTTGACATCATCTTGCACAATGAAGGATATTGGTTGTGGACATCATTCACTGGAGTCCGAATCTCTTCCATGGGAAGGCGAACACACACTTGATACACCAAAAGTGGAATGCAAAACTACTGGTGTCCATGCTGTCTATTACAGTTTTACGACATCTCATTAAATTGTAAAATACTTATCTACAGAGACATGTTATAAAATGTTACCTAAAATACGAAAAAAATATATTTAGCCATTTTTAGAAATTCGATAACGCGGAAGAAGATATCTCTTTATATGGTCATATGTATATAGGATGTAATTATTTTTGGGAAATGAACTTCAAAATGAACACAAAAAGCACATCCTCTGTGTTAAGAGTCAGCAGATTTGATGTCATCATAAAGATTTAAGAAAGAAATTTTTAGAAAAAAGATAGGCCGAGGAAATTTGGGAAATAGACATTACTACAGACGCATTTTATCTCACAAGACAGCAATTTTCAATCTTTTCAATTAAATTATTCAGTCCTCTTTGTGTAAACTGAAAGTTCACATTTGTGGTGTATAAATATCAATAGATAATGATAAAACGGACTTCATATAGTTCAGCACATTAGGTTTAATTATATCTGTAGAATTCGATTGAACCCCAATTCATCTTGATAAACTGTAAAAAGAATATTAGACATTAAAAATTGGACAGCGTAGTTGAGATTTTTTTTCAGGACTTTGTTTAAAAAAGTGTATCCAAATATTATAACTGAGTATACCATATTTTTGATGACATTTCCGCATATATAAAATTTCTAATTCTGTAAATTTTAATAAATTGTCTTTACTGTTGTAGATTTACCTATCTTTATAATTAAGTCAGATAAATTGGATATGTTCATGTACCTAATTTTAAGATATTTTGATTAAAGAGAACCACAAACTAGACTAACGTGAATGTTTTTATGCATCCGTTTTATTGACATAAATGAACTGACAATTTAACATTTTTAAAACAAATATAAACGAAAATTCAGTAAGCAAACAGAATGATGCTGTCGTTTTCTCATTGCTAAGTTGGATAATCATAAAACAATAAAAAGTCGCTCCTTTCTTGGACCAAGTGGTTGTATTACTCGTATTTTTACAATCAATCCTGTTGAATCAGGGAATCTAGTTCACGTGCCTGTATAATTCAGATAGATTGCACCATACAGCCGTGCTAGGGGAAGTCAGATATACTGCACAGATCTTTACCTATATTAGTAAACAGACTCAATCTAACCGAGTATGCCGTCAGTTTGCTTCGTTCCATTATATGCGTCCAAAGTATCTCTAATAGGTTCTGTTGTTGAATAAGGGGACTCCGTGGCCGAGTGGTTAAGGCCGCTAACTTCAAATCAATTGCCCCTAAAACGATGTGGGTTCGAGCCTCACTCGGGGCGTTTAATTCTTCATGTGAGAAAGCCATCAAACTGGCCTACGGAAAGACATGTGTCCGCTCGTGATGAAATAATGCACGGACGGGCACCTGGGGGCCTTCCTCCACCATCAATGCTGGAAAATTGCCATATGACATAAAATTGTGTCGGTGCGACGTTTAATCAAACAAAATAAATAGATAAATGATGTTGAATAAAGGTTGAAATCCGCTAGAAAAAATAATGAAACTGCTTAGACCTAGAATTACTATCAAATACAAACGTTCTCCCGAGAGTTGTCTACAAGATGCAAAAAAGATATCAGCAATGAAATTTAATAAAAGCCAGCATTAAATGGCATCGGGACTTTTTCAGTCATAGAAAGTGAAAATTTAGTGGTACATAGCCTGTCTGTCATTTCACGACTAAAATAAATGGCTCCTGCGTTGGTCCCTCTAGAATAGGTAGGTCTAAACACGGGTTTGTAAGAACGTCATTTGAAATATGGCATGCAAAAGTCCTTCGAGCAGGAAACATCTGATAAAAATCTATTACTTTAAATTTACTAAACTTTTGAAGCAGGAATATGTCAACACATCAGCAAAACTAGTCAAACCTGTGTTAAAGACCACCTCTGAACAGAGACCACCTGGCTTTAAAGACCACATGTTTGGTATCCCATTTTAATATTTACAGTGTATCTTACCATGTGAATAAAGACCACCTCCCAACAAAGACCACATTTTGGCTCTCCCAAGGGTGGTCTTTAAAGACAGATTTGACTGTACAAAAATAATTATATACAATAACTTTCCTATTCTTGATTTCCCACAGTTTCAACGGACTTTCCTGACGCCCCTGCTGTTCAGAGAGTTTTCTCTCCGCGCCAACGCCACTTATGCTTCTTAAATCTCGTGTTTGCGCTTGGAATTGTCGCCATGAAAAGACGAAATGGCACATATCAGCCACCATTTTATTGCATGCTGATGAAAACAAATATATTAAGAAGGTATATAACATGATGTATGAAGATATTATCTTGTATCCAAATAAGAAAAATTGGTGTTCTTTATCAAGAGATTTATTGATATCTTTGGGCTTTCATGATGCATGGCTTATTCAGTCTGTTGGCGATGAGAAAATGTTTTTAAATTTAATAAAACAGAAAATTACCGATCAATTCATTCTACATTGGCAAGCTCGTTTAAATGAATCTTCGAGAGCTCTGTGTTACAGAAATATTGCTGTGTTTAAATTTAAACCGTACTTAGATATCTTAAATGTATCAAAATATCGTATAAATTTTTCACGTCTTCGATTATCTTCGCATAGACTTTGCATTGAAACTGGTAGGTGGAACCAACCAAATAGTACTCCGGTCAATGAACGAAAATGTATAATCTGTAACTGTTTGGAAGATGAATATCACTTCGATATTGAATGTGTTTCATATAATGATCTAAGAAAAAAGTTTATCCCAGGAGTATTTTGGAAAAGACCTAGTATGTATAAATTTGTACAACTTATAAACTCAGAAGATGCCAAACTCGTAAAAAATCTCGCATGTTACATCGAAAAAGCTTTTCAAATAAGAGGTAGCTTACTATATTTACCATAGTGAATACATTTAGATAGTATTTTTTATCATACATCTATTTCAAAAGTAATAAATTCCATCTTTGTATTTGTTGGGAATTTGTTTATAGAATTGAGTATCTAGGTCGTGTTAGAATGTAGTGCCACATCATCCAAACGGATTTCCCATCTGTCAACCTTGTCATTTCGTTTTTCGGACAGGATGGGTGGAACGATGGTACAGATCTTGTTTAAATTTATTTTTCTGTTTGTGTTATAGGTTTGACATATTTCATCCAAGATATATATGATAGAGCATTCAATATTATTCTGAGAAAATCATGAAACGATAGTAGTATTAGAAATACCGATTTTGAAACAATTTAACCGCCCCTGACCCCTTGTCCCTATTCTATAAGTGGACTTTAACCTTGCCCTAAACTTAAAATACTAACTTAGTACCCTTGATACCCTTAAAATCTTTTAAATCTTTAGTTAAACCGAATGAAAACCTTTGGTTTAACCAAAAAAAAAAGATTTAGTCTTTGGTCCGGACTGACCAATGCCGGACAATTTAAAATCCACAGGTTTTAAACCCAGTTAAAACCGACTAAAAAGTTTTAAATACATATGATATAGATGAGTTTACAGAATAAAATATATTGTTTGAAAGAAAGAAGATTTACTGATAATATAAATCCTCATTATGTTACAACAAAAAACGGGAGAAAAATGATAAGGGCTACTTGTTCATCTTGTGGAAAAATGGAATCAAAGTTTGTTAAAAGTACAGGGGGTAATTTAGATATTCACAAAGCAATGTTACCTTTATTACCTAAGAAAGGTTTAACACTTCCAGGATATAATTATTGTGGGCCAGGAAATCCCCTAGATAATGGACCCCCTGTCAATGAACTGGATGCAGTATGTATGGACCATGATTTTTGCTATGACAGTGGTGTAAAAAAGGGTACATGTGATAAGCAAATGCTTTCCAATTTAAATAAAACTAAATCAAAAACATTTGGAGAAAAGATTGCAAAACATTTAGTTGTAAAACCAGCCATCAAAACGAAATACACACTTGGTCTCGGACAAAAATCAAAAAACGGGAAAAGGGGGTAGAGCAAACTTTTACTACCCCCGGAATCACATGGAGCGATGAATTAGCAGAAGAATTACACAAACCAATTAAAAGAAAATTTAGGAAACGAAGAGTGATAGTTAATGATATAGATGATACTTGGTCAGCTGATTTAGTTGACATGCAAGTTTTTTCAAAATATAATAAAGGAGTAAAATACTTGTTAACCGTTATTGATATATTTAGTAAATATGCTTGGGTTATTCCATTAAAGAATAAAACTGGAGAATCTGTTACTGAAGCATTTGAAAAAATAATTTTAGAAGGACGATTACCAGTAAATTTATGGGTAGATGAAGGAAAAGAATTTTATAATAAAAAGTTTGAATCATTTTTGAATAAAAATAAGATTAATATGTATCATACATTTAATGAAGGAAAGGCTGTAGTAATAGAAAGATTTAATAGAAGTTTAAAAAGAATAATGTGGAAATATTTTACAGCAAATAATACTTATACTTATTTAAATAATTTGCAGGATATGGTTGATAAATATAACAAAACAAAAACATTCTAGTATAAAAATGACACCAACCGAAGCTAGTAAAAACTTAAATAAAGGTACTGTTTACTTTAATTTATTATGGTGATTTAAAGATACCAAAGAGTAAAGCAAAATTTAAAATTGGTGATCGAGTTCGCTTAAGTAAACTTAAAAGACATTTTGAAAAAAGGATATACACCAAATTGGACAGAGGAAATATTTATAATTTATAAAATTAATAATACAAATCCCAGAACATACACTATTAAAGATTTAAATGATGAAATAATTCAAGGTTCATTTTATGAACAAGAACATTTACCTACTACACAAGAAGTTTTTAGAATAGAAAAAGTTATTAGACGAGACTATAAGAAAAAACAAGCTTTAGTAAAATGGAAAGGTTATAGTGAAGAATTTAATAGTTGGGTACCATTTAGTGAATTGAAAGAAATTTAATTTAAAATATATATTATTTAAATGGTCCATAAAAATTTAATTTCTAATAATGGAATAGAAACAATAGATCAGTTAATCATTCACTTAACTAAACTAGCTGCTGCTTACAGAAAAAGTTATAAATTTTGTGGGAGGGTAAGTACCGGATTATATATTACAGCAGGTGTTTTTGGTTGTTCAGCTGCTTTAGCACTTGTTCCAGCTATTCCTATATTTGTAGCAGTTGCTGGCGCTGTTCCCTCAGTAATTACCATATTTACTAACAGACTAAAACTTGACGACAAGAAATTTATTTTAAAAGCACATCATCACAAAATAAAACAACTAATAACAAAAGCACGGATTGGAAAAGTAAATAAAGAAGAAGATAAACAAGTTATTCAGGATATTTTTACAATACTATTAGAAATGCAGAAAGAAAAAAAATATTCAATGCCTTTTGAAACGTACATGAAGGAATTTAAACTTAACGGATATAAAAGTAAAAAAGAAGAAGAGCTGTATTAACTTTAATTAAAGATTTTTTCTATAAGTATTTTATATAAATGAGAAAAATTATATCAGTTGAAGGTAATATTGCATCAGGAAAAAGTACGTTTTTAGATATTATTAAAGAATATAATCCTAATTTTAATATAATTCCAGAACCAAGCCACGAGTGGCAAAATGTTATGGACTTTGATTATAATTCATATAACCTTTTTGAACTTGCTGCTCAAGAACCTTCCAAATATTTATTTCCTTTTCAGCTAACAACTTTTAAACAGTCATATAAAAAAGTTATCTTCTGCTAAACAGTTTGATGGTGTTTCTGTCCTTGAACGTTGTTATTTAACTAACAGTAACGTTTTTACAAAACAACATCACGACAACGGTGTTATAAATGACCCCGAGTGGGCAGTATACAATCTTTTCTTAACTGATTATATTATAAAACCATACGGAAAAAAATCCAATTGATGGATTTGTTTATGTTAAAACCGACCCAGAAATATGTTTTAAAAGACTTCAAAAAAGAAACAGAACGGAAGAAAACAAAGTTGGTTTAGATTATTTAGAAAAACTACACAAATTACACGAAGAATGGTTAAACAGAATGTTTCAAGAAGGTATTAAAATTTTAACAGTTGATAACAATTTAGAAAAAATGACTTTAAAATCTTATTCAAAAGATATAGATAATTTAAACAAATTTCTCAAATCAATATAATTTCATTAGGTGTGTTTTTAAAGATTTTTTTCTATAAGTATATTATATATAGATGGTTAATAGAAAGGTAGATAGAATGATTATGCCAAAATTATCTAGCACTTTAGGAGAAATAATGAATCCAGATAAAAATCCATATAAGAAAGTTCTTAAAAGAAGAAATGTTATTAAATCAAAACTTGATCAAATAGTTAGCGATGAATATAAAAATCATGTCATTGATAAATTACAAAATGTTTTAGATCCTTATGTTTAAAAAAATAATTTATTTGAATGGAACTGTGGTTGTCTATTAACTGAAGAAGAAAATGCTGAAAGATTATGTGATTGTCCCAGACCAAATAATATTCGAAACAATCCTAAAAAAGTAATTGTAACCGACTGTGATACTAATGAAGAAAAAACATATAAAAGCAATTATGCAGCGTCTAAAGACCTTGGTATTAATTTTGGGTTAATAACAATGTGCTGCAAAGGAGAAAACCGAGTAAAATGTGGAATATCAAAAACTAATGGAAAAAGATATAAATTTAAATATTTTATTTCTTCTTAAAGATAATTTAAAACTTTATTTATTTTATTATTTTTTTAATTATTTTTTTAATCCTTTTTTGCTTAACGAATTTTATTTTCTAAATATAATATATAGATGGAAATCGAGAGATCTACAAAACAATATTATAAGAAATTTGAAATTAAAACTACATATAGACAAGATCCAAAAAATCAATTATATTTAACTATAAACGACTCTTATGAAATACTTAAATCTGAACTTAAAACTTTAAAAGGTATAAAAATAAACGTTGTTTTAAAAATAACTTTTGCAAAAATAGATAAAACTGATACAATATATAAATCAGCTTATTTTCAATCAAAGGCTTTAGAAATTATTAACACAAACGAAATAAAAAAAATTTACATCAAGCTTTTGATGAAATAATAAATAGAATTGGTAATTGGATTTCTGAAGGAAGCGGCTGGAGAATAGAGTCAGTTGATGCTCATTATATAAATAGATATAAATTTAGTCCATTGGCTGCTTCGAGTTATTTAGAATTACCAAAACCATTACAACATCCAATGAAAGGATTAATAAATATAAAGAATGATGATAACGAATGTTTTAGATGGTGTCATTTAGCTTACAAATTTCCTATTAAAGAAAACCCTCATAGAGTTTCAAATTATAAAAAACATATAAACAATCTTGATTATACTGGAATAAAATTTCCTGTTACATTAAATCAAATACCTAAAATAGAAGTTTTAAATGATATTTCATTTAATATATTTGGATATGAAGAAAATAGTATTTATCCATTGTACATATCAAAATATCAATACGAAGAACACTGTGACATGTTGCTAATTACTAATGATAAAATAAATAATAAAATAACTGATGATGACTGTAAGCCCTCAAGAACTGTAGTCTAACATTATGTTTGGATAAAAGACTTTAATAGATTAATGACTAACAAAACCAAAGACCAACATAGAAAATATTTTTGTAAAAGATGCTTACAACATTTTACTCAAGAAAGAATATTAAATGAACATATTCCAAATTGTTTAGCTATTAATGGTATCCAAGGTGTAAAAATGCCAAAAGAGGGAAGTAAAGTACAATTTAAAAATTATCATAAAGGTTTAGCAGTACCTTTTGTAATTTATGCTGATTTTGAATCAATAACTAAAAATGTTTTAACTGCTTTACCATCAACTGAATCTTCATTTACTGAACCATATCAAAATCATATAGATTGTGGTTACGGCTATAAAGTTGTTTGTTGTTATGACGATAAATATACTAAACCAACCCAGATTTAAAGAGGTCCTAATGCAGTTTATAAGTTTATTGAAAAAATGCTTGAGGAAGAGGAATATTGTAAAGAAATATTTAAAGAGCACTTTAACAAAGAACTAAGAATGTCTAAAAAAGATGAAAGTGAATTTAAAAAACAAAAGTTTTGTCATATCTGTGAAAAAGAATATATAGAAGGTGAAGTGCCAGTACGTGATCATTGTCATATAACAGGAAAATTCAGAGGAAGTGCTCACTCAGAATGTAATATTAATTTTAAACTAACACATAAAATTCCTGTTATTTTTCATAATTTAAGAGGTTATGACGGTCATTTTATTATGCAACAAATAGGAAAATTCAAAAAAGAAATTAATGTTATTCCTAACAATATGGAAAGATATATGGCATTTATGATTTCCGACTTGGTTTTTATTGATTCATTTCAATTTATGTCTCAATCATTGGATAACCTAGTAAAAAATATTCCAGAATTTAAATACACATCAACTGAATTTAATTGTGAAAATGTTGAATTATTAAAGACAAAAGGTGTTTATCCATATGATTACATGGATTCATTTAAAAAATTCAAAGAAACAAAATTACCTTCTAAAGAAGAGTTTTATTCAATTTTAAATGAAACACACATATCTGACAACGAATATGAATATGCTAAAAATGTTTGGAATAAATTTAAAATTAAAACAATGGGAGAATATCATGATCTATATTTAAAAACTGACGTATTACTTTTAGCTGATGTATTCGAAAATTTTAGAAAACTATGTTTAGAGTACTACAAATTAGATCCTTGTCATTATTTTAGTAGTCCTGGGTTAGCTTGGGATGCAATGTTAAAAATGACTGGAATTAAGTTAGATTTAATAACTGATATTGATATGTATCTTTTATTGAAAAGGGACTGAGAGGAGGAATAAGTTATATTTCAAACAGATACAGTAAAGCAAACAATAAATATATGAAGGATTATAATCCTAAACTTGACAGCAAATACATTATGTACCTCGACGCCAATAACCTTTACGGTTGGGCTATGTGTCAACCTTTACCCTCTGGAAACTTTAAATTTATATCCGAAAAACAATTTAAGAAATTAATTGCAAAAGGTAAAAGTAACTTTATAGTTGAATGTGATCTTGAATATCCAAAAGAATTACATCAAACCCACAACGATTATCCTTTAGCTCCTGAAAAAATTAAAATACCAGATCAATGGCTTTTGATTATAGTAAAAATATTAAAACAGAATTTGAAATAGGAAAAAGTAATGTAAAAAAATTAGTTCCAACTTTAATGAAAAAACAAATTATGTAGTTCGTTTTAAAAATCTTGAAACTATATACACAATTAGGGTTAAAAGTAATAAATATACATAAAATATTAACTTTTGATGAAAGTCCTTGGTTAAAGAAGTATATTGATTTTAATACTCAAAAAAGATCTAAAGCAAAAAATTCATTTGAAAAGGACTTTTTTAAGTTAATGAACAATTCTGTATTCGGTAAAACGATGGAGAATTTACGCAAGAGGGTTAATATTAAATAACCTCATGATGAAAATATTTTATTAAAATACATAGCCAAACCTTCATTTGTTAGTTCAACGATGTTTAACAAGAATTTGTTTGGTATTCATAGAATAAAAGAAAGTTTGTTATTAAACAGACCTTGTTATGTTGGAATGTGCATTCTAGATTTATCAAAATATTTAATGTATGATTTTCATTATAATTACATTAAGGAAAAGTACGAGGGTAATTGTAAATTACTATTCACTGACACTGATTCATTATGTTATGAAATTAAAACCAAAGATGCATATGAGGATTTTTATAAGGACAAAGATTTATTTGATAATTGTGATTATGATAGTAATTCAAAATTTTATTTTGATAATAATAAAAAAGTAATTGGAAAATTTAAAGATGAAGCTGCCGGCATTCCCATTGTTGAATTTGTCGGATTAAGAAGTAAAATGTATTCATATTTATTAGAAAATAAAGTAAATGTTAAAAAATGTAAAGGAATTAAAAAACTTGTTAAGAAAACAATAGTTCATAAAAATTATAAAGATACTTTGTTTAATTCAAACCAAAGTAATCACACCTTTAAAGTTATTCGTTCTGATAAACACAATCTTTCCAGTTATGTTATAAATAAAACATCTTTATCATGTTATGACGATAAAAGATATATTCTTGATAATGGTATTGATACATTAGCTTATTCTTAAATTAATTAACTCTTAAATTATAGAACCATAAATTGTTAACTGAATATTCATAACGTTTAAAGAAATTAATATAAATAACATCATTTATTTTAAATTCATTTGCATAATTAATAGAAATAGATTCATTTTTTTATTATTTTTTACTAATGATAACTTTGAAGAATTACATTTCTTTATTTTTTAATTGTAATTTAGCTTCTCCTTTATCTAATTTTATTGCATCAACAAGAATAATTTAAGATGGAATTTTGTTTAATTGTTACATTATTACCATTTGAACTAAACCAGGGACTAGCATTTACAGTTTTCCATTGAAATAATCCACCATCGGTATCTTGGGTATAACATGTTAAAAACAATGGAGGTTTTCTTTTAATTTGTGTGAGCTTCCAGCTCTCAAGGACTGACGTCCATCTTTCTATTTTATTTACTTTTTCATTTATATTATTGAATATTCCCATTATATTAATTATTCCAGTTAAATAAATGTCTTTATTGGTTAAAATAATTTATAATAGTTTGTTCATTTTGTTTTACATTATTAATTTTTAGTATTTTATACAATAAATCATACAACGGTACTTTATCTTGTAACATATTAATGAAAAATAAACAATAATATCCGCAAAGCATACTTGTTTTGTCTTGATATTGAACATTGTTGTATTTTACATTTGGTATATACTTAATTACTTCTTTTGGTGGAGGAAGTCCAAATGGATCGAAATACAAAGTATTAAAGTAACAAACCCAATGTGTTCCAGGACCAACAGAGAATTATTTCTACTAAATACACCCCTAAAGTTTTTAATTTTTAATTGTTTTACCCATTGTTCAATTTCAAAGTTGGATATTGGTTTGTTTATAAATTTTATTTTTTTTACTATAGGAATTCGTCTGTAAGGTCTCCGTTGTGAATCAATCTGTAGTCCTTTTCCACTTAACAAAGATGTAATCAAAGGTATCCCTAGACTAGCAGCCAACATGCCTAAAAACCCGCGGTCTTGTTTTTGTTTTTGTGTTAATTTAATCACTCCAGATCCTACTAGTTGCTTTCTTTGATTAGGTGTAAGATATGGTGATATCATATTTCTCTTATCATTAGCTACTGAAATTCTTCCCCCTGGGAGAAGAGAGGACCCATTGGGTCCGATCATACCATTTCCAAGTATTTTACTAACACCAGTACTGGCCAGTCCGGAAAGGGCCCCAATGCCTAGAGGGGCTAATATTTTTGGAGCTATTTTTGCTGCCATTGGAAGAATTGTTTTTCCTAACAAACCAGCCAAAGCTCCTAAAAATCCACCATTTTGACCTTGACTAGATATTTGTTTCTTTGAAATTGTAATTTCTAATCCCTTATTATTTGCAACAGCTTTTTTAATTTGATTAATTTGTGTTTTTGTTAAAAGTAAAGGGAAGTTTCCACGTAATTGTTCATGTTTTAATCTAAAAGTATGTGGAATTTTATTATTATAAGCTTGTGCTAAATTTTTCTTTTGTCCATCTGTAAGGTTAACTTTATATTCAATATAATTTGATGTCATTATATATAATTTATATTTATTTTATTTAAACAATAACAAGTTCATTTCCAATAGTATTTATTTCAACTGTTTCCTCATATAATACAATTGCGTAAATACGATATCTTGCAGTGGGAAGTGTAGTTAACTTAATTGTTAATGTAATCTGCTTAGGATCTTCTGTAGTTACTTCCTTTTTATATTCCAAGTTAAAATGAACAAATCCAAACAAACTTTGAAAAGTTGATCGATTTAAGAGACTTCCAGTAGTCTTGTTATTTTGTTTATAATAATAATTAATAACATCATCATATATTCTTGATATACTTGTGTATTCTGTTTCTGGATAAAAAACACCATTACCAACCTCAAGACGACAAGAACTCAAAATACAATTACAATCATCATCTGCTGCATTAAGTTTAAATGTATCTAATAAATGTGGATTTTGTATTTGTGCATTACTTTTATCAGGTCGTTGTAAATAAACAAATACATGTTGTGGTTTTGTTACACCAGCCGTTATTCTAAAAGTTGTATTAATCTGTTGTGTATCAGTTGATTGCGTCATCATTTCCCGAAGGTATGACCATCTTGCTTTTGTAAATCTTTCAGAAATTAGATTAAGTCCAAATTCATTGAAAATTAAACGTGGAACCCATAGAATTAATTTTGTTACAATTACTCTACCAGCATCAGCAGCATTAGCTCTAAAAATTAATTCATCATCATCTGTCAGCTGTAGTGTTATTTGAATTTGACTTGGAGGTAAAATATTAGTTTCTAAACCCTGAAAAAATGAATAATTATTTAATGGAATTTTAGCATTTACTTCTTTACCACCTTGGATTAATGCCTTCCTAGAAGCAAAACCAGAATTATATTTATCTTCGGTTTTTCTGCTTTCAGCATTATCATTATATCTAAATAGATAAATTCATTTGTTCCAGTTGATTTTGCATAATCTTCAGACAATTCAACTAAATCCTTTACATTTATTACTTTGTATAAATTATTACAATCCTAAACAATTTTTCCATTTTGTTTAACCACTAATTGATCAATTAATGAAGCTGCATTATTAATTAAAGCAATTTGATCTCCATCACCATAATTATTACCATTAGCAAGCTTATTTACTTTAAAACTTACTTCAAAATAACCATTAAACCAATCAAAATATGAACTTCTATCATTAATTGTAAAGTGATATCCGTTTTTTTGTTGCTTAACATTATTTCCCAGGACAGATATTAAAGCTGTATCTAATTGAATAGGAGTTAATTCATATCTTTCACAATATTGTTTTGTTCTAAACATGTATATATTATATATTATTTTATTTTTTATTAAAGTTAAAACTTTAGTTTTTATTAAAGTTAAAACTTTAGTTTTTATTAAAGTTAAAACTTTAGTTTTTATTAAAGTTAAAACTTTAGTTTTTATAAATTAATCTGTTAATACGTTTACATGTTCCAGATCCTGACAATATTCTATTTATTCTCATATGAATATCCTCCTCATTATCATTATTATTTTTATTATTATTTTTACTGTTATTCTTTTCTTGTAATTCCTTAGCAATTAAATTACCAACTGCTGGAGCAGGTTTCTTTTTAAATTTTTCAACAATTTTATCAGCAGCTAAATTTCCAACTTCTGTTCCAACCTTTTTTGTTCCACTTTCTAGTGCTGCTTTTCCTGCTGTTTCCAAAGCTTTTTTTCCAGCTGTGCTAATTGAAGATGCAACTCCACTTGAAAGCAATTTTGTTAAAGTGTCAAAGATACCTGTACCGTGTATGATTTCTTTTCCCGTGTGAGCATCAACATAAATAAATATTCCTTTATTTTTGTCATAAACTTTTTTGTACATTATATAAAACTAAAATTTATAATATCATAATAAAAGTTTTAAAACTTTAGTTTTAATTAATTTCTTTTAAAATTAGTGTAAAACTTGTTTCAACCTCATTAAAATTAATTATTCTACCGAATACATCTGTAATATATATTCTAATTGAATTTATAATATATTTATTAATTTCAAAATATCCAACTCTTTGTGGTTCTTTTGTAAACGGATAAGCTCTTGTTAAATCTGCAGTACTTAAAGCATAGATAATATCACTGAAATTACCATTAACAAGTGAATTATCAATAAGATCACAATGAATGTAAATTGTATCCACAGAGTTAGTTATATTTGGTGTTTTAGTTCCCCATTCAGTATTTTCCATTTTTTTTTCTCAAATCCAAGCAATGTATGAAAATTTGATGTTTCCAAATCCAACTTAAAATTATCTGTAATTGAAATCAAAATCTTAAAACTACTTAAATCAAATTCCAAACTTATTGGAGCAATTTCTGATTTATCAAATTCATAATCACCATTACTTATTAATGTTTCCCTAATATAATTATTAATATCTGTGTAACTGTAAGAACCATTTGTAAATATAATATCTTTCCAATCCTTACCATTATGATAACGAATTCTTTTATTGTCATATTCATCACTAATATTATGCCAAGAATAGGTCATAGTGTTAATACTATCCAAACCAACAACATAAGTTTTATTTTTATCTAAAATTAAAGAACGACTAAATCTGATTGTAAAAGTATTTTTGTTATTATCTTTAACTGTTTCAGAACTTAATACTATTTTTTGTTCCATTTATATAATTATTAAACATATCTTTTTAATTAAAAACTAAAGTTTTAAAGCTTTAATAAAAGTGTAAATTCAAGAAAAATAATTTTTATATAACATTTCATGTTGTTTTGGTAAGAGTGAATTCATTTTTAATAGTTCATCAATTATTCTAATACCTTCATTTTTTAGTTCTTCATTATTATTTCCAGCATCAATTGAACCACAAATTAACTCCAGGTCATTAACCAATTCTTTCGGATTACATGGACAAACGTCATAACCTTGTCCCCTAATTACTCTTTTAAATTTCATAGATCTTTTATTGATAGGCAATCCTGATTTTTCTGTTAATTCTTTGAATATTTTTCTTGAATGAATTGAATGTTTTTTATTATTGTTATATCTTTTATTAATTAAATCAATTAAATCATCATCTACTTTAGTGTTAATTACTTCCTTTCCAGTTATTCTATCCTTAGCAATTAATTTATTTTGACCATAAAGTTTATTTAAGTTAATAATTAAATTACCATATTGTCCATTTGGCGAAACTTTATATGGGTTATGATGTTTTATTCCTTGTCCGTATGTAGAAGCCATACCAAGAATATTATTTAACCGGTCTTTGTACTTTATAAGTTCACCTTGATCATGTTTTAATTCTTTTACTTCTTTTTGCTTATTTGGATTTTTTGAATTTGATTTGCCAGTTATTGAACCATTTAATTTTTTAATATCTTCAGTAACATTATTTATTGTATCTTTAAGATCGTCTTTATTTATTTTATTAGGATGAAGTATATTTGCATTTAAAAGGTCAAATATTTCAGACGGTTTGGAATATTCATATTTTTCTATAACATTATTATCCAGAAAAGCATCTAAATCTACTGTAGGTATTTCCTTTGCTTTCGGTCTTGTTCCAACAATTTCAGGAAATTCTTCAGTTGTATCATCAGTTGTTTCAGTTATTCCCATCTTTCTCTTCCATAATCTTCTAATTCCCGAAATTCATCTCCCCAATTTATTGATGTATAGGGAGCCGGTTTTGATGGTAATAATGGTGGTGGTTCTTGGAATAGCTGTGGTAAACCCTGGTATGTTTGTATGTCTTTCATTTCATCACCTAATAACGCTAATTGCTCCTTAATTCCAGGTAATGCTTTTAACTGACTTGATAATTGTTCTTTTTGACTTTCTATTCCTTCAGTAATTGGCTTAAAAATTTCAGTGTACATATCCCAATTTGTAGCTTTCTTAATTTTTTCTCTCATTATTTCTTCTCTAAGAGCTCTCATCTTTTGCCCGACTAAGTTTTTTCTTATTCTTATTTCATTAAGTTTTGATTGCATTTATATAATAATGTAAGATAATGTAAGATAATGTAAGATATTGTAAAATAATGTAAAATAATGTAATATTATATAAATGGAAATTCCAAATTATGATACAAAAAGTGATAAATCCAATAACTTTAAACAATTTAAGCAATGTTCTTTTATGCCAGATTTATGTTTTAGAATGTTAATATGTGGATCTTCTGGATCTGGAAAAACAAATACATTAATGCATATACTTCGAAAACCTCTTATATATTATGATAAATTATACTTGTATGCTAAAAACCTAGAACAATCTAAATATCAAGATTTAATTAACAACTTAAGCCAAATTGCAAAAAAAATTAAAGTAGATCCAAACGAAATACTTGAATATTCGGCTGATTCCAACCAAATTGAACCTTGTGAGAATCTTGAATCAGAAAAACAAAAAGTAGTAATATTTGATGATTTTGTTTGTGAAGATAAAAAAGTTCAAAATGAAATAACAAAATACTTTATTCAAGGACGACACAAAAACTGTTGTGTTATTTATTTAAGTCAGTCTTACTATAAAACACCAAAAGATATTCGAATTAACTGTTCACATTATATTTTATTTGAAAGTCCAGGTAAACGAGAAAATGATATGATTTGTAATGAACAAAATATTAACCCTAACTCTTTTGCAAATGCAACAAATCAAAAATATGATTTCTTATATATTGACAAACCAAGGAAGTTTTTAAAAAAAAACTTTACAGGAATTATATAGATGGGAGTTTTTAATGATGTAAAAAAAATAAGTGAACCTGAAAGTATAAGTAAAGTTAAATTTGATATTGATTTAAGTGATTATGCTACTAAAAAACAATACAAAAAACTTAGAAAGGACATGGAATCATATCTTCACAGAAATAAGGAACTTGATAACACAATGAACAGAGCATTAGATATGGGAGGTAATAAAATAATCAACCTAGGAAATCCAGATAAATCCACCGATGTAGTTCCAAGACGGTTTTTGTATAGAAAAATTCAAAGTGTAATAGATGACTATAAACTTGAAGATGTCAAAAGTATAAAACAAACACTAGAAGCAGAAGTAAAGAATATTGAAGAATTAACAAAAGATTTTAAAAAGAATTTATTATTAATAGTTGAATTACAAGGTAAAATTGAAGAAGAAATGAAAGCTATGGTTGATTCTATTAAAGAACTTGAAGAGAAATCTGATTTGACAGATGATAACATAAAAGAAGTATTTCGAGTTAATTTAAACATTTTATTCACTCAAATTCAAGAATTAAAAGATAGTATGATTAAACATGAAGAACTAAAAGACAAGATTATTGAAGCTGAGAAAAAGTTACAAAATATGTATCAGTTAGAAATCAGAACAGAAATAAATAAACTAAATACTGAAACTGAAAATAAGCATAAAGATTTATTAGAATTAATTTCAAATAAACTTGCAGAATATAAATCTGAACTGGAAAAGGCAGCTTCACAAAGAGGTGATGATCATGACACAGCATTAGAGGACTTTAAAAAAGAGCTAAATTCTAAAATAGATGACTTTAAAAACAAATTCGAAATTGGATTAGTATTGTTGACAACCGTCACAATTTAAAGTATGCAGACTTAAGTAATATTACAAAAAAAATTACAAGAAGATATGACGCAGCTTAATGCTAAAGTTGAAGAACATAAAAATGAACTGGACTTTGTAGTTGAAAAATCAGTTAAACAAGGAGAGTTAATTACTGCTAATACTGAAGCAATTAACATAATTAATGATCAGCTAGAAAATTTGAAGAAACAACTTGTAGACATGATTAATAATGTTGATACACGTCACAATATAAAATACGAAGAGTCAAGTAAACTTAAAGGTTTATTACAAAAAGATATTAATGAATTTAATGATAAATTTAATGATAAAATTAAAATAATAATAAATGATTTGGACTCTGTAGTTGAAATATCAGCTAAACAAGGAGAATCAATCACTGCTAATACCCAAGTAATTACTGCTAATACTAAAGCAATAACCGCTAATGTCGAAGAAATTTCTACTAATGCTGAAGAAATTACAAAAGTAAAAAATGTTTTCTTAAAACAAGAAACACAATTAGCTAGAACAAAGAATACTGTTGACAATCTATCTGCTTCTGAAGTTGATACAACAAAACGACTTGATGATTTAGCTGAAATAATTCTTAAACTTAAAAAGAAAGACAGGAAAATACAAGAAAAACTAGAAAAAGTAAAACGTGAAGTGTTTCTCTTTGGATACTATTATAAACATACTTTTGATTACATACAAATGAAAAAGTATTTTGACCGTCGTGGTGCCTGGATATATTCAACATATAAAAATATGGTCGGTTTGAACTATTTAAATATATTTCAATTAAGACCTGGAATTATCGTAGATTATAAAGATTTTATACACATAGACCAACAATATAAAATAGATGTACTAGATGTGCTTTTGAAGGATGTGTTTATAGTCAGAAAAACCGGAACTTATATAATAGAAATTAAGATTTTATTAAAGGGTGCGAGCCCTATAGGTGAACCGGATAAACCGACTAAAAGCCCAATATCACATTTTATATTTAGGTGGCGGAATTATAGGCCTCAGGATGATGCTTTATTTTTTGATATATTTGATAATGTAAATATAGCAGCTGAGGCAGTTGAGGACTTTGACACTGATCAGTTAATATCTATGTATAAGAAAAAATTTAAAATTTATCTAAAACAAGGGACAATGTTTGACATTCATCCTTATAACGATTCAACATCTACAGAAGTAACATTTATGCTTTTGATGGGTAGTTACATCAGATTCTACATCTTGGATGAACCTGTACCGGATGAATATGCTATAAGCAAACTTTTGAATTAAAAGCTTAATTAAAGTTTTAATTACTATGTGCACCCTAATAATATACTTATTCATTGAAAATAAGATCAAATACATTACATTTTATTAATAAAAATAATCTGCCAAAGTTTTGCCAAAGTTTTGCCAAGTGGCAGGAATGTGGCAGTGTCTGCCAACTTGGCAGAAAAATGGCAGGCTTTTGATTGGTTGAATTTGTGGTTTCCCACATTATCATTTTTAAAAAATGCACTTAATTTACCTTTGACACTTATATTAAATCAGCTGTAAAACGTAAATCGATCACAAGGAAGTTTAAACGAATTGTACTACAAATGTAAACATATCGGTTTTATGAATGAAAATAAATCCAATAAAGCGACACCGGTGTCGCTTTACAAACGATATTGATAGATAAACTTGTTAAAGAAAACGACACCGGTGTCGTTAGATTTTGAGGGTACAAGTGTACCGAGTGCAACCGAAGACTGTAGGTCTGACTGGGTCAAAGACCCCGAAGGTTTTAGCTTCGCGAGTTAGTATTATAAGTTTAGGGTTGGGTTAATTGCTGGGTTTAAAACCTGTGGATTTTAAATTGTCCGGCATTGGTCAGTCCGGACCAAAGACTAAATCTTTTTTTTGGTTAGACCAAAGGTTTTCATTCGGTTTAACTAAAGATTTAAAAGATTTTAAGGGTATCAAGGGTACTAAGTTAGTATTTTAAGTTTAGGGCAAGGTTAAAGTCCACTTATAGAATAGGGACAAGGGGTCAGGGGGGGGGGGGGGGGGGTTAAATTGTTTCAAAATCGGTATTTCTAATACTACTAACGATATATTTTTATGATGGAAACATTTGTTGTCTGAAAACGTATTTTGGTTATATATTGATGGCGAATTTGAATCATATATCTTATTGTCAAATGTGTGTGCATGGCAGTTGCATGATGAAATACAGTTTAGTGTTATTAAAAATAAGAATGACTGATTAATCACACCACGATGATTTGTACACCTTGATGGCCATCTTAACAACCATATTGAATTTTTGGTACAACGTTGCATATCACTTTTCTTCCTAGTTCTTAAAATAAGCTTAAAAAAGTTTTAGTTTGTAGCCTAAACAGTTGTTTATCCTAACTACATGACTGTATACATCTACCAACATCATTATTCAAGATGCATACGTTATATCACTGTAAAGTATTAATATATTCTGCGATAGATACGTTAGTCTTAGTAGGTATCATTGTGTATCTTATTTCAAATTCGTATTGTATGACGTTGCTAATCTGTGCCACATTGGTCTAATGACCTTCTGGATTTAATAAATAAACTTTGAAACTTTGAAACTTTTTTATCACGATTGTTCTTGTGGTATACAGCTTATTGACTTTCACCGTACACATTCATTAGACAACAGTAAAGATTTTTTTGACTGCTTTTCATGATGTTTTGTAATAACACATCAAGGAAAGTTCTAATATGTCTCTACATGATTCTGCATTATTACGAGTATATTATGTTTTTTTATCTCTTTAAGACATTATGGCCGTTCCTATGAAAAGTCTGTGGTATTTGTAACATTCTTTCCACAGTCACATAATGTTTGATGTGGGATATCCAACAACTTTTCTGTGGCTGTGAAAATACAATTAGGATCCAGCTACCAGTCGTGGTCTCCAACTTCAAAATGCACCCTACTTATTTGCGTCTCGGCTGCTCAGTTTACAAATAGTTCTTATTATCATTATCAACTTTGTTTTTCTTACATCAGTAATGATTAAATTTTTGGTTATAAAAGTTATACGGATCTTCTAGCTGTCATTTATAGTGTATTAAAAGTGCAGTACTTTCACATGAATGAGTTTAGAAACGGATTCTTAACACAAACCAGTTTCCCATTGCCAACCGAATGACAAAACATCCCATAGAAACAAAACAATAACAGAACTGGAGAAATTTTACAGCCACCACACGACACCTAAAGACTGCTGCAGTGATACAGTTAAGAAAATTTGTAAAAAAAAATATGTGTATTATTTTTTTATTAATCAGATTCGGTTTGATCGAGCCTGTTCGTCAGAAGTAACGAAATGTGCAATACTTTTCTTACGCCCCTCCCCATACCCAACCGGCACCAACTTTGAGAAGTTCTGTTACAGTAAAATCGAATGAAAATCATCCAGAAGGATAAAAAAATATATCACAACAAATCTCCAGCTTGTAAAGCTTGCCAGGTATCTAATATAATGATTTATCTATATCAGCTTGCAATGTTCTTTTCAAATAGCACAAAATTTGTAATTTCTACATCCATAATAACATAATGTGACGTCCGATTGTTACAAACAATTCTATTTTATTGTTTGCCTATCAACAAAAATTATTCTTATAGTATAACGTCGCCTATTATAGAGACCAAATGCATTTCTTTTTAAATCACTCGCCCGCATTGGTCATTTATGAGAATATAAAACAGAAAAAGCAGAAAAAATATTCCTGATGAGTATTAGTAAAACTGACAAACGGCTTTATTGTCTCAGTTTTTCATGTTTCATGTACAATACACCACCATGTATATTTACATGTTTTGATGTTGGTAACGTATTATTTGCTTTGTCATTGTCCAAATGCGTTTTAAACAACAACACAAAACGTTTAAATACTTAAAAACAAGAAAGTGTGTTTAAGACAAAAACAAAATATTTATTGCGACGTTTTAAAGGAACAAAAGTTCATAGCAATGATAATCATTTATTTAAAGCTCCAAAGACGTTTTAATTAAATGCAGAATATTCATGAAGAAAAGTATTCATTGTTCAAAAGCTGAAGTATCAGTTAAGCATGAATTATATAGCTAGGAATGGTTTCATCTATACATCCATTGCCTTTCTGCTGATAACACTTTTGTAGATTTACAATGAAATGACTGAAATATAATGATGAATTACCTCAAAACTTCAGTATGAAATTAACAAAGATAATTCCAATGGTACAGAACTAATATATATGTGAAAGTTACATTGAAAAAGACAAATTTTAAAAATGTTTTTCCAAAAGCATTCGAAATATGCATCTTTTTATCAAAATATAATAGGAATCTATAAATCTAATTTTTCCCTATATGAACGATGAGTTGCCTTACCAATACGTGTACAAAATTGGTAAAACATTGTTAAAGTTCCGAAAAGACATAAAAATAAAAGAAATTCGTTTTTTTTCTTTTTTTACATCATGATATCTTTTACTCGTGGGCATCATATATTTAGTTTTGGATTTGGTGATCACTCGTTTAAAGATATTTTGATCTTTCAAGGAAACAAATTTCCTCTTTAAATTTTTAAAATTCTATACAAAGTATGAAATGCAACGAAGCTGAAAAGCAAATGTTCTCGTAACACCACGTGTTAGCACACAGCGAGTTTTATAGCCTTTAACAACACCAAACATGTTCAATTAAAAAAATTCAAGGACATGGGCATGCGCATACGCCCAGAAACGTGCACGCTTATTTTGACAGACAAAGGAAAAACGATTTATCTGTTTAACGTTATATTTGCAAATACTTTCCCCCAATTTCAAATCCTGTTTAAATAGATATATAAACAGATGCAAACAATTTTGAGTTAATCTGAACCTACCAAGTGACTATTACATGTCAGTAAGAAAAGGTAAGTTTACGATTCACAAATTTACTTAAACTAATGGTTGGCTTGAGAAAAGTTTGATAACAAAAGCTGTTTTTTTTTTTTGTTTTTTTTTTATTATTATTTTATTTAACATTATTCTTTTTTACTTCAAATAAAAGAAATCAATGTTAATTATGGTTTGACAAACTTTTTCATTAATTAATTGTACTATTTATCTAAAATAAGTAGTATCAGTTAGACAATAAACATAAAACGTTCAAATTTGAAATTGTCGTTTGAAAAAAAACCCCAGAAAATTCTGAAGTAAAGTTTGAAGTTTAGGACAAGAAATCATAGATGACCTTATGAAACATTAAACGTCGAATAGTTTTAGAAAGTAGAAATTGCACCCTGTGTCAAAGTAATACGAGGTTAATGTCAGTTTTGATTGTAATGCATTTCTCTGTTAAGAAAAAGAATGCATTAGACCAGCATATCATTAGAGAACAAATGTGGTAATATGGAATTTAAATGAATCTGAATTATATTGGACAAGAAAAGAAAACAAACCTGTTGTTGAAAATATATATATATATATATAAACTAAAATATGTCTTCTATTATAGTAATACTCTCCCGCATTTAATTTGGAAATATGTACGTAGACTTTATATTAATTTTATTTCACTGCCATTCATTATGCTGCCATTGATATGAACTTAGTAAAGGAAATAAAGGTTTGAATGTTAATCCATTGTTGTTCAAGTATTTGCTACAAAGATAGCATTTGTGATAATATTATTAAGCCAGTCCGGATGCCGAGGGCCGCGAGTCGAAACGACTGCCCGACGACAGATGTGAAGAGCAATACGAAATCAGTTGCTTACTTCTAATTAAGAAATAATAAGTTCCCAATCGTGGTTTATCGTAGAATTTATGCTAGAATATATCAGAAGGCGTAGCTTGAGTGATCATTGTTTGCTAGAACGAAATACTGTTATCTACGTAAATGCACTTTGGAACTTGCTATTTCGATTCTAACACGACGTACTAGTATCAACAGTGTTATGGTAACTACTTTTTACAACCGTGCTACGCACATGGATCGGATGACGTCACTGCACGCGCATGGGTTATCGCAAAATAACCGTTGACTGATGTTCTTCTATGTGTATATAGGTTATTTGCTGGTCGTGTTAGAATTTCAGTTATTCATTTTGCAATACTGTATAAACGATTTTGATATGATAACTCTTACGTAGACAAGGTTGTGTCAGTATTGCTCCAGCCTAACGTAACAATCCAAATGGTTAGATATAGAATCTGGCCCTGTTTTCTTGTTGGCTCTGTTTCTCTCATAGTGTCACTGTTGGATTTTGTACTTGTTTGTTCTGTTTCATGTTTAATTTATTGCATAGGTGTTTGTTATCTGCATATGTTTTATGTAATGGCAATAAAAGCACAACAGTGTTTTCTTTAATATTCTCTAAGCCATTGACTCTTTTACAGAGAGTTCTATTACAAAAATGACGAAGATATGGTTGGTGTTGTTAATTACAATTATTGTTCCGTTTGTTTCGGCGGCAGAAAAGAAAACATTAGGAGCGACTTCTTGTAGGGCGCCAGTTAATCAGTACGGAGACGTGTGCTAGTAAGTGTTCTCCTTTAACAATGTAATTACAATTATTCAATTATATACTTAAACTCTTTAGATTAACCGAATGTAAAGTTTAAGATTTGATTTAAGAGATCATAACAGAATATAAACTTTATTCATTATTCATTTTTTTCTAGGACTTAAAGTTCAGATGATTGATTTTTATGTTAACCTTTAATTTTAAATATATTGCCTTTGTCAATGCAAGTTGTCGTCAGATTTAAGAACGACCAAAAACCATTTAAATTACTATTATGTAGAACACTCGTGAAAATCCTGCTGTAAAAAACTGCATTACTTCTCACTATAAAGCTATGCCTTACTAATTTAAAAAGTAGAATTACAAACACAGAATTAATTTTGCATTTTGTATGAATAATTATTATCTGACACTACATAACTGAAATTTCAAATGTAAGAAATGTCTGTTTGAGCTGAAGCACTGATGCACAAGGTGCAACACGGATTGCAATTGGATAACAAATCGTAATAATACATTGCTTGTTATAGAAAACTGCTGAATATGTCAGTAAAATATAATCGCGATAAATGTATTTTACACTTCTTTGATATTATATACAATTTAATTTCTAGTGTTGTTTCTGTCCGAATCCATATCCGCCAGCAAAATTTTTAGTTTTCCTTCATGGTATTATGTAATCTTGTAGAGTTTAAGATAGTTCTTCATGTATTGATGATTTTACGTTTTCTACTTTTTGTTTAAACTGTTTCTACACGTAGCTCAGATACCAGCAGTGTTCCACAACAACCAGGAGCAACACTTCGATATGACATAACTGTACGTGGGAAATTAGAGATATGTTGTAAAGTTTACACATGCTCGCGATACTTCTGCTCTATGAAGTACATTGGGTGTGGTCGTCAGACATGGAGCTCCTCAAATCTTCCTTGGGAAAAAGACAGTATAGAGACGCCAAGAATGCAATGCAAGGCATCGGAGGATCGCTGGACCATTCATTACAGCTATAAAACTACACATTAAGCTGCCACGTGGTTAAATGCTGTTACAAATATAAAACTATTTAGTAATACGAAGCTGTCGCTGGATAATATATAACAACAACAACAATAAAACATTTATAATTAATTATAACTATAAATAATTCTACCAAGTAATTTGAAAATAAAACTACTTCTTTTCATATAGATTTTTATTATATCAATGTTGTATATATGGCTTGTGTAACGCGATTTATTATATACCTATATAAATTCTGTAAAAATATCGGCTTGTATTTCACAATTAAATATGTACAGGTAGAAAAAAGTAGCTTTTGTGTTGTATGCTGTCGGACTTTCATTAATATGCATGACCTGACACAGTTCTATTAATAGCACACATAAAAACTTCACATAGATCCATTTTAATATATAAACATTGAAGATTTCGTTCAATAACAGAACAACAAACAAAAAGATAGATGAATATAATAAAATGGGTCATTATAACAGTAGCCAGACCTGGTATTTTGTATTCAGCTCTCGTTGATTTTGCAAGGTCGGATCACACTCGGAGCTTACGCGCCTCGTGAGAGCCGATCTGGCAAGAAATCACTTGAGCGGAATACAGCATCCCAGATCGAGCTACTGTTATAATAACCCTATTATATCATAGTGGATAAGAAACCCTATTTAATTAAACACTTTACATATTGTTCATGCAACGGATAATAAAGCTGTTAATCTGAAATAAAATAAACCGGAAGTATCCTAATTTGCAAAACATGAGTTGTTGTTTTAAAGATAAGCAGTAGCCATTATTGAATTTTGGAATTGTTACCAACCATCCTAGAAAATATTTAGTGACAGTTTGAGTTTTTGGGTAGGGGGAAAGTGGTCTTTTTGATCAAACAAACTCCACTTATTTCAGTGCAATGTGATTTACAAAAAAAAATGATATGTTTGTCCTTAAGCCTAACACGACATAAAATCTACTGACCCGTCATAGAAATAGAGGGGATAACTACGTTACATCGTTTAAAACCAGCTGAAGTGCTAGCATGTTCCTTGAGGTAAAACATAAATTATGTTTCAAGCTTCATTGTGTGTATTACTTTGTTATTGGACTTTGCCCCTGGTTAAGCTACAAACTATGAATGAGGCCATACATCTTAAACGAAAGCTTGAGAAGAATTGACGGAAAACAAAATTTACAACCAATTATCAGATTTGCAAACATCAATGTACTCGGGAGAATAAGCTTCTCATATTGTATTTATTGAATCTGATAAGGTAAAGTGATTAAGCCATGCACGTAAAGGCTTGTGTAAGATACGAAGACAGTGGTTATGCACCTTGTTCCTCTCAGATAATCTCAAAAGAACATGATTAAAAGTTCAGTGATTTTTCATTAATAAAATTAAACACATTAGGAATGATATTAATTCACATACAAATAATACATTAGACTTAGTTGCACAAATTGTAATGACCGTCATTTTATAACAAACTGTCTTATGGTTTTCGCAACAAACAAAGTCAGAATCTAAGTTGGTCCGTAACTGCCAACAGTCTCCCTACCCCACATGAAAGCCAACACTCTCGATCAGGTGTAATATGGATAACGTGAAAATGCTTATGGTCGAAGCTGATGCACAAAATTTATATTTTCACTGCCGATGTAAAAAATAAAAACTGAAAATTTCAACATAGATTTAGTTATTAAAATTGATGCAGGCTAGTTTTTCTTTGCTTTCATCACTTCAACTTAAGGAATACTGTGCATTTATTAGTGCAGCCTTATACAGATAAAAAAGCTTTAGTAGGCAAACTTTTTTTACCAGTGCAGAAAATCAAAAAACACACAACAATACCGAAACACCTCTTTATCTGGTCTGTATTATCTACGAGTTTATCAACTAATGTCCCGAAAAAACGTGATTTACTTGGTCACTGTCCCCGTTTCTGTTTACTTCTACTGGATACCGAAATCACAATAATTCCGTTGTTGCCAATAAAGCTGTCGAAAGCCGTCTTCAAAACCATTTTGTGTCAATCTAAAACAAGCACGCTTTTTTATCATTACTATTGGTAAAAGATAGAACACCGCTAAATCACTCGATTCACTCAAACACATTCATGCATTTGTTATTATTCAACACAAAGTTTACTGGAACGCTCAATAGTTTGTATAATCTGCAAAAAATTGTGATTCTCCAGTGCTTTTTTGTGAAAATTAATGCAGTTTTCGATTGCGAAGAGGCCGAACATCGATACCTTACGTTATCTATTGATACAACCAAATAAATGAGAACAGCGGTACACAGTACTGGAAATGTTTTCTTGTTTTTATCAAAACAGTGTTGAATACTCATGTTCACGAGCACACACCCTTCATGTCCTTCAGTGTACTGTTTAAACTATACTGGCTTACAATTTCTGCTCATTTTTATATGCACAGTTATTATCTATGATAGTGGTATACGCTATGTATTTTGGTTTAATTTAGTCTCTTTATATACAATGGCAAAATTATGTAAAGTCACATTATAGTACAATACACGTCAGAATTTAAGAGACTTATCACAGATTTTAAAACAATAACATAATTAAGTCATTACATTAGTATTCAAATGGTACTGCTGAGATATACTGGGAGTAATGCGCAGTTATAAAATGTTTTTCACAAAATCAAAAGACCGAGAGTGACCTTAATAACTGCTTCGATTCAGATTGAATAATCTTGCTTAACCGAGTTTAAGAATGTTACGTAGATAAATAGCGCGTCTCGTATTATATTTCAACAAGTTTTGTTAAAGCTACGTATCAAGAGACTGAAGATGTGTTAAAAATTTAACAAAATTCTAGAGACTAGCTGCTAAAATTTGCATCAACTTTTACCACTATTGCAAATATAAATGATACGAAAGTCTTCATATGGTCTACTGTACAGTAGTACATGAGATTGATAGAGAAAACTGGCAAACTCTGTTTTAGTCGATCCCGCTGGCGGAAATGTGTTTTAGCTGAACTACGGAAGAGAAGGTACATTAATATAGGGTACATTGATGACCCACTTCTGCAAGGAGACACTTTTGATGGCTGGATACCGAATGAGCTCTCTGTCATCTATCTATCTATTTATACCCTAGCAGACGTGCTATTTATAGAACTTGTTTCTGACTGGTCCAAATTTATACATAGTATTTTACAACGAGTACTTGCTCTAACAAATATCTGGTTCCCTTTAACTATTGCTTATGATATCATATGTGATGCTGGGATCCAGCTACCGACATAATGAACCAAAATCAGCCCCAAATGACCCAAATTCTATTATTAACAACAATTCAACAATAATTATAGCAATGATAGCATGGAAAAGGTGTCAAGCACTATCTGTGCTTAATGCGTTACGTTATCAATATATCAAACATACAAATTATTCTGACACCTTCAAAGTATTTTTCCTTTACCGGAATACATTTTTGTAACCTTTATACCCAAAAGCGAAAAGCAGATAAATAGTCATCTTTTGGTATCTGTTTGAGGTCCAAACGCTTCTTCAGAATTGTTTGCGAACTGCCTTCTGATATGCCCGTACATCTGGCTATATCTTTCACCGACAACTGCTTATTCTGTTCGGCAACAGCTTTTACAGCAGCTATGTTTGCCTTAGCAACAGAGGTTTTAGGCCTACCTGAGCGGGTATCATCTTCGACAGATAATTTCGCAGCTTTAAAAGCTTCAACTCACCTAAACCCTGTTCGCATTGAAATGGCATGAGGTCCATATATACCGCACAATTCAGCAAATATCTGCTTTGAATCTGTATCAAGCCTAATGCGGAATTCAATACAGCTACGAATTTTAGTCTTTTCGTCCATTTTGCAATGTGAATAGTAATTGGTCAGCGTATATGACTGCATGTATTTCAATTGTGAATAACTCGGTCATTTGAAAAACAATTTGAACGAATTGAACAGATATCGTTAGCTATTCATTCAAGTGCAATGAAACGTTTTAAAAAATATCTGGGTTAAAACTACGGAAAACCAATAGTGGCAGAACTTTTTGCAGGACCCTCGTAGTGACTTTATAGTTGATTTTTGTACTTGTGGCATGTGTAAATGTTGAGTTCTGCTCAACCCGTTGCTAGAGGGCGTGGACGGTAGCATCCATTTCCACTACCGTCCATGAACAGGCTCAATCAAACCGAGCCTGCTTTGTCGTGTTAAGCGACCTGTGGAGTTTCCACATTTACTATTGAAACAATTTACTGAAATGCTGTTATGTCTTATTTCTGGACAAAGAATACAATCTATTTATTTAATTGATCTTATAAATGTAGAATTTATTAGTGAGAACTTAGTGAAAATTAGGCTTAAAGATTTACTCAACCATTCAAGGCCAGGTAAGCATTTAGATGAGCTGGTCTTTAAACAATATTCAAACAAATCTTTGTGCATAGTTACGGCTGTGAAATGTTATTTACAAAAAAAAAAACAAATAAACAACAACAACAAAAAAAACAGAATTCTTGCGGGAAAATGAAAACTGTGTTTAATAGTTTTAATAAACCTTTTAAAAAAGTTACCAAAGACGCAAGATCTAGATGGATTAAGGGTACTGGTTCGAGTCGTAAATTCGGCCAGGTCGTAAATATTCGGCCACCCACTTTAATGCATTTTTTTCGAGCCAGATGCTTGAGAACGCATATGTGTCATCACAAGCACTTGCCTTAGCAACAAAGTCGGCAGAAAACAAGTTGAGGTGACTAGAGAAATAGTTGTCATTCCCTAAAGTTGTGTACTCTAAGTAGCAAATATTTTGTCTGGCGGGTCGCGTGACGTCATCGCACGCGCTTGTTCCTGCTGAGGCCGGGCAAGGGTTAATTCAGATCTAAACTTTATAACACGAAAAGAACATGCGCTAACTAGCATAAAACGCGTTATTACCGAGAAAACGAATATATTATCCCTCGACGTCATTAAATTTCCATGTCTACGTTGTTTTTTCACGTTAACGTCATATCCTTTTGAATTATCCTTTTCGGGGCCGTAAAATGTTTATGCTTTGCCACGGAACGCGCATATACAAAAAGGTGTTATAACAGCATGTGAGCGCGAGAATCTCTTTAATCTCCTGTTAAAACACCCCGAAAAGTGACACGAACAGCAGTTTTATGCTAGAATGTGTGATAAACAGTGACGTAAAAATTAAACTACGTCATGCTGGTGTGACAGGGATGGCAGGCGCATTTGAAATCTCTGTTGACAAATATTTTCCATGAGGTATGCTTTTGATAAATGATTGCAGTTTGTTGAAAAAAGAACAATTTGGCTGTAGCATCGATTTATTTCCAAGACAATGTTGAAAATATAACTAACTTTATATTTAAAAAGTGGCCGAATATTTACAACCTCTAGAAGGTAAAATGTGGAGGCTAAACCTGTCGTTATTTTAAGCACGGTTTTATTTTTTACCATACTGTAAACGGCCGTTAATGATAACAATCAATGTTGCTTGTATTAAAACACATATAGTAGAAATTTTATACAAATCAATCGTATAAAGAAAGAAATATTTATGAAAAACCGCAAAAAAATGGCCGAATTTACGACTCGAACCAGTATACTGCAGAAAGCAGGCATTTGGAGTAAGTGCAATCATTTGAATATCATGATACATCTCTAAACAAATGTAAATATTTAGAACACATTTCAAGCAGATATATCTTGCCTTGCTAAAGCGTGTTACAATGAACGTTCGTATTTATCTACGAGTTATAAAGTATTACCAGTGGCCCATATGCACGACACCTCCATTCAATTTAAAGGGTCGTGCAGAACAGTCCCAAAAGCTTTCATTGGGTCTTTAACGGGCGAAATATAAAACAAATAGAATCATCGAAACCCAATTTAAATTCACATCCAAAAAGACAAATAGTATCTTAATGTTGAGAATCTGCTTAGAGTTACACATAAGAAAAACATCATCGTTTTGTAACATTTCAAAATGTTTGTTTATCAATGTTTGTCTGTATACTTCAACGATATTTATATAAATAAGATTCCTTTCTAACTAAAAAGCTGTTCTTTTTGCGGGAAAATGAAAACTGCCTATTTATTAGTTTTTACAAACTTTTTGAAAAAGGACACAATATCTAGATGGATTAAGAGTATGATACAGGAAGCGAGCATTGATATATCTACTTTTACACGTCATAGCATTCGCTCTGCTTCAGTTTCTCAGGCTAGTGAATGAAGGTTGCATCTAGAGACGTTATTAAGATCAGCTGGTTGAAGTAGAGAATCCACTTTCCGGAGGTTTTATGATAAGCCACTTACAATTGACACCTCATTTGTTGAGACCATTTCACATTAGAACAGCTGTTAGTAATTGCAAAGTTACAGATATCTGAAGTAAATGCAAACAAATAAATTGGATTACCGGTGTCTTCTGTACATGTTTATGTAGGGATAGTTTGTGAATGATTTGTTTACTTTTGTATTTACCGTATGCTTGAAAATAAATATAGTGACAGGAGATTAATTGACTTACGTATTCGATCATGCATCTTTAATGTAACACTTGTTGTAGCTGGATGAGCTTTAAAGTCTCAAGCGGCACTAATCAGTAGATATGTGCATTGAAATGGAATTGTAAAATTATGCGGAAGTATTTAAGTATGATGTTAATTCCATGAAATTATAATATGCTACTGAATATTGGATCTAAGAAATTGGAGACACGTAATTATTAACTGTTTTATCATTACTGATAAGAAACCTATCTTCAAAAATAGATATAAACGTAATCAATATGTATTGAGCAATCGTAATCGTTACCGCTACATACATGCCCTTTTTGTAAATTATGACAAAAGAGTGACTCAAGATAGAGCTTTGTATAACTCTACACGTTGTGCTTCAAAGGAATGTATAGTTATCTGAGACATCTATATTAATAAAAGCGTAGATAGATGTCAGCATTTTCTCGGCGCCAAATATCGTACCTCCACAAAAGTGGATTGGAGACTATGTAGATAACTTTGTCCCGTTCAATCCCGAATTATTTTCTTCAGAGTTTCTTGATCAAGAAGAGATATTATTTTGAAACTGAAAAGAAAAGACTAAAACCATTCACCAAAGCCAATAACTCTTATTTTTGATAGAATTTACTGTTTTGCAAATGGAAAAAGTCCCGTCCCGAATATTCTTCCTTGGATATATCTCTAGGACAGGTACTTATATCGTTTTGAAACTTTTAACAGGCTATATGTTCACATACCAGGCCATCTACTTTTGACTTCTCTTCTGACAAAAATAGTGGAATAATTATGGAAATGTATCATTTGGAAATGCCGTTAATGTCATTTCATCTTACATTTCTAAACATTTTTCCAATAATGCATTGGATTGTACTCCCGGACAAAATTCTGATCAGAATGCAAGTTTACAAACGAAATTTCATATTTCAACATTTTATTCGGACGTGATTATTTCTCTTTTTGGAATTAAAAGCGTGTTTAAATTGTTGTGTTGCATTAGTATATCTGAAACCATGAACGGTTTGGCATTGAAAAATACATTGACCATACATTGCAAGTTGACATAACATGTCCTATATGAACTGAATTGCTATTTTTAACAAACTTGTAACTCTTTTCATTTACATTTGTATATTTAGAAAAAATCGTTTTAAATCTGTTGAAGGAAGTAAATAATAGGAATTGGAAGGAAGTAAAGTAATAGGAATTGTAGAGGAAAAAATCAGAAAAGAATTTTGACTAATTTTTAAAAAAAATTCTTCCTTTTTAATTTTATTTTCACATCTTTTTAAATTGAAACTGATTCATTTGATTAAACGCCTTTTTCTATATAATTAAATATTCAATGGCGATGTACATTTTATAGATTAAATGTAAAAACTAACAAAAATTTAAAAACTAACACCTACTGTTATCACATATGAAACAATTATCAAAATTCTAAAAATTTAAAACAATGCCATGAAGTCACTAAAATACAGTGTCTTGAGATTCTTCTGTACATTTGAGACGAAAAAAAATAAAACGGTAACATTACACCAGAATAGATAGCTACTATGGAAAGTTAAATGCATAAGAATAAAAATATATCTTGTCTAATCTTATAATTGCATGCCGTTTAACTTTCTAACATTTTACACATTTTCGATAATAACTTTCATTCCACATTTAGTGAAACTTGATGCATTGCCAGACTGCAAATACAAAGAGAGGCAGTGAAGACATAAGAAGGATACCTCTACCTTACATGCTTAAACATGCTCTACCTCTTTTCTACTTGTTTCACCTATTTCGTCTTCTTGCATCTTAAGAAATGTATCATTAATTTTATTTGAGGAACAGTTCAAAGCGTAGTGAAATAAATAGGACATATAATTGAATAAGCGCATTCGATGTCGAAATTCAGAACAGAGATTAAGCTAGATTTAAGACAGACACGTTCATAAAACACTATCTCTTGCGTACCGGCGGAGACTGGTATATACGGATCTATTACTTGTATGCGCACAGGTAAATGCGCGCACTTTCGTGTAGTTTAAAAACAAAAAGACATGAAGATATCCAGTGTAAATAGCTTTGTCATTGTACAAATCCATGATTGACCACAATATGTATTTATTTTTTAGGTTTTACGTCGCACCGACATAGTTATAGGTCATATGGCGACTTTCCAGCTTTGATGGTGGCGGAAGGCCCTAGGAGCCACTCCGTGCATTATTCATACGTGCAGGCACTGGTAAACACGGCTTCTTAAGCCATGCTTCCTCAATAAAGAATTCACGCCTGAGTGAGGTCGAACTACATCGATGAGGGCAAGTGATTTGAAATCAGCGACCATAACCACTCAGCCACAGAGGCTCCTTGACCACAACATGTAATCTGAATAATATAATAATATACAAAATAGATTTAAACGACACGAGCGTGAAACAACAGCATTGCGTTTCAGGCACGAAGTAGTACTAATTTAATAAAAGCCCAATAATGTTTTCAAAACAATATCCCCAAGATTAAGTTATATTACGTATTTTTTCTGTCAGCATATTTTTGCCAACAATGAAATAAGAGAAAATGAAAAAAAGGTCATGCGATCCAGTGCAAAAAATTCTGGCCAAAACGTATCACTACTGGATGCACATACCATTAAACATGGTTTAAAACCCTGTAAAATATCCATTAAAATAGGAAAAACCGTTAATTAACCCCATTTATTCTTGCATCACTTTATTTAACAGGTTTCACAATATTAATGGGTTACATGTTAAAATACCATTTAAAACACCCAGTTTTGACCATGAATCATGCCGTTTAAAATCTGGTTTGGTAGCTAAAAAAGTTAATGGCTTTGAAAAAATAATGAAATTCTGTATATTTTGAATTAAACAGGATTGTTCATGGTCCTTAACTTTGATTTAATGCCCATTAAATGTTTAGGTTCTGTACGATTTCATTTAAGAGTAAAATTAATGGCCTTTAACAGCAATGTGATGCCCATTAAATCCTACATTCTGTTAACTGTGATTCGTATATTTTCAGAAACACAAAAAAATATCTTTTTTTTTTTGTTTTTGGCTTGCGCTCGCCCCATTGAATGCTTATAATTCCAGTCCCATATTGTTCTAAAATGGACTTTAATCACAATAAATACATACTACGCACACATCGTCTATAATATATTTTGATGTTATATTTAGTTGCATTAAAATTATTTCTCCTTGATGTAGTTACGCCATTATCTTCAAATGTTTGCCAAATTTTGTTCCTACAAAAATAGGATTTATTTCAATGAAAGTCAGATGAAAACATACTAATTTATTTGATAACATCAATCTACATTATTTTGGTAAGGGTAAATACATATTGATGCATGCCACTTTTCTGTTTTCTGTTTTTCCTGTCCAAATAATCAGCATTTGTATACAAAAGTGGGTGGGGTAAGGAATTTACATTATGAGTTGTGTTCAGACCAGTTTAGATTTTAAAATTTTCCAATCCTTGAGTAGAAACTAAGGTTTATAGAGAAGTGAACAGTACACATGATTGTGAAGATTTACAGTCTGGTTTAAATTCACTTGGGGCATGGGCAGACCAATGACTTCTTCGTTTCAATGAATCAAAGAGTGTGGTACGCTTGATTGGGGGGAGCTACTACTTGTGATGCAATCCCTCAAACATTTGCTTTTAGCTGTTTAAGTGCATGCGCCTGAGCACAAAGTACTGAATGAGAGCTAAATTGTGATCGCCCATTGTGTGCTGACATTGTCATCAACAGTGGCTTTTTTAATACACATGACGCCTAGTGTCTGTACCAATAAAACTTGGTCAGAATGTTTGTCAATATAAAAAAATGTTGGTTAGTTAAAACTACCAAGATGGTCACTTGATCTTAATAGTAAAACCGGTACCTGTAAACCCTTCTCAGTACAACACAATACAATACAATATCCATTTATTTTTCTCATTTCATATGACATATGACAGAATGAGGATACAATATGACAAATGTTTGTACAAGGCTGTTACATGTGTTTAATGTATAAACAACAACAACACAACAACAATTTTTGCAATACATTGCATGTTGGCATGAACAGAAAAATGTAATTAATTAGCATGCACGTATATATGAATATCATCTGTAACAAAACAACACATTACAACATTTATCAGTATGCACTGGCGTTCTTAATGCATATTTAATATTACAAGGCGTATAACTGTTCTTGGATTTTCACTTCATAGTTAGTAATTTTCAATAGTTGCAAGTTGACAAATCTGGTAGATAACATGTAAAATAATGAGAAAAAAGGAATCAAATATTCTTCTAGCATTTTACAAAACAGTACATATGTATAGATACTATTACACGTGTAATAATACGTAGTTTAAATCAATAAGGCAAATATCAATATGAAGTTGATTATCTTAATGGTGTCTAATTCTGGTGGTAAATTTTCATGGCCCTTAATTTGATATACCATTAAAATATTACAAACTCATTAAAATTGAATCTGACATATCTAATGAGACCATTAACTAATACTTAATAATTAACAACCATCAATAGAGTATTAAAATAATAATGGCCCTCTTAGTATTTACTAATTAATGTGAAATTAAGGGGTACATTTTTAATGGCTCATTAATTTAATGGCAATTAAGAAATTTTCATGGGGTTTTTAGGAGCCAATTAAATTATTTTAATGGTTAATTTTTAGCAGCTTTTCATGGCCCTCAAAGTCATTTTAACAAGGTATATTTTACCAGGGTTTTAATGTACTTATTTCATGGTTTTTTAATATATGGCATTAAAGCTATGGTCATGAAAATGCCATTAAATAGTAAAAGTGAGAGGTGAATTTAAATGGTGACCTGTTATAACTCTGTTAAAAATGTTTGAAAAATTAAGGTCAATTTCATGAGCCTTTTTATGGCATGTGCATCCAGTAGTGTATTCCAACCACGAAACTTGTAGGTGTGCGTAGTAATTACCATGAAATGACAGTTTTCCAGAATCGGACCAAGCAAAGTTAAGTATTCTTAAACTTAGTACTTAGGTGTACACTTGTATTATAAGCACATAAGAATTGGTAGTGCGGTATTCCTCACATTTAAACAGATCCAACAAAACTTCATAAAAAGTACCACAATGAAGACACTATTTTAGGTTTACTTGAGTCATTGCAGAGATAAATGCCCTTAGACTATGACCCAAAATCTTAACTATACAGACAGGTCAGTATTGCAAACTTCTTCTGCAATTTATTATGCATTCCTATGAAACTTCATGTAATTGATAAGCATGACGTGTAGAAAATTATGATGTATGAATAAGAGTCAGATTAAGCTTTCACTTTAACAATTTGATACTTTTCTCGTGAAAAAGCAGTGCTGAGGTTAATTACTTTTAGTGACATTCCTAATTTGATAGTCTGATATACAGTCAAATCTATAAATGCTTTGTTTGTATAATTAAGCGGAAAGCATCAAAAAACTTTTGTAATCTAAAGGGACCGGTAGAAATAGCAACGCTGAGTCAAAGTAAGGATCGAAAAAACAAGAAATTGTTTATAAGCAGCATTGTAATATCTTGTGTGTGCAGCGCAATTTTGATATAGGTACTGTGTGCCTTTAAACAGTCTGTCAATATTTCAAAGTAAAAGATATACGCATTAAGGCTGAAAATGGAAAACAATACTACCAAAACAACCGCAAAAATGGATATACCGTTTTGCTTGCAAAACCTCTCCAAATTTTGTTACAATATGTATATAAACAAGATTTCTGATGTCGCATTACGATGAGTAACGAGTCGACAGCTTCAGTAAGTTTTGTATTTACTGATAGCCACAAATTGCATTTCTACTTCCATCCATGACCAGGTTTAATCCAACCAAGCCTGCACCATTTTCATTTATGTCGTGTTGGGCGAACTGTGCTTTTCCACTTTTTCTAATTTATCAGATTATATCCACGGCAACAGAAGTTTTATTTTCAAAATCACAAACAAAAATATGTTTTTATCATGTTTTGTATACTAGTATACAGAATTAAAGGCATGTAACGATGGTAGAACATAACGAGAATATCTGACATATTCACAGGTTCAAAGACGATGGCGTTATTTGTAATATTTTGGCTATGTTTCTTCTTCCTATGACTTCTGCAGGGCCGCCTGTGAAACAAATGAAAGGGACTGATTGTTGGGCATATGTGAATTCATACGTTGTCGAGTGATTTTAATTGCTTACAAAGTTCGTGTGTTCAGTAACACTCTCAGAAGTGATATTGTTAAGTAAGTAGATGCGAGTAAGGTCAAATAGTTTCTCATTTTAGATATTCCTCGACTGTTCGAGCCGTACTTGTATTTGAAAGAAAAGATAAGTCCTTTTCCATTAATCTTACAGTGGTAGAGAATATTTATTCAATCCAGATGAATTTGTACTGCGTCTAATTTTTGTCATTTCGAGGCTTCATAAGTAATGTTACTCTGTATGTAGTCCGTAACCACATGTTATTTTAAGCGGTTAGCACATTATAGAGCAATTATTGGCAACACAATGTATATAATTATGAAAAATGTAGATCAAACGTAAAATAATCATATGAGTGAGGTTCGGTATATAGACATTTATTCCAAAATATGAATTGTATGTAATCCTTGATATACTTCCACTAAACAATAGTTAGATCTCAGTTAACAGAGAATAGAACGCTCTCACATAAACATAAAACAAAATAAAAAAGTTTAACAGTTTTCAATGTGTTTTTATTACTAAATGATAGGATACAATAGCCTCTGATTTTGTTAGCGCATAAATCGTTCAAATTTGTATTCTAATTGTAAAGTCTTATTCGATTGCGAAGTAGTTTTACACTTTGATTACGCTTCAAATACCATCAGTGAATCAACCTGAGTTTGATTTTTTAGTTGTTTGTAATTAAAATGAATTAAATAGTTAACAACGCATAACGCTCAAAATGTTTACTTGTAGAAATATGAATTTTGTGATTTTTCAAGTTATTCTATTTTAGATCGGATGCAGGCAGAACTTAAATTAATAATAAGACTAGTATAACTGAGATAACTCACAATGTTTCAATTTTACTTTGAACCTGCGATTTTACACTTTATAAAGCATTATTTCAATAATACTCTTTAATTGCCGAAACGAATCTAAAATAACAGGGTTAGGACACTAGATAACATTACTATTGAAGCCCTGTATGACTTCAAATATAATAAATATTGCAATTGTTTTTACAGTAAATGTTGAAAGTATCGGGATATTTCGGTTTCTTTTCACTTGTTAGAATGCATTCTTTACAAAGTTACTTTATTATAAGGGTGATAATTGGAATTTAGATACAGGGACTTGTTTGGTAATATTTTAAGAACTTAAGTGACACTTATATTATAGTTGCAACATACTATTCGCTAAACTTTGGATTTAAAGCGATTATATGACGTTTGCAGATTGCACAAATTCTGAAAAAAATCTATAATGATTCAGATTGTTTTTAAATATTAAGTATACTGCTTTCGTTCCATTGGGAGAATCAAAGCCAATTACTTTAACATTCACTTGCACGTCAGTTAGGTAAAAATGTCTATTTTTAGACCTTTTTATTTTAAGCTCCGATAACATCATCAGTCCAAGGCCAGGAGGAACGCTTCAGTATCTAATAACTGTTAGCGGGAGTTCAAAAATCTGCTGCCAGGCCTTCACGTGCTCGAAGTATTCGTGCTATATGAAGAACCTTGGGTGTTTTCATCACACATCGAGCTCCTCCAATCTTCCGTGGGAAGGCATTGTAGCTACATCAAGAATAAAGTGCAAGACCCGTAATCCTCGGCCTGTGCGTTATAGTTATACAACCATACAATTCTGACTACACCAGAAAAACAACGAAAAGCGAAGAATTCAATATAATCTAACATTTTGAAAATAATATTTAATGACAATTCATGTAAGGTAAAAGATCTTACAACAATTGTTATGTCTTAGTTATATTTGTCATTGTGAAGTATAAAGACTTCAGCAAGAAAATCATTCCATATTTTGTTTTCTGGGCCTTATGGTATGATTTAGGACGTATTAATCTCTCTCGCTACAAGATAATGTTTATCCTAATATATTTTGCGAAAATATATGATTTGCCACTTTGCCTATCTCGCAAAACCGGCGCATATCGGCGTAAGCCGGATTGATCCGGACAGTGCCGGGAAGCGAAACGAATGCCTAGATAGTTGCCAATAGCGAAAGGGCGTATGTCGGAAATGCGAAACGAATTGGCCCCATTAATCGTTATTCTTAATTTATATTTGGAAATGTAGGGACAACGCATGGTTTTCGTGTTATAACAACTGCAGAATTACGAAGAAGTGATTTGTATGGTTTGTTTTGCTCATTACCAAAACCGAATAGCAGTTTTACTACCGCATTGTTAGTGGTAGAGCGTCCGCATCGAGAGCGGGAGGTCGTTGGATCGATCCCTGGCCGCGTCATACCAAAAACGTAAAAATGGTACAAGTAGTTCCCTTGCTTTGCGCTCAGCATTAAAATAGAAACAGGTTTCTCTTCTCTCATATCCACGTGGCCATGAATTCCATCAGATATGACGTTTCGAGAGAAATTCATATAAGTTGTAGAACAAGCTTAATTCACAATCGACCTAAGATAAATTAGTATAAACTATAAACGAATAGCAAAAATTTGACAAACAGCCTGCTCCTTTAGCTCAACGGTTCACAGGGTCGTGACTTTGATCCCCGGGCGTGGTGTTTATTCTCCGCGACGAAATGATAAAAGACGTGTCTAAACCATTTTGTCCTCTTTCCTTGATAATTGCATGCGGAAAACACATTATTACTGTTACACCTTTTAGGAACACTGAAATATTTTTGAAGAACGACGCTGAACGAAACTAAAAATGATTAAATAACAATTATAGACAAACAATAATAATAACGAAGTTACGAATAACAATAACAGTGAATAAATGTCAATAAGGAAATTTAGAATTCTAGGAACAATTAGAACAACGAAACATTGAATATGAATTTCAGCCATACAATAAGAGAGATAAAATATAGAATTATTACTACAGATTATTATGTGAAAAATAAGACAGCAATAAATAGAAATAACAAACGTACAGTTATAATAACATAGATGAATAATTTAGCAACTCTTGATGTGTACTTAATTAGCGTCCGATAACTCGCTACAAGTTAATCTGTAATTTTAAAACTTCACAAGTAAATTCTACTAGTATATGTACTTATTGAACTTGAAAAGTTAAATTGTGTAATAATTCGTTTCCAGAGTTGAATAAGTGGCCCGACTTACTGTATGGTGTACTTGTTTGTGTTGGGCACCATCCGTTTCTATCATACGTAGGATTGGTCGAGTGTGCAATATATGTTGATCCATATGTCTCACACCCTATATTGTTAATGAGAAAAGACGCCGACATTACGTTGAAAACATAAAATCGTGAAAGTTGATTACGATCGTACCAGGATCAAAATGGAAAATGAAGTACACGTTACAGAACAAAAAATGTCTAGAAATGGTAGCGTTGACAACAGATATTGCGTCGCGGTTAAGACAGTCATGGCACTTGACCGATCATTGTCATAATCCATTAACCGATAACTATCGATAACGTTACTGGAAACAACACATTTGATTGTGACAGAAAATTAGAATTTAAAATTTTGGAAATATCTGATGGCTGCTTAGGACAGGTTTGACTGTATATACATACATTACAAAATTGACTTGGAGATACTATAACAGTCCATGCAAATCAAGTAATGTACTAAATTACAAACCGTGAATTTCTCTCTCAGTATCTCACTGGTCAGGTTAGATTGTGCCTGTACCGGAAGAGAATGATGTTTGCTTTGGGTATAATGCCGTTTTTTTCAACAGTATTTCAGTTATGTAACGGCGGGCAGTTAACCAGTGTTCCTGGATTCTGTACCAGTACAAACTGTTCTCCGCAAGAAACTACAAACTTCTCCACATCATCAGAGGTGGAGGACGAATGATTTCAGACACAATGTCCTCTATGAAAAGTCAGTGAACATACGCCCCGCTCGGGGACAGAACTCACGGTCCCACGATCCGTAGACCTGCGCTCTCCCTATAGATCTAAGCGGGTGGGTTGGGAAATTTGCGCTCTGAATGTTTGCCTTGCTTTTGAATGTGGTTGTCATGAAAATGTGAATATGGCTCTATATAAATTTTGTATAATATAATGATAATATAGTAAAAATAACTCACCAACAACACAGCTGTATGTTTTAGGATTGGAACTATATCCGGCAATGCAGTTACAAAATCCTTCAAGACCAAATTTGAATTATTGTCGACAATTGGAGTCGTTTTGGCACGTATTACCTCTACGTAGAAAATCGGGAAAGTCTGAATTTTTCAACGTCGGTATAATTGATAGGGATAGGTATAATTGATGTGGATAGCAAATTGGTAACGGAAGTCAAATCTAAGGAAAAGGAAAAAGAAGTATGCTCTCTTACTAAAAGGGAATGTTTTTTTTACCCTTTTTGATGAGAAATGCAGAAATCCCGCAAGAAATTAATTCAATATCTAATGCATTTCCATAAAGTATATACTATATTATTAATTCATTATGGTCTCATTCATATATATTAAACAGTACAATACATAATAAATGTCACATCAAAGACACATCTATCGGACCATTCTGTATAAGAACTATAACAGTTTAAGTATGTATATACATTTATCTTGCCTCCTACAAGTTTCTTGCATTTCTATTGGTCAACAGACGTCACGTGGAGACAGGATATATTCCATATCCTGCTAGTATATTTCAGATATGAATTTTGATTAAAACAAAATGGCTGCCACACTACTGGCGTAATTGAATCAAGTCAGATTATTTATAAGCTCGAGCAATAGCATCGTTTCCGAGAGCAAATTTAGTGTTTTCTTGCCGATTTCATTCTACTGAAGTGGAGGCTCATGAAGTTTGACAAAAGTTAACCGTAAAAGCGGAATAACTCTGTATGGGATACACGGACGTTGAAATCTTGTTTTAAGTTAAATCATCGTAAAATAAAGGATTTGACATATTTGTTACTCAGCAGTTTTGTTGTAGGATCATTTAATCTACGTGAAAGATGAATGATTTAACAGGAAACGGGATGAAAGCGGAAGTATAAAGACATTTGTGACATCGTGAAATCTGGTGACTTTCGAAGGGATGGAACAAGAAGTGTTTTAGTATTTCTGATCTAAACCAGTTCATGACCTGTGTAAATGAGCTTTTGTGGTTTGTGATTTAACCAAAACACAAGTCATTGTGCATTTTATGGCTGTTGTAAATCAACTATAAACAAAACATGATGACCAAACAAATGATTGTAGGATTCCAGTCTGCACTGTAAGTAGCTTTGTTAATTTACAAAATGTGTTGATTAAAGCATGTAAGTAAAGGGTAGTCGGCAAGATAAAATCGTTTCGCTCTCGCCTGATATGGATTTCCTCGACAGCGTATATCCCGTATCCTGTCACCAACAAGCAGTGTAACTAATAATATACACACTCATACCAACAAATCTACAAAACTAAAATCAAGTTAAAAACATCAAATATTTACAGTGAATCCGAGGAAAGGATGCTAGTTTCAAGATAAGTGTACGATCGAATTTGAAAAAAAAAATGCTGACTGCAAAAGGAACACTAACACGCACTAAAATATTGTTAAAAATGTTTAGTCCATCGATGATGAATGAATTAGTAGTTTCTCGTAATAGATATAAACAGGCAGATACAGAGATATAATATGGTAAGACATTTTTACATCAATTAAAATATCGTACTTGTAATATGTTTAACCAGATTTCGACACAAAGTCCACTATAAAAGGATGAATGAATAACAATTCCACTTGGTTTCAAACATTTGTTTTCAGGTTTTTATGAAGCTTTCCTAAAAAGATTTATTTTAAAATCATTATACTTTGCACACTCTAGAAAAAATTGCTCTCGTATTCTACTGAGTCATTAAAGGGACATTTACGATTCTCTACCCTTAAGGTTTCTATTTTAACGGAGCTACTCCGCATCTATATATATACTAAAAGCAGATATATTCTTAACGAGAAGATCAATGGACAATAGCTTTTCGCTTCAGTATGCTGTTTACTATTTAGGTATGTCCTGAGTTTGTTTAGTAATCGACTAGAAGGACCTGTCTCAATATTCTTAATTGTGGACCAGTCCACCATGTATTTATCCACAGAACAGCTCCTAATGTGTCCTGTTAAGAAAGTTTATGTAATGGGCTTTCAAACTTACAAAACTCATATAAATCATTATCACATATTAAGAAACATATTTTATACTTACACGATTTGGCAGACAAAAGTGCAATTCCTTTAATTTTACTATAATTGGTAGACTACTCATTTAACTTACATTAGCCTTACACTGCATGCATTTAATAACTATTGCAGATGTTCTTGATTTTCTGTCAGAGGGACAATATCGTCTGCATACAAATATATACATATGCGCTCGATACCGACACTAGCACCAGTGTGTATCGGTTCTAAAAACACTGTCATAACGTTGATGTATAGATTGCATTCATTGAAAAGCAGAAGAGACAAGGTAAAACCTTGTCGTAATCTACAGGGTATATCATTAACCCGTCTTAAATGCATTCAAACTCACACAAGTAGAAAGTGTTGAGTAGAGAGACTTTAGAGCACAAATCGTGTTGTCAGAAATACCGGGGCCAGCGAGTCTGTTCTAGAGTTTATGCTCACTAATCAAGTCGTATGCCTTACGAAAATCAATGAACGAGCAAAATGCAGAGTTTTTCCCTAAAGCCGTTCTCCTCATCTGCACTTCTGCTATTTCCTTCCACCCAGCTACGTAATCTACTATTTGAAACATTGAAATAAATGTTATACATGACAGAGGCTTACGAGATCTATCTATACTATAATGTGTATCTTGAATGAATAATCCATCGAGGATTTTGGTATAAATTCTATTATACATTTACTCCAAACAGAAGGGATATTTCTTGTGGAGAAACAAATATTGAACAAATGATGCAAGAATAATATAGAGGTATCATTCTATAACACTAACAAGAAATGCCACAAATGCCAAAAACTTCACTCGTTTTGCGTCATTTAATGCTCTTTTTACTTTAGAAAAATAATCATTCAAGAAAGAAGTATAATCATCACTTGTAAAATTGCCCGGAAAATGTGATGAATTGGTAAAATCTTTGTTGTTTATACAAAAACAATTCTAGTAAAATCATCTTCCCATTTCCGTAAATAAAATCTGGAAAGTAGATCCCTCGGTAGCACCGAGAACAAGGCAAATAGTGAAAATTGCAGACTCGGTTTGATTGAGTCTGTTCATGGGCAGTAATGGAAAAAGCAACACTGCCCACGCCCCCTAGCACCGGCTTAAGCAGTATTCAATCTTCAAATCTAAATGAGTTGAAATCAATGATCCCGAAGGACCAGAAAATATAACAACACTGAGACGAAGTCGGGGCGACATTTTACGTAAGACATCTGATAGTTATGTGGAGATAGCCCCATTATTAAATGTATGTTATATTTCTGTTGTGGCAATTTATTTAAATACTTGTCATGAACGTATTAAAAAAATTAGTAACATAAAATTACTTGCTTAATTAGCATTTTAATTACCCCCTCCCCCAAAGCAAGACTTTTGATCTATTTTTCTCTGCTCATTTATTATGTAGTTTGGAATAAGATAACAGTAATTCGTTTTATTGTCTGTTTGGTTTAATTAAAATATATTAATGGCATTTTAAACAGATAACTTTGCTTTTAATTAAACATAATATTATATTCGTGGCATTTTAACAGAATTTAATGGAAGCTAATCTCGTTGTATACTAGTATTTTTCTATTGACTCAATCTAACTTGGTAACATCACATTTCTCATTGCGCTTACACTTGTCGATACAAAAACGGATGATAATTTAGTCTGGTTTTCAGAATGGTTACTTGCGATGAAAATATCAAAAACTTGTGTAATTAATTCAACTGATATGATTAAAGAACAGGTGTTTTCCTGAAAAAATACTTCTCAGGGATGCTTATTTAACGTAACTTACTAAATGAGAATACAGGCTCGCCCTATGATTTATAAATAAATGCTTAAATAACATGTCAAAAGATTATTTAACGTATATTCATAATTTTCATATTGTGTATTATAATGATAAAATGAGCCGTGCCATGGGAAAACCAACATAGTGGGTATGCGACCAGCATGGATCCAGACCAGCCTGCGCATCCGCGCAGTCTGGTCAGGCTCCATGCTGTTCGCTTTTAAAGCCTATTGGAATTGGAGAAACTGTTAGCGAACAGCATGGAGCCTGACCAGACTGCGCGGATGCGCAGGCTGGTCTGGATCCATGCTGGTCGCATACCCACTATGTTGGTTTTCCCATGGCGCGGCTCAAATATTATTGATGTACTTTTGTGAAGGTAAATCCGTATACTTTCATCGCAATAAATCCTGACCAAATCTAGTTAAAATGTAAGTGATATCTCAATTTGACAGCTTGATATCATCTTTATTTGCATTGCTTTAATACATCCAGTTATGAAAGTCACCGAAAGTACAAAGCTCTAGAAGGACCATATGTTTCACTAAACAGATTGTTTCAGTAACAAACGTTCCATAAGAAACATCTAGTAAAATGCAAGTATCTCAAATTATGATACGAGTTATACAAACAAACACTTGCTCAACGGTAATGTAAAGACATTTTACAAAATATAATTAATGAAAATACTGGTGCGTATTTTGTCATCGAAGGAAACGCATTCGAATGTATATTGGAAATCGTCGGTCTCCCCGATATACTTGCTAGAGAAACTTGGAGGTCTCACGTATATAGCTTTCTGTTTGTCATTTCAATATTCTTTTGGCATTGTCCTATGAATTAGGTTCTAAACGGTGTACATATTTACAAATTTCTCCCTGATCTTCATATCCGTAATTTAGTCCATTCAATATCGTATTTTTTACGTTTCTTCAACTTACAACATTGAAAATCCACACTGGCATGGGCATCAGAAATGCAATACTTTGGTTTAATATATTTATTTACCTACAGTGTATCACAATGTACCCATATTCATGTGTATTAAATAGTGACAACTGTAAACAACTGTGACCAGTGTCAATAATCCGAAGCGCGCAAAATAACCTATAAGTAAACAACTATTTATACGGCAGCTTCTACCGAAATTAGCACCTCAGCCCAATATGAATTTAGCCGTGCCAATAGTGTATAGCATTAGCCTGATTCTGTGTTTGAGGGAGTAATTGACTCAATGTGAAAATGAAATACAAATGTCATTATTTGAATAAATGCTGTGGAAAGACATAAAATGGAAAGTATTGAAGTGCTGGTTACAGCCCCATCTCACATTCTCCACGTCAAGTGAACTTTCTTGGAATCTTATATTTCAGAGTCCACTGGTCTTCTTTGTATTATTATATAAATATTTTGAGTACAGGAGAATTACAACGCTAACTCCATTTTCATTCAACGTTTCGACTATTTTTATTAGTCTTCTTCAGGAAGTAAACAAATATGATATGAAATAAACAACGTCATGAATATATGACGTCATAAAAGATGACGTTACGTTACAAACGTTCTGGTGTAAAAATTACAATGTACAATAGGCTACATAATGTTTACACAAATGTATATCTAAAGTACTGTTTAAAGTATATTATGACAAAAATAAAATTAAAAGAGGTTATACTTAATACATAGTAAGATTATAGACATTATTAAAAATGATAATGTTAATAATCATAATAACAGTAAGTACAGGATCACAAAGATACGAAATCACTGGGTAAATTGTGTTATAGACAAAAAAAGAAAATACCAGCAAAAGTAGTACTAACTGACATTAAGAAAACCACAGTTTGTGTTACATAACAGAAAACACTATGAAGTGAAGAAATTTATGAAAAATTATAAATATTTTAGAACACAAGTTGGAGACTTTCTATAAAGGTGGATGATATTGTACGTTACACTGATATTTCTAGTTTACATTAAATGACTGAGTTCTCGTGATTTCCTGTGAAATTACTAATTACCTATTTACGAAAATAATTTATAGCAGAAAATATTTGCCTTGCATTATTTTCTCTACGTTATAAGTGCAAAGTTTTATCACGTAATAATATTTTAATAGAATTGGAAGCCCTTATTGAATTTTTGGCTTAAATTAGATTACGTCTATGAGAGATAATGAAATATACAATACCCTTCATGCATCATATAACCAGCTAAAACGAATATCTTTTATTATAGAACGTTAAATGTACCCAGTGGATCTTAAAGAACCAGAGATAATAATGATCCCGAATTAAAGACAGTGGTGAAACATAAAGAATTTGAAAAAAGTATCATCTTAATACCTGTGTGTGTATGCAGCTAAATTGTAACAAACTTTAAGACAATGTGAGCCTTTAAACAACATCGTAGATGCTTGATTTAACATGCCAAGGCCAAGAAAAACGTATTAAGACCGAAAACGTGCGAAAATTGGCAAACAAAAAAGGTAAAAATGGTTGTTTACGCAGACATTATATATATTATTATTTCTTGTTAATATTATTTTTTTTACATTTTATATCCTGTTAAGATATCTATATAAACAGGGACTCATGATATTGTATTGCGCTGAACTAGAAGGAGAAGGTACGTATTGCATTAAAAATATTATTATTTTATTTTATTATAAGAAACATCGGCGACCAACTTGCAAAGATCACTTTCAAAGAATAATTTGACTACAATGTTTGCATATTATCTAATTTACAATAAATATGTTCAACGAAAAACAGAATTTTATCTTAAAATTCACATTTACTGAAGACTGCATGATTATTGTATGAGAATATCTGATATACTTGCAGTTAGTTTTGTAACCAAGATGATGATGTTATCGGCGATATTCGTGGCAATGCTTCTCATTCCATTGGCTTCTGCACAGCCTGAGACGCTGGGAGGAGTTAACTGTAAGGCATACAGGAACCGCTACGGACCGGTTTGTAAGTAAGTAACTATGTATGCTTGTTTGGATTTCAAGTGATCCTAAAGATGTTCCTTGGTAGTATTTATAACTTTAAATAAGTTTCAATGTAAAGATAAAACTCAAAATATTTTACTGTAATTGCAAGACTATAACTTAACGCATTATGGTTATCAAAAGATGTATGGTAGTCATCCCTTTTCGGTTGTGAAATTTGAATTTTTCCAACATCTTGAAAACTATTTTCATTTTTCTTATATAAATGTTTTGAAAGGTTGTAGTAAAACACAGTTCATCAATACAAAATTAAATATCGACTTTCATATGATCGTTTCGCAAATTGAATATTGTGATTGTATGTCCAATCCATGCCTTTGTTTTACATGTCTTTGTAATTGTTCTATATAATGAGTATATTGTACAGTTTTAGGTCATTAAAAGTTAGTTTTTAATTCTCTATTGACTCTAAAACATTGGAATATTTGTTTCTACCAATAATGAAAACAGAGAACTAATTCTTAATCAAATAACAGTCAAAACTTTAAAAAGTAACCATTGTCTGGTAGTAGGTAAAGATTAAATTAATATTGTAATCTCTGGAAGACCTTAAAGGCCAAAGAGAGTATAGAAGATAACATAGTAGTCGCATAGCCTTCGTGTTGGGGGTTTACGTGATTCTTGCAGAAAAGGCATCAACAAAAGAAAGTTAGTTTTAGTATTACAAGAATTATTCTGGTGATTTTTATACATTAAATATACTATTTTCGTTTTATTGGAGCTATCTTTACCAAGTATTTCAACGTTTGTGTGCCAGCAAAATTTGGCTATTGAATCAAAAGTCTAAGTTCAAACGCCTGCATTTTATAGTAAATATGGTTTTATATTTCAAGGTCCGATACCGTCAGTCTTCCAAGGCCAAGAGCAACAATTCAGTACAAAATAACTGTTAGAGGGAATGCAAGGATATGCTGTTATGCCTACACGTGCTCAAGAATCTCCTGCTATATGAAGTACATTGGATGTGGCCGTGGCACATGGAGCTCCTCAACTCTTCCATGGGAAGGCGGCAATCTTTTGGCCAGACCAAAAATGAAATGCAAAACCAGAAATCGTCGGACTGTGCGTTATGATTATAAAACTATACACTGAAGTGCTATTCAACTACATGAAAAACAACGAAATTCAAAGATTGCAATATCCTGTAATGTTTTCAAGATAATATATCTTAATATGGTTATTTATGTAACAAATCAAACGCAAAGGAAAACTACATATATAAAATAAAAAGAGTTTTAGAGAAACAGTTATGTCTTATCAATTTGTTATCACCATTAATCAATAATATCAGAAGAATCACTATTCCATTTTTTTTCAATTGCTCCTTCAGTAAATATGCTTCTATGATAGTTTTGAATCAATTATCATTTGGTGTATCTATATAAATCTGGTATAATAATAATAATGATAATAATAATAATAATAATAATTATAATGATAATAATAATAATGTAATTATGGTTCAAGGTGTACTATGTACTTGACCATAGTATCGTTTATGCAGTAGTTAAAGCTGAGATGTAAATCCTTCATACTGTATTTAGGAAACTGTGAAACAGTTTTGCCTTAAAATAAATTCTTCCCTTTAGACGTACACGAATCTTGAATATAAGAATATGTAAACAGATGCCCTTACTTTACGTGTCGTTTTGCACACTTATAACTCGTTCATTGAGACTTTGCGTTTTCATATCATCTTTCAGGTTACAAGAAATGACAGATACATTGTATTAGAGCCGCCTAAAACAATCCATCTGCACAATTTGCAGTTTACGATTTATCTCTTCGTACACTTGTTCTAACGCAACACATATTATTTTGCCAATATCTAAATTTACTAAAACACTTGGTATACTGTTAGAAAATTATCGTTAATGTTCGGCTGAAATTTCAATGAAACAAAACTAAGCTATCATAATTTTATGACCACGCTCCATTTTTAAAACGTCACAAAATACAAAGACGTACTGAATTTTTTAAGAAATAAATTTGAATTCATCGCGAAAACAAATCATAAAACGTACACATGCAATTAGTTTATTAAATTGTATTTTGCTACTTTGAAGTCCCATCATTTCTCTGAAAAAGCATTATTTTCCGTAGAAAGAAGACCACGAATTATTGTCAGATTGTAGTGCTCCCTAAATGGTACAGAAACAGCATATGTTTGGTCTATGATGACACTTTATCCTTAAAAAAATAATCACCGCAAAACGAAGTTTAGTATTTTGTATGGATGACAAAATACTGCCAGTGTTTACAAATTTAATCTTTTCGATGACAGTTCGTAATAACTCGGAAGGACGCATAATTGAATGACGTCATTTGCACAAAAATTCAAGATGGAAGCTCTGCACATACCAAAAAACGAATAACAACTTACTCCGAGCGTTTTTTACACAAATTGCTTGTCCAAGAAATAAGAGAATAGATCCGAGCTTGATGTTACCAACAAAGCCCGGACACAGACGATATCATCAGTGGTTATAATAAAAATACTGACTCTAAAAGTCAACTGCCGCAGTGGCCGAAAGAGCTAAGGGTCTTGTTCAGAAATCTGTTTTTGTCAGGGCCGCGGGTTTGCTCCCTGCTGAGGACAATTCTTTTTTTTCTTTTCTTTTCTTTTTTTTATTTTTTATTCTTGAGATTATATCGTTTAAAGAATATGAAAATAATTCAAAAATTAAAAAAAGAAAGATTGTCTACAGCTTTTCGGGAGCGAACCCGCAGCCCTGACAAAAACAGAGTTTTCTGAACCAGCGCCCATCGCGGCAGTTGACTTTTATTATTTTATTATAACCAATGATGATAAGTCAAACCCTTATGCGGCATGTTGTTAATTATCATGATGCAAGAATGGTATATAGCCAATGAACAGTAATTATATCTTAAATACCATTAATTATTCGCAATAACACAACAAATTCGCAATAAACTTACTAAAGACATTTTCTTCTGTTCACGAGTGTTTACTACCTCATCAATATTGGGTGCACTCTTTTCATTTGCATAAATTAACGTTCGCGTCACGGAGGCAATCGGTACTTGACGGAAATCGGCTCGGCGAAAATAGAAATAAACACAAGTCTGTGTGAAACTCCCAGAATTTTTAGATAGTAGGTAGTCAACTTATTTTTGCGCAGTTGAACAGGACTTCTAAAACCATCATGTACACACGACCGGACATTAAGTTTATGCACTAAACATTTTTGATTTTGAGAAATAATGGGACTTTAAAAATGGGCTAAGGTATTACAATAAAATATTTTATATAACTGCAACATTTGATTTTGCAGAAGTTTTGATATGTTTTTACACTAATAAATTTCTATTTCAAATATGTTTCAAATTTCAAAAATGCCGAAAAAGTAAATAAAAGTGACAAATGTGAAAGGTATAAGCAATAGTCTAAGTAGTGCGTAAGAAGATTTCAAAAGTGTAGTATCAATAAACACCTAAGATCCAGTCTTCGTTTCTACATATTTGTCAACAAAGAAACACACTTAATTCTTGCGTCCACAAAAAATGGAAACACTTATTCTAAACTATTAACATAACATTTAGTTTGCTAAAATATGATTTCCAGATCTTTGTAACACATGGTATGGCCCATCCGTGCTGTTTATGAAATGCAGTTAAAACATATTTTTGATCAATTTTGGTTCAGTACTGTGTTTATCATTCATGTTTAGATTATGACTGTAAGTCAATGGAGTTAATTTCTAAAGATCTGAGTAAGTTTGTCATGATCCATATGCCGATCGCTCCTTTTTCATACATCAGTTTCATGAACGAAATAATAACAACCAGAAGTCGAAACAAGTTCTCTAGAACTACGGTAAATCCGATAATTTCCGCTAGAAATTCGTATCACAGTTTTCCAGTTTTAGGATTAATTAGCGTATTTTCACACAAGATTGGCGCAGCCAATGTAACCAAACGCTCTGTGCATTTTTCAAAATCGAAATATGTGACGACCAATAAAATGCTTTTGAATTCAATTACTTTAACTAAACTAAATTTTATTTTTAGATATCACTGCTGAATATACGATCGAAGAAAATATTTTATACCGTCTTTCAAAATAATAAACTATTTCTACTGAAGTTTGCATTTACCGCACCCAATCTGCGGGTTATGTTCGGCTTTCACGGTTAAGGAGGGAGTATACCTTAGTGCCAGGGTAAATTCAAAATAGTTAAGTTAATGGTTTAGCTGCTGCAATCTCAAGTTCGTTTATCTCTGTCCCTTTGAGTACAAGTTTTATCCAGGTTTGAAGTACATGACCCTCCAAAGGTTTTTATATTGAAAGAGGAAGGAAAATACGGATATTTAACACTTCTCGGTGCATTTCGGTTTCACTGTTATCCGTAGAAATCTGCGTAGTTGATAATTTCGTTAGTATGCGCGCTAGCTTTCTGAAATAAACTTAAAATGAATACGTCGCGGGCCTCTTGTTTCCGTACTAACGCATTTTCTCTCGTTTTTGGTGGCTGCTAGCTGCCACCAGTGTCAAAAAGAATACTCCGTTTGAAAAATCTTGTCAGTTCATAAGACCATCCTAACAACACAACCAAAAATAGTTCCAAGCTTTCTAGGTTAACAATTATCTACACAATGTGCATAATTTGAAAAGCTACAATATATGCCTTAATACCATTTTAATGTAAATTCGGCGACTAAAATCAATACAAACTGAGGTAAACGTTTTAATTCAAACAACAACGTGTATGAATACAAATGTGCAAATTTATGGTCACGTGAATAAACGATGACCTCATGTCACCTGAACTGGAGCGATGATATTGATTAGCTATTGCATAGTACTGTCCCAGAGGTCACGTAGCTTATAACGTTGAAAAAGGTAGCTTATTTATATAGAAACCTAGCCTGGGAATCCAGACTGACAATTCAAAAATGTTTCCTAACCGCAGTGTCACACGTATAACTTCCGAAATTTAAGGCTTTATTTGATAAAGAACAATGACTTCTGATAGCAATAATCCGCGGCTAAAAATAGAAACGGAATTTCAACGGAAAAGTTTCCAAACATTTCCGGTCCATAGACAATACCAGTTTGTACTGCTGATAGCTTTTCCAGCAAGTTGTAATACTTTTCAAATATGCCAGAACAAACTTAAATTTCGTCATAGCTATCAAATTGTAAGATATATTAATGCAACCTTAGTGATCTAAGAATGTTACTGAATTTTCGACTGCATTGTCTCGTTTTCGTTTCAAGCACGCAAAAATATGACCGCATGTTGATTAAGCTATTTATAGAAAATCGATAATCAGCAGTGATATGGATTTCCTCAGGCGTTGATACTGCCAATTAACACTAATTAGCGCAAATTTAGTGAGATGATTTATGAACAGAACAGTACTTTATTGATATAACTTGAACATGTACAGTTCACCGTTATATCAAGAACAAAATATACTAAAACATGCTTACAATACGAGAGTGAACAAAAATGAAAGAATATTCAGTTAAAATTCATTCGATATTGTTTGCAATGTGACCTGCCGTGAGAATCAAAGACATGTATGTTTTCTAAATAATATTCCCTCACGGATAATCTTCCTTCAGCAAATGTACAATATAAGATACTATATGTATGCATAGATACACATGTATTCGGTATAATTTCGTCAGACAAAACACGAATTATCAACATGGAAACCCACAGGTCGCCCAAGCTGAGAAGTGTTTCAAGCTCGCTTTGACTAAGTGGTGCTATTGTATCACGATTTCATCAACTTGTAAGCCCATGAAAGTGGGCGCAGCGATGATATTCACTCGCCTTTTTGAAAAGGCAATGTGTCAGACTGTAGCAAGTCGTCGGATACCAGATTTGACCAACTTAAAAATTGAATTGTTTCAAGACAGACTCTGCTCACTTCAGCTAAATTCATTCGAGTCGCACCATGAGAAAAACAACATAGTGCATTTGTGACCAGCATGGGCCCAAATCAAACTGCGGATCCATACACCACTCTGGTCAGAATCCTTGCTGTTCGCTAACGCACTATGCTGGTTTTCTCATGGTGCGTCTCAATATATCTGGATACAAATATATGTATAAAAAGTAAAACGGTTTCGTTTCGCCATTTACATATTTTCAATTTTTTTTCTCGGTCTGACTAAAGTTGTAAGTTTGTCTGACTTAATGTCCAGCATTTTTGCCAAGGAGTGATAATTAATTCACCTCTAAAATACACTAGCTGCAGAACTGACATTCTGAGGTGCATCTGTGGTGCATGTTTGTGTTGTTTTCTTTCACAAAAGTCTCATGAAAACCACAGCTATCTGATACGGACTAAATCAGTGTGTATAATAATTCATGACAGACTGCCCAAAAGCTTTAAAAAGAAATCTTAAAAGCTGAATGATTTGGAGAAAAAGCTTATATTATTTATTCATAGTAAAACATTTTCGATGTAATTTATGTTGTCGTTTTCCTCACAAATAATCAAAACTATTCCTTAAAGACTGAATCAGTGTGTAAGTAAACAATGACTGGCAGTGAAAAAGGATTAATTTTGAAAGCAAAGCCGAATATTAAAAAAATGCAAAAAAGTTCTTATAGTTTAAATTAACAATTCCTCAGTTGTCACTTTCTTTGTAATATTTTAAACATTGATTAGCAGCCACCATCAGCGCTTTGAGCGCTTTGATTAAACTTCCCTACTGGAAGGCACCTAATTTTCTCTACTGCAGTATAATATAATGAACTGATATCTGTCAAATATGTATAAACAATAGACTAGTGTACTACATGTAGTTATATATATATAATATGTAATAACAAAACACTTGGATTAACATTTGCATGTACTAAAACCTACAGTTGTTGACTGTATAAATATAAACAAGAGGTATTGGTGTGACCATCAGACAGAATATATTATATTTTTGTATCGGTCTGATGTTTCTCTTGCATGCTGAGCCCTTGATATTCTTAGAAAATGAATTTCATTACGGTGATCGTAAATATTTGTCTATTTATCTCCTTTTTCCTACGGATGATAATTTCTTTTCTATGGTCATATTTATCATACTTGTAAATTTTCAGTTTTAATAAATACCACTTCTATCTTTCATACCTTTTGAAATTATATATGCTTTTTTTTTGTTTGCTTTTTTGTTGTTTTTTTGTTTAAATAATGTATATTTAAAGTAGACTATGTTCTGGGAAACATCCAAATCTATGCATACTAAATGAAATCTAGCTAAATAAAAATCCCAGGAAAGTTGTCAGTCACTAGCTTAATTTAAGAAGGATCAAACAGTACGGTTTCAGTGTTGCCTTTCAGCAAGGAGAATGAAATGTGAAAGCAAAATCAATATAAAAAATAGTAACACAGGTATCAATTTTCATTAGAAGGCTATATCAGATGTAATTTGATTTTTTTTGTCTTTAAAACAGTCCTTTTTAACCATTTGTATCAAATGCTGAGCCATAATCCTTTTCATTTTGTTATAAGATTTATCCAAAGTTTAGTGCTTTGTTTGATTGTAACTTGCTTAACAGACAAATGTTATTTAAAATGGATAGACAAATATAGTTGAAATAGTTCCGTGCATCAGAAACATTGTCAGTCAAAGACTTTGAAATAGGTTACAGCTGGCGGATTACGGATGTTTTGTCCAAACCAGATAGCTTCCAGATTCTGAACGAGAATCAACAATCTCTTAACTGAATTTAAGAGACGGCGAACTACAATGTTTTCCGACAAAGCTGTGTAACAGCTTTTAGCAGTAGGCGCATGGAATCACGGGGTTGAATATGTGTTGAAAACTACTTGTTACAAAGTCTTTAATAAAACTAGATTGCAGAAGACTCAAACATTTTAAACTTCACATCAATTATTATTTCAAAGATATTTTTCTTAGTATTGGGACCAGCACTTGATTCATGTCAAATGACTTTCATACCAGTGTTAACATGACAATTGCACTATTAGAAATGTTATATATTTAAGTATATAAGGAATAATACAGTACAACACGACGAAAAGGTAATACACCTACGTAGCCCGAGAACATCATTCTTCGCGGCGTATTACCGAATTGCAGTACTAAAATATATTTAAACATTGTTTTCGAGTTTAAAATACAATTGTATATCTTTTATGTAAAGAACATGTGAAAAAGGTACGAGTGCTGTTAAAAAACGTAGCCTTTGTTTCCAGTTTTATCATATTTTGAAGAAGCCAAGAAATAAATACATTGTCATAATTCGCAATCTTTCTACTAATTTCACCGCAAATTTGACGTGATTTAGATCATACAGTCAGAAGTTATGTCTCGAAAATAGTCACATACACGAACGCGGCGCAAGGTGATCGTATTTCAACGACTTAAACGACGTCGTAAATTCATCTAGATGCGTTCATTTACGTTTGCATTTATTTGTATTGCATTTTATTTATTAATCTGAATCAACAACACCTAGTAAGTAATAATAAGTTATTTGGTTAGAATGGTGAAAACAGTATGAACTCTTATGCCAAGCATTTCATACAAGGTTGTGCACCGTGAGTAGTTGGTCCTTATCAAAGAGGTCATAGAGTGACGCTAACGTCCGATTACGGATTTTTTGTTTTCACCCTCTGGTGTCTGCTTCATTAGTTTATATATTTCAGTCAAAGTTGGCCAAAATCTCTACATAACTTAACAAATGTCCGATTATCTATGCGAGCAGATAACGACATTACATCAACATTCACTTAGTTTAGACGTAGTTTACTTCTGCTTCCGAATGATGTTATACTTTCCGTGCATGTCACCTAGACGTACTGCTGTACTTTGGCGTATTTTCAGGAAAAGAGTCGACTATCATTACGACGTTACATAAGCGGTCGAATTCAAATTATTACAGAAGAAAAAGCGACTGCACCGGTTATGCGTAACTATGGTAATTTAAATTGCGTCGGATAGAAAACTTTGTCCCGTCCAATCCCAATTTATTTTCTTCAATATTTCTTGATCCAGAGATATTAATTTGAAACTGAAAAAGACTAAAATCATACACTAAAGCCAATAACTCTTTTTTGATAAAATCATTTCCCTTTTTACACTTGGAAAAAGTCAGGTCCCGAATATTCTTCCTTGAATATATCTCTGGGACAGATACATATATATTTCCAATAATGCATTGGATTGTATTCACAGACACAATTCTGGTCAGAATGCAAGTTTACAAATAAAATGTCATTTTTCAACATTTTATTTGGACATAAGTATTTCCCTTTTTAGAGTTAGAATCGTGAATAAATTGTAATGTTCTATTAGTATCTCTGAAACCATTAACGGTATTGCATTGAAACTTCACATTAACCTTACATTGTTAGTTGACATAACAAGTCCCATATGAATTGGACTGCTATTTTTAACGAACTTGTCACCCTTTTCATTCACATTTGAACGTTTAGAACAAATAGCTTTAAATCTACTGAAGGAAGTTTAATGAGAGGACGTGTGAAGTGTAGAGCAAAAAAAATCATAATAGTATTTTGACTAGTTTTACAATTTTCTTCCTTTTTGTTTCTATTTTTCACATTGTGTACATTTTAAACGAAAACATTGACTTCACGGTATTGTTACTCAATGCTAGCTCGCTCTAATGGAAAGTGGAATGCATAAGAATAAGAACTATACCTTGTCTTAATTCATAATTGTATGCCTTTTCATTTTATTTCACATTTTACACATTTACTACAATAACTTTCCATCCACAGAGTGACATTTAGTGAAACGAAACTTGATGCATTACCAGACTACAAAGAGAGGCAGTGAAAATATGAGAAGCATATACCTCTGCCTTACATGCTTAAACATGTTCTACCTCTTTTCTACTTGTTTCACCTATTTCATCTTCTTGCATCTTAAGAAATGTAACATTTGAGGAGAACTGGATTGAAAACAGTTTATAATGTTTAGAATGTAAAATAGGAAAAAGTAAGCCTTAATAACCGTATCAACCGTAACTCCACTGACGGGAATTTATATGTGTAATTGATAATATGGCAATAAATCCTAACTGTTCTCATATATGAATCATTTGCAGTGACATCTCTACTTATACATATAATTCTATAAGCGCATTCGATGTCAAATTGAACTAAATTTTAGACAGACACGTTTATAAAATAACAAAACAAACATAAATATCTTGCTTACCGGTCGAGACTGGTATATAGGGATCTACTACTTGTATGCGCACATGTAAATGCATGCACATAAATACAGTTGGTGTAGTTTAAAAACAAATTGACATGCAGCTGTCGAGTGGAAATAGCTTTTGTCATTGTACAAATTCATAATTGACCACAACATATAATCTGAATTATTTACAAAATAAATTTAAACCACACAAACGTGAAACAACAGCCTTGTGTTTCAGTCACAGAGTGGTACACATTTAATAAAACTTCAATAATGTTTTCAATAAAATATCCACAATATTAAGTTTTATTATGTTTTGTTTTCTGTCAGCATAATTGGTCAAAATGAATTAAGAGAAAATGAATACAAAATAAGGTCATGCGATCCGTTGCAAAAAACTGGCCCAAACGTATTCTAACCGAAATGGGTGGGTGTGCGTAGTAATCATCATGAAATGACATTTCTTCCAGAAACAGACCGAGAGTTAAAATCTCTTGAACTTAGAACTTAGGTGTACACTGTCATTATTTGCACATAAGAACTTACGTAGTGCGGTATTTCTCACATTTAAACGGATCCAACTAAACATAATAAACAGTATCACCATGAAGTGTAAATATGCATCACATTATTTTAGGTTCTCTTGAGTCATTGAAGAGTTATATGCCCTTAGACTTAACTGTACCGGCAGGTTGGTAGTGCGAACTTCTTCTGCATTTTTTATGCATTCCTATGAAACTTTATGTGATTGATTAGCATGACGTGTAGAAAATTGTTATATATAAATAGGAGTCAGATTAAGCATTATATATTTCACTTTAACAATGTGATTTTTTCTTCTTCTGAAAAGCAGTGTGGTGAGGATGTTATTCACTTTAAGTGACAGCTCTAATTTGATAGTCTGATATACAGTCAAATCAATAAGAGAGTTTTTGTATAATTTAGAGGAAATCATAAAAAAAACTTTTGTGATCTAAAGGTACCGGTAGAAAAAGAAACGCTGAGTCAAAGTACGGATCGAAAAAAACAACAACAGAAATTGTTGATCAGCAGCATTTTGATATCTTGTGTATGCAGCGCAATGTTTAGAAAGGTTCAGTGAGCCTTTAAACATCCTCTCAATAATTCAAGGTCAAAGTATACGCATTAAGCCTGAAAACGTGAAAACAAAACTACAAAAAAAAAAACAAAAACAACAAAAAAGAACAAACCGCAAAACGGATATACCGTTTTGCTTGCAAATACTTTTATTTAAATCCTGTCACGATATGTATATAAAGAAGACTTCCGATGTCGTATTTTGAGTAAGGAGTCGAAAGCTTCAGTACGGAAAAGGTAAGTTTTGTATTTACTTATAGCCATGACTTATCGGTAACTTGCATTTCTACTTCCATTGGTAAACAATGTTGGGCGACCTGTTGCTTTTCCACTTTTTCTAATTTATCAGATTATATCAACAACAGCAGGAGTTTTATTTTCAAATTCACAAACAAAGAAGTGATTTTATCATGTTTTGTATATACCATAATGAGAATATCTGACTTATTCACAGGTATTCAAAGATATCGATGATGACGTTATTGGTAATGTTTTTGGCTATGCTTCTTCTTCCATTTACTTCTGCAGGGCCGCCTGCGAAACAACCGAAAAGGGGCATTTGTTGGGCATATGTGAATTCTTACGGACCAGCTTGTTTGTAAGTTATTTTAATTACTTAAACCCCAGTCACACATACGGCGCGGATAGCTACGTCTAGCCACGGTTAGAAACGAAGTATTCCGTATCGATCCGTACCTAAGCCGTACCTTAAAGTTTGTTAATGTTTTTAGACATTTTCTTTCCTAAATGTACTTGACGAAAACTGCTGACCTTAATTATTATAATGAGCATGTTAACACGTTATGTCACATATTTTAATCACTGGAAAAATTTAAGGGATAATTATGTTATAGTTGAAAACATACTATTTGCTAAGCTCTGGTTTTAAAGCGATTATATGACGCTTGCAGAAGGCACAAATTCTGAAAACAATCAATAATGATTCAGACGATTTTTAAATATTAAATATACTGCTTTCAATCCATTTGGACAATAAAAGCCAACTATTTTAATATTCATTTACACGTCAATTACGTAAAAATGTCTAATCTTAAAGGGCTTTTTTATTTTAAGCTCCATTACCATCATCATCATTCCAAAGCCAGGAGTAACGATTACGTACCAAATAACTGTTAGAGGGAGATCAACGATCTGCTGCATGGCCTACACGTGCTCGAGGTATTCGTGCTATATGAAGTTCATTGGATGTGGCCGTGGCACATGGAGCTCCTCAACTCTTCCATGGGAAGGCTTCAATGTTGTGGCCAGACCAAAAATGAAATGCAAAACCAGAAATCGTCGGACTGTGCGTTATGATTATAAAACTATACACTGAAGTGCTATGCAACTACATGAAAAACAACGAAATTCAAAGATTGCAATATCCTCTAATGTTTTCAAGATAATATAATCTTAATATGGCTATTTATGTAACAAAACAAACGCAAAGGAAAACTACATATATAAAAAAAATAGTTTGAGATAAACTGTTATGTCTTATCAATTTGTTATCACCATTAATCAATAATATCAGAAGAAACAGTATTCTATTTTTCTCAATTGCTCCTTCAGTAAATAAGTTTCTATAATAGTTTTGAATCAATTATCATCTGGTGTATCTATATAAATATGGTATAATAATAATAATAATAATAATAATAATAATAATGTAATTATGGTTCAAGGTGTACTATGTACTTGACCATAATATCGTTTATGCAGTAGTTAAAGCTGAGCTGTAAATCCTTCATACTGTGTTTAGGAAACTGTGAAACAGTTTTGCCTTAAAATAATTTCTTCATTTTAGACGTACACGAATCTTGAATATAAAAATATGCAAACAGATGCCCTTACTTTACGTGTCGTTTTGCACACTTATAACTCGTTCATCGAGACTTTGCGTTTTCATATCATCTTTCAGGTTACAAGAAATGACAGATACATTGTATTAGAGTCGCCTAAAACAATCCATCTGCACAGTTCGCAGTTTACGATTTATCTCTTCGTACACTTGTTCTAACGCAACACATATTATTTTGCCAATATCTAAAATGTTACCAAATTTTGAGGTACATATCCGAACATTTGGTATACTGTTAGAAAATTATCGTTAATGTTCGGCTGAAATTTCAATGAAACAAAACTAAGCTATCATAATTTTATGACCACGCTCCATTTTAAAACGTCACAAAAATACAAAGACGTACTGAATTTTTTAAGAAATAAATTTGAATTCATCGCGAAAACAAATCATAAAACGCACACATGCAATTAATTTATTAAATTGTATTTTACTACTTTAAAGTCCCATCATTTCTCTGAAAAAGCATTATTTTCCGTAGAAAGAAGACCACGAATTATTGTCAGATTGTAGTGCTCCCTAAATGGTACAGAAACAGCATATGTTTGGTCTATGTTGACACTTTATCCTTCGAAAAATAATCACCGCAAAACGCCGTTTAGTATTTTGAATGGATGACAGTGTTTACATATTTAATCTGCGGGTCTTTCCGATGACAGTTCGTAATAACTCGGAAGGACGCATAATTGAATGACGTCATTCGCACAAAAAATCAAGATGGAAGCTCTGCACATACCAAAATAAACGAATAACAACTTACTCTGAGCGTTTAAACACAAATTGTTTGTCCAAGAAATAAGAGAATAGATCCGAGCTTGATGTTACCAACAAAGCCCGGACACAGACGATATCATCAGTGGTTATAATAAAATTACTGACTCTAAAAGTCAACTGCCGCAATGGCCGAAAGAGCTAAGGGTCTTGTTCAGAAATCTGCTGAGGACAAATGTTTTTTTTTCCTTTTATTTTTTTTTTTTTGAATGATTTTTATTCTTGAGATTGTATCGTTTAAAGAATATGAAAATAATTCAAAAATTAAAAAAAGAAAGATTGTCTACAGCTTTCCGGGAGCGAACCCGCAGCCCTGACAAAAACAGAGTTTTCTGAACCAGCGCCCATCGTGGCAGTTGACTTTTATTTTTTTATTATAACCACTGATGATAAGTCAAACCCTTATGCGGCATGTTGTTAACTATCATGAAGCAAGAATGATAGATAGCCATTGAACAGTTATTATATCTTAAATACCATTAATTATTCGCAATTACACAACAAATTTACAATAAACTTACTAAAGACATTTTCTTCTGTTTACGAGTGTTTACTACCTCATCAATATTAGGTGCGCACTTTTCATTTGCATAAATTAACGTTCACGTCACGGAGGCAATCGGTACTTGACGGAAATCGGCTTGGCGAAAATAGAAATAAACACAAGTCTGTGTGAAACTCCCAGAATGTTTAGATAGTAGGTAGTCAACTTATTTTTGCGCAGTTGAACAGGACTTCTAAAACCATCATGTACACACGACCGGACATTAATTTTATGCACTAAACATTTTTGATTTTGAGAAATAATGGGACTTTAAAAAAGGGCTAAGTTATTACAATAAAAGCTTTTATATAACTGCAACATTTGATTTTACTGTAGTTTTGATATGTTTTTACAAATTTCTATTTCAAATATGTTTCAAATTTCAAAAATGCCGAAAAAGTGAATAAAAGTGGCAAATGTGAAAGGTATTAGCAATAGTCTAAGTAGTGCGTAAGAAGATTTGAAAAGTGTAGTATCAATAAACACCTAAGATCCAGTCTTCGTCTCTATATATTTGTCAACATAGAAACACACTTAATTCTTGCGTCCACAAAAAATGAAAATACTTATTCTAAACCATTAACATTTATTTTGCTAAAATATGACTTCCAGATCCTTGTAACACAAGGTATGGTTCATCCGTGCTGTTTATGAAATGCAGTTAAAACATTTTCGCGATCAATTTTGGTTAAGTACTGTGTTAATCATTCATGTTAAGATTATGACTGTAAGTCAACGGAGTTAATTTCTAAAGATCTGAGTAAGTTTGTCATGATCCATATGCCGACCACTCCTTTTTTCAACCAGAAGTCGAAACAAGTTCTCTAGAACTACGCTAAAGCCGACAATTTTCGCTAGAAATTAGTATCACAGTTTTCCAGTTCTAGGATTAATTAGCGTATTTTCACACAAGATTGGCGCAGTCTATGTAACCAAACGCTCTGTGCATTTTCGAAATCGAAATATGTGACGACCAATAAAATGCTTTTGAATTCAATTACTTTAACTAAAAAACTAAATTTTATTTTTAGATATCACTGCTGAATATACGATCGAAGAAAATATTTTATACCGTCTTTCAAAAAACGAAACTATTTCTATTGAAGTTTGCATTTACTGCACCCAGTCTGCGGGCTATGTTCGGCTTTCACGGTTAAGGAGGGAGTATACCTTAGTGCCAGGGTAAATTCAAAATAGTCAAGTTAATGGTTTAGCTGCTACAATCTCAAGTTCGTTTATCTCTGTCCCTTTGAGTACAAGTTTTATCCAGGTTTGAAGTACATGACCCTCCACACTGGCGCCAGATCAGAAAGAAAATGCCTCTGTACATGTTATACCCTACCCCTAGGTATTCTATAAGAACCATGGTCATGAACGGAAAAGTGCACTAACCCGTTTCAATCGTACATTTCTCAACTTAAACGCGCAGTTCGGTGAATGGGTACCTAGTATATTGAACAACCGATAATTTATCTTCCATCGTGCACCAGTCACATTGTCTCAATATTCCATATTACTGAGATTATCAACATATTTTATGCTTTCGTCAACGTTACAGAAAAAACTTGCTTGAACTTCCCTAATGAACATCCGGTCTAGAGGTCACGGCAGTGCGCACATGTTTGGCGAAACGTAAACAAACAAAAACAGATTTTAAAAAAATCACAATTTTACACTGAAACTCGAAATGATGAATGAAATTCATCTTTTATATGATCTTTAATTTGAAATCGTACATTGGCCTGCATCTGTTCTGTATATTTTATTCGTTTTGCACATTTTGCTGCATTTTCACATTTTAGCGAACACGTGTAGTAAAATGACGATTGACATACATTTTTACAACAGCCAATCAGAATGGTTTTGTAATCTAGAACGGAACTTCACCAGGGAAGTTCAAGCAAGTTTTTTGTGTAATGTTGAAATTACTATAAACTACGCTTTGTTTTTCTAAGATAAGATGTATTGAAAAATGTGACCGGTACACAATGGAACATAAAATACCACTTGTTTGATATCCATAGTACACATTTACCCCACTGCGTGTTTTAGGTATGAAATGCGCGATTGAAACGGGTTAGTATATTTTCCCGTTCACGACCATGGTTCTTATAGAATACCTAGGGGTAGGATATATAACATGTACAGAGGCATTTTCTTTCTGATCTGGCGCCAGTGACCCTCCAAAGGTTTTTACATTGCAAGAGGAACGAAATTACGGATATTAAACACTTCTCGGTGCATTTCGGTTTCACTGTTATCCGTAGAAATCTGCGTAGTTGATAATTCCATTAGTATGCGCGCCAGCTTTCTAAAATAAACTTAAAATATATACCGCACGGGGCTCGTGTTTCCGTACTAACGCATTTACTCGTTTTTAAACAACTATGTACTAACGGGTTTTTCGACGGCTTCTGTGCCATTCTGTTAATATCCAACATGGAATATTAGGGTAATATTATTAGCAGAATACTCAACACTGTACATGGTACCCTATTTATCTTAACGTTTAAAGTAACCATGGCAACAATTGTTTAAAATATCTTATTTTAAAAGATCTAATATCTTGTTTTTTTATCGTAATTTCTTTGTAAAAGATTAAATAATAAAAAATGAAGTATTGCCATTCAATACAAAGTCCCCTACTGGAAGGCACCTAATTTTCTCTACTGCAGTATAACATAATGAACTGATATCTGTCAATGATGTATAAACAATATCATACTACATGTATTTATATATATAATATGTAATAACAAAACACTCGGATTAAAATTTGCATGTACTAATACCTACAGTTGTTGATTGTATAAATATAAACAAGAGGTATTGGTGTGACCATCAGACAGAATATATTATATTTTTATATCGGTCTGATGTTTTCCTTGCATGTTGAGCCCTTGATATTCTTAGAAAATGAATTTCATCAAGATGTTCATAAATATTTGTCTATTTATCTCTTTTTTCCTACGGATGATAATTTCTTTTCTACGGTAATAATTATCATACTTGTAAATTTTCAGTTTTAATAAATACCACTTCGATCTTTCATACCTTTTGAAATTATATATGATGTTTTTTTGTGTGTGTTTTTTTTTTTGTTTGTTTAAATGATGTATATTTAAAGTAGACTATGTTCTGGGAAACATCCAAATCTATGCATACTTTATCCAGCTAACTAAAAAGTCCCAGGAAAGTTGTCAGTCACTAGCTTAATTAAAGAAGGACCAAACAGTACGGTTTTAAGTGTTGCCTTTCAGCATGGAGAATGAAATGTGAAAGCAAAATCAATATGAAAAATAGTAAGACATGTATCAATTTTCATTAGAAAGCTATATCAGATGTAATTTGATTTTTTTTTGTCTTTAAGGTAGTTCTGCACGTTTGGATCAAAATTATTTCTACAATGAAGAATTTGATTAAACTCTGATTTTTCAAAACTTCAGAATATACCTAGAAAATTAAGTAAATAAAAAAGATAGGGTCGTGTGCTTGATTTTTTGCTGCACTGATTTGAAAAATAGGGACCTCACGCAATATTTCATAATGGGAGTCTATGGGAAAATCATAATTTTCATAACATTTTCGCGAATAGAAAATGTTCTACAATGTAGATTTTGATGAAACTTGTCACAGTTGTAAGTAAATGCATGGCCTACAATTTGATAAAATAAAATGTATAATCTTGACCATGATTAAAGTAAACCGGGCATTTCGCGCTAATTTTAAGACATTATTTTGAATTATTTAACATGTGATATGTTTTAATATCATATTTTGACTTTAGAAATATGGTAACAGTGCCACTGTAATAAATTTACTCGCAGGTTGCGATTAATTCATCAAATAATTTTCATTTCCGTACGCCGAATCCAGTCTTTATTTTACGTTTTCCGGAAAAAATGGCGTTACGCCATCACTTCCGGTTAATCAAACGTGCAGAACTACCTTATAACAGTCCTTTTTAACCATTTGTATCAAATGCTGAGCCATAATCTTTTTCATTTTGTTATAAGATTTATCCAAAGTTTAGTGCTTTGTTTGATTGTAACTTACTTAACAGACAAATGTTATTTAAAATGGATAGAAAAATAGAATTGAAATAGTTCCGTGCATCAGAAACATTGTCAGTCAAAGACTTTGAAATAGGTAAAAGCTGTCGGATTACGGATTTTTTGTCCAAACCAAATAGCTTCCAGATTCTGAACGAGAATCAACAATCTCTTAACTGAATTTAAGAGACGACGAACTACAATGTTTTCCGACAAAGCTGTGTAACAGCTTTTAGCAGTAGGTGCATGGAATCACGGTTTTGAATGTGTTGAAAAGATCAACTACTTATTACAAAGTCTTAAATAAAACTGGATTGCAGAAGACTCATACATTATATCCTTCACATCAATTATTATATCAAAGATATTTCTTGTTAGTATTGGGACCAGCACTTAATTCATGTCAAATGACTTACATACCAGTGTTAATACGACAATTGCACTATTAGAAATGTTATATATTTAAGTATTTAAGGAATAATACAGCAGTTTTTGTTATATAACAACACGACGGAAAGGTAATACACCTACGTAGCCCGAGGACATCATTCTTCGCGGCGTATTACCGAATTGCAGTACTAAAATATATTTAAACATTGTTTTCGAGTCTAAAATACAATTGTATGTCTTTTATATAAAGAACATGTGAAAAAGGTACGAGTGCTGTTAAAAAACGTAGCCTTTGTTTCCAGTTTTAATATATTTTAATGAAGCAAAGAAAGAAATACACAGTCATGATTCGCAATCTTTCTACTAATTTCACCGAAATAGATAAAGCGAACCATCGCAAATTTGACGTGGTTTAGATCATACAGTAAGAAGTTATGTCTCGAAAATAGTCACATACACGAACGCGGCGCAAGGTGATCGTATTTCAACGACTTAAACGACGTCGTAATTTCATCTAGATGCTTTCATTTACGTTTGCATTTATTTGTATTGCATTTTATTTATTAATCTGAATCAACAACACCTAGTAAGTAATAGTAAGTTATTTGGTTAGAATGGTAAAAACAGTATGAACTCTTATGCCAAGCATCTCATACAACGTGTGCACCTTGAGTAGTTGGTCTTTATCCAAGAGGTCATAGAGTGACGCTAACGTCCGATTACGGATTCACCCTCTGGTGTCTGCTTCATTAGTTTATATATTTCAGGCAAAGTTGGCCAAAATCTCTTCATAACTTAACAAATGTCCGATTATCAATGCGAGTAGATAATGACATTACATCAACATTCACTTAGTTTAGACGTAGTTTACTTCTGCTTCCGAATGACGTTATACTTTCCGTGCATGTCACCTAGACGTATTGCTGTACTTTGGCGTATTTTCAGGTAAAGAGTCGACTATCATTACGACGTAACATAAGCGGTCGAATTCAAATTATTACAGAAGAAAAAGCGACTGCACCGGTTATGCGTAACTATGGTAATTTAAATTGCGTCGGATAGAAAACTTTGTCCCGTCCAATCCCAATTTATTTTCTTCACTATTTGTTGATCCAGAGATATTATTTTGAAACTGAAAAAGACTTAAATCATACACTAAAGCCAATAACTCTTTTTTGATAAAATCATTTCCCTTTTACACTTGGAAAATGTCAGGTCCCGAATATTCTTCCTTGAATATATCTCTAGGACAGATACATATTTTAAACTTTTAACAGGCTTAAGGGATCATGTTCACATACCAGGCCATCTAACTTTGACTTCTCTTTTGACATAATTATCTAACTTTTTTGCGTTTGGAAAAAGACTTCAATATCATTTCATTAGATTATTCTGAAAACTTTTCCAATAATGCATTGGATTGTATTCACAGACACAATTCTGGTCAGAATGCAAGTTTACAAATGAAATGTCATATTTCAACATTTTATTTGGACATAATTATTTCCCTTTTTAGAATTAGAATCGTGGATAAATTGTAATGTTCTATTAGTATCTCTGAAACCATTAACGGTATTGCATTGAAGCTTCACATTAACCTTACATTGTAAGTTGACATAGCAAGTCCCATATGATTTGGACTGCTATTTTTAACGAACTTGTCACCCTTTTCATTCACATTTGAACATTTAGAACAAATAGCTTTAAATCTACTGAAGGAAGTTTAATGAGAGGAAGTGTGAAGTGTAGAACAAAAAATCATAATGGTATTTTGACTAGTTTTACAATTTTCTTCCTTTTTGTTTCTATTTTTTCACATTTTTGTACACTTAAAACGAAAGCATTGACTGAACGGTAACATTACTCAATGCTAGCTCGCTCTAATGGAAAGTGAATGCATAAGAATAAGAACTATATCTTGTCTGAATTCATAATTGTATGCCTTTTCATTTTATTTCACGTTTTACACATTTACTACAATAACTTTCAATACATTGGTGTAGTTTAAAAACAAATAGACATGCAGCTGTCCAGTGGAAATGGCTTTGTCATTGTACAAATTCATAATTGACCATAACATATAATCTGAATTATTTACAAAATAAATTTAAACCACACAAACGTGAAACAACAGCATTGCGTTTCAAGCACAGAGTGGTACCCATTTAGTAAAACTTCAATAATGTTTTCAATAATCCACAGAATGACATTTAGAAAAACGAAACTTGATGCATTACCAGACTGCAAAGAGAGGCAGTGAAAATATGGGAAGCATATACCTCTGCCTTACATGCTTAAACATGTTCTACCTCTTTTCCACTTGTTTCAGCTATTTCATCCTCTTGTATCTTAAGATATTTTTTTTCTGTCACTGACAGCATAATTTATCAACATGAATTAAGAGAAAATGAATAAAAAAATAAGGTCATGTGATCCGTTGCAAAAACTGGCCCAAACGTATTCTAACCGAAAAGGGTGAGTGTGCGTAGTAATCATCATGAAATGACATTTCTTCCAGAATCAAACCAAGAAGAGTTAAAATCTCTTGAACTTAGAACTTAAGTGTACACTGGCATTACTTGCACATAAGAATTTAAGTAGTGCTGTATTTCTCACATTTAAACGGATCCAACAAATCTTAATAAACAGTATCACTATGAAGTGTAAATATGCATCACATGATTTTAGGTTCACTTGAGTCATTGAAAAGGTATTTGCCCTTAGACTATGAAGCAATGTCTTAACTATACAGGCAGGTCGGTAGTGCGAACTTCTACTGCAATTTATTATGCATTCCTATGAAACTTCATGTAATTGATTTGCATGACTTGTGGAAAATTATTATATATAAATAGGAGTCAGATTAAGCATTGTAGAGGACTCTTTCACTTTAACAATTTTTTTCTTCTTCTGAAAAGCAGTGTGGTGAGGATGTTATTCACTTTAAGTGACAACTCTAATTTGACAGTCTGATATACAGTCAAATCAATAAAAGAGTTGTTTGTATAATTAAGAGGAAATCATAAAAAACTTTTGTGATCTAAAGGTACCGGTAGAAAAAGCAACGCTGAGTCAAAGTACGGATCGAAAAAACAACAGAAATTGTTTATAAGCAGCATTTTAATATCTTGCGTGTGCAGCGCAATGTTTAGAAATGTACAGTGCGCCTTTAAACATCTTCTCAATAATTCAAGGTCAAAGTATACGCATTGAGGCTGAAAACGTGAAAACAATACTACAAACAAAACCCGCAAAAACGGATATACCGTTTTGCTTGCATATACTTTTTTCTAAATACTGTTACGATATGTATATAAACAAGACTTCTGATGTAGCATTTCGGTGAGTAAGGAGTAGAAAGCTTCAGTACGAAAAATGTAAGATTTTCTATTTACTTATAGCCATAGACTTATCGGTAACCTGCATTTCTACTTCCATCCATGAAAACTGTTGGGCGACCTGTTGCATTTCCAGTTTTTCTAATTTATCAGATTATATCAACAACAACAGGAGTTTTATTTTTTAATTCACAAACAAAAAAAGTGATTTTATCATGTTTTGTATATACCATAATGAAAATATCTGACTTATTGACAGGTATTCAAAGATGATGACGTTATTGGTAATGTTTTTGGCTATGTTTCTTCTTCCATTGACTTCTACAGGGCCGCCTGCGAAACAACTGAAAGGGGACATTTGTTGGGCATATGTGCGTTATTACGGACCGTCTTGTTTGTAAGTAATTTTATTTACGTACGTAGAGTTCATGGGTTTCAAAACACAGCTCACTATTGATATGTTGTTAAAGTAATTAAATTCAAAATAATACCCCAAATATTTTCTCCATTTTTGCATTTTCTCGGCATGTAACAGGAGATCGGAAGGCAGTACTTTAAATTATTAGTAGAGAAATATTATAATTCAATACAAATAGCATATCACAGACTGGAAGTTTGTTCTTGCATATTCAATTTTTGTTCTTGACTGACTTCAAATATATAAACATTTTGTCAATTGTTTTTACGTAAATGTTGAAAGTTATCAGGTTATTTCAATTTGTTTTCACTCATTCGTTAGAACGAATGCATTCTTTACAAAGTTACTTTATCATAAGGGTGATAATTGGAATTTAGATACAGGGACATGTTTGGTAATTCGTAAAGAAGAATATTATATCATTAAAACTGTCATGCATTCACTTGAATTTTTACGAAGTTCAAGACGGATAATCGTATACAAAGTTTTTCATGTTTAGGTGTTCTTTTTGTTTTTAGACATTTTCTTTCCTAAATGTACTTGACAAAAACTGCTGACCTTAATTATTATAATGAGCATGTTGACACGTTATGTCAGATATTTCAATCACTGGAAAAATTTAAGGGATAGTTATGTTATAGTTGAAACACACTATTTACTAAGCTCTGGTTTTAAAGCGATTATATGACGCTTGCAGAAGACACAAATTCTGAAGAAAAATCAATAATGATTCAGATGTTTTTCAAATATTAAATATACTGCTTTCATTCCATTGGGGCAATCAAAGCCAAATACTTTAACATTCATTTGCACGTCAATTACGTAAAAATGTCTAATCTTATAGGGCTTATTTATTTTAAGCTCCATTACCATCATCATTCCAAAGCCAGGATTAACGATTATATACCATATAACTGTTCGCGGGAATTCAAGGACCTGTTGCATGGCCTACACGTGCTCGAGGTATTCGTGCTATATGAAATATATTTGGTGTGGTCTTTACTGGATCTCCTCCAGTCTTCCAACACTGCAGCTACACCAAAAATTAAATGCAAGGCCATGAGTCATCGGAAGAATGTGCGTTATAGTTATACAACCACACATTAAGCTGCTTCCTGACTATACGAGAAAAACAACGAAAGTCAAAGAATGCAGTATAATCTAATATTTTGAAAATCATATTCAATGACTATTCATGTAAAAAATCAACATCTATAAAATAAAAAGATTTTAACAACAATTGTTCTGTCATAGTATTTTGTCATTGTGCAGTATAAAGATTTCTACAAGAAAATCGTTCCAAATTTTCTGTCCCGGTCTTTATGGTCGATTTTAGGACGTATTAAGCTCTTTTCCACGTTTTTTAGCATTGAAAATGTTTCTGTACTATTAAAATCGACAAGTTTCGAAAATAACATTATCTTGACGAATAAATGGATCCTGAATCAAAATTGCATGAATAACGTAAAGCATTGCCAAATATTTCTTCCACAGGTCTAAATTTTGAATATTTTTGAACTGGTCAGGAGACGACTTTTATTAAATGTTCAATTCTTTACATTTTCTCAATATTTCGTAAAGAAACTTAGCCAGTCGTTATAGAATATGCGTATATTGAGCATGAATGCAAAATTCGAATAAATTTCATATTTTCTATTGGTTGGTCACAAGACGTCCAAATCTGAATAATCATAACTTTCTTCCTTTCCTCGTGCCTTTTCTCAATAGCAATTTATTATGCTTTGGTAACATTCTATAGATGTTTTCATGCCGCTATTCCATGCTACGAAATAAGTCAGGGAAAGGCAAAAGGCAGTTTATTCAGAGGGTTGTGATTAACGAAGTGTGTTTTTCTTAAAAAAATAATAACACCCCCATTTTCGTTTAGTTCTGCCCATTGTTTTCTCGTTTGGGGCAAACTTTTACTTTATCTGGGGACCAAACGCCGCTTTTCACGGAATTACACGCCTCAACACGTGTATCATTGAAGGTTCCATGTTCACCGCCGTTTGAATACATCTGATGTCTCTAAATTGATTTTTGTACTTTTAACACGTGCAAATGTTGAGTTCTGCTCAACCCGGGGCTAGAGGGCGTGGACGGTAGCATGCATTTCCACTACCGTCCATGAACAGTCTCAATCAAACCGAGCCTGCAACATTTTCGTTTTTGTCGTGTTTGGCGACCTGTGAAGCTTCCATTTTTCTCTATTTTCTTTTTCTAAAGTAGAGACGGGGATATCAGTCTATGGAAATCTGATATTCTAGAAAGTGCAGAAATAACGTTTTTAAGTAATTGGCGTTTATATTAAATAGTCGGATTTAGTAGTGTTCGCCTAAAAACATATTGACCTCGCTAGTGAAGAGAAAGTAAAGATCAGCTTTTACTGGTACCAGATGATTCTTGTATAAATAACTAAAATACATCAAGAGGATTATGATTTGACTTTGTTTGTCAAAATCATTTGTGAGGTTGCGATTTCATAGTTAAACGTGTATGCCCACGTGTAGTAAATAGAGGAAATTACTCGAGTGCCTTTCTATATGAAGTTTGTTTGTTTGTTTTGGGTTTAACGCCGTTTTTCAACAGTATTTCAGTCATGTAACGGCGGGCAGTTAACCTAACCAGTGTTCCTGGATTCTGTACCATTCCAATCTGTTTTCCGCAAGTAACTGCCAACTTCCCCACATGAATCAGAGGTGGAGGACTAATGATTTCAGACACAATGTCGTATGAAGTTTGTTAAAGAGTTGTATAATCGTGATTGTTATTCTATTATTCATTATTCTTATTGTATAATTGGAATTGTAGGGATAACGCATGGTGTTCGTGTTATAACAACTGCAGAATCCCGAAGGAGTAATTTGTGTGGTTTGTTTTGCTCGTTACCAAATAACAAATAACAGTATAATTTACAATAAGTCTGTAAAAAAAATCTGCTCCTTAACTCAACGGATCACGAGGTCGTGAGTTTAATTCCCGAGGGCTGCGTTTATTTTCCGTGACGATTAAGTAAAAAGACGTTGTGTCTGAAATCAGTTTTCCTCCCTCCTCTGATTTATGCGAAGAAGTTGGCAATTGCATGCGGAGATTATGTAAGTATTGTTACAGCTTCCAGGAACACTGAAATACTTTTGAAGAACGACACTGAACAAAACTAAAAGAATCACTGAATAACATTTATAGACAAACAATTACAATAACGAAATTACAACTAACAATAACAGTGAATAGATGACAATAACGAAATATAGAATTCTAGGAACAATTACGACCTCTACAATAAGAACAACGAAACATTGAATTTGAATTTAATAAAAACTGTAAAAAGATCCAACCAAGAAGAATAATAGCAGACGCGGTTTGATTGAGTCTGTTCATGAGAGGTAATGAAATGTGCAACACCTCTCACGCCCCCTACGATTAAGCCATACAATAAGAGTGACGAAATATAGAATGATGATAACAAATAATCATGTTAAATATTAGACAGCACTAAATAAAAATAATTTAGCAACGTTTGATGTGTCACAAATAAGCGTCCTATAGCTCGTTATCGTAATAGTTAATTTGTAATTTTAGGACTTCAAATTTGGATTCAGTTTTCAGACTTGTATGTTTGTATGTTTAGTGATTGACCCATCTACAGTTAATTGATACGCTTTCCTATTTGATGGTGCGATGACTAATAAAGTGTAAGACTCCATGATGCTTTTCTCCTAAATCCAATCCGGAGGGAGTTGATTTTTGTCTTACAGTTTTCTTAGTCGTGCCCTTAAAAGTCAGGCTCTTGTTGCTCTGACTTCAGACAAGTTGTTGAGTACTTTGGTGTAATTATACCTTAGATTTACCTTAATTTTATGTTTTGCTTTATTTATCTGTTATTTTTGCACTAATGTTAGAGTCCTTCTCAGGGGGGATTTTGTTTACATTGTGTTGTCTAACCTGTTGAAGACAGGGTAAGTGCGAGGTTGGCATGCCCTAAACGCGTTTAAGTCCCCAGGTTCCTTTATATAGGTTACTGACCGTTCCAAGGCGGTGCTCCTATTTTCAACAGGTTGTTTTGTCTGTCTTGTATTGTCTGTTGCGTATATTTTCTTGTTTGCTATAAGCGTTTCTTCCTCCTCCTCATTCCCCCTATTGCCCCTCCTTTCCCTTGCATTTACGCTACTTTTGCATCCCCTCCCCCTTTACTTTGACTAAGTTTTCGTGGCTCCCCTTTGTTTTGACAGCCGGAATCCTAAGACGGTACACGATTGTTTTTTTCTACTTGCGTGGGTGCGTTTGTATGCTTGTGAGCTTGTGAATCTATAACGGTGCCCTACTGTTTCCTTATGTGTTGCTTGTTCGTTTTTCTTTGTTATTCTTTTTTTGCTTTTTGGATTTAACGTCGCACCGACACATGATAGGTCATGTGGCAACTTTCCAGCTTTAATGGTGGAGGAAGAACCCAGGTGCCCCTCCGTGCATTATTTCATCACGAGCGGGCACCTGGGTAGAACCACCGACCTTCCGTAAGCCAACTGGATGGCTTCCTCAAATGAAGAATTCAACGCCCCGAGTGAGGCTTGAACCCACATCGATGAGGGGCAAGTAATTTGAAGTCAGCGACCTTAACCACTCGGCCACGGAGGCCCCTTATGTTATTCAGTTAGTCGTTAGTAGTGGTTGTATGTTTATCTTTGGTACACGAGTGTCTGTGCTATCGTCGTGTACGTTGTAGTGTGACTGTTATTAAGGAGCGTGGCATTCCCCTTGTTAACTTTCCCCTTCGGGTTCCTTTCCCCGGCCCCACCCCACCCCCGCGGTCCAATTTTGCCCCTTACCATTTCCTTCTTCATCGATATATAGCATAAATTAATATGTACTTGTTGGATGTTTGAAGCAATCCGTCTGAAATATTTTTTCATTACAGCTTCTTTTTGTTATGGGCCTACTATGCAAATGCGTGGCTCTGTGGCTGTGTTTTTGGTACTCTATGCTTCCGAGAAATCTACCCTTACCTCTTATCTTTTGGATTCAGTGTTGTTTTCTTTTCTGGTCCTTTTTGATCAAGGAGTCCATTCAGTAGATGTGTATTAGAGTTCCGCTTAAGCCGGTGCTAGGGGTCGTGAGAGGTGTTGCTCATTTTGTTACATCTCATGAACAGACTCAATCAAACCGAGTCTGCTATTACTCTTTTTTGTTTGCATTCTATGCTTCCAAGGGATATTTTTTTCACAAGTAGATTTTACTAGTACATGTACATACTGAAGTTGATGAATTATGTAATAATTCTGAAACAATTATGTAACCTCTATGTTGATTGCAAATTTTATCAACATATACATGAAGCAAAATTTGTTATGATTCTAATTAAACAAGTTGTTTTGATGTAACTGCATCTAGAATCAATTCTGAGGTTATGAATTAGCACTGTGCCGTGCATTTATAGTTTTTGTATACTCGTTCTTGAACAGAAAAACATAGTGTAAGAACGAACCCAATTTTTCTGAAGCTAGAATGTGAATGTTAAAACATTATTGCTATATACGTATACATATACTAATAATAGGACGTTTTGTTGTGAAACAATCAACATTGCCTTGAAATCCTCTGTAAAACAAAGCTTAAAACAATGAATAAGGCAGTAAGTTTCGCGCCAAAAATTCCTGCAAGTTTACACAATCTTTCATCGAGTCTGCGTTTACAAGTCATTTCTGCTGCAGAAATGCAAGTGTCAAATTAAATGGTAGCCAAAACGTGTGTCAAGCGAACAAATGTTTATTGTCTTTATGACGTATTTCCATTTACGGTTTGTCCAAATGTTTTCGTTACTTGTACATGCATTTAATTACGTACAAGACAGTGACAGGCCGAAACACTCAGTTGCAATTTCTTATGTAGTATGTAAGGTTGTTTCCAGAGTTGAAAAAGTGGCCCGGTTTACTGTATGGTGTACTTGTTTGTGTTCAGCGCCATCCGTTTCTATCATACGTAGGACTGTGGCTGAATCCTCGGCATGTAGCGTTGTTGGAGCAGGTTGTGCTGCAATCTAAGGCCGACATTTCATTTGAGATGAATATAATATCAGCGTTAAAATCCTTCCCTGTGTGTGCAATATATGTTGATCCATATGTCTCACACCCTATATTGTTAATGAGAAAAGACAACGGCATTGCATGGAAAACATGGGATCGTGAAATTTAATTACTTTCATACCAGGATCAAGATGGAAAATTATCTATACGTAACAGAACAACAATTAGTCTAGAAATGGTAGCGTTGACAACAGATAATCATGACACTTGACCGATCATTGTCATAATCCATTAACCGATAACTGTCAATAACGATATTGGAAACAACGCATTTTGTTGTGACAGAAAATTAGGATGAAATTTTTGGTGGCTGCTTCAGACAGGTATGACTGCATATACATAAATTACAAATATTGAACTTGGAGATACTACAACAGTCCATGCAAATCAAGTATTGTACTATGTTACAAACCGTGAATTTCTCTCTCTCTTTACTCTGGGGTCTTTCTCGCTACCTCTCTGTATCTCTCTGGTCAGGTTAGTTTGTGTCTGTACCGGAAGAGAATGATGTTTGCTTTGGGTATAGCGCCGTTTATTTAAACAGAATTTCAGTTCTATAACGGCGGGCAGTAAACCTAATGAGTGTTCCTGGATTCTGTACTCCGCAAGAAACTGCAAACTTCTCCAAATGAATCAGAAGTGGAGGACGAATGATTTCAGACACAATGTCTTCTATCAAATCGTCACAACATACACCCCGCTCGGGGATCGAAATCACGATCACGCGATCCGTAGACCTGCGTTCTCCCTATAGATCTAAGCGGGAGGGTTGGGAAGAGAATAAAATTTGCGCCCTGAATATTTGCCTTTGACGGAAAGCGCTTATGAATGTGGTTGTCATGAAAATGTGAAAATGGCTCTATATAAATTTCGTATAATATAATGATAATATAATACAAAAAATCACCAACAACATAGCTATCTGTTCCAGGATTGTAACTATATCCGGCAATGCAGTTACAAAATCCGTCCAGACCAAATTTGAATTACTGTCGACAATTGGAGTCGTTTTGGCACGTATTACCTCTATGTAGAAAATCGAGAAAGTTTGAATTTGTGGACGTCGGTGTAATTGATGTGGATGGTAAATTGGTAACGAAAGTCAAATCTAAGGAAAAGGAAAAAGAAGTATGCTCTCTTACTAAAAGATGGTTTTCTTTTTGATGAGATATGCAGAAATCCCGTATGAAATTATTTCAATATCTTATGCACCTCCATAAAGTATATACTATATTATCTATTTATTATGGTCTCATTCATATAATTCAACAGTAAAATACATAATAAATGACACATCAAAGACACATCTATCGGACCATTCTGTATAAGAACTATAACAGTTTATGTGTATATACATACATACACACTCATACCAACACATCTACAAAACTAAGATAAAGTTCAAAATATCAAATATTTACAGTGAATCCGAGGAAAAGATGTTAGTTTCAAGATAAGTGTACGACCGAATAAAAAAAAAATACTGACTGCAAAAGGAACACTAACACGCACTAAAAAGGTTTAGTCTATCGATGATGAATGAACTAGTAACTGTTTCTCGTAAACAGGCAGGTACAGAGATATAATAAGGTAAGACATTTTTACATCAATTAAAATATTGTACTTGTAATATGTTAAACCAGATTTCGACACAAAGTCGCACTATAAAGGGATGAATGAATAACAATTCTAATTGGTTGGTCTTTCTGACTTTCAAACATTTGTTTTCAGTTGAAAAAGCTTTCCCAAAAGGCTTTATTTTAAAATCATTATACTTTGCACAATCTAGAATAAAAATTGCTCTCGTATTCTACTAAGACATTAAAGGGTCATTTACGATCTTCTACCCTTAAGGTTTCAAATCTTCCCGTCTCTGTTTTAACGGAGCTACTCTGCATCTAAACATACTAAAAGCAGACCTATTCTTAACGAGAAGATCAATGAACAATAGTTTTTCGCTTCAATATGCTGTTTACAATTAAGGTAGGTCCTGAGTTTGTTTAGTCCTCGACTAGAAGGACTTGTCTCACTATTCATAGTTGTGGACCAGTCTACTGTGTAGTTATTCACAGAACATCTCCTGTTAAGAAACGTTTATGTAATGGGCTTTCAAACTTACATAACTCAGATCAATCATTATCACATATAAAGAAACATATTTCTATACACGATCTGTCAGACAAAAGTGCAATTCCTTTTTTTTAACCTACTTTTACTATAGTTTGTAGACTTTTTAACATAAATCATCCTTACACTGCATGCATTTAATAACTATTGCAGATATTCTTTATTGTCTGTCAGAGAGACAATATCGTCTGCGTACAAATATATACATATGCGCTCGATACCGACACTAGCACCAGTGTGTATCGGTTTTAAAACTACTGTCATATCGTTGATGTATAGATTGAAAAACAGAAGAGACAAGGTAAAGCTTTGTCGTAATCTACAGGGTATATCAAACCAACCCGTCTTAAACGCATTCAAACTCACACAAGTAGAAAGAGATGTGTAGAGAGACTTAAGAACACAAATCATGTTGTCAGAAATACCGGTGCCATCGAGTCTGTTGTAGAGTTTATGCCTACTATTAGTAATCGAGTCGTATGCTTTACGAAAATCAATGAACGAGCAAATGCAGAGTTTTTTTTTCATTTGTTTCCGTGTTTCAATGATATTTGACATTGAAAATTAATGGTCAGAGGTATAACATTTTTTCCCTAAAGCCGTTCTGCTCATCTGCACTTCTGCTATTTCTTCCACCCAGCTACGTAACCTACTATTTGAAACATTGCAATAAATTTTATACATGACAGAGACTTACCAGATCTATCTATACGACAACGGGTCTCTTAAATGAATAATCCATGGAGGATTTTGGTATAAATTCTATTATACATTTACTCCAAACAGAAGGGTTATTTCTTGTGGAGAAAAAAAGAAACTGAACAAATGATGCCAGAATGATACAGATGTATCATTTTATAACACTAACAAGAAATTCCATCAATGCCACAGACTTCACTCTTTAGCGCCATTAACAGCTCGTTTTACTTTAGGTAAAGAAAAATAATCATTCAAAAATGAAGTATCATAATCACTTGTAGAATTGCCTGGAAAATGTGATGAATTGGTAAGATCTGTGTTGTTATACAAAGAATTAAAATCATCTTCCCATTTCCGTAAGACATCCGATAGTCATATGGAGATAAAACCATCATCAAATTTTACTACCGATTGTATACACTTTTTCTTGCTCTCTCCAACACCTATTTTGCCAAAATAACTTCTGTCTGGTCTACATCACATTCATCTAACAATTCATTTTGTAATGAATATCAATATAAACGTTTCATTATTTTGTACTTCTCAGTCAAAATGTTTTCAGGCCTGTACAAAGTGTCTTAACCTTTACCCTGCTAAATTTCTAAAATGGACTGGCCCATCATTCAGTTTGGGCAGTACCACTTATTATTCGAAGGGGTGTTCACTGAAAATTTACTGATTGAATAGCGAACAGTGCAGACCATGATCATCCTGCAAGGACGTGCTGGCTTGTCTTGGTCTGCACTGGTCGCAAAAGCAAAATCACTTGCCGCCAACAGGCTAAAGGTTAAGTCTAGTTTTCTGATTCTTATTACTAGTTGTACAATTTAGCCAGTTGCATTCTGCCACACAAACGCTTAAGTATTATTCCATATTATTTATATGTATTTTGCCTTCTCATTACACCTATATGATATCAATTTCGAACGATACTCAACGTAGGACGTGCGCAACAGCCTCAACACTTCAAAGGTTTTAGGTACAATGTTTTATTAAAACAGTTTAGTAACGTATAAATGCCTGTTTAATTAGCATTTTATCTACCCCAAGCAAAACTTTTGATCTATTCTTCTGTGCTCAATTATTATGTAGTCTAGAAAATGATCACTGTAAATAGTTTCATTCTCAGTTTGTTTTTAATTAAAATATTTTCATAGCATTTTTACAGATAACTTTGCTTTTAATTAAAAATATACTCGTAGCATTTTTAACAAGTTTTAATGGAAGCTAATCTCGTTATATAGTTTTCTACTGACTCAATATACTTTGGTAACATCACATTTCTCATTGCGCTTACACTTGTCGATACAAAAACGGATAATAATTTAGTCTGGTTTTCAAAATGATTATTTGTGTAATTAATTCAATTGATATGATTAAAGAGCAACAAGTGTTTTCCTGAAAAATAAACTTCTCAGGGCTACTTATTTTACATAATTTACTAAATGAGAATCTCATTGGTGTAATTTTGTGAAGGTGAACCCGTATACTTTCATCGCAATGAATGCATTAAAATTCTAACAAGGCGTTCCGAATGTAGCGTTAACATGTCGTGTCTTAACTAATGTGAAAAAAAAATCTTAAATACTTCTATTAGAATCATTAAACGTGGCAAATTTTAGGACATTTAAAGAGGAAATCCACCAGGATCGTCTCTGACTGGGGTTTTATGAACTCTGTCATTTGCTCTTTGATATTTAGTTATCGAAATTATCTAGGCGGACTTTTTGCACGACAGTGTTTAAGGTTTCACCGGTTTAACGCTGAAGTGTAGTAGAATTCGGACAATCTTTCCCCGATTTGAAATCTCATGATGACTGGTCCTAAAGATAAACAGGCTTGCAATAGGCAAGAAAAAGAAAAGAAACTGATGAGGTAGCACAAGCAGTAGCGGAGACTCTCCAAGTTAAGTTTGAGGCTTTAGAGGAGAAAATGGACGGAATAGAACTAACGTTATCCAACTTTGTCAGCAAACCAGACTTTGAAAAAACAAAATGTAATGTGAGAGTCTCTAGGTAGCAGGTTGACAATCTAAAACAATACACAAAAAGGGAAAATATTCGCATTCACATTTTTTCTGAATCTGATGATAAATTTCTCGTCAAGGACATTTTGTCTCTACTAAACGATGTGATCCAGAGTAGCTCAATGAATGATAATCAGGAACTGACCTATGATACTAGTAACTATAATAAACCCACAAGTAGTTCAGGGTCTCGCCCATCTAGATCTTTGAGCAGTAATTCATTCTCGTTACCATTGCTTACAGACAGTGACATAATGCATGTCACCGGATCGGTAAAAAAAAGGCCTGACGGGAAACCTCGTCAAGTTATTGTTCGCTTTGTATCACGGTAAAGTGTCTATTTGGTGTTTCAACACAAGAAAAAACTTGCATCCATTGATGAATACAAGAACGTGTTTATCACTGATGATCTAACCAAGCTCAGACTTAAAATGAAATCTGTGCTAAAAGATGCTACCGGGGTGACTAATGTCTACTCGTGTGATGGTGTACTTTACTGTACTAAAGGAAATAAGCAGTATTCAGTTACGACACCTGACGACTTTCATGCCATTGGTATTGACATTGACATGAAAAGGCTTGGGTTCGAGTTTATATTTATCTGTCTAAACGTAAAAAAACTGTACTGTTCGTTTATTGTCTATAAAAAGGCGTTCGATAGCGTTAATAGAACTGCACTTTGGAGTAAATTGCTAGCTTATTATATTGATGGTAAAATACTCAAAGTCATTTACAACATGTATGATAAAGCTAAGTCTTGTGTCGAAGTTAACAATGATATGTCAGACATATTTGTTAGCTGTTTAGGTGTACGTCAGGGTGAAAATATCTCCCCTATACTGTTCTCAATTTTCTTGAACGACTTAGTCAGTTATATGTCCAAATCTTGTGAGAATTGTCTTTTCTTTCAAATCAGGTAAATGAACAACTAAGTAATATCGATGTCGAAGTCTACTTCAAATTGTACCTGTTATTATATGCAGATGACACTGTTGTATTTTCTGAAAGCCATTTGGGACTTCAACAGGCATTTAATTGTATGCATGACTATTGTAAACTGTGGAATTTGTCTGTTAATACTGATAAAACAAAAGGAGTAGTGTTCTCTCGTGGTAAGGTAAGAAATAAACCCGTATTTTATTTTAACAACTCTCCACTAGAGGCTGTTGATGATTTCAGTTATTTAGGAGTGAAATTTAATTACAATGGCAATTTTAGCAAAACCAAAATGCATTTAACAAACTAAGCTCGCAAAGCAATGTTCAACGTTCTGACTAAAATTAAGAGACTTTCTCTTCCTATTGATATACAAATACAATTATTTGATTGTATGGTGAAACCAGTACTCTTGTACGGATAGGAGGTATGGGGATTTGAGAATAATGCTATCAGCTCTCAGTTTCAACAAGTATATATTCAAGTTAAATCTGTCAACCCCAACTGCTATGGTACTGGGGGAAGTAGGTGCTCAACCTATTGGAAATGACATTATATCTAGAATGTTAAATTTTTGGGCCAAAATAGTTACAAGTAAACCGGATAAAATTTGTAGTGTGTTGTATCGAACCATGTATAATCTTCAAGAAAAAGGAATAATATATTGCCATTGGATTGATAAGTGAAATCTGTATTGAATAGTATTGGGTGCTCAGAATTTTGGTTGTCACAAATTGTTCCAAATCTTCATCACTTTAACCAAAGAGAAAAAACAGTTATTTGATCAATACCTTCAAAATTGGTAAAGTTTTGTAGATAATTCTCCCAAGTGTCTAAATTATAGAATGTATAAAACTGAATTTAAGCTTGAGAAATATTTACTTTGTTTACCAAGTAATGTAGGTATATCTCTTTGTAAGTTTAGGTGTCTCAATTTTAATCTGCCTATAGAAAAAGATAGACGCTCTGGTATTGCCAGAGAAAACAGACTATGTACACCCTGTAATAGACAAGAAATAGGGGATGAATCACACTACTTTTTAAGTGTGAATATTTTGTTAATGACAGACAAACTTATACCCCGCATAATACTTTTCAGAACCCTAATTTGGGGAATTATCAAAAGCTAATATTTAGCACTGATAAAACCACTTAATTAAATTAGCCCAATTTGTAAAATTAATAATGCTGAAATTTTAACTAATCATCTTCCTTATATATGTCAATTAGCTGAAACTAAAATCTTTTAGCCACTCCATAGTTAATGAAATTAGTGAACACAGAACACAGAAATGATCCAGGATAGCCTGGAATAAAATAAGTTACAAAATTATCAAAATCTTTATGTAATTTTGTTCTTGACATGTTTTGTCATATTTGTTATTTATGTTTGTATTCTCTTATGCGCTCTCGGGCCATGAGCTCAAATAAATCTTTGAACCTTTGAATCTTTGACCAAATCTAGTGAAACTGTTAGTGATATCACAATTTGACAGCTTGATATCATCTATATTTGCATTGCATTAATACATCAAGTTCTGAAAGTCACCGAAAGTACAAAGCTCTAAAAGGACCATATGTTTCACTAATCAAATTGTTTCAGTAACAAACTTTCCATAGGAAACATCTAGTAAAATGCAAGTATCTCAAAATACGACAGGAGTGCAAATAACCTATAAGTAAACAACTATTTATACGGCAGCTGCCTGTGGTACTCATCTACCAAAATTAGCACATCAGCCCAATATGGGTTTAGTCGTGCCAATAGTGTATAGCATTCTCCTGATCCTGTGTTTGAGGGAGTACTTGACTCAATGTGAAAATGAAGTACAAGTTTCATTATTTGATTAAATGCTGTGGAAAGACATGAAATGGGTAGTATTAGTGTTGGTTACCGCCCCATCTCACATTCTCCACCTTTACCTCCTCAAGTGAACTTTCATCTTGAACTCTTATATTTCAGAGTCCAGTGCTCTTCTTTGTATTATTATATAAATAGTTTACAACAAGTTGGAGACTTTCTATAAAGGTGGATGGAATTGTACTTCAAAAAAGGGAAGTATAGTCAACGCGTTACTCTTATATTTAATTTAGTTTACATCAAAATGTCTAAGCTCTCGAGATTTTCTACGAAATTACTAATTACTTATTTAATATATTTACAAAAATAATCTATAGCAGAAAATGTTTGCCTTATATTACTTTCTCTATGTTATAAGTGCACAGTTTTATCACGTAATAACATTTTAATAGAATTGGAAGCCCTTATTGAATATATATTGCTTAAAGTAGAATAAATACCGAGTTTTCCGTTAATTTCGTATTTGAATCGTTAACTTCTTAGAATTTTCGACCATGTTTGTACACTGGTAAGATAGTTTACGGAACTGCATGTTCTTACGTATTTATGTGTATGATTAGTGGACGCGATCTCCATCAAAGGATTATTTCTTTTCTTGGCCTGTTCAACTTTGTTCGTAAAACATATATGGAATGCGCCATAAAGGTGCAAAGTTAGCGCGGTAATAACGCACACCTTGTACTTTGGATAAAAGGCCAGTGTATTGACAGACATTTGTAGGCCGCGTTATCGTCCGATAATTTCATGATGCATGTCCAAGTTTAAACACTAAAATAATTAGTTCCAGAACATGAATACCGATTGTACTATGAGGATGATGCGAAAATGATTGATATTCGTAAATTTGAACTCAAGTTAACTCTTGTTGGCAGCTTTTCTTTAATAAAATTTTAGGGAACCTGTTTAGAAAATGTTTTTTGCGCTTGTCGCTAAAATAATACTTTATCTTGTACGCGCACATGTACATACATTGAAATCTAAAACTTTTTATTTATAAAACGACAGGACATGAGTGCCTTGTAAATAAAGTTCATCATTGTACAATTCCATTTCTCACCACAACATAAAATATGATTTTTGTAAAAAAAGAACAAGCACATTTGCGGTACAATATAACACTCAGATATTTAAAGCCCAAGGACGTGTTAAATATGTCCTAAAGCATATTTATCATCAAAATAAAGAAAGAAACAAAACTACTAACTTAAGTTTATTATAATAACAGATTCATTTAATGTTATAAAAGTCCTTCAAAAGCACTGAACGCAATAGGCAAGATCGGAGCAGACCCTGTTTGATTATGTCTATGAGAGATAATAAAATGTACAACACTCATCATGCATCATATAACCATCTTAAACGAAACTCTATTATTATATAGCTTATAACGTACCCAGATGATCCCAAAGAACCAGAGGACTTGTATCAAAGTAAAGGATGAAGCATTAAGAATTTGAAAATATCATCATCTTAATACCTTTAAGGCAACGTGAGCATTTAAACAACATCGTAGACGTTTGATTTAACATTTCAAGGACAAGAAATACGTATTAAGACAGAAAACGTGCGAAAATTGACAAAGAAGTAAAAGGCAAAAATGCTTGTTTACACACACATTATGTTTATCATTATTTCTTGTTCATATTATTTTTTAAACATTTTATATCCTGTTAAGATATCTATATAAACATGGACTCATGATATTGTATTGCGCTGAACCAGAAGGAGAAGGTACGTATTGCATTAGAAATATTATTATTTTATTTTATTATAAGAAACATCGACGTTGCAAAAATCAATTTCAAAGAATAACTTGACTACAATGTTTGCATATTATCTTAATTTACAATAAGTATGTTCAACGAAAAACAGGATTTTATCTTAAAATTCACATTCACCGAAAACTACTAGTACTAGTATAATTGGATTATTTGCAGTTAGTTCTGTTACCAAGATGATGATGTTATCGGCGATATTCGTGGCAATGCTTCTCATTCCCTTGGCTTCTGCACAGCCTGAGAAGAGGGGAGGGGATAACTGTAAGGCATACTGGAACCACTACGGACCGGTTTGTAAGTAAGTAACTATGTATGTTTGTTTGGATTTTAAGTGATTCTAAAGATGTTCCCTTGGTAATATTTATAATTTTAAATAAGTTTCAATGTAAAGATAAAACTAGAAATATTTTACTGTAATTGCAAGACTATAAAATAACGCATTATGGTTATCAAAAGATGTATGGTAGTTATCCCTTTCCGATTGAGAACTTTGAATTTTTCCAACATCTTGAAAAATATTTTCATTTTTCTTATATAAATGTTTGAAAGGTTGTAGCGAAACACAGTTCATCAATACAAGATTAAATATCGACTTTTATATGATCGTTTAGCAAATGTATGTCCAATCTTTGCCGTTGTTTGACATGACTTTGTAATTGTTACATCTTCCCTACATTTGCTTTTGATTATATATAATGAGTATATTGTACAGTTTTAAGTCATTAAAAGTTGGTTTTTCATTCCCTGTTGACTCTAAAACATTGGAATATTTATTTCTATCTCCGATGAAAACAGAACACTAATTCTTAATCAAATAACGGTCAAAACTTTAAAAAGTAACCATTGTCTAGTAGTAGGTAAAGATTAAATTAATATTGTAATCTCTGGAAGAACTTAAAGGGCAACGAGAGTATAGAAGATAACATAGTAGTCGCATAGCCTTCGCGTTAGGGGTTTACGTGATTCTTGCAGAAAAAGCATCAATAAAAGAAACTTAGTTTTAGTATTACAAGAATTATTCCGGTGGTTTTAATACATTAAATATGCTATTTTCGTTTTATTGGAGCTATCTCTACCAAAAATTTCAACATTTGTTTGCAAGCGAAATTTGTATATTGAATCAAAAGTCCATGTTCAAACGCCTGCATTTTATAGTAAATATGGTATTATATTTCAAGGTCTGATACCAGCAGTCTTCCAAGGCCGGATGCAACGCTTCAGTACAAAATAACTGTTAGAGGGAGAGCAAGGATATGCTGTAGTGCGTACGCGTGCTCAAGATACTCCTGCTATTGGAAGAACATTGGATGTGGTATTGGCACATGGACCTCCTCAACTCTTCCATGGGAAGGCGGCAATATTGTGGCCACACCAAGAATGAAATGCAAAACCACTATTAGTCGGACTGTGCATTATGATTATAAAACTATACACTGAATTGCTATGCAACTACACGAAAAACAACGCAATTCAAAATTGCAATATCCTCTAATGTTTTCAAGATAATACAATCTTAATATGGCTATTTATGTAACAAATCAAATGCAAAGGAAAACTACATATATAAAATAAAAAGAGTTTGAGAGAAACTGTTATGTCTTATCAATTTGTTATCACCATTAATCAATAATTTCTGAAGAAACAATATTCCATTTTTAATTTTATGCCCACGCTCCATTTTTAAAACGTCACAAAAATACAAAGACGTACTGAATTTTTAAAGGAGTAAATTTGAACTCAACGCGAAAACAAATCATAAAACGTACACATGCAATTAGTTTATTAATTTGTATTTTGCTACTTTAAAGTCCAATTAGTTCTCTGAAATAGCATAATGTTCCTTAGAAAGAAGACCACGAAATATTATCAGATCGTAGAGCTCCCTAAATGGTACAGAAACAGCATATATTTGGTCTTTGTTGACACTTTATCCTTCGAAAAATAATCACCGCAAAACGCCGTTTAGTATTTTGTATGAATGACAAAATACTGCCAGAGTTTACATATTTAATCGGCGGGTCTTTCCGATGACAGTTCGTAATAACTCGGAAAGACGCATAATTGACTGACGTCATTTGCACAAAAATGCAAGATGGAAACCCTGCACATACCAAAATACGAATAACAATTTACTCCGAGTGTTTCAACACAAATTGCTTGTCCAAGGAATACGAGAATAGATCCGAGCTTGATGTTGCGCACAGAAATTTACCAACAGAGCCTGGACACAGACGATATCATCAGTGGTTATAATAAAAATACTCACTCTAAAAGTCAATTCCGCAGTGTCCGAGAGAGCAAATGGGCTGGTTCAGAAAATTCTGTTTTTCTTGTCAGGGCCGCGGGTTCGCTCCCCTGCTGAGGACAATCTTTCTTTTTCTTTCATTTTTTTGAATGACTTTTTATTCTTGAGATTATATCGTTAAAAGAATATGAAAATAATTCAAAAAAATTAAAAAAAAATAAGAAAGATTGTCTACAGCTTCCCGGGAGCGAACCCTCAGCCCTGACAAAAACAGTGTTTTCTGAACAAGCGCCTTAGCTCTCTCGGCCATCGCGGCAGTTGACTTTGATTATTTTTATCATAACCACTGATTATAAGTCAAACTCTTATGGACAACCGCCCGCTTAGCTCAGTAGAGAGAGCGTTGGTCTACGGATCGCGGGTCGTATGTTCTCCGTGACGATTTGATAAAAGACATTGTGTCTGAAATCATTCGTCTTCCACCTCTGATAATTCATGTGGGGAAGTTGGCAGTTACTTGCGGAGAACAGGTTTGTACTGGTACAGAATCCAGGAACATTGGTTAGGTTAACTGCCCGCCGTTACATTAAGTTAACTGAAATACTGTTGAAAAACGGCGTTAAACCCAAAACAAACAAACAAACAAACCCTTATGCGGCATGTGGTTAACTATCACGATGCAAGAATGATAAATAGCAATTGAACAGTAATTATATCTTAAATATCATTAGTTTTTCTTAATAACACAACAAATTCGCAATAAACTTACTGAAGACATTTTCTTCTGTTTACGAGTGTTTACTACGTCATCATAATGTTCGCGTCAAGGAGGCAATCGCTACTTGACGGAAATCGGCTCGGCGAAAAACAAAAATAAACACAAGTCTGTATGAAACTCCCAGAATTTTAGATAGTAGGTAGTCAACCTAATGTTGCGCAGTTGAACAGGACTTCTATAACCATCATGTACACACGACCGGACATTAATTCTATGCACTAAATATCTTTGATTTTGGGTTTAATTTAATGAATTAAAATATTTAATTATCGAGCTTAAAATTGCCTTACTGATACTGTGGGTAATTCGGAACATTTTGGTATTTTTCCTTCTTTGTGAAATCCTTCTTCATTGGCGTCAGAAGTTTGTTATATTTATACTGATTGGTCCAATAAATTCGTTTTGTTGAGGCCCGGCCTATGTTTGTTTTTTGTAGTAATTGTCACTGTTGTAAGTGAATTTGTCACGATCACACATTTTTTCAGTTAAAATTTTTGTAGTAGTTTGAGCCGGAAATACCAGGACCGGATAACTTTTCAGTTTTTGTTATATAATTGAAAGAACATTTACACAAAATGTAGACAGTTTTGAATTAATTATTGAAAAAATTTGCCTGTTGGCAAGTTCAGGCTTGGAAATTGGAGACTTTTATTTCTGTTAGAAGGAGATTTGTGAAAGTTTACAAACTTTGTTTTCTTGAATATTGTGGAAGTGGTGGAACGTTGTGTTTTCACGATATTTGTGGAGATTTAGATTTATGGACAGGTCAGTAAGGTTTTCTGTTAAAATGGCCGAGAGGGAACAGAGGCGAAAGGAGAGAAAGGATTATAAGAAAATGCATGAGGACATAGAACAAGACTTGAAAACTGAAGAACAGTGTAAAGAGACAATTTCGTCTGAAGGAGCTGGCATGATAGCGAGCGGTGGGGAAAATACGATAGACGAAGTTGCGGTTACCACCCCTGACGGGGCCTAAGGTGACGACAAGTGCTCTCTAAACGATAGTGAGAGTGATGACGAGGAAATGAAAACAATTAAACAACAATTACGAGAAGCAGAAGTGGAGAAAAAACGGCTCACCAAGCTAAAACAGAAAGAAGACCTTAAAAAAGAACTGAAGCAAAAACAGGCAGAAATCAAACATTTGAAAGATAGGCAGGTTCATTCTGATATGTTTCCCAGTTACAGTCTTCCAACACCGACTCCAAAAGTAACTTTAGCTAGTAAATCGTCAAAAGCTGATGATAAATTAACGATTAACTCATTAAGAAATGATAAAAAAATGAAAAAGAAAGTAAACAAACAAATGTCACAATTGGGTCTGTCGGATCCAGATCTAGATGTATCAAGTTCGGACAGTTCAAGTTCGGATACAGATACGTCTAGTAGTTCAGTAGTGGAGGATGTTAGTAGTAGTAACAGTAGTGAAGAGAAAGATCATGATGATAGTTCCAAGACAAAGTTAGGAAAAAATGCTAAAAAGTCAAAAAAGATCAAGGTCAAAGAAAAAACTGGAATAAAGGCTAAAAGTTCAGACAAAGTTAAACATGCTCAAAAATACCCTCACTCCAAACTTAGATATGGGTTTGTAAGTCAGAATATCAAATTTCAATAATTAAATTTAAATTTATTTGTTGCTGGAGAATTAGAAATCATTTCGGATAAGAGATTAAGTCAAAAGAACAAAAAGGTAAGCTAAATCTCTTAAAAAGAATCATGTATCTAAGTTCTACTTATATTTTTTCTATTCTCAAATCATATTATGCAGCAGTATTAAGAGAAATAGAGCTGAGGGAGTAAAACTGGTCAGATGACTTTCACTATCTTGAAATTGCCATTCTAAATAAAGTTAGCATATATAAGAGTTCAAAGGTTAAAGGTAAGGGACCATATGGATAAAATGCAAAAGAAGATGAAAATAAAGATGAAAGTCATGTTTGTTTTGTTCTCCTTATCAGAGAAATAAACGTGCCCATAAGACAGGTCATACTGTGGTTGTAAAAGGTCAAATGAGATTTGCACAACACATTTGTGCCACTTGTTGGCAGAAAAATCACAAAAAATTGCAACACCCAGAAAGTTCTCAGCCTGTGTTTATATGACTTCATGACGTTGGGATTCGAACCCAGATATTGTTTATGAGAATAAAATTGAAGATTGTTTTCCACCAAGCTTTTCTTATACAACAAGAAAATCAGAAAATGAAGAATTACATTCTAGTTCAAGTATTTCAGATCAATCAGTTAATTTGAACATTCCGTATAAGAACTATAACAGTTTATGTGTATATACATATATACACACTCATACCAACACATCTACAAAACTAAGATAAAGTTCAAAATATTAAATATTTACAGTGAATCCGAAGAAAAGATGTTAGTTTCAAGATAGGTGTACGACCGAATTAAAACAAAAAATACTGACTGCAAAAAGAACACTAACACGCACTAAAATATTGTTAAAAAAGTTTAGTCCATCGATGATGAATGAATTAGTAACTGTTTCTCGTAATAGATATAAACAGGCAGGTACAGAGATATAATAAGGTAAGACATTTTTACATCAATTAAAATATTGTACTTGTAATATGTTAAACCAGATTTCGACAAAAAGTCGTACTATAAAGGGATGAATGAATAAAAATTCTAATTGGTTGGTCTTTCTAACTTTCAGACATTTGTTTTCAGTTGAAGAAGCTTACCTAAAAAGCTTTATCTTAAAATCATTATACTTTGCACGATCTAGAATAAAAATTGCTCTCGTATTCTACTAAGACATTAAAGGGTCATTTACGATCTTCTACCCTTAAGGTTTCAAATCTTCCCGTCTCTATTTTAACGGAGCTACTCCGCATCTAAACCTACTAAAAGCAGACCTATTCTTAACGAGAAGATCAATGAACAATAATAGGTTTTCGCTTCAATGTGCTGTTTACAATTAAGGTAGGTCCTGAGTTTGTTTAGTCCTCGACTAGAGGGACTTGTCTCACTATCCAAAGCTGTGGACCAGTCCACTGCTGTGTACTTATCCACAGAACAGCTCGTAATATGTCCTGTTAAGAAACGTTTATGTAATGGGCTTTCAAACTTACAAAACTCATATAAATCATTATCACATAAAGAAACATTTTTTTATACTTACACGATCTGGCAGACAAAAGTGCAATTCCTTTATTTAACCTACTTTGACTTTAGTTTGTAGTCTACTCATTTAACTTATATCAGCCTTACACTGCATGCATTTAATAACTATTGGAGATGGATAATATCGTCTGCATACCGATACTAGCATTTTAAATATACTGTCATATCGTTGATGTATAGATTAAAAAAGCAGAAGAGACAAGGTACAGCCTTGTCGTAATCTACAGGGTATATCAAACCAACCCGTCTTAAACGCATTCAAACTCACACAAGTAGAAAGAGATGAGTAGAGAGGCTTTAGAGCACAAATTGTGTTGTCAGAAATATCGGTGCCAACGAGTCTGTTTTAGAGTTTATGCCTACTAATCAAGTTGTATGCCTTACGAAAATCAATAAACGAGCAAAATGCAGAGTTTTTCATATGTTTCCGTGTTTCAATGATATTTGACATTAAAGATTAATGGTCAGAGGTATCACGTTTTTTCCCTAAAGCCGTTCTGCTCATCTGCACTTCTGCTATTTCCTTCCAACCAGCTACGTAATCTACTATTTGAAACATTGCAGTAAATTTTATACATAACAGAGACTTTCGAGATCTATCTACTTAGTATACGATATTGGGTCTCTTAAATGAATAATCCATGGAGGATTGTGGTATAAATTCTATCATATATTTACTCCAAACAGAAGAGATCTTGTGGAGAGAAAAAAATGAAAAATGATGCAAGAATGATATATATGTATCATTTTATAACACTAACAAGAAATTCCATCAATGCCACAAACTTCACCATTTTGCGCCATTAAGGTATTAGGCCCATAATAGTAATGTTTAAAAAATGGCATTTGCTTGGTATATTCTTACAGCTGACCGTGCTTCGCCCTTTGTTGCAAATTTTTAAAAACTTTTACCGTGCCGTTTTTTATATATTTTGTGTAATTTATGATATTTCCTCAAGCTCAAGTAGAGACAAATTTCAAAGTGGCGGCCTTTATCCAAAACGTTTGCAGAGAATTCATTATACCATTATTTTTTATGAAAGAAACATCAAACTATTGGTAAACAATTATAAAACTTAAAATAAAACTGTTTCTATCATTTTTTCTAGGGTGCTTCAAGTAAACGGATTTAATGACACAGAATTCTAACTCAAACATTGAAAAATTAAGGTCGAATCCTGCGGGTCTGTTTTTGAATTTTGCTCACTTCATTCAAAAATAACCTTCGGGCAGAAGTAAAACCTACCTACATTTCTTCCACAATATGTAATATAAAGAATAATGGCAAAATAGAGAATTTTTACCACATGTAACTCAGTATTTTTAAAGATGTCTTACTCTACCCCTCCTGTTTCAGAGGTAAATTCACTTTGCAAAGCAAGAAATCGCTTATCAAATGATTTTTCCCCACTTTTGTACAATAAATCAATAACAGGTCTTGAAAGAAGTAAATACTTACTAGAAAAAAAGGAAAATAAGGAAAAAAAAATTTGGTCCAAGTGGGGCTTGATCCTACGCCCTCCTGAAAATTGCAGTCAAAGTAGGTTTATGGTAAGAATTGAATACTCTTCAAAAAGAGGTACTCTATTATGGACCTAATACCTTAACAGCTCTTTTTACTTACAGATAAGTATAGTTATAGAAAAACAATCATTCAAAAAAAAAAGTATCATCATCACTTGTAAAATTGCCTGGAAAATGTGATAAATTGGTAAGATCTGTATTGTTGTACAAAGAATTAAATCATCTTCCCATTTCCGTAAGACATCCGATAGTCATGTGGAGATAATGCCATCATCAAATTTTACTACCGATTGTATACGCTTTTTCTTGCTCTCTCCAACACCTATTTTGCAAAACAGTTCCAGAACTCTGTCTGGTCTACATCACATTCATGTAACAATTCATTTTGTAATGAATATCCATATAAACGTTTCATTATTTTGTACTTATCAATCAAAATGTTTTCATGCCTGTACAAACTGTCTTAAAAACAAAGACAAATATCAAACAGGGAATGCCACGTACCTAAATTGCAGCCTCCACAAAACGAAACCCACAACACGCAGATGTGCACACCACACACACACGCGCACACACACACGTACGCATGCACGCACACACGAGGACAAAACGAACAAACAGAGGAACAAAGTGGGGCACCGCCTTGGAACGGTCATTGGCAAAAACACCACTTGGGAGCTTAAACCGGTTTATGTTGCGCACCCAACCTCATTCTTACCCCCCACCATGTTCCAAAGACACGAGGCAGTGTAAATAAAAGTAATCCCATCCAGGTGAATCTCCACACGTAATGGAAATAGTCTAGTTTTCTGATTCTTATTACTAGTTGTGCAATTTAGTCAGTTGCATTTTGCCACACAAATGCTTTTCCACAAAAGCTAAAGTATTATTCTCTTTTATTTATATGTGTTTTGCCTGGGCATTATACCTATATGATATCAATTTAGAACGATACTCAATGTAGGACGTGCCCAACAGCCTCAACACTTCAAAGGTTTTAGGTACAATGTTTTATTAAAACAGTTAATAAAGTATAATTACTTATTTAATTAGCATTTTATCTACACCAAGCAAACATTATGTTCTATTCTTCTCTGCTAAATTATTATGTAGTCTAGAATATGATAACTGTAATTAGTTTCATTCTCAGTTTGTTTTTAATTAAAATATATTCATAATATTTTTAACAGATACTTATGCTTTTAATTAAAAATATACCAGTAGCTTTTTTAACACATTTTAATGGAAGCTTATCTCGTTATATAGTTTTCTATTGACTCAATCTAATTTGGTAACATCACATTTCTCATTGCGCTTACTCTTTTCGATACAAAAACGGACAAAAATTTAGTCTGGTTTTCAAAATAATTATTTGCGATGTAAATATCAAAATAATTGTGTAATTAATTCAGTAGATATGATTAAAGAACAAGTGTTTTCCTAAAAAATTAACTTCTCAGGGCTACTTACTTTACATAATTTACTAAACGAGAATAGCGACTCACCCTATGATTTCTAAATAAATGCTTAAATTACATGTCAAAAGATTATTTAACGAATATTCATAATTTTATTTTTGTATTAATATAATTAATAATAAAATCTAATTTTTGTACATTTTGTGAAGCTGAACCCGTTTACGTTCATCGCAGTGAATGCATTAAGTAGTTAAGTGTTAGTGATATCTCAATTTGACAGCTGGATATCTTCTTTATTTGCATTGCGTTAATACATCCAGTTCTGAAAGTCACCGAAAGTACAAAGCCCTAAAAGGGCCATATGTTTCACTAAACAGATTATTTCAGTAACAAACGTTCCATAGGAAACATCTAGTAAAATACAAGTATCTCAAAATATGACACGAGTGGAAATAACCTAAAAGTAAAGAACTATTTATACGGTAACTTTCTGTGGTACTCATCTACCAAAATTAGCACATCAGCCCAATATGAATTTAGTCGTGCCAGTAGTGTATAGCATAACCCTGATCCTGTGTTTGAGGGAGTAATTGACTCAATATGAAAACGAAGTACAAGTTTCATTATTTGAATGAATGCTGTGGAAAGACATTCTTCTTTGTTTTATTATATAAATATTTTAGAACAAGTTGGAGACTTTCTATGAAGGTGGATGGAATTGTACTTCAAAGAACGGAAGTAAAGCCAACGTGTTACACTGATATTTAATCTAGTTTACATCAAAATGTATGAGCTCTTGAAATTACTAATTACTCATTTACTACATTTACGAAAATAATTTATAGGAGAAAATATTTGCCAAGCATTATTTTCCCTATGTTATAAGTGCTCAGTTTAATCACGTAATAATAGTTTAATAGAGTTGGAAGCCCTTATTAATAAAAATAAAAATTGGAATAAATACGGAGTTTTCTATCCGTTAATTTCGAACTTGAATCGTTAACCTTTTCGACTTCTCGACCATGTTCGAAAACTGGTAAGATAGTTTACGGAAATACAATTTCTTACGTATTTATTTGTATGATAAGAGGACGAACTATTGAGACCTCAATCTCAATCACAGGATTATTTCTTTTCTTGGCCTGTTCAAATTTGTTCGTAAAACATATATGGAACGCGCCATAAAGGTGCAAAGTTAGCGAAAGGCCAATGTATTCACTGGCATTTGCAGGCCGCGTTATGCATCCGATAATTTCATGATGCATGTCCAAGTTTAAACACTAAAATAATCAATACCAGAACGTGAATACCGATTTTACTGTGAGGATGATGCGAAAATTATTGATATTCATAAATCTAAACTCATGTGAAATCTGTTTTTCTTTGATAAATTTTAGAGAACATGTTTAGAAAACATTTGTTGCCCTTGTCGCTCAAATAATACTTTATCGTGTACACGCACACGTACATACATTGAAATCTAAACATTGTATTTATAAAACGACTGCACAGTAATCCCTTGTAAATAAATTTCATCATTGTACAATTTCATTTTCTCACCATAACATAAAATATGAATAATGTTTTGAGAAAAGACAAGCACATTTGCGGTAAAATATAACACTAAAATATAATATAAAATATAAAATATAAATGATATATAATATAAATAGATATTTAAAGCACAAGGATGTGTTAAATATGTCCTAAAGTATATTTCATCATCAAAATCCGGACTATTAGTATATTATTCAAAATAAAGAAAGAACAAATTAAACTATTACTTAAGTTTATTACTGTCACGGGGCTATTTGTTTATTGCGGGTTCTTGTACATATGAGATGGGCTATGTAAATATATATAATAATATATTTGGACAATGTATATTTATTGTTCATACAACAACAATAATGGCGGATGACATAACAAAGGGTTCATTACACATATGTCAACGGTGTTCAATAAATGTCATCAAATGTACTTTAAAACAATATATCAGTTACATTTAAAAGCCTCAGTTATTTAGAACACATATTTATGTAACTAACAATATATATTAGGACATCAGAACATACCTGTAAATATATATAATAATATATTTGGACAATGTATATTTATTGTTCATACAACAACAATAATGGCGGATGACATAACAAAGGGTTCATGGGAAGGGCCAAGGGAGATGATATGTATAACTTTGGATTAGTGCAAGTGATACGACCTACGATAGTAATGTTACGGCTTACAAATTGACTAATGACTACTATTGACTGCTAACTACGTGACAACAAAAAGATTCTAATACAGTACGTTCCTGAAAGTATAAAATAGGTAAATAATGGCATTGAGACATGTTTCATGTTGATAATATTATTTGCGTCCTATGACATCATTCCCGCCTTTGTGAAAATGTCGTCCCCGACATTGCCTATAATACAGTACGTTCTGAACATTAAACAATATAAAATACTTACAAAATAAAAAAAGCTATATGTTACTTGCATATGACTAGTATATATGCAAAATAGCCTGAGGTAAATGATTAAATAAATGCATATATATGATTAGAGATATTCAAATGTTCAAATACATGGATGGAAGAATGAATGAATGAATGATTGAATGAATGTATGAATAAATGAATGAAAGAATGATTGAATGAATGAATGTATGTATGTATCTATGTATGTATCTATGTATGTATGAAAAATTAAATGAATGAATGAATGAATGAATGAATGAATAAGATATAATAATGTGACTACAAACATATTGTTAGTGTAATCTCTAATTACAAAAAAAATGTTGCAATACCGCCACATATCACCACAATAGTCAAATTTATGCAAATGTCAAGATATCTAATATCTAAATGATAATGTATTCTATAAATGCATATATAAACATTTGGCATAAACACATATCTATCAATACTGTTACTATAATACATGTGAATAGTTTAATACAATTAATACACCTTACTCCAAATGCATGGTGAAAAATTTCAGCTACCAATCTTTATTCCTCCTTGAATTATGTAATAAATACAAACATTTTATTGCATCACTCTACGAACATCAGATATCTCCTTTAGACATATCTTGCGACATATACTTATATTCAAACTTGCAAACTTCTTGATAACTGAAACAACATGAAAATGAATAATCCGCCTTCACAATTATTCACAATATGAATCGGTAAAAGATTTTAAAACAATTCACCATAAAGTTGTTCAAACAGTTCCTGCTTCATGTGAACAAGTTCATTCAGTTCAAATTCTAAAACATTCCTATCTATATCAGTTCAATTTAAAACGTGTAGTATGACATTTATACTTGTATCATTTCAGTCCTTCGCGGAGATTATCACAGGTAAGTCTTTCAGGTGGCATTTTCTTCCTTTGTGGACGAGTTTCTCTCCTTTCCTCTTCTGAGTCACTTTCCATTTCAGTTCCATTATCCTGTACGCTTTCCTGAGGGATTTCATCAAGGTAAGTACCACTGTGGTAAGTATTTTCTTTTTCAGCTTGCTGTATATCGGAATGATTTTTCCTGAAGGACGGTGATGGCAAAGAAAAGAAAGGTAGCAACATATTGCGATGTAACTTTCTTATCCTAGACTTTGGCTTGTTTTCCTGTTGGACCTCAAACACTGGTATATCATTGTTTGGTTGTCTGAGACTAACGTAAACATTGTTTTCCCAAGTGTCTGCCAATTTCTGACGTCCTTTCAGTCCGACGTTGCGTACGAGGACACGGTCACCTTGTTCCAAAGCAGCATACCTTACTCGTCTGTCGTAGATTTCCTTATAGCGTTGTCCTTTCTTGGTGGCTTTTTTGTTGGCAATATCGTATGCTGATTTAAGTCGAGACTGAAGTTTCTCAACATAATGCGAGGAACTGACTCTTTCTCCGTCGTCAAGTGAGGGCAGTCCAAGAAAGGCATCTACTGCAAGGCGTGGATGACGACCAACATGAGGTAGAAAGGTGAGTATCCTGTACTCTCATTTATTGTGGCATTGTAGGCATGGGTGAGTGTAGACACGTGGGCTTTCCAGTCGGCTTTCTGGTAATCTTCAAGTGTGCCAATCATATTCAAAAGTGTTTGATTGAACCTTTCTACTTTACCATTGCACATAGCGTGATACGGTGTCGTCCTGCTTTTTGCCATGCCAATCATGTCACATAAATTTTGAATAACCTTTGATTCAAAATTTTGCCCTCTATCGCTATGTATTTTGGATGGAAATCCGTAATGGACAAAGAACTTCTCGTACAATGCCTTGGCTGTGGTGTTTGCCGTCTGGTTTTTTGTAGGGATTGCTTGTGAGTATCGACTGAAATGATCGGAGATCACCAGGATATTTTCAAATCCTCCTTTTGACCTATCAACAGTGAGGTAATCGATACAGACGAGCTCCATTGGTGCACTTGTAGAAATTGGAACAAGCTCAGCTGCAACTGTGGGAGCAGTTTTCCTTCGAATGCACCTACCACATTGCTGTACTTTAGTCCTGATGTATTTGTCCATACCGGGCCAATAGAACCGACGTTTGATCAGATACAAAGTGCGATCTCTCCCTTGATGACCCAAATCTGAATGGTAAGCTTGGAAGACTTCATCTCTCAGCTGCCACGGAAGGATAAGCTGTAGGCAGGATTCTCCTTTGACTTGACCTTTGCGATATAGAACACAATCCTTGAATTGCAATTTGTCCAGGTCACGGTACAAAAACATATTTATATCCAAAGTTTTTGCGTCTTTCAGGGATGGTTTATGGCTCATCTGGATAGCATCAATGAGTGCTTTGATTGACGGATCTTGTTGTTGGGCCTTTATCCAGTCATATGATTTAACAGACACACGCTTGAGAAAATCGTCTGGAATTTCATCTTCAAGTGGTAGTTGGTCATCATCAGACAGCAGAAGTAATGTCTCGGCGATAGGCTGGTCTTGTGTTACTGCAAAAGATATTGCTTTCAGCACTTCTGGGAAGACGATATGTTGGTCATCTCCAACATCTTGTACTGTTGTAACCCTTGAGAGACCATCGGCATCATTATTCAGTTTACCACTGCGGTACTTCATGATGCAGTTGTAATTAGCTAACTCTGCTACCCAACGATGTCCAACAGCATCCAGTTTGGCTGACGAGAAAACGTAACAAAGTGGATTATTGTCTGTCAGAACTTCAAACGATGCACCGTAGAGGTAGTCGTGAAATTTGTCCACTATAGCCCATTTCAACGCCAGGAATTCCAATTTATGGGCTGGATAGTTTTTCTCTGATGGCTTAAGACTTCTGCTGGCATATGCTACAACGCGGTCTACGCCATTGTATTCTTGATAAAGAACTGCTCCTAAACCAGTACCAGAGGCATCAGTGTGAAGTTTAAATGGCTTAGAATAGTCCGCATGTGCTAGGATTGGTGGAGTAGTAAGTTTCTGCACTATGGTGTCAAACGCTCTCTGTTGTTCAGGTCACCAGGTGAATGAAGACTTCTTACGTTTCGTTTTGTTTTTCTTATTTGTAGATTGTCCTACCAGAAGATCATTGAGAGGGCGTACAATGCTGGCATACCCACGGATGAAACGTCTATAGTACCCAGTGAAACCTAAGAATGCACGTGTGTCCTTGATGGATTTAGGAATTGGCCACTTTTTCACTGCTTCGATCTTGTCTGGGTCCGTTTCTATACCATCTTCAGAGACGACATGACCAAGATATGTTACTCTAGATTTGAAAAACTCACATTTTGATGCTTTTAATTTCAGATTGTGTTTTTCCAGCCGAGAAAAGACAGCATCGAGACGTTGAAGATGTTCTTCGAATGTGGACGAGAAACTTACGACGTCATCTAAATAGATTAGACAATCCCGCAAGTTCATCTCGCCCATGCAGCTTTCCATGACCCGTTGAAAGGTAGCTGGGGCGTTACAGAGCCCAAAAGCCATGCGATTGAACTCGAAGAAACCCAGCGTTCCTACCTGGAAGGCTGTCTTTTGTTTATCATCCTCCTCAATCTCGATTTGCCAGTATTCACTCCTTAGATCAAGTTTAGTGAAATACTTCGATCCTGACAAAAGATGGAGGGTGTCTTCGACTCTTGGAATAGCATAAGCATCTTTCTTGGATCTGCTGTTCAATTTGCGATAGTCCACGCAGAATCTAAAGGTACCGTCCTTCTTCCGGACTATAACAACGTTTGATGAAAATGGACTTTGACTGTCTCTTATTGCTCCAGCATTTAGCATTTCTTTCAGATGTTCTCGAACTTCTTGAAAAAGTGCAGGTGGAATGCGTCTATGCGGTTCTTTAAATGGTTCTTCATTTTCTAATTTGATTTTGTGTTTTGTGAGATCGCAGGAGCCAAGATCTGTAATGTTTCTGGAAAAGATATGCTTCCATTTCATCAAAAAGGTAGTGACTGTTTGATTTTGTTCTTCTGTTAACTTTGATTCACTTAAGTCTATTTCTTGTATATGTACCTTATCTTTTTCATTTTCTTTTTCAGACTGCGTTTGCTGATGGACCTGTGCAGTGATGGACGTCTTGTTTTCAACGAGTGGATGATGTCTAAGAATGTTGACTTCGTGGAGTTCACATAAATTTGCTTTTTCAGGAATCTCTACAGCTTTTGCTGACATGTTAAAAACTCTTACAGGTACTCGTGCTGTATTTCCGGGATCGTCTAGTTTAACCACTCTAGGGCAAACTGTAAATCTACTGGAATATCCTTTTTCAGATGGTTCGGTTACTACGGATTCACAGTCCTTCACGTTTCTTACAAAACCAGTAATTTGTTCTGTTTCCATAGGTTGTAGAGTAAAACGTTGCGTTGATTTGACAATTCCAACCGAAGAAGAACAAGTCGCTTTAAAAGCCATATTCCATACTTCCGGAATTTCTGTAGTGGCATCATCCATTTCTGCTTGAAGTTGACGTATTATTTGTTCCAACGATGACAGGTACATTCGAATTATAATCAGTTCTTGGAACAATAAGTGCTGGTATGGTGAAACATCTATCACATAAAACGGAGACTTTTAGGTCAACTTCTACATAACCTAGGAAAGGAAGCTTCTCTCCATTTGCACTTGAAACTTCTAGATTAAAGTCTTCTAATGGAAGTAATTCTGGTTTTGGATCCATATCTTTGAAAAATTCTACTGATATTGTTGTGATCATTGATCCTGTATCAATTAGTCCCATTGTCTTTATACCTTCTATTTCAACTTCGCTTTCATTAGTTGATCCTACCATTCTTTGAAATAAATTTCCTTTAGGGCTTTGTTTCACATTGTCTCTAATCTCCCCTTCGATAGAGACATTTACTGGTTTAAAGATTGTTTCTTACTTTGGTCTGCTTTCTGGTTCTGTTCACTTTCATCTTTTGCTTGACTTTGCTTTGAATGGTCGTTTCCTCTACCTATTCCTCTTTGTCCTCTGACACCTTGATTCCTATAACCAAATCTCCCTCTTGGCCTTCTATTACTCATATATCTGTTTGGTGTTCTGTTTTGTAAGAACTTAGGTGGACCATATTGCTTTTGTACATTCATAGTTTTCATCTGATCTTCCAGCTCCTTCATTCTGTCTAAAAGTTTATCAAGCTTTGCATCAGTTTCTGTGTTTGTTCTAACTGGCTGCTGAATTGTAGACTTTACACCCTCTGTGTATTCTGGCACTGTCGTGTTATCTTTCTTCTTCCTTGTTTCAATTTCTTCTTCTTCTCGCCGTGCTTTCTTTCTCAACATTTCAAATGTATCCTTTGATTCAAATGATACTCTCAGTGCTTCTTTTAATTTTTCTGACTGTAAACCTTTCCAAAATTTTCTCTTCAACATGTCGTTTCGATTCAGCTCGTCGACATCACCTTTTTCAACAACTCTTTGGAACAGATTTTCTATTCTAATGCCCCACTCTGAACTTGATTCTGTTGGGTTTTGCTATGCAGAAAAGAAGTCTTGGAGAAGAGTGTCTGATTCTTTTAAGCTTCCATATACTTCTTCCAACTTTTCCATCAGTTCACTTGTTGATGCTGTTGGATTCATTGATAACAGTATCTTTCTTGTCTATCCTTTCAATGAATTCCTTATTGCTTGTGCTAGAACTTTCTCTTGATACATCTTAGACTTTATTAAACATGACACTTCCATTTTCCAATCTTCATAATTCTTTCCTTCGAAGGCGGGTAAATATGGCTTTCCAAGTAATGCCTTTTCAATTGTAAGTGTCTCTACTTTATGTTCTGTTTTGTCTGTCACCGGTTTATCTGTTTTCTTGGATTCTTTTTGAGCTATTCTCTTTATTGTCTCATTTTCTTTCAATTTTAAAATTTTAATTCTCTTGTCCATGGCTAATTCTTCTGCAACCGATTCGTCAAATAAGGATTTAAGTTTTTCACTCTCTTTTACTTTTTCATCTACTTCTTTCTCTTTCAGTTCCAGTAACTGAATAATTCTTAATAACATTTCCTCTTCTTTTCGTTTTCTTTCTTTCTGTAGATTTAATTGTTTATTTTTCTCAACCATTTGTTGGATCTGTTTTTCATGCTCAGCTTTCAACTGATCTAAACGTCTTCTTTCTGCTTCAATCTGCCTTATGCTGTTTTGATATTCTAATATCTCACTGTCACTAATTCCATCAGGATTTGCACTAGTATCTTCATATTTCATTCTGTCTGTTCCTTTAACCTAAACTATCGTTTCCTCTTCAGGGGTTATTCTATAGTGATACCGTCTAGCAGGTGTTGTTATCTCCTTGTTCTTCGTGTTTGTATGGTATTCTCTTTTTTCCGGCTGTACCATTTGCCTTCTTGATGTTTGTCTATGGTGTAACTTTTCACAGGGGTCAGTGTTTATGGTTACCCTCTTTATTGGTGTTCTGTTTCTATTTGAGTTATTATCATTCCCGACGACATCCATTTCTTCACCTCTTTCGGCGTTCTCTTCATGTAACTCTGTTAATCTTTGGTCCAGCGCATCTATTTCAGCAGATAAGTCTAAGGACGATTCTGTATCGTTTTCTATTTGAGTTTCACAAACTGGAGATTTTCTTGGAGATTCTTGATCAAAATATCCAGTCTCATCCAATGTACAAAACGAACCATTTCTAGGATCTTGTTCATTTTGAACCTCTTCCATTTCACTATATTCTACCTCATCCGGTTAATAAGAACTCTCTTCTCTATCATCATTGGATGTGTGCATTCTCCTTATTGATGTCTCTTTTTCTCTTTGTAATAGCAACATTTGTCTTTGTCTTTGAATTAATTTCATTTGTTCCTACTTATCATACTCTGCTTTTTCCTTCTGCAATCTTTCTATCTCTTCCTGTAAAGCTTCTCTCCTCTTATACCTTAACTGACGTTCAGTGAAATATTCTGCCATTGTGATACTTTATAATTCAAAGTTTCATTTCACATTGAAAAAACTTATATTCTCCTTCTTCATTCACTTCAGCTTGTTCACTTCTTATTAACTACACCAGCTATAATCTAATTTCACTTTCTTCTTCACTTTTGCTTTTCACTTTTCACTATAACTTCACACCTCTTCACTTTGTTAAACTCTGTGCTATGCAAATTGACACCATTGATCAATATCAGTCTTTTTGCAAGATTCTTTCTCCATTCAACTCTTTTGTGTTACAATAACATTTATCCTCTTCACTAGTTCTCTTCACTTTTACTTTTCACTAAAACTTATACTTCTTCACTTTGTTACAGAAAAATTGATTGATACACTTTATCAATTTCAGTCTTTGTTTTCAAGTTTCCTTCTCTTTATATTATATTCAGCTGTTTTGTTTTACAATAACATGTACCCTCTTCACTATTTCTCTCCACTTTTGTTTTCAATAACAGCTTTAAGCTATTCACTATTTCATTTTATCTCTTGAATGATAGCTTTGAAATATTTCCCTTATTTATGTTATTTTTTCAGCATCTTTCATCACTTATATCATTAAGTGTATTTTCTCCTGATCAGCTTTAAGCTACTTCCATATAGTTAGCTTTCACTATTCTTTCAAAACTTTTCCTTTCAATGATCACAGCAGTACAGCTTTAACACAGTTCTTGTTTTCCTTTCTAAATATTCAGGGTACAGCAGCTTTAAACTACTTTCATTCTTTCTTTATTTTTTTTTTCAACTTGAAAGTTCAACTTCAATATCACAGCACAACTTAACTCAGTTCATGTGCTCCTATTTAAATATTCAAGACACATCTGCTTTAAATCAGTTCATGTGCTCTTATTTAGTTATTCACAGCTTTAAGGTATTTCAATTTGTACAGCTTTAAGCTTTCAATTCTTTTTACAGCTTTCATCAAGTAAATATTCACTCTCCTTTCAACTTGAAAGTTCACTTCAACTATCACAGCACAAAACAAATTTACTGTTTTATGAAATATATGTAATACTTGAATGAATAGATTTTAATGTAATTGACTAAGGACAGAATTATTGATAGCTTTGATGAATTACCATATTTGTTCTAATTAATTACCGTATTTGTTAAATTAATGTATTTTGGTAATTGTATTAGGATATGTTTGGTATGTTTATTTTCAGACCTGAAAGGTTTTGGTATCTGTCCGTAAGAAGGAATAGTATTTAGAAGAGTGCTGGTATTAACTGTTATCAACTGGTATTAAATACAATAAAGTATAAAAGATCGAACAAGTATTCTTGGATGTGTTTGGCCATAGTATATAGTCGCAGATCCCAAGATTACAAATGTTGGGCGCCAGTTGTCACGGGGCTATTTGTTTATTGCGGGTTCTTGTACATATGAGATGGGCGCTGTAAATATATATAATGATATATTTGGACAATGTATATTTATTGTTCATACAACAACAATAATGGCGGATGACATAACAAAGGGTTCATTACACATATGTCAACGGTGTTCAATAAATGTCATCAAATGTACTTTAAAACAATATATCAGTTACATTTAAAAGCCTTAGTTAGAACAAGGGTTCATGGGAAGGGCCAAGGGAGATGATAAGTATAACTCTGGATTAGTGCAAGTGATACGACCTACGATAGTAATGTTACGGCTTACGAATTGACTAATGACTACTATTGATTGCTAACTACGTGACAACAAATAGATTCTAATACAGTACGTTCCTGAAAGTATAAAATAGGTAAATAATGGCATTGAGACATGTTTCATGTTGATAATATTATTTGCGTCCTATGACATCACCATGACAGATTCATTTAATGTTATAAGAATCCTTCGGGAGCACCGCACGCAATCAGGCAAAATCGGTACAGGCCCTGTTTGATTACATCTATGAGAGATAATAAAATATGCAACACCCTTCATGCATCATATAACCAGCTTAAACGAAAATATTATTATATAACATTGGCCGTAAAGAAACAAAGGACACGTAAAGTAAAGGATGACCCATTTGACCAATTTGACAATATCATCAACTTAAAACCTGTATATGCAGCTACGTTTTAACAAACTTTATAGTACGTGAGCATTTAAACAACATCGTAGATCGCTTGATTTAACATTTCAAGGACAATAAATACGTATTAAGACTGAAAACGTGCGAAAAGTGGCAAAGAAATAAGGCAATGGTTGTGCACCAAGATATTATATATATCATTATTTCTTGTTAATATTATTTTTTACATTTTATATCCTGTTGAGATATCTATATAAACAGGGACTCGTGATATTTTATTGCGCTGAATCAGAAGGAGAAGGTACGTATTGCATCAGAAATATTATTGTTTTATTTTATTATAAGAAATATCGACGTTGTAAAATCACTTTCAAAGAATAACTTGGCTACAATGTTTGCATATCATCTTAATTTACAACAAGCATGTTCAACAAAATACAGGATTCAAAGTCACCAAAAGTACACGTGCTAATATATTGCTGGATTGTCGTATGAGAATACCTGATATACTTGCAGGTAGTTCTGTTACCAAGATGATGATGTTATCGGTGATATTCGTGGCAATGCTTTTCATTCCATTGGCTTCTGCACAGCCTGAGAAGAGGGGAGGGGATAACTGTAAGGCGTACTGGAACCGCTACGGACCGGATTGTGAGTAAGTTATTTTTTGTGCTTGTTTGGATTTCATATGCTTTTAAAGATGTTTCCACGTGATATTTTTAATTTTATAAAAGTTTCAATGTAAAGATGAAACTCAAAATATTTTGCTTCATTGCAATACTATAAGATAATGCTTTATAGTTATCTTACTATGTATGACAGGCATCCCTCTTCTATTGAGTACTTTTTTCAACATCTTCATTTTTCTTATCTGTGTTTTAAATGTTTTACAAAAACATCAATATAAAACTGGATATCGATATTCATAAATTATGATTGTTATGCAGATTGAATGCTGTGATATTATTTCCAATCTTTGCCGTTGTTTGACTTGTCTCCGTAATTGTTACATCTTCCCTACATTTGTTTTCGATTACTTATAACGAGTATATATTGTACAGTTTAAAGTCTTTAAAAGTTTTTTTTTATTCCCTATTGACTCTCATACGTTGAAATACATGTATATGTTTTTGCTCCGATGCAATCAGAGAACTAATTCTTAATCAAATAACAGTCACACCTGTAAATAGTAACCATTGTTTAGAAAAAATTTAAATGAATATTTAAGCCACTGGAAAAATTTAAAAGGCAGCGAGGGTATAGAAAATAACATTATAATCGCTCAGCGTGGTATGAGGGGTTTATGTGAGTCTTGCAGAAAAAGCATTAACAACAGAAACTTAGTTTTAGAATTACAAAAATATTCCAATGGTTTCTATACATGACATGTACTATTTACGTTTTATTGGAGCATCTCTACCAGGTGTTTTAGCGTTCGTATGCCAATGAAATAAGAAAATCGAATCAAACGTCTGTGTTCAAAATAGTAAACATGTCTTTATATTTCAAGGTCCGATACCGTCAGTCTTCCAAGGCCAGGAGCAACGATTCAGTACCAAATAACTGTTAGTGGGAATGCAAGGATATGCTGTTATGCCTACACGTGCTCAAGACACTCCTGCTATATGAAGTACATTGGATGTGGCCATGGCACATGGAGCTCCTCACCTCTTCCATGGGAAGGCGGCAATATTGTGGCCACACCAAGATTGAAATGCAAAACCAGAAATCGTCGGACTGTGCGTTATGACTATAAAACTATACATTGAAGTGCTATGCAACTACATGAAAAACAACGAAATTCAAAGATTGCAATATCCTGTAATGTTTTCAAGATAATATATCTTAATATGGCTATTTATGTAACAAATCAAATGCAAAGGAAAACTAAATATATAAAATAAAAGTAGTTTGAGAGAAACTGTTATGTCTTATCAATTTGTTATCACCATTACTCAATAATATCAGAAGAAACAGTATTCCAAATTTTTCAACTGCTATTTCTTAATAATAATAATAATAATGTAATTATGGTTAAGGGTGTATCTACTTTGACCATAGTATCGTTTATGGAGTGGTTAAAGCTGAGATGTAAAACCTCCATACTGTCTTTAGGAAACTGTGATACAGTTTTGCCTGAATTAAAATACATTCTTCTTTTTAGACGTACATGAATCTTGAGACTTTACGTTTAGATATCATATTACAGGTTACAAGAAATGACTGATACATTTTATTAAAGTCGCCTAAACAATCAATGAAAACTACCACGTTTTATCACTGCACAATTCGCAACTTATGATTTATCTCATGATTTAACACATGTTCTAACGCAACACATACTATTTTGCCAATATCTAAAATTTAACCAAATGTTGAGCTACATATCCGAAAATTTAGTATACTGTTAGAAATTTATTGTTAATGTTCGACTGAAATTTCAGTGTAACAAAACTAAGCTATCATAATCTTATGACCACGCTCCATTTTTAAAACGTCACAAAATACAAAGACGTACTGAATTTTTAAAAAGAAAATTTGAATTCATCGCGAAAACAAATCATAAAACGTACACATGCAATTAATTTATTAACTTGTATTTTGCTACTTTAAAGTCCCATTATTTGTATATGAAATAGCATTATTTTCCGTAAAAAGAAGACCACGAATTATTGTCAGATTGTAGTACTCCCTAAATGGTACAGAAACAGCATATGTTTGGTCTATGTTGACACTTTATCCTTCGAAAAATAATCACCGCAAAACGCTGTTTAGTATTTTGTATGGATGACAAAATACTGCCAGTGTTTACATATTTAATCGGCGAGTCTTTTCGATGACAGTTCGTAATAACTCGGAGGGACGCATAATTGAATGACGTCATTCGCACAAAAATTCAAGATGGAAGCTCTGCACATACCAAAAAACGAATAACAACTTACTCCGAGCGTTTCAACACAAATTGCTTGTCCAAGAAATACGAGAATAGATCCAAGCTTGATGTTACCAACAAAGCCTGGACACAGACGATATCATCAGTGGTTATAATAAAAATACTGACTCTAAAAGTCAACTGCCGCAGTGGCCGAAAGAGCTAAGGGTCTGGTTCAGAAATCTGTTTTTGTCAGGGACGCGGGTTTGCTCCCTACTGAGGACAATCTTTTTTTCTTTTCTTTTTTTCCTTTTTTTTGAATGACTTTTTATTCTTGAGATTATATCGTTTAAAGAATATGAAAATAATTAAAAACTTTAAAAAAAGGGAGATTGTCTACAGCTTTCCGGGAGCGAACCCGCAGCCCTGACAAAACCAGAGTTTTCTGAACCAGCACCCATCGCAGCAGTTGACTTTTATTATTTTTATTATAACCACTGATGATAAGCAAACCCTTAAGCGGCATTTTGTTAACTATCATGATGCAAAAATGGTAGATAGCCATTGAACAGTAATTATATCTTAAATACCATTAATTATTCGTAATAACACAACAAATTCGCAATAAACTTACTGAAGACATTATCTTCTGTTTACGAGTGTTTACTACGTCATCATTATTGGGTGCGCACTTTTCATTTGCATTAATTAACGTTCGCGTCACGGAGGCAATCGGTACTTGACGGAAATCGGCTTGGCCAAAATAAAAATAAACACAAGTCTGTTTGAAACTCCCAGAATTTTTAGATAGTAGGTAGTCAACTTATTGTTGCGCAGTTGAACAGGACTTCTAAAACCATCATGTACACACGACCGGACATTAATTTTATGCACTAAACATTTTTGATTTTGAGAAATAATTGGACTTTAAAAATGGGTTAAGGTATTACAATAAAAGCTTTTATATAACTGCAACATTTGATTTTGCTGTAGTTTTGATATGTTTTTACACTAATAAATTTCTATTTCAAATATGTTTCAAATTTCAAAAATGCCGAAAATTGAATAGAGTGGCAATTGTGAAAGGTATTAGCAATAGTCTAAGTAGTGCGTAAGAAGATTTGAAAAGTGTAGTATCAATAAACACCTAAGATCCAGTCTTCGTCTCTACATATTTGTCAACAAAGAAACACACTTAATTCTTGCGTCCACAAAAAATGAAAATACTTATTCTAAACCATTAACATAACATTTATTTTGCTAAAATATAATTTCCAGATCTTTGTACACATGGTATGGCTCATCCGTGCTGTTTATGAAATGCAGTTAAAACATATTTTTGATCAATTTTGGTTCAGTACTGTGTTTATCATTCTTATTTAGATTATGACTGTAAGTCAACGGAGTTGATTTCTAAAGATCCGAGTAAGTTTGTCATGATTCATATGCCGACCGCTCCTTCTACATCAGTTTCATGAACGAAATAATAACAACAAGAAGAAGAAACAAGTTCTCCAGAACTACGCTAAAGCCGACAATTTTCGCTAGAAATTCGTATCACAGTTTTCCAGTTCTAGGATTAATTAGCGTCTTTTCACACAAGATTGGCGCAGTCTATGTAACCAAACGCTCTGTTCATTTTCAAAATCGAAATATGTGACGACTAATAAAATGTTTTTGATTTCAATTACTTTAAGTAAACTAAATTTTAATTTTAGATGTTACTGCAGAATATACGATTGAAGAAAATTTTTTATACCGTCTTTCGAAATACTAAACTATTTCTATTGAAGTTTGCATTTACCGCACCCAGTCTGCGGGTTATGTTCGGCTTTCACGGTTAAGGAGGTAGTATACCTTGTTGCCAGGGTAAATTCAAATTAGTTGAACCGTAGCAATTCATTGTGTTTCATGTAAGTTAAAGGGTAAGGAAGGTCTGACAATAAGTAACTTCTATATGAATGCTATCCTCAAGCCTTTCATAACGCTGAAAGAATTTTTTAAATCGGACCACTATTGACAAAGATACGACAGTTTGAAATTAAGGAAAATGACCGATCATGGAGGCAGCCATTTTAGTGTTTATAACGTCGTTTACACACTGCTGAATTCTTTATTTAGCAAATAACCCTTTAAATAGATTAACGTCATTTACACATTGCTGAATTCTTTATTTAGCAAATCACCCTTTAAATAGATTAATTTTTCATATGTTTCTTGAATGTAAGGTGTAAAACATGATAGCTGGAAAAAGTAGAGAAATTATTTTACAGAAATCAGTAATACCGTTTAAATGTCTTTCTAAATATTTAATAAATCCGCCATTTTGTTACCATGGAAACAAAACGGCCGCCAATCTGACCAAAAATTTAAATGCTCATATCTTCCTCATTTTTACTCCGATTTTGAAAATTCTTTCACTTCTTTAAATGTTTTAAGAAATACCAGCTGACGAAATTAACACAAGAACAACGTTGCCTTACCCTTTAATGTTTAAGCTGCTACAATTTCAAGTTCGTTTATCTCTGTCCCTTTGAGTACAAGTTTTATCTAGGTTTAAAGTACATGGGTATTTCATATTGGCAGAAGAAGAAAATTACGTATATTTAACAGTTTTCAGTGTGTTTCGGTTTCACTGTTATCCGTAGAAGTCTGCGTAGTTGATAATTTCATTAGTATGCACGCTAGCTTCCTAAAGTAAGCTTAAAATGTATACGTCGCGGGGCTCGTGTTTCGGTAATAACGCATTTTCTCTCATTTTAAAACTGCTATGTATGATAACGGGTATTTCAACGGCTTCAGTGCCATTCTGTTAATAACCAACATGGAATATTAGGGTAATATTATTAGCAGAATACTCAACACTTTACATGGTACCCTAATTATCTTAACGTTTAAAGTAATGATGGCAACAAAAAATTTACAAAAAAGAAGATTAAATAAATATACATTTCTCGTTTAATGTAGCTTCAAAATATTTTATTTCTAAAGTAAGAAATAATTATGTCCGTGTTATTTGCATTTACTTAAACAAAATTCAAAACTACTTACAGCAGTACTCCTTATCTGACATTTTTATGAGAAAAAAAAACGCATTTTGCTTGCATTTATTATTCTCATGGCTAGTGTTGAAATACAGATAGAAGCTGAAACTGTGTTCCGTAAATAGACCGGTTTCAACGCCTTTGAATTTAACATTTAACTATACATGTATAGGTCATGGGATTCGTTTCAATGGTAACATTAGTTTAATGAAAAAATCGCTATTTTCTACTGAAATTTGGACAATTTTTATAGCATAGTTTTAGTATATAAGTTCCAAATTATCAATGGAAACGGAAAAATGGTATTACAAATCAAACGTTCTAATTTTTATTTAAAAATGGCCATAATAAGAAACCTTTCACTCAGCTATATTCCTAATAACATCAGTTACCATCATCCATTTTCTTACACTCCTTATAGCATTTCAATATAACTACAAAAAAGCTGCAAAATATTGATAAATATTCTGACCGAAAGACACATAAAAATATTCTGGCAAATAATGGCTGTTTGAAAATAGTTAAAATAAAAACAGTTCTCGGAATTGCGTACTTTCAAAATAAAAGCTATTAATTTTGCACAGTAACTGACACGTAACGTCATGACTTCAATGACATCATTCTAAGGCAACAATGTTTTGTAGCGTTTTTGCGGTAATTTATTCAATATTTCAGCATTATTAATCAATGAAGCATCAGATCAGAGGTAGTTTAATGATTGTTTTTTTTCAGAAAAATAAATAAACAAACACACTTAGTCTGTCGTAAGCGTTGACGTAGATCCTCATGTTAGCTTCCGGTTGGGCATGCGCACATACATATATTAAAGTAACCTACCTTCTCCTTTAAATAAATGTTTTGTCAAAAGAGCTAAAGTATAACAAGAAGACTATCATTTGACTTTGTTTGTCAAAATAATTCGAGAAATTACAATTTCATACTCGCACATGTACAGGTACATGTAATGATCTGTATACATAATAAAAACTATTGTTTGTCAAACGTTGCTTAATTATATATTCATGTTATTACTATTTTATGTTCGTGAATATGAATATGCAATGTTTTATTATGCATAGTGCAAACTTTGTTATTATAACTTGATATATCGTTTTTTTTTAAAATTCATATACAATGTTTAGATATTCCTATCGTGCAAGTCCTATTGTTATTATACATTTCGCTATATTTATTTTGGCACTATTACTCAATATTATATTATTATTATCAATTCTAAAGTCGTGTTTGTAAATTTTATATTATTATGACAGTGATTCGGATTTATTTCGTGTAATTGAAAGAATATGGATTGAAATAAACCCACTCCAAAACCTGTATACGGTTTAAAAAAAAATCCCTCGCTAAGTTCAGTTAAATTGCCACTTTATTAAGTATTAATATAAAATTGAAACATCGTTTTGGTGATTACAGTTCATCAAATATTTTCTATGATAGAATGATGGAGTTTTCTAAGCACTTTACAAAAAGTTCTCGATTGTATTTGGACACAAAACGCAATTATGAGAGTTGCATCATTATAGGGATAATACACGTTTTTTTAGTATATTAACGTCTGCAGAATCCCGCGGGAGTGTTTGTGACCGAGACCCAAGGTCGAGGTCACAAACACTTCCCAAAGGCTTCTACTACACAAAACAAACGTGTATTATCGCTGTTCTTGATAAACAACTTGACACGAAGACTAAATTTATTTTCATATGTGCTGACTTCTTGATACAGGTACAACTTTTTGTTGTTCTAAGAAACGGTAAACATGTTTTAAATATCCATAACCAGGGACCTCAAATCTACAAAACTACTAAAATCATGTATTTAAAGTTTTTAAATAGTTTTTGTTTTTATTTCTCGTTATTACTTACATGACATCACCCATAATTTTGCATATAACTGAAATATTTGGCAAACAGGGAAACATTTTCAAGAACAACTTTACCTTTGTGCTATTTTGAGTAAGAACAAATTTCGTGTACGAATGAGTAGTGACAAGCGCTCAAGAATTATATGAATTCTGTGAGAAATTAGATAAAACATACCGACTGATACTTCCCAAATTAATAAATCTGATTCCTAAAATCCAACAATCGCACAAGTTACATGCAATTCAATACATTCACGGTTACCGGCAGAAATTGAACCGGCGCTGAGTTTAAAAAGGAGTAAACAGAAGGAGAAGCGAGTTAGTACATTGTTGGCTCTGTAGGGGAGATGACACTGCGTTTAGTGTTAGTAACTGATACAGCAAAACATACCGTGGATAAGACTGCATCTTTTATGCTACAAAAAGTTTATGCTACAAAAAGTGGTTATTATGGAAAAAACAAGACGCAGATACCAGATGCCCATCTGCCCAGGAATAAATGTCCTTCCCTGGCGGACGACTTCAAACATAAAAATCATGTATTAACATTACGGGAATCGCCTTGTTAACATAAGATTTTTCTCCCGTCAATACATGGGCGGATCCAGTGAAAAAAAAGTAATCTTTATGCAGGAATATACCTTAGAGTATGTGGCTATACAAGGTTAGAAAATACTGTTGAAAAACGGCGTTAAACCCCAAAAACAAACAAGGTTAGAAGGCGAGTGTAACGCGAGCTTAATTAAGCGAGTCTCATTGTTTCGTTACGTACTTACTATTCTTTTATTGACAGAATTTGTACATGTGCTTCTTTTATTATGCATTATTAGGCTTTTTCAGTCAGTTTAACGAATAATGGGAAATGTATGTCTGTAAACTTGAATGATGTCATGGCGTTCCGAAGGGAAAATACAACATAGAGTTAGATATTTAGTTTTATCATCTATAGTGTAATACTGTGTACGGTTCATAAAATTGCTTTATAGCTTTTTATGGATTGAGAACTGTATTATAAAGTACAAAGCGCATATTACTCAAATAGATAGAAAAAAAAACAATGTAAGTGATTACCGTTCCATATTTATCTGCTGCTTACTTACTTTACTTGATCATTTGACAATTATCTCAAGTCTTTTATTGACATTTGCTAATACAAACGTCCGGATTTTTTCAAAATAATCTAGTTGATTTCTGCTCCTGAATTGCACTCTTTATTGCCAGTAAAAGCTGAGAAATTATCTTTGAAATGTATTTTTAAGCGTAAAACTGAATCACAGTTTAAAATCTCGAAACTCTTTCTTATGTACCAGAACAGATTAGGTCAATTATTTCATAACTGATTTAATACGATCTACACATAATCAACAAAACTAGGGACTGTCATGCAGTGCGTTCTCAAATCACTTTTGGGACACCCCCGGCTTTTTTTTTGCTGAAAATTTATAGACGCAAGAAATTGGTCCGTAATAATGCATCTAAACGTATTTTCCCAAAGTAAGTCATACAATGCTTGTTTGGAACTGTAAAATTTCCTCCTGGTAAGAACAAGTTTTGCAAACATATTCTAAATACAATTGTAGGGATAACGCATGTTTTTTCGTGTTATAACGTCTGTAGAATCCCGAGGGATTGGTTAGTGTCCGAGCCCGTAGGGCGAGTGTACCAACGTATCCCGAGGGATTCTGAAGATGTTATAACACGAAATGAATATGCGCTAACGCTATTCTAGCATAAAACGCGGAAAAACTAGTAAATGAATACATTCTACCTCAACGTCATTAAATTTCCCTAAAATGCGCGGGAATATCAGAGTTGTTTTTTTTCACGTTGACGTTATTTCCATTTGAATTATCCGTCTTGGGGCCGTAATACGTTTACGCTTTGCCACGGAACGCGCATAAATAAAACGGTGTTATAACAGCAAGCGCGAGAATCCCTCTGTTAAAACAAGTTTTCTCTCTTGTTAAAACACCCCTGAAAAGTGACAAGAACAGCAGTTTTATGCTAAAATGCATCTTATGAACTTCAGTGTCAGCTATACCATACAGTATAACATTGCATTAATCCAGATGTGAAATGACTAGATACAACACTAAAAATATTTCAGTGGCTGTTTTGGTTAAATATTTTCGGTAATTCAACAAGGTTGTACGACATTAGTGGTTTACATGATCTTTAAAGCTCAAACTTTCACCAAGAAATGCGCAACGATATCTTCTTGTGCTTTCACGTTTGATGTCATCACCAGCAATGTTAACTGAATTTGTAAAACATGTTTCCACTTGAGGTCTGCTACCAAACATAATAAATTCAGTTTTTGAAGAATTCATTTTCAGTGCATTCCTTTTGCATCGAGCAAAACCGTAGAAGGATATAGATTTGGAAATGACATCAAAAAGAGTTCTGGCATAGGTTAGATAGAGCCAGCCAAGGGAGCACACCGCTGTCAAGCATCCTGTCTGATGAATATGCATTGTTGACATTAACATTATAAGTACAAAGCCTTACGTGTGACTCCATTGAAGAGCTGTTTCCCAGACACCATAATGTGCTTTAAGGACATCTAGCAAAATATCGTGGTCCAAAGTGTCAAATACCGCTTTTAATTCAATTGCAATAAAAGCCGTGACCTCCTGTCTCTCTGTACCGATAAGAAGATCTTTTACCAACCTAATTAGTGCAGATTCACATTTGGGGTGTTTCCTATATGCAGACTGGGTCTTACACAAAAGACTGTTTCGATTTACATGTCTGTGTAACATGTAAAGAACAGCTTTCTCAATACGTTTTTGGTAGAAATGATATGTTACTTACAGGACGATAGTTGGAAAGCACTAGTTCAAGACTTTTAATAGAGGTCTAACAACAGATTGTTTGTATTTCATGGGAAAAACAACTTGTTGCAATGAGAAACTCACCAAATAAGTGATACTCGACAGTTTCTTCTACACGTGATATGAGAATAAGTGTTGGCAAATATCTAGCTCTGAAGACATTATGTTAATTCATTGATGAGGTAATCACTTCATTTTGAGTCAATTCAGCAAAGTTGACTACAATTTGTACATCCCTTACTTGAGATTCAAAGTTTTGGTATCCATGTAGTGATTGACGTATTTTTGAGAGTTTTGCTATGAAAATGTCTGTTTTCAATGAAAGATTAGACCTTCCTTGAGGCAAAGGGTTTTCAAAGTTGGTACCAATTTTTACAGACACTATTCTATACAAAGTATCGGAATCATCTTCAGCGTTCTTAACATGTTCACTGAGAGTGTTTCTCTTTCGACATTTGACTTCGAATTTGTATCATTTCTCAATATTTTAAACGACTGAAGAGTGCGGGATGTCGTGGGTTCGATCCCTGGCTTCGTCATACCAAAGACGTGAAAAATGGTACTGGTACATTCCTCGCTTGGCGCTTAGCATTAAGAGGATAATACTAGGACTGGTATGTCCGTAGGCAGTTTAATGTGTTGGGATTTGCGCTCACTGCTAGTAGACGCCGTCTTTTATATGGCAAAAAATGTTGAAAAAGACGCTTAATCCGAACTCATACCCTTGAACGACTCAGACTGATCTGTTTTACCGTAACGCCTCCACGTACGCTCAGACTTTCGAACTTGTTGTTTTAGATGTTGCAAATATTCATTGAACCACGGTGCTGAATGAAGTATAGTTTTTCACTTTTAGAGGAGCGTGCTTATTTAACACATCCTCTATTTCCGATTCAAACTGACTAACAAACATATTAATATTCTTTGAAACTAAGGTCAGTGGAAATTCTGATTCGTTCAGAGTTATGAAGTTTCTAAATGAAACACTCCTACGAGTAATAGTCTCATTTTAACATCTTCGAGAAACTTAACAACACAGTGATCAAATAAAAATGATCCATGCTCACATTTCTCTTCACGAACACCATTAAGTGACTCAGTTTTGTTTTGTTGGGTTTAACTTCGCAGCGACACAGTTATAATTCGTGCTTTGATGGTGGAGGAAGACCCCAGGTGCCCCTCCGTGCATTAGTTCATAACGAGCGGGCACCTGGGTAGAACCACCAACCTTCCGTAAGCCAGCTGGATGGCTTCCTCACATGAAGAATTCAACATAAGTGACTCAGATACGACTAGATCTAAGCCATGTCCTTTTGCTCAAGTACTATAATCAGCCCTAGTTGCGAGTTTTGTACTATAGAGTTTTTGAGGTCAGTTATAGCACTGTTATCACTGTGAACATGCAAATTGAAATCGCCGATTATAGGTAAATTTTCTTGACGTGGTAACATATTTTTACGGTGGTATGTTTAGGACATGCAATTATTTTTTTTTAGATTAAATTATCTCGTGCGCACGACATCTTATCTCGAGCGATCAACATCTTATCTCGTGCGCACGACATCTTATATCGAGCGATCAACATCTTATCTCGAGCGCACGACATCTTATCTCGAGCGATCAACATCTTATCTCGTGCGCACGACTTCTTATCTCGAGCGATCAACATTTTATTTCGTGCGCACGACATCTTATCACGAGCGATCAACATCTTATCTTGTGCGCACGACATCTTATTTCGAGCGATTAACATCTTATTTCGTGCACACGACATCTTATCTCGAGCGATCAACATCTTATCTCCTGCGCGCGACATCTTATATCGAGCGATCAACATCTTATCTCGTGCGCACGATATCTTATCTCGAGCGATCGACATCTTACCTCGAGCGCACGACATCTTATCTCAAGCGATCGACATTTTATCTCGAGCGCACGACATCTTATCTATATATATTTAGGCCCTTTGTGTGTATTTAGGTCATCAGTTAAACATACGGACAAGTTGATAATTAGGGTCCCGCCTTTACCGATGTTATTTAAACTTCCCACAAGTACATGTACAAGTTTATGACATCATTTGGGACAGCAGTGCACATAATTGGTCATCCTATCTTCAAAATTAAATGAACATAATCAATGATGCTTTCTGCATGTTAGAATAGCGACAAATCGCAGTTCGACTGATAAATTCGCACAGAAAAGTTATAAAATTGCATGCATGAATTAAAGAAAACAAGGAAATTCTTTAATATATGGGCGAGGCCTACATACTAAATCTTTTATTTTTGTCAAGGACTTAAATTTATTTCTTTGCGTCATCACTGAATTTTTGCTGCCTTTTTTTATCAGTTTGCTTATTTAAATTATAACCCTGCAAACACGTGAAATGGTTATAAGCATAATCGAAGCAAAAGCAAAAACGGTGGCAGTCGTATGTTTTTACAGAAGATCTGAATTCACACAAAGGGCCTAAATATATATTGATAAGATGACGTGTGCACGAGATAAGATGTTAATCACTCGAGATAAGATGTCGTGCGCACGAGATAAGATGTCGATCGCTCGAGATAAGATGTCGTGCGCACGAGATAAGATGTCGATCGCTCGAGATAAGATGTCGTGCTCACGATATAAGATGTTGATCGCTCGTGGTAAGATGTCGTGTGCACGAGATAAGATGTTGATCGCTCGAGATAAGATGTCGTGCGCACGAGATAAGATGTTGATCGCTCGAGATAAGATGTCGTGCGCACGAGATAAGATGTTGATCGCTCGAGATAAGATGTCGTGCGCACGAGATAAGATGTTGATCGCTCGAGATAAGATGTCGTGCGCACGAGATAAGATGTTGATCGCACGAGATAAGATGTTGATCGCTCGAGATAAGATGTTGATCGCTCGAGATAAGATGTCGTGCGCATGAGATAAGATGTTGATCGCTCAAGATAAGGTGTCGTGCGCACGAGATAAGATGTTGATCGCTCGAGATAAGATGTCGATCGCTCGAGATAAGATGTAATTCTCACGAGATAAGATGTTGATCGCTCAAGATAAGATATCGTGCGCTCGAGATAAGATGTCGTGCGCACGAGATAATTTCATCTTAAAAAAAGTAAATACATGTCCTAAACATACCACCGTATATTTTCGATGAAGTCGAAGAATTCTACAACGAACTGGTTACAAGTCAACAGTGTCGTGGGTCTATAAACGTCCAATACGTCTAGCAGCAAATTGTTGGAAACTTGTTTCCAAATACCATATTCAAAGCTTCGACCTGTACCTTTGCATATTGATATGAACATCATTATGCCATACCACTGCGCGTGCAAAATTTATAAAGCACTGTTAAAGTCATGAAAAGAAGAAATTTGCTTGTATTACTTGTTAGATAATATTACACTGTATCTTTCACTCGTGAACATCATACATCTGATTTTGCATTCAATGATCATTCGATTAAAGATATTTTGATCTGACAAAGAAACAAACATGTTTTTTTCTATATTTTTTAATTTGAAAGTAAATGTTCCCGTAACATCATGTGTCAGCGCACAGCGCATTTCATAGTTGAAAACAACACCAAACAATATTTAGCTAACAAATTCAAGGACATGAACATGCACGTAGGCCTAAAAACGTGTATGCTTATTTTGACAGACAAAATGCATTATCCGTTTAACGTCATATTTGTAAATTTATTTTTCTCTAATTTAAAATCCTGTTGAGATAGGTATATAAACAGACGCAAACAATTTTGAGTTAATCTGAACAATAACTTTACATTGACTGCTGTACAGAAAGGTAAGTTTTCAATTTAGAAAATTGCAATAACTTATCGTTAACTTTAGAAAATTTTGATAATTTGGAATCTAAACGGAAAGAAAAACCTGCTTTTATCATTTGTTTAAATAAATTATTCATTTTATGAAATAAAAAAATCACTATATAGTTTCTATTGACAGACTTATTCCTTAATGAATGGTACTATTTAGATAAAATATATGTGACAGTAAGGTATAAAAAAAAGTGTAGTGGGTAAAAAACAGAAAAATCTTAGGTAAAGTTTCAAATTTAGGACAAGAAATTATAGATTACAAAAAGAAGCATAAAACTGAAATGGAGTAGTTTTAGAAAATAGAAAGTGGACCCTGTGTTAAAGTAATACAAGATGAATGTCCGTTTCGATTGTGATGCATTTCAGTTTTAAAAATAAGTTACATTAAACAAGCATGTTAAGAAAAACAAGGATAATATCAAACAGGAAATGCCATGTTCCAAAAAAAAAACAACAAACGCAGCCTCCCCAATGAAAGGCTAAATGTGATACAATGCAATTCAAATGAATAAGAATTTAAATGAATTAGAGACTCAAATCTTGTTGTAGACAACGTTTATTGAAATATCTTTTTTAAATCAATATTGAACTTTATTTAGCTGAAATATGTTTATCGTACTAAGACTTTCCCGCATAAATGTCAAAATATGTATACATTATATTGCGATTATTACATAAGATACCGTATTAATGCCCTCCCGCATTTGGAAATACGTATACTTTGTATCAGTTTTGTTTGTCGATTGCAATTTGATATTACCTTAAAAAAAGTTGACTGTTATTCAAGTATTTGCTACAATGATGAGATACGTGTTGAATGCCCAAGGCAGCATGAGAGCTTTTCGTACTCACTTCATGTTTAGATTTCTTCTTTTACAAATTGTACTGTTCACATCCACCTACATCAATTATATCCCTGTTTGCGTTAGACTGTGTATTAACGATCACGACTTGACTTTCAAAAACTTATCTTTACCAGTACACCGTCGTTTACATCCACCTGGCAAGAACCATCATTTAAACGTTATCTTTTCTCTCCATCTCTTTTATTCCGGCATATTGCTTTTTGTTTCTGTTCAATTTTGGAACATTTCTACAATCATCCTTCTTTCAGGTGATGTTCACAAAAATCCAGGACCTGTATCCTGTAACTCTAATACGTCATTTACATCGTCTGTCTCTTCTGGAAGTGACTATATTGACCTTTCTAGGAATCTTTCTTTTGTTCACTATAACGTCCAGAGCATAGTTCCAAAACTCGACACACTTTATGCAGAACTGATGGATTTTGACATTCTCTCCTTCTCAGAGACTTGGCTAGGCCCACGTTCTCCTACTTCTGATCTCATTCTGAACTCATTTGCTCATCCCGAAAGAAAGGATCGCGCAGATAATTACGGGGGAGTAATACTCTATGTTAAAGAATATATTCACTACAAAAGACGCCAAGATCTTGAAATTAATGGTGTTGAATGCATCTGGATTGAAATCGTATTTTCCAACAAGCACATTCTATTTGGAGTTTTTTACAGACCTCCTAATACAGATCCTGTTCATCATGCTTTGATTGTTGATTCGATGCATCTAGCCATTGATACAGGAATTGAAAATATTTTAATCATGGGCGACTTTAACTTAAACATAGCGAATACTGTATCCTCCAGAAAAATCCATGATATATGTTCTCAGCTGTCTTTGTTTCAGGCTATAGATTCGCCTACTCATTATACAGAGTCATCAGCCTCCACAATTGATCTGATTTTCGCCTCAAGCAAGCATCTTATCCACTCTAGTGGTGTTGGGGATCCTTTCCTTCCTCAAGACGTCCGGTATCACTGCACTATCTATTGTCTACTTAACTTGAAAAAGCCAAAGCGGCTATGCTTTTACCGTCAAGTTTGGATTTTTGAACAGGGGAATTACGATCTTCTTAGACGACTGGCCTCTGAGAGTGACTGGGATTCTCTAAAAAACAATGACATTAATATATATGCCAATAACATATCTAGTAAAATTATAAATATTTCAAAAAAATGTATTCCAAATAGAAAAGTTTTAATACGGGAAAATGAGCCGCCTTGGTTTAAGAATGACCTGCGATTACTTATCAGAAAACGTAAACGACTTTACCGTAAAGCAAAACACACCGACTCGACATATCACTGGGACCGTTTTCGAAACCTGAGATGTGGAGTTGGTATTAAAATCACTTCCATTGGGGAAGGCAGCTGGTCCTGACGAAATCAACAATCGAATACTTCGTGAGCTTTCTTACGAACATAGTAGTCCTCTCTGTTCTCTCTTCAACTATTCTATTCAGTCATCTCAAGTTCCTGACATATGGAAGGAAGCGAATGTCTGTCCTCTCTTTAAATCTGGTGATCCTTCATTAGTCAACAATTATCGCCCTATATCTCTTATCAGTACTGTCAATAAAGTATTTGAAAGAATAGTTTTTAAACGAACTTTCAACTTCCTCCGGGAAAATAATATCCTTACTCCTCTTCAGTCTGGTTTTGTTCCAGGTGACTCCACTGTCAATCAGCTTACATACATTTATAACTTATTTGCACATGCCATTGACTCTGGTAAAGAGGTCAGAGCTGTGTTTTGTGACATAAGTAAAGCCTTCGATCGTGTCTGGCACAAAGGACTTATCTTCAAACTGAATTCTATCGGTATTTCCGGACGTATCTCTTCATGGTTTTCATCTTACCTTACCAACAGGAAACAAAGGTCGTTCTTCCCGGTTGCAAATCGTCTGATAAGGTCATCACTGCTGGTGTACCACAAGGTTCAATTCTTGGGCCCCTCCTCTTTCTTATTTACATTAACGACATAGTCATAGACATCCAAGCAAATATCAGACTTTTCGCTGATGATACAAATCTTTTTATTATAGTGGAAGACCCTGCTACTGCTTCGAGTATCTTAAACTCTGACTTACAAAAAATTACTTCTTGGGCAGAAAGATGGTTGGTGAAATTAAACCCTTCCAAAACAGAATCTTTACTAATATCACGTTAAACACAAAGAAATATTAATCATTGCCCAATTCAAATGCAAGGCACACAAATTAATGAAGTCCGTAACCACAAACACTTGGGTATCAATCTCTCACACGATCTGCGCTGGTCCGCACACATCGAATACGTAAAAAGTAAAGCTTGGAAAAGGATTAATACTATGAAAAAATTAAAATTTCAGCTTGACAGAAGGTCACTTGAAGTTATCTATATATCATTCATAAGACCAATTCTGGAATATGGTGATGTATTATTTGACAACTGTAATCAGTATGAAAAACGAGAGCTAGAACAAATCCAACATGAAGCGGCCAGAATTATTACCGGATCAACACAACTTGTATCTATTGACAAACTCATGCGGGAGGTTGGGTGGGAATCTTTGGAGAACAGACGATACAAACATAAACTTATTCTTTTTTATAAAATGAAAAACCATCTTACCCCGCAATATCTTTCAGATCTTGTCCCGTCTTTAGTTGGTAGTGATCATCGTTATCCATTAAGAAATGCTAATGACACGCAATACATTCTTACACATACTGACTTTTATTATAAATCATTTTTACCTTCTGTTATCAGAGATTTTAATGCTCTTCCACTTCAGACACAAAATGCTACAACAGTTGTTTCATTTCAGCGGATGTTAAATAAAGATTTACCAAATGTTCCCGGTTACTTCTATTCTGGTGACCGCAAACTGCAAGTCCTTCATACAAGATTGCGTACCCACTGCAGCTCTCTATCATCTGATTTATTTGAGAAAAATATCATTGACTCTCCTTTGTGCGAATGCGGTGAAATAGAAAACTCTTACCACTCCTTCCTTGTCTGTCCAAAATACACAAATCTACGCACTGATCTACTAACCACTATTTCCCAGTTCTGTAACCCTTCCATCAATGTCATCGTCAAGGGTAATAGTTCATTATCTCTCGACACCAATATATCGATCTTTATTGCTGTCCAAAAATACATAAGAGAAACGAAACGATTCTAGAGATAAAATGATGTACTGTTTCATAGATAGCAAGTTCATACCCGCTACATTTCCCTGATATTATCTATACATGTTGAAATCCAATAGAGTAAACAAGATTTGGCTATTATTTATTTATTTGTTTTTCACACTGTACCTTACCCGTTCATCCTTTTATCTTTTCTATGTTTTTTTTTTTGTTTATACTCTATATTTCATAATAATGTATTATTATTTCACTTTGTACTTTCAATTTCAATTAGTATCCAATACCCCCTCTTAATGACATTCGTTAATGTTAATTCACAACCTTTTTCAAAATGGTTCTATTATATGCATTGCTTCAAGACTCTTACATCTTAATGAATCTTACGTAACAATATTATTTATTTTAGATATGCAAATCAATACTGTTTTGTTGAAATATGTCATTGTTTTTTTTTTTTTTTGTTTTTTTTTCTTCTTTAATATATTACTGTATTCATGTACAATCAGTTATGCCATGAAAAAATATGTAATTGTACCAATAAGGAGAGGACAACCGTAAGCTGATATAGCTTTCTGTCCAATTCCTTAATTAATTTTTCTGTAAATGTTTCATGTATTACTGAAATAAAATATGTTTAAACTAATGCCCAAGGCTGCGAGCTAAAACGAATACCCGAGTCAGCAAAAAAGGACAATATGAAATAAAATGCATATGATACTTGTATTTATTCAAATTGCCATTAATGAATAAACTATTGTGATATTATAATCGTTACGTATAGACAAATTTGCGTCTTTAAAATATAAACTTATTGATCCAGCCTATCTTAACAATCCTGTTGGTTGAATATTGAATTGTGTTATGTTTTCTTGTATCGGCCATGTTTTTCTCGTATTGTCACATCTCATAGATGAATTTTGTATTTGCTCGTTCTGTTTCATTTTAAATGCATTATTTATTTACAACGTGTCAGTTATTGAATAGGTGTGTGGTATCTTCTTTTAACGTAAAGATGATAAGAACACAACAATGTATTCTTTAATATTTTATAAGCTGCTGACTTTTTTACAGAGAGTTTTATTACCAAAATGAGGAAGATATGGTTGGTGTTGTTTATAACGACTATTCTCTCGTTGGCTTCAGCAGAAAAGAAAAGATTAAAAGGAGCAAAAGTTTGCACGGCACCACTTAAAACATACGGAAAAGAGTGCTAGTAAGTGTCCTCCTTTTACAATGTAACAAAAACTTCAATTATTCAATTAAACCCTTTAGATTAACTGAATTGTAAAATTATCTTTAAGTTTAGTTATACAGATGATAACAGAACATATTTTTTCATTACTGATTATTTTCTAGGATTTAAAGTTGAGGGAAATTATTTTTCCTGTTATTTTTTAATTTCGAAATATATTGTTTTTGTCTATACAAGTTGTCCTCTGATTTCAAAGCGGTCTAAAACCTTTAACTTATAATTTTGAACACTATTTAAAATCCTGTTGTAAAAAACTGCATGATTTATCATTATAAACTATATCTTACTGATATAAAAAGTAAACTGACAAACACAGAACTAATTTTGCATTTTCTATAATAATCATTATTTATACCTAAACGTAAGTGGGCAAACAATCGTAAAAATAAATTAATCGGAAATTGGAAAGCTGCTGATCATTTCAGTAAAATAAAACCATACGAAAGACCCATGGTGACATTTCAACTTCATTATTTCACGATTTCTGCTTCCTGATTTCACGATTTCCACTTCATGAATTCACGATTTCACGATTTCTGCTTCCTGAATTCACGATTTCCACTTCATGAATTCACGATTTCACGATTTCCACTTCATGAATTCACAATTTCACGAATTCACGATTTCACGAAAAAACTTCACGATTTCTTGATTTCACGATTTCATGATTTCACGATTTCTTGATTTCACGATTTCCACTTCATGAATTCACGGTTTCACGATTTCTGCTTCCTGAATAAACGATTTCCACTTCATGAATTCACGATTCAACGATTTCCACTTCATGAATTCACGAATTCACGATTTCACAAAAAACTTCACGATTTCTTGATTTCACGATTTCATGATTTCACGATTTTTTGATTTCACGATTTCCACTTCATGAATTCACGATTTCTGCTTCCTGAATTCACGATTTCCACTTCATGAATTCACGATTTCACGAAAAAACTTCACGATTTCTTGATTTCACGATTTCATGATTTCACGATTTCTTGATTTCACGATTTCCTATTCATGAATTCACGATCTCACGATTTCTGCTTCCTGGATTCACGATTTCCACTTCATGAATTCACGATTTCACGATTTCCACTTCATGAATTCACGATTTCACGAATTCACGATTTCACGAAAAAACTTCACGATTTCTTGATTTCACGATTTCATGATTTCACGATTTGCACTTCATGAATTCACGATTTCTGCTTCCTGAATTCACGATTTCCACTTCATGAATTCACGATTTCCACTTCATGGATTCACGATTTCCACTTCACGATTTCACGAAAAAACTTCACAATTTCCACTTCATGAATTCACGATTTCACGATTTCGACTTCACGAATTCACGATTTCACAATGGTGAAATCTTGAATTCATGAAGCTGAAATCGTGAATTCGTGAAGTGGAAATCATGAACTCGTGAAGTGGAAATCGTGAAATCGTGAATTCATGAAGTGGAAATCGTGAAATCGTGAATTCGTGAAATGGAAATCGTGAGTTCGTGAAGTTGAAATCGTAAAATCGTGAATTCGTGAAGTGGAAATCGTGAATTCATGAAGTGAAAATCGTGAAATTGTGAATTCGTGAAGTGGAAATCATGAATTCAGGAAGCAGAAATCGTGAAATCGTGAATTCATGAAGTGGAAATCGTGAAATCAAGAAATCGTGAAGTTTTTTCGTGAAATCGTGAATTCGTGAAATCGTGAATTCATGAAGTGGAAATCGTGAAATCGTGAATTCAAGAAGTGGAAATCGTGAATTCAGGAAGCAGAAGTCGTGAAATCGTGAATTCATGAAGTGGAAATCGTGAAATCAAGAAATCGTGAAATCAAGAAATCGTGAAGTTTTTTCGTGAAATCGTGAATTCGTGAAATCGTGAATTCATGAAGTGGAAATCGTGACTTCGTGAAATCGTGAATTCATGAAGTGGAAATCGTGAAATCAGGAAGCAGAAATCGTGAATTCGTGAATTCATGAAGTGGAAATCGTGAAATCAGGAAGCAGAAATCGTGAAATAATGAAGTTGAAATGTCACCACGGGTCTTTCGTAAAACCACGATATATGTATTTCACACTTCTTTGATATTATTTACAATGAAATTTCTGGTCTTGTTTCTGACCAAAGTCATAACTTTCAGCCTTGAATTTTTCATTTAACCGAAAAGCTTTCCTCCGCTTAGCTCAATATGAAGAGCGCCGATCTACGGATCGCGGTGTCGTGAGTTCGATCCCTGGGCGGGCCGCATGTTCTCCGTGACGATTTGATAAAAGACTTTGTGTCTGAAATCATTGTCCTCCACCTCTGATTCATGTGGGAAAATTTGCAGTTATTTATGGAGAACCGGTTCGTACCGGTACAGAATCCAGGACCACTGGTTGGGTCTACGGATCGCGGGGTCGTGAGTTCGATCCTCGGGCGGGGCGTATGTTCCCGTGACTATTTGATAAACGACATTATGTCTGAAATCATTAGTCCTCCATCTCTTATTCATGTGAGGAAGCTGGAAGTTACTTGCGGAGAACATGTTTGTACTAGTACAGAATCAAGGAACACTGGTTAGGTTAACTGCCCGCCATTACATGACTAAAATACAATGTATTGTTGAAAAAAGGCCTTAAACCCAAAACAACAAACAAACTGGTTGGGATAATTGCCTGCCGTTAAATAATTGGAATACTGTTGGAAAACGGCGTTACAAACAAAATGATATAACCTTGCAGAAGCTGTGTTTAGTTCAATTAATATTTTATTAACGCTTTTACGAGATAGTGTTTAAGGTTGATCATTTCCTGTTTGTACTGTTTGTTTAAATTGTTCCAGCTCAGATACCAGCAGCGTTCCACAACAAGGAGCAACAATTCGATATGAAATATATGTGCGTGGGAAATTAGAGATATGCTGTAAAGCTCACACGTGCTCGAGATACTTCTGCTCTATGAAGTATATTGGGTGTGGTAGAGGAAGTTGGAGCTCCTCAAATCTTCCATGGGAAAGCGAAAGTGTAGAGACGCCGAGAATGCAATGCAAGGCATCTGAGGGTCGCTACACCATTTTTTACAGCTATAGAACTACACATTAAGTTGCCACGTGGCCAAATGCTTTCGGACTTAAATATATAGAAATATAAAACTATTTTTATGATCTTATTGTAATTAAAAAAAATACTACTAATTATTTTGATAATAGAATAACTTCTTTTCTTATAGATTTTATTGATTTGACCAAACGTCTTACATATTGTTCATGCTACGGACATAAAGTCCTTAATTTGAAAATGAAATAAACCGAAAGCATCCTAATTTTCAAAACATGAGTTGTTGTTTTAAAGATGTTTAGTAGCCATTATTAAATTTTGGATTTGTTACCAACCATCCTAGAACATATTTAGGGACAATATGAGATATAGGGCAGTTGGAAAAAACCATTAAAATCATATAAAATCCACATATTTCGGTGCAGTGTGAGTTACAAAAAGATAATTAATTTGTAAATTGGTTGTTGTTATTATTATTAATTAACAAAAAGGTTAAAGACCTAATCCAGACCTACCTTTTATACCTTAAATTGTCAGTGAACAAACATGAAAATCCTTACTATGAACAGTGACACCTGTCAAAATAGAGTCTATTTATATATAAAAAAGAATACCTGTGGGTTTGCTTGCGCTAAAGTGTGGTGCGTGGTCTTTAACTGTTACCTGTTGTAATCATGGGTTGTATACACACAATAGAATTTAATAGCAGGTCTTTAATGTGCGCTCGTGTATAGAAAGCGACTTGTATAAAGCAAAATGAACTTATGTAGGTAATAACTTAATATTACCTATATTGAACTTATTGATAACATAAAGATGCAAATAAATATATAACACGGGTGGCAAACGCGCAATCCGATTCCCGCTGGGAATACGCTTAAAATGGGTTGCGCAACACCAGGTGCTGGTGTTGCGCTTAAAAAAGACGAAATATAAATATATGAAGTTATGATTTTGCTTAGTATGAGACAAGAATAAATTTTCTCCAAAAAAAAAAAAAGAAAAATTCTATTCGACACAAATATGATAATACATCATATTATGTAAAATATCTGGTTTTTAATTTCTGATTCGGCTCTATTATCACAAAACCTCAGGCGACACGAATGGTGAAACGGTATGAAATCAACAAAAATGAAAGTTTTAGACCTCATATGCCTAATCTGAGGACATCTGATGCTTTGGTGATAACTGAACAGTTATAAAGTAACGAATATCAAAAATATTTGCTTCAATTCCTGCTTAGTGGGAATAAATGACAAAAAAATATCGGGAATGGGGTATACACGCAACTCCATTCCCGGGGTGCAACCCCATTCCCGATTATTTTTTGCTAATCTTTCCCCCAAAAAGCAACTTTTCATTCAAGTGTATGTAATATTTATGACTGTTTTACACGTATTTAATCATTAGAAGCGTCGCATTCCAGAAAGAAGGCACAAGAGTAGAAAATTTGAATTTTTCATGATTCCATGCTTTTTTGACAGTTCGAGCCAGCAGAGTGTTCGTAATAGCAGAGCTGATTCTTGAACTAATTCGTATTTCACACATATGATTTTTATTCATTTTTGTGTCGAATAGCATTTTGTTTCAAAAACACTCGCAAATGTGTCATTATTTACAAAAACAGAAACCCACCTACCTCGATTTTGTATATATTGATGCGCAACACCAGCACCGGAAGTCGGGCAATCCATTTTGTGCGTATTCCAAGAGGGAATTGGATTGCGCGTTTACCACCCGTGTATAAGAGTTTATAGTTTCAACATAATTGTTCGTTAAAGTACGCAAATATTCGTACAATAATTAGTTCATGTTTTAAGTTTAACAGCATACGAGTAATTTTAAAATAAGAGTAATCGAAACATAACAGTAATTTTAATAAAAACAGGAACTTTAGATATCTTTTAATTTTTCAACTAAATTGGTTGGTACATTTTGTATAAGCCGCTAACCATACACGAGCGCACATTTATATCACCCTGCTAAATTTCTATAATAAACGTGTCCATCTTCCATTTGTACAGTAGCATTTACTGTTAAAATGGGTGTATACCAAAAAATACTAACCGAATGGCGAACAATGCAGGTCATGATCAAACTGCATGGAAGTGCAGGCTCTAGTCGCAAAAGCAGAAACAATTGTGTCTAGAATGATAAAGATTAACCTATGTAAATAGGGTCGGTATTTGCTCACTAATTTTCTGATCTCGTGCTCGCTGAAAAAAGGGCCAAGCGCCAAGCGGTATATATATATATATATATGTGTGTGCGTGCGTGCGTGCGTGCGTGCGTGCGTGTGTGTGCAAAGTTAAGGGGAACATTCATTTATATTGCCTAAAATAAATAAAGTCTATCTTATCAACAGTTCATTTTAACTTAAAAATGCTCAGCTAAAACTATAAAACAGGCACATCCTTTGCCAATATTGTTAGGACGCCTGGTCATTTTGTGAAAGAATAGCGCGGCATTTTGAAAGTGTTAAGGAAAGTATGCACAATTTCAGTAGTATTAGAAATACCGATTTTGGCGTTTTGACCCCATTTAACGTTCAATCCTCGGTCCGAACCAACTAATGTCGGACAATTTAAAATCCACAGGTTTTAACTTTACTTTCGTTTTCACGTATTTTCGGAAAACCCGGTTATAAATAGCTGATATATTTACTTACTTTCGCTTTCACGTATTTTCGGACCTTTATAAAGGTTATAAATAACTGACATATTTCCTTCACTTTCGTTTTATCGTATTATCTGAAAATGTTATATGAGATTTATGTGGGGATTTATGTGGGGATTTACGTGATATTTTCTGAAAAATGGTCATATTTTGCAACACAAACCTAATCGATTAATACCAGAACATTCTTTGCTGACTTATAATACATGCAACGATAGAACAGAAACAAGGAAAACGATTACAATGTAAGTACTTTTCAAAACACATTTACGCCATTATGTTCAAGCTTTAGCAGATCTTTGACGGATCTCATTCACTAACTTTAGAAATATTATTTTGTGTTTCTTAGAGATAAATTATTTTTACCTGCTTATACTTATGTAATTCTTTAGATTGTGTTTCTTTTTAGGGATAAAAATACAACAGCAGACTGTTAAAAAATTTGACGGAATTAACAACCCATTTAAAAGAATAATTACAAGAAGATTATGTATGCAAGAATGGGCTACAACATTCAGTTCAAAGTATTACAAGAAATTGGTTGATACATGTAAGCCAACAAAGCGAAAACAAGGAGTACGTTAAAGAAAAGCTTAAAGAAGAAATTACGAAATCATTCGGACAAGAGGAGGTTTTAGAAAATTTTAATGTGGATATTTCAAGCGAGGACAAATGTATGAAAGCATTAGAAATTTAGACAAGCAGATATACAGAAACAACGGAATATTGTTTATTGTACACATCAGATTGGATTTATTATTAAAAATTTAGATCAGTTTGCCGAAGGATTGTAATCTGGGACTTTATTTTCATCTCAGAGGTGTACATTACACAGATTCCTACTGTCGAAACCTTAGCTTTAGTTTATGAATTAATTGAGAAACATAAAGATTTATTGAAGTGTGCTTAAACACTGGAACTTTAATCAGAAATAGGAAATTAATCGAAGAAATATGTACAGAGTTGAATTGGTAACAAAATCAGCCTTTAACAGCAGAAATCATGTAAGGATTCCAAGTATAATGTTCACATTTATTTATAGTAACGTTTACACTGTAAACGCACGTCACTTCCGTTCAAGTATTTTTAACATTAGTGGAATTTCCATGTACAATGTTCACATTTATTTTATAGTAACGTTTACACTGTAAACGCACGTCACTTCGTATACCATGTTCAATTTTATTTTTAACATTAGTGGAATTTCTATATTATCTATACTTTTATTTATAGTAAACGTTTACACTGTAAACGCACGTCACTTCCGTATACCATGTTCAATTTATTTTTAAACATTAGTGGAATTTCTATATATCTATACTTTTATTTATTAGTAACGTTTACACTGTAAACGCACGTCACTTCCGTTCAATTTTATTTTTATATATCTATACTTCTGTTTATAGTAACGTTTACAGTGTAAACGCACGTCACTTCCGTATACGCTTTTGAGAGTAGTATAGAATATAACGTGTATAATACATTTTTGTTAGTAGTAAAGAATATTACGTTCTTGGTACATTTTAATACATTTTAACTCATTTTATTAAAATAATTTATAATTGTTTGTTCATTTACTCTTTGATTATTAATTTTTAGTATTTTATACAATAAATCATACAACGGTATTTTATCTTGTAACATTTTAATGAAAAATAAACAATAATAACCACAGACTGTACTTGTTTTGTCTTGATATTGTATGCTGTTATACTTAACCCCAGGTATATAATTAATTACTTCCTTTGGTGGAGGAAGTCCAAATGAATCAAAGTACATATTATTTAAGTAACAAACCCAATGTGTTCCAGACCCAACAGAGTCATCTAAATTGATTATTCCGCACTCGTCCTTTACTTTTAATTTTAGTTAATTATTTCTACTAAATACACCCCTAAAGTTTTTAATTTTTAATTGTTTAATCCATTGTTCAATTTCAAAGTTAGAAATTGGTTTGTTTATGAATTTTATTTTTTTTTTACTATAGGAATTCGTCTGTAAGGTCTTTTTTGAGAATCAATCTGTAGACCAAAACTTTGGTTCCTGGGGAATTTATAATTCCACCCTGACCATGTCCCTTACCACTTAACAAAGATTAGTAATCAAAGGTTATCCTAGGACTAGCAGCCAACATGCCTAAACAAACCGCACATTTTGTTTCTGTTTTTGTGTTAATTTAATCACTCAGATCCTACTAGTTGCTTTCTTTGATTAGGTGTAAGATATGGCGATTATATTTCTCTTATCATTAGCTACTGAAATCATGCCATTCCCAAGTAACTTACTAACACCAGTACTGGCCAGTCCGGAAAGGGCTCCGATGCCTAGAGGGGCTAATATTTTTGGAGCTATTTTTGCTGCCATTGGATGAATTGTTTTTCCTAACAAACCAGCCAAAGCTCCTAAAAATCCGCCATTTTGACCTTGACTGGACATTTGTTTTTTTGAAATTTTAATTTCTAATCCCTTCTTATTTTGCAACAGCTTTTTTAATTTGATTAATTTTGTTAATAGTAAAGTGAAGTTTCCATGTAATTGTTCATGTTTTAATCTAAAAATATGTGGAATTTTATCATTATAAGCTTGTGCTAAATTTTTCTTTTGTCCATCTGTTAGGTTAACTTTATATTCAATATAATTTGATGTCATTATATATAATTTATATTTATTTTATTTAAACAATAACAAGTTCATTTCCAATAGTATTTATTTCAACTGTTTCCTCATATAATACAATTGCGTAAATACGATATCTTGCAGCGGGAAGTGTATTTAACTTAATTGTTAATGTAATCTGCTTAGGGTCATCTGTAGTTACTTCCTTTTATATTTCCAAGTTAAAATGAACAAATCCAAATAAACTATTAAAGTTTGATCTATTCAAAAGACTTCCAGTAGTCTTATTATTTTGTTTATAACAATAATTAATTACATCATCAAATATTCTTGATATACTTGTGTATTCTGTTTCTGGATAAAAAACACCATTACCAACTTCAAGACGACAAGAGCTCAAAGTACAAGTACTATCATCTGCTGCATCAACTTTAAATGTATCTAATAAATGTGGATTCCGTATTTGTGCATTACTTTTATCAGGTCGTTGTAAATAAACAAATACATGTTGTGGTTTTGTTACACCAGCCGTTATTCTAAAAGTTGTATTAATCTGTTGTGTATCAGTTGATTGCATCATCATTTCCCGAAGGTATGACCATCTTGCTTTTGTATGTCTTTCATAAATGAAATTAAGTCCAAATTCATTAAAAACCAAACGTGGAACCCATAGAATTAATTTTGTTACAATTACCCTACCTGGGTCTCCGCCAGCTCTAAAAATTAATTCATCATCATCCGTTAGCTGCAGTGTTATTTGAATTTGATTTGGAGGTAAAATATTAGTTTCTAAACCCTGAAAAAATGAATAATTATTTAATGGATTCTTAGCATTTACCTCATTACCATCTTCGATTAATACCTTTCTATTAGCAAACCCCGAATTATATCCAGCTTGACCATTCCTGCTCTCAGCAAAACACCAGTAGTATCTAAATAGATAAATTCATTTGTTCCAGTTGTTCTTACATAATCTTCAGACAATTCAACCAAACTCTTTACATTTACTACTTTATATAAATTATTACAATCGTAAACAATTTTTCCATTTTGTTTAACCACTAACTGATCAATTAATGAAGCTGCATTATTAATTAAGGCAATTTGATCTCCACCAGCATAATTATTACCGTAAGCAAGCTTATTTACTTTAAAACTTACTTCAAAATAAGCATTAAACCAATCAAAATATGAGCTTCTATCATTAATTGTAAAGTGATATCCGTTTTTTTTTGTTGCTTAACATTATTTACTAGGACAGATATTAAAGCTGTATCTAATTGAATAGGAGTTAATTCATATCTTTCGCAATATTGTTTTGTTCTAAACATGTATATATTATATATTATTTTATTTTTTTATTAAAGTTAAAACTTTTTATAAATTAATCTGTTAATACGTTTTTGTTGAGCTGAAGTTCCAGATCCTGACAATATTCTATTTATTCTCATATGAATATCCTCCTCTTTATCATTATTATTTTTATTATTATTTTTACTGTTATTCTTTTCTTGTAATTCCTTAGCAATTAAATTACCAACTGCCGGAGCAGGTTTCTTTTTAAATTTTTCAAAAATTTTATTTACAGCTAAATTTCAACTTCTGTTCCAACCTTTTTTGTTCCACTTTCAAGTGCTGTTTTTCCCTTTGCTGTTTCCAAAGCTTTTTTTTCCAGCTGTGCTAATTGAAGATGCAACTCCGTTGAAAAAACAATTTCGTTAAAGTGTCAAAGATACCTGTTTCCGTGTATGATTTCTTTTCCTGTGTGAGCATCAACTAAATAAATATTCCTTTATTTTTATCATAAACTTTTTGTACATTATATAAAACTAAAATTCATTATTATTTAATTTTTTAAATTAAATTTTTAATTAATTTTCTTTTAAAATTAGTGTAAAACTTGTTTCAACCTCATTAAAATTAATTATTCTACCAAATACATCTGTAATATATATTCTAATTGAATTTATAATATATTTTTTAAATTCAGAATATCCAACTCTTTGTGGTTCTTTTGTAAATGGATAAGCTCTTGTTAAATCTGCAGTACTTAGAGCATAAATAATATCACTGAAATTACCATCACAAGTGAATTATCAATAAGATCACAATGAATGAAAATTTGGTATCCACAGAGTTATTTTATATTGGTGTTGTAGTTCCCCATTCAGTTTTTTTTACAAATTTTTTCTCAAATCCAAGCAATGTATGAAAATTTGATATTTCCAAATCCAACTTAAAATTATCTGTAATTGAAATCAAAATCTTAAAACTACTTAAATCAAATTCCAAACTTATTGGAGTGGACCATGGTCCCCTGTCGCCTGCGGCAGCAATGTCTAATTTATCAAATTCATAATCACCATTACTTATTAATGTGTCCCTAATATAATTATTAATATCTGTGTAACTGTAAGAACCATTTGTAAATATAATATCTTTCCAATCCTTACCATTATAATAACGAATTCTTTTATTGCCATATTCATCACTAATATTATGCCAAGAATAGGTCTAGTGTTAATTTACTACCCAAAACCCAAAAAAACATAAGTTGTTTTTTTATTTAAAATTAAAGAACGACTAAATCTGATTGTAAAATCACTCGGAGTATTTTTGTTATTATCTTTAACTGTTTCAGAACTTAATACTATTTTTGTTCCATTTATATATAATTAAAATCTAAATTCAAGAAAAATAATTTTTATATAACATTTCATGTTGTTCTGGTAAGAGTGAATTCATTTTTAATAATTCATCAATTATTCTAATACCTTCATTTTTTAGTTCTTCATTATTATTTCCAGCATTAAGGGAACCACAAATTAACTCCAACTCATTAACCAATTCTTTTGGATTACATGGACAAAACGTCATAACCTTGTCCTCTAATTACTTTTTTAAATTTCATAGATCTTTTATTGATAGGTAATCCTGACTTTTCTGTTAATTCTTTAAATTTTTTTCTAGAATGAATTGAATGTTTTTTTTTAAATTGTTATTCTTTTATTAATCAAATCAATCAATCATTATTTTAACTTCAGTATTAATTACTTCTTTTCCGTTCTTAGATCCTTAGAAACCCAAATTTTGTTTTGACCATAAAGTTTATTTAAGTTAATAATTAAATTACCATATTGTCCATTTGATGAAACTTTGTATGGGTTGTGATGTCTTATTCCTTGTCCATATGTAGAAGACATACCAAGAATATGATTTAACCGGTCTTTGTATTTTAACAGTTCGCCTTGTTCATGTTTTAATTCTTTTGCTTCTTTTTGTTTATTTGGATCTTTTGATCTTGATTTGCTTGTTATTGGACCATTTAATTTTTTAAAATCTTCAGTAACCTCATCTATTGTAGCTTTAAGTACGTCTTTATCTATTTTATCTGGATTAGATTCATCATCTGCAGTAAAAAAGTCAAACATTTCGGACGGTTTGAAATATTCATATTCTTTTAAAACATTATCATCCAGAAAAGCATCTAAATCTACTGTAGGTATTTTCTTTTCTTTTGGTCTTGCTCCCAATTCTTCTGATTCTTCAGGACATTCTTTAGTGTCTTCAACTCATCATTTTCATCATCCAAACCCATAATGATCTTTCGGGGGTTTAAAAATCGTATTGGTTCTTGGAATAGCTGGGGTAAACCTTGATATGTTTGTATATCTTTCATTCATCACCTAAAAACGCTAATTGTTGTTTTTTTTCCAGGTAATGCTTTTAACTGACTTGATAATTTTCTTTTTGACTTTCTATTCCTTCAGTAATTGGCTTATAAATTTCAGTATACATGTCCCGATTTGTAGCTTTCTTAATTTTTTCTCTCTTTTATTTCTTCTCTAAGAGCTCTCATCTTTTCCCCGACAAATTTTTTTCTTTTTTCTTATTTCATTAAGTTTTGATTGCATTTATATAATAACTTAAGATAATGTAAAATAATGTAAAAAATTTTGTAAGATAATGAAAGATAATGTAAAATAATGTAAGATAATGGTATTATTATATATAAATGGAAATTCCAAATTATAAATACAAAAGTGGTAAATCTAATAATTTTTAAACAATTTAAGCAATATCCGTTTCTGTCAGATTCATGTTTTAGAATGTTAATATGTGGATCTTCTGGATCTGGAAAAACAAATACATTAATGCATACTTCGAAAACCTCTTTATATTATGATAAATTATACCTATATGCTAAAAACTTAGAACAATCTAAATATCAAGTTTTAAATTTAAACCCAATTAAACCAAATTGCAAAAAAAAAAAAAGTAGATCCAAATGAAATACTTAAAATATTTAGCTGATTCCAACCAAATTGAACCTTGTGAGAATCTTGAATCAGAAAAACAAAAAGTAGTAATATTGATGATTTTGTATGTGAAGATAAAAAAGCTCAAAATGAAATAACAAAAATACTTTATTCAAGGACGTCACAAAACTGTTGTGTTATTTATTTAAGTCAGTCTTACTATAAAACCCCAAAAGATATTCAAATTAACTGTTCACTTTATATTTTATTGAAAGTCCAGGTAAACGAAAAAATGATAATTTGTAATGAACAAAATTTTAAACCCTCAAAACTCTTTTGCTAATGCAACAATCAAAAAATGATTTCTTAAATATTGACAAACCAAGGAAGTTTTTTAGAAAAACTTTACTGGTAATATATAATGGAGTTTTTTAAAAAATATAGAACAAATAAGTGAACCTTACAGTATAAGTAAAGTTAAATTTGATATTGATTTAAGTGTTATGCTACTAAAAAAAAATTTAAAAAAACTTAAAAAGGAAACGGGAAACGTATCATCACAAAAATAAGGAACTTGATAACACAATGAACAGAGCATTAGATATGGGAGGTAATAACCTTATAAACCTAGGAGAACCAGATAAACCCAACGATGCAGTTTCAAGACGGTTTATGTTTAAAAAAGTTCAAAGTTTTAAAAGATGACTATAATCTTGAAGATATTAAAGTATAAAACAGACACTAGAAGCACAAGTAAAGAATATTGAAGAATTAATAAAAGATTTTAAAAAGAATAACGAAAATAAAATTTCACTCCAAGAAAAAAATTTAAAAAGAAAAGGAACTTTAGATAAAACATTTAAAAGAAATTAGAGAGAAATCTGAAACAACAGATGAGCAAATAATAGAAGTATTTAAGCAAAACATTGCTATAGTTCCATGATCAAATAAAAGAACTAAAGGGCAGTATGATTACACATGAAGAACTCAAAGACAAGATTATTGAAGCTGAGAAAAAGTTACAAAATATGTATCAATTAGAAATCAAAACAGAAGTAAAAAACTAAAACTGAAATGGTAAAAGGGAATGCACAAATGTTCAAAACATTTTCAAATAAATTTTCAGAATATAAATCTGAACTGGAAAAGGGCAGCTTCACAAAGAGGTGATGACCATGACCCCGCATTAGATTTAAACCTTAAAAAAAGCTCATTCTAAAATAGATGACTTTAAAAAACAAATTCGAGTTTGGATTAGTACTGTTGACAACCGTCATAATTAAAGTATGCAGACTTAAGTAATATTACAAAAAATTACAAGAAGATATTATGAATTTAATGCTAAGTTGAAAAACATAAAAATGAACTGGGCTTTGTAGTTGAAAAATCAGTTAAACAAGGGAATCAATCCCTGCTAATGCTAAGGGAATTAACCCCAAATTTAAAGATCAGCTAGAAAATTTTAAGAAACAACTTCGGAACTTGATTAGTACTGTTGACACACGCCACAATTTAAAGTACCGCGGAATTAAGTACACTTACAGAAATGTTAGAAAAAATATCAGCGAATTTAATAATAAAATTAAAAAAATAATAAATGATCTGGACTCTGTAGTTGAAATATCAACTAACAAGGAGAATCAATTACTGCTAATACTCAAGAAATTTTCTACTAATACCCAAGAAATTACAAAATAAAAATGCTTTTCTAAAACAAGAAACACAATTAGCTAGAACAAAAGGGTGTTGTTGATAGTTTATCTGCTTTTGAAGATGCTTACAACAAAACGACTTGATGATTTAGCTGAAATAATTCTTAAAACTTAAATAGAAAGATAAAAAAAATAAAAGAAGAATTGGAAAAAAAAATAGAAAAAGTAAAACATGAAGTGTTTCTTTTGAATATAACAGTTTTTATGAAACAGATCCAAGGTTTAAATACAGTCCTCATGAATACATAAAAATGAAAAAGTATTTTGACCGTCTGGGTGCCTGGATACATTCAACATATGAAAATATGACCGGTCTGAACTATTTAAATGCATTTCAGTTAGGAAACTGGAAATATCGTAGATTATAAAGATTTTATAAAGCATAAACCAAAACATAAAATAGCTGTACCAGATATACTTTTAAAAGGTGTGTTTATAGTCGAAAAGCCGGAATTTATTTTAATAATATTAAGATTTTATTATCGGGGGTCGGATTTAAAGGTGAACTGGTAGAAGCCCGATATCACATTTTATATTTAGATGGTGGAATGCTGGTTTTGATTCATTTCTTAGTATATTTACCTATAATACAAATATAGTAGCCTAGGACTTTGACATTGGATCAGACAAAACAATATCTATGTTAAGAAAAATTAAAATTTATCTAAAAAAAGGGACAATGTTTGACATTCATCCTTATGACGATTCAACATTACAGAAGTAACATTTTCGCTTTTTACGGATAGTTTTCATCAGATTCTACATATCGATGAATATGCACTTTATGATGAAAACAAACTTTTGAGTTTAATCTTTAGTTTTTATTAAAACTTTTATTAATTACTGTGTTTTTTAAATTTAACTGGGAAAAATTAATATAATGGGAATATTTAATAATATAATGAAAAAGTAAATAAAATGAAAAACCCAAAAAAAAAACAAATAGAAAAAACAATTAATAAGAAAACCTCCATTGTTTCTAACATGTTATACTCAAGATACCGGTAGTGGATTATTTCAATGGAAAACTGTAAATGCAAGTCCTGGTTAAGTTCAAAATGGCAATAATGTAAGAATTAATTTTAATTGCATTTTAATTATTCTTGTTGATGCAATTAAATTAGAAAAGGGAAGCTAAATTACAACTAAAAATAAGAAAACGTAATTCTTCAAAGTTATAATGTAAAAAATAACAGAAAAAAATGAATTATTTCTATTTAAATTTTGCTAATAAAATTTTAAAAATAAATGATGGGTTATTTCTATTAATTTTTTAAACGTTATGAATATTCAGTTAACAATTTATGGGTTTTATAATTTAAGAGTTAATTTAAGAGTTAATTTAAGAATTAATTTAAGAGTTAATTTAAAAATTAATTTAAGAATAAGCTAATGTATCAATACCATTATCAAGAAAATATCTTTTATCGTCATAACATGATAAAGGGTGTTTTTTTATAAAATAGCTGGAAAGATTGTGTTTATCAGAACGAATAACTTTAAAGTGTGATTAGTTTGGGTTGAATTAAACAAAGTATCTTTGTAATTTTATGAACTTTGTTTTTCTTAAAAAACAAGTTTTTAAAATTTCCCTTTTCATTTTTTAGCATTTACTTCGTTTTCTAATAAATATGAATACATTTTACTTCTTAATCCGACAATTCAACAATGGGGATGCGGCAGCTTTCATCTTTAAATTTTCCAATTACTTTTTATTATTGTCGAAATAAAATTTTGAATTGCATCATAATCACTATTACAAATAAATCTTTGTCCTTATAAAAATCCCCCTATGCATCTTTGGTTTTTATTTCATAACATAATGAATCAGTGTCAGTGAAAAGTAATTTACAATTACCCTCGTACTTTTCCATAAATGTAATTTAATGAAAATCCTACATTAAATATTTTGATAAATCTAGAATGCACATTCCAACATAACAAGGTCTGTTTAATAAAAAACTTTCTTTTATTCTATGAATACCAAATAAATTCTTGTTAAACATCGTTGAACTAACAATGAAGGTTTGGCTATATATTTTTAAAAAAAGGTTTTCATCATGAGTTAATTTAATATTAACCCTCTTGCTTTAAAATTTTCCGTCGTCTTACCGAATACAGAGTTGTTCATTAACTTAAAAAATCCTTTTCAAATGAATTTTTGCTTTTAGATCTTTTTTGAGTATTAAAATCAATATACTTTTTTAACCAAGGACTTTCGTCAAAAATTAATATTTTGTGTTTCTTTTGTTACTTTTAACCCTAATTGTGTATATTGTTCAAGATTTTATAATGAACTCATAATTTTGTTTTTTCATTAAAGTTGGAACTAATTTTTTTTACCTTACTTTTCCTATTCAAATTTTGTTTTAATATTTTTACTATAGTCAGAAAGCCATTCATCTGGTATTTTAATTTTTTCAGGAGCTAAAGGATAATCGTTGTGGGTTTATGTAATTCTTTTGGGTATTCAAGATCACATTCAACTATAAAGTTAGTTTTACCTTTTGCAATTAATTTCTTGAATTGTTTTTCGGATATAATTTTAAAGTTCCAGAGGGAAAAGGTTGACACATGGCCCAACCGAAAAGGGTTATTGCGTCGGGGGTACTAATTATTTGCTGTAAGTTTAGGATCTTTAATCTTTCTATATTTTTGTTTCTTTTACTGTACTTTTTAAAATATAACTTTTCCCTCCTCTCAGTCCCTTTTCAATAAAAAGATCTATAAATACAGTTATTAAATCTAATTTAATTCCGTATTTTTTAATTCTCCAAGCTAAACCGGGGCTACGAAAAATGACAAGGTTTAAATTTGTGTACTCCAAACAAAATTTTTAAAATTTTCAAATACTCAGCAAAAAGTAACCTCAGTTTTTAAATATAGATCTGTATTCTCCTTTTTTTTAATTTTAAATTTTTCCAGATATTTTTAGCATTTCATTTTCGTTGTCAGTAGTGTGTTTAAATTTAAAATTGAATAAAATTTTTTTAAAAGGGTAATTTTTTGTTTCTTTAAATTTTTTAAAATGAATCCATGTAATCAATGGATAAACACCTTTTTTTTTTAAATAATTCTATGTATCAAATTCTTGAGATAATATTTAATTTTTTTTCGGGAATATTTTTTACTGGTTACCCAATGATTGGGGACATAACCTGGAATAATCAATAAAAAACAATGGGAAATCTAAATCCCATATATTTTTCCCATATTTTTTGGAATAACTTTATTTCTTTTTTGAATTTTCCTATTTGTTGCATAAAAAAATGACCGTCTAACCCCTAAATTATGAAAAAAAAAAGGGAATTTTGTTGTTAGTCAAAAAAAAATTACTTTCTGAGTGAGCATTTCCTCTGAATTTTCCTGTTATATGACAATGATCACGTCGGCACTTCACCTTCTTTTTATTTTTTTTCAAAGATATGAAAAAACTTTTGTTTTTTAAATTCGCTTTCATTTTTTTTTGACTTCTTAGTTCTTTGTTAAAGTGTTTTTTAAATATTTCTTTACAATATTCCTTTTCCCTCAAGCTTTTTTTTTCAAAAAATTTATCAACTGCTTTGGGACCTCTTAAAATCTGGGTTGGTTTTTAGTAAAACTGTTATCATAAAAAAACAAACAACTTTATACCCGTAACCAAAACAATGATTTTGTATGGTTTAGTAAATGAAGATTCAGTTGATGGTTTTAAAGCAGTTAAAACTTGTTTATTATTGATTCAAAATCACATAATTACAAAAGGTACGCAAACCTTTATGATAATTTTTAATTGTATTTATTCCCTTTTTGGGCCTTTTTAACCCCTTGGGTACTATTAATAGCTAAAAAATTTTGGGTTTATTGTTCATTTAATATTCTTTCTTGATAAAATGCTGCGGCAGTTTTACAAAAATTTTTTTCTATGTTGGCTTTAGTTTTGTTAGTCATTAATCTATTAAAGTTTTTTACCCAAAAACTAATGTTGGATGGGGCCCGGGTGTTTTAAGTCCCTTTTAAATCTTATCTTTTTTAAATTAATAACATTCCGTGTTCTTCGTATTGTATTTTGATCGTAAAATGGATAAATTCCCGTAGGTTCTTCAAAACCAAATTTTAAAATAATTTATTTAAAAAACTTCAATTTTTAGGTATTGATTTATGTAACAGGAAATTTAATTCCAGTAAAATCAAGATCGTTTTTGTTTTTATTTTTTGAATTTTTTAGGATCTTTTTCAACGGAAATTTTTAAGTAAAGACCCATCTAAAAATTTTTCGTCATTCTTTTTATTTTTTAACCTTTCATTGGGGGTTTAAGGGTTTTTGGAATTCTAAATAACTTTGAAGGGGCCCAATGGATTATATTTTTTATCTATTTATATAATAGCATCACTCACTCTATTCTCCAGCCATTTCCCTTTAAAAACCATTGCCAATTTTTTTATTATTTCAAAAAGGGCTTGACGTAAAGTGTTTTTTATTTCTTTTTTGTTTTAATTATTTCTAAAGTTTTTGTTTAAAAATAAGTGTTTTAAAATATTGTTCTGTTGCACTCATTTTGAAAAAGTTATTTTTAAAACAAGTTTTTTTTATACCTTTTAAAGTTTTAAGTTCAGATTTAAGTATTTAAAAGAGTCGTTTTAGTTAATTAATTTTTTCTTTGGATCTTGTTTTATGAAATTTTAAAATTTAAAATTTTCTTATAATTAGTTTTGTAGATCTCTAAATTTCCCATCTAATATTATATTTAGAAAAAAATCAAAAGGAAAAAAGGGTTTTTAAAAAAATAAAAAAAAAAATTTAAGAAGAATTAAAATTTTAATTTATATCTTTTTCCGTTGGCTTTTGATTTTCCCCACTTTTAACTTGGTTTTTTCTTTGCCACATTGTTAAAACCCTAAATTTTAATTTTAAAGGGTCTTTGGATGCGCAAAAGTTTTTATATGTTTTTTCTTCATTAGTATCACAATCGGTTGCAATACTTTTTTGGGATAGTTTAAATTTTTATTTGGTCTGGGCAATCAATAATCTTTGTATTTTCTTCTTCAGTTAATAGAAAACCGCATTTTTCCTTCAAAAAATTTTTTTTTAAAAGATAAGGATCAAAAAAAATTTTTGAAATTTTTAAATTTACAGGTTTTTTTATTCTCGTAACTATTTGATTAAGTTTGATTTAATAAATTTCCTTTCTTTTAAGAACTTTTTATATAAATTTTTGTCTGGATTCATTATTCCCTAAATGCAAAAATTTTGGCTAATCTTTCATTATTTTCTTTTAACCCTATAAAATATACTTATAGAAAAAAGTCAAAAAAAAACACACCTAAAGAAATTTTTGTTTTGAGAAATTTGTTAATATTATCTTTTCTTTTGAATAAGTTTTAAAGTCTTTTTTTTAAATTGTTATAAACTGTTAAAATTTTAAACCTTCTTGAGAATTTGTTTAACCATTCTTGTGAAATTTGTTTTGTTTTTCTAAATAATCAAAACCCAAACCTTTTTTTCTTCCGTTCTGTTTTTTTTTTGAAGTTTTTAAAAAAAACTATTTCTGGGGGGTTTTTTTAACATAAACAAATCCATAAATTTGGGGTTTTTTCCGGGAGGGTTTTTAATATGATCAGTTAAGAAAAGATTGATACTGCCCATTGGGGGTCTTTTATAACACCTTTGTTTTGTTTTTTTGTAAAAACGTTATGTGTTAAATAACAACGTTCAAGGACAAAAAAACGCCATAAATGTTTAGCGAAGATACGGTTTTTTATGACTTTTAAAGTTGTTAGCGAAAAGGAAAAAATATTTGGAAGGTTCTTGGCAGCAAGTTTAAAAAGGTTAAGAAATTTTTATCAGAGTCCTAACATTTTGCCATTCGTGAATTTTTTCTGGAATTATATTAAAATTGGATTTTTTTTTAAAAATATTAAAAACGATTTTTCCTGATGCAATTTACCTTCAATGATATAATTTTTCTCATTATATAAAAACTTTAGAAAAAATCTTTAAAAAATCTTTAATAATCTTTAATAAATTTTAATAAAACTTTAAAAAAATCTTTTCTTTTTTTTTTTTATATCCGTTAAGTTTTAAAAATTTCCCTTTTTGCTTTTTTAAGAGGTGTTGAAAAATTTTTTTCTTTCTGCATTTTAAATAGTATTTTAAAAAATTGAATAACTTTTTCCCCCTTTTTATTTTTCTTTTCCCGGATCTTGGGGCACAACAGCAGCGCGATCCGTCTTTTGTTATAAAATTGTTTTATTTTGTGATATGGTTTTTTTTAAAAAAAATTTTTTGTCGTCAAGTTTTAGTCGTTAGTAAAAAAGGTAAATTTGTTTGGGAAAAGCCCAGCAACGCTATAAATATGGAATAGCTGGAACAAGTGTAATGCAGCCCGAACAAAACCAAAGACACCTGCTGTATATATAACCCAGTTCTTACTCTCCCCCAAAATTTATAACTTTTTCTGTAAGCAGCGTAGTTTTTGTTAAGTGAATAATTTTTGATTATTGTTTCTATTCCTTATTTTTAGAAAAAGATTTTTATTCTTTTATATAATTAATTTAAAAAATTTTTCAAATTAAATTTCTTCCAATTTATAAACGGAACCCAAATATTAAAATTTTTTATTGTCCTTTTTCCCTTTACAAAAAATTGTTTTTTTTTTATAGTTCGTCAATAAAATTTTTTATTCTAAAAAAACCCCTTGTGTGTGGTAAAGTTCTTGTTCATAAAAGAAACCTGAATTTTTTCTTTTTTAAACTTTTAAATGTATGTTCTGGGTTTGATTAATTTAAATTTTTAAATTATAAAATTTCCCCTGTCCAGTTTTTTGGGAATCCTTTTTCAAAATGTTTTTAAGTTTGGTTAAGCGAACCGTCCCAATTTTTAAATTTTTTTTTTACTCTTTGGTATCTTTAAATCACTATAAATTTAAAATTAAAAAAGTACCCTTTTTTTAAGTTTTTTTAGCTTCGGTTTGGGTCTTTTTTTACTAGAAGTTTTTTTTTTGTTATATTTTTCAACCATATCCTGCAACTTTTTAAAAAAGTAGAAATATTGTTTGCTGTAAAATATTTTCCCATTATTCTTTTTAAACTTCTATTAAATCTTTCTATTTTACAACTTTCCCTTAAAATTAAATGTATGGTAAGTTATTTTTTTTTTATTTAAAAAAGATTTAAAATTTTTATTATAAAATTTTTTTTCCTTCATCTACCCTAAATTTTGTGGAATCTTTGCAGTCTTCGGGGGCTTTCGCTCCGAAATTTTTCTTTTGAAATATTTTTTCAAGCTTTTGTAAAATTTTTCCCTTTATTCTTTAATGGAATAACCCAAACAATTTACTAAAATTTTCAATAAAGGTTAACAGTTTACCCTTTATTGTATTTTTAAAAAAACTTGATGTCAATAAATCAGCTGACCAAATATCACATATCATTAAAATATCACTCTTCGTTTCCTAAATTTTTTTTTAATTGGGTTTTTGTAATTCTTTTGCTAATTCATCACTCCAAATTTTTATCGGGGGTAGTAAAAGTTTGCTCTACCCCCTTTTCCCGTTTTTTGTTTTTGTCTGGGGTTAAAACCTAGGGAAAGTTGTTCCTGTCCAAGTCCAATTTGTATTTTGTTTTGATGGGCCCGGTTTTCAAAAATGTTTCAATTTTCTCCCAAAGTTTTTTTTTATTTTATTTAGTTGGAAACATTTCTTTTGTCGCATGACCTTTTTTTTTCCCCTATATAGCAAAGTCTGGTCCATACATACGCATCCGTTCGTTGCAGGAGGTCCGTTATCTAAAGGATTTCCTGGTCCCCAATAATTATATCCCGGGAGTGGTGACCTTTCTTAGGGAAAAAAGGTAACATTGCTTTATGAATATCAAATTACCCCTGTACTTTTAACAAATTTTGATTTTATTTTTCCACAAGTGACGGTACCTTATCATTTTTTCCCCCCTTTTTTTTTTAACATAATGAGGATTTTTCTTTACTGTAAATTTTTTTTTTTTCAAAAATTTTATTTATTTTGTAAAACCATTTATTTAAAGTGTTTTAAAACTTTTTTTTGGGTTTAAACTGTGGATTTAAAAATTTTCCCGGCATTTGTTGGTTCGGAGAGGAAAAGAACGTTTTAAAAGGGGTCAAAACGCCAAAAATCGGTATTTCTAATACTACTAATTTCACAGAATTGTAAGTTACAAATAGTACATATAGATAGACTTTAGTGGGTAAACTCCTTAACAAGTGCAGAAAAAAACACAGATACCAAAACACCTGTTTTATATCAAGAATGTACTAATATTTTGTATGAGTTTATTACCAGACCTTTCGAAAAAAAGGCGACATACTTGGCCAATGTCTCCGTTCCTATTTACTTCTTCTGGATTCCGAAATAACTTCAGTTCCATTGACGCTAACAAAGCTATTGAAAGCCTTTTGTGAATCATTTTCTGGTCATTTTAGAATAAGCACGCTTTTCTATAATTACTACTTGTAAAAAATTCGTTCTAATACGCTACTATGCCGCTAGAACACCGCAAAATCACATATTCACATAGTTTCTTTTAACATAAAGTATACCAGAACGAAAACAAGAAGATTCAAAAGCCTAGTAATTTGTGAATTCTGCACAAAATGCAATTCTCCAGTATTTTTGTAAAAAAATACAGTCGGTCGAACATTGGTACGTGATCGATTAATACAACAAAATAAAAGAGAACAGCAGGAGACAGTTTTGGAAATATCTATTGTTGTTGTTTCGTCTTTTATCAAAACGTAAGTTGAATACTCGTGTTTTTTGCACACACCCTACATGTCATTCAGGATTTTTTTGCACAAAAAAACAACTGTATACGGTATTTTTTTTTGCAATGGGCCAAAAAAAGTAAAGTCACAAAAAAGTACATTGCATTTCATAGTCAGTTTAAAGACTTTTCACGTATTAAAACATTAACCAATATAAATTTGTTATTAAATTTGTATTAATGACACTGATGAGAGATGAGGGAAATAATGGCCAATTTTTAAAAAAGTTTTTCCTTAAACAAAAGCCCCAAAGTGACCTTTGTAAGTGTTCATTTACGTAAAATTAGCTTGCTGAACCAGTTTAAAAATATTCATTTAAAATATTGCGTCTCGACAATAAACCAAAAAACAAAATTAAAGGGTATAACAAAATAATAAAGTAAGTTTATTCAAAGAAAATTTTCAGTTTCATGTCAAATTAAACGTTTTCTCATTTTGGCATTCCTCCTAAAAAGTAAAAAAAAATCAAACTTTCCCTAAAACAAAACCATCCTAAAAAAACCCTGGTTTTTGACTAAGTGGACGGGTAACGAAAAAAAAATAATAACAAAACACCCAACCTCATGGGTTCTTCAAATCCTCAAATCACGTTAGTAGTGTGGTCCGCACCGCATTAAACACCTCCCGGGATCTGCGGGAAAAGTGGAACAAACCCCCGGGTGTCTGGAGGGTATTCTGTGACTTATTCATTCAGATGCGGTTAGCTGCTCGCAGTCCTTGGTGCCGATCGCGATCGGATATCCTGCATTGCAGCATGTCCCAGGCATGCTCTATTGGATTGAGGTTTTGCGACTTCGCTGGCTAGTCCATCCGCTCTATGCCCGTCTGCTCCAGGTACTGGTCCACCACCCGTGCTTGTCGTCCATCAGGATGAAGCCTTGACTGTAAGCTCCAGCGTAAGGGCGCACAATAGGGTCTAGGATCTTGTCTCTGTGCCTAACACAGGTCAGAGCCCCGTTCCTAATGACGTAAAGGTCCATGCGCCCATCATTGGATACGCCCGCCCATACGAGCACTGACCCACTTCTAATCAGACATGGCACTGGCACACTTCTAATCGTTCATGCTCTGTCACACAGCAGTGCCGGAAACGTTTGTTTCTCTGTCTCCACACTCGTCTGCACCCGTCATTGAAATCCGAATTGAATTTGGATTCGTTAGTCTACAAAACGTTGCGCAAACGTTGACGGACAAATGGTAGCTGGGCGCGAGCAAAACTAGCTAACACACACTCTTCAGAGGTGTGGGGTTAGGGGCAGTCGCACGACCGGTCTTCTAGCCCGCAGGTTTGCAGCATGAAGTCTATTCCTGGCGGTCTGAACAGAGATCCTGTACCCATACGTCTGTTCAAAGTCTCTATTTAGCGTAACAGCGGAGTTGGATTTAGTGTATCCATTCATCCCTGATATTTTCCATTTGTTTCGGAATAATTTTCTCAACAAACAATGGTATTAGCAAATTAAAGTTCGAAGTAAATTGAGCAGTGGTATGTGAAATAAACTTGATTACACTTTATTTGATATATATCATATGGGGTTAGAGATAATGGAATATTCATTCATGCTACAGTTTAATTTGTCTTGCGTAGCCCCTTGAATTAGATTAAACACATTTACATGATCTCAGTCATGTTAATATAAATCTAAGAGATCTCATTTTAGATAGCAATATCAGGTATGTTGACATTATGATACACGAGTACAAATAATAAACAATAAGCACCTTCGACATATATCATCAAAATGCAAGCAGTTCATGCTTTTGAATCAAAGAGCAGCAAATCATTGTGGAAAAGCTTCAAATTTTGGCCAGGTTTTATGCAATTTAGAATGTAATATTGACTGTAGACCGAATACAGTTTTACAAATCGGCGTGAAGTATAGTTGTTCTTAAAAAATAGCACATACACCGGTTAAGTTACGCATCTTTTAAAGAAGAGATGTAGAAATTATGTTTACATTTTAGTAATGGGAACAATTTAGGTGGAACACGATAATTTTATTTTTTGGCAGACCGTACCTCAAAAAATAGTTATAAAGATCAGGAAAAGTGATCTTTACTTTATGTTTATATGAGCCGTGCCATGAGAAAACCAACAAAGTGGGTATGCGACCAGCATGGATCCAGACCAGCCTGCGCATCCGCGCAGTCTGGTCAGGATCCATGCTGTTCGCTAATAGTTTCTCCAATTCCAATAGGCTTTAAAAGCGAACAACATGGATCCTAACCAGACTGCGCGGATGCGCAGGCTGGTCTGGATCCATGCTGGTCGCATACCCACTATGTTGGTTTTCCCATGGCACGGCTCATATTTATTACTTACCATGTTATGAAGTGAGTTTATAGTAGACTTTAACCACTGTTAATGGAATAAAACATAATGAGATAAAATCAAATTACTGCGTTTTATTTACAATTACATTTTTCGTATTAGTATATTAAGTATGCGTGAAATGTAAACAACATCAAATTTCGGAAAGGTAAGTTGAAACTTAAAAATGAGCTCGTAAATTACTTGTGGTACGAATCATAATAATAATCTTAGTAAACCGAAGGAAACTAACGCCATGACCATCATATGGCAAATATGTCATTTATGCAAGTTTAATGCAGATCTATACAAAGAAAGCTGTAAAGGCATTTGTAAACAGATACGGTATTAAGTTATAAAGACCTGTGAGTGAAACGTGACCAAAACTACAGTTAAAAGTTAAAAGAAACCTCACAATTTTAATAGCTATAAGTTTAAAATGCGTTACCCAAGTTTCAAATATAAAAAGACACGACCTGCTGTATTCGATTTTTGCTACAATTTTACGATACGTTATGTACTTTCGAGAGCCCTTTTCTCATGGTCCCGGTAAGCTGTAAAAGAGTAATAAGTATTGCCAGTAACTTCAATGCCAAGGAAAGAAAATAATCATAACGAAGCGGACAACCCTTTATTCTATTGTGATCCTTGCTAATGTTTGCCTTACATAGGGAGACGTTCATAATGACTGAAACACACATTATATACTTAAGTTTGATGTCGGGTTTCAAATTGAAAGTTACCAAAATACTAAAATTAGTACTTAAAACAAGTTTACAAACATTAGGTAATAATAAAACATTGAATTACTGAAAAACATATTGCTAATAGGATAAGAAAACGTTTTATGATGCATAAGAAAGATGAATTCGCAAACTAGTTGCAAACAAGAATAAGTTATTTAAGAATAAATAAACAGGGTAAGGTTTTGGATAATAGTATTTAATAGCATCTTTGAATTCTGAAAATTTAGAAAAGTGTTTTATGCATGGAGGCAATTTATTCAAAAGATTACATCAAATAAATGAAAAAAAAAAAAAACTTAAAACCATTTCAGTTTGGGAAGAATAAAAGATCCTTGTTTTGTGTTTGTAAAGGGCACTTTGGTAACATATTATTAGTTCCAACAAATCGGAGCAACTGCATTATTGATAAAAGTCCGCTGATTTACGAATTAGTGCAGAAAATTTTACAGTTCTTTACCGATATATCTTCAAACATAATCAATAAATTTTGAGAAAACTTTAATAACGCAGTTTTAGAAAAAAAGTAGCTAAAACCTGATACCAAAGGGAAACAAAGCTTAGCTGAATGACAAAGAATTCACGCACGCTATGTAAGAAAATGGGATACTTGGTCATAGAAAATTGTCATAATCGACACACATGTCTTGAAAAAGGAAATTGTTACCATTATACGTGAAGTCTTAACTTCAACCCTGGTTTAGAACAGAATAACAAGAACTCAGTTTTCCCCACTGTTCAAGAAGTATATGTCAACTAAAAAGGTATAAACAATTCAAGATCTTCAAAACAAATTTTCTCAACAGATGACGTTTTAGTTTTCAACATAATTTAAAAATATTCAGCATAAACACCCTTTCAGTCAAGATACGGGAAGCTCACACGCTACCTGCTTTCAAAAGCCTGCTAAAACCCCACTTCGTTGTACAATATTTTGTTAACTGACCGATACATTGATGTTTTTTTTTTCTTCTTCATTAAACAGCGTAGAACAGTATTCTATCATATTGTCACTTAAATACTTTTAAATATGTATGTATGTTTGTCTTGTTTTATCTATATGTTTTACATTCATGATTTTGTTAATGTGGAATGCATTATTTTTGTATGCGTATTTGTTTGTATTGTTTGCAATTTTTTCTGTAAGGCACTTTTGAATGTGTACTTGTGCATGAAAAGAGTGCTTTATAAATGTGGTATAATAATAGAAATGATAATAATAATAATGATAAAAGTAATAACATTTTTTAACCGCTGCAGACATGCCATTTATATGAATTATGACAAAAAAAAAAGAAATCCAAAATTGTTTGTTTGGTTGGGTTTAACGTCGCATGCACCGGCACAATTATAGGTCATATGGCAACTTTCCAGCTGTTATGGTGGAGGAAGGCCCCAGGTGCCCCCTGCGTGCACTATTTCACCATGGGTCACCTGGATAGAACCACCGACCTGACCTGCCATAAGTCAGTTGGATTGCTTCCTCAACGAAGAATTCAACAAACCGATTGAGGCTCGAATCCACGTCGGGTAGGTTCAAGTCATTTCAATCAGCGACCTTAACCACTCGCTCACGCTATACTTATTATGATGTAAGAAAACACAAATATGGTGATGAAATAAGAGTTGTTATCTGATTTTCCTTTCATTAAAAATCATCACTAGAATACCCCTTTATACGTTAGATTACAGCCTATCCAAAATCTAATACTGGAAGCCTGCTACAAATAAGATATGATAGAGTCATGCAATTTGATACTGTTACAGAAGGCAACATGAATTAGCATTAACAGGTTTGAATTGCTTTAAGATATGACTTTAATAAACGGTTTCCAGCCTTACACAAATAAGCATTGTTTTTAGCCAAATTCCGGCATATGACATGTGTGTATCAAAATTTGGATATAGATAAGCTGTCTGTATGAAATATGTCAAATTCCACCACACCCCTTTCCCTCACAGACTCATTGTATTCGATAACTCTTTCATTCTAAATCCCACATACAGATATGAATTAGAAATATATTGTGCTACGGAAGGTATAAGTCAAACTGTGAATAAACACATGCAGTTTAACTACGAAATGTAATATTTTTCACACATAGAAACATTTAATACGTGTTCTTTCGCGATTTGATGACTTCAGTCACATTTTATCCAATATCTTCAGACAACTGAGTATTAACAGTTGCAAAAAGGGAACTTAAGAATCACAATCTCCCAATGAGTGTGTCCTGAATAAGGCATTATAATAACATTTTCTTGAAGAAAAATGCATGAGCTATGACCATTTAATTAAATACATTCAAGGTATTCAATTAGTATGTCAATCACATCGCTTTAAATGTAGAAAGCAGTTTAATGCTCTTTAACTTGAAAAGACAATATTTATTTATTCATATCAGCAACTTTTCCGAATCTCAGAAATTGCACACAATTCTAAAGACGCATTTTAGATGTGGTTGCTTACCATTTCTTGATACCACAATAGGTCAAGGAAGTAAAGGTACTTCAATTTTGTTCTGTGGCATTTTCTTTTATATATTCAATTGTATTCTCATTAGTTAATCAACATTTTAAGAAACAGTTAAGCCAAATTTTTAGAAGCTTTTTATATTACACAATGTAAGCCAGCTCTAATGGAAAGTGAAATGTATATGAAAGATAACAGGTAAGGGTAGATTTTCGGAAGCACAGGGCACCAAAAGCAAAGCCTTAGAGCCAGGCATTTGCAAAGTAGGCCCCAAAAGAAGAATCTGTAATGGCCAAATATTACAGACGGTTGCTTTAAAAATCTATCAAGTACATATCAATTTATGCCAAATATAGATAGATGGGTAGAAAGTGGTAAGGGGTAAAAAATGAGTGTAGGGGTTTGGGTTGGGTGTCGGGGACGAAAGTTGAAGGGGGGAAAACGCTTACGACAAACAAACAAAAACACCACCACCAATATCCGCAACTGACAATACAAGAAAGACAGAAAACCAGTTGAAAATAGGGGCACCACAATGGAACGGTTAGTAACCCATATAAAGGAAACTAGGGGGCGGGGTGGGGGTGGGGGCGGGGATTAAACGCGTTTAAATTGTCTAAATTCAAAATTGTATACCTTTACAACACTAACTTTCAATTCACAGGACGACTTTTAACGAATCTTGATGGATTGCAAGCGTAACTCTGCCTTACTTGCTAAAATCTTTTCTACCTCTTTTCTGCTTGTTTCTATTTTATCTTTTTGCATCTTAAAAAAGTAACGATAACTTTATTTGAGGAGAACTGGATTGAAAACAGTTAATAACACAGTGAAAAAGATAGCAAAAAGAGTAGCTTGATAACCGTTACAACCGTAACCGTAATAGGCAACAAATCCTGACTGTTTTTATATTTGAATCACTTGCAGTGATAGCTCTAGTTATACATATACTTTAATAAGCGCATTCAATGTCAAAATTCAGAGCAGCAGTTTAGCTAATTTTTAGACAGAAAAGTTCATAAAACACGACGTTTTGCTATTACTATATTGTGTACCAGCCACTTGTTAGATATTAGAGACTGATGTACAGGGATGCCACACGTAAAATCATTGCTGTAGTTTGAAAACAAAAAGACACGCAACTGTCCAACGTAATAGCTTTATCATTGTACAAATCCATGATTGACCACAACATATAATATGAATTATTTACAAAACCAATTTTAGCCACACAAACATGAAACAACAGCATTGTGTTTAAGGCACAGAGTGGTACACATTTAGTACATGTCCGGTAATGTTTCAATATGATATCCCCAATATTAAATTTTATCATGTTTTTTTCTGTCTGTATATTTTAGGTAAAAATGAAATAATAGAAAATGAATAAAAAATAAAGTCATGGAAACCGTTGCAAATCAATGTGACCAAAACGTATTCAAAACCTCGAAACGTCTTAAAAAGTGTACACGTGCGTAGTTATCATGAAATGACTTTTTTTTTCAAGAATCAGACGACTGTTGAACTCAGAATGTTGGTGTATACTAGCATTATTTGCATATAAGAACTTGTAGTGCGATATTTCCTACATTTAAACGGATCCAGCAAAACTGCAAAAATAGTATCACCTTGAAGTGTAAATATGCGTGACAGTATTTTAGGTTTACTTGAGTCGATGCAAAGTTATATGCTCCCAGATTGTAACAGAATGTCTTAACTTTTCTGCAATTTATTATGCCATCCTATGAAACTTTATGTTATTGATTAGCATGACGTGCAGAAACTTGTGATATATTAATACATTGTAATACGAGTCAGATTAAGCACTTTAGAGTTAGGGACTCATTCACTTTAACAATACGATTTATAGAACCGTTGTTTGTTTAATTAGGTTGAAATGGTCAAAACATTTCTGTGATCTGGAAGGACCGTTAGAAATAGCAACGCTGAGTCAAAGTACGGATCGAAATATGAGCCGCGCCATGTGTAAACCAATATAGTGGCTTTGCGACCAGCATGGATCCAGACCAGCCTGCGCATCCGCGCAATCTAGTAATGATCCATGCTGTTCGCTTTAAAAACCTATAGCAATTAGAGAAACCGTAAGCAAACAGCATGGCTCCTGACCAGACTGCGCGGATGCGCAGGCTGGTCTGGATCCATGCTGGTCGCAAAGCCACTATGTTGGTTTTCTCATGGCATGGCTCATATAAAGAATTTGCTTAATAAGCAGCGTCTTAATATATTGTGTGTGCAACACAATTCTTAGATAGGCACTATGCGTCATTAAACAGTCTCTTAATAATTCAAGGTCAAATGTATGTGCACTAAGGCTGAAAACGTGAAAACAATACCAACAAAAAAAAGCACACAACAAAAAACCGCAAAAACGGATATACCGTTTGCTTGCAAATACTTTTTTTCTAAATCCTAGTATGATATGTATATAAAGAAGACTTCTGATGTCGCATTTCGATGAAAAAGGAGTCGACAACGTCAGTACGAAACCTGTAAGTATTGTATTTACATAAAGCTTACATTTCTACATCCATCCATGACCAGGTTCAATCAAACTTCATACTGAGCCCGCAACAGTTCGATTAAAGCCGTGTTGGGCGACCAGTCGTTTTCCATTTTTTATTTATCAGTTAATATCACAACAAACGGAGTTTTATTTTTAAAGTCATAAACAAGTAATTTCATCGTGTTTTGTATATATAGAATTAAAGATATGTAAGATGGTTTACCATAATGAGAATATCTGACATATTCACAGGTATTCAAAGATGATGGCGTTATTGGTAATGTTTTTGGCTATGTTTCTTCTTCCACTGACTTCTGCAGTGCCGGTTCCGAAAGGCGCTAATTGTTGGGCATATAGCTATAAATACGGACCGGTTTGTTCGTAAGTAATTTTGATTGCTTATGTTGAACTCAAAACACCTCTCACTAGTTATATGTTGTTTTAGTAATTAAATTAATTAAACATACAACTCCAAATATTTTCTCCATCTTTTTGCATTTTATCGACATGTATCGGAAGGTAGTACTTTAGATTAGTAGTAGTAAAACTGTGTCCATTTTCCAGTTTTAATTTTCTAAAGCTTGTAGAGAAATATTATGGATCAATACAAAATATAGGATATCACAGGCTGAAAATGTCTTATTGCGTATTCAGTTTTTGTTGTTGTATGATTTCGTAAGACTGACTTCAAACATGATAAACATCTTGTCAATTGGTTTTATGTAAATGTTGAAAGATATCAGATTATTTCGGTTTATTTTCACTCGATCGTTAGAATGTATTATTTACACAGCTACTTAATTAAGTGATTTTTAAACAGGTGATAATTGGAATTTATAGACAGGGACTTTGGTAATTCAAAAAGAATAATATTGTATTCTTAAAATTGTAAATGCATTCATTTGAATATCGTTTTTCGAAGATGTGTTTATACAATGTATTTTAATGTTTAGCTGTTCTTTATTGTTTTTGGACATTTTGTTTCTTGAATGTACATGATAAATAGCTGTTGACCTTACTTCTTATAATGAGCATATTGATACGTTATGTCACATATTTTAATCACTGGAAGAACTTAAGGGATAGTAATGTTTTTCGCTAAGCTCTGATTTTAAAGCGATTATATGACGCTTGCAGAAGGCACAAATTATGAAGAAGAAAATTCATTATTAAGATAGTTTTCAAATATTGAATATACTGCTTTCATTACATAAAGGCAATTAATGCTAAAAACATGAACATTGATTTGCTCAACAATCACGTAAAATATCTAATTTTAAAAGCCTTTTTATTTTAAGCTCCGATACCAGCAGCATTCCAAGGCCAAAAGCAACGCTTCAATACCAAATAACTGTTAGCGGGAGTTCAAAGATCTGTTGCATGGCCTACACGTGCTCAAGGTACAGGTGCTATATGAAGAACATTGGTTGTGGTAAATACACATGGAGCTCCCCCGATCTTCCGTGGGAAGGCGGCAACACTGTAGCTACGCCAAAAATGCAATGCAAGGCCCTAATTCGTTGGTCGGTGCGTTATAGTTATACAACGACACATTAAGCTGCTTCCCGACTACACAAGAGAAACAACGAAAATCAAATAATGCAGTATAATTTAATATTTCAATGACTATTCATGTAAGAAATCAACATCTATAAAATAAAAAGACTTTAACAACAACTGTTCTGTCTTAGTATTATTTTTGTCATTATCAGAAAGAAAATCGTTTTTTTTTTGTTGTTGTTGTTGTTTTTTTTTGTCCCGGGCCTTATGTTCTATTTTAGGTCGTAGGAAGTTCTTTCTCACGTATTTTCTCATTGAAAAAATGTCCTTATTATTTCGAAAACAACACTATCTTGGCGGTTAAATGGATCCGGAATCAAAACTGCATGAATGATACAAAACATTGCAAAATATTTCTTCCACAGGTCTCTCTTTTGAAAATGTTTTAACAGGAGACGACTTTTATTAAATGTTCATTTCTTCTTATTTTCGCAATAGTTTGTAAAAAACTTTGTGACTGTATGAAATGATTAAAAGTGAAGTTTTTCCGAGCAGTATATCATATTATTCAAACATTCTTCTACCTCTACCTATTGTAGGAAAAGACAATGTGACCAACTCTCTCTGTAATTTAAAACATAAAATTACTTTTTAAAATCGTGATTGTTATTCTATTATCCGTTATTCTTATTGTTACTTTATATGGAAATGTAAGGGTAACGGATGGTGTTCGTGTTATAAAAACTGCAGAATCCCGACAAAGTGAATTTGGTGGTTTGTTTTCTTCATTACCAAATAACGAATAACAGGCAATGTTTTTACATTAAATCTTATAAAACAGTCTGCTCTTTTAACTCAACGAATCACGAGGTCATGAGTTCGATCCCCAGGGGTTGCGTTTATTCTCTGTGACGATTTGATAAATGACATTATATCTGAAAACATAATTCCTCCCTCCTCTGAATTTATGCGAAGAAGCTGGCAGTTGCATGCAGAGAACATGTTAGTACAATTACAGCTTCCAGGAATACTGAAATACTTTCGAAGAACGAAACTAAACGAAACAAACAATAAATTGAATAACAATTACCGACAAACGAATAACAATAACAAAGAATAGAATAACGAAATATAGATCGAATTCTAGGAACAATTACGACTGCTACAATAAGAACAACGAAACATTGAATTACAATCAGTGAGACAATATAGAATGATAATAACAAATCATTATGTTATTAATAATACATCACTGAATAGAAATAACGAACGTACACGATGTATAATTTAGCAATGTTTGAGGTGTCATAAATAAACGGCGCCCGATAACTCGCTACAAGTTAATCTAAAATTTTAAGCTTAACAAGTAGATTTTACTAGTACATGTACATATTGAGCTTGAATAGTTAGATTGTGTAATGATTCCAGATCTGTTGTTTGCAAATTTTATAGCCTATATATAGGAAACAAAATTTGTGTTTATTATAATAAAACCGGTTGTTTACATGTTACTGCATCTAGATATAAACTAGCACTATGTCGTGTATTTATAGATTTGTGTACTCGTTCCTATACAGAAAAATATAGTGTAAGAACGAACCCCATCTTTCTGAGGTTAGAATGTGAATGTTAAATACAACAGTGCTATATACAGATATACTAATAATTGGACGTTTGTTGTAAAACAATTAACGTTGCCTTGAAATCTTCTGTAAAGGAACCCTTAAAATAAGAATAAGGCAGTAAGTTTTGCGTTAAATATTCCTGCACGTTTACTCAATTTTTGCACAAGTCTGCGTTTACAAGTCATGTCTGCTGCAGAATCGAAAAACATGTGTTAACTTCAATAGTAGCCGTTTTCAAACCGAAACCTGTGTCAAACAAACAAATGTTTGTTGTCTTTATGACGTATTTTAATTGACGGCTTATTTGTCCAAATGTTTTGATTTCAAGTACATACATTTAATAACATACAAGAAACAGACAATCCGAACTACTCAGTTGCAATTTCTTATGTAGTATGTAAAGTTGTTTCCAGAACTGAAGAAGTGGCCCGGTTTATTGTATGGTGTACTTGTTTGCATTGAGCACCAGCCATTTCTATCATATGTAGGACTGTGGCTGAATCCTCGACATGTAGAGTTGTTGGAGCAGGTTGTGCTGCAATCTAAGGCCGACATTTCATTCGAGATGAATATGATATCAGCGTTAAAATCCTTTCCCGTATGTGCAATATATGTTAATCCATATGTCTCACAGCCTATATTGTTAATGAGAAAAGAGAAAGGCATTGCGTTCGTGAATTTCATATATGTTCTTCCCAGGATCAAAATGGAAAATGAAGTATACCTTACACAGAAAAACAAATGTTTCTAGAAACGGTAGTGTTGACAACAGATATATCGTCAGCATTAAGATAGAAGAGTAGTCATGGCACTTAACAGATCATCGTCATTATCCAATCAATAACAATGTTAAAAATAACACCTCTGGTTGTGATAGAAAAATAAGACTTCGAACTTTGAAATTATATACACAAATTACAAAAAGTGAACTTGGAGTACAGCAATAGTCTATGCAAATCAGATTATGCACTTATTTAATAAGCCATGAATCTCTCTCTCCTGCCCCTCCCCCCTTCTGTCTCTCTCTCACTCTGTGCACGCATGCGCGCGCGCGCGTGTGTGTGTGTTTTTAATTTTGTATAATATGATAATAGAATAATACGAATAGCTCACCAATAACACAGCTATCTGTTCCAGGATTGTAACTATATCCGGCAATGCAGTTACAAAATCCGTCCAGACACAAATTGAATTCTTGTGGACAATTGGAGTCGTTATGGCACGTATCACCTCTACGTAGAAATTCGGGAAAGGCTGAATTTGTAGACGTCGGTATTATTGACGTAGATGGTGAATTGGTAACGGGAGTCAAATCTAAGGAAATAAAATACTCTTTCACTTACAGAGATGGGTTTTCCTTTCTATAAGAAAAGCGTAATTCCGTATGATATCTATTAATATCTAATGCATTTCTATAAATTATCAATTTATTATGATCTCATTAATATAATGAGTAAAATATATAATATAAGATTCACATGCACATCTATTTGATCATTCTGTTTAAGAACTATAAGAGAGTAAGAATGTATAAACATATTTACATCTATAAAACACAAATCAAGTTCAAAACATCAAATATTTACAAAGTGAATCCGAGGAACAGATGTTTCAAAATATGTGTACTATACACCCGAATTTGATAAAAATGAAATGTTAATGCGCACTGAAATACTGTTTCGTCCATAGATGATGAACAAATGAGCAGCGCTGTTTAAAAGTTAAGAATTAATATATCTCATTTAGTGATTTGTCGCTGAATAAATCATTGTTCGGAATTCAGATGCGAAGGATATATAATACAATGATATGATAATACGCATCACGACAAACAATGATTTTATTCAAGAGCAAATCACTAAATGAGTTATATTATATGAGATTATCGATTCTAACACGTTACCAAGGATTTTAAAGTTCATCTTGACGACATTTATTAAATATTTGCCAGTTTTCAATTGGTTTCTTTTCCAGCGCGCCGCTTTGCCGTTTGACGCTATGACGTAATAATTGAGACGTCAGAAAAAAATGAATTGTTGTAAAATAATTCACTGTTTTCAGCTCTCTTTGTTTAATAGAAAACTGAATCGGATCGTGTTTGAATAATAGATATAAAGAGAAGGGTACAAAGATATAAGATGGTAAGACTTGAATTAAAAAATCGTCTTTGTAGTATGTTAAACCAGATTTAGGCATAAAATCGTACAAAAAAAGAGGATGAGTCAAAACAATTTTAATTGGCAAGTCTTTCTAACTGTAAAACGTTGATTTTCACTGAAGAAGCTTTCTCAAAAAGCTTTATTCTATAATTATCATAAATTGCACAATATAGTTTAATGTGGCTCTTATTTTCTATTGAGTGATAAAAGAATATTTACGATCTTCTACCGGTATTTTTTTCAAACATAACGCTAAACAAACTTAAAACAGACATGTTGATAAATGTAAAATCATTTCATAATAGTTTTAAGTTTCAAATATGCAGAAAAGGTAAGAGTAGATTTCCCGGAAGCACAGAGCATCCCGTATCGTTTTATAATACTCAAAAGAAATCCCATTAATGCTACAAGCTTTACCCTTTTTGGCTCCACTAACAGCTCTTTTTACGTCAGTTATAGAAAAATGATAATTCAAAAAAAGGTATCATCATCATTTGTAAAAATGCACGGAACGGAAAATGTGATGAATTGGCTAAATCCGTGTTCGCCGTTTCCTTAATACATCTGATAGACATGAGGACATAGAACCATAATCTAATTGTATTGGTATACACGTTCTCTTGCTCTACGTATGTTTAGCCGACTTCACACAGCTCTACCAAACACCCAGAATTTGTCTGGTCTACACAACATTCACCTAACAATTTATTTTGTAAGGAATACAATTGTAAAAGCTTTCATTTTTGTACTTCACGGTAAAAATATTTGTGGGCCTGCACAAACTCTGTCTTAGTATTCTGATTCTATAACTAGCATTACAATTTAGGTAGTTGCGTTCTGCCACAAACGCTTTTCCAAACGGCTAAAGTATTTCTCCATTTTATGTGTATGTGTTTTGCCTTCTTATCATACCTATATGATATAGACGATTCAAAATATAAGATGTGACTTTCTTTTTTGCTTTCGATAGCCTCAACACTTTAAAAGCTTTAGATACGATATATGGTTTTCTCGCTACTTTGTGCGCTTTTGAACGTAAATAATTATATATATATTTATTACATTTTTGATGTTACTGATTTGAATTTAAACCGTGACATATTATAATATTACACTTGTAATAGAAACGTTTCTATCCTCGTTTTAAGTAAATAAGATGTTCGGCAAAAAACACATTTCGCTATTTCACCATAGAAAGCTAGTGCGAGTCTTTAATTTGCACATTTCAACATTGAATATATCAAACTCGTCTAAAATGATGTTATGTTTTGCAGACCCTCGTATCTTATTATTAACTCTTTTTATAAATTCAGTTAGAAAAGACACTCATATAAAATCCTTTATATGTATTTTATACCTACCTTGTTGTTTGAGAAATACCAAAGTACTTGTATTGTAGCTTGTGTGTACCAGTGCTTTACATCCGACACAATGACCAACTTCTGGTTTGTAAACAAAACCAACGCATTGTACATTTTTTGAGCATTCGCTTGCACAGTGTGCAAGACTAACAATCTTCTCTTTTAGAAAAACAATGTCAGAAATATCACACCCGAATCCGTTGGGTTCTCCTTGGACATCAAATTTTGTGATTACTAGACTAGCAAAAGCGTGGTAAAATGTACAGTATACAAATAGTAAACTGGTAAATGTTTTCATTTTGAAGCTCGTTTTTTAACTTGAACTTCATACAATGTATGAAATATTTCTGTTGTGGAATTTATTTATATACTACTCATGTACATATTAAAATACAATTAAGTAACGTATAATTAATTATTTAATCAGCCTTTCAACTACTCGAAAACAAGAATTGTGATCAATTCTTTTTGCTGAATTATTATGTAGTTAAGAATATGATAACTGTAATTAGTTTTCTTCCAAGTTTGGTTTTAATTAAAAATACATTTATGGCATTTTTAACAGATAAGTTTGCTTTTAATTAAAAGTTGAACAGTTTTTTTATGGAAGCTAACCTCGTTATATTTTTTCTATTGACTCAATCTAACTGGGTAACATTTTTTATATCGATTACACTTGTTGATACAAAAAAAAAGATAATAGTTTAGTCTTGTTTTCATGATGATTACTGGCGATGAAAAAAAATACCTGTGCAATTAATTCAACTGATAAAATTAAAAAAAAAACAGCAGGTGTTTTCCTAAACAAACTTCTCATGGCTCCTTTCTTTAGATAATTTCTGAAATGAGAACACATAGCATCATCATAATTACACTTTTTACGCAATGAATGCATTGTAAATCCTGACAACATTTAGTTAAGGGGACGCATATTGCTACATTCACAGTTCATACAGAAATGTGGAAGGGGTGCATATTCAAGAAATCAATGGTGGGAAAATAAAAAAATATTCCTAAACTGATATAATACTGATGGACACCTGTAATATTCAGTATTTTGTGGATAAGGATGTGGTACTATGAATGTAATAGGAAAACAGAGGTCTTTGTGAAAGTACATTCAACACAAAATATTAAGCTTTTGTATAAGGAAAAAACAGGTTTTTTACAATAACAGTATTCCAAATAATGTTGAAGGGATGAGATTTTCTTTCTAACACACCAGGTTTGCTTAAACATGTAAAAATTTAACGCCAGGTCATTTCAGCTCGGGAAGGACGCCATATTTCTCATTGATAAAAATGTAAACAAAAAAAATCAGAGTGGGATTAGCATTGCATGGGCATAACATGACATTCTACACAATGAATGAATGAATGAATGAGTTGGGTTTTACGGCGAATCGACACAAAAAGGTCATATATCGCCGAGAAAAAAAGTTAAATGAATTACGTTAATTTTAAAGCATCTATAAAACTATTAAAGTAAAAAGGTATATACATATATAGCGTAAAAAGACAATTGCAAACATAAAAAAGTAAAACATGTAAATAAAAATCAAATAAAGTTCAGATTTTATGATATATGCCTATTTGTTTCAAAAATTGCAAAATTTTGTCGGCAGGAACTTGATCAAACAACTCTTTTAACGATTCTACATTATAGTATGAATTGCGCTGTGGATCGAAGTCAACACAGTTGATTAAAATATGTTTAATAGAAAGCGGTGTTTGACATGGTACACACTCAGGTTGATCTTCATTGTTCAAAAGATACGAATGAGTTAACCGAGTATGACCTATTCGACAACGAGAAAGAACAACTTCTTCCCTGCGAACAGATCTATTTCCCTGGTGCCATTCACCTAAATTAGGTTTAATTTCATGAAGTTTATTGAACGAAGCATTGTTCCATGAAGACTGCCATTTAGTTAAAATATATTTGTTGATATTTGACCTAAAATCAGTATACGGTAATTTCAATTTAGATTGATTTAATGAAAGTGATTTCTTTGCTGCGGTATCAGCATCCTCATTTCCATGAATACCAACATGACTAGGAATCCAACAGAATATGATGGACTTCTTAAAAGATAGTTCATGAACCTTGACAAGAATATTTTGAATGAGAGGATTTTCTGTATGACGGTTGTGTATTGATTGTAATACAGAAAGTGAGTCAGAAAAGATGATAAACTTTTCTTCATTATATTCTGAAATAAAATTAAGGGCCAAATCAATAGCTTTTGCCTCGGCTGAAAAAATTGTAGCGTTATTTGGCAAGCGTAATTTTGATTGATGCAGATTGCTAACGGCGGCACATCCAACCTTTGAATCATCTTTAGAACCATCTATATAAATTGGAAAATGATCTTTGTAAGTCGACTTGATTTCATTAGATTTGGACTTGAATATTTCAGGGTTTGTTTCAGACTTTTTCAAGGCGGTTTTCATATCAAAAAGAAACTGTTGGAGAACTAAGACGTCATGGTGGTGTATTCAGAACTAAGTTTTCTTTGATATCATCAATCAAAATCAGTTTCCTTCATCGAATTGCTGATGCGAAATCCAAAAGGTTTTATTTGTTTTGGTTTTCTGTCATACGAATCCTGGTATTTGGGTTTAAATATGATTTTATGAGCAGGATTGGATTTGTTGGCAGCTACCCTCAGAGCATATTGTAATGACAGTTTTTCACGTCTCGTGTAAAGGGAGGGTTCGTTTGCTTCAACATACAAGCTTTCAACAGGCGATGTTCTAAATGCCCCAAAGAGCAATACGAAGACCTTGATTATGAATAGTATCCAGCATCTGTAAATACGTTTTTCGGGCTGAACCATAAACAACACAACCGTATCTAGCTTGGATCGAATCAAAGCTCTATACAGTCTTAACAAAACCTTGCGATCTGCTCCCCAATCAGTATTTGAAATTACCTTTAAAAGATTCAACGATTTCAACATTTGGCTTTCAGGTATTTTATGTGTGGTATAAAAGAAAGCTTTTTATCAAAAATAACACCAAGAAATTTTGCTTCGTCAACAACGGGTATTTTTGTACCATTTAGAAAAAGCTCAGGGTCACAATGTTGTTTCCGTAATTGACAAAAGTGGACACACGAGTTTTTGATTGGGAAAATTTAAAACCTTTTTCCCATCGCCCAGTTTGAACTTTGTTCAAACACTGCTGTAATTGGCGTTCAATCGTACGCATATTTTTTGAACGATAACATATTAGAAAGTCATCAACATATAATGAACAATCTATCCCTGGTGACAAACATTTCACAATATTATTAATTTTGATGCTAAAAAGTGTGACAGATAAAATAGAACCTTGTGGAACTCCCTGTTCTTGCTCAAAAGAGTCAGAAAGGGTAGAACCAACACGTACTTTAAAATTGCGATCTGATAAAAATTGCGATATAAATGTTGGAAGACGACCTTTTAAACCTAAGTCGTTAAGATCATTCATAATACCATATTTCCATGTAGTGTCATAGGCTTTTTCTAAATCGAAAAAGACAGACACTATATGCTCTTTTTTAACAAATGTATCACGAATAAAATGTTCCAGTCGAACAAGATGATCAGTTGTGCTGCGCTGCTTGCGAAAACCGCTTTGAAAGTTTGTAATTAGGCCTTGAGATTCAAGATACCAAACTAGTCTAGAATTGATCATACGTTCTAGCGTTTTACATAAACAACTGGTAAGTGCAATCGGTCTATAATTACTGGGGTTAGTGCTATCTTTCCCGGGTTTTGGTATTGGAATAACTATAGCTTCTCTCCAGGAATCTGGAAAAATGCCAGTTTTCCCCGTAATGTTATAAATTTCAAGTAGGAGGTCTAATGATTCTTGTGGTAAATGTTTTTAAGAGTTGATAATGAATTTGGTCCGGACCAGCTGCGGTATCGTGACATTTATCTAAAGCGTCAAGCAATTCTGTGAGTGAAAAAGGTTTATTATAATCTTCATCATATTTGAATCAAATTTAAAGGTTTACTTTCTTTAGTCGATTTTTTGTTTTGAAACCTTTTATCATAATTGTTTGATGAAGAGTTTTTGAAAAAGTTTTACCAAGTGTATTGGCAATGTCCTCCTTGCTAGATGCAATAGACTGGTCTGACTTTGTAAGATGGGAAACATTTGAAGATTTTCCTTTTCCACTTTTTTTGCGAATCATTTCCAGACTTTTTTAACCGATGACCTAGAATTAAGTTTTGAAACGTATGAATGCCATGATTTTTCTTTGCTTGTTTATAGTTCTGCGAGCTTTTGCTCTCAGAATTTAAAATGATTGGTAGGTTTTCTTTCGTCGGCCGTATATTGAACTTTTTAATGGCCGCTCTACGTTTTCGAACAGCAGTCTTACAATCATCATTATACCAAGGCTTATTTTATGTTTACCATTTCTTGAAAATTTAGGAATGGACTTGTCAGCAATATCGGACAGAAGACTGGAAAACCCATCAATAGGATCATAAAAATTAGTAAAATTCTCCAAAGTCAAATCATTTTTACATAGCGTTTCAAATTGCTTCCAGTCAGCTTTATTTAAATTTTAAATATGAAGGGTGGTCTGATGGCAGATTAGAAGTATTTGAAATAATAATTGGGAAATGGTCACTACCATGCAAATCATCCAGTACTTTCCATTCAAAATCAAGAAAGATGTTCGGTTGACAAATTGTCAAATCAAGCGAGGAAAGGGTTTCCTGTTGCAGGATGAAGATAAGTTTTGGATTTATCATTTAACAAACAAAGGGCATTTCTTTCAATAAAAGTTTCAATAATTGACCCTTAGTGTTGCTGTCAGAACAGCCCCCAAAAATTCATGATGACCATTGAAATCTCCCATAAGCAAAAATGGTTGTGGTAATTGTTTTATAAGATCATCAAGATCTTCAAGATTTAGTTTAAATTTGGGAGGTATGTAAATCGAACAGATAGTAATTGGTCGATGTAATGTTACGTTTATTGCAACTGATTGAATACTTGTATTTAGAACAATTTGTCTGTGAGGACATGCATTATTAATAATAATAGATGTACCACCAGAAGCTCTATTAGTGTTAGTATTGATGAAGTTATACACTGAGTAATTTTTGAAAGCTATTTTGTCCGTTTCCTTTAAAAATGTTTCACTAAGGCACATAAGTGAAGGATTATATTTTGATAAGAGTAGGAGAATTTCATTATAATTTGCTTTAAGTCCACGGCAATTCCACTGGATAATTGTACTTTCCATTTACAATGGCAAACAAAAATTGAACGACTGGAAATTTAGAGTATTAGTGTTGCATTGACTCAGGAGTAGGGAACCTTTTGATCTTCCCCTCCTTTGTGCTGATTAAACTCGGCGGAGCAGATAATGGCGGATCGTCATCATCCTCCCCTGTCAACCGGTTCAAATCAAGAGGGAACCGGTTATGGGTTTGTATGGGATCATCCGATCCCTTTCCAAACCCATCAGTTCTCAAGTCAATTTTTTGTTTGGGTGTTTGACTCACCCCACGTTGATTAGTAGTTGATGTAGCATTTGCTTTGATGATTGTGAATTTGGTAGTTTGGAACATTTTGTACAGCTGGTGGCAGCCTTGGTTTAGCAGCTGCATTTTGAACTGCTGGTGTCTGAACAGGTTTTTTCTGGAACTTTTGGCTTTTCGTTTGAGCATTTGGAACGGGCACAGAATCAGTTTGCGTAGACGCATCAATACATTGAGTTGATTTGTTTGATGTAGATTTTGTTATGGAAGAATAAGTCGATGTCAGTGATGGAGATACGAATTTGGCATTTGCAATTTGTCTTGCTTCAGGAAATCCAACACCCTGTGTGAATTTGACATGGAGAACTTCCTTCTCAATCCTCCATGTCTTGCAATCTCGAGACCTAGCTGAATGCGGCTCGCCGCAATTCACACAACGCATTGGATACTTGCAGGTGTCATGTTCGTGAGAATATCCATTTTGGCAGCATTTTGGACAAATGTGGTCAGCTTTACAGGTCTTTTCGTTGTGACCAAACTTGAAACAATTGTAACACTGAAGAGGATTTGGTATGTAAGTAGTAACCTTTGTACGTAGATAGCCAATGTTTATAAAAGAAGGTAGGAACGGAATGCCAAATGTTAGAATGATAGTGTTGGTGTGGATTTCTTTCCCTAACTTTTTTATTTTGATGCGTCTCGCAGCTGTTACGTGTTGAGCAGTAAGTTCTTTAACAATCTCCGCCTCTGATACCCCAGCAAGATCGGGACACCGAATGACCCCCCTTGAGGAGTTCAAAGTACGGTGCGGTATACATTTGCACGGATGGTTAAAGAAGGATGTAATGCCAAGTAGATTTTTAGCGTGTGCTGCTCTGTCAACTTCAACGAGCAGATCACCAGTACGCAACTTTTTAACTGATTTAGGAACACCAGCTATACTTTCTATTGTTTTCTCAATTGCAAACGGTGAGATACTTGTCATTTTGAAATCTTCGATATTTGATTGAATGAGTAGGAATCTTGGAAAAGCCATATTTGATGTGAGAGGTTGATGAGAATTTTCACCTTCCATGCCGTCAGAATCCGTTTCGGTATGCGGTCGTTTTTTATTTTGATTTTCCATACTGAAATATTAAAATTCGTCACTCGCAGCCCCCACCCGCCGCGGAGTCCAACATGGGAACATGAAAACAGAGCGGATATCCAGCTCATACATGTTAGGGATACTGTAGTGATATACTCGGCCAGGTATTTTACAATCTTGTTTATATCACCAACTGTATTGCAGAAATGCAATCACGGGATTCAAGGGATTGTTACTTACCCACCCGATTGGCCCTAAGCCACGCCTTCTAGGAAACATAGATTGAAGTACATTTGAAATATATTGTTAAATACATTTGTGTGAACGTAATATGATGTTTATTGAGTGCAGTAAAATGTGACAATAGAGCAGAGTAAAGACAGGTTTTGTGTAACGTATTTTGTTCCAAAGTTGTGTTTGTGAAAATATAAAAATTATCACATAAAGATGCAGTTTGAAATAAGCGATAGAAAATGTAAACGTTAAGGTGAGATTTCCTAGGGCTTGGCATGACTAGCCGATTGATCGTACCGGGCCTATACGACCGCCTGAACGTCTACACCGAATTAGAGGCCAAAGATGTGTATTGGCACCCACATCCCGGGAAGAAGATGCGCACATGCAAACAAGTACGCATCATCTCCCCGGGATGCCATGGGGCACCTCAACATCCAGGACCCTCCTCTCCGGCTTACGGGCCGCCACCCACGGCAAACAGGTGGCTCCATTTTCGGGGGAGTCGTACCCCTCTGCATGGAGATACAGCCAGCATTTTCTATCCCCCCGCCGGCAAGGGGCCTTCTACACAATGAATACCTTAGAACAGATATCTAAGATGCTACACAGGTCAGGCGGGTTAAATGCATAATGGCGATCACTTGAAATTCATCTTGAAAAGGTGGTTAATTTTAGTTTATTTACATTGTTTTTAATTTTCCCACGACTTCTCGGCGATTCACTGCAAATGTATTACTGCGCCGGACGAAAGGTAACTCTAATAAACAACGGGAGACAACTTAGGTGTCAGCACTGTACGATTTTTAAAAAAACATGTCGATGATTATAATTTCTTATCAAATAATGAATCCTATTCAGATATTCGTCTTTAATATTAGAAAATTATTAATATCTGTGGACATTTGTCAAAAAATATTACTTACATTGGACTACTTTGCGCATCAAACTGGTTTCCGCTTCAGTTGTGAGGCACTTCCGTTATACTTTTTGACAACAATAACAAAACACAAAATGAATCAATAAAATCACTTATAAACCGACTGCTACTTAAATCAGTGTAAGTAAAGTTGTTGTTACAACATTATACATGTTCGTTACGTTATGAGATAAAGTTTATCTTGAACTGCATAATCCATTAATTACGTTTAGATGATATTGCATTTACAACTTATTTGACCCCATTTTTAAGTGAATGACAGCATTCTCGTGCAACTCGTGCAAACAGAGTTATGAAAAGTATGGTGGAGAATTCAAGGACAAATTATAAATGACATTAAAGTGAGTATAACTGTATATTTGTCCAGTTTTGATCATTGACATGCCTGCTGTGTATTAAGTAACTTTTGTGCACAAGATTAGAATGTTAATTACTTTTGCACATACACACATTGATTGGACCTCTCAACCAAATTTCATACCTTATTTTAGGGATTTTTAAGACTATGCATTTTCAAAAGTTTGTTGAATGTGTTTTGATATATAAGTGCATTGTAGTTCATGAATACCAAGTTAAAAATTAATAATGGCAACATTTCTAGACCCTTATTGTAAGCCACTAGACTTCTGTAACGATAAATGTGTAATGTATTAACTTAAAGGGGAATATACTCTTTTAGTTTTGGAATGTGGCATTCCTTGACCACCGTATCTTTTCTTATGCACTACTTTGTAAACAAACTAAAAAATGTATTTTAACTTACATATGCGATATGAAAAGCAAGACAGTGACCATATTTCACATTCTTTCTTTAAATTAGAATCTGTAGGACATTGATAAATGTTTGGACAAGGTGAAGCACTATTATTTTCGCACCAAAAAGTCTTAATTGTTTACTTTGAATGTACACAATAAGTCTTATGTAATTCAACAATAACTTTCTTGTTTCAGTTTTCTCATTTTTATTTTAGTGAGCAGTCCTTTGTGTACTTATAACAGTTGAAACAGTATCCATTTCATGTACCAAAACCTTGTACTTTGTTGCAGGTAAATTTTATCATACCCCACCCACTTTTTTCTAATTTCAAAGTATGCGTCCCCTTAAACTGTAAATGATATCTTAATTTCACAGCTTGATATAATCTATATGTGCATTGTTTTAAGATAATCAGTTCTGAAGGTCACCGAAAGTATAAAGCTCTAAAAAGGGCAGGTGTTTCACTAAACAGACTGTTTCAGCAACAAACATTCCATTTAAAATTTATGAATCCCAACGTATATCACGAGTTATAGAAATAAACACTTGCTCAACCTTAAGGTAAACATATAATACATACAATTTATTAATATACTGGTGTACATTTTGTCATCAAAGGAAACGCATTCAATTGTGGTCTCCCCAGTATACTTGCTAGAGAAACTTGCAGGTCTCACGTATACAGGGTTCTGTTTGTCATTTAAATATTCTTTTGCCATTGTCCTTTAAACCAGGTTTCAAACGGCATATCTGCTCATTATCAAACATACGTGTTAAGCAGTCAAGTATAAAGTTATGTATACAATTAAGATATTGGCTTAAACATACTTACTTATTAAACAGTTTTGACATACTTTCGTCCTTTTTTAAGTATAGTAACTCTGGACAGCTTACCTTTGTTGTCGGATTAGTTATTTCCCTTTAACTTAGATTCTTTCATATTATATAACTATCTCAGTATATGTATCAGTTTGTTGAAAATACGAATAAATGTTTGTGGAAATTTGATGTATCTTCAAGATAGAAGACATTGTATTCATGACATTGATGGAAGTTATTACTGTTTATAAATCTATTATGTTGCTTTTTCTGGAACCAGCGTAGTTCACATAAACACTTGAGATTTGAAAATGTTTAGTCAGCGTCGGCACTTTTGTTCCTACGTCTTGTACGTTTGTTTGTCACAAATCGGGTATGCATTTTCTGCCATAACCTTAGCTGAGGTTCCCTAGTGGATTTCTGAATTTCCGTTAGTGTTCTATATCTTGAAGGGTGCAGACCAACACATTCTGTCACGATCCTGAAATAATTCCTCATACAAATCGGGACACAGGCGACCTCTTCCACCACAACCCGTGGGGAGGTTCCGTAATGGACCGCCAATTTTAATTTGATTTATTTGATTGACTACAGTGTTCATGAGTATACTAGTTGCTGTATTAAAATTAGAAATTGTTGAGGGTCTTATAAGTTAGTTGAGTTGAGAGTAAACTTGATATATCCACTGTGCGAACCCTAGGGGTGGTAATCTTCCATTTGAAATATCTGCCGTTTTTAAGTATAGTATGGGGTCGGGATGGTCCATGCTGCTTGGTACTTCAGTAAACTTCATGGTTGCTCTTTTCGAGTGCACCCTTACAGTCCGGACAGATAGAACTTTTATTATTTAAGTAATATAATAGAAGTGAAAAGTATAGTAATACTTTAGTTTATTTTGCCTTACATTTTTATCAATTTATATGATCTTGGTGATATTTATTTCAACAAGAACAAGTGTTTCGTAAATACTGTCAAGATACGTAATTCAGCGACCTTAACCATTCGCAGTAAGGAGCAAATGCTTCGAAGAATCCGCCTTTAAAAGTAATGCCTGCTTGTTTGTCTTTTGAAAGTTCCTGTCATATGCAGACTCAGTAATTTCGGATCTCGTCTCTAAATTCTAGTTGTTTGGTTCCATCTCTTGTTTTCTCGTTTAAGGCTAGTCCATTATTTCAACTGGGAACCACTGAATTCATTTCATGGAAGGCACTCTAGTGTAACTTTGAAGGTTCTATGTGCACCGCCGTATGAACACATTTTCAGATGTCTGTAAATTGTATTCAAGTACTTGAAATATTGTTGTGTTGTATTCTACCCGGGACTAGAAGGTGTGGAACGGTAGCACGGATTTCCGCTACCGTCCATGAACAGGCTTAACCAAACCGAGCCAGCATTTCTTTCATTTTTGTCTATTTAGGCAATTTTTTACAAACTTATAAACCTCTCTATAGGTTTACATATTTCTCCCTGACCTCTGATTTCTACTTTTTTTTCCATTCAATATCTTATTTGCTTGTGTTTGCAACCTACAACGTTTAAAATCCGGACTTGCAGGGACAATAGATAGGCAGTACTTTGGCTACCTACAATTTATCAACATGTTTATCAAATAGTAACAATACTGTAGAGAACAGATTAGATGACCAGTGCCAACAATCGGAAGAGTGTAAAATAACATGTAAGTAAACATTTATATACTGCAACTACCTGTGCTACTCATTTACCAAACTTAGCACCTCGGTCCCATATATGAGTTTGGTGGTACTAGTAGGGTATAGCATTACCCTTTTTTTCCTTTGTTTGTATTGGGTTTAACGCCGTTTTTCAACAGTATTTCAGTATGTAACAACGGACAGTTAACCTAACCAGTGTTCCTGGATTCTGTACCAGTACAAACTTTATCTCCGCAATTAACTGCCAACTTCCGCATATGAGTAAGAGGAGGAGCACGAATGATTTCAGACACAATGTATTTTATCAAATTGTCACGGAGATCATATGACCCGTCCGAGGATCGAAGTCACGACCCCGCGATCCTTAGATCTGCGCTAAGCGGGCGGGTCATACTGTGTTTGAGTGTGGATTTGGCAGAACGAAATGTGAAAATGAAATAAAAGTTTCAATTTTTGAATGAACGCTTTGGAAAGATATATAATGGGGAACATTTTAAAAATTGTTGGTTACCGCCACAAGCTCACATCCTTCACCTTCATCTCCAAAAGTGAACTTTGATCTTGGATACTTATACTTCAGAGTCCAGTGCTCTTCTTTTTATTGTTATATAAATATATTACACCAAGAAGGAGACTTTCTATAAAGGTGGATGGAATTATACTTCAAAGAACGGAAGAAAACCAAACACGTTACACGAATATTTAACTTAGTTCACATCAAAATGTATGAGCTCTCGAGATTTCATGTGTAATGGCTAATTACTTATGTACTACAAATATGAAAAATAATTTATAGCAAACAATTTCGCCTGGCATTTAATTCTCTACGTTATAAATGCACAGTTTTAACACGTCATCATATTTTATTACTCACTATGTCGTGAGCAAATCGATTATTCACTAATTTCATGTTCCTAACTACAAAAAAACAACAAACAATAATATAGGATACAGGTCTTAGTATTTGACAGCATTCCAATGTACAAAAAATACGAATATATTTGTCTTGTAAATGCCAGTTGGTATGATGTTGTGCATGTCGTAATGATCGACCAGTAGAAGTGAGGAAAATGCGGTTATCTTTATCTTTGTACACCACTCAGACTGAAATCATACTATCAAAATTTAAGGCAAACATACAATCAGATGTTCATGAAAATCTTAACTGTAAAAATGGGTTTTCTATTATGTCCCGAATGAAACAGAAAAATGTAATAACTTGAACTCACCAAATCTAGAATAGTTAAACAGCATATAAGATGGCCACTCAGGTCTCTTGCAGCTTCTTTGAACAATCACAAAATAAAAATTGTTTAGCGTGTAAAACAAAACATTCTTTCAAGTTAGAATCACAATAAAATGAAATCTAGCTCAAAAAGGATAATGACAATTTTGATTTGATAACGAGAGAATAATTCTGTATGGGAAAAAAAAACATAAAATATATTGATATTAAATTAAATGCGTACTTGTGAACGTTACTTTTCTAAATGTAAATAACGAATCTGGCATGAAGAATCCAAATATTCTTATATAATGTTAAATGTATATCTGCCTTTAATGTTCTAATAATACACGACCACTAAAGGTAGTTCTGCACGTTTTATAAACCGGGAGTGATGGCGTAACGTCATTTATCCGGAAAACGTAGAATAAAGCCTGGATTCGGCGTACGTAAATGAACATCATTTTATGAATTAATGACAACCAGTGAGAAAATTGATCAAAATGCCACGATTACTATATTCTCAAGTCAAAATATGACATTGAAAATATGACATATTGAATAATTCAATATAATGTCTCAAAATTAGCGTGAAATATTCGGTTTACTTCAATCATGGTCAAGTATCTCAAAAATAAGCACACGGACCTATACATTTTATTTCACCACATTATAGGTCATACGTTTATTTACGACTGTGAGAAGTTTTATCAAAATCTACATTGTAAAAAAATTTCTATTCACGAAAATATTATGAAAGTTATGATTTTCCCATAGACTCCCATTATGAAAAAATGCGCGAGGTCCCAATTTTTCAAATCACTCTAGCAAAAAATCAAGCACGCGACCCTATCCTTTTTATTTGCTGAATTTTCTAGGTATATTCTGAAGTATTGTAAAATTGGAGTTAAATCAAATTCTACATCGTAAAAAAAATTCAATCCAAACGTGCAGAACTACCTTAATCAGTAGTAATAATTATGAAGAAACTGTTCATACTTTAAAACCCTAAAAATATATGGATATAACTTTAAGATACGTAATTGTTAACCTTACTTTCGATGAGAACTTAAAGCTGATTTATGGAACGCGCCATAAAGGAGCAAAGCTAGCGTTGGCGTAACTCGCACTTTGTATTTGGAATAAAAACCCAAACTATTGACTGGCATTTCCAGGCCACAAGCATCCTATAATTCCATAATACATGTGCAAGTTTAAATACTAAAATAAGTTATTCCTGATCGTGAATACCGATTTCATTGTGTAGATGATGCGAAAATTATTGATATTCGTTTTTTAACTCGGGTTAACTCTTGTTGACAGCTTTCCTTTAAACACATTTTAGAGAACATGTTCAGAAAAAAATTCTAGCGCTTGTCGCACAAATAATTGTTTTAGCTTGTACGCTCACATGTACTTACATTGAAATCTTAACATTTTTATTCATAAAACGACAGGACAGCAGTGCTCTGTAAACAAATTTTATCATTGAACAATTCTATTTTTCACCACAACTTAAATTCTTATTTATTTACGTAATAACATTTAACGATACAAACGTGTTTGAAAAAAAAACAAGCACAATTGCGGTACAATATAGCAGCCATATATTTAAAGCCCAAGAATGTGTTAAATGTGTCCTAAGGTATGTATCATCAAAATCCGAATCTAGACTATCAATTTATCTGTCAGAATAAAGAAAGAAACAAAATTCCTTATAATGACAGATTCAGTAAATGTTATAAAATTTCAGAGAAGATCACTCAGAAGCACTGGACGCAATCGTGCAAAATTAGAGCAAACCCTTTTAATGATTATTAGTTAGTTCTGTTACCAAGATGATGATGTTATCGGTAATATTCGTGGCAATGCTTCTCACTCCGCTGGCTTCTTCACAGCCTGAGAAGAGGGGAGGGGTTAACTGTAAGGCATACAGGAACCGCTACGGACCGCTTTGTTAGTAAGTTACTTTGTAGACTTGTTTGGATTTCATGTGCTTCTAAAGATGTTTCTTGGTCACAATTATAATTTTCTATAAGTTTCAATGGAAAGATGAAACTCGAAACATTTTACTATAATTGCAAGACTATTAGATAACGCATTATAATTATCGGAAGATGCATTGTAGTCATCCTTTTCAATTGAGAACTTTGCTCTTTTCCAATATCTTGAAAAATATTTTCATTTTCTTTATCTAAATGTTTGGAAAGTTGTAGTGAAAAGCAGTCTATCATTACAATACTAGTCAATCTTCTGATGATGGATTCGCAGATTGATTATAGTGACTGTATTTACAATCTGCCGTTGTTTGACTTTTCTCCGAAATTGTTACATCTGCCCTACATTTGGTTTTGATTATTCATAATGAGTAGATTGTACTGTTTTAAGTCTTTAAAAGTGTGGTTTCATTCCCTACTGACTCTCTAACGGTGGAATATTTGTTTGTTAGCTCCGATGTAAACAAATCACTAATTCTAAATAATTAAATAACAGTCAAAACTTTAAAAACGTTATCATCGTCTGGCAGTTGGTCAAGATTGAATGAATATTGTAGTCACTGGAAGAACTTGAAAGGTCAGTGAGGGTATAGAAAATAACAAAGTAGTCGCTCAGTCTTGGTGTGCGGGGTTTACGTAATTCTTGCAGAGTTAGCATCCATTATAACAGAAGAAACCGTCTGAGAATTATAAGAATTAATCCGGGGGTATTTCTACAGTATATATACTATTTCGTTTTACTGGAGTATCTCAATCAAATATTTTAACGTTTGTGCGCCAGCGAAATTTGGATATTGAAACAAACGTCTATGTTCAGAAACCTTCATTTTTATAGCAAGCATTTTTTTTTATATTTCAAGCTCCGATACCAGCAGCATTCCAAGTCCAGGAGCAACGCTTCAGTACAAAATAACTGTTAGAGGGAGGCCAAGGATATGCTGTTATGCTTACACGTGCTCAAGACACTCCTGCTATATGAAGTACATCGGATGTGGTCGTAACACATGGAGGTCCTCAAATCTTCCATGGGAAGGCGGCAATGTTGTGGCCAAACCAAGAATGAAATGCAAATCTACTGGCCGATATGTGCGTTATAGTTATTGGACTATACACTGAACTACTACGCAACTACATGAAAAACATCGAAAATCAAAGAATGCAATATCATCTAATATTTCCAAGATGATATAATCTTGATATGGCTATTTATCTAACAACTGCAAAGGAAAACTACATATATTAAATAAAAAGAGTTTGACTGAAACTGTCTTATCAATTTATTATCATCATTAACTAATAATATCCGAAAAACCAACATTCCAAATTTTTCAATTCTCCTTCAGTAAATATGATATTTTTGAATCAATTATCATCTGATGAGATTATGGCTCGCAGTGTATCTACTTGACCAGAGTATCGTTTATGCAATACGTTATTTAAAACTGACATGTAAATCCTATGCACTCTCGTTAGGAAACAGTATACTGTTTTGCCTTAAAACGCATTTTTTTCAGACGTACACGAATCTTGAATGCAATAATATGTAATAGATTCCCTTACTTTGAGCGACGTTTTGCATACATATATCTCGTCCATTGAGACTTTGCGTTTTCATATCATATTTCAGACTACAAGAAATGATTAATATCTTGTATTAAAGTCGCCCAAAACAATTCTTAGTAATAGACTAACTAAAACTACTACGTGCTGTATCTGCACAATACGTAACTTACGAATTATTTCTTCATACACTTAACACATTTTCTGACGCAACACATAATATTTTGCAATATCTAAAATTTTACCAAATATTTGAAGTACGTATCTGAAAATTTGGTATACTATTAGAAAATTATTGTTAATGTCCTACTAAAATTTCAATGAAACAAAAATAAGCTATCTTATGATTTTATGACCACGCTCCATTTTTAAAACTTCACAAAAATACATACACGTACTGATCTTTTTTAAAAGTAAATGAATTTATCGCGAAAACAAATTATAAAACGTACACATGCAATCATTTAATAAACTTGCATTTGGCTACTTTTAAAATGGGCTAAGACATTACAATAAAGGCTATTTGTTTTTGTTGTAGTTTTGATATGTTATTCACACTAAAAACTTTATTTTTCAAAATATGTTTGTTTCAAAAATGCCGATAAAGTGAATAAAAGTGACAAATGCGAAAGGTATTGTCAATGGTCTAAGTGATGCGTAAGAAGATTTGAAAAGTGTAGTGTAAATAAACACCTAGAGTTCAATCTTCGTTTCTACATACTTTCAACATAAAAACACACTTAATTCTTGCATCAACAAAAATAGAAAAAAAATTATCTTAACCTTTAACATAACATATATTTTGCTAAAATATGATTTCAAGATCTTTGTAAAACATGGTATGGCGCCCGTGCAATTTATGAAATGCAAATAAAATATATTTTCGATCAATTTTGGTTCAGTACCGTGTTTATCACTCATGTTTAGATATCTCGAAAACAATAATTATGGTTGTAAGTCAACGGAGTTAATTTTTCAATTAATACCGCTCCTTCTACATCAGTTTCATGAACGAAATGATAACAACGAAAGTCAAAATAAGTTCCACAGAACTACACTAAAGCCAACACTATCCACTAGAATTTTTATCATATTTCTCCAGTTCTATGATTAATGAGAGTCTTTCCACACAAGAATGACGCAATCTGTGTAACCAGAAGCTCTGTGCATTGTAACACAATGATAGCTCGCAGGTCAGTTTTCCGTTAATTCATCATTGTGTTTATTTTATCTATTATTGATTTTGGTAGATAATCCTGATAATTCTTTCAAATGATACGCATTCTGTTTACATGCGTAGGTCATTGTTGGTATTTACTACTCAAGCAAATTTCGTAACATTGGAGTGTTTTATATGACTTTGTTTACTATTATTAGATCAGATATTGCGAAATTCTCAAATGAAATTGATTTGGTCAGCCTTAATTACTTTATTTTTGTTTTCGATGGAATTTTCATTAATTGGCCAGAAATGTTAATTACTTTGTTTACCTGTTCAGCATATTGTTGTTGTTTACAATTTATACAAATGAATCAACCGTTGAATGTTTTATCTATAGATTTGACCCTAATTATTTTGTTTGTTTCGGTAACAGTCATTTATTTACGAAAATACACAATGGTGGTTGATTCTACATCTGTTGTTTACTATTGTATGGGTACATAATGGACGTTTTGATTGACATGTTTTGAAATTGCTTCGAATATTTTGAAATACTGTAAACATGTTATTGCGTTGTAGTTCGTAAAAAAGGTATAAATACTCAGAGAATTAAGAGAAGAGAGGAGATGGGGAGAGAGAGGACTGAGTCAAGAAAAGAGAAGACTGAGTTAAGAATCAGGAAGTTAGAAATGTTTTACAAAAATGGGATCGGATACTTGGCAGTTCGGATCGGTTTCAGATCAGCTCGGTTAAGTTCGATTTTTTGGACTCGGTTTAAGAGCGGGTTAAAAATAACTGTGGAAGTTTTAGAATTGACTATTATGTATAGAACTTTTGGACTTAAGAATAAAAAATTTATTAAAAGTTTGACGCGGGAAAATACTATTTAAAAAGCTGATGTATTTATACCTGAATTGACTGTTAGTATAGTTGACGTCTGTAAACCTTGTAAATAAAACCGAGTGTGAAAAAACTGCTGACTTTCTCAATCTATGCAACCAGTGGTGGTGTTACATGGATCGTTTTCTGGTGCACATGTGACCAGGATTTCAACAGAACATTTTGAACGAACAAAAATTTGTCGCGGATATCACAACGGAAGTACTTAAAAGAATATAGCTTGAAAACTACATTTGGAAATATTGAAGCATCAATTACAGAACAGAAATTCATACAAAAAATAAAGAATAAAAATTTAACTGTTTTCCTTGGAAAATTATTAGTACATCAATGCCGGATAAAACAACGAAAGACCTGAGGAAAACGATCTGGTATTCATTACATGGCGAAATATTGTAGCATCAACAATGAATTAAAAGTTCGGAAGCGCAGAATGCTAATAATAAAAAAAAACTGATAAGAAAAATGGAAAAGAACTATATGACAAATACGGAACTACTGTCGGAGCTGGACAACGAATCGCGCAGAGAAAGCAAATCGTTATAAAGACTGCAACAGGGCCGTGCTACAGAAAATAGCGACTGCAGGAACTCAAGTAAATGTTTCTAAGGAGGAAGGGAGATATATAGATTCCAGGAATATCGTGTAAAATAATATCTAGAAGGAAGAAGATGCAGAACTCCAGAAATAAATGAGGTTAGTGACTGTTCCAATTTATCCTCTTAAGCATAAACGTAGCTGTTCGGAATCGCAGAAATTCTCGTAATTGTTTTAAGTTAAGTTTGGGGTAAAAGTGATTAAAATTCTTTCTTGTGAAATAAGGTAGAAATAATTTTCTCTTCAAAATAAAGTTAAGACACGAAAGTATGATTAATAAAATATATCTAGTATTTTTGACATATGCAGTTGAATCAAATAGGATGGCTCGGAATGTTAAAGATTTCGTTTTGTTTTTAAAAGTTATAGAAGCAGAGATTATTGACGATAAACTCTTATTTACATGGAAACAGATCACACAGTTTGTTTGATTTTTTTTAATTTCGGAAATACTAGAAATTGAAAATCAGCTCATCCTTTTTAACAAATTCGAATAACCGATTAAATAAAGAAATGTTGATAGATGAAATTATCATTGTGAATATCATTGTGCAGCCTATTTTTTAATTCAGGCAGGAATGTGGATGTATACTCTGAGCTCAAAGAATGTTGTATAATTCATAGTTAAGATGTGGGTAAGTCTTAAAACGTGGATCATACATGACATAGGACATTAATATACTGTAGATATATATGAGACGGAAATAATGTCTTAGAGCGTGAGTAACACATATATATCATATTTAAGATGTAAGAAGTCTTAAAGCGTGGATAACGGGCAGTATAGAAATTATAGTGAATATGACGTGTGTAACGTCTTCGGAGCAAGTGTAATGCTCAACTATAGGGAATTAGTCGCCAATAATGCGATTGTTGAAAAAAATAATGTAGAGGATTTTGTTCTTCGAGTCAGAGGGATTTAGTTGCTACTTTGCCTGAATTATTAGGGATGATGTACAAGAAAATAAATATGATGTAGATTTAAGATATGAGGCAATTTTAAAACGGGACGGTTTTAATTTCACAAAACCTTATTTTTTAGGGAGAAATAAAAAGATGAGTAACTATGTTTAGATTCTGAAGATGATTTCTTGAGCTAAATTTTTTCAAGGCAGGGCATATAAGAAATTTGAATTTAGTTAACGATAAATTCCGACAGTTACCCAGTGGTTTGCAGAGATTCGGGACAGTCCTAACAAATAAAAGGCGATGCAACTTTTAGCAGCAGATGATGTATGGTAAAACATGTTTAAAGCCGTCAAAAAAAAATTTTGAAGTAAATCATATGAAGCTTATATGAATACACACGGATAGATAACATTGTACCAGCGTTAAACAATAATATGCAAATCATCACAGAGTACAAACGTCATCCGAAACTAATATGAAATAATCTATGATTAATTCTTGGGAAAATATGCTGGATTGTGTTCACACTGAAAGAATATTCTAGAGACGTGTTTCTTTTGTAGTGTGTATTTTTTTTTTTTATCTTAGCAAGTGTTCCCTTATAGACGTGTGATTTTATTCTTACTGACGTGCTACCTTTTAATAGACGTGTATTTTTTATCTAATAGACATTTCCCTTTTACAGACATGAATTCCTCAATTTTATGTGTTTGAATTGATTGTTATAGCTTTAGCAAAATAAAACGTCAATAGCAACAGTGACATGAAACGATAGCAACGGAGACTTGTAAATGCAGCCGGATGAAAAATGGAACTGGACAAAAAAAATGATGCCATGAATAATATTTGTCATGTCTGTACTTTAAATTTTTTGAATGAAATGTATAAAAAAAATATATACTACATAACATTGCTTTGCAAATATGTGAGAATGAGGTTAAACAAGTAACAGGTATATATTTGCGCTTGTTATTCAAAATTGTTGAAAAGGCAGTATCTTTGAATATAGGTGCATAAGTAAAGTTTTCATAAAAATAGTGGGCGTTATATACAAACTGAAAACAGTGTCTGAGATAACAGCTTGATAGTTTACTTCTGATGCTCCATAATATATTTCATCAAGATTATCAATAATAGGTGAATGCAAACGTTCGATAACATCTGAGAATCTTCATTACTATGATAATTCTCGATTGATTAGGATTAGTGATGTAAACACAATGATAGCTCGCAGGTCAGTTTTCCGTTAATTCATCATTGTGTTTATTTTATCTATTATTGATTTTGGTAGATAATCCTGATAATTCTTTCAAATGATACGCATTCTGTTTACATGCGTAGGTCATTGTTGGTATTTACTACTCAAGCAAATTTCGTAACATTGGAGTGTTTTATATGACTTTGTTTACTATTATTAGATCAGATATTGCGAAATTCTCAAATGAAATTGATTTGGTCAGCCTTAATTACTTTATTTTTGTTTTCGATGGAATTTTCATTAATTGGCCAGAAATGTTAATTACTTTGTTTACCTGTTCAGCATATTGTTGTTGTTTACAATTTATACAAAATGAATCACCGTTGAATGTTTTATCTATTAGATTTGACCCTAATTATTTTGTTTGTTTCGGTAACAGTCATTTATTTACGAAAATACACAATGGTGGTTGATTCTACATCTGTTGTTTACTATTGTATGGGTACATAATGGACGTTTTGATTGACATGTTTTGAAATTGCTTCGAATATTTTGAAATACTTGTAAACATGTTATTGCGTTGTAGTTCGTAAAAAGGTATAAATACTCAGAGAATTAAGAGAAGAGAGGAGAATGGGAGAGGAGGACTGAGTCAAGAAAAGAGAAGACTGAGTTAAGAATCAGGAAGTTAGAAATGTTTTACAAAAATGGGATCGGATACTTGGCAGTTCGGATCGGTTCAGATCAGCTCGGTTAAGTTCGATTTTTGGACTCGGGTTTAAGAGCGGGTTAAAAATAACTGTGGAAGTTTTAGAATTGACTATTATGTTATAGAACTTTTGGACTTAAGAATAAAAAATTTATTAAAAGTTTGACGCGGGAAAATACTATTTAAAAAGCTGATGTATTTATACCTGAATTGACTGTTAGTATAGTTGACGTCTGTATAACCTTGTAAATAAAACCGAGTGTGAAAAAACTGCTGACTTTCTCAATCTATGCAACCAGTGGTGGTGTTACATGGATCGTTTCTGGTGCACATGTGACCAGGATTTCAACAGAACATTTTTGAACGAACAAAAAATTTGTCGCGGATATCACAACGGAAGTACTTAAAAGAATATAGCTTGAAAACTACATTTGGAAATATTGAAGCATCAATTACAGAACAGAAATTCATACAAAAAATAAAGAATAAAAATTTAACTGTTTTCCTTGGAAAATTATTAGTACATCAATGCCGGATAAAACAACGAAAGACCTGAGGAAAACGAATCTGGTATTCATTACATGGCGAAATATTGTAGCATCAACAATGAATTAAAAGTTCGGAAGCGCAGAATGCTAATAATAAAAAAAAACTGATAAGAAAAATGGAAAAGAACTATATGACAAATACGGAACTACTGTCGGAGCTGGACAACGAATCGCGCAGAGAAAGCAAATCGTTATAAAGACGTGCAACAGGGCCGTGCTACAGAAAATAGCGACTGCAGGAACTCAAGTAAATGTTTCTAAGGAGGAAGGGAGATATATAGATTCCAGGAATTCGTGTAAAATAATATCTAAGGAAGGAAAGAAGATGCAGAACTCCAGAAATAAAATGAGGTTAGTGACTGTTCCAATTTATCCTCTTAAGCATAACGGTAGCTGTTCGGAATCGCAGAAATTCTCGTAATTGTTTTAAGTTAAGTTTGGGTAAAAGTGATTAAAATTCTTTTCTTGTGAAATAAGGTAGAAATAATTTTCTCTTCAAAATAAAGTTAAGACACGAAAGTATGATTAATAAAATATATCTAGTATTTTTGACATATGCAAGTTGAATCAAATAGGATGGCTCGGAATGTTAAAGATTTCGTTTTGTTTTTAAAAGTTATAGAAGCAGAGATTATTGACGATAAACTCTTATTTACATGGAAACAGATCACACAGTTTGTTTGATTTTTTTTTAATTTCGGAAATACTAGAAATTGAAAATCAGCTCATCCTTTTTATACAAATTCGAATAACCGATTAAATAAAGAAATGTTGATAGATGAAATTATCATTGTGAAATTATCATTGTGCAGCCTATTTTTTAATTCAGGCAGGAATGTGGATGTATACTCTGAGCTCAAAGAATGTTATATAATTCATAGTTAAGATGTGGGTAAGTCTTAAAACGTGGATCATACATGACATAGGACATTAATATACTGTAGATATATATGAGACGGAAATAATGTCTTAGAGCGTGAGTAACACATATATATCATATTTAAGATGTAAGAAGTCTTAAAGCGTGGATAACGGGCAGTATAGAAATTATAGTGAATATGACGTGTGTAACGTCTTCGGAGCAAGTGTAATGCTCAACTATAGGGAATTAGTCGCCAATAATGCGATTGTTGTAAAAAATAAATGTAGAGGATTTTGTTCTTCGAGTCAGAGGGATTTAGTTGCTACTTTGCCTGAATTATTAGGGATGGATGTACAAGAATAATAAATATGATGTAGATTTAAGATATGAGGCAATTTTAAAACGGGACGGTTTTAAGTTCACAAAACCTTATTTTTTTAGGGAGAAATAAAAAGATGAGTAACTATGTTTAGATTCTGAAGATGATTTCTTGAGCTAAATTTTTCAAGGCAGGGCATATAAGAAATTTGAATTTAGTTAACGATAATATTCCGAACAGTTACCAGTGGTTTGCAGAGATTCTGGACAGTCCTAACAAATAAAAGGCGATGCAACTTTTAGCAGCAGATGATGTATGGTAAAACATGTTTAAAGCCGTCAAAAAAAAAGTTGAAGTAAATCATATGAAAGCTTATATGAATACAACACGGATAGATAACATTGTACCAGCGTAAACAATAATAGCAAATCATCACAGGAAGTACAAACGTCATCCGAAACTAATATGAAATAATCTATGATTAATTCTTGGGAAAAATATGCTGGATTGTGTTCACATCTTGAAAGGAATATTCTAGAGACGTGTTTCTTTTTGTAGATGTGTTTTTTTTTATCTTCTAGAAGTGTTCCCTTATAGACGTGTGATTTTATTCTTACTGACGTGCTACCTTTTAATAGACGTGTATTTTTTATCTAATAGACATGTTCCCTTTTACAGACATGAATCCTCAATTTTATGTGTTTGAATTTGATTGTTATAGCTTTAGCAAAATGAAAACGTCAATAGCAACAGTGACATGAAACGATAGCAACGGAGACTTGTAAAATGCAGCCGGATGAAAAATGGAACTGGACAAAAAAAAATGATGCCATGAATAATATTTTGTCATGTCTGTACTTTAAATGTTTTTGAAGAAATGTATAAAAAAAAAAATATACTACATAACATTTGCTTTGCAAATATGTAGAGTGAGGTAAACAAGTAACAGGTTATATATTTCGCTTGGTTATCAAAATTGTTGAAAAGGCAGTATCTTTGAATATAGGTGCATAAGTAAAGTTTTCATAAAAATAGTGGGCGTTATATACAACTGAAAACAGTGTCTGAGATAACAGCTTGATAGTTTACTTCCGATGCTCCATAATATATTTATCAAGATTATCTATAATAGGTGAATGCAAACGTTCGATAACATCTGAGAATCTTCATTACTATGAATATTCTCGATTGATTAGGATAGTGATGTAACACAATGATAGCTCGCAGGTCAGTTTTCCGTTAATTCATCATTGTGTTTATTTTATCTATTATTGATTTTGGTAGATAATCCTGATAATTCTTTCAAATGATACGCATTCTGTTTACATGCGTAGGTCATTGTTGGTATTTACTACTCAAGCAAATTTCGTAACATTGGAGTGTTTTATATGACTTTGTTTACTATTATTAGATCAGATATTGCGAAATTCTCAAATGAAATTGATTTGGTCAGCCTTAATTACTTTATTTTTGTTTTCGATGGAATTTTCATTAATTGGCCAGAAATGTTAATTACTTTGTTTACCTGTTCAGCATATTGTTGTTGTTTACAATTTATACAAAATGAATCACCGTTGAATGTTTTATCTATTAGATTTGACCCTAATTATTTTGTTTTGTTTCGGTAACAGTCATTTATTTACGAAAATACACAATGGTGGTTGATTCTACATCTGTTGTTTACTATTGTATGGGTACATAATGGACGTTTTGATTGACATGTTTTGAAATTGCTTCGAATATTTTGAAATACTTGTAAACATGTTATTGCGTTGTAGTTCGTAAAAAAGGTATAAATACTCAGAGAATTAAGAGAAGAGAGGAGAATGGGGAGAGGAGGACTGAGTCAAGAAAAGAGAAGACTGAGTTAAGAATCAGGAAGTTAGAAATGTTTTACAAAAATGGGATCGGATACTTGGCAGTTCGGATCGGTTCAGATCAGCTCGGTTAAGTTCGATTTTTTGGACTCGGGTTTAAGAGCGGGTTAAAAATAACTGTGGAAGTTTTAGAATTGACTATTATGTTATAGAACTTTTGGACTTAAGAATAAAAAATTTATTAAAAGTTTGACGCGGGAAAATACTATTTAAAAAGCTGATGTATTTATACCTGAATTGACTGTTAGTATAGTTGACGTCTGTATAACCTTGTAAATAAAACCGAGTGTGAAAAAACTGCTGACTTTCTCAATCTATGCAACCAGTGGTGGTGTTACAGCATTTTCGAAATCGAAATAAGTGACAACTATAAAATGCATTAGATTAAGTATCCTGTTTCTGTTACTTTTAAGTAAATGAAATTATATTTTTTGGATGTTAATTGAAAACAATATTTTATACCGTATTTCGAAATATCAAAATATTTTTATTGAAGTTTGCATTTCCCACACTCGGGGTATGTGAAGCTTTTACAGTAAAAACAAGTACAAAGTTGCTGCAAGATGCAACAAAAGAAACTCTGCGCCAAACAAAGCAGTGTATGCAGTACTGATAGAACAGAAGGTGATATGACGATGCTGGTGTCTGGTTGTAGACCCTAGGCAAACAGACAGTCTGATGGGGGTTCTTGAATGTTGGAGAAAAAACATTGCTTTTGTAGGGTGAACAGGATTTTCCTGTCGTATTTAGTGATCTACTTACAGACTGATCATGACCAATATGCGAAACTGACCTTGATATATCATTCTTAGTTTCGGTATATAGAATGTAGACAAGGTTGTTCTTTAATTCAGTCTTGTGAAGTATCTGTCCCACCGAAATGATTAGGTTCCAAAGTTAGCTACGATGTTATCAAAAACATTATTTACCAATCGTTGAGCTAATTGCAGATTAGTTATTTGCGCTGTACAATTTACAAAAACGGCAGATTGGTTATTTGTGCGTAACATTTGCGAAGCTACTGCCAATATTATTACGCACACGGAAATTATAATAACACACCGAACAAAATATTTGGATATGCTTACATTAAAAATAATATTGGTAAGCTATCAGTATGTGCTTGAGAAATGCACATTCACATGTTTTAAACTTAATAGAAAATCTATTTCTATCTTGCGCATTCTTCCAACTAAAATGTGATGTCTGGCAAAGTTGCTTTCTTTTCTGCTCTTTGATTCCTTTCCTGCTTCTTTTCTTCTTGTGAAACTTTTTCTTCTCGTTTGTGTTTTATTATTATGAGCCAGGTCAGACATAACAAATAAAAAATCTGAAATTTTGCAAATCGAAAGGACAAAATCGTCATTTACGACATACATTGCTCTATATTTCGTAATTGTTAACTTATATTTGTCACTATACCTCAATTAATATTCCATTATTCTAAAAAGGATAAAAGATAGAAAGGTAAAGTCATGTTTGTATTTACATTTTATTATTAATATTGTATGTTTATCAATGTGAGGGCAACTCGTGTATTTCGCGTTACAGCATCTGCAGAATCTTGAGGGAGTAGTTGGTGCCCGAGACAGAAAATATCGTAAACAGTAACAACCGTCACAAAAATAACAAATGAATGAAGTATTGCCATGCAATGCAAAGTCATTTACTGGAAGGCACCTAATTTTCTCTACTGAAGTATAACATAATGAACTGATATCTGTCAATGATGTATATTAAAACAATATTGTACTCTATATACAATATGTTATAACAAAACATTTGGATTAAAAATTTGCATATATAAAAATCTACAGTTGCTTTCATATGGATTTGTTTGGCCGATTATAAAAAAAGTTATCATATAAGTAATTTATAGTAACAACAAAGTGAAATCTATATCATATAAGTCCACAAAAAACTCTTTACCAGGTGGAAATAGGTCAAAATACATCTAAAAATTGGTTGTAACATGCATGTTGTACCACAGAAAAGTTGTCTTGATTTCTCCCTACGGCCAGTAATAAAGAAGTTACAATATAATCTATTTATAGTAAAACGAAGGGACGTAATTCTAAAAACAAGGGTGCCTTATGGTGTTAAACATTTGTGCCTAGTTACATCAAAATCACTCCATGCATGAAGAAGAAATGTTCCGGACAAAGTCATTCTTGTATCTGACCTTTGGCCTCTTAAGTGTGACCTTGACCTTAGACTAAGGAACCTAGTTCTTGCGCATGACACTCTGTCTTATAGTGGTGAACATTGTGCCAAGTAATATTAAAATCCCTTTAAGGTTGTTAAGTCATAGACCGGACCTTTAAGCTAGGGTTCTGGGTGTTGCACATGACATGTCGCCTTATCATGGGGAACATTTGTGACGTTATATTGTAATCCCTTGAGGGATGACAGAGGTCTGGACCGGACAAGGAAAACCCTATTGACATTTGACCTCCAATTGTGACCTTGACCTTTGAGCTAGGGGTCCGGGTTTTGCGCATGTTATGTCGTCTTATCATGGATAACATTGGTGCCAAAAAACATTAAAATCCCTTTATGGATGGCAGAGTTATGGACCAGACAGGAAAAAAACCCTGTTGACATTTGACCCCCAATTATGACCTTGACCTTTGAGTTAGGGTCCGGGCTTTGCGTATGACATGTCGCCTTATCATGAGGAATATTTGTGCCAAGTAATATTAAAACCACTTAATGAATGACAGAGTTATGGACCGGACACGAAACAGACCCTGTTCAAACAATGTTAACATTTGACTGCCAAGTGTGACCTTGACCTTTGAGCTAGGGACCTGAAAGCTGTGCATAACACTCGTCTTATTATGAGGTACATTTGTGCCAAGTAATATTAAAATCCTCCATGGACGGCAGAGTTATGGACCGGACAGGAAAAAAAGCCGTGTAGACCTTTGACCTCCAATTATGACATTGATCTTTAAGTCAGTGGTCCGGGTTTTGTGCATGACACGTTGTCTTATCCTGGGGAACATTTGTGCAAAGTAATATTAAAATCCCTTCATGGATGACAGAGTTATGGACCGGACACGAAATTGCAGACGGACGGACGGATTGACGGAAAAGCCATTCCTATAGTCCGCGAAACTGGTTTTCAACCGGTAGGGGACTAATAAAGAGGCGTTGAATAACAATAATAAATTACGAAATACCAATTAGAATTAAAATTATTTCAGATGTTATAAATTAGCACTTCCAGCTTTGTGCTCTCGTACTTGTTCACATATTTCTGACGTAAGCGTGGCATTATGCTACCAATTGCGAGTTCGTAGTAAAACAATTAACTGTACCTTACATGCATCTGTAAAGCATCCAAAAAGTGAATAAGTCCGTAAATAAAAACAATATATTGTAAAATGCAGTTTCGCACCAAACACTCCAGGTCTGTTTAGTCTTATAATTGAACGAGTCCATGTTTACTAGCTATTTGTTATATGAAATCCAAAAACGTTTATTTACTTCACATGTTGTCATTTCATTATCAAATTTATTGATAACAGTGTCAAATAATCTAATGTTAATTGCCTCAAATGTTGCCTTATCTCTGCACTTTGTTTTGGTTTCTTGTATTTCATCACATTCCAGTGTTAGAACAGTTTGTGCTGCATCACTGGTCGTCATAATAAAATATCCGCGCTAACGTCCTTCCCTGTGCTTGTAATATACGTCGATTCATGTGTCACACAGCTTATATCGTAAAGGATTAAAAATTGAGACATTTATCAGGGGAAAAAAAACATTAATCACAATTCTACAAGGAACTACCCGGAAAAATGAATTATACTTAATACAACAACATCTTTTTCGGACATGGTAGCATTTGCAACATATGAGCCGCGCCATGAGAAAACCAGCATAGTGGGTTTGCGACCAGCATGGATCCAGACCAGCCTGCGCATCCGCGCAATCTGGTCAGGATCCATGCTGTTTGCTTTCAAAGCCTACTGCAATTAGAGAAACCGTTAGCGAACAGCATGGATCCTGACCAGATGCGCAGGTTGGTCTGGATCCATGCTGGTCGCAAAGCCACTATGTTGGTTTTCTCATGGCACGGCTCAGATAGTTTTCTACAGGTTTTAATAAGATAGATGTAATTGGTGGATTTGTAAATGAAAGATCTTTACTATCTTACTTAATGCTGTCGGTCTAAATGGGATATAAAGAAATTTAGCATCAACCAAATAACTTGAATATCTAATGTATTTTTATAAATTATGTATTATGTTGATGGTTATATGAAGTATTCTATATACGTCTTGAAAGTGTTAATTGACGAGAGGTAACAGGTCTCGCAGAATAACTTAGGAGAGCGTAGACGTCCAGAAAGTTATTACGCGAGGCTAATGATTTGTTCGTAGTATGAGATTAAAGTGACACCATTCTGTTAAAGCTTTTCGTTTATATAAAACAGTAGATCAGCTCTGGTAGCACCTGTTCTGCGCCAAATAAAATGTCGACATGACATCAATATTCCTGTGTTTTAATGAAAATTGAGCATGTTTTTTTTTTCATATTAGAATCTTTACTCAGACGATATCATAACTCCTTATTTGTGCATTCTACAGTTCCTGCTTAGTTTCATTCTGTTTTTCCAACGGATGTTCTTTATCATTTCATTAAGCTACACATAAATATATGTGATTATTTTATACAGAATGTTAGCATCACATTGATCCTGACATTCAATAATTCATGAAACAGTTCAGTATTTACAATTATCTGTGATTATGTTAGCATGGCACTGTCCATGGCATTCAATATTAAAGGGAACATCTCCACATTTACGAATATATGTTATAATATTAGCATGGCATCGATCCTAGCATTCAATATTAAAGGGAACATCTCCATATTTGAGAATATATGTTATTATGTTACCATGGCACCGATCCTAGCATTCTATATTAAAGGGAACATCTCCACATTTACGAATATATGTTATTATGTTAGCATGGCATCGATCCTAGCATTCAATATTAAAGGGAACATCTCCACATTTACGAATATATGTTATTATGTTAGCATGGCAAACATGCTAGCATTCAGTATTAAAGGGAATATCTCCACATTTACGAATATATGTTATTATGTTAGCGTGGCATCGATGCTAGTATTCAATATTAAAGGAAACATCTCCACATTTACGAATATATGTTATTATGCTAGCATGGTATCGATCCTGTCGTTCATTATTAAAGGGAACATCTCAACATTTACGAATATATGTTATTATGTTAGCATGGCATCGATCCTAGCGTTCAAATTAAAGGGAACATATACGCATTTACGAATATATTTATTATGTTAGCATGGCATTGATCCTAGCATTCAATATTAAAGGGAAGATGTCCGCATTTACAAATATATTTATCATGTTAGCATGGCACCGATCCTAGTATTCTATATTAAAGGGAACATCTCCACATTTACGAATATATGTTATCATGTTAGCATGGCATCGATCCTAGCATTCAATATTAAAGGGAACATCTCCGCATTTACGAATATATGTTATTATGTTAGCATGGCATCGATCCTTGTGTTCAATATTAAAGGGAACATCTCCGCATTTACGAATATAATTTAGGGATGGGAACGAATACTAAAATCAATATTCGAATATTCGGTTTGCCATATACGAATATATTCGAATATATTCGAATATTCGGTTTGTTTTAATGAAAGCTTTAAATTCTTATTAAGTGATTGACATATACACAACGTATTCATTTGTTTAAAGCGTGGATCATCGTATGTAATAAGGCCAAAAATGTTTGTTTCAGGTAACCCGATCCTACCTAGCAAAACCTGCCGATCCTAGCGTTTTATTTCACGATTCTTTCAGTATAATCATGAACATATTTAACTAATTTAGTGTTTTAGCTTCAAAATGATACAAAAAAATCAAAATGATTTAGACTGTCGCAATTTTATCTAAATATAGCAAGTCGTCCCATTTAAACACGTGATGCGCTGTTGTATTACGCCGCCATTTTGTAATTTTTCAATCGGCGTGTAAAAATCGTCGTGTAAAAAGCAAGTAAGGCAGATTTAAACCTCCTTCGACATGAATTTATGCACCAATCATGTTATTTCTTGATTTAATTATAAAGTACTTCAAAATTTAATTCGAATACGGCCGATTGCGGATGAAGACCGATTCTGCGGATGGTCTGAAATGTCGTACAAAATATTGTGAAAAGATCGACAATATCTACAAGTTTGGCGTTGTTTTCGAAAAATAAAATCTAAACTTGTTACATAAAACAGGCGCCAATAAAAATGAACAAAGATAAAAAGATATCACATCTACGCCTTATACAAACTGTTAATCCGTAGCGATGGCCCCGGGTAATTATGCATTGCAATTTTCTTGTTAATTGGACATCTTTTGACATGCATCTGACACATTGACGCCTGTTGCAAACTTATAAATATACAATAATTTACGAATATTCGAATTTGATTTTCATATTCGAATATTCGACCGATTTTCGAATATTCGAATATTCGTTCCCATCCCTAGAATATATTTTTTATGTTAGCATGGCATCGATCCTAGCATTCAATATTAAAGGGAACATCTTCGCATTTACGAATATATGTTATTATGTTAGCATGGCATTGATCCTAGTGTTTAGTATTAAAGGGAACATCTCCGCATTTACGAATATATTTATTATGTTAGCATGGCATCGATCCTAGTATTCAATATTAAAGGGAACATCTCCGCATTTACGAATATATTTATTATGTTAGCATGGCATCGATCCTAGTATTCAATATTAAAGGGAACATCTCCGCATTTACGAATATATGTTATTATGTTATTATGGCATGGATTCTAACATTCAATACTAAAGGGAAAATCTCCGTGTTTACGAATACGTATATATGGGTAAAATGTGAACTTTAATATAATAGTAATTTTAACTAGACTAGTTGTTTGTTTTATGTCCAATGACAGATTTACAATGACATCTACCGATTTTGAAGGTTCTAGGAACAAATTTGTAGGATATTTGTTTCTTTCAGTGTAACATTGAAATATCTTTCCATAGTGAACACCAGATGCAATATTTCACGGTGAAAATGTAAGATATGATGTTCATGAGAGGAAGATATTATGATCTTACATTTAAAGAAATGTTCTTTTTTATTGCATGTTTCGACTAAATTTACCCATTTTACAGTTTCTTACTAGATAACAGTATATTTCATATTTTTCACCGTGAAAATACTAGATATACTAGTATTTTACTCTGATATTTCAATAATTCACCGAAACAAAAACATGTAATATAAAAGTTTATTTAATGCGAACATTAAAAATTACGAACATATTTTTTCTTGAACATATAAATAAGATCAGAATCATTTTACGTCCATCAGATGCGTTATTCATTTCACCATTCATATTAAATGTTAAGAATTGATTTTATAGACAAGCTGTAAGAGTGACTGTAGCCAAATATACAGCCCCCACCCAAATGAAGTCATTGTAATTATCAAATTTATAAATAATAATTATTATTATTATTATCATCATCATCATCATCGTCATCCTCATTGTCATCATAAAAATGTGGCTTATTCTTCATTGATTTATGTTGTTGCTGGTTCAATGGTTAGCTAACAGTTTTTAATACTATTTCATTTAAATAGTGAAGGTTAGTATGCATTTAAAGGAATAAACTTGACATACATGTATATATTGTAATGTGGGCGATAAAACAGTTGTGTATTGTTTCTCGGTAATCCAGTTTATCTTATTAACATAAATATCATAAACAAGAGAATTTTATAGCCTAAAGAAGAAAATATACCAACAGCTGTGTATAATCTGCTTGGTCTAGATGAATAATTTACATAAATGTAGAAGAGCTAGACAACTTTCGATACTTAATGTACGCATAGACATGTGAAGGCAGTAACAACAAACAGAAATGGACTTTAAATGAAAAGATTTTGAACTACATGCTTTAACAAAATAAATTTGCTGTAGTTAATTGGACGTAAAAACAATATAGTACGGGAAATTCAATTTTAAATAGTACATTAATATGAGTCACAAACAGTTCAATCATGATAGGCCTAAGGGAAAGGTATACTACAAGTTATTTGATAAACACAGTGAGTATATATTTAAAGAAATGTTGTCGCTTTAGTTAATGATATCAATAGATACATTTAAAGAGATAAAATGGTGTCCACCGCAAAACTTTCATCGCTTGGAGTATTATTTGTTATGTCTTGTTTCAGTGGACTTGCTCTACCGTATATAATTCTGCGTGTTCTAGCGAGAAATTGTCAGAATTCAAAGTCATTTAAAAGAGTTATAGGTGTGCTTAACTGTTTCTCTGGTGGCGTCTTCATTTCTACCTCATTGCTTACACTTCTTCCTGAAGGTCGAGAGACTGTGGAAAATGCGTATGAGATGATGGGACATGAAATGGAATACCCTGTTACTGAACTTGTTTTGGGATTTGGATTTTTGCTGATACTAACAATTGAAAGTGTAACTATTTCTTGCTACAGTAAGTACAATAAAGAAAAAGAGGTACCAGGAGAAACTCGTCGGAATGATGGCAAAGGGAATGATGCACCTCAGATAAGTACGGACACAGAGGACAACAAGCATAAATGCAACGAATTTTGCGCCTCATATCAGAATGGACATGTTACTGTAATTTCTATTAGACAAGACGCTAATGAACCTACAGAAATACAGCAGACATCAACGAACAAGGACGTTGATGCTAAACAATCTGATCACTGCCTTTCAGAAAATATATACGGCGAGGGCATGTCAAACTTACACAGTATTGTGCTTCTTCTAGCTCTGTCTATTCATATGATATTTGATGGCTTAAGCTTAGGACTTTTGAAAGAGGACAATGAAGTTTGGTCAATGCTTATGGCACTGAGTATACATAAAATTTTGATTTTCTTCAGCACTGGAATTACGATTTGTGAAAGTACTACGACAGTAAAGTTTGTTGTTGCTATGCTTTACATGTCATTTGTATCACCTGTAGGGGTAGGAATAGGAATTTTGTTAACGTCACAATCAGAAAATTATACAATTACCATAGTTTCCGCCATTCTACAAGCCGTTGCAGTAGGGACGTTTGTGTATGTAGCATTCTTTGAAATACTACTGAAGGAATTTTCAGCTGGTGAAAATGGTAGAATTGCTAAAGCAATCTCCACAATATTTGGATATTCTATTTTTGCGGGAATAAAATACTTCATGCCTGAATGAGTATCAACAATAAAGATATAAATAAATGCGTTCGTATTGTTATACGCTTGATTTAATCATAGCATATGTTTTAGAAAACATTTACGGATTTAGTACGTGTACAGCATGCCCATTCACGCACTGCAGTACGTGAATCACGCACAAAATATCAAATGCACGCATAAAAATCACTTGTTGGGGGTACATGCACGCAGAGATTCGGAACTCCAGTTCAGCTGCCAAATCGCTGTTTATTTCATCGCGCACTTGCCAATTGTTTGGTATGGTCTAAAACGCAGATCCGGTCACCATAGTTTTTTTTTTTAATTTATTTATTACTAAAGAAATGTTATAATCAAATGATTATTTACGCTCTGTGTACAGTCGAAAAATTCCATATTTGACATATTCGTAATGTAATGCAAGGCTTACATTTCTTTTTGAAAAACACATTTCCACTGCCCTATAAGTATTAAAGTCACTTACGATAATGTTGTATAATTACTAAAGATTACACTTCATGCACGCAGCATTTGATTCTTATTTGCTATTTTATGATTTTTATACGCGGTATAATGGTGTTTTTACTTTCATTTATTTCAATCATGTTTTATTTTATGTTTTTCTGTCGATCCAGAGATACAATCTCTCTAAAATATTTGAATTATTTCATATTTACTTAGTATTATAAAAAATTCAACAGTACGGATATCGGAGGGAATCAGGAAATCCCATCCCTTATATTTAATACCTCGAATCCATGCTTTATTCTATCAGCATAAATAACGTTACATCCTCACATCCGGTTATCAAACGTGCACAATTACCTTAACAGCACAACTTTTGAAGGAAGTCTGGTTTGTTGTACAGACTTTGTCGTTCTGTAGACGTTACTGCTGTAAGAATGGGTCAAACTGGAAAAGAAGAAAGCATAGAGAAGATATTAATTGAGGTTGTACTATATGTACGTGATCGAACATGAAGAACTGGTCTTTGCTTTTTAATAGATTTGATGTCATCCCCAAAAAAACACACACAAACAAACAAACAAAAAACGCTCAGTACATGTCAAAATATGAATAAATCAGGTTATTTAAATATAAAAATACTTCAAATAAAACCATCTTAAAACAGGTTTTATCTTGCGGAGCGGGGTTGTAGTAATGGTAGTCGGCGTGAGTTGAATTAATAGGTGCAAAAGATATATATTTGGGGCATTTGTATGTATTAATTATATAAGTATGTTTTATGTTGCGAATAAACGGTAGAGAAAGAAGCTGATTCGAATTAGTGGTTCAGTGGTAACAATGTCTGACTATGAAATCATGCGTCGTGAGTTCGAGCCACCAGTCCTCCAACTAAATATTACTAATATTGGGAGTCAAAGTTACGAGTACTATATACACCTGGTACGCTAAAAAAAGCCATTCTGTTTTATTACGTAATATCATTCGTAATACTTTTTTATATTACATTAAAATTGGTACATATATAAAACCTTAAACGGCCAGTCAGCTAACCGCCAAAATTTATTTTGTGTTTTATTCTCAACTTGTCTTATGCAGCCACCTGTATTCAACAGCCGGATTGTGTCGCTGCCGTGACTGGCTGCTTAACACAGGTTTGACTTAAGATTAAAATGTACGTTATAATTAATATCGTTTATAAGGCCCAGTCAGATACTTAAATAATGAATGTTCTTATTTATATAATCTAGCTTTATACTGCTTCACGTGACTGAAGATAAAACTTGTTTAAAATACCTGAAGTTCACAAAGTCTAGATACTTTTAATTGAAGATTGATTATTTTGCTGTGTAAATGACGCGCGAAACTTAAATGTTTATTAAAATGTTGCCTATAGCCACTTTCATCGTATAAATTTACTAATACACAGAAGAGAAGAGAATATTAGATGCACTTTATTTTCAAATACACGGTTTACAAAATATAAGGATTTTGCAGTAACATGTGAACAAAGTGCTAGGCAAAACATTGTTTGCGTACAATAATATTGAAATCGCATGTAATAGATATAGAAACATGTTAGTTCATAACTGTAGCTTAGCATATGGGTATTGTCATAAAAATTCTTCTATAATAGGGAACGGAAACTTAAACGACTCACTTCTCTTTGCAAAGTTTTGCAAACGGACTACTGGTTTCCTTCATACGGAAGCATAAACTGTATTTTAGTTTAATAGGAGTTTTGCGACGTGTGACATTTACCTTTTCATTTTATTTTTACCGTCTGTTTGTCTTTTTAAATTCCATACCAATATTGTGATACTTATGTTTGGTAAATTCATTAAGCAATGTCTATCTTTAAATTTATACTGTCTCGTTGTGGTAGATCTATAATAATACTTTTATCATCATTATAAATCAAACTGATAAATAAATAGCAATATCAATAAAGATAAATATCTTAACTAAAAGACAGTCTTATCTATATTCAATAAAATATATTCTTTTTTTTTTTCAGAAATAAAAAAGAGGTAATGTTATACGAAAGGTGTTTAGCAATACGGCATTTTGGGGCTTTAATTAATAATAAACATTTTCGCGCTTATAGAATGCCTTGTAAAATATCACGCGTTTAGTTAAACAAGTTCATTAGTTCAACAGAAAGATTTAATATATATTTATTTTGTAACCATTGTTTAACTGTTGTACATTTGTTTTCCATTACAAACGTTTTGCATAACAGTTTACCAAATCACGTACTGTGTAGGAAAATATGCGCAGCAACAATGTTACATTCTTTCGAAGAGATTATACCACACTAAGGTCAATACATAATTTTAATTTCACGAATTTAAGTTTTAGTCAAATATTAAAAGGTACGAGTAGACTCTGTGGAAGAACTGAGCACAGCAAACAGAGTCTGAGTCCGCGCGTCGAAAGGTAGGTCAGTCACAAAATGAAACTGTAGTGGAAAGACATACATAATACTTCAAATATCCACCAACGGATACAAATTTATTTTATGAAATGTATATGAATTGTATATAAAACTGGGATAAGGTAAAACGTGGGGAAGGGGAATGGGAAGGGTATTAAATAAGTAAAAAGGGGAAAGGTAAGTAAAAAGTGGAAAGGTAAGTAAAAAGTGTAAGGCATAAACAGTAAATTTAAAATTGGGGCATCGCCTTGGCATATTTAACAACCATGATAACCAAAGCGTATTTTCAGTAAGTGAATTTCGACGTTAGGCTCAGTTAGTGTTGTCTGCAAGGGAGGTAAACTGGAGTGTCAACTGATTACATTATCTCAAGTATTTCGACCCCTTGGTTGTATTGTTTCAAGCGTCCTTACTTATTCTGTGGAATACAGTGTGCCTTCCTCAAACTTTACTGTTGTTTTTGCTTAATATATGCATTCTATGCTTTCAAATTTTCTTCTACTGGAGTCTCCAGATCTAAGTCCGCAAAATACATGGTCCAATTACATTTTACCTCATTACAAAAAGCATTCCCCTGCAATTTTCGGATAGACCCTGACAAATATACTATGCATTTACTTTAATTAAAGAAACATGGTAATCATGTTTATGACATAGCGATTTTTTTTTCTTTTTCGAAAGTATTTGATTATTATCGAACTTAAAGTCTCAATTTTCTGTTGAAATTCATAAATTTTGAATAAATAATTTATGATTAACTGTAATTTAAATGTGCTTTTCGATAAAACAATAACGGCATATTCTTAAATATTTAAATAGTCTGCTAACTTTTCTTAACATTTTTATTGGGCATCTTTCAGATTAAAACTGTGACTATTTTTCTAATCTGACTTGGAGGAAATTTCGGATTTACCCTAAGTCTGAAGTCTAACCCTTCACAGGATTGATTCTGCCTTTGCGACAAGGTAGATCATGATCACCTTGCACATCCGTGCAGTCTGATCGAAAGCTGCACTGTTCGCTATTAAGTCAGTATCTTTTGGTAAGCACTCCTTTTAACACTTACTGGTACTGTCCAAACTGAATGATGTACCAGTTCATTATAGAAATTAAGCAGGGTAAGTGCTAGAATAAAATTGACGTAACGAACAACTGAGATCCAACATGTAATGGATTTTTAAATGAAGATTCACCAGTAATTAGAAACAACAGTTTCTCAAAACATCACATAGCAGAATACAAATGATTCTTGTTTTCTTCATAATTTTACTTCCTTGGCTACACAGATATCACGGAGAACTTTTACCGTCGAAGCACATGGGAAATTAAAATAATCACTTTTCTCAACAACATGAGTGTTTTATAACGATATGTCAGTATAAGAAGGAATCCGCATTATGACTGGCAGCGGCTCAATCAACGTAATGTAATGTAGTCCCCGAGGTTTGGAAAAAAGGTAAAGCTTTGTGCACACATATTTTAATGTAAAGCCCGAAAATCAGATAAAATAAAATGAGAAAATAAACTAGAAGCCAGCTACAGTGACATCTATATACAGACATCTGCAATAAGTTAAAGAGAAATGGCAAGCAGCTTGGGTTATAACAGCTCTTTATTATTCCTTCTCTTGAGAAGGAATATTCCAGTTTAATAATTCACACTTGACTGAGCTACTGGTTACCTAAGCTGTGTCATACCAGCCGCGAAATAAACTCCGTGACCTTGAATACCCTTTGACGTAAACTATTCTTTCTACATTGGGGAAATCCATGGGTTACCAATACTAAACCCGATGATGATTAATTGATTCTTTATATTTCCTCTGAACATAACATATGTACATTCACCAGACGACATATATCAGCAAATTTAAATGTAAACAACCAAATATTATCATTACTCAATGCATGGTTAATATATGAAACAAACCCCATTGCGACCCTCTTATAATTATGGTAACTAATTCACACATGAAACTGGGTCAATTGTCTCAGTACTATTTACTTCTATTGAAAGAGGTAACAGATTTAATTTGTTGTTGGATTTTAACAATTTATGTAAATAACTACGTAAATACTTACCTGATATTTTTTGCAGTATAAAACAGAAAAATTGCAACCAAAATTTTTTTTAAGATGGTCATTTTATGATTTATATAGATGAGCCCTAGAAGGAACTTTTGGTATGCTTTAACTCTTGTATTATGACATTATGAAATATAGATAGGAAGAGACATATGAGCCGTGCCATGAGAAAACCAACATAGTGGGTTTGCGACCAGCATGGATCCAGACCAGCCTGCGCATCCGCGCAGTCTGGTCAGGATCCATGCTGTTCGCTTTCAAAGCCTATTGTAATTAGAGAAACCGTTAGCGAACAGCATGGATCCTGACCAGACTGCGCTGATGCTGGTCGCAAAGCCACTATGTTGATTTTCTCATGGCGCGGCTCATATTTTCTTTCAGTGATACTATCTCATATTAATACATGTACCGACTTCTAGTTTATACCCCAGTCACACATACGGCGCGGATAGCTACGTCTAACCACGGATAGGAACGTAGTAATCCGTATCGATCTGTACCTGAGCCGTACCTTAAAGTAGTAACCCGTATCAATCCGTACCTGTCCGTACGGCTCAGGTACGGATCGATACGGATAACTACGTTTCTATCCGTAGCTAAACGTAGCTATCTGCGCCGTATGTGTGACTGTGGTATAAGGTAGGAAGTAAAAGACAGTGTTTGACAGCACGAATCTAACTACCAAATTGTTTCAAAACACATGGTTTAGTGAAATTAGGTATAGCAATTAATCTAACAACACACACTGTAATGAATATTATATAAATACAAGATTTAGCTTACCAAAAGGTTCCTTCCAGCGCATATAAAATATTCTTTTTAAGGGATATTGCTTTAGCATAATGTTACAACTGTTTAATGATGCAATGAGAAAAATATGTTCTGTCTTTTTCGGTGCAAACTTAACTATTTAAGGACAAATCTAAGTATTAACAGTTTTATCATAATCCATTTTTTAATATAAGCAAGTGCAGTACATACTATGCTATTTGGAAACATTTGTCTTGCAGTCTGTATTTCAATTCCGGATGTTTTCATCACGCGACTACACCAGCGAGAACCTACATACTAAACACAAAGAAATTTCATACATGCTTTTACGATTCGAAAAACAAATCAGGAAGGGTAAAAAAAGTACGCAAAAAAAACCATTGCAAATCTGAAACGTGTATATTGAAATGTTAGAAGCTAAAAATCACGTGACCAGGTACAACTTCAATACGTTATTTTATTTCGGCAGGAGTCTATTTTTAGATGATGCATATTCATGTCATTAATCCCGATTCTTTACTATGATATATTCAATTGAGTAGTTACATGATCTAAACTTTATTATTGTGTCTTGTTTTTCTGTTATTTTACGTAGTTGTATTGCACAAAAGACTGAAATAAAGATTGATTATGCGTAAACACATATGGCTATTTGTAATGAATATGCATGAGTCCAAGATGGCTGCGCCCTACGGGAATTTTAATTCAGGTAAAGCTTGTCTGATATTATTTTTGCTGGCTTCGATCCATGCTTCTTTACAGACTCGTCTTTCCTCTATCAAAGTATACCATGTTTAGGTTTACTAATGGCTTTCTTTTGTATCAAATTCAAACAACAAATTCTTACTTTTTTAAAAATTTGTGAAATCTATGACTCGAATGTAAATGTACAGCATTTCGTCTTTAGATTACCGTGGGGTTGCGGGGGGATTTATTTATTCTTTCTCTATATTGCATTGGAATTGGCAAAAACTTATTTGGGATTTTATTATTTAATTGCTTTTTATAGCAATGTGTCATCATGGATTAATGAACGTTTCTCTCATTCGTAGGAGGCGACACCATGAGACATTTTAAACACAAGTTAGATGCTTGTAGATTACTCCCTAGCACCGAGATTCCAAATCAGTTTTGATGTGGAGACAAAATGTTTTACTTAAGATGTAAAACCACATACTACGTTTCTCAGTTTAATTGCTAACTGAAAGTCATTTTTCTACCAAGTAATTTTCTTTAAGGTTTAGACTGGCAAAAAAGGAATGGCTAAATATGTTTGGAAATCGATGGATTTGTTTTGAGCTTGTAAATGTTGTAATAAATTTTCAAATCACTTTACAAACAGCTCCCGGTGGTATCCGGAAACAAAACGCAGACATGAGAGTTTCATCATTATAGGGATAATACACGTTTTTTATGTTTAAACGTCTGCAGAATCTCGCTGGATAGTTTGTGACCAAGACCCAATGTCTAGGTCACAAACATATCCCAAGAGCTTTTGCAGACGTTAATACATAAAACAAACGTGTATTGTCGCTATTCTTGCATAAAAACTTGGCACGAAGACTTAATGTATTGTTGTCATATGTGATGAATTTCCGATTCCGATACAATTTTTATTACCATTATGTTGTTTTTGGAAACGGAAACATGTTTTAAATATTCAGAACCAGGGCCCACAAATCAGCAACACTACCAAAAGCATGTATTAAACGTTTTAAAACGATTTTTTTTTTACTATTTTTCATTTCTCGTTATAATTACTAACCCATAATAGCCCATAATTTTGCATATAACTTAAAAATTGGTAAACAGGGACAAGAATATTAACTTTACCTTCAAGCTGTTTTGAGTACGAGCGCTCAAGATTTACATGAATTTTGTGAGAAATTAGATAAAAACATACCGACAGATACTTCCCAAATTCATTAATATAATCATCGCAAAAGTTACACGCGATACAATACATTCACGGTTATCGACAGAAATTGAACCGACGCTGAGTTTAAGCATTAAACCCTGATTTTTGAAAACATCCTAATTTCATATAGTAAAACAGATAGGTTTGTGTGTAGGTAAGTCTGATTCATTTTACAGATAGCATCAGTCAGCTATAATGGGAACTTATTTTCTGTAATGGTCTTGCAAGTCATTAAATTTTGAGCTGAGATAGAAACTGCCTTTCGTGTCATTTCCTTGCAGTCTGCATGTAACGAGACAAACATGTGTACACATATGTCTTGATCAAGCTGACATCGTTTTCGCTATTTCATGTATAATCCTTTACCTAGTATATGAATCGCTATTGTAATTGCACAAAAGATCCAAACTATCAGAATGTATATATTCCAGTTTCTCAGGGTTTTCTTGCTGTCTTCTAAAACTTGGCAAAATATTTGACAGGAACTTGTTTTGGAACATGCAATAAACGAAGCAGCCTACATCATCTGCACAGATTTACAGCGCTCAGTCACAGTGTTGGTTATGACATGTATCAGTTTATATGGCCTAAGACCACAGTTTTTTTACAATATGTTCTACCGATGAATGTGTGAAACTGGAATGAAAATGTCTTCCTTTGTGAACACGGTAGGGATAACCTTTTACACTACTATAAACCAACATTTTATACGGAAATAAATGAGAAGAGAGTTTTCTATTTTCACTAAACTATTTTTCTTTTTGTGCTGCTACATCACCTTAAAATCATCAATCAAGAAAACAATTGATTTAGATATAGGGTCTTTCCATACAAATATTCTATTTAGTAGTATATACAAAAATATTATTCAAGTACACTTGCCTTTCTACTCTGCACTTTTGACAGGACATTAGATAGTGGTTTATATTATTATTTCTTCACAACAACAGAAAATATCTTTGGATGCATTATTAGCAGTTTCTTGCGTCTATAAGTTTTCAAACGTCCAAAAAGTAATTCTCTTTGAGGACTGCACGACAGACCCTTGTCTTGTCGATTACATGTACATCATGAAATAATTTACCTAATCTGTTCTGGAACATAAGAAAGATTTACGTGCATTTAACTGCGATTCGTTTTTACGCTTAAAAACAGTTAAATTCCTCCAAAATAACAGATAATTTCTATCAACTCCTCAAGCTTTTACTGACGATAAAGTGTGCAATTTAGGAGTAGAAAAACAAAAGTGAATTATTCGATATCAACCAGACTATTTTGACAAATCCGGACGTTTGTATGTAGGAAACGTCAAGAAAAGATTTAATAACATGGGATAATTGTCAAAAGGTCAAATAAATTAAGTAAGAAGCATAAAAAAATCTACCTGTTTGTCAATATCGTGATATTGATAATCAGTTTTGTATCACTTGTATTGTTTTTCTATTTATCTGAGTAAAATGCGCTTTCTACTTTATATTATAATTCAACAATGAGTTATTTGACGCGATAGTAGGTAGATTATACAAGTCATATGAAACAGATTGAGCTAATACCAAACTCAACTGTGCCGATATGAGAAAATCAAGGCCAATACGAAAAAAATACTGAGCCAGTACAACATTAAAGCATTTTGATTGGTTCTAGCGAGAAGAACAACATGGAGAAGTTACTTCAATTAGAGTTTAAAGGGCGCCATTTTGTTTTACATGTAAATACACATTTGTAATAGTTTTCAGAGTTCACGCAAAAATATCATAAATAAACACAAGATCATAGTTATTTTTCCTTGGTTGACTAATAAGGAAATGGTTACGTGGAAAATATTTCCTCTGTTTGATGGCGAACATTGGTGAAGTTTTGAGTGAAAAATCTGCAATAAATGGCATACTTGAATAGAGGAGATACGAAGTAGTAGATACATGTACAATTTGACAGAATGAGAATGTCAGAATATGCATAACATGACTTTTTGATAGGTCCAGTTTTGCCTGTTTACGGTCATCTAGAGAGTATTCTTCATACTCATGTGATTTGGTTCAAAATGGTCGAAAAAAGAGTCAATCAACCCCATATTTATTGTGGCTGGATATTTTTCTCTTGAATAGTTCTGTTGAGTTCAGGTATTTAGGGGGTTTGGACTGCATGCAAAACTGTAATAGTGTCCAGTGTCTATATTGAACAAATATCTTCAGAGGGGAAAAGGTCTTTACCCCGAATCTGTATTCAGTCCATTCGATGGATCTGTTCTGTAAAGACAAGGTTTTGTTTTCAATTAATATTTCTAATATGTAATAAGCCGAATATACGTATCATAAACCTAACAACTATATCAAAATTTAAAAAAAAGAAATGAGACAAAAAGTGGTTAGCTTACAAAAGGTCAGACGTATTATATTTACAATCAAGACTGTGTAGTTTACAATTCCCATAGTATGATTTTTAAAAATGTATCATTTCTTCTTTTTTGGCGGCTGTTTGTTTCATCTATGATCGCTATATTTGGCCTTTCAACATCCCAAAGACGCATGGCGACTTTAAAAAAGAATCAGGATACAGCAATTTCCAAAGTAGACAAAAGTGAAAAGTACGAAGAATGATTCTTTTAATGTGTATCATGGTAGTCATAATATGGCACTAGGGTATTTCCAACAGTAATTAATAAAGTGAATACTAGTGAAAATTCTTTATTTATATAGATTGATCTTAAGAAGTAAACAACTTTCAGGGAAGCAATTTTTGTAGTTTGCTGGTGAAAAGAATTAGTTTAGTCAAATAATTCTTTTGATCAATACTAAGTAAATCAATCTCGTCCAATACGTGCTTCCTAAAAATATTCTGAGACGTCGATATATCCCATTTTGCTACCCCTAGTTAATAGTTGTGCTGTCTGCGTACTGTTTTCTCTTTGACTGAGTGGTTAAAGTCACTGATTTCAGACCACTTGTCGCTCGCCATCTGAGTTTAAAACTTTCACTGGGTTAGATGAGTTTCACGCGAGAGGGCTATCTAGCGACTTGCAGAACGCAGCTGGTGACTATACAAAGGTGTTATAATGACCGGATGGGCAGCTGAGTGTTTATCCACGATCAAAAATTTAATGACTTTACTTGAAACTGTGTCAATTCGATCTAAAATACAACACGTCAAACAAACTGAAATATGACCTTGTTTACATAGCAGTCATCCAGTGGAATATCAACTTTCGAAGTGCTGCTAAAGAGGTCTCGTGGATATGAACATTACATGAAAAACAGTAATTTTACAATAACGAAAAAACTGTGTAACGTTTCCATTTTAAATATTTTGATAAATATATATATTATATATATTGTTTAAGGGAGAAAAGGATTTAGGAAAACATCGCACGTTTTCCAATTCCTCTAACGAACCACTGGGGAAATTTAACTAAATTATTTTCTCTGAAAACTAATTTTGAAGCAATAATGAATTTTTTCTACCTTGTCAAAATATGCAGAAACCGTTGTATTACGAACACTGGGTCAACAGACCTAATAAAAGCCGAATCCCTGGGGCCTCAAATTTAGTTTGAAATATGATTGGTATTGATCAGCTTACATTCTGAATTGAAAAGAAATTTGTTTAATAGATCAATGATACATTGTCTAAAACAGTTACTGCTAGAAGATTGACTTTGCAGTTAAACTAATGTTTGTGGGATACTTCATATTGATATCAGAACTTTTCTTTGTCATTGTATCCGGTTCATCACAAGTACGAGTACAAAATATTGTTTTAAATGAGTGACAATCTTTAAATTAGGCTGTCAAGTAGTACCAACATAAAGCTGCCTTACGACAATGCACCATAGGAGAAAATATTAATTTAAATCATACCAACAGCAGCTTTTCCCAGTACTTGGACACAATATGAAAAACTTATGTGAAGGTAAAGTCCTGATCTAAGTGCGGCTCGAGCCAACGACATCCGGTTAGTATGCCTTTCCCCCTAACTACACCGTCTCACGCCGTCAACATATTAGACTCGAGACCTCATTGTAAGTACACTTAGAGCATTTCAGTATTGTGAAAAACATATATAGCCGTATACAAATGTATAATAGCACGTCTTCTTACCGAAATGATGGTTAAGATTCTGAATTTAAGAATTATTGAGATATTATGTTACATATAAGTAGAGAAACAACAATAATATGTTATAAGAAACAGCATTTTCTTAAAATTTGCTGATAAGAAATTACGTATATGTAGTCATAATGATAAATAAATAAAACTAGAACTTGAAAATTCACATTGAAAGTGGTCTAGACCTTTTCTATATATAATTGGCAAGAAATCTTAGACAAACATATAATCCACATTCTTATTTGACTCATTTACCTGTCATATTCGACTTCGGAATTTCATTTCAATATTGTTTCAATCATTTTATTCTTTATACTGGACATGAATTAATTGTACTATTTTCACTTTACGATACACCTTATTATTCATACAGCTGTGTACTGTTTTATAAACGTAATTACAATGTGTCCATCAAAAAATCTTTTTTCGACAAGAACGTCGCATATCCCGCAGTTTATGTAACAAGAGGGACATCATGGCCCTATATCGCTCACCTGAGTACCATTGCTCTAAATGATAAGATCAAGTTTTGACAAAGATTACATAGGCTCAGGATAGATAACTTTTGACTTAATCTATGACAAATTACCTACCTTTATTTTATGTAAATAATATACCTCAGTAGCATCTAATGAGATTGGTTTTAAATGTTATTTAAGTCTTTCAGGGTAAGGAATAGTCATGCTTGTACAAAAATGCAGCATTCGAGCCTAGGACCCTCAAAATTGGTATGGAGATTGGCCCTGACTAGTATGTGACCCATAGGTCAAAAGGGACTGTTACAAGAAAATATTTATGGCAGTTCCTGTGATATGCAGGCTCTATAAGATCCCCTTTCTAAATTCCAGTTTGTTTAGTTCTGCTCATTGTTTTCTCCTTTAGGACAAACCCATTATTTTAACTGGGGACCATACACCGCTTTTCATGGAATTACACACTAGTGTAGCATTGAAGGTTCCATGTGCACCGCCGTATGAACACATCTGCGGATGTCTCTAAATTGTTTTTTGTACTTTTAACATGTGTAAATGTTGAGTTCTGCTCAACCCGGGGCTAGAGGGCGTGGACGGTAGCATGTATTTCCACTACCGTCCATGAACAGGCTCAGTCAAACCGAGCCTGCAACATTTTCGTTTTTGTTGTGTTGATTGACCTGTGGAGTTTCCACTTTTTTTTATTTATTATCACAGCAGTGTTGTTTGTGCCGTGTGGCGGCCGTAAAAAGTCTCCCCGTACATTCAATCAGGGCTGTTATATTTCGATCTTCTCAGATCGTTCAGCACGACTTTTATGTCGTGTTACTGGTACTGTTTAGTTTCTGAACATGAGCATTTCGGCCTGGGTGGTTCCAATACTCCCGCTTTTATAGCTTTGGGTATTGTATAATCACCCCTTGGATATGGCGCCTGCTTTTTAATTTTGTCTCTTTGCAGTTCCTGTGATATGCAGGCTCCATAACCTCAGATCCCCTTTCTAAATTCCAGTTTGTTTAGATCTGCTCATTGTTTTCTCCTTTAGGGCCAACCCATTATTTTGACTGGGGACCATACACCGCTTTTCATGGAATTAGTACTAGTGTAGCATCGAAGGTTCCATGTGCACCGCCGTATGAACACATCTGCGGATGTCTCTAAATTGTTTTTTGTACTTTTAACATGTGTAAATGTTGAGTTCTGCTCAACCCGGGGCTAGAGGGCGTGGACGGTAGCATGCATTTCCACTACCGTCCATGAACAGGCTCAATCAAACTGAGCCTGCAACATTTTCGTTTTTATTGTGTTGAGCGACCTGTGGAGTTTTCACTTTATATTTTCTTGTAACAGTCCCTTTTGACCTATGGGTCACATACTAGTCAGGGTCAATCTCCATACCAATTTTGAGGGTCCTAGGCTCGAATGCTGCATTTTTGTACAAGTATGACTATTCCTTACCCTGAAAGACTTAAATAACATTTAAAACCAATCTCATTAGATGCTGCTGAGGTGTATTCATTTACATAAAATAAAGGGAGGTAATTTGTCATAGATTAAGTCAAAGGTTATCTATCCTGATTGTCCGAGTCCATATGAAAATGACATTTCAAACCAGTATCTTCATCGGTTACTGAGATACACCTATTCTAATTTGAAATAAAAGGAGGTAATTTGACATAAAACCAGTCCATAATAATCTACCCTGATTATCTCAGTCCAACTAATGACAATAATGAAATTTCAAATGAGTCCTATAAGTACCTACTGAAATATAAATCCATTTTGATTAAAATCAGGGGAGGTAATCAGATATAAAATAACTCCGGAACCTATGATTGGTTCAGACAGATTCATCATGGAATCCAAGATTTATTGTTGTTGAAGATATTTTGCAAGTTTGTCTCAAATCAAACCATGGATGAAGTCTCTATATGGTTGCAAAAGCCAAAATAGCTAATTTTGGATTTTTAAGGAGGCATAACTCTGGCACCCATGACGGGATCTGACCAGTTTTCAAAAAAAAAAAAACGAGATATTATGCCTATACAAGTTGTATGCAAGTTTGATTAAAATCAAGTACAAAATGTGGTCTCTATCGTGTTCACAAGGAAAATGTGGACGGACGGACGACTGATGGACGAAGGGCGGTCACAAAAGCTCACCCTGTCACTACGTGACAGTAGAGCTAATAAAAAGATCGATGTTAATTACCTTCCAGAGAGCATTTCTGTATCACGCAATTATCGTTTCATTGTTGAGGAAATATACTAAAATACAATCACACCTGTGTTTAACAGCCTGCAAAAGGAAACCTACAAGGCAGATTGCTGCTATAGACAAATGGAAATCAGACCAAATTATCAACTAGAAAGTGAGTAGGCTTACTTCTTAAGACAAGTGGCTACTTAAAAGTGAGGGCTGCTAAGCAAGGTTCTATTGTATTCGTTTCCGAATAGGTCTTCCGTGTTTTATGTACTAATGACTTTGTTACGAACATTTTTCGGCGACGCCGTCTAAATTCGTTTTCGTTACCTATGCCACGTGACTTCAGTTTGCAAATCAAACTACTTGATAACGCATTATAGACAATTTATCAAAATGGAAGGTTTATGCAACACTCTGCCTGATTGGACGAGAGTGTCAATTTCTTTCACTCTGTTGATTGTGCTACGCTGAGTGAAATGTAGACAAAGCGTTTATCCTAAACGACGCTGTTCACAGTTTTAAAGCTAACTTTGGCTCAGTATATTTAGCAAGAATATTGATATATCTCAAAATGATAAGTAAGTTTAATAAATATGATAAAAACCTGTTCAAATAGCAACATATATCAAATTAAAGAAAGAGCTGAATACGGTCTGCGTATCAAATGAATAAGGGTGTGATAAGAGTCTTTCATGTAGAGAAGTGCTTTTTAAAAGATTTTCCTTGTTACAATTGTCGTCTGTATATGAAAAGGTTTCTTTTGTGACTTATTCAGATTGCATATTAGAATGAGTACTTGTTTGCTTTGATATATTTGTTATAAATTATTTAACAGATTTATTATATATGAATATTTTTCTTTAGTATGGTATGCAAATATTGAACTCAGTTGAAATCTGTTTTATTATATATATGCTATATAATGACTGAATCTCATTACTCTGAAATGAAGGTACGCTGCATACAGTTTATCTATGTGATATGACTACGGTCAAACTTTGCTTATGAAACAAAAGTATTGAAATAAATACAATTGTATGTTTTGCTTGACCTTCACTTTTTTATAGGTGTGACGTCATTGTCCAAAGATTCATGAATAGCGAATATGCATTTGTTAAAGCGGGATCAGTTGCTATTTTAGGAATAAATAAAAATAATAAATAAAAAAATCCTTTGATTTTTTCTCATGTATTCTAATCAAACTTGATTTGTAGCATCTTTATTAGGCCTGCAGCCAACTTTATTCAGCTGGGACATTTAACCCCTTTTATGGGCTGCTAGAACTAAAACTAAAAATGCCTTTATACAGCTTCTCATGAACAGCTTGGTGGATCTTTGTCATACTTGGTCTGGAGCATCAATATAAGGTCCTCTTCCAAATTTATTTATATAGGAACTTGGGCCCTATTAGGGACCACTATAGCTAAAAGTAGATATGCCTTTCTTCGCATTAACCACTAAAATGTAATGGATTTTTATCAAACTCGATGTGTAACAATATCGTAAGGTCTCCTGCTATTTTGTTACAAATGGGGATAGGAACCAATTTAGCTAAAAATATAAACACGTTTAATGACCTCTTCTCATGAACTGCTTCATGACTCTTCATCAAACTACTGCTGTAATTATTCGTCTAAGGATAAACGAAACAAAATTGCAACCCTACGAAACCTTTGCGAAAAATTAAAAGAGAACCATTTAAATTGTTAAAGTGCGGTGTTTAGTTTTGCAAAATGTTAGATGAAAGATGAATGTTAGATGAAAAATTCATAAACTTCTTTCCTTATTACAATTCGCCGACCATCATTTTTAAAGATATTTCTTGTTTTATAATTTTCTTTTTATTTTCACAGTATTACAGCGCTGAAAGTATAATCAGGACGGACTATTGTAAGACTAAGACATGTTTCTTGTTAATGTCATTTCTAAGTGATTAGTGAAATGAGCTTTCGTCATCTTTTTCTCAGTTAAAATAAGAAATAAAGGTTTTTAGCTTACCTATATGCAGAAAAAACGAATGAATAGAGAATGGTCATGAAAATTTTCTTTTATCATATCATTTTAAAATAAAATGTTATAGGACTTCATTTTACATCTAGCACAGGTAGTTGACATCTTTGTACAAATGACATTATACAACCAACAATATACCGTGCAAATCAGTGCCAAAAGATGCAAACTGAGTATGTTAGTCACCTGTCAAAAGCAAAAGCGGAAGAATTGTGATACTACAGTTGTTATTGGTCACGCCAAAGTTTCATTATTCTTCGACTTAGTATTGAAACGACAAAGACAATTGCCTTGATTGATGACTAGCTGTTAAATGTCTCCCCGTACTTGGACTCAGTGTTGATATATTTTCTGGTCCTTTGGGATTCAATATATAATAGAATTCCGCTAAACTGGTGCTAGGGGCGTGAGGGGTGATGTTGCTTGATTGTGTATGCTTTCAAAGGATCACTAGTTTTGATTTAATGATAAATGCCGCTCAAGAATACAATTACCATTCAATTTGATGCCTATATTCTTGAATAATTTAGTTCACATTTTGTCTATTCAGGCATTTTTTGCCATGCCAAATTACCGAATTACACAAGCTGTATTTTATGTGCTAATGAAAGGCGTACCAAGTCAGCATCTTTTTGCGGGTGAGTTAAGGTAAACTAATTGTGTTTTTGTAGGACATTGGTGCCCTCACTTACTTTAAGTCCACATGTTTCTTGTTGACACCATAAGACTAGGTAAACGTTCATATTACCTTGGGTTGGGATGCGAGTCAGAATCTGGCGATATAAACATTACAATAACATCACTAAGACCAACAAGTTAGATGAATCTGTAAGTGTAAAAGTTGTACATTTCAGTCTTTCTGATGAGGTATGTGGTGATGGTACTGAATCCACAAATAAAATTCCTTTTGAACAGCTTCTCAAGATTTACAGCAAACCTCCTTTCAGGTTATACATGTAACACAAGTTTTAGGCCCATTTAAATCAAACACAAAAACTTCAAATGCTCTTATATAGTCTAGCGGATTTTTCAAATTTTAGATACATGCAACACAAGTCTGTAGATCCTATATATTGTTTTAATTAAAAATTAAGAACAACAACAACAACAACAAAAAACACGCCCAAAACAAGATCCACAACTTCTCTTGTTGTATTACAATCCTATGACTTGTGATGACTGTTTTCTCAGGACATGGACATATCGAAGTGCACCCAACCTGTCTCATAGATGTATAGATTTTAAAAATGTTTTAAATGGAATTTACCATTAACAAAACACTTTGTTGCTGTTTTTATAAAAACTCATCTACGGAAAAAACAGGTCTTGGTGTGAGCCTCAAACTGTATATTTTGTCCGACTCGCCTTTATGAGGCATTAACTAAATGATCGCAATATGTTGAGATGGTTCATCTTTTTCATACTGAGTTTGAAGTGGAACTGGACAGAAATATGATATGTGTCATAAACTCATACCGCAAATGAGACCCTGAAGTAAATATGTTGGCTTAACAAAGATTAAATGAATAAAACACAAATGTACTTTAATTTCACGAATAGTCATCCTTTCCGTAAATTCATGATGTTTTACCCATTATGTTAAAACAATTCGATGTATATCATCTAAGCGGATGCCTTTCTTCTAATTTTCGACGTTCATAAAAAAAAGAAAATACGATGTCTTTTAAAACGCTTCCTTTAAAAAATCACAATTTCATATATTTTCCCCTTTGCCCAATCCTTAAAAACAGCAAAAGAAATAAAAAAAAAAAGTGCATTATTTTCAAGAACGTATGGTAAACGCATAATACAAACGGGTTACGAACAAGGCATTAGTTTCGATAAATCCAAAGATTACAATCATTTAGATTTCAATGCGTTAAGAAATTAAATTCAAAATCCAAAGCTATGCGGATGTGGTAAGTTGTCCTTAATTTGCAAGAAATATGTATGTATATTTCGAATTCAAGCGTCCTGTGTGAACTGCAGATTTTTCTTTGGTTCATGTCATAAAATACATTCTATATCTGCAATACACCAGACACCACTGTCTATGCGTACAATAATGATTTCAGAAAAGCAATGAAAACACAGAAAATCTGCTTCATAGCGTAATATGACAATTCAGTTCTAATTACCTCTCTTTCATTCATTTGAAAGAATATAAATATTTCTGGTTTAAAAAGTTTATTATTACCCACAAAGTACCAGCGAAATGACTGTCTCTCATTTGACTGTAAAATGTCTAATGCTGAAAGCTTAATTTGAATTGACCTAACCCTGGGGGGTTCGTTTTGAGGAGGCTGCGCTTTTGGTGCGTGGCATTCCCTGTTTGATATTTTTCTTTGTTTTTAGACCAGTATCAGTTAGAGGCAAGGAATTGTCAATTGAAAATACCTGTTTTAGATGTTAATAACGCCTGTAAATCATATAACAACTGTTTAAACAAAAAAGCACAAGTGTACAAAACTTTGACGGCGATTTATCTTATCCAAAATACATGCAGAAGGTTATTTATGGCAACAGTATCTTTGTACAAGCCTCAATTACTTGTATAAGACATCTGCGTCTTTCTAAGTGGAATTTTCAGTTTATCCATTCTTGTTTCTTTAAACGTGTAGCAGAGTATTATTTAACCCTTAGCCTGCTAAATTTCTAAAATGGACTGGTCCATCATTCAGTTTGGGCAGTACCACTTATTATTCAAAGAGGCGTTAACTTAAACTATACTGACTGAATAGCGAACAGTGCAGACCATGATCAGCCTGCACGGATGGTCGCAAAGGCAAAAATCACTTGCCGCCAACAGGCTAAGGGATAACTAACTAGCAAACCTAAAGTCATTTAGCTTGTAGTAACTTAGTTACCAGTCATAACAGTTACCAGTGTGTATCACAAATAAAAAAAGAAAGCGTACGAAATCCAGTTATCTCAGTTCTGCACTATTCGTATTTTGTTTTTTAACAGCAGTAGTAAAAAATAAATTAAATCTGCCAAAGATACTTTGGAAGCATAGACTCGCGACAGTATAAACTGTGTTAAACAAATGTTGAACACACAAAATTGTAAGACTGTTTAAACTGTTTTACATTCATAAACAGGCAAAATGCCTCATTACAACATTTGTGTTTGAAACCGCTTTATTTGTTCCCAGATAGGCCAGATTTTGTCTATCACAATGATTCGTTCAATAATAAGTCCCCTGCCGTTTGTAATCCCACTCCAAAGTAGTTGTGAAATATAGACACATATACCAAATTATTGCTTGCTTGGTCTCAGACAAAAATAAAATGTATGTATCTTTTCTTGGGGCCACGACTGGATCCGGAGATGACTTTTTTTGTTGGATTTAACGTCGCACCGACACATGATAGGTCATAAAATAGAAAAAAAAAGTGGAAACTTCACAGGTCGCTCAACACGACAAAAACGAAAATATTGCAGGCTCGGTTTGATTGAGCCTGTTCATGGACGGTAGTGGAAACGATGCTACCGTCCACACCCTATAGCCCCGGGTCATAAGGCGACTTTCTAGCTTTAATGGTGGAGGAAGACCCCAGGTGCCCCTCCGTGCATTATTATTTTATCACGAGCGGGCACTTAGGTAGAACCACGGACCTTCCGTAAGCCAGCTGGATGGCTTCCTCACATGAAGAATTCAACGCCCCGAGTGAGACTCGAACCCACATCGATCAATATGGCGATCCATTACGAAAATAATATTGCTGAATAATGTCTGAAAAAAAAATCTGTAAAATTACTTATGATATCGGATATTATGTCATTTAACAAGCTAATGCGACATTTCAAATGTTAATAATTTATTCAAACAGTTCTACATCTTTATGCTAATTATTTTCGACTATCCGTATGGTGTTGAATTTGAAATATGATTATTTCCGAAAGTTACAAGAAATATAACATACAATAAGGGAATATAAGTTACCAATATCTACTTAAAATAAGAACATAGAAGGAAAAGAATTTGACGAAAATTCAGTACAAATCAATGTCGGTACAAGCAATTGTCTATGCTCTAATTATAAGATCATGTGCAAATTACATGTATTGTTTGCAATTTAGATTTTTTAACTTAATGAAAGTGTTAAATTCATGATAGTCTTCTTAATTACTCAAAATTACTGGTTAATTATATTCATTAAAACTTCACAACAACACTACAGTGATTTTACTTATTTCGTCTTCAGCCCCGCGATAACAGCTATCTACACACAGTATTATTTATTACCCCTGTATTTTAAACATTCTGAGTTTAACATAGGCTTTCTACAATTGCGTTCAGCTAACTGCAGAAGGAAGGGTACCAGGGGCAGGTGATAATGTTGCCATAACTGGAACAAAGCAATAATTTCATTTCTTTCTTTTATCATTTCTTCTCTGCAACTGAAAGTATTTCTCAGCATATCTTATATGCGATATACTCTGATGGTAATGCAACGTTTCAACAAAACTTAACTGGGCTGATGTATTTGAAACGATTGTATGGGGATCATCTCCATCTAAATAGAAAAAAAAAATTCGAGTAATCTGTGTATTTAAATCAATTTGAAATATGGAGATATGTCAATCCCAAGCGATGCAGTATTGTATTTAATAACTGCAACTCCCCGGTATAAAAAATATCAACTATTTGAGCAACAACCGATTGTCCGTATTTGAAAACATCATCAAGAATGCGTGAATTAGTGTTAATATAGTAACCTCATTTGACTTCATTTCTAAGTTATACGAAAACTTCTGCGACAAGCTAGGCAGAAGTAGTTCTCGCGGAATACTAATTACCTCTCGAAATACTGCATTCCCAAACCGGACATCAGTGTTGTTTAATAAGGAGAGGGTTTACAAACTGCCTCACAGGTTCACATGGACAACTTGTTTAGCAATGTTACAAGCAGAAAAGTCTTATCTGAAATAAAATGCACAAAACGTGTGTTTAATTAAAGCAGTTTCTTTGTTATTCATTAGATCATTTGATAAATAGGTATGAATGGTAAAGGAATCATATGAAACGACTGAACAACAAACACTGTAGTTGTTGGATTTTAACTTTTCTGGGATTTTGCAAGATGTGATACTGTCTGCAAATGTTTTTACTAGAGTTTGCATATATTTTGTCGCAATATCTTTCCACGTGGGGTAAAACAGCAGTTTAACATGAAGTTATACGATTAAATGAATTAGTTGTAGTACATGTATAAGAGGTTAAATTATCTAAGAAACGAGCTTAATGTGATTGTATATGCAATTAAGGAATCCAACGTAATCTTGCTCATCATCTATGCGAACTTTGAAATACAAACATCAGGGATGTGATTAGTGACCAAATCCTGTTAATTGGAAGGACTCGAGGTATAGGTTTTAGTAGAAAGAAGTTCCTTATTAAAACGTAAATATACTGTAGGCGTTAAACGATGATGACATCAAAGACCGCCTAGTATGCTGGACTAAAACATACATGGAGAAAACTTCTGATGATTCCTTTCGGAGATGTTTCTAACTTAGGTTTACGGGAAGTACGTATTAATTGGATTTATCAATCGACACTATAAAATAGTTTACGTTTTTAAGCGGTTTATGCATTAGAAACAGCATTTTCAAGATTGCAACATCTAACAGATTTTTTTTTGGTCCGAGCATTAACCTGATCTGACACGCTCATACAGATAACATGTGTATATAGATACATATAATTATGCTATTTGACTATGGACGTGATAAATAATCAGACTATTTCTATTTTTAATCAAACATACTGTGCCATTAAACAGAAATTGCCCACTAAATTTCGTTATATAGTCATTTTCTGATATTTATGGATATATTTTCGTTTTAAGCATAATAAATTACATCTTCTGTTTCATAAAAGTGTTTTATCTGCTAGAATAAAAAACATTACCTTCACTAAATATAACATGTTTTACAATTAAAATATAGTTCTCAAGGATGTTGTCGCCTGTAATTATTCAGCAGTCATACATTTTCTGCCTTTCTTATGTTTTCTTTAGCCGCCATATCTATCATGTCATAACTTTTTCCAGTCGCGTGCCTGGAAAGAGATACATGGGAAGTTACGATAACTCACTTTATTCTGGTATCTATATTTCTCAATATTTTTTCACGGCGGCCCATATCCCCACAAATCGCCATGTACTAAATGAAATATAAACTGTTTTCTGAAGCGAGAAAGAAACAACACTGATGCAGATATTCAAAGGATAAACACTGTTGTAGATATACAAAGGATAAACAATGTTGTAGATATACAAAGGATAAACACTGTTGTAGATATACAAAGGATAAACACTGTTGTAAATATACAAATGATAAACACTGTTGTAGCTATACAAATATATAGACTGTTGAATTTGTTCTTCAACAACCACATCAAAAGCCATTTTGAAAATACGAAACTGTTGAATTCTACCAATTACTATTATCATTCTAACAAAGATGAAACTACACTTTGCACTTATTGATATGATAGATATACAAATTTTGTCTGCATATATGCTAAAGCCACAACTGGAATATCAACCCTTTAAGGTATTTCATCATCAACATCAATATCAATTTTCTACGAAGAAACAAACCGGACGAACAATTTGTTACTTAAAATATGGTTAGAGAAATGCTCACACAGTACTGTTCTTTCTTTCAAATGACCAATTTGCAGGCCGGACATTTGACACGATGGTACTTTTATGTGAAGCGAATCCCACAGGGTGTGGTTTAGATGACTCCTGATTAATTTCAACGTCAAATTACATGACACTTAATGCAGAAATTGCGTGTGGACACGAACAAAAAGGGTATTCTATTTTTTCCTATTGTCCACACGTGTCACGAGCGTAGAATAATCATAAAACCGCTGTTAACGCCTAATTCTATAGCCATCTCATGTAATATAGACAAGAAAGTCATTATATTTCAGTATATGTAATAATTCTGGATTGTGGCCCGTTACATTATGTGTTAATGCTATTAGCATTTACGACATAAACCTACTTTTAAATGTGTCATTAAGAGGTCAATCTCATTCAAATAACGTTGTATACATGTAATACGTTTTCACGTTAGAATAGTATACTTGCTAGAAATACCTATTACTAACTTTTCTAAACCCTCTCTCACCTTCATCCCCACCAACCTTATAATATAAATGTATTGGTAAACAAAATAGTAGCTAGATCTGGGATGCTGTATTCAGCTCGAGTGTATTTTGTCAGATCGGATTTCTCGAGGAGCGCAAGCGCTGAGTGTGATCCGACCTTACAAAATCCGTGAGAGCCGAATACAAAATCCCAGGTCTAGCTACTGTTATAATGACCCTTTTATTATATACTTCCATCTTTTTGTTTGTTGTTTTGTTATTAAACGAAATCTCAAATGTTTATCGATGCTAAAATGGATGCAACTTAGTGAAGTTTTTATTTGCGCTATTTATAGAACTGTGTCAGGTCATGCATATTAATGAAAGTAGTCCGGCAACATACAATACAAAAGGTACAATACGGAATTGTTTTCTGCCTGTTCATATTTACTTGTGAAAAACAAGCCGATTTTTACAGAATTTATATTGGTATATAATATTTTTGTTTGTTTTACTTTGTATAAGCAACAAGGATAGAAAAAATCAATTTGTCAAAGTGCCCCCACCGAAATGCAGAGTAAACATGATTTTGTATAAATATTCAAGTGTTAAAGTAACTGATCAGATATAAAATTTCTCCCAAATACATTATTTGTTCTAATTCAGATTGACATCGTTAATACTATGTACTGGTGGGTAGCGGGTGTGGTGCGATTGAGTACAATATATATGTAGAATGGCTCTATACGTTTGTTCCAGTTATTTAAAATTTAGCATTTTCTAGTACCGTTAAAACCAGCAAGATGTCCACTATCACCTGCATTTGTTAAACATATTATGCACACAATGAAGTGTTATCTAATAATGTTAGTAATGACCTAGCCGCTGTGTCGATGTTTTGGAGTCTTCACTGCAAAAGCATTGATAACTGCAAATAGAATAACATAAATATCTGTAATAGAAAATCAATTAAACTCCGTGAATCTATTTTAAAACATTTCATGTGACTTCAATCTGTCATTCGAGCCTGTTAAACAACGTTTTGACTACGATAGTCACATGACATCACAATAACTTCTTAAACTCTGATGATCAAACATTCGAAATAACTTTGAGAAAATTGAAATTAAGAGAAACAGAAGTTTTAGATTACGTGTTTTGACAAATGAGTCAATCATCACTTAGCAACAATTGTAATAGCTTAATGAGGAATAACAACCTATACATAGATAATTTTTACGCTAAGAAGTATAAATTACTAAATATCATATATCTACACGATTTAATTACATGATATTGTTACACGACATTGATATTCTGCTGAAAATGGACGTTGTTACTGTTCAAAAGATACAGAGTTTATTCATAAGAAAAACGCACATCATTATTATAATTCATAATTAAAATTCTCAATAGTAGAAAACAAGTTACGTAAGCTGTCGATATTTGGGGGACACTTTTTGATTTCAGCTTTTGCTATAAAATATATCAATAAACATGAAAGATTGCAAGAAAACTGAAACTGGTAACATTCATTAAACAACCCCTATTTAAAATGTGTATCATTATAAAACATATGTTGAAACTTTGATATTATTATGCCCCCCTTCGAAGACGTCGGTCGGTCTGTCGGTCGGTATATAGACCAATCCGTTTCCGGATAATAACTCAAGAACGCTTGGGCCTAGGATCATGAAAGTTAATAAGAAGGCTGGTCATGGCCAGCAGATGACTCCTATTGATTTTGAGATCTGTATGTCAAAGGTCAAGGTCACAGTGACCCGGAACAGTTAAACGGTTTCATGAACAGCAGATGACTCCTATTGATTTTGAGGCAGTAGGTCAAAGATCAAGGTCAGAGAGACCTGGAACAGTAAAACGGTTTCCGGATAAAAACTCATGAATGCTTGGGCATAGGATTGTGAAAGTTGATAGTGAGGTTGATCATCACCAGCAGATGACCCCTATTGATTTTAAGATCAGTAGGTCAGAGGTCAAGGTCACAGTGAACAGGAACAGTAAAACAGTTTCAATATTTATAGACAATATTTCAAGAACGCTTGGGCCTAGGATCAGGAAAATTAATAAGGAGGTTGGTCATGACAAGCAGATTACCCCATATTGTTTTTTTAAGGTGATTAGGTCAAAATTCAAGGTCACATTGACCAGGAAGAGTTAAATGATTTCAGGACAATTACTCAAGGACGTTTGGGCCAAGGATCATGAAAGGTGATTGAGAGATTAGTCATGACCATCAGGTGACCCCTATTGATTTTGAGGTCAGTAGGTCAAAGGTCAAGGGTACAGTGACCCGGAACAGTTAAACCGTTTCCAGATTTCTTGAGAACGCTTGGGCCTAGGATCACGTAACTTGATAGGGAGATTGGTCATGACTAGTAGATGACCCCTTTAGATTTTGAGGTCAGTAGGCCAAAGTGCAAGGTCCATTGGCCCGGAACAGTTAAACACTTTCCGGACAATAACTTGAGAACGCTTGGGCCTAGGATCATGAAACTTAATAGGGAGGTTAATCATGACCAGCAGATGACCTCTATTGATTTTGAGATCAATAGGTCAAAGATCAAGGTCACATTGAACCAGAACAGTAGAACTTTTGTTTACAGTGGACAAATAATTTTTGTTTCTTGTGCAATTACTGAATCATCAAGGGGGGCATTTCATGTTCTACGAGCTCTAGTATATACTAGTATCGTTCGTGCCAATTGTTCCGATTTTCATGTATTACGGACTCACCTGGCGGTGTACCTTTTAATATGTACACTAGCCGTGCTAAGGGGGTGCCAGTGTATTCTTTAATTAATTTTGTTGTTGTTTTTCTTCCATTAATGTCTAGTCGTTTTAATTTGTCTTTGTTTTTTGTGTAAATGTTTATCATTTTCAGTATGATCATTTTCAGTGTTAACATACAACTCGCCCCCTTAGCTCAGTAGTGAGAGTGTTGGTCTACCGATCGCAGGGTCGTGAGATCTTTCCGCGGGCAGGGCGTATGTTCTCCGTGACGATTTGATAAAAGACATTGTGTCTGAATGAATGAATGAGTTGGGTTTTACGGCGAATCGACACAAAAAGGTCATATATCGCCGAGAAAAAAAGTTAAATGAATTACGTTAATTTTAAAGCATCTATAAAACTATTAAAGTAAAAAGGTATATACATATATAGCGTAAAAAGACAATTGCAAACATAAAAAAGTAAAACATGTAAATAAAAATCAAATAAAGTTCAGATTTTATGATATATGCCTATTTGTTTCAAAAATTGCAAAATTTTGTCGGCAGGAACTTGATCAAACAACTCTTTTAACGATTCTACATTATAGTATGAATTGCGCTGTGGATCGAAGTCAACACAGTTGATTAAAATATGTTTAATAGAAAGCGGTGTTTGACATGGTACACACTCAGGTTGATCTTCATTGTTCAAAAGATACGAATGAGTTAACCGAGTATGACCTATTCGACAACGAGAAAGAACAACTTCCTCCCTGCGAACAGATCTATTTCCCTGGTGCCATTCACCTAAAGTAGGTTTAATTTCACGAAGTTTATTGAACGAAGCATTGTTCCATGAAGACTGCCATTTAGTTAAAATATATTTGTTGATATTTGACCTAAAATCAGTATACGGTAATTTCAATTTAGATTGATTTAATGAAAGTGATTTCTTTGCTGCGGTATCAGCATCCTCATTTCCATGAATACCAACATGGCTAGGAATCCAACAGAATATGATGGACTTCTTAAAAGATAGTTCATGAACCTTGACAAGAATATTTTGAATGAGAGGATTTTCTGTATGACGGTTATGTATTGATTGTAATACAGAAAGTGAGTCAGAAAAGATGATAAACTTTTCTTCATTATATTCTGAAATAAAATTAAGGGCCAAATCAATAGCTTTTGCCTCGGCTGAAAAAATTGTAGCGTTATTTGGCAAGCGTAATTTTGATTGATGCAGATTGCTAACGGCGGCACATCCAACCTTTGAATCATCTTTAGAACCATCTGTATAAATTGGAAAATGATCTTTGTAAGTCGACTTGATTTCATTATATTTGGACTTGAATATTTCAGGGTTTGTTTCAGACTTTTTCAAGGCGGTTTTCATATCAAAAAGAACTGTTGGAGAACTAAGAGTCCATGGTGGTGTATTCAGAACTAAGTTTTCTTTGATATCATCAAATTCAAAATCAGTTTCCTTCATCGAATTGCTGATGCGAAATCCAAAAGGTTTTATTTGTTTTGGTTTTCTGTCATACGAATCCTGGTATTTGGGTTTAAATATGATTTTATGAGCAGGATTGGATTTGTTGGCAGCTACCCTCAGAGCATATTGTAATGACAGTTTTTCACGTCTCGTGTAAAGGGAGGGTTCGTTTGCTTCAACATACAAGCTTTCAACAGGCGATGTTCTAAATGCGCCAAGAGCAATACGAAGACCTTGATTATGAATAGTATCCAGCATCTGTAAATACGATTTTCTGGCTGAACCATAAACAACACAACCGTAATCTAGCTTGGATCGAATCAAAGCTCTATACAGTCTTAACAAAACCTTGCGATCTGCTCCCCAATCAGTATTTGAAATTACCTTTAAAAGATTCAACGATTTCAAACATTTGGCTTTCAGGTATTTTATGTGTGGTATAAAAGAAAGCTTTTTATCAAAAATAACACCAAGAAATTTTGCTTCGTCAACAACGGGTATTTTTGTACCATTTAGAAAAAGCTCAGGGTCACAATGTTGTTTCCGTAATTGACAAAAGTGGACACACTGAGTTTTTGATTGGGAAAATTTAAAACCATTTTCCATCGCCCAAGTTTGAACTTTGTTCAAACACTGCTGTAATTGGCGTTCAATCGTACGCATATTTTTTGAACGATAACATATTAGAAAGTCATCAACATATAATGAACAATCTATCCATGGTGACAAACATTTCACAATATATTAATTTTGATGCTAAAAAGTGTGACAGATAAAATAGAACCTTGTGGAACTCCCTGTTCTTGCTCAAAAGAGTCAGAAAGGGTAGAACCAACACGTACTTTAAAATTGCGATCTGATAAAAATTGCGATATAAATGTTGGAAGACGACCTTTTAAACCTAAGTCGTTAAGATCATTCATAATACCATATTTCCATGTAGTGTCATAGGCTTTTTCTAAATCGAAAAAGACAGACACTATATGCTCTTTTTTAACAAATGTATCACGAATAAAATGTTCCAGTCGAACAAGATGATCAGTTGTGCTGCGCTGCTTGCGAAAACCGCTTTGAAAGTTTGTAATTAGGCCTTGAGATTCAAGATACCAAACTAGTCTAGAATTGATCATACGTTCTAGCGTTTTACATAAACAACTGGTAAGTGCAATCGGTCTATAATTACTGGGGTTAGTGCTATCTTTCCCGGGTTTTGGTATTGGAATAACTATAGCTTCTCTCCAGGAATCTGGAAAAATGCCAGTTTTCCACGTAATGTTATAAATTTCAAGTAGGAGGTCTAATGATTCTTGTGGTAAATGTTTCAAGAGTTGATAATGAATTTGGTCCGGACCAGCTGCGGTATCGTGACATTTATCTAAAGCGTCAAGCAATTCTGTGAGTGAAAAAGGTTTATTATAATCTTCATCATTATTTGAATCAAAATTTAAAGGTTTACTTTCTTTAGTCGATTTTATGTTTTGAAACCTTTTATCATAATTGTTTGATGAAGAGTTTTTTGAAAAAGTTTTACCAAGTGTATTGGCAATGTCCTCCTTGCTAGATGCAATAGACTGGTCTGACTTTGTAAGATGGGAAACATTTGAAGATTTTCCTTTTCCACTTATTTTGCGAATCATTTCCCAGACTTTTTTAACCGATGACCTAGAATTAAGTTTTGAAACGTATGAATGCCATGATTTTTTCTTTGCTTGTTTTATAGTTCTGCGAGCTTTTGCTCTCAGAATCTTAACTGATTGTAGGTTTTCTTTCGTCGGCCGTATATTGAACTTTTTAATGGCCGCTCTACGTTTTCGAACAGCAGTCTTACAATCATCATTATACCAAGGCTTATTTTTATGTTTACCATTTCTTGAAAATTTAGGAATGGACTTGTCAGCAATATCGGACAGAAGAACTGAAAACCGATCAATAGGATCATAAAAATTAGTAAAATTCTCCAAAGTCAAATCATTTTTACATAGCGTTTCAAATTGCTTCCAGTCAGCTTTATTAAATTTGAAATATGAAGGGTGGTCTGATGGCAGATTAGAAGTATTTGAAATAATAATTGGGAAATGGTCACTACCATGCAAATCATCCAGTACTTTCCATTCAAAATCAAGAAAGATGTTCGGTTGACAAATTGTCAAATCAAGCGAGGAAAGGTTACCTGTTGCAGGATGAAGATAAGTTTTGGATTTATCATTTAACAAACAAAGGGCATTTCTTTCAATAAAAGTTTCAATAATTTGACCCTTAGTGTTGCTGTCAGAACAGCCCCAAAATTCATGATGACCATTGAAATCTCCCATAAGCAAAAATGGTTGTGGTAATTGTTTTATAAGATCATCAAGATCTTCAAGATTTAGTTTAAATTTGGGAGGTATGTAAATCGAACAGATAGTAATTGGTCGATGTAATGTTACGTTTATTGCAACTGATTGAATACTTGTATTTAGAACAATTTGTCTGTGAGGACATGCATTATTAATAATAATAGATGTACCACCAGAAGCTCTATTAGTGTTAGTATTTATGAAGTTATACACTGAGTAATTTTTGAAAGCTATTTTGTCCGTTTCCTTTAAAAATGTTTCACTAAGGCACATAAGTGAAGGATTATATTTTGATAAGAGTAGGAGAATTTCATTATAATTTGCTTTAAGTCCACGGCAATTCCACTGGATAATTGTACTTTCCATTTACAATGGCAAACAAAAATTGAACGACTGGAAATTTAGAGTATTAGTGTTGCATTGACTCAGGAGTAGGGAACCTTTTGATCTTCCCCTCCTTTGTGCTGATTAAACTCGGCGGAGCAGATAATGGCGGATCGTCATCATCCTCCCCTGTCAACCGGTTCAAATCAAGAGGGAACCGGTTATGGGTTTGTATGGGATCATCCGATCCCTTTCCAAACCCATCAGTTCTCAAGTCAATTTTTTGTTTGGGTGTTTGACTCACCCCACGTTGATTAGTAGTTGATGTAGCATTTTGCTTTGATGATTGTGAATTTGCGTAGTTTGGAACATTTTGTACAGCTGGTGGCAGCCTTGGTTTAGCAGCTGCATTTTGAACTGCTGGTGTCTGAACAGGTTTTGCTGGAACTTTTGGCTTTTCGTTTTGAGCATTTGGAACGGGCACAGAATCAGTTTGCGTAGACGCATCAATACATTGAGTTGATTTGTTTGATGTAGATTTTGTTATGGAAGAATAAGTCGATGTCAGTGATGGAGATACGAATTTGGCATTTGCAATTTGTCTTGCTTCAGGAAATCCAACACCCTGTGTGAATTTGACATGGAGAACTTCCTTCTCAATCCTCCATGTCTTGCAATCTCGAGACCTAGCTGAATGCGGCTCGCCGCAATTCACACAACGCATTGGATACTTGCAGGTGTCATGTTCGTGAGAATATCCATTTTGGCAGCATTTTGGACAAATGTGGTCAGCTTTACAGGTCTTTTCGTTGTGACCAAACTTGAAACAATTGTAACACTGAAGAGGATTTGGTATGTAAGTAGTAACCTTTGTACGTAGATAGCCAATGTTTATAAAAGAAGGTAGGAACGGAATGCCAAATGTTAGAATGATAGTGTTGGTGTGGATTTCTTTCCCTAACTTTTTTATTTTGATGCGTCTCGCAGCTGTTACGTGTTGAGCAGTAAGTTCTTTAACAATCTCCGCCTCTGATACCCCAGCAAGATCGGGACACCGAATGACCCCCCTTGAGGAGTTCAAAGTACGGTGCGGTATACATTTGCACGGATGGTTAAAGAAGGATGTAATGCCAAGTAGATTTTTAGCGTGTGCTGCTCTGTCAACTTCAACGAGCAGATCACCAGTACGCAACTTTTTAACTGATTTAGGAACACCAGCTATACTTTCTATTGTTTTCTCAATTGCAAACGGTGAGATACTTGTCATTTTGAAATCTTCGATATTTGATTGAATGAGTAGGAATCTTGGAAAAGCCATATTTGATGTGAGAGGTTGATGAGAATTTTCACCTTCCATGCCGTCAGAATCCGTTTCGGTATGCGGTCGTTTTTTATTTTGATTTTCCATACTGAAATATTAAAATTCGTCACTCGCAGCCCCCACCCGCCGCGGAGTCCAACATGGGAACATGAAAACAGAGCGGATATCCAGCTCATACATGTTAGGGATACTGTAGTGATATACTCGGCCAGGTATTTTACAATCTTGTTTATATCACCAACTGTATTGCAGAAATGCAATCACGGGATTCAAGGGATTGTTACTCTACCCACCCGATTGGCCCTAAGCCACCGCCTTCTAGGAAACATAGATTGAAGTACATATGAAATATATTGTTAAATACATTTGTGTGAACGTAATATGATGTTTATTGAGTGCAGTAAAATGTGACAATAGAGCAGAGTAAAGACAGGTTTTGTGTAACGTATTTTGTTCCAAAGTTGTGTTTGTGAAAATATAAAAATTATCACATAAAGATGCAGTTTGAAATAAGCGATAGAAAATGTAAACGTTAAGGTGAGATTTCCTAGGGCTTGGCATGACTAGCCGATTGATCGTACCGGGCCTATACGACCGCCTGAACGTCTACACCGAATTAGAGGCCAAAGATGTGTATTGGCACCCACATCCCGGGAAGAAGATGCGCACATGCAAACAAGTACGCATCATCTCCCCGGGATGCCATGGGGCACCTCAACATCCAGGACCCTCCTCTCCGGCTTACGGGCCGCCAACATTGTGTCTGAAAGCATTCGTCCTCCACCTTTGATTCATATAGGGAAGTTGGCGGTTACTTTCGGAGAACAGGTTTGTACTGGTACAGACTTCAGGAACACTGGTTAGGTTAACTGCCCACCGTTACATAACTGAAATACTGTTAAAAACGGCTTTAAACCCAAAACAAACAAACAAACAATGTGAATATTCATCTCTGTAAGGTTTTGTTTCAGGGAGGCCGTAGTCTTTGATTTAGACTATTCGTTGGTCATTTTTATCAAAATGAGTGAAAACGAGAAACTTTGTTTCAAATGTAACTTTTACTTAACGCAATTGTATTAGCAAACAATCCATATTTACCAGAATTCATATGTTCTAATAACTACAAAATAAATTAGCAACACGTCAACATTTCTAACAACTTTTAATATTTCCATTTTAGTCACATACAGCAATATTTTCTAAACATTTAAGTAGCCTTCTTTTTTTATTACAAAATCGGGCCCTTATATACTATAGAATTAAAAAACGTTCGGAATACACTGGAAAACGGCAAATTTTTAGGAACCGGGGGAAATAAGATATAAAGATAGGGCGGTACATTATGTAACAGTGACAAACCCTTGATATAAAGTGCCTCGGCTATAAGGTTTACAAATATTATCTTTTTACGACACCCGACGAAAAACGTAAAAATATGTTTTTTTTATTTATAAAAATGAACATAAGGGTTTTTTGAAAAAAAAAAAAAAAAAAAAAAAAAACTTGACACAAAGTTTTTTGCAAATGTCAAATAATATGTAATATAACATCACCATGAAATAAATTTTGTTTTCAAGTATCACTATCAAATTAGTTTACGCTATCCTTTTAACAACGCCCCTAATGGTATAGAAGTTTAAACCAGCTTCTGAGAAACCGGCTAGCAAAATAGATGAATCTATTTCCTTTTCTTTGAAAAAAAGGGTATATTTTGCTGAAGTTGGGGATAATGTTTGCACTTTTTTTTTGCAGGTTAAAAGGCACAATAAATTACTCATTACATTCCATCCAACGTCAACATCGGTACGCTTATTTCCTCAATATAAAAAACAAATTGGTGTGGCAATTGTTTTGTCATATTTTTTAATAAACTCTTTGTGACGTACCATAAATTTTTTTGACGTCATTACTTTTTTACTGACGCCATCATTTTTTTCCTGATTATTATCGCTATTTCAAAATAGATGCCTCGTGAGTCACAAAATTTCCTATGACGCATCATTTGCACATCACTCTCCTTTAATCCAGCTCCAAATTTGAAATCATTTTGTAACCCCGAAAAAAAACATTTTCTCATTTTCGACACAAATTTTTCCCCTTTCACAAATTTACCCATTTTTAAACATTTGCATTTTTCCTCTTTTTTTTAAAATATTTTCGCACTATCCCCACATTTTTATTTTTTTTCCTCATTCTCTCGACTGATTTTGCCCTCGTCCTTTTTGACCGCTCTGAATAACGAAATTCAAAATTTGAAATTGCTCTATATTCAGGCTGACATTGTCACCACTTCCTTCCATTTCCTGTATAAGGCTAGATATGCTTGCGTCCTCACTTATGTCCTCATAGTAAAAGATAATAGGTAAGGGTAGATTTCTCGGAAGCACAGTGCGCCAAAAACACAGCACCACTATGCTGTTTCTCTTTATCTCCTATTGGAACATTGATTGCTGTTTCTAAGGCTTGACTTGACTGGAATTTATGTTTTAAAATTAGATGCTTACTAAGATAGCTTCTTATAAAACGTTATGAACAATTATATTCAGTTCACGCAAAATATTCTATTCCGGAATGTTTTTCTTTTATGTGGCGCTTTAAAAACTTCTCATGCTTTTGTAACTCCTGTTGCACGTATCACAATACACTGTCATGATGATTAGTAACTTCTGTGTGACAAATTTTCAAAATCAATTCACTTATAAAAGTTTACACTACCGTATAGGCATACACCGCTACACGAAAACCACGTGTATTTTATGGTTAAACATTACTACATAACTTTGCACCGCCAATTTACAACATTCACGTGCACCTCGAGGAGTTTAAGTATATTACTTGACTATGCACCTCTCTTAAGGTACATGGCAGTGTATAAATATATAGGAAAAGACATACATTAAATTTTCATTCAACACAGTTAGTAACAATATATATTAAACATTCCATTTACACCAAAAAGGGCATTTCCTATCGTCTGTACAGTACTAATTTGTATTAAACAAATTCTGTAACACATATCTGTGTATTAAACAAAGTCTGTAACACATATCTGCGTATTAAACAAATTCTGTAACCACAAGTCATATTTGCTGTATTATGAGAGAGTTGTCAAAAATTTTGTGCTTGCACCCTCGCGGGGCCGTGGTCCCGGACAAACTTTATTTTCACTTTTTAAAACATGAGTATCAGCATGTCGCGAACGTTCACTAACAAGGATGACGTTTCAAGATGCATCTTGCCTTTCCCGAAACGTATGATTGTCATGCTCTGCAAATTTTACTATTTGCCCTTTTCCCAATTTCCCCTCTGGGGGATCATCTTCACTAATACTTTCACTTTTGTGGATGATTTTTTAAGTGTGGGTCCCGTTTTGGGTGTTTTCGTTCGTCTGGGGTGCATAAGAGGTAGTCATTGCGCCCAAAAATCCAAAAAATATTAAGTGGTTTTTACTTTTTTCCCTATTTTAAACAGCCCATCTTTTTTTACTTTCCTTTGCCCGAAATGTATCTTTTTCATCTTTTTCTGCCTTTGGTTTACCCCCAATAGTTGGGTTTAACATTAAAAAGTGATTGGGCGTTAACGTAATGCTTGAGCTGACGTCATCGCCTTCATACACCAGTGGTCTTGAATTTATAACAGCTCCGGCTTTTTTAACTAGTGTTTGTAAATGAATAAGTGTCAGAAGACGTCTTCCTAATGCTTTTCGAAATACCCTTTTTACAAGACCAACTAGACGTTCATAGAAACCACCCATCCAGGGAGATATTTCAACTATGAAAATCCATGTTATTCTTGCGTTTGACACATATGTTTGAACTTCTTCCCTGCCAATCGTTTTTCTCCATATCCGATCTACGATTGAGTTCGCAGCTTTCAATTGGGAGCCATTGTCACTAATTATCTGTGTTGGTGTGCCTTTTTGTGACACAAATCGCCTAAAACACAATAAAACCTCTTCAGTGGTCATATCTAGGACAACATCAAAATGCACTGCTCGGCTTACTAGGCAGGTAAATAAACAAATCCAAACTTTTTTTTAGGTTTTTTGTTCTTCACAAAGTGTGGGCCTAAGTAATCTAATCCTGTGCGTCTGAAGGGTTTTGCTTCCGTAACTCGTGATTCTGGTAGAGGAGGCATCGGTGGCATCTCGTAAGGTGCACCTTAAAACCGGCGACAAATTGTACACTTGCTTATGACATACTTCACAGCAGCTCGGCCATGTGGAATCCAAAATCGTTGTCTTACTCTAGCTAAGGTCTGTGAAACACCACTGTGTAATATTTCCTTGCGCATTTTCTCTATAACAAGATGTGTAAACGTATCCCTTTCTTGTAACAAGATAGGGTGTCTAACGTTTTCACACAATCCGGCATTTTCTAATCGCCCTTGGCATCTCAATAATCCATTTTCATCTATGTAAATGCCTAACTGTACTTGTAGGTTGTTTCTTTTGCCATTTGAAATTGCGTCTAATTCACTTGCAAAGTATTTCTTCTGAACATGTAAAGGCCATTTTTGTTCTACGTCCTTTAATTCGGAAGATTTTGAATACCCATTCTCACAGAATTGTTGGCGTATTTTCTTAACGAATCTGAGTATAAGAGCTGAAACTCGAAGTAACTTTGTTAAGGAGGAATACTTCTCACTGTTTATTTCAAATAGCGCAAGATTTGTATCATTCATGTCTCCATCAGAAACTTTCGTATGAGAGTGCAAGACCCGCTAAAGAGCGTTTGGCTTCTCCAGACAACTTGTTTCTAAGATAAGTATTTTTTTCAATTTTAAGATATCAGAGGCATTCACCATTTGTTTTTTCTCTTCAAGCTCTTCTTCTTTATTTTTAAGAAACAATAATTTCTCCTTGCTATTCTTTAGATCCATACACATGTCCATTGTGTTTTCACAGGTCCTTATATACAATAGCAAGTTTAAACAGTTCAGGAAAAACACGTGGAAAATGAGCTTATTATTAGGAACTGGCGAATAAGAATACAAAGATATGCCGGCAGTACATTATGTAACAGTGACAAACCATGATATCAAGTGCCGTCGGCTATAAGGTTAACAAATATATATCGTTTACGACAGTTGTTAAATTTGCAATTTTTAAAGACGTTTACTCTTGCCGAAAGGATGTAAACGTGTCGTTTAATGGAAAAGTCATCCTGATAAAAGTTCGGCTGAAAGTGTTAAAGTTAGCTAATGAAACACTGAAGGAAATTAAAGTTCACACATTTTTCGTAAAATGAATTAAAATGGTTTATGTAACATCAAGATAATCAGGAATCAACAGTTTAAGATGAACCAATTCAATAAAAATACTAAAAACAGAATCCCCTGAGTTTCAAGTAGAAAGTAATCATAAGTTTACTATGCTTTTTTAACAAATTACTCTCAACTTTATTCTGACAAAAGAAAATATTACAGGAATCAAAATTTTCTCAATCATAGAAGTTAAATTGTTTTTCACGCGATTTGGAAACAAATTTCACTTATAGTTGTTAGATCTTACAATTTGTAAGTATAATACCTTACCATCTTGCTACATGCTTCTTGCTTCGTAACTAGCTAGTGGTGTTCCGAATGGCCTTAGCAACAGCGTAGAACAATTTTTCATTGAAAAATAAATTATATTATTTTTCGTTCAAAATAATTTCTATTATTTCGTATGTATTAGCTGGAGTATCATACAGTTAAAATGACAAAATTAATCACGCTTTTAAAATAATATTTTATTGTAAAGAAAGCTTTTAATCAAGTATCGTGACGAAAAACGCTCTATTTGTTTTAAATAATTAGAATAGAAAACCTTAATATGGAAACTTCTGTCCGGATTTCGCTGTCTGCCAAATGGCAACAAAGATTATCACATGTACAGATATATCTGGGAACATGATGTTGGCCACCGGTTATACGATTCCTGGTATATATTTACTGTATGCATTGTAACATCCTTCTAATCAAAACAGTAAACGGTAAATGTGTTTTAAGTGTAAACAACTACAAATGTACTTTGTTTCTTACAAAATTCATCAACATAAAAAACTGCTGTGCATAATTTTACTCAGCATTGTCTGTACACCTTAACATTATTATGTTGTTACCGTTGATATATGTTGATATCCGTGGTTAATAGGGCAAAATCGTTGCTAGGACCAACAGTAGTGCTGGGAAAGTAACTATCTTGCAACGACATTTACCGCACTTCCACGAATTCTTGTAAAATACTTATATACCAATTATCTAACGCGATTCAAAAATTTAGAAAAAAAAATATACAGTAAAAATTTGATATAATATTGTTATTACAATTATTATTTATTTGTAATAAAGTTGGTATTGTAAATGGCATACATATATATTGATAATAACTGACTGATAGACTCGACAAGAAACAAAGACATGTATGACATTCACAGAAGGCGAAACAAATTTCTAAAACATGGCTGTTGTCTTGTTTATCTCTAATAAGACCCCAATTGCTTTGTATTCATTTTGGAAACGTACGAAGTCGGGATTAATTAAATCTGACAATGACCGATTACCCTTGGGATGTGTTATTCGCACAGATGAATTCGATTTCACAATACTTTAGACAGCGTAAGGAATTAGTTAATTGATTTTAGGACTGGAGGTGCGTTTGACTGTACTTCATACGAATGAAAATCAGAATTGCTTAAAATAGGACATAATAACGACATATAAAAGCAATTTTCCCTTTCGTATGGACGGCCTTAATTCAATATTTCCTGTTATATTTATGATAACACTAGTCCGAATCACTTCAGCACCTTGGTCTAAAAATGTTTTGTATTTTTTAGTTTTGGAGCATAAATATCTATGGATTATGAAGGTTATGATTATTCTTAGGGAATTTCAAATCTATTTCACTTTAGATAATATTTCACTTGAAATTAATCGGACTTGAACAAAATAAAGTATTTATCAAACACACATTTACTTGAAATTGATAGATATTTTGCTTAAGATTTAAAGATAAAAGCCATAGTTTCATTACATTGTTCATTGTCAGTTGCTAAGACTCTCCTGTTCATAACCAGTTTTTTCTCTCTTTTTATTGAAGTTTAAACAACAACTGTGTTTTTTTTTTTTTTTTTGTTAAAACAAACGTTATTATGTCCAATTAATATTTTATAGAAGTATTTCAGACAACAAAGTACATATATACGATTAACGAAGATTCTTAACATATTCGATGGTCTTGTATGTATTTGTATTTAAAAATACTACAACAAGTTTAGACTCAAGAGTTGTGGCTTGTTTTGATGCTTTAGTGGGCAGCAACGTCAGTTCAAATCTTTTTTGTTTTGTATATGACAATACTAAGCAATGAGAATGTTTGCCTACGTCATTACATTTCACGAACAGTTTTAATAACACTAAGTCTGCTTCTAGTTTGTTTGTTTAAACCCTATGATTTCAAATCATATTCTTAAATTTTTTAATACATCTAGTTTTACTTTGATGTTGTATAGCGTTATACGAATGAAGCTGAAATACAACATATATGGTTTGAGGTACATCAAACGTACTAGGAAAAGAAAACCTTATTAATTAGATATTCATTTATGGCACAAAAATAGTGTAAACTGAATCAGAAATGAAGGCAAATGCGTGCTTATATAGTATAAATAATTTATTTTGACGTTGAATTAATTAATGTTCTTTACCAAAAACTATATATTAAAAGTTTGATTTTTTGCCATGTACTGCTGCGACAGTGTCTGCCAAGGACTTGCAATGACCGTGTTTGTCGTAACCTTGCAACGACAGTGCAGTAGTTAATTGATTTAAAACATTAAAATTTACCTAAAGAAATGTCCAGAAATTTAAGAATACCCCTTTACTAAACAAAATTTGTTTTCCTTTCATAGCGATTGCAATAGTTTCACACTTTACAAACACAACGGTAATTACATGCTAACTTACAACTAAGTTATACTTTCAGACAGTTTTCATTTTTGTAAAATGCATACACCTATAGACTGGATTTGCCTAATACCATCGAGCCAAAAAACGACCGGCAGCTATTTTTCGTCTCCAAAATAAGGCGGATAACAGACTGAATCTTTGCAAAAACGATGATAGCTAATCTCACACTTTCTTATAGCCAACACTGGCACCTAACTTCAACGAATGCCCTGTATATGTATCAGGAGTACAGTACTTAGAAGTCATATAACACGGCAAGTTAAAGCATAGGGTCATTGATATTTTACAACGAAAATTTCGACGGTATACTTAGACCAATACATCTTCGTCTAATCAATCTATATCATTTATGATGAACAAATGATGAATGCCTTAGAATGAGGTTTTGACGTTTGGTTGATTGAAAATCTGTAGACTGTAGCAGCTGCAAATGGGAATGTCTCGCTCTCCCTACGATGCACATACGTGCGCATGTGTAAGTTGATCTTATATCAGGTTTTTCAGGTTGAAATAAATTCGTCGAGTCGTTTTAATTATTTCGGATTTTTCCTCTTAAGATTATGTTTTCACATGGCAATATCTGCAATTTGCAATGAAAAATGTCCGTTTCCAACATTTTTAATCAAACATTTTAGAGATATGTTTTAGCTGAATCAGGTGCAACATTAAAAGTGTTCAAGTATTGATTGTCTTTACCAAATTACATTCAAAAGTGGCATTTATTTCATCACATTAACTTGCATTTGTCAACTGATCTTCACACGCAAGGCCGCAACTATAATCATGAAAGCTACGAATCAATTCGTATCATTGAAACATATTCCTTTTGCCGCAATGCTTAACTACGAATACTCTGTAACGAAAAAGTTATTCATGCATTTTAAAGTGCTTCCTGTCAAGCTGTTCGTCTGTGAGTCCGTTCTTTGACCTTCACAATTTTTGTTTTCAAGTAATTCCACATAACGCAGATGGTTCTAATCGGATTTTCGTGAAAAATGTAAGAACTGATAGGTGTCGGTCTAGTATTAGCTGATATTTACAGGTTGGTACGACGTAGAACATTTAGCATTTTTGTTGTTTTTTTTTTTTGTTTCTTGACAGCTCCTACATATCTAATCAGATTTTGTTTAGACATGTTAAAATAAACTACTATCACTGTAAAATATCGTTTTACCGTTTGTCGAATTTGATTTTGCGTCTGTTCAACAGTTACGTATAAAAGAGTTCCACTTAAACTGGGGAAGTTGTTAATTATATTAAACGATTTGAAAAGTCTAAAATAAAACTTCTTTTCTATCTACTCTATTATCAGACAAATCAAATAAAGTCGGCTGTTGTTTTCTTTAGTTGTAGACTTCCTTGATATGATATAGATTAATTTCCTGTATGGTGCCTTAACTGGATTCGTTAGGATTTCGCGAGGATAGTCCATATCTGTTTGTTTGCTTCATTCTATCACTTTAACTTATTTTCAAATGAGTTATCGTTAAGGTTTTAATGCTTTAAGGCTTCACCAACCGCTTTTGAGGTATTGAATATGGTGTCTAAATTACTAATATCTTTAATAGTGATATATTGGTTCTGAAGTACATTGTAGAATGATGTAAGTCCTTAAAGTTTGAAGCTATCATCATGTTTTACGAAAATGTCTACTGTAGTAATTAAAAAGTATATTTCCAACTTAGTTATTGTTTGTACGCGCAGTTCAGTTTTTGAACACTTTTAAAATCACTGACTTATTATGTTTTGCATTTATTTCGTATTTTATCTATTATAATAGTCCAAGTCAGCTAAGCTCCACTTTCTATGATTTAAAAATTGGGAAAGAAAATGTTAATTGTGTTCAGAAGTATTCCAGTATATCACATAACCGTTTATATCATTAAACCTATGAACAGATATCATAAAGAAAGAATAAGTTAAATCTAGATGTGTATTATTTGTTATCTCAGATATTTGCATAACTGAGTAATGAAAACTTTGAGTTTACATTGTAATATTTTCTAGGAAAAAAAATTACTGCAGTTAATTTTTTCAATACTTTCAATTTATGTTTTCTCGCATGTGCACGTAATAAAATTACAGTGAAATTAATACAATGTCACCAATGTTTATTGTCAATGATTGGTTAAAAAGCAGTTTAACTGCATTTCAAATGCATGAAAATTCTTATTTGCTTTCATTACCTCTCATGAACAGACTCAATCAAACCGAGTCTGCTATTATATTCTGCTTGGGTGCATTCTAAAGGATCTTTTTTACAGATTTTATTAAATACGTAGCAGTAAATAAACAATACCACTTTCTCCAAAGACTTTTGCAAATTCGACTTGACCTTTCATTATTGTCGTGCATGTATATTTCATATATGAATTTCGCTCTTTTAATATTAAGATTATGTTAAGAATTGTTCTATCGAAAAACAGAGATAGAAATAAGCGTTGCTGAAAGAACCAGCGTGTTAACTTTAAGCGTGATGTATTGAGCACCGTGGTGTTTATGCAGCTGACCGTCTCTCTGTATTCTGTTATAAGATGATTCGTTAACGTTTTCTGTATGTTTTACTTTTACTTTGCATGTGTGGCTACATATCTCTCATATATAAAGCCTGCTAAAAGTTTGGCTTTAACGATTGCGATCTTTGAACATAGACCGTTCTGTCCTAGCTTAATATATGCTTTCAAAATTTAATGAACTAAAGTATTAGTAAGTCAAGTTTGCCTATAATTAGCTCGCAAATATATAGTTTGATATATTTTTAAGTCCTACATCTTCGTATTATATTCTTGTGTAAATTAGGTTGACATGTTTCCAACAAACATATTCAAGAAGTTGCTCGCTCAAAGTTATGCGGGTAATTCGTTCGTTCTCTAAAAGTTGTAAAATTGCCGTTTAAATGTACAATGTATTTTAAAATTTATGAATTTTCAAAAATAATTGTTTCTCATATGGCGTCAGAGACAAGTGATAAAAACCGAGTACTGAATAAGCATTTTCCAAACGTTATTTAGCAGTTTTCCACTTTAGCTTTATTTCTGAACGTTAGTCAAACATTTTGGTTAAAGTTTTTCTTCTATCATATTCTTACTAAACTTGTCACTTTCAACACAGTTTCGTTCTGCTCTATTCAAAACTTGAGAAATCTTATATGTCATGTAAGAATTTCATTCGGAACAATTGTATGCTTGCTATAAACATTCTGACAGAATGATTTCTGAGATATTAGAAGTCATAGCAGTGTTCGTTTTAAAAAAGAAAACAAAAACACAAAGAATAGAATATTTCTGGATCAAGCCTCAGAGAATTGAATGTAGATGTTCTTGGTATTTTGTTGTATAGCGATCCTTACACTAAACAGCATGCGAACAATACAAATGTCAGGCAAGTGACAGACGTGGTCGAAATGAAAACTACTTAACGAAGTCTTTAAGTCTAAACAATAGATAAAACGACCTATAAATAACATCTTTATAGTTCTAAAGACCGTTTTCTTCATTGATTAATCGGTAACACCAGATCGTTGAAGTCGTAAGCTACATTACATTGAGCCTGTATATAGTTCTGACAGCAGGAAATTAGAATTTCTCTCATTTAGAAGCTCTTTGCGGGCAAGTGTAAAACGTTTCATTAAATGGGAAAAAGTGTAATATCGGGCTATTGTAATACATGGCAAGGCTTAGATTCCACATATCAAAATGCATGGTAGCTTTTTTAGGGTCTTATTATTGATTTATTGAATTTCCTCTTAATGGCTAGATATTGGTGTCAAACGTTAGTTTATTGTTTCTTCATCGTTTGTTTTATAAGGTTCTTCCCTGATTTCTGTGTTAATTATATAAGAAACATAAATGATGTTACACATCATTCTATAGAATTCCTTAAAGTTTCCAAAATATATTAAGTTTGAATTTCGTCAAAAATCAATCCGGCAGGTGTATTTATCATTGTTACTATCAGTCATATTTTCACTCCATTTGTTTTAAAAAAGGAAAATGTTGCCGACCTCATTTGTGAACGGAATGTTTGCATAGCAAACAAACTCTACTTGGTCCAATTAGTAATAAATCAATTAAAACTTCTTACGATTAATACTTGAACAATATACTATAAAATATACTTACTTTTTAATGCCGTACAATTAAATATTTCTTGTGTCAGTATTTTTAAAACAAAGTTTTGACTTCATGTCTGTATGTTTATAAACAAAACACGTTAATTCCTATACATAATTATAGATGGACATAAAACTGAAATAACATATAAGCAACACAATGATGTTCATAAACGTACTGGTAGTACATGAAAACCATCACAGTTCTCTCTTTAGATTAATGGGAAATCTTTTACTGCTTACCCAAAAGAATTCATGTACATAATGTTCTTTGTTGTAGACAATTCTACCATAAAATATCTTACATGGATAACAAAGGACCTCCGTGGCCGAGCGGTTAAGGTCCCTGGCTGAATTACTTGCCCAAACCGATATGGGTTCGATTCTTGCTCGGGGCATTGAATTCCTGCGAGGAAGCCATCCAGTTGGCTAGCGGAAGGTCACTGGTTCTACCCAGGTGCCAGTTCGTGATGAAATAATGCACAAAGGGGCACATATGGTCGTCTTCCATCATAAAAAAAAGTCTAGAAAAAAATGTGTCGCTGTGATGTTAAGGATTCGATGGATATTTGACGTTTCGATTATTTTTCTTTTTCTATGCAAACGATATACTTCTTCACGGGCATATAAGTGTCTGAAAATCAGATATGTTAGAAAAGGTCGAAAAAAGCTACTATGTAAGTGAATTTTATATGAAACAAAGAACAGCCGGTCCAATGGTGCTTTTAACTATAAACGTAGAATAATCAGAAGAAATAATCATGATAAGCGTTTTTCGGGTAGGAAATATATTATATCCCATGTTTAAACTGTTAAACAGCCAATGCGTCTGTCTTTATTTAGGTTCATTTTGGCAATAGAGAGGTTTAGATGTAAAAAGGTTCATAATTAGAAAATAAAAAGCAGCAGTATAAGTACTCCAATTGATATTTTGGGCATTATGAAAAAATAAGCACATGCACTTTTTTATTTTGCTATATGTCTGAAAATAGGCAAATCTGCAACAGTGAAAGGTTTCATTTAATTCTGCACTGTGGAATATTCTCTATTCATTGAATTGCCATCAACGGTACAATATTCCCTTTGTGAACAAAATGTCACGTACAGAAATTATAATTTGTTTGTCTGAACTTCCTTAAGATTGAATGCTGCTTTAGATTTCTTTTAAAAATACATTGTATCTTTAGTTGTAGAGCTATAAAAAGTACATGCTGTATCAATATTGATAATTATAATAATGATAATAATAATGATAATAGAAAGAATCATAATGATAACCATTTTCATACGTAGATATAACACGTCTGTATAATTGCTGGAACACTGAATTAAACACTCCCTAAGAAATTACACAGTGCAATGATGGTGACAAAGTCATTAGTGTACAAGAAGAAAGAAGTCTGTCTAATGTTCCGTACTGGGTTAGAAAGACAACATGTATGTTAAATGTCTTGCCTCACTCATGTTAGACTAGAAATGCTTCGTATTCTTTTTTGACACACAAACGCCAAATTTATCAAATCTGAATTACGCCTTGGATAAATAATTTTAGGGTTCATTTCACAATAAGTTAGTCACCGTAAACAATTGTTTAACAGATTATATGCCTGGCCTGGAGGTTCGTATCTTTTATTTTGCTGATTGCACTTCGTACGCAGGAGCGTTGCCTTTTTCTCAAAGCAATTATATAAACACTGTCATTGAGACAGAAAAATATGTACCTCCTTCAGATAGGATGAAATCAAATATTTTCCTTCATTTCATGTGTTGATAGATTTCTTTATTGTATTACACAGTTTGATGTCCAAGTAATAAGTAATAAAAGTAATGAACAAAATCTTTAAACGAATTACTAAATGAAAAAAGCGTTAAGTAATCCAAATTGAATGACATATTTTAGTTCTTTTTATCTATTTATGTACGGAAAACTAAATGTCATATTTCATTTTATAATAATATAAAAATAACTGGGCATGTACTGAAACAAAGATATTAATCCTTAATATACACGCAATAGATATGTAAAAATTAGCTCTATTATTTTGTAAGTAATTTTAAGAATCACCTGCTCAAAACAAATGGACTATAGATCGGCCATGGTACAAATTTCCTAAATACATTTTTACACTATTATTGTTTCAGGATTGCATTTTCCATATGAGTTTTCCAGTGTTTAGTTGGTGAATTGAACACCATAACCATCAAAGTTTTTTTTTTCAAACTAAGATGATGAAACCGAGGCTGCTACGATTTTGACTGGTTTTCAAAGAATATTACCAATATCAGAAGTCAGCTACGCAGTAATTGTGATGACACCAAAGTGATAGCTTCATAGCTAGCATGAGTCACTTCATCATAATTAAAGCTTTGTTACATATCTTTCTTAGTGGAGAATGCATTGACATGTTCTTAATGGATGATACGCTTAAGATTGATCGTTCAAGAATTTACACTAGGGACCAGTTTGTTTCACTCAACCCGGGACATACCGGTCACGTGAGCGGCAAGAAAAAAATCGCCGGTTTATTGATAAACGAATGCTTCGGCGTACGCCCGCCACGTGAGCTATAAAAGAATAAAGTTCCACTTCATTATGATTTTCCTTTTGTGGCCTGGACCAACTAAGTTAGTAAAATATTTTTGCTGTATGTTTCTACCTTTGCTGGTATTAACCATAATTTCAAAATGTTTACCCGATTTTATATCGCAAAAATATATGATTTCCCGCTATGTTTCAAGTTTCAAGTTTCAAGTTTATTTCTACATCAGGGCATACAATATGCATGTGATGAGAACAATGATATACATATTGAATCAGTAACTTCAAAGACAATGCTAAGTATACAAACAACAAAGCAGCATATTGTTATCTAAAAAAAAATCTATAAGACATTTTACTGTTTCTAAGAGTTACACATGTGTATCCAACTATGAGACCAATAAATTTTACATGGAGAATGAAATTATTTAAACTTAGACAAAATGGTTTTACAAAATAATGCTAGTTTAATAAGTTTTGACTTAATTTTACAATTCATAAGATCATCTAATTTGAATGCCTATCTCGCAAGACCGGCGCACATCGGCGAACGCGGGATAGACCCATTATTTTTGACAAATATACATGTTACACATAAAGTAGAAGTAACACGCAGTTTTGTATAGCGTCGAAAGAAATAGTTGATATATATAGTTGAAAAAGATATACCAGGGATTATCATTATTTTAGTGCAGAACGGATCTTGAAACAATCTCAGAACGATTATTTATAGAAGGCTTTCGTTTATCTTGAAATGCGAAATATTACACAAGCATTCCTTGTATCGTATTGGCGACGAATCCCATTCAGTTTTAACTGTCTTATAGATGTTTAAACCATGTGTTACAGCTACCAGTTGTAATATAATATCACAGGTTGTGCTATTTCAAGAAGATATTGCCCACATAAAGTACATCAGGATATTTATTATCTTATTTGTTACTCAGTACTGGTATAACACACACGTATGTGCTATTTATATTCCAGATGTGACATAAATATTTCCTACTCTGATAAAAACGAAGGACACGAGTATGCTGTATGAAGTCGACTGGAATTTTTATGGACAGTGTTAAAAAATTTTATTTATCATAGGTCACGCTGTTTATCATGAGTCCTTCAGGTCACACGAGAAATAACGATGATCAGATAGCTTATAATTGCGTTGATATGTCATGTATAAATAGTTCGGCAGTTTAATTCCGGCTCTGGTAAAGTGGCACATTAAACTTTAATTCCTAAATATACATGCATGTACAAAAGTACTTATCTCTTCGCTAAATATGTCCAGTATTCAAATGAAATACTTTTAAACGCATTTTTTTTTCATAAAAAAAATAGTTCTTACTTTATCAAACAATCAAAAGAAAGAGAACATTCGATATAACAGAAGGCGCGGTAAATACAATGTATAATGCATGTAAACAAATATTTCTCATCTAATTATTGCACACTGCAAATTTTAATCTATAAAACACAAAGATGCAATGTTCATGTAATCTGATAATGGCCGAAAACCTTCTGAGAGCCAGTCAAAATAAGTAAGAATCGCAGAGTATTAGGTAATTGATTTATAAGTTCTCTAGGTTCGACTGTAGAAAAAAATTATACAACTATCGACTTTTTTCATATTAGAATTATATATTACTTATGTAAATTTCAGTTAATATCAAATACCTTGATAGTTGCTTTTTTTCTTTCTTTCAGCTACTTCTCGATTCAAAAAAAAATCTACAGAAAAAAGTAACAATACGATGCAAATGATAAAACTAAACATAATTTTGTTGGTGTGCATCTTTGAAACATCATGACGTCATTTCTGTTTATGGATATTTATTTCCCGCGCCTTGGTTACATACGCTACTATGAAAAAGAGTGCAACAAAGAAAGCATTTCGTTTTGCTTTCATTTTTTCTATTATTTGTAAAGTACAGTATGCAAGAAAAATAACTTACCACTAGTTGTAGATGATGATGATGCGAATACCCGGCTCTCTGGTTACTATCTTTGAAACAGTTTACCTCTAAGCAGATACCCCATCTGCATTTACATCCGTACATATAATAATTACCTATGTCACATCAATAATAATAGCAAAATTGTTACACTGATTTCACTTTTGTGAAACACGTTCTTGACTGCCTGTTTTGACGTAACGTCATTGCTCGTGACACATAACAATTTCGTTACGTTTAACTGTTTGCCCTGAATGACCATATTGAACATCACATTTTGTTCGTTTCAATTGTTTAAATAGTGTTTAAGTATTATTTGTACCATAAATGGGATGCTTCATATTACATTTTTTTCTTATCCAATGTATTTTGTCTTGTCAACAGTTTTGCCATTCTCAACGTCTTGAAGAAAAGACAGTAACTTATACAAATTGTAGAACAAACAAAAACGCTTCGTTAAAACGATAGTCAAGTATTTATGTACAAAACCTACAATTAGTCTTCCATATATAGATAGTGTTAAATAGTGTCTTCAGAGTTATTTTACACACCTCCGTCTCGGTTCTGAGAAATGGCATCGATCTAACATTAAATGGATACATTTCTCTAGGAATTTGGCACAGGGCACATTGCATTTCACAATCCTTTTGGAAACAAGAAATAAGTCAAAGTTTCTTCAGAAAGAAATACAGATCTTACAGGAGTACGAGTATTGATTTTGTTCTGAAATTTCATTGATATCATTTCTTCCAGTGCCAGTTATGGATTAATACAGCAAAAAGAAAAAAAGAAAAAACAAACCACAAGTTATTTATTTACTAACTAAACTTTCCTCCCCGAATCAAAAATATACAAAGACTATCATTTGGTGGATGCTGAAATAAATATCTTGACCTTAAAACTGCATGATTCGTAGAAATCATACTTATTTCCTTGAAAATTTCAATGATTTTAAAACTGCATGATTCGTAGAAATCATACTCATTTCCTTGAAAATTTCAATGTTTTTAAAACTGCATGATTCGTAGAAATTATACTCATTTCCTAGAAAGGCTCCATCATTCCATATTTGGAAATATTTGTTAAAGGTAAATGTTAACAGTCTGTAACTTTAAACGTCTTCTACTGTCAGTGATGAAAAGAACTATATGTTGAGGTACCTTTCCTAAGTATAAATGTTTTACTGTCGAGTACATACCAGGAAATCGGTAAACAGAAATTTTGTTTCGTTTCCATATCCTTTCCACAGCCTTAACGTACTAAAACGTATTAGCGTCTGATGGCCCTTTCACGCTTCCGTAGAAACAACATTTATTAATTACACAAAATTTTTAAACTTATTTTGAAAATATTTCTGAAATGTCTAGGTCTGCAGCTCTCAAATACGGTTATATCTGAAGCATATAGTGACACTCTCAGACAACATCAAAAATGACATTTTGAGCGATTTGATGAAGTTCCAAAATTTTCAATGTACCCTTGGTCCGTTACGGACCCCTGTGGGATTTGTGTTTATCCAGAGCTCAAATATGTTTTCATAGATTAAAAGCTGACATGCTGTACTAAAGCCCAGGTAATTTCAATTCGTAATAAAGTGCTGAAAATTGGCTCCCCAATAACAAAAATAAAAGAAGTCCACGCGCATACATTTAGACGGAGTGACCCCTGCGCATGACCCCTGACTATCTACGAATCAAAATGCAGCTTTCGTTTTCAAGTTTAACATTTCTACTTTCATTTTATTTACTTCCGGAAATAGCTGAAGGTCGAGTGACGTCATTTTCTGTGTTGTCAAAAACATACACATGCCTGGCGAGATTGAATAAATATGTGCTGGCCGTCCTAAGGATATAGCCTCGTTACACCAATTCTCAAGCAGCATTTTTTTAGTTATTCGCGTCATCAAAATTTTTAGTTTCGATGTAGCCAAATAAATTCATACCTCGAGTAACAAATGTCGTTAACCTATTCTTCTGTCTATTTGGCAACAAGACCTTTTTTGTAACTGACGGTCATGACCCTATGGTGGTTAGTAAAAAATTTTGACCGGTTTTAACAAATTCCTGGACGACTAATACTTACACATTTTTTTTATTTTGAAACTGAAAACTTTAAGTTACATCAGAATGTGCATTTTAACTGAAATCAATATGTTTGATTAAATTAAATATCATTGAGAAAACAATTCCTTCAGAAACTTGTAACTCAGCTACACAAATACCACAAGACCACTGATATATGAAAATATTGATTTTCAGTGTTAAGACACTAGTAATTGAACTTATTTGGATATTTATAACAGCCTAGTCAGACAGTGATTGCTCACCTCGATTAAAATGTAAAATATTCGAAAAAGTAAATCAAGTACCGGGACAAACTTTGACAGTTCATATTTATTTATTTATTTATTTTGTTGGGTTTAACGTCGCACCGACACAATTATAGGTCACATGGCGACTTTCCAGCTTTGATGGTGGAGGAAGACCCCAGGTGCCCCTCCGTGCATTATTTCATCACGAGCGGGTACCTGGGTAGAACCACCGACCTTCCGTAAGCCAGCTGGATAGCTTCCTCACATGAAGAATTCAACGCCCCGAGTGAGGCTCGAACCCACATCGGTGAGGGGCAAGTGATCTGAAGTCAGCGACCTTAACCACTCGGCCACGGAGGCCCCTTGACAGTTCATAAGATGTAAACAAAGTGAAAATAGAGTAAAGCATGTTGTTACTCCATATAAGCGCGAGAAATATTTATACGTCGTTCAAATTTCTATCAAATATCTAATCAAGAATACACATTTACTTACCTTACTTAAATAACAACTCAAGTTAATGTGACTGTCAGATGTTGGGAAAGTTGTTTGCTACCAAATTGTTCAAAGGAAGGCTAATGTTTTGAAACTTAGCCAAAACACGATCTGCATATTCTTATATTTTCCCACTTCAGCAATGTTGTGTAGATGAAGAATTATTTAAAATTAAAATTTCGTTCGTGAACTGGTATCAGCAGGTTTATGTTATTAATGTTCTTAACATTTCTCCCATCTACAGTAATCGATAAACTTTTTGCATTCATTCTTTGATAAAATCGTTTAGTTCCATTAATACTCTTATTAAAATATGACTCGACACTCATCATTTTATTTATTTAACATTCAAATTGAAGGCAACATTCAATATTGTGCCGTCGTATTTTGATGAAGGACAGAAAAAAAAACATGCAAAAAGTGCAACATGCAGTATGTTGGACAAAAAATGCAACCTGTTTCCAAACGTATGAACAGCCACAAATTTGATATATGTAATTTCATTGACTCTGCATTCTCTTCCAAAGTTGCTACACACTTCAATGAAAATAATCATTGTATGAATGACTTCTCATTTATGCCGATTGATATTGTGAAAAATATTATTGACCGTCTCTGTAAAGAAACTTTCTGGATCCACAAACTAAAAACAAAAAGTCCGGAAGGGTTAAATTCAAAACTGCTATTTACAATAGATTAAATTCATGTATATTGTGCATGTGCAGTTGTACATTTACACATATACTATGGGTACTATTCCGTTTTTTCCTATCGCCGCTTTTTATATAATCTTACTATAGGAAATTTTTGGCATTTTCATATCCGGGATAGTACCTTGTAGATATAATTATATTTATTCTATACCTATTTTATATATCCAATCGCGAACGTTCATTTGCAACACGTGACCGTACAATATATTACGGTATTTGGATGCACGTGCGTACAAAAATCCTGTATTTTCTGTATTTGGACGCACGCGCGTACAAAAAATCCTGTATTTTCTGTATTTGGACGGTTCAACAGTCCCATGTTAAACATACGATAAAGCCCGAAACGCGTGAAAATGTTCCGAATGTAAATCGGATGAAGTATGCGTCTTGAAATCTGGATTTAATTTGAGTTTTTTTTTGTTTGTTTACAACACACAAAAACGATCCAAGGGATAACAATGCTATCTGATTTAGATATTAAAACGTTCGTTAATAATCAAAAACTTAAAAATACAATAAAAAGGATCATCAGATGTTGGAATATTTTAAAAGTCGCTAAAAGAAGCCGTTCAGGACGAAACCTAGAAATTGGTATCAGCCCTGACTGTCTGAATAGCTATCTCAGCAGTTTTCATTTAACGGTTAAGAAACAAAATGGAGAAGATTATGAATGACAGCGGACGGGCGGTCAGCATCCAAAACATGTCTGCTCTATAATTCACTTTTCGTCGGATCTTCACCAAACTTGCTGACAATGTTTGTGGGCATTACATCTCGGCCAATTTCGATAACCAGCCAAATTGTACCAGGCACTCTTTGACTATAGTCCTTTAATTACTAAAAAAAACAACGGGGAATTTAGCCTTGGCCGCTCTTTTAAGTCGAACAGTTTTCATCCGATCTTCACCAAACTTGCTGACAATGTTTGTGGGCATAATATCTCGGCCAAGTATTATTACCACCCAAATCGCCAAATGGCTGTTGTAGGGAGGTTGCACCATATACTTTTTTTAATGATGATTTGCAGAAAAAACCCATTCAAATTGAATGAATTACGCATATTACGTATGAAATGAAATAAATATAGAATAAAAAGGTTATTTAAGGTCTAACATTATTCTGTGTAATATATATTTGCACGCATACCAAGCTGGGAAAAACTAGAAAAGGTAGGAATACAATATTCAGTGAAACATTTTTAATTGAAACTATTATTATGATAAGATAAAATAGATATAGAATAAAAAGGTTATTTAACATTGTACTGGACAATACGAGATATATTTGGACTCGTACCCAGCTGAGAAAACCATATTGAACTCGCCTAGCGGCTCGTCCAATATGGTTTTCTCAGCTGGGTACTCGTCCAAATATATCTCCGTATTGTACAGAACAATGTTAAATAACCTAATAGTATTTGCATTTTGATATTTTGATTAACGTTTTCCCGCCATTTGACGTTACGTTATAAGTGTTACGTCACGTCCGTTGTTTATATTTGTATGTGTATTATCCTGATAAAGGCGTTACCCGAAACGTTGATGAGATAAAAAAAAAACTATACGTAATACGTGTTGTTGTTGAAATACCTATCGCGATGAAGGACAGACGAAGACGTGCCTATCTCATCATATTATCTTCGCTGAAAATATTTCGAATTTATTTTTGACATATGAAAGCACAGATGCTAGGTTAATGAACTCTAATAACGACCAAGTTTTCATTCGATGAGTTATTCTGGGAGCTCAATACCAGACAAGAACATGCTAGACATCGTAATGCACCAGGTAATTAATTTAAGGTCTATAAATTGATATTTAGTAAACTAGAATGTGTCTGTAGGACACCATGTGTGCCCCAAACTGTTATGTTTGTTACAAATTAGGGGGAACATTCAAATGTTTGCAGTTATAACAAGCATTTTATAAAAAGGATTCATTATTCTAGGTCATATACTCTTCAACTGTTTTGGCTATTTCAAGAGTCATACCTCTGTAATAAGCGCTAAGATTCTCAAGAAGAATCCCTAGTGTGCAAGGTCACATCATTATAAAGACTCATGCAAACTCATGAGAAGAATAATCAATACAAAATAATTAGCTTACTACCTCCATGTTTAATAAAAAGTTTCATATACATTCCATATTAGCAGACGGCGAATGCCTGTAGTATAAAGCTTTGACATATTCTTAATTGATAGCGTATGCATTATGTTTTGATCACACAAAGACGTATACCGCACGTGTTCGCATGCAAATGCGTTATATAAGTTCAATACCGAATTATTTAAGAGGGTCATCAATTAATAGGTCCTGTAAAATCACAAATAATATTTTGCAAGCTGCGAAATGTAGAAATGGAACTAGTCTTTTCATCGGACACTGTCAGAAGGAGTTTGTTTGTTTCAACAATAAACAATGCCGTGTAAGTTTTACTGTAAATAAGCAAATGAAATCCATATTTATCATCTGGTTCTAAACGAGGAAATAAAAACCTTACTTGACAACAGCTAATTTCAGAATACTACTTCAGTGTTAATAATCGACAGCCACAGAGAAAAGAGAAGTTCTGTGACGCCTTCAGGCGCTCCATGCAGAATCTCATTGATCTTGTACTGGAAACAATAATATGGGAAATTGGAACTTGACGTCTCTTTATTACTCGTTTAGTACACCAAGTAATTTAGTTTATCATAAAACAGCCTATATCTGAATCAATTAGTGCACATGAAAAGAACTATTTTGATTACAACGTGATTCGATACATGGGTTATATATTGTCGAGAAGATGTTAACTTGAAAAAATCTAGTTAAAACATCTTTTTGAATAATCACAAACACACGTACACACACATGCATGCATTAACACAAACGAACACATGCACGAACGCATGCACGCACGCACGCACATGGAAAGCTATGAAAGCGGGAGTATTGGAACCACCCAAGCCGAAATGTTCAAGCTGAAAAACTAATTAGTACTACTAACATAACATATATGTCGTGCTGAACGATCTGAAAAGATCAAAATAAAACAGCTCTGATTAAAAGTGAGGGAACTGACCAAGTGGATATTCACCAAAAGACGATAGGCTTGACCTCGGTTAATATCACCTTGGTCAGCCTGATAGTACTGGATATTCACCGATATTATCATATTTATTTTATGACTGCATTTGAAAATAGCAGTATGTATATTATCTCAGTTATATTGTTCGTAAGAAAAAATGTTTACAGTAATTCACAAGTTAATCGAAGAGTAACGGGGCGGCTGGTTGAATTACGCGTTCATGGAAACCAGGTATGATTGGCTAGTGTTTGACAGTTTTTCTTGGCCTGGGGTTTGTTTCGAGTTAAGGGTTGTTTACAAAAATATCACTTTACACAGTGAATATAACTTTTTATAGACCTCCATGTGACCAGGTATCTAGCAATGAGATAAGCGGAATTTACGAGTCATGAAAATATACATATACAGTATAACTTTCAAATGTAAACATGGTTAAATTATAGGTATTGTTAATAAAAAGGTTAAAGACGATCTATATCATATCCAGATTGTACAAGTTTGACATAATATACCTTCATGTTGATCTGCCTTACCTTATATTAAGACTAAAATATATTCCTTATAGCATCTGAACATGAAATAGATCTTCTTTACTGTCTACCAAAACTGGGAGACGCAACATCTAAGTCAGTTTGAGTAAACGAAACGGTACACTGAGCTGCTTTGCTTAAATCATATCTTGTAAGTACATTGTATGGAAAAACTCGGGATACCAACAAATGACTTTTGTAGAGGGGTCCGTGCATGCGGGTTGAGCATATCAGCCAACCTGGGAAAGCTCTTGTTTTCTTCTGGGTGGACATCAAATTGACCCCGAACGGATTTTTGCGAGTATTCGTTGCAGTATCAAGTAACTTTAGAAAAAGCCAGGATGCTACAAGTTGTTGTCGTAAAGAGAATAGACGACCACTTCGACAAGGTGGTGACTGTCACGGGAAAACTTGTTCCGAGAAAGGATGGACAGGTATGTTTGGCAAGGAACGCCTTAAAACGTTTTGAAGCCTCCAGGAATAGATCATCTGGCCGTAAGAGTAGAAGAACCTGGTATCCCTTCAGGTGGCCGTTGTAGAGGGGTCCGTGCATGCAACTGTGGAGAAACTATTGTTTTCTACTAGACGGGCATCTCATATGGCTATAAACGGACATTTGCGAGTATTCGTGGCGATGTCCAGTCCCATATCTGTAGAAGAGGCAAGGTTTAGTTAACTGACATAACGTCCCAACAGTTTTTGCAGTAAAAATATTGTAACAGTTACAAACTTAACGCTGGTCTTTAGCTATTATCTGAAACAAATTTCAACCTGCGTGTGGTTGTATAATCCAACAAATGGCGTATACATTTTTCGGGCTAGTTTTTCCTTATAACATCTCATATATCTACAATATTTAACTGCTGTAGCTGCTGGCAATCTAAAATATTTGAAATCTTTACAACCAGAAAAAAAAATCGAAAAACTTGTTAATACACTTTAAAACACTCGAGGTCCGCATTTTATTTGTGGCAATAACAAATTAACAAACACTAATGACAACCATCTTTATGGAGTTTTTTTTAGATGCTGTGTTATTACAAATGTGGAAAGAGACTATCAAATAAAGTATATCAATACTGGTTCGTTTTAGATCTTTTGACAAAGTATTGAAAATACTTTATTACCTTTGTTAATCTAAATACATTTTGCATTATCATTTTTTAAACATAGTTGTTTCTTACAAATGTTATTTACAGAAGAAATGGACTTATCTAATGATAAAGTAAGTAAATTTTTGTAATTGTAAAGCAAAATCTAAAATTCAGCACATCCAGGCAGTACCATTCTAAGGCAAAGAAATGTCATCCTGTTTGGTTGGGAGATGTTGTGTAATTATATATATATTGCAGTCGCTAAAGGACCGGAAGATATAACAACTGAGTTGAAGAGAGAGAAGAATGATAAATACCGGTACACATTTTATAATCAATAATTAAGTAATTTGGAATCATAAAGTACAACCAAGTAAATTCTAATAGCAAACCACAAGAATTCAACCTGCGAACTGATCAATTAATACTTTAAGTTTTTTACTGCAAATTCATTTCTGTGACGGTTGTAGTGTAAAATGAACAATTCTAACACGATCCGATCCATTTTCCTATTCAACAAAGAAGACAGAAAACAGTGAATTATTATAAAACAAATCACTGTTCTGACGTCACAATTATTACGTCATGGCGTCTAACGGCATAGCGGCGCGCTGGAAAAGAAACCGATTGAAAACGGGCAAATATTTAATGAATGTTGTCAGAGGATGTACTTAACAATCTTTGGTAACGTGTTAGAATCGAAATAATATATCTCATTTAGTGATTTGCTCTTGAATAAATCATTGTTTGTCGTTCAGATGCGTATTATCATATCACTCGGGCTGCGCCATCATGATATAATTCCTTCGCATCTGAACTCCAAACAATGATTTATTCAACGACAAATAACTGGATGAGATATATTATTTCTTAAATTCTCAGAAGGTGTTAGCTATGCAATTAAGATGATAGTCAAGATGACTTATATAATGCAACAATAGATAGCCACAGTATTAATAAAATATTTCAAGAAGAATCGACGCAACATAATATATATATTTAACGAAAAATCTATGTTTTTCGTATGTTATTTTTTATGTATTTTACTTTTAGCAGATAATAACTTCCGTATAATTAAGCTTTAGCATGGTTTAATAATATTTATCATACAAACAACTGTCATTGACAGATGAAGAAATATCAGTTTTTTCCATGATAATCTATACATTTAATGTCGAGATATATGGAATGTGTGTATGCTGCCACTCATTTATAAGTTCTGTTACCAGAAATCAGTTGTTGCAAGCTGTGTGACGCAGAACTTGAACTGAAATATTGTCAAAAAAGTGATATAGTCTGAAACATTCTAGATTTTGTGACTATTATGATGATAGCCTATTTTTTAAAATATAATTTTCATTCGTTGTATTGGGAACAGTTTTAAGTTAGATATTTTACATCTGAATATTTAACAGCCGTCGTATAGGTATCGTTATTGACGACGAAATTGGTCGTTCTTATTCTACAGAGAAGTAGAAATGATATGAGGTGTCAAAACGGCAGCAGCTATGTCATTGCTAATTCCGTCATTAATAGCAAGAATATAACGTGGCTTCTAATTAGAAACGACGAATTTTCTGATAAATTGTCTCGAAATTGAAAGGTTAAACATTCATCTAAAACTTAAAATATACTCTGTACGGTAAACTAATTTATTTCCGATTCATTCTATCAGTAAAGTGTAATTCATGTACTGATGAAAGTAGTTCGCAGATATGCAAAATACCTTCCGAATATTTTGTAGACAACATTTGAGAGTGTATTTTAACTTTTTCTGATCTTACGCATATTGTAAAATAGTGCCTTTTTCAAAACATAAGCATAAAGTTAAAACAACTTTGACATGTATCAATCGTCCATATATTTCTCAAAAATCAATCTATTTATAATATTTTAATTAAAAGTGCATTGTCATGAGCATTTAATGTTTTAATATAAAATATGATCTAGGAAATTTATCTCTTTTTGGACATGTGAAACATTGACATCAAAGGCATATAGTTAATTGGATATATTCTATATATGAGTCTTTAATTTCACACTCAACAAAGATCTGGAATCCTTAACACTGGTCCATTATAATATTCACTAAAATTTGGGACAGTCCGATAACGTTAACATATTGTAAATAATTAAGATCTGGCCCGGATTCGAACCAAAACCTCTCACACCTAAGGCCAACTTTATTACTTCACTGTAACTGCTAGGCAGCGTAAGTGCACCCTAATTTTCTACCTGACTACAACCGAATTGGAACAATTTTGTGACAATGACATATTTGGAGTTCTCCGGATTATCCGTGTAGTGACTTTGTTACCTTATGGTAATTTTCGCTATGTAAAGAAAAGTATAATCTCAGTTTTCAACATTTTTAATCTTTCGAAATTGACCAATTTCTCTGATGTGCTTGTACAGAATATGAATTGGCAGTTCCGGCGAATTATAACTTACACCTGCCTTTTAAGCAGCAGGCGAACGGCGAAGATAGCGAGCTTTGTCCATTTTACAAGTATCGAGTGGAATTTAATCGATTACAAAATAGATATTTCTGTGTTTCGCAATCAGTTAATCAGTATTATGACGAAATTTGACTGTCATTCATTCATTCATTCATTCATTCCAACGATTCCCACACTTAAAGTATGTTGCTTACGTTCTTACTCGTTACAGTTGCGCGTATAAATCCTATTTCATTACTAAAATCAAAGTACGCAAAGGCTCTTTGTATGGTCTCTGTATACTGTTTTGTGACTTGTTCTCAGATGTTACTTATCTGTTTAGAAATACTGCAACCTACAGTTCAGTTGTATTACATTCTTTTGTTTCTAAGTTTAAGAGACCCGCAGCTGTACGTTTACTGCAGAAAATGCAATCTCGTGTCACTCTCAGAAGGTTTAAACAAAATAGAATGTATCTGCTATCAAATGAACCGTGTGAATTTCTAATTTTTTCTCTAGAAAATGGTTTTCTACGGAGACCATTTACTGTTGAAACCTGCAACTGCAAGTTTTTGTTCAAAAATGTTATAATGATCCATCAAGAAAATAGTAAATGGATCAGTAAATTGTCTGGAAAATGTGTTACATTAATTAGTTTATAAATAAAAGACTTTCTAAATGGAAGTATAAATGATACGTTCTATATTCTAGACAATATTAGGTTCAGTGAAAATAATAGTTAGTTCAAATGAAAATTGAGTTGTTGGGGCGCACAAGCAGGCTCAGAAATAAGTAATATCGATGCTATATTACAACAAAGTAAACAGTGATAAATTGAATCTGTATCCATAATGATATTTTCGAACACCAAGGAATTATAAGTCGATATAGTGGTAGCGAACAGGCAACAGATCTTTGTAACAGTCTTGAATGCCTTTGACGACTTTCGCGGAGTCATTTTTGCAAGGTATATTCTATATAAGTTTTCTTTAAAAGAATATAGATTAAATCTAGACGATATGTGAAACGATTACTTATAAAGATAAAATTGATGAACCAAGGAGTAATGTTCTTTCTAAAAGGAAAATACTTGTATACAAGTGTATACAAAATTAGAAATCAGTTTGCAAATGAAATAAGTAACTACATTTGGTGACAGAAATACCTTTTGACTCATGAAAATAAAACTCAAAACAGATTTTGTATCAATTAGATGTGTTCGCAAAACTGCTTTTTGTAGACTAGACGACATGATATTTTTATCATCAAGGTACTAGTTAAATACTGCAAAATCACTTATGTTTGCATTGTTACAAACTTCCCTTATATTTCTACCCAAGTTCCTTGAATAATATTCCAAAATAAGTGTCTTTGAATTAGTGATTACAAATTATGATATTTTCCTTGCCTTATGATCCGTTTGACAATTGTAGATGGACATTTAAAGAGAAATGAAAACATTTATTATTACTTCTTTGAAAGTTTGGAAGAAACGTGTAGTAGTTATTATGTTATCAAAGAACGAAGCATGTCAAATTCACATGAACTGGATGTTGAAATATATATCAATCACGGCCTAAAAATTGTATTGATCATAAAATAATATCATTGAGAACGCAGACACCAAAGTGAAATCATATAGAATTAATTAATGCAGATGAAGAAAACTTCGTTGACGCCAAAAGACGAACAAATATAAATTGCATTGATTTGCTACAGGGCAGAAAGTGGAAAATCAGAATTTTACATCCTGTAATAACTCTTTCGGACAACAAGTAATTTAGGTTATCACAAAATAGCTAATATCTTGGATCAATATGTCTATATAAACACGTACAAAGGAAATATCGTAGTTTATTTCGCTGTTTTGCAAAGTAGAGATACACCTAAAAGCTATTCATTCACAACTTGTGAGAAAAGATTGAATATATTTAGTTCCAAGACGTTTAGTATTGTCATTCAATGCAAAACAAAACAAACAAACAAAAATAAAACAACAACAATAAAAGCACGGAAAGTGCACAAAAAAAATGAATCAGTGTGAATATCAATGGCTGATTGTACTAGTATTTTGGCGAAAACAAACATACATTTTTCAATGGCGAGGAAAATCCCCTGTATAAAATGAAACGAAGTTCAACATTCCGCAAATATTGTGAATAATTGCGCAATCCTTTGTAAATTCATGTGCGTATGAGATGCGAAATAAACCACTGCGTAATTTATTGTCCGTTGTGCTTGGTAGCGGCTGTTGAAATCTGTTGACAAATCGCTTCTTGTCAGCTGGCTCAGATCATTTAGATTTCTAAAGGATTTCTTTAAGATTGAATTCTGTTTCAAACGTACTTTGAAATATTGTTTATTGTTTATACAAGTGAGTCATAAAGAGTATATGTCAATGGTAATGCTTGGAATCTGTTGACTAATCGCTTCTTGTCAGCTGGCTCAGATCATTTAGATTTATAATGGATTTTTTAAAGATTGAATTCTGTTTCAAACGTACTTTGAAATATTGTTTATTGTTTATACAAGTGAGTCATAAAGAGCATATGTCAATGGTAATGCTTGTTCTTAAATTGAAACATTCCAGAAAACGTAAAACGTTAGTCAAGTTAAGCTTTATCTGACAACCGTATGCTTGTGGTATACTATAAGGAAACGATGTTCAACTCATTAAAACAAGCATTTAGAAAACAAATGTTACAAAGTGAAAAACGCGAAAGGGCCGGGATTCGAACCCGGGCAAAACAATAATAATTCGTAGTCACACTACCGTTCCGACGTTCTACAAACTGAGCAGCGGATCTGTTCCTTACAATTTTCCAAATTGTTCAGTTTGCTCAAAAAGTTCAAACATATAAGGTTAACAACCATTTATTTACTTTCTTTACCAGGCGCACTTCGCTAATGCCAGGGAATATGTCCCTAATTATTTAATTGATTTTTTTTATTTAAGAAATAATAAATATGTGCCTATATTTTATCAGTTAATAAGATATGGGCAGGAGTTCGGATGCGTAATAATTAAATCACGAGTGCGTAGCACGAGTGATTTAATATTCGCATCCGAACGACTGCCCATATTTTATTAACTGATAAAATGATTGGAACATATTTATTATTTCGATTCTAACCACGTAAATTCTTCGCATTTTACAGCACTACATTTTAGCTCGATATGTCATTCGGCTGGCCATATGCTATTATAAAAACCTCCCCACGAATGGAAAGCGTTGCATAAAACGGAATTTTCCGATATTCAACAAATTTTAATTAAAGTATTAAGTAGTTACCTCGGTTTAAAATGTTATTTTCAATAACATCTAAGGTCGAATATAGAAATCAGAAGTAAATACTTCGTTCAATGTTTATATATGGAGTTTCTAAAATAGTGCACGTCACCTACATAATGGCACTGAAACATACACGCCAGAACATTGCGGCGGTATATAAACACGTAAACACTTTAGTCTGGAAGATTGGAACATGAATTACAATTTATTTACTGTCAAAGTAGAATCTAGTTGACATTTGTGGTGCATACAGCGCAGAAATTGTAAACTACAGACACGACCAGACATAGATGCACTGGTGTTGAAGTTGAAACTTACCGGGCTGAAACATTTACTTACGGTAAAATTAAAAACAAATAAATTCATCAGTTACAAATTGTTTGTTTCAGAAAAGTTGATGTACTTTTTATTACTAGTCTACTAGATCTACATATCACTGAAAAAGTCGAGTATTTAGTCGGTATATAACAGAAGCAGAGTAGAATCTCGCAGTCGTGTGACAATCGTAGGGTGGAATGGAAGAGCTATATTTTATCGTAGATTCATGTATAGGCGATTTCGCTATATGTTTATATAGCAACTGCTGCGGATCGTGTTAGAATAGTATATAAAAAAAAAAGAAAATGATTTAGTTGGTTGGCAGACTACCAAAGGGCTAAAAGCTCCTTTTTGTGGCAGTTAGTCCAATTTGCAATTTTAAGTGTTGCTCATGGGTCAATAACATCTTTAAATTACTTTGGAGTTGGGAATGGCCTCACTTCACGGTTTACTCCAAGGAAAGAGAAAATAGATAAACATATCTTTAGTTTTAGAGTCTAGAAAATTGTCGATAATCATGGATAGAATAAATATATATATCTGCAGAGTTGTGTCATGATAAAACAGTTTGTTCTTACGATCAAATTGACATGCGTTATATTTAGTCTTGAAAAGTATTATAATTACAATTTGACTGAATTTGAGGTTTTGCACTATTACGTCTCTCTAGATGTTTAACTTGTACCTAAGGCAAGTCTGTAAAACCAAATTCGTTGTCTTTTTTTCAGGATGTACTACATATATATATATAGTATGAGAAAAAATATATGTTCAAACAGTGTCAAAAGTTTAATTATAAATCCGAGCGCTTTCGGCTTTTTAAAAAAGCCTTTTTCAAGGGTAGCATAAATCAAAACAACACAGCAACGGCGTAAGCACCGCCTGTATAGTTCGATATATAAATGCTCAATGAACATATCGATCAACAGAATGAGTGATAAATAAAAATAGCGGTTTTATAAAAATAGAGCGTTTTTGATTGGTTCCCTGTATTTTTCCTGAGGATTTCATTCATTGGTTTTGTGTTTAACGCCGTTTTCAACAGAGAAGGTAGCGGAAAAAGAAAATCTATGTTGTGGTCGATGTAAATTAAAAACTATGTCCGATTGCCTAAAGTGATTTAATATCTGCTAAAATGAACTACTAGTATCTGTGTTTTTAATCTTAGTGGGGAAAATAATGCTTCAGCAGGCTAATCTAGTCTCCCTTATTGATGCCTATAGGTTGTAAGGTGTTGAGACGGCGGATCCAGTAGGTTTCTCTTTCCTTTCTTTGCTTATCCGTCCATCTGTCATTGAATTCAATGCAACATAGTAGGATATCCGTAAAGGTGTGACCCTCCATGTTAAAATGTTCAGCTACCGGCGACCGATTGAATTTGCGTGTTTTCCAGTCAGATCTGTGGAGATTCATTCGCTTTGCTAGCGTCTGTTTTGTTTCCCCGACATATTTTTTGTTGCACTTCCTGCATGTCATAAGGTATATGGCATTTTCTGTTTTGCAATTAGCCACTCCTTTAACTGCAGATTTGCTTCCATTGGAGGAAAGGAATGTACTGGTGCTTGGCATGGAAGTGCATGTTTGGCATCTTGGGGCACCACAAGGACCTGACTGGCCTGAACTGGTTGTGTCTGTAGCCGACTTGACTTTGGCCCGAACTAGAATGTCTCGCAGACTTTTAGGCCTTCTGTATGCGATGAGGGGTTTCTCAGGGAACATACGACTGAGCCGCTGTGATGACTCAATTGTAGGCCAGTGTCTGTCTACAGTTGCACGTATGTTTGGCAGATTTGGATGGTACGTGACCACAAAAGGTGTGCGTTTGTTTGATTCAGTTGTTTTGTGTTTGTATTGTAGCAGTTCTTCCCTTGAGAATGCAAGTGCTTTTTCGGTAGCAGCGAGAACGCAGTCTGAGGAATAGCCTCTTTTTAGGAGGTGTTTTGATAGCTCCTCTGTTCTTTCTTGATACGTTACTGCGTCTGAGCATATACGGCGGATTCGCAGTGCCTGACTATAGGGAAGTTTTGGCAACAGTGTTTAGGATGACAGCTTGTGGTGAGAAGATACTGGTGGGTGTTCGGTAGGTTTTGAATACAGGTCAACAACAATTTTGTTATCTTTAAGCTTTGATACTGTGTCAAGAAACACGTGTCTTTCATTGAAACCTCACTGGTAAACTTTATAGATGGGTGAAAGTTGTTTGCATGGTCAAGGAATGTTTGAAGAGATTCTCGGCCATGAGTCCATTGCATATCCACATCGTCTATAAAGCGTAACCATAGATGCGGCTTCAATGTGACCGTCGAGAGTAATTGCCTCTCAAGACGGCCCATGAATATGTTTGCGTATGAAGGTGCCATTTTTGTTCCCATCGCTGTACCTTGAATTTGAAGGTAATGCTTGTCATTGAACACAAAATTGTTGCATTTAAGAACCAGCGTGAGCAATTCCACTAGTATTTCAGTAGGAGGGATCTTAACACTTCTGTTGTTCCATACTTCTTTGCATGCAGCAATACCGTCCTCATGCGGTATGTTTGTGTACAATGACGTGACATCCATTGAGACCAGTAAAGTGTCGATAGGTACCTGCTGGGAATCAATTTTTCTCAAATAGTCAGTGGTGTCTTGCACGTAGGACGGTAGGCTACTTACTTAAATATCCGGAATTTAGACTTAAAAGCACATGGCAGCCCCCAAGACAATCTGTTGGACTTGAGACATTTATACAAAATGTTGAATCTGATATATCAAAATTTGAACCAAAGTCGAAATGTCAAGATAACCTCACTAAATCTGAAAAACGGGCTCTTAAGTCACTGCGAACAAGAACTGACATTATTATCAAGCCAGCCGACAAAGGATCAGCAGTAGTAATTATGGACACAGAGCACTATTTATCAGAGGCCGATCGCCAACTTAGTGACACCAGATTCTACAAACCACTTGATCACGATCCGACAGAAGAATTTGCTGCGGATGTCTCCAAGTCACTCGACAAACTGTTTGATGGGGGCTTCATTATTGAAGAAAATTTAGAATATTTGTCGGTTCCGAGTCCCAAGGCAGGAAGGTTTTATCTTCTTCCAAAAATTCACAAAGCTGGAAACCTTGGCCGTCCTATCGTTTCAGCCAATGGACACCCTACAGAACGAATCTCAGAATTCATTGATATGCATCTCAGACCACATGTAAGTAGCCTACCGTCCTACGTGCAAGACACCACTGACTATTTGAGAAAAATTGATTCCCAGCAGGTACCTATCGACACTTTACTGGTCTCAATAGAAGTCACGTCATTGTACACAAACATACCGCATGAGGACGGTATTGCTGCATGCAAAGAAGTAGGGAACAACAGAAGTGTTAAGATCCCTCCTACTGAAATACTAGTGGAATTGCTCACGCTGGTTCTTAAATGCAACAATTTTGTGTTCAATGACAAGCATTACCTTCAAATTCAAGGTACAGCGATGGGAACAAAAATGGCACCTTCATACGCAAACATATTCATGGGCCGTCTTGAGAGGCAATTACTCTCGACGGTCACATTGAAGCCGCATCTATGGTTACGCTTTATAGACGATGTGGATATGCAATGGACTCATGGCCGAGAATCTCTTCAAACATTCCTTGACCATGCAAACAACTTTCACCCATCTATAAAATTTACCAGTGAGGTTTCAAATGAAAGACACGTGTTTCTTGACACAGTATCAAAGCTTAAAGATAACAAAATTATTGTTGACCTGTATTCAAAACCTACCGACAACCACCAGTATCTTCTCACCACAAGCTGTCATCCTAAACACTGTTGCCAAAACATTCCCTATAGTCAGGCACTGCGAATCCGCCGTATATGCTCAGACGCAGTAACGTATCAAGAAAGAACAGAGGAGCTATCAAAACACCTCCTAAAAAGAGGCTATTCCTCAGACTGCGTTCTCGCTGCTACCGAAAAAGCACTTGCATTCTCAAGGGAAGAACTGCTACAATACAAACACAAAACAACTGAATCAAACAAACGCACACCTTTTGTGGTCACGTACCATCCAAATCTGCCAAACATACGTGCAACTGCAGACAGACACTGGCCTACAATTGAGTCATTACAGCGGCTCAGTCGTATGTTCCCTGAGAAACCCCTCATCGCATACAGAAGGCCTAAAAGTCTGCGAGACATTCTAGTTCGGGCCAAAGTCAAGTCGGCTACAGACACAACCAGTTCAGGCCAGTCAGGTCCTTGTGGTGCCCCAAGATGCCAAACATGCACTTCCATGCCAAGCACCAGTACATTCCTTTCCTCCAATGGAAGCAAATCTGCAGTTAAAGGAGTGGCTAATTGCAAAACAGAAAATGCCATATACCTTATGACATGCAGGAAGTGCAACAAAAAATATGTCGGGGAAACAAAACAGACGCTAGCAAAGCGAATGAATCTCCACAGATCTGACTGGAAAACACGCAAATTCAATCGGTCGCCGGTAGCTGAACATTTTAACATGGAGGGTCACACCTTTACGGATATCCTACTATGTTGCATTGAATTCAATGACAGATGGACGGATAAGCAAAGAAAGGAAAGAGAAACCTACTGGATCCGCCGTCTCAACACCTTACAACCTATAGGCATCAATAAGGGAGACTAGATTAGCCTGCTGAAGCATTATTTTCCCCACTAAGATTAAAAACACAGATACTAGTAGTTCATTTTAGCAGATATTAAATCACTTTAGGCAATCGGACATAGTTTTTAATTTACATCGACCACAACATAGATTTTCTTTTTCCGCTACCTTCTCTGTTGAAAACGGCGTTAAACACAAAACCAATGAATGAAATCCTCAGGAAAAATACAGGGAACCAATCAAAAACGCTCTATTTTTATAAAACCGCTATTTTTATTTATCACTCATTCTGTTGATCGATATGTTCATTGAGCATTTATATATCGAACTATACAGGCGGTATTTACGCCGTTGCTGTGTTGTTTTGATTTATGCTACCCTTGAAAAAGGCTTTTTTAAAAAGCCGAAAGCGCTCGGGTTTATAATTAAATTTTTGACACTGTTTGAACATATATTTTTTCTCATACTCTATAATTTGATCTTTATGTTATTGTATCCTTTCGGGATCCAGTGTGTTTGAAAGGCATTTCGTTGATGTTTTTTCTTTAATATCTCACTTATATATATATATATATATATATATATATATATATATATATATAGTAGCCGCAACTTGACCGCGATGGTTGACCTTAGGCTGATTATTCATATCGATTATTTCATTGTAGAAATAAGGGGTGCTTAGGACGGCCGTGTATATTTATATAGAATGAGTTTGTATATGGCATTTTACGTAGGCACCTTTTCAATAATAGGTTGTGCCTCGTTATGTATTATAATACAAAGTTCAACCATCGGGGTCAAGTTGCGTCCACTATATATATAATTCATATCAGTATGGATTAAAACTGTTGTGAGGTCCTTTAGCGGCAATGAACACAATCGGACAATAGCAGAATCGTTTTTCATCAAAGCCATTTAAAAAGTGCAAGTGAATGTGCAGTAACTATCATGCACCTAGCAATGCACTCTATAATCCCAAAGGACCAGATATAATAACTATACCGAGGGTCTTTAATACTCATGTGAAATATAACATACATCATGATATGGAGAGATCGCCGTTAGGTAGTTAGTAATTTAGTCTCTCGGGTAAGGTTTATTTAGTCGCAGTGCTTATACTATGTGTAAGTTAAAAACAGTGCATTGTATATTATTGCAGGAAGTATTTCTTTTAATTAAAATTCATTAAGTAGTAAAACCTTTTTTTCTTTTAATGCCAAATACAAACTTCAACGCATAAATATATGGTAATCGGATGATATATGTTAGTAGAGCTTACCCGTATGTTAATATGGTATGTTCAAAAACAGGTCCTGTAAGTGAAATACTGGAAAAATTTGTTTATGTAGTCAATGATATCAATTTGTTTTAACTCATATTTTTAATGTTGAATTGTAGATTAGTTTTCATTATTCTAGATGTCGTTTGCAATCGGTGAATATAAAAATAAGAAAATATGAGAGGAAACGGTAGTCAGTTAACATTGCCGATGTTTCTAGATCTTGCTCTTGCGCAACTATTAATTTACTCGCCAAAAGTTACTGAATTATTCGTGTCAGAGGACGAATGACTTCAGGAACATTGTCAACATCTGCCAGATAGTCACTGAGAGTACACAATGCTTGTGGGTTTAGCCACCTCTCGCTCTAGGATCGATTTGCTAAGATAAGCACTTGTAACTAACACGTAAGAAAATCATGAACTGTTTTATACCAGAATCTAATATGTATTGCAAAAAGCAATTTCCTTATTTGATTCATCACATTGAGTACATTCCATTTTACGATAATAAAATTCTGCTTAAGGCGTGGCTAGGGAGCATAAGGGGGTGGTGAACATTCCTGTCATGAACAGGCTCAATGAAAATGAGTTTGCTACTGTTTTATGCTTTCAAACAATTTTCTTATAGACTTTATATACTTACACATGAGCAGTCTTAAAACGCCCTATAGCGACTTAAATACCTCCCCGTTCATATATTTTCTAGTCCTTTTTGGAAAGCCAATGTTTTAATGAACGTTGTGTCATTTTTTATTTCCATTCTGGCACTGATCGACTTCTTGGAACATCCTCACAAAATTAGGTGTTTTTTTTTATTATGATATTAGCCATTGTCTCAGAAAACGGATTTGATTGAAACATATGTCCCAAACTGATTATTCAGAGTTACGTTTTTATGCCCCCACTTTGGGGCGGGGGATATAGATTTGCCCTTGTCCGTCCGTCCTTCCTTCCGTCCGTCCGTCCGTCCGAGAATGTTGTGTCGTGCCTAGCTCCAAAAGTATTTGACGCAGAGTCATAAAACTTTACAGGAATGTTGGTCAGCATGTGTAGTTGTGCACCTGGGGATTAGCGTCCAGATTCATTCAGTCATGTAGGAGTTATGGCCCCTGATTTTGTCGCGCCTAGCTCCAAAAGTATTTCACGTAGAGTAACAAAACTTTACAGGAATGTTGGTCAGCATGTGCAGTTGTGCACCTGGGGTTTCGCGTCCGGATTTATTCAATCATGTAGGAGTTATGGTCCCTGACTTAGCTAAAAATTGGTCATTTTAATGTTGTGTCGCGCATAGCTACATAAGTATTTGACCTAGAGTCACCAAAGTTTACAGGAATGTTGGTCAGCATGTGCAGTTGTGCAGCTGAGGTTTCGCGTCCGGATTCATTCAGTCATGTAGGAGTTATGGCCCCTGCCGTAGTTAAAAATTGGTCATTTTAATGTTGTGTCGCGCGTAGCTCCAAATGTATTTGACCTAGAGTCACCAAAGTTTACAGGAATGTTGGTCAGCATGTGGAGTTGTACACCTGGGGTTTCGGCCCCCCCCCCCCCCCCCCCCCCCCCGACAAACCCGAATATTGTTCTGAACTTTTCGCAAACAACAAAGTTATTTCTGAAGGACAATGTTGGGCTTTGTTTTGTATTTGATAACTGTTCATTAATATATGTGGTTGAACAAAATGTAGTGTATTTTGGGCAAGAACCTTTGCATATTGTAGAATTTTTTCTTTTGTTTTTGTTTTTTTTTTTAAAGAAGGTGCAGCGGCAATATCTGTGGGGTTTTTTTCGTAGAAGTACAACAGCACTTTATCTGTAACAAAGGCTTAAAACTAAATAACAAATCTTATGAAACAGGACTTATCCCTTAAAAATACCCCTTTTCATAGAGTTTTATGAGTAACACAAGCAAAAATATAATATTATATGCAACAATGAAACAAGTATCCAAATAATTCTGATTTAGAGAGCTGCATTTGTGTTTTGCTTGGTGCTCAAATAATGTTCTCATTACAGATGCTTTCCTACGGCTGAATTTAATTTATATCTAAGAAGATTGAGTTTCATTTCAATTTCACAATGACATTTAATATCTTATCTCCTGTTACTCCAATAATTTCTTCCATGACCTTTTGACCTGATCAGGGATAATTGCTAGTGCGTGCCTTTTACAGAGAAGGAAATCTGTATTGGAATGTACTTCTTAGCCGCTCATCTCTCTCTCTATCAAGCTACGTAAAATACGACAACAGTGTGTAGGAGCCACAATTGACATTATCAGATATTGTGGCTTTTCTTTGCGCATGGTCGTATGTGATTTGACTTTCTTATGAAAAGCCTTTACTCAAAGGATAAAATGGCAGAGTTATTGGATTAGTAGCGAGATATTTTGTATTGGATATTGTCGGAAACGGTATAGTGTTTGTCTCTGGAATAAAATAAAATACGACAAAAAGGAAATGTGAGGAGACATAATACGTTATTGTTTGAATGAAGATATTTGAAGATTATCAACATTAGGTAAGAACAGAGTGTGAGGTATATACCGAAAACAATATATGTTGTTAATATTCTAGTGGGACATATGAACATGTGTCCGGTTCACCTCGAATAAATCAAGACTTGTGTGTGGTCATTGTTTTCAGTAACAGTAAATGCAGGCCCATTTGACTTCAAGATACAAAAGTTTTTAAAACATTTTGATAATATGTATATGCAGTTGCGTTGTAGTAATAACATACATTTTTTGAATATTGGAAAAACGTTACTCTCTCTTCAGTCGATATTTAGTTTTTGAATTCTTATCTAGATTCTTGTAATTAATGCTCACATATCATGAAAAAATCTGCGAAAGTTTGAAAACAGAAGTTTCATTTAATCATGATAATTTAAGATGTCATTTTTACAGAAATACAGCAGCTTCGATTAATAAGAGTTCAACAAACCTGTTTTTAAAATATTCAACGAAAACAAACATTAAGATTGCTCTCGACATAAAATGTTTTTGGATTCTTAAGTCAACATTAAGTTTTTATTGAAAATATAGTTAGATCACATAGATATGAACAATGTTGTTCAATATTTTTAATGAACTAAGAGGAAAGTTAAATGCTTTATGATGGTCCCGTTAGGAAGCCGCGTAATTTGAGATAGTCTGTATGGAAACTCGCATCATTTGTGGAACCCGCATCATTTTAGGTGGTCCGATTGGATAGCCGCGTCATCTGAGATAATGCAATATTAAAGTCACATCATTGGAGGACTTCCCAATTTAAAGGGTCCAAACAGAATCAATGAAAATTTGTAATATACTTTAGGAGTTGTATTAAATGTAACCAAGGGGCTCTTTATGGAAATATAATTGTACAATTTATAAAAATACAGGTCTGTACGTACAAATAACATAATTTTAAATTTTGCCATTACAGATGCTTCAGTTAATATATTATATGTTCAAGAAAATATGCAGGTAATTAAAAGGCATTATTGGATGAAATCAAAATTTACCATCCTAAAAGTTATAAACTAAACCATTTACACGAGGTTCATAAATAAAAAGGTATTGATTTTTAAAGGTCCAATACTAAGGAAAGTGAACCTTTTAATTTCTTTTAAAAAGCACAGAAACTATTTCATTTTATTGGAAAATGAAAGTTGGTATGTAGAAATTCGAAATAAATCGCAGTATATGTACAATTATTTTTCTATGAAGTATGAAGAAAGTTAAAAAGACCTGGGGGGGGGGGGGGGGGGGTCATTCTGTCGATTCATTGAAATTTCAACATAATACACATACATTTCTTTGAGTTCCAAAGACCTTCTGTAAATTTTGACCTGCCAATCTTCATTATTTAGTGTCTTGCAGAAGTCTATGCACTAGCTATGAAAAAAATTGCCTACTCACTTTCCTTTAGTAATGGACCTTTAAGCCAAATTATTTCTCAATCGTAATTTTCGGATCAAATCTAAGAAGTATGGTAGAGATTTGAAAATATAATTGAATACGTATGTAATAGTCAAAATATTGGGGATGATTATTATTTTCCTCCCATACGTTTAAGTATTCTGAGATATTCTTTCCACTATTAAGTATATTACCATCGTTATTACAAAGGTCATTCAATATTTTATACCATAGTTTTCTTCATAATTCTAAACTGTAAAATAATTAGTGATTTCGTGCATAGCGACATATTAACATTTGATATTATTAACAAGCTAGCAACGATTAAATGCTGTCTAAATACGACATAAAGTCTGTAACTCTTGTCTGGTCAGGTGGCATTTAAAGATCCTAAAAGAAGCACCGTGAAACTTAAATAAATTGCTACACTCAAAGCTTCTGACAAATGAATATTAAAGCTAGTGGCTGCAAAAATGTTATTAGAAATATAATGAATGTCTATTTCAAATACATTTAACGGCATGAAAAACTTTTTCGACCGGTATAATGAGTGCTTGTCAGACTTTTTCAGTTGCAAACAGAATGAAATCGTCTTGTTAAATTACATATGAGCCGCGCCATGAGAAAACCAACATAGTGGCTTTGCGACCAGCATGGACCCAGACCAGCCTGCGCATGCGCGCAGTCTGGTCAGGATCCATGCTGTTCGCTTTCAAAGCCTATTGTAATTAGAGAAACTGTTAGCGAACAGCATGGATCCTGACCAGACTGCGCGGATGCGCAGGCTGGTCTGGATCCATGCTGGTGGCAAAGCCACTATGTTGGTTTTCCCATGACACGGCTCATATTTCTACTGCAGCCATACTTCTTTTATGTTATTGATGGGAAGTGATCTCGTTGAACAATCAAGTTTACGAACAAGTTGTCTCCTAGCTGCAAGACAATTATGAAGAAATACTTTGGAGCACTAGTGTATTGTTTAGCAACGCAAAATAATAAGCGAATGAATTAGACACATTATGTCTGTTTTCTTCGTAGGTAACACAGATCTATGTTATATATTTAGAAATTTAAATGCCTGCTGAAAATGATTTTACAAAGAATCATCTAAAGTAAATGAAAAAAAAGTTGTTAAACAGATGTTCAGATCTTACGTCTATGAACATGGTATGTATATCACGGCATTATTTGAGCCGCGCCATGAGAAAACCAACATAGTGGCTTTGCGACCAGCATGGATCCAGACCAGCCTGCGCATCCGCGCAGTCTGGTCAGGATCCATGCTGTTCGCTAACAGTTTTTCCAATTCCTATAGGCTTTAAAAGCGAACAGCATGGATCCTGACCAGACTGCGCGGATGCGCAGGCTGGTCTGGATCCATGCTGGTCGCAAAACCACTATGCTGGTTTTCTCATGGCGCGGCTCATTTAACGATTATTAAAAGTAGAGCCGTTTCTCTCTATGACGTGTCTACTCACGTAAAATCTTATAATGGCATCATACTTTCAGGGTTTTTTTGTTTAGTTTATTTATTTAAGTTTGATTGTAATGAAAGTTTTAAGCGTATTTGAACCACTTTCGAGCCCGCTTCCATCAAACATCAGCACTAGTGTAATAATTATGAGAATGCGTGGTGGTGACCCAAGTGGGCTCGAATTCATTGCCCAAAGTTGAGCGACAAGAGCTTTTTGTTTGATAAAATGCATGTATACCGGGTCGTGATAGATTATTCCTTTACTGGACTTTAAAAACAACATCAAACAGAACCAGACTGCCAATGTACAATATTATATTACGTTTTATAATGCTTTTATAACAAATTTAGAAATATACAGTTCTAATTGCAATACAATACGATGTAGTACAATATCGTGTTATTTCATTTGACATTTTCCAAAACTTATTGCTCTTATCAGTATCACCTATGGAAGCATAAAACTGAAATCTTACAAAAATGTGTTTAAAAATGACAGCTTTCTTTTTCCAACGCTGAAACGACAAGTAGACGCTTCTCCGAGCGATTTGTTCATCGACTTCGATAATGTATGTTATTAAAATGTCTAGACTAATGATGGTCCCAAATGCAGTCTTTACAGAATAGCCTTTATGGGAAGCCAAAACAAGAAATTAATCGTTACAGTCTCTTCCATAAGCCTCAGAGCATAAATTTTGCTATACGAAGTTTCTTTATTAGAAATGAGCTAAAAAAGAAATGAATAACCGATTTAGGTTGATTAATGTTGACTGTCATTACTGATGGAAAGAAGTAATTTTGAGTTTTTTAACAGAAGGTTTATGTATTTGAGCCGCGCCATGAGAAAACCAACATAGTGCGTTTGCGACCAGCATGGATACAGATCCGCGCAGTCTGGTCAAGATCCATGCTGTTCGCTAATGGTTTCTCTCATTGCAATAGGCTTTGAACTGCACTATGTTGGTTTTCTCATGGCGAGGCTCATTTATTTTAATATCTGAGCGAACTCTTGTAATCATAGAGAAACAGCATCTTCTCGACAGTTTTTTTAACTTTGTCTGCAAATCAGTTATTTACTTTAAAGTTCATGTGAAAGATCAACCGTAATGCCTTTCCTCCTTATAAAATAAACACGAACAATTGTTCATGTCGTTTCATTACTAAGCATATATAATGTTTATTGTATACATAGACTACGAGAATTACTTCGATAATAAGGATTGTAAATAATTTTATGCAAAGATTGTTCATTCTCAGTTGCGAAATTATGTGTTATATATTCTTCATTTGTGTACGAAAATATTTTTACGTACAAATTGTAGTTTGCAATTCAAATAAAAACTATGTTACTGCATACCAGGCGACGGAAGTATATAGTATTCTTCGAGATAATGTAGTCATATTTCTAGTATAAGATATACAAATAAAACGGACATGAACATCGATATATAGCTTATCGACAGATTTTTTACCGAAATAATTATATTTCTGAATTTTTTCTTCATTTCTTGTAAAGCTGCTATAGTATTTTCGTACAAATATAAGTCATTCTATTTCCTTTGTATTTTCAGACCGACTTTCAGGACGTTTTTTTTTCTAAGTTTTGCTTCACATATTAACAGAAGACTGGCTACGATTTCTCGGTACGTATTAGCATAATTGTATTAGTATTTTAAAATGCATTAAGCTACACAATACATTTGATACATGCTATTTTGATAACATAGGCACATTTTACATAAGATGATTCTACATAAAAATGTGTTATTTTAATACTGAATCTGTGAACACGCACATGCATTGTGTATGTTCTTCATGTCGTAATATTCTATACGACACAAAGTAAACCACTGTAAGTACATATTCAAAAAAGCTAAATAGATTTCCTGTAACTGATGTATTTATAAATGTTTAAGAATATTTCTGTTAATTACATGTATATAAAAATACCCACAATGTATTATCAAACAGTTTTTAAAACCACCCGGAGTCAAATATTTCAATATAAACTTTTAGATCCGTACTGAAAATAGAATACTCTTACTGACTAGAATAGTCAATTTAGTTTTCAGAACAGATTCATGGTCAATTAAGTATTTGCATATTAATGGTAGATATAGGTATAGGATGTTTATCTGTCCTTTTTTAATAAATATGGACAAAATGACATTGCAGTTTACCGCAGCTATAGTGCAATTTGTTTTATACCAACAAAAAGCTATCATTGATATAGTTTATGTCATATAAATATATAAAACAAACTCTATGTATCTTACATTTTAAACATATTAGGTGTAATACCATGCGTATATTTGAGTTCCAGGGACTATTGCACTATTGCATATCACAAAGTTACCCTGCATAATTTCGACTGGTAGTTCCGAAAAGTAATTTTTGATAAGTCATACAATTACACTGGTCAAAACTCTGGGTCATGAGTATGTGGTTTTCAGAGCATTTTTTTATTACTGCATTGAGTTTTCTGCGTATGTTTCTTTCAGAGGTGTGCTAGGGATGGAGAAGGAAGACTTGAAGCGGCAGGTAGAGATGCTGCGGATACATAAAGATTTACAGAGAATGTTTGTCTCTGACGCTGTTAAAGAGTAAGTATTTTATAAAGAAACGAGTTACGGAAACACAAAAGAAAAGGAGTTTCCTGTACTTTATTTAAATAGCATTTGTCACGAAATGTGCAGTGCTCATCATGTCTTGTGTTTTAGAGTAATCATTATACTCACATAATGTACATCAGTTAGTGTTTGTTGCAACAAGTTTTGACGTAACGATTTAAAATTTAAACTCTTTTGCCCTGACAATATATATATAAAAATACAAAGATCAGTACTCCAAAATTCCTAAGGAAAAATAATTTATAAAATAAGGGCATAACTGCAGTTTTGACGTCTTTGATCTATTCCGGTGTGAGATGTACGAAAAAATCAATTGCACTGGTTTGCAAATATGAAAATAAAAAAAAGTAACCAGACGGCGTAAACGTATGCCATCTTGTCCGACATTTAATATAGTATTTATATTCTCTAATTATATGTTCTAGCAATATACTTATTCTTCTGTGTTCAAGATGTAGATTGCTTATCACTTTTAAATACCTTATCATGTCACAAAAACATCGATCCATATTATATAACATCATAAACATTCTTTTTCAATGTCTTCGGGTATTGTTACGACAGAGAATGTTTTTTTACGTCATTTACTGTGAATTTTGAACTGTGATTTGGTAACATATAATTGCATTAAATTGCTAGTTATGTATATCATAACATTGTTAAATCTCAGTACTATTTAACACGTGATATAGCTGCATGTATTACAAAATAATTTGCATATATTCAATATATGCTTCTGATTGTTCTCTGCTCTTATTAACTTCTTTAAATGCATTCAGCGTGTCTTCAGCTTATTTGCGGATAGTTTCATCGCACTTAGCGTTGATTCTGTTTTCATGTTCTGATGAAGTCATAAAATTGACGATACGATTTAAGTAGAATGTGTTGTCACGCCGAGGATTACGTTCAGTAATCTTTTTAAACTTTATACTTATCTGAAGCTATTTCTGCGATTAATTTTATAAAAATGTTATATTTCGGGTTATGCTATATAAGAACTCCGTAAAATTCTATGTCAGTGAGTGTTTTTGGTAAGATTATAAAATGATATTAAAAGAGGTTACGATCCAATTATGTTTAGACACACAGCATATTTGTTGTCGAGTCCTTTTACAGTTGGATGCTACACTTTCCTCTATGAATGCTTCTAACGTAACAGATTACGCAGTAAAAAGACAGTTCTTAAACCCCGCCGGTACTGAGCTTCTCTGTGTTTTGATATTTATTTTCAGTATACATTAGTCTCCTACAGGGAACTGGTTCCTAAACTCAATTCATTTCTTTATTTGACGCATGATTATATCTTTCGCTTATAGAATAACTTTTTTCTGTATTAATATTTCCATTTTTTTTAAATATTCTTGGTTCGCGTGTTAATGTAAACTGAAGATTTTGGTGTTTTATAAGCCCGTTGGACCGGGTGTAATCATCTCTTTATGTATATTACTGTATGTACTGTATGTATACGATATACACATGTCACAATAAAAAAAAACTATTTACTTACTTACTCATCCCGACCATGGCAATGTCCAACCTTTATATTTTATCAAAAGAGGCTATTACCTTTGTGTTGCGGGGCATAGCTCCTAATCAGTTCAGTCATTTTGCAGTTTTTCACTTCGTTTTCCCCTTTAATTGTGCATTCCTGTTTCGTCATGTCCTTTTGAATGTGCATTATTGCTTCAACATGTCCTTTTGATTGTGTATTCCTTCTTCATCGTGTCCTTTTGACTGTGCATTCCCTCTTCATCGTGTCCCTTGATTGTGCATTCCTTCTTCATTGTTTCCTTTTGATTGTGCATTCCTTCTTCATCGTGTCCTTTTGACTGTGCATTCCTTCTTCATCGTGTACCTTGATTGTGCATTCCTTCTTCATCGTGTCCCTTGATTGTGCATTCCTTCTTCGCCGTGTCATTTGATTGTGCAATCCTTCTTCATCTTGTCCTTTTGATTGTGCATTCCTTTTTCATCGTGTTCCTTCATTGTTCATTCCTTCTTCATCGTGTCCATTGATTGTGCATTCCTTCTTCATCGTGTCCTTTCATTGTGCATTCCTTCTTCATCGTGTTCTTTCATTGTGCTTTCCTTCTTCTTCGTGTCCTTTTGATTGTGCATTCCTTCTTCGTCGTATTCCTTGATTGTGTATTCCTTCTTCATCGTGTCCCTTGATTGCGCATTCCTTCTACATCGTGTCCCTTGATTGTGCATTCCTTCTTCATCGTGTCCCTTGATTGTGCATTCCTTCTTCATCGTGTCCTTTTGATTGTGCATTCCTTCTTCATCGTGTCCCTTGGTTGTGCTTTCTGTCTTCATCGTGTCCTTTTGATTGTGCATTTCTCTTCATCGTGTCCTTTCATTGTGCATTCCTTCTACATCGTGTCCTTTTGATTGTGCATTCCTTCTTCGTCGTGCCCCTTGATTGTGCATTCCTTCTTCATCGTGTCCCTTGATTGTGCATTCCTTCTTCATCGTGTCTTTTTGATTGTGCATTCCTTCTTCATCGTGTCCCTTGGTTGTGCATTCTGTCTTCATCGTGTCCTTTTGATTGTGCATTCCTTCTTCATCGTGTCCTTTCATTGTGCATTCCTTCTTTTCATCGTTTCCTTTTGATAGTGCATTCCTTCTTCGTCGTGTCCCTTGATTGTGCATTCCTTCTTCATCATGTCCCTTGATCGTGCATTCCTTCTTCATCGTGTCCCTTGGTTGTGTATTCTGTCATCATCGTGTCCTTTTGATTGTGCATTCCTTCTTCATCGTGTCCCTTGGTTGTGCATTCTGTCTTCATCGTTTTCTTTTGATTGTGCATTCCTTCTTCATCGTGTCCCTTGGTTGTGCATTCCTTTTTCATCGTGTCCTTTGATCGTGCATTTCCTCTTCATCGTGTCCCTTGATTGAGCATTCCTTCTTCATCGTGTCCTTTGATTGTGCACTCCTGCTTGGTCGTGTCTTTTGTTGGGAATTCCTGCTTCCTCTCAGTCCTCTGATTTCAAAAAAAGGCATTTAATACACGCTGTTCAGTAGCCCTTTATGCATTTATTTGCCTGAGTATTTTAGTGTTTTGCAATATGTTTCTGTTGTTACCTTTTCGTGTGAAAATAATTAACCAGCAGGTGGTAAATATGATTTATACTGTTGTGCAAGTTAGAAACATTTTGAGAGCCAGGATTTAGTTTACTTACAGTAATCAAGTTTAAATCCACAGAAATAGTGTTACCACTGACCGTTTCAGTTCTGTGACCTGCCATTTATTAGTTTAATGTATGGCTGGTATGGCTATGTCTTCTTGTTACTTCCGTGCTTTTATTATGGCATTCAATTGAGTTTTTGTATACATGCGCTGAATCGGTTTGCACGTGTACATAATTTATCATATACATGTACCTCTAATTCTCTGCGGATCGCTCTTTGGATGGCTGAGTTTTTTAATATTATTCTTAACGTTAGGTTTGTTTTTGTTTTGCCCTAATTTGCACTGAACAATACGAGCCTGCTTTATTTTATTCTTTTTCTGGCATCTTATAATAATTAAAATTGAAAGAAGTAAATCAAATAGTGCTACCTATAAAAAAACACTTACATATACCTAAGTTTAAGATTGACTGAACTACTATTGTAATTTCTAATCTGATTTGAAAGTGTGCTGGCTATAACTTGCATAGATACAAATATATAAATATATACTTATTAATATCATATCTGCTTCGGAAGTGAAACTGTTATTTCATTATTTAGATTCTGCCTTCAGATTAATGGCGATAAGATGTACAGAAAGAATGCAAATCAACCAAAATGTATTGATGTTTTCTCTTTTTCAGTATGATATGCTTCATCGACCAAAACATGAACGAAGATGGTTTAATAGTGCCTCCGGATAAGAAGAAGAACCCTTGGGACAATGCAAGAAAATGTTCCATATTGTAAACTAACAAGTTTCGTAATAAAAGCATTTTATTATGAAACTTGCACAAATGTGTTTAGATGATATATTTTTAAAATGAAAGGCATAGGCCAGTGTTTGAAATGGTTTGAGACGGGGAATTTAGCTCCATTGCTAAAAAAAATAAAGAAAAAAAAGAACTATAATAATATAGATATGTACGAGTCGTCACAATAAATCTAGATCATTAGAATGCATTTCTATAAAACATCTTTATAAGCAGACAAATCACTGTTTCTAGTTTTAATCGAAATAAACGCTTTTGTAAGCCTCTAGTTTAAAACGTGACTACTAATACGTTGCAGCATATTGCATTATACATATGCATATAAAGAAAAATAAAAAAAGCACATACATTCCCTCATAGCAACTTGCCCTTGGTCTTCATCTGAAACTCATGATAATTATTATGATAACAAAACTTGACACTTTAACACTATATACTTTTATATAAGCGCCATTTTTTTTTAACTTAACGTGTTCATTCTTCATTAGCAAAACAGTCACGTATCGTTTAACACTTTCAATGTATGTAAATACAAACTTGATAGACGAACTTTGTTCACAACAACTGTACGTTTTCAATGACTTGAAATCATGTTTTAGAAGTTATTACCGTTCGAGATTACGAAACAACGTGAAATTATGGTAAATATTATATTTGATACAGAAGTTTCCATTTGGTGTTCTTTATTTAATTGCTTGTATAGAGATCATCTGTGAACAACGTACTTGCTATTGATCTTGATAGGATTTAGATCAGTATTTGACGTTTGAAGTCTGAATGGAGACAATTTTAATTGCTTAATTTCATTTTAAGACGTATATTGTTATATTTTTACGTGTTGTTATGAAATTCCAAATGAATGATAGCCCCGTAGCTACAGATATGTCACTAAATAGTGAACATTCTAAATATTATATCATAATGATAGTAAATTTACAATTCAGACCTTCCAAATCAAAATTTCAGACTATTAACATTGATGAATATGGAGCCTGGACTATCAGTATTTTTACAGTGTCAGTTTACTAGATTGTTTTCCTAGCTTTAATGACTGTATGTGATGTCTTTTATGTAAATAAGCACGTATATAGCTGTAGTAAATTTCATACCTCTAAAATGTAAACTTAAATACTATTGTGTTTTGTTGTTTTGATAGTATGTTACTACACACACAAAGTGTATAATTATGATTGATTATTAGATATACCCTTTGCTTAACAATGTGGGAAGTAAGACAAATTACTTGCAAATGCAGCTTTGATTTGAAACACGCCTGTAGTCCTATAATTGAAGTGGAATAGAAGGAATTTGTCTGCCCCTTATAAAAAAATCTTTCAGTTCAATAAGTCTAGTCTATAATATGACGTTTGATATATTTGTGTCAAAGATATATTATGACATACTCAGTCATAAGCTTGAATATAATCAGCGAACCTTAAGAAGACGTAAGTTTGAAATTGTGATCATGACTGTGTAACCTTTAAACATGGTTTTTATTTCTTTTGCTTAGTCTAACTTATTGTTAGGATGTACCTAAGAGCAATGCACGTGTTTACAGGTAACATAAAGATGCATATTCGATTAAGCAAGTGATGACTTTTCTGGAAACGGTCTCGTGTCAAATCAATTCAAGATACACCAATGTATAGTTTGCTAAGTACTCATAAATAAAAATAGACTACTTCACCATTTGGATAGTATTCTGGGGATAAGATATTGTCTAAAAGTTATTTATTTTATTTTATTTTGCTGCTTCTACATTTAAAAAAAAATCTAAACACTTATCATTGGAATGTATTGCAAACTGTTACTTTAATTTCTACGCTGATTTATAAATGAATACTGAAAATTGCAGATCACCATGCATAGTTGAGCCGTGCCATAGGAAAACCAACATAGTGGCTTTGCGACCAGCATGGATCCAGACCAGCCTGCGCATCCGCGAAGTCTGGTCAGGATCCATGCTGTTCGCTAACAGTTTCTCTAATTGCAGGAGGCTTTAAAAGCGAACAGCATGGATCCTGACCAGACTGCGCGGATGCGCAGGCTGGTCTGGATCCATGCTGGTCGCAAACCCACTATGTTTGTTTTCTCGTGGCACGGCTCAATTTTCGTGTTAGAGTCAGTCAATGTTGCATGTTGTAGGAGGTATAAAGACTAAAACAAGCTAGAACCTAACATGTTGACTTTTACGTATATGTCGTTAGGATAGAGATGCAAAATTAGTTTGCGACTTTGTATTTACCATTAGAAGTAGGTGTGTTTGTGGCTTAATAGCCATTTTCATCGTACATTTGTATGTATACACATGTTTTGCGTGAAATAAATTAATCATATGCATCTTATTAATGTTACTGATTTCTCTCTTTGGAAATGAGTGCTAATTCTGTGTATCAGTCAAATTACTGAATGAGGTGACTACATGGGCTTGCATTAACAGAAAAGACAACAATATTGTTAGCTATTTTGCCCGTTTATACTGAGATTTAAAAAATTATCTAATAAATTCTATAAGAGGATCCTAGAATGCAATCAAGGCAAGTAAGACTAGATGTAATTGAGTTTGTTAATAAGAAGTAACACCCCTCATGTCAGAGTCGTATTTTGCGCATCATTCAAAATTCCTTCAAATGTCGTATGTCATTTTGCATTACATTCAAATTCATTCGGTCGCGAACAAACAACAACAAAAACAACAAAACTTAAATGTCCTTGTTCTATTGTAACTTTCGTCAAAGCTTTTTATGTTTTGTATGTCGCATGCTGCAGGACAATTAAATTTATTTGCAAGTCAAGAGTTGGAACGTCTAATATCAGTTTTTTTCCGCATGATTTTCAGATAGTACTTCTTACTGCTCATGAACAAACTCAATCAAACCGAGTCTGCAATTTTCACAGTTTGCCTTGTTCTCGGTACTTCCGAGGGATCTACTTTTCAGATTTTATTTTCTTACAGATCAATATTTTTCGAATGCCGAATGTCGATATCGTGCTCTGCTTGACATTCAAAAGTTCAAAAGTCTTATGTCAAATGTCATTTTCGCACGACATCCAAATATTTCTGAATGTCGTATTTATGCTGAATGACAATGACTTGTTCTTAAGACAGTTTCATTGGAGCACAAAATTTAATTATGTTTTGTCTATCAAAGTACTTGTAGCAGTATGATGCACATCACATTTTCGAAAAAAGTCGGTATCATTTTATTCCAGTATTGACAGAATCGATATAACGTTGTTAGACATAATCTGTCTATGTCGATAATTTAATAGGAATTATGACTTGTTCTAACAAATGTCTGTCTGAACAATAATGAATGCGGGAAAGCTGTTATTACTGTCAAAGTGATGGAATAATTTTTATTGGATTTTAAAGCTCTAGGATACATCCTATATTTCCGAATTAATGAAATAAATGCTGTCTACTGGTAATGAAATTCCAGCAATTTTATTTCATGCATTGTTATAACTCTAGATTTTTGTAAGGTTGACTAATACTTAAATTCCTGAAAAATTAATCGCCATTCACTCCTGTTTGTCCAATTTATAATAACTTGCTGTTCTGCTTGTTCTAAACATTCAGTCAACCTTCAGATGTTTTAAAATTTTACCGGAGTTACCCAAGTACTGAGCTATGCCACATCATATCAGGTGTACGTAATCTTGAACTAAATCATGTATTTAGTCAATATGGTTGTTGCCAATGCTTATTGTCTGTTTATTTGATATAACTGTAAGTCGGTTATTGTTATCATCATATCTAAATAATTAACAGCTAAATTCTAGGTTGAAACTTGGTCCCGCTTGAATATATATATATATATATATATATATATATATATATATATATATATATATATATATATATATATATATAAACAAATCTAATACGCGAGAAAAGCCCACTAAAATATTAAATACTTATCATATTTCATATTTTTTAGGTTTAATATTTACTACAAATCTAAATGATGTAAACATGTCTTTTTCCTTAATCGACTGAATAATGAGTTTGAAAAAGGAAATACACATATTTGTCTGATTCTAAAAGATGGATACTTACGAATTTGTTCTGAGTTAGATAAATCTCCATTCTCTCTATAATAAAATGATAATGTGTAATGCAAATGTCACAGAAACTGAATATCATATTTTACTATGCCGTACTAAATACTCGCATAAAAAAGAAAATACTGAATCATATATCAGGGCCTACGATAAATAAATTGCGTGGGCAGTGTTGCATTTTCCATTACTGCTCATGAACAGACTCAGTCAAACCGAGTCTGCAGTATTCACTGTTTGCCTTGTGACCTAGTTTTTGACTCCAGATGACCCATTATCGAACTCGTCCAAGATTTTATTAAGGGTAACATTCTGACCAAGTTTCATTAAGATTGGGCCAAAATTATGACCTCTAGAGTATTAACAAGCTTTTCCTTTGATTTGACCTGGTGATCTAGTTTTTGACTCCAGATGGCCCAATATCAAATTCGTCCAAGATTTTATTGAGGGAAACACTCTGACCAAGTTTCATTAAGATTGGACCAAAATTGTGACCTCTAGAGTGTTAACAGTCAAATTGTTGACGACGGACGGACGACTGACGACGGACGACTGACGAACGGACGACGACGGACGACGTACACAGGGCGATCACAAACGCTCACCTTTGAGCACTGCATGCTCAGGTGTGCTAAAAATGGAATTTGCTAGGTATATTCTTAATGTTCGCTGTGTTTTGCATTGTGTTGCAAATTTTAAACACCTTTTACCGTGTCGTTCTTTATACATTTTGTATAATTTATGGTGTTCCCTCAAGCTCAAGTAGAGACAAATTGCAAAGTGATGGCCACTGTCCAAAACGTTTGCAGAGAAAACATTATACCATTAATTTTAATAAAAGAAACACCAAACTATTGGAAACAATAATAAAACACAAAATAAAACTGTCAGTATCATTTTTTCTAGGGTGCCTCAAGTAAACGGATGAAATGAGACAGAATTCTAACTCCAACATTGAAAAATAATGGTCGAGTCTTGCGGGACTGTCTTAAATTTTGCTCACTTCATTCAAAATAATCTTGGGCCAGAAGTAAAACCTACCTACATTTCTTCCATAATATGTAATCTAAAGAGTAAAGACAAAATAGAGAACTTTTACCGCATGTAACTTAGTATTTTTAAAGATGTCTGACTCTGCTCCCTTCTGTTTCAGAGGTAATTCACTTTGAACAGCAAGACATTGCCTATCAAATGAAACAATGTTCACTTTTGTACAATAAACCAATAATATGTCTTGAAAAAAGTAAAAATTTACTAGGAAAAAAGGAAAATAAGGAGAAAAATATTTGGTCCCAGTGGGGCTTGACCCTACGCCCTCTGAAATTTTCAGTCAAAGTAGATTTGTTGTAGGAAGTGAATACTCTTCAAAAAGGAGATACTCTTTTACGGGTCAAATACCTTAATATATCTACAGTTCTCATTGAATTCATAATAGCTTCAAAATAATGCAAAAAGGATTAATCTTTCTAGTAAATTTGATTGCTATTTTATTGGCATGCAGAACTATTTAGCTTGTTGTATAACAGCATTAGTCGTATAGGGTAGTTAAATTACTATACTGAGAGCAATTTCTATTAGAAGATCTATGAATATTACGTTTTCTTGCTGTTTTTCAAAGCTTACTAACAATCCATCATACAACTTCAAGTGAGCATTTTGCAAAGTGAGATTTTGTATGCAACTGTATCGAGGACTAAACAAGCAAATTTACATGAAAAATGAATCTAATTAATCTTCTGCATATACCCTTAGTTTCTGGAAACAGAAACTTAGATACTGTTTCTTCAACAGGAAATAAAGGCATTACTTAGATACGGCTATCAACCGTTTGTCTGAAATGACGTAGATACCATTTCTTTCAGTGACAATAATCGATGAGAACAGAAAAATATATGTTCTGCGACGCTTCCAGGCGCTCCTATCTAAGTTTCATCGATCTTATACTGGACAGAAAGTAAGTTAGAAATTGGAATCTGACTTCCCGTAATAACTTGTTTTAGGACACCAAGTGATTCAGTTTGTCATTAAATAGCTTATGTCTGAATCAGTGTGTGTACATAAAATACAAACAAAATCAGTAAGACGGTTTTCAAATATACCTCTTTCTTATGAAAAGTATGGGCAATATTGGCCCTTTTGCAAACTTTAGTTTGGTTGATGTTGATAAAAAATATATTATGATGGAGGTAGAGAATGAGGTGTGGAACGTACCATTTACCTATTTACACTCATGTATTTTTTTTTTTTTTTTGCACTGACCGTTCCAAACCCGTTTTTAACGTATTAAAGGTATTATGATAAGAAAATTACCATGTACACAGCTTGGCCGCCGGAATTTGAGTTAAGTAAGTCATATTTAATTTCCTTAAATTCACATAACACTAAACAAATATAAGAAATAATATAACACATAATTTCATCAATTATTCCTTGACTGAAGATGTATATATTTTGAAATTAAAATGTATTAAAAGCAAATCAGAAATTACTAGAAAGGTCAGTGACAGTTATTATATCATAGATGTTTTAGCATATTTTTTTCATCTAAATCTGTATACGGCCTTAAACCCATCATCTTTTATATCAAATACTAAACATTAGAATGTAAAACGCATTAGCGAATCAAATACTCTATAATGTTAATAATCGAATGTTCAGTTAGCATACTTCCTCCTTCCCAGCAGGATTGATATTTGTCTTGTATCAGAATCCGACTAAACAATTAAGGCGACGTCAAGAAAACTCATGAAACAGCACGAATGTTTGTTTCAGGGAGAATGATAATTACTTGAGGAATCACTACGAAACATTAAGGTCACTATTTTTACGAAAATTCGACATTTTTTCAGAATTAGATAATTAATGCAATAGGATTCAATTTTCCCATGTTTTGATAGACATTTGCTACATATTGATCTATCAAGTTTTTGAAAAAATAACAGTTTTTCTATTATAGATACACGTTTCTCTACATGCAAGTGTATATTATGTCACGTTAATTTGATATGAAGTCGGTCCAAAATCTTTTAAAAGGTACACAGTGTTACTATTGTTGTTATCTATTGATAGACTCTTTTATCGTAAATGCCATATTGCAAGCTGCGCTGTATTGAACGACAACTTGCTTAACCCTTACCCTGCTAAATTTCTATAATGATCTTGTCCATCTTCAGTTTAGATAGTACCATTGACTGATTAAAAGGGGTGCCTACCAAAATATACTGACTGAATGGCAAACAGTGCAGATCATGATCAGAGTCGGCTGATCATGATCTTCACTGGTCGCAAAGGCAGACTCAGCCTTGTCCAGCATGATAAGGGTAAAGGATAAAATGAAACTACGCTTATATTATTTCCTATCAATTTAAGAATATATTGCTCTGTAGGTGGTTTCCTTTCGATTTTGTGTCAGCAGTAAAGTTCCTTTAACCTGGGTGTCTTTTGTTAAGACTCTGTTATAATTTCTATATAGGATGCATTATATAACGTCAATATATGCTGATTTATTGGGATTTATTGCCAAAGTCGTGCACTGCAAGCTTTGCATACTTTGCATAAAATTTAAATGTACTTTTTGGATTTTTTTCCGTTACAGCTTCTTGTTGTGGGCCTACATTGCAAATACATGGCTCTGAGGCTGTGTTTTTGGTGCTCTGTGCTTCCGAGAAATCTACCCTTACCTATTATCTTTTGTTAGGTATAACATATTTATAGCAAATTGTTAATAAAGGGGCATATAACCTTCGAAAGGCGAAGTAAATCTTATCTACTTCTTAAATTCAATTTGAAGAAAAAACATTCATTCGTTAGTCATTTAATTAAATTAGTAAAATCAATTCTGGAGGATGTTGTTGTTGGATTTAACGTCGCACCGACACATGATAGGTCATATGGCGACTTTCCAGCTTTGATGGTCGAGGAAGACCCCAGGTGCCCCTCCGTGCATTATTTCATCACGTGCGGGCACCTGGGTAGAACCACCGGCCTTCCGTAAGCCAGCTGGATGGCTTCCTCACATGAAGAATTCAACGCCTCGAATGAGGCTCGAACCCTCATCGATGAGGGGCAAGTGATTTGAAGTCAGCGACCTTAACCACTCGGCCACGGAGGCCCCCAATTCTGGAGGAAGAAACTGCCGAAAAACAAAATCAAAAAACCAGACACCATATCCAGTGTTTGATGAACAATGCCAAATGCTATGAAAGTACTGGAACTACTAAAGCAGAGATTCTTTATTCCCTTATAGAAAAGACAATGACATATATTTTTAAAACAAACAAAAAACACATAGTCGGGTTTTATAACGTACGTTTTACGTACCAAATTGATATCCGTGTACTTAAAATAGGAGACATCAATGTGTTTTAGATTGACATGCAAGTTGGATTGTGGCGTCATTTTTGGTATTACTCCAGTGTATTTCTTATGAACGGTAATATTTTCAATTTTACTCCTACTAAAGAACTAATTTAAATAATATATATATAATAATATTAACGGTAGATATAATGTTACGAAGTGGAGATGCGTAGGCAATGAAACAATATTACTTTTCATCGAGAAATACTCACACGTTCTTTCGCGGAATCATTATTTCCGCTACAGAACTCATGAATATCTTTCGGTACAAATTTAAATTACATAGAATTATAACATGAGAATGAAATAAAGCCTTGTTAAACTTGTAGAGTTACGCTAGTGAAATTACATTTTGATGTTGATGTCATCTCAAGTACAGAAGATGTAAAGCGGTGAGGTACGGGTCGATGTCAAGTTTTGTACACCATGACTGAAGCTTAAAGGTCCATTACTAAGGGAAAGTGAGTAGGCAATTTTTTTCATAGCCAGTGCATAAACTTCTGCAAGACACTAAATAATGAAGATTGGCAGGTCAAAATTTACAGAAGGTCTTTGGAACTCAAAGAAATGTATGTGTATTATGTTGAAATTTCAATGAATCGACAGAATAACCCCCAGGTCTTTTTAACTTTCTTCATACTTCATAGAAAAATAATTGTACATATACTGCGATTTATTTCGAATTTCTACATACCAACTTTCATTTTCCAATAAAATGAAATAGTTTCTGTGCTTTTTAAAAGAAATTAAAATGTTCACTTTCCTTAGTATTGGACCTTTAACATGTGTTGTGCAAACAAAAGTAGGTAATGTATATAAGTATGAAAAAAGAACGTAATTGAAATGTTGGCTTGAGCCTTTGGTATGTCAGAGATGCTTTATTTAGAAGGAATGTCTGAGACTGCGGTTTGAAGGATTGACTGCAATTTGAATTTTATCGTATTTAAACATTTTGGTTAATTACATTTACTTATCAAATGATGAGGATGCTTTCTCTTACAGAAACACCTTTATGTCTCCTAATAAAGCTTTTACAACTTTTCAGATGAACATTTCAGGTACTAATCTACTTCAAAATTAAACTATATGGAACAAATGAAACCTCATTCAATTAAATAGCCGTCCTGCTAGGACAGCTCAATGGACAGAAAGCAAGACTGTTCATATTATTACCCAGTTGGGCTTAAATACTCCGATCAAAATATTTTAGGCGACATTCATTTTGATTTAGGGGTTAATTTCAGTATGAAAGCATTTAAAACCTTTTGTCAAAATATATGAAATATTGAAATTCGCAAATAAATGTTATTTAAACTACTTAACTAGTAGTTTTGTATAAAAAATGGAAAACATTGCATCTCAACTTTTTCGGTTGACTGTACGGGTTATCATCGTAGTAGAAGGTTACATTTTTATAAATAGATGATGCTCAAAATACACTAAGTCTCTTAGCTTTTACTTTTATAATATTTATCATAGATACTGCTACTAATCGAAACGAGATCCAATAGTTTTCAGGAGTAGATTGCGGAAATTTCCAACACTTTTACGTAAGTATGTTGTTAATACCATCGAATTCTGCAAAGACTAAATTTATTTTCGACCGCTGCCTTTATACAAAAAATAATCACAGAATTATAAATAATTTGTTTGTTTTACTCCACGAAAAAATATACTTTATAAGAATACACAGGTAAAGATATTGAAAAGTCACTGTATGTAGTCACAAACTACACCAAACTATTCTTCCAAAAATATGACAGGATAAAGAAAATAACGTTTTTTCCTGCCTTAAGTCGTTCGTACATTGTAGGATGACATTTTCTTTATTGAACCTAACACAAATAAAATGATAATTATAGCGTTACACAATCTTTTTAAAATTTTTACATGTTTTTAACATCATTATGTTCTAAATCTGAGGGAAATTAAAAAATGCACTCTTAGAAGAAGCATTCGTGAAATGTTTCATAACTATACTATCTGCATTTCGAAATGCTTTTGAAAAACGAAAATGAAGGCATTTTCCTGTTATAACAGTCATAGAACTGTTGGTTATTAGACCAAGAAAAATATATCTACATATTTTGTAAACTTCGAAAAGCTGTAAATCTGACTTAACACTTTATCCCACTTGGATGGGTACGTCCCTCTAGCTGCGTCATGCGGTGTCTATATTTCACACTTTTTGTTTTGCCAGAGCCTGCTCAAAGTTACAGGATTTCAATCCTAGAAGTATTCATATTCCAAAAGGTTATAACAATAAGGTTACCGATGTTATAAGCTACGGAAAGCTTTTACCAATTTTTACTACAGATCGTCCAAGAAATATAACTTTAAACACTTCTACTTCTAAAGCATGGTCTTACACATCCCGAATACTACATGTACAAAGATGTAAAAATTAATGCTGAATTTGACCAAATATTTGTAAAGTGTGTATGTAAGTTTATCAAAAAAAGACAAAAGGCGAAAATCGTAAAGCACAGTGCATTTTGGTGACAGACCCGTCTTCAGTTAGTCGCTACGCTTTTCTATTTGATGGTGCGATGGCTACTAAGGTGTAAGACCCTATGATGTTTTTCTTACAAAACAAAAACGGTCGGAGAATGTGGATTTTTGTCTTGCAACTTGTTGACAAGTTCTCGAGTACATTAGTGTAATTATTTCTTTATATAATCTGGTATTTTGTCATGTCTTGTCTAACGTGTTGCAAAAAGGGAAAGGTTAAGGTTAGCATGCCTTAAGCGTAATTTAACACCTAGTTTCATTTTCTTAGGTTACTGACCGTTCCAAGGCGGTAGCCCTGCTTCCTACTTGTTTCTCGACCGTTTCCTACTCTATGTCACTTAGTTTGTCTTGTTTGTTTATGGTATTTCTTTCCTTATTTCTCCATCGAGCCCTTGCATTTAGGCCCCTTTGCCATAATTATGAAAGAGTTTAGGTACCAATCACTATTTGGCCACTGACTAGCCCTGGGCGGTGCCTCACTGTGTTGCTTTTTCCTGCTTGTCTGTCTGTTCTATGCGAGTGTAATGTGCGTGTGTTCGTGAGTGAGTGTGTGCATGTCAGTGTTTGCGATGCACCCCTTACCCGTTATAATTAAGAAATTAGCACTCTGGTTGTGTTTGGAGTGCTCTGTGCTTCCGGGAAATCTACCCTACCCTTATATTTTTGTATCACGGACATACATTTAATGAACGATCGCCCCAGGACCTACGCTGTTTATTAACATCAACATTTTTTACACGTTATTGATCAGGTAGTTTATCATCAGCAGATGATATATACCATTAGAATTAAGCTTTGACATCTTAATAGATAGTCCGCAAGACATCTATCATATTAAGGATGGACACGGACACATGATAATATTGCGTTTTCTCCTTTTATAGATACATTTATAGACAAGCAAAGTACATTTAATGTCATGTTATATTGTGGGAAAATAAGTACTAAACCCTGTAAAAAATATACGTCACGGATTATCTTCTATTTACAACTGTTTCAATTCCCGAATAGTTTTGCAAGTGCTGCTTGTCATTCGTTTTATTACATTCAAAACTGGCATTTACTTCGTAACTTTATCTGCTTCCATTGAAAACATTAGGTGAACCTTTCAGACGCGGCTATATGATGACACCACTTGCAGCGTTTTGATATAGACTGAATTCTAAATATAGACGTGAACAAAACAAACGAATGAATTTCATAGAACAGTCAGTGACAAAAATACCACACGGTAGTATAAACTGGAGAATGATGCACCAACCCTAATTCCAAACCATTTTCCAGCATCCATTCTTACATATAAGCATTCAATTTATTCTTGTCAAACTCCAGACATCTCAAAATTCGAATCTAGAAGAATATGTGAAACATGCTCTTAGACAAAAACAAAATTCAGAACTTACGAGAATTATTAAAACATATCTACAAAATCCGTTTTACAGAAAGAAATATTTGAAATCAGTATCTTGTTTTTTTTTCAAAAATCATCTAACACATTGATAACTCAGTATTTGCATCATATGAAATATAAAGCTGAATTGTATCCTTCTGAGATCAATCTGACCGAGTGCAATTAGATTTGTTTTGTATTGACATTGTTTAATGCTGACATCAAACGTTTTCTTAAAAAAACAGCACATAGAAAGTTAGCTGCGTTGTATATCTACCCTACTGTTTTAAACAAAGTTATGGTCAAAGGAATTTATACTAAGTAATTTAAACATCTAACAGTTTCCAGTTTTGTCAAAGTTGACTTCAGATGTATTTCTCTGTTAAATGTGGGCACATTTTAAACAAAATAGTTTAATGTAGTATTACCTAGTTGAAATTACGAAACAAGTGCTAGCTGTAATTACGCCAGCTCGAAATATCTTTTAACTGCTACAATGTTTATTCGAAACGGAAATGAAAATATTATTTTTTTCACAAGTCTGTTCACCAAGGCCTTAAACTGGATCTTTTACGTTCTAGAAACCATGTTTGTATCAGTGAAATAAACATTATGGTCGATTAAAATGCAGATGAAGGCAATTTTTGTAGACGCCAAAGAACGCCCAAAGCGAATTAACATCGATTTTATACTGGATATACTGGACAGAAAGTGGAAAATGGCTATTGTACTTCCTGTAATAAATTTTTTGGTCACTAAGTAACTTAATTTATCACAAATCAGCTAATGCTCAGAATCAATAAGTCAAAGAATTTTAACGTCAAAATGTTATTACACCAGTGTGATACAAAACATATGACATTGCACTTCAAATACGAGGAGTGTTCGATATGAATTGCTTTTTGTCCTCTAGCTCGATATCCACGTGGGACACGATAAAAACCAATACCTACCTGTATAGGGTTATTCAATACCTACACAACGGTGTATAAATGTACATGTTAGACTAAGTGTAAGACATAAAATTTGCCATTTGAATACACGCAATCATTGACCACTGTAGTAAAAATGGTTGGTAGAAGAGTCGACAAGAAAGATGAAATATGGGCTTACATCAAAGCTCGCTCAAAACTTGGTTGTTCTTTGAAGCAGCTGATGACTGAACTTTCTACTGCTTATGGACCTTCTTGTGTGTCTTATGACACAGTTCGGCGGTGGAAAAAGAAATTTGAGTCTGGTGTAGAGTCCATCAAAAATGCACCGAAATCAGGTAGGCCAAAATCTGCATCTCGTAAAGAAATCGTTTCCAAAATAAAGGAAATCATTGAAGGAGATGCCAGATTTACAGTTCGTGATATAGCACGAAAGGTAGGCATATCACTATCAACGGCTCACCTTATTTTGAAGAAGCATTTGAAAGTCAGAAAGATTTCTGCTAGATGGGTGCCACATCTGTTGACTTATGAGCAAAAGAGGCAACGGGTTAAAGTGGCCAAAAAGCTGCTTCAAATGTTTCCAAAACATGACAAAAAGCAGTTTGCCAATGTCGTCACAGGTGATGAAACCTGGGTCCATTATTTTGAGCCCGTCAGAAAGGTTAGTAATAAGATCTGGGCCACTAAACACAGCAAACGCCCAATAATTGCCAAACGTTCTTTGAGTGCAAAGAAGGTTTTGTATGCAATCTTCTTCTCTGGTGAAGGAGTCGCAATAAAAGTGCCGGTGAAAAAAGGCAAAGGCATCACCGGAAAGTACTACAAAGACGTAGTACTGAAGAAACTGAAAAAGTATTATCAGAAACGACGCCCTGCCACTGGTTTTAAACATGTCCGTCTTCTACATGACAATGCCCCCGCTCATACCTCCGCAATAGTTTTTGAAGAAAGAAAAAGTAACTGTTTTGCCTCATCCCCCGTATTCCCCAGATCTTGCCCCATGTGATTTCTTTTTGTTTCCGAAATTGAAATCATTCCTTGCTGGGCGGAAATACCAGTCCCGACAGGCACTTGGATCTGCCATTCATCAGTACCTTATTACTGTGCCCAAATCAGCGTACCGTGACGCCTTCAAGAAGTGGATACATCGGCTGAAACTTTGCATTTCTAGCCACGGGGAGTACTTCGAGGGCATGGAATGAGCCCTTTTGGGCTAACTTGAAATTTGAAGTCTCCAGATAGAAATAAGCAATTCATTTCGAACATCCCTCGTATGTGGTAATGGCTAGAAAGTAATGATACCGGACAATGTCTGTCCATGTACCCTTTGAATGCTGTCAAGGTAATGAAGATTTTATATTGTCTATATATTGCTGAAGGTTCATTCGTTTTGTGTCTGCATTTTTATTCACTAAACGCCATTTTAAACGAATTAAGTATTTCGGATGGAGTCAGTTTAGCATACCAGTGTTCCGATATATGTACATGCACTGACTTGTTCACGGTGAGTCACGGATGTTTCCCACAAGAATCACAGGTGGAGGGAAAATGCGTATAGAGACACTGTCTTCCATCAAGTCTTCATAGAGGATATATCCCACAAAGTAAACGATTCATAGTATTGTGCTCTAACAACCTGGGTAAACGGCCAAGATTTCATTTTGTAACCCGTGCATAGGATGATCACCAAGTTGTTTAGACGCGAATCTAATTTAGAATTGACAATGTAATTGAACATGCAATTTCCCCTTAATGTACGGATTATTCAATTGGACTTGACCTTTTAAATTATTTTTTACTTCAGCTGAATTCCATTTGCGATTTAATTACCTGAAATGCAATTATTTTATTAGTCCTCTACTGGTTGAAAACCAGTTTTGGGGACTATAGGATCCGTCCGTCATTCCATCCATCCGGCCACACTTTCGTGACTGGTCCATATCTCCAGGGCTTTTGATATTACTTGGCAAACATATTCCCCGTAAAATGAGACGACATGTCATGCGTAAACCTCTATCTTAGTCTGCCAATATCTGAGGAAAATGTGACTTCTGATGGCATTTTTTGTTTATGCTCGGATATAATTATAAAAGTGTTCCTTAGGATCAAACATGAAATTTAAAAGGGGCTGTCGCCTTCTAGGGTTCCTCCTTACAGTATAATGGGGTCAAAGGTCAAATGAGTGCATTTACGAATAAACTACACCGTTGTGCACTCGTTTTTGTTTTCATATAGACATCTAAATTGGTTTAAATATTGTTTTTCAACGCCCTTTAGTATTTTTGTAAATAAAACTGATGATAATATTAAAAATATATATATTATATACATTATATTACATAGAATAATATATATCTTGGAAAAGTGACATACGATGGCAAAGTGTGTTATACTTGACATATTTGCCAATCTATATATTTGGATCAACTGCAAAAATATTTTAGTATTGTCGTACCCAAGAGTTATTTTAATGTAATTTCAAGGTTACAGACATGTCAAGGACAAAAATGAACTTTTGAATATGACTTCTAAGATACTACAGGAATCAAAATGGTGCGTTTATTAATAGTATACATGTATTCAACAACTTTTCTTTTTGATTTTTTTCTTTTATCGCCAAATTTTGATGACAGATTTGGATGAATGTTCTACACAATGTTTAATGATTATTTTATTATAATTAAACATAAAAACGATCATAGCCTGAATTATATTCATTTAACCGTATTAAAGGGTAACAATAAGGTAACCCTTAAATTAAATGTCACATAATTAGTAAATTCATCACCGCAGACATTCAAAGTACCATATTCTATGTTTAGTTGAAATGGAACATCCGTCAATATTTTCAATATGAACATGTTAATTTTATATCAGGTTTTGGACGTCATTAATAACTCCAATTAATGACAAAATTGTTTAATACTGCAGATGGCAGCACTTGCCACATAAAGACCAGCACCAAGTTGCATCCATTCTGTGACGTTTAATTTTTAGTTACCCTATTTGAACTGTCATGGCTCAATGAATGTACCCACAGTTGACATCGCTGTTATGTTTATCTAAATGAACTGGTCATTAAGCAATGTGTCCAATTTTCATTTAAATCTGTCAAACTTTGGCAGAGATAAAAACAAAAGTAAGGTAGCAATAAAATTTTAATTTAAGCTTTGAACTGAAGGTTATTTACATATGGTACACCTTTTGATAATTGTGTGCGAAAGAGAAAATATGGTTGGTTTTGAGGAGGGAGACTACAGCGAAAATGAATTACATATAAATATATAATGCGATAGGTATTCCAACAACAACACGTATTATGTATAGTTTTTTTTTATCTCATCAACGTTTCGGCTAACGCCTTCATCAGGATAATACACATACAAATATAAACAACGGACGTGACGTAAAACTGATAACGTAACGTCAAATGGCGGGAAAACGTTAATCAAAATATCAAAATGCAAATACATATAATTATATACATATAATTAGTACAAGGTACTATCCCGGATATGAAAATACCAAAAATGTCCTATAGTAAGATTACATAAAAAAGCGGCGATAGGAAAAAACGGAATAGTACCCAGAGTATATGTGTAAATGCACAACTGCACATGCATAATATTCATGAATTTAATCTATTGTAAATAGCAGTTTTGAATTTAATCCTTTTTTTTTATATAAATATATAAAAATTCCCGCATAAACAGTTAAAATCACTTTACTGTCATGTAAACAGCCAAGTATTTTAGCTCAATAAGGAGAGCGCAGATCTACGGATCGTGAGTTTGATCCCCGGGAGAGGTGTATGTTCTATTTGATAATAGACATTGTCAGGAGTAATTTAGTCCTCCACTTCTGAATAATTTGGAGAAGTTGGCAGTTACTTGCGGGAAAAGGCTAATACTTGTAGAGACTCCAGAAACACTGATTAGGTTAATTGACCGCCGTTACCTGACTAAAATACAGTTGCAAGTAACATTTACATATACGGAATGCTTCTCCAGCTCCTAAAGAAATGATTTCAATACTGGTGATAATTCATAATATTATATAGATTTATGTTAATTTGCCCACGAGGTGATGGTTAAATAGGACCATTTTAGAAGAATAACTGAAATATTGGTCACATTATAGGTGTACACAATACATGTACGGCAATAAACAAAACAGAACAGATCTGTAGGAATTCAAATAAGTATTCTATACACCATGTCTTTGATTTGCTGTAATTTCTTTCCTTTTCCTACTATCGGTCAGACATTTATCATCATATTTTATGTATTTGTAATTAAGTAGAACATTTAAATAACTATCACCGAAGCTCTTAATGCGATACTTGCATTATTTTATTTGGTTTCAGACAGGATGCCCTTGATTACATTGTGAAAAGAAAGCTAGTACCTTCAAACTAAACATTAGTTATTTAGATGTTTTATAAATTAAAATGTAAAAATAAAGATATAAAACATCAGAAAGGTTGCTTTAGCTTTTTTATGATAGTAACATTAAGTCACATTCAGTAAAATATTAAAATATACCTTTCGATATCTTCATGATTACTAACAAATGATGGTTAAGCTAATCAAAATAATGAAATATGGTGTTTCGATAGTAACTAAGAGATGAACAATGTGTAAAAATAACGTCCTACATGACGAGAAGAGCATGAAGAAGATTCGAAATTCAAAACGATGGATTTATAATTAACAAATACTGTCGATTGAATATGTCAGGCTAAGACGTCTATAGCTTGTGAAGTGGGACTATTATTCCATCATATGGGGTTTAATCATTTTTATACAAAGGTAAGACGTTATTTTTATATCAGGGTAGTTCATTCTAGCATTCCGCACTGAATTAAATTAACAATATATATCTAATTTTACACATTTGAAGCTAAAATAGCATTAGCTCACATTTGTTTCATTTTATAACATTAGATTCCTTCGTGATACACTGGTACGTTTGCTCTACCCGGCCCTATCACCAGCCAAATACTCGGAAATCTAAAGGCGCTGTAACAGGAAAACAGACATGCTTTCCCTTATACTCACAGTCATAAAGATAATACTAATAATATTCGATATACTTTCAAATTCACTGACAATTATTAAGCCTTTTTGAAGTTATGACATTTATAGAACCAATATAAACAAATACCGGTAGTTACAAAATTGTAGATATTGAAAACACATGAAGAACGGTTACCAGTTCTTATAATAGCCTAACGTTAATGTGCAAAGTAATATTGTTTAGCTGATTCAAAAATATGAAGAGTACCATTTTCATGTTAATGGAATGAAAATAAAAACAACATAACATTTGCGGTTATCTAATATCTATATTTAAACTTTGATATCGCTTAATTTTTGTACATAGATGGTATTTCTCAACACCCACACATTCCTGAAATTAATACAACACATGCATAAACCACTGGAATAGATTATTAATTGACAGCATAGACCATTTTAGATAATGCTTGAGAGAATTTGCACATTTCATACTATCATACAAACAGACTTAATCAAACTGAGTTTGCTATTTTACGTCCTTGAGTTCTATGCTTTCGAAGGAATCTTTTAAATTAGATCTGTCAAACTATATGTTCGCTAGAGCTCGACGGGACAAGCAAAATGTGTCCCAGATATCAGTAGGACAAGCCAACGTGAGGTACACATTATATAGACCTGACGATGAGTTCGAGTCAGTAGTAAGCGAATAATCCAAATTCGAGCAAACAAAGTTTAATTGTACCAGTCTTATAATACGCGCCAAAGACTTTTTCTACCTGTACTGTTCATACAGACAGTCATACAGGCAATCAACTAGCCTTTTTAAAAAGTGTTAGCCTGAAAACGGAAGTTTTAGAATATCAAACATGAAAAAGATAGCTTTTATAAATGAACAGAAAATCAGAGCGTACGAAAAATTAAGCTCATTTTATAGAAATAACTTCAGTCGTTTTGAATTTTGCCAGTCTCAAATGCAATACATATACACGAAGTAATTTGTTTTACTTCTCAAATTCATAATTATCACCAAAAAATTACAAGTTTATATTAAAAGGTAGCAAAAGTGGCGAAAATCTGACGTTTATAACAAAAATGCATTTATTTACCTTTGACCTTGTGCTGTGACCTTACTTTGACCCTTAGAAGGCGACAGCCCCCCTGAAACTTTTTCAATTTTTATAAAGTTAACAATGAACATGGCTGTCGGGCATTAACAAAAAATGCCATCAAAGGCAATTTCTAGGCCACTTTCCAGTTCACACGTGAAGGTCAAAAGTCCACTGTATATCCAGTCTTGTCTGTAACTTGACCATCCACCAAAGTTAGATTCTGCTTGGCAAAATATTACTTATCGTGAACCGATGTATCAAGCGCAACATTCAGACGACCCCTAGCTGGTCCGGATCATATAAGAGGTCGAGATAATTTGTCATCTTTGTATTACTGCAAATATTTACACTAGTCTTTAACGAGGTTATAACGTGTTGACATTACAAAAGACAAATATTGATAGTAGTCCGATTGATGTGATGTAATCTGCTTCTTAAAAATTTATTTATGAAACTAAGACAGGTTTGACATTTGCACATCTTAAGTTGCTCTTGGTAATTATCTATATAGTAAATAAGCAAACTGAGAGAGGGTTTGGCTAATTTAAGTGAATAGTAAGCAAGATTCTTTGTACTAAATGTTAAACTGTGCAATTTATTTCCCCTTCCTAAATAGCGGTGCGGCGACAAAATCAACGTGTACTGCGAAAGCACTAAGCAAATTTTGCATTGTAAATAGCATCATTGTAACTTCTATTAACACTTTGAAATAAATGGAATGGAATAGATCACAAAATCCCGTTGAACATTATCATTTTAACAAGCACAAAGTTTTCTATGAAATTAGTTTTGCTTTCGATTTAGCTTCAGCAATGATATGTCTCAGAGATGGAAATCAACGTGGAACCTTAAACTATTTAGTTAACATAATCTTTTAATAAAAGTTTAATAAACATCTAGAAACCGCATTCATAAACCTGATGTAATGATATGTCATAAAGAATTTGTGCAATTATAATACTTAGAATTTTATCAAACTTACTCCAAAGGATTTATCAGTATAAGAATTTTTGTTTTTGTTTTTGTGTACATGGAACATCCTGCAACGTGCCATATTTGGTTTAAATTTATTTATGTACATTCTAGTATATATGTTTTTAAAGATACTATTTAGCTTGATTGAAAGCTTCAAGCTTATTTCAACCAAGCTTCCTTGAAACAACCAGTACTGGTGTCATATGAGAAGACGTGGTCCTGAGCCCAGTTGGGCTCGAACCCTAGACCCACGGTTTGACCAGCCGACACCTTATCCTCTCCAATTTACATTATTAGTAAATGACCTCCGTTTACAAGACCTTTATAGAGTTGTTACAGGCAAGAGGCTGCGTTTTTGGTGCGTGACATTCCCTGTTTGATATTTGTCTTTGTTTTTTTTAATGTAAATATATGCTCCTTGTTCTCCTTTTCTCTGAGAACGTTATTGGTAAGAATCCGAGTACCATGTTGCAAATTATATTCAAACTAACATGCTGCTTTTATGCCAACTAAAATAGCCTCCTACTTTTACAACTAGTTTAATACTCATAGTTTTATAACTAGTTTAATACTGAAACATGTATAAAGTTGACTTCTCATTACATTTATATTTTGCAATAAATTAAACTTCTAAAGCAAGATTAGTATAAGAGAAGTTTCACTTTTGCCTAATAATGGCCTAAAACCGAAAGTCTCTAAAAATGTAGTAAATTCCAAGTTTTCTTGCATACTTAGGTGTTTTATCATTCTGCATGCAATATTTGTTAATTTATTCATTATCAAAGAAAACAAATATCTGACGTACATGAAAATAATTTTAACATTACGGGTACGTGAAACATTCCGTTTTTAACCAAATTTTTTAACAAGTCTGAAATTTTCAAAATGGTCACAGCTATCGACCACAATCAAAAAATGACCATAAATACTGTGAAAGAAGCTGGACCTAGCGTCAAAATATTTTTGTTTTTCTTGAGTGTGCTCAGTACTGAAAACAATTCTATGTGATCTAAATATGGCAAAAATGCCCATTTTCTCAAAATTCCGTTATTTCAGCAATATTCAAAACAAAATTCTAAAATTATCGTGCAAGGATTCCGCTGCCTGATCAGTTATACAAATATGCCCTGTGCATGTCATCCACAAGCAGACAAGCTTCTCAAAGCAAAACTTTAATCGGCTTCCATAATGTACGTTATTAAAAATGTCTAGAAAGAAGTTGGTCCATGTTGTAAAATACATTTGCTATAAAACGCATTGATTACAGACGAATGAAGTAAATAGTCTTCTCCTTAATCGTCCCGAAAGGTTCAGAAAACAGTGAGAACTTTGGTAAACAAACTTCTTCTTTTTTAAATTAAAATTTGCACATTTTCATTTTTTTCACATTTTAGATGAAAAAGACAGTCATATGCAGTGAGTTTTGAACAAACAGTTGGCATGGTAATTGATTCATAGTTATGCTTTGTTATATGAATCATTTACAAACAGGAACTAGTACTTAGAAATAAATTATCACGAAATGAATTACAACATATCATAAAACGTGTTTCCAGGCATACAGACACTAAATAGATGGCGCCAAAAAAATGGTAGTCACAGAATGGCAGATACAAATAGTTTTTTTGCTCTGTAGAGCTATTTTCTTATTTTGTTTGCATTTTTTTGCTAAAATCACATTACAGATCTATGCTTGACATGTAGGTACCATTTTTATAATGAAATAACAACATGACAAAATTTTTTCATGGAAACTTAGATCATACACAACCAGTATAATTTGGGGTCTCATTTTTTAGCTGTTTGTGTGTTTGACTGAAATTATTTTTCTTGCATCAAAAATGACCCCCACTTTTCTTTTGATTTTTAGTTAGCACTGACAATATTCTTCAAGAAAATGTAAGTTACAGACATTTAAAATGGGTCCTGATGTGTGCTGCGGTCATTGGAAATAGGTCAGTTTTATATAATATAAAGAACAACAATTATTTAGTGTGTTATAACCTTCAAGGTCATACTTCACTTAACCTTAAATACTTTTTCTTGAAAAGTTACATAAACTGTTCTGTAAGTCACTCAACTTTTACCATTGCATTTCTAGAGCATCTGTCGGGATTTTTTTATCATCTGACTCTTACTTCACACAGTCATACACTGTCCACGATTTCTTGGTATATCAAATGATGGTACAGTAACAATCCACGGTATGTTTGTAGCCGTCCTGCTTTTACAATTTAAGCAATTTTTAAAGTAAATGTCTTCATATCATAGACATAGATTAAAACCCTCATAATACATGTTCTGATAACATAAGCATATGACCATCTCAATGTCATTTCAGTTTTACTTGTATATTATTTGAAAACGAAGGTGTAGGACAATTTAATGCGCCTGTTGATTCACTTATTTTCTCAACAGATAAACGCAATTGACAATCTGTCTCGGGAATAGGCATTGTACCATTCATACATTATAGGTTTTAAGGAGTAAGTACTTTATTGGTACATATTTTCGAATCTGCTATAGGATTTATAGAGAATATTTGCCTGACGCTGTTAAAGGGTAAGTGCATTATAAATAAATTCATTTAAATGAATAGCATATTCAGCTGTATTATAAAATTTGGCCGGTAACACAATATCTGAATAATTGTTGATTTCAACAAATGCGTGTTGTTTTTGTAAGCAACACTACACTTGTAGTCATAATTAAAGTCAATGCATAACACTGGGCTTCACGTGTAATAGAGTTCCGCTTAAGTCGGTGCTAGAGTGGCGTGAGAGGGTTGCACATTTCATTACCTCTCATGAACAGACTCAGAAAAGAACAGAACATATTTTATTAACTATCACAACAGAAATCTTAAGTGCCGTGTGGGGGCTGTAAAAAGTCTACCCGTACCTGGATTCAGTGTTGTTATATTTTCTGGTCGTTTGGGATCATGAATTCCATTCAACATATGTGTAATAGAGTTCCGCCTAAGTCGATGCTAGGCGGCGTGAGTGGTGTTGCACATTTCATTACGTCTCATGAACAGACCCAATCAACCGAGTCTGCTATTATTCTTCTTGGTTGCTTCCAAAGGATCTTTTTACAGATTTTAATAACTATCACAACAGCAATCTTTAAGTGCCGAGTGGCGGCTCCCTCTTCAGTTTGTTAATTTTCTGATCCTTTGGGAAAAGAAGTCCATTCAAAACATTTGTAATAGGTTCTGCCTTACCCGGTGCTAGGGGCATAGTGGTGTTCCCTTTTTCATTACCTCTCATGAAACAGATTATAAAAACTGAGTCTCTATTATTCTTTTTGGTTCTTCTTTGGCTCCAAAGGATCTGTTTACGATTTTAATAATATTAAAACAGAAATCTTAGTACCGTGGGGGGCTGTAAAAGTCTCCCCGTACTTGGATTCGTTTTGTTTTTTTTGGCCCTTTTGGAATCATGGAGTCCATCAACATATGTGAAATAGATTTCCCGTTTAAGCCGGTGCTGGGGGGCTGAGTGATTTTGAACTTTCTTCCCTTAAATGAAAAACTTATAAAAAACCGAGTCTCTTTACCCTTTTTGTTTGCACGCTTTCAAAAGATTTTTCCCGATTTAAATTCAAATAAACAAAAATATCAATGCATGTTAAGCGAAAAAACGCATTATGTTACCCCAGCACGGCTTTTTTAATACTGTATAATTGAGTTTACATTCCCCACCCCTGAATAGGCCTTTAAATCCTTTGAAAAAAAAGAAAAGTGTTGAAATCTTCAATTTAATAACGCTACAGGGGAATTAAATTAGGGGAAATAATATCTTTCACAAAATATAATTAAAAAAAACTTTAATGGCCCCTTTAAAAAAATCTACAAGCAATTTAAAAATTGCATTTGATAAACGCTCAATCTAATTGAAAACTAGTCTCTAGCTATGATCAATCAATACACAGCCCGCAGTATACTTGTTTACTACAAACGTAAATTTACAATGACAGCCTATCACGATTTCAAAACTCTATAGTATCAGTGAAATACTCAATTCTTTCACAACACACAAATAACAAATAATTTTTATGGGGTTTCAACAGCTAATGAAAAAGTTTTATATTTTTCTTTAGTTTTTCATAAGGGATGAAATTGCCATGTGTCATCGTTCCACAAATCAGGGGATCAGATCTGCCCAGCTGTCAGTGTTAAACCCTTTTAAAAATGTTTTAAAATGTTACAACTAACATTTTTGTCTACTCAATGCCCTTTCAAAAGCCGTTTAAAAGGTAGGATTGGCATCTTTAGTTTTCCCCACCCCGGTCATTTTATGACTAAAAAAAAAATTTTAAGTGGGGTTTAAAGTATAACGACATGCCCTTTCATATGAACACTTGTACCAGTATATAGCAATACTTGGGTTATTTTTTTAAAAATTTAAAAATTTACGGAGTCGAAGAAAATAAAAGTCGGGGCTCTTTTTTCGTTGGGGGAATTTTAATAAATTTAGATTTGTAAACGAAACCTAATTTCTATTTACCCACCTTAAAAACTAAAATTTTTAAAAAAAAATTAAAAAATTTAATTTTTCCCCCCAAACAGATCTTTGTCGTTTTTAAAAAAATTTAAAAAAAATACCCCTCCAAATTACACCTACTGCTTTGAAATGGCTTTAATCCCAAAATTAAAAAAAAAAGGCGGAAAAAACAAAGGCCAACCTTTTTTTTTACCCGCCCTCTCTTTTCGTGATAAGAAAATTTTAATTGCTGCCAAGTGAAGTTTTATCCAAATTCAGTTGCAAGCGGGTCCCCATTTACCGAGAAAACGTTAGCGTGCTTTAACTTTCACACCCATAACGCCCTTGACAGAAAAGAAATGGCAAACCTTTTCCCCTTGAAGATTTTTTCAAAAAAACATTCCTTTCCAGATGAAAATTTTTCCTTGTTTTAACCAGAACGCTAAAACCCTGAAAAAAAACGCTTATAAAACCTTTTCCCCGTTTCCCCGGCTTTTTCCTTTTAAAAAATTTTTTGTGGTAATTGCAAAACTATGCACAAAAATTTAGGGGCTTTTGTCCATTCCCTTTTAAAAGCGCTTTTTAAAAAATTTATTGCAAAATATGTCTTTAAGCAGTTACATGCATTTTCAAAAAAAAGATGGCATCGTTTTAAAAATTAAAAATGTAGCCGGCAAGTTTTATCAAGTCATGACCTGATAAGAAAAATTTTTAATCCCCCTTTGTTTTTTGTCTTTATTTTGCATAAAAAGTGGGAAAAAAAGTAGTTAGGAAATTTTTAAATTCAAAATTAACTGGGTACCGTTTAGTTTTGGAAATTGTGGATTTTCAAAATGATTGGTTAATATTTTGTATTTATAGTAATACGGAAAAATTCGGTTTTTTCGAAACCCTTTATTTAAATAGATTATGGACCCCAGATTTTTAAACTCAAAGCAGCATAAAAAAAAAATACTTCAAGAAAATTATTAAACAATAATATGTAAAAGTAAGGAATTGTATAACCGTATTGTTGCTACTGTAGTGGGAGTCTTGGACTAAATGTTGCAGCACATTTTATAATGGCTCCGATTAAGTAAGTGCATTGGTGTTTCATTTCTTTTTTTTTACGACGAATTATTTAAACCCGAGTTTATTTTTTTTTTTGCTTTTGTCGCTTTTATGCTTCTGAAGGATTTCAAATAGATTTAAAAGCCGATTCGCTTAAAAAATTTTTAAAAAACGAAATACGTCTTGACTAAACTCACGAAAAATCAAAAAAATTGGAAAAAGGGAACAAAAAATACATTGTGTATGCAAGTTTAAAACAAAACAAAAACCTATGTAAATAAATTTGGGACCAAAAATTTTGTAGAAAATTGAACTTTTCTATTTTTTTTTAAAAACCGTTTTTGATTGTGTTAAAATGCTGTGGCTGCATTGAATTATTGAAAATGGATGCAGAAAATCCTAATTTTCTTTTTAACAGACATTGGTATCATTATTATCAATTAAAAACTATTGACATAGGACATAGTAAATCATTAGAAAACTTACTTTTTACAAGATATCCAAGATTACCACATTTGGGATGAATTTCTTCTTTTTTGAAGGTACATCTTGTTTTTGTAAGTCAGGAGACAGTACATTTCCATTTCCTTCGAGATTTTTTTGGGGTGAATATGTAATGGCGCTTGGTTGTTTTGTAAACGTTTGTTTTAATCCTTACCCTCTAAATTTTTTAAGAACTTGTCCCTCTTTTAAATTGGACAACCCTTAACTGTTAAGGGGGGTTTACCAAAAAGATACCGATGTGCCGAAAAAGGCAGATCGGTCTTTCGAAAAAAGATTTTGATTGGGAAAACGGAGAACCACAGCTTTCAAATGCATTGTGTCTTTATTTTTATTTTTCTTTGATACGCAATGTAGCCAAGCACCTTAAAACATCGCATATTAGCCTTTTAAAAAGTGGAGGTTGTGTACCTATGTACTCTACTTTGAATATTGTAAACTACGTTTTTAAAACATAATAAAGCCCGATTGTGTAAAAACGAAACAAAAGTTCCCGACGCCATGAGTATATTTTTTCAGACTGTTTTCAGTATTTTTTGATTTTCTTTGGAGAAATATTTTTTCGACTAGTCGATTACCGTTTTCATTTTTCTTTGAATGGGTAGGACCGATCTGTTAAAATTTTGGTAGAAAAACGCCTAACTTTTGCTCCAAATGTCCGGAAAGTGCACATAAACGGACCATAACCCAAAAAACAACATTTTTTTTTTTTACGATCATCATTAAACCACGGGGAAAATTAATTATTTAAAAATGATAAATCATCCTGTAAGATTGTCTTTATTCCGATGATGTTTATGTCGTGATTTCCCAACATCTAAGAGGATTAGTCAGATCTTTAACAAATGAACATTATTCAATCTATACAAGCAAGCATTAAAACTAGAAAAAATCATTTGGGTTCAGTAATCAGTCTTTTGGCATTTTGATCTATGCACTTTTAAAATTTTTGTTTTTGTTGTGGTAGTGTGTAGCAAATTATGGTTTTCAATTCATTAAAATGTTCGAGATTCAATAACTGTTATTTATATTAGGGTTCTGGGTCTTTATATAAATTGTTTTAAACAACAAGCATTTTAAAATACCTTATTCAAATTTACGTTTTCCCAAATTGAAAGCATTGAAAACAATGCACTCATGTATAATTTTTTTTTTAAATTAAAAAAGATTTTAACAGATACTTTTAGTAAAGCGGAATACAATTCCTTATTCCGCCCCCGCTTTGTTTTAACCGGGGTTTGCCCAAAAAAAGTCCTCTGAATGACAGAAGTCTAAAAAGGGATAATTTTTGATTTCGGAAAAGGTTTATTTTCAGATTTTTTTCCCGATCAAAAAAAGAATCTTTTTTGTTTCCCTATTGTAAAATAACCATTAGTTAGAAAACCAACAGTTATATTGGGAATTTTATGCCCAAATTCTATTAATCTATTGAAGTTACCACAATTTTTTTTAAAAAAGCATTATTTTTTAAAAAAGAAAACAAGATATTTTGAAATTTTTTAGCAAGATTTTTGTAACAATGTTCTATAAAACATCTGGGCAAGTAACTAACTCGCAATTCTGACACTTCATTTTTAGTGAAAACCGGGCACACAATAATTAATGAAATCTTAATCCCCCCGAACCCCTTAATGGGGAAAAAAACTTTGTAAAACATAACACCATCGAATATTAATTTTAAAAATTAAAAAGTGAATTTTTCCCTTATTAAATCACACAATCTATCAAAATTACTAGGGTCTTCATTTTTCTGTGTATTTTCACAGAAATAGCATGAAGGTTGAAGATTTGAGGGGGGGGGGGGGGGGGGGAGTGGTAAAGGGTAGAAAAGGGGGTGAGGAGGAGGTTGAAAGGGGAAAGTAGAAAAAGGATGAATATACAAAGGGAAAGCTACGTTCCTTTAAACACGTTACCTACAATAAGCACAAAAGCGCAGACATTCATGTACAAAGATAAAACACAATCACACCCCAAATAACAACATAGAAAAACAGACAATAAAAATAAAAACATGTGGGCACCGCTTTTTGACACACAAGCACACAAAAGCACACCTTTAAACAGGAAAAAAAAAAAATTGCGTACCGCTTTGGATTCCAAGGGCAAAAAGGGAGGGGGGTCCAAAAAATAACTTACAGTAAAGGGGGGGGGAAAGCCAAAAAAGGGGGAGAGCGCAAAAGCAAGAGGAAAAGGAGGGGGGCGAAGAGTGAGGGAAGGAGGGGAAAAAACGTACAACAAACAAAACACATAACAGAAAATCAAGACAGACAGAAAAAAAGTTTAATATTGGGACACCGCCTTCGAAAGTCATAACCTATTTTAAAAAAAATTGGGGGTTTTAAAAAATTTAGGGCATGTCAAACCCCGATACCTTATTTCAACAAGTTAGAAACAAATGTAAAAAAAAAACCACGTGGAAAGGCCCAACATTAGCAATTTTACCAATTAATTAATAAAAAATAAACTTTAAATAAAACTAAGGGAGATTTCCCAATGTACTCAAAAACTTGTCAAGTCAGGCACCCGAGCCCAAATTTTCAGGGGGGACGCGAGAAAGTAAGAAAAATTCAAAACAAAAATTTTTAACCCTCCCCCATTTAGTGGATTTAGGGGAAAAAAAATTATAGAGTCTTTCATTTATTTCATCGCACCCTCAAATAGGAAAAACGTACAATTAACGTAGAGGGGGCCAACATAAAAATGCACGTGCTTTTCCCATTTTCGCCTCGTTCCTCTTTCAAACCTTTATCCTTTGGTACAAATATCTGATTAAAATAAGGATATGTTTAATTTCCGAATTTTATAAAAAGATTTTGTTTATTTCAATAACTATATTAAAAAAAATTGCAATTGCGTTCCCCCTTTTAAATGGCAGCATAAATACTGGAGAGAAACTTTTTGCAAATTTATACATTTTTGTTATTTTTTATTTATTAGAAGTTAAGAAATTGTTTTGTGATCAGTAAATAGTTTTAAAAAACAAAAAGGAAGTATTCTTAAGCCAAAATTTCATGGCTTAAATCATTTTTTACAAACAGTTTTTTTTTTTTTACAATAACTGTATCAGGCGTTTTATCATATCGCAATTTTATCCCAGCAAACAATCATTGCTAATATTGTATTATGATGTTTTTTAAAAAGGTTTTAAAACTTATGAATGGGGCCATAAAAATCTAGGCTAGTCTTACAAATTTAAGAAGTTGGAAAAATAGTCGATTGCCGAGGTTTCCCCCCATTTTGATTTAGTGATGGTTTTTATTTTCTGGGCCAAGGGTTTATGAAGCCATTCAATTGTATATATAGAAATCGACATCAGCGTTTAATTTTCATTTATAACTTTTCACAAACGACTCAACAAATGAGATTTCTATTATTTGGCTTTGGTTGGGGTTTTTGTGCTTCAATGGTTTTTTTGTAACATTTTATACTAAAACTTATAACAATAATTGGGAAACCCCGGTGTTTGAATAATTGAACCGCAGGGTTTAGAAAACTGTTAATAACTATGTTCAAAACCCTTTTAAAATTTGTAAAAACTTCCTTTCCTTTTGAACAGCAAGAGGTTATAGTACTAAAGCATGCTTTATAAATGAAAAGTTCTCCAAAAATTAAAAGGGGAAAGTCAATGCATCTTCTTTTTAAACAAAAATCCAAAGGAAAACGTCAAAAAGGTTTAAAACCTGGGTTGAACTGATAAAATTTGTTTATTTTTTAGCACCTCCTCACAGTCAAACAGTGCTTTCCACATTTTTGAAAATGGGATGGAAAACCAGCTGCAGTCTGAAATTTAAAAAAGACCGTTCGATTGTCATATTACTCCGCATTTAGCGTTTGAAAAATTATTTTGGACAAGAATTCTTTAAAAATTCTTTATCTAAAGAACCCACTTTTTTGAAAATCGACATATTATTTTGTTTCAAAATACAACTTAGAATAATCGTTTATGTGAAAAATGTCTTGTTAAAACAAAAGTCGTCTAACAAAAATGAACGCAGGAAGCGTTTTACTGTCAAAGTGATGGAATCATTTTAATCGGATTTGAAGCACTGATTTTTGTAATGTGTGTAACAATAAAGTAAAGCTGATATTGGAGTTTTATGATTGTAATCGCCATTTTACTCATGTATGTCTAATCTATATCTTTAATTTGAATTTTCAAAATGTCTAAGTTTTTGTCCCAAGTTTTATATTATATAATACTGTGAGGTTCAGTCTTATTTGAACCTAAAAATAATGCGTTTGAAAAAGAATATACATCTATCCGACGTCTATTTTCTGAACGAGTGATACACACGAAATTATTCTACTTTAAAAATTAAGATACAAGTCGCTTTTTCTTAAAAAAATTTTTTGGAACTATAAAAATGTTTCCTGATTAACTAGTTTCTTAAGCTAAAAAAACTGCAAAACAACTTAGAAATATAAGACATTGTTAAATTTTTTAATGTATAGCGTAAAAAAAGCAAAAAATGCCATTTTGGGTAATTTACTTCTATTGTTTTTGGTATGCAAATTTTTTACAATTTTATAGGTATTCCCATGAAAGAATTTTTTTTTCGTTCGACCCCTTAGCGTCATTTTAAAGGAAATATCAAATAATATCCCTTGGTACGTTTTAAAAAATCTTTAAAATGTGAAAATTTTTATTCTGTATAAATGTATGTCCTTATGGAAGGATAAACATACGGCAAGTGCAATGATGCATACAATAACAAAACAAAAGAAAGATAATATACAATGGTATTATGGGGCGCTTTTGTTTGCAAAAAAAATCCGGTTTGGGTTCTAAGTTTCGGTTTGGATAAAAATAATGATCAACTGAAACGGTTTCTTTTAAAAGGGTTTCTTGAACAAACAGGCGGTTGTTAACAAAACGGCAAGGTAGAAACACTGGGTTAAATTTATTCTAAATGGAGTTTAAATGACAATTTTGTATCAAAGACCAAACTTTTTAAAAATAACTGTATACAAAAAGGGATACTCCCCCATGTGCCGACTCTTTTTTAACATTTTTTAGAAGACTAATTATGAATAACTCGAGTCACTACCGTTTGCACTCAACACAAAAGCCAATAGATTTGATGAATAAAAATTTTGTTTTTAATTTTAATGCCAAACTACAGAATTATAGGTCACATCAAACTTTAAATGCATTATTAAGGGCATGGGCGGGCAGCTAGTTAGCCAATCCTGAAACCCAGCGTATTACTTAAAAATCCACACAAAAAAGAATTCTACCCCCTAAGAATTTCGAACACACAACAGTGAAGGACAAAAAATTTTTAAAATCAATACCCTAAGCCTGGTCACAAAGACAAAATGAAATTTATTATCTAACTGTATCCATACCAGTAATCTTTGAAATTACATCTTTTTTTTTCATTTCAATTTGTGGAATTAGAGATTAAGTATTTGAAAACAGGGGTAACTCCTTAATTGAATCATTGCGTTTCCCTTTTTTTATTCACACTCACAAAGTATGACACTGTGGTGTAGTTAATGGCAAAAATAGATAATGTCTACTACCAATTTTAAGCAAAGCCATATATCCGACTTGGTGCGGGCGATTTAAGTAACCATTGTATTTTAAGCCACGAGGTGTCTTACCTCACAAAAAAACTTGTTTTAAATAAATAAAATAAGTTTCTTAAAAAAAATGATGACATTTTTTTTGATGACACAATTATAATGTCCAAAATTGACAAAAATGTTTTAGATGGCATCCAATAACCCCTGATTTGATCAGAAATACTTAATATTTTGAACTTTTATGTCACTGTTTTAAAGGGGGACCAGAAACCTGGTTTGCATTATTAAAGAAATTGATAATTATGTAAAAATTTTATATGTTTTTTCATGAATTGAAATTATTCATGTCGTTGTAGAATTTAAGAAATATAAGGGGGTGAGATATCGATCTTTAAAAGTGGGGTAATAATTGCCTAATGATTTTTTAGATGTAATGTCATTTTGATAAGGCAGTATTCACATTTTAAATCTTAACGTTCCCCCTACCTCCAGCAATTTCAAAAATTAGTAAAAAAAAAAATTTAAAAACTTTTTTTTCACAACGGTTAAACACCATTTTCCCGGGCATTTTACATGGTATGTGATAATACCTCCCTTTGAAAACACATTCAATTATTAAAAGTTTTGAAAAAATTTTTTTCATGTTTCTCTTATTTATTTTAAAAAAATGAAAAAATTTTTTGTAGGGAACAGAGACCATGCATTTTCTTGAAACAAACAAGTGCAAACTTGTTTTCGGAGTTAGCATTGAATGTTTTGTACAACTTTTTGACCACAACGACAGCCCTTTTACAGAATTTTAGTCATTTTATTTTTGTTGTTGGGGATGCTTTTCTATTTTGAATGACTATACTTGCAGTTTTTTTGGGGCCATTTTTCTGCATAATTTAAACAGGTCCTCTCCCAGTAAAAATCAATCGTCAATTATTTTCAATTTAATATCTTGCGGGATAAACTGAAATGCTTTTTATATAAATTATTGCATGAAAAAAAACTCATTTGCTTTTAAAAAAATTTAAACACTTTTTTTGCAGGCTGAAGAACGCTTTGCTATGTTTTATATATAAAGTTTTTATGGCATATAAATTATTTTTATGGCATAGGGCTTTTCAGGACTTCATCAAAAGTTTTGAAGAAAAGTGGTTTCTTTTCAACTACAAAAATATCTCTTGCTTGCAACGAACTTTATTTTAAATACAAAATATTGCAATTATGTAACCCTCAAAAACGACACATTTATTTTATTCTTAACAGTTGGGGGATTTTGGACTGTTGCAGTGTTGGTAGTCCAAATAATAGGACGTTTCTGGATAGCGTGATAACATTTGACTGTCGCTGTCTCCGTGTGTTAGAGGGATGGCAACTACAAAATATCGGATCATAAAATAAGTCATTTCGGTAAGCCAAATGAGTAAGGCTACGTTTTGGGGGACAAATAATTTTGGAACGAAATGACGGAAATATTTCTAGGGTTAGAAAAATGTGAAAACGAGTAGTACCCCAAACGAATTTTTTTCGAAGTAATTTTTGGGCAAATTAACCGGCTGATTTAAAAAGCTTACCGGGGGTTTTCACCAGAAAATCAACAAATTCTTACTTTTTTCCCCCCTTTTTCCTTTTTTGGGTCCACCGACCGCCTTTTTTTCTCAAACTGCAATACTTTTGGGATACAACAAACCGATCAAACCGCCTCGGGGGGCAGTTGGTGGTTTTGAAAAACCCCGGGTTTAGGGTTTTTTTGAAAACAAAGACACAAACCTTTTCGAGATCAAAACCAGTTTTACAAAAAAAATCGAAATTTTGGGCAAAACCGGGTTTTGAAACCAACAAGTTTTTACAAACAAAAGCGCCCATATTACTAAAGATATAAAAACTATTAAAATTCTATTCAATACCATCAAATTTGAGGAAGCCCTAAGTTAAAAATGAAAACAAAAACTAACCTGCAAGAAGTTTATAAAAGAAAATTTTTTTCTGTATAAATGTATGCCTTCTGGAAGGAAAAAAATGGCAATCAAATGCTTTGCACTTTTTAAATCATGATTTTTAAAGGCATGGGTGCACGGTTAGCGGATAAGAGGGGGGAAATTAGGGGGTAACGGAGGCAAGGAATAAATCATAAAATTTGCACTTTTACTAATCCTACCCAGGGTTCGATTACAAAAGTGCTTCTATTGTGACTTTTTGATAAAAGAAAAACTTTATTAACTATTAATTACTTACGGTACACATTTATTATTGGCTTGTTAGCTCCCACCACACAGGGGTGTGGGAGACATATTGATTTCCCCCTTTGTGTGTGTGTCGTCTGTCTGTCACAAAGTTTGCCCGCCCCAAGTCAAACATTTCCCTCCGATTTTTTCACCAAACTTGAACAAAATGTGTTTGCCAAAGACCCGGCCAATTTTGATAATAAAAAACGGTCTTGGCGTCTTGGATTTGCCCTTGAATTACCAAAAAATGGGTCTTTTTACTCTTGCCCCGACTCTAATTCAAATATTTCTCATCCAACCTTCCCCAAAAACTTAAACAAAAGTGTTTTCCATAGCCTGGGCCCAATTTTCATAACTAGCCAAATCGGCCCAGGCATTTTGGAGTACCCCCCCTAAATTACAAAAAAATTGGCCTTTTTACTCATGTCCGCACTCTTAATCAAACATTTTTCACCCGACCCACAAAACTTGAACAAAAGGGTTTTTTGACCAGAACCTCGGCCAAGTTCGATAACTACCCAAAATCGGTCAGGCATTTTAATTTACACCCCTTTGAATTACCGAAAAAACACGTCTTTTTACTCTTGTCCGTCTCTAAGTCGAACATTTCTACCCGATCTTCACCAAACTTTGAACAAAATGTGTTTTGGCCATAAGACCTTCCAAAAGTTCGTAACTAGCCAAATCCGCACAGGCATTTTTTGTTTTATGGCCCTGAATTGTTTGGGATCCACTCACCAGACCATCTAATGGACCCACTCGTCTCAAACATCAAGAAACTAACTTTTTTTATGGGGGGCATTGTGGAGACAGCGCTTTTCTAAAAAGCATCTCTTTTTTAAAAGTTTTTTTTTTTCCATGTGTAAGTTGACAGAATCATCGAACCATTTTTTGGCGGTAAATCAAACACAAATGAATAAATCCAAAATGTTTTTGTTGTGCAAAAAAGTATATATTGTATCTAAAACAGTTTTCATTTCCTTTCCCTTGTGAATGAAAGGGAAGTAAAATAATATCTCTGCTTATAATAAACCCCCAAGGAAGAGTTGCCATTTTTTGTGGATCCAATTTTAAAAATTAAAATTAAAATTTTCTTTTATTGATATTAACAAAACATCAAAACTTCACATTTTGAAATATTTTTGGTTATTTCAAGGACCCGGAAAAACAATTTTAGACTTTTTTTTTAAATTTTTTCATCATTGAAAAATTTTTGGGTCTATCTTAAAACGGGGCATTGTAATGGGGATATATAGGCCAAAAAAAATAAAGGAAATACGTATGAAAACTAAATTCTTTTAAAATGTCATTTCAAGATATAAGAAAATATGTATAATGAAAAACAACGACCACTTTATTCATTTTATTTATATATATTATAATGGTATCCTATGACAAATGGTTCAAATAAGCTTAAAGCTTTCATCACAGTCGAGTTAAAATAAATTAGCACTAAGGTAGTTCTGCACGTTTGGATCTAAACTTTTCTACAATGTAGAATTTTTTATTTTTAAATTTTATTAAAACCATTTTTTAAATTTCAGAATATACCTAAAAAAAATTTAAAAATAAAATGATAGGTTGTGTCTTGGTGGTTTACTAATGATTTGAAATTTGGAACTCCAACGCAAGTTTTATATGGGATCATTTGGAAAAACCAATCGACAAAGTACTTTATCTTTTAAAAGAAGATCTGAAATGACCCATCACAAAAGTCTTCTTTATTTTGGATTCCAGTATCGTATTTTTTTTTTAACCAACAGACGACTTGTTGAACCAAAGAGTAAAAAATATGCTGATTTTCAGGGCTCGAACCCGGACCCCTCGCACACAGAAAATGGCCACCGACTGAGCTAACCCCCCATTGACACAATCGACATAATAATTTTAAATTTCAAAAATAAGGGTACAGGTAGATTTTCAAAAAGTTTTTAAGCCAAGCTCTGATTTGGGTCGGAAGGGTCGTCGAACGCGGGGCCCTGAAAAGGTCGTTTTTAGATCCTATGCTTTGGTATAGGTATGTACTTTTTTCAGTTGTTGGAAAACTAAACTTTCAAAAAAATTTTCGCGAATAGAATTTTTTTTCTTCCAAAGTAGATTTGATAAACCTTCCCCACAGTCGTAAAAAAACATATGGTCTATAATAGGTAAAAAAAAATGTAAGGTCCCAGTGCTTACTTTAGAATATTTTACCAGATTTAAAATGAACCAAAAATTTCAAGCTAATTTTTTAAGACATTAATTTGAATTATAAAACTTTAGATGTTTTTTGAATCATATTTTTTTAACAGTGCCGTGTAAAACTTTACCCCCTAGGCCATTAATTCAAAAATGATTTTTATTTCCGTACGCCGAATCCAGGCTTTATTCTACTTACCGGGTAAAAACGTACTTCCGGGGTTTTTCAAACGTGCAGAAATTTAACTAAAACTAAGCTGTAAACTATTTATACATCGCTTTTTAAAAAGAGCTCACTGCAGCTTTTAACTCAAATGTAAAATGAAAGGAGTTACCCTGCATATCAAATAATATGCAGTAATTAAATCCATAAAAACACGCATTTAAGCTTGTGTAAACTAAAAAAAAAAACATGGACAAAATTCTAACAGTAAAAGCCACATTCAAAGACCATAGCTGCACATATATAGAAACTTTTACTTGAGCGATTATTATCTACTTAATTTCTTCAGCAGTTTCGGCCTAAACTTATTTTCTAAAAGAATCAGATGAAAAATGCTGTAAATTCTAGAATCAAAAAATTTTGGGAAATATTTGAAGCGTTTTGGGGGATGATTCATTGCTGTGACATATTTATCAGAAATAAATGTCCCCCACTTGAATCTTTTTTTAGGAATATTTTCACTTTTTTTTAAAATGGGGGGCACCTGAAAAATGTAAGGGCATATGAACAATTGAGGAAACACAACATCTCTTTAAAAATTGTTACCTTTGCATTTTTCCCCCCATTAAGCACAAAACATTTACCACCAAACATCTGAAAGTAACATTTGCCTACTTTTTTCAAAACTTAATTGGATCCTTTTTAAACCAAGAAATTGCATATTTCAATTGACTTTTGCATTAACACTTTTGATATCCAACAAGCTTATCAAATTACTTTTCAAACAACTTAATTAAAAGACACCCAAAACTTTTCTTTTGGAACAGGAACAATAACTTTTTTCAAAAAAAATTAAAGATCTTACTAAGCAACGCCTATCAACATTAGTCTTAGCTGACAGAAAGCATTTCTTTTAGTGGAATAATCAATTACTACAGAAAAAAAATGTATGATATGTGACGCCTCCTGGAGTTCCTGTCTAAGTTAATCGATCTTACACTGGACAAAAGTGGGAATTTGGAATCTGATTTCCCGTAATACTTGTTTACGACACCTAGAAATTCAGCCTATCGTAAGAATCAATAAGTGTACATGAGAATACAAAAACATCAATACTATGTTTTACACATTTTCTATTTGTACTGAAAAGGATGGAAAGCTACTAGTATGGCATTAGCGCAAACTGTAATTTGGTCGATTTGGCACAGACGTTTTGATGGAGGTTGAAATGATGTTAATGAGGTCTGATGCGCACTTTTAACCGGTTTTAACTCCCCATGGTATTTTTGCACGACCATTCCAAATGGCCCCCATTTGACCATTTCTAAGTTCAAGTGTTTTACTTTTTCCAATTGGGCTTTGTAAAATGAAAAAACATCTACACATCCTTACATACACGCATAGGTTTTTTTTAGGCTCGTTTGAAGAAAGGGTTTATTTTTTCTCTTTTAACCTTTGTTCTTCATGCTCTCAAACCGTAAAATCTAACTTTTAAAAAGCAACAATTTTTTTTATTATAATTTATGTAGAATATAATAAACATCTGCAAAAACAAAAACATAATGGTTAAAAAATTTTTTTTCAGGCTCCTGCTTGATGTAAAGATTTTACCTCATTCTTTAACATTTCTTAATTGTAAAAAAAATTTAAAAAAAGTAATATTTCAAGAATGAATTTCGGGAAAAGCTTTTGAAGAACAACACGAAAAAAAAATACTTTTAAGGTCATGGAAAATGTTTTTTTTAACCTTTCAAAAAACCCCTTGAAAGCGTATCACGGGCATAAATAAAAAAATGCTGGACCAGACCACCTGCGAAAAACTATTCAATTAGAGAAACCGTTGCGAATAGCAGGATCCCGACCCAAAGCGCGGATGGCCCAGGGTGGTCTGGATCCATGCGGGCGCAAAGCCACTATGTTTTTTTTTTCGTGGCGCGGTCATATATTAATGAACGATCGCTATCAACTTGACATTTTTACATTTATTGATCAGGTATTTTTTTCATCAGCAGATGTAAGCCCTTAAAAATTTAAACTTTTACTCTTAAAGATTGTCCGCCAAAATATTTATATATTTAAAATGGACCTGAACACTGATAATACTGCGTTTTACTCTATAATAGACATATTTGCTGACAAGCAAAGTATATTTAATGTCGTGTTATATTGCAGCAAAATAAATACTGAATCCTTTTAAAAATATACGTTTAGGATAATCTTCTATTTACATGTTCTGTTATTTCAGTTACCTCTTAAAAAGTGCGAAAATGTTTAAAAACGTCGTTTAAATTTAACAATTTTTTACATTTTCTATTGTTTCAATTTTGCAAAACCTTTTCAAATACTGGTTGTCATTCGTTTTTAAATTTCTTTAAAACTTGTCCAAAACTTTGCTTTTTTTTATAAAAAGCAATGCATTACCGATTATCCGTCATAAGATAAATAAAGAAATCACCAGAGCAACAGGAATTTGAAAATTCGTTCATGGGAAATGAAAAGATAAAATGATTTGAGTTTTAGGATATAAACTTTTTTTCGTGTATAAAAAAGGGGAGATGAAAAAAGGAATAAAGAATGTGTTTTTAAATTAGGAAACTTGACCTATTTGCTCGCTCTCATGCAATTACAGCAACAAAATTGTATGTTATTTTCTATTGTCAAAACTGGGTAAATTTGAGGTCAAAAAGGGGTTTTTTTTGATTAAAACAGTGTTTTAAAATAACAAAACTGATTCGGATTTTTCCCTATTTTCGTTTGTTGATTTACAATTGACAACTAAGGGTCGTTACGGACGGCGGTAAAAGTCCCTATTGATTTGTAAATCATGTTTATGAAAAAATTGCCCCTGTTCCTTACAGGGGAAAAAACCCTTGTTGACTCTTGACCTTCAAAGGACTTCAGCTTTAAATATTATTCGGGTGTTGCGAATGACATGTCGTTTTTACGAAGAAATATTAAAATCCCATGAGATAAAACTGGGGCACGCAGGTTGATGGGCGTACGTAAAGCAATGGATGGATTGAAAAATTTTCGTAAACTTTTTTCAGCCTCGGAAACAAAATAAAACCACGCTCTACTTTATTTTTCAAATGGATTCAACCCGAACAAACACGAAACTAAAAGGCAACGAATTAGGTAAAATTTCGACAGGGGAAATTGCTTTTCCAAATTTCCCTCGCAAAAACTAAATAGATTAGGGTCTTAACAATTTGTGGTTTTTCTATGTAAGGTTACGGATAGAAAGCCTTCTTTTCAATTCAGCTGTTAGTTTTTAAATTTGGGCGGGGATAGTTCTTGTGAAGTTTTTTATTTATTTATAAACTTTTTAAGGGAAAGACGAAAAGTGATGAAATATTCTAGAGCCTCTATTTATATTGTTTAATTCAACTCGTTAATTAAATTTAGTACCAAAAGGCATTCCACTAGTACTCGACAAGTCAAGAATAAATACCTAACATTTGTACGTAACGATGATAAATGGTATATATGATGAACGAGAGTCATTTTAAGCTGAAATACCAGCGCAGTATTATTAAACACCTAGGAGGCACAATCCAAAGAGAAATCGGCGACAAACTCTAACACGGTGAAGTTGTGTTATAAATTCTATTTTTATAACAACATGAAAGGGTTTTCGTTAAGAAACATAAGCTGTGATTAGCAAAAATGACTTTTATTAAATAGTACAATCTTTTTATACGAGGGGTCACATCTAGTACTACCCCTTCATTATGTTCTAAATGAAAGCATTCCGGGGGTTTGTGTGATCCGCCCTGAGAAAAAAAATGAGAAATTCGATAGACTTACATAACATTGTAGATAGGAGTGAGTTTGTATCTCTTTCTGAGCACGCGATTGAAATAAAAGTTGACGTCACAACGAGGCGACTTCAGAGAAAACAAGAAAAGCACAAAATACATGACTGCTGAACAATTGCAACTGAAAACGTCCTCGAAAACACTATTATGATTGAATTGTGGGATAATTTAGTGCGGTAATGATTTTTTAGCGATTAAAGCACAAAAAAATAAAAAGGATAAATTTATTTTGCTCAAAACCAAAAAAAAAATAGTAAATGTCATAAATCTTTAAACGAATTTAAGAGCGTTTTTTTAAAAAACTAATGATTTTGAAGACTTCTTGAACGTTACCAAAAAACAAAAAAACGCCTTTAAAAAACTACCCTGGGGTATTCACAAATGTTACTCTTGTAACCAGGTTTTTTTGGGTTTTTTAAGTTAATGTGAATTTAAAGACACTTCTGTGACACGATATACCATATCTTAGCCATTATGAATAGCAAACTATCAACTTCCATAGCAATTTTCCAATTGTATTTGCTAAAATAGACGTTATGACCCGTTTATCTGGAGATACTGCGTGTTTCGTGTTCAGTCCTTTGAAAGCTGCACGCTACATTCCTCTTTGGTCGTGTCTAGATAACGGAACATAATAAGTAGGTCTTAAAGCCAACTGGAACTGAGTTGCTTTGGTATTTGTCTGTTATACCGATTCGTTGGGTCTTTAATGATGTACTACTGTTGCTCCCTCCTCTGCAATGGCATGGAGCACATGCGTAACATACGTTGGTTTTTAAAAGCCCTTTGAAGCATAAAATGCACTGAATACATATAGACATCGATTAATATTAATGTGAACCAAATGTATAAGAACACACAAAGCAATTAAGTAAAATAACACCAGACTCGTGTTGATTCAGTCAGTTTTTGAGAATTAGTGCAACAACTCGCATGTACCTTATTAAGCGAAACTATTGTAAAGTAACTCAATAGTTACATATAATAACCATTGTCCAAAGTATTTTTTCCAAAGTAAAGGGTTTTTTTCTACATGTGCCTGCATGACTAGGTAATTCTAATAACTTACTGAAAGTCATAGAACATAGCGCATGGCCTTTGTAACCCCGCTAGAAAATAATAGAGAAATATTGCCACATATACCAAATATTTCCCTGGTCTAAGACAAAAACAGTTGATATGTATCTCTTCTGGGGACCGCGACTGGACTCGGACATGACGTTATCACTATGGCGACCGGATATGAAAATAATTCTGCTAAAATATGTCTGAAGAAATCAATAGAAATTCTTATGCTATTAGATATCTTGTCATGAAAATGCTAGTGGTATACACTTTTTAAAAGATATATTTAATCAGTTGTAACTGTTTAACTTGCACCATACCCATCTAATTTACAATACTTTACACGTGGCTGCTACCTCTCCATATTCATTTACGACTGAATTTGAAATACTAAAATATTATTTCAGAAAGTTACACAAAATATAACACGCAATAAGGGAATACAAAGTACCAAAAACTTGCGTTAAACTGGTACCTAGAATGAAAGAAATTTGATGAAAATTCAGTTCTAATCAATGTCTATTCTCTAACAATTATTAGATTATGTGCAGTTAGCATGTATTGTTTAGCCATTCCATTGTAATTTCAATCCAATTAGAATATATCCAACAAGCAGAAGTTTAATGGAAACGTTTCATACAAAACAAATGTTCTTAATCATTCAAATTTACTGATATTATTACTATTATTACTATATTCCTTTAAACTTGACCTGTCAGGGCCAATCAGTATCTTTCACCTCAGCCCCGCAACAACTTCACTATTTACATGCAACATTATTTATAAACGTACATAGTTTAACATGGACATTCTGCAACTACATTCAACTAGCTGAAGAATGGCATCAGGAGCAGGTGGTTATATTGTCATAACTGGAACAAATGAATAATGTTATTCACATTCTTCCATCCTTCCTTCTTTGCAACAGCGAGTGTATCTCTACATATCCCCTATGTTACTCTGATTACAATTTTCACTGTAAGGTGTCACCCCGGTATAGAAGTACTTCCGGGTCGTTGTATCCTAGAAAGTAGTTCTTTGAAATTTTGAAGTTCCCAATTTAACGCTATCCCTACTTTGACATGTTATATTCCAAATGTATTTATTGATACTGTGTACATTTTTTGTCATTTCTGATGTCTTTAACAGTTGTTTTATGTGTGTTTTTCAGGATTACATTTCTGTGCGGAAGGATTAAAAAACTACACCAGACTGGTGGCCATGACAGATGTCAGTGGGAAATTTAAACATGGACTAGATACTTTGATGTGTAGCAAAAAAGTTCATCGTTGATGGTGGTGTTTTTCTGTGATATATTGCTGGGATAGTATTACTCTTTAGAAATACAGAGCTGTCAATGCTGCAATTTTGTTGTGAAATTCACAATCCATGTCCAAAAGTGTTTTTTTACTATACAGCAAAGAAGGAGAAATTGTACCGGGCCGACACCTATATGGCAAATTCAGAAAGTGGAATATCTCAGCAACCATAGGGTTTCAGTCAGAAACTTCACACACTAGTAGCTGATAACAATACAAATCAGTGGCTAAAAGGATATTTCTAAGGTTTGTGAAATTTTAATTTATTCAAATTTTAAAAATTCAGTAGTTGAAATTTTTTGAAATTTGAGTAATAGTTGTCTCCTCTGATTTGTCAGTCTTCTTCTATAGTGCAAAGACACTGAACAAGCAGGAAGCTTTAAAAAGGCTATATAAAAAGAAGACACATAGTTTTTCACTTTAATTTTAAGAAAAAAATATAAATTTAAATTTCTTAAATTTTAAAAAAAAAAATTCTCTTTCGCATAGCTTCTCTTTTCCGAAGAATTTATAAGTATATATATGTGAACATGTTACATAGTGCCGCAGTAGACCATGGATGAACAGTGTCGTATGCGTGGAAGCTGTACATTTTGGACCGGATGGGTTTATAAATGAGGCTATAGTCGGTTTCGTAACAGGAGTCGGAGAGACTGATTGCTTGTCGGGCCTGGATCTTGAACCGGTCGCGGTGTTATTACACTGATGTTAAAGCCAGTCAGCAGGCGTCTCATATATGATATAAAGAAATTGCGTGAATGTTCGTTCCCTTGCGTATGAGACGCATAACTAATATTACACGAAATAATTATTTTTCTCATTTCAGTCAATCCAATGTGCTACCGCATTTTGGCATTGAAGGACATTGCTTACCGGTGTGCCGAGTGCATTTGTCGGCATATTAATGTATAACAAGTTTTCTTTACACTGACAGGACATTGGTTGTATTACACAGGAATTACATGGAGGTTGCTTCAGTGTGATAAAATAGTTGTTGTTGTTGTTGTTTGGTATTATTTTATTTATTCATTTGTTTTTTCAGTTTAGAACATATTCCGAGCTTTCAGCTTCAGCCCGCATCAGGCCGTCGTCAGATACATTCTGCCTTGAATGGGAATGCTTCTATTCTGATTTGCTTTTCAGGTTCACAACGCAGGTCTGTGTTACTAAGAAAATATTTAACGGGGCTGATTTCCTGGGTCGGCCTCGTGCAGTTTCCTTAATATGTATTTGTCCTGGTACCGACTGGAAACACACTTGACGGTATTTGTATTTCAGTTTTGCTCGATTCATTCTACTTCATTCTTTAGATAGGACTTTTCCTGTTGGACTTTTATTCATGTTTTTCTGTATGTTGTTTTTTCATAGCATTTATGTGTTTCAATTCTTTTAAATGTGCATTTCAGATACTTTGTTGTCTGTGCTGAAAGAGGTTGTCTGGTAATAGTTATTTTAATATTCTTTTCACTGTTTCAGCTAACATATATGTAGAAAATTATTCAGTGCAGTGTTTTAATGACAGACTTCCTGTAAAGTTCCTGAACCAGTTGATATCAGAATGATAAAGAAATGATAGATGGTACCAATCTGTGAATATTATGTCACTTTTTTCTATAGGTGTTCCTGATCACAATTAGAACTATACACACACACTCAGCTGTTTCTCAAGAAAGGCCGACACCGGTTCACAATCTTTCTTTTGTCATTTGCAGGCGATGAATTCCATATGTCAGAAGGAAATTTAGAATCGTACAACCAGTCAGCAGCTACCCATAAACCAGACCAACCTATTAAGTCGAGCGGGCAGAAGCTGTGATTCCCAGTGTAACACCGCAGAATGACGGCTAGTTTTCGGTAAGCGATTTACATGTTCCACCGGTGCATTGCCCTCTGGTCCTAATGTCTTTAGTCAGAACTGTAGCCTAAAATGTCAGTAACTGCTGACAGTTTCAGGGTACCCTGAGCTGTGTCTGGACTCAGTTGGAGTTCTTGACCTTCCGCACTTGCCTGCTTCCAAGATGGCGCGGATCGGCTTGCATTTGGCGTTTCAGGCATTGTTCGGTTTAGCCGAAGAAATAATTCATTTTAAGATAGACTGTGATGTATTGATCTGTTTTACTTCCAGTAATTGTCATAAATATAATCACATATTGGTCTTTGCTTGTGGGTTTTGGTCTTTCAATCATTAAAAGTTTCACTTTTCTGCAATTGTAGTGGGTAAATTATGCATTATTACTAAAATTGCATATTTTTAAAGTAAATACTCATTTTGATACATCATTTTTTCAAAATAAATAAGCTTAAAGTTACATAAAACATACTATAAGCATTAACTAGTGATATCACAGTTGATTTCATGAAAATCTGATTGAAATTTTCAGAAGGAAGGCAAATTTTGTAATGTGCCTCTTTTCTTCAAAATTCCGGTTTCGACCCAATTTCTCCGCAAAGTAGGTCTAATGTTTGAAATGTTTCTGCGGGACAAAATTTTCTTTGCGATGACAATTGTCTTGTGTAACTTTTCTCGCAAAACCCTAAGTTACAAGATTTTATGGGAAAAATTTGGCTAAATTAAAAATTTGATAAGATTTAGGTGTCACCCGGTATAGAAGTACTTCCGGGTCGTTGTATCCTAGAAAGTAGTTCTTTGAAATTTTGAAGTTCCCAATTTAACGCTATCCCTACTTTGACATGTTATATTCCAAATGTATTTATTGATACTGTGTACATTTTTGTCATTTCTGATGTCTTTAACAGTTGTTTTATGTGTGTTTTTCAGGATTACATTTCTGTGCGGAAGGATTAAAAAACTACACCAGACTGGTGGCCATGACAGATGTCAGTGGGAAATTTAAACATGGACTAGATACTTTGATGTGTAGCAAAAAAGTTCATCGTTGATGGTGGTGTTTTTCTGTGATATATTGACTGGGATAGTATTACTCTTTAGAAATACAGAGCTGTCAATGCTGCAATTTTGTTGTGAAATTCACAATCCATGTCCAAAAGTGTTTGTTTTACTATACAGCAAAGAAGGAGAAATTGTACCGGGCCGACACCGTAAATCAACGTCCTAACAACGCCTTGGAACGGTCAGTTGCAAAACAACGCAAGTGTAATTAAATCAGTTAATTCTGCTGAAATTATCGCACTCTATATCGTTTACATAACACATAAAAGCTTGATGCTGCACGCAATAGTTAATTAAATGCACGATATGTGAAACACAAAAATGATGGTGATAATAATTATAAGAAAAGGATAATGGGGTCCATTCAATATTATCATAATCTGTCTGATCTCTCTGTCGTGGGGGCTTTGTCTCATTCTGTCCTGGTTAGATTGCTCTGTGTCTGTACTAGTAGAGGATGAATTATGCGCCCTGTGTGGCTGCATTGAACTATGTAAAGCGCCTTTGAACGTGAAATTGATTATGAAAAGGGCGCTATATAAATCTGGTATAATAATAATAAACGAATTCCGCATAAGCTTTGCTCGAGGGCGTGAGGGGTGTTTTACATTTCTCAACCTCTCGTGAACAAACTAAGTCAAATCAACTCTTCTATTATTTTGCTTAGACGCATTTTATGCTTCAAAGGGCTTACATAAAGAGAACGATAAATATTATAATGCAAAATTGTAATAAACTTACAGACTTCGGCAAAAATAATTATTAAAAGTTTTACTAACAAATACTTATTCCATAATAAACAAAGTCAAACGGGAAATGCAACATATAAAAACGCGGACACACATACATCACTCCACACAGTCACCTGGAAATAAGATAACATGTAAATGCATAAAACTGCACACCGACGGAGTGAGAACAAAAGAGGGCATTAATAAATGCACAAAAATAACAGACACAAAAATACTTGAAGAAAGGAAATAGCCATGAGCTGCATTAGAATGGTCACTAACAAAACCACTTTCCATATTTCCTAGAAAAAATCATTGACCTATTGATTTAAGGTATTAGCTGGTTTGTGATAAATTAAGTTACTTGGTGTAGAAAAAAGTTATTACAGAAAGTAAAATTCCCATTTTCCACTTTCTGTCCAGTATAAAATCGATGTAATTTGGCTTCGAGCGTTCTGTGGTGTCTATAAAAATTGCCTTCATCTGCATTAATCAATAATGGTTATATCACTGAAGAAAATGGTTTCTAGTACGTCAAAGATATTATTTGTAGATCCATCTTTAGGCTTCGGTGAACAGAGTTGTGAGAGTAATATTTTCATTTCCTTTTCGTATAAACAGTGTAGAATATTAAAACATGCATGTGAACTAACGTAATCAAAGCTAGCATTTGCTACTTAAATTTCAACTAAATAATACTAGAAGTAATCAGGAAATGTCCACATGCAACTGAAGAATGGAACTCAAGTCAACTTTGACGAAAGTAGAGAATAACTGTCTTTAGAGCTACAGTTTGTTCACAACACGCGGGTAGATGTACAAAGTAGATGGTACATGATATGCAATGTCCTTTCCTGAGTCAGCAATAAGCCACGTGTATTGAAATAAAAAGATACATCTTACTACACAAGGTCTGTCTGATATCAGGTAGATACAAACCAGCTTTCTTTGTCACCTGCTGCATTAAATGTATTTTGATAATTTAGCATACTGTTTCAGAATTTTATTTTTAAAAACGGATTATATAGACGTATAGAATGGTTCTACTTAGATCTGAATTTTATTTTTGTCTATGTCCTATAGATTTGAATTGTATTATTTTATTCACACCAAACAACGTCAAACATTTTCCTAGGCTATAAATTGTCTAAAAATACTTCAAAATGTGACCTAAATTGATATCATTTTACACTAGCCTTACTTTTTCTTCTCATACGATAAAGTAGGGTGTGGTTTAGTTTACCATTTACCAGTTTATACCCCACAGTGTTTTTGTCACTGACCGTTCCAAGCTGTTTCCAAATAATCTTCTTTTTTTTATGTCGGAGTTAACGTTGCGCCGACACAATTATAGGTCATAATTATGGCAACTTTCCAGCTTTGCTGGTGGAGGCAGACCCCAGGTGCCCCTCCGTGCATTATTTCATCACGAACGGGTACCTGGGTAGAACCACCGACCTTCCGGAAGCCGGCTGAATGTCTTCCTCACATGAAGAATTCAACGCTTCGAGTGAGGCTCGAACCCACATCAGTGAGGGGCAAGTGATTTGAAGCCAGACCTTAACCACTCGGCCACGGAGGCCCCTAATAAACTTCTTCATGTGTTCGTTTAGTTCACGTCAGTATTAAGTTGCAAATGAATACGATGGTGAGATTCTAGTTCGATACATTATAGCCGCGTCTTTTCTTTAGAATAAAAGGACATAAACTGTATTGGAATGAACCATTCAGTCGCTTATCTTTTTTTCAGCAACACAACTACCGAACTTGTTTAAAGGCCAAAATTGACATTATTAGACATTGTGGGTCTGTTCTACTAATTGTCTGAGTCGTGAATATATGTGGTTTGGATTTCTTAAGCACAAAAATAGCAGGGTTATTGGATGAATCTGGAGATAGATTATATGAATATTGTCGTGAAAAATGACGTTTCTGTCTGGAATATAGTAAAATACCAAACATAGGAAATGTGAAACTGTGAGGAGAATCTCTAGAGTACTGACTGTAACAAATATATTACTTTAGTAAGGGCTTTAGCAAGATATATATACTAGAAACAGAATAGTTAATAGATATCGTCAATGGATACGTAAAGACCAAAATGGGGACGAGTTGACTGGGAGACGAGTTGACTAGGGGACGAGTTGACTTTAAATTGTGTACGGGAGATAAATCTGTATCAAAGTGGCAGAGTTGACAGGTCTGTAGTTAAACTCTGCCGCAGTTTCACTACCCAGGGGATTCAGGTTTATGACGTAAGCTTTTTTCCACAGGAGTTGCAACGGATTATACTGTATAACAATACAGATCAGAGCACCTGCACACCCCTTAAGAAAATATTATCTATTCAATTTGAAATCCTCTGGAATTTTTCATCCACCAATCAAAATGTACAGTTTTAATCAGCTGTTAATGACCTTCTGCCCAGATATTTACAGGAAATAAAGGTGAAATCAATAGCGGCCTGTGGTCACAAGTATGTTATCAAAAATGCTTCTAGTATATAGAAGATGGTCTATGTTATAAAATACAGAAAAACATGATGAAGAAATAAACAATAGAATACTTCCTAAATTATTATTTGTTAAATTTGGACTATTTCATTGTTTTCACGTTTTGGTGGAAAGATATCATCTATTGGTTCCAAACAAACGGCCGGTGTGTTTAGTTTTGATATTATTTTACCTGAGCCAAAATTGGTAAAGTGAAGTCAGGTGACCTGCGCTTTAATATATTTTCAATGTTTATTACAGACATACAAATGATTCACATTATTGACCGATCTATTGATTGGAACTAGGTTAACCCGAAATGAATTTCAATTTTATTCCATGGTCATACTTTATTTTACCTCAAATATTGTTTCTTGAAAAGTTACAGAAAATGTTTTGTAAGTCTCAGTTTTAACCTTTTTTCTTATGAGTCTTGTTTCACACATAAATAGAAGACTTGCAAAGATTTCTTGGCATATGATGGTATTTTTTAAGTGCATTAACAATTTATGCTATGTTATTTTGAAAATTTAAAAGTAAATGACCAAATCCTAGATATAAGTTCTCATAATACATGTTCTGTAAATATAAGCTGTAGTGGCTTAAATCTTGAATTGGTTGAACAGCTTTAAGTTTAAACGTGTTAGGACGATTCGTATCAATATTAAAGTTCCATAAGGCTTATAATTTTATGTCAAATACAGATAAAGACATTATCCATTAAGATGAAATGCATATTATCACTACTTTTAAATTACACATGAACTTATCCAGTTAAATCTATAAAGGGAGGTAATGATAAACAATTGAATCACTAATATTTTCCACTATGGTTATCAATATTCAAATTTTGACAACTACATCAAAAACAATTAGAATCAGAAAAAATATATGGTTATAACCAAAATTGCGGCAACCAATTTATAAACAAAAGCATTATGAGCATTTAACGAATACAATGTGGGTTTGTGATTGCCACTAGACATAATAAAGAATTTGTCACAAAATTTCAACTTTTGTATTTTTTGTATTTTTATGTGATAGTGACTTCAGAGATTTTCTCAGAGAACTGACTGTAATATATATTATCATGATATTGGACATACGATATTGACTGGCTATATTCAAAATTTTAAAAATGAAAAATAAAAAAAGATATTTCATAGTCTAGGAGCTAGTCTAGTTTATGATATACAACGGCGTGAAAGCGGTATCGCAATTGAAAGATCTTGAACTAGATCTTGGTTATTACCTGTTTCAGAACCAAGAAAATTTTAAAGTTCTAAATTGCTTTCTTTAAAGCACAAAATACATGAATGACATTGTTAATATATGTTTATCATAAAAACAATCTCATAATTGCCGTTTCAGTTGAAAAGAAAAAGTATAGAATAATTAAATACTATAAATTCACTTGTAGCTGATACGCACCATGTTGATTATCAACTATAATTCGTATATTACAGGCATTTATGAATAAGTGCACTATGGGTATATGATTCTTCTATGAAAAATTGTGCTGGGGATGGAGAATATTTGTCTCTTAATGTTTTGTGTATGCAAGTATGTTGTAAGCGTTAGCCCCGTAACTGAATCGTTGATTTCAATACTTGCGTAGCCAATTGCACATGTAACAAATACTTGTTGTTTTACTTATTGCTACTGTTTAGAATAAAACGTTTTATTTATTCGCATGGGTTGATCCAATGCGAGAAAATCATCTACTTACAATGTTATTCCCATGCTTGTTTCTCAATACTTCAGACTTGAATAATTTCATTCCCTAGTGAATGAATAAGCCGCCGAGATCCTTTTGAGAAAGGAGGAGAACTATGCCACAATATCCAAATTCTAATAACGATACGGAGAAAATACGACCCTAATGGGAATAATATTTTTCCCTAAGAATAATTACAAAATACATTAATGGCACCATAAACAATAATCTACAAACAATTTCAAAATAACATTTGTTAACGTTCTATCTAATTGAAACTGAATCTCTAGCTGCGATCAATCAATGCACAGCCCTCAGTTTTCTTGAGAGGTGCTTCTTTCACGGAAAGCATTTATTTAACAATGCCTGCCCATCACGATTGCAGAAATACATAATATACCAGCTGTTTGCTGAAATATATCGTATTCTTTTCAGAACAGTACAAATAACAAATAGCTATTTTTACTGGGTGTCAACAGCTAATGATGACTCGCGTGTTTATTTCATTCAGACAACAGACCTATATAGTTTGACTTTTGCTTCCAAAAAAAGTCCTATGATCAACGCTTGATTACTGTTAACTTTTCCAGAAATAAAATCGAAAAAAGAACAAGAATTTTTTTCTTATTACTGTTATTCGAAATTACGAGATATATGTGTAAGATGTGCTTCCTCCACCGATTAACTTGTGTCTGTTATAAATCAACAATATTAAGTCGGGGCAAAAGTTACTGATTTATACACACGTTTCTCTGGGCTGTTGAATTGAAATTTTGGATAATGTTTTGTTATTACAAATAACAGAGTTAATACTTATAAACAGAAACCTTGACCTTAAATATGTTATTCTGGCCTAAAATATTTAAAACATGATGATGTATGAATTATCGAACATGGATAATTATGTGTTGATATTACTGTAGTTGTGATGTCTTAGATTTCTTGGATTCAGTGCGGTTATATTTGCTGGTCCATTCATCGGTATATATTATGTTTGTTTGTTTGTTTGTTTTGGGTTTAACGCCGTTTTTCAACATTATTTCAATCATGTAACGGCAGGTAGTTAATGTAACCAGTGTTCCTGGATTCTGTACCAGTACGAACCTTTTCTCAGCAAGCAACTGCCAACTTCCCAACAAGAATCAGAGGTGGAGGACGAATGATTTCAGACACAATGTCTTTTATCATATAGTCACGGAGAACATACGCCTCGCCATGGTCTCGAACTCACGACCCCGAGATCCGTACCGTAGATCTGCTCTCTTCATATTTATGCAACAATAGAATTCCGTTTAAGCCGGTAAGGAGGCGTTGTGATATTACACTCCTCACGAGTAGACTCATTTGGACCGTGTCTTACTTAGTCACATTCCATGCATCCAACGGATCGTCTTGTAGTTTTTATTAAATGTACCTCACTTTAAAAGTTCAAAACGACGAAATACATCTTGAATAACTCACGAACGCTGAAAGTAACATTATAAGATGGAGAAATAGAATATCCTTTATTCATACCAATTAAAACAGAGAGCGGCGAAACCAGTTACCTACGGATAAAACAATACTGTCTGAACGGACTGTTAGTTTAGTTTTGTACTAGAAATGGAACAGTAACACACGATAATTATTTGTATTAAAGCCTATATTTGTTTTTGTGCTAACGGCTAACAACCTTGTTTGCTTATAACTGAAGCACTGACAAAGGAAATGGGTGAGTCTTCTCGTATTTTGCTAGCAGACAATTAGTTTAATTATTCACTTTGAAAATATATAGCATGACAGCATGGTAAGCCATAAGACATTTTCTTGTCAGACACACTTATGAATAAAACTAGAATAGACTGATTTAGAGAACAATTTCTTCTACTTCGTAAATTGTATTATGTACAGCTGGGTTTTAAAGTCAGACATAAGTCAGTTTGCAAGATGATATAAACATTTATAGTGACAATGAAAATGCATAACCTTTAAAATACTACTAGTGCATCTGCACATTTATCAAGCTGTTGTGAAAATTTACGTTTGTGATAATGTTCTTCTTGCCTGCATTTGCCATATAACAATATTATCAAAAACAGTCTAGTCTGAATTAAGATAATTGGTCAAACAAACACACATCATTTGTAGTCAAGGATAAAGGATATAAAGTAACAATGTGTCATCTAACAAAACAATGATTTACAGACACACAATTAAAAGGTTGATACCTGACGAATCCTCTCATCAGTTGGATACAACATATACAGCATGATTAGTTGAGCCGCGCCATGAGAAAACCAACATAGTGGCTTTGCGACCAGCATGGATCCAGACCAGCCTGCGCATCCGCGCAGTCTGGTCAGGATCCATGCTGTTCGCTTTCAAAGTCTATTGCAATTAGAGAAACTGTAAGCGAACAGCATGGATCCTGACCAGACTGCGCGGATGCGCAGGCTGGTCTGGATCCATGCTGGTCGCAAAGCCACTATGTTGGTTTTCTCATGGCACGGCTTAGTTGTGTATTGGCTTTACGACCATGTTCCATAAGTCTCCAAATGTAGACAATTGAATCAATCAATCGTCTGCATGAAAAGTTGCCGTTAAAATCACTTTGTATTCTGCATAATCTAACGTATCCTGGTCAATTTCGTCTTATTATACGCGCGATTTTCTGTTAATACTTGCAATAATTGTAAATGAAGATTAATGTTATTTCACACAGCATGTCTGATCAGGTTCCAAAGCATTAGCAAGAATTCCAAAGTCATTCGCGTGTATAAGATTTTGCGTTTAAAAGACATATATGAACTACATGATTCTAATGGATATTTTAGCGTAAAAAAGCAATTACTGAGGCCTGATTCAAACGTTCTATGTTTTACAAAACCAGAGCTGTGAATGACTCCTAGGTTGTATTGTGTCATTGTTGATATGAAATGGCACGCATAAAACTTGTTGTTTTTAAAGAAAATTGCAGTTGTTATGTTGTTAACTGTAATATTTAATAGACCTGTCTTTAAACAATATACATAAAACTTGAAGGTAATATTATTATATCAGAAGTACTGTTTTAGGGGAAATTTATAAATCTTTTTCTGAAACTTAGCAAAAGATAATAGGCAAGGGTAGATTTCTTGGAAGCACAGAGCACCTAAAACACAGCCTCAGAGCCACGCATTAGTAAAATAGGCTCCCAACAAAAAGAAGCTGTGATGGAAAAAATATACAGACGGGTTGCTTCAAACATCTAACAAGTACATATTACTTTATGTGAAATATAGATAGAGGGTGAGAAAGTGGTAAATTGTGGGGTTTGAAGAGGAAAGAAGAACAAGGATGAAAATACAAAGGGAATGCTACGTTCTTTAATAACAGTCACACTACAACGTAAGCGCTGACACTCGTATGCCTCAATCAAACACACAACCATGCCCAACTAAATAACATAGAAAACAGACAAAGATCTCAATCATGTACAGTAACTACAATACATCTTGCCATTAGGCACGAGCTTGACATGAAAACAAAAAGCTTTCTTAGAAAGCAATCTGTCTTACCTTATTATGTTCAATCATTGACAATCTGCCAAAATATAGGTCAATATTTTAAGCCTAGTAGTTTTGACATGAGTGATGTTTTATATCCAAAAATAGATACAAAGTGAGAATACTAAATGTTATATACGTCTGTCAAATTTCTATTTAGTATATCCTGACAAGATGACATGTCATGATATGCGACATATCGTCAGCCTTTTTGGGCTAAATGTTACAAAAGTATTCGCATATTGCCTTTTATCAATTCTTAAATGACTTCTGATATGTGTATCCAGTCTTAACCAAAATCTTTATCCTACTGAAGATATAATAAATCTGTCTACATTTGAGCCGTGCCATGAGAAAACCAACATAGTGGGTTTGCGACCAGCATGGATCCAGACCAGCCTGCGCATCCGCGCAGTCTGGTCAGGCTCCATGCTGTTCGCTTTTAAAGCCTATTGGAATTGGAGAAACTGTTAGCGAACAGCATGGATCCTGACCAGACTGCGCGGATGCGCATGCTGGTCTGGATCCATGCTGGTCGCATACCCACTATGTTGGTTTTCCCATGGCGCGGCTCATTTAATTTGCGTTTTAAAAATACGTTTAAGTATTTTATTGTTTAACATTAGCTGTTAGACAGAAAGCAATTAGAAAGCATGAAAAAATAGTATATCGTAAAGCCACGTGACTACAATTTTCGTTAACTATTTTACGTACTCGCTGTTTGCAAATTTTAGATTCCCATGGGTTATAACTTTCGTTAGATATTTCATGCATGTTTCCAATATTTTATAATAATCTTTAGTGTTTTTATACGCCCGTCTCTTAAAGAGCGGGGCGTATTATGTGAATACCCTTGGCGGCGGGCGGCGTGCGATCGGCGTCCAAGGCATGTTTGCTCTCTAAGTCGAACAGTTTTCATCCGATCTTTACCAAACTTGCTGACAATGTTTGTGGGCATAATATCTCGGCCAAATTTACCCGAAAAGCGAATTTAGCCTTGTCCGCTCTCTAAATTGAACAGTTTTCATCCTACGGGCGTATTTTTGACACTCTTGTTGTTAATGTACCAAAAACTAAGTCGTTTTGCTTTTTTAACGTACATTTAAGTGAAACGGTCTAACGATGAAAATAGTTTTGATGATTTTTGCAGAGAATATGTTTCACTAAAGAAGGATACGGCACCATAATTTGCATCTTGAATATAATAACGGACCTACTGCTTTATGTCTGTATTACACAAACGGTTACAAAACTCTGAATTAGCTCTGATACACAAGATTAATTGATTACTTTATCTGACAACAAATATGACGTCAGAAATGATGTAGCGATGGCTTCTTGGTGTTCTGTGCGCCCGAATCTTAAATTTTGGCTAAGATTGACTTTTAAAATGAATTTTACAGAAAAAAATACGTAAGCTGAAATCAACTTCAGCAGCAAAAAATAAAGATAAATCATAAACAGTGAAAACAGAACTATAACATGACAGAAGGCATTTTCATTTTTTCTCAGTTGTGACTGCGCAAAGAGGTTAACTAAAAGATTTCTATAATTTATCGATTCAGGACAGGAACCTAATTAATACCTTCTGTACCACAGATTTACACATTATCTTGATCATCATTTATTGATATAAACAAAATTACAAAAAATACACGTTTGTAAATTTTTGTATTTCTGTATTTTTGATTATTTATTTTGTTTTTCTTGGGTTTGTAAAGAAGGAAAATGAAAGAAGCTTTCAAATGCAGTGTAGTCTGTTTACTAGATGTTTGTGTAAGATACATTTGAATAGATGTGAATCTGCAAACCAATCGCATAAAAGCCTTCAAGAGAGAGAGAGAGAGAGAGAGAGAGAGAGCTGTTTTCATTATTTATTTTCATTAGATATTGTATTACTATACATATTCTAAGCTATAAGTCATAACTAATTTCAGCAAAAAAAAAATGCAAATAAAATAAAGAAAATAGCTCTACTGAACAAAAAACACACAAACTGACCAATTTATTTTTTTCGCGCCATTTTCCTATTTAGTGTTTGTATGCCTAGTTTCAAAGTTAATAATTTTCAGGTCCTTTGGGAACATGAAGTTCATTCCATTTTACCATAACAGAATTCTGCTATAGCGTTGCACTTTTAATTACCTGTCACGAACAGACTCAATCAAATCGTTTGCCATTATTTTCCTTGGTTCCTTTCTTCGCTTCCACAGGATTTTCTTTCTTACATAGTACATTTTAAATTCATAACAAATAATCAGAATCCCTTAGGGTAAGAAATGTTTAGGAACCAAAGTATTGATAAGACAGTTTATAAATATTTTCTCCTGAACTAAGAACAGCAAGAGATTTATAGGTAATAAACACATTCTGGATGACCCTCATTACACTACGCAGTTGTCCAAAATACAAAATGCATGCCAATGCGTGTCGTCTGGATATTTGACCTTTCTACGAGAACACGCAAATGAAAATCATCAACAAGAGTTATCGTGTGTTTAATTGATAAATATTATTATTAGCACACTCATTATTTGTGAATTGAAATATGAAGTTAACGGATAGTATCTATAATCTACAAGTCACTCGGAATGTTCAGTTGTAATCTCAAATGCAGTGTGCGCAACGTTTTTGTTTGTTTGTTTTTGGTTTAACGCCGTGTTTCAACAGTATTTCAGTTATGTAACGGCGGTGGGCAGTTAACCTAACCAGTGTTCCAGGTCGATAAAATGATCATACACATTAAAAACATATGAAAATATTGAAACAAATCTTAGCAATGTTTACGAAAGTGGTCAGAAAGCATTTGAAGTAAACAATTCGATTACGAAATAAACGAACACAAAAACCTATATAAATTTTAATTTACGTCGAATATTCAATAAACTTCATACCCGTCATACTTATATAGTACACTTTTTATTGTTTAGATGATAAATATGTGCTGTTACACCGTGGAGAAAACAAACACGCCAGGCAATTAGTATCCTATACTGAACGGACTTGACAAGAAGCGTCGTTAACTTCAGGGCGTTATTTTGCGATAAGATACTTCGTTATATTTGGCTAATATCTTACCGTTTTCAGCACATTTTAGAAAGTTTCATAGGGAATATTGAGAATCTACATCGAAATAGGAATTTTCACTCAATTAAAATTGCGGCCATCGATAAACAGGTGCAATTACAAGAAATGAAAAAAGTTTGAATGAGTTACAGCAGCCTTTGATAACTAATGGATTTTATCATTTCTTCGATCAAATTAAGTCTAAAACCAGTGTCTAAGTAATATTCAAATGTAACAGAGAGCTCACATTTACAATATTTAGATGTTATAAACTTAACAAAATTGTAGCACAATTATACTTGTATATAAAATTAATCAACGTTTATCTGGTTTTCTAAAATGAATACACTTGACTTCGCGGCTGATATCCCGACTAGTGTTCAGTGCTGGGTGATATGCTTAAATTGATACTGTGTCCAGCAGTATCAACTTTTCATTTTCTATTACATCCGCCGTTCTTCGAAACAGAGAGTCAATGACGTCACCAATTTAGCAAAGTGGCTGAGGGTTATTGCTGCCGCTTTTTCGCTGATTTGTCGGCACTATTTCAAAATAGCTCGCAGCGTTTATTCTTGGGATATTAAGGAGAGCAACCTTTTTGCGAATGTTTAAACATGTTTCATCGATTCTGTGTGACTGGAACGCTGAGGAGAATATCAGTGAGGTTTAGTCTTGTTTATCAAAATACAGACATATTTATTAAGTCACTGAATTACTGGTATGTCAGTTTTTCTAAAGAACAAATACAGGCAAGTTAATTTGATTACACTCTTCTGTAAAAATTTATACTGTATGTCCCGTCTATGTTCAAACAATTCCTGAAACTTAAAACTTGAGCTACGTTACACTGAAAGTTTTATCATATGTTTTGAATTTCTGGTTTGAAATGAATAAGAAACTATCAGTCTATCAAAAAAGGTTGTAATTTTTCTTTTCTTTTTGTCGTATTTGTTTCACTCCTTGTCCATGACATTGACTAAAATACAGGTCAGAATAGTTTATGATCAAAGAAGAGTCTTCAGGACAAAAGCACTAATCTTTTAATGAATGTATGAATATAAACTTACGTTTTAGATGCGTTTTTTTCGTCGAAGTAATCTATGAACGAAACCAATTCAGTGGAAATATTGAAGCCTTGGACATACAGTCAGACATATTTGTAAACTTTGATATAACTAAAGAAGATATTATTTCCGGTGTCATTATACATTTATCAAATTTCTTACACATTAAAAGAAAATTGTTGTTGATGACATATCTTTTATTTTCAACAATGTCAGCATTTCATTTATTTTTCAACCACTTCTCAAAAACAAATCAAATTTACACATACACCAAAATTACATACACAAGCAGTTGTTTAACAAAACAAAAACGAGCAAAAATATTATCTATAGGGATACAGAACTGTAGATATTGACCTTTGACTAATGTATGGTCAAATATTAAACCAAATTAAAATTTGTTCCCAAAATATTACAAGAAAATGAAGTTATTATTTTTGGTAATAATTTTCGTGCCATTTAACGAAATTTATTCGTTTTTAAATTCTTGAGATTTGTGTGTACTTCTGTGACTTTTTAAAACTGGGTTGGGACAGTGGAATTACGAAAATGACATCATAGCAACACTCAATTTTGGTGAAGTTTCTATACGTTTCTAATAATACATTTTCTTAGATGTTTGAACAATTTCAAAAATGTACGACAAATGATATAAAAGTGATTCACAAAGATATCGATGGCGCATTAAAAGTTTTATTTAGTGCAACGTCATTAGATACAAGTAACTATACATATTACATAAAACGCTATATGTTATGAATATGTTATGAATTGTTGTTGATTTTTGTATCTAAAATAAATATGAAGTATCATCGAGTTGTAACATTTTTGTCTTATTTTCTATATTTCATCTGTGCATATCATTGGTGTCACGATAGTGTTTTGTTGTTTTTTTTTTTGTGTGTGTGTGTTTTTTTTTTTTTTTTTTTTTTTTAATTTAGAGGGCAGTCAGAATAGTATGACGGATACGTTACGTAGTTTTACGTTCAAAAACTGAAATAAGGTCACCAGTCGTTTGGAAAACGTGTTGCCATCTTTCTTGCAAAAAAGATGAAAAAGTTAAAAGTTCGTTGTTTGATTTTGCCTGTCTTTTCGTAGTCAACATATTTAAGCGTTTTACTTATGCACAAACATTTCTTAGTATAATTTGCTAAAGCTTCCAAATTCAGATCTTGTAAAAATTACTGTTCATACGTCACAATTATGTCGGCATAATATGAAAAACCATTTTTTCTTGGATGAAATCATTGTTCGTCGTTCAAATGTGAATTATTATATAACTCAGGCGGTGCCCTTTTTGGGATATATTATTTCATAAGTAAATGTTGTGAATTGACATTATTACATACTACTGGGAATTTATGAAGCACTTTACAGATTTTATTTTGTTGTTTCTGGTGTCCACTGTTGAAATATGATACGTTTATTTAAAAAAAAAAAACTCGACATATTACTCGAACACGTCTATTAATCAAGGTTTAAGACATGATTTTTGAGAAGTATGTATGGCGTTCTGGATACAATTTTCTTCAGAAGATTAACAATTATTGATTAATGCAGACGAAGACGCTAAGGACCCTTATATTACATTAATCGTATACTGGACAGAAAGCGGCAAATTGGAAAATTACTTCCCGTTATAACTTTATCGGACACAAAATAAAATAGCTGCTTTGAATCAATATGTCTATAAATGTGTGCAAAGGAAATTCGTGATTTACTTCGCTGTATCGTAATTAAAGCATATTATGTTAAATAAAGGGCATACATCTGAATATTTTCATTAGTTAGTCAGTCAATTCTCCCGATTGAACCTATACCAATTAACCGTCTAACATATATTACTTATAACGTTGAAATCTTTATAAACACAGTTCAATTGATAAAACTTTAGCTATTTCATTTTATTGTGTCATTTTGTGTTTAAATTTTTACCATAGCTAATAAACATTTCACATAAACTTCACGTTCTAAGAATTAGACTTATGTTAGAGAGCAAAAAAAATAATCTGATTTACTATTTCGCAAAAAAAAAAAACACTTTGTTTTCTGCCTTCTGCACAACAGTTTTGGTCATTTATTGGGATACCTCACAAAATCATTTAGTTTGTATATATGTCCGTTTTATGTATTACTGAGAGAGAACAGTTCTCGCCTAACGTGTGAGAAGAAGACATCAAAAATACCTGTTTTGAATAAATGTATATTTATATGAAATGTCATTACACTAGTTATAACGCGACTTTCTATATAAATAATTGACAACCTCCCAGATGAGGTCAAGGACGAATGACTTCAGTTACAGCGTTTTTTATCAAATCAGCAATGGAGAACATATGCCATACCAGAGGTTTGAAATCATGAACACTCGTTGCATTGTCTTGCGATCTGCTAAACTCAGTTATCGAATTTATTATAAAGACATAATGGAAATCACCAAGAACTTCCAGTCTCGCAGCGTCGCTAAGTATCGGTGGGGAATTGTAAAGGCAATTTCCATTACCGTATGATAAATTCTAATTCAGCGTGCCGTTTTACATAATTGTTTACTTGACCGCATTCCCTTTGCGACTTAGATTACTATATTACAATAAACGGGTCATTGAGTTTTATTTTGCAGTGAATCCATTTTATCTATATTTTTTTCTTCTGATGTCTGGACCTATTTTAAGAATTAACACTTTTGATATTTCATAACAACAACAATAATGATGATAATGATAATAATAATATTGATTTGATGATGATGATGATGATGATGATGATGATGATAATGACTATGATTATAAGAATAATGATTTCAATTATATTATTTTGAGAAGGTGACCTGTTTTATGTGTAACTTATTTCCAATATTGTCCTTCATGTAACATGTAAGTACACAGTGTCTACGACAATAACAGTAGCACAATTTTATATCTGGACAAAACACACTTAAACAATAAACAATTTGAACTTATCACTACAAGTAATAATTATTAATCATGAAAGTAGTACTTATTTTACATACATACAATTACCAATCATTCTTTTAACATTAACCTTTATCCAGTTAAATTTCTATAATGAACTTGTCCATCTTTCAATTTGGACAGTACCATTAACTGCAAAAAGGGGTGTTTACCAAAACAATACTGACTGAATGGCGAACAGTGCAGACCATGATCAGACTGCACGGATGTGCAGACCGGTCTTGGTCTGCGCTGGTCGCAAAAGCAGAATCAACTGCCGCCAGCAGGCTAAAGGTTAAAGATCATGTATCTGTAATGCAAAAATGTCCTGGAGACAATATGTGAAAATGCCGATAGAATAATAGAATGAAATTAAAATTTCAGCTTTAAGTTGTGCTCAAATGATTAATTATTTTGATATTTGATGTTTGATGAACTTTAGTTCTACACATATAGTGTGTTAATGTGCATTTCAAATAGTTTGTACATGGTTTCAACAGTGAAATATGGAAGAACTGAGACTGACTATAATTGTTGTGAGCAAAAATTAATAATTCAAACATATACTTTGCGAAAAGTTGAGGTCACATTTAAACAGCAGTACTGCATCTGTTTTTACAAGAGGGAAGATGTTTGCGATACCTATTTGTTTATTACACAAATTACTTTCTTTTATATGTTATATATTTCACCAGTATGAAGTCCTCATATATCATTGCAATAGTCCATGACTGACAAAATATATGCATTGTTGAATATCTCCATGTCATTAGTCAAAATATAAGAAATTATTTTTTGACAGAAAGCATGGTCGAAGTGCTTCATGTGTCTTTACTTTATCGGCATACCAAAGTTATTTGCAATGATCAGTTGATTTCTGCAATTCATAGTATCTTGAAAGCTTAAAATGATAACATTCTAGCCAGACAAGCAGACAGACTCAAATATCAAATAAAAGAAATACAAGGGTAGGCAGGTATAGCAACAAGAAATACAATGTATAAAATAGTAATTTATAGGAAGCGTAAGTATAAACTGATTTATATTTCTGGTACTTCTGCTGCTGCTTTTGTTTAATCTACTAAATTTATTAGTATCCCAGTCCAACACCTGTACTACATACGTTATAGTAGCGTGTTAAACGATTTTAGCCAATCGCCTAGCGCCATTGGAGGGTTCTCCATGAAATGACCAATGGATTCATTTCTAAAAGCTTTCTTTGTTTACAAGGTGTCGGAGCTATTTGTGTGTGCAGAATTTTCGGAGCTATTTTCAAACAGATTTGTATCAAAAAAAACTTCCATCCCCCTGCCTTCCTTTACATGTACATCTCGGTAGTCACCACCTATTCTTATGGTGGTTTTCCAACTTTTGCCAAATTTGGTTACTGCAATTTATTTTACTTCGTTGTTCATAAAATAAACCGTCTGACTCGAAGGGTCAGATATCTCCTGACTCATTGGGTCAGATAATTTTTAACCATATCTTATCCTAGTTTTCTTTGGCATAATGAACAATGGTAGGTACAGCAGCAAGAAATATAAATGAACGACCAGAAGATGTACAGAATACCTCAAGTTATTACATAGGTCATAGTGCAGTAGCTACTCTGAATGTTACTGAGATGCTATAAAGAAAATCATTTCAACAATCGTTACTTTTGCTCGATTTCACATAGTGTATTTTTGTGTTTTGTCACGCATTTTAAGTCAAACAAAAATGTACAGTTTTACAGAATTATTTCTCAAATGATGCAGATAGCAACTGACTTATACATGTTCTTCTTGGTGTCATTTCGGCTTGGTTAAACTGTATTTCATAAAACAGCGTTTTTGTTTTTGTGTGTGTAAAAAGAAAACCTCTGAATTTAATATTATTTATTCAATTTCAAAACTAATTTCTGATACTAAAATTTACAATTGGTATATTTACATATTATAATTGCATAATATTTTCAAGTAAATAAAGAAACACATATGATAAATGAAAACGAAAAAGGTCTACTTTCTACTTTATTTATACGCACTAAGATCTCTTTTGCTCTTATTCCTTGGTATGTATGATATATTATACAGAAAAAGAATGACAATTCTAATTAATACAGCTGTATTTTGTCCTTTTGTTGGTTAACCAAATTCTTTTATTATCAATCTGACTATCCTATAGTTTACCTAAATTGGTTTAAGAGGGCTGTGTTTCGTTTCCATTTCCCAATGACATTGAATTTCCTATCTCCTGTTACTCCAGTGTGTGTTTCTTTATTGACCTAAAGACGGATAATTGCTGCGCGGCTATTATAGCGAAGGAAAGTTGTATTGGAATGTACATTTAGTCCGTCTATCTCTCTCAAGCAATGCCAGTGCGGCGACAGTGTAGAAGCCAAAATTGACATTATCAGATATTGTAGCTTTTCTTTTCGCATGGTTTGAGTCGTTACCGTATGTGATTGGGTTCTCTTATAAAAAGTCTTTATTCAGAAGAAGAAAAATAGGGTTATTGGATTAGTTAGGATATATGTTGAATGAATAATGTCGGAAATGTAATGGTGTTTGTCTCAGGAATGTAAAAGTAAGGAGAATAGGAAATGTGAGGAGTGTCTGCATAGTACAGAGATATACATCATAGTTTGAATGAAAATATTTTAATATAATTGAGATTAGGTAAGTATCCAAAGAATTCTTTCTGTCTAAAACAGGCATTTAACATGAACTTTCTGTGTCAGAAATTTCATATGCATGGACTCCAGGAAATATAATCTAGCCAGTGGAAAACAAAACAGTTTACCTTCACATAAGGAAAACGCTTATCAATACAATCACGATATTAACAAAAAAGTGAATTTATAAGCTTACCTTACAAATTTATATTGTCATTATAAATGTGTTTACAAAAAGCTGCATTTACATAACCAAACATCGGATTTAGCATAATGCATCATTATACTAAAATGCAAGCAGTCGGAAGAGATACTGTTATATAAGAAATTTACACCTATAAATTGCTCTCCAATATTATATTCTTCCTGTCTTTTTCTATTCTACTCTACTTTTTCTACCATGGACAAAGGAAGTTTACTGTAGAAAATCATGTTCTTGATTGGGCGACTTGTTACATGTTTACGCGTCTTTATAAAGAATCATAAAGCTATTACCATATAAAAAAAATAATTCGTTTTAATGACGTATTTTTCTTCCATTTATTTGACTAACTCACGTGTAAATCACGTCATGATTTAGACTGAACCGATTTGGTGCACTATGTTTATTAGATAATCTTATACTTTGTGTGGTGTAACGTTGTACCATTTTGATAATTTATATTGGCAGTGGAAAGTTTACTTATTATAGTGGTATAGTTTTATTACTGGTATATAGCAAGAACAATGTTTTAGAACCAGCAGAGTACTCTAGAACATCCGCCGTATCGTTAATGTAAATTTAACTATACAGGCTGGCTGACCTTTACCGTTTGCCTTGTCTTTACGCATAATACAGAAATCTGTGAAAAGTGAAGATCCAAAACTTTTAAACCAATGCTTAAAACAAATGTTGAGAATTTAAAGCATATTGTATAAGGTATTTAATAGGCTGCATATTCACAGAAGAACGCATTTTTCTTGAATGTTATCTCAAAGAGATAAACGTAAATATTTAAGACAATATCTGGTAGTTTATAGCCAGCAACTGTACGTTACATTTTAAATATAAGGATTGACTAAATCGCATAATGACAATGCACAAAAGCAAATTATTCCTTAAATGAAAAATACATTTAAATTTAATAAAAGCAATAAAACACTTCGAGTAATTCTCCTTTTTTTCTCAGTGTACAATATTGACAATTATCTTGTCTATCACTACAGTTTTATATTTAAGTAAGTAATCAGCTTTGAAAATTCATGCAAACCTTATTACAGATTTTATGTTGAATTAAAAACAACTCGAAAGATATAAAATAGCAATATTGTTACTAGTTGTCAAAATACTGCTGACTCGGTGATAATATAACTGACAGTCTCCGACAAGAAAACGATAAATAGACGACTTTTTTAAAAAGATAAATCATCCACATGCATGATGTTCGTTATTAAATATGTCTAGACGCAAGATGGCCCTAAAACGAAAACCTTCTATTTAAACTGATAAGAAAAGACATTCCTCCATATACTCCTCAAAAAAGTAGTGTAAAAAAAGCAGTCAAGTTGTGAAATAAAATTCAAAATAACTATTAAAGGATGCGCAAGCTTTTTTCGCAGTAGCTGTCATTACTTACTGGTTCTCCTTTGGCTATATAGTTGTGGGCAGTATCGGAATATTCGTAGGAAATCATATTTAAAATAAAGGAAAATAAATGTGTTTAAGTATCATATCTTGAAAGTAGTTATTGTCGTTTTGTAATATTCAGTCTAAATTTCAGAATTGTGTCTAAATAACTCAGAATAAAGCATGGACATCAGTATTTCGTTGTGTATTCTGTAAGCCACTTATATAGTAAAAAAAAAGAACAAAACGTTGTCCAGTGGAAAAACGATTTTGTAAAAAATATGAAATTATTGTTAAATCTTCTTTATATTATATCATATTTTCTCGAATATTTCATGTTAATTTTAGAATTTATGATTATTTGTATAAATGATTATATTATTGTATGAACAGAAGTAAAGAATTAAGAAGATGTGTCGAAATATTTAAATTGTCTCGAAATTATTAGCATTTTACCTAAATAATTGCAATACATTTGGTCTAAATGGGAGGGTTATTTTTGTATGATTTGTATTTCATGACACAACTTATATGATGTAATCATAGACGAACAACATGACCATCGTTACCAACATGCAAAAAAAGTTCTACAAATATAATTGCAAACTATAGTTCGCGAGAAAGATAAAAAATGTGGTTTTTATATGTTGTTGAAACAGTAAACAGTCCTAAAACAAAGTTTTGCTAGCTCCGGTAGCTACAATTTAAACATCTATATATACGTACATTTATTCAAAATATAGTTCATCCTTATTGTATACAAAACGATAGATAATACACTGCCTTGAAGTAGAATCGTTAATAAATTAATGCAAAAACAAGAACGGTTGTAATCTTTCAACAGTTTGACAAATGTAGTTTCTTTAAAATGAAGATCAAATTTATAGGTAGTAAATTACAAAAAAAATTGAAAATATTGCATTCCTGTGTGTTACGTATTTCGTATTGTACAGTACTTCTAGTCTCGTTAGACGAACGCTTTACAAGGTAATATATTTGGTATCAAGTCAACTCGTCCCCCAGTCAATTCGTTCCGATTTGGTCATTTCGTCCCCCAAAATTGGTCATTTCGTCCCCATCATGATAAAATTTGGTCAACTCGTCCCCATTTTAGTCAACTTGTCCCCCTTTTGGTCAATTTGTCCCCCTTTTGGTAATTTTGTCCCCCTTAATATTTTACGCATTTTTGCTTTTTTTATGATATCTTTGACTTTTAAAACTGATATTTAAAATCATCGTGAGTCTTGAAGGAGTTATATTGAAAATTGTTAACTTTATATAATTAGGTTTGATAAAATAACAAAAGAAATATACTGAAAATATAAGACAATTAACTGAATTGAAATAAAAAAATAAAAACAATGCCCTTAGTAATAAAAATATAATTTAATAGAAAATCTAATTAACTTTTTAAAAATCATAGTAAGAAAAGAGAGAGCAATAAATCCTTATCCCTGATCATAATAAAAGAAAGTTTTAATTAGAAATGCAATAAAAAATAAATAAACAACTAATATATCTGTCACATATGTATTACTAAAGATAACCAACATGCTTTATATTCATTTTTGTCATTAAAATAAAAAAAAAAAACATCAAGAGTCGGGAGGCAGGAGGTTCTAAAAACTGTAGAATGAGCATATAACTCTATACCTACATACGAAAGGTGTTAAAGGTTATTAATCACATTTAAAGCCGTTGATTGGGCTGATTGAAAGGTGTTAATGGTATTTAATTGCATGTGAAGTTGTTGACTGATCGAATGAAATGTGTCAAAATTTCCGTTAATTGGAGTGAGGAAATTATTTGTTATAAAAAAGTTTAATAAAAAGTTTGATCTTATTCAAGAGTTTGAAAATAAGCAGCATCAAATACAGACATTTAAACAGCAATCATGTTGTCCAACATAGCAGACTTACAAGAAAAAAAATAAAACGGAAAAAAAACATAAAATCCTCCTTGTTAAATCGATCATTTTTAAAGCAAAAAGTTCTGAAAACAAATGAAAATTTATGTATATTTTTAGCATTAAATATACATATTTGAAAGAGAAAACGACTTAATGTATCATATTTTGATTTTTTTCTTTCAAAAATACATTTAAAAAAGGGGGCCGAAAAGGGGGATGAAATGACCAATTTGAAATCGCCGAGGGGTACGAAATGACCAAATCGGGGACGAGTTGACTGGGGGACGAGTTGACTGAAAATCATATATTTTACTCTTTTCATTTTTCAAAAGATACTGTTCACGTTTCTGGTAGTTACTCCATTTTTTATTTTCAGACTGTCTATCAGAACCATTTTTCTGACTTTTTCACATATTTCTGGAAGACTGGCTACGATTTCCCGGTAAGTGTTATCATAGTCTGTGACGGTATTTCGAAGTGTATATCCATATATGATATTTTTGTGATCGACTGTTTCAAGATTATAAATGTTTCTGTATTAATTTAACAAGGTTTATTTCGTTAATGAGATTCATTTTGAAGAGTCACAAGCTTTAAAAGACGTTCCCGAAGTGATATTCTAGACATTCCTTTCAGTCTTTTTGATACTGTGTATTGTAAGTATAAGCATAACAGCCGATGTGAGTCCTTATGATCTTGATATATTGTTTGCGCAGCTTTAATATATTTAAACACATTATTGAGTGTATATGTGTATTACCATGTTACGCGTTTTCGAGGTAAACGCTCATTGTGTATACATTGTGTGTTTCTAACAGGGGCGTTCTAGGAATGGAGAAGGAAGACTTGAAGCGACAGGTAGAGATGCTGCGGATACATAAAGATTTACAGAGAATGTTTGTCTCTGACGCTGTTAAAGAGTAAGTATTTCTACAGATAGAAACACCTGAATTACTTTCGATGAATACTGGAAAAACGTATAAACGAATTCAATTTAAATCTCCTGACAGACACAGACTACTGTACTACTGTCTGAAGTCATTCATCTTATCATTACGTAATAAGGCGTCTAAACATGGCATGCATCCATATAAGTCAGAACCAATCTTTGAGTTTATATCTGATACATATAATTACATTAAATAAAAACATGAATATGAATATATGTCGAGCGGTGCTTGCCAAAACAGCCTAAGTGCTTCTTTATCTGTATGCACTTGGACCTTCCTTGTTTTCACCCTGCAATGTTCATCGTCAAATTTTGTTAGACAGTACATGAACACATTGCTAATGGTAGAATACTGCAAATGTATTTGCAAATTAGGCAAAGTAACGTTATATCTTCTTTATTTATTTCAACAAACCAGTTTTGTACTTGTACGTAAAACAAGTTGTACGTTTAATAAATTGTGCTTAAGAACCAAAACAGAAGTACTTGCATGGGTTTAGCCAATGTAAAAACCATGAACCCATTATGATATTCAATTACCAATTTCCTTTTCTCTTTACTTCACAACTGAAGAGTTGTATTCCCCATCATTGCTTAAACAAGCCGTCGAAATCGTTTGAAAAGTGAAAGGTATTTTGCTATCTACCAATTCAGATTGGGAAACACAGAGAATACGATCCTAATGGGAGTGATATCTTTCCCAGAGTATAAATACAAAATTCATTAATGACACCATAAACAATAATCTACAAGTAATTTCAGAAATACATTTGATAAATGTTCTATTTGATCCAGACCGAGTCTCTAGCTGTGATCAATCAATAGTAGCCCGCAGTATTCTTGATTGCACAAAAGCTGCCTATCACGATAATTGCAGAAACATATAGAATGTCAGCTGCGCACTAAAACAAATAACGAATAACTATTTATTTTCATAAGGGTTCAGAAATTAATGATAATTGGTATGTGTAATTTGTTCAGGCTATACCGATTCTGTTTGACTGATAAATAGAGGATATTACATGTGTGTATTTTCCTTTAGTTTGTTCCTGTGTTAAACATCATTACATACTGTTATTAAACAGACTATTAGTATCGTAATCCCTTTTAAAATATATATCAGATAATGTCATGAAAGTATCGATCTATATTAAATCATAAGATTACTTCTTATCAGAGACACTCATAAAATGCACAAATAAAAGACTGATTTGGAAATCAATTTGCTCTACTTTATGTATTAGGTACAGCTGGTTGTGTACGTCAGAAGTAATCCAATTTCCAATACCTTTGGGTACTCTTGCAATAACAAGATATTACGACAGACGCTGCGTCTTACGCTAATTACCATGAATTTTCAGAAATGATCGGGTCACTTATAATTACGTTTATCTGCCACTATTACATAGCTTTAACATAAGCGCAACTTGTATATCATTTAAATACTTGTATTATGCCATATTTGCTTAAATAATTATATTTCTCTTTATTCAAGTTATCAAATATCTTACTTAAGTGTGAATCTTTTTCTGTTGACTATGTTTATATAATTCAAACTGTTTACAGAAAATTAAGACCGATTTGAATTAAAGTAAGAAGTCCACCATACACACACTATTTGTTTGATGCTTTGGGATATGGTCCCCACTATATTAAGCAATGTGTAATAAAGTTTATTTCATTTTGCTTACTGAATTTTACATTTTCTCAGAAGAACTTTTTCCCCTTAAGGCTCATCTCATAATACATAAAAAATTCCGAGGTTATATGACATCTTGAAGAGCATTGATTACTGCCTGTCAATAGTCACACTAAACTGATAGCATAAAGATTAAACTTTTTTCAAATTACCTGTACCAAAATCTTTGATTTGGACGAAGGCATAACCGTAACTTTATAATGGTTAAGATCATGTGAATCTATAAATTAATGAAATACTTCCTTCATACCGATACTTTATGCATTGTATTTATTAGTAAATTGACAACTGTTTTGTAGAGTTATATATATGCTTAATATGCTGTTCAATTATCATGTAAAACATTTTTTTGTATGATTTGGTGCTCTTAGATTTTTTTTTGTTAAAAGATGGAGCTAACCGTTAATACTTTTTAATACTTTCTAGCACGATGCTGGAATTTGTCAGTCCTCGGGACTTTTATATATGCCGTGGCATCTTTAAACATCTTTAAATAGCTTCTGGTTATATATAGATGAGTATGAGATCGAGGTTGTCGAGCAAAGAATTCCTTTTACACCAGTTTCAAAATGAAGAAAGTGAATATTCTGTTTAATCAATCATTCTAAATTTAATTTCGTGCAAAACGCCGAATTTATGGCCTTTATTATTGCATTAGCATTTGCTATATGACAGTGCATAAATCAGATATCCTGCAAAAGACAACTGCATGGAACACGCCAGTTGCAGTGTTCCTGTTAAATATTTTAAACGCTTCATCCATTATTTAGTAATTTATTTTGCTTATCAGGCGTTTAAGACTTAACTATTTCGAAACTATCCCTTTAAGATATGCGTTCTGAAATAAATTCTAAAATGAAGAAGTTTACAGTTATATCAGTTTCAACAATTACAGAGTTAAACTTAATAAATTCGCAAGCAAGCAGTACTTCTCGCCGTAATATTTATCCTTTCTATATATCGAATAGACTGGCATCAGTCCTTAGAGTCCTCTCTACTACAAAATCCTCTTTAATAGCACTTCCATAAAAAAATTACAATACCTCAAAATGGTTTTCTGAAAAAAAAACACAGTATCAGTATGAAGAAAGAAATAAACATTATTACAGATTATTTGATCTCTACAGACTTTGTAAGTCTATATATCGAATCGCATTTATTATTGCTTCTTTTTGTCTTTGATTAACTCTTCATTTATTAATAAGACAAATATTCAGTCATAGTACTCTGTCACGATTCTAATGCAGAAATATTGCGTGATATTTTATATTTCATTAATCATGCAAACTTGTTAATGGTTTAATGCTTTTATAGAGATCCTGTTACGTTGGCAAATGATACAGAATTTTAATTTGCATCTTGAATTGTTTTATGTGCGTCAAAGAATGGTTTTACATTCATTATCGCATCAATGTATCATTAAGTATTATGGATCGGTGGATCTGGGAATAACATTTAATTCAGATTAAGTTATGGAACGCTTAAGTGCCATCTTGTATCAACAAATGAGATATTACAATTATGACATGTGTGTGCGTCAAAAGTTAATCACAAAATTTTTTTTAATGTCATCTAAAAACTACAACAGGAAAGTCAAATTATTTTTCAATAACTTTGTACTCGTATGATATACATCAAAAAGTAACACCACAGTTAAACTCAGGCATGTGCCAATTCCAAAATGCTAAATGAAAAGAAAGGAATTGCCCCGTGAAACACACTATTTGGTGAACTCATGAAAGTAATTAAATTTCACTGAAGTTTCTTTATTTCTGTCTCCTGATGTCTTTCAACATAAATTCATGGACTAACGTCGCTTTACAGGTACCTTCAATCATCATTTCAATTATATCTTCACCTTGACTCACACATACCAAATGAACCTTTCACTGGTTGAAGGTCAGATGGAAATACGTGCCTCGAGTGTAAGACATTTACCCGAGAGCCAGACAAATTCCATCTGCACTTTCAACTAGTGATAGATTCTTTTTCTTGCATGCCGTTTTCTTAAATTAATAGAAAAAAAGTAAATCGAATGCTTTCTTTCGAGCACTATTTTATTATAGTAGCGTATGAATGTACACATTCATTCATAAATAGCAGCACATAAGTCATCTTAAACCCCTGTTTTTCTAGCACCGGCAAAAAAGGGAAAAAGCTGTATGACATGCAAAATCATTTATATTTAATTTATTTATATCTATAAATATAGGGGCTTCCGTGGCCGAGTGGTTAAGGTCGCTGACTTCAAATCACTTGCCCCTTATCGATGTGGGTTCGAGCCTCACTCGAAACGTTGAATTCTTCATGTGAAGAAGCCATCCAGCTGGCTTACGGAAGGTCGGTGGTTCTACCCAGGTGCCCGCTCATGATGAAATAACGCACGGAGGGTCTTCCTCTACCATTAAAGTTGGAAAGTCGCCATATGACCTATCATGTGTCGGAACGACGTTAAATCCAACAAAAAATATCTTTAAATTGAATTTTCGCACTGAATAACAACATGTTACGAGAAAAAATTCTTTATTTTATGTTTTTCGGTGGTTTATCGAAATATAACGGTGAATTATATCCTGATAAACTCACCGGCCACTCAGTGAAAATTATCAAATCTGATACCCGGATTAACTTCAAAAAGTTTACCGAGCGTACTGAAAGCTGGAAACAAGACATAAAATAAACAGAAAAATTGTTGGTATCGATGTAATATCACGGTAATTTCACTCGTGAACACCAAAAGTTGTTATTTTCACTCGTGGCTGCGCCACTCGTGAAAATGTCACTTTTGGTGCCCACTCGGTGAAATTATAACATGATATTACACCGAAACCAACAATTATCCTCTATTTAATCTTCAAAGTGTTTTTTATAATTTACTCCAAGTACCTTCTTCAATTAAATTGATTGAAGATAAAAATGAAGAAAAGAAAATGAAGAAAATAAGTTTAATAATATTAGCATTGCTAGAATAATTTGTATATTCCATGACTTTACTTAAAACTTTACTTTCCGTTAAATTTTACATTAAAGCCGAAACAAGCTTCTTTTGATTGTACATGTATTCAGGTGTTTCCTTAATTTGGTCTGACTTTTTCCATAAAATGTTTATGTTTTTAAATAAAAGAAAATACCAATTACCCTGACAGTGCATTTTCCATTGTAAAATAAATCCGTCTTGGACATTAAAAGAGTTTTAAAATTTTAATTAGGCTTATTTGTTCACTAATATATAATCTCTAGGATATCTAAGTTAGAATTAAGCACCATTTCGCTGTATCAGACTTGTATATTTCGTAAAACAGTTTTTGTTTCATCGAATCATAGGTAAGAATCGTACACCGAGAAAAATATTTTTCATATAATTGATAGATAGACCTTATCAATGCTATCCTTAAATGCAGAACGATTCTATTATCATCTATGAAGACATTTATAAAAAAATAATGTATTACACATACCTTGATCTTGCGAAATAAAGTCACAATGCAAGAGCAATGGTGGATCCAAAAACAATCAATGAATTTTATTTACTGTAACTAATCATTGCCATTTTTGTAAAGGAGGAAACTAATTAGCTTTTTACTATTATTTCCCCCAAAGGGCATGTAAAAAGCAAATGGACTTGTTAAATTAAGAAAGAAAGAAGCTCTACAATTATTAAATTTTGTCGTTCTTAATAACCGAGGACGTTTGGGTATATAAATGTAAAAACCGCATAACATTTGTGTAAGACAATACTATTGAAATAATTCTAACACGGATTATTTTACTTTATTGTAATTTTTTATTTAAATCATGTAAGAAATTTACCGAACAAAGTAATGGAAAGACTGACCTTTCTTGTTAGGTCTACAACTTGAGTCCTCATATCATATCGGCTATTAGGTCGATGCATTTCTGAATATATTACTTTCATTACCTATGTTGATAAGTCTGTTTAGTTGCTTATGTTTGGATGTGTGTTTTTCTGTGTTTTATACATTGTAATGCCTAAAGTCTGATGTATTTACCCGCTCCTTTTGGTTGCTTCATTGACTTATGCATTGCTATGTGCTTTGTTATTCCCATGTACCTTACTGTTCTAACCAATTGCCATGTATTAATACACATATTGCAGGCTTTTTGCAGTTTTCCTTCTTGTTTTTGGTATTAGTTGGTTATTTCAAATCTGATTTGATGTAATACACATTTTAAGACATTTCTTATCATGCACATTGGTGCTCTTTTGCTTTTCACGTATTAACTGACCTTTTTAAGCTGTTTTAGACATTAGCCAAGACTAGCATCAATCACACATTTAGTTGTTTACTTCTTAATGTCATGTGCTATTAGCAGTTCTACTTTTTTATGCATTAATTGCTTATGTTTATTTTCTTGTGCTGATTTCATGTGTTGATATTTCGTTGTTATTCTAATGTCGGCCAAAAGCTATACATAGTAAATGTTGATTGTATGAATCATCGACTTTAAATATAATTTGTATTTGTATCTTTTCTGTAAATATGAAGAATCATCTGCTTTATCGATGCACTGGTTATGCATACTCTTATCCGTCAACATGTGAACTATTGAAATTGGTTGTTTCTAAGAAATACTGCGTGTTATGTATAAGTGACATGTACTTATACACTATGATCAACTGTCTTGCAGTGCACAAATTCCATAACTCTACTTTGTTTTGTTACAAAATTATACCCATTTCCTTCATAAGTAATCTTGTATCTCCGCTAATGTGAATGGATTGAAACTTCACTTCACACACAGTTATGCCCGTTTCCGACCTTTTATTTATTAATTGAACTTTACTTTCTTTAGTAACAAGGCTGCTGAATAGTCAAGCGTTGCTGTCCTTATCGTTTCCCAAGCCCAATTTATCATTATATAACTTAAAGCTAGAGCAACTGACGAACCAAACGTACTTAAAGTGTTGAAATCCATCCTCTAAAATTCAGGCATTGGCATTCAAAACTTTTTAGGGGAGGGTCCCCTTACTTATTTCCTGCAGAAATGTTACAAATTGCAGAGTCATGTAGACAACAATCTAGTAATGATGTATCGGATTTGCTCCAGATTCTTACGTCATAACTAATAAACAAAGATAATGTTAAACAGACAAGCAGTCACATGTCCCTTTCTGTCAAACTTTATACTGTTCACTTTTTGTCACAATGCCAAAACTATAGGTCGTTATGGCGACTGTCTAGCTTTTTATTGTGGAGGAAGACTCCATATGTCCCTCCGAACATAACTTCATCACGGGCGGGCGGCACTTGGGTAGAACCACCCGCTTTCCGTAAGTCAGCAGGATGGCTTCCTCATAACTTGCAGTGACTGGCAAGTGATGTTAACCTCTTGGCCTTCAAGTATTATATTTGGTATCTAATATCTGTCTACGTGCACTTTTAAAGAAAGTCACCAAAACCATGGTTTGAAAAATATAATTGTAGTTATTAGTATTATCTTTTCAGCGATAGCGAAACTAAAATTTCTTACCATCAGTTAAATACTGATAAAACTACTAAAGTCATTTTTATAACAACTCAACAAAAACGACACGTTTAGAAACTGATGACATTTAGCATTTATATAAGAATGTAATACCTGGAAAAATGTCTGGTTAAAAAGGACTAGGTGTTTATATGCAACATGGATAAAAATGGGGTCCATATATCAAATCTATGTGCAAAAAAAAATATCTCGTATATCTGGTTGTTATCAAAAATCAAGGAATTTCGGATACAAATTATAAAAAAAATGTTTTACAACGGTTATATGCAACTACATATAAATTATTGCTCTATTATATTGGGAAACACAACGTTCTCAAATGTACATGAACGTTTCATTTTAGCGATTTTATCAGCAAGTTTTTTTTATAAAAATCGGCATGTTTCATGTATGAACGTCGTTAACAGTTAACATCCCAACTATATTTTTGAAATGTACATGCAGCCCCCTACGCTAATGATGCTTCCTTGACTGAGATCAGATACAAACACTAAATACGCACAAAGGATTGTTTAAATGTAGTATCCTCTATTCTGGTCCAATTACTTTATATTGTCTACCTTTACAATTGAATTTGATCTGCTTGTTCTTGACATTGCTTTAGATCATCATGTCTCAACTGGATGAAAGTTACATAACGTAATTCCTTTTGTTTTCTGACTTTTTATATATTTACTAATATATGCTTTTGTATTTTCATTGTTCTCATGTTTGATATGCATTATGTTCTGTGCTACTTTAAGGGGGCCTCGTGGAAGATTAGCTAAATGAGCCACCCTCAATATATAAAGAATTTACTCACTTTACGTACTTGCGGTTGAATTATTCCAGTATGGCATCTTGCTACAATCTAGAAATACGTTTTGCAAAACTTCAGTTCTAAAAAGGTTCTAACATTGCATTTTTACTAAGAGTAACATGAAATTCATATTTTCCTCTTTTACAGTATGATTTGCTTCATCGACCAAAACATTAATGAAGATGGTCTAGTAATACCTCCAGATAAGAAGAAGAATCCTTGGGATAATTCAAGAAAGTGTTCAATATTGTAAATTAAACAGTCATGCAATTTCAACATTTTATTAGCTGGTTAATATTATGTGTATTGATATTATCAACATACATCTATTATTAGAGGTATCACATACGTTTTTATACTAGTAATGTGCTAAGGACTTCGGACACTATCATATGTTTCTAGCCTATATTTTAAATGCAAATTTCTCCTAAAGTATTTAAACAATACCCAAAGCGTTTCGAGTCAGTGATAAACCAATGTATTAGTTAATTTTTTACAGCAGAAACTGATTTGTATCTGTTCCTATCAAGATGTTTTTCTTATTTTATCTGGGCCAGGGTATATTTTCTTGAAAAAATAAAATGTTTAAATTTCCGTGAAAATATAATGTCATCACTTTACGGAAGTTTTAAATATTTTAATTCCAGTCGAAAAAAGTGACAAAATCTGTTTATTTAAGGAAAAAATAACATTTTAAGATTAAAATCCTATAAATAAATAAAAAAGGGAACAATATTTTTCCAAACAACCTGTACTCGATTTATCTATACACTGTTCATAATGTAAAGTTATTGACGCATTACATTGTGTGAATAGGTATACATGTATAAGTGACCGGTCAGTTTTATTACAGTGGTTCAGGTAGTTATTTAAGTACATGTACATGTCTGTATAGCTCTGTTATAAGTGATGGCAGCTATTTGTGTGATGTATAACATTAATTATAAGAAAAGTCAGTAATCTTATCAAGGCCGTAGGGTGGGATTTTGATTAGGATAAGTACCAGTGGCACACATAATATTTGAGCCGCGCCATGAGAAAACCAATATAGTGCAATTGCCACCAGCACTGATCGATCCTGACCAGCCTGCACATCTGCGCAGTCTAGTCAGGATCAATGCTGTTCGCTAACGGTTTGTCTTATTCCAATAGACTTTGAAAGCAAACAGCATGGATCCTGACTACGCAGATGCTCAGGCTGGTCTGGATCCATGCTGGTCGCAAAGCCACTATGTTGGTTTTCTCATAGCACGGCTCGTTTCGCTTAAACATGTAATAAAAATGTATCCGAAATGACAGTTCTATCTGAGGCTTGCCTAAGGAAGCTGGATCGGAAAAAGTTAAATCCGGGTAAGTCTGACAACAACCCATCTATAGATAATGTTGTCTATTCAGGGCTGAAGTTGTGGGCAAAACATATTCGAAAAGTTGAAGCAGGTCGCTGCTTAAAAGTTCCACCTGAAACTCGGCTGGACCGTTTAGTTCGTGTTCGCGTCTAGCCGTATTTGTATATGCCATCTGCATGGAAAGCGACTTGACACATCACTTTCGTGGCATCACACTGAATGTGAACCGTCACTGATAGTGACCTGCCAAGAAGCTACTGTTCTTGACCTATTCATCACAGGCATATCAATGCCAAGCTTTATTTCTGTTGGATAGACTATAGTCAGGATCAGATAAAATGCTGTGCACATATTGCCCTTTTTTTTGTTGTGTTTAGGCTAGTCCGCCGCAAAGAAAATCTCAATTCAGTTTTTACTGAAGAAGAACATGAAGTGATGAATGCGTGTCACATGTAGTATGTGTCTAAAGAAATAAATATAAATGCACAGAAAAGATGAAGAAATAAAGAAATGAAAAATGTATAAAAAATACAAAAAAAAAAATAATAATAATAAAAACAAAATGGAAAACAAATTACATCCTGGTGTGCGCGTCGCAGGAGGCATGCAGAAGATACCTGGTGTGTTGCTAGTATTTTACAGCACACATTTGCCAATCTACTACAACAAACAAACAGGATATGCGAATGAAAATTTAACCCAATGAATAATAATGAATTAACAGTATTTGCTTCTCTCACTACTCTACATGTATAACATGCCTATATGTGACCATTCAAACATTTGTATAGTATTTTAGTTACAAACAGATGTAAAATATGTGACTATCAAATTAATAAAAATGAATATAAAAAGTATTGGTTACTTTACATTTGGGAACACCCTGTAGTTATATTTTTTGTTTAAAAGTACTGTTCCACCCCTTGCATCAACACAATAGTCACAGAAAATGTGTATAATTAATATCTACATATGCTGGTCAAATATGGTTTTGATGCACGGGGGGGAACAATGTTCTTTAAAGCAAACTAGCTTTTATATGTATATAACAGGGTACGTAATTCTATTTAGAGCAAAAATTACCATTTTATGAAAAAATATTGAAAAATTTGACTTTAAGAAATAATCTCAAATATGTATTTTGATGGTATATGTAATTAAATACTTATTTCTTAGTGGTTTATTTTTCACTCTTGGAGTAGGCAAATTCATACAGAAAGTGTCCGAAGTCCTTTTGGAATTTAAGAAAAAGGATATTGTTTAAGATAGTTTCAGGTCAGTACGTAAAAGCAAGTTTTGTATGTCGAAACCGGGACATCAGTGTATATATAAATAATAATAATGACATGTATTTTATATATTATTTATGCAGAAATGTGATTCTTTCGTTTTAGGATCCTAAATGAATTATTGAAACGTCTAAAATAACAGACTCCTGTTTTGTTTTAACTAATGTAAGCAAAGGTTTGTGTCGTGTAAATCTCCAGTATTCAAACTGACAAACTGCAGATTTGTATCGCGGAAAAAATGCAAGAAAAGTAAGACACAAGATTTTCCCCTCACAATCGTTCTCACTTAAATTTCATTATAATTTTGGTAACAAAACATATTTCCTTATCATGTACCAAAATTGCATACCATGCGTATTCATTATATAGTAAAAATAAAATGATAAAATATGATCGGCAACAATTGTTTGCACTAATTGGAAAATTTGGAATGAGTTTTTACACCACATAACACGATCATCATTCAATTTCATTCATCATAACTGGAAAACAATGTGCATAACCTGAAAATAGCAAATTTTTACAAATGTGTACCAGTTTTACCAGCACAACCTCACGCGCATTGAGCAACGCCATGCACAAAAGCATGACGTCAAAATGTTAATATTTGTGAAAATTTTAAGTTTATACTTTTCTTTTATGCTGTAATACATTAGAGAGAATATCTTTATGTTTTAGGTATTTATATACTTCTATATATCTTAACTGATGTATATCTAAGAAAGAATGTCCGATCATTTATAATTCACAATTTTTTTTTGCGTGCAGGTGCAGTTCCGAAACAGTAAAATTTATAAAATGAAAATCCAACTATTTGAAATACGGAAAATTGTAAATATAATCCACCGAACTATATACAGATGAAATAAATTACACGCATATTATTGAAATTTATTCAACATTCTAGGCCCCATGTTCACAAATCAATATCAGTCTCAGCAGAGTTTGAAAAGGAAACTTTCTTTGTATTTTTGTCTAAATTGCATGTTTAAAGTTACATGTTCAATTAACGACTATTTTCAAGTGACTTTTCAGTACTGATTGACAGCCTCAGTTAGAATTTATAGAATTTAATCTTGAAGTTCTAGTCGAATTTGCAATTAAAATTTCAATCTCAAACTCAGTTGAAACTGAAAAAAAGTTTTGTGAACATGCGGCCAGATTGCTTGTTTTCGGTGCAGTTTTTTAGCATGCAGTCCGAATACCATACGTATATTATTTTAAAACCATTAATATTATGTATACAGTTCCATACAATTTATCCTCAAGAAATTCAAAAGCTTAGTAAACTAAGCGTTTGTGATTGAATTCTTTACAGTTTCTCTGTTAAAGTGTAGTTTAAGAAATAGCATATCACGCGTTTGTGCGTTAAAGTACTATTGATATTACCCATTAAATTTGAGTTGATTGTAGTTTTTCAAAGTACTTACGTCTGTTACTTAAAAGTTCTACACATATAATCCGTTAACATTTGGTAGCAGTTTTTAAAATGCAAGTAGTAGGTGTGTATGTTTGTGACATCTAGATTGTAAAATAGATACAGTAAGTGTGTTCGTATTGTGTAAATATACATGACTATACACGTAGATGTTTTGATTGAAATAAAGTACCATATACATGTTATTCCATGTTATGACTTCATTGGAAGTGGATATAATGAATATTCTGTGCCTAGGTAAAATTACCGCTTTCAAGATGTAAAAAAACGCCAGTATTATTTAGCTCTTATACACAGAGCTTGAACAAATTCACCAAAATCTATTTTTCTTTAATAACAAGGCCCGCATTTATCACTAATGAAAGTCTGAGACTTAGACCTAAGGGAAGAAAGTATTAGATTTGAAAAGACTTTGTTTATAGTTATTTTGTACTAATGAAATTTTGTTGTGCTATCTAAAACTGCCGATTGAACCCGCCAGTACGAATTTAATTTAATTTCGAAAGAAAAGAAAACAGCATTCCAAATTTCAAAGTTAAAAAGGTGAGGAATTTAGATTTGGTACCATTTTTGGTAACTTTTCTATCACATATAGGCATTCTGGTGACTTTTTTCAGAACAGGTGCGTGTTATTATATTTGTATCCTCGAGATATGATTTTGAAATGTATATAGCATACTCGTAACAATGCGTCCACCAACACATTATTAAGTGAAATTGTAAGTCTTTAATAGAACATAAAAGGTTATTCTAGTTGAGCACCCACCTTATTCTCCCTGTCTTAAGTCTGTGTGATGTTATCCTATGTTCGTTCTTTGCTGCAGAAAATGCTTGCAGATAAACGTTGCGTCACTAGAGGTGTCCTTGGTTCCTGAATTTTTATTATTTTAACAGTATGCAAAGGGGAACCTACTTTTCAACATTTAGGCCACGGGACACAAGACTTCACAAGTATACTTTAAAGTGGGAAATCAAGTACGAATAACATACACGTAAGGCAAGTTTTGAAAACGTAGCCTCCCCAAAGCAAAACATGTATTACGGGGCGTGTACAGGACTAGTATACATGGACAAACATACACGGACAAACATACACACATACATACATACACAGACAAAGACAAAGCAAACTCATGAGGACAAAACGATCAGAGAAATGAACATAGTCTGGCACGGCCTTGGAACTGTCAGTGACGAAAGCATCACGGGTGAGCTTAAACCCGGTTTATGGTGCGCACCTAAACTCACTCTTACCCCCACCATGTTGGAAAGACACAGGGCTTTGTAAATAAAAGTTATCGCAGCCAGACGAATCCCTAACACACAACGGAACATATTAGAATGCATCGGATTTAAAACACAAAATGCTCTTTGGCAAACCAAGTGCTCAATGTCGTTGTGGATGACAGAACATCAAGAGAAACATCCTTAGTGGCTAGACGTAAAAGGCCAGAAGACAGTAGTCCCGTTGCAATTTATAAACTGCCTATCGAACCCACCTTCCGTTCCTTCAGAAACAATTAAAGAGGAAATAGTAGCGTCCAACTGTAAAATGATTGAAAACGAAGCATGCGGCAGAGGAATTATAACTTCAATTAGTTTAACGTTTTATACTATATCAAATACAGTATGAAAATTACAAAGACGTGAAAATTGTCTTGATATTATTAATAGTACAGACATACAAAGACCAATGTCAGAATTTATCTAATCACCCTTACACTCCCGCAAAGACAATTATGATAAAATGCATTAAATATACATGTATTTGATTTCCCTAATACTTGCAGCAGTATACAGATTGTAGGTCACAGTTTTGAAAAGAATGAGGCATCAGTTTGACTGTTCTTTCTTAAAACCCAATATTTACAGAACTCGAACTAAAGTTGTCAAAATGACTTCAATGGCTGATTACAGAACCGTGCAACGAGAACAAAGACATAATATATTTTATATCGTATATCAATGAAGTTTTGTCTTGTTATCTAAAGTCAGACATACTTATCAAGGTAATCACATGCTTGAAACAGAAAAAACATTCGTTGTCTATTTTCTAATGAACAGATAGAGACGAAATCAATATGTATCTGTATAATAAGTGTAAAGTGAATATCAGAACCTCCAGTTATTACTGAAACATTCAATTACACTGAAAAGTATGGCATCAGACTAATGGGATTTCAGATACTGTTTGTAAATACTGACAAATTACATCTAAAGCTCCTTTCCATAAATAATATAACATCAAAATAGAGCATAATGAATTGACCCTTTAGTTTACTTAATTTCCTATTATCTTTTTTCTCAAATTAAAAATAATACTAAGTGCTTTCAAAAGCACTTGTGTTTCCGACTGATCAGAAGAGATATTAGAATTTGATCTCCAAGCTACTGTACGAGGACTTTTCAAAGTTCGTGGAATTTTGTTATATAAAAGAAACATTAAACGTTTGAAATCAATGAAATTTAAGGGTAAGAGCTGAAATATCTTTTCTAGGAACGGTGAAAAATTTACGAAAATACAACAAACTTACAGTATTACATGAATAATACAATTTCACACAAACTGATATTACCGGGCGTCAGCACATTTAATAAGTCACACGAGTGTCGCACCTTTTAAACTTAATTACCGCCTGTGTCGAAATGTCTTGTTATCCATATTTGGAAAGAGTCGTTGTACTATTGTTCACTGAATGAGCCAATCACTTCTTCCGTCAGATAACAGAAACGAAGTCAAAGTGATGTTCACGAAGACCAGCCTAAATCTATATCTCAATACGCGGCTGCATTGTCGTAATGGAGTATTACGGAATCCAAATAGAACCCCGGACGTTTCCGCCTGTAAACAAGAATAACAAGGTCCCGTCTGAGCACCCGGAAATCATTTTTAATTAAGAATCAGATGCTTGCAGATATCAAACACTAAGATTGTTACGATTCGGGTGTATCTACAAAGAAAATCCAGCAAAAAAGTTTAACAATAACACAAGGTATCCTGTAAATTTTTAAGAATGATTGAATATTTGAAAAAAGTCTTATAATTCTAGTATTGTAGCTTTAATGAAATCCCTTCAAGTTTACTAGTAATCAACACAAAACACTGATAAGTGCTAATGTCAAATAATCCCTGTTGACGTAATTCTAATACATTGTTGAAATAAAATCCTAAATCAAATCTAATAATCTGGTAATAATCCCTTTATATAAACTTTGATTGTATATTAGATAAAGCCAACAGTTTCAACTCCAAAGATCTTAAGTCTCAAAGACCCCCAGATCAGAAAAGCATTTAATTGTACTATATAAAAATAAAAGAAATATCTTGTAGTTTACAGTAACATCCATACTTGAATATTTCTTTAAGAAATTACTTTTGTTTTCCAACATGACGATATAAAAGCACCTCATTTGGACAAGTTATTGGATGTTTCCATAAGGTTCCAGAACTTCCTGCATAAGGAACATATTGAAATTCCTAGCTCTTTTACATACTTAGTCAATTAAACTCTAAAACAGAATGGGGAAAACCATAGTTTAATGCAATTGATTATGAAGGAAATTATGCAAACGAAGTACAATATACGTGCTTAGAATTAATTTCTCATATATAACAAGGATGATGCAGTTCACGTAACGTTAAAAACTTCTGGATACGACCGACAATCAGCTAAAAATCAACATACACGGCAGTTTTTAGATTTAAAGGCAGCAATGTTTAACATACTAATAACATTCTACATAAAAGCCGAATATCACTTTTAAAAATGCCGTATGGAATGCTTTTACAAAATGTATGAAACGTAATAAAAATAAAGTGAATACACATACTTATTATATCATATCACATTTTTAAAGCATTTAAGACTTAAACAATAAATAGTTAGAGTGGATTTCCCGGTAACACAGAGCACCCCAGGCACAGCCAGAGAGCCATTTATATTGGTGAACCTGATTTAAACGGCAACCTTATTTTACAGCCACGATCATTCTGTCCAAAGGGATTTAATATAGGAACGTTTAACTGTGCGACGCATAAAAATTAATAAGAATTAAGAACAAATGTTCAAAGTATTTTTACATTAAACTCTCTGCTTTTGAAAACTAAAATCTTACGTAAACTGGATTTTTGCACATTTCCAAGAATAGTTTTCATCTTTTGTCTGGCTATCACTGTATATCTAAAAGATAATGCATAGTATGAATAGATTTATTCTCATGCATTAAGTGCCTAATTATACAAAACTGTATCCTCTGCATCAGTTTTGCTGCAAATATACCGCATTTCCACATAATTGTCCCTGCATTTGGTATTGTAATTCTGTATTATGTTACGTAATTCAAGTAAAAAATTTCTTAATATATCACCCATCAAGCACTTGCTCCTTATTTGAGATGTTTCTGATCAACATACATAATGCCTATATGCCAAACTGTGCGTTTTATGTGAGAAATATGCGACTGAAGTGTATAGTTTTCCGGTCATGACCATGTTTATTGTAGTATACATAAGGGTAGGGTGTAATGACACTTTCTTTTCTGGTGTAATATGCAAAATTTACATTTTGTAAAATGAAATCAGTTATGAATGCAACAATTAGTATAACCTTCAGTATCATATGCACCGCCTACTCTTTAGAAGCCGAATCTGCAGATTAGCATTTAGACCTTCAACATCATTAAAGTCACCTTCCAAGTTTAATTCTTATTTGATGAAGGGCATGTCGCGAATTCCAATATCTAAAAGGATTTATCAAATAAAACAATCAATTTACAGTGAAGAGCATTATTCACGCTATAAAAGCAAGTAATTACCACTAGTAAATCAATTACTGGTAAGCAGTATTATGATGCTTTGCCTGTATCAGACCTTTTATTGCTTTTGTTTTATCATTTGTACTGGAATAGAAGAAAACAACAGCTTTGTCAGTTGCATGACAGAAATAATCAAATAATAACCCTGATACAAATCTATGAAAGCCTTCGATATATTTTCGTGTATTGAATAATCTTGGTCAAAATTGACATGTCTTTTTCCTTTTAATGTTGATAATATAAAATATGTTATGCCTGGTAAGAATGTAGTTTCAACCTAATTTGTGGAATATCTATTTATGAGTTTTGACCAGAATAGTATTGCTATCCTTTAAATTAAAACGTTTCTAAATCAAAATAATTTTACAAATTACATTTATCTTGATTCATGCATGATGTAATTAATATATCTAAATGTAAAAATATAGGAAAAAAGATGTATAAACAAATATATTGAAAAATAATTTACAATAATAATTCAACGCCATATAACAAATGAAAACAGAGTTTTCTTCGTGCAACCTGGTTATCGTGTCACCAAACGTTGATATTTGAATTAATATGATAAATGTCATTTGTGCCAGTTTGTCAACACTATATGTTTAGTGAGATCCCTCAAACGTTATTTGCAATCAAGAACGTTTAATAGATTCCCATCTGTATTTTTGAAACAAGTACCAACAACAAATAATAATTAAGCAACGATTTTGCATTTTAATCTTGATTACAAAGCGAAAATATTGCATATTTTTACAAATCTTCCTAAACATGATGCAGAACAAACTATGCTGTTTGTTAACGTCTGTAAGTCAAATTCAGTGAGCATACAACAAACCTGTAAGTTAAAACAAAGAGTAAATGGTATAAAAAGCCATTTATATTATGTTGAAATTTAGAAATGCCAGCTTGAGTTTCATTTCTACAGTGCTTTTAATATTACGTTTAATCATATGTGATCCTCTATATATTCTTTTGCTTATGAGTATAGATATAGATTTCATGCTGAAACCTCATAAGCTATGTATCTCTTGCTTCGTTAAAAATCAAACTTATGTGTAAAATAAAGCATCACAAAAATAATCTGGTCTTTAAAGTTAATGTCGAGATTTGCATAAATTTGAAAGACACTTCAGATTTTCCGTTGTGTTTTCTATGGTGGCATATTTCTGTCACGAAATAGCTGGGTAGCTATCTCGATATTTGAAAAAAAAATCTTTTTTAAGCGGATTTGTCTGAAATAATTATCTCAATTATTGAAGGTTTCCTGGAAATATTATGGCGATAATCTACATTAAGACCTCGATACCGTTTGTGTAAGTGCCAACAACTGACATTTATTAGCTAAATAGCTATTTCGGTACTTTCAGCAATTATCATGATATTTCGAAATATTCTGAAAAGATTATCCCAACAACACAAAGTTTCTGGAAATAGGAAGCATATCTAGAAAACAAAATCAATTGCGAAAATGATTTCAGAAAAATGCACAACTTTGCTGGAAAATTTAATGCATTGTGGTGACTGCTACCAAGCATCTCGTTGTAGTTCCAAACATTAACTCGAAATTGTACGTTAAAAGTTTTCAGAAAATGAATAAAAATATCTAGAAAATATTAATTTTCAGAAAATATGCATACATTTCCTGCAAAGTTTTCAACATTATCGTGATAGCTGCTTTGCTATCTCGTTGCAGAAATAAGCCACTATAGATTCCCCCGAATCTCTGAAGTATATTGTGTCTAATAACATCTTCGCACAGGAAATATATATAGTGTCGAATGTTTGCTAATGAAAATAGGTCATTATCAAAATAGTTCATGTTTCTTCCATGATGCAGTCTTCTTGATGATTAATTAATTGTATGTCGAGCATAACACATCGTTATCAAATATAATCAACATTACTATTTCCTAGAATATACGTGCAAGGGAAATGGAATATCATTTATCACATGTTTGACGTCGCGGGAGTGTAATAAAGCCATTGAATAAAAATGATAATACACTAGTGTAATAAAGCTTTGACGTCATTTATACTATAGGCGACGTCGGTCAAATTATCATGTTTATATAGTAAAAGAAAGTCGATTTTTTTTTTTATTTTTCGACAAGAAAGGCTAACATGTGATAAAAAGAAGTTTACATTTGTGACTTTCCATATTGAACTTATCAAACTCGTTGAATAAAATTGATATAATGCTCGGCAGAGCCTCGCATTTTATTATTTTATTTAACTTGTTTGATAAATTCAATATGAAAAGACACTCATGTAATATCCTCTATTTATACTCCCTTAAGAAATATAAAGTCACTACATGCGGCATTATGTGTAAAGTAACCGCTCTATGATATAATCGCATCCAGTTTCGAACAATTTTTTTTTATTATCCTTATCAGTATTTAATAATCATAATGAAAAAAAAACTATATCAGAAGAATATACTGAAACGTTAACAATGTCATAAATCGCGAATAGCGCCACCATGAATCGACACCGGGATTTCTGAAATGGAAAAGATAATATAGACAAAGTGATTTATATACCAATCAACAATATGCATTGAAGAGTCCTGCAATCCGCAGTAAGACATATAATTGTCGGTGCCAACACAACAAAATGTTTTTTCAAGAAGACAAATACTCATAAAACTACAGTCACGTTGAAACAAAGACGTAGATCTTATAAATGATGGCTAATAAAGAAGGCAAAATCCAGGTTAAAAAAGAAACATAATTAAGAACTGTGCTTTTATGACCGTTCGCAAAAGCAATCAATGAATCAATATAGTATGATTTAATAGCCATAAAGTGATATGCTTATTTAAGGATTTTATCATAATTACTCTTATATTTACATCTATGCATATCAGTCAAGTAAATGCAGACATGTCTTGGGAGAAAGCAGATGCAAATACCCAAAAATGTGCGTCTTGTAGGGTTCCTCTCTCGCCTGAAATGAATGTTTTTCGCGAACGTGTCTAGTTAATCGAACATTTCATTTGAATACGCAACAAAGGCGTAAATATCGAGATCAATGGTGACAAATGAATTTTGCACACTCCGTATGGCCATTCATTCCACCGCTGGAAATACTGATCTCTGAGGCATAGCTTATATCTTTTACCGTTAGTTGATTAGTTAGAAAATCAACAAAATAACAATAAATGGAAAGGTGTCTGAACAGTGCATGAGCGCAAAGATCTCTCTGTTAACACACGTTTAATCTCTTGCTAAAACAAAACACAAAGACGCCAAAAGCAGCGATTTCGTGCCAGAATTACTATTAAAAGATATATCGAACGCATATCCACATCAAAGTGACAGGATAGGCACAGAAGAAATAAGAGTAGTCATCAAAATCGTTAAAAGATATTTTCATTATCCATGAAATAATACTGAAAGACGCCAGTTGTCAAGAATGGCAACCTTTTTGAAATTCTACTCTCCTCTTGGTATATTTAAGCCAGTCATTTTTCAGACATTTCGCAAACATTTCACCAGTTTCTGTGTTATTCGGCATTGAAACATGCAATAATTGTTACATAAGACCCTTATGGGTATACATCGATGAATTTTGTAATAAGCGTGTTACTGATTCTGTACCTAAATAGTTTAGAAACTTCTGAAGTTCAGATTATCTCTTATAAATAGAAAAAACCTGTAAGAATTGTTACATTCCATCACATGAAAACTGTCTCATGTCTAGATGTACAATTACTCCTTACTTACTTTTGCTATTCAGATGCAGGTCATGTCATCAGTTCTAATTTTGATATTATTAAAGACAAGCGTATTTGTAATTTATTCTTTAAATGACCTCAATACAGAATTTCTTCATGTATCAATTTTGATACTTGTGGTGGTCACATCCATCGAACATTTCTGTGTTAAATGGTGCCATCTGAGAATGCTGGTCCCAGTTATTATCGTCTTGATGCTTCATTTTTAGATTTACATCTCTCTATTTATGACAATATTATACATACCAAAATTTATGACAAGAGGGATGATTTTAATTTTAGTATTGTAAATTTTCCCGACTTGGATGGGGATGTACCTCAGGCTACATCTTATGGGGTATATATTTCTCAATTAATTCGGTTTGCCAGAGCGTGTAGTCATGTCAAGCATTTCAATGAACGTAATCAATATATTACAAGTAAACTTCTTCAGCAAGGCTACCGTTTTTACAAATTGCGTAAATATTTTACTAAATTTTATTATCGTAATTCTGATTTAGTTTTAAAATTCAATAGTAATTTTAAGACACTTCTGCGAGAAGGTATTTCTAAACCCGTTTTTTATGGGGATGTGGTTTACAAACTTCGTAAGATCTTGGGTCATGGTAATTTTCCAAATGTATTTGAAAAGATTATCAAACGTTTTATTAAAAGAGGTTACGACCCAACTGTTTTGAGACATACCGCATGTTTAGTGTTCAACCCGTTTACAGTTGGATACTACGCTTCCCTCTTTGATTGCGTCTGACGGAAGAGGGGGAGGACTCTATGATGAGCAGTTTTTAAATCCTACCAGGACTGAACTGTTTTGATATTTGTCTTCTGGCCTGTTTCGTCGGGCCCTTAAGGGTGTTTCTCTTGTTGCTCTGTCTTCTGAAAAGGCATTGAGTACATACGTTTTTGGTTCTTAAGGTTTGCTTTTTATATATTTATACACGAGCAGTTTTGTGTTTTACATGCCATGCCTTTTTGTTTCCATTACGTGTGTTAGAGATTCACCTGGAGGGGATTACTTTTATTTACACTGTCCCATGTCTTTGGAACATGGTGGGGATAAGAGTGAGGTTGGGTGCGCACCATAAACCGGTTTAAGCTCCCCGGTGTTTTTTTTTTTTGCCACTGACCGTTCCAAGGCGGTGCCCCACTGTGTTCCTTTGTTTGTTCGTTTTGCGCGCGTGTGTGTGTGCTTATTGTTCGTCTTGTCCTTATGTGTTGGCTTTGGGTGTGTGTGTGTGTGTGTTGTTCGTTTTGTCCTGATGTGTAAGCTTTGAGTGTGTGTGTGTGGTGCACGCGTTTGCGTGCTGGGGGGTTCGTTTTGAGGAGGCTGCGCTTTTGGTGCGTGGCACTCCCTGTTTGATATTTTTCTTTGTTTTTGGTAGAGTAACAGTTTGTCGGTTATCATATAAAATTTAATAAAACAAATAAACACCCGCAACTTAAATACGCAAGTTTATTCCAAGACATCTGATAAAGGAAATGAACGAAATTCATTCTAAGTATGTTTAAGATCCAGAAGACAAGGCGGTCAATAATATAATCATTAATTGACGCCTATATAGATTTTACGAGACAAACTAAATAATACGAAAGCTTATTCATTAAATCCTTCTGTTGAACAAAATCTTATCACTGATAACATCACTGAAGTTTCAAATTTAAAAATTCGTATATATGGTCGAAAATTAAACTTCAATCCATGTATTGGATTCCTAAATTTCACAAATAACATAAAAAGCTCGTTTCCTCTTGTACCACTACAAATGATTTTAAATTATTAACATCATGTATTACTGCTGTAAAGTAAAAAAACACGTAAAAACATATTGCGCTATATAAATACGTATATATAACGGAACACTCTGGTCAACACTTATTTCAATCGGTAAAATATCCTGGCAAAATGATTAGAGGATGAGTTAAAATTAATAATTGCAAGGACTTTGTTTCTTTGTTTACCGCATAATTTAATAAATGACTGCATGTCCTAATTCAGAAGAGATATTTGATTGGGAGAATGCCGCATTTCTCGCTTGCAATTTCCATAAAGTTTTTTATATTTAGTTGCATTTTTAAAATAATATACAATATGGACCTGTGACGAAGTTTGTAAAGCTATTTCTTTTTATTGAAAAGCATTTACGACAGGTTTGGCAAAGCAGTTTTGATACATGTAATTGGTATACCCATGGAAACAAATTGTGCGTCCCTTGTCGCAGATTTGCTTTTTATATCATTATGAAATCCTTTCTCCAGTTGAGGATGTCATGAACGTAATCAATATATTACAAATAAGCTTCTTCAGCCAGGTTACCGTTATCATATATTAGGTAAACATTTCTTACGGTTTTCATTCTTTATTCAGATTTTTATAAAACTTGATAGAAGTTGAAAGACACTACAGTTTGAAGGTATATAAAAAGCGTTTTTATAGTGATGTTGTTTACAATTTACATAAAAGTTTGGATCATGACAATTTTCCAATTGCATTTGGTACAGACTTTGACACACTGTGGGTAGGAAAGAGATAAGATTAATCATTTACAGTTTTCAGCTGCACTGTTGAATGGTCAAGGCTTTACCTCACTGTGTTCCCTTATTTGTCCGTTTGTCCTTGTGTGCTTTGTCCGCGTGTTACGGGTTTTAACTTTTAGATGCTGTTTTGTTTAACTCTAGGCTTTCCCTGCTTGATATTTATCCTTGACCACTTAAGGAAAGTGTTGGTTTAAATGTCGAGTGATAACAATTAAATGTCATATAGGGACTTTATAGTTTTTGATGTTGACACCCTAGGTGCACCTCTGGGCATTGTGCATTATTTCAGGTACACTTTGGTAGCACCATCGACCTTCCGTAAACTAGCTAGATGGCTTCCACAGACTATAGAATTCTACATGTCTTCGTATTCACAGTGGTAAGAGGCAAGTGATTCAAAGTCAACGACCTGGACTGCTCGGCCACGTAGTCCCCTGTATGCGGTCATTTTATACAGATGATCTCTACATACAACAAAACAACACAAAATTAGACTGTAAAGGTGGTCTCTTAATGCATTAACTTAATAAACATGATATCTCTATCAAGTTACATTATGGAAAACTAAATACTAATATAATAGTGTTTATTTCCATCAAAACTCGTTAAGCACAATGTACGTTTGATGACTGAAACACGCACATTTAGTAGCTACGATTTCATGTCTTATAATGCAATAACTACTCAATTGTGAAACTCCGTGATGCTTTTCTCCTAAATCATAGTAAAATGGATAGAGGGAGTGGAGTTTTATTTGAGTCTTGCCTAGTCGTGCCCTTCAAAGCTCTTGGTGCTCAGATATCTGGCAAGTTATTGATTAGATTTGAGCCGCGCCATGAGAAAACCAACATAATGGCTTTGCGACCAGCATGGATCCAGACCAGCCTGCGCATCCGCACAGTCTGGTCAGGATCCATGCTGTTCGCTAACGGTTTCTCGAATTGCAATAGGCTTTGAAAGCGAACAGCATGGATCCTGACCAGACTGCGCGGATGCGCAGGCTGGTCTGGATCCATGCTGGTCGCAAACCCTTTATGTTGGTTTTCTCATGGCACGGCTCATTTGTTTACTGGTACTTCGGATATTCATATTCATACGTTTGACTTACAATGTGATGTTTTATCACTAATGTTAGAGCTTATCTCAGCCAGGAATTATTTTATTAACACTTTCTGGTCTAACTAGTGTAAAATAAGGCAAGTGTAAGGTTGGCATGTCCAAAACGCAGTTGAAACCCAAGATTCAGTTACGGAGGTTATAGCTTGGTTCCTGGCGTGCACACACCAGGATGTGCTGTTTGTGTTAATGGATAGTTTTTTTTAAATATATCGATCTTTAGAGTAATAGTTTGGTTTTTGTATACAGTAAAAAGAAATATAATGCAAATGGTTTTTTATGATAGAAATACATGTGGATAAACTGAAAATTCATCCGGATGATCTATGGATAATAAGAAATTCGGATATACATTACAAAAAGTATTTGCACTCAATCGACAAGTAGCCTAATCCAGAGATAATGTGACATTTAACTTCCTCTTGCAATGACAAAAAGTGACAAGCATCAATACAATACTGTGACAGTTAATTAGCACCTGTACCCAATAGACACATATCTTATTTTACCTTCCTTTTTCAGTTGTATTTATGAATAAAGCATACTCGCAGTGTACCAAGTTGAAGTAGTATGTATTATTTATTGTTGCTACGGCTGACAATTTTTAAGTGCATTTATAGGCTACAATGTACTTTGATATATTTGTCAATAGATTGAGGTTTTTACAACACGTGTCTCTTTTGCTGAGTGATTAATTAAGGTCTAAAATATATATTACATTGCATTGATACATACATATATCTGTTGCTGGCATTTATGATTTTGTAAATATATTAAAATTTAAAATCTGTTTGTTTACATTCTTATATTTAACGCAAGTTGGGCACAAAAGATTATAATACATAATCGTATTTCTGTATTGTTGAAGTAAGTTTGTTCTTTCCATGTGTCTCTCCGTGCATGACATAGTAACCGGAGGCACACCATAATTCTTCCCCCGCCTATAAAGACGGAAAGAAATCGCCAGAAATTGTTACCAATGCCAACGTGAGTTAAAACCCAACAAGCGAACAAAAAACCACATTAATATCATTTATCCAATTTTCTTAAGAATTGCAACGTCCGCTCCACAAACTGTATTGTTGGAAAAAACGGCAGGAAACTGACATGATCTGGTTGATTTATCAATCATGTACCAGTACAAAAGCACCGGTCAATACTCTTCAGAAATATCTTAGAAATGCCACAATGAAATAGATCAAATGAAGCTGGGATTTTTCGTTATAATTTAATGATATTGTCAAAACCAGAATGGACTATTATTATAACAAATGCCTGTACTCCTAACAAAAAGATTAAAGTAGCTCAGGCGGATAGCAAATAATAATCAGTTAGGACTGAAATATCGATATCTGTTTCCTTTTTTGTCGTATATACTGTTTTGGCCAATACGAATCTCAAATCGTACAAAATATAAACGCCTTGACAGACTGAAATTACGTGTGTTCATTTCTGTCCAAGGTTTGATTAAAAGATTGCCTCGAGATAAATGTTTGTCAAACGACAAGTTTAAACAATCAAACCACTCTGTCAGAAGCTTGTTCAAGTTCAGTAGAAGACTGTAAGCACTTGCAAATTTAAGTTTCAAGAAAAGTGACAATCTTGACACTAAGAGAGGAACGCCAATTTTGATACACTGTCAATGATATATAAAATGCTTAATATTCTCTAACATATTCGAATAAAGCAACTTTTATGCTGCTGTTTAAGTAAACATTGGGCGAAGCAGGTGTCCCTTAAATCACGGATGTCATAATGTTTGATTACCTGTAATGAAAATATTGCACGCGATAATTAAAACAAAATAAACTCAAATAAACATTAAAATAATTGCGGTACAGTATCGTACAAAATGTTAGTCTCATGATAAACAATATTTTGTTATGGAACTAATTGTAAATTATTTTACAGAATTTCTTCAAAACCAAGATATGGCAAAATTTCCGAAATATTAGAAATTACTTAATATCTTGCAGTGCAACGTGATTTAATTTTGATATCGCTAACATTTAGGATGGTTTAAAGTTATAACACTGGCCAGCTAAGATTACGTAGCGAAAGTTATAGGAAGGTCATTTTTCTACAGCAACGCATAAAACATCCGTTCACGAAGACATTGGCTGGATAAATTTACTTGTAAATTGATAGATTCCACCGATGGAGACGGATATAAAAAATGTTACTTTCGGTTTCAGTGACACAACCGCCATCATTCGGATACGTCCGTGACTACGCTAAAGGAAGTGGCTAATCGTACGGTCCCGTATGAATAGTGAAATAAACCGCAGGTGGTTATTCGTACGGCAGTTTTGTATTACATTGTACTGAAGTCATTCAACTGATATGTTTTCAACCGATTTCTTTACTTTTCTTTAATTTTCAGTCGCACATAAACAGGAAATGATTTCGAATATAGAAAAAGGCTAATTTTATGTCTGCATGCAATATTGTTGTCATCGTATGACCCATATGCAATAAGTGTGAATAATAAAAATGTCATCTATAGAAGTTCACATCATCGTTTGAATATCATGTAATATGCTCACTTTTTCTTTCATATTTCGGTTGATAAGACTGGAACTAATTATTGACAATAATAAGTCCTCTCTCTGCCTCCCCCTCTCTCTCTCTCTCTCTCTTCTCTCTCTCTCCCCCCCCCCCCCCCCCCCCCCCCCCCTGAACTAGAGACGCTGCTAAATATCTGAGCGTCACACTAAGTAAATACATGTATCTCATTTGGTCAGAATATGTTGATAACATCACATCAAAAGCAAAGAATTCACTTAGATTCATCAGAAGGGGAATAAACAAAAAAAAAAAAAAACAGGAAAGTAAAAGAAACAGCTTACAACAGAATGTCCGCCCACAGCTTAAACACTGCTCCTCTATAAAAAATGAGACTAACATTTACATGTCTTCACTTGGTGCCAGCAGTGTTCCACAAGATAGGAGGACGGCTATCGTTGTCCCTGTATACATAAAGGGCCCACGAAGCAAAGCCAGCAATCACAAACCTATTCTCTTACTTGCAATTGCTTCCAACTGATGGGGCATGTTTTAGTATCAAATATAATTAATCATCTAGATAATAAAATTTGCTTAATTCCTTCCAACACGGCTTCCGCTCAAAGCACAGTTGTGAATCTCAATTATTAAATTTTAGTCAAGAATTTTTTATTACCTTGAAGCGAGTAAATAGACAGACCTAATAGTAATGGACTTTATCAAATGGTTTGACAAAGTCGATCACAATCGTCTGGTCTACAAGCTATTTCAATTAGGTATATATAGAAAAACATCCATGTGGGTTAAATATTTCCTTTAAATAAAATACGAACACAAATGGTCTTCAATCAGATATGCCACATTTGGTATCAAGGGTACCGCAAGGGTATGTCCTTAGGCCTTGCCTTTTCTTAACATGTCCGTCACCTGCCAGGCTCACTTAAAAGCACCGTAAGACCCGTTGTTGATGATACAGTAGTTTAGCTAACTACAAATATCATGCATGATTGGGAGACTCTCTAGCAGTACCTCCATAAATTAGAGCTTTGGAAAAAGACCCGGTCAAAGGAGTTGAATTCCGATAATGCGAAGTGATTAGGGTATATAAAAAGAAATAAAAAAAAAACATTGCTTTTCGCTATAAGCTACATATCCATGAATTTAAAACTATAAAAATGCTTAATATTTAGGCGAACCAGCAGTGTTAGATCACAAAAAAAGACAAACAAGACCCTAAAATACATGAAAAGAAATGATCAAACAAATGATAAATGTACAAATTTAAGAAACATGTTCAACCATAATTGGAATATTGTTCAACTGTTTGGCATTCAACAGTCTCTAACATATGGAATTGAAAGAGTACGAAAGGCTGCCGCCAGATATGTTCAAATCAAGTATGTCTGTAGATGAAGCATCACAGAAATGTTAACTGTACTGGCAAACGTTAGAAACAAGGAGAAATGTCACATCCTTACATCCCTGATTCTTTTATATAGAATCCGTCATTCCATTGTTTTTTTTGTAGATCACCAGTACCGGCTAGACTCTCAGGACCTTCACTTTTATATTCCCTCCTCTGCACCCATTATCACAAGAACTCAATATTTCCCCAAGAACCATTAGACTCTGAAACAACCTACCACATCATGTTAAGTCTAGTGCTACTCTTAATGAGTTCAGGAGTGGCCTAGATTGTTCAAACCTGAAATATCTGTTTTATCATCTTTTAACCTTTAACTTGTAATATAATAGAGTTGATTTTAATATTGCACACTAATTTGTGTTTTAAATGAAGGCTTAATCATCAGTGCCGACCAGACAGTCGCCTCCCAGTCACAGTCAGTCATTGACAATGGGGACTATCTAGTTCTGGCTAACATAACTTAACTGACACTGTTTTTATTTTCTGATGGTCGCATTCATTTAATTATGGCGAAATCCCATTTGTTTAACTAACCAGTATCAAACCGCAACATCTCACACAGTCTCTCGTGAAAAACTAATGATGTCATGCAACAGTTCAGAGCACGTGGTTATTCTTGAAAATTAGTATCAAAATTTTACCTATTAATATTTATAGATGTGCGAAAATGGCGGCACTTTTCAAAATTGCACAAAATTGATAAATATTTTATGATACATTGGATATATTTAGCGGAGAAAAAAACTGAAAAAGTGTCTCGGTGTGTATAAAAAAGTCTCGGATATTTAATGAGTGACTCTTGATCCAAGATCTGGAATGTATGGCCGGTAAACGGAAAAAGAGTAAGAGTTCGCCGGAGAACAAAGAAGGTACCGAGAACAAAAAACAAAACATGGCTTCTAACCAACATTCGCCTGCACCAGGTGGGATATTAAATGGACATTTGAACAGCTCATATACAGGTCAGAACTTTATTGCTCCTGGAACTTTCACATATAATGGCAGTTCGATGCAGAATTCAGTTTCACCTGTGTGTGGTCAATATCTACCTCAGGGGCCTCAGGGGCCCTTAGCAACGCCAAATACACCTATATCACAGCAATCGACAGTACATGTTGACCCATTTGCGCTAATCCTTCAGCGACTAGACAGAGTTGACAATAAATTAATACAGTTAGATTCCTTCCAACACGGCTTCCGCTCAAAGCACAGTTGTGAATCTCAATTATTAAATTTTAGTCAAGAATTTTTTATTACCTTGAAGCGAGTAAATAGACAGACCTAATAGTAATGGACTTTATCAAATGGTTTGACAAAGTCGATCACAATCGTCTGGTCTACAAGCTATTTCAATTAGGTATATATAGAAAAACATCCATGTGGGTTAAATATTTCCTTTAAATAAAATACGAACACAAATGGTCTTCAATCAGATATGCCACATTTGGTATCAAGGGTACCGCAAGGGTATGTCCTTAGGCCTTGCCTTTTCTTAACATGTCCGTCACCTGCCAGGCTCACTTAAAAGCACCGTAAGACCCGTTGTTGATGATACAGTAGTTTAGCTAACTACAAATATCATGCATGATTGGGAGACTCTCTAGCAGTACCTCCATAAATTAGAGCTTTGGAAAAAGACCCGGTCAAAGGAGTTGAATTCCGATAATGCGAAGTGATTAGGGTATATAAAAAGAAATAAAAAAAACATTGCTTTTCGCTATAAGCTACATATCCATGAATTTAAAACTATAAAAATGCTTAATATTTAGGCGAACCAGCAGTGTTAGATCACAAAAAAGACAAACAAGACCCTAAAATACATGAAAAGAAATGATCAAACAAATGATAAATGTACAAATTTAAGAAACATGTTCAACCATAATTGGAATATTGTTTAACTGTTTGGCATTCAACAGTCTCTAACATATGGAATTGAAAGAGTACGAAAGGCTGCCGCCAGATATGTTCAAATCAAGTATGTCTGTAGATGAAGCATCACAGAAATGTTAACTGTACTGGCAAACGTTAGAAACAAGGAGAAATGTCACATCCTTACATCCCTGATTCTTTTATATAGAATCCGTCATTCCATTGTTTTTTTTTGTAGATCACCAGTACCGGCTAGACTCTCAGGACCTTCACTTTTATATTCCCTCCTCTCGCACCCATTATCACAAGAACTCAATATTTCCCCAAGAACCATTAGACTCTGAAACAACCTACCACATCATGTTAAGTCTAGTGCTACTCTTAATGAGTTCAGGAGTGGCCTAGATTGTTCAAACCTGAAATATCTGTTTTATCATCTTTTAACCTTTAACTTGTAATATAATAGAGTTGATTTTAATATTGCACACTAATTTGTGTTTTAAATGAAGGCTTAATCATCAGTGCCGACCAGACAGTCGCCTCCCAGTCACAGTCAGTCATTGACAATGGGGACTATCTAGTTCTGGCTAACATAACTTAACTGACACTGTTTTTATTTTCTGATGGTCGCATTCATTTAATTATGGCGAAATCCCATTTGTTTAACTAACCAGTATCAAACCGCAACATCTCACACAGTCTCTCGTGAAAAACTAATGATGTCATGCAACAGTTCAGAGCACGTGGTTATTCTTGAAAATTAGTATCAAAATTTTACCTATTAATATTTATAGATGTGCGAAAATGGCGGCACTTTTCAAAATTGCACAAAATTGATAAATATTTTATGATACATTGGATATATTTAGCGGAGAAAAAAACTGAAAAAGTGTCTCGGTGTGTATAAAAAAGTCTCGGATATTTAATGAGTGACTCTTGATCCAAGATCTGGAATGTATGGCCGGTAAACGGAAAAAGAGTAAGAGTTCGCCGGAGAACAAAGAAGGTACCGAGAACAAAAGACAAAACATGGCTTCTAACCAACATTCGCCTGCACCAGGTGGGATATTAAATGGACATTTGAACAGCTCATATACAGGTCAGAACTTTATTGCTCCTGGAACTTTCACATATAATGGCAGTTCGATGCAGAATTCAGTTTCACCTGTGTGTGGTCAATATCTACCTCAGGGGCCTCAGGGGCCCTTAGCAACGCCAAATACACCTATATCACAGCAATCGACAGTACATGTTGACCCATTTGCGCTAATCCTTCAGCGACTAGACAGAGTTGACAATAAATTAATACAGTTAGATTCAATTTAGTCGTCAATCAGCGTTATAATGGGTCGACTGAACAGTGTTGATGAAAAGATCATCTCATTTGAAAAGAGATTAACGGAACTTGAGACAAGCCGATCATTTGACTCAACGAGTGTAGACACGATGATGGAAAAACAGAAAGAGGTCGACGGGTTGAAAAAACGTCTTGGTAGGCTGGAAGCAGAGCGGTCATCTTGCGACGACATGGTGAATAAATTAAAATGCGATCCTTTAAAAAACAATCTTTTGTTTTTTAAAGTTCCCGATTCCGAGGATGAAACGTCAGACGACTGCAAAACTTCTATCTTAGACATTATACAAGATAAAATGAAAGTCGATAACGCTAAAGAAGATATTGTATTGACCAACGTTGAAAGAATGGGGCGTTTTAAATCGGGGAAGACAAGGCCTGTCGTAGTAAAATTCGGAAAGTTTGAAGATCGTGAAAAAGTACGTAAATCCTGCCCAAATTTGAAAAATACGTCAATCGGCGTCTCGCCACATTTCCCAAAGACATTGCGGATAAGAGAAAGGCCTTAAGCGGGGCATTTAAGAAAGCCAAGGAAGACAAAAAGAGAGTGTATTTTAAGTACGATAAGCTGTTTATCAATGATGTGGAGTACGTGTCAGGGCCTCAAGCCTAGGATCTAACCGAGAGTGGCATTAAGGTACTATCATGGAATGTGGAAGGCTTAACTAAAGCAAAACGATCTAGCGAGGAATTTACAGATTTCATTTCAAAATACGATATAATTTGTCTATATGAAACATTCACCAGTAGAAATACGAATATTACACTTAGTGGATATAGCAACCCTATACACTCATTTAGGAAATTTCAACACAGACGCGCGAAACGTGCAAGTGGCGGTATTATTATTTATATTAAAGACAACGTAAGAAAAGGCGTCAAATTGATACGAAATGATATTGACTGCATAGTATGGATTAAGCTAGATAAACAGTTTTTTGAAATTGATATAGACTGGTATATAGCAGCGACTTATATACCCCCGGAAGGGTCGCCAGCATATGATGTATACAGTGTTGATTTGTTTAACAAACTCGAAGACGAGATAGGTCAGTACTCACAATCAGGTCGATCTTTATGGATAGGTGACCTTAACTGCCGGGTCGGCCAGAAGCTTGATTTTATTGAGCATGAGACTTTAACGGACATGGAATTTACCGAGTCATTAAATAATATTCCAAATAGGAGAATTTCGATGGATACACGTAGTAATAGATACGGTGATTATTTATTAGATATGTGTAAGTCATTAAATATATGCATTTTAAATGGGAGAACGGCGAGTGATGACGATATGGGAAAGTTTACCTGCTATACGCATAACGGGGAAAGTGTAATTGACTATGTAGTAACTGATTACAACAATTTTGAATGTATTAAGGATTTTAAAATACATAAATATAACGAATACTCAAATCATTCCCCAATAACGTTTGAAATAAAAACTGGAACGCATAAAAGTATGAGTAAACATCAAACAAGGACATTTTATAAATGGGACAATAGCGTTAAGGATAATTTTAAGGCGGAACTGGCAAACGGAATGAGGAATCTAATAGACTCTATGAAAAATAATGATGTACGAAATAGGGAAACGCTTAGCACGGCAGTTACTTTGTTTACAGACTATATTGATTCAAAAGCAGGCATATTGTTTAAAAAAACATTTAAAACGAAAACGGTTACTTTTCTCGATAGTGAAAGATCGGAGCGTAAAAAATGGTTTAACGTAGAATGCGAAAATAAAAGAAAACGATATCGTGAGGCCCTTGAAAGGTACAATTGTGAAAGAAGTATAGAAAATTTTGAGTGTTTTCAGCGACTTAAAAAAGACTACAAATTTTTTGTACGAAAAACCAAGACATTATATAATATTGAAAAGGGAAAAAGTATGAATGAAATGCGCCGTAAAACGCCAAGGGAATTTTGGAAAATGTTTAAAAATGGAAATAAGTCAGTGGATGAGAGTGTTACATTAAACGACTTCTTTGAGCATTTTAAATCTCTGGCTACCACACAGTTTGAAAATAACGAAGAAGTAGACGACTTTCTAAAGGATTTTGATAGTAGGGTACATGAAAGTACATTCGAGGAATTAGATATGCCTGTTACGGAGACAGAAATACGTAAAATAGTAAAAAAGCTAAATCGAAATAAAGCTGCGGGATTAGACAATATGATAAATGAATATTTCATAGAATGTATTGATATACTTATTGAGCCATTGTTATTTTTGTTTAACAAAATACTAGACGTTGGTGAATTTCCGCGCCAATGGTCAGAGGGACTAATTATACCGATTCTTAAAAAACAACCGTCTAATAACACAGATAATTATAGAGGAATAACACTTTTAAGCTGCCTCGGTAAAATATTTACTGGAGTATTGAATGAGAGAATCAAATCATGGAGTAAAAGCAACGATAAATTATCCGACGCCCAGTTCGGCTTTAAGTCGGGCCATAGCACAACAGACGCTGTCTTCGTTTTATCAACCCTTATAAAAAAGTATACTTCACAAAATAAAAATGTATACGCAGCCTTTGTGGACTACCAAAAGTGTTTCGACACGATATATAGAAATGGCCTCTGGTATAAACTGATAAAAGAAGGATTTGATGGGAAAATACTTAAATTGTTAAGATCTATGTATAGCGATGTAAGATCGTGTGTAAAGCACGTAAATAATATATCGGACTTCTTTAAAATTGATCTCGGATTATTTCAAGGGGAGCTAACTTCGCCACTATTATTTTGCCATTTCGTGAATGATCTTGAAATATGCTTACAAGAAAATATCGATTGTGGAATTACATTAGACCAATTATCAATTTATTTAATTCTTTTCGCGGACGACAGTGTATTGCTGAGCGAAACCCCAGAAGGACTACAAGCTAACTTAAACCAATTAGAGGTGTATTGTAAAAGGTGGGGCTTAACAGTTAACGTCGAGAAGACAAAAATTATGGTATTTCGAAAGGGCGGTCCGTTATCAAGAAACCTGTCATGGACATATAACGGACAAAACATTGATATTGTTGACAGCTTTAACTATCTGGGCTTTGTACTTAGTAGTGGTGGTTCATTTCGGAAAGGAATAGAGGCATTAGCAGATAAAGCTCTTAAATCGATGTTTTCATTAAGAAGCATTACCAGGGACATGCAGATTCCTCTACATATCAATTTTAATCTGTTTGATGCATATGTAACGTCTATAATGTCATATTGCTCTGAACTTTGGGGGTTTTCTCAAGCAGACAAACTGGAACGGCTTCAAAGAAAATATTTGAAGTGGACATTGAATGTTAAAATGAGTACAAACAGTTATGCACTATATGGCGAGACTGGTCGTTTTCCATTAATCTTGGATAGAAAAGTAAAAATAATAAAATATTGGTTCAAGTTGTTAAACTGTCATAATACAAATTGTATTTTATATTCTGTTTATAATGATCTTTTTGAATCACATGAAATAGAAAATAATTGGCTATCAAATGTCAAGTTTATGTTACAACAGACAGGGTTCAATGATGTATGGACTTTTCGTACATCGGTTACAAATATAGGATGTTTAATCACACAGTTTAAAATGAGGCTTAGAGACATTTATATAGGTCAATGGAGAGAAGCAGTAAACACTTCAACGTCATTGTTGTTATACAAGGAAATAAAACAAACTTTTGAGATGTCCGAATACCTACATACAATTGACAATAGTAAATCCAGAAATGCTTTGGCCAAACTTAGACTTTCATCCCACTGTTTGGCCATAGAGCGAGGTAGACACAGGAACCAGATAAGAAGTGAACGAAAATGTGTTTTATGTGATACGAACGATATAGAGGACGAATATCACTTTGTGTGTATATGTGACTCATACAAAGAATTGCGAAAATCATACATTCCTGCCTATTACAGAAATCGACCAAATATGTTCAAGTTTGTTGAGCTTTTAAAAAGTAGCAATCGTAAACTATTGTATAGGCTATCAACTTTTATTATAAAAGCACTTAAAATAAGAAATGACCTGATTAATGTTGATGTTTAAAGTGTATGATATGTGCCTTCTATGTAAACTTAGATATTTTGCCATTTTCATGTGCATGCCATTGTAATATATTTTCATGTATGGACGATAAGCTGTATATGCTTAAGTCAAAATAAATATTCTGTTCTGTTCTGTTCTGTTTATGAATTTGATTTAATTACATAAAATCTATAAAACAACATACAATTTCTCAGAAAATGTCAATAAATAACGATTCTCTACAGCCTATTGGTTTTTCAAAATGAAGAGTACCCTGATCAGGTGACAACTGCAATGGCTGACAAAATATTGCAGACAGGGGTACCAATTTGAAACTTGTGCTCTAATTATGTTGCATGGATTATTTATGCCAGATCAAAACGAAAATTTATTAGAAATATTGTATAGTAAAAAGTGAGTCCATTGCATTTGAAAAATTATAGCATGACAGACTTCTGGAACGATTCCTGGTAAGTGTCAGTACGGGATTCATTTTAGCTCAGAGATCCGTAACAGCATATTATATAAACATCTTTGAGCTGAACTTTTAGCTAGGGACTACTGTGCAGATGTAGACAAATTGATTGTGAAACGTACGGGACCGTAATACGAGCCACGCTAAATGATTGTTTGTACGGGACCGTACAAAGAGCCACGCTAATACGCTAATCTATTTTAAGAAACAAAACAACAACATGTCTAGCACATTCGTATCGCATTTTCTGGTAAACTGCCTTTCCTTACATTTAACAACAGGCATAATTTTATAACATTAATGCATTGTTTGTAGAAATGGCATCGAAAAGCGAAATATTTGTAAATTTCTGCAATTATCCGCCGTCTTTACACAAAATCCTATCACGGCCGATCAGCCATTGTTGTTTTCGACGTATTTAAATTTTTGTCACGTGACACTGTCTTCGTTGGTTTACGGAATTCAGCGAAGCCTGGCGAATGAATTAGTGACCAGCTGGTCATTAAATATTTCATGATTTTATATCCATTCGTATCTCAACAATATTTGGCCATCCAAGTCTAACTAACGGGCGAATTTGTTCATTAGACTGTTTTCTACAAATCTACAAAGTTATTTGCTTTATTTTAACGGTGATTTTTAACAGTATTATAACTTTAAATGCACATGAATTGTTTTTCATGCAATATCCTTTATCGATATTAGGTAACAGTAGATTTTGTGTGTTTTACATATATCGTGAAAATCAAGGAAATAAATTCTTGATATGCTGAAGTGTTTATAAAAACTGTTAAAACTTTTAAACAAAATCTTTATTGCTTTATATCTTTATTGCTTTATGTTATGTAAGTTCATGATCAAGATACCGAAATTCTTCATTTGTGATAACAGATCATAAGTTAAGAGTCTGATATCTGACAGCACTTTACGATTTTTACTGTTGGTTTATTCCATGAAGAATAAGTTAGATTTTAGTGGTGTCTGTCTGTAAATCTAGACGTAAATGTCAATATTTGCCTTTTTAACATTTGCTTCCATAAACTTTAAGCTTGGTTACAAAGCGAAATATAAAAAAATTATTTATTCATTTTATATATTTAACGAGTTCGATTAAATTGTAGAGATGGCTAAATAGTTTCAAACAGTGAACTTATATTTATATAAACATGCAATAGAAATCGCATTGTGATTAACTGCATTCAATTAATTAACGAAAAGAGCAATGAATCGTTTCTTAACACACACTTAGACAAGAGAGCTGTAACAGATATTTCCATACCACATGTAGATGACACATAAGTTTTACTTATCAAGACTTTTTATACAAAATAATGATATAAATCTTGATTATCCGCCGCCTCGGTAGCCTTGTTGTCGAACGTCCACCTCGAGCGCGGGGGATCATGAGCTCTCCTTCCTAGCCTCGTTAAAACGTAAAATGGTACCAGCAACGTCCTCACTTGGCGTTCAGCATTAAGGGAATAGTTCCAGGATTAAGCAGTCCGATGTCAGTGTGACTTACTGGGCTCTCATATCATATGCCTACCTATGATATTCAAGTTAGGTATCTTTATAAAGTTTAGCATTGTATTCATTGCTACAAGTAGGAACGACTGAAAAATATTTGAAAGAACACGCTTAATCTTAATCTTAAGTCATGTCCAATCTATCAATGCTTCGACAAGATACATTAAACATGTGTATAGATGAAAACAGCTTTTTGTATAGAGCTATTCTAAGCTTGCATTATGATTGTCAAAAATAACATTTTTGTTTTACGTTATTACTCAAACACTGACAGATTTTGTTCTTGAAATGTGTGAAAACACCAATAAATATTTATTACAAAAGTCAGTCAACATGGAATAATGACTAGCACGCTATTAGCAGTTTACTAGAACTGATAATCATATTGTTTAGACAAATGCACTGTTATTAGTGCATAATGATGAAGTTTTTAAATCTTATGTTCATGTTTTTCTAAGGCATTTTTTTGTAATTTTCATCATATATTGCATATACTTTTTCTTTACTTTTAATATCTCTTCGTTCCGGATGAATGTTGTGCAAATAAATACAGCAAAGAATCGAATAGAGAATAATTATCATCTAGATATTTCATATTCAAAAATACAAAATACTTGACGACTCAATGTATACATACTAGGGTAATTCCGCATATGCAAATTAGGTTGACTAAGTTTGAATTAGTACAGCACTTTACGTGATCCCATATCAAGGGTCAATTCGTTTTACTTTTGCAGCGTACGTCGTTTCGCCGCAGGTAACTGGCTAGGCGTTCGTTTGGCTTCCCGGCACTGCCCGGGTCAATCCGGGGTACACCAATGTGCGCCAGTTTTGCGAGATAGGCAAAGCGGCAAATCATATATTTTCGCGATACAGAATCGGGTAAACATTTGGAAATTTTGGTTAATATTTTTTTAACATGGCATGTTTTTTATTTTATCTCTCTCGTATTTGCCTGCTAAAATACTTTCATATACTTTACTCGGATCGTTCGATACCGTTTTCAACTACTAGTATGTAACTTCATATTTAACCCATAGGAGAATCAGTAAGTAACAGATCGGCAACTGAGCGAAAGTTTTCACAGTGACAACTTCCGTAAATGTATTTGATTGCATGCATACAGACGTTGAATTATTCTATTTGATTAAAGATATGACAATTACAATTTGGAATTGAAATGGCGCGTGAGGCATTCATTATTACTCTAGCCTCCATAAATCAGATTGTTTTTCCTTCCAATCAATAAAATTCTTAAGCCCTTTAATGATGCTTATGTTTTATCTGCAGGTATAAATTATAAAAGATAATGCAATATCAATCATTTAATGACACATTGATACATTTTCCCTTAGACCATAAGGAGGTGATCAATATTATAATAATACATATCACAAGGTACATTTATCAAGAAAGAAGATAAATTGTGATAAATGACTATGCTATTAACATCAGTATCTGCTGAGCGGTTATTGATGAATAATAATTTGAAAAAAAAAATTGGTAAAGTGTCATTCTACTTAAATAACACGGTAAAATATTACATAATTAAAACAAATATAAATCATTAAAATTATTAATAACCAGATTTTATGGTGATATTAATTATTTTCAATAGATAAACAACGGGTTTCAACAAATATTTATAGCAAATTTTAGGTTTATAAACGATTACATATAAAATCTGGAAAGTAGATCTCTCGGAAGCATCGAGAACAAGGCAAACAGTGAAAATTGAAGACTCGGTTTGATTGAGTCTGTTCATGAGCAGTAATGGAAAATGTAACACTGCCCACGCCCCCTAGCACCGGCTTAAGCAGTATTCAATCTTCAAATCTAAATGAGTTGAAATCAATGATCCCGAAGGACCAGAAAATATAACAACACTGAGATAAGTCGAGGCGACTTTTTACGGCCGCCACACAGCACTTAACACCCGCTGTTGTGAAGTAAATAAAATCTGGAAAGTAGATCCCTCGGAAGCATCGATATAAGTCATATTTTTCTTTCTGGCGTTTTCAAATAAGCAATATTAATATCATCAATATATAAAGGGCATTATTATATTATCTACAGATGTCAGCTTACACCATATTCAACGGTCTTGCCACTGTTTCATTGTATAATAGATGTACTAAAATTAAAAAAAAATATCGCTGTTATAAATGTGTGTGTATGTAGAACGCAAATGTAGATATTGTACAGGATTGCATTTAATTTGATTTTCGTTGACTGATATGACAAATACTTGTAATATTAATCTTGCTCTTTAAGACAGATTTAATGACCATTCTATTTTGTTTGTCTAGAATCTACTTCCAATTTGTTTTTATGTTGGAAATTTATAAACTCTTGGATCCGACTGACCAGCTCATTTCTGGTGTAATTAGCGAAGACGTTCATGTATACTGGTTTCCCATTAGTTTCCGGACCCAAGTAGTTTTCCGGACCTTTTACATTTCGTGCTGTATAGACTTTACGCCGTCGTAAAGCATCTGGATATCAATATCATATCACCCAGTCCTTTGTTGCCTTTATATAGCAGCGAAAACCTAGCATTATCGAATTTTTCATTTGAATATCCCGGTTGTTCTAACTTACTTCGATGTAATGTTTACACAAGAGATTGTCAACTGCTGGTGAATTCCAGTTACAGGCATGCGCAAAAATTGAGGCCCCTTGAAGGTAAACATCAGTCAATTGATGCTCCCATCTACAGACGATGCAGTAAAAACATTCCGATAGTAATAAAATAAAACAATGAAAGTCAGAATAAATCGACCTATTCACTATACTACGGCATTAAATTATCGATTAAAAATAGGAACCAAAATAGACAGGGATTTACCTACGATACCGTCTATCAACCAAATGTTTAGCATCAGTGTCCATGCCCGAGTGGTTACGGCGTTAGACTACCAATTTTGAGACTTTGAGACCGGTCTTGTTCTTTTTTTTTTAAAAAAAAGCTATTAATTATATTAAAAGTTTTTAATTTCTTTTTTGTTACCAGTCAGCTAAATACGTCTCGTCATTTTTGCGTGACGTTGCAAACGTCATTCAAACGTAATTAGATGTAACTGTAATGAGCGTATTATAAATCTAGTATTTGTTAAATTCTTGAAATATTCTTTTCAAATCATCACCACGCCTTGGAATTATGTTTTAATTTTGAATATATTCGACGAAATCGGAAATGTTTGCTTTTACAGAAAGGTTACAATTATTACAATGAAAGATGCGGAAAACTACTCGGACTAACTGAGATATTAATGGAATTAATTTCCCCGTTTGAGGCCTCATCTACATTTGTGTTATGAACGCAAGTGTAATACGAATGCTGGATGGTATTAACGAAGAGCCTACCTTTTATCTGTGAAAATTTTATGTTTCTACTATGTTTTGTTTGAAACTTACTGGCAAAAAATAGCGATATATTTCGGTCCGGAAACTACTAGGAAACCAGTAGTTATGTCATAGTCTAACCGATAGTATGGTATAAATAGCTGCTTATTTCAGGCTTTTCCAAAGAAATATAATTCCAATATGTAAGGTATCAGTTTGAACGCATCATAATTGCAGTATGTATATCATAATCTGCAAAAACACGGTGTCATGTCTTAATATATCATATGAATAGTTTTTAATTGGAATGTCCAAATCATATTTTCTTTGGACAAATAATAAACTGATGCTAGTCCTAATGGCAACGTTATGTGACTTTACCCGGCCAAGGCTGACTCCATTCCTGTTTTGTTTTTGCTAAAACATTACTTATTGATCAAGTTTGGTAACTTCATTCCTATTTTGCATTCATTAAAACATTACCTTGCCACTTAACAGTGTTCAAGTGTGGTGACTTCATTCCTATTTTGCATTCACTAAAACATTACCTTGCCACTTACTACTGTTCAAGTGTAGTGACTTCATTCCTATTTTGCATTCACTAAAACATTACGTTGCCACTTAAAGGTGGTCAATCACATTTAAACAACATTTAATGACATTTTTTACTTTTTGTATATTCTGGTAGAGAATTATTTAAGGAACAAAAAGACCGATTACATAGAGTTAGATTCCTATTTGAAATGTATATTTTATTATTTTAAAAAAAAATTGTAATTACTCCCCTTTAATATGAAAGTATATAAAAAGCTGGGTATTTCCTTTTATTTCGATACAATGTCTAGTTTTATATTTGCATTTGATAGACAAATCGACTATTGAACAATCTGAACCAAATTGCAAGTTTAAAAGCTGTGTGTAGCTTCTGAATTCATTTATTTCCAATCTATCTTGGTTGCGCAACCAAGATAGGCAAAGGGAGGTAATAATATTTTTTCAAACTTGCGTTTCTAATGAATTCCATCTAAATACATAATTTTTAATGCCAATATTTTACAAATATATTACAATATGTCTAATAGTTATACATTTCCTTAGGCAAAGTATGTTTATCAAATTTATACTTATGATAAAATAACTCTATCTTGGTTGGGCAATCAGGATAGGAAAATGAAATTTTAAAAATACCTCCAGTGAAAATCTAATTTGTATTAAGTGTTAAGTGAACATAAACGAGTGTAAATGATCAGATGCTAAAGTTTCGAACAAATCCGTTACATGGCCAAAATCTGACTATCCACCTTTAACAGTGTTCAAGTGTAGTGACTTCAATCCGGGGCTAGAGGGCGTGGACGGTAGCATGCATTTCCACTACCGTCCATGAACAGGCTCAATCAAACCGAGCCTGCAACATTTTTGTTTTTGTCGTGTTGCGCGACCTTTGAAGTTTCCACTTTTTTTCTATTTTATTATCACAGCAGCGTTGTTTGTGCCATGTGGCCGCCATAAAAAGTCTCCCCGTACATTCAATCAAAGCTGTTATATTTCGATCTTCTCAGACCGTTCAGCACTACTTTTATGTCGTGTTATTGGTACTGTTTAGTTTCTCAACATGACCATTTCGGCCTGGGTGGTTCCAATACTCCCGCTTTCATAGCCTTGAGTATTGTATAATCACCCCTTGGATATTGTGCCTGCTTTTTAATTTTGTCTTTTGACAATTCCTGTGATACGCAGGCTCCATAACCTCAGATCCCCTTCCTAAATTCCAGTTTGTTTAGTTCTGCCCATTGTTTTCTCGTTTGGGGCAAACCCATTATTTTATCTGGGGACCAAACGCCGCTCTTCATGGAATTACACGCCTCAACACGTGTATCATTGAAGGTTCCATGTTCACCGCCGTTCGAATACATCTGCAGATGTCTCTTAATTGCTTTTTGTACTTTTAGCATGTGTAAATGTTGAGTTCTGCTCAACCCGGGGCTAGAGGGCGTGGACAGTAGCATGCATTTCCACTACCGTCCATGAACAGGCTCAATCAAACCGAGCCTGCAACATTTTCGTTTTTGTCGTGTTGGGCGACCTGTGAATTTTCCACTTTTTTCTATTTCATTCCTATTTTGCATTCGCTAAAACATTACTTTGCCACTTAACAGTGTTCAAGTGTAGTGACTTCATTCCTATTTTGCATTCACTAAAACATTTCATTGCCACTTACTACTGTTCAAGTGTAGTGACTTCATTCCTATTTTGCATTCACTAAAACATTACGTTGCCACTTAACAGTGTTCAAGTGTGGTAACTTCATTCCTATTTTGCATTCACTAAAACATTACTTTGCCACTTAACAGTGTTCAAGTGTGGTAACTTCATTCCTATTTTGCATTCACTAAAACATTACTTTGCCACTTAACAGTGTTCAAGTGTGGTAACTTCATTCCTATTTTGCATTCACTAAAACATTACTTTGCCACTTAACAGTGTTCAAGTGTAGTGACTTCATTCCTATTTTGCATTCACTAAAACATTACGTTGCCACTTACTACTGTTCAAGTGTGGTAAGATCCTGTGAGTAATGTGTCTTAAAAGTGCCCGACATATTCTACAAACAATTTTTTGTTTGAATTTATTTACATTCGCTTCGTAGAAACTTGTTTACATACAAAACTTCCACCACTTTTTTAAGTAAAAAGACGTGAGTTGACAAAATGTTAGCCATACGTTCGAAACCTTGGTCGATATAATACTGTGATTCCTTTTTTGTTGTAGTTTAAAATAGTAAGACATTTTAAAAACATCGGAAAGATTCTGATTTTATCCCTAGTTCATTCAGCAGTATATCACAAAACAACAGAAAGTTTTAGCAAACGAACAGCATCGTGGCAAACAACTTATCTGTCCAATACATGTTTTACTGTTCTGTCCCATAGAATTGGATACTTAAATATTCTAAAGGAGTTGTCCCCCTTTAAAAAGAATGTCATTTGTAAGAAATAAATGTAAACAATTGTCAAAAATGATGTTTTACCCAGTTATGTTAAGTTTTATCACTCGTACGTTGTTGCAAATGCATGAAAACGAAGACATGTAACAGCTTTTTAGAAAGGGCGAGTGTTTAAAGGCGCTGAACCGTCTAGAAGTGTTGTCCGATTATGCAGTCCCTTTCCGGAATTTAGTTTATACAAATTTGTTTTAGCTCAAGCTTATTTGAACCATTCTCGAGTCCGCTTCCTGGAAAAACTAGTACTGATGTCATATGAGAAGTCATGGTCGTGAACCCAGTGGGGCTCGAACCCACGACCCCTGGATTGAGCAGCCGATACCTTATCCACTAGACCACCGCTCTCCCTTTCCGGAATTTAATATATATACGAGTAAATTGTCAATGTATTTGTAGAATAATATACATGTTTTATAAGCTGTTTAATTTTTACGTAAAACAACGCTTTCTTTCTATGATTTGGTGATATTCGAACTTTGTTCTCAGAAACATGGACCGTACTCTTCAGGGACACACAGAAACTGACAAAACTGAAGGTTTGTCGGAATTGGGCATCCATAATTTTCTTTAAGCAGTAATATTATTAAAAAAGACACAGTGTCTTTGGTTAGAGAAACACAATCCCTACTGGGAAGAAGAATTAATTTGCGCGACTGTGAAAATCCATTGATACTCATTATGTTTCGAGCTGTTTTCTGTTTTTCTGTCTATAATATGCCTTGTTGCGAAATGTAAGAGAGAACTTCGTGACCGGAGTTATAATCCGTACTACTGAATGACATTATCTGCTTATTTACTTCTAAACAAAATCCTTTACAGGAACGTCTTTTATCTTTTCATTGTGACTGATTCCCGTTGTCCACGTACGTAAAGATATATTCAATTTAGTTCTCTAAGGATGGCATTTGGCATGCGAACGAATTCGATTTCATTCATGAAAGTTTGGTTAAACGCTAGATGAATGTGTTTTAATGAAGCGCATTTGCATTCTTTATACGTCAATTTGGTGTTAAGCAAGAGTCCACCTGAATAGCTCAGAATTACCAATCGGATTTTTTTCTTCTTCCCGAGGTGACAGTTATCGATAATAGCTTGATAGAGGTTTACGCTTATTATTAGCTCAACTGAGCACAAAGTGCTCATGATAAGCTATTGTGGTCACGCTGTGTTCGTCTTTCGTCGTGCTTGAGTGGGTCCGTCCGTCGTTAGCAATTTATTTAAACGGCATCAGATCCAAAACCACTGAATGGATTTTGATGAAACTAGGCCTGGAAATGTATTCAAACGACACCTCCTTCTAATTCTACTGGATGCACATGCCATTAAAAGGGTCATGAAACTGGCCTTAATTTTTTCAAACGTTTTAAACAGAGTTTTAACAGCTCACCATTAAAATTCACCCATTACGTTGCCACTTCTTAGTATTTAATGGGATTTTCATGACCACAGTTTTAATGCCATATATTAAAAAGCCATGAAATAAGTACATTAAACCCCAGGTAAAATATACCTTGTTAAAATGACCTTGATGGCCATGCTTAAAATAAACCATTAAAACAAGTTAATTGGCTCCTTAAAATTCCATGAAAATTTTTATTGGCATGAAATTAATGTGCCATTAAAATACTCCTTAATTCCACCTGAATTAGTAAATACTAATGGGGTCATTAATTTTTAATACTCTGTTAATGGCCGTTAATTATTAAACATTGATTAATGGTCTCATTAAATATGTCAGATTCAATTTTAATGAGTTCGTAATATTTTAATGGTATATCAGATTAATGGTCATGAAAATTTGCCATCAAAATTAGACATCTTAAGATAATCAACTTCATATTGACATTTGCCGTATTGATTTAAACTACGTATTTCTACACACGTAATAGTTATGTAAAATGCTAGAAGAATATTTTATTCTTCTTTTTTCTCTCATTATTTTGTAATGTAGACACATGTAACAGCCTCGTACAAACATCTGTCATATTGTTTCATCATTCTGTCGCATTTTCATATGAAATGAGAAAATAAATGGATATTGTATTGTGTTGTACTGAGAAGGGATTACAGGTACCGGTTTAAAAGATCAAGTGACCATGTGGGTAGTTTTAATTATTCAACATTTTTATATTGACAAACATTCTGACCAATATTTTATTTGTACAGACATTAGGCGTCAGGTGTATTCAAAAAGCAACTGTTGATGACAATGTCAGCGAACAATGGGCGATCACAATTTAGCTTCTTCAGTACTTTGTGCTCAGGTGCATGCACTTAAACAGCTAAGAGCGAATGTTTGAGTGATTACATCCCAAGTAGCTCCCCCCAATCAAGCGTACACACTCTTTGATTCATTGAAACGAAGAAGCCATTGATCTGCCCATGCCCAGACTGTAAATCTTCACAATCATGTGTACTTCACTTCTCTATAAACCTTAGTTTCTACTCAAGGATTGGAAAATTTGAAACTCTAAACTGGTCTGAACACATTTTATAATGTAAATTCCTTACCCCACCCACTATCTTATACAAATGCTGATTATTTGGACAGGAAAAACAAAAAAACAGAAAACGTGGCATGCATCAATACGTATTTACCCTTACCAAAATAATGTTGACTGATGTTATCAAATAAATTAATATGTTTTCATCCGACTTTCATTGAAATAAATCCGATTTTTTGTAAGAACACAATTTGGCAAACATTTGAAAAAAAATGGCGTAACTGCATCAAGGGGAAATAACTTTAATGCAACTACATATAACATCATGATATATTATACTGTTATAGACGATGTGTGTGTAGTATGTATTTATTGTGATAAAAGTCCATTTTAGAACAATATGGGACTGGAATTATAAGCATTCAATGGGACGAGTGCAAGCCCAAAACAAACAATAAATATTTTTTGTACTTCTGAAAATATACGAATCACATTTTACAGAATGAAGGATTTAAAGGGCATCAAATTGCTGTTAAGGGCCATTAAGTGTACTCTTAAATGAAATCGTACAGAACCTGAACATTTAATGGGCATTAAATTAAATTTAAGGGCCATGAATAATCCTGTTAAATTCAAAATATACAGAATTTTACTATTTTTTCAAAGCCATTAACTTTTTTAGCTACCAAACTAAATTTTTAAAGGCATGATTCATGGTCAAATATGGGTGTTTTAATGGTATTTTAACATGTAATCCATTAATATTGTGAAACTTATTAAATAAAGTGATGCAAGAATTAATAGGGTAAATTAACAGTTTTTCCTATTTTAATGGATATTTTACAGGGTTTTAAACCATGTTTAATGGTATGTGCATCCAGCAGTGTAAACCGCTCACTCACCCTTATGTAACCTTCTACCAAGCTTATTCAAATTATTCTGATTCATCAAAAAACATAATTGCCAGGGGCGTGGTCACTTTACCTATATGTATATAGTTGAAAAATCTTCTTGTATGAAACTGCTGGCCCGATTTTAAAATGTCGCACGTATTGTCCTTGTATGACATTCTATAAAGATTGTTCAAATTCTTCTGATATATATAATGGAAATTTTTAAAATGTTCCTGTCAGAGACAGCAGTTCTAAAACTATTTTACACAAATGTTTCATGGATGACATAGTACGAATATTTACAAATTATTCCGTTTCGTCCCCCAAAAAACCGGCTGCTGGATGTGTGGTCACTTCTTGTTTGATATGTTGTGGAAATACTCTTCTTGTTTGATGTAATGTCATATCACATCTTTTCACCGAATCCTTACCCCTCACCTCCCCTCACCCCTCCCTCCCCCAACACTTAAATAAACATTATCTGCCTATATTTATTAATAAGAAACTTTTTAAAATAATCATGTCAGAAAACACCGGCACTATTTTAATATAATTTCACAAACATTTCTTTTCATAATCATCTACATGTACCAAAACCGTTCATGCAAGCAGCGTAACTCAGGTGAGTGATCATGATCCTCTTGTTTACAATTTTATAACCTTACTTACCAGTTTTCTTCTTTGCTGATTTTTATCACAATCTTAAATACTGTGTAATACAATTTGTAGTAAGATCCGTACGGGGCATAAAACGCAATCAAGTAAAATAACAGAAAACTCAGTTTGATTTAATCTGTTCACAGAAGTTAATGAATGCTACACAAACAAGTTTTTTTTCCTGTTTCTTTTAATCAGTAAAGTAAAAAGCATTAAATGTTGCAAAGATCCTTGACCTGAACTCTCCTTAAGTGGTTATATTTGTAAATAAATCTGTCAGTCTGGAAACGTATTTTTTTATGTTCTGATATAGGGATTTCATAAAAAAATGTATGTTGGTTGAAAGAACTTCTAGCAGTTGACCTTTCATTTGTTATTACATAGCATTTACCCGAAACCATTTAGGAAGTTCATTTGATATAAATTATACAACCAAACATGAACACAAAAAGCTCTATGCTTGTGGTTTAAGGTAAAATTTTACGTTTTGTTTACATCTAATAATTTCGCAATTCTCTTTTATCATTTGCTACATTTTGTTCTCATTATTGAATTATTATACATTCTATGGGCACAACTAAAATAGACTGTGTAGTGAATATTTAAAGTATTGTTGTTTCGTAATTTTTTTTACATTTCATTGTCTGCAGGTGTTGTGTTTCAGAACATATCCCAGAAGAGAATACATGCTTCCATAACTATTTATAAGCAATATAAAAAGTGATAGATTTGTGGCGCCAGTGTGGAAGTATGTCTCGTAACGAACTTTGATTTTTTATCCAGCGGGTAAATTAATCTATGTTCATTTCTTCTTTCTCTAGATTCGTATAACGACTGCTAAGTCTTATGAGTTGTCTTATGATGCGTGATTTTTAAATAAATCACTCTAAGCATCATAAAAAATACAATACTATATTATCTTAATTCAAAATGGAGTGTTTTTTAACCGAAAATGCCATAACTTTAGACAATTAGACCCCAAAAGATCAGGAATAATGGATCAAATTAGGAATGGCCTTTTAATAAATGGAAAATAAACACATTCAGTAATTGCATTATAGGAGAGATAAACAATTTAAAATAGTCATAACATAAGTCATATAACCATTTTTTTATATTTTATTTTTTATTATTATTATTATTTTTTTTTTTTTTTTTTTTGATAATTGGATTTTATTTGATAATATGGCGAACTGTGTGTTTTCACTTTTTTATTGTGTTATTTTATGAAGGAAAATGAAAAATGAAACATTTTGCTTTTAGTTTTGTTGTACTTTACTCCATCTATTATTTAATATCGGTCAACTGCGGTGGTCTATTTTATAAAAGTTCACTTATCATAATCAACAAGAAAAGTTACATAATATCTAATCATCATAAATGGATATTGTTGTTATGTTACATACAGATGATTCAATAACAGTAATTCTGTTCCTAACATAAACTTATCGACCTTTTAATCATGTTGTAAACTTTTTTGCTGCTGGACGTTTCAAGAACTTCATGCTTGATTCAAAGCCTACAGGCACAAACACTCGTGAAATATGTCAGGGATGCTAAACATGTTTACATGTATATACCATGTGGATAACTTGCTTTATTTGCGACAACAGATTTCTTTTAGTTTTATTAGTTCTCATCAATATTTTATCCGAACCTATCTTGTGATTTTCGAAATAGATGTAGAGTCAATGGAGTTACTAATTAAATACATTGGATATTGAAGAAAAGTTGAGTGTTTATGGTTATATTTGTGTCACGGCCATAAGACTTGGTATGACTTTTGGAGACTTTCAGAATTACAAATGTATTTCATATTTCCACTCTTAAGTAACTTTGAAACATGGCTAAAATTAAAAGTAAAAATTTATGCAGCATTATTCGCTTCAAACTACCCTGTGTGCCTTTTTTCCTGTGACAGTTCCGAACCTGTGGCCGCTGTGCTCTGTTTTGGTCACGTTCTTCTACTGTTTTTTTTTTCTACTTTGTTTTTTGTATACAAATCAATTATGTACACAGCCACATATACACCACTCTTGGTTTCGATTTTAGTAGACTGCGTTATAAGCGTTTCTATTCCTTTTAGAATTCCAGCTTTGCTTGAAACGTATAAAATATCAATTGATTTTTTTAATGTGAATCATAAATGCTTATAAGTAAAATGTCCTTGAATTTGGTATCAATAATTAAGAAAGAAATATATTTTAACATCTAATATAGTATAATAATATGTTTAAGCTGGTGCTTTCAATTTTCTGAAAATATAAATGAATTCAGGACGTATAAAGATCAATTTAACAACATAGTTAGAAATTGATTTATTATACTATAAGGAATTGGACAAGAGCTTTCTAAAATGACATTTGCAGTTTCTGAAAATTAGGTAGAGTTTGAAATGTTTTCTTTACTGGCCTATAATATGCATAAACCAAACTGGTTTTCTTTTTCAGTTATGAAAGTCAATACTTGTTGAAAGATACTTCCGCAATCATATATTTTTGTCCATAAACATAGTTTATTAATGAAATTGTCATATAAAACATTTTATGGCACGTTGTTACAATTTCCCACGGACGTTTAGGAGGGAATATATTTTATAAAAGTAAAGATCAGCAGATGTGTTCAAAAGGAAAGAAGATGAACTGAGATAAATGTCTAAATCATAAGGTTATACAGCCACATCTAGTAAATATTGAACCCGCATGCGCTGTTGCAATAATAAAAAAACTCTGCCATGAATACATCGAAGCAAGATCTTTACAGTATGCGACCTACATTAGGCATAAAGGATGGAGCAGCAATTAGGAAAAAGGACTAAAATTATGGCGTCTTAACTTTTACTTTTCCAGAAATTATTTTTAAGTAATAAGTAAAGGAATGTGAATTCAGTTGACGTAGAGTAACCAAGCATCAAACAAACATGGTGGACGTTCCTTAACAGGCTTTTTTAATGCATGGAGGGGCACCTGTGGTCTTCCTCCACCATCAAAGCTGGGAAGTCGCCATATGACCTCTAATTGTGTCGGTGCGACGTTAAACCCAACAAGATAAATAAATAAATAAATTATATATTGTTATAAAGAAAATAACTTGATTGTTGCTGTTCATTATAGCATATTTTTCGATTCAAAACAAAATATTTTAATTAAAAATATAGCGTTACGCCACAAGTGATAAAATAAACCCACACTATTGTTGGTGTGCTTCAGACACCATGATGTTATTTTTGTTTACAGACGTTTATTTCTCGCGTTAAAGCGGTGGCTGTAAAGTGTCTTCCCGTACTTGGACTCAGTTTTGGTATATTTTCTGGTTCTTTGGGATAATGGAATACATTTGTTTCTACTGTTATAGTATTCAACTTAGGCAGGTGCTAGGGGGAGTGTGGGGCTTAAGGCGTATTGCACATTTCATTACCTCTTATGAATAGACTCATTCGATGTTTCTTGGTTGAGTTCTTTGCTTCCAAAGGATTTTTCACTGATTCACAGATTTTATCAAATACGCTACTGTAAGAAAGAGTGCTACAAATAAAATATGTCCATTTAGTTTATTATACATTTTTTATAAAATATAATATGTAAGACAAAAAGTGTTGTAAATACAGATGGGAATATCCTGCTCTCGGGTAATTGTTTTGGCGGCATTTCGCCAGAGCCTTGTTGCAGCTAAAACAATTATCCTCGAACCGGATATTCTCGTCTGCATGTACAACCAATGGCAAGATTATTCTAGTGTTACTTTTATAAAACCAAACCAAAAACTACAAAGATGAATAATGAACCTTCAGAACACACATGTTCGCAGTATTGTACTTATTTTCTGTCAAAGCTGCAGAAGGTACTTGCAGAATATTAACAGTGTATGCTGCAGAAACGCGTTACATGTTTCATGTCAACGCATCATGAATGCAGCTTTTGTGCTTCAATAGTGTAACATATTCTGCATTCGCAGCATAAACATTTATCACGCTAAACAAACTATTGCAAAACTGCAGTATATAAGCTGTTTGTTGCAGTATGAATACAGTATCCTTTGTAATTCAGTTAGAGGATGGAACATCATGTACTGTGCCAAATTATATGATGATAAAGGTGGGCCTGTGGTCTTGTGGTAACACGCTTGACTGTCAATCCAGACGTCCGGGGTTCAAATCCGGTCCAGGCACTGGAAATTTTTGAGATGCTCTTGAGTGTCTCCCACCTAACTAGAGGCCTGTACTGGTTCTTCCCAGGAAAGACGGCTTTGCGTGTATCGGTGCTATACACCGAGCACGTTAAAGAACCAGACTGTCTATTCGAAAAGAGCTAGGCTAAGTTAGCCGGACACGTCTGTATCTGAAAAGTTCTCTCTGTCTGTTCTGGGGGCCTTATCTCACTCTGTCCCTCTGGTCAGGTCGCTCTGTGTCTGTACTAGTGGAGGATGATTTCGCGCCCTGTGTGGCTACAGTATATGTAAAGCGCCTTTGAACGTGTTTATCATGAAAAGGGCGCTATATAAATCTGATATAATAATAAAAATAATAATAATAATAATAATAAAATCATCTGTAAAACTTATCTAAACTCTTCCAAAACCTATTTACTGCGAATAACTGCGTGTAAACCAATATCTCTAAAACCTCAGTACATTCAGAATATAAGATGTTACATTTAGCAGTTTTCTTTTTTACAGTCTTGTTCAGACAAGTAGGATATTAATATGTCATTTATCAAGTTTTGGCGAAGCAAATGTAATATAAAATCATACAGAAGTATCCTTGTAAAAAGTTCCATAAATTTAAGTTGCGTAACAGGATAAACTCAATTTGCATCAGACATTGCAAGCCCAGCTTAAACTATGTTTACGGTCTAACTTTAATTAAATTTTTAAATATAATATGAAAAGTTAAAAATGGTAATGTTCAGCAGAACCGTTCGATTATACAGATAATTTAACTAAATAGAATGACTTTATTTTTGAGAAAGTACTTGTCAAAGTACACCAATTTGTAACTTGATTATTCTAAAAGTTTTATGTTTTATTGACATTTGTGGAATCATTTCGAACAAACTAGGTTTAGAAATCTGTCGAAATAACTATAAAATTGATTTATTCAACAAATTAAGACGAAAAGTAGAGAATAAACAAGAGCAAATAAGGATAATGGATTACTTTGTGAACTGTTGTCATATGGAAAGCGAATACAATATTATCAATGTTTAGACTCTAAACATTTTGACATGATAGGTGGCTATTTCTTTTTTTGTATCTTAAACAATTGCCTAAGTTATAATTAGACTCTTCGATCAGGGAATATGATGTGCCCCTCTATGCTAGATGCCGTCTAGTTGGTTTGCGAAAGATGATTGTACCGGTCATCAGGTTTCCCGAGCTTGTATACACTCTGGTAAAAACACCATTCAAACCTGTGATAATTTAATATGTTAAGAGGTTTTATAAAGATATGAGCAGAATGATAAAGGAGTATCATTGAGGTCTAACAAGATTAATGGAACACACATAACGGCAACTGACAAATGATTTTTTGGAGTTAAAAAGAAAGACCGACAGGAAGAACGAAGCTATTCACGTTTGCTGGGTATCACAGATGATATCACAAATAAGACCAGTTAAGTTTTGTGAGACTGATGCTTCTAAAGTAATCTCATATTTTACTACAGAATTTGTTAGATTGCAATCAATGTACATCATAATGCTTTTATATCAATCATTTTTGACATGTGTGCACACTATTTAAAAGAAATTGCAGACGGAAATCGATAGGCTAATTGGAAATGTCATCAGATAAGTCTTACAGAAAAAGAAATAAAAGTTGTAATAAATAACTAAATCATACCAAACTGACGCCATCTATCAAGAATGCTGCTAAATATGACAGAGCTACAAAAATATTCTAGAATTTCGAAAGTCAAAAGAAGATAAATTAATTCCTATAATTTCTTTATACATCCTATTCGTCAATGATACTTCTAACAACACTTTATCCAGCTCATGTCGGAGTCCCACTCAAGCAATAAGAATACTTCCAAAATGAATGGTTACTACCGATGACTTTGTTTTGGGCGAATATTTGACCGTTGTTGATCTGAATAACTTTATTAAGCATGACAAAAGCACACTGCAATTATCTTTTAGAGTTTAACTAGCATTAACAGAAACAACTTCAAATATTATGGTATAAATAACTCTCGGTTAATGAAAGTAAATATTTTATCACACATTAATTTTTCAACAAGGCTGTTGTTATCATAAATTGCGTAGCTATTTTGTTTAAAATTACTATCGTAATTGAGATGTTGTCTTAATATTTTATAGTAATTTAAAGACATGGCTACGAGAAGTTTAATTTTTATGTACATTACCCTGCGACTATGGGACACGGTTCGGATTAAGATTGGAAAGGTGCGTTAAAAAAACCCGTTTAAACTTCCAAAGCGGTACCCAACTGCCATCCTGTGTTTGTTCGTCATATCAGTTTTCACGTCAGCAAGATTTATCGTGACCTTCTAATTCATAATGTTTCTTTTAAACATATTCAGAATCATTTGAGTGTTCTTGCTATCATAATGTGATCATCGCACATGAAATGTCACTTTTTCTTCTAAAGTCTGAAATCACATTACTGATTGATGTGAAAGTCGCAAAACATATTGTCCGCAATCAACGTATTAGTTTGTTTGAAGGAACTTAATTAGTTGGACTGATATTAATATATACCAAAGTGCTTTCGTATCAATCACTTTAAAAAAATATCTGTACATTATTTCAAACGCATTAAGGAGGAAATCAATAGAATAATTGGAAGTATCATCAAACATGTTTAAAGGAAATGCGATAAAAGATAAACATAATGAATTAGAAACTCAAACAAAACCTTATCTATCCATTAAAGCTGTAGCAAATTAGTTTGAGACAAAGCAACAACGTCGTACTGAATTAGATTAAACGTTCTAGACATTTTTAAAACATCTGTATGATTTTGATGAATAGAGCGCAACCAAGCAAAAAAATATCGAACTCGTCTGACTGAGTCTGTACATGCGAGGTAATGAAATGTGCAACCCCATAGAACCGGCTTAAGAGGGTTTCTATTAATCAAAATAAAATTCATAGAGTATTGAAAGACTGATGTTTTGATAGTTAAGAAGATCCTTTGAAAGCACAGAGGACAACCAAACAAAACTGAAGGTGATGAATGTACACCCGCAGGAACTGACACAGAATATTGCAAAAACTATCAGTAACACTAAAGATATTTTTCTGAAAAAAAACATCACATGCACAGTGTACAACTAGGGTCATTACTGATCACTTGTGTCAAGTTTTACTAAACTGTGTGCATGGGTTCAGAAGATTAGGCGCGCACAAGATTGCATATGCAGGCTATGTGTATATAGTATAGTAACAAAAAACAAAGTGGCATAACTCTGCATAATATATTTCAGAAAGAACCTTACATGCACCATGCACAACAAGGGGTTAATACTAATCACATGTGTGAAGTTTCTTTTCTTTCAGATTCTATGTATTAGTATAGTAAAAAATACCACAAAGTCCCATAACTCTGCAAATTATTTTTCTGAAAGAACCTAACATGCACCATGCACAACTAGGGTTCCCACTGATCACTTGTATGAAGTTTCATTTAATTGTGGGGATGAGGAGAAATGGTGCGCACAAAATTGTGTCTACAGACTGTATCTTTATAGTAAATTAACAAAAAACAAAGTCCCATAACTGTGCAGAATTGTTTTCTGAAAGAACCTTACATGCACCATTTACAACTTTACAACTAGGGTTACTACTAATCACTTGTGTGAGGTTTCATTAAATTGTTTGCATGGGGTCAGGAGATTAGGCGCGCACAAGATTGTATAAAAATATGCAGACTATCTATATATAGTATAGTAACAAAAATAAAGTACCGTAACTCTGCAACATTTTTCTGAAAGAACCTAACATGCACCATGCACAACGAGGATCACTACTGAACACTTGTTCTAAGTTTCATTAAATTGTGTGCATGGGTGTAGGAGATTAGGCGTGCACAATATTGCATATGTAGACTGTGTGTATATAGTATAGTAACAAAATACAAAGTCCAATAACTCTGCAATTTTTCTGAGTAAATTAGTATTTTGACAGTATAGCAGTTTAAACCGCTGTAGTCTCTTACTGTTATTCTGTTTGCAAATACAGTCTCCTTTAAACATGATTAAGTTTAGAATATAAAGCAGATCGTTAAAGATGTATTCCTACAAAACGAGACTGTCACTCATTCCAAGAACTTCTACGCTAATTTGAACGATGTTTGACAGAGCAAAATGTAAAAGAAACAAGAAATTTCTTTAAAAAGACAAACGGCGTAGAGGTAATAATGTTTGGCGCATGAAAAATTCTGAATTAAACAGGATGTACAGACAGAAAATATTGGGATATGCATACAGGCCCGGATTCAGAAATTCTCGACAGGTGGGGGGGGGGGGGGGGCAATCTAGAGCTAAGATGTCACTGCCGAGGTGTATAGCGAGGTATTGGAGGAGAGGCCTTGCCCATGTTAGGGGGTGGGGATTGGTCAGGAGTTCATCCTCCGGATTTCTTTTTTTGAAATACAGGTATGAAATGGGGTCCTCTGGTGCATTTTTTTGGTAGGTGTACTCCCCTCAGTTCTCACCTGGAAGTTTTTGAAATACAGGCATAAAATGGTGGCCTCTGGTACATTTTAGGTCTAAATTTTGAGGAAATGGAGGAGTTACTCGTCAGTGGGGTCCCCCCCCCCCTGGAAAATTTTGAAATACGGGTACGAAATGGTGGCCTCTGGTGTGTTTATTGGTGGATGTACTCCCCTCATTTTAGAGGGGTCAGGAGACTCTCCCCTGGAAATATTTTAAACAAAGGCATGAAATGGTGGCCTCTGGTGCATTTTAGGTCTAAATTTTGAGGTAACGGAGGGGTTACTTCCCTCTTGGAGAGAGGGGTGTCAGGGGGCTCTCCCCTGGAAATGTTTGAAATACAGGCATGAAATGGTGGCCTCTGGTGCGTTTCTGGGTCTAAATTTTAAAAAAAATATGCCTTTGCCAAAATAGTAGGGTGCATCTTTGATGAGTATGCTCACTTCTCGGGGGGGGGGCACGGGCCCCCTCTGCCCGGCCCTGGATCCGGGCCTGGCATATACAAACACATTATTCATTTGCAAATACTTCAACTAAGCAGCAATTTAAATGATCAGTAGGTTTCCTTTCAGTTATAGAAGGTCAAAATGACCTGACATCTTGGGCTGATTTAAAATAATTTCGTGTTGGGTCAAAATCCCCCAAAGGTAACCCACTAGCACAATATGTCGACCAGCATACAATTAGTTGGACTGAAAAAAGGCTAAAGCAGTTGATACGTAAATAAAACCCTAGCTTTTAAATCACTAGTGACCCCCATAACTCTAATTACTTGGTTAATTTCTCAGTTTAAAAAAAACGTAAAGCAAAAAATCAAACATTTGCAGATTGAGATACCTTCAACAAATGTTGAAATCTTTTTTATTTGGGTAAACTTACAGGTAAATACTTACATAATATATGATGAAATAGTGATTTTTAAATTATTTTCATGAAATTTAAGATTTTTCAGCTGACCTACTGGCCTCCATTGGTGTTGTTATTGTTTTCGTCTGCACTTGCCATAGCGAGGCTCCAGTGGGGAAAACCCCTGGTGTCAAATTATGTGGGGAATAACTCAGTTTCGTGAAATAATAACAAAGAATTGTTAAATTTTCTGCTTTATTTTCAAGAAGAACCATGAATTTATCGTGTGTGCGAAACTGCGTACAGTCCGAAACCGGGTACACTGTCTCTACAGCACTCATTCATCTGTAAGCGAGGTACGCAACGGGGGAAGGAGTTTAATTTCGATTTGTCTTGCGGTGATAAATTACTAAAAACTTTAAAATTAGAATAAATCATTTTAGTTTAGGGTAACAAAATTACTAAATATGTTCCATTTAATAATTGCCTTCTGATATTCAATGTTATTTAAGGACTTAATAAATTGTTTATCTTCTCAGCGCGCACCTGTTCCGTGCCCCGATAACTACAAAATCTAGGTCAAAATCCATGTTATTCAGCTAACGCCGAAAAAAAACCAGAAATGCTTTACTTGTTATATCAGATAGTGATTTCAGAAAATTATGTTTGAACAAACGTTTGTTAGTATTTCCCACATGAGAAACTTTTAGGTTTTGAAAACAAAACTGAAGACGTGTGAACACCGGAAATAGAATGATGTACTATAAGACAGTATTCTATTTTTGCAAAGAATCCTATTTCGACTGTTATCAAAGGCAAAGAAAAGAAAGGTTTCTCGTGACATTTCTTCAGAAATCTATTTCAGTCAGATAGTCTTATAATACATATACCGTGCCATTAACGTTGGTAGTACTTTTGCTCTAAGTAGATTATGTTAGATTATGTTAGATAGTGCAGAACGGATTTAGTAAATAGCACGGGTAACAGTCCAGCTGTCTAAAAAGATTTACAAGACAAACGGATATGGTAGGTTTTATGTGTGATATAAACAGTTAAATTACCTTAAGAGGCGATCCTTCGGGAAAAAGCATTTAGGAGAATATAAATTAGTATAATGAAATTATCATTCGATTCTTTTAACAGGAAAAAGGCAATTTTGATACATTACTAACTAATATGAAAGTAACAGCATTTATCCAGGGTGGAAAACTATCGAATCAAGACATGGAAGCAATATTTAAATTTAAATATCTATAAAAGAAATTCATTAAACACTATGTGAGAGTAAAAAGTAGATGCAATGATATCTTAAAGATGTATTAAACTCAAATTCAAATTTGAAAACATATACAGCTGCTTCATAATTAATATCCATATTATAAATGTCATGTCTGTGGATCCAGGTTCATAAAAGTACAAGCCTGATTCATGACTTAGCGTGTACTACCACTAAAAAACTGTCTTTTTTTAACAAATGATGGTTATGCGTAACATTTAAGTGTGAACAGCGCTCTTCAATCACAGTTAGATTTTATATTTAGTAAATTTGAATCCGTTTGATGAGGTATTTGTACATTTTAACTAAGCATTTAAGATACACTAATCTAGTGAAAGATGTTTATTGTATACCATTAATTCTTGACAGTAGCTGCTGATGAAATAGCATGCATATGCCGAAACATGATGACTATGTTTTACATCAGCTCTTGTGAAATAAGACCTTCACTAGGTCATGCGCAGTATAATAACAACTGAATTATATCACTATAATATGCTGGCTTTACAAGTATTTCAAATACTGTGAAGTCACTTTTAAAAATGCAAATATTTCCTATATATAAAATTTCATTTTTGGTACCAATTATCGTTATGGAAGTGTCTGTGTGTTTCCATATCGATACGCTGTTATTCATTCTTGGCTCTGATTTTCCTGTCTTTTGAAAAGAAAAAGGACAGAATAAAACACAGTTTGGATATCCTCGAGGCTTATCTGCTTTGAACAAAACATGCGATCAAAATACAGACTAGCATGATTACATCTTGAAATATAAAGCTAAATATTAGTTTTCATCTTTATGCTTTATGTTAAGTAATGTTAAAACCTAAATAACGTTGATTTTTAAATTAAATGGAAACTTCAGAAACGTATAATGATTAGGTCAAATTCAATTTTATGCGGAAGAGATCTACTTGATATTGAGATATTTAGTTAAACTGTCTTGTAATGTGGGAGCATGGAGGGAGTAAAAGACTTAGGCATTTTGTCAATATAAAAAAACGGGGCATATACATATGTTAAGTTTTTATTTTAGGGGACAGCCGTTTCGTACACGAATAATTTTACTGTGCTAATGTGAATTATATGAAAACTATTGTCATTTCAAAGTATGTCTGTCAGTATAAATGTATAATATTCCACGAATCATATAGGTAAACATTCTCTGAGGCATTTGAACAGTTCGATGGATACTTTATGAAAATGGTATTGGTAATATCTCTTTTTATAGCAAACTTCAGACAATAGTGCTGTTTGTTTGATATTAAGCAATATCATCAACCAAATCTCAAGACAAAAGTAAGACTGAATTTGAAATTAAATCTAGAAACAGATACCTACTGTTTGATAAAACAAATCCGTAACAGAGTTTTCGAGAATTGTGGCTTTATTTTGCAAGATCAAGTTGGGGGAAAAATAACCTCTCTGGGAAGGAGAAGAAATTTACGTGTCTGTAAAACTCTAGCATTTTTTTACCCTTTCTCTTCATTTACATCAGATCTATAAAATTTGGCTACTTTCAGAAGCTCAGGATATCAATTTACAATGAAATCCATCATGAAATGAGGGACCTCTTTTCTCTCGCATACACTTCCTTTAGTTGGGTAACGAAGGGCAGGTAACTGTACCTTATTACCTTATAATAGTATTTTTGAGAATGCATTTACTTTTTAATTGTTAAAATGACAAGTTCAAGTAAGTCTGATAATTATGTAAATACATTTTTACAATCATTGCTACCGTATTCATGCAGAAACTACGCTTACACCTACCAGTTCCACCTACGTAGAACACATCACATCAGAGGTAATCACGTTTCTCAAACGCGCATTGTATAATTTCTTATACGGCCTCTTCGCCTGTCATTTTGTATAGTATTGAGCTGAAGAACTTTTCATTTGTCCTTATTATTTCTACAAATGTAATAACGATTTCGAGAGGCAGTTTACCAACTTTTATACTGCATTACGAATTATTATTAGCCTCCAAAAGCAAAAAAAAAAAACTATACCATCTTCTTTATCGTTTATTTTCTTACGTACAATTTTGAATGCTTTAACAAAGTTTATGTTTAACATTACCATGTACAAACATCGAAATCCCCTTACACTGGTCTCAGACATCAGTTATATAAATTAAAACCCTCTGGTATGCACTTTTTTATTTAACAGAATTTTATGAATTAATACTAAAGACCTTTTTTTAATTATTTTAATTGCCATGTATTATCCAATCGATAAATTGACTTATGTTTCTCTAAAATATATATCAGCTACATTGTTTTGTTTTGTCAACACGACATATTTTCAATAAATCATCCTCGATATCCACCATCATACAAACAAATATAATTTGCAATATCTTAATTGAAGCAAGGATGGTTATCGCTTCGGCGAAAACTACAATTGGATCACATCGAATAATGTATAATTAAATAAATTGGGGACGTGCTTCATGTGGAAATCAAACACGATAATTGCATTATGGAAGAAAAGAAAATATAATAGTTACTTTCGCAACGTAGTGTATTTCAATTTACCTATTGCGGCCAATCGTAGAGCACGTGAACTTTCATTTCATAATGGTCGGCGGAAAAGTATCTGACATTGTCACCGAAAAAAATAAAACATAGTGCAAACTACTTTGGGAATAATGTTTTTTATATTATGTCATTCTGCTATATTATGGTTTGAATCAGATATAACAGGATGTTCGAACTTTTGCTTTGATACTTTTTTCAGATTAAGTTTCCCTTCTGGAAATAAACGATTTATATTAAATACTCATGTTTACCTCTCATTAACAGACTTTAAACCGGGTCTTGGTTGCGTTCTGCTTTTCACAGACTTTATTATATCGGTTTATAACATCAGTCACGTAATATCAGATTTTTAATAACTGAGTCATACTTTAGGAAGCTGTTGCTATAAGATACATGTCCCTGGTCAAGCCATACATCAGCATTTCTATACTAGACACTAAATGGTCCGGAGACACTAAAGGAACTCTGCACTCGAAGTTCTATTATAGAAGCATAATTTTCTATCTTAAACTCCTCTAATGACAGTGGTAAAGACCTTTGTTTAATCTATAACTTCATAGAGGTAGAAATGTCAGTTACACGAGTGCTATAACACAGGCACTTCATAAACTGATGCCTTTCCATAAATGTCTCTTGCTGAAAAGATTACGTCATTTCTGATGTTGTTGACATAAACATGAGGAAGAATTGACCTCATGACCAATATGGCAGAAAATCGATATCAGGGGAGACTACAGCTATATGGTATTGGTAACGGCTATATACCAATAAAAGAAATTGTTCTTTGTTTCATATAAAATTCAGCTACTTCAGAACAATTTTTTTACAGTTTCTAGATTTTCACTCCGTCGTAGACCTATTTTCCACAAGATATCCATACATTTGCTTCAAGAAAACGAAAAGAAAAAGGGGTGTTGAATAGTATGCAGTGAAATGCAAGTCAACTGAAGTCAGGTACCCTCATATTGCCGCATTTCAGAAAGCGGTCCGCAGAATAAACACCCTACTTTCGTTTTCAAGTAAACAACACGAAAACATGCGAATATTAGCATGAAAAGTGTCCTATTTTATGTAAAATTCATTCCACGAGTGAAATAATGCCCATTTGGCCCCCGATTTACGCGCAAATGCGCGGAAAATGGAAAAATTAGGATCTTTTTATTAGGGACTTCTGTGGACTACACCACGGAAGCACATTTTTGACCGAATTACTGCATTATGACATATAAGAAATATCTTTTATCAAATTTCATAACATTTTCATCCCTATTTTCAAGAAAGATGTAATACCGAACATGTTAACAAGTTTCATTGTGAAAATTCGAGATTTTAGAGAAATATAGACATTTAAGTGAGGCTACCCCTACCCATTTTCTGGGCTAAATTTAGGCTCTATGGTCGCTTCATTGTAAATTTTGGTAAACATTTCACCTGTATGCATTATTTTTCATTTTGATTCTGAAATATCATTCATTCCGTCATGAATATGACTCAAATGGATGCATTTTGTGCATTTTCACATATTCTGGAGACAAAATATTGGCCTTTCTATTGCAGAAATTGCTGCAGAAATAGGCGCATCTACTCAAAATATGGTCAAAATTCAAAATTTTTCAAATTTAATGATTATTTTGCATTGAAAACATCCTTTTATAACATATATAATCGATTTATGACTATTAAGACTAATTGTGATGTATTTCGAGAAAAGTCTTATTTTAGCTCTTATAGGCTATATACCAATAAAAAAATTGTTCTTTGTTTCATATAAAATTCAGCTACTTCAGAACAATTTTGTTACAGTTTCTAGATTTTCACTCCGTCGTAGACCTATTTTCCACAAGATATCCATACATTTGCTTCAAGAAAACGAAAAGAAAAAGGGGTGTTGAATAGTATGCAGTGAAATGCAAGTCAACTGAAGTCAGGTGCCCTCATATTGGTCCATACATTTGCTTGCAAAGAAAACGAAGAAACAATGAGGATGTTGAAAGTGTATTATGAAAATGCAAGTCAATGAAGTCAGTTTGCCCCATATTGCGCATTCGAAAACATCGAGAAAATAGACTCCTACTTTTGTAGCCCGATCGAACTTTCATGGCGTAAACTTACAGTAAACCCGGCCGAAAATCGAAAAAGATGGTTATTTATGGACTTCTGCGATAACCGAGCACATTTTGACGAATTACTGCATTATGACCTAACGGGTGACCGGCATTGCGATGTCGATATCTATTGCCTCCGGGTATTATCACCTGGATGTTTATTTCAACTTCAAGAGATTTTTCATAAGAAATTAAACAAGCATAATTGATATGCCACTTTAGTTACAAACTATGTAAAAGAAGGGACTTTTCATGAGAAATTAAGAAAGTCATTTTTACCAAAACAATACCTAATATGTAGTTTCTTAAATGCTATTTTGTATTTTTGTCTTTCAAGTCACAAAATATCAATAATTAAAACAAATAAATTTTAGAATTGACATTGTAAAATCATGTCGATTTATAAAAGTTAAAACTGCTCTTTCTTTTCTGTGTGACATGTAGCATATGTTATCAAATGTTTCAGATCCCAGATTTAAATCCTGATAAAGTATTTGCAAGATTTTTACAACCACCTCCATTTTTAAGTCACAAAAATACATATATGACTTGTGTTTTTTGAAAACGGTTGATTAAAATTTATACTATTACATGATTGTGTAGATTTGATTTGATTTGATTTTTTTTTACTCTAAAATGGTTAAATATCATACATATATCTATTAAGTAATTCTTTATTTATCGGGAAAGTAAAACATTAAATGAATCGAAATTATGGTATGTTTGTAGAATAAATAAAAGGGAGACTTGTATCACCCTTGGTCAATTGATCATTTTTTCTTTCTTTTAAAAAATAAATCAGCGTGGTACAGGTATTTTGACATATTCATTGTGAATGTAACTACACAAATTGTACCAAACTGTTGCAAAATAATAATTTATAAAATGATGCGAAAAATTAAATGGCATTATAATTATATTCAAAACGCATTTATAGCCTTATCAGTGTTGTATATGTCTGTGTTGTTTTAACGCTCCTTATTTAGTGGTAATTTGGGGGCCAATAAAACGGATATATATATACGCGTGATGGATCAACAATTTCTATCAGCTTTCATTACAGTATAGAAATGACATTCATGTAAAATCATTTTAAATTGAACATGTACAATCAATTATGAAATTTCATAATGACGATTTCCATGATAACTGAAAAAAAATCATGAAACCAGTTCAAATATTCAGGAAAGTAAACTTATAGTGTAGGAAACGAAGACCGGTTAATTGGACCCAACCAGTCTACGTCAAATAAACAAATAATTAAATAATTAAGGTATCAATAACAAACACATAAAAATGTTATTTGTTGAGATTTGCATCAATACTGTTTCTAATTTACTTTAACCTATTGCAAACATATAATGTTGTTTAAAACAATCAACCGGCTTCATAATCGATTTCTGTTCAAGGTGATTAACTACGTCAGAAGTCCTGGAAACATTGAATGACGCCTGATGATGGTAATAGAGGTAGCATAAGTGTTGCTTAGAATCTATTATGTTCCGCGTATCTAGTGTAAAATAGTCGGCTCTACTGTCTTTCTTAAAATTAATATTTACAAATGATAGGTTTTGATATAACATAATTCAAATTAATAACACAAAATAAGCAGAAATGCATAGGCTCTACTTAATATTTGGCGAATTGAGAAACATTAAGGACACTGATCTATACATTTTATTTGTCTATATGATTGAAAACAGATAAATCTACAACTATAAGAAGTTTCATTACAATCTACATCGTGCAAAAAGGCACCAAAAGTGCAATTGTTCCGAAGAAACCTATTGTGAAAATTCTTTCTGCATTTTAGGCATTTTAGACTTTTTTCATGTACGATTGAGCACCCGGTGTCTTCCTCCACCAGTTAAGAAAAAAAAATCATCAGATGACCGTAGCGTAGAAGCAAATAAACAACATAATTTATCAAATTGTCTCACGAATGATAGCGTTCGCTCCGTTGAATGTATAGCACAAAATGATGGCCAGAAAGATAATCATCTCGTTGATTTATCTTTCATTTCTTATAAAAAACGAGAGACAAGACTTTAGTTTGTTAAGAAATATCTCACAAATGCCAAAAGAAGATAGATCTTAACGTAGCAGTTAGATACTTGTATAAATTGACCAACCAATAACGGACCATTGTTGTTACGAATGGCTTTGCTCAAAACATAAAGATTAAAATGGCTCAGACGGATAGTTTATAATCAGTCAGATATGACAGAATATGGACCAAAGAATTTTCTTTTTGTTCAATGTCCTTATCGTTTGTACAAATAAAAATACCACAGAATTACGCTGTAGGAGCTCTTACTTGTCCAGTTCATTTCAAGATGTTTTAGTTCAAATAAAAGAGTAGATTTCGGTCAATGTACAAAGAAAAAGAATGTATTGCATGTAATGCCATTTGAACAGATGGATAGGGGGATATGAATAGCATAATACAGAATTTCTTGGTGGTTGTTGGTGTCGGATCATATGTCTTAACTCAAAACTTCTATCATATTTATGGTCTGAAGTAATTATGCAATTTTTTTGTTATTCTTTTCATATAAATCCAAAGTGTGATATGTTATAAAGTTCATGTTCAAAGTATCGGAATTCATCATTTATAACTAAAGTCGTAAATGTGACGTCTATCAGCACTTTGCAGGTTTCACTGAAAATTCAACCCATGAAGCTGCAGACAGACTTCCACCGTTTAGCGGACTCCTGATGTAAATATCAATATCTGTCTCTTTTATATCATTTGCTTTATAGCATGTAATGGATTTGATATTACCAGTGTGGTTTTATTTCTTTATGATATGTGATGTTTGGCACAAGTATTATGATTTTAACATCACCATTGTCATTGAATTTTTATATCTTTTTTTCGGAAGAATAATGATTGAATACGTAAACAATTAAAACAATGCTAACTATCTTGCATAGTTAACAGAACTGAGGCGACCAAAAGGTAAATAACGAATTATCTGACATCAAAAAAGTGAATCATGTATGGATGCATTTTACAAATATTCGAAATTATTTACTTTAGTTTCTTTTTCAAATGTTAATCTTCATGCTGTCTTCCTTTACGATTTAGTGTATGAAGAACGCGGGTCCCGTGCGGTCGGAAGAGAATTAATGGCGGCATATACCAAACTATTAGACCATGTCTGAATGTCACAAAAGGACATGTCGCCAGTCCGAGTTCCGCGACTGGACTTATCTATGACGTCATGAAAATGGCGGCAAAGTTTGAAAATGTAACTTTGCGCATTTCATAATCTATTTAAGTTATACAGCATCTTATCTTATCGTCTAAACTTCATCTTATTATGTTTGGTTGTTTTTCCATTCTAGAATATTTGTTGTCAATTTAATAACAATATTGAAGTAATCAACAATTAAATAATGTGAAATATTCAAAACATATGTTAACTATTAGTTGAAAGTTTAGTGATATCAAAGCCATATAGAAATAGAAAATATTTTATCAAATTATTATCGAGTATTTTACATTATACAATAAATAAGTGTCGGCTAAATAGTCATAAATAGTCATTTCACAAAGCATAATTTTCTCAAAGCTAATAATGGAAGACGTGACATTTTTACGTATACATAACATTGGTCATTACGTAATACTTCTGGAAATCTTAGAACATTTCTTAGAACATTTCACTTACAACAAATAAAAACCTTGTCATTTGTCATGAATATCAATTATGAATCCTTTTTTGTTTTTGGTTCATTGGTAGTGCTTTTTAAAACTTATCCTAGTAAAGCAGCTCTATTCTGGTTTATTTAGGAGGATATGGTTTTATTTTTACGCAGGTAGGATACTATGTTTCACATTGTGTAATGACTGTCGATGTTTCAGGAGAAGATGAAATTTCAAACCCTTAAAAAAATTTCAAATTCATTCATTTTTGCTTCAAAATGATTTTTACGAAATAGGATGATGTTTTGTTCAAGGCAGGTTTTGCAGATTACAGAAAAACAGACTTCTGTCTTTTGATATCAATGTTGAGGCTCGACAGATATGGGCGGAAGGGGTTTGGTAAACCTCACTCCTTCAAGCTTTTACAATAACATTGATAACAAAAGACAGTCACTGTGGCTTGTTATTCTGAATATACCAGTATAGATTGGTTTTAAAAACATATGACAAGGGCAGTTTTCAAATCAAAACAAGGGTGGCGGGAATCATTTTCACTCAAGACCTATAATCTACATAAACCAAACTTTTTTTCATATCATTAAGTCAATACGTCTTCAAAGAAGCATGAGTTTTTGTCTGCAATCATAGTTTATCATAGATAATGGCATATAAATCATCTTATGACACGTTGATACATATTTCCGATAACCATTTAGGAGGAGGGAATAGATATGATAACGGTGAAGATGACTAAATAGGGAAATGAGATAAATTGTGATAAATGACTATGTCATTACGATATAGCCCCATCAATCAATAAAACAGAAGTACATATTGAACTATCAATCGCTAATGCGGTGTTTCAGAATAGAAGCGATTTTTTACTTAGATGATATCAAAAACTTGTATGTTGTAGTGTAATTACACCAATATGAATGACGTGCTGTTATAGAATCATTGGAAGTCACGATGCCTAACTTGTGTAAACGAAACATTTCTGACATGAAAACTACATCATAGGCATAATACACATTCTAAGTAATTTGCAAATGGCTCTAGCACTCCGTGTACATCTACAGTACAACTTCAAAAAAAAATATTTTGGTCGCAAAATTGCATAACAATCGAGAATAAATAACTAATGGACACATCATTTACTATGATAAAATGACAAGATATAAATCTATATAAGTACTTTTACTGCAATTATATCAATCAGTATCAATGAAACAGAAAACAGTTAAAGTGCTGATGTTTACATTTAGCGGAAACAAGTGCCGTTTCCAGGCAAACGCCCAAAAACAATGGCAATCATATGAAATAGTTATAATAGATGATAGCCAAAGAATATTGTTATATAGTGAAGCATGTCCGAATTAGTACCGTTTTTCAGTACATTTGTATTTTAAGAAATAGTCTGAGCAATGTGTTATACATTGACTACGGAAACATGTTTCCTCCTGTCCGAGTTAAAGTTGGGGAGAGGGATTTTCGTGGGCGGCATGTATTTTGTTTGAGAAATATACAATCGATTTTGTTTTACGTAACAAAATATAGATGCTTGAATTGTATTGTTTTATTTACATATTCGATTATGCCACGGATCTTAATAGATATGTCGGCATCTGGTATAATAGCTGTACATATATGAACAAAATTTACATTTGCATTGTATTTCATTACGCCGCATGTTTGCTTTCCTATTAACAGAATGTTAATTTAGTGATTACTAGTAATGTTTTATGGTATCAGTAAGGTAGTTTAATTCACCTGTATATTGATATTGGTAAAACACAATGACTAGAATATAAAAAAAAAACTCTATACTGATTATTCTTGTCCAGTTGTACCACATGACCGCCCATTTTACATTCCGTATTCAATTTGGATGATCATTTATTCGAATCTGCATGTCAACTAAATGATAAAAACCGTTCACTGATACAATTTTCCAAGTAAAGATCAATATCAATAAACGCTGTTTCTGCAAAAGTTTAAAAGATGACATCCTGTCCATCTAGTGGTTGATTCAATTTCTACTGAAAAAAATCAGCATAGTGCAAACGATTATTTAAAGTTGTCTTGTAAAATATGGCATATATTTGGTGTTTTTCTTGAAACCCCTTACCTAACCGTGAAACCAAAAGGAATAAAGTGAGATCTTAAGGGAATATTTACATCGGTACTGGATTCAAATCGTCATTGTTTCGAAAAAGATCCATTTTCTCCTCTTTCAATTTAACTTTTAAATCCTCCTATGCAACACATTAGCAAAATACAAGTATACAATTTTGGTCTGCTGCGGAAATATTAGAGAAGATCGCCTTTCAATTCAATTAGGAACTACGCATCTAATCAAGGAAACTGTACGGATTCTTGAAAGTCTTAAATGCACGTATATACCATTCCTGATATAATAGAACCTGACAGTATTCCTCAGAAACGTCTTACAAACATCAAATGAAAAAGAAAATAATTTGATCACTCGTTCCTTTTTGATTGAAAATGAAGGATGTATTGTTATTATGTTATTGTCTTCCCGGCTAAACGATTTAATTAGGTCACGTCTCTATATACATAAAAGATGAGATACTGGTAAAATAAATAAATTTTCTTTTACTGTTTATTGTATTGATTGATTTGTGACATGAATCCAAGAATTGTAAAGTAAATCTAGTTTCTTCTAAGTTTATCAATTTGTTATTTTCTGCCTTTTTCGAGAGAATTTAATCAAATAGGCTTGAATAAGATAAGTTCATAATACTACTTTGGACAGCATGCTGACTAAACTACTAAAGACTTACATTTACCACAAGTCTGCAGAATTTCAGAAAAATTATTCCAATCATAAGATTATTTTATTTTAAATTGATACCTGATTTGCTGACTTTTCATTTAATGAGCTGTATGCCCTATTTAAACGTATTTGTGAATAATTCATGAAAACAGTTGTTAAGAGTTCTTACGATTTTAAGAGGAACGGATGTTAATAGACTGATTTACCATAAGACTTTGTACTATAAGGTTTAACAACATGACACAGGTGTTATGTCAATGCTTGTGCTCCAAGGAAACCGGACAAAACTGATATATCATCATGATATTTAATGTAAATACAGTCTTGATACTTTGTTTTTCATAAAACGGAGAACTAACATATGTATTATTCAGACGACTGGATACGAAAAACGCCGACATAAAGCAGATTTTACATTTGTCCAAAAATGTCCTATTTGGATACTGATTCTAAACCTATATTCAGCGTAAAGCAAAACTACTTGTTTCAAATATGTTCGTGTTAAAGTACAGTAGATCATATGTACGATATTCCTGCGTTTGTTATACCTCTAATTCAGACAAAGAATTTGCTGAAACAGCCTTCTTCTTCAAGATTTGTAAAATATCTCACATGCTTTTTAATCATATATTTTCGGCATTAAATTATTCAAATAAATCATTTTTACCATCCTAGTACATAAAACATATCATTTTGATTTATCTTAATTTCAATCCAAATGCAAATTTATTTGGACAAAAATTCCAAAACGACAATTAGACAACATCTTCAGCTAATTTTGAGGTTGACACATGATTCTTGCCATGTCAGCATAAAAATAACAATGCGAGATACCATACTAAAAATCATGTTTTATCTATACTGTGTCAAATAATAGGTTCTATGGTTTCGCTTGAGCCCGTGAATGTTGTATAAATGGAACAAGTATGTATACTCGGTTTCCGAACATATCGTGATGCCCATTTGTTTCTAACAACTTGTACATAGGTAAATGTTCTGTACTTTTGTCCAACAATAGTATCTCTAACTTTTATTCCTTGAAATGTTCACTGAACTGTTTGTATCCGATAGTGATTACTCTTGTTCCAGAGGTTTAGTCCTGCAATATGGTAAATAAATCATGTCATATATACATATCACAAATTTATCGAACATTAAGCATAACTTAAACGCTGTGTCCTTTGTTTCTTACAGTATCGGACCGTTATTTATTCGTCATTTTTAAGTGACAACAGTTCTCAGAGGCTGGAGCAATGAGCACGAGATAATATTACTGAAATACATCAATCTAATAATCTTTTCAAGTACATGTATCATTTAATAGAAGTAAACGATATACAATTGCCTTATCTGATTGTTGTTCAATACATTGTTTGGTACATGTATATATAACGAAGATAATGAAAGTTTGCATGACGGCTTGCATATAAACAGAAATGAACTACGCTAACTGTGTAAGTGTAATGACTGTTTACTTAATCTAATGAAATCCTTTACTTATTACAGTCTATTGATCGTTAACATATATTGGTTTCAACTAGCAAAGCAATATAAAACATTTCTAGAGGACAAATGGACAAAATGTGACGGCTAAACACAGACATATTTATTCCTGGAGCATATTTTGTTCCGGATAATTTTATGTTGCAGTACATCCACCAGAAAGATTTTTTTCTCAAAATATTTGTCTCTGATATGATGAACATTTACAGTCATATATTTATGATACATAAAAAAGCAGACAATCCTAATCAGTCATTTGCAGACAATTAAACTAAAATCTATGAGTTCATACTTCCAAAAATCGGTAAGGAATAAGATGTATATTTAAACACTTGGCAACTTTTATAATACATTTACATACTATATGAAAACAAAAACCGAAAATCATTCAGCTTTTGTAATTAAAACAAACGCAAAATAAAACGAGTTTCATGCATTTTTTTTTTTTTTTTTTTTTTTTTTTTGATAGGGAATGTCTATTTTCCGATAGAATGATGACTCCAGGAAGTCGTATAACTTGGGAACTATTTGTAAATCAACTTGTCCCCCTGTTCCAGTACTTAAATTTTGAACAAAAGCATGTTGAAAACATATAGATGTATTTTAAGTTTGAGAAGTATACAGTATACTGTACTTCACACTTAAAATGCTTAACTCTGCAACTTGGAAATGTTTAAACCCCAATAATAGTATGGCAATTGTTTTGATCCTACTAGAAAAGTACTTTTAAAAATATGTTATTATTGTATGATAACACCATTTCTATAAATCATTCGGGCAGACATTTGCTAGAAAGTAATTGTACACTCAGAGGCAAAGAAACGTCAGAATCATTCTAGGTTTTACAAAAAGCAAATTCAACACTGTCCACTGAAATGATATAACATGGTTCTGTTACGTCCGCCATCATAATTATGCAATATCAGACAAAGGGAATTGTATCTGCCAGCAATCAATGTAAGGCAAGAAATTAGACAGAAAGATGAACGTAAAAGAAAGCTTATTTAAGGTCGTGGACCTGTAATAGTAATTTTTAAAAATTGCATTAAATTGATATCTTAAAGTTAACAGGTAAGAATTGAATACTCCTCAAAGGAGGTACCATCACCTTAATGCAGGCTGTGTAGTATTGTTCGTAATTAACAGTCTGTTTATTTAGTAACTGTCCCTTGTAAATGAGAAAAAATACGTGGATTTGAGATGCTTTCTTTCAAGACATTTTCCGATTACATGTACATACACGTTGTCATGGATATGTAACGCCGAACTGGAGAAGTGACGTGCGGTTTCCCTTTTACACTCGGCGTACAGAAATAACTTCATTTATACGCAACGTACAATTCTATTTGTGATTAAATGAAGAGCAATTGCAACCTTTTATTATTCTATGCAACACTGATAAGACGATAAGAGATCTAACACTTATAGAAAGATATGGCCCTTTTTTGGACCGCTAATGAATACGTAAATATAGATCGTAACTCAGAAAATGTATAGACAGAAACAAATATTGAAGATCACATTGAAACACTTTTTGATGGTATGCAATATTTATCCGAATGTTTAACCTATTTGTTTTCCATTCACTACCTAATTAACTAACACGGTGCTTTTGTTTAAGGAAAATAATATCCTTTGGGAAGTGGAAGATATTTACTTGTCTGTGAAATGTAATGATATTCATTATGTTTCGCAGCGCTTTGTGTTGTACTGTCCATAATCTGCCTTGACTTGATATTTAAAAGAGAAATTCTTGACTGAATAATTATCCGACTGCTGAACACCATAATTTGCTTGTTTTACATTTCAAATAATGACGCGTGTACAGTTCAAAGCCAGTCCTTTAAACGCCCATGAAGCATGACACAAGTTTTTCCGTTCAAAGGTGCTGACCTCGATATGAATACTTAAGTGCGATGTTGCTATATACGGATCTGTATATGCTCCTGGGAGTTCATGTAGCTTCCACAGGTAGATAATGGGTGTGATAGTGCGTACAGCCTTGCCGTATGCGATTTCATAAATCAAGGCGTGTTTAAACAAGATGGTTTCGTGTACTGAAGAAATAATATCATTTATTAAAGGGACTGGCCTCCAGATGGTTCGACAACAACAAAAAAATAATTTTTTAGATATCTGGAAATAAATGCTATATTTCTTAAAAAGGCTTTAAACCTTAATTACTGACAAACTATGTTACGGAAACACAAGTCATGAGAATTTGCTGTTTTTACTACTATTACAATGAAAATCGAAAAGCGTTTGTAATGCTTTACTCCAGGAAAACTGTCTAGATTATAAATTCACTAATTCCGCTTTAGCGCTATTGGTTACGACGACGGGGAAATGTCTTTATTGACACAGCGGTTCGGGGTTCGATTCCCGTCGCGGTCATCTTCTTTTCTTGATTTGGAATTTTTAAAATATTTTAGAAACAAAAACTCATATTCTAATGTTCATAAAAAGAACAAATTTCAATTTGAAAGAAAGATTATTATAGCCAAATCTGGAGGTCAGTGCCTTTAAACTGTTTGCACCAATTCGATTGTCTGGTAATAACAAGTTTTAGATTCACATCACCCTATCAACCTTAGTCAGTGTTTTATATTCTTATAATTAGACTAGCCCAATTAACTCAGCCAGTTTGAACGAAAAATTCAGCATTTAATGAAACATTAAATGAAACATTTAATTCAGCTTCATGGTTGAATTTTGCCGCTTTTACTTGTGTCTTACGAGCTTGTTAAGCTTGTTAAGCTTTAATTTTAATTTTATAATCTAAATAACGTGCAGTGCTATCTATTTCAAGGCAGAAGCCAAAATGTTTTATCACAACAAAAGCGAACTTAATGGCTAAATTTTATTGACCGCTGACCTAATGAGAAATTCATTCGAAGTGCACTTTATTTAGTTACACTTTTTGAATTAAAATTTGATTATTCGAATATTTTAATATTTTATTGGTTGAATAATTTTGTGAATGTACAATGTTTTTTAGCCTTGGTCAATTACGTAGTTGTATGTCTAACTCCAATGCAATAAAAATGACTTGCACAGTATTGTCATTGTTCAATGGCAAGCGAGCTGTCATGCCCACCCTTCCAAACGCTGGTATTTATGAACCATAATGTATCAAACAATAACAGTTTGCCTCATACAGATGCGAAGCGATGCAGATAAGCTACCTATATTGACAAAATAAATGAGAATTATTAAAACTAGACAGAGACGCCTGATAAGCTTACGACTTAAAATATTCCGAACTGAATAAAATATGGCGAAACTATGACGACGTAATTAATTAAACATACGTAGTTATGGTGTTCCTTACAAACTGAATCATGCCGTAGTTTTCTTAATGCCAGAACCTTTCAGCTTCACATTGGAATTTTTTATTTGCATGCCAAAGATTTCTATTTTTATCTGTGCTTTATATGCCCTGTATTTAAAAGCATTAAATGTATATTCTGTGAAAGTTCACTTCAAAGTTATTGTCGAAAAGATATTGTCACCCATTTAAATACTTGTGTTTCACAGTTTTCGGAGAAAAAATGTCTGTGTGTTAAATCTAAATAAACGAATTTCCATCCAAGAAAAATTGTTATGACATGCTGTCTTAATCATATTGTGTACACATACTGGGCAGTCTATATATCTTACGGAAGCCTAGGACCTATGCAATATACAAATGTGCGTACACTTAAGTGTTTTTACGGTATACAGTGTAACGCATGTTTTGCAAATTGAATATTCAATATCGTATTGCACAGCCAGTGAAACGTTTTTCAAAATGAATTAGGCATCAGGTTATGTCCGACCTAAACGAATATGATGAAGGAGAATAAAATTTATTTGTTCGTGGCTTTAATTTTCATTTCTGTCCAAGTGATTGTATTATGTCGGAAAACGTTTCAAGTAAGTAAATTAAACACATGTCCACCCGAGGACTCGAAGTTTCTTACGTTGCTTGATATTTCTGTAGATAAGTGTGTTGAAGAATGCACGCGGAGAAAGAGTTGCGTAGTCGTCGGATACAAGCGTCTACTTCGGCTATGCGAACTTCATACGAGTACTGCATCAAAGGCTGTTCCTGACAACCATTGTTTCATGATAAACAAAGAGGACATGTACGAACCAAAACCAAAGGTAGGATGCATTTCAAATTATCTTCTAAATCAAATTAATAATTAAATATGAATCACTATGTATGAAAATATGACTACGATGGTATGTTTTAGACACGCTCTTATTTCATTGAGCCATCGACTTAATGTATCGTTTTAATTTTCATTTTCTTAAAACAATGATATGATATTTTTGTCTGTCCTGTGATGTTACCGTATTGATAAGCATTTTTTGCCGTTTAGTTTCTGATATATAGATACATATAAACACTTTTGGCGTTATTTCTAAATTGAAATTAGCATATGAGCCGTGCCATGAGAAAATCAACATAGTGGGTATGCGACCAGCAAGGATCCAGACCAGCCTGCGCATCCGCGCAGTCTGGTCAGGATCCATGCTGTTCGCTTTCAAAGCCTATTACAATTAGAGAAACCGTTAGCGAACAGAATGGATCCTGACCAGACTGCGCGGATGCGCAGGCTGGTCTGGATCTTTGCTGGTCGCATACCCACTATGTTGGTTTTCTCATGGCGCGGCTCATATATTTTACAAAATGTTTGCTAGAAAGAGCGACTACAATCTTAGTTGTGCATTTTGCAATATTTCAAATAACTGCGTATAAGGGATTTCTAAGAGCAACATATGACTGACTTTAAACACAGACACATTGAAGTATAAGAGAATTTCAGTTAAAGTAATCTACACGTTAGGGTCATTATTATCAACGTTGTAAAATTTGATTAAATCTTGATTTTCAAACCTTCAGAATATACTTTAAAATTCGGCAAATGAAACGCGCGCGCTTGATCTTTTGCTCAACTTATTTGAAAAGTTTGGACTTCATGCAAGTTTTCATAATGTGTGCCTATGTCATTACAATTTAATGACATTTTCAGACACAGGATACATCTACAATGCATATTTTAACGGAATTTTTCACAGCGGTAATTTACAAATTGTCTTTTAATTGGTTAAAGAAAGTAAATAGGTCCGTGTGGTTGGTTATTTTATATTTCCCTATATAAAAATTAGATAATTTCAAGCTTATTAAATGACTAAATTTAAGTTTTTCACGTGTCCACATATTTGTTCACATAATTAATCTAAGGAAAGATAGAGTCGTGCAGATTTTATGATAAATTATCATAAAGATTATAATGTATTCGTTGCTTAATTGGCTCTTCCGTAAGCCGGATATGGCTTAATTCTGTATTTACGGTTAAATGACATTATCCCATTACTTCCGGTTTATCAAACATGCACAACTACCTGGAGACAAAGCTGTCGTTTTCAAAGCTCTGACTTGTTGTTAGGTTTGGCAGGGAACAACCGAGTCCACTTTATATGCTATGAACTTCAAGCTAGACAATACAAGTGTGGTGAAGTAAAAGATATAATTCTGATATTATTTCCTTTATAATACTAGCAAGGAAACGCAGTGGTCAAGTGATAACACCTTCTAATTGCAAACCAGGGGTCTTGAGTTCGAGCTTCAACTCCTCCAGCTTAAATTTCTGACGTTCAAATAAGAGTCCTGTATATGTGTGCTTGTCATCTGACACGCTAATTAACGTGTAAAACCTTCTGTAACTTCCACTATCCTTAAACTAAAATTATACAGCCTTGTGGTGACAACAAATGTGTCTATCAAATTTACATACTTTGCTTTTGAGTCCTCAAAATTCCGTGTTGCTTGTAACTAATAGATTAACTAGTAGATAATAACTCTTTGTAGACAAAAGAAAGAAAGAATTGGCAGTGCTGAAACATTTGCAGAAACTGTTTTTTTTTTTAAAGAGAGACGTCAAAATTAAGTGAACGATATGAAAATAGGGAGTTATCAAATACAGACTTAGATATGGAGATCACTGTTGCTGTGTTACCTTTTATCTTTTATGGTGAAAGTAAATGTAAGCCTTAATATAAATATAAATCTATCTTTTTAACCGAATGCAATAGATTAAAATAGTGTGTAATGAAACTTAATACTTTAAACAGGCTAAAGCAATAATAATATTGAGAATCTAGATTTTTCTGGCCTGCATTTTGACTAGTTAATATATTAGATTATTCTAGCTTTTTATACTTATTCTGTAAGAACGATTACAATAATTTTTTGCATAAGCTTAGTTGAAGCGTTTTGACGTAATGGTATTTCCGTCCGGAATTTGCGTATTGATTTAAATTATTGTATTCAAACCTTAACAGCGGCTTTTACGTTACATGAAATATTCATAACTTTGTTTTGTACAGAAACTTTGATTTTGTTCAAATCAATATGAAGTCATTGTTTTTAAAATACATTACTCATGGTATATAACTATTTTCATAGTTATTTATAGTTATTTAGTTTGTTCATTTATATGAGGGGAATTCAGAGCGTTTTTAGACTAAAGCGCGTCCGTAGAAAGTATTTCAAGTACAGGTATGATTTGTCTCATGGACATTCAGGGGGCTTATATTAGAAATTGCAACACAATCGGTTTTGTTATTGCCGAGTTAAGCATTTTAACACGCCACACTCATTCGCACTGGTGTTTTTTATCGTAAACATGGAGGCTCCATGTAGTAAGGAAATTATATCCAATATAAAGATGCATTGTTTGCTGGATATACAAGCAATGCAGATTCGGCAAGAATTCAAAATGTTGTTGATTCTTCTCATCAAAGCAACTGTGTATATTGAATAATGGTATTCAGTTAGGGAGAATGTAGAGTCCGGTGCCCTAAAACGGCAGCATCTTGTCATAAAATAACTGCTGTAACAGCCATTGTAGCAGAAGACTCGTCCAATATAGATGCATCAGTGGACACTTAATCAAATTCTGACCACCTACTTATCAAAAGTACACAATGTTATGACCAAAGAGCAAATACCCGCCTAAAAGGGTGCAAAATTGCAGTTTTGCAAAACGAAGGTCTATAAAAATGCAGATAAAACTAGGTTTAATGAACTTCTCACAGGGAATGAGACCATGTGTCTATTATTTCTAAAAGGCGGATAAAAACCAGTGGTAAAGGAAAGGGCAAGAACGAGCAAAAATAACTCAAAGCTCATTTTCTCCCTTTATGTATGTATTGGAAACTTTAAAAGTCTTCTTGTTAGAAACAGCAGGTCCGATTTTAAAATAATCTTTCACAAGTGTTCCTTTTGTGAACATTCGTGATAAATGTTCAGATTATTCCGATTCATCAAAATTCATGGTCGCCAGGGGTTTGGTCACTTTTCCTCATATGTAAGTAGTAGAACCTTAAAAATCTCATTATCAGAAACTGCTGGCCCTTTACGAAGATTGTACAAATATTATATTTCAAAATAATTTCATAGACATTTTTCCTTGCACAATTATCTTCCAAAATTGTTCAAGCAAGCAGTGTAACTCATGTGAGCAATCTAGGGCCATCATGACTCTCTTGTGATTTAGATGTTTTATAGTTGCCATTCCTCTAAACCATACTTGCATCTGCATTTAACCATTTGGTATTTATATTTTGTTAAATTACACAATTTTCAACTTATTTTAGTTTGTCTGTACATGTTACGGTAGCAGTTAATTTGCATGTTTTCTTTCAAAAACCGCTAACACCAGTTTTAAAAATTTGCCTTTTTAAATATATCCAGACTTTTAAACTTTTACACAATCACCGAGATTGTTTAACGGCATTTAAACATGTGTTCTAATTTGCTAAGGAACAACAAGGACTTTAATTTGGCGTAATGAGACAAGTTGCTCTCGTTCGCAATGTCAAATGTATATATAATTATTTTTTATTATACAATTAACATCTTAGATTATACCAGATTTATATAATGCCTTTTTGTAATATACACGTTCAAATGCGCTTTAACATATATAGACAACTACTCAGGTTCTACCAATACAGACAAAGAGAGACAAGAGCGAGAGAAGGCCCATATAACATTGACAAATAAATCCATTACTAACACAGCCTCACTCTTCGTGAATAGACATTTTGACTTTTAACGTGTATATCATTGATACCAGTGAAGCAGTCTTTTAGGAAGAATTAATAGTGACCCCTTAGTCTTGTTGGAGATACTCAGTAGCATCTGAGACATTGCCAGTGCCTGGACTGGGATTCGAACGCCAGGTCAGGCAGGTCGTCAAAAACATGACCTACATCTAACAACTAAAGAGCATCTTTTATGTAGCAAATCTTACCTTGCATTTATCAAAGTATTTAATTGTCCACAAAGAGGGCTTGTTGCCATGGCCTATTGGAGTCACGCGATACTGCACGCTTTCAACAAACACGAAACGTCCTTTGGTATGGATTTTTATACAAACATATAATCTGCAGACTTAAACATTATTTTCTTCTGGTCAGTTCTCTCTTTAAAATGTCGGAATGAAACTAAATGATTCGAAATTTTTGTCTAAGTGTTATTTTTTGACTGACTGAATATTTGACTTAACCTTTTAAGTGCAACTGCGGAGAATGGAGCGTATGTGATGCAACTGCTAGCACTGGACACTGTCCTATTGAAGGTGAGGAGCTTAACACATTGTTTAAGTAAGTTAAAGCATACTTTACAGTTATAAAAACTCATTTTCAGCTACAAAAAGTCTTACAAAGAGAAGGACAATGCCATAAAGACCTTACAAATATATGCAAACCATAATAATGCGAACTGATATTTTCTCATCAAAATATACGAAGTGTAGGTAGGGAGTTAAACCGCATATACATGCAGTTAGTACTTACATGATAAGAAAAATAAACTCTAACGAGTTTCTGATATCACCTATCTTTATTGGCATTTATGTGCAATTATCTCACGTCGCATATATATATTTCAGAGTGTGAACCACAGTCAACTATTAGCCATGGAAAGTATTTGGGAAACAAGAACTCCGTCGGGTCAAAGAAAGCAATGTTGAGTGATTCGAAAAGCAACACGAAGTCGGTAACATGTTTGAAAAACGGGCAATGGAGTGGTAATGCATCATATGCTCCTTGTAAGTATACAATGGTTAAATTGACTTTACCTAATCTAATATGTATTGTAGTGAGGCATTTGCATCTCATTTTAACGCTCTTACACTTTTTGCCTTGACCTTCGATTGTTCATTGAAATTGATAACATATTTGCCAGGATGTGATCGTTTTGACTAGCTGCCAACTAGTGTCTGCCTTTTACACAAAACTTTATTTGACTTGAAATTGGTCGCTCTGACTAAAATTTAAAAAAAAACGACAACCAATGTAAGATTGGCCAGTTTAATACTGTGCACTTGGTACATCACTTCAAAGGCGAGTAACATCACGATGAAACAATGACTATTAGTCACATTGACGTCTTCTTCACATACAAAGAGTTCGATCTATGGTGAGACTGAAACCAAAAGCGGTTGACAGTAAATATCACAAAGCCAAGGGTCAAATCCATTTAGCCACTTAGGCCAAACAACAACATATAAAAACAATATTTTCTACAACCAATATACAATAATCATCTAGACAAACAGAAGCAACTTTCTGTGGTTTACAAACACAAGTAACTGAACATTATATGCCTACTTGTCATGCAGGGAAACCACACATGCTGGTCGGTAGGCGCGGGAGAACGAGATGAGCTTTGGTCATGCATATGAATGTTTTCGTCACGTAAGAGAATTAAATACCAAGCAATACTTGAGTAAATGGTTTTAGTAGGCACGTAACTTTAACATAGCATTACTCAAAGACCAGAGCTTAGTCTTAACATAGATTCACAAAGGAAAAAAAATAGACTCGTCTAATTCCGAAATGCCCTGAGGTATTCAGCATTTAGTATTGTGTAGCGGTCTACTCACAAGTTCAAATAATGCCTTTGTGGTCAACTTGTCTTACATAACTTTAAAGATCTGAAACTTCAAGGCCTTGATATTTGGTATATACTATTGTGTTAGTGGTCCTCTACCAATGAATTATGTACGCATTTGAACCAAGTGAATGGTATTGGGACATTATGAGATGCTTCTTATAAAAAGCTGAACGCAGGAATATTTATACTGATGACATTAGTCTTCATAGGAGTAGACACGGGCATGTTACGAAATCAAGTCTCAAATCCTACAGATTTTATTAGATATCAAAACAGCAATTCAAGTCCCGTATGGCGGCTGTAAAAGTCTCCCCATAACTTGATTCAGTGTTGTTGAATTTTTTATGACCCTTGGAGATCATGGAGTCAATTCAACATCTGTGTAATACAGTTCCGCTTATGCTGGTGCTTGGTGGCATGAGTGATGTTGCACTTACCATTAAATCACATTTACCAGTAACAATCATCACGGGTCTGCTATTATTTTGCCTGATTACATTCTATGCTTCTTACAGATTTTATTAACAATCACAACTGCAATTTTAAGTGTCTTCTCGTGGATGAAAAAAAAAAAACTCCCCGTAATTCAGAATTCAGACTTCTTCTGGTTCTTTAGCATTTAGGATCATATAATATATTTAATACCTAAGTAATCCAGTTCGGCCTAACCCGTGCTTTAGCGTATGAATCGTGTTGCGCTTCCCATTACCTCTTATGAAAAAACTGAAAACCGTATCTGCTTACAGTGCTTGGTTGCAATATTTGCTTCCAAATATGCTTCCAAATGTTCTTGATACAGATCTTTTTTTTTCAACTTAGAGCCAATCAAACTGTGATTTTTGGTTTTTCGTTTTTGAATTAGCACACGTCTTGAAAAATACAAGCCGTATAATTTGCAGAATATTTATATGTATATACTTTAATCAGGTTCTTTTAATACTAAATTGAGGGGGCATTTAAGAGCACATGTACATGTCATTTTCATTATATGAATAAGAACAAGTGTAATTCCTTTAGACTGCGGGAGTGTGCAAGAAATACCCAACGGAATTATCACACTAGACAAGTCAGGTCAAGTGGTATCTACGGCTTCTGTAAATTGTTATGTTGGGTACGAGCCAAAGACAAGTTCAGTAGTTTGCACGTCTGCAGGAAGCTGGACTAAAACAAGCTGTACTTTAAGTAAGTGTGAAGAATTTTATTTTCATAACATACTAAATAATGTAACCATTTGAATTTCAACTGAAATTCTGTTTAAGATATTTATTTTATGTATTTATATTATTATTAAAATATTACGTGATCAACCATGTTTGCGCTATTTAAAGGAATAACCTGTCATATATTTTTCTGTTGTCTTATTTAGATTTCCCATTAACAAATAAGACTTTGTTCTTATTGATTACAGACGAATATTTTATGTGATAACAGACAATAGATCAACATCCTTCCTTCCTTTATATGAGCCGATTAAAGTTTCAAACAAAGTATATTAAATTTTGCCGCTAGATGTACGTGTATAAATATATAATTTCTACTTACTATCTCAAATCAGGCTTGTAATGTTTTGTACCAAAATGAACTGATTACAGAATGCCCCTCAAATGACGGATGGTTGAATTTGACGGACACATTTAATGTACAGATTCATCAAACTGAGATGAATCAAACTGAAGCTGCAGAATTCTGTAAAAATACCGTTGGTGGAACACTTGTGATAATAGACGAGATATGGAAAATGAGGAACATAACTTCCGTACTGAAGCACTGCCCAGGTAGGTAAAATGTTAAAAGTCTAGTAAACATTTCCATGGAACACAACCAAAAATAATGATAGATCAAGACAGTACATACCGTTTTAAGGAAACAATGGTACCTCCTGGATTGCGCTTAAAGACGCAAATTACATGAAGTTGCAGTTCTAACACATTACATAGAAGTTTAATACAATCAGGGATTTTAACGTTCATTAAAACTATGAGTTTATATGTTAAAGGGGCTCTAATAAGTGAAGTAGGGGAGTTTCTAATAAGTTTTTGAGCTAGATTTATTTCATTCAATGTTAATTTTTACTCAGTGTCAAGTATGTTGAGACAAGTTTGTAGATTTCCGCACTAGGTGATTCACTGATCAATATTAGTATCTTAAAAAACAGAAATATTGCTATACATATAGATATGAAACTACTTTCTAAAATAAACTCTGGTAAGCTAAATGTACAAGAAGATCTTTTTGTAGCGTAGGGAGAAACCAAAACAAATAAAAGCACTTTGATTGAATCTGTTCATGAGAGGTAATGAAATGAACAACACCACCCATGGCCACTAGCGCAGCTTTAAACAACAGAAATCATTTATATCATTTATTTTAAATAATGCTAATGGATGCCATGATAGCAATCTAACGTTTCTAAATGAACAGTGAAGCAGACTAAACTTTAGAATCAAAATCCTTTGCTATGATGTCAGTATCGATTGTTAACGAAACGAATTTTTATGATAATATTATTTCGTATTCTGTTGTCATGCATTTTTCCTACATTGTACATGTGCATTGACATTTGATAGCACATAATGTTATTATGATTATGATTTGTATTAAGTGTAAATTCTGAAAAGTCAGAGAAAGGCTGACTAAAACTAAATATATATTGTTTGGATATTTATGACAGAAAGGCAGTAGTCTCAAGTAATACTCAGAATGATGACTAGAATACGAAAGATAGCATACCATCTGCAAGAACAAAAACCAAAACTATCAAGTTCGTTCACGTCCTGGTTTGTTTCAGTATATACATACTGAAAAAGATATTTTTGTTTAGTTTGTACTACAGTATCTGCACACATCCACATAACTTACTTATTCTCAGTTTTAGGTTCATTCTGGCAACTAGTTGCATCCTTACAATAAATAATATAAACTTTTTATGTTCAGGAATTCCTCAGAGAAAGTACTGGACGGATGGCAAGAACATTTACAGCCAAGAATGGACATTTTCCAACGCAATAAATATGCCAATGGGGCAAGAATACTGGACAGCTGGGCGTCCTGATTATATGGAAAATGGAGATTTGTGTGTGAGGTTAGTTGATGGAGGTTGGAATGACAGACCATGCGGTGCGAAGTCTGCATATATTTGTGAGAACAAATGTCAAGCTTGTTGATTGAAATCGGCGTGTTATCCTGTATTTATAGTATGTTAATTAATGTTTCCACAGATAATGGATAAAACGGCAGCTGTATAAAATTTGATCAAGTTAAAAATAGTAACTAGCTAATTGAATTTACATAATAAAACGCCCAATGTGGTTCTGGGACGATCTGTGTATGAAAAGAATTGGAACCACTGCCTTACCCTTGCATGATCGTAAGAGGCGACAAATAGGGTCTTAACACTTGGTTTAGCAGTAACTCTGTGATTCCAGCAGGTATGCAAATTTTGATTCCATACCTTATGTTTTTATTTCAATGTAAATGAGATGTGGAACCAAAATTTGTAGTCCTGTTTGGCGCCATATAACCTATACTGTGTTGGTGCGCCGTAAAACTTAAATAAAAATTAAAAGAAATACATAACACAACATTATATTTAGATATTTTGTACAATTCTTCTTCAAAATTAATCAAACAATCAAGCAATTTTCAGAGCATCAAAGCATACTTTGGTATTGTTTGATGCAATTTCTGTTTATTCGTGTGACACTCATGAGCGGTTGTAAACGATATTGCAATAATGAAACAAATGAATAAATGAATAGAAGCGCCCAAGGAGACTTCTAGCAAATACTCAACAACGTGTCTAATGGTCAAATAAATACCTTCTTAGATGGTTAAGAGAAAATTAAATCATCATTTATGCATGATTTAGAGCTATTTGACATTCTTTATTCAAAACGCAGGTACGAAATTAAAAACCTAAAAAAAGAAAGCGAATCGCCATACATTTCTCAAAAATAAATACGTTTAAAATATTTTAGACAAAAATGCATAGTTATAAAATGAAACTTTGTGATCAAGGAAATGTAACTCTTCTTGGAAATGTAAAGCAAGAATAACACATGTACGTAATATATTGGATATTGGATATTTTTGGTGTACTTCATGTTACATTCAACAGGGCTGTGGATTCAAAATATTGTTTGTTAAAAATTAATATAGAACAATGGAACAGTACGATACCCTGCCAATATACACACCGTAACAGACATAAGATATTTAAGCCCAAACCGGTGCTCGAACCCAGGTCCTCTCAAATGAAAGGCAGACACACTTTCACGGCTTTATAATAAGATTATGATAGTAGGTTCTATAACAAGGAAGTGTAATTGCACCACGTTTCTCTACCCGACAACATCATAATAAATGGAACCATTTTGTGACAATGTCATGTTTTGAGTACTCGGGACCATCGATGTATTTACATATTTACGCTAATGGCATTTCGTGAACTAGTTTTAATGCTCCCAAAGTGAGGGCCTATAGTAATAAGACCGTACGTCTGTCTGTCCGTCGTTCCCGATCAACTGGATAACGTTTCGTTTCTGCACAGCAATCTCAAACTTGCTAAGCAGGTTTGCCGTGACCTGTATTCACTTATTCTTATTCATTCATTCATTCATTCCTAGATATAATGTCCATTGTAACAAATTGCCAATGTAATTACACTGTACACCCAAGATAAGAAATGTCACAGTCAACATTAGGTTTAGAGTCATTTTAGTAAAACATCTGGATGTTTTAAGATCTCCCTTGCTAAACTGGAATTTAAGAATAAAAAGTACATAAAGCGCAAAGAAATCTATGTACGGTCTCCACATTTTGGCAAAAGTTTTTACAATTGATACTAGGGTTTATGGTTAACATAACCAAATTTTTAACAAAGGCGTTTATATGCGTATATTTTAGTTTGTTTTGCTGTACTCTTTATGGTAATATTTTAGCATCTCAGTGTGCTTAACTTTTCCTGTATTATCCGATTAATATATTATTGATGCGCAATGCTTCTTTCATAAGAAATGTATAACAAATGATCATTTTTTTATTTGGCGTTTGTCTGAATCTTTTCAAATAAATCATCCTGGACATCTGCCATCACACAAACTAGTATAATTTGCAATAAAGACGGATTTCTATTCAGCAAAAAGTCCTATAATTTAGACAATAAGGATGACTTTCTATTCAGCCAAAAGTCTATTTTAGACAATTAGAGCACAACGAGTGAGAAATGATTTATTAAATTTGGAACATGCTAATACAATAATTGCATTATTAAAAAGGAAATGAAAATTAATTATCTTGAAAAATAACATCAAGACATATAACATATTGATAATTAGTTTTGTTATTTTATCGACCACGTACGAACAGTTCACATTTTAAGATACGATTTTTGTTTGAATTTTGTAGATTTTTCTTTAGTTAAGCAATTGAAGACAACTGTAGTTCACTAGCTCATTGAAAAGAGCAATATGACTGAGCATTGGAAACAAGGTATATTGAATTGAAACATGATGCTAACTACTTTAGATCTAAGTGTTTTATCTCATCTTGAGACGTTACTTTTTGATTGTTGATCACGTATGGCATTTTTTGTAAATTAATGCTGTAATTTAAATAAATTAGACCGGTGATAGCTCAGTCCTTCTGTAAAGGGAGGTGTAGTCTCACCTTCTATTTGACTACACAATCCGACGCAAATTATGTTAAGTTCACTCATTTCTTAACGACACTGCTACGTTACATCTTCCTAAACTTTATATTATACATGTTGCAGATATTCTATGAATTTTGTCGTCTGATGTCAATTTCCAGAGTGATTTAACTTTGTTTCTAAGCATTTTGTCCATGGTGGAGACGTGAAGTTAAACAAAAAAAATAGAAACAATATACAATTGGAATTGGGTAATTTGGTTTGATAAATTCATGATTTTTTTCGGATGTTTCGGAGGTTATACATAAATAAAATTAAATTTGCTACCATCTGTACCAATTGCTGATCTTTGGTATGTATTTATCAAACAGGAGCACTCTGACATGATCTTCTAAAATAACAAAAATACATTGCAATTAGATATTCAGTATCGCTGCTCTGATTCTATTTTAAATGTTGTCTCACAACTGTAAATAAAAGAATTTCTTTATATACTTGTCTCAGTTTATTTTGTATAGTCAGTTTCATATGCACCTCTAATAATTTAATGTTGATATATTTATACCGTATGTTTATAGAGGCATTTCAGTAAGATATCAGGGTAAAATGCAATCTGACTTAAGGTCTTGACCTTCTAAACGAAGGTCTGAGGATGACCCATTCACATTCGTCTTCTGTATCTTTTGGATTTCCAATATTGCTATATTTATTTTCGCAAATGTATTTTCATTTGAACCAGTCAGACGACTTATTTCAACAAGCATTCGGTTGAACCATCAGAATAGCGTCGAATGTCAAAGAGTAAGCAAAATGTGCAGTCAGTCCGGAGCTCGAACCCGGGACCCCTCGCTTACAGGGCATGTGCCCTACCGACTGAGCTAAGCGGCTATCTGACACTTTACGTGACCAAGTACGTACCATGACATATGATTTCTCTCAAAACACGAGAGCGTAATCACGATGGGGTCGTCATAAGAGTTGTAAATATGAAAAACTCAGGCTAAATATAGATTTTTAAGCTTACAAAATGTTGTAAGAAAGCCTTTTGATTGGCTAACGGAAGGGTCATCAGAACGAGGCCATCAGTAGCTCGTCTTTAGATCATAAACGTAGCGTAATAGAAGATGTACTTTAGTCCGATTGGGTAAAATGTATCTGATATTTTACAGTGAAAAGTTCTTACTCCTTTCTGTTTTTCTTTAAAATGGTGTTAAAATTATTATAAGAATTATTTAATTTGTTGGGTTTAACAAAGTCTCACCGACACAATTATAGGTCATATTGCGACTTTCAAGCTTTTATGGCGGAGGAAGACCCGAGGTGCCCCTCCATGCGTTATTTCATCACGATCGACAACTGGTCAGAAACACAGACCTTCCGTTAGCCAGCCTGGTGGCTTCCTCACATGAAGAATTCAACGCCGGGATCCCGCATCAGTGAGGTTTAAAACTAAGGGACATTGTATTTCCAGTTGATAGAAATAGCCTGTCCAAACTTTATCCACTTACTAGTGTATCACATGTGCGTTTCAATGATTTCGACATATATATATGTTGCAAAAGTCCTTGCCGCCCTCCTCATGAGTATCTCCTGTTATATCGAGAAGAAAATTTCCATTTAACATTTGCTTTGAAAAAAAAGAAAATTATTTAAAACAACGAAAGAACATCTAAAGACTTAAACAATTTCAAAATAATTAGTTATCTAGCATGTGAATCACTCCATGTATAACTGACAGATATTAATCAGGATATTTCGTAACAACAGCAACTAAATCTAAATTTGTACGTTAAACAAGTGTAAAGGACAAATAAATGCTTATCTGCAAAACCATCGAGCGTACACCTGTAGGAATAATATCTGCATAAATAGCTCAGATTAAGTTTTTAGAAGAGCTAGTAACAGAAACAGGGTTTATTTTAAGTTTAACTGAAATGGTAAAGAAAGTATACTACTTCATGATCAAGAAAAATAATGTAGACAATCGGGAAACGAAACTGAATATTCCGAGAACTCGTATTTACAAACCTTAATTAAGTAATCGGAAAACAAACGAGTGAGTGAGCGAGCGAGTGATTTGGAATTTACGGCGAATCGACACAGAATGATCAAACATCGCCGAGAAGAAGTTGTATTGAAAACGTAAATTGTAAAGTATATATATATATATATATATATATATATATATATATATATATATATATATATATATATATATATATATATATCAGTGAGAAAAAATTGAACGTCACAGTATGTACTGCGCTGTAAACGGCGGTTGAAATGTTATACATTCAGGTTGATCTTCTTTGTTCAGAAGGTAGGAAAAAACAATTCCCTCCCTGTGAACCGATCTGTTCCCTCAGTGCCATTCACTTAAAGTAAGTTTTATATCATGAAATTATTGAACGAAGCATTGTTCCACGACGACTGCCATTTAGATAGCATGCATTTATTCATATTTGGTATAACATCTGTATATGGTAATTTCAAATCAGATTGTAGTAATGAAAGGCATTATTTTGCTGCAGTTTTAGCATCCTCGTTTCCATTAATACCAACATAACTTGGAATCCAACAAAATTTGATTGCCTTTTTTTGGAAGATATATAGTTTGAAAGGATGTTCAATATTTCGGGCAGGTATTGACTGTAGAACAGAAAGTGAGTTGGAAAATACAATAAACTTTTCTTCACTATATTTTGATATACAAAATATATGAATTCAAAGTCAGTTTCGTTCATAGAATAGATATGGTTTTTTTTCTCATATGAATCGACGTAATTTGGTTTTAAAATGATTTTAAAACCATAAAGTTGAGTATTCCCTGAACTATCAGACACTGGACATATTGTGGACACTTATAAGCCTTTAAAGAATCCCCCTGATTTCTTACATACGTATTTGCATTACCTATCAACGGAACAAAACATGTTGCTTTAATGAAGCGTATTACATTGAGCGAAAAGAATTCGAAACGGCTGGACATCTGAATTATGAAGAATATGAAACTATTGAATATATTAGGAAATGCAATTATTTCTGCATTGTCAAGAAAAATACTGACGACAAAAAGCACCAAGGTAAGAAGACATAATGTTATTGATTCTAATAATGGAGTTTTGAATACTGTGGCAGGTGACTGCAACTGACTGATTCAGAAGTAAACGAACATGCGTAACAGTACTCAAACGAAATTAAAAACGTCCCTATATTAAAAACAAAGACGCATGGCAAACTAGTTTAAAAACGTTATATTTAGCAAATCGTCATGAAATCATGGCTTCCGCAGAAGATTGAAATCACATCATTCGGCTGAAGCACAAAAACCTACTCAAAAGATTGCAACTGAATTGATCTATATATTTAAATTAGATGTGGAAAATTTCAAAGAGAATATCTTTCGGCTAATCATTGCGAAATCATAGCATCCACTGGGGCTCGGAATCATAATTACGTATGTGCTAGCTGACTAAACAAATAAAGAAATGTCAGCTATAATAATTGTTATACAAGCAATCGATTTAAACAAGACACATAAAATAAAGCGATATTCCCCAGTTATAATATGATTTGATTATGATCCATCTTTAAAGGCGTTTGTCACATTTTGGCCAAGAGACAGATTTGTTCTGAATTTTCACATCTGATCATTTACACAATTTGTGCGCACTTAGCACTAAATACAAAAAGGTAAGATCAGATAAGTTTATCTTAAAATTTCCCATCCTGTTTGCCCAACCATGACAGAGTTAGTGAAACAAAAATATAAATTTGATAGACATACCTTGCCTGAGTTGAAATAATATATAAGGTATATTGTATGTTGTATGTTAAAAAAAATGCATCAACAATTTCATTTCCAAATGAACGAATTAGAAATGTAAGTGTGGATAAACAGTATAACCTTTGCCTATCTTAGTTTAAACTAAAACAGAAAGCCTTTTGTTTATTCTATATTAGTATATATTCAATGATTTGTACAATAAAACTTTAATTACGATTCATCTTGATAATCACAAAATACAATATAAATGACTATATTATGTACACAGAACTTCTATCAAAACAGTAAAGAAAAAGAATAAAAGTATATCAGACATCCTTCCGCTCACAACAATACTTAGCTATGTCCTAACAAAATGTTTTCAGATTCTTCTTTAAAACGTCTTAGGCTTTAGACAGTCTAATACTCAAAAGGTATATTATTCGATAGTCTCAGACCTACAGTACTAAAACTGTTGTCATTTAAATACTTTATTCTATCAAATAGTAACAACATAGCGCCCATCTCAAGTGCGCGGAAAACCTTAAGCCTGGTCTATTCGGTCAATTATTGAGATAAAAACTCAGTCAAATAGTCTGGTGTGTTTCCAGCGAAGCAAGAGCAATTAAGATTTGATCCTCGTTTTGATTCGTAACAAATGAAGGTTTAAGAGGGCTTCCTTAGAAATGTCAGCTGTCAACTTTATTGAACTCTATAAAGTACAGTATAGTCTATACAGTACATATGATTAGTCTAAATGCGAAGTAACTAGAATCAGTCAAAACAGGTATAAGTGAAGCATCCTTTGTTAGATATTTACGCCTATACTCTTATTCATTGGTTGTGCAAGAAAGTCTCTTAATATCTACCGTACAACTAGAAATTATATTGTAACAGCAATAACAGTACGTACGTTCCTATTAACTGGTTTGTATATATATGATATGGGAATAACTTGTATCTCTGAATTGATCCTACGCTTTCTATTTCTCTTTTTTTTGTTGACGACGAAAAATTATATGTTATCAGATGTATGAACATAACGTCATCTTGATGTTACTTAAGTTCAATGTTACTTGGTTATCTTATAGAAACATAAATAAAAGAAATTGTAAAATTATAGTAAAACGTTGTTTGTGTACATCTTTTTAATGTCATTGAAGGAAAAAATAAATACTTGTTTCTTTAGGAAATATTTTGGAGGAGTTGCATTAAGAGCATTCTCATTCGTCAGATGTTCGACAAGGTATCCGATACTCACAAAGGAACTATGGTAAACATCTGGTATGCGAGAATGCGTTAAAAGTCATACGGACATATTTTAGACCCTATGGCGATTTTTCCAGCATATCATAGTAGAGGAAGACTCAGGGCATTATTTCAGCACGAGTAGACACGTGGTTATATCAACCACCGTAAGCAATCTGGGTTGTTTCATACATGAACAATTCTACAACCGAAGCAAACCAACATCAGTGAGAATCAAGTGATTTAAATCAACCCGTTAACAGACTCAATCAAACTGAGTCTGCAATTTTCACTGTTTGCCTTGTTCTCGGTGCTTGCGAGGGATCTACTTTACAGATTTTATTTACTTCACAACAGCGGGTGTTAAGTGTTGTGTGGCAGCCATAAAAAGTCGCCCAGACTTCATCTCAGTGTTAACCGCCTCGGTAGCCTAGTGGTAGAGCGTCCGCTTCGAGTGCGGGAGGTCGTGGGTTCGGTCCCCGGCCGCGTCATACCAAAGACGTAAAAAATGGTACTAGTAGCTTCCTCGCTTGGGGCACAGCATTAAGAGGGTAGTGCTAGGACTGGTCAGCCCGGTGTCAGTATAATGTGACTGGGTGGGGTATCATGTCACGTGTCTACGGCGTGATATTCCAGTGAGGTAGCACTATAAAGGTTGGCATTGTGCTCACTGCTACAAGTAGAGACCGTCGTTTATATAACTGAAAAATTGTTGAAAAAGTCGTTAAAGCGGAACACGCACACACACACACTCATCTCAGTGTTGTTATATTTTCTGGTCCTGCGTGATCATTGATTTCAACTCATCTAGATTTGTAGATTGAATACTGCTTAAGCCGGTGCTAGGGGGCGTGGGCTGTGTTGCATTTTCCATTACTGCCCATGAACAGACTTAATCAAACCGAGTCTGCAATTTTCACTGTTTGCCTTGTTCTCGGTGCTTCCGAGAGATCTACTTTCCAGATTTTATTAACCACCCGGCTACGGAGCCCCAAGTTTTATATACTACAGGGGTAGAGTGTAGTAATCACATGTTATGAAAATAAATGATACCTGCATATGGATCTAACACTATGTCAATAGTCATTATGTTGATTAAAGAGCTCTCTGACAGACTATACAAAAGAGTTAACGTCGCATAAAATATTGTTTAATTTTGCTTAAATGTGATGGATCACCTGTAAACATGAAAATAATCCGACATAATTTTTTAGTCGTTCAGTATCACTCGACATAGGTACGTTATGACACTGACCTTTTGCATACCCTAGTTATGATTTGACCTTCTTATTAACTGAATCGATTTTGTACTAAACCATGTGATATGCGTTTAAATCTAATCACTTTTGCAAACAACATAATCAAATGAAAGATTAAAAAATGCTTGTAATAAAATTATATAATGTTTAATCTACCCCTAATGATTTTTTATCGATTTTTTGTCAGGCCAAAAAGTACCGGTCTAGTAACGAATTACCCGTGCAATCAAGAATAACAGAATCTGAAAAATCTGATCATTAAGTGTACTTAGGAGTAGTAATTGTGCACAGTCAATCTGTATTTGAGTATAGCACATGTGCAAATGATCGATGAAGATGTCAAAACTTCGTTAATGTTCGTCATCCAATTCGTAATTGATAAGTTATTATGAAAAACATTGGGTTTATCAAACATGTAAAAAAGCAATTCATAAACGTAACAGAAAGATACAATACCTTGAGCTGAACTTAAAATTGAAATTAAAATGTTTGAATACATATAAATACTAAAAACTGTTTTTAAATATTCCAAAACAGATAATAGGATCTCTTGAGCTTAAAAGTAGTCCTGTTTGGCGCCATATAACCTATACTGTGTTGGTGCGCCGTAAAACCCAAATAAATAAATAAATAGATAAAAGTAATCATTAAGTTATTACCATTGGGCAACATAATTTCGTATACTGATGCTTGTGTTTAATTTAGCTGTTTTTTTTTTTTTTTTTTTTTTTACATCACATCAAATGAGGTAATTTTCGTCATTCTCATTTGCCTAATGTGTAATCAACAGAAAGACATTCAAAATAAATACAAATTCTCATTATCTGTTATTTTGTAGAAATCAAGATAACACATGTGTTAGATATTGTCTTAATTATAGCTTAAGATCAAATGATGCCCGTATTCTAACCTCTTTGATATCCCCAGTCTAAATATAAAGGGCATTAGAAGCGTTAGAGAAAGCACGTTCAGACACAATTTCTTGTCACTTTCAATACATTGAACACGTTTAGATTAAATGTAATGAGAAGCTAATGTCTCATATACACGAAATTGATATACGACCTGGTTAGACGAAGGAATGATGCTTCTGTCAAATGGTCTGAAGAATACTACATAAATTTAAATTTTGTTAACACATTCAAAAACTTAAAATTCATGGAAGATATGCTGAATCGACTAATCAAGTACATTGGGTAAGCGAATATATTATGTATAATAAGTGAATATTGTATACATTAAACCTCTCTATCCAAGGCCGATTTACACAAAAGATAACAGGTAAGGGTAGATTCCTCGGAAGCACAGAACCTCAGAGCCACGCATATGCAAAGCAGGCCCACAGCAAAAAGAAGCTGTAATGGAAAAATATTTCAGACGGGTTGCTTCAAACATCCGACAAGTACATATTAAATATGGCAAATATAGAAGGATGGGAAGGAAATGGTAAGGGGCAAAATGGGGCCGGGGGTGGGGGAGGTGGGCGAGGAACCCGAATGTGAAAGTTGAACAAGGACGCATATGCAATGGGAATGCTACGTTCCTGAATAACAGTCATACTGCAATGTAAACCACAATAGCACAGACACTAATGTACCAAAGATACTCACATAACCACACCCAACTAAATAACATAGAAAAACGAACAAGTAACACAGAAAACAGTAGGGCATCATTTTAGACTCAGAAGCATACAAACGCACCCACAAAAAAAATCTTGTTTCATTGCAAATTTTTCTTTTATACTAGTGGATCTGTACGCAAAAATGGAAGATTAAGTAAAGCGTAAATACAACGAAAACAAAATAAACAAATAAAAGAAAGCATTTGACTGCTGCATATGAACGAAGCTATTGATCTAAAAGGTTACACCACAACAAAATAAGTACATTCCTGCCGCGGATATTCTTCGGTTTGGAACATCTCCTTCCTCTTATAATTGCTACGATCGTGTCAACAGAATGAACTTCAGACAGTAATTGCAGTTGTTATTCACCATAGATGTAAATACATAAGCAAAACAAAAAGACCCGTTCATTAAAATATATGTTACCAAATTATCGACTTTGAAAAAGGCAAACATATACATGTAGGTGTAGTTTTATCCTGACGTATATGATTTCATCTTATATTTGTGTATGATTTCTGATAGACGTTAGCCTTTGAAACTACATATAGTTTGCAATTTGAGATTTGCTTGTTTAACATGACACGCTGGTATACCTGATAGTATTGCGATGCTAATCTAGGAGAACTGCCTTTGGTGAGAGTTTGTTACCATTTCCAGAGGTTTAAAACCGGAAATGAAATATGGCATAAGTTTTGAAAATTGCCAATTAAACTACAACTTACATGTTGCAAACATTCATATTGCCTGATTTTGTTCTACATTTTAGAAAATGCATAGCGTGCATTAATCTATAATCTCAATCGAGACAAAAAACGAATTATTCCTATAATTCCTATCATCGTACGAGAATTTTTAAAGATATGCAGTGCACATCTTTCCCTGAAAGTGAATTTCACTTGACAGAAAATATAAAAAAAACTGTGTTTGTAGGGCTACATTAAATATTCGCAGTTAAATGTCATGCACAAGTAAATTATTAAAAATTGTCTAGTCTTTTAAAATTCATGCTTACCTGTATATGTATTAGGTGTGTACTTTTCTACATCTCACCCACAGTACTATTTATATACAATCTATTTTATGTTAAAACAACTTTTTGTACTACAATGTATCAAATAATTATTCATGACTTCGAATACAGACTTGGCTTTAATGTATTTTTCATGATTCAGATTTTATTTACTTCACAACAGCGGGTGTTAAGTGCTGTGCGGTGGCCGTAAAAAGTCGCCCCGACTTCATCTCAGGGTTGTTATATTTTCTGGTCCTTCGGGTTCATTGATTTGAACTCATCTAGAATTGAAGATTGAATACTGCTTAAGCCTGTGCTAGGGGGCGTGGGCAGTGTTGCATTTTCCATTACTGCTCATGAACAGACTCAATCAAACCGAGTCTGCAATTTTAACTGTTTGCTTTGTTCTCGGTGCTTCCGAGGGAGTTACTTTTCAGATTTTATTTGTGTGATTAAATAATGATATGAGCATGTTTGAAGTAGAAAAAGGAAAACCGTTTTCCTTGCCTTGATCGTGTGCTCTACCGTTCTTGCTTTGATATTGTGCTATACAAACTGTGACTTCACAGTTACCATTTTGGCCTTGATATTCCACATATTATGATTTTATTTTTATCATTCTGGCCTTGACAGTGTGCTCCACATATTGAGATTTCACTGTAATCCTTCTTACCTTGATATTCAATCAATATTAACGTCTATCTCAAACATTCTCACGTAAAATTCATTAGCTATTATCTAAATCTTATCTAGCATTATATTTCTTTCCCCAGACATACTTCACCGTGCATATATAGATGGATAAATTGTGAAACTGAAAATAACAAATATATGTGCAGGTTTTAATACCATTATAAAGTATGGATCACCACTTGATAAAGAGTTTGTTGAATTAAGTACGGAACATCATTTAAATGCGTCTATTTTTCACAGAACATGTATTCAAAATATAGCGAACCGTGCGTGTGCGTTTTTCAACACAATATTATTTTCTATTGCTTTACACGAAATATGACAGAGGCAATATGTTTTACATACAACTCTTGTAAATGTTAACATAACCAAGAATACGATTTTTATGGACATAAAACATTTGGCATATCATAAACGTTCATAAAATACGCAACGACTTATAACGTATGGCATCAGAGGACACTATAGATATGGAATTTCATTTTCTTTGTAAATCACTTAAAATTATGTGTCTTTGCACCCTGTGCCCGACTTAACTTGTAATTGCAACATGTTTTATTCAAATTGCGCCGACCATCTGTTTGAAATTGCTATTCTCGTTTATTTTAGTCTGTACCTTTACCTTTAGTTATTTCTTGAACAATTACTATTTTGGGAAGGTGAAAGGATTTATGGGTGTAAAACCTATGAATATCAATGAAGTTTCCCCATATCATTTAGCTAAGCTTCCTCTAATAGGTGATATTTAAGAGAATTGTGCATGCTCGAACTAATAATTTGGATAATAAGAGAACATATAACACTTGCGTGTGCATATTTAACAAAGAAAAATCAATTTGATCTGAATCAAGCCTTTGTTATTTTAGAATCTGTTTTACACAGTACTATTGCATTTATGTTGTGACCTGTCAGTTGTGGTAGGTAATTGGTAAAAAAACGTATATTCTATTATATCATAGTTATCAAAGATTACATATTGAAGAAAATACAGATTTCGAAAGAAATTGCGAACAACAAAGTCCATGCAGATATTTAGGATACTACAGCAAAGACAATTTGTTATCTTCTTTCCGATAGCTAAAATACAATAAAATATAATAAATTATTATAAATAAATAGATTCAAACAGTTTAATATTCTATGTTTATTTACTTAGGAGTATGCGACGAAATCATGTGTAGTTATTGTACATTGTACTAAGTAACTTGACTGGTTATACTCATGTCACATGACTGCTGGAAAAATACTTCATCTCATGAAAGTTGTTTTATCTTATAGCAAATCATTATCATTTAAATAACACAGTTTTCTTTTCACTTCATACTTTATTGCAATGAAAGGTAATCCTGTGGTCTATTGGTCTGGTGACTTGGAGTTGTGTTCAACGGATCATCTAATAATAACAACACATGTGAGAATGTAAGATCTTTCAAGACAATATACAACGTTGGCACATTACCTGAGTCAAGACAAAACGATTACTTTCTCACTTGAGCAAAATGCTTTTATTCAGAATGTAATTAGAATAACACCGTCTTTAACTAAAGGGCAAATGTTTTGAATAATGTTGTGAATTATTGTAAATGATAATTTTGTTCCCATCTGAATGATATAGAGGATATTTGTTTGTTTCAGTGTAAGATCGAAATATATTTCACCGAGTGAACACTATAATTAAATATTTTCACGAGTGGCGCAGCCACGAGTGAAAATGTAAATTATTGTGTTCACGAGTGAAATATATTTCAATCTTACATTGAAACAAACAAATTTTCTTTTTATTTTATGTATTTTCAATGGTTTTAAACAAATTATGTCAATTTTACCCGCGCAGCGTCACGTGCATCGCATCATGACGTCATAATTTCATGACGTCACGATATCTATAGCGTATAACTTTCAAATAGTCCTATGACGTTTCCAGACTTCTTTTAGATTATTTAATGATGGAACGTATATCTTCATGATCCAGTGAATATTAATTTATATCTATGTCTTTACTGGCGTATTTTTTCATGAAATTTTCCATTATCTATAATTCATATTCTTTCACATTCAAGTGTAGTTCCGTAGATCTACCAGTGAAAAATAAAAATGATATTTTCACTGTTTGAAACAGTGAAAATATCAATTTTATTTCACCGATAAATTTCAGTATTTCATTGAAAAGCATAAAATAAATATATTTTATATATATTTATTACATTTAGCACTATAGCTTTTAAGCGAGTCATATGAAAAATCAAATGAAAACTATGTGTTCATCATTCGTTGTAGATTTATTTCTTTTTAATGTATAAAACGTTTAACCACTAAAAACACAATTAAATGATTAAAGCATTTATTGTTATTGCAATAGACTAGAGTGATAATTAAGATATGGATAAGTTTTCAGATTTTCATTTAGGTTCTTAAAAACTCCATGTACGGAAGGTCAGTCTCCGATGCAAATCCTTGTAAGGTTATAACTAACGTATTTTATATATATGATAAAAAAGGTTTTAACTGATTTACAACTAGATAGAAAGTTTTCATGACCGCATTATTAAAAACATCATACTGTTTGTCAGATAATGCACTAAATGGTGGAGTTTAATATGCACAATTTCTGTTTTCAAAACAGACTTCGGTTAGCACACGTTACGATAAACATAAATAAAATTCGGACAAATATCCTAAAAATCTTCGATCACAAAAGAATGAATTTTCACTTTTTTAACATTATATTTCATATCCGGATTTCTACAAAGGTGTATTTTATAAAATTTATTTTAAACAGGTATTATAACGCGTATTTTTTATAAGAATAATAAAACGAAATGAAAATTCGTTCAGCACACAGTATCTGTGATCATGACTGATCCCTTTCCGATAAGCAATATTTAGTTAAGTCAGATGGAAACTGAACAAAGCGATAAGTTATTGTCCTTGGGCCTTTGTCTGATTTAGCCGTTCCCGTAAATGCTCTTTTTAATATATTTAGTACTCGATGTTGAGACTGTTTGCGTTATATGGGTTCAATGCTTTATAGGAATCAACGGTTCTCTTATTTAACCTTGACAAAAATTTCATCTATCTGTTCTCTGCAAATAGCTTTCATTTTACATACGTTAATAAGAAGGGGAAAGTATTGGCTTAAGAGGTCTCGATCATGGATCGAGCTCTCCACACCTTAGTTAATAGTTCAGCTTTGTATTGGGCTACTTGGTCAGAAAGATCAATAGGTTTTTGGAATTATTGCGCAAATATACGTGTATACGTTTGGACTGTTGTCAGAAACTGCGAAGTTTTGAGTTTGTACTAATCTCAATACTCCTAATTGAATTAAAGGAATCAAATATACGATATTGTTTTACCTTTTAGTGTAAGAAAACTTTAATTTCACTATTTCTAACGAAGTTATTGTGTTCATTTTTAATACGGAAAACTTTCTTAATCATATCAATTATTCCTAATTCAAAATGACTGGCTCAATATATAGCAGTTTCTCTTGAATGGAATTAAGGCAAAACGAATACATTGGCAGGCGATACGAGAAAGTACAAAATCTGAAAAGAAAAATTAAATTCATTGCGGCAGCAAATCACCTAGCTTCAATTTCATTATTTTAGGTTGGCAGTTACTTAAAATTGCTGATGCGTTATGCCTTTGAGACGAAATGCGGATCAATTTTAAGCAAACTCCATATACAGCAATATCGGTCTTAACCTAAAGTACGTTCGTCAGTGGCATGCATGCCTATTCATTGATTATATTATTTTTGTATATTTTTGTAACTAAATTATGTTTTACACTGTTGAACGAAAGTGATCCACCGTAATAGCCCTATGAATTAATGTGTTCCCTGCATGTCATATCAGACACTGTTTCATTTATTTTCTTCTGTCACTCTCTTGTAAAGAAATCTTCATATCTAGAAAAAGACAAACTAAATTTAAAGGATGTTGTTCATACACTACAAGGTTTAGGTAACACATTAATAACATCAATCTACAAGTGGTGAATGAGTTTACCTATTAAAATTAAACCACAATTTTGATATTTTATGCATTATTGAGAAAAGTTTAAGTTGCTGAATTATTGGGTCAATCCCCACTTAAATGACTTTAATGCATATTTGATACAGCTCACACAGAAAACACTGTTGTTTACTCAACAAAACACACATCGCTATGAAAGAAATATATACACATTAAGCTTGTCATAACTACAGAAACAATTTTTTTCCTTAGTTAACTTAAAAAAAAAACATATTGTAATGTTATTTTGAAGCTGGATGTGGAAAATATCACATGGTATAAAAACAATGTTATAAAACTCTTTTTATTGCCATTACATGTATTTAGTAAAAGTGAGTTATGGCAAAACATAAACAACAATTAAATAATTTATTGAGTTCCTGACACTGAAAATTGGTGTGGCTTTAGCTTATTTTCAAATGAAGTCTCACTAACATGAACCATTTGAGTGTAGTCTGTCCCTTTTTTAATAACGTACAGAAAAGTCTGATTTCATTTTGTGAATAACTATTTTAGGGATCCGTGAATTTTAAAACCTATAAATATTCAAAGAGTTTCCCGTATCGTTTAGTTAAGTTTTCCGTTATACGCGATATGAAAGAGAACAGTTCTTCTTTGAACAAATAATTTTGATAATCAAACGTTATAAATCGTAAGTGTGAGTGTATTTTCAATCAATTCTGCACATATGGTATTTTACTTATCGTCTAAGTGGTGTTTTGAAATAAGCTATATTACAGTCCCTGAAAGTATTGCCCTGAACATTTACATTTTGAAGGCATTATCAACCAAAGTAGCAACAAAATAATATGTTATACCTTAATCTGAACAGAATTTCTCCAATTTATCTGCGTTTGATTGTTCTTCATCTAATTTTAAATTACTCGTATGGTATGACTGTTCAGTAACAAAAGGCATTAAACATTAAGTGCAACAAGATCTGAATTGTGCACCATTTCATGTTACGTTTAGGTTACAAATTAACCGAGGAACTGATCTTAAACAAAATTACAACCATGATATGAGACAGCAGAAACGGTTTTCTGAGAAAAGAGAACCAACCTGTCCATTAGTCTACTGTCAATCTATTCACGGTCTTAGTCATGTTGCCTTTTATGACCATATCCAAAACGCGTAACGTATATTTGCGGGCGATATATGTCTAGCTGTTAAATGTGGAATCTTGACGATTATACGTTTTGTCTGTTTAGGCAAGTGTGATCGCAGTGTTATTACTCGATCTTACTTTGGATCCTGGAGTTAATTTGTGTTCACGTTAAAGTGCATCTCAGTCAAATCGAGTCTGATATAATTTTGTTGAGCCTTCTAATATATTTCATATATACTTTTTCAGGAATGTCAATATATAGTAGTGCCACTTGCAAAATTTAATACTTCAGTCTTTTTATAACTACTGTAAGTGTTTAATTCAAACTTGTAACTTTAAAAAGGTACATTTCATTTCATTCATTTCAGAAGTGATTTTAATACACAGAAATCCATAACAACTACAATCCGCCTTTGACTATAATAACAGAACGAATTAGTTATCGTCTAGATTTAAAATAGATTTACAAACTTAATAAACATTCCATTTATACTGGGGACTTTTGGACATGTTCGTTCACACTAACATTTGGAAACCATTAAGAGCCTTCCATTCAATAAATAAAAAACAACAAACTGTCGTAGGTACAATGGAATCTGTATAAAAGCAATGATATTTGTTTGTAATATAGACGGTATTCGGATTACAAATCATTATGTTATCTTAGGGATATCAACTAAAGTTCCATCAAGGCTGTTTTATTTTAATTTTCTGTGATCGTTCAGCACAACCTTAAATTTTATGTTGTGTCGGTGGAACAGTTAAGTATTTACCGCTTTCATAGCTTTGTGTATTGTTTAATCTCCCCATGCATATGTTGCCTGCTTTTTTTATTTTGTCTTTTGGCCATTTCTGTGATATGCAGATACTAAAACCTATGATCCCTTATTTAAATTGCAATGTGTTTAGGTTGGCCCACTATTTTGTTGTTATTGTGTTTTTTGTTGTTGTAATTGTCGTTTTTCTTTCTTTTTTAATAACGGCTAGTCCATCATTTTAACTGGGCACAAGTCGCTTTTCATGAAATTGCACTCAGTGTTCCAATGAACGTTGCTGTATAACCCACATCTGTGAAAATATTAGGTTCTGCTCAAACCGGGACTAGAGGGTGTAAACGGTAGCTTGCAGTTCCACTGCTGTACAGGTTAGGCTCAATCAAACCGATGGTAGATACCTTAAATTTAATTTGAATATATAAATAAAATTTATTATCATACCAGTGGGACTGTTCTGTCACATACCCTAATCTAAAAATGACAAACTAAATTTAATTGACAGGCATGTGTTTCTGTATAGATTAGGTGACCCAGTAGTATTCTGCATAAACAAATAAATGAGTCTCTAAAAGACAATTTCACCCTTTGGCTTCAAAGGTAAAGGTTTTAACCGCCTCGACAGCCTAGTGGTTGAACGTCCGCTTCGAGTGCGGGAGGTCGCGGGTTCGATCCCTGACCGCATCATACCAAAGACGTAAAAATGGTACCTGTAGCGTCCTTGCATGGCACTCAGCATTAAAAGGAAAACGGGCCTCTTCTCTCATGCCCTCGTGGCGATGGATTCCATCAGGAATGAGGTATAAGGTGTAGAACTTCCTGCACAATCGACCTTAAATAAATCATGTATAAACTAAAGGTAAAATGCTCTATTGTAACGCCATATAAAAGTCTTTAATTGATAGAATTCCACCAGTTTCATGCAAATGAAATCGGGCAAGCCTAATCAATCGAATTCAGTGAGTTTACGAAGTGCAGTTTTCAATTAAACGGTTTTCAACTAGAGTCATATATTACTGTAAATATTGGATGGTGACAGCTTTTATTAAACCAATTCTTCTTTTGCTTCCTTTCTAATTGCAGAATATACTGTCTTTGACAAATATGAAAATGACAATCAGTAAATGTGCAAATCGAACTACATGTCAACCGTTACTGCCTTTGACTTATTCTCCAATTTACAATATATTGATGTTATAAGTATTAAAAGTAGTCAAAACTATAAAAACTTTTTAAAAACAAGTCACTTTATTTTTAACCAACGTTTCGGCTACATCAGCCTTCTTCAGGGTTCAAAATAAACATAACAAAGGAAGTGACGTCAACGTCAAACGACGTCGATGACGACAACGTCAAAATTAAACAAAGAGTTTGGCGTAAAAATCATAAACAGGATCATAGTATGATACATAAAAACTGGCGAAAAAATGCAGTATAAGTGCAATGATTAAGGAATAGCACCAGTAAAAACTGATTATGGAATACATACAAGTAATAAAATATACATATATAACAAGTATTTCAGAAAGGCATTAATACAGAATTTTTGAATTCATTCCTTGTGGAGACACAGTGCCCAAACGGTACATCCAGGAAATCTCCTTGCAAAGCCTTTTCCAAGGATTAGTTACTTTATCAATGGGCATAAAAGAGAAATCCTGGATAGTATGTCCTTGAGAATTAAAATGTTCAGAAACATTAGTAGTAGTTTCTGGATAATGATTGATATCAAATCTATGACTATTCATTCTTTGTGAACATTGCTGGTGCGTTTGTCCAACATACTGTTTAAAACATTTATTACATGTTATTAAGTAAATAACATCAGTTGAATTGCATGACAGATCATGTCTAACATTATAACAAGATGAATTGGTGGAACAAGAAAATGAATTATCTTCATTAATATTTATACAGTGTGTACAGCGACGTCTATAACATTTACTTACACTACAATTTTTGTCTTTCTTACTCAGCCTAGAATGAACTAAAACATCTTGAATATTCTTGGGTCTTTTGTAAGCAACAATAGGTTTATAGTCATATAATTGTCTAACACTCTCTTGTTGAGAATACTTTAAAAAATTCCAATATTGGTTTATTATTTTACCAATATTGGGCAAAGATGGTACATACAAAAGGAATGACTTTATCCGTGTTTTTGCTACTGCATGAATTAAGAGCATCTTGCATTGATAGAGAAGAGGCCTTCTTTAATGCCTCATTTATAACACATTCAGGGTAGTTACGTGCTTGAAAGTATTCTCTGAGCTTGTCCATTTCCTTGTCAAAAATGGTATTATCCGAAGTAATACGCCTAAAGCGCTTAGCCTGGCTAAAGGGAATACCCTTTTTACATGAAACTGGGTGACATGATGAAAATTCTATATACTGATGACTGTTAGTGTCTTTTTCATGAACACTAGTGTGCAGGATATCATTTTCATCTTTTTCTATGTTAACATCTAAAAAAGTAGCAGTATCTTTAGAGTAAGAATATGTAAATTTTATAGTATCATGAAAACTGTTCAATCTGTCAAAAAAGTCTAATAAGTCCTCTTCTGAATGATTCCAGATGAAAAAATATCATCTAAAAAACGTAACCAGATAAGTGGTTTCTTATCACAGGAGTCTATAAATTCTTTTTCAAGTTTACCCATAAATAGAGAGGCAAAACAAGGAGCCATTTTTGTTCCCATAGCAGTTCAAAAACTTTGAATGTAATTTATTTCATTGAACTGGAAGTGGTTTTTTGTAAATATTAATTCTATGATTTTAGAAATGGAGTTAATAGAATCCTGTGATCTACTACCATTTTCCATAAAATATTTGCAAGCATCTATGCCCTCACCATGAGGAATATTACTGTATAAAGATGTTATATCCAGTGTTACAAGATATGCATCTTTATCTATGCTAGAGAGGTTTTGTAACTTTTTGATGAAATCTGTAGTTTCTTTTACATAGGAAGGTAAAGATTCCATGTATGGTTTCAAGATTGTATCAACATATGCAGACATATTTTCAGTTAAAGCTCCACAACCTGAAATAATAGGTCTCCCTGGGTAACCTAGGGGTAGATCTGGGTCAAACGTTTTATGAATTTTAGGTAATATATAAAATTGAGGGACTCTGTCTACGTTTGAGGGGTATAGATTTTCTAAAGTTGATTCTCTAATATTTTCTAAATTGTTAAGACTATCATGTATGTCTTTACTGAACACTTTCTGGGGGTTTTCATCAAGTCTCTTGTAATATTTGTTGTTTTCTAGCTGTCTGTAAGCCTCGGAAATATAATCCTTTCTGTTTATTATAACAACACTGGAACCTTTGTCTGCTTTCTTCACAACAATCGTTTCATCTTGACTCAGATGTTTTAACGCTTCTTGTTCTTCTTTTGATAAATTTGATCTGTATTTGTACTTTTTGTCACTAAGTAAAATTTCATTAGTAACTGCCTCTATATAAAAGTCAAGGGTTGAATCTCTACCAGACTGGGGTATAATAGTAGATTTAGAATTATCTCTCTTATTAAAGTTATTATCTACAGAGTTATTTATAATTTCAGAGTCAGTAAAAGAGGCAAAGTATTCTTTAAGGCGTAATTTTCTTGTGAATTCAAAAACATCTTGTTTCAGCTGAATAACATGATGATGTTTTGGTTTAAGACAATATTTTAAACCTTTACCTAGCAGTCTATATTCTGTGCCGGTTAATTTTCTGTTCGAAAGGTTAATTACTGTTTTCTTACCCCTTTCGATTTCCTTCTGAATTTTCTTTTGTTGTCTCCATTTCCGTTTGTTAGTAATTCTAATGAATCTTCTGTTCTTTGAAGTTTTAGAAGAACTTTTGTCAGCTGTTGCAAAGTTTTTGTCAGTTGATTTTGTTGTTATTGTTGTTTGTTCTGTTGTTTCTGTTCCCCCATTTTGACGGCCTCCGAATACATTATCTTTTGGTTGCCTGGGGATGTCTCGTTTTTTGAAACATTAGTAAGAGCTAGGTTTATCTTTTTTGCCTGTTTTTCTTTGAGTTTGTCTCCATTTTGTTTTAGACTTTCTGTTGTTCTGGAAGTTTTTTGAAACTTTTTTTATTGTTGATTTTGTTGCATATTTTCGTTTCTGCACTGTTAATCTTATTCTTCTGTAAATGTTTACGTTTTCCATCTCTTACGGAAGTGCTTGGGCGCTTACTGCTTTCCTCAACAATAAAACAGCCTCTAGAATCTTTAAGTTTCTCTAACTTCTTGTTTTGTTTCTGTATGATTTGATTCTTCTTTGTTTCAGTTTTACAGAATATGTCTTGTGAAATAACGTTAAGTTTACCTTCATCTTTCACTTTTGCTTTGAGTTTTTCTTCTAATCCTGCCATCTTTGGTTTGGATTCTTGAAGTTGTAGATAATGTTCCTCGGCCACCATTCTTGTAATTTCCATTGATGTTTTCCATAGAATATTATCAACCGATTTTTGCAAACGTTTATTTTCACCAACTTGCACTTGTAACTTTACTTTTAAGCCATTAGGTACAACTCCATCTGCTATACAACTTTCTAGAAAGTGTAAATGTGTTGCCTTTCTCATTTAAAAGTCCGCCATTTTTTCAATTTTCTTTGTGTAATATTCTTCTGTTTCCTCGTTACTCATTTTGCAGGATCATTAAATGATGCCAATGACTACTGGTTGATTCAGAATATAAGTATTAAAAGTAGTCAAAACTACAAAAACTTTTTAAAAACAAGTCACTTTATTTTTAACCAACGTTTCGGCTACATCAACCTTCTTCAGGGTTCAAAATAAACATAACAAAGGAAGTGACGTCAACGTCAAACGAATAACAAGGAATAACAGCAATATATTGATGAGCAGATGCAAAATGTTCTGAAATTATTTTGACAAGTATGATAAATTTTGGTCTGCGATTCGTTCTAGAACAGATCTGTAGTGTATATTTCATAACTTCATGAACAATCCCACTATTCATATAAAAATATGAAACACATTCATGACATATATGTCTTCCTACAGCGTAAATAGAAGCAAAAATGTCAGTACAAATTTCGTATATTTTTACAATGGATATTGATCGATATGTTTTGGTTGAAACTATCTTGCTCAAATTGTTTGAACGTTTTATTGGCAATCGTTGTGCACTTAATGTCAGAAGAAACTTTCTGAGGATGATTTACGGAACATATACCCTTTTAATATAATTATACATTGAAAGAGCGTTAGAGATAGTTAAGTTTTTATGTAAATTATTTTGTTTCGTTTAATAACAGACTGCAGTATAGCTTGAAGGCATAAATAATAGTGCATATTCTCCGACAGGAAAGTTCTAATGTAAACATGAAATAACTTTGAATTTACAAGTCATATGTATCACCCTATCGAAGGAGAACTCCAATGAATTATTAATGTATGTTACGTTACATTGCAGTTCTGATCATGTTTTAATGCAATGTAAACGTGATGATTTGAATATTGTTGTTGTTGTTTTTTTTAATGTCATAAAGTCAACTTTGGAACATGCAATCGAATGCAATAGATGCTTAACAACCATTATACACTTACGCTTAAGCGGAGAAATTGGTCAATCTTGTGATATTGCTTTGGCAGTAAATTGTATTTATGAATAAGACCCTACAATGCAACTGGGACCTGTTTCACAAAACCTTTTCGCACGATCAAGTGACGATAATACCTCATAGATTCTTTTATGAAATTAGACAAGCTGAAATAAGTCCTTTTAATATTGAACGTCTTCATGGCGTTATATGTTAAGCACCATTAGATATAACTTGCGCAATAATACATCTACCTGTCATTACAGCAGTTTTAACATAATGGAACATTACGTAACAGCTCTGTTTTGTTCAGTGTGTTTCGAACACTTGCTTAAGGTAGCTCAGTACGTTTTGATAAACCGGAAGTAATACTCATCATTTATCCGGATAACAAAGAGTAACGCCTGGACTCCAGAAATGAAAATGACTATGAATTAAGGACAATGCTATTTAAACTTCGCAGATATTTTCTTTCATTGGCAATTTCGTGCAATTATTACAAATTTAAGAAATTTTGTGAAACGGCTTTTCTGCGTACGAAATGCATAAGAACTTCTTACGATAAAAACATTCGTACGCAGTTTCCTGGTGCGTAATAAAGAGTGCACTATACACGTACCTTAGAAACATTCAATGTAAGCCCTAGCTGGCTAATCTGATTCATTATGGATGTTTCAAAATGTTAACAAAACTACTTACCAGAGCTATTAGCGTTGCAAACTCTGTATAAACGATATTAAATCACCAAGAGCTTGTGACATAAGTACCTAGTTGTATTCTTGATATAGGCCGAAGTATGTATAAACACGAACCACCAAATAAAATTACTGTATCGGTATCCCAGTAATAAATAATTGATTGTAATTTGTCCGCCTGACTGAATTCGTTTGAGGGAACTCTGTCATTTATATTAACAAAAGATCGTTCCCATTTCGTGCAGAGATCTGCTAAATTTGGTTTTGGTAAAACGATTCTATAGAATGTAGACAAGTGCTATACTATTGTACTATACCAGAAAAATGAAATGCATTACGTAGATTTTTCCATGAAGTTTTCAGAATCGATCTATAGATGTTATAAGTTAATATTTATTTGTAACCGTAAATTTCAATAAGGCATTTATGTTAAAACGTCTTAGAAGACGTTATGTATACATTTGCAGTTAGAAAAGTTCTATTTACAGTTTAGAGTCATAACGGCAGATAATAAACAACAGATTATATAATCATTGTGCCACCCCCCCCCCCCCCCCCCCGAATAACGAAGTTGTAAGGTAAGTATACCGGTTTCAGGTTGTCTGTCTGTCTGACCGTCCGTAGACACAATCTTGTGAGCACCAACTCCCATCATCCCCTTGACACAATTAAATGAAACTTCACAAATGTGATAGGTAACAACAGTAGTTTTGCATGGTGCATATTAGGTTCTTTCAGAAGTTTGTACGCAGAGTTACGGGATGTTTCTTTTTTTCTCTGTTTGTTGTTGTTGTTGTTGTTGTTGTTGTCCTGTTACTATACTATATACGTAAAGTTTACATATGCAATCTTGTCTCCCGAACCATTGCAAACAACTTTATGAAACTTCAGACAAGTGATCAGTATCAACCTTACTTGTGCATGGTGCATGTTAGGTTTTTCCAGATAAATATTCCGCAGAGCTATGGAACTTTGTTTTTTTTTTCTTACTAGAATATATACATAGAGTATATAAAAGTTCAGTTTCCAAGGAATAACAGCAGTAGACTTCTAAGGTTTTTCAAAAAATTTAATTATTAAAATTTAAAATTATTGAAAAAACTCAAAAGTCTACTGCTGTTATTCCTTGGAAATTGAACTTTTATATATTTTATACCTGCACAAGGATTTTAATACATAGAGTATATATACTTACAGTTCACATAATTACGCAATTAATCTTGTGTGCGTCAAATACAGTGTACTGTGTCAGTGCGTGCAGGGGTTACATTCATTACGCTAGCTCTAGTTCTATTTCGTTCATTAATATTTCAACCTTTCACAAATATTAGTGAAAACATATTTTGATCGGAAATAGGATTTAACACGAAATTAATATAGTTCATGTTCATAATGGAAAACGTGGCAGCCATGTTTTATACAAAGGCATTACCAGCCTTTAAGAATATAAGCATTTTAGACGGATGCCTTTTTATTCGTTCATATTAGTCAACATGCCTTGTATAATGCGATGAAAAATATGTACAGTTTACAGCCAAGGGCACACAAATATTCCAGAATACGAATCGCAGATTAAGTTGACAGCAAAAGTGGATAAAATTAAGGAAAAAAATGTATCTATGCACTTTGTATGACAAACAGCTTCAGACAAGCTGTGTAACATTTAAGTGACCTGAGATCAAAAGGTATCATCTGCTGTGTGTTTAACAAATGTCTTTTATTATAGTCAGCTAGCCAAAACGCAGTCACCGAAGAGATCGGAAACATTTTATTATTCAACATTTAAACACACACGCACATCTCAAGGTGATGTTTAGAGTACCTTCTCTTGTCGTTCTAGTATATATATTGCTTTAGACAATTTCTGTTTGTATTTTCTTCTTTTTTGTTGTTCTTTTTTGTTGTTGATATTGTTTTTGTCCTTTTGTCTGTTTTTGTTCTCAATGACAGCTTGTGAAAATGTTCATACTTTGTACGATTATACGTACGCAATAAAAAGTATTTACAGAACTTACACGCCTGATTCTGAACAGACTATTCTTTTAAAAATATTTTTCAACGTTTGACGTCACATTTGCTTATCACAACTGATCAGGAAATTATGTTTATTAAACGATGATCAACTGTTTAGTCCAACATTGATAGCAAAAATGTATTAAAAGATTTATTAAATCAAAAGCCATATCTGCATCTTACGTTTTCCTTGATCTGAATAGGATTATGATAGCAAACATGATAAAGATGTGCATCGTAGGTAATTATTTATAGATTTCAAGACAAGAGTGTCCAACAAACGTTTGAAAATACAATGTCATTATTATAAGCGTGTTTGCGTACACTTAATCCTGATTTAATTCTTGATTATTTCTAAAATAAAACTTGAGAGCAATTCAAGTCTTTGAATCAGGCTGAAAACAGAGGACAAGGCCAATAAAACAAAAGAACATGCTTGAGTAACTTTCGTGGTTATTTCATTAGGTCAACCTTTAAATACTAATGCAATTTGTAAATTACAGAAAGCAACATGTACATTCAATTTATTATTATTATTATTATTATACCAGATTTATATAGCGCCCTTTTCATGACCAATTTCACGTTCAAAGGCAATTTACATAGTTCAAATGCAGCCACATATGCAGGGCGCATAATTCATCCTCTACTAGTACAGACACAGAACAATCTGACCAGAGAGACAGAGTGAGACAAAGCCCCCACGACAGAGAGATCAGAAATCAGATACAGGCTTATCCGGCTAATTTAGCCTAGCTCGTTTCGAATAGACAGCCTGGTTCTTTAACGTACCCAGTGTATAGCACTGATACACGCAAGGATTGCCTGGGTTCCTGACCAGTACACCTCTAGTTGGGTGGGAAACACTGAAAAGCGTTTCTAAACAATTCCCGAGTAGCTGCCGGGGATCGAACCCCCGACCTCAGGATAGGAATGCCAGTGTGCAAACCACTGAGCTATCCGTCCACCACATATGTATACTGGAGTTCCGCTTCAGTGCTGCACTTAAGTGTGAGTTTGAATGATTCATCACATGTCATGCACAGAATCAGCCCAAATTGGAGTTTGCTATGCTTTTGCTTGGTTGCATTTTGTGCTTTCAGAAAATCATGTTATATACTTTAATAATAGTTCAACATTAAGCCTGACACAAAAGAAAACTGAATCATGCACCAAAACCTTGAATTACTTGTTGAGAAATAAGAGAAATGAGGAAAAAACACAACATAACGCCGAAGTATCGGGAGAGTACTTCTAATTATGATTCAGAGCAGCATTCGCGCTAACTAATGAAGATTTATTGACGGTAATATTGAAGCAAATGGTGAAATACGGGGGACACATTTGAGTACGAATGCTGAAGAAGGGAAATTATTGACTTTATGACGGTTATGCTATTTAAATACACATGAATTATATGGCATGGTAACAACATTTGATCGGCCACTCAACACTGTCATATGAGATACACGTATTTGTACCAAACATCGCCAATGAAGATGCCTTTGGGGTTTTAAGTATCTTATAAAATATTCTATAAAAATATTACTTTATTCTCAGGAAGACATGTGTAACGTATCAGAGGAGCGTTCCTTTCAGTTTTAAAGGCAAATACTGGAGGAATGACAAAAGTTTTAGATTTGAAACATATCTGACTTTTTACTTTTTATAACTTACTATTCAGATCAGACCAAATATAACAGAAAAATGTATGTCAAAGGTCGATATGCATCTTTCATATTCAAATTTTAGATTTATTTTAATGAAACTATAGTAACCATATATGTATTCAATATTCATGCATCTCCCTGCTAGTCATCTCGTGTATCTTCAAGATAAACAGAGAAAACATAAAGATAAAGGGTGTATCCTATAATTATAACCTGTTATGTTGATGTACCGATCTTTTATCCTTTTTCGGCGACGCCGTCTAAATTCGTTTTCGTTACCTATGCCACGTGACTTCAGTTTGCAAATCAAACTACTTGATAACGCATTATAGATAATATATCAAAATGGAAGATTTATGCAACACTCTGCCTGATTGGACGAGAGTGTCAATTTCTTTCACTCTGTTGATTGTGTTACGCTGAGTGAAATGTAGACAAAGCGTTTATCCTAAACGACGCTGTTCACAGTTTTAAAGCTAACTTTGGCTCAGTATATTTAGCAAGAATATTGATATATCTCAAAATGATAAGTAAGTTTAATAAATATGATAAAAACCTGTTCAAATACCAACATATATCAAATTAAAGAAAGAGCTGAATACGGTCTGCGTATCACATGAATAAGGGTGTGATAAGAGTCTTTTATGTAGAGAAGTGCTTTTTTAAAGATTTTCCTTGTTACAATTGTTGTCTGTATATGAAAATGTTTCTTGCTTTTGTGACTTATTCAGATTGCATATTAAAATGAGTACATGTTTGTTTTGATATATTTGTTATAAATTATTTAACTGATTTATTATATATGAATATTTTTCTTTAGTATGGTATGCAAATATTGAACTCAGTTGAAATCTGTTTTATTATATATATATGCTATATAATGACTGAATCTCATTACACTGAAATGACGGTACGCTGCATACAGTTTATCTATGTGATATGACTACGGTCAAACTTTGCTTATGAAACAGAAATATTGAAATAATTACAATTGTATGTTTTGCTTGACCTTCACTTTTTTATAGGTGTGACGTCATTGTCCAAAGTTTCATGAATAGCGAATATGCATTTGTTAAAGCGGGATCAGTTGGCCTATTTTAGAAATAAATAAAAATAATAAATAAAAAATCGTTTAATTGATTTTTTCTCATGTATTCTAATCAAACTTGATTTGTAGCATCTTTATTAGGCCTGCAGCCAACTTTGTTCAGCTGGGACATTTGACCCATTTTAGGGGCTGCTAGAGCTAAAACTAGAAATGCCTTTATACAGCGTCTCATGAACAGCTTGGTGGATCTTTGTCATACTTGGTCTGGAGCATCATTATAAGGTCCTGTTCCAAATTTATTTATATAGGAACTTGGGCCCTATTAGGGACCACTATAGCTAAAAGTAGATATGCCTTTCTTCGCATTAACCACTAAAATGTAATGGATTTTTATCAAACTCGATGTGTAATAATATCGTAAGGTCTCCTGCTATTTTACAAATGGGGATAGGGACCAATTTAGCTAAAAATATAAACACGTTTAATGACCTCATCTTATGAACCGCTTCATGAATCTTCATCAAACTACTGCTGTAATTATTCGTCTAAGGATAAACGAAACAAAATTGCAACCCTACGAAACCTTTGCGAAAAATTAAAAGAGAACCATTTAAATTGTTAAAGTGCGGTGTTTAGTTTTGCAATTTGAAAAATGTTAGATGAAAGATGAATGTTAGATAAAAAATTCATAAACTTCTTTCCTTATTACAATTCGCCGACCATCATTTTTAAAGATATTTCTTGTTTCTAATAACATAGTTGTCAATGGAATTGTAGGGAAAGTCATGTCCTGTTCTCTGTTTAGTTGGTTTAAATAGATTTATGTCTTAATAAAGCATTAGTGTTTCTCCATCAATGCCAATAGCGTATATACCGCAAACGTTTTCTACTGCTGAGACATTAACCAGACACTAAGTGGTAACGACAACTGTACAGTCGTTTGTCTGGTTAAAACCATTTTCGGTAATCGATAACTATGCCCAAGTGTATATCTGTAGAAATATGCAATTTCATTACATTGAAATATTTAAGCTATTAGTTATATCTGGAAAAAAAAGTGAGCTTTCATTCTTCTTCGTTTCCTCCGCGTTTTTTTTTTATTTGTTTCTTTGTTGTTGCTTTTTCTGCATAAAATTTCGACATATAAAAGATACAAATTTCTTGATATAATTTTGTACAAAGTTTGCGAAAATCAGTTTAAATTTTACAATTTCACAAAAACGGTAACAGAAAACAGGTCGTAGTATGTAATTGCAATACGATAAATTCGTGCAAGAATTTTGGATCTAAATGTTTGTGCATTTTGACACTCACTTTATTGTAGCTGAACATTTAAAATAACTTGATTTTAGAATTATAAACTAATTCAGCAGACAACTATCAAATGTTTTGCTGCCAATATTATTGTTGTATTGCAATGACATTAATATTTAAAATACACCAATAACTAAGTCTTTCAGAATGATATTTTCCGTTACAAAACACAAGTCTGTTTCCTGATTTCAGGTAAATATTTTGCTTTTATTCTGGCATAGATATCGTAGAAAGGGTTTAATACCTCAGTCAGCTGGTAAACCCAAAATGTTAACACATCGTTTTCCTTTTTGCCATCATGAAATCTGATTGAAATTTTAATTGTTTAAAACCAGTTTCTCTGGCTGAATTTTTTGCTAATGTCATGATCTGAACTAATCATTTAGGATTTGATCAAATTTAAATGGGTACATTAGATTTTTCTGTTAGCAAAGTATATCAGTGGGACAAAAACATGAAAAGTAATAAATATAAAAATATGCCATGATGACATATAGATGAAATAGAAATTTGGATAATATTAAATGGAGTTAAACGGGTTATATTAATTCAGTTCAGAAGCGGCCAAGATTAAAAGAATATAACTCCTTCCATTGGTCTTACAATACATAAATCGTATATGTAATACTAAACAAAACCTTGATACTCTGTGAACCAAATAAGCATAATTCTAATCATTTTACAATATATTTGCCAGTTGTATATCCCTTCCAAAGAAATCAGTTGAATATTACAAATTGTACGTCTTTGCAAGGGAAGAAGCAAATGACCATGTATACAAATTTGCATGACTAGAAGCAAATGACAATTTTATAATCTACACATTTACAAGCTTCAAATTCATCTCTTTATTATTCAGTGCTACAACCAGTATGATAACCTTTCGGCAAATAGCATACCTGTCTATTAATTGCTTACATCACGATATGATTATTATAACTTCTTTCAATAATATACTATATAAGTATTTATAACAAAAAAAAAGTTTACATTGTCCTAAAAGGCTATAAGCGTCAGTGTTTAGACATCATTAGAAATTGATTTTCAGTGTTATGCATGTAATTTTTTGTTAAAAATCAAAGTTCCAAGTTTACAGCCTCCGTGGTTTGGTCCGTTGACTTCGACCCACTCGCCATGTACCGCTCTAGGTTCGAAACTTCACTTGATATGTAGAATTCTTTCATGTGAGAAAACCAATCAGTTGGCTTTTATAAGGTTTGTGCCCGCTCAAACTTGAAATACTGCTGAGTTGGGAAACTGTCCTCATCACCATCAAAACCTGGAAAGTCACCATATGAACTAAACTTGCCAATATGACTTTTTATCCAGCCAAAAAAAATACAGATCATTCAACTTATTGTTCAAATGGCACTTATAGTCGCAAAGCATATTACAATCACCGGAAGAGATATTGTTACGTGCTAGCTGAGGTGGTTGTTATGTCTTGATGCGGGCCCTGAGTACATTGAAGAGAATACAAATTGCTGACAATATTGCTACTCCTCCTGTATTTGGAGAGAGCTATTCTCTTCAGATGTTACAAGCATGATGTGGTCTATCTGCTTATTGCCAAGAACTCAAGTGAAAAAAGATGGTCAAATATTGGACCCTTTAATACCAAAAGATCAACTTCAAGTCAAGAAGTGGTTGAAAAATTAAAGACAGTTCAATCCGTCACCTTGGATAGTTGTTGCATACTAAAATGGTTGGTTCCTACCATAGCAATCAGTCATAAACTGTAAAATTACTTAGAAAATGCTAAGGATATTTGACTAGGAAAAACAGAGAAAATACACTGTACCTTAGAAAGGATTACAGAGGTAATATTTTGCAAGTGATGCCACGTTTACCTCGATCATCTGGACAACAGAAGTAAATAAATCAATAATGCATCAGTACAACTCGGCTTCATGTATAGATTTTACATATGTAAAGGACTTCGGACACTATCATATGCTTCTAGCCTACATTTTAATGCAACTTTCTCCTTAAGTATTTAAACAATACCCAAATAGTTTCGAGTCAATGATAAACCAATGTATTAGTTAACTTATTACAGCTGAAACTTATTTGTATCTGTTCCTATCAAGATGTTTTTCTTATTTTATCTGGGCCAGGGTATATTTTCTTGAAAAAATAAAATGTTTAATTTCCGTAAAAATATAATGTCATCACTTTACGGAAGTTTTAAATATCTGAATTCCAGTCGAAAAAAGTGACAAAATCTGTTTATTTAAAGAAAAAATAACATTTTAAGATTAAAATCCTGTAAATAAATAAAAAAGAGAACGATATTTTTGCAAGCAACCTGTACTTGATTTATCTATACACTGTTCGTAATGTAAAGTTATTGATGCATTACATGTGTGAATAGGTATACATGTATAAGTGACCGGTCAGTTTTATAACAGTGGTTCAGGTAGTTATTTAAGTACATGTACATGTCTGTATAGCTCTGTTATAAGTGATGGCAGATATTTGTGTGCTGTATAACATTAATACTAAGAAAAGGCAGTAATCTTATCAAGACCGTAGGGTGGGTTATTGCTTGGGATAAGTACCAGTGGCAAAGATAATATTTGAGCCGCGCCATGAGAAAACCAACATAGTACAATTGCGACCAGCATGGATCCTGACCAGCCTGCGCATCTGCGCAGTCCAGTCAGGATCCATGCTGTTCGCTAACGGTTTGTCTTATTCCTATAGGCTTTGAAAGCGAACAGCATGGATCCTGACCAGATGGCTGGTCTGGATCCATGCTGGTCGCAAAGCCACTATGTTGGTTTTCTCATGGCACGGCTCATTTCGTTTCAACATGTAATAAAAATATATCCGAAATGACAGTTCTTTCTGAGGCTTGCCTAAGGAAGCTGGATCGGAAAAAGTTAAATCGGGATAAGTCAGACAACAACCCATCTATAGATAATGTTGTCTTTTCAGGGCTGAAGTTGTGGGCAAAACATATTCGAAATGTGTCATTTGTAGGGCTAAAGTAGAAGCAGGTCCCTGCATAAAAAATCTATCTGAAACTCGGCTGGACCGTTTAGTTCGTTTTCGCGTCTAGCCGTTTTTGTATATGCCATCTGCATGGAAAGCGACTTGACACATCACTTTCGTGGCATCACACTGAATTTGAAACCGTAACGGATATGACCTGCCAAGAAGCTACTGTACTTGACCTGTACATCACAGGCATGTCAATGTCAAGCGTTATTTCTGTTGAGAGACTATAGTCAGGATCAGATTAACTGCTGTGCACATATTGCCTCTTTTTTGTTGTGTTTAGGCCTAGTCCGCCGCAAAGAACAATCTTCAATTCAGTTTTTACTGAAGAAAGAGCATGAAGTAATGAATGCGTGTCACATGTAGTATGTGTCTAAAAGAAAGAAATATAAATGCACAGAAGAAGATGAAGAAATAAAGAAATGAAAAATATATAAAAAATACAAAAAAATAATAAAAACAAAATGGAAAACAAATTACATCCTCATCGCTAGTGGCGTGCGCGTCGCGAGATAGGCATGCAGAAGATTACCTGGTGTGTTGCTAGTATTTTACAGCACACATTTACCAATCTACTGCAACAAACATCCAGGATAAACCAATGAAAATTTAACCCAACGAATAATAATGAATTCACAGCATTTGCTTTTCTCACTACTATACATGTATAACATGCCTATATGTGCCCATTCAAACATTTGTATAGTATTTGAGTTACAAACAGATGTAAAAATATGTGACTATCAAATTATTAAAAAGTGAATATAAAAAGTATTAGTTACTTTACATTTGGGAACACCCTGTAGTTATATTTTTTGTTTAAAAGTACTGCTCCACCCCTTGCATCAACACAATAGTCACAGAAAATGTGTATAATTAATATCTACATATGCTGGCCAAATATGGTTTTGATGCACGGGGGGGAACAATGTTCTTTAAAGCAAAATAGCTTTTATATGTATATAACAGGGTACGTAATTCTATTTAGAGCAAAAATTACCATTTTATGAAACAAATATTGAAAAATTTGACTTTAAGAAATAATCTCAAATATGTATTTTGATGGTATATGTAATTAAATATTTATTTCTTAGTGGTTTATTTTTCACTCTTGGAGTAGGCAAATTCATATAGAAAGTGTCCGAAGTCCTTTGATGTTTAAAAAGTTAAAAAAAGGTTGAAACATCATAAAACAAAGGATAAGCTAAATTACTCAGCCGCTTGGTTTAGAATTAATTAATCTACATACGTGAAAATGATTAACATAAGGAAAAAGAAAAGGAAACAGCGAAAAAGGTAAATTACTGTCATCGTGGATAGACGAAAAGATAAGCATTGGTTTTCTGTGTCTATGAAAACAACCAGTATATAAACTGTGTCAATGTGCTTCTATGTTTGGTTGTTCTGTTAAAATACAGTTCACTGAATATTTTAAGACTGGTGATATTCAACGGCAGACAAAATTTTAGAAAATAAAAGATTCCAGCTAATAACATCCAATGGCCTGATCATATCAATATTGGCATTAATAATTGGCGATGATAAAGGTAGTTTTTAATTACCGCCAAACAATAAATAAAGTAATTTAAAAACATATTAATTTTAACTTTTTAATTGTTTAAAATCATCAAAAAACTGTTCATACATCTTGTTTGCATGGTTTGGTTTCATGACTTGACATCAGAGAGTTATAAAGAAAAATGTCAGGAAACATCTTTATATCCTGTTTTTTGGTTAATTGTTTGAAGTGTTATTATAAATGTATTTTACGCTGACATCTATAAATTTATTTACAATTGAATTTTATGGAAGCGTCTAAAACATATCTTTATCTTATGCTCTTCAGTGAAATAAAATTGATATTTTCACTGTTTCAAACAGTGAAAATATAATTTTATTTCTCATTGGTATGGAACTACACACGAATGCGAAAGAATATTAATTATAAATAATTGAAAATTCTATCCATGCAAAATATACTTCAGTAAAGATACAGATGTATTAGAAATACTAACAGGATCATAAATGATACACATTATACCATAATAAAGTATGACAGAAATCAAGAAACGTAATAGAACTATTTACAGTTTTCCTACAAAGATATCCTGACGTAACGGCATTATGACGTCATGATGCGATGCACGTGAAGTTGCGCTGACAAACTAGATATAATTTGGTTAAAAACATTAAAGATACATGAAATAAATAGAAAATTGTTTGTTTCAGTGTAAGATCGAAATAAAACAATTCACTCTTGAGCACCATAATTTACATTTCGCCACTCGTGAAAATATTGCTTCGATTTTACACTAAAACAAACAGATACACTCTATTTATTGTCATGGTTTTTACGATTGTTAGGCGCAGTGCCAAGAGAGAATGTAATATGTAGAATACACAATTTCTCTTTCGAACCCATTCCTACATTGTAACAGAGTTTTTAATTTTGCTTTGTCGCACTTAACCACATAATAATGAAGATTGATTTTATGAGTCCCTTCATCATAATTGCGATTCCTGATCAAATATCAATCCAATGGACAGAATAAAATGCTATCTGCTCAATATAAAAAAAAACGTTTGTAAGCCGAATTAAGTCTGCAGTTCGAGAAATGTCATTATTTATCGATGATTCTTCGACTGGTAATAGTCTTAGATCTATATAACATCAGGTTTATTGATTAACCATCTATTACACTGTGATGGTACTAATGTAAATATAATACTGACTGACAGTTTTCAGATTAAATATTATGCTATCTAAACAGACACTTTCTAAACAAAAATCAAGTTTCTATTGTTTTGTTACAATGTTAATATTATTTGTCGAATGCCATTGCAGTTAAACAATTCACTTCTTGGAAACATATAAATCTGTTATTTATCTTAAAGTGTCAACATTGGTAGCCTACTGAATAAAGATTTTGTTAAAATCTAAGACATCTCTAGTCTCAGGTAAATCATAACTTTTGTCGAATTTAGTGTTTCCATGTTTTAATTAAAGAAAAATGCATGCTTTAACAATCATTTTATTCGAGCAATAAGAGATGATTGTTATAGAAAACTAAAAACTCATTAACTGTCAAGCAAATGCATAAATTTTCAGTAATTTGGGACATTTTACTCGTTATTGCTCAGAGTAGACAAAATTTAAGGCTTAACAGATTGCCTCATGTGAAGATCTTTCGTTTCTAGGTCGCCTAATTATTCAGCGTTATTTACCGGTAGAATTCTTTGTGGTATTTCAGCTAATATTTTCACAAACATGTCAAAAAGTAATAGGGGTGATGTTATTGACAATTTTATAATATCCGGAACCTACAACACTTTCATGCTGCTGAGGCAGAAAATTAATCATTTTATCGTTTATTTTGTAACGAACTACCTTGTATTATTAATTTTAAAGAACAACTTTAGTAATTGTATCATTTTTTTAAATAAACATTACATAGTTACAACAATTTTGATAAATTCAAAGTAAAAACAAAAATGAAATGAAATCGCACATTTCATATATTCTGCAGATAATATGGTTAAGCAACATACCATTTCAGACAGAAAATATTTCCATTCCCTAACCGCTCTTTGGTGATTCCATTACTTGCCATTAAAACGATATATAAGTTTGTGCAGCTTCCTAATTGTAAATTCCTTATGAAAAGTGGGTGGTTAAGGGTCATTCGGGGGTATGTAGAGTAGCGGAGAAAAGATACTGAGACACAAGACCCTAAATATGAAAATATAATTGTTGGGGAAGGAGAGGTAGGGATAAATGTTAGGAGATATGAAGTGTTGTTCCCTACACATGGTTTCATCAGAACCTATCTAAATTCCAAGTTTGAAGCCAATACCTTAAATGGTTATTAAGTTCCGTACACGAAACCTATCAACTTATGATTTGGCCTATCGACCGGATGATGTCCTCGTCTTATTGTTTTATTTCCGACTACCGTTATTTTGAAGTGAATGCCTTAAATAGTTTTAAAGTTCCGAAACCATTTGAATGAATTTTAACTTAGGTTCTGGATTCAAAATATGATGTCAGATTTGATCTTTAACATCAGTATGTGGCCTTAACCTTTAATCTACCGAACCCGTTTTGTGTTCCGCACATTGTCTCATCGCCATCTACTCATAAGCCAAGTTTCAAGTAAATACCTGAATATCTAAAAACGAATCATGACGGACATACAGACAAACAGATGTATAGACCCATACGCCATCACATTAACGATCGTATCAAAAGCAACAGGTAATTTCAATATAAGAAACGGTATTGCATTAGCCAGACGTATTTACCGTATTTTGTCGATATCGTAAAGTATTTTATCCGGAAGCTTTAACCATCGAAAATGAAATAGATTCCTTTTTGGATTAGCTGTGAAACATGTAAGAAGATAACGTATTTCTAATGCGAGACTATCTGTATACCAAAATGAAATGAGCCGCGCCATGAGAAAACCAACATAGTGGGTTTGCGACCAGCATGGATCCAGACCAGCCTGCGCATCCGCGCAGTCTGGTCAGGATCCATGCTGTTCGCTAATGGTTTCTCTAATTGCAATAGGGTTTGAAAGCGAACAGCATGGATCCTGACCAGACTGCGCGGATGCGCAGGCTGGTCTGGATACATGCTGGTCGCAAACCCACTATGTTGGTTTTCTCATGGCACGGCTCAAATGACCAAATCAGGCTTTATCTGGGAATTTTGAGCTGCTGACCCCGTAGCTGATGTGTCACACCCGCACAGGCACGGCTTAACATACAATAATAATGTAAAAATGATTGGATGTCGTAATAAATTTAAAATAGACTAACTTTTTGTATGACCTTTTCACGCTCGATATATATATATAACGCCCTACAATTCATTTTGCAGTTTACAGTCATTAAATCCTAAAATGTAATTTAAAATCTAAAATGTTTAGTTTGGACTAACATCATTTAGAAAAAAAAACAAAAAAATATGCACGAAAAGCTTAATTACGAATATTGGAATTTTGATTCTAACAAAAAAAAACACTTGAATTATCTTATGTTCCTTATTTAACCTGGTATTTATTCCATATTCTGTTTTATCGATCCTTCTTCTATAAATTCACTTAAAGGGCTAAATTTCGTAGAATGGAATTCTTTTGGCAAGCGATTGGTATGGAAACAAAGATATTGGTAATATTGATGAAAGGAAACAAAACCTTAAATACTGATAGAATTGAAAACTTCGAGATAATACTCCTACCTTTCCGTCCTACTAATACAGAAACAACAGTATTGTTTTCTGGAAACTGAAGACGGGTACGTGATCGGCATTGCAATCATATTTCGGATGAAGTCCAATTTACACGCTCAGCTTGATGCTTCTGCACCCCACTTTTTCAATCATTTACAGTGACACTTCATCTTATTTCTTGTAAAAATGAGCTGTAAAAACCTATTAATATTCATGAGTATCCAATTGTGTTTAATTAAACTTTCTCTGATATGTCTTAGCAAGATATATACGAGAAAGGTTCCTGATCAAACTAATAATTGGAATAGTTTGAATAATTTACCATACAAAACTTTGTAAATTAAGTATAGGAGAAACTACTCGTAACTGTGACTCGAAACCATTTATTTAATTGTTTTTTTTGCTTCATAAACAAAAACAAAAAATACTTATTTTTAAGAGAGAACTATAAAATCAATCCAATTTATAAACATTCTCTATCAAATCTAACCATAAGAACATCCATGCAGTATCACTGGATTCACAACATACAGCTCTGTCACACACAAAAATGACTTTCACGCGCGTAAATGTGATGTTTCATCCATGATATTGAACTGAGTTTATCGTGATAGACATTGGCGTATTCAGCACCAGCTGCTGAGGTAACAAATCAGTAATATTTGAAATAAAGTGGCAAAGGACAAGATTTCAGTAAAGGAGAAACGAAAATCTTCCTTTTGACCTAACAATGTCCCTTAAATTAATTCATTGTCATCTCATGCACTGTCTTCATTTCTGTTCTCTGCTCTGCACTGTCATTTTGCTAAAATGTAACTTTCTGTAATATTCTAGATAAGACCTGTGGTTTGTGTGTACCCTACCATTAAAAAAATCGGTATAAATCTGTGGTCTTAACAAAAGGACCTGGGCGAACATTTACACGTATGCGAAAGAGTTTAGTATGACCAATTATGACCAATAATACATGTTTGACCGTTAAATATCTCCTAGAATATCTTATTCAAGGCATAACTATATACCCACAATGATATATCTATTCGTTTCACTTATCTTAATACAGAATCCTTTAGAAGTCGTTTAATTTATTCGCAAATTAACGATATTCATTTGAAGAAAAGTACACATTTCAAATGTTGTAATTTTTCATTCTAAGAATTATTTGCGAACGGCTAAGTCTAAAATGCAGTACATTTGGATATTTCGAATACTGTCTTATGTATAAAATTAAAATAATTCAATGAGCATTTATCACTTTCTATTTTCTAGCCCCAATACTGTCCATATCATAAAAGCTAATAGTAATGTTAGAGAAGTCGGATTCAGATGCAGTATCGATCTTATGTTAATATTGTATCGGAGTTACATGACGATTCATAAATATATTAAATACACTTATTTGACATATGACTTGGTTAGTATTCTTTGGTTTAACATAAATTTATTTCCTTTAGCCTATCTGAACTTGTTGTGGCTGATTATTTTCAGATCTGTGTTTCTAAAATTATTCTTTTTCAAAATGCGTAAATTCAGACTACGGATTTTGACTCTTTCGGGTCCTCAGTTCTAATTATTTACAAGCAAGCGATGATATCATGTTGTTTTGTCTAATGCATTTGTGATACGTTACATACTAGAAGGACAACACAAAAACTTTCCATATTTTAAGTTAACGTGTAATCTATTTTTTTCTGTACCACTAGAAAATGCTTGTTTGAACGGCACCCTGACTGCAATAAAATATGTAGACAAATGTTGTTATTGCTTCTGTCGTTAAAGAATTTTGGAAATTTTGAAATTGTTCTACGGAAATGTCAATAAATGGTATATTTTGATCTTTTAATAATTTATAAACTGTTTATCTCTATTTTATTATCACAGCAGCGTTGTTTGTGCCGTGTGGCGGCCGTAAAAAGTCTCCCAGTACATTCAATCAGGGCTATTATATTTCGATCTTCTCAGATCGTTCAGCTAGACTTTTATGTCGTGTTATTGGTACTTTTTAGTTTCTCGACATGACCATTTTGGCCTGGGTGGTTCCAATACTCCCGCTTTCATAGCCTTGGGTATTGTATAATCACCCCTTGGATATGGTGCCTGCTTTTTAATTTTGTCTTTTGACAGTTTCTGTGATATGCAGGCTCCATAACCTCAGATCCTCTTTCTAAATTCCAGTTTGTTTAGTTTTGCCCATTGTTTTCTCGTTTGGGGCAAACCCTTTACTTTATCTGGAGACCAAACGCCGCTCTTCATGGAATTACACGCCTCAACACGTGTATCATTGAAGATTCCATGTTCATCGCCGTTTGACTACATCTGCGGATGTCTCTAAATTGCTTTTTGTACTTTTAGCATGTGTAAATGTTGAGTTCTGCTCAGCCCGGGGCCAGAGGGCGTGGACGGTAGCATGCATTTCCACTACCGTCCATGAACAGGTTCAATTAAACCGAGCCGGCAACATTTTCGTTTTTGTCGTGTTGGGCGACTTGTGAAGTTTCCACTTTTCTTTATTTTAACTTTACATATTAAACTGAAAATACTTTGCATATGAAAACAATTTCTAGCTTCTATTTCTTATATAATTAGATCAAATACTTGTTTTAAATTATAATTGTTTGGCTTTTGTTATTCTTATTTCTGACAATATTTTAGTACATTTCTGGTATTTTTGTTACAGTTGTTTTGATTAAATGCTTATTTAACTTATTGGCAGTTTTTAACCTGATCAATGTTCAGAAAGTAGCTGCCAACAATAAAAACATTGACTTTAGAAGAACTTTCTTCTGTCGCGGAGACCATTATCAAACTCACGACAACTTTGTTAGTTGCCTAGTTCTGCACCGGATTGACGAGCCAGAAAGAGAATATACCCTTATATGATAAAATAAGAAACACTTGCGATAAACCAAAAGCGATTTTAACAATACAAGTGAACAATATTCCTATATGCTTCAATATGATATGCGAAGATGAATATTTCTTTAGCTGTAATGAAATTATAGCGTTCTGTTTAAATAAGACAAACGTTCTTAATCAAATCAATTATTCCTTATTCACAGTAATCTTAATTTGATCAATATGTTGCACTTTTTTCTGAATAGGAAGAGGCGCTAAAACTATTATCGGAAAATACGAAATCTAGAGAAAACATAAACTCATTGTGATAGAAAATCACTAAGCTAAAAAGAGTTTTCTCCTATGAAACTGTAAGATGTGTTATTTCAGACCTATTTATGATGAAGTCAATCAATACGTTAAAATATAGGTTGTACTATGCCTAGAGGACGAAATAATCAGAAAATAAGATTCAAACCAATATCATAAACATAAATTCTGGCCTAAGTCTGATGCATATTTTTAGTAAATGCCTTTTCATTTAGTTCTATGGTTGTGTATTTTTATTGCAGAGCTCTGTATTCAAACAAGTCTTGAAAGGCATCGTTACTATAAGAGCCGCAAGAGCCGGAAATGTTGAACTTAGATCTGCCGTTCTGTCAGGAAAATTAGCAAAAAAATGCAAACATTCTTAGTACAAAGCCTGGACATGTAAGAAAGGCAAAACATGCTCTGCAATTTTTTCCTGCATTTTTTTAACAGACTGGAGAGTTGAATTATATAATTCCATGAAAAATCCCACTCTTTTTATCCTAAATATGAGACTATTTCATGACAAATTGTCTTTTTACGCTTAAATCTATAGCTAAACTAACACTACAAGATGTATCGTATATTCTTGTAATGGATATTGTTTGATATGGTTTAGTGGAACCGTTTGTGGCTCCAATGATTCCGACGTCTTAATGGCAATGTTTATGCAATTAAAGTCAAGAGAGAAAATCAACTGGAAAAGATAACCAGGAACTGTATCTACTTAATGTAATTTTGCAAAATGGAGATTGCGCTTATAATTATGATAATGTTACGACGTGCAACTTTAAACTGTTTTTCAAGTTTTCAACTCATAGGACAAAACTGTTTTAGAAGTGATATGATGCTGATAACCTACTGCAGCATTGCTTAATTACTATTAATACTTTGTGTACACATTCAGAAAAGTGCAATTGTTCATGATCAATTGTACGTAACATATTAGTTATCTACATTTACAGGTTATTTTCCTCAAATAAGAAATCGAATACATTCGTAAATCTGTCCTTTAACACGTTACTCGTGCTCCATGTTTGTCCAAAAGATCAGTTCTTACACAGAAAATAGAAAACCAGCCTTTGCAAACAAGTATATTGCTCAACTGTGTCAAGCACCCATGCCAAATTATTTTGATAACCGTTCATCCGAAACATAATCATCACCATAGCTAAGATACGAATAATCGCTTATATTCCTGACCCGATTTTGAATTCTATAATTTTGTTTTTACCAAATTACTTGATTATACCTTTGTTAGTAAAAGAAATAAACATTGCGCACAGCCAATAATTAGTTTTTAACGTAAGTCGAGACATATACCGCTACTTATCACGGTATTGTTTCGGCATGTAACATGCTTAGTTTAAATCTATTTTACATCAATTGTAGAGTCTATGTAAACAGCGCCTGGATTTTTAACCACTCCTTATGGCCGTGCAAATGTATTACAGAAACCTCTTACAAGGAAAACGTCAAATCATAATCACTCAAGAAATGTCGAGTTATAAGCTCGCACATATAAATATAACTCAAATTTGTTATCCAAAAGAGCTGTCAAATTGTTTTGACCTTACAACAGTTCATATTACGTGTCAAAAAAAGTATTGTCTAGTGCCCTTTCAGACTCAAGATTCAATTCCCTGTCTTCTCTTTACTGACCGAACAACTAAGAAATCTCATTTAATCGGTATGTCAGCTTTAAGTGGTTTATTGTTATATGCCCGTCCGACCTTTTCCAATTTCTTTCTTTTGGGAAAAGAGTAATGTTTTATAACAATAGATCATTCCCGTATAGAAAATTCATATTTTGTTTTCTCTTGCAGACCTTTCTTTGCTTGACATCATCTTATTTCTTCAAAGTGAATGATTTAAGTACACAAGTTATATAATCTATCATAATTACGTATGAACAGAAATAGAATCAAGTGTCTATGGTGTTGCAAACGTTTAGATTTTACAGTATGTGGACATTTATATTTTATTCTTATACGCTTTTCTCTGTTAAAACACTCTTACGCTAGAATGACGTCACATTAACGTGCGATGACGTCAATGTTTTTGTTGCGACCAAGAAAGAGCGCTACTATATTTTATATACTGTTTTAGATTAAGGGTATATTAGAATCGAAATAATTTATTGTAAAACCGTGTTTTAACACTATTTACGCGCTCGGGAATTAATACGTCGTACAAATAATTTCGCTCGGGCTGCTGAAATTATTACGTCTCACGTATAACCGCCCATCGTGCATAAGTAGTGTTAAAGCACTCTCTTGCTATAAATTATTTCTTAAATATATTTACAGCTTGGATTACCCCTCTAAGAGCGTAAAGTTTATTCGCTTGATTTAAGGTCATCAAAAACAAACATTTTTGATTTGTTTTAAAGCCACATTAGAATCTAGCATCATTTTATTTTTTATGAAGAGACAATCCTTTTGTATTGTAGAACTATTGTAGGTATATTTAATTTTTAGATTTATTTCTTTATGTCGCTGAAATGTTATCGTTCATATTTTACGGGGTTATATTAATCAATCAATGATGTGCATTTCAGGCAGTGCTGTGATCCGTTTTGCGTGTCATCATAATACTTTATGCTTTTGTTTGTAAAGAAATACTATGGCGATATAGATACTTTACGTAAAATCAGTACAAATTCTTCGTTTGATTTAAGGACGTTTTTATACGTGTCAGGAGCTCGGTACGGGATTTTTCCTGTGAAATAGATATCCCCCGTTCTTTATATAATTTGTTTTAAACACATACCTGACTTCGAGGTGAGGTGAGATATATTACATATTCACGAAAAACAAACAAATTTTCTTTTTATTTTATGCTTAATTACGTTGAGATGTGCATTTTGCAACAAATTTTAATCTCAGCGCGTGAAACAGGCGCGCGTAAACAGACATGACATCAGACGCGTTGTGACGTTAGAAAGACGCACACAACATAAAGTTCCATTTTATTTTATTTTTTGCTGTATAACGTTTTGAAATTCTCATTAAGTAAAATAATTTGAATCGAGAAATATACTATAACTGGAGATGCTTTTGAGAAAAGCGCATGTCTCCCACAACTGCCCCTCTGAAAAATGTTAGTTTCTCTAGATGTTTTAGACGAGTGGATCCAATTAGATGGTCTGGATGAGTGCATCCAATCAGTAATTCAAGGGCCATAAATCAAAAGTGCCTGGGCGGATTTGGCTAGTTATCGAACTTGGATAAGGTCTTATGGCCAAACACATTTTATTCAAGTTTGGTGAAGATCGGATGAGAAATGTTCGACTTAGAGAGCGGACAAGAGTAAACAGACGGATTTTTTTCGGTAATTCAGGGGCCATAACTCTAAAATGCCTGGACCGATTTGGCTAGTTATCGAACTTGGCCGAGGTCTCATGGTCAAACACATTTTGTTCAAGTTTGGTGAAGATCGGATGAGAAATGTTCGACTTAGAGTGCGGACAAGAGTAAAAAGGCCGATTTTTCGATAACTCAAGGGCCGTAACTCCAAAATGCCTGAACCAATTTGGCTAGTTATCGAACTTGGTCGAGGTCTCATGGTCAAACACATTTTGTTCAAGTTTGGTGAAGATCGGATGAGAAATGTTTGATTAAGAGTGCGGACATGAGTAAAAAGGCCAATTTTTCGATAATTCAAGGGCCGTAACTCCAAAATGCCTGGCTAGTTATCGAACTTGGCCGAGGTCTCATGGTCAAACACATTTTGTTTAAATTTGATGAAGATTGGATGAGAAATATTCGAATTAGAGTGCGGACAAGAATAAAAAGACCGATTTTTGGTAATTCAAGGGCCATAACTCCAAGACGCCTGGACCGATTTGGCTAGTTATCGAACTTGACCGAGGTCTTATGGTCAAAAACATTTTTTTTAAGTTTGGTGAAAATCGGATGAGAAATGTTTGACTTAGAGTGCGGACAAGCTTTGTGGCACACAGACACACACAAACACACACACACAGACTGGAGTAAATCAATATGTCTCCCACACCACTGTGTGGTGGGAGACATAATGAACAAAGAGCGACTACAATTTTCATGCTGTTTTAAGCAAATAATTTAAAATTCATACACAATGTACAAGTAGATCGGAGCTATACCTCTCACAGTGTGAAAATATAAATATCAACGGCAATTTTAAAGACACGCAAGAAATGTCTTTGAGAAGTGATGCCGTCAGTCACAACTCAACAACACACAAAAATCATGCAAATTAAATTGATAATTATTGTAAGAGCTTGCTCTCTCTCTCTCTCTCTCTCTCTCTCTCTCTCTCTCTCTCCCCCTCCTCTCTCTCTCTCTCTCTCTCTCTCTCTCTCTCTCTCTCTCTCTCTCTGGAAAATAACACTACACAATTAGTAAAGATTCATGTGTTTTAGAACAATTAATGACACCCCCACCCAAACCTCTTATTCCATTTTCAAAGGGGAGTGAACAGATATTGCATTGCTCTTTTGCTTCGACTTTCAGAAACTTCTTTGCAGAAGAGCAGAAAAGTATTGTAAATCCTGCATTTCCAGATAATAAATTTTGTCAGTTTTCAACATCATTTGGCCGAACAATTATTTAAAGATACTGACTAATATTTAGCAGAGTAATGCATGTCTGCTTTACAGAAGTTGATAGCTTAACATCATTTATCATTAAAATCTGGTTCCAGTATACCAGAAACGTGCAACATGCAACGACAATAATTGTCTCTTTTGGTTTTATTATTTACTTAGGGCGATTAAAAAATGACAAAAATATTCACGCCAAAAAAGGGACTCTTTTCATTCATTGGCATTGCATTTAACCGCAAGATTAATAGTAAGTTCTTTTAATAGCTTAGACAGACGAATTATTTGAATACTTTGTAAGATATTTTTTGTAAACGTGAAAATGTCATTAATACGACCAACATAAAAACATGCTTGAGGTCCATTTCTTCTGCAAACCAGTCCAGCAAAGAAACACAATCAACTCTATCCCTTTTGTCTGAATTATCTGAATGCATCATGCTTTAAAAGTACAGGGTTTCAGATATTTGTAAAAGCAATAAAACTTTTAAATTATCCTTTAAGCGACCATGTTTAGACATTTCTGGAATTAGATTTGCAGCCTTACATCAAGTCTAACATGTAATTTCATGTTTTTTAGTCAAAGTTTTATGCGATTTCATCAATTATTAAAATAACGAATTTAACCCTTTAAGCATATTACAACTTCTGCAAGAGACATCGCCATTAAATTAACAATATTGGCGATAACAAAAGTAATTAAGATCACCAGGCAACAATCAATAGATATTTACGTGAATACAAAGAACATTTTATTAAAAGATAAATCAAACAATTTGTTAGAAGGTTTTTAATATATTTTCTTTTACATGATATATTACTGAAGAGTAGTCTATAAACAATTAAACTTCCGTTACTCTTTGTTTTATAATCTATTATTATAACTGTACGCTAACATTTCGAAAATTTATTATGACGTAATTAACCACTGAATGTTCTTTTTGAAAAATGTATGAGGTTGGGAATTCTAAAATATCTAATATCTCTAAAACACGCCATTATTAATATGACATTCATTATTCATTGCAGAGATAAGTTATAAGTTTAAAGTCGTCATATTGTTGCAGGATAAATTAAAGACTGGCATGGTTGTCGCATACACGATTAGTGGTAGGAAATATAGATGTTTTGCTGTTTGCTTGTTTGTAGGTTTTTTTTTTCGTTTTTTTTTTTTTTTTTTTTGTTTTTGTTTTTTTGTTTGTTTGTTGTATTTTTTTTTTTTTTTTTGGGGGGGGGGGGGGGGGGGGGGGGGTGGTCTTGATCAGGCACAAAACGCATTGGGAGAATATGCTGATGTACCTTGTACCTTAAGTAAACACTCATTGTTGAATTTCCATAGATCAAAAAGACTTGATATAGCTTTTTTTACTAGCAATATTATTAAACATTATACAATGTGGACCTGTGACGAAGTTTGTAAAGCCCTTTCCTTTTTATTGAACAACATTTACATCAGGTTTGGGAAAGCAGTTTTTAGACAAGTAGTTGGTATTCCCATGGGAACAAATTGTGCACCCCTTGTCGCAGATTTGTTTTTATATTGTTATGAAAGAGGCTTTATGTTGAGCCTTTCTCCAGATACGCAGGCAGATGTTATAACTGCATTTAATAATACATCACGCTATCTGGATGATATTCTTAATATGGATCATCAGTTCTTTGGTCATTTGGTGGGTACTATTTATCCTAGGGAGCTTCAGTTAATTAAAACTAACAGTTCGGATACTGATGCTACATTTTTAGATTTACATCTCTCTATTTATGACAATATTATACATACCAAAATTTATGACAAGAGAGATGATTTTAATTTTAGTATTGTAAATTTTCCCCATTTGGATGGGGATATACCTCAGGCTACATCTTATGGGGTATATATGTGACAGAGCATGAGATTTTGGGTCCAAATGCAATTTTGGTCAAAAATGGGGTTTTGGGCTAATCTGACACATTGACCCGTTCCGAGTAAAAATCTTCAATTTGACAACTAAAATCAGCCGTTGTCATGGAGATATTACCACTTTTCGGACACCATGTTTTTGTCTAACTGTATCAAAATTGAGGCAGTATATCTTAATAATGACTCCATATTTAAATGATATCAAGATAAAATACATGATAAAATAACAAAAGCAACATGCAGTTAATGGAATGTTTTTTTTTTGTCTCTTTCTTTCATGTAGTATAAAAAACATTTATGTTCTAAAAATCGTTTCTATAGCAACACTGTTGTTTAACCTCTTTTTTAACAGTACCTTGATGAATCTAGCAATAAATTACATAGGATGTGAAATAAATACTCACTTAACTTTTTCTAGTGTGCAAACAGTTTACAGACAACTGTTTTATGACATACTTTTGAACAAAATACAGACATTATTTGATATCAAATTAGACAACATCCAAAAAACTAGGACATTAATCTTATTGTTAAAGACACCTTATCTATTAAACAGTAAGAAAGAAAATCAGGCAAGAAGATATAATTATTAGATTGTTATTATCAACTGTGAGTTTGCTAAAATTTTAGAAGACTTAGATATACTGATCAGTGAATGATTACCATGGCAACGATGTGGTATTTTCTTACAAAAATACTAACAATACCATGGCAACAATGTGGTATTTTCTTACAAAAATACTAAAATTTTTGTCAATTTCTTTGTAATACTTTGAATGTTTGAAGTGTTTTTTTTTCCATATATTTACATCAAAAGCTGTCTGTTTTCTTATTTAAAAGTAAGAGACATCATTCCATGCAAATTAATGTAATATTGTTTGAGAAATAGTACTTTTCGGATACACCTCTCTCAGTTACAACTCTTGCCATTTTAAGGCAGACTTATGTGATAACATAGTGCTTTGCTGGTGCAATTATTACATATGAAAATATATTCACTAACATAATACAGCTTAACAAATATAACATATAAACAAGAAAGATGTTGTTTACATATGATGATATCAAAATTAATTTAAAAGTCAAATTAATGTTACCATGGCAACAATGCACTTTTTTCTTAAAATAGTAGTATTTTTGTAAATTTTCCAGAAAGAATCAGAACATTCATTTAGCATCTGTTCAGTATACATTTATTTTACACCACAAATGATCAATTATGATCATTTATAAAAAAAAAAATAACAACATATTTCATGTACAAATGTAATATAATTTGACTTACATATTTTTCTGATATGCCTACCTGCATTATAACTCTGCCATTTTATGGCATATTTGTGTTATGACATGTTTTTTGATGCAATGATTACACATAAAAGATATTTTCTTGCAGAACATAGTCTGATTAGCAGAATTTAAACAAGAAACATGCTGTCTACATATCAAACAAATCTTAATTTAAGTCAAATTTGTGTTACCATGGCAACTCACAATGTTTTGCAACAAAAATAGCTATTTCTGCAAAGTTCATGTAAAAATATCTTTTAACACAATTATAACCACGGATCTACATGATTAATTCTTGAAATAAAATATATTATATTCAGCCAGTAACAAATATTGTCTGCTATACTGAAAGTTTTCTATCATGGCCATTTCTGAGAAATCCTTCCTACACTCACACTGGCAAGGCAGTTTTGATTGTAAAAATGTTTCATCCAAAGGTTATGCTTTAAATGTCACACATGTTGTAGTTTTGAAACAACTGGGATTCATTCAACAGACATGTCTTAGTATTTCATACATGCAGTTTTGGAAAATTCATAAGTTAAATTCTGTATTGTTAGAACAATTAAGATAGTGCTTTTCAAACAACTTCACAGCTGTCATTGCAACAAAACACTTATAAAATACTTTTACCCAATATTTCTCAGTTGACTAAATTTTACTTTTCTTGAAACACATTTGTAATTTGAATTAGAATGTTTAATATTTTCAGGCCATGAGGGCAGGAAACATGACCTTATTTGTGCAGTATAGAGTTATAAAATTTGCTCATATCAGTATTTGTGACATGCACTCTATTCCATAGGCATGATTTCAGCTGGATGATCAGTAGAACATATTAATTCCTTCTGTTTCATTCCCATTCACATATTCATAGTTCTTTCATCACTGCAAAACAAAAATTTAACAACATTAGAACTTCATTATAAGATTAGTATTATGTTACAGAATATAAGACTGTAAAGCATCTTTTAAAGCTTAAGAGAGTCTGTTTGTTAAAAGCTGAATGAAAGCAGAATTGATAAATATAAACTCATCCAAGAATCTTACAATATTCAAGCAGAAAAAGTAGCTTTTCAAGAATAAATAAGCTAGCTAAGATTCTGACAGACTAGACTACAATTCATGCAATCATACTTAATGTAAACATACATACATGATATATTTAATTATTATATATCATTACTTATTCACTTCTTAATATACTAACACATATTTGTTGAATGGGCCTATAATTAAAATCTTTTCTCTTAAAATGTTATGAATAAAATAGATCATTTATGTTTGTTTCTTTAATGTCTTTATCTTTCTTAGAATAGCAGTATAGTAACTGTAAAAATGCATGAAGAAATTTACAAACCCCAAAAGAGTCCAGCTTGTGGTGTATAAACCTTCCTGGAAAATCCTTTAACTGTTTAAGGTCATTGCATCAAGCCAAACAATCCTCAGTGGTTGATCTGTAAAATGAAAAACAAATACTGAAAAAGGCTGAAATGTAAGATAAAAAATGCCCTGGGCAGTTAGCTCAGTACATAGAGCACAAAGACTTCTATAAGAAGAGTAATAGGTTTGAATTCCTGGCAAGGCTTTCAAAACAAAATGTATCTAAAGTTTATTTATTTTACTAAGTGGTTTTTAGTCACTTCCCAAGAACAGTACAAAATGGTGAGGAATCCAGAAATAATGGCCAAGTGAACAGTATGCAAATTTAACATGAAAAGCTTTGGAAAAGACCTGTCTCTTTCCAAGTAAAAACAATATTTATGCCTTGTAGAAGTTTTATGTATGGACTGATTTGAATTACATGTAAGAAATTAGTGGTTGAAGCTGACAATAAATGTGTTTCAAGTATTCCTAATCAGTTACTTTCATGGCATGGCTATATTTATAAAATGATCAGGGCTTTAACTTTAATATGTAACTAAACATTATGACTGACTGTTGACAGTGTTGTAATTTTGTCTGGCACCAGAGTCACAAGGTCTTATGTAATTGTCTTGCATACTGATTCTACTGAATACTTCTTGTAATTGTCTTGCAAAAAAGTTGAATTCATGGCAGATTTAGTAAATAAAATATAGTCTACAATATATTGACACTTGTAAATAAAATGTGAACTGCGCTAAATCTACCTCGAATCTGTCAATAGTGTCAAATCCGGGCTATTTTTGGAAAAGATATCGGACAAAACTGACGATATGAACTCAAATAATATTTTTAACACTATATATCGCTTAAATACTTACTTACCTCGAGGTTCGCTAACTGTCATTCTTTATACAATCGGAATAAATCATCAAATAATTGTTTTTGGTAGTTTGATTTTCTCCGCGACCTTCGATGTTTACAAATGGCGTGTCGATTCAAAGGGCGATAAATTATCAATCATTTAAAATTTTTAAAGAAACGGAATTGCAAAACACGGAAATGTTTATAAATGTCACTTCATTTTTTCTTGTGGCAAGGTAGAGTATTATTGAAAACAAGAAATGCATTAATTGCCGCGAACACGTGGTAACGTCCACCATTGTTTTTGTGACGTAACTTTAATCGATGTTTTCTCAAATGACGTAACACCGAATTTGGACCCAAAATGTCATGGTGCGTCACATATTTCTCAATTAATCCGGTTTGCTAGAGCGTGTAGTCATGTCAAGCATTTCAATGAACGTAATCAATATATTACAAGTACAGCAAGGCTACCGTTATTACAAAATTGCGTTAATATTTTGCTAAATTTTACTATCGTAATTCTGATTTAGTTTTAAAATTCAATAGTAATTTAAAGACACTTCTGCGAGAAGGTATTTCTAAACCCGTTTTTTATGGGGATGTGGTTTACACACTTCGTAAGATCTTGGGTCATGGTAATTTTCCAAATGTATTTGGTAAAATTATAAAACGTTTTATAAAAAGAGGTTACGACCCAACTGTTTTGAGACATACCGCATGTTTAGTGTTCAACCCGTTTACAGTTGGACACTACGCTTCCCTCTTTGATTGTGTCTGACGGAAGAGGGGGAGGACTCTGTGATGAGCAGTTTTTAAATCCTACCAGGACTGAACTGTTCTGATATCTGTCTTCTGGCCTGTTTCGTCGGGCACTTAAGGGTGTTTCTCTTGTTGCTCTGTCTTCTGGAAGGCATTGAGTACATACGTTTTTGGTTCTAAAGGTTTGTTTTTTATATATTTATACACGAGCATTTTTGTGTTTTACATGCCATGCCTTTTTGTTTCCATTACGTGTGTTAGAGATTCACCTGGAGGGGATAACTTTTATTTACACTGTCCCGTGTCTTTGGAACATGATTGGGGTAAGAGTGAGGTTGGGTGCGCACCATAAACCGGTTTAAGCTCCCCAGTGGTGTTTTTGCCACTGACCGTTCCAAGGCGGTGCCCCACTGTGTTCCTTTGTTTGTTCGTTCGTTCGTTTTGTCCTATTGTGTTGGCTTTGTGTGTGTGTGCGTGTATGTGTGTGTGTGTTTGTGGTGTGCGCGTCTGTGTGCTGTGGATTTCGTTTTGGGGAGGCTGCGTTTTTGGTAAGTGGCATTCCCTGTTTGATATTTGTCTTTGGTTTTTATATTGAATTCTACTTTTCGGTAAGACATTTTTTAAACAACACAGTGTTTTTTTTTTTGTTTTCAAAACCCCGTGCAGGTGCGAATGTTTTCAGTTTCGTTTTACTGCTTGGAGTTTCAGTGCTATTATTAACGACTGAATCATGCATGCCTTTTCCTTCATTTCATCAAGAAATTGAAAACCAGAAAATAAACATTACATTCGTCAACAAATTACATAAATCGTCGCTTATTGGGGAAACATTTGCTCGTTATTGCTCGCAACAAATGCCGCGTACTTTTAAACTATATAAAATCTTATATTGGACAAATCTGTGACAGCTATTTGATTTCTAAGTTATCTAAGTCTAAAGTATATTGAAAACTTCTTTGTGAAGCTACAAAAATGCTGTTTCAAGTGCTTTCTGAAAGTTGAATAGGAATATCGAAGGTGTTTTAAAAATGTTATCACATCAAAATATTAACATAATCTTAAAATGCCAGGTATGTATAATTTTGACGAAACAATGTTTCTCATACAAAATTAACCTCTTGTACTGTCCATTTTATCTGATTAATCAGGTAATAGTTATAGGTAAAAAGAATTTTATCGAGAAATATGCATGGGTTTTGCTACGCTAAGGTCGCGTAATATAATTCCGAGTGCATATTTCTCAAGGTAAAGCTTATATTCTATATGGCTCGATTTGATTTTCGGTAACACAGAAAAGACAGTCAAGCTCTACATATTTTAAAACAAGCAACGGTTGACTCGTGGACCGGTTAGAAAGCATTATGACGTCAAGTATGACGTCAAACTGCCGCTTTACTTCCAGTTTATTACTACTCGGATAAATAAAACACAGTAAAGGTTTTACTCAGCTACATTGACTTTACTGTTAATATTTACTTGTATAAATTTGCTCTTTGATCATAGTAAACCTGGGCAAAGTTGAAAATAGTGCCGTTAATGAATTTTTCATCGTGTCAACATACATCAATATGACGTAACAATTGACGTCATAGAAATCATATGAAAGTTGCATGTCAATATGGAAAATTATTGGCGTTCGCGTTCCTATATGTAGATTGAAAATAGGTTTTGTGATAAAACAGTTCTTATTAATATTAGGGCAGTGGAGCTCTGGCTCTAAATGTTGCTCCCGCTAATAACTGAGAATATCTTTTTTGCCTGGTCCTATAACACCTATGATAAAAAATCCTGTACAATGAACAATTTATATTTTTGATTTTATCATTTTTTCAGCCCCTTGGAGTTCATAGAGAACATTCTATTTTTAGATCCACTTAAACCGATACTAGGGGAGGACGTACGTAAGAGTTTTACTTTCTTGTTAAAGCACTTATGAAACTGTGTCTGCAAATGTTTTCCTTGGTTATGTTGTGTGTCCTTATCGATGGATTCAGTATAAAACTGTAGTATTGTAATACCTTGAAGGACCAGTAGCTTATGACTTGTAAAGAATTTGACAGGTATCAAGTCATTGTGGAATATGGTTATTGACCTGCAGGAAACATAGCAAATTCTTCTGTCTTACAAAATAGAGGTTTATTTTTACACTTTTTAATAACGATCGTAATATAATATGTATATCTTTCTTTGTTATAGTTCCAAAATCAAAACAGAAATAGTCATAGCTATTTGAAAAGTCATTTCAAGTCTTTCAAGTATTGAATGCAGGTTTAAGGCATGTTTGTTTTCACTTTATCCCCAGGCGATTTATTGTTGCTCGAGGCTGGTAGGTCGAGGGAGCCAACCTATCCCAGGTGTTGTAACAATTAACAAACATGCGTCAACGCTGTTCTAGCTTAAGACTTAATCTATTGTCCACCAAAGTAATTAGATGTTCCTGAATGCCTGGGAAGATCAGTGTTGTTAGATATATTTCTTTTGAATTATCCGTTAAAGGATTGTTTTACGTTTAGGCTTTGCCAAGGAACGCGCAAATAAATAAAAAGCGTTTTAACAACACATGAGCGCGAGCATTTTTTTCTGTTAGCACATGCTAACTTTTCCGCTAAAACAAATCCCCGAAAAGTGACCAAAACATCATTTTTATGATTGAACAAATTTAAACCGACGACGTATCAGAAAAAGATCGTATTGATATAAAAACCTGTCTCACACATTGGTTAAATGTTTAGCTCAGCAACTGGAAGTAAAAACATGGTTTTCATTAAAACTAGTTGTTTTTTAAATCTGATATATATACTTTTTCCTTGTACTTTAAAACTGACAATAATTTTATTTATCACATTGACGTAAGAGCTAATATAATGAATATCTAGAAATGCATCTGCGTCATTCAACGAAGCCTTCTGCTGAATCCATTTATCTATGTCCTCGTGTCGAAGAAATGTAAACTGACACTATTTTATATTTTAAAAAATGCCTATGTTGTTTGATGGCTCATTGCTTAATATGCAAGTGCATTAATATTGTCCTGTTATTCACATTAAATTTGGAGGGCAAACTTCAGAAAATGCAAATTTACAGGTTGATAAATTCTCATCTACCACCTTACAAGGTAACGGTGACATTCTACTTGCAGAAAATGAATGTATGCACTGCTTTTCTGGTGAAAAAAATAACGTAAAGTACATGCAGAACAGTAGCAAATGGGCCTCTGTTTAGTTTTGGGTGGAGTGCCAGTTTTCAGTATATGGCATTACATTTTCAAATTACTTAAGCAAAATGTTTCTTCAACGACTCTCTACCAAAATCGTTTATGAGCTGTAAAACTCAGATAAAAGATCCAAGGTTGACTGGTTAGTTTTTGTATGCAGCGTTTCAGGACTATAATGTACCAACCAGTTATGTTTGCTTCATCACCGCCTTACGACTCAGAGATAAAATATTTGAGTTTGAAAATAGAAATACATGTAAAAGACAATTACATTTTTCAACAAGTGCATATATTTTCTGAAATTGAGTCTGAAATACGTTTAAGAACTATTTCTGAATGTACATTTAACATATTTGAAGCGAGCTTTGAAATTCAAACATACATCTAATTCAGTAGATGTTTTCAATGAATTTCGTCATGGAAGCACTACATGAAATAGTTTAGTAACTTAATCAAATGATATTATAAGCATTATAGCGCAGTGTCCATGACAAAATTATGTTTATAATGTAAATAAACACAATTATCTGGAGCTATATATATTGCAATTTAAGTAATACACTAGGTAAGAGTCTCATTGGCTTTTTAGGGCTAAACTCGGGTAACTCAAGTAAGTTTCAATCCTCTCTTGAGAGAAAAATGTTTTAACTATTCCCATTAAACTCGTTTTTATTTACTTGACTTGGTTTTTTCAGCGTTGCTTTCGAATCATGATTTAATCAGTTTTACCCGATTTTACAGGTCTGCTAAAACCTTAAGAAAAGTAATGCACATTAAATCATATCTCCAGAAAAAGTAAAGTCAAATAAGTCTGCTATCATTTCGCTGCCGACTGGATCAGTGTAAATTGTAATTCAAAGCCTTGAAGAACCAGCAGTTAATGACTAGTGAAAATTTTGTAAATTTATGTTCTCTTATGAAATAAATTGTTTTAATTTTGGTGGGTATCGTCTTGTCTAACATAACGCCTCACTGCTAATCCGCACCTGTATTTGTATTTATAGTCGTATCAGTTCAAATACTAGTCTGACAAGTTTTAATCCCACGGGATTTTCATGGGCAAATTTAGTGCAGTGACAAGTACATTCTTTATCGGAAATCCGTAGAGGACAGATCGTTTACAAAAATTTAAAGAAGATAACGACGGAAAACTGCAGCGCTACTGTTTTGAGAATTCGCAATTGAGATGAGTATACATTATATATTTTCTTTAGATGTCTGCGCTTATAATTTTGATTGCTGAACTTTCTGTTTATACGGCATTTGAATATGTCCTCTGGAAAGTAATGGAGACACGTGTTCATCGTACAATCAGCAAGATATTGGTTATTTGGTTTTATTCAATCACTGACTGAATCAGTCTGAAGTGAATTTTAGTTATATAAAAAATAAATAAATAAATAAATAAAATTAACAGACATAGTGAGCTGACAAACACTCACAGGTAAAACATGGGTGTGGTCGAGCGTTTTTTTTTTTGTTTGCATGTACATGCGCAAAAATGCAGTACGTTAGTTCCTGTATATTATTCTCGGTCATTATTATTTATGGACTTTAATCATATGTACAATATGCATGTACTGGTTTCGCCCGAGGTGTATTGAGGTTTATGCATTTCTAACGTACATTGTTGCGGAAATATTTTGTAACATGATTTAGTATCGCTGGGATTAATCAAAGAATTTTGCTTTGTAGCCTAATATAATTTCAAAAAAAAAATATAAACTATTATGTCATTAAATCAAATAGAAATATACACTTGGTTGTTTCTTACCAATTGTCAAAATTATACTTTAGATATCTTGCTTCAAATGATAAAAATCTTGCTGCATAGTCTAGTTACGGCTTAAAAGATCCGATGAGAAAGGAGCGACATACAATTAATTGGTTCCATGCCGTTTTCAACAGTATTTCAGTCAGATGGTTGAAGTGTTCGTAGAGACTGCACATATGAAAACTGGTATGTAATAAGGTAATGTAAGCTTACGCTTTTTACATGTCCAGGAACGAAACTGGCTGTATTAACTTGATTAGCTATACTGGCAAGAGAGCGTTCCAGTTGGGTTCGTACCATGGCATGAAACATTAACAGCTGACAAGAAAGATACGTGTAGGCTATATTGGATGTTTTCATAATGTAACATATTGGTTAGCTGCTGTTTGTTAGATATCGAAATAAATGTAAAATATATTTTCATTTTATACATCAGCAGGGTAACCTAGATCTCAACTGTTGTAATGTATAACAGTAAATGGTAAGTGATGCTTATGAAAATTAATAACATACTGTCGCAATTCTAAGTCGTAGAAATATTTCTTAAAGCACGAAAGCGTCATGTTTAAATCAAATAATTCACGGATTTATAGATATATTATTAATTCATTGTAATGAAATTACAAAGCTCTTTCAGAACTGTTAAACAATATAATGCGGACATGTTCGAAGTAAGGTAAGATGTCCTTTTCATACTTAAGTCTGGTTACTGTTTCTGGGAGTATTTTACATAAGAATAAAATCCAGCAAAACAACGAAACTTATGGAGAACGGTGCTATAGAAATAAAAACACAAACATTCTGAGCTTAATGGAATAAGCCACACTATACTTGGGAGTGCCACGAGTGATTTCCCATGAACCAAGTTAATCGAACCGAATCTGCTAATACTTTGCATGGTTCCGTTCTGCAAAAGATTATCATATACAAGGATTTATACAAATTAATACAGATTATTGTTATATTTTGAACAATATTCAGCTTTAAATGTATTTCTTAATGACTAAAATATGGATTTGGGTTATCAATTTTGTTACAAGCTAATGAAATGCATACACATTATTTTTAGACGCTGTTCTAGCCTGTACGCTTTGATGCGGATAATCCATTACGTCAGCAACTGTAACACCAGCATTAACACGGTCAATCTCTGGTATAAGGGGCTGCAGAAAACTAATGTCGTCAACCGGCTTTTCTAATGTCTTTAAACAGTTTAGCTACAGGAGCGGCGTGGCATGGTCGGGGTCGGCAGCTATTGGAGCACCTTGTGTTGAAAGGTAACTGCTGTACCTGGTTAATTTTATTAGATCCGATTTATCTAGGTCCGTAGCATGCATTACTTAACTGCCTGAATGTAAAAGAATAAGTTATAAAAATGCATTGGTATGGAAAACGAAATAATCAAGAAATATCGAAAATAGGTGTAAAACAGAATTGAATCAATTATGAGAATAATGTTAATAATAATAATTATAATAACAATAATTATATGAATAATAATTTCAATAATATGAATGCAAAGAAGACGTCACAGGAAACTGTTCAAGCATATTCTGTTTATGACGTAACAAGTCAGTGACAGTAAGACTCTTCTAATTGAAAGTCTTATGGCTAATGGTTTCTTATTCGTCCGTCCGTTCGTCTGATGTTCGTTCAAAATAAATAGATAATACATTTTGACTGAAACCTCAGCAAAAGGTTTCATGATGACCCTGGCTTATAGTAATCGAACTATTGGATAATATGTACATGTACCTAAATGTCATTGTAACATTTAAAGATATACAATATGTAAAGTGTGCAGCGAGTTTCATAGATTTTGATACATCTTAAAAATTAAGGTACATAGCAAAAGGGAATTTCCAGCTCTAGACTTTAACTGTTTGTCAATGACCTGCTGTACCTATTGAGTAAACGTGTATTCACTGCATACCTCGTTTTGGCGAATTTTATTTTCATAAAATGTTGAGAGGCCCTCAATACACGTAATGTGCATTTCGGTATGGCATATTGTAAATCTTATTAGTACTAAAATCTAAAATGCATTACATTAGTTGAAATCTATAGTTATCATCTTATATCATAGAGATCGGTGAGGGCATCTTTGCCTCGTTTCTCATTAGTGCGAAGTACTAGAACCTACAATTTCCTATTAGGTCTAGTATGTTCTGTGCTTATTTTCATAGTTTTCTGCACCTTCGCGCTGCTATGTTGCTTCCAGGCATTTTAGCTGGAGCTTTGTCTTTCATATTTTCTCATCATTTTCATATATACCATGCTATATATTTACAATATGCCATAATTTTCATTTGAAAATTTACAATAAAGTCACGGCCTTATCCCACATAATTTTGTTTTGTTTTTGCTATATTACTTGGTACATTCACCTTTGTCTTAGAACCGATGAACTCTCTTATGCAGTCAGACCCGTACTGTAGACAGCCTCCAAAACATATAACCTGCTTACTATGGTCACACGTCAGCTGTCTTGAGAAAATATATGTTTTCACAAATACCGGCATTTTTCAGTCCCCAAGGGAGGTTCTGCAGCCGGGTTTGACTGTATATATATATAAATACCCTAGCACCCGCCCATAAATTAAGTAAATTTATGTTCTCTTATGAAATAAACTGTTTTAATTTTGGTGGGTATTGTCTTGTCTAACATAACGCCTCACTGCTAAGCCGCACCTGTATTTGTATTTATAGTCGTATCAGTTCAAATACTAGTCTGACAAGTTTTAATCCCACGGGATTTTCATGGGCAAATTTAGTGCAGTGACAAGTACATTCTTTATCGGAAATCCGTAGAGGACAGATCGTTTACAAAAATTCCCTCCCACCCTTCCCATTACAGTAACTTTGTTGTTTTTTAACATATTTCTGCCGCCAAGTTTAATCTGTTTTAGTGTCACAATGGTGAATCATACTGCTGAACCCTGCCACAAGATGTACTGCTGCACCAAACATGTCACATCGCTTCTGTAATCTATGGGCTATTGGAGAACAAATTCTTTACAGTGTATGTGTATAAACTCAATTTTGCTAGTATGCTTCTGTTGGTACATTTGATCGTCATGGAACAATACGGTTGAATGAAACGGACTTGATTTTTAACTGCATGTATTCATTCCGAATGTAACTATCTTTTTCTTTTTGGTACTCTGTTTGTTGTTTTTTTTTTTTTTGTTAAATTTGGTTTGAATTTAAGCACGAAGATATCATGAATTAGTGCGGGTTTACTACACAAAGCGATAGCATGCAGGTTCGCCAAATTCTGGCTTTGTATTTGCAGAAATATGAGTAGATGGTCTTAATGTCATTTATTCTGTAAAAAAAACAAACAAACATAACTGAAATATTTTTGTAGGACATCGTTTTGTACATCGATTTATAATTCGATGACAGCTCATGAACATTACCCAGTTTTTTCGTGTTGTTTTTGTTCTGTTTGGCACATTTATTTTATCTACTAGAAACATTGGTGATAGTAAATACTCGGAAAGCAGGGGGTGGGGAGGGCCTTTTCGCTGGTCAGAGCCTCGGATTCTCCCTACCTCCCCCCTCTTATATAAAAATATTATAAAAAATAGAAAAGAGTTAGGGTTGGGGCAGCCGGCTCGCAGCATACGATTAACCTGTCTTTCTGGGTAGTTTTTAGATGAAATTAAAACAAAAAATAATAATTATAATAATAATAATGCGTAAAGATTAAGATATCATGACAAGTATTTGTCGTATTACATATGAATTGTCCATTCTGTATTCTGTCTTACTGCATATGTTCATAAATAGTCCGGTATATTTTATGTTTCTTTCGGCATATTGATTGCTTAAGTACATGCATATTTGGAAAGAATTATGATATTTCTGTCTATATATATTTCGAAGGCGTTCTACTGATGCATTGTGTTATTGGGATATTGATTGTTATATGAACAGTAGTTAACCACCATCTTTGAAACCAGTTTAAGTTGTTTGTTTGGTATTAGTTATATAGTAAAGGAAAGAAATAAGGCGTGTATGCGTATATAAACTTGATTTTATTAGTAAACATACATTATTTGCATTGATCTGATTTCATCAATTTAGAATTATTTTATTGTCGTGACTTAAATGGCGCTTACAAATTGTAATCTTTATACGGGGTACAGTAAAGAAAGTCTTCTTTATTAAAATGTTTGGCTCAAGTCAATTCTAGTTTCATTTTCATTTTTGTCCGTGTTATGAGCAATATTTAGTGATCCACAAAATATTTTATTCTTGTATACTACGGCAGTATCAAAATAAAAGCTCACTTGTCTAGGTTGACCTTCTCGTATCTGCAACCTCGCGCTCGGTTGGTCATCTCTTCTTATTGGTGTTTTTGGGCGGGCGCTCTTTAACCGCTAGAGGGGGCCTTGTACCATGTGGTCGGCCATTCACCTGGTCCATGGATTGACTGTGTCTTATATAAACAGGGTTGTTCAACTTATCGGCCATACGATTATTAGTGACCAGTCGAAAGTTGCATTTGTTAAATGTACGCGTAGGTCCGTACATATTTTTATAATTTGTGGATCACTTTGCTACAAACCTCTAACACATGGGTTATGTTGAAACAGACATGTAAATCCCCCTGTTTTCCTACGTTTCCAGTCTGCTGGTTAGCTCAGTCAATCGCTTGGATGGATTATATTATTATTGTAGCATAATTTGCTCTAACCATTCCCTCGCACCGGTCCGTTTATTCATATATTACATTGAAACAATTTTTTCAATATTTTAAAATTTTTGTGCGTTTGTTTGCTGAAGACTTTCTTGACTTACATCAGATTTTATTTCATCTTGGTGTTATGTTTCATTTCGCATTTACTTAATCAAGGAAGAATATTTTTGTTGATATATCATCTCATGTCATAGAGATCTCTGAGGGCATCTTTGCCTCGTTTCTCATTAGTACGAAGTACTAGAACCTACAATTTCCTATTAGTCTGGTATGTTCTGTGCTTATTTTCATAGTTTTCTGCACCTTCGCGCTGCTATGTTGCTTCCAGGCATTTTAGCTGGGGCTTTGTCTTTCATATTTTCTCATCATTTTCATATATACCATGCTGTATATTTACAATATGCCATAATTTTCATTTGAAAATTTACAATAAAGTCACGGCCTTATCCCACATAATTTTGTTTTGTTTTTGCTATATTACTTGGTACATTCACCTTTGTCTTAGAACCGATGAACTCTCTTATGCAGTCAGACCCGTACTGTAGACAGCCTCCAAAAAATATAACCTGCTTACTATGGTCACACGTCAGCTGTCTTGAGAAAATATGTTTTCACAAATACCGGCATTTTTCAGTCCCCAAGGGAGGTTCTGCAGCCGGGTTTGACTGTATATATATATAAATACCCTAGCACCCGCCCATAAATTAAATGAAAATCATGTCATTATGCATTACTATTAATAGACCTGGCAAAAATTTAAGTCACGAACATAGAGGTATTTCTCACCGCTTGCGCCATGTTTAACGGCCAATATGGAAATACATGTCTTTCCTTGTTGAAGTCCAATCGATTGACCTTTTCAGTTATTTGAAATCTGACGTGAATGTTACAATTTGATACATGAGACTGACATTTCACGTATCAGTAAGTTGCACACAGATCGTTCGTGGTTTTTCAGTTTACGTTCGATATATTATGTTAAAGATGCAAAGGAGTATTTAAAACACGGTTATACAAAGCAACAATCAGAATAAATAATTATTCGAAACCATAAAAAAACGCCCTTGAGATTCTAGTAACTCTCACTGATATTTTACCATATCCTGTTGAAATCTATACACAACTTTTGTTATTTGGGTTAGTGGTATAGCTTCCATCATCGTTTGGATGCTTTACAGATTGATGCCCGGGATTAAGGGGCACAAGTCCTTTATAATTATTACCTCAGGAGAGTCAAGGTTGTCATACTACCTTACATGCAGTTTTCAAAGCGCAAATGAGTTAGATGATTCTTAAAAATTGTTACACACCTCCGTCCTATGTCATAACCTCTGGAATATCTATCACTATTTTAAGAAAATTTCTTTCGGTTCAACGGCAGTTGGAAAGTTGCAGGCAAGGTATAAGATTAAAAATCTGACGAATTCGACTGTCAAGATGTAAAATATTTGCACGAAAAGAGAAGGTAGCCATAACTCCGGGATTTATTATGTCAAACATCCAAGAGATGGACAATTCCAAAAATGCCAATAAACGATTTCGACAGGATCTCGTAAAGTATCAGTGAGAACATTTGTCTGGTATGAACTGTCACTAGCATTAACTGAAAATATGTTTGGTAACTTCCTGGTACAAGAAATGCCTGTATCACAGACAAATTGTCAATAAAGTCAATGTCCAAATTACCCATATTTCTAAGATGTAGATCTTTCATACTGAAGATAGGACATGGAAAAATAGGTCGTCAAGTCATCGATGATATTTGAGAGGCGACATGACAATAGATGTAATTTTCTATTAACCTAATGATAGTCATTTTTAAATTAAAAAGTTTAATATTTGGCATACATACCAATTCTGTCAGCTTCTTTTCGTGTCCGATAAAGATCACAGAAATTGTCCTAACACCCGTGACAACTTGCTCGGAAATTCGTTACCTAAGGCTCGATCTAAACCATTTCTCCATGTAGCCGATATCCCTAATTGTGACAGTTAACTTATTTTTTCAAAGGAGTGGGAGCCCGCCCGCTTAGCTCAGTAGGTAAGAGCGTTGGTCTACGGATCACGGGGTCGCGAGTTCGATCCTTCGATCCTATGTTCTCCGTGACTATTTGATAAACGACATTGTGTCTGAAATCATTAGTCCTCCACCTCTGATTAATCATGTTGGGAAGTTGGCAGTTACTTGCGGAGAACAGGTTTGTACTGGTTCAGAATCCAGGAATACTGGTTAGGTTAACCGCCCGCCGTTACATGACTGAAATACTGTTGAAAAACGGCGTTAAACCCAAAACAAAAAAAAACCAAAAAAACAAAAAAAACAAAGGAGTGGGACCTGTGTAAATTTTAACGATACAACGATACACATAGTATTTATTATTGAAATTTTAATTCTTACTTTTATAATTGCCCGCGTCGTTATTGATTTTATATCAGTTAAATGTTTTACAAGCTGTATTCCTCTTAGTCTATTGACAAAATGAATTAAAGACTTCGCATACGCAATATTAATATTAAAATTGTTGCTTATGTGAAAGGATTTTGCAAAACCCTAGATTGTGTTTATCATACATCTTTATTAAATGATAAAACGTATCTTACGATAACGGACATAGTTTTCACTTCAACTCATACAACATTATGCCTTGGTATTCTTGTATTGTCGTATTTTTGATATTTTGGTACAATTTTATTCTGTATAGTATCGGTAAAAATATCATCGTGAACTAGAAAATAGATATTCGATTATGTGCAATTCCTTTTTATCTTCATATTTCTCAAATTTATCAGTATCAAATAGTATGAAACTTTGGTAAGTAAATCATTTATTAAATTTGATTTATACAATATACATATGTTTCAGTTTCAACAAAAAATATATGTAAGCAGTCAATATTATAATTGAGCTGGTAAAACGTACACAGATACAATTACAAAAAATCCGGTATTGTTTCCTTTGTCTAAGTAGGAAATATTAAATACATACATGTAAATTCAAATAAATGTTGTTGTTTTTTTTCTTTCCTTATACTCACGATCAACTACGTGCATTTACAATACTCAGGAAAATGGACTTTTAACAATCAAAAGAAACCATGAAGTTCAACTGAGTTAAAATTCAAATAATAAAGACCATGGTACAGTTACATACTATATTTAATCACTGTAATTGCTACTGTGATATCATCCAAAATTAATTCTATTTAAAAGATATTGACTGGGTTCATTGAACATTTTCTGCAGATTTTTTATAAGAAATATCGAAACAGGGTCTAGTGTTTTCAAAGTTTTCCTTGAGCGTTGTCACTTCAAGCGGGATAGATTGTTTTCAGTTGAAAAATAATAAATGTGCCCTTTTTCAGTAAATAAAATATAAGCAGGATTTCGGGCGCGTAATAATTTAACGATATTTTTCTGTAATCGGCGGCTTCGTAATCATATGATTGGCTTCTCAAGGTTTCTGTAGAATTCCTTTCTATTTATGTCTCAATCACTCTGCTTTAAGTACGTTTCCTATTTCTTTGAATGACCTCAGACTATATATCACCAAAAGGCAATAGGTAATTTCCGTATTTCATTCAGTTGAAAATGTTATTGTATTAGCCAGACACATTTATCATTTCCTTCGACATCATTCATGCATTTGATTGTCCCATTGACAAAACGATAATACAATATATCAGCGTGGAGTACTTTGTAAACATCAGAGGAAGCAAATGCATTTCTAATGTGTTCTAGTAAGTACTAAACTCGATTGAACACATTAACCGTCACAAGGGAATCTAAAACTGCTGACTCCCTGTACAGAAAAAACAGGATACTTTAAATATCATTAAAATTGTAACAGTTTACCCTTCTTTATATTTACATGATGTTGTCATGTCATCGGTTATCACATAAAAGTAATGGTTTTCTACTGCACTAACACAATTTAAAATGTCTATAAAAAGGCAATAAAAAGTTTCCGTGATGACTAAAATAACAGACATGTGATATGATTGTGACCATGTATCTTCTACAAAGAGAACAAAGTGCATGAAAACTAAACCATCTTGTTACAGAGCCGTGGAAGCGAACATATAAGGATTTAGAATGTACATCGACAGAATGTAAAAAGATAAACATAATTATAATGTAGTTCGGTTTAATACTATTTAGATATTCGGACACAAGAACGCCAAAATAGAGCAATATTAAACAGGTTGCAACAGTGCGTCAACAGGAGTTCAGAAGAAAGCTATTAATTGAAATGAACAACACTCGGAAGATCATCTTTGTTTCATTAAGGTAGTTCTGCACGTTTGGATCGAATTTTAATCTACAAACTTTTTTCAAAACTTCGAAACTTCGAATTTTTTCCGCGGTCCTATATAAACCATATTCCCTTTGGAATGGGGGCTCGTTTTGGGCACATCAAATATAGTAATATGTAACAAATTTTGGAAGATTATAGGAATTCTACGTGTCAGACAGACCCAATTCTGGTTACTTTCTCGAAAAGATTTCTCTTAATTCTCATGATTTGATTTGTTCAGTTAAAAAAAGTTGAAGTTTCTTGTTTAACGTGAGTATTCGACGTAAGTCCCCTCCTAGAATTGATGGAACAATTTATTTCAAGCAGAGCTGTTTTGTCGCCAACTTCTCAACACATACTCAGGAATACAACGAAAACCCTTTAGAAGCAGTGAACGCAACCAATCAGGAAAATAATAACAGATTCATAACAGATAGAGTTTGTTCATGAGAGGTCTGCCATGAACAATTTCTCACACTTGAACACCGGCTAAAGTAAAGTATTTTATACAGTAACGATGAATTGACCAGTCGCCGCCTGTCAATCAAACTTATCTATGATCCAATCATATAACGATATTTAACAAACACGTGTGTACCACTTATCACCGCCATTTTCCTTCGAAAAGCTAATTGTCGAGGTTAATAGATAAGTAAGCATCTGTCTTTAAAATCTAGTTAAAATTCATTTTTAGTGCTAAACTGTTGGAGTGAAGTTAGAGTTGTGCAAGTTATTTCTTTCCCTTAACCAAAAGCAAGCCTCGAGAGACATGCAAACTTTGGCCTTTTTACAATAAAAAGCACCTATGTGGCTGAAGATGAATAAACTTGAGACCTTAAAACTTATATCAAATTTAAAAGTTATTAAAATGTAGCACCATAATCAATGTATGTATACCATATTACATAATAAAAAGTGAACTCTGCACTCAAAGTAATCGCTATTTGGCGAATATTTACAAAATACATGTAATGAATAAATATTTAGCTGAAACATATAATCATTGAATTACAAATAAACTATTTAGGTACTGATTTTGTGAATGAACAAGACTTTTTAGTATTGTTCAATCAGTAGCGTTATATGCCCAAATAAAAAAAGCTGATCGGGTCGGCAACCTTTTTTGTCAGAAATTTAGTGTTTTATTTTTTTTTCTCGAAAAATATTAAAGTTCTGCTCTACCTATAGAAGAAATAATGAAGATTTAAGCTTTTAGACATTTGAAAAGTCACAAAGAATCCCAAAACTGGGCACAGGACTCGTGTGAATCCCGCTGAAATACCAGTGATTGTTCGGTTGCCCATACCTACCCCCTATAAGTAAAACATAGCAAGTTCATTAAAAAGGATTTAAGTTGCACGTTTAATAGCCACAAAAAAAGAAGCCGTTTGTATACGGAATGAATTAACATAAGTAAATTTAAAATGAATGAATAAATGATATCAAGAATCTAGAAGAATTAACGAAATGTGAATAAAGTGACAGAAAGTATATTAATTCGTACGTAAATTTGTTCAATACGTTCATTTTGCGTTAAATATGCAACACTTTTATAGTATTTTCTTTGAGCGGGTAACATCTGGAAACGTTATATAATTTAAATGAAGTATAGAATTTGAGGACATACGAAAATACAGTATAGAATTTGAGATTAGAATTTGAGACATATACGAAAATACAATATATATTTTAGAATTTGAGAAACATATGAGAGTGAGGAAAACTACAACTCAACGCGGAGCCTTAGCTAAACATGTGACTTTCGACTTACAATCTTCAAAAGTCAAATATTCGCAGCCTCTTAAACCTTAATAGTGTTATTTCCGTCCCGAAAACATTCCATCGAATCGATATACGACTAATAAGCAAACTTTAAAGCCATAATGATCTTTTGTAAGGAAAGAAATATTAGCCAGCATCGTAAGGGACATCATTTTCAGCATTATTGTATCCGTCATTTTGAAGCTTGTTTGTCAAAGGTTTCGCATTTCCAGACCACGTGCTCTATGAGGTGGAGCGATCGGACGTTTGGCGACTGGTCAATAGAATTTATTATCCCAACTTGCAACATTACGGGACCTTTAATGGCATTACATCTTTACAAACTTAGATGGGAGCAATCGATTGGCAACAACCGTCACCGTCCCCTGGTACCGACTTAGTTTAACTCTATTTTAAGATGCAGTCAATGGAAATTATTACCTGAAACGACTATAAAGTGATACAAAGCTCGGTCCCAGTGCAGGTAAATTTACACTTTCCGCTTATCATTCAAAATGTGTGACGACTTGAAATGCCTGGTCTGTAGTATCTTTATCAGAGCAACATCATCATTTTGTTTTGTTACATGGCACTGAACAAAGGCTGTTAAATATTTGGCCAGAAACTAGCGGTTAACACACCTTTTCCAAATCAAGGGTTTCTTTGATTTCCCTTTAAATACAGGCCTTAGGATGGTTAAAAAATTTAATATAAAACAGACTTCTGCTAGTGACGAAAAGGTAATTTTATATATTTTTTCAATAAAATGTAATTGCTACAGAAGTCCTAAATCTAAATTATATCTGGCACAATATTTGCACTTTTTATCATTTGTTTAATCAAGGGGTGAAGCTTCCTGACCGATGTCAGCGAGCTTTTCTTTACGATCTTTTTAATGATGATTAAATTTTCATTTTGATTATGAAACCATAAACAATGTAATGCAAAATATTCCTTAATAAAAACAAACTATCAAATTCCAATCATACATCCTTGTCTGCCAGTATAAATTTACATTTAACTGATCAATAAGAATGATAAACTTTCTTCTGCAAATATATTGAATAAGCTATATATTGATGCCACATACCTTATCATGTTATCAAAATTATTCTTTATAACACAGTTGGCTGTGCGTAGGTTCACTTTCATGATAGATCTACATAAACTATTGAAATCTGTAGTAATTAAGAAAATTCTGTCGGTGCTTTCCAGAGGCATTTGTGTTATTCAAAGTTTGTTCAGTTTTTTTGTACTTTCTAGTGCAACATCTTGTATGCAAGAACACGCATGTATGTCTGAGAGAAATGTTTTAACGTCATTTTGTCTGCAGACACCACTGGAATGTTATAATGCAGATTAACAAAGTTATGGTAATTTACTATTATTGCAGAAACTACAGATTTTGATGATCCTAATGATTGACACTTGCAGATATTGCTGTTATTAAATCTATGACGTCAAACGCCGACCTGGCCGAATAACCTCGTGCCCCATATTCCGCCATACTGTTTGGTAGTTATAATAATCTTGTATCGTTTTACTTATTGAACAAGAACAAAATTGAAGAGCCAGGTTGTATATTTTAACAGCGCTCGTTTAAAGCGTCGTCATTTTATCACTATAATAAGAAATAAACATTGATTCACATTCAGACAGCCTTATTCCCTAGCATAAATACAGGCCTTAATAACGTTATAGTACAATAATATGATCGGACATTAATTAGTTTGGGGCTGGCAGACAGAGAAATTAATTGTGTTACATTATCTTCCATACGCTGCTTCACAGGCAAAATGCAAGACAGAACGACTTGTCTTTGATGTTATCGGTTTTATTCCTAGACAAGCTTAACTTAGTAACACAAAGGTGAATAATTGTCTAGTACGATCTCATTTTCATATTGCAATGCTGTTGTTTAAACTATCTTTCTGAAACTAAGCCTTTTCGTAAAACAACTAAAGTCAGTTTATGTAAAATCCACACTAGTCTGAGCAAACGCATCACTTAATTTGAAAAAGAAACCATGAAGGTAGACAGATTTAAAATCTATGATTCTTGTATGATCATTAAAAATAGAATTAAACGTCTTCGATTGGTTTATAGTTTAGACAGTAAAGGATATAGACAAACATCTTTTTCATACATTTATAACCGGGTGTAAAATGAATTGAGGTCTATTAAAATCAAACATAGTAAAACTGACTCGGCACCGTTTTTAAATTCAGTATAGTACAGAATTGCATCACTTTGTGACAATTAACCGTGGTGAAGTTATTGTTCTTAGAAAATATCATTAGTGTTCAATTTATTCCGAAAGTTATATAATTTATTAAAACGTTAACGCAGCTAAAAAAGTTTTCAGTCTAAACGTCACTGTGACCTTGACTTTTCACCTACTGATCTACCAAACAAGTACATCTCATCCACTGACCAATAGTAACCTTCCAATGAAATTTAACGGTAGAATGCCAGAGAAGTTTTTGCCGTGTTGGGCCTGTGGTTTTCCACTTTTTTTATTTAGTAACTGAGCGGAAATCATTTTTAGTTTCAAGGTCACTGTTAAAGTCATTGAGTGAACACATCATTTTCAGGTTCAATGTGACTGCGACTTTTACCTCTGACCTATCGGCCTAAACAGTAGTGTTATCTTTTGACCATAGCCAATGAACTTATGAAGTTTTGCAAGTGTGAGAGCAACGTTCTATATTGAAAGATTTTAGGTTAAAATACTTCCTCAGAATATAACATTTTATTGAGGTAAAATGGCATAAAACAAAACATTTTGACAGAGAATTGTCTTCGTTTCTTTTAAAACTTAATATACTACAGGATCAAACTTTCACGGAAGACGACCCCCTTGCACTCATTTCCGAGTTGAGGTTGTCCTCCCATCCTCCTCAAACCGAACACCAACTATAATTTAGAAATGTAGATGAACTTAGATGAAGAAATGAAAGATGAAACTGGACCCCCTGGAAGAGTAGAGCACAGTAAACTGTAGTGGAAAGATATAGAGGACGAATTGCGTCTTATACCCACCATCAAGTATATCTTAATTTCATAAAATATATTAGAATGGGGGTAAAAAAGGAGAATGGGATATTGGTTAGAAAAATCGGCGAGCATAAAAATGGTGGTGAAGGGAAGAATACTGCAATCATACAAGAGAATAAACAAACGTATGTAAAATATAAACTGAACGAACGAAAAGAAAGTTGAAAATAGGAGCCCGCGTTTGAACGTCAATACAAATAATAATATTGTGCTTAAACTTACGTTTGAATTACAATGTAGGCGAGTATATGGCAGCCATTACTATTGCTGCCTAATAAGTTCAAATCCCGAGCTTGCACATGATTTTTATAAGGACAATGGTTTATATAAACATTTTCAATTAAAGAATTTTATATCTCCAAACATAATATCAAAAGCGCCAAAGAGTTTCTGCAATGTCAGAAGCTCACGCAAAGACCATTTGACAAAATCTGACCAACTAAATATTTATACAAATAGGGAAGTGCCCCTGGTGGCAATAGTTTTAAAGAATCAGAATAATTTGAACAGTATTAGTAATGAGTTTCTAATGAATCAGTTCTGTCAAACATCATTACAAAATCGGACCAGCAGATTCTTAGAAGAGCATTTTAAGGCATTTTTTAAAAGTCTTCAAATTTAAGCTTTAATATAAGCTATGAATAAACCTTTAACATTACAGTAAGCATATTTTAAGTAGAAAAGAGGCCATAATTCAGCCAAAATGCTTGATAGAGTTGCCTCCTCCTCTTTACAGACTGGGGTCATGATGGTTAACAAGTATGCAAAATATCAAAGCAATATCTCAATGGACTTTGAAAATATTTGGGGTGGTACGCAAACTTTAACATTACAATAAGCATATTCTAAGTCGAAAAGGGGCCATAATTCAATTCAGTCAGAATGCTTTATAGAGTTGCCTCCTCCCTTTTACAGACTGGGGTCATAATGGTAAACAAGTATGCAAAATATGAAAGCAATATCTCAATGGACTTTGAAAATATTCGGGGTGAAACGCAAACTTTAACATTTGTGTGACGCTCACGCTAACGCCGACGCCGGGGCGAGTAGGATAGCTCCCCTATTCTTCGAATAGTCGAGCTAAAAGGCAATCATCGCATGTACAAATATACTTGACTTTTATTAAATGAATACATTTGTTTTGAAACATTTGTTTGTTTTGGGTTTAACGCCGTTTTTCCACAGTATTTCAGTCATGTAACGGCGGGCGGTTAACCTAACCAGTGTTCCTGGATTCTGTACCAGTACAAACCTGTTCTCCGCAAGTAACTGCCAACTTCCCCAATCAGAGGTGGAGGACTAATGATTTCAGACACAATGTCGTTTATCAAATAGTCACAGGGAACATACGCCCCGCCCTAGAATCGAACTCGCGATCCCGTGATCCGTAGACCAACGCTCTACCTACTGAGATTTGAAACATAGGAAAGATATTTAAAAATCGGATGAACATATTGCTGTTAATGTAATGTTTAGCACATTGTGAACATTTAAGAAACTTGAAAATAAAGTTAAGCATTAATACTTACTATGTTTTCTTGTAAAAGAAATACACGTAAGTTACCTTTTTATGTTATGACCTGTATTAACAAATGAGCCATGCCATGAGAAAACCAACATAGTGGCTTTGCGACCAGCATGGATCCAGACCAGCCTGCGCATCCGCGCAGTCTAATCAGGCTCCATGCTGTTCGCTTTTAAAGTCTATTGGAATTGGAGAAACTGTAAGCGAACAGCATGGATCCTGACCAGACTGCGCGGATGCGCAGGCTGGTCTGGATCCATGCTGGTCGCAAAGCCACTATGTTGGTTTTCTCATGGCGCGGCTCAAATACTTTCCACAAAACCATGCCAATGGTACCAGTGCGTAAGTGTAGTTGTAAAAACTAATTTAGTTATTTATGGCATCGTTTGCATTTCTTATGGCGTCAATTTTCATTTTGTAGCAATAATTGGTGGAAATTTCATTATCTTCCAGACAGTATGTTTAAGCAAATCACCATTCCATACATAAAATGAACGTAATTCTTTTGATGTTCTTCTGTGTTTTCTACTACTTACCAATATAGAAACTGCTCGACCACGATTATCCAGCATACGTCGAGGGTTGAGAAATGATTATATCTCTCAACTGAATTATTTGTTTTACCTTAAAACGATAGTTGTCTGAATCTTCGTTACACTGATGGGCAAAGAAAAAAGATGTTTCATTCTGAGGAGGGTGTATGAGCTGTGTTCTTGTGGTCAAAATCAATCCACGTTCTTAAAACTGGCAACCAATGGTTTAATGTATTGACTGATTTGTGTTGTAATAAATCATCATTCAAATTAACAAAGTTACCCGTTTTGCCAATGACACCAGTTGCAAAATAACAAATTAATTTTGTTTTGTTCTCCTGTTACAGCTTTCTAGTTATTATAAGACGCTATAAGAAGATCAACACAACCACGCAAAAGAACAATTTAATTGAATTTGTTCACGAAATGAATTGAAAGATGCAAGACCTTTCATGCTGGAAATTTATAGTTCTTAATCTAGAGTGCTTTTGAAATTTTATTTCATTCTTAAATTCTTCATTATAATTATATTAACAATAATTTGATTTCACAAACATACATATTGGTTAATACACTTAATAACTAAAAATACGACGTTGTCGTTCTTTGAAGCTTTATTAATTGTATTCAAATTTGGTAAATATATGTATCTCTGTACAAGTCAACATTTTTGTTTGCATATAACCTCGATTTACATGTTGAATAATAATGCGCCCCTTATGTCAAAAGCAGATAAAACGATATAAGGCTAATTATAATTTGTTTTAAACTCTACAATGCAACACAATGCAAGCTTTTACACGACATCGCGAGTACAGACATTCTCTGGTCATAATATGAGAAGAAACAAATTAATTTGAAGAAAAACACAAACTACGAAAGCATAGAGGGGACATCAGATTTTTTTAAATTTTAATTTATGTCGTGGCCACGAGATATAACTAAGAAAAAAAAAAGAAAAACAAAAAATGTTATCTCGTGGTCACGAGATATAACTAAGAAAAAAAAAAAAACAATTTCTTCATTCGTGGCCACGAAAGGGGTAGGGGTCATGTATCTTCTAAGAGAGTTTTTTGTCTGACAGGTCAACACTATGAAATATTTTCCAAACTGACAGCTATAATGTGGGTATGAACACTTGAGTAATAAGGTGTATTTACATTTCTGTAAATGCAAAAAGTCTATTTGAAAATGCTACCAAAATGTCAAGTATAGGTACACAATGAAATTATAACAGCAACTGACTTACATAATACATGAAAATGCCACTTTAACTGGGAAAAATGATAGAGCCGTGCCATGGGAAAACCAACATAGTGGGTTTGCGACCAGCATGGATCCAGACCAGCCTGCGCATCCGCGCAGTCTGGTCAGGATCCATGTTGTTCGCTAACAGTTTCTCCAATTCCAATAGGCTTTAAAAGCGAACAGCATGGAGCCTGACCAGACTGCGCGGATGCGCAGGCTGGTCTGGATCCATGCTGGTCGCAAAGCTACTATGTTGGTTTTCCCATGGCACGGCTCAATACATTATTTAGAAAACATCTCAAAACTAAACCTGATCTACTTAAATAGATATTTGAAATTACCGACCACTACCACCATTATGCAGTTTACATCAGATTAAGGCAGATACCGGCCAAAAGTAAGTGTGAATATTTGTTATAGGTCTCACAAAAATACTGTGTTTGCAGTCACAGGGTACGGATGTGTACTGGTTATATTTAGTTGTATTTCCTATGACGAAAATGTGGCATGCGAATTGCACACAAACAAAAGAACGTAGCTTATATTGAATGTTACAAATTGTTAACATTTCAACTGAGTTGTATCTATATTTATTATTCGTTTCTATCTACTCTGCTTTATCTTATATTATTGCTAGATAACAAAATTCAAATTTTTCCAGACTGAAGAGGTTCATTTTAAAACTACATTCTGTCTGTATTATGTTACCGAGAAACGGACAAATATTGTTATTCCTCAAAAAAGATATAAGCGTTAAGTAATATTAATTAATTGAAGACTGGTGGACAGAGATATGTAATCGCATTATGTTCTCTTTCCTATCTTGTGTAAGAGATAAATAAAGGAAAACAAGATTTATCTGCGACGTTATTTATCTGTTATTCGATTTACGCTTAGCCTTGCATTTTGAGAAAAAAAATTCAAACAACACCAACTCATAAAAAGAAAGGGTTGCTTCACATGAAAATTGAACAGCATATCAAACATGTATATTACTCTACAAAACAATTGTCATTATACTGATATATACATTGAATGCATAAATGGGTCACATTTTCGGACAGTTAAACGCCTATAAAAATTCACTGTTTTCAAAGAACTGTTACATATGTTCGTTTTCATGCATTTGCTACGGAAGAGCATTAGTACCAGATGCGTTTTAGTTATTAACTCGAAATTTCGAGATACTAACACGACCCTTTTATCCGCGAAACTTGAACGTCTGTCCGTCTGTCAAAGGCCAAAAAAGTAATGAACGACTTTTGACTCTTCGAAGTGGAATCATCTATTTACACATCCATATTATTGTACCCAACATTCTATAAGCGACTTGAACATATACTACCATACATCAATATATGACCTACCCCATAGCCTCTAGAGCAACTCCAGATTACAAACAGTATCAAGGATATATACCTTCATTTACATGTATAGTATGTTCAGGTGGTAGGGGCTCGAACTAGGTCGAAAACCTTCCAGATATGGTCAAAATGGTGAAATATTCTAAGAATGAATACTCCCCGGTCACGTTCTATGACCTCTCCTCAAAATCTAGATCTCCCAGGTAACCAATCTTGGCCATACTCATTACTACATGTTCATGTAGAGTATGTCTATATTTCCTTGCCATATGGGCTCAAACTAGGTCGAAAACTTTCAAGACTTAATCAGGGTTTAAATAGTGATATTTTTTATGAGCAAACACTTACCGGTTATCTCAATCATATGACCCTGTAGGGCTACTCGATGGATACACCAGGTACCTAATCTTGGCAAGGATCTATACATCAACACAAACTATTGTAGTTAGAAGCTCGAAATTTCGAGATACGTAACTCGAAATTTCGACTTAATAACTCAAAATTTCTACAAAGTTACTCAAAAAATAAGAAAAAAATAAGAAAAAAATCAACAACAACACGTGTAGCGTTTGTTCATAGATAATTATTAACTTCCAACGTTTCGGCGTTAAGCCTTCCTCAGGGAAGAATAACAATAAAAACAACGGACGTGACGTCGTTAAACAACGTCGCGTAAAAAGGCGGTAAAATGTATACAAAGTTTAGATCTACATTATTTACAATGTTAAATAAATTAAAAATAACGTTCCTTTAAACGGATTTAACAAACATACCGAGTAAATTGTCGGATAGTGTTTATACAAAATTTCCTATACTTATGTATATAAAAAACAGAAATAGGAAAAAACAACGATATACTCGGCATTACATATCTAATTATGTAGATCAATACAATTAATTGATTGCTCAACTAATATCAAATAAAACTTTAGAATTTAAACCATCTGGATAGAGCGTTTTCAGTTCATGTATCCACACTGTTTCTTTGCAGAGACGATCAATGTCATTTCTTACAACATCAATAGGCATAAAAGAAAAGTCCTTTAAGCAATGATCTCGTAAATTGAAATGTGATGCAACCATTGAGGAAAAAGTAGGGTCAGTAAAACTATTAATATCAAATCGGTACTTTTTTTTTTTTTTTACAAAGTTACTCCAAATTTCGACTTAGTAACTCGAAATTTTAACGTAGTAACTCAAAATTTCAAGATTTTAACTCGAAAATTTGACTAAGTAATTCGAAATTTCGATGCCAATAAAATGAGTCGTGATTGGGCATTTATCTATAAATAAAAGAAGCAGAAAGAAACGTCAGTTTCTGCCGTTTCAGCTGGAAAAACCGACTCAGTTGAAATAAATATGGTGTGGAAAGATCAGATTTGATATTGATGAAAACATAAGCGTATGTTATGTATCTATATTGTAAATGTGTTTTACAATTACTCGCCAGAAGTTCATTTTTACCTGTTTCAAATTTTTCTAGTACTTTGTTAAAGTGAATATTCGTTAAAACAAATGTCTAGCGAAGACGTAACGCTTGCAGTTTTCAAACGTCTATGAATCGTCTAGACTTGACATATGTTTGCAATTTACAAACTTTGCGATCTAGTAAGTTCACACTATTAGTTTGTTTTGGAAAATTTGCATCTCAAAATAAATGTAAAATATTTTGTACCCTAGATATAAAAAAGGCAGTAAACCATTCTGTAACACCGGACGTTTTAACGTAATGACATGTAACATCACCTACTTTTATCAACATGAGTTTATAGTGTGTGCATTTTTAAAAAAATAGTATTCTTTTTAAAATGAAATGTAAATAAAACACTGTCAACCAGTAAACTATTCAAGTGTGTATCCTTCACAACAGCTCGATAATGATGTAAATTAATGAGATTTAACTTCACGTCATATAAAACTTATTTACGCCAACATCCGACACAATGTCTTAATTTTCACAACAGCAGGCTGTTGGTTATCAGAAAATCCACCGGGGACAGTTAAGGGTGTTGCACATTTAATTATCTCGTATGGAAAGGCTCAAAGCAAGACTGCTGTTATTAGCCCCATAGCGAATGAAACTGAGGTTCTTGTAACAAACGTCCAAGAAGTAATGAATATTTCTGTGCCCGCCGTTATTTGGTCAATGATTGATTCAAAACAAACTAGTCTGAATTAAGATAAACGCGGATAACAAATTAGTTTTTTCTCGCGTTGACAGGTATTCTGAATAAATATTCTTGAGTGATGCTGTAAGAAAATTGGTAAATCTTCCACTTGCCTGTTTCGTTTTGACTGCCATTGTATAATGGGTCAACCAAATAATAATACCAACTCTGGTACCTAATGCAATGAGCTGCTTACTTTTATCAACGCTCTCATTGCCATCTCTTGTACTGTCTGCATTTAGTTGCTAATTTTAGCTGATGATACGGTATTGCATTACTCGTAGCAACAGGTAAAACAATCAAAAGGAGATTCACGCGTTCCTTGAACGTAGTCGCCTGAAGATAAAACAATGAAGTGCAATAAACACCCCTCCGTCTGCAACAGAAATACATTTTCTTTTGAAAATTTGTGTGAAACCAGAAGAAAACATCGCTGAGGGATTATCTCCCACAATTTAATACTGTTGTGAAAACCCATCTATCATAATTTTCAGTCTTGCCTATTACTCCGGATATATCAATTTATTGAAACATCAAATTTAATAACTTTGATTTCACAATTAACTATGACAATAGCCCAACGCATGTACATTACATTGAATAGCCAGAAAATGACTCACTGTTTATAATCATCTAAACAAAATGGCAAATTTCCTGTATAAATCGAGCAGAGGTTAAAATATCATGTCAGTGCTTTGATGCTTTTTAATAACATTATATTAAGCAGTCAAATGTTGTATGGAGGTTTGTAATAAAAGGGAATGTTTGTCAAATAGGTTCATGTTACTCTGAATGGGTATGAAGAGTCCACTTTGAAGTCCTATTTGACAGATAGGCCCTTATTCCGCCATGCAGTTTGATCAATGTGAAATATAAACACTTAAACAATATCAGTTATAGGTGTTGAGACATTTGGTGTAGTAGTTCAAGTGCGCTCTTATGATTATAGGCATTAAATAGTTCCAAAATAAAAACATTGCTATTATTTTGAAAAGAAATTTTGACAATGAACAATGAAACGGAAGTTTGTAAATCGTAAAAAGGTAAAGCAAAAAAAAGAAGTGTTGAGGGTGGGAATTGAGAAACACGTATCAATGCTACGTTAGACCAAGTCCTTAATGCTAATGAGTATCAGCTGGTGAGGGAGTGTTATGGACTTTTCTTTGAAAGACAAAACACCAGTTTAAAAATTCAGTCTGTGATACATGGTAAAAAATCTGGACCATTACGTACCCGTTTAATATACTTGTCAGTGAAAAATTGTTCAGATGATGTGTTTGTTGAACACTTAAAACAAAAATGGATAATAGTACACAAAATAGCCACTGGAATGCAAGCAGTGCAGACTGTTTAGCTGTTGCTGATGAACTGAATTGCGTCAGTTCTCTCACTACTCCACATCAGTATCAAACCATTTGTCTGGGGGGAAGATGGTTCTTACAATCTTACAATCTTATCGAAATAACTAACCTGGAAATCAGACGAGATAAACAGTTTAGTCCACGGACATTTCATACAGAATATCTAAATGCAATCTTCTTTTGAACTTTTTTTGTCAAGAAACCCTATATAAATATGCCGTTGCTAAGCATGCCAGTGAAGTAGCAGTTACGTTACACAAAAGAGTCGACTCTGAAAGTCATAAAAGAACTTTAGCTTTAGATAGTTGTCAAGCAGTAAACGAAAAGGAAATAAAATGGATAAAATGATCGTAAAAGACATATACGAATCGTAAAAAAATGAAACACAAAAAGAGCGCAGTCCTAAAATTGTTACCGTTGTTCATTACGTAAGTTAGATAGACATATAATGATGCCCTTTCAAACTATAAATGATAACGTTGCTTTGCGTGTGATGATTGTACACAAAGCTTGAAAGTCAAATCAGACAAAATGGAACACATTTGAATTCAACTTCATAATAAGAATGTGCATGTGTGTCCTCTCTTCTTATATAATACTCTCGACAGAGGGCATTAACTTATGCGCTACACTTTTGTACATTTTATGTGAACTGTTCATCTTTTCGTTTTATAAGCCACAGAAGGATCAATGTTCTATGCTTTCCAAAAACGAACAACTTTGCATCAACATACTGGTACGTTAACAGAACCATCGAGTAACAAGAAGCAAACAAAACACAAAGGCTTAAGGAAACAAGAAAATATTGTGTTGCAACTTACAATACGATCATAGATAAAATAATATGCATTTTAAAACATGCTGAAATTGTAACAAAACACGTTTTTTATCGTCATCTGTGCTCAGTTCGTCTTATAATACTACACAATACTGGCTGAAATCAGTTTATAGCATATGGACCTATTTGTTAAACAATACCTTTCAACTGTCATCTTTATAGCAAACAGGTTTCTGATAAAAGGGGGTATCTGTAGTATTGAGTGTATTGGTTTAGGTTTTGATTTTATCTACATATTCAAAGCTTTTGGTGTAACTTATATTTGTTATACATGTATTTATAACATGGTATCTCTCTAATTTGATACAGAAGTCACAACCATCAAAGTTGATTTTCTCAAAATTGCAAACATATCAGACAGAACCTTTTCATTCTAATTTGTAGGAACTACACAAAGGAGTAATTGAATTTTAACTTAAATGTAGTGAAAATCAGCTTAAAACCCATTTCACAAAAAGTTGTGTTATGTTGTTTTGTGTTTAACGCTTTTTTCCTCAGTAGTTTGTTTCAGAAGTATCACTATTCAGCGTAAGTAAGTAACATGTTACCCCATATATACGACCTAAGACAAGATAACATCTGAGTAATGAAGTGAATTGCAAGCATGTCAGTCATGTCAGTACAACTGAACTTATCCCTATACGGATGTGTAACGCTGTAAAATATTTATGTTAATTTCGAATCATGTTTAACAGGCATTGATGTCGGTTTCAGATACTTTAATCTCGCGATGTACATCTAGAGGCAAGGCCCTTCATCGGACATAATGAGAAATGTGCGTTCGATAGATTCACTTTACAAACTGTCAAGACGAAAGACAGTTCATTCATATTTCTAGAAATTTAAACTTAATATTTGGAATACCTTGAAATACAATCAATGGATCTGAGAATTGAAGCACAATCGTGGTATTACAGGGACAATGTGGAAAAGAACAAGTACTACATTTTTACTTCAGAAAACGTATGTTGTCATTATCATTAAAACACAAAGCTGTTCGAAATTCGGGCATTCCTAGAGCTAAGTTTAATCCAGCGATGTATACCTCCATCTCTGTCAATATCTATTACAAAACGTGTTCCTTGCAATAATTAAACGAGAGATAAAAATAATAGCCATGTGAATAGGTCACGACGAGACCGGTGAAACAAGAGCGATTGATGGAGACAACGAAAACTCCTTGTGACGGACAGCATTATGCGTTAGAGATTGATTAGTGTGTTTCTTGTCTGGCAATCTGAATATCGTTTTTTCCCTTTTTGCTTTTATCATTGTTTGAACATATTGTTTCATGATGTGTTATTCAATGTGTTAATATGCCAGAGGAGTACCTGATCAAAGAAATATCAAACAAGTTGACCCCGCATGTTCTTCAAACATTTAAGTACATTAATATAATGGAACACCTTCCGATTTTGTTTTATTCCCAAAGCAATTGTTATTTACAAACATCTGTATAGCCAAACAAAATGTAGAAATGCATTAATTTTATATTCTATTACAAGTCTGGCAGAATTATTCGTCTTCTCAAAATGGAAAGCTTACAAAAAATCATCAAAATGTGTAATCACATTTGAGAGTTCGTTCGTCCCAATGCTTATCAAATCAGTTATTCATTTAATCGTGTTTTCTTTTCATTTTAAAGCATAACTGGAAGACAGAGCAATTTCCTTGCTAGATATTACGTCGGCACAGACTGTTATAACTGACGAAATGTTGCTGATAAACAGATGTCTTTAACGTAGGCCGTGTTGGCACGTTTGTAGAGAAATTTTATTATCAATATCGCTGGCATCCTACTTCTCTTTGGGTGTATTTGTTTCATTATTAAGTTTCTAGGCTTGGATAAGAATAGATGGACAAATTTCAAAAAGAATCGCTCATTCAAACAACGCAAGCCTTTAACACTCGTGTACCTGCGGAGGTGCTCCAATAAGGTTTGTACACTAAAATACAAAAACGAATAAAATTAACAGACAACAAGGACAAAACTAACGATAAGAAAAAGAGCGGGACACCGCCTTTAAATAGACAGTTGAAAAGCAATATTGGGTTATTGTGACTGATTAGCTCTACAAAGTCTTTTTTCCAGTCACAACCATGTTCCAAAGTTGCAAAACAGAATAATTAAAAGTTTTCCCGCCATGTGAATCCCTTTCACATATCATGGACACTCAAGACATATACATCACAGAAATGTCCATTTAAAAATAATTACATTGTATAAAAATACTAACGAATCATATGCGCAAAAAATGGCAGATCTAGTTTACTACACAGGTGGCAGTAACGTACCTAGGATACATTATGGGTCCATGAGCCATATGCACTTAAATCTATTACAATTATAATGTTTTCTTAGGAGAAAAATGACAAAAAGCCATTTTGAAAAAAAAAATGCACCTGTGACAATAAGCCATGTTAAAGGTGATCAAGAACAGTTTGACATGTGCATTGCTTCCAGGTCCGTATATTTTTTTCAAAACAATATTTCCTTATCAATGTTTGGCCGTCTTTTGGGCAAAAGAAAAATATTTCAGAAAAACCTTACTTCAAAGCCTAGTTCCAAACCGTTTACGCATCACGAGCGAGCAACGGCGTACGAAACGGTGGTGTTTTCTCTGTCCGAATTATCCCACACATTTTTCGTACCGAAGTCTCCCCCTAAAACACACCAAGCACACCGTGCCAGTTTAAAATAACGTTATAACCGTTGAGAACATGCTAAATGTAAACTAACAAGACTAAAAATAAAGTTCAATTCTACTTAGTTACTTACCAGCTGCTATTTAATTTGAATTTGGTAAATAATCTTCGTGAGCCATCGCTGCTTGTTTATATTCGGGTACTCTTCGGATTTTATCGCTACGTTTGAAATACGTAAACTGTCTCCGCCAATGAAAACGTTCTTTACAACCAACGTCTTGTCATCGATAATCATGGCAGGCGAAGGTAATTTGCGAAAGCGAAAAAAGTTAAATAGCGAATTTGTAAGTAACAAAGTAGGATTGAACCTGATTTTCGGTCTTGTTAGTTTGCGTTTAGCCTGTTCTGAACGGTAATAACGTTATCAAGATTAACATTGACATAGATTCATGAAGATACAGTTATAAATGTGGCCTCTACAGTGTTAACAAGCTTTTCCTTTGATTTGACCTGGTGACTTAGTTTTTAACCCCAGATAGTCCAATATCGAACTTGTCCAAGATTTTATAAAGGATAACATTCTGACTAAGTTTCATTAAGATTGAATCAAAGTTGTGACCTCTAGAGTGTTAACAAGCCTTTCCTTTGATTTGACCTGGTGACCTAGTGTTTGACTTAAGATGACCCGATACCAAACTCAACCAAGATTTTATTGAGGGTTATATTGTGAGTAATATTCTGACTAAGTTTCATTAAGATTGGGCCAAAATTGTTACCTTCAGAGTGTTAACAAGCTTTTCCTTTGGTTTAACCTGGTGACCTAGTTTTTGATTCCAGATGACCAAATATCTAACTCATCCAATATTTTATTGAGGGTAACATTCTGACCAAGTTTCATTAAGATTGGGCCAAAATTTTGACCTCAAGGGTGTTAACAAGCCTTTCCTTTTATTTGACCTGGTGAACTAGTTTTTGACCCCAGATGATCCAATACCAAACTTGTCTAAGACTTTATTGAGAGTAATATTCTGACCAAGTTTCATTAAGATTGGGCCAAAACTGTGACCTTTAGAGTTTTAACAAGCTTTTCCTTTGATTTGACCTGGTGACCTAGTTTTTGACCCGAGATGACCCAGTATCAAACTCGTCCAAGATTTTATTGAGGGTAATATACTGACTAAGTTTCATTAAGATTGGGCCAAAATTGTGACCTCTAGAGTGTTAACAAGCTTTTCCTTTGATTTGACTGGTGGCCTAGTTTTTGACCCCAGATGACCCAATATCAAACTCATCCAAGATTTTATTGAGGGTAATATTCTGACCAAGTTTCATTAAGATTAAGCCAAAATTGTTACCTCTAGAGTGTTAACAGTCAAATTGTTGACGACGGACGACTGACAGATGGACGACGGACGACGGACGACGGACACAGGGTGATCACAAAAGCTCACCTTTTAGCACTTCGTGCTCAGGTGAGCTAAAGATAAAATGGATTACATAGATTAATAATTGATTACATTGACAAACGTGTAAAACCTATCTTTTATACGAAACGCTTGGCTTTTTCCAAATGTATACCTTTTCTTGCTGTTCTGCATATGCTTACAGTCTAAACGGATACATATTTGACAATATTGAAACTAAACCTTACAAAAAAAAGACTTTGCCAGGTTTAATCACTTCAAATTTATCTGCAAAATAGCAATTCCTAATTAATAATGTGCATAAGGTCGTATTCTTTTTGTGCCGTCTAGAAAATCCCTATGGTCTGATTTTAAACTTTTTTGTAATTTCTTTTTATACTCCAATACATTTTAAGCATGTTTTATTCTAATTCCCCTAAGCAAATCAATTGAATTAATTGAACAAAAACTCTCTCTGTTTCATGTTATGGGTTAAGGTTGTGTGTGTTTTACAGAATATCTAAACGCAATTTTCTTTTGAACTTTTTTCACCAAGAAACAAAACCTTATATAAATATGCCGTTGCGAAGCATTCCATAGACTGGCAGAAGTCGTTAGAGTCATTAAATGTAAAGCGCTTGGCTATAAAATTAATCCTCTAATAGCACATTCTGAAAACAAATTATATCTTGCCTCTGACTCTTGAGTGGAGTCTAGAGAGAAAATGGTTTTCTGAGAAAATATCAGTGTCAGTATGAACAAAGAATAAAATTTATTACAGATAACTTGATCTTAACAGACTTTGTAAGTCTAAGCCTGCCAGTGAAGTAGCACTTACGTTATACAAAAGAGTCGTCATAAAAGAACTTAAGATAGGTGCCAAGCAGTTAACGAAAAGGAAATAAAATGGAAGGGAACTCATTTGATTGTAAAAGACATATACAAATCGTAAAGATATGAAAGACAAAACGAGTGCAGTCCTAAAACTGTGACCGTTGTTTATTCATTGCGTAAGTGAGATAGACATGAAATATTTGATATATATTAATGCCCTTTCAAACTACGAATGAAAACGATGATTGTACACAAAACAGTCCAGTTTGTAAGTCAAATCAGACAAAATAGAACACACTTAAATTCAACTTCATAATAAGTATGTGCATGTGTGTCATCTGTTTTTATATAATACTATCGACAAAGGGCATCAACTTATACTTATGCGCTACACTTTGGTACATTTTATGTGAACTGTCCATCTTTTTGTTTTATAAGCCACAGAAGGATCAATGTTCTATGCTTTCCAAAAAGAAACAACTTGGCATCAACATACTGGTACGTTAACAGAACCATCGAGTTACAAGAAGCAAACAAAACACAAAGGGCTAAAGAAAACAAGAAAATATTGTGTTGCAGCTTACAATACGATCATAGATGAAATAAAGTGCATTTTGAAACATGCTGAAATTGTAACTAAACACGTCTTTTTATCGTCATCTGTGCTCAGTTCGTCTTATAATACTAAACAATACCAGCTAACATTTGGCAGGGTCGGAGGAGGGTGAGGCGTCCTAACCCTAAGTGGCTGTGGTGTAGTTTATAGCATATGGGCCTATTTGTTAAACAATACCTTTCAACTGTCAACTTTATAGCAAAAAGGTTTCTGATAAAAGGTGTATCTGTAGTATTGATAATATAGGTTTAGGTTTTGATTTTATTTACATATTCAAAGCTCTCTGATTTGATACAGAAGTCAAAACCATTAAAGTTGGTTTTCTCAAAATTGCAAACATATCAGACAGAACCCTTTTATTCTAATTTGTAGGAACTACACAAAGAAGTAATTGAATAGTGAAAATCAGCTTAAAACTCATTTCACAAAAAGTTGTGTTATGTTGTTTTGTCTTTAACACTTTTTTGCTCAGTAGTTTGTTTCAGGAGTATCACTATTCAGCGTAAGTAAGTAACATGTTACCCCATGTATACGAGCTAAGACAAGAATGGCAACTTACCAATATGAATATGAAGTGAGGGAAGAATGGTCGTAAAGGTTTGACATGCTGTTTCAATCAGTTATCAAACAAGTTTATGCTTTATATTTTTCCTTAGAAACGCTCCAGGTTTTTGTCAAAAACGTTTTTTGTTTTGTTTATGTTTTGTATATTTACAAAAAAATAACATCTGAGTAATGAAGTGAATTGCAAGCATGTCACTCATGTACAATTGAATTGAACTTTTCCCTCCATGGATGTGTAACGCAGTAAAATATTTATGTTAATTTCGAATCATGTTTTACGGGCAGTGATTTCCGGTTCAGATACTTTAATCTCGCGATGTAGATTTAGAGGCAAGGCCCTTCATCGGACATAATGAGAATTGTGCGTTCTAAACATTCACTTTACAAACTGTCAAGACGAAAGACGGTTCATTCATATTTCTAGAAATTTAAACTTAATTAGTGTTTGGAATACCTTGAAATACAATCTATGGATCTGAGAATTGAAGCACAATCGTTGTACTACAGAGACAATTTGGAAAAAAAAAACAAGTACTACATTTTTACTCCAGAAAACGTATGTTGTCATTATCATTATAACACAAAGCTGTTCGAAATTCAGGCACTGTCAAAGCTAAGTCTAATCCAGCGATCCATCTCTGTCAATATCTATAACAAAACGTATTAGATAAAAGTCATAGCCATGTGAGTAGGCCACGACGAGACCGGTGAAACAAGAGCGATTGATGGAGACAACGAAAACTCCTTGTGGCGGATAACATTATGCGTTAGAGATTGATTAGTGTGCTCCTTGTCTGACAGTCTGAATATCTTTTTTTCCTTTTTGCTTTTATCATTGTTCGAACCAATTGTTCAATGACGTGTTATTCTTTATCGTTTTAAAGCAGATAGGAATTTATCAAAAATTCCAACATTTCATATTTTTTACATCTTTTGCAACACTATTATGTTTGCAGCTGATATTTTAATACATACGTATATACATTTTTACATAACTGATTTTAGATATGCTTTACATTTTTACATGGATGATTTTAGATATGCATTACAATTTGCAGTGTGCTTTACATTTTCACATGGATGTTTTTAGGTATGTTTTACATTTTTATATAAATGTTTATGCTTTACAGTTGGCGTTTGCAATGTGGCTTCTTCTCGGCTATATATGACCATTTTGTGTCGATTCGCCGTAAAACCCAACTCACTCACTCACTCAAAGAGATATCAAACAAGTTGGCCCCGTGTGTTCTTCAAACATTTAAGTACATTAATATGATAAAACTCCTTCCGATTTTGTTTTATTCCCAAAGCAATCGTTATTTATAAATTTCTGTATAGTCAAAAAAATGTAGAAATGCATTATGTTTGATATTCTGTTACAAGTCTGGTAGAAGAGTTCGTCTTGTCAAAATGGAAAGCTTACAAAAAACATCAAAATTTGTAATCACATTTGAGAGCTCGTTCGTCCCAATGCTTATCACATCAGTTATTCATGTAATCGTGTTTTCTTTTCATTTTAAAGCATAACTGGAAGACAGTGTAATTTCCTTGCTAGATATTACTTCGGCACAGACTGTTTTAACTGACGAAATGCTGCTGATAAAACAGACGTCTTTAACGTAGGCTATTTTGGCACGTTTGTAGAGCAATATTCTTATCAATATCGCTGGCATCGTGCTTCTCTTTGGGTGTATTTGTTTCTAGGCTTGGATAAGAATAGATGGACAATTTCAAAAAGAACCGCTCATTCAAACAACGCAATCCTTACACTCGTGTACCTGTGGCGGTGCTCCGATAAGGTTTGTACACAAGAAAACAAAACCGAATAAAATCAATAGACAACAAGGATAAAACTAACGATAAGGAAAAGAGCGGGACACCGCCTTTAAATAAACAGTTGAAAAACAATATTGGGTCATTGTAACTGATTAGCTCTACAAAGTCTTTTCTCCAATCACAACCATGTTCCAAAGTTGCAAAACAGAATAATTAAAAGTTTTCCCGCCATGTGAATCCCTTTCACATGTTATGGACACCAAAGACATGTACATCACAGAAATGTCCATTTAAAAATAAATACTTTTTATAAAAATACTAACGAATCATATACGCAAAAATAAGAGCAGAACTAGTTTACTAGAGTCTATTTATGTGAGATAATGAAATCCGTGCACTTCATGACCTCCCTCCCACGTCAGCACGTATCAGAGCTGAACTATTGTATACGGTATCATTGAAATATTTGAGCCGCGCCATGAAAAAACCAACATAGTGGCTTTGCGACCAGCATGGATCCAGACCAGCCTTTGCATCCGCGCAGTCTGGTCAGGATCCATGCTGTTCGCTAACAGTTTCTCTAATTGTAATAGGCTTTGAAAGCGAACAGCATGGATCCTGACCAGACTGTGCGGATGCGCATGCTGGTCTGGATCCATGCTGGTCGCAAAGCCATTATGTTGGTTTTCTCATGGCATGGCTCATTTCATGATACCAATTATCTCTTTTCAGAAAATAACGTATATAACAGTGAAATTCTAGTTACTCAGGTTCTCTCGATATTTGCTTTTATAATATCAAATTGCTGAGTACCAATGTTCTGTTTTACTTTTACGTTTTGCATGCCAAGTAGCCAGCTGTACATATCAAACCTTATAAGTATCGATGTAAAACTAACTCTATTGCTTTTAAAGAGAAACTGTTATTTATTAGCATTGAACAGACTTCATGATGCCAAGTTTTATCTTAAACAGAAGCACTAAAATTCCCGTCTGATTTACAGTAATTACAGTGCCACGTTGAAGAAAAAGCAATCAACATTTACAAAACAAGGAAGCAAAACAAACGAGCCGCACCATGAGAAAACCAACATAGTGCATTTGGGACCAGCCTGCGCATCCGCGCAGTCTGGTCAGGATACATGCTGTTCGCTAACGATATCTCTAATTGCAATAGGCTTTGAAAGCGAACAGCATGGATCATGTCCAGACCGCGCGGATGCGCAGGCTGGTCTGGGTCTATGCTGGTCGCAAATGCATTATGTTGGTTTTCTCATTGTGCGGCTCAAATACATATGGCACGCTTCAAAACGTCTACAAATTATTGATTGGAATATTTTAGAAGATTGGTAATGAAAATAGCACGCTTTGAATGATTTAATTACATTAGAAAGAAATTGCCGAAATCAAGGTTGCAAGCATTTGTGTTCTTTCTATGTGTTAATTTTTCCAGTAAAGAGCTAATAACTTTCAAGAATTTAAGCGTTCTTCATCTTATCTATTTAAACTTAAACAAAATATGTTGCAGAGCGAATATTTTGAACAAATTTATCGGCATTCTTTTTCCGAAATTGACTTGAAAAAAATGAAACAAATATAGAAACATATAAGAAGAAATATACATGTATGAATATGTATTACCATTCGTTTTAGTGAAAATGGTAATTTATGCATTAGGTGTTTGACAAAAGTTCATTTTCCTTCAAAACTACATGTAAACAATAGCCCGACTTTAGGTATCTAGAGAGCACTTTAAAAGTATGGCGATCATTTTGCTCTAGAATGTAATATAATTCAGGCATGCTTACGTACTAGTTCTCCTGAGCAAATCAGTCAAACTAATTGAACAAAACCCATACTTTATGCCTTAGGAATAGGGTTTGTGTATCTGCTAGTGTTTAAATTCAAAAAATAAAATAGATTACATAGATTAATAATTGATTACATTGACAAACGTGTAAAACCTATCTTTTATACGAAACGCTTGGCTTTTTCCAAATGTATACCTTTTCTTGCTGTTCTGCATATCCTTACAGTCTAAACGGATAAATATTTGACAATATTGAAACTAAACCTTACAAAAAAAAATATATGCCGTTTTTAATTACTTCAAATTTATCTGCAAAATAGCAATTCCTAATTAATAATGTGCATAAGGTCGTATTCTTTTTGTGCCGTCTAGAAAATCCCTATGGTCTGATTTTAGAGTTTTGTAATTTCTTTTTATACTCCAATACATTTTAAGCATGTTTTATTCTAATTCCCCTAAGCAAATCAATTGAATTAATTGAACAAAAACTCTCCCTGTTTCATGTCATGGGCTAAGGTTGTGTGTGTTTCCTTGTGTTTTCATTACTTAGTTGTTTTTTTCTTCCACATGTCTATATAAAGAGAATGAACTCGGCATAAAACTGTACCCTACTTTAAATATAGTTTGGTTTCTCAGTTTACCTTTATATTCATCATTAGACCATTATATATATTGTAATCTTAAATATCGTTCATCTGTCATGTTGCTGTTCTCCATTTTAGCAACATGATAATTAAATGAACGATTTATCAACAATAAAAGAGATGCACATGTAAACACGGACAATCATGCTAAAAGATGCTTGTAGTGTGAAAGCTTTTGAATGGTACAAATTCATATTCTTTAGATGCATTTATTCTCACTTCTGTATCTTATTAAAGATGCAAGATGTTTTCTAGAACAAAGTATATATTGATGCAAAGTAGCTTTATGGATGTAGGTGAATGTCTATATTAGGCGGGGCACTTGGCAAGACGAATACTTCAAATACAAATAAAATGTGTTAGTCATGTATTTATTTTAACCAGTTTGTTATAGAATTGCGAAGTATTTTAAAATACTGTTAAAAAGAAATATAAATCAGCGAGGGCATCAATTTTAAAAGTTTTCTAATTTTCGTGCGTGACACTATTTTTCATTATCCTATTTTATTGCTTATTTCTTATGTGTGTACAAAGATGGATATTAAAAGTACTTCCAAAGAGTAAAATAAACCTTAGAAATAGTTTACTAGATTCACTATTTATTTACTTTACTGAGGAAAACTTTGCCATAGGACGAGCTGTATATATTTTCATAGATTTGTAGCCAACCCATATATCAATTAGTCTTACGCATCAATTGACTAATTGATGTAAACGTTTATGTTATTGATCAAGTCATATATCAACAATGTCATACGAGATTCCAGAATATTGATGTTTATGCCAAATGCATCCGACATTACTTATAGATTGCCAATCTCCATCATATTCAGATTAAGGATTTCACAGAAGTTGGAAAAGGAAATGAGTGTAATCAATGTTAAGTCTATAACGTTGAACGCTGTGACGATTACCATAATTATACCAGTGCGGTAAATTGATGTCTACTTCCATTTGATTCCTTTGGCAGCACTTCGTATTTATCTACCATACATATGCTGTCTCTAAATTAATCCATCGTTTAGTGATCTTCTTTTACAGATGCTTTAGAAATATCTCCTTATTTCATACAGCTTGATGTGCACCATACACTTTTTGACTTATGTAACCGTTATATTTTCACAGCGGTTTGTCTATATTGGACTTGGTCGGCAGGCTATATAAAATAAAGATACACTGAGCCACCAAAGATTATAGACATATTAATTTGCATACATTTTTCACATTGAAAATATGTTTAGGTCGATGTGTTGCTAGCAAAATATGTGCATACATTAATTTTAGATGTATCTTTATAATAGTAAATTGCTATGTTATGCGTAAGTTACAAAAAAAACAAAGAAAAATATCAAACAGGGAGTGCCACGCACCAAAAGCGCAGCCTCCTCAAAACGAACCCCCCAGCACGTAAACGCGTGCACCACACACACACTCAAAGCTTACACATCAGGACAAAACGAACAACACACACACACCCAAAGCCAACACATAAGGACAAGACGAGCATAAGCATACACACACGCGCGCACACAAAGTCAACACACAAGGACAAAACGAACAAACAAAGGAACACAGTGGGGCACGCCTTGGAACGGTCAGTGGCAAAAACACCACTGGGGAGCTTAAACCGGTTTATGGTGCGCACCCAACCTCACTCTTACCCCCACCATGTTCCAAAGACATGGGACAGTGTAAATAAAAGTAATCCCCTCCAGGTGAATCTCTAACACACGTAATGGAAACAAAAAGGCATGGCATGTAAAACACAAAAATGCTCGTGTATAAATATATAAAAAGCAAACCTTAAGAACCAAAAAAGTATGTACTCAATGCCTTTTCAGAAGAAACAGCAACAAGAGAAACACCCTTAAGGGCCCGACGAAACAGGCCAGAAGACAAATATCAAAACAGTTCAGTCCTGGTAGGATTTAAAAACTGCTCATCATAGAGTCCTCCCCCTCTTCCGTCAGACGCAATCAAAGAGGGAAGTGTAGTGTCCAACTGTAAACGGGTTGAACACCAAACATGCGGTATGTCTCAAAACAGTTGGGTCGTAACCTCCTTTAATAAAACGTTTGATAATCTTTTCAAATACATTTGGAAAATTACCATGACCCAAGATCTTACGAAGTTTGTAAACCACATCCCCATAAAAAACGGGTTTAGAAATACCTTCTCGCAGAAGTGTCTTTAAATTACTATTGAATTTTAAAACTAAATCAGAATTACGATAATAAAATTTAGTAAAATATTTACGCAATTTGTAATAACGGTAGCCTTGCTGAAGAAGTTTACTTGTAATATATTGATTACGTTCATTGAAAGATGACATGACTACACGCTCTAGCAAACCGAATTAATTGAGAAATATATACCCCATAAGATGTAGCCTGAGGTACATCCCCATCCAAATTGGGAAAATTTACAATACTAAAATTAAAATCATCCCTCTTGTCATAAATTTTGGTATGTATAATATTGTCATAAATAGAGAGATGTAAATCTAAAAATGAAGCATCAGTATCCGAATTGTTAGTTTTAATTAACTGAAGCTCCCTAGGACAAATAGTACCCACCAAATGACCAAAAAACGGATTATTCATATTAAGAATATCATCCAGATAGCGTGATGTATTATTAAATGCAGTTATAATATCTGCTTGCGTATCTGGAGAAAGGCTCAACATAAAGTCTCTTTCATAACAATATAAAAACAAATCTGCGACAAGGGGTGCACAATTTGTTCCCATGGGAATACCAACAACTTGTCTAAAAACTGCATTCCCAAACCTGATGTAAATGTTGTTCAATAAAAAGGAAAGGGCTTTACAAACTTCGTCACAGGTCCACATAGTATAATGTTTAATAATATTGCTAGTAAAAAAAGCTTTATCAAAATTGCAAGCGATAAATGTAGCATTCTCTCTGGCAAAAGTCTTTTGAATTAGGGCAGTTAATTTGTCATTTATTAAGTTATGTGGTAAAGTGGTATACAAAGTAGAAAAATCGTATGTACTGACTGTAGATACCTTGTAATTATTTATTTTCAACTTATCCAGGATTTCGCCAGAATTTTTAAACGACCAAAATAAGTGTTTACCAGAGTTTTCGTATACTTTATCGCAGTATCTTTCCACGTTGGCTTTAACAGCACGCTTGGGGATTTCGGCCACAGAAGAAATGGACGAGCCTTGATAACTGATTTGTTAGCGAAGTGTCATGGGTTTCATGAAAATTTCTGTCTTACTGACCGTTATCGAAAACGTGTCTAATCAGTATTTAACTTAATTTTGATGACATAATGTTATTTTGCCTAAAAGGTGACAAACATTAGTCAGAATATGTAAGTAACAAGATATAACCTACTAGGAAATAACCTTCAGTCCATTGATTTCGTCATTATCACGCGGCAATATGAATATCTGACTTTGTGGCTGGTGGTTTGTAGCAGACGTATCAAGAGCTTTCAAAGGGGGATGACTTTAATGTCACTAATACCTTTCATGACGATTAGCTTAACTATAATTGTCTGCAAAAGAATGAAATTTCTACGTATAATTGCTACAACTAAACATTTGTAATAAATGCAAATGATACTTATAAATAAGGCATATTACAGGAAGTGCCAATTATGTTTTACATACAATTTGTGTATTAATGACCTTGCCGCAATAAAACGTTAATGGTATTCATTTCATTTGTATTAGGTATTCTCTGTTATAATGTGTAGGAAAAATCCCCAACAAAGGAATCTTCCAGTTTTTTAAATGGATTGTAGAATACAATATTTTAGATAGTCAATGTAACATATTAGGCCAGACCTATAACAAGTACAGTGAGTCCTTGTTGTAATAACTGAGGACACACCTCTATGTTGAGATAATCCGTTTGATAATAACACTGCTGACGTAAATATCGGGCAATATTTGATTAAACCATTCCCAAACTGTATTTCAATTACTTCAATTACGCAACCACAGTCATTAAACCGAACCATTGTTTGAGGATTACATAAAAGTACTGTATGTGTTTTGCATGTAACTGAAGACCTCCAAATGACCCAGAAGTTGTTGACAAATGACTTTCAGACAACATGCACTCCTCTCGGGGATAAAGTCGCGAACATTTGATACATAGTCCTACTTTTCCTGCTTTTCGTACGGAGTGTGCCGGGCTGGAATGTCCTGAATATGTTATAAATTTAATAGTTGGTTGAAATGAGTAAGTATTATATAATAATTTAAAACCACTTTTGTTGAAAATTATTGATCAATGAAAGAGTTACATACTGTTACATAATTTATTTTCGCCGTAAATATGCATCTATATTTGTACTCAATATTTGTATTAGACTATATCTGTACTCAGAATGTATATATTTGGTCTAATTCCATGTTTTAGAACACACCGGTAACTATGACTGCCTTAAAACCATTCAGTTGAAGTTGTAATTTGGCCAGAATGTTTTACATAACCTTTATATAAGTCCAAATTTAAAAAATGTTCTTGTCTAAACTTGGACAGCTTAAAGTTTAGATGTTTGCACTGCTGGTTTACCTCGTCCGGAATGACTTGATTTTGTCTGAAGAACTTTAAAAATCTTCTTGCCTAAAACCTCAAACCTCGAGCCTTGGAGCTTCGATATTTGTCAGGTAGCATTGTCTGCTGATCTACTGGTCCTCTACCAATTGTATTCATGTCTCCAGGGCCCAGGAGTCACTTGTGTTGTATAGACATATCGAAGAAAACTTTTAAACTTTTAAACTCTTCTTGTCTGAAGCTGCAAGATCCAGGCTTAAACATTTGCTATGTGGCATCTTCTAGAAGTCCCCTACTCAAAATTGTCGTCTCTGTTAATGGGGGTCACTTTAACAGAGACTTATAGGAAAAGCTATAAAAATATTCCTGTTCCTTCAGTTTAGATATTTGGCATATTGCATTGTACAGATGTCATCTTTCTAGAAATCAAGTACCCATTTGAGTCAGATGATCAATATAAGTATAGAACCATCGTGGCCTGCTTGTTAATTTGTTAGTTTTGAAAGTAGTTAGTATATATCCTTTGTCCAATATCATGTATATCAAAATCAATTCTCAAAGAAAACGTCTAGAATATACTTGTTTTATTGTCTGTAACATAAAACCAAAGCATTTACGTAAAAAAATATGTCTGAAATTGTGTAATCAATCTAGTGGTATCTGTTACCAATGTTGTGCAAATATTGCAATCTTGACGGCCGCTGTAATGATGACTAGTGGCAAAGATTAAAATATTATCACCTAATCATTTCTAGAAAGTATCTAATATGGCTTTGTGCATGTTTAATTTAGATTTTCTGTTTCTGAACTAAACGCTTTCAAACGTAAGATACATCTGATGCCGTCAACATCATGTGATAACATGCAAACTTCTCGTAAGCATGATAATTTAGATATTTTGCGAACATAATCTTTTAATTTAACCACGTTTTACTGTTTTGATTTAATTTACATTTCTATCAGGAGCTGAATTTCAAACACGTTTTTGTCTCTTTAATTACTAAAGTCATGGAAACATTTGATATATAATTTTGAAAGAAATAAAGGAAAACAGCGTGTATCCAAACCAATTTAATTACAGTTGGGTGAAATAACAGATTTCTTTTCTTTTCATACGCATTTATTACGCAAGATTCGTGTTATTTAAGTTATTATCAATTTGTCTTATATCATACATTTCAACGTAGTCCTACAAATGTCTTGTCTTAAGGCAATATTTTGATATTTATCAAATAATGGTACAATGTATAACCATGGCGTTCATAAATTGAAACAGATATGTAAAACAATCATCTTTGTGTCACATGTTGAAATACATTTTCTTATTAGTAGCTGGTTTAGGCCCAAAATGACTTCGAAAAATGACGAAATCATAAATGTTTTAGAGCAACTATTATCGTCAATAACGTAAATAAGATACATGAACCAAACAAAAAGCGACAATTCTACAGCAAATAGATTTTTGGGTTGGGGAGGAGTTAAGTCACACGGACACAAATAGGTTTAAAGGGACCAAACTTCATATTACATGTGCATACATGCACACTAATGTGCAAACACACACTATACGACAGTTCAATATTACAATAACATTTCGGACAAAACAGACGGGTATAATCCCAGACGGAAGGTGTGTGTAGAAGTAACATTATATGTCTCGTATACGGACTCTTTGAAATTAAAAAGTGCAAAATTTAAAAAATCGAAATGTCTATATTGGTGCGGTACGATATTCTAACGAATATTCACAAGTCGTCGTTTCGTAACGACATCTCGTTAACGATTTAAGAATAACGAACGTTACCAGTCGAATGACTGGTGTACGAATGCTTAACGATAATCGTGCTTCTGGTAAATATCGGGTTTTACATAGTGATGTATTGACAAAAGATTTTTTGTAAGAAATAGCGGCATATTTCGGGACTATTAAGGTCTTTTGTTTCTTTTCTTAAAAATCTTTTTTACATATTTCTCAGAATGCACTGTAGTATGTTGTTACCAAATGCATTTGCAATCGGAAACAGAAGTTGGCAGCTTAGTGAGAAATTGGGAATTCTTGTAAAGAAAATACGTATAAATTTTCAGGAAAATACAGAAATTTTACAAAATACATGGCATCTCAAACAGATATTCCAGACTTTTGTTCGCACATAACAAACTGGAACTTCGAATTCAAAACTGAATCGTGTACGTTCGGGAGACGGCATTTATGTACAATTGCTCTAGATCTAATTAATATTTCAACAAAGTCGCTACTAATTTGAAATGAACACATTTTATAACGATCAAATGACTGTATAAAGGCGTTGTTAATTGACCATGTAGTGATGCAACGCGTACTGCGCATCTATTTTGCGATAGGTTTGCAAAATATTTTACGCACGTACCAACCAGCTATTGAAAGAAGGCAACGCTTTTGCCTTTTGCCTAATTCCCTGATGAATACATTTCTAACACATCGTAAATGAAAACAGAAAACATTTGTTTTAGTTTTTAAAATGATTTTATGCCTGATAATTCAGTAACTTTAATTGCTGTAATTACTACGAAATTCCAAAGAAGCCAGTCATTTACTTATATCAACGCCCCTTAGACCGAGTTGTTGAGGTCAAATTATATATCCCTTACTGTCGCACTCGAATCATGACATTTTTCTTTGATGAAACCGCCCAACTAGCTGGAGATTAAAGCCAAGGCCGCTTCATGAACAATATGGTCACCATATCATTTAAAGCCTTAAAAACTGTATGATCTCTCAAATACACATTGTATAGTGTGAAGTAACATTTTCAAACTGTCACATTCGTCCTATTTCAAATAGTGAAATTACTTCCATCTAACAGCAGGTGTACTGCTATCCTTTCCGCACCTGTAACATAAAAAATTAGCGGGTCTCTTGGCTGTTTTGTTAAGATATTGAACAGATCGATATCCTGACATTTATTTCGTATTTCTGATCCTCGTGGAAATCAAATCACTTATTTTTTGTAGCAAGCATCTGTAAAAGTGTATATACAGAGCTATTTTATTGTGCGTTTATACCCGTATAAACGCACAATAGACTTCTTGCAAATGATTCAAGAAGTCCCTGATTTTATTTTTAAATAACCATCAGCTTTACCCTTTCATAATAAAACCAGCAGCTGAAGAAACCTTTCAATTAAATACAATGGATTTATTTTCATATCCACATTCACACCTGCAGAACTGGACTACATGCAACGATTCTCTTGTGAGTATATTATTTCCTTTTTTCTTTGAACTGTCTGACATCGTGCGTCAGAATGTTCATTTATATGCGCTGTGAAACGGTGTATCTGAAAACAATTGATATGATAAAGTTTTGTTTCGCTATCCTTTGTTTCAAGTAATGGTACATCTGGGAAATTAAGCGTGGTCAAAATAATTAGGATTTATACTGGAATGGTTTTATTACAGTGAAATGAGATACAGTGAATATATATCTTGAATAAGTGCAGATATGTATATATGACTCAGAGGTCATCGTGCGCATTTTACTTCGGTCACAGCCATTGAAGTGATTATGTCTTAGTGTGTCTGACACGTTTAATGCTCTTTGTTAAACCGCAGAGATTCTGCATAAACTACCGGTGTAAGATACCAGTTGTCTCAGACTGGCCACGGGTTGCTATGGAGACAGTAAACAGTTTTCAGAGCTTAGAGCTAAGACACGTTACTATGGGTACGAAAATCGAACTTTAAACTTGATATATGTCCGAAAACATTATAGAACCCCATTTGGCTGACAAATGGCAACCCGTGAGGGGAATTCCTTACATTGGTAGATTAACCTTCTGTCACATATACAATGTATTGAATATTAGATCTTCTTACATATTAGATCTTCTTATAGTTTAAACAACCCGCCCGCTTAGCTCAGTAGAGAGCGTTGGTCACGATTCGGTCCCCGGGCGGGGCGTATGTTCTCCATGACGATTTGATAAATATGGAAAGCCGTAGTTCACCCCCGGAGTACTATTCAGTTTTCCCTATATAATCATATATGGCTGCTGTTCTACTTCCCATATTGTGGGAAAAGGAATTTCAAGGCCATGTCGTGTTCTTTTCACCGATTGTAGAAAAAAAAGACGAAGAACAACCAACACTGGTATTGTACATGTCCCCGCGATTTTTCGACGAAGTATCAAAACTATGCTGTGTTCTCTGTCGATTGTGGTAAGGAAACGAAGAATACATGTTATACAACTCCCTCGTTTTATTTTTTAGTTGTTGTTTTTTTTTTTCAATACTCCGAACTATGATGTGTTTTTCCCCCTCGGTTGTTTGTAAAATCAAATCAAAGAAGTATAAACAAATTCTTTATAGCTCTTTGGTTAAATAAAAAATTGAAGCGGAGCGCGATACTTCTCTCTGTGCAGAAAATGCTATTCTACTATGCCGCCTTCAAATTAGGTCTCTTCGGAGTAATAGTGCAGTTAAGGGTAAATCACAACTCGTACTTCGTCCTTTTTTCTATAGTACCGAAGTAACACCATAAATGATACGTCGGGAGATTCCACGGTATTACGGGGACTATTAGAACGATCGGGGACTAATTACACTGGAATATTTAGGTTTCCAAGCGGTGCTAACGTTATTTTTACAGACGCTCACTGCTTTCACTTTTTGAGCTGTGTTCCTTCAGAGATTTTGCGTGGATCAGGGACTAATTACACGAGCAAATTTAGAATGCACAGGTACAGAAGATGTTGTATTACTACAATAGGAAATATTAGCGGATAGCTAACTAATTTTTCCTTCATTCCAATTTAAAGAAATGAAATTTAGTAGTTTTTGCCTGTATATCAGCCAGAAAATAGCTATTCTTTTCAAAACATTCAGCTTAATAAAATTTAACCTTTAGCTGCTAAATTTCTATAATGACTGGTCCATTATTCATTTACAGTACCATTACATTGAAGGTGTTTACGAAAATTTACTGACTGAATAGCGAACAGTGCAGACCATGATCAGACTGCACGGATGTGCAGGCTTATCTTGGTCTGCACTGGTCGCAAAGGCAGAATCACTTGCCGCCAGCAGGCTAAAGGTTAAGTGTATTTTCTCTCCATGCCATTGATTACATGTGCTGATTTAGGGTGTACAGGATAGCTTTGGTCATTTTTTGCATTATTAGTTTAATATCCACATCTAAACAAACTTCTCAAGATCTTTTTACTATAAATGAGAAAAATAATGTATTCTCCTTTCAAAAACATTAAGCTTTTTAAATTTCTATCAAATTCTTTTCATTCACTGACGTTTCTAACATACACACTTACGTCAGTAGTGGATAGCCTTGATTTTCATTTGTTGGCATATGAAAAATAACACCAGAAGCAAACATTTTAAATGTATGTCAGGATGTCTATTGTGCATGCCAGTAAAAGAATGAAATGAAAATTTATAGAATAGTTCAAGTCTATATACAAAATTTACCAACCTTTCCTCTATACTCTAAAATCTGCTATACCCTAAAGCACTGTAAAGGTCTTGTTAGCCGGCTCTATATGTATACATATCCGGAACCAGTTCTCTAACCAAAATACCGTGCATAGGCTAGGGAACCGGTATTAAATTTCTATGTATAAAGCTGATGAAATTCACGTTGTTTCTTTTGGAATGAAATTTTAACAGGGATTTTGGCAGTCACCATTATTGACTTACTCAAGCAGTAAACGAATTCAACAATCCATGTCTTAAATACTAAAGAAAACAATAAGTTTATTATTTTAATTCATCATTCCCAAGAAGAAAAAAACATAGTCTTCTATTTGTAAATATCATTCTCAGTATTCATACAGATTACTGGACTTGTAGACTCAGTGACTAGCGGTCAGGATCCCGGACCCCTAGCCACTGCCAGTTATGATACATATAGTTGTGTTAGTTGTATTGTATGTATGCTAATCTTGTCAATCCCCTAAATGTCTCTTTTGCGATTGACTTTGCCTTGTGAGCGCCCAAGGAAGGGTTCAAAAGTGTAAAAAATGTACTGGCGTTTTTGCAAACTGGTCTATGGGTTTATTATGCTAACAATATGTACCAAAGAAGCAGTGGAAAACAAAACAGAAAGTCAGTAGTTATTCAGAAATAGCATCATTTTCAGAAGCCTTGCATAAGGAGTGATCTTGAATTTCATCTTCTTTGTCATTTTGTTTCCATAACAACAGTATAATATGGACTTCAAATTAGCAGAAAGTAAAACTCAATCGTTTGGACAAAACGTTGTTACTGACGTGTTTAGGTATGTTTCAGGTCCTGAAATGGCAGACTTACTACACAAGTTACAAGCATCCTTCAATGCTGCAGAGTATTGTGATGTTACCGAGCATGCTTGAGGAGAGTGTGATCGAAAGATTCAGAAGTTAAGGCAGTTGAATGTTCTGATTTTGAAGATGAAATTTTAACAGCAGTAATACGGTTTATGTATGGCACAGATTGCCCTCTGTCTGAAGACAATGTGGACACATTTCTTTCCTGTGCTGTGTTCTATGGTGTTGATGAATTGTGCTCTAAATGTGATGAAGACAATGTGGACACATTTCTTTCCTGTGCTGTGTTCTATGGTGTTGATGAATTGTGCTCTAAATGTGATGACTATTTGATTGCACATTTAAGTGTATTTAATGTTTTTAAATATTTGAAAGTAGCAAGTACCAATGCTCGCATTGAACTGTTAAACTGTTGCTATGACTTTATTGATAACAATTTTGAAAAGTCAGTAAGCGTAACTGAAGATTTTTGTACTTTGTCAGAAGAACTAGTCCTTTCCATAATAAAACGCATGTCCCTGAGTGTAAATGAAGAATTTTTGTTTTCAATCGTATCATCTTATGTTGATGCTCAAGACGATGATGAAATGATGCCACGCTTTGCACCTTATTTTATATATACATCGATGAGTCTAGACTATTTTGTTCGGGAATGTGTTTCCATGGGTTGTGTAGACCAGGAAGTTCAGAGAAATGCTCTTCTGTTTTTATCTTCCACATCTGAAAGAGTCCTCACAAATAAGTTACAATAAAAGAAAAGTTGTTATGGATACTGACTTGTATGTGAGGAGGTGTTGCCAGGTGTCAGATGTTCACTCCTGGATGCCTGATCCACTAAATGGGGACAGAGTTGAAATTAAAACAGACCGTGATTTAAAGTTAAAGGCAGTGGAAGTGTTTGGTGTTGAGAAACAGTCTGTAAATTTTAGCTTATCCGTACATGTTACAAATACAAATGAGTTGTTGGACGAGTGTGTAGGTAGATTGTTATTTGGTGACCAAAGCAATCACGAAGCAATTCTGCTTCACAAACATCTGGTCTTAAAAAAGAATATTTCATACACTGTTCTACTGAAAATAAAGTCAAAACCAACGTTCTTTGCATTGAATTGTGTTGAATCATCGGAGATACTGTTTTCTGATAAATCAACAACGAATGTGGAATTTAGTACTGCTGTTTGTGGTTCTTCTTCCTGAACTGAAGGCCAGTTTTATGACTTCATATTTTGCTGAATTTAAATAGATAAGAAAAGACGGATTAAAGTAAAAAGATAATCTTCATGTTTGTTTTATATGGAGAAAAACGATGAATTCCTCTCTGACAATATGTAATGTTTATGAAAATTGTACAAATTAATTCAAATATAACATATTAACATATGTTAAATAACATCTTAACTGATTCCACATTGACTTCCCGAAACCAAAAGTCTTGATAGCCGGGTAAGAAGATAAAAGGGCACTGCAATAAGGCACATAAACTGTGCCAGTCATGCTTCCCTGGTAATTAGACAAGAAGAAATCCTTTCCTAGAAACTGCAGGGCAATTTCTGCAGCCCTGATTGAAGCGGTAAATGATTTAAATGTTTATGAAATTAATTGTTTTACCAACAGACTACAGAAATTTCACACTATTTTTAACAGCCCACACAAAGATAAACAATTTACGCTGGAATCAAGTGATTCGCAACTACTGTTTCTGGACACACATGTAAAAAAAGTAAATGGAGAAGTAGAGACAAATATTTTTGAATAGCACAAAGTGCAAGATAATAATGTAACAATAAGGAAACTGGTTGTGTGTTGACTTGTGTGTTGAAATGGAGTATTTGTCCTGTATTCACAGTAGATCATATTTGGCAGGTGATGAATCAACTAATTTGCTTGTTGTAACTGCTTTTATTTTGATAGGATTGGCACTGGAGAGTTATTTTGACAGACATATAAACTGAAGGTAATCATTTTACTGTTCACATGCACAAACATTAATTGGAAAGAGAACTTTACCGATGATAAATATAATTTTTTGAGGGGTCTGTACTACTTTTGGGTAGAAAACAAATTGTTTTTGCATACAAGACAGAGATTTCCGGTATTTATACCGGTGCTGGAAAAATCCATCTTACACTCCGGGGTGTAAGATGACTCTCGTGCTGTAAATGACGTATAACGAACTACATTTATACAGAAGATTTATTTAGTAATTTATATTTTATTTAAAAAATAAAACGGAATAAAAGTCCAGTACCTTGACAGTAACTCTTTGTTCCTGATAGTACATTTCTCAATTAAAAGAAAAAGTTATATCAAAAATTCATAATGTTACGCTGCAACTGATAAAACAAAACCGAAACTTAACATTGTTATTTGTCTCTGAAACGTCATGATATTTACGGACATTGGTTTCCCGCCGTTGGTTTAAATACGCTGCTATAAGAAATAGTTCTAAAAAGAAAACCCTCCATTGATTTTATTTTTATTATTGTTTCGAAAATGGTATGCAAGAAAAAGTTTCTGTCACTGGTTGAAGGTGCATATGGGAATATCCTGCTCTCGGGTAACTGTTTACGCTGTAATTTGGCAAGAGCCTTGTTCCTAAACAGTTACTCTCGAGGCTGGAAAGTCCCATCTGCACCTAGATCCAGTGAAAGAATCTTATAGGATAAAATGCCTTTTTGTCTTTTGCATGGCGAAAGGCAAATTGTTTGAGCAGTGTTGATTATGTTAAAATGATCAGCAGTGATTTTTATATGCTGAGCAGGTAAAACATAGTTGACTTATGATCACAAGGAGTGAGCAGGTAACGTCAAAGTGTTTCTGCTTTCAATGTCAAACAGTTATCATTGTATATTCATGAAACTAGGACACAATGTTTATGGACACAATAATTGATTGAATCCCACCAAAGTGTTGCAATGTATTCCTGTACAACTGACCATACACAGAGCAATGAAAAAAGGAAAATACAAACATAAAAGACCTTCAATACTGGAACAAAGAATTATTTCTTCTAAAAATGTTTTGATTGCCATTGAATTTATTAGTAAGTTCTCTACAACCAGAAATTACTTTGCTGTTATTTTATGCAAAAAATGAGCGAGTACCTTTGAACTGCCCACATTGGCAGTGTAACAGTTGCATCTACAATTGTTGCTGAAATAGAAATAACATCAATAAATAAATATTTAACCCTTACCCTGCTGAATTTCTATATGAACTTGACCATCTTTCAATTTGGACAGTACCATTACCTGTTAAAAGGGGTGCTTACCAAAAATATACTGACAGAATGGCGAACAGTGCAGATCATGATTAGACTGCACGGATGTGCAGGCTGATCATGAACTACATTGGTTGCAAAGGAAGAACCAGTCATGTCCGGCATGGTAAGAGTTAAACTTTAATTTAGAACAAAAATTGTAAGAGGCATATTTAACTGATGAACAAGAGTCTGTTGTGGGCATATTCAAGTTACGCTTTTTGGTGACAGATATGTTTTTGCATTATATTGTAGGTATTATTGAAAAGATTGTGGAGTATCATCAGTATGGATACTAGTGATGGGCCGACAATCGGCGACAATCGGATAATCGTCGGCGTGGCATTCATGATCGCGACCGCCGACTTCACTTTTCCCTGACCGATTACTTACTTGGCACCCTAAAATGGATAATTTAGTTGTTTCACCTTTTTCTTTCTGGTATTTACGGTTCTTTGAGGCAATTACGCCAAGGGAAACTACTCTACTGCATAAAATGGCTTCCTCCAACGTCTCGAAAGAACTCGAGGTCATTTATGATCACCCAGATTTTGGAAGATATATAACTTTTACAAAATTAAGCCGGGGAAACCATCAACACAAATTCTGGACATTAGTATGGCAGTATGCATAGCATGCCGTAAGACTTACGCAAGCAAAAGTATTTTCAATTTTTAATTTTGTGGGATTGAAAACATTCCAGTCGTTAACTAATAATCAATAAATCGTTAGTACTTTTTTGCTCCAAATAATTTTTACTTTAATAACACAGTATCACTGTATTAATACCGTCTGTCTGCAACATGCTGGTGAAATTAAGATGAGTACCTGATTTGACGTTTACTATCTTCACAAATATTTTACTTCTACGCTGTTAAGTTAATCGTGTTTATGAAGGGATACAATAGAGATATGGTATTTAATCTCTGTGTGGTTCATTTGTTAAGTACAGATATAAAACATACACTGTGAAGTGAACTTATAGTAGCAATGCAAAGACATTTTTATAAATCAGACTTTTCCACTTGAAATGACATTTTTTCGTAAGAGTATATACCCAAGAACAACATGGAAGTAAAAAAAATAATTTACCATAAAATTAAGAAAATATATGTTCATGCAAATATGGGCGTTTTAAGGCTCATTAAGCCATTTTTAAAGTTTTTAGCCTGAAAAATGACCTGATAACAAAAAATGACATTTTATTAAAAATCTGACACAAAAACAATAGCAACTGACTTTAGTAGTATCTATAGTATGAAAAGGCACCAAAAGTCTATAACCTCAAGCTTTTTTCTGTTATTCCTTGGTAATATCAGTGTAGATTCTGGTCATAAATATAGGCCTATTCACAATAGTATGTCATCAACAGTCATGTAATTCCAAATGCATGAAAAACAAGAGCTGTCTCTATGGATGACAATTGTTTTCAAAGCATGCCTAAGAATAATAAGTTGTCTGTGCAAAAAAGTACACATCATCTCGTGACCTTGACCTTGAACCCAGAGAAACGGGTCGTAGGCATGACACACCTACTCAATTTGTAAACATTTGCGTCAAATCATTTTAACCCCTTTGATAAATGGCAAAGTTAAGGATCAGACAAGGAACACCATTGCCTTCTAAATGTGACCTTGACCTTGGAGTTATGGGTCTTGGTCTTGCACAAGATACATCATCGCAATGTAAGAAACATTTGTACCAGATAGTTTTAAAAATCCTTCATTAATGGTAGATTACGGACTGGGCAAGAATTAGATCCTGTTAACCTTTAAACTCTAAGTGTGACCTTGACCGCTGAGCTAAGAGTCTGGGTCTTGCACATGACATGTCATAGTGAACATCTATGCCAAGTTGTTTCAAAATCCCTTAATGGTTTGCAGAGTTATGGACCAGACCCGAAACAGACACTGTTAACCTTTGACCTCCATGTAAGACATTGACCTTGAAACTAGGGGTCTGGGTCTTGGGCATGACACATTGTCTCATTATGGTGAATACTTATGCCAAGTAACTTCAAAATCCTTTCGCAGATTGCAGAGTTACAGCTAAGAGAAGAATTGATACGGACGCACACATGCACAGACACAACGCATAAAGACAATGCGTTTTAATACACCCACCTCCGGGGTCATAAAAAAGCATAATTTACTTTACCACTAGCTATGAATAGCTATGTTGATTTTTGTGTACAAAAATCTAATGAAACATTCACAGCTAAAACAAGTATAAAGTCCTCTATGCAGTACAGAAGGGTTCCCGTTCATGTAGTTATCCATGAGAAAAAAAGAGAGAAAATATATAATTTTGTTCAATGTATTTACATGCAAACCTGTCTTTAAAGACCACCCTTGGAACTATCAAAAGAGCCATTTATTGCAAATAAATCAAATGCTGTTTCCATTATACAATATTTTAAAATACCGGATAGTAATATTCAAGGAGACTGCTAGAGTAGTCTTTCTGGAAAGGTGCTACTGTTCAGGTGGTATTTAGCACAGGTTTGTCTGCAACAATGGTTTTTGTCTGAAACTGATGAAAAATTCATGCATTGTAACATGAATTTAAAACTAAACTTAAACAAGTTGAACAGCAGGGAAAATGTAACGGATGACTCGAGAACTATGTATAATAGTATATTTTAATATGGCTTCATGATATTTCATCTTCTTATGCTATATTTTGATTCTAACATATCTTTGTAGACTAAAGTTTTCCTTTCACCATTCAGCAGTATAGATGAAGATTCAAACACTTGAACATTGATAGGACTTTAGTACTTAGTTATATTCAGAAAGTATGTTTCACAACCGGCTACATTATTGGACCATTCTAGATTCCTGATATAGCATACCAAGAGAGTTTATGTGTGAATGACAAAAGCAAGGGCTAGCTCAAAGAGCTAAGTGAAACATGCAAAAATCTACAGTTTTGTGGTCTGGGTCCATGTACTTTCAAAATTCAAGTTCAACCTTTTAAAGTAAATAAATAAATAAAAGTAATCAAAGCTTGTCACTAAGATATTAAGTGACTCCTGCTGCACAGATCAGATACCCAGGTGACCCATTCCAGTCAAGTGGGTCACTGACACTAAGTGACACTGACTGGACTTGAAACAACATTATTTTCACTCAAAATGGTAAAATTAATGGTATAAAGCATCTATGTGCCATAAATTTATGAGTTTAGAATAATTTTCCATGATTTATGCATTGCTAAAACTGTCTCAGCTTTAAAAACGCCAGCAACGTTTTCCTGTCACCTACGGCGTTGTTTTTTTACATAGCTGGGTACGAAAGGTTTTGGTTACGAAACAAGTCGGCAATTTCTAGCGTCATTTTGTTGCACTCTCACTTATTTTGTAGAATTTCTATTCACTTTTTGTAATTTATGAATGTACAACATCAACAACACGCTAACAACTAATTGTGAATGGTGTAAAATACCTCAAAATCGATTCAAGGTTTTTGCAATTATCGTACCCGGTACGAAAAAGTGCGCGTTTTACGTTCGGAAAATCAAGAGTTGCCGTTCGTGGCTTTCTGCACATGCTTCACAAAATGACCAAATCGTAATAGTTTACGGTGGTTTACGTTGGATAATAGAGGTATTTTAAGTAAAACAATGATCAAACTACCTCACAAAGGCAGAATTTCTCGCGAAAGGCACCGTTTTTACAAATTCCGGACCTTATGAAAATTTCAATCAATGTTTTGTTTATGTTTTCGCGCAATAATTTAAAAAGGCGTACCATTTCCCATTGCGGACTTCTTTTTTCTTCATATATGGCACAGTGGTTCCCAGCTTTTTGCTTGTTTTAATACCGAAATCGACCGTAAGAAATGATACCAAAAATGAGGTCAGCCAAAAATAGTACGGGACAAATAGTACACCAGAGCCACCTAGCCGAGGTTGCATTGCTACTTATAGATATGCAACTAAAATAACCGATTATCTGATTATATCCGATTAATCGAATCGGTTGCTTTTTCCGATTATGCCGATTAATCGGATGGCAAATCTAACCGATTTGCCCATCACTAATGGATACAGCTACAGACTTGTACACTACCTGCTGGAATGTCGTTATAACTATAGAATAAGGTACGTACACCATGAAATATATATAATTTTTGTGCCCCCTCCCCCATCCCCCCCAACCCCCCCCCCCCCCCCCCCCCCCTCACCCCATGAATAGTGGGAGGCATATAGATTTGGTCTTGTCCGAGTGTGTCAGAAATTCGTGACACACCTAGCTCAAAAAGTATTTGATATAAATTGATAAAGCCTTGCATGAGTCTTTATCATGATTATATGAACTTGAGCACCTCCTCTTTTTAGTCTGGCTCCAACCACAATTTACAGTTATGGCCCCTGAAATAGTAAAATATGCACATTTCACCTTGTGACACGCCTAGCTTAAAACGTATTTAATATAGATTCATGAAATCTTGCATGAGTCTTAATCATGATATAAACTTGTTCATATTCTATTTTTCATTTGGCTCCGCCCCCTATTTCCAGAGTTATTATCCCTGAAATAGTCAAAAATACACATTTTCACCTTGTGATGAACCTAGCTCAAAACGATTTCGATATAAATTGATTAAACTGTGCACGAGTATTTATCATGATGTGAACTGGGGTACATTCTATTTTTCATCTGAGTCCGCTCCCTATTTTATTTCAAGAGTTATGGCCCCTGAAATAGTTAAAAATGCTCATTTTCACGTTGTGATACGCCATGATATAAACTTGCACACTTCTTACTTTTGACTGGCTCCCCCCCCCCCCCCCCCCCCCCCTATTTTTAAAGTTATGGCCCCTGAAATAGTCAAAAATGCACATTTTCACCTAATAATGTGCCTAGCTCAAAAAGTATTTGATGTAAATTCATGAAATCTTATTTGAGTCTTTACCATGATGTGAACTTGCACACTTGGCATTCTTCTTGGGAATCGTAGCACTTATCATAGCGTTATGACCCTTGAAATAGCCAAAATAGTATATTTTTGTTTGTAATGCTCATAACTCAAAAATCAATGGCCTAGAGTAATGAATTCTTTTCATAAAATGTTTGTTGAGGCTATATTACCCACTTAAGACTGCAAACATTTGAATTATTGCCCCGTATTTGTTACAAATGTACCAGTGGGGGGCATACCCTGTGTCCTACAGACACATTCTAGTTTTATTTTTATTACAGTTCTTCAAAAATGTTATGTTGTTCCATATAAATCAGATTTATTAAGTGTTATTGTATAAGAATTTTGTTAGTTTAGCTCCAAACCATAGAAAGGGCCTATCAGAGGGTTACAATTGATCTGGGACAGGTGGTTGTGTTCCCCTTAAACATAAGAGTATAAATAAACAGTGCAAGTAAAGCTTGTTCACTGTTTAACTGTGTATAATGTTGTGCTCCTTGGATTCTCTGTAGGCTAATAAAGTGAAGGGACTCTGATCAATAATGAAAAACATATTGGCCTAGGATCTTATGCAGTTCAGTTATTACCACTATATGGCTTCTTTTTAAATTTGTTTTCAAAGGTGAAAAAAGGTCACAGTGACCTTGAACATTAAAAGAAATTTTATTTAATAGCTTACAAACAGCTTTGCCAAGGGTCCTTGAAATTATGAGACTGGTTTTAATTCACATTAAATAACCATCAAGTTTTGAGGTCCATTTGTCAAATTGAAGTTTTTTTATGACTTATTAAATTGGTTTCTGATTCATATCATATCTTAAGAGTAGTTGCATGGGCATTTCATCAAAAAAGGTACAGAGGGTGCTCATAACTAATAGATGACAAGGTGACCATGGACTGTGAAATGGTTTCTGACAGACAGACGAATGATTGGTCTTAGGATCTGCCAAGGAGGTTAAGTAATGGCCAATAATGGCTCCTGTTGTTTTGGAATGTATTGGGTCAAAGCTGAATCTCGTGATTACCTTGGTCATTAGAAGGAATTTTAAACCAGTTGGCACCAATGGTTCTCAATGTTCTGCATTTTCATGTTGGGGGTCAGGGCATATGTGAAGGTCATGGTTTCATTTACTTGATAAACAGCTACTGGATATTTTAATCTAAACTTTTCTCAATTGGTATAGAGTACTATGGACATTTATGCTACATTTCATCATCTGTAAAGGTCAAGGTGGCACTGTTTAATAATTATTTTGCATACATTAAATCAGTGCTGTTTCAGGGGTTACCTCAGCTCAAAGATATCTTAATGATATCTAGGTCAAGTTTGAAACTGGGTCATTTAAGACGAAAAACTAGGTCAAACTGTCTAATTAAAGACAAAGCTTATTGATTCTTTAGAAGGCCACATTTTCAGTGCAATAATCAACAACATGGTAAGAATGTCTGTTTTAAATACTGTAACATCATTTAATTACATGGGCATGAAATTTCGTGGTTTTGGTCAAAACGGCATTTTCGTGGGGATATGGATTCATGGATTTCAAGTATTGAATATAAAATGACTGGGAATTTTACTTGTTTGTTGGAATTAAATTTCGTGGATTGACTCAACCACGAAATCAACGAAAATTAGTCCCCCACGAATATTAATGATTTCACATTACATTCAGGTCTGGGGATAAAAACTAGGTAACATTGTCAAGTCAAAGATAAGGATTCTTTCCATCTTGAGGCCATAGTTTCTTTGCAATTATCATCAGACTTGGTCAGGATGTTTGTCTGAATAATATCTAGATCAAGTTCGAAACTTGTTTATCTTGGGCTAAGAACTAGGTCACACTATCAAATCAACAAAAAAAGCTTGTTTACACTCTAGTTGCCACATTTCAGTGAAATAATCATCAAACTTGGTCAGACTGTTAGCCCTAATAATATTTAGGTAAAGTTCATATAAAAAAGCTTGTTTGATAAAAGACATTTGTAGGACCCCCAAATGTAAAAATGGTCACATATGTAAAAATGGTAACAAACGTAAAATAATTTTAACGTATAGGTAAAAACTTTCTACAAATGTAAAACCGAGTTGTTACAAATGTAAAAACGTTGCTGGTGACATATGTAATAAAAAGGCGTCACAAATGTAAAAACAAAATTTTGGTCACATATGTAAAAACAGTTTCGTACAAATGTAAAACACAATTTTCGCAGTCAACTTGTAATTTCATCTATATGAAATAGTTTCGCCTTTTATTTTCTAAAACAAAAACTATATATCAGTAGTGGTCTACACAGTGATATGTGTAGTGAGCGCACGTGTGTTTAGTAATGAGCTTGTCCATCCCTCAGTTTGTATGTTCCTTCTGCATAAAACATAGAAGACAATGCTCCTAGCGGCGAGTACAGGTAAATTGCTTGGGCGGGGGAAGGGGAGTGGGGGGGGGGTAGTGGTAATAGATGTTTTTTTCGGAAAACAGCTCCACAAGGATCATGCTACTTCTTAGGCGTGAAATACAGCTTATGTTTACATTGACTCTGTGTTTGTTACGGATCTGTGTACCCCGTATACATTAGGAAGCACTTGAAAGGATGCGATTGACAAGAGATTTTCGCGCCATATTCGTGCACGTGAGTTGGAAAGTGTATATGTCTTTTCGATCATGTGGTTGGTCCTTTGCATAACGATGAATTTATTTTTTCGTTATATGTTACGCAAAGGTCATGGGCAACTAGAACTTCGAGAGACGTCAAAAATTTAGCTATGCGGACGTCTCCCGTCATTATACTTTACAGTCATTACATGTATTGTATCACTTATTAGTTGTTTTATATTATAGGCAGTCAAAACATATTTACATTTTTGTCGAGTCCGCTTGCTTAAATCATGCAAATAATCGATTACCCTTCTGGTTTGGACTCGTCAAAATAATCATTGCGAAGTTACCAGACTTTGACTGTACATTTGATCCTCGTAGAACAAAAATAAACGTCATTATGTTTATTATTATTGTAAAAAGAGAAAGATATAATTATCAGTATGGTGGCTGATTTCTACCAGTGTCGTTCTGTTATTCTGGCGCCCCGCCACAACGAAAGAACGACGCTTTCACATTTGGCGTTGTCTCATTCTGTCGTCCTGGCGCCCCCACCAGAACGACGTTTTCATCTTTTGGCGTTGTTTTATTCCCTCGTTCTGGCGCCACCGCCAAAATGATATAACGAAGAATGCAACGCGACAAAACGAAAGAACGACACTTATAAACGGCGCCCTCAAAACGTCGTCTTGACGTTCTGTTGTTCTGGCACCAGAACGACTGAACGAGACAACGACAAATGTGAAAACGTCGTTCTTTCGTTATGGCGCGGGCGCCATAATTTACCCTTAGAATCCATACTTCTTTCATTCAGGTTTGTTTACTAATACTGCGTATTCTCTACGCCAGAACGATATTTTCATATTTGCCGTTGTTTCGTTCCGTCGTTCTTGTGGAGACGCCAGAACGATTGAACGCCAAGACGACGTTTTTGGGCGCCGTTTACGAGTGTCGTTCTTTCGTTCTGTCGCGTCGCATTCTTCGTTATGTCGTTTTTGGCGGGGACACCAGAATGAGGGAAATAACGCAAAAAGAGGAAAACGTCGTTCTGTTAGGGGCACCAGAACAACAGAACAAGACAACGACAAATGTGAAAACGTCGTTCTTTTGTTATGGTGGGATATAAAAATGTATCGTGCGGCCCAGTCTTACAAATGCTCGCGTAATGTCAGTCACATGCCTAGCTTTTATTATTAACATCGAAGATGACCGTTTGTAAGCCACCAGTGGCATAATACCGAATTCTACATAGAACTTGAAATAACAAAGGTAAGCTGTGTTACGAGTGTGTAACCTAGCTGTAGCCCTAAAAACGTCCACATTCGACAAGCCACATACTGCACATAAGTGCACATCGGCAAAGTCTGTACCTCTTGGCAAGTTCCGATTTCTCATATAATCTAAAGGATTCAACCTGTAACGAAATATTACCGGTCTTCTTTGTAAAACTCGACCTTGCAAAATAGCATAGGGGGTAGCCAGTTTTGTTTTTGACTTAAATTTGACTTAAGACAGATCGATATTAAGTCGATATTTTGAGAATTGGTCAGACTTAAGTCAAATTATTAGTCTTAGCCCTTTTGTGAATACGGCCCCTGTTTTCCTGCGCTTGTACACATAAGTAGAACACAAAAAGCGAGAATTTCGTGCTTCGCCATAGACCACTAGCTTACCGTATGATCTTTGTTACGCGACAATTTTCTTTTGTCCTGCGAAGTAAGCTAAAACAGGTCTTTAAAGACCTGATTTATACCGTTAACAACGAGAAACCTATGATAAGCTTACAGTACCGTTAGACTGAACGGTATGCGACCATTTTGCGACAATGTTCCATTGTTATGCGAAGTGAAACAAACAGGTATTTTAATAATGTCAGACATATACTACTAATAACACCAGGTTACACACATGAAGTTTCCGTATTTACAAGACCATACTGTTAGAGACTTGGTGATTTGAAAATAGTTCAATGCTTACTTATTTTCTTTCTTGCGTGATTCCATACAGGCACGGGTAATCTACGTCATTTAACATCAAGTTTTTTTTAATCTTTTTACAAATAAATGTATATACACAGTTCCAAAAGAAAGTGTGCACTTTTTAAGTTTAAATATTTCAAAAAATTCCCCGACGTTTTTGTTTCATTTTTTCATACACTAACTCTCAGGTATAACTCAAAATCTAAAATGCACACCAATTTGTTTACGAACTGATTTAAATTTTGGTACCAAACATTATAAGTTTTCATGAAAATAACCGAGAAAAGATAACAGAAAACTAAGTGCACACTTTCTTTTGGAACTGAGTGTATGTGTAACTACGATATTTGAGACTTGCTAGGTACTTCTTAAAAATCCAGATTTATGTACATCTGCGACTCTATCCCGTCAAAACTCTCAACTTGAAGGGAGCAAGATTAGATAATACATATTAAACTGATAATAAGTGATCTTCCGCAGGCCAATTCTTCTAATACCTGTCTATATATTCGATGGTTCAAGATTCCAGTTTGAACCAAACACAAATGTATACTTTACTCCGCACCCCCCCCCCCCACCCCCTCCCTCAAGCAGTTTCCCTGTACTCATCCTTCTATAGTTTCTCTTATGCAGAAGGAACAGACAAACTGAGGGACGGACAATCCCGTTACTACACACACACGTGCGCGTACAGTCTAACCTGTCCATAAAGACCACTCTTGGGACAGCCAAAATGTGGTCTTTATTTAGAGGTGGTCTTTATTCACAGGTTAAAATTCACTGTTAATGTTAAAATGGGAAACAAAGCATGTGGTCTTTAGAGCCAGGTGGTCTCTGTTCAGAGGTGGTCTTAGGTTTGACTGTATATACATAGTATATAATTTTTACTCGTATTTACTTCTCACGCTCCGAGAACACATATCACTGTGTAGAACACTCCGGCTATGAAGGCGAAACTACTTAATACAAAAGAAATCACAGGGTGACTGCGAAAATTGTGTTTTACATTTGTAGGAAATTGATTTTACATATGTGACCAAAATTTTGTTTTTACATTTGTGACGCTTTTTTATTACATATGCCACCAGCAACGTTTTTACATTTGTAACAACTCGGTTTTACATTTGTAGAAAGTTTTTACATATACAGTAAAATTATTTTACGTTTGTTACCATTTTTACATATGTTACCATTTTAACATTTGGGGGTCCTACAGACATTGTGTCTGAAATCATTCGTCCTCCACCGGGCCATATATGCCACCTCTTATAATTCATGTGGGGAAGTTGGCAGTAACTTGCGGAGAACAGGTTTGTACTGGTACAGAATCCAGGAACACTAGTTAGGTTAACTGCCCGCCGTTACATGACTGAAATACTGTTGAAAAACGACGTTAAACCCAAAACAAACAAATACAGTTTAAACATCTACGTCTGAAAATCAACACAACTGATGTCTATATCATTATGCCTCAGCCACACAATATTCCTCTATATGAAATGTTATAATTATGTAATTAAATATAGGATAGAAATGTTACTTGACTTATTGAATTAAACAACATTAAGTCTTGCTTTTGAGAGGTAAATACTCTCACAGGGAACTTAAAGATAATATCGTTAATGTTTAGGATCTAAAATCTTTAATGCAATCATGATGATTCTTATTCGTAAATAAAACTTTTTCAATTCATATTGATGTAAATAGATTTTTTTATAACATTAGATAGACGGCTGTATCAAAGTGTTTCGATTTGGACGAAATATTTTCTAAAAATATATTATTTTGGCATGTATGTCGAATATCGTAATCACCATATCGTAGAAAATAACAGCGAAGGTACCAGCATGCAATCGATGTCACAAATTGACATACGGGCCTTATTTTATCTGTAGTGTAAATGCAGGTATTGCATCATCTTTTTGTAAATTTTTGAGTTATTGAGGTAAATGTCAGATTTCACGCATGAAATACCTCTCATATTTTTCTGTATTTCATAACTTAAATTTCCATGTAAATTTCATTAAATTCTGTTCAGTAATAAGAAAGTTGATATTTTATAAACTTCAGTAATTTATGTTTTTATCCCCAAAACCACTATAATGGGCCTCAAATTGTCAATTTAAATTCGCGCCAAAGTAGTTAGATTCCCCGGCTATATCGTGAATCCCGTGAAAATGACAATAGTCGGAGTCCACGGCTTAGCCGTGAATCCCATGAAATTTAGTATTTGGCGGGACATTATCCTTTAAATAGACTGGACTAGATATGCCTTGCGCACACCACCTTCCGACATTATAGACGAATCTATGTCTGAATTATTTTCTTGCTAGAAATTTATGCTCGATCGAGGTAAGAAATTTATTTGTTAGATTTTTGTATGATTTTTGCATTACGATTTTTTTTTGGGTAAATTGTTGTTCATTCTACAGAATTCTGTAACATTTACTTTTCGGCATATGATTTTAGCTAGTTTCGGTATGTCAGGATGATTTATTAAATTTTTCAGACTTTTGTAAATTATTTCGAAAGAGGAATCTAAAATGTTTCATTTATATAAGATGTAATTTGTAACATGATATTTATAAAGTACTTTGTTTCAAAAACTTATGTCAAACATTTCGTTATTATGGAACGCCATTACTGCATTGTATTGTTATGTATAAATTTATATGGCAAGTCTAGTACCATGTATATATTATTGTAATATGAAATTGTGTGACAGTCTATTGCATACACATACAATGTCCGTTTTAGTGTATGGCATTAGATATTATATGGATGCCAACTATCATATAACGTTTGATTTACATTGAATTTTGTTAATTTGTAGTTGTAAATAATAGCTGCAGTTTATCATATCCGTATCTATAATGTTTCATCATATACTTTTCATATCTTTTTCATACTTTAACTTTAGTCTTTTAAGTAAGTAATTAATTTTGGTAATAATGGAAGTAATAAGTGACGTATTTTAATCATGTGACGTTTGAACTTAGTAGCACATATATTTTGTATAAGTAGCACGTATTATTTATGGGAGCCTACGGAGGTATGGTGTACCCAAAGGAGCAGTTTTATGCCCTGACTTTTTGTTTTGCTATGGTGCTTACCATATGTTATATATTTTAGCTTCTTCCGCCAGACGATTTTACCTGGTGATGTCATAACCCGGAAGTGCAATGCCCGAGGTTTACTTGTCTTCACTCGCCTGGATGTGATATTCCCAGCGCAGAGCTTTCGTCCCATGGTTGTGCCGTAAACCGCAAAGACGATGATTTTTGTTATCCTCTGAAGTCAGCTCAGGGATGCAAGCACCTACCACCATAGCGAGCCAATACGGAATCAACGTATTCACGGTTTAAAGGGACTGGATTTTGAGATATGTTTTGTTTGTGCTACTTAAAGTTCACAATTACATTAAAGACCTGTGTCACGTCAGATTAGAATGGACTATAAGAACTTTTGTATCTAGAGATACTGAACTTTCTTTTTTTTTTCTTTCTTATAATCAGTTTTTTTTTTCTTTTCATATCTATTCATTGTTAATAATCATCTTATGTAAATAAATTTGTAAATATTGTAAAGGGTGTTGATTTGTTTTGATGGTTACTGTCGCCGGTACGGCCTTTCCTGTCACAATCGATGCGAAGGTTCTTAAAATTCATATCAATAAATAATACTAACTTGCTAATGGTGCTCGGAAATCTATTCTTACGTACTTTAATGTTTTTACGAATGCTAATATAGGGAATGGTAAGTCCAGAGAATATTTAACAGTAACAATCACTTTTAATCCCTGCAACACAAACCTCCGATTTAAAGAAACATTTGAATTAATACAATGGATTTATTTTCATATCCGCACCCAGACTTGTAGAACTGAATTACATACAATGACTCTCTTGTGTGTATTTTATTTCCTTTTTTTTTTCGGCGTCATTTGTCAGAAAGTTCATGTACATGCGCTGCCAATTGATGTAATAAAATAATCATTTTCGCTTTTCTTTATTTAAATTGATGGTACATTTAGGAAATTAAGCGTAGTCAATATAATTAGGATTTATACTGGAATGATTTTATTACCAAGGAATGAGATACAATGGCTCCCCGTGTTTTGAATAAATACAAGGGTTCGACATATGACTATGTGTGAAGGTATGGATATATGACCCAGGGATGAACGTACGCCTATTGTATCGGGTGTAGTCTCTGAGGTGGTGATAACATCTTAGTCTTTTGAACGTTCCTTGTTAAATCGTAGAACTAGGAAGACATCTATTTCACACATATCAACCTTAGTATCCCGCATAAATGTGTGAGATAAAATTATCTCATATTGTTTGTCTCACAACGGCCACATGCTTCTGTATATGTGTTATTTTTTGTCGGGTTCACATTTTTTTCACATAAGACACGGTGAGAAAATTATCCTGCCACGCCCAATTAATTTAATTAATTAATTATTAATCCCACTCTCAGTTTAGGGTATGTCCCAAAATTTACAGAACCTCACTTTTTAACATAACACCGGGAGCGATTTCCCTATCAGTGGAAGATTCAGTTTTTCATTCATATATGTATATGAGAACATGGAACTTAACAAGCAGAATAATAGCAGACTCGGTTTTCTTGTGACAGGTAATGAAATATGTAACACCCCTCACGCCAAGTCCTCTGTAACTCGATAATATATACAGGAAATATTGTTACTGTAATTAAGTGCGCATCTATACATACAGTTGTTAAATAGTTCTTATAGGTGACATATAGGCCCGTTGGGCCGTGTGTTTACAATTTATATTATTTTATATGTATATATCAATGCCATACACATGTCACTATAATAAAAGATAATCCATATAAGTACAAACAATAAAAAAGCAGAGAATTCAACCCCATTCTTTCACAGTAAACAAGTCTATCTACTTTCCAGATTTTATTTAGATCAAGGGAGGCAAATCCTTAAACCAGGCTGAACTAAGATTTCTACCAGCAGAGACTATTAAAAAAACACAAAAACACTAATTAATGAGCTTCACTGAAATATGACATTTTGTCCAGCTGATAAGCCCACACTTCATGATAACAACACATTTCTGTCCATTTCGTAATAGCTTTTGTTGAGTGCACAGTGAATTATGAAGGAATATCCTAAAAAATCCAGAAAAAGTTGTAACAGGAGTAAGTGAGTAGACAAAATTGGTTTAAAAAGGGCCATAATGGCAATGTTAGCAGACAGTTTGTCAGTGAGACATCAAATGCTTCAAGTGCTGAAGTTGAAACTCAAGATTTCCATGGCATAGACTCACAAGTGAAGTCTGTTACAAGGCTGGAAAAGTCTGTAGCTGCTGATGTGCTCAATGCCGCCAGCTGTACAACACCTGGTATCCTACCATACAAACTCTGCAAACAAGAGAGAAGAAGGAATAAACGAAGCACAGGATTCAAACGAAAACATAATCGTCAACATAAAAACTTAAAAGTGCTTTCGAACTGGTATCTAAACATGTGTGTGAAAAGCCAAATATAATGACGTCTGTTGTAGACAGAAAAGGATTATGTATTTCTTTGGAGGTAAAATGCCAGAATTGTTACTTTGATACCGGACATATACCTCTGTTTGATTCCATAAAAACAAAACAGGGCCAAAAATCTGGCACGATCAATAAGTCAGTACTCATGTCAGTGATGACGTCAAAACTTGGACTTAATGACATACAGCTTGTGCTCTCCTGCTTGAACATCCGTGCTCCAAACAAGCGTGGAATGCAAAGAAAACTCAACAATGTCTCTGATCAAGTACAGTCACTTAACAAAGAACAACTGGTAAGAAACCAGAGGTATGTTAAAAAGATAGAGTACCTGGCACAGTCATCAGGCGAATTCGACATTGAATATGATGTTTCGTACACCACCCGTCCGAAAGCTGGCGAGACGACAGCTACACAGTGCTTTGCTCCTGTAATAGAAAAAAAACACTTAAACACTTACCAATTGACATCCAAATTGCAAATAAACTGTGCTCATTGAGGAACTGCTCCCACAATAGCAAAAAATGCCAAAAGAACTATGCAATCTATAAATCAAGCAGAGACAACAATAAAAAGCATATCCGACAAAAAAAAGTATACAAACAATTACAACAGACGGAAGTTTCCAACTTGCTAAAGCGGTACGTGATATCAATGCCTAAACCAAAACAAAGATTCTTCGCTACAAGTGCTTTATGCACAATATGCGCAACTTGCACAAACACTTGAAAGCTGTCAAATTAAAGTCATCTACTAGGAAAGATAACACTGTGTATACCCGGCAAGTGGCTACTAGTCTGTGCTCTAGAATTCAGGCTGAGCTGAAGAACATCAAGCTTGCTTGTAGAAATATGGACCAATATGTGCACCAGGCTCAAAAGTGTATGGCAAACATTCTTCGTTGTAGTACCAATGACCATTCCATGTGCAGAAGTGCTTCAATGATCTGTACATCTCATCTGAAAAGGTACATATTCATAAACACATGCGCTATTTACCAGAACAAAAGTACATGCAACTGTTTCTGTCAGAGAAGAACTCTTTACAGAAGTTAATTGATAAATACTTTGGAAAGCAACAGCTTAAGGACACTTGTAGATTTTAAGGTGCTTGTCAAGTTTATAATGCAGAGGAGATAACTGTCAAATGAGATAAAATCTGTCTTTGAAACAACTACACAGAAGGACAGATATCCAGCACAAACAGTTCCGTACAAAGAACAAGAAGAATTTATGCAATACATGTACCGACATAGATGTTTCTTTGGACGTAATAAAATAAAACACACAAAAAACTGTTTTAACATGGTTAACAGTTCGATATTAATGGCGGTACCACTGTACATTTAAAAACATTTACGATATTACACCAATGAATAAATCTGGTGATACAGTACATCACAGAAGCGAATCAATGTCTTTTTACTTATTACGCATTTCCCCCAAAAATGACGTTTTCAAGGGCAGATAACTCTTTTTCGATACCGGTGACCTATGATTTTTATTGCATATTTTTGTGTCTTAGTTGATTGTCCTTCAATATCCAAAGTTTAAAGAAATTCTGTTACTGGGAAAATTTTCGCCCATCTCATATACAGGGAATTCTAGCGTACGCCTTTAATGTCCCATAAGTCAATTTTAGAAGACAAGTTTAGAAGACAAATTTAGAAATTAAATAGCAGTAATACATCAAGTTAAAATGTTATTTAAAGGTCACAGTCGAAGTTTCATGCGATTTCATCTTTTATTATTTTAACACTGAATTACATATCAAGCAATGCATATTTCTAATGAAAAGAGTCACTTGAGTATTAAACAATTATCAGACTCAAATACACAATTTCTCTGCATATTGTAATGTTTATGGGCTTTGGATGTTGCGTAAATACAGTTAGATAATTATATGTCTTAATTGTTTTACAAATAATTCACCATTGTCTATTTTTATATTAACCCGTATCATGTTGAACACGATTGATTCTGCCTTTGGGACCAGTGCAGATCATGATCAGCTTGCATATGTTCGCAATTCAGTCAGCATCTTTTCGGTAAGCACCCCTTTTAACAGCTAATGATACTGTCCAGATTGAAAGATGGACAAGTTCATTATAGAAATTTAGCAGGATAAGGGTTAATTGACTGATATTTCAATGTGATATGCTAAGTTCAAACTTCATCGTGTTTAATTCTGTATTTACCTTTATATTTATAGATGTATCGTCGTGATATCCTTAAAAATGAAGAAAAATTTTGCAGACGATACCACCAGCGCCATATTTCGTTTGCAACGCTTGTAAGGTGCACATTTATTTAAACAGAGATATTGTTGTGCTGCATAATATCCTGATGGGTGATATTTAGTCATTCAGTAATTCTAGTAATTCCGATTGTCCACCGACTAGCCGTCCACTAATTCACATAAACAAATCACGTACTAAAATATTAACATATATGAACAAAATATCAGTATGCCAAGTTATTTCACAGAAAATTGTTTGAAAGTTTGATGAATTAATAAACCATCTAAAAAGATTGTTACAGTAATTGATCACCAAACGATGGATAAGTTGAGAAAATTAATTATGAATGTTACAAAGAATAAACGATAATTTAGCGAAATCATTAATGTGGATACTTTGTTCTAAATAAAGGACAATATGAAAGAAGACATGATATGAGCCGTGCCATGGGAAAACCAACATAGTGGGTTTGCGACCAGCATGGATCCAGACCAGCCTGCGCATCCGCGCAGTCTGGTCAGGATCCATGCTGTTCGCTAATAGTTTCTTCAATTCCAATAGGCTTTAAAAGCGAACAGCATGGATCCTGACCAGACTGCGCGGATGCGCAGGCTGGTCTGGATCCATGCTGGTCGCAAACCCACTATGTTGGTTTTCTCATGGCGCGGCTCATATGTTATCACACATATTATCACATCAGAGTACTAGCATCTGCTAACCGATTATTGATTTGACATTCATCACACTGATTTCTTTTTTGTACCAATGCGACTTCTTTAATCTAAATATAATGGCGATTTGTGATCTTAATTCCCAACATAAATATTGCTTGCAAACACTGACATATCAAGATTCCGCATCCTCCTGTGGATCTTTTGGTTTACGACTTGACCAATGACACCAGCATTAAACATTAATTAGTTCCGATATGCTTAAGAAATTGTTTGTCTGGTTGTAGACAATCTAGGGGAGACATATCCAGCCCTTCATGAAATTAGTAATCAGTTGTGAATCTCGGCAAATGTTATCAAATCTTTGGTGAAAGGGCTTCTTTGCCTTTGGTAAATTCAATTCTTCTTTAAGGATTTTCTGTCGTACTCTAACTTTTTTACAGAGAATAAAAAAGAATGAAATAATACACGGCACAAAACGCGAAACTTTTAAATTTTAGTCTTGCAAATTTATATTCCTCAGGGTCAGTTATCTCTGAAAAAGTTATATAAAAATAATGAAAAGCAGCTGTGGGGAAGCTACATAAAATGGTTCCATCAATAATTCTTATAAACACACTATTCTATGAAAGTAATGATAAAATAACGGGACACTAATTATAATAGACATGGCGTTCATGATACCGTTTATGACTAAACAACTATCTCATTTATGCCACCTACACCGCTGTAGCAGCCGGATTTACTTTCGGGAAATGGAGGAGACGGTTTCACTAAATAGAAATCCATCTCCACCTTACTTAGTTTTAAAACTGTCTTCTTTTTTTTGAAAATGTTCATTATTAATATCAACAGGTCTCCCATGAATTTAGACATTATTTTAATTAAACTGAATAAAATGTATTTACCGCTAAGGAGCAGACAGTAAGTTACTTTTTGAAGATCCATTGTAGACATTAAACTCACCGTTTGCATTATTAGATATTTATAATTGTAGTCTGACTGTAGCTAGATTTTTAACTGTTATCATGCTGGAAACGATTAATTTTCTGATAAAGATCTGCGCTGTTCGCCAGTCAGTATTTTTTGGTAAGCATCCCTTTTAACAGTTAATTATACTGTCTAAATTGAAAGCTGGACAAGTTTTAACATTGCCGTATTTGTTCCTACTTTCTGTTTTCCTAATGTTTCTATTCTAAGAGCGTTTGCGCAACCAGAAATTTATGGCAAGCGTTCACAAAATACAGACTTCTTTCTGAAGACGCGGCAACATTTCAAACTTAAATATTTCAGTTAAAGAAAAGATTATTTCTTACCCGCTTTGTATTAAGTGCAGCAAAGACCTGTGTAGCAGAAATATGTACAAAATTATTGAAACGCACTTGCATATTTTAAAACAAACAATAAATTGTTTAAAAAGTTCTACTCGACAGAATAGTCAATTATTCAATATAGGCTGTGTTTAATATTCAAATACACACGGTAAGACGTTACAAAAGAAAGACTGCATAAATAAATACAAATAAATACTCTAGCGCCTTAAGACAATGGATATCGCGTCTTTAAAAATGCATTCTTGTTAAGAGAAAATACTTTAAGTTGTTGATATATGTGTTATTTAGGAAGATTTTCTTGTTTACAATAGTTTTGGTCGAGTAACAGAGCTTTTTGAAGTACCCTCGTAGGGTATAGTTACTCCTTTCTTACAAGTCTAACGCGTGTCTAGCAGGCAAGTTTCGGTTTACAGAATCAACAAGAGCATCGCAATGCGGAGCAATATAAGCCTGAAGGTATGACCTTTGACCTTGAAGCGAGCCATCCATAACATGCGCTCTGCACTTCGTCTCGGTGTGGTGAACGTTTCAGAGTGGACACGAAATTGCTAATGGACGGACGGACAGACGGGCAGCGGTGTCATATCATAATACGCCCCCTTCGGGCGTAACATGAAAGGACTTATAACGATAAAAAAAACTATTTAATAAATTTTATTCACTTTCTACAATTCAAAACATAATGCATTCCTGGATACTAACAAAATAACTTTCGTTATCATTTAACTTCAACATGGACGGAAGTAACTGTATTGATTATATAGTTTTTAGATCTGAATAAAAACAATGTCTTTAATTTGTTCTCCAAGATAAGAATGCGTAACATAAGAAAGTTGGTATGCTCAAGTTTTCTCGGAACGTTCTCTATATTTAGTTAAGTGCTTTCGATGTGATTGTATTTAATTAAGGATGTTTCTGTTCTATGCCCTTATATGTTGATTTGATTATGGAAACATTTCAGGCCACGTTGATTAGATAACAGGGGGCATGTGGGTAATGTACAAGAATATAATAGTATGTAATTTCATAAACTGTTCCCTGTAAGCGGGTTTGAATTTGCTCTAGTTTCATGCTGTGTGAATTCGTTCAATTTCATAGAAGCTGTATCTTTAAAAAGACACTTCTTAGCACTGTAAAATATAAAAAATAAATACGATCGTGGTATTGTCTGTTTTATAACTGTATAAGCAAATAATTGTCATGAATGTCATGGGGTGGGGGGGGAGGGAAGGGGGGATAATTGGTCATCCTTGATAGATAGCTGTTAATAAACAAACTCATCTCAAAAGTACGGATGACTCAATAGTGGTATTTAATGTATATAAGAATATTAGAATTTTCGTCACTTCAGTTTTCCAAAATGGTTTTGGAGACGGGTAACACTGTACCTGGTATCATGGAGGTAGTATTGTAGTTTTACGTTTGTGAAGCGCAGGCGCAATAACGCGTTTTTCAGTAGACTCAAACGGAAATAACATTCTTTACGTTGTTATTACATTATATCGTTGCTCAGACAACATTCTTTTCTTTCGCATGGACTTAAAATCTGGAGAATATGGTGGGTGTTGGAGTATTTTAACGATTTCGTTGTGCAGAAAGTTGAAAACGACACAACAATTATAGGCTGGAGCATTGTCATGCAGGAGGAAAATGCCTCTCCAACCAGTACTCTGGCGTTTTTACATATAGGATTTCATGACAGAATTAAATAATGTGTTATTGTAGAAACTGTTGTAAAACATTTTCCTGTTTGACAAGGGATCTACACAACTGGGCTATAATAATTAAAGAAAATTGTATAAAAACTAATGTGGCGCTTCTCTGACATTTTTCATTTCTTCTCCATTACCTGTTATCAAATTATCCTTGTGATTCCTACATATACACCAAAGTTGCATCTCCTGTTAGTAAGTTAGATAAATTTCTACCGTCGATATTTTAAATTGAAATCGATCTTCCTAAAAATTAGATCTGATGGCATCATCTTTCTGTAGAATCGAATTTCCAATATTGCTATTTTTATTTCCACCCATCTATTTTTATTTGAACAAATCAGACGATTTTTTTCAACAAGGCTGGTCTCTAAATCCAATTTAGGCTTAACAATGTTTCTTTAGAATTGAAGTTTCGTTATATTTTTGAACATAAGGACATTAACTTTTGCTTCTAAACTATCTTGAAAAATGCGAAATCAAGAAAAAAATCACGCACGAGTGTTTCCAGAAGCTTTATCATTTTATTTCTTTGCGGGGGCGCAGCCATACGAATTATAAAGCCATGACAATTACATATCAAAAACTGGAATCCCAAGTTAGATATAGATTTTCTAACTTCCACTTCCACTTTCAAAGTGTTGAAAGCAAGGCTCTAATTGGCTAGAGGAAAGGTCGTCTGAACATGACCCTCTATAGTTTGTCTTCAAATCCAATGCGTTACCGTTAATAGGAGATGGTTAAATTGTTTGAGCAGGTTTCTGTAGCATTGTAATCTAGCATCTTTCTGATCAGGGTCGGTAAATGAAGGATCTACCTAGCACAGACCTTTTTAAGAACTGAATGTTTCATCAGAATATAGCGAACTGTTCCTTCTTAAAGGTAATGAAAATCTGACTATAATTGCTTTACCTACCAGCAAACTGTGATATATATGACACGTTACAGTGATTATGTATATTATTCAGAACACACCCTTTGATATAGGCACGTATTTCACTTTTCACTTCCTTTGCCATGTCAACACACAGAAAATAGCCAGTGTATATGACCGCCTCTATTTCAAATGCGTATTAACTTTTCATTTCTTCGCTTTTTGAGTCTGAGTAGAGTTTAAATACCTCTATGCATGCATGTAGAAATTAATTAATTTTAGTGGCAGAACTGGCATTATACGCAATATTTATTGCTTTCAGTTCACCGACATGTATTTAGTTCGTCTCGTTTGATTCAACGACAAATTTATAACCAGTCATTTCCAGAGCGTCTGTCGACTTGGCGTTCAAGATAATAGGAATATATGATCTTTTGTCGACTCGAAAATTCTTTCCTACATACTTCATATAGACGCTGATTATTTTTAATCAATAATATGGCAAATAGTTATGTTAATTGTTAGTACAGAATGTGAGTTCATTCGCAATAACAGACCAAAATACTTACCAAAGATGAAAGTGAGGACAAACCCAAGAAAATGTTCTACAATCCCTTTCGTTCCTACTCCACTAACGGAAGAAGCTACAATGATTATGTATCAGCAGAACTAAATTACAGGCAACGGCTCTCTCGCGTATATTTGTATTTCATTTTCTCTAAATTAATTCCGGGGAACTATGGCATTATGTATCAGAATGAGAATGCTCATTTATATTCACTGTCGAACGAAGTAACAAAAGCGATCCGTTAAATTGCAATTGATGTGATAAAATAATTATTTTCGCTTTTCTTTATTTCAACTGATGGTACATTTGGGAAATTATGCGTAGTCAAAATAATTAGGATTTATACCGGAATGGTTTTATTACCGAAAAATGAGATGCAGTGAACAGTGTGTTTGAATAAACACAGTTCAGCCTAGTAATTTAACTATAGTTCTGGAATAACGAATGTATATAATGATGAAAGCGTCTAAATTTGTACACAGTTTCTTACTCGAGTGTACTTTTTCCAAATATAGGAAAACAAAATCTTATAGTATGACACATTAAGTTTAATTAAAATTAATAAAGCTATATCCTTTGACAATTCTTTTAACCCTTATCGTGCTAGACACGAGTGATTTTGCCTTTGCGACCAGTGTAGATCATGATCATCCTGCACATCCGTGCAGTCTGATCAAGATCTGCAATGTTCGCCATTCAGTCAGTTTGTGTTTGGTAAGCACGTATTTCAATAGTAAATGGTACTGTCCAAATTTAAAAAATGGACAAGTTCATTATAGAAATTTAGCAGGGTAAGGGTTAAAATCTATTAGCTTTAAAACATCTGTATCAATTTCAAAATGTTTGATATGTTGAGTTAAGCAGATATGTAAAATAAACTTACCTAATAAATTACCATATATGTGTACCAAGCATCGTCTTCTTACTAATCTGCTATATCATACTTTCAAATATGGAAAGGACCCTAAGAAACTTTGTTCGAAAGGGCTTTTAACGTTTCTTTCAATACTTTTAAGTTGTTCGTGAATGGCTATAAAATAAAATACTACGTAATCACAGTTATCAGTTCAAACAGATATTGCCAAGGTTCCAGAACAGGTAAAGTGTACGACTTAATAATGCTTCAGTTGTAACCACGTTACCGAAATCATCATGATCAAAGTATATTTCACAAGAAAACTAGTCACGATGTTGGAGATATGAAAATATTAAAGTTGTCAAATACTAGCTTTTCACTAAAAGCTATAACGAAAACCTGTATGAATAAATATAGCTTACACAACCTCATAATTACATGTTTCCGAATAACCAGACTTCAAATTCCTAAATATTGATATTTCAAAATTCGTAATCAATACTGAATATTTGCTTCCAAATTCCACTCCAGTCTATTTCGAGAAATATAAACGTGAGAATAATTATGTTTAAGGCTGGAAGTAATGAAATTTCTTACAGGTCCTTGTCATTGAAGTATAATGCTATATTTCTTTCAGTCATTCTTCATTTTTTCAGTACATCACATTGTAGTGAATTATACATTTGTAACTTATCAGCAATTCTATTTTTGTTTCAATAATATTGTATTAACCATTAGTCTGTTGGCTGCAAGTGATTCGGCCTTTGCGACCAGTGCAGACCAAGAGTGCAGGCTGATCGTGGTCTGCACTGCTCGCTGTTCAATCAGTAAATTTACAGTGAATAATAAATGGTACTGCCCAAACTGAATGATGAGCCAGTTCATTTTAGAAATTGAGCAGGGTGAAGGTAAATCATTTTATTTGTATTTTGTTTGTCGTTTCAGTGTCTGCGGTTCATGTTGTTTTATGATTCAGAAACTTGTTTCACGTTTTTGCTAGAAGTATAGAAGTCTGGAATAATAAAATGTATAAAAGGACCCTTTCTGAGCAGAGAATACAACTAAGCAAAATAACAGCAGACTCAGTTCATGAAAGGTAATGAAATGTGCAAAAATCACTACGCCCCGTAACACCGACTTAAGAGGAGCCATTTGACACAGAAACATTGATTCGCCAAAGGCCCAGATAGTAACAACACGGAGACTAAGTACAGGGAGTTTTTACAGCCGCCACAAGACTGCAGCTATTTTTGCAAAGCAGGCAAAATACGCTTCAGGCGCCTTGCTGTAATTAGTCACTCTTACAGACTAGCGAGGAAAAGTAACTAAAATATGAAGCGGCTAAACTTATTCAATTGTACAGCATATTTGACAGGGATGTGTAAATTGAGATAGCCGAAAACCCTCGACATTTATTTTTTTATATCATTTTTCATTTAGCCAGTATTATTATCAAGTTTATAGAATGTGTCAAATTAACCTTCCCAGCAAAGGTTAAGCACCTTAAAATGTGACTATTATCTACGTTATTCAGGAATGTTCAAATAATACATGTACTTTAAGGGTGTTTAGTTTATTTCTCAGCAAAAGTAAGCTATAAATCATGTTATAAAGGAATGTGAAGCATAGAAATGTTCGACTCAAATCTACACCCAATCGACAGGCAACGACAGGCAGTGCTCCTTACCACATTGTTGCAGTTTTTTCTTTGCTTTTTTGTGCTTTTATTTTCTTTTTCTTTTTTTTTCTTTTGCTTATGCATACCTATCTTCGGAAAACACGGTACTTTTCTATTTAAAAAGAAAATATTATCTAAGGGGAACCACTCTTGATCTGGTGTTATGAATAGGAATTCCAAATTGTCGAACTTAGAGATGTTTCACTGAATCATTGCATTCTATGTTTCATGATTTCAGTATATTGAATGCCTTGTTTGGACAAGCAATTAAAGCGATTGAGAAAGCGAGGGATGACTAGCCGGATATTTTTTTTCTTTTTTTTTTGAATGTAAGCTGAAAGACTTTCTCACAAATCAAGCGAGACCCGGTGCTCACAGTAGTGATGAACAAATTGAATGTTTACGTCCTTACTTTTTCGGCCCTTGACCTTTTAATAAAAACTGTAATTATGTTTTGTTGAAATGTATACACCACGACATGTACATTCACAGCGTAACTTATCACGTTACACAGGAAACTGTAAAGAAATACCAATAAAGATATCAAAATACGATGAACGATAAATATTTCATTCTGTCATGTTATGTTTATTTAATAAGCTGCTTATTTACCATAGAAAGGTCATTTTTAAAAAGAAACCTGACATATATTGTTGTTTTAGATGGATCATGGTGAAACATTTTTACGATTTTATAGGCATTTTATACATAGCTGACCTATTTCGATTTCCTTATCTAAACATGAGACAAATAACAAATTAAGAAATTTCATTCGTGGCAATCGTCAAAAATACGTATCTCTTTTTATTGTATTTAGAAAACATTTAAAACTAAGCAAGTTTTTGAAAGACTTTTGTTAAACAAAATTGATCTTATTGTTTATACAAAAAGATATTCGTCACTAAAGATGAAATATGTTACCCATTGTCCGTTAAAACATGGCTTACAGCTAGGGGTAACCCCCTATATCCGTATGTTTTATTGCGTTTTGAACTGTAATTGAAGCTTAGGGAAGTCGTGTCAGCGACTTTTGCAAATTTATTTTATTACCTTTTTGGAAAGGGGTAAATTTCACGGTCATTGCATATAATGTTAAGGGCAAGATAGATATCAATAACGCAGGAAATACTGTATATAATGCACTGAACCATTTGGATAAAGGGCGTTACCTCTAGATGATGGGTGAGGCAATTTGCACTGTATCAGTATATATGCTTGTTTTGCCATTGAGATGCAGTTATCTGAAACTGAAATTTGAGGCAAACTTAAAATTTGTTGCGTATCAACGAAATTTATGAACATTGATAAGTGCACCGCTTCAGTGTAATTTTAGCTCTTGCAGACGAAACATCAAACAATTTCATAGATATGAAAACAAATACTAGTATTGTGAAAGACCACGCAAATCAGTGTATCAATTCTAAAGTCAGAATTGATGTATTGATGATCAGTTAAAGCTCCCCACTCTTTACTGCCAGAGTTACACAAAAGCACACATGTATAAAGCTCGGTACAAAATATTTCTAACAAAATATTATTTTGGCTGAAGAGGTATTGCTCTGAATTATATGAGATCTGTTTTGGTCCATCAAGAATACCGAAGGTGTTATCAAACAAAACCCTGTAAATTGAGCGTTACAAATGTTTGATTGTACCACAAAATCTCATATAAGAAAATCTGGTAGCTTTAACTTAACTGAGAAACATCTGCATGAGAAAATGCTCATATTAAGGATGAAATGAAAGAGGTCGTAAACAAATACCATTGTGGACCTATGATTATGTTTGTTTTTGTTGCATAATATATTCATTAAATTTGGCAGTAAAACATATAGAAAGTTATTGGTATCTCAATGGGGAATAACTGTGTCCCACTCATTGCTGATCTATTTTATACTGTCATGAATGGAACTTAGTCGCTGATCCGACCTTGACCTTTTGAACTTGAAAATAAACGGCCCTAGATTCTGTCAAGCAGGACCATTGGAACACACGTGAGAGAAGTCAATGCAACTCTGACATACATCCAGAGATGTTGAAGGAACATGGCACAACTGTTCACCACATTTATTTGATGCGTCGTCCGCATTCGGCCGAGTTTTGGTAGTCACTGCCAAAATGCGTTACACTCAACGCAGTTTGGTAGTTTACAAAAATGTAGTACCAAAATGCGTTGGATATGTACACATCCAACGCAAAACGGTATTAAAAAACTATTAATAATAATCTCATGATTTGCAAAAAGAATATTTTGTGACGAATGGACGTTATTATTTCAAAGAGAGTCATGATGAACTTAGTCGCTCATCCGACCTTGACCTTTTGACCTTGAAAATAAACGGCCCTAGACCTAGATTATGTCAAGCAGGACCATTGGAACACACGTGAAAGAAGTCAATGCAACTCTGACATACATCCAGAGATATTGAAGGAATATGGCACAACTGTTCACCATTTATTTGATGCGTCGTCCGCATAAACCTGGGACAGGTTTCACAAACGCTCATAAGTAAGTATAGACTGTTTGGGATTAAAATTCAGGAGATTCACGAGAAAATGTCACATAAGACGGTTTGTATAATACCTTTAAAAGCAGAAGCAAGGTAGACAGGCAAACTTTGTCCGCCAAAAATCTTTAGAATATTTCAATGTTGTTTAATATAGTGAAATACAATTAAATAATCCAACCCGGTAGTGAATTTTATTCCGAGGTTACCGATTAATTATTCACCGAGAGTTACCGAGGTTGGTCGAGTAAATATCAGGCACTCGTATTTTTGTATACCGGACACAACTTTCTCGAGGTTGAGGTTCAGTGGCATATTTTGTTAAGAGTCTGTCCATTACTCGACTAAATGTTGCTATCTTGGAAACATGAGCCTTATTATTATAACTGAATATTCAGGATAAATACTTTATGCGACTTGGAACGAGAACCATATATCACATTAGGACCTCCAAAGAGTTTTTAGCTCAACTATTTCCCTTTTTTTCCAAAGAGAAGAGCTGTTGTCACCCTTTCGGTGGCGTCGGTGCCAGCGTCCAAGATATATGACATTGTATACCTTATTGCGGAGGAAGCTTCATTTATGAGTAAATGATATATTTCTTACCCATCTAAACACACAGAACCCACCATTTTCATGCGTTGTCCGGGGAGGGCCCCAAAATACCACCCGCATGTATACACCAAAATAAAAATCTAAATCTAACGACGGAGAATTTAGTTTTTGGAAAATTATTCGAGTAAGCCCACGCCCACATTTAACCATTCTTTTACGTGTTTTTCAAAGATATCTGTGGTGGACTCTCGAAACCCCTCACATTTAAAGAAAAAAAATTGCCGGAAATATTTATCTCAGACCCCTAAAACACGCACATAATTCGCCATATATGTTTATGTGGGATGTTTAAAAATATTTACACCACTTCTGATATTTTGTATTTAACAAGACTACACTCATTGTTCATGAAACTGCCTAAATAAATGTGTTTTCAGTTTTGATCTAAAGCTGGCTTCAGACTGAATGTTTTTCAGATAGCTAGGTAGATCGTTCCATCATTTGGGACCGACGACTGCCATAGATCTGTCTGCTAATTTTGTTCGCCGTCTACGGATGTTAAAGTTAGTGTCACTTTGTGAGCGAAGTCTGTATCGTTGTCGAGTAGGTACAAACATTTCCCTCAGATATACTGGAGCTGTACCATTCATGACACGGAACTAGACTTAACTGGAAGCCAGTGTAGTTCTTTCTGAAGTTCGGCACTTGATTGTTCATAGGAAGCATTCTTGACTACTCTACCGGCATGATTTTGGACTCGCTGTAGTTTGTTGATTTGGTAGGCTGGAATTTCTGTAAATAAACTGTTGCAGAAGTCAATGTGAGAATGAACCAATCCATGCACTAATAGTTCAGTTGACTTTTGTGTTAGATGTTTCCGTATAGCCCTAAGGTTTCGTAACTGCACATGAGCTATCTGACACTTTTTCTGAATGTGATGGTCAAAGTTGAGTGTATTGGTCATAGTTACACCCAAGTCTCTGACATGATCGACGCATTTTACGTCACACCCACCAACGTTTACACTTGTGATGTTCAATTTCGCTAACTGTTGTCTGGTTCCATACATAATTATTTCAAAATATAAACAATACAACCATGAAATTTATTAAAATGGGGGTATGGTGAAAAACACTTGGGGTCAGGACAAAAGTAGAACGATTAAAATAAGCATAATGTTTAGTTATCTGTAGTTTACGTTCCAGAAGTACACGTGGTTTAACCTTCCGTAGTTTGTGATAGCGGGAATCCTGATGTAACAAGTTTTTTGTAATATAAAAATGTCCAAAATTTAACTCCTTTAACTTTCAACAAGCTTTCGCAAAACAAACAAGTCGTGATATTAACACTGCATGATATTCCTCCAGTGACATCTCCGTCCAGGTTGAGAAAATTGACCATTTCAATACAAATGAATGTCTTTTTTATCAATTAATCATGTTACTAAAAACCATCAACAACTGTTACAAGTAAGACCAAAAATGACGCTTCTAAATTTGTGGCAGAAGCTCTGTCAAATTGTATCATTTCATTATTTATCAAAACTATAAATTGTACAGAATTGATAAATCATCAAGGTACCTTGAGGTGTCGTTAAAAAGCCTTGTTACACCTCAAAATGGTAGCAACGCATTTTGGTAGTCGCTACCAAAATTCGGCGGAGTTTTGGTAACGACAAAATCACACCCGTTAACCGGTTCCGAGCAAGACAGTTCGTGGCGGACAAAACAGTTCACCGATATTTTTGCCGGTGTCTGCATTGGGGTAAGTATTCTCAATCCAAGGATCGGTTGGTACAAAATATGTTAAAGATTTTTATTTCTGAAAAAAGTAGCATGAACGAAGAACATGCCATGTGCTTCCTGTTTAAAAGTAACCTATATCTAGTAAGTTAGGACGAGTTAAAAGTGTGATTTTGTTGAAAAAATGCGAAAACGAAAGTTTATCGCGGTATATTTAATTCACTTATCAACTTTGGTCTATTGTATTAACGTCAACCTTTAAAATAATGTTTGCCCTGAATATTGTCCAATTTTTGCCCTGAATACTGTCCAATTTTTAAGCGACAAAACGCAATATTCAATGAGTTATAGACATTAAAACATGACGTGGTCTAAAAAAAGTGTGGCGGCATTGCACAGCTCAAAATTATTTGTGTGGCGAGCAAGAGCAGTCCTGTGTCTTTTTTATTTTACTTTAATGAATGGTCTAAATAGTGATATCAAGCTTGTTACTCATTGTAATCTGACAAAAACAAATGGTACTAGCTCAGCAATGTTCAAAAATACAGCGGAGATGACATGAAGCAATTCTTATGTATATAGTGATGTAAAATATGTGTATAATGATTATACACATCGTCAGTCCATAGTTGGCACTATTTAACCAGCACATGTATTTTATAAAAAGAACATATTTTTGGATTTTCATGTTATTGCCATGCCGATTAATAATATCATATATTTACTGGATAACTCGGGCTTGTTAGTGGATAATCATTACTATTTGCCGGAGGTCTGAATGCAACCACTCCATAAATAGTTTATAAGAGACACCAGAAATAGATTTTCAAGTTTAAGTGAATACGGAACACTGTTTGTTTATTTGTTGGTTCCGGGTGTAGCGTCATTTCTCGACAGTATTTCAGTTATTCAATGACGGGCCTAACGTATGGTGATCCTGTGTTTTGTACCGGAACTACCCTGTTCGCCACAAAAAGTACTGCCAACCTTTCCCCATGAATCTGATTTTAGAACATTGTCTTCTGTTAAATAGTTACAGAGAACAAAAGTTCCTTCCGGGTACTGAAACTCAAACTCACAACCTTATGATGTATAGCTTTCCCTGTTGATCTAAGCTAGTGACTTTTCTTCGAAATATGGACTGGTTATCTGTATAAGGAGTCTTGTAATTTAACAAGTCTAATTATCCCATCATCTGCCAAATTTTCCCAATTTTTATTCACTTACTGGATCAATATGCTAGGTAATAGATTTCCTACTAGTGATTCAACAAAGAAACTTATTGACCTCCTTATTGATCAAGTTATTGCTTTCATTGCGTCCATTACTACAAAACGTAAATTCATCAGAAGTTCAATAAATGACCTGTAACATATACACATAATAACAAAAGTCATTCCATGTATATGACTATTTCTATATATCACCTGTTCATAGTTTGTTATATTGACCGGTCTATAGTTCCACAATAAATTTTGCTGGGCTATAGTCAACTAGAAGAAAAACAACACGAAAATCTTTTTGTTAAAGTAATGAAATAAAACACTCATTGAATGGCTAGTCGGTAAATAATCAAAACCACTGAGCCATTTTATAAGTGTATACAATTGTCATGCACTGTCTATTACAGAGGTGCCGAATTAACTGGCTATAAATGTCAGCTATTGCATTGCAGTAGTAGCACAGGCACATATGCATTGTGATCCTGAAAGAAATATCACAAATGATAAAATAAAGTAAATGGAATATTCCTAAATGGAAAGGTATCACATCAAACTATCGTACCACTGCAAACTTAATTTAAAAATGTAGGAAGATGTGTTGATGATTGTTAGGCGGTTGTGTGATTAATATATGCTTTGACTTACATCTGTCTGTTAATAAAAATTAGTGTAAATTGCTGTTGTCTGATTAAAAACGTTATTATTTTAAGACTTATGAGCTTGATATCACTATTTAGACCATTTATTAAAGTAAAATAAAAAAAAGACACAGGACTGCTCTTGCTCGCCACTCAAATAGTTTTGAGCTGTGCAATGCCGCCACACTTATTTTCGACCATGTCATGTTTGAATGTCTATAACTCATTGAATATTGCGTTTTGTCGCTTAAAAATTGGACAGTATTCAGGGCAAACATTATTTTAAAGGTTGGCGTTAATTCAAGAGACCTAAGTTGAAAAGTGAATTAAATATACCGCGATAAACTTTCGTTTTAACATTTGTTCAACAAAATCACACTTTTAACTTGTCCTAACTTACTAGATATAGGTTACTTTAAACGGGAAGCACATGGCATGTTCTTCTTTCATACTTTTTACAGAAATAAAAATCTTTAACATATTTTGCACCAACCGATCCTTGGATGGAGAATATTTACCCCAATGCAGATACCGGCAAAAATATTGGTGAACTGTTTTGTCCGCCACGAACTGTTTTGCCCGGAACCGGTTAACGGGTGTGAAAATGCGTTGCCAGGGTACATGTTATGTGTTAAGGATCATGGAATGGAACGTATTTTGGTAGTTTTTTCTACATCAGGGGCTGTGCTCATTTTTACATTACATAAAAAAGAGAGAGATAAAAGGAGGGTATGTCTTCTATAACAATGATGGGAGATGGGGTTCGGAGTTCCCCTCCCGAGATAGTTTTCGTATAAAAACAACCAAAATGTAGATTCCTGAGCGTGTGAAGAGGGCCTCAAACGACGCTTCCTATGCAATAACATATTCTATGTTTTGTTGTTTTAATGTACTAGTGTTGTCGGAGGGATAGTCCAGCGAGATGTTTTAAAGCACGAAAGCGCTGAATTCTGTAAAACGAAGTATAAATGTGAGGATGGCACGTGTGTCCTCCACCTAGATATACATTTAAACCCGGAATCTGAATAACAAGAGGGATTTAGTATGTAATAAATATTACACAAAATGTACTACATGTTATATACAGTGAGGCCAAAGCTTTATTATTTAACAGGATTTAATATTATGCGTTTACTAAAAGCAGAAAATGTCACAACAAAAGCACCGAGTTTATTCATTCATTTGACAACTGGACATTTTTTAGAAAGGATATCTTACTCAACTACCACTAAATACTAGTCATCCCCATTTTAAAACAAGAGCACTGCTTGCGGGTGCAGACGTCGCTGTATTATAGAAATATTGTCCTACACATGATTTTCTACATACAGAAACGTAAATCCTTTGTATAATTCCCACCAAGATTGCAATTGTAGTGTGTAAAATATGAAGGGTTAAATGAGTAATGCTGTCTCTATAATAGCAATGAATGTTCAGGGTATGGGCGACAAAAATAAACGGAAAGATGTACTTAATCTCTTAAAAAGTAAAAGGTACTCCATTTGTATGTTGCAAGATACTCATTTTACAGAGGTGGAAGAAAAATATATAAGAAGTCAGTGGGGCTACGAATGTTTTTTTTTTAGTAGTTACAGTAGTCAATCTCGGGGTGTTGCAACTCTTGTAAACAATAACTTCGACTTTAAATTAATTAAAAGTGAACGTGATAAGGGAGGTAATTTATTAACCTTAAATTGTAAAATTTGTGATAAAGATATTACGTTGATAAACATATATGGTCCAAACAGAGACAATCCAATTTTTTTACCAGGAGGTGTATGATAAAATGTCCAGTTATAATAATTCTCCTTTCCTTTTGGCGGGAGATTTAAATTTAATTCTTAACCCGGAAGTAGATTCGTATAATTATGTTAATGTAAATAACTCTAATACCAGAGATAAAGTAACAAGTATAATGTCAGATTTTAATCTTATAGACTGCTGGAGAGAGAATCACTTAGAAAATAAAGAATATACATGGTTCAGGAGAAATCCAGTTAAAAAAGCAAGACTCGATTTTTTTCTTATAATGGATACACTGTTTACAGATTTAGAAAGTACTCAAATATTACCCGGATATCGGACAGACCATTCTTTAGTTTTTATATCATTAAAATCTGGTAAATTTAAAAAAGGAATATCATACTGTAAATTTAATAACTCTCTGTTAAAGGACACCACTTATGTAAGTGAAACAAGAGGGTCATGATGACCCTTGATCGTTCACCTGAGTAATATGAGCTACATGTTTCAAGGCTCTTAAAAAAACAAGAAAATAGGTCAGTAGGTCAAGGTCACAGTCAAGTGACATCATATTACTTGGGGTCATCAGGTAATTATAATTAAACAGTCTTGGAAAAAAGATCAGATGATTTTTTAAGTATTTTTCCTATATAACTCACATAATAACTAAGTGAACCCAGGGCGGGGACTCTTTTAAACCCAGGAGCATAATTTGAACAATTTTGGTAGAGGACTACTAGACAATGCATCATACCAAATATCAAAAGCCTTGGTCGTATGGTTTCTGACAAGAAGATTTATAAAGCTTTTTCCTATACAAGTCTATATAAAACTCGGGACCCCCAGGGCAGGGCCTCTTTTCAACAAAGGGGTAAAATTTGAACAATTTGGGTTGAGGACCATAAGACAATGCTACAAACCAAATATCAAAGGTCTAAGTGTTGTGGTTTCAGACAAGAAGATTTTTAAACTTTTTTTCCTATATAAGTCAATGTGAAACTTGGGACCCCCTGGGCGGGGCCATATTTGACCCTAGGGGGATAATTTGAACAATCTTGGTAGAGGACTACTAGATGATGCTATATACCCAATATCAAAGCCCTAGGCCATGTGATTTTGTACAAGAAGATTTTCAAAGTTTTCCCTATATAAATCTATATAAACCATGTGACCCCTGGGGCGGAGCCATATTTGACCCTAGGGGGATAATTTGAACAATCTTTGTAGAGGACCACTAGATGATGCTACATACCAAATATCAAAGCCCTAGGCCGTGTGGTTTTGTACAAGAAGATTTTCAATGTTTTCCCTATATAAGTCTATACAAACCATGTGACCCCTGGGGCGGGGCCATATTTGACCCTAGGGGGGGATAATTTGAACAATTTTGGTAGAGGACCACTAGATGATGCTACACACCAGATATCAAAGCCCTAGGCCCTGTGGTTTGGACAAGAAGATTTTTAAAAGTTTTTCCTTTCGGTTGCCATGGCAACCAGAGTTCTTCATGGAATTCAATTATTTGAACAATTTTGAAAGGGAGCCACCCAAGGATCATTCCTGTGAAGTTTGGTGTAATTATGCCCAGTGGTTTTCAAGAAGAAGATTTTTTAGAAAATGTTGACGGACACACGACACACGTCGCACGACGGACATAGAGCGGTCACAAACGCTCACAATGAGCCTTTGGCTCAGGTGAGCTAATAAAAAAGGTTATAAAACCATTAAATCTCAATATGCAATAAAATCGCTTGAAACATATAATGACTTTGCAAGAATTAACATTTAGCATAAATGATCAGCTGTTCTTTGAATCTTTGCTTTTAGCAGTTAGAGGAAAATCCATTTCATATGCATCCCATAAAAAGAAATTAGAAATTGGTAATGAAAATTCCATTGAGAAAGAAATTGAGAAAATAGAAAAACAAACAGTTATTAATTATGATTTATTAGACAGTAAAAAGAGGGGACTTTTAGATTTGAGGAATAAAAAAAATGGAAGGAGTTATGGTTAGATCCAGAGCTAGATGGATTCAAGAAGGCGAAAAACCGACAAAATATTTTTGCAATTTAGAAAACAGAAATTATGTATCTAAGTTCATGAACACATTAAAAACGGAAAATAGGAAAATTTTAAACACACAGGAAGAAATACTGACAGAAAGTAAACGTCATTATAAAAAAACTTTATAAAGTCACTGACACGGAAGATGTATCTTTACATGATTTATTTGATAATATACAAGTTCCAAAACTTTCCGAAAACGAAAAAATATCCATCGAGGGAGAATTAACATACTTAGAAATGCTAAATAGCTTAAAGAAAATGTCCAATAACACTAGTCCAGGGAATGATGGTTTCACTGTAGAGTTTTTTAAGTTTTTTTCTGGAATGACATAGGCATATTTTTGTTAAGGTCTATCAATTATTCATACTCTGTTGGAGAACTTTCTATCACACAGAAGCAAGGAGTAATAACATGTATACCAAAAGGCAACAAAGATAAATCTCTCTTAAAGAACTGGCGACCTATTTCTTTGTTAAATGTGTCCTACAAAATCGCATCCGCTTCCATAGCCTTTAGAATAAAAAACATATTGCATAATATTATTAATGAAGACCAAACAGGATTTTTGCCAGGCAGGCTGATGGCAACTAAAAATAGACATTTTGTTTTTTACAGAAAAATATAACATCCCTGGTCTTCTACTACTAATAGACTTTGCAGCAGCTTTTGAGTATCGTGGAGTTTTATGGCGAAAGTTCTCGAATTTTTCAATTTTGGTCCATCAGTCAGAAAATGGATTTCGTTATTTTATACTAATATTGAATCATGTGTAATAATTAATGGTCATATGTCAGACTGGTTCTTCTTGCAAAGAGGCTGACGTCAAGGTGATGCTTTGTCGCCCTACCTATTCATTCTTTGTGCAGAAATTCTTGCAGTTTTACTAAGAAATAACCCAAATATAAAAGGTATAAAAATACACGGTAAAGAATATATTATATCTCAGTATGCTGATGACACAAGTCTTACTTTAGATGGCTCCCGAGAATCTTTAATAAACACAATGTCAGTTTTAAAATTCTATGGCAGAATCTCCGGCCTTAATATAAATACAGATAAAACAAAAGTTATATGGTTTGGAGCACGAAAGTATAGTCCAATGGTTCTCTGCCCAGAATATAACTTATCTTGGGAAAACACTGTTTTTACCGTACTTGGGGTGAAATTCTCTGTTAATCTGACAGACATGGTAAATATTAATTATGATGCTAAAATTGAGGAAATCAAAAAGCTTTTCTCTTGCTTGTCAAAAAGAGTGATCTCACCGATAGGAAAACTTGTTGTGATAAAAACATTGGCTCTCGCCAAACTAAACCATTTAATCTTAGCAATACCTAATCCTTCACAAGAAAAACAATATGCAAAGGTTATTTTTCAATTTTCTTTGGAATAATTCTAAATAATAATATAATTCTAATAAGCACAATTACACAGGAATACAAATACGGTGGCCTTAAAATGATTGATATTAAGACTTTTGTTCATAGTTTAAAAGCCACTTGGTGAAGACGTTTGTTAGACATGAATAATAAATTCAGTCACTTGGTTGAATATATTTGTCCGGCTTTACAAGACATTTATAAATATGGCTCAGACTATACAAAAAGAAAGATGCTTCAAGAGCAAAATCCTTTTTGAAAAGATGTGTTATCTCGTTATCTTTCTCTAATGTTAAATATAAATCCCACGTGCAGTAGCCAATTTAGCGCAGTTAATCTGTGGTATAATCCAGGTATTAAGGTCGGAGGTTCAAGTGTATGTTATAGAAGATGGCTTGCAAAGGGTGTGTATTTTTTAGGCGATCTCATTAATGCCAAAGGAAGTTTCTTCACATATTACGACTTTATTTCCAGTTATAACATTAGGACTAATTTTCTAGAGTACAATGGCCTTTTGGCATCCATCAGGCGTTTCCTCGAAGTTAAGGGTATTGGATACTTACCTGTAAAAAGCTACAATCCGCTTATACCAATAAGTCTTGCTTTGTTAAAGAAAGATAATAAAGGTTGCAGATCAATCTATAAGCAGATAAATAAAAAAGGAGAGTACCCAAAATCATTTCTAAAATGGCAAAATGAGTAACTCAATTTACAAGTTAATAATATACCTAATTATTCAATATACGACATCGTTTTTAGAATTACTAAAGACCCAAAATTAATTTGGTTTCAGTATAGGATAAACCATAGAAATTTAGCCACAAACTATTTATTAAAGAAAATGAATATAACTGTTAATGATAGCTGTACTTTTTGTAACAATTTCCAAGAAACCATAATACATTTATTCTGGAACTGTGAGATAACTAAGCTTTCTTGGACCCTATTACACTATTAAATTATATAAGAAATAAATGTAACATTGATTTAGCAGAATGGAATCCTTCAGATATTTTGTTCGGTAATAGAAAGTTCGATGTAGCTATTAACATTATTCTGTTGCAGGCCAAACACTTCTTATATTATAACAAAATACAAGGTCAGATGCCATCAATCGATGTATTTAAAAGAAAAATGATCTCTTACTACAAAGCGGAAAGATATATTGCTTTCAAAAATTTTGAAATGACTAAATTTGAAACTCTATGGGGAAAATATATAAATCTTTTCCAAGAGTAATACATTGAAGTTCTTTCAGTGAAACACAAGGTTAAATAACTTCCAAAACACTATAAAACGATATAGAATATATATGAAAGAATATACTTGTAAGCTTTTACTGTTGACATTATGTTTCTTTTGTATCACATATAAGATGCCCTCTACGTGTCTAGACCAACCCAGGTTTTTCATTTTTCACTCTCCTTCGCCCGAAACTTGTTGTTTTTTGTTTTACATAAAATATTTACAATTACATAGAAAGTAAACGTTTTTGTTTCGAACTAAAGGCCTTTTTATCTTCGAAATGCAGATTTTGTCTCTTTATATTTTAAGTGAAATATCATCCAACGCAAAAATGTCTAAATTACATCGCTAGACAACGGAAGACAGTATGTAAAATTTAACCATTATAAATGTTATTTAATTTAATTTTTTTTATCTAAAAAATAACTTGACTAATTAACTAATATTATGCATATAATCTTTTTATGAAGTGCATAATTAAACAGATTAAGTAAATGCATTTTTGTATAGTTTAGTTGTTAAATAAAGATTCACTTAAATTGTATATTAAGAAGGTATTAGTCCCTATTATCAAAAAAAAAAAAAAAAAAAAAAAAAAAAGAAACATCCCCAAGAATTTTGTTACAACAGTTCATTAGCTAATATGATTATATTTTAGTTGTAATAGCAATCATGTTACTTTGTGTAAGATGTGATGGGGGATGGATCCCCGACCCCCGCACATCTATGACAGGGACAATAAATGGGTTACCTCGGTAGCCGAAATTAAAAAAAAAGAAGCTGGAAACAAAGCAAATGATTAGATTGTACTTAAGACATTGACTCTGAAGAGGAAGATAGCGAGTATAACGTATCAAACGACGAAGACGAAAATGAAGATCCAACGAATCTATCTGCCGAAGATGTTTTTAATCGTTCGAGTGTTTTATTAGTCAAATCACTATACCGACGCTTGAAGATAATGAAACAGACTATTCTACCAGAGGGATGTGCAAAAGAAAAGAAGTATTTGGAAAGTTTAGAAATATTTACAGAAATACATTTAGACTGGATAATATATATATAAAGCATTACAGACAATACCTTCTTATTTAACAGACTTCTAACTGGAAATGTATGTTTGATAAAATATAGGACCAATATCATCCACCAACTTTGGAAAAAATGTTGAATATACGAACATTGAAATATGTTTCTACGATTACAAAAAGGTGACATAGATGTTTTATAGTAATACGTGTGTGCCACCGTGTCTGTGCCACCGTCTGTGCCACCGCAACAATACTTGCAAGTATTCGATCAAATTAGCAATTGTGCAATGCAACTCCTTTTAACTGGTTTTAAATAGTCTCAAAAAATTGTAAGAATGTGTTAGAAAAAGGACAATCATGTGTCTAATATGCAAAATGTTCTCTTAAAAAAATCAAAATACATTTTGAGGACATTGTCTCCTGTGAAATAACCCGATTTTATCAGTAAATCGTTGACCTTACGATAACAATACTAATCATTGCCTCATTTAACATGACAAACTGTAAGTATCGCCACGCATGGGGTTTGTACAATCAAATACACTCAAGCGGCCTCTCTAACCGATGTTTTAATTTCGACTCTTTGTTAATTTCATGACCTTCGTTCTAGGTGTTATGTTACTGAAAAAGGACAATGACCTTTAAGTAGACAAACAAAATCCCTGACCGAAAAACTAGTAAAAAGACAAAAGACATTTGAACACACAATGCTCTATCAAAATATGTTTACAAATTGAGCAATACAGTACAGATATATACATGATATAGTCATTTCATATTTACAATCATTTGTAATTGTATTCAACGAAATCTAGTGTCAGGTTGAAACAGTCTCTTTTTAATGTTTAAGGCAGCTAGAACCATTCTCCTTTTTTGTGGTTCCACTTTTCAGTTTTAATGGTATCTATTCGTTTTCATCGTATATTTTCAGTTTCTATAGAGCAACGAGTTTAAAGCCTCCATAGGTTCCCACCACAATATGTATGTTGACATAATCTCTCACCGTAATGTTTCCTGTGAGGCTGTAATTAACTGCAATTCAAGTTTCAATTCATCAGGCAAATCGGCAAAGATGTTGCCTTTGGCCTTCTAACAAAGTGTAAAGTAATCGAATATGTCAAAGTTATACATTACATTACATTACAATGACAGTACTTTAACAAATTAAAAACCAAACATGTATGATTTAAGAAAAAGTAGGTATCAAGGGTGTAAAACCTTTTTACAAGGGTTGTTTTCAAATAATTTGGTCATTTGCGTTTTGTTTTCTTGTAAACTTTCGCGAGCATTCACGTGACCTCACCTAAACCATGACCTAGATATTGACTATAATCAACTTAAGGTTTAGCAGTATATCAGCAAACCACAAAAACAACATTATTTGGTAGTAATTTTACCAACAATCTACCTGTTGAATATATGTTTTGCTGTACAGTCCAGTACGACGAGATACTTATGACTAATGACGAATGTTGGGCTTAAGGTATTAGATCACTAATAGAGAACCTCCTTTTTGAAGAGTATTCAATTCCTACCATAAACCTACTTTGACAGCAATTCTTAGGGAGCGTAGGTTCAAGCCCTATTGGGACCAAATTTTTTTCTCCTTATTTTCCTTTTTTCTAGTAAGTTTTTACTTCTTTCAAGACTTATTATTGTTTTCTTGTACAAAAATGGAAAACGATGAATCTTATAAGCGATTTCTTGGTGTTCAAAATGAATTTACTACTTAAACAGAAGGGGTAGAGTTACACATCTTTAAAAATATTGAGTTACATATGGTGAAAGTTCTCTATTTTGCTTTCACTCTTAGATTATATATTGTGGAAGAAATTTAGGTAGGTTTTACGTCTGCCCTAAGGTTATTTTTAAATGGAGTAAGCAAAATTCAAAACAGAAACACAGCATTCGACCTTATTTTTTCAATGTTGAAGTATGAATTCTGTCTCATTAAATCCGTTTACTTGAGGCACCACAGAAAAAAATGATGCTGACATTTTTATTTTGTGTTTTATAATTGTTTACCAATAGTCTGATGTTTCTTTTAATAAAATTAATGGTAAAATGAGTTATCTGCAAACATTTTGGATAGTGGCCATCACTTTGAAATTTGTCTGTACTTGAGCTTGAGGAGATACCATAAGATATACAAAATTTATAAAAAACGTCACGGTAAAAGTTATTTAAAAATTGCAAAATAGTGCAAACCATGGTTACCTTTCAGAATATACCAAGCAAAGACCATTTTGTAAACATTACTATTAGTGCTCTAACACATTAACGTCACAATACCACATTTATAGGTCATGTGATGACTTTGGAGGAAGACCCCAGATGCAGGGAGTTATTTTATCACCTAGGTAGAACCCCCGACCTTCCGTACTCACTCACATGAAGAATTCTACGTCTCAAGTGAGGCTCGGACCCACATCGGTGAGGGGTTAGTGATTAGAAGCCAGTGACGGAGGCCCCTGACTGCATACTTAAAATATATTTAAGAAGTTGTCCCCCTTTAAAACTGAATTGCTTTTTAAAGAAATAAAAGTTACTGAAAATTACGTCAGACATTCAACTCTGGGACATTATTGCAAATGCATGAAAACGAAGATGTGTAACAGTTGCTTTGAAAACGGTGAGCTTTTAAAGGCGCTGAATTTTCCAAAAGTTTGGCCCCTTTATGCAGTTCTTTCCTTAAACCCAATGCATATGCCAGTAAATTGGCAACAGTTTTGTCCAGTATTATACGTGTTTTATATGCAGTTCAATTTTCATCCAAAAAAAAAACAAAGATAAGTATCAAACAGGGAATGCCACGCACCAAAAACGCAGCCTCCCCAAAACGAAACGTACAGCACGCAAACGCGCACACCACAAACACAAAACAACAGTTTTTTCCTACGATTTTGTGGCGTTTCATTTTTTTCTCAAAATATCAACCTAGCCGTTAAAATACACAAAACAAAATAAGGCTAAGTGTCTAGCAATACATTAATTTTACACTCGACTCATTTTACAGTTCATAACCTGCCTCGTTTTCGAGACGAAATCTCAGATCCATCGTTGAACGAGACTTAACTCGAATAGTACCAGGCGCATTGGCCAAATGTTAAGTGACCTCGGCGCTCTGTAATATTACAAAAACAGTTATATATATTGGGTAATTTCACATAAAAAAACAACTCTTTTCACTTGAATGGTACCGTTTAATGGGGCAAATGGGTAAATATTGGTTAAAACCATTGCTAACAAAATTGAATAAAATACAATTTATTATACATGTATATGAAATTAGTCGATGCAATTTTATGTTTTGGTGTCTCATAGGTCTTTATCTGGCTTTACTGTATTTTAGTTATTTCATCATACATATTGTATATACTATGTAACATTTTATGTGTGGTACTTAATATATAAACATTATTGTTTTCACCCTTGGAAACCAAATAGATTTCTGGTGTGTTACAACACTTTTAAAAATATTTCAATTGCCGGTCCATAGTTTATGATATTGACCGTTTTATAGTTCAGCATGAAATTTTATTGGACTTCAGTTAAAACTTGATAAAAATAAGTATGATATTTTATTTCTGATGTAATATAATAAAAATCATATTGAATGACTTGCCAATGAGTAGTCAAAACTATTGATTGGCAAACCATTTTATATGTGTATGTCATAAGAGTCGTGAAAATCGACGCGGGGTGAGAGGTTGGTCTTCGATCGTATCATTATGTTCCATGACTGTCTAAGAGAAGATGCTGTCGTATTCCAGAGGTTTATCATGGTTCATGAGTTTGAAGAACAAGGTAAAGACTAAAAAATATAGCCGTTCTTCATTTTCAGGTATAATATATCATGATACCGTATTGTGTTAATTTTTACGTATTTAAAGTTGCAAGGATAGAAGCCAAAATTTTTGTTGAAATATTTGTTATTTTAGATGGAGGACACGAACCTTTGAAAAATGTGTGCCAGAATTTAGTATTCAGAACACATATCATATTACAAAGTCAAACACTTTTTGAACAATCGTTTTATAACCATAGTCTGTATTCAGATCCTATTACATTTGTGTATGTTTTGTTCATAAACAAGGCAAGCGGTTAATTGGCTCGGGTGTCGCTGACACCTTAAAAGGTTTAAATATCGCGGTGTTTTTGCGACATAAAACACTGAGAAAAGTGAGTGTTACAATATGCATAGTACACATTTGCCGAACTGCGCATTTAGGTCTGACGTCTCGTGAATACAACGGTCTTTCTACAACCGTAAGATGACAGTTTTTAAATGGTTCTACTGTGGATATCAGCGTTTATCACATACTTTTATAAATTATCTAAAAAAATACGGCTTGTATTTCACAAATAAATACGAACAGGCAGAAAGAAATTCCGCATTGTACCTTTTGTATTGTATGATGCCGGACTACTTTCATTTAATTTAATTGCATGACCTGACACAGTTCTATAAATAGCGCACGCCAAAACTATACTCAGTTCTATAAAATACTAATAAACTTTGATAATGTGGCAGTTGACGTAAATCCAATTGACACTGTTTATTTTCCAATACAGGTTAATCCAATATTTGCTTTACACAATAGATCTATGACGGATAATCTTTGAACACCCCTGGACTTATTGGACTCAACTGCCACATTATCGAAGTTTATTGAAATTTTAACATCGATAAACATTGATGATTTCGTTATAACAAAATAACAAACATAAAGGTGGAGGTAAATAATAAAGGGGTCATTATAATAGTAGCTAGATCTGGGATTTTATATTCGACTCGCGCGGATTTTGCAAAGTGTGGCTGCGCAACTCTTGAACATATTGCATTATGGTTTCGATGGAGGCCTTGAGAAACAAAAATCGAACAAGACCAAATCATAGAAAGAAAGAGTTGTTTGACATGAAAATTGAACAGCATGTAAAACATGTATATTACTTTACGAAACAAGTGTCAGTATACTGATATAAACATTGAATTCCGGAAAAGGGCTGCCTAAAGGGGTTCCACTTCCGGAAAGTTAAACGCCTTTAAAAACTCACCATTTTCAAAGAACAGTTACACATGTTCGTTTTGATGCATTTGCAATAGCGTGCGAGTGGTGAAATTTCGCATAACAAGTTGGAACACAGTTTTCAGCAATTGTTTATCTTTATTTCTTTACAAATGACATTCATTTTCAAAGGGAGACAACTGTTCCCGATTATTTTAAGTACAAATGGCATTCATTTTCAAAGGGAAACAACTTTTTCCGGTACGCCTATAGTGCGCAATGGAAGTAAAGTGCACAATGGTGCGAAATGGAGGTAAAGTGCGCAATGGAGTCAATTTTTTTAGCGTCGATTATTGGGTAAACTTGTTGGCTATAGTTAATGGAAACGTGGTTAAATGCCAAGAAATGAAAATGGCACATAAGCAGCATATATTTATGCTAATTCAAATTATGCGCAATGTAGGTGAAGTGCGCAAAGTACCTTTTCAGGAGCGATAATTGGATGAATATCTAGAAAATACTCACAGTTGTCTGTTTAAAATTGTTTGAAAGATTTTATTTACTCTCGGTAAATGCTATTGCAATAAAATGATAGATGTATCATAATTATAATAATACCTATTATTAATAATAACCCTTATATAACTGCCGACTTAAAAAAATTCAATCAATTCTATTGTATAGTCGTTGTATAGGAACGATTATTATTGTGTAAACTTGTTTGAAATAATGGAATTGTCGTGAAAATTCTTTAAAAAAATAGGCACATAACAGCTATTTGTGCTAAATCACTGACACGCAATGGAGGCAAAGTGCGCAATGGAAACATTCTATTAGGAGCGATAAGTTGATTTTTAAAAAAAAAATGCTCCCAGCTACAGATTTTCTGTTTAAAATAGTTTTACTTGATTTATTATCGGTAAATAATATTGCAATAAAATGATAGATATATCATAATTATAACTTTAACGAATTTTAATAACCCTTTTATTGCTTTATCTAAAATAAGCTGCCGACTGATTAAGGTGTATAATTGAATTATCAGGATTATCACACCTATGCTAACTGATTAAATCACGCCTCTGGTAAGTACTTCACGCTATTTTAATTGGTTACATCAAGAAAGAGCGCACGTGTTTATTGATCTAATTATCGCTGTATAATGTCTTTTAATGTATAAAAGAATAATTAAGTAAGTTTTGAGATTAAATATCCTAATCCTACTATTGTTCCAAATTGTATTATCGCCCTTCTTAGATATACAAGTACAAATTATTCTGAAAAATGTTAACACATTATAAATAAAGGGTCATAGGTTTACTGAGCAGTGTGTAAATATAATATATATATTTTTTGTTTATATGTACCATACTATTGTTGTTAAACATATCATTTTATATTTCTTATCTTATCTGTATAATTGGATGAATATTTAGAAAACACTCACAGTTGTCTGTTTAAAATCGTTTGAAAGATTTTATTTACTCTCGGTAAAATCCTATTGCAATAAAATAATAGATGTATCATAATTATAATTATATCTATCATTATTTATAACCCTGATATAACTGCCGACTTTAAAAAATCAATCAATTCTATTGTATAGTCGTTGTATAGGAACGATTAATATTGTGTAAACTTGTTTGAAATAATGGAAACATCAAGAAAGAGCGCACGTGTTTATTGATCTAATTATCGCTGTATAATGTCTTTTAATGTGTAAAAGAGTAGATATACAAGTACAAATAATTCTGAAAAATGTTAACACATTATAAATAAAGGGTCATAGGTTTACTGAGCAGTGTGTAAATATTTTTTTTGTTTGGTTTATATGTACCATTCTATTGTTATTAAACATATCATTTTATATTTCTTATCTTATCTGTATTATTAAGATCTACATGTTGTTGCCATTTTTTTCCTTTTAAATATGATTCTTCCATTTTACAATTGATATTAAACTAGTAGACTTTTAGCATGTTTTTATAATGAGTTTCAAATTCGCGCGTTTATATGTTTAACATGTAATTTTCTATTAAATTTATTATTGTTTAAGAAAGAATTGAAATTAAACTATTAAATTCATATGTTTGTATATTTTTAACATCATATATATCATTCAAATACGTTTAAACTTAGTATAAATATATAAGAATAACATGTAAAAATATAAAATTATTTGATGTTTGTGTTTCCTTTTTAATTATTATTATTTAATTACCCTTCCAATGATATTTCTTTTAAATAAATAATCACAATAGTTGACTCCATTGCGCACTTTACTTCCATTTCGCACCATTGCGTACTTTATCTCCATTGCGCACTATAGGCGTACCCAACTTTTTCCGATAATTTTAAGTAATCTTTGAGAAAAAGTTGTCTCCCTTTGAAAATGAATGCCATTTGTAAAGAAATAAAGATAAACAATTGCTGAAAACTATGTTCCACCTTGTTACGTGAAATTTCACCACTCGCACGCTATTGCAAATGCATCAAAACAAACATGTGTAAAAGTTCTTTGAAAATGATGAGTTTTTAAAGGCGTTTAACTGTCCGGAAGTGGAACCCCTTTAGGCAGCCCTTTTCCGGAATTCAATGTTTATATCAGTATACTGACACTTGTTTCGTAAAGTAATATACATGTTTTACATGCTGTTCAATTTTCGTGTCAAACAACTCTTTCTTTCTATGATTTGGTCTTGTTTGATTTTTGTTTCTCAAGGCCTCCATCGAAACCTTATAGTGCTCACTCGGTGAAATATATTTCGATCTTACACTAAAACAAACAAATATCCTCTGTATCATTGAAAGCTATTTTTTTTTTTTTTTTTTTTTTTGCAAACATAAACGATACCTATGTAAATTGTAATTATTTAAAGAAATTTTACTAAAGCATGAGAATCGAACCTATTTTGTTTAGATTCAAAACCTGATTATTGAGCTATCCAGCCATTTGGCTAATTTAATAAATTCGCCAATTTGCATACAGTGTTACACGGAATATCTGAATACACTCGTCTTGAGGTCAGGTTCAAATGTCAGTATCATGTGTCATCTTTATTAACATTAATTTGCAAATTGTCCGTCGCAGTCAGTGTCTCGAAAAATAAAACAAGACAATAAAATTGATTTAAAAAAAATACATATACCATACTAGAAGGTAAGGTGACAGGTGGACAATTTAGGCCCTCCCTGAATAAATGTGTGTGTGTTTTGTTTTGTTTTTTTTTTGCCTTTTTTTTTTTTTTTTTTTTTGTTTTGTTTTTGTTTTTTTTTTTTTTTTTTTTTTTTTTTTTTTTTTACAACTTCGTCTGAAAAATTATTCAGTCAATCTCTTTTCAGTACAGTTGTAAAAACACAGATAAATAACCATCTTACAATGTAGAAACTAAGTGTGTCTAAACTCACTTTATTTCATCAAGTACTGCGCTTACTGCCACAATATTTAATAAATGTTATAATCATTAAACAAATTATCTTGGCCTTATATAACACTGTCAATTTGTAAGTAGATATTTGTTTTTCTCCTTTATTTCATGCAAAGCATGTAAAATTACCACGACGGATATTCAAAAGCATACAGTTATTCTATAGCGTGTCTAACACGGCATAAAACAACACACTTAAGGTAAGAATTTTATTTTTCCCCTCGAATGTATATCCGTCTGTTCGTCAATCTGTATTGAGCTATAGTCTTTTAATTTATTACAACATCCAAATGTATTACCAAGCTTGTTTAATTTAACATCTTTACCACCCTTTCGCACTTAGGCTCATGGTGAGCTTTTGTGACCGCTCAATGTCCGTCGTCCGTCGTCCGCTGTCGTCTGTCCGTCAACATTTTCTAAAAAAAATTTCTTGAAAACCACTTGGCAGAATTACACAAAACTTCACAGGAATGATCCTTGGGTGGTCCCCTTTCAAAATTGTTCCATGCAGAACTCTGGTTGCCATGGCAACCGAAAGGAAAATCTTTAAAAATCTTCTTGTCCAAAACCGCAAGGCGTAGAGCCTTGATATTTGGCATGTGACATCATCTTATGGTCCTCTATCAAGATTGTTCAAATTGTGCCCCTGGGTTGAAAAGAGGCCCCGCCCCGGGGGTCACAAGTTTTACATAGACTTATATATTAAAAAACTTTTAAAAACACTTCTTGTCTAAAACCACATGACCTAGGCCTTTGATATTTTGTATGTAGCATTGCCTTGTGGTCCTCTACCAAAATTGTTCAAATTATGCCCCTTGAATGAAAAGAGGCCCTGTCCCATGGGGTCTCATCTTTTACATAGACTTATATAGGGAAAAAAACTTTAAAAATCTTCTTGCCTGAAACTGCAAGGCCTAGGCTTTTGATATTAAGTATGTTGCCTTTCCTAGTGTTTCTCTACCAAAATTGTTCAAATTATGTCCCTAGGGTGTAAAGAGGTCCTGCCCTGGGGGTACCAAGTTTAACATAGTCTTATATAGGAAAATAATTACAGATCTTCTTGTCTGAAAGTTCAAGGCCTAGACATTTGATATTTGGTGTGTAACATTGCCTGGTGGATCTCTAACAAGTTTATTCTAAGATGCCCCTGGGGTGACAAGAGGCTCCGCCCTGGGGGTCACTTGTTATAATTATGAGTTATATAGGAAAAAATACTCCAAAAGTTATCAGGTCATATTTCCTAGACTGTTTAATTATAATTGCCTGATGATCCAAGCAATTAGGGATCACTTGACTGTGACCTTGACATACTGACCTACTTTCTTGTTTTTAAGATACAGCCTTGAAATTTGGATGACATGTACAGTTTCGCTCACTAATCTTAAAACTGTGTTTCAGTGCCCATGAATGTGACCTACTGACCTACTTTCTAATATTTTAGTGTCAGTTTACCATTTGAAACATGTTGCTCATATTACTCAGGTGACTCGCGGCGATTCAGGGTCATCATGACCCTCTTGTTTCATAATTGTGTTCATATAATATTTAAGCTGGAAACTGAATAAAACGTAATAATTTGGTATATTTTTGAATACATTTAAAGGACCTATCTGGTACATACCAAAGGATGCCGAAATAGCGTTAGAGAATAATTGAGCCGCGCCATGAGAAAACCGACATAGTGCATTTGCGACCAGCGTGAATCCAGACCAGCCTTCGCATCCGCGCAGTCTGGTCAGGATCCATGCTGTTCGCTAACGGTTTCTCTAATTGCAATAGGCTTTGAAAGCGAATAGTATGGATCCTGACCAGACTGCGCGGATGCGCAGGCTGGTCTGGATCCATGCTGGTCACAAAAGCACTATGTTGGTTTTCTCATGGTGCGGCTCATATGTAAACGTACGGAAATTGCCGAATATCGTTACGGTTACATTGCCTTGAACGCCAAGGTCAAAGTGATCTTATGACTGAAAACAGTTTCCAGTCAAACGGACAAACGGGAGTTTTATTCCCCTTGTTTTAACTTAGTAACTGGTTTTTATTTTGACAAAATTATGGTTGCAACTCTATTGGGGATCGAACAAAACGTATCCGCTGTGTACAAAAAGGCTGAATCATGTGCAGGTTAACTGAAGGGAATTCGAAAATCTTCATTCTGTACTGATTCTGTTCAGAGCATTTACATAAAAGGCCGGGGCCGAAGCTTGTTAGCATGGATGCAAAGAAAATTTTAATTTAAGAGGTAGGTCCATGTTTCGGAGAAAAATGTTCGAACATCATCAAATCATAGAAAGAAAGCAGTTTTACACGAAATTTTAACAGCGTATAAAACCTTCATATTTTTCTACAAAACCATTGTCAATTTACTCATACATGTTTTGAATTCCGGAAAGGGACTTCATGAAGGGGCCATACTTCTGGACAATTCAGAACCTTTAAAAACTCACCATCTTTAAAAGGCTGTTATATGTCTTCGTTTTGATGCACTTGTAACAGCGTACCAATGTTTAAACTTAACATTTTTAACATTTAAAATTTGACAATTGTTTACATTTATTTCTTTACAGATAGCATTCTTTTTAAAGGGGGACAGCTACTTTAGAATATTTTAAGCATCCAACTCTATTGGACAGAATAATCAAACATGTATTGGACAGATAAGTTACTTGTCAAGATGCTGTTCGTTTACTAAACATTTCTGTTATTTTGTGATATGAGCCGCGCCATGAGAAAACCAACATAGTGGGTATGCGACCAGCATGGATCCAGACCAGCCTGCGCATCCGCGCAGTCTGGTCAGGCTCCATGCTGTTCGCTTTTAAAGCCTATTGGAATTGGAAAAACTGTTAGCGAACAGCATGGATCCTGACCAGACTGCGCGGATGCGCAGGCTGGTCTGGATCCATGCTGGTCGCACACCCACTATGTTGGTTTTCTCATGGCACGGCTCATATACTGTTAAACCTTAAACGTTTAAAAACAACGTATACATGCAAATGCCTATTTTAAACGAATCATTACTGATATCTATCTCATCTGTGTATAGTCTAGTACATATCGGACAGGCCACCAAATTCTTTACAGGGCATTACAGCTCGCCCATCCGTGTAGTTGTTTTTCATTCAAATGGTATAAATATATCCTGAAGCTCGTATTTTGCAAACAAGTTTAGTTTGTAAACAACCTGTGTCGTCAAAAGATATTTTTGATCTGAGTGGACATTTCTTACCTTGAAATTTTCAGGTAAATTTATTTAGTAACACTTCTGTGTTCCTTTTTATTTAAATATGTAATTGTTCCATTTGAATAGATAAATAAACAGATAATGGAAATGTTAAATAAAATAAATAAATGAATAAATAAATAGATAAAGTGTTGAAAGGAATGAAAACTCATTTTGTGTGTCTGTGGTCGTCAAAAATCAATTTGGAACCTTTAACTTGGAAGGAAGGATATATTCGTTCAATTGTTTCGTATAAAGAGAGTGTTATCATGCTGTATATAGAAAATAAAAGATGTGAAGTTTTACAAAATATATAATGCGATTATTTTCTTTCGCAAGTAATGCATATAAACGTGCTGTAACTGCAGAATATAAGTTTAACGCAATTATCTATTTGTTCGCCTTTGAAAACATTTCACATGATTTGAGACACTGATCTATTGAAATTTAAAATGCGAATTGTTATTGCGAATGAAACTCGTTATTTTTTAGCCCCAAATCACCTCTCATTCTTTGTCAGAGGGGTTGGAGGACTTTTGTGATCCTTAGCAAGAAGTCATACCCTTTTCCGTCAGTCTGTGTGTCCCGAAAATCATTAGTCTCACTAAATGCTAAATTGTGTGTGCCTTGTCAGTACAGTTTTCTCATCATAGAGTCAAGGGCAAGGTCAAGTTCTTCAAGGTCATTTTTCCAAAGTCCAGATCGACTAACTATTTTATGTATATACATTTTAGAGGAAACGGTTATTAATATTTCTGCAATACATCAACATAACGCTATCAAAACAAAGACTGAATATACATTTATACGGGACTGTTAATTAATGTGGTAGGGTATTTAATTAATGAGCTCTGCAGCACGCAATGTTCTACTTTTTCAGTATAACTTATAAACATGTCTACTGCGGCGGCTTTGCGTGGTTTCTCAGCGTCTACTGACAAGAATGTTCTAAAACATTACATGTCTTTGGACCAGCCCGATGACAAGGTCATGTGTGAATACCTCTGGATAGATGGTACTGGAGAGGGAATAAGAAGCAAGTGTCGAACACTAGACTTTGAGCCACAAAAACCGGAAGGTACTGTAACATATCTAAAGATTCTGTTAATTATAATGGTCTAAGTCCCAAAGAAAAATGTTGATTACGATGAAGACGATGATGATGATAATGATGATGACTGTGTGATAAGTGATGATTTTAGATTTTTGTAGAAAGCATACTCACGGAATTTAAATTCAGTATGTGTTCTCACTGTTGTTGCAGAAATACTCAACTGAGAAAGCTTTAAAATTACAGAATTTTGGCGAAAGTCATTCATGTCGGAGAAGTTGAACTCTATGAGACTTGCCTTTCTTTCTTATTCTAGCTTTTAATAAGCACAAAGGAATACAGCAACAACATAATTATCATATGCATCCTGCTGTTGCTGCTGCTGCTGCTGATGATGATGATGATAATGATGATGATGATGATGACACTGTTTGTATGCTTTCGAAACCAGATGGTGTTTAATTTTAATGATACTCTTCTTGTTAAATGATGATGGTGATGACGATGATGATTTTAATAGTAATAATCGTAGTCGTCATCTTCACTTAACTCATCATCATTATCAACAGTAGTGTTTTGTGTTGTAAATAAAATGAATAATAAATGTAGAATACACCAATGTGTGATGTTTTAGCTATACATAATCATGTATTGTATTATGATCATGTAATATGTATATGATATTATGTCTATTTTCACAGATTGTCCGGTATGGAACTATGACGGTTCTAGTACATATCAAGCTGAAGGCTCGAACTCCGACATGTACATTTATCCACGTGCAATCTTCAGAGATCCATTCAGACGTGGAAAGAACAAACTCGTGCTTTGTGAGGTATTCAAGTACAACAATCAACCGGCAGGTATGTGAATAGCTAATTTGCGAGTTTAACTCGATACTGGTACATGCTTTTACTTATACCACGTATTCAGATGTTAGGACAATTTTGATAAGCGACTAGCATGTAGACAAAACAACACGCTTTACTGAACCATATAATTTTACTTTAACATTTATGAATTATTCAAACTGTTTGGCTCTAAATTCTTTCATCATGTATAGAATATATAGAATAGAACAAACTCGCATTCCAACACATCTGCTAAAGAGATGCACTTGGGTTTTTTACCTCAGATATGCTGATTACACTTAAAACAACAATCTAGTATGCGGAAATATTTTCAGACACAAACAACAGAATGACCTGTGCTAAAGCTATGGAAGCGGCGAAGGACTCCCATCCCTGGTTTGGTATAGAACAAGAATATACGCTTCTCGACTTTGATGGCTATCCGTTCGGATGGCCAAAGAATGGTTACCCAGGTCCTCAAGGTATATCATCATGAAATCTCTTTGTTAATATGTAACATACTCCCCACTCATTGAAAGAAAACTGTCTCGGACGACTCAAGTTACGGGTAATAAAAATATTCCCATTCATTTGTTAAAATATTCGTTGAAATTCAGTCACCCTCATCTATTTGACCGACAGATGAACTGGATGAGATTTTCATAATCTTATCTAGTCTAAAACCAAACTGCCACTTTGACTAATAAACGAAGAATTGTGTGGTTTATTATTATGTCTCCCCCAGGAGACATATTGTTTTTGCCCTGTCCGTCCGTCCGTCCGTCCGTCCTTCCGTCCGTCCGTCCGTACGTCACACTTCATTTCCGAGCAATAACTGGAGAACCATTTGACCTAGAACCTTCAAACTTCATAGGGTTGTAGGGCTGCTGGAGTAGACGACCCCTATTGTTTTTGGGGTCACTCCATCAAAGGTCAAGGTCACAGGGGCCTGAACATTGAAAACCATTTCCGATCAATAACTAGAGAACCACTTGACCCAGAATGTTGAAACTTCATAGGATGATTGGTCATGAAGAGTAGATGACCCCTATTGATTTTGGGGTCACTCCGTCAAAGGTCAAGGTCACAGGGGCCTGAAAATTGAAAACCAATTCCGATCAATAACTAGAGAACCACTTGACCCAGAATGTTGAAACTTCATAGGATGATTGGTCATGAAGAGTAGATGACCCCTATTGATTTTGGGGTCACTCCATCAAAGGTCAAGGTCACAGGGGCCTGAACATGGAAAACCACTTCCGATCAATAACTAGAGAACCACTTCACCCAGAATGTTGAAACTTCATAGGATGATTGTACATGCAAAGTAGATGACCCCTATCGATTTTGGGGTCACTCCATTAAAGGTCAAGGTCACAGGGGCCTGAACATTGAAAACCATTTCCGATCAATAACTAGAGAACCACTTGACCCAGAATGTTGAAACTTCATAGGATGATTGGTCATGAAGAATAGATGACCCCTATTGATTTTTGGGTCACTCCGTCAAAGGTCAAGGTCACAGGGGCCTGAAAATTGAAAACCATTTCCGATCAATAACTAGAGAACCACTTCACCCAGAATGTTGAAACTTCATAGGATAATTGGTCATGCAGAGTAAATGACCCCTATTGATTTTGGGGTCACTCCATCAAAGGTCAAGATCACAGGGGCCTGAACATGGAAAACCATTTCCGATCAATAACTAGAGAACCACTTGACCCAGAATGTTGAAACTTCATAGGATGATTGTACATGCAAAGTAGATGACCCCTATCGATTTTGGGGTCACTCCATTAAAGGTCAAGGTCACAGGGGCCTGAACATTGAAAACCCTTTCCGGTCAGTAACTTGAGAACCACTTGACCCAGAATGTTGAAACTTAATAGGATGATTGGTCATGCAGAGTAGATGACCCCTGACGATTTTGGGATCACTCTGTGAAAGGTCAAGGTCACAGGAGCCTGAACATTGAAAACCATTTCCGGTCAGTAACATGAGAACCACTTGACCCAGAATGATGAAACTTCATAGGATGATTGGTCATGCAGAGTAGATGACCCCTAACGATTTTAGGGTCACTCTGTTAAAGGTCAAGGCCACAGGGGCCTGAATATGGAAAACCATTTCCAATTAATAACTTGAGAACCTCTCGACCCAGAATGTTGAAACTTCATAGGATGATTGTTCATGCAGAGTAGATGACCCCTTTTGTTTTTTAGGTCACTCCGTTAAAGGTCAAGGTCACAGAGGCCTGAACATTGATAACCATTTCCGATCAATAACTTGAGAACCACTTGACCCAGAATGTTGAAACTTCATAGGATGATTGAACATGCAGAGTAGATGACCCCATATTGATTTTGGGGTCAGTCTATTAAAGGTCAAGGTCACAGTGGCCTGTTCATGTAAAATCATTTTTTGGAAATAACTTGAGAACCACTTGACCTACAATGTTGAAACTTAATAGGATGATTGGACATGCAGAGTAGATGACCCCTTTTTATTTTGAGGTCACTTGATCAAAGGTCAAGGTCACAGGAGCCTGAACAGTGACTTGAGAACCACTAGGCCAAGAGTGTTGAAATTAAGCGGGATGACTGGACATGCCAAGTAGATGATCCCTATTGCAGCCAACCATCAGTGTCTCTTTGACTTTCGCTCCTGACCCCTATTTACTTCTTGCCTATAGGACTTTGCATTGGGGGAGACATGCGCTTTTTTACAAAAGCATTTTCTAGTTTTGGCTCTGTGTTGCGCTGAACCCATGTTCATATTCTAATTGTGCTCCCCCATCTTTTCTTTTGGGGGACAAGGGGAAGGGGAAGGGCACTTAGAGTTGCTTTTTTTCGTCCGTCCGTCAGAGCACACGATCGATGCCTTAGGTGGTAGGAGGTGTGTCCTAGGACAATAGTAATCCTTTGTATTCATTCTGTAACCACTTAAGTCTTTTGCCCCTTAAGCGGTTATTCTATTGTTTCCAAACAATGGAATTACCACCTAATACCAAAACGTGGTGGTGTGCGTCCGTCCGTCCGAAATTGTGGCGTTCATATCTTCATATCTTAAAAGTGTTTGATCCAGAATCATCAAACCTCACAAGAGTGTTACTCAGTGCAACAGAGGTTTAATTTTGATCTCACACAGTCAGACCAAAGTTATGGCACTTGGATTAGTCAAAATATGTATACAAAGGGCCTAAGTTTGTGTCGCATGTATTTCAAAAAAATATTTGACCTAATATTATGTAACATTACAAGAATATTATTCATCATGTGACATGGTTCATCTGGGGTTTTGTTAGAGATATCACTCTGTCAAACCAGAGTTATAACCCTTGACTTAAGGAAAAACATGCATAAAAATGGCATCAAAGTAGTGTCGCACATATCTCGAAAAATATATGACATAGGGTCATGAAACATTACGCATACACTATATGCTATACATACATGTATTCATAACTCGAAATTTAGACATAAATGGAATAAGACGAAGTGAATAGAGTAGTACAATAGTACAAGACCCATAAATCTTTTTGATATTGTTTAATTATCTTCCTTAATCTACGGGACCGTCCAACAGAACCTTTTAAATTGCCGAAGGGAGTTAAAAGATGATAATGAAAGAATGTTCCATACTATAATTTCTGTTTCCTTGATTGATGCAGATTTAATCCCAGTTCCACTACCTCTCAGGCGATATTGTTAAAAGTTGTCCGGACCATAACTCTACTAAAAGTGCAATGTTCAAAAAACATAACTCAACATTTACCTGATTTTTCAGTTCTCTTCTTTTATTAATTTTACTTTCTCTGTTGCCAGGAATAAAAACGAAAACTATAAAAGGGATTTGTTGAACGAACTTTGACACAAAATAGGAGGATATTCATATAAAGAACTATATATATCTAACTTGCATATTAACTCTCTTTATGAATCTGTAACTGAGAAAATTGTCTGTGTTCTCCAGGTCCCTACTACTGCGGTGTGGGTGCTAACAAAGTCTACGGCCGTGATATTGTAGAAGCTCACTATAGGGCTTGTCTGTACGCTGGCGTAAAGGTAGCTGGGTGTAACGCTGAAGTAATGCCAGGGCAGGTAATCAGGTTTTACAAATCCAGATATAATTTTCGAGTTATTCCCTGTGAAATTAACAAAGAATTGTTTTATTCTGTACAAAAACTATCCACAACGAGTTTTTAGCTCACCTTAGCCAAAGGCTCATGGTGAGCTTTTGTGACCGCTCAATGTCCGTCGTGTGTCGTGCGTCGTGTGTCCTTCAATATTTCCTTAAAAATATCTTCTTCTTGAAAACCACAAGGCAGAATTACACAAAACTTCACAGAAATGAACCTTGGGTGGTCCCCCTTCAAAATTATTCATGGCAACCGAAAGGAAAAAATTTTAAAAGCTTCTTGTCCATAACCGCAAGGTGTATAGCCTTGATATTTGGCATGCGACATCATCTAATGGTTCTCTATGAAGAGTGTTCAATTTATTACCCTTGGTAAAAGGAGGCCCTGCCCCGGGGTGTCTCATCTTTAACATAGATTTATATAGGAAAAAACTTTAAAAATCTTCTTGTCTGAAACTGCAAGACCTAGGCTTTCAATATTTGGTATGTAGCATTGTCTTGTGGTCATCTACAACAATTGTTCAAACTATTACCAAAAGAGAGGCCCTGCCCCGGGGTCTCAAATTTTACATAGACTTATAAAGATTGTTTTTAAATCTTCTTGCCTGAATCTGCAAGGCATATGCTTTTGATATTTGGTTTGTAGCATTGCCTAGTGCTCCTCTACCAAAATTGTTTAAATTATGCCCCTTGGGTGAAAAGAGGCCATGTTGTGGGGTCCCAAATTTAACATAGATTTATATAGGAAAAAACCTTCTTGTCTGAAAGTTCAAGGCCTAGGTCTTTGATATTGGTATGTAGCAGTTCCTAACTGATCTCTGACAAGATTGTTCAAATTATGCCCCTCGGGCGGAAAGAGGCCCAGCCCTGGGGTCACTTGTTATATGAATTATAAAGGAAAAATACATCAAAAATTATCGGATCATATTTCCTAGACTGTTCAGTTATAATTACCTGATGACCCCAAGCGATTAGGGGTCACCTGACTGTTACCTTGACCTACTTTCTTGTTTTGTTTTTTTTAGATACAGCCTTGAAATTTTGATGACATGTACAGTTTTGCACACCGATCTTAAAACCGACTTTCAGTGACCATGAATGTGACCTACTGGCCCACTTTCTAAAAATTTTACTATCAGTTTTCTATTTGAACATGTGGCTCATATTACTCTGGTGAGCGATCCTGGGTCATCATGACCTTGTTGTTCTATCAAAGCAATGAATTTTTGATGTCCGTGTGAGCTTTTTGCTTCCGTTATAGTCGAATTAGATATATATATATTTATTTTCAGTGGGAATTTCAAGTGGGACCATGTGAGGGCATAGAGATGGGTGATCACCTATGGATAGGACGCTACCTGCTGTACAGAGTAGCCGAGGACTTCGGTGTTAACGCAACTTTAGATCCGAAACCCATGGAGGGGGATTGGAATGGGGCCGGGGCTCATTGTAACTACAGTACATTACCTATGAGGCAGAGTGGAGGAATTAAGTAAGCGGCACTGTAGTTTAGTTTATACTAATTTATTTTAGCTCGATTGTGGTGAAAGCTCCAAGCTTATTGGAACCACTCTCGAGTCCGCTTCCTGGAAAAACCAGAAAGGTGTCATTTGAGAAGTCATGGTCGTGACCCTAGTGGGGCTCGAACCCACGACCCTGGATTGAGCGGCCGATATCTTATCCACAAGACCACCGCTCGGCACTGTAGTCATTTTTAGCTCGACTATTCAAAGAATAGTCTAGCTGTTCTACTCACCCTGGCGTCGGCGTCGGCGTCACACCTTGGTTAAAATTTTTGCATGCAAGTACATACAGCTATCATTTAAAGGCATATAGCTTTGAAACTTATTTTTTTCTTTTTCTAGGTCAATAACCAACCTCACTGGGTCAAGTTACTTAACTCTGACATGTATTTTGAGCAAATTATGCCCCCTTTTGGACTTTGAAAATCCTGGTTAAAGTTTTACATTCAAGTTACTATCTCTAAATCTAATGCAAATATTGAATTGAAACTTCACATGTGTCTTCGGGGTTACAAAACTTGTTGATAGCATCAAGTCCCATAACTCTGACCTGCATTTTGGCCAAATTATGCCCCGTTTTGGACTTAGAAAATCCTGGTTAAAGTTTTGCGTGCAAGTACATACAGCTATTACTAGAAGGCATATAGATTTGAAACTTATTTTTCTTTTTTCTAGATCAATTACCGACCTCACTTGATCAAGTCCCATAACTCTTGCATGTATTTTGGGCAAATCATGCTCCCTTTTGGACTTAGAAAACTCTGGTTAAAGTTTTGCGTGCAAGTTACTATCTGCTGAACAAATGCAGATATTAAGTTGAAACTTCACATGTGCCTTCGGGGTTGTGCTAGTTGATAGCATCAAATCTCATAACTCTGACATGCATTTTTTTGGTTAAATTATGTCCCCTCCTGAACTTAAAACTCTTTTGATATTTTAACATTTTGGGTATATTTCCCTGCTTCTGGGACATTATTTCGAATAGTCGAGCATTGGCTGTCTTACGGACAGCTCTTGTTTTTTGCCACAGTCTAATATGATGTTAACGTTTTATCTAGACAAGGTGTAGGCCTTCACATCTGATTTATGTGGAAAAATTGGTAGTTACAAGTTAGTACTTGTACGGAATCAATAGACTCTGGCCGGGTTAACTCTGCGTAATTACGTAACCTAATATTGTTGAAAAACGGCTCTTTATCCTCAAAAAAGGCCGGATTTGCGTTAATAACATTTATTTCATCTGAAATTGCTTTCCGTTGTACACTTGACAGAAGAGATTCTCCAGTTTATAATTATTTGATATTTAGCTCGTGTTTATTCTGAAATGGGACAATATGAGTGTAGCATGATGTTCAACATCCATTTGTCTTTTCGATTTTTTAAGCAAATGTATAACTGTCATACTGAAAATTAGTATTTGTCTGAGTGGAAATCTAAAAAGTATACCAATACGGTCCTGAATTGGCTGAATTTCATATGAAACAAAGATCTGTTTCTTTTATTGATATATAACCTTAGTAGTTATCTGGGTAGTTTCCCCAAAAATATAATCTACATCATGATAAAATACAAAACAACTAAACATCGCCTCTAATTTTCAAAAAGGTCATCTGAATTAAAGAAACTGGTATTTATTACTGAAGATAATTTACAGACTGATATTGTATAATGGTAGAATTCGTCCCTCGGCATACAGAGAAGCATTTTCTTACCATACAGTCTCATGGTACTGAATAGAGGCTTGTTTCTAAATGTAGGTTGTTACCAACACTTCTCGCAGTACTGGCACTGAATGGAAGCATGCTTTACCAGTTTGTCACTCGGTAAAGAATGGAGATAAATCATGTTGTTATTAGAACGTCTCGCGGTACTGAGCTGTATTGTTAGTACACTAATATACAAATGAATTACTTCTCTCAGTGTATGTCTATCATATGCAGAAATTATTTAAATATGGCACTAAATTAATAAAGCAAATTTCATTTTCAGAGAAATTGAAACCGCTATTGATAAGTTATCGAAAAATCACGTGAGACATATTCGGGCATACGATCCTAAAGAGGGCAAAGACAACGCGAGACGTCTCACGGGACTTCACGAGACTTCAAGTATCCATGACTTCTCTGCTGGAATTGCAAACCGTGGTGCAAGTATCCGAATTCCCCGCCAGGTGGCTGAGGAAGGTCATGGGTATCTGGAGGACCGGCGTCCGTCTTCAAACTGCGATCCTTACACTGTAACTGAAGTCATTGTGCAGACGACAGTTTTGGATAAATAGAATGAACGTTACTGATAAACGAGTCTACCGCTAAACAAATTAGATGTAAAGAAGAGATATAGAAACTTATATAGAAACTTTTATATGATAATAATAATTATAATGATAATTCAGTTCGAGTTTGCGTAACCTTTCTTAAAGCAACATAGCATTTGTTAAAGCAACATAGCCTTAAAGAATGATGTCTGATTACAAATAAATTACGCAAAAGTCTTTTAAAAACTTTTTTATGTTTTAAGTGTCATTTCCGAACGTATGGATGATCAGATAAATGAAACATTGATAAGTAGAAAACGTTGTATGGTGGTTTTTTTTCACTGCTTTAGACATAGGCGTTGTAGAAGGAAGGTTTGGGCACCATCTTTAAAACACCATAATTTTTTTTTTTTTTTTTGTATAATGCATATATATTCCTTTAGTATTGATAAGACCATGTTGATAAAATCCTAAACTTCACTAGGAAGTCAGCATTTGGCTTTAGAAATATTCAAAACCATCAATGGTACAACTTACAACGGTCTCGAACCATAATAAAAATCTTATTCAAAAGTATCATTTTTTAGCCTAATTTGTCGTTAACTAAAACCTAGAGTAACGGACGATCACATTTTAAGTGTTAAAATATTTTAGAATTCAGCAGTTGGCGTTCACAAATTTCAAAATTGTCTGGGGAAGGATCCGGTACTCTCCCCTCCCATCCCGCTCCTCGCCCCTCACACACACTCTCCTAAAGGAATATTACAACACCTTCTAAAATTGACATGACCATTCTCAAATACATGAATAAAAATATGTAAATAACGATAATTACGACTTAAAACTCTAACATATTCCAGGGAAGGACCCCATATGTGGGATATGGCTCTCTCTCCTAAACTATCTACCAAGATGGCTCCCAACTTAGATAATGCTCCTACACCCACGATATGTAGGCCTATACACATATAATACACCACTTGATTCAGGGCACGCCCAATGCGTCTCCGAAAAACTAACAGGGATATATTTCTATAACCAAACATTCAGACCCCAAAACATCTCTAGCTCGACTTCGAATAGTCTAGCTATTCTACTCACCCTGGCGTCGGCGTCGGCGTCACACCTTGGTTAAAGTTTTGCATGCAAGTACATATGGCTATCATTTAACGGCATATAGCTTTGAAACTTATTTTTTCTTTTTCTAGGTAAATTACCAACCTCACTGGGTCAAGTCCCATAACTCTGGCATGTATTTTGAGCAAATTATGTCCCCTTTTGTACTTAGAAAATCCTGGTTAAAGTTTTACATGCAAGTTACTTCTCCAAAACTAATGCATATATTGAAGTGAAACTTCATAAGTGACTTCGGGGTTATAAAACTAGTTTATAGCATCAAGTCCTATAACTCTGACCTGCATTTTGGCCAAATTATGTCCCCTCTTGGACTTAAAAAATCCTGGTTAAAGTTTTGCTTGCAAGTACATACAGCTATTACTTAAAGGCATATAGATTTGAAACTTATTTTTTATTTTTTCAGATCAATTACCAACCTCACTGGGTCAAGTCCCATAACTCTGACATGTATTTTGGGCAAATTATGCCCCCTTTGGACTTAGAAAATCCTGGTTAAAGTTTTACATGCAAGTTACTATCTCCAAAACTAATGCAGATATTGAATTGAAACTTCACATGTGTCTTCAGGGTTATAAAACTAGTTGATAGCATCAAGTCCCATAACTCTGACATGCATTTTGGTCAAATTATGTCCCCTTTTGAACTTAAAACTTCTGGTTAAAGTTTTGCATTCAAGTTACTATCTCCAAAACTAATGCAGATACTGGATTGAAACTCTATAGATATTTTAGAATTTAGGGTAATATTTCCTGCTTCTGGGACAATAATTCGAATAGTCGCGAGCATTGGCTGTCTTACGGACAGCTCTTGTAGTATTTATTATAAGCTGAAATTCACGAGAGACCTGGTAACAGACCCGCTGTCAGAAGATATACATGTCTTAGTAGTACATGTTTTACTTATCGTAGAAAAAAAAACTACCTTATATTTTCTGTGTTTTACCTTAAAGCAATTATTATCAAAAATATTCTGTAGAACTTGTTTCAAAAATTGTTACTTTAATCAACGTCAGATTAGCTGTGCAGGTGTGTATATGATATCTATTCACGTGATTACCTATATACATGTATTAGGCACAGGCCTACGCAAAACATTCAAAGGAATAATTATTACATAATTTCAAAAGGGGGGGATTTTATCTCCAAATATACGTCAAAATGCACCAGAGCTATTCACCAATTCTCCGCCTCGGTAGCCTAGTGTTGGAGCACCAGCTTCAAGTGCCGGAAGTCTTGTGTTCGCTCCCTACCAATGACATAGCAAAGACATGAAAAATTATATTATATACGACAATGTTCAAAATTACGAGCTGTAATTTTGGTCAGACTGCTTCTTATTTGAGAAGGCCAAAATCCTGGCCTTAGAATTCTCAAATCTGATTTTCGAAGACAGAAACCTTGGCTCCAAGAAAAATCCCAACCCCCTCCCCAAGTCCCCGCGAAGTCTAGTTTTCCCTTACAATGCTGAAGTGGGTTGAATGGAGGACAGTCAAATTAAATACGTGTCTATTGATCAAGTTGGTCGTATTGCTTTCTTGAAAATTACAAATGTAAAAGATTGTACATTGTGTCAAATATATGTTCAGATTTGAATTTGACAGTCTTTCTAATGGGCCTTTATACCAGGTCCCTATGAGTGTTTTATACCTGTTTAAAATGTATAAATATACTTAATTAAAAAATACAAACAAAATTTCCCATAGCTTGAATCGCTCAAAATAAAAAACAAGAGAGCCATGATGCTTGCTTGAACAAATTTCTTTAGATCTACTAAAGCCTTATATATATCCAGCAAAAAGTTAAGGATGTTACTAAGAAGCAAATAATTTCATTACATTTGAACTTGAAAGAACAAAAGTCCTTAAGACAGGTAAATGAAGTATAAAAACTGGAACGTTGGTGGTGATGAGGGTGGGGGTTTACAACTTCACATGTTACAGTTTCATTAAGATATGGTCATAAATGTAGCCTCTAGAGTGTTCACTAGTGTTTCCTTTGATATGACCTGGTGACCTTGGTTTTGACCCCACATGATCCAGATTTAAAACTTGGCCTAAATCATCAAGTTTAACATTCTGACCAAGTTTCATAGGAATAGTGTCAATATTAACATTCTGATTAAGACACATTTATAAATGTGGCCTCTAGAGTGTTAACAAGCTTTTCCTTTGATTTGACCTGGTGACCTAGTTATTTACCCCAGATGACCCAGATTTGAACTTGACCTAAAGATCATCAAGATTAACATTCTGACCAAAATTCATTAAGATAGGTCATAAATATGGCTTCTAGAGTGTTAACTAGCTTTTCTTTTGATTTGACCTGGTGACCTAGTTTTCAACCCCCAGATGACTTAGATTTGAACTTGACCTAAAGATCATCAAGATTAACTTTCTGACCAAGTTTCATTGAGAGATGTTATATAGATGTGGCTTGTAGCGTGTTAACTAGCTTTTCCTTTGATTTGACCTGGTGACCTAGTTTTCATTTACTTCCGTTTATGAACAGACTCAATCAAACCGAGCCTGCAACATTTTCGTTTTTCTCGTGTTAAGCGATCTGTGGCGTTTCCACAACTTTTTTCTATTTTATGATCTTGATTACAAAACTAGCGCTTGTCTATCATGTCAGTTGCAAAATAATTACAATTACACGAGACAATAAGTTCTCGTATATTACTTAAAACACAATTACTTCAGTGACAATAGCGTCCCTTAAAACCATTCAAGTCGTAGAAAAATATTTACTACAGCTTTATGAGGAAAAAATACTCTGACAGATACAATGAAAGACAAGAGCTCGTAAAACACGAAATGCGCCCCCGCCTCCCCCCTCCCACCCCACGAACGTCCTTGATGCATCTCAATTACTGCACAAGGAACCGAAATTATGAGTACTGACCTCAAATTAATAAATATGGGTCATTTACCAGTCATAAGTGACCTCCATATCAATAATAATCTTAAACCAAATAATACTATTATTAATAAATAAAATCTAGTTATTTGGCACCGCCCGCTTAGCTCAGAAGGGAGAGCGTTGGTCTACGGATCGCGGGGTCGCGAGTTCGATCCTCGGGTGGGGCGTATGTTCTCCGTGACGATTTGATAAAAGATATTGTGTCTGAAATCATTCGTCCTCCACCTCTGATAATTCATGTGGGGAAGTTGGCAGTTACTTGCGGAGAACAGGTTTGTACTGGTGCAGAATCCAGGAACACCGGTAAGGTTAACTGCCCGCCGTTACATGACTGAAATACTGTTGAAAAACGGCGTTAAGCCCAAAACAAAGAAACAAACAAACAAGTTATTTTGCAAAAAGTTCTACTGTTTTTGGTCCGTGTGACCTTGACCTTTGGCAAACTGACCTCAAAATCAATAGGGGTCATCTCTTGGTCAAGATAAACCTCCCTATTTAGTTTTCCTAGGCACAAGTGTTCTCAAGTTATCGTCCGGAAACGATTTAACTGTTCTGTGTCACTATGACATTGACATTTGACCTACTGACCTCAGAATCAATAGATTATAGAGGTCATTTGCTTGTCATGATCAACCTCCTTACAACTTTCACGATCCTAGTGCTAAGTGTTTTCGAGTTATCATCCGGGAAAACGTTTAACTGTTCCGTGTCACTGTGACACTGACCTTTGACTTACTGACCTCAAAATCAATATGGGTCATTTGCTGGTCATGACCAACCTCTCTATAAACGTTCATGATCTTAGATACAAGCATTCTTGAGTTATCATCCGGAACCGTTTAACTGTTCCGGGCCACTGTGACCTTGACCTTTGAACTAATGACAAGAAACCGATTTTTCTACATACCAACCGGCACACCGACAGACAGACCGATATCTGCAAAACAATATATTCCTCCTTCTTCGAACATTACATTTTTTTCAAATGTAAGGAATAAGTTTTATTGTTTTATGAGTGGATCTAGACTTGAGAAAGCTTCCGGGCGGATCAAAATTAAGAGAAAAGGCGGAACATCCGGTAAGATATAATGAATAAAACAAGGCATTTTTGTACAATAAATTGTGTTATCAAAATGTTTTTGTTGTGGCAATACCATTTGTAATATTATGCTAATTCGATGTAGGTGTAGTCGGTGTTTTTTGGTTTTTTTTTTTTTTTTTTTTTGTTTTTGTTTGTTTTGTTTTGTTTTTTTTTTTTTTTTTTGATACACGCAAAAAGCACATGCATATTAAAATTCAAAACATCCGGTTTAACAATAGGGAAACTAACAGCGTTGTAAATTCTATAGTATAGAATATTACATAATCAAAGGGCAATAACTCAGTGGAAAACATAAGATAGTATGCACATCTAGCTTTCTATGAAGTATCGCAAAATTTCAGCCAGTGGTTGCTGAGGAATACGCCTAAGTTGTTGTGTTTGTAAACAACACGTGGACACACTATCTGAAATCATGAAATATTACCGTTAAATGACATATAGGGATTATTACTGTGTGAAGAAATGCTGCAAACAAGCTATATGACAAAATGAATTACAAAAACGTGACACTCACTTGTGCATTATATCCAGAAAACGCATTCACAACGTGTAAGTACGTTTATTGGTTCCATAACATAACTGTACGCCTAAAATAGGGTTTGATGAGGCAGATATAGTGCGAATAGAGCTGTAGGAATAACAAGCAAATAATTTACATTTCAACTTATATCTGGTAATATCGTTTACTGTTTTAAATATTGACGCAGAATCTATAAAAATTAAATTTTATATCTAGCTCCCGTATTTCTTAGAGCTTGACTTCAAGAAAAAAGCTTAGTTTAATATATATATTTGATAAAAAAGACACTGTGTCTGAACTAATTCATCCTCCACCTGTGATCCATATTGATAGTTACGTGCACAGAACAGATAGTACAGAATTCAGGAACACTGGTTAGGTTATCAGTCCGCCAAACTGTTGCATATATTTATATATATGCCAGTCAGACAGCAATCATATCTATTCTTTATATTTTAAGTCCACACACATGGCGGGCTTTTTATACTAAAATGGTATATTTTGGCGGTGTACATTCTGGAATTTAATCGCTTACCTTAAAATTGATAATACAAATGGTAAAAATTATTGGTAAATTTAATGTTATCAATTCGTATACAATTTTAAGGCCTTTAATTTTATTGTCATTTGTACTTGGGTTTTTCCTAAAATACAGTTGGTTTTGGAAATTCTGTTATCTACCTTCAAAGGTATACTAGACTCATATTATTTGAGTCTCAACAAATATATATTCTCAATTCGAAAAATAACCCCGTTAGTGCAAAATATATGTACACAATTAATCTAAAACCAACCATTTTGAGCGTACATTAAGTTTATCCAACTTATGTGCATTCATACACCATATTTTTGGCGATGCGGCTGCTAAATGCATCTATTATTAATAAAATAAAGTCACACGCTTCCAGTTAAGTATAACATTTTGTAAAATATAAAAAGCAAAGATAACTAGACCAAAATAGATCTAACATTATGATTGATTTTTTGTAAACATTTCGTTGACTAGAAAGCGAAATTTATCAGTTTACACTCTATAATTTTTATATACGACATAGTTTTTCCTTGTAGAAACAGCATTTCACAGCTGAAACATTTGTCCACTCGATGCACAGTTTTAATAACCGCAATAATGTTGAAATAACATAATTGTTTTAAAAAATACTGACCTTGTATCTTGTTTATAATACTGATGTCAGCCATTTTATGTTTCGAAACCTTTTGCTCTCGCTTAAAATTTAAACGAACCTAAATACGTTCGACCCCTGACAAAATAACAGCAATTGAAGCTTTATCACGGATCGACATTCAATACTAGATCGATATTCGACTTTTCGACCATCACACAGGCTGATAGTTCAAGACAAGGTCGAAACTCGACTTTTGGTAATAATAAATTTGATCAATGTTCCGGGTCTAAATTAAAAGCTATTTTGAAATTAGACTTTTTGAAAATTTAAATTTAGGTCTTCGGGGTAGCTTGGAATCTATATTTGACATATTATGAAGTTGAGCTGGCATGAGATTCAAAGGCTAGATAGAAAACTGAATTTAGATCTTTAATGACAGTTTCGTGATTAACGATTTGATAATAAATGTGCAACCACTGTTATTTGATTATACATAAAACTATTAAAAAAGTATAGATCATTATTACGATTATTGAACAAGCCTCGTTTATAGTGTTAAATTCTTCATATGAGGAAGCAGTCCTCCTGGTGTACGAAAGGTCGTTGGTTCTACCCAGCAGCCCGCCCGTGCACTTGGAGTCTTCCTCCATCACCTAAAGGTGGAAAATGTCTTGTGATTGTGTCGTGTGACTCTAAACACCACCAGAAATTTAGATCGTGTTTGTTCTTCGGAAAGTACATGAGTACAAAGCTTTAGTAACTAGTTAATCTCCGAAATCTTTGATTTCTTTAAATACAAATACTGAACTACATCAAGGACAAGGAAAGAGGAATATTTATGAGACAAAGACCAATTCCTTTACTAATGTTTTCTGAATGTTTCATGAATTTCTGAAATAAGATATGTTGAAACTAATCTACGTCGAAATACGTATATAGTTTCTCAAAGTCGAAATTATCTCAATTGTTTTAATTATATGTCGTTAAAAGGACTGTGATGTCAGACACATCTATTTAGTTTTTTAAAAAATCAAGGTATGACCGACTTAAGCATTAGATATACTAGGGACCTGCAAACAGTTCTGTCATTGGGTTCGGATTTCTTAAGTGCTACATTTTATCAAAATTATTTTTATTACAAATCTTCAAAGTAGTTCCCCTTTACCGAAACACATTTTGTAACCTTTTTACCCAATCGCGAAAAGCAGATAAATAGTCTTCTTTTGGTATCTGTTTGAGACATGGATAAATGGCGCTGCAAAGAGAACTTCTGGACTTACATTTCTTTCCAGAAAGCATTTTCTTAAGCATTGGGAAAAAAAAAGAAAGTCACAGGGACTCAAGTCAGGTGAATAAGATGGATGGTTTATAACTTCCTCCTTTTCAGAAGCCAAAAAAGACCCTCGTATCTTTAATATACTTCAGTTTGTTTTGTTTTTTTTTTGTTTTGTTTTTGTTTTTTTTTTTTTTCCGGTTCCGGTCAAGAGGGTGGTCAGACATTTTAGACAGTGGTGAAATTTTATCAAAATATTCAAAATACTGGATTAAAATGGTTTAAAATGAGTGTACAAATTGATTTAAACATTCCCTCTGGAGACATTTCATATAATAAAGACAGTATGGTAAGCGTTTTGCCGGACATTTCTACACAAAATTCATTTGAAGCATTGGACGTATCAAAAAATGGCGACGATGTCTTCTCCATGGGCCTTAGCGTGACGGCGATTCAGAATGGGAAAAGGTTGGAAATTCTAAAAAGCGTAATAGAATAAGCTCTGGTGGTAGGAGTGGCCAAAACGATTTTGAAAATTATGATAAACTTTCGGTCTCAAATAAACTTTCTGAACTGTATTCTGAAATGCATGAAATCAATCATAAAGTTGATAAATGTTTTGAGTTGCAAAATCAAGTACATTATCTACACAAACAAGTTTCGGGTCACGAGCAGCGAATGACCTTGCTTGAATATAAATCCATAGATATGGAGGCCCGCAACAGGAGAAATAACCTTATATTTGGGGGCATTTCTGAGCAACAAGGCGAGAATTGTTCCGATCAGATTGCCAATTTCTTAAGGTACTTCCGCCATCTTGAATTTAGAGTGACCTTCATTTGAAGTGTGAAAATATAGTGAACAAAAGCTTTCAAGTGCAGCTGTTCCAGAATACAAAAACAGCTCAGTTTTCAAGATCTGAACTAAAAGTAGCTGTATAAAAAGTATAACTAAAATTTGTAAATAAACAAAGAAGATATTTTACCTGTATTTTTCCAAATTTTTGGTTAGATTTATAAATCCTTTCAAAATACTTTATTAAAAATTCATGAATGGCAAAAGTTAGTTCAAAGTTTCAATTAGTGCATAGGAGAATTGTCTTACTGAATAGAACTAAACTTATTACAAAATCTGTTTTCAAACCTGACCACCTCATGTATTAAAACTAAAATAAATCTGTACATATTGCTATTTTCAGCATACATAAAAGTAGTGCAATGTGGGACAATGATTTTTATACGTATGGTGTACCAAACTGCCTAAAATTGTAAGACAAGTCTCAGACTTAATGTGAACAAGATTTGGCAACGATCCGAAATTCTTTTCAAGGATTGTCAAGTATACGTGGTATAAGAAAGGTTTCATTTATTATACATGTGATAGTGGAATTTATGTACTTACGCGCTGCTTATCTCACGGAAAATTTGGTGGAAATGGAATTTTCGGCACTTCCTCCGGTAACTACCGAAATTACTTAACGTAACTTTCTCACTCATACGTGATTGTATATTTATAAATTATAAAAACAATCGAAATATTTGCTTTATCACGATATATGCAAATATTTTTAGACAATCTTGAAACATTAGGCCACAATATTTCCGCATACTGGTCCGGGACAAGTTCGATGTGTATAGTGATTCTTTATTAGATGTTTCATGCGTCGTAAACTAACCAATTTTGATCTATCGACTTTTTAAACAATATGAGAATAATGCAGCATGTTTTTGAAAACACAGTGAGAATAAATCGCAGAAAAAATGTACAGCCAAATATGTTAGGAGGTAATACAATTTGTAAACAGTTGTAGATAACTACGAAACATTTTACAAAATGCAATCAGTTGAACTTCTCGCGCGAAAAACTGATTATTAAAATCAGCAATATCTCAAAAGTAACTTTTCTGCATCTTGGTTCTTCGTTAAACAATGATATTTTTTTCACATTTTCATAGATTTAAACTGATAATAAATGTGCATTGAAATTCCGGCATAGAAATGGACATTGACTTTACATTACTGCGGTGTTGACAGCAGAAACAGCAGTCCAGTACTAAGACTGTCTACGAAACCAAGGATAACGAGTTCTTTATCTGAAAATTACGAACATTGGGATCAGTGTCCCCATACACATTTAACCCTTTGACATGTATTTGCAGAATATATTCTAAATATTTGTTTTCTCAGAAACTATATTCCAAGTGATTGCAAAGTATTTGCATCAGACTTTTGCAAACAGTCTGCAAAACGTATCATACTGAAGCAAAGGGTTTGCAAATAAACACTTAGATGAATTATAGACTGCACAGGTTTTGCAAACAAATACTTTATTAAATTAGAAGACAGCAAAGCATCTGCAAACAAACACTTAGCTCATTTAGTTAGCAAAGGTATTGCAAATAAACACTTTGTACACAAATGAAAGAGCAAAGCATTTGCAAATAGTTAACATAGATGAATTTGCTTTCCTGGTTACTAAGGCTCTAGGTACAGGAAATAATTAACCATTCTGTTTTCTGATTGGTCTATATCAAATCTGGTGGACCTGATGTTCATTTTTTAACAAATTGTTTGACGCTGGGTATTTTCCTGAAGCGTGGACTGAAGGTTTTGTAGTACCTTTACATAAAAAAGGTGACATTGATACAGCTAGTAATTACAGAGGTATAACATTACTAAGTACAATTGGTAAATTATTTACAAAGGTTATAAATAACAGATTGAATACTTGGGCTGAATATTATCATGTGTATATTGAAGCACAGGCAGGTTTTAGACAAAATATGGGAACTATCGATAATATTTTTGTGTTGCATGGCCTTATAAATCATTTATTGAATAATAATAAAAGAATGTATGCGGTGTTTGTAGACTTTACCAAAGCTTTTGATTTTTTAGTGAGAGATATTATTTGGTATAAACTCATAAAAATAGGTATTAGAGGTAAAATGCTTGATATTGTTAAATCTATATATTGCAATGTAAGATCAAGAGTAAAGTACAATAATAATATAAGCAATGAAGATTTTTCATGTTTGCTAGGGTAAGACAGGGTGAATCGCTATCTCCTTTTTTATTTTCGATTTATCTGAATGATATTGAAGAACACTTTATGATACACGGGTTTAATGGAATAGATACTGGAATGTTAAAAATGTTTCTACTTTTATATGCTGATGATATAGTTATTATGGCAGAATCGGAAGAAGAACTAAGAAAGGGTTTATTTTTGTTAGAAGATTATTGTGATAGATGGAAACTAAGTGTAAATTCAACAAAGACAAAAATTATGATATTTAAGAAAGGTGGACAGTTAAAAAATGATCTACAATTTTTGTTTAAAGGTCAGGTTTTAGATATTGTCAATAATTTTACATATTTAGGAATAGTTTTTACCACTGGTGGCTCATTTAAAATGACATATGATACATTAGCAGGACAGGCTACAAAGGCAATGTATAAACTGAAATCAGCTCTTGTTAAGTACCCAGGTATGCCAATAAAAAGTCAGTTGGAATTATTTGATAAGCTAATTTTACCTATTTTAAACTATGGGTCAGAAATTTGGGGGTTAAACGAATCTATGGTGCTAGAAAGGGTACATTTAAGCTTTTGTAAAAGATTACTTGGCGTCAAAATCCAAACACAAAATAACTTTATATATGGTGAGCTAGGTAGGACATCGCTGCTAACAAGAAGAGCTATGGGTGTTATTAAATATTGGTTGAAAATTATACAAATGAAGAATGAAAAATATGTAAAGGCTGTTTATGATTTGATGTGCAGACAATTAGAAGTAAAACCTAATAGTTACTCATGGGCAAAATCTGTGAAAAATCTGTTACAATCCCTTGGCTTTTATGATGTGTGGTTATTTCAGGAAGTTGGTGATAATGATACATTTATATCTGTACTAAAAACTAGATTAACTGATGTATTTATTCAAAACTGGAGGGCGGATATTAATGATTCAACAAGAGCAAAAAGTTACGCTTTGTTTTCAAGTTTCAAGCTTCAACCATATTTAAAGTTAGTAAATATAAGTAAGTTTAGAAATGCACTTTGTCGATTACGAGTTTCATCTCACAGACTAGAAATTGAAACAGGCAGATGGCATAAACCAGTTCCAATCCCTTATAATGAAAGAAAATGTCACTATTGTAATAGCTTAGAAGATGAATTTCATTTTATTTTAGAATGCTCACTTTATAATGATTTGAGAAAAAAATATATCAAGAAATATTACTGGTCAAGACCAAATATACCAAGATTTATTGAATTAATGACTGCAGAAAATGTTAATATTAATAAGAACTTAGCGATGTATGTACATAAAGCTTTTGACATTAGAAATCAATATTGTTATTATTTTAATTGATAGAAAACCTCTCTTTCCTCACGCTGTATACATGATACATAATATATGAATTATTATGTATATGATATAATATTACAGTTCCTAATATTGATGTGCTACTGATATTTACATCATATTCAATTAACTGATACTTGACAATGTAACTATTTGTAAATATATATTTATGTTTGCATGTATGCTCAGGGACCTATGGTCCAATGCATGAATGAATAAACTCTAAAAAAAAAAAAAAAAAAAAAACTCTATATTCAAATGGAAGGATTTTTGAAAATATTGTGAGGAAATGTTTACACATCAGTTAGTAGAAATATTTTGGTGATGCAAACTTGTGTTTAACAGATTATTATATTCTAATTATTTTTTCTGGATATAAACTTTGTTGAATAAGGATAATGCAATACCATGTTGTTAAGCAAACCAGAGAATATTGCAGCATGTGGAAAGGTAATGTTAATCAATGATAGTTATATTAAAAACACTTTTTACTGAAGCAATTGTTGAAAATTACATTATTACATGATTTTAGTTATTGTTACTGAATGATCACTACAATGATTGACTTTTAATAGTTATTTAAACTGCAAATGGTTTTGTGAACATTTGTTTTTCAGATATTAAACAGGTCCTTTTCTTTGAACCTCAGAAATTAATTTTTTGCTATTTGTTATGTATTTGCGAATACTTTGCATATTATTTGCATGCAAGTTGCAAATACTTTGCTATCACTTTGCGATTACTTTGCTATCACTTTGCGATTTATTTGCCGAAGTTTCAGCTGCGAATTGTAAATTGTTTGCGAAGTATTTGCATTCTGTGTGCGTAGTGTATACTTGCAAAAGCTTTGCAGAATAGTTGCACGTTTCGTTCCATTTCTACTCGTCTGTGGAATATATTCAGCAATCATGTGCTGCAACTGTTCTGCAAAGGTTATGGCAAATATTTGGCAAAGATAAAAAGTATATTCTGCAAAGGCCCTGTTTTTGCATGCAGTATACACATGAAAATGATAGACTTGCTATTTGCCGAGTGCACACTTGTTCTCTATCGTCGTTAATATAAAGTAGACTAGTAAATATTCGTACACATACATAATCTCATAAGCACTTCTTTAATGTATGTTCTCTGAAATAAAAAATAACTGGCTCAACTGAGACACCATACTTTAAAGTAAATTCAGTTTATTTACCACGAGGTTCAAAATGCACGGGAGTCTCGTGATAATACATGCCTTTAATTTCACATGGTTGAAGTGTAAACAAATAGTTAAATTTGCTTTGTTTTATTTCTCACGGAAAAGATCGGACGGTTTTTTATATTGGAATAATTATAGAACATCTATGCATTTAAAGTTGAAAGTTGATTGTTTTCTACAGGACGTAAAACTGAAACAATTAAGCACTTTTACTTTTTCAGCAATGTTCCTCAGGTGAACTTTGACATTGTTTTCGAAGAGAAATCAGTTTTGTGTCATCTTGAAATGCGTTGTTTGGCTGAAACGTATAGTTCCCGGAAAATATCTAAAATGGTTTATTTTGGGGATTTTTGTTTTATTTATAAATTCAACACAATGTGTAATATTTCCAGTTTTTGAAACTGATTGAAATTCAACTTTATTTTACAAAAAGTTTCGATCTTTCAGTAATATTTTGTCAGCGGATGCATACAAATTTTAAGTGAAACGGCTTTCTTGTCCAAGGGAGGTGTGTAAAGCGAAAAACTATCATTACACATTGCGTTTATTCTTCAAATGTGAAGGATCGGTAACAGAATAAGGAGATCGGACAGTGAAAAACTATACTAAATGGATATCTCTAACCATGAATAAGGAGACATACATATTTCAGTAAGGAATCTCAGGTAAAAGAACAATCATATATTTTATTCCTTGAAAAAAACATGGCGGCGAAATATTTTAGAAAAACTGTGCACGTGTTTTGCGCATTAGAATGTTTAATGACATTTTCTTGAAAAAGTAACGCTCGTATGCACTATTTTGGCATTTCTTTGATTTGAAAATAAATGTTTTATAACAATTTAGGTTGCATACGATACCGAAATTTTGCACCAAAAATGTTCACTCATTTTCTTCCAAAGCACTGTGGAGATAGGGTTCAGCGTAGCTTTCATGCTCGCAAGTTTACCTACAGATATATATTTTCAATTTTTATCATATATGTTTTGTATCCTTGCATTTCGAAAGCTGTTTCAAGGGTTCTGATTTTTCACATGGATTTCTAATTTCAATTTGCGGAAATACCTTAAAAGAAGAGCTTGGCATCACGCCGTGTCCAGCAATTCCAAGAGCGCATAGATTAGGGAGATTTAAAAGAGGCTCCACCCGACCGATAATCGTGTATTTTCTTGATTCGCGGGACACTGAATTTGTTATTTCAAATGCAAACAAGTTGAAGGGAACAAACTTCCATATTAATCGTGACTTTCCTCCCGAAATAGAAATTGCAAGGCGCAAGTTGTGGCCTAAGTTTAAAGAACTGAGAGGTGCATTTCCAGGAAGTCGTGTGAGTATCATATACCCCGCAAAACTCGTAATGGATGGTAAACTGGTAGCGGACATGTTCCCCAACTGGTACCTCGCTATGCAGCAAAATAGAGTAGTAATTGATAAACCCACATTTACCAGTTTTGATCCATGGTCATCACGTGAATATCGTGCGCGCAAGGATACAATACCAGTGCGTGACCAGTCGAGTAGTGCATCTACAGAGCGTAGCGCATCGAGGTCTCCGGGAGCACGTGGACCATCAAGGCGGCCAGAATCGCGCTCACCCAAACGACGAGGTCCGAGGAACCATGCGCCAGTACGTACTAGTGCCAGTGATAGTAATAGGAATCCACCGTTTAAGCGTCCGTGGAACAATCAGCCAAATGTGAACTCAAGTAAAAGCCATGGAAATACATCCCCCCAAAATTACAGAAAATAGGCCAATCGGGGGTCAGACAATGATAAACTAAGAAATATAAACAGTCTCAAATTTGGTTGTCTTAACGTTAGTGGACTTTAAAAAAGGTTAAACTATCCAGATTTTACTGTTATGTGAATTCGTTTGACATTTTCTGTGTATCAGGAACTCATATTGATAGTACGGACATTGTCGATATAGATAATTTTGTTTTTTTGTCTAAACATAGAAAGCAGAAATATTTTAGGAAATCTGGTGGTATTGGTGTTTATGTTCGTAGCGATCTTGCACCTTATACAAAAATTTTAGAAAGCAGCTCTGAATATATATTGTGGGTGTGCATTGACAAGCACTTAACAAATTTGAATGAGGATTTGATTTTCGGTTCTATTTACCTACCCCCTGAAAATTCTAGGTTTTTCAGTCCTGATGATTTGAATGACTTTGAAAACGAAATTACTAAAGTATGCAGTGAGTATAAATTTGTTCAGCTGGCCGGGGACACAAATTCAAGGGTAGCTAAAATGAAAGATTTTGTACCGTCAGATAATTTTTTGAATGAGCATTTCGACATTGATGGGGAAACTCAGGAATTTTTTGACAAATTTACTGTACTTGAAAACTTATCAGTACCATTGGACCGATGTACATGTGATCTCAGAACAAATACACACGGCTTTCGATTAATTGAAATTTGTCGGAACAATAACTTATTTATCCTAAACGGCAGACTTTTTAGTGATAAGGGTCGTGGAAAATTCACATTTCGAAATCGATCGGTGATTGATTACGTCATTTCAACTGCGGACTGCTTCCAGTATTTTAGCAATTTTGAAGTATCAGAAACAGATTGTCTGTTTTATGATGGCCATAGCGCCCTCGCGTGGGAAATAAAATGCGCATAAAATACTATTCTGCAAGAGCAATGTTCTTATTCAAATAGCTCTAGACCAGTATGGTACAACAGTTTAAAAGAGAATTTTGTAAATAACATTGATAGAAATCACTTAGATTTATTAAATCAGGAATTACAAACCGCTCCGCATACACAACAAAGTATCGAACATATAACCGATAGACTTAAAGCTATATTCCATGAATCAGCCCATATTACTTTTCCATGCAAAAACAAAAAAGTTCGGTTCAAAAACGATGCTACAAATAAGTCATGGTTTGGTCCAAAATGCCACAAAGCGAGAAAGAATTATCACGAGGCTAGGGATAACTATTACTTGAATAAAAACGACAATAACAAGATACGTTTACGTGATGCTAGCAAACTCTATAAAAGAACAATGGATTTTTACATAAAACGAGAAAAAAAAACGGCTAATTCGGCGAGACTGAGAAACTTAAGCGAAAAAAATCCAAAAAAGTACTGGAAATTCTTAAATAGTCTAAAGCCACGTTCGATGCAAAACCAATCACCTAGTATCGAGGAGTTTTATGAACATTTTAAATCAATTAACACAAATACGATTGTCGACGAAAATAATTTGGATATTAATATTACCATTTCAGAAGAGTCTAATTTGTATCTAAATTCTCCTATAACAGAGTACGAAATTCATAAGTGTATTAGAAATCTTAACAATGGTAAAGCGTCAAGTCCAGTGGATAGTATTACTAATGAATACATAAAAAGTTCACAAGATCTTTTCATTCCAGTTTATACGAAATTGTTTAATTGCGTCTTAGATTCAGGTTTTATACCAAGCTCGTAGTTAGAAGGCACTATTATTCCAGTTTTTAAAAATAAGGGTGACTCTAAACTTCCAAGTAATTATAGGCCAATAACAATTTTAAGCTGCTCAGGAAAACTCTTTACCTCTGTTCTGAATCAAAGGTTAACATCTTACCTAGAACAAAATAATATTTTGGATGAAAACCAGGCTGGCTTCCGAAGGGGTTACTCCACGTCAGACCATCTGTTTGCCTTAAGTACCATAATCGAAATTCTTAGGAAGAAAAAACAAAAACTTTTTTGTGCCTTTGTGGATTTTTCGCAGGCCTTTGATAAGGTCTGGAGGGTTGGATTGTGGCATAAGCTTCTCCAGAACTCTGTAAATGGCAAGTTTTTTAGAGTCGTCAATAACATGTATATGAATATCAAATCATGTGTGGCTCATAATGGTGCTGTCTCGGCACCATTCATTTCTGAAATTGGCGTTCGACAAGGAGAAAATTTATCTCCGGCACTATTTTCTATTTATTTGAATGATTTGCAATCATATTTAATGAATAACGGCACTGTTGGAGTAGAATTACATGACTCACAAGATTTTACACTATGGCTTAAGCTGCTAGTTCTACTCTACGCAGATGACACCGTTTTATTATCTAATACACCCACGGACTTACAAAAATGCTTAGATTGCTTCAATACATACTGTAATACTTGGCACTTACAAGTTAACTTAAACAAAACGAAAGTAGTAGTCTTTGGAGCACGTCAACTTAGAAATTTTAACTTTAAGCTAGGTAATAATGATATAGAGATAACAGATAACTATCATTATCTAGGAGTAACTTTTTCAAGCAGTGGTTCTTTCTTAAAAGCCAGAAAACATGTCGTCGCACAGGCTAATTAAGCAATGTATCTATTATTCACAAAGTGTAATAATACAGATCTACCTATCGATTTAGTTATAAAGTTGTTTGATCACACAGTTCTCCCTATACTTACCTATAGATCGGAAATATTTGGTTATGAAAATTTAGATCTTTTGGAAAAAGTACATAACGAGTTTCTGCGAAAAATTACGAAGGCGCGAAAATCAACCTCCTTGTACATGCTGATGGGCGAACTCGGGAGATATCCTATTTCCGTAATAGTTAAAACGCGTATGATTTCGTTTTGGAATCGTTTAATTACTGGAAAAGTTTCAAAATTATCTTTTCAATTGTATCAATATATGATAAAAGAACCAAATAGAGATTTTAAATGGGCATCTCATGTTAAAAGCATCATAAACTCAGTCGGTAGACCAGACCTATGGCAGAATCAGGATAGCATAATTAGTAAATCAATCCATAAACAAGTAAAACAAACGCTGATTGATCAATACAAACAGACCTGGTTTGCACAGCTTCTCTAATCTAATAAAGGTAGAACTTATAATAGTTTTAAAGACACCCATGCTTTCGAGAATTACTTTAAGATATTAGATAACAACGATTCTCTAATCTTGTTTAAATACAGAACGGCCAACTTCAAACTCCCGGTTGAACGTCTGCGTTACGAAGCGATTCCATACGAGAACAGAAAATGTGATCTCTGTAGTGGAAATCAAGTCGGTTCTGAGTCACATTATTTGCTCCAATGTGATTTTTTCTCTCATCGGAGAGAACAATTTTTAACTGCGTCAGAACTAAGTGGTACACCACATCTAACTTTGAAGCTGTGTTTAGCATCTGAGAATACAATTACACTCAAACACTTGTGTAAATTCTTAAAAATAATTATGGAAAAATTCAACTAATTGTATCACTTATACCACTATAAATGTGTAAATTCTATCATCTTACTTTGTATAGCACTAATACCACTATATATGTACTTGAAATTTTTGTCGCTAGACAATCACAGCGGTAACTTGACCTTATTAACTCGGAAGATATTTGTTCTTTCTTCCTTTCCATAATTATATCTATTATAGAGAAAGTTTCTTTTTTTACCCAGATTTTGCAAGTAATAATAACTTTCTCGTGCTAGGAATTAGTCCTATTTTCAGCCTGTGTACTATTATGAAACCTACTTGATGATAAATAAATTTTACACAATCTACATCAATGAAACTATTTTAAGAAATTTGTGTGTACTACGATATTTTATGAATGGAGCGTGTTTATTTTGTGCAAGCGCCGCTTATACAATGTTTATATAGCGGTTTATTTTTAGAATGACTGTTGCTAAATTAATAAAGGAACTATTTTCGAGTTATAAGGTCAAAACCAAAGAGCGTAGCTGAGATTCACTATCTGTAATAGCTGTCTCTCCCCCTTGTACCATATACAGTCAGTACTTAGTAATTAACTCTCCGGTTTGTTATAGTATACAGTATATATGTAGCAATAACATTTTTCTTTTTAGTCACTCTCTTGTACTGGAAAATTTCAATGTTGAACTTGCAAATGTTTCTTTGTTATACCCCATGTTGTATTCTGTGTGATACCTGGGTGAAAATAAAGATATGTTCTGTTCTGTTCTGTTCAGTTTAGATGTTAAAATATTTTCATACGAACGAAGAACCACTTTATTTTGTTCGCTTTGTCGTTTTTCAACAGTTTGTGTTTGTTTGTTTTTTATTTGTTTGTTTGTTTTACTTTATTTTGTTCGCTTTGTCATTTTTCAATAGTTTGTGTTTGTTTGTTTGTTTTGTGTGTTACGCCGTTTTTCAACAGTATTTCAGTCATGTAACGGCGGACAGTTAACCTAACCAGCGTTCCTGGATTCTGTACCAGTACAAACCTGTTCTCCGCAAGTAACTGCCAACTTCCTCACATGAATCAGAGGTGGAGGACGAATATCAGACACAATGTCTTTTATCAAATCGTCACGGAGATCGAACTCACGACCCCGCGATCCGTAGACCAACGCTCTACCTACTGAGCTAAGCAGGCGGGCTTTTCAACAATTGGCTTACAACAACAACAACAACAACAAATACTTTTATTTTCAGTCAGGTTAAAACATGGTAACAACATGACAATAAAGCAAAATGTTTTAACAATATGTTAGTTTAGAACCGTAGAAAAAATGTTTCCCTGGGGACAGTAAACATACAAAATGTATTTGAAAAATATAAAACTATTCAGTTTTTGAGAACTTGAAGTAGATAATTTTTAAGTACATTTACACATAATTTTCATATAAAATGACAGTCAGTAGTTAGTAAGTAATTCACACAATAATAATATTAGTATGCCCTGTTACAAACATTCGATATACAACTGCACACCCTATAAACGACTGTAGCCCCCTCTTCCTCTTGCGAGTGATCAAAACAATAAACTGACAGCTAAAAGTTAAAAAATAACATTTTAAAGTGACTGATTTGCTTTGAAGGTATGTATATTTACATTTCATTGGAAGCTGAACATGATTTGTTTCTGTATATAATGTGTTAGTCTGATGACAGGTAGAATTATAGCAAAAACTCGATTGATCACCGATTTTGTCCAGAATTGTAAATTGTCGGCGTCAAAAGTACTTATTTTCTTGCTTGAAGAATGACCTACCTGTAAATGTCACTGTTTCATGGATAAAGAAACAATACTAGTTTGGTAAAATTAAATCAAGTCATTGATAAATTCTCCAATTTGTTTATAACCGTCAATGAAAGAAGATTCGGTGTTATTTCCTGATTGTATGCATGCTTGCTTAAATACTGTACAAGTCCTTGCGAGTTTCGTAAAAAGACTGTATGCCTGTTTGTGAGTGACTTCTTTATAAAATATCGGCGTTTCCTATGCTCCTGTAGTACTTCTTCATAATTATAACCCGCAAACAAAGTTTGAAGGAGGGTGGAATATAGCAGTCAACATGCGGTTTGTCTGTTCGGTCTGTTTGTATGTGTCCTCATATATTTGATTGTGCAATTACTTCAATGCTATTACACCTACCTCTCTCAAAGATTACGTACAAACATCGGAAATATGTACTTAATGTCCATTTTATTATTTTCCTTTTTCTTTTTAAAGTAACACTTAAAGGTGAAACATGGTCTGCTTTTTTTTGTGTCAGTGCCGTAACTTCTTTATGCATTAGGGGATTTTGAAATAACTTGGCACAAATGTTCACCATCATGAGACCATAATTAGACGATGTATCGCATACAGTTCTATACTTTCCAGAATTTCAAACCATTGAAACCAGTATATAATCGCAACTGCAGTTAATAAGGTGTGAAAATATGAACAGTGAATGGGGTGATTTGGAGTGAAACGGCGCCAGACTGAATCCACTAATTCTTTGTGGATCGCTTTCTTGACAGCGTCGCAGGGTAAACATCATTATTTTAGTTTTGTCTTTGTCATAAACACACGAACTTTAACACGAAACTTGTCTAATTTTACTGAAATACATTCTGCGAATGAAATAAGTTCCATTTTACAAGCAGAAGCGCCATTAGAGGGAAAAATGAGGGTTTATTCCCTCACCTGAGCAAGAAGTGCTCAAGGTGAGCTTTTGTGATCACCCTGTGTCCGTCGTCCGTCGTCCGTCGTCCTCGTCCATCGTCAACAATTTGACTCTTAACACTGAGAGGTCACACTATTGGTCCAATCTTAATGAAAATTGGTCATAATGTTACCATCAATAGAATCTTGGACGAGTTTAATATTGGGTCATCTGGGCTCAAAAACTAGGTCACCAGGTCAAATCCGACAGATTGCCTGACGTATTATCACTATCAAATGTAAATTATTTCTAACCTGAGAAATAGCAGTAAATCTTGACAGGTAGTAATCACGACGGCTGTACTACTCGCGCACGGTATTTGATAACATGTTTATGTTATTATTGAGGAAGGGGGAATTGGGACAAAATAGTTGTACTACTTTTAATCATGTTGACTGGTTTACCATGAAGTAACTCTGGATTACTAGTAGGACTTAATCGACTTTTCCGGTAATGTTTTCGTTATCCTTTCCTATTTAAACGTTTATTCGCAGGATACTTGCGGGTGAAATACAAAAATGTAGTTTTTGTTAAAAATCAGAGGATCATTTTTTTGCAGACGGACAGGCCGACGGGGGTCAACCTATAGTCCCCTCCTGTCTCATCTCATATTTATTTTAAAATCGTTAGGTAACCGTGATTTCCGTAGGGAATCGACGGTTAATTTCTTGCATAAAATAGTAGGGATCCTGTTTATACTTTCAGTTTCTAATTCGTATTTTATGATAGTATATGTTGTGACAAGATGGACCTACCGGGGACAATAACTATCAGAACAAATCAACACCCATTACAATATTTACAAATTTATTTACAGAAAATGATTATTTACAATGAATAAATGAAAAGTGAAAACAAAATCTTATTATAAGAAAAAAAGAAAAACATCTGAGCTCAGTAACTCTTTTATGAAGTTCTAACACTGACTGTTCGTTGACACAGATATTTCCGTTAACTTTGAACTTTAATTAGCACAAAAATACAACATATCTTCAAGTAAAGTCCCTTTAAACCGTGAATACGTTGACTTTGTTTTGGCCCCCTATGATGGTAGGTGATTGCATCCCTGAGCTGACTTCAGTGGATCACAAAAATCATCGTCTTTGCGGTTTACGACACAACCATGGGACAAAAGCTCTGCGCTGGGAAAATCACATCTAGGCGAGTGAAGACAAATGAACCTCGGGTATTGTACTTCCGGGTCGTGACAGCATCACCAGGTAAAAGTCGTCTGGTGGAAGAAGCTAAAATATATAACATATGGTAAGCACCATAGCAAAACAAATAAGTAAGGGCATAAAACTGCTCCTTTGGGTACACCATACCTCCGTAGGCTCCCATAAATAATACGTGCTACTTATACAAAATATATGTGCTACTAAGTTCATACGTCACGTGATTAAAATACGTCACAGTCACTTATTACTTCCATTATTTCTAAAATTACTAACCAAGTCTAAAGTTAAAGTATGGAAAAGATATGAAAAGCTTATGATGAAAAATTATAGATAAGGAAATGATAAACTGCAGCTATTATCTACAATCACAAATTAATATGATGCAATGCGAAATAAACGTAATACAAAAGCTAGCATGAATATAATATCAATTTGATGTAAATTCGTCTAATGTCGAAAGTGGTGTGCACTAGGCAATCTAGTCCAATCTATTTGTAGGGTAATGTCCCGCCAAATACTAAATTTCATGGGACTCACGGCTTATGCGTGTACTCTGACTATTTGCATTTTTACGGGAATCACGATATAGCCGGGAAATATGACTACTTTGGCGCGGATTGAAATTTACAATTTAAGCCCCGTTAAAGTGGTTTTGGGGATAAAAACATAAATTACTGAAGTTTATAAAATACCAACTTTCTTGTTACTGAACCAAATTTAATAAAATTTACATGGAAATTTAAGTTATGAAATACAGAAAAACATGAGAGGTATTTATTGCGTAAAATCTGACATTTACCTCAGTAACTCAAAAATTTACAAAAAGATGATGCAATACCTGTATTTACACTACAGATACATGAGGCCCGTATATCAGTTTGTGACATATGTGTGTAAAACCAACACTGAATACTTGCATGTAAACAACGCTGAAACATTCAATTAATTATTTAATTAAGTAGGATAGAGAGCCACAGACACTCCATCCCCACCCCCAATGGATTAGTACAATCATCGCACGAGGGGTTCGACATTAAATGACATTATAAACATGACGACTGATCAAAAGAGACAATTGTGTATGCATTTTTTTTAAATTTCATTTACGCCTTTAAAGGACATAAATCGCCTGCTGTACTCGCAAGACGGAATACAGTATCACTCACAAATACGCGTTCAGATCAAATATCAAAATTGGCAAGTCGGCATACAGTTAGTGTTTTTACACAAACTAGATAAAAATCAATTTCATTCAGAAACGCAATAAATACGAAACATTTTATTTACATATATTTATGGAGTATGCATACATATTACAGAAAGCATCATGGATAATTGGATTACAAATCAATTTGGCCTGATATTCATCAGTTTCGTGACTTGGTCGAGTGAATTTTCATGCAATGAGTGTGATCAGTCAACATTTTGTAATCATTACCTGTCAGTTTCATCTATTATATCGCCATATACACATATTTATGTTAGACTTATCGTTAAACTTTAATACACATACAGTGTAAAGCAAAATAATGAATTTGAAGACGATTCTTACCTTTCGCGTGTCTGTTTATTGTTTTGATCACTCGCAAGAGGAAGAGGGGGGCTACAGTCGTTTATAGGGTGTGAACTGTAGTCACAAGGAACACACCAATAAGTATCAGCTTGATGAATTAAATGCACCGTACTTGTTACAGTTAATTTGACTCGTTTAAAAGAATTTGCTATATGTTACTAATAATATTTCGATGGGTTAGGAGAATTGATCAATTTGCACGTGGAAATTGAATATTTCATTTATAGATATCAGATAACGGAACGAAAAACAATTTCAGAAAAAGCTGAATCGTTTTATACACGTATTTCAAGTTTATTTACTTTATATTGGAAAATTGATAAACCCGCAACCCACACTTTAGTTCACATTTCTCGTCGTTATATACACATAACAATTCGCAGTATTGCAGGGAAATGAGTTTGTTTTTTTTTATAATGGTGTTGAAATTGAGGAAGATCATTTGTGTAGGATACCAGTAGTTAAGTGCCAAAGTATGTGCTTAATGTGGTTACATTTTATAAGACTTGGATAACGATGCGTTTATGGAAGTGAATTAAAAACTGGCTTGTGTTGACAGACGAGATAATCTTGGACTTCTTTTCTATTACAACTATGTTAGATTATATACAATCTAAGCTCTGCAATCATAATGTATACAAATGGAGATGTACTTGGATTTTTTGTGGCCGGCAAACTCGCCTAAAACTCGTTTTACTAACACTGGTCGGATTGAATTTCACAGTGTTAATTCGAATAAATAAGAATAAAGTTTCCACTTGTGATATCTCCGAGGAGAAAAATAACAAATTGCGTATTTTGATAAAAACCGTGACTTTATCTCTGGAGAGATATAATGTTACTTACTGGGTGGATTATGGAACAGCGCTTGGGGCTTACAGATATTGTGACGTCATTCCGTGGGATCATGACGCTGATATTGGTTACCTTGAGACTGATTATGATAAAGTACTCAAAGCTGCCGATGAGGTTACTAGACAGCAAGGATTTAAAATGAACAGCTTAATTGCAAGTTATGGAAATATTACGCTTGACTTGTTTCGATGGAGGAGAAAGAGCAATTGGTGGTCTATGACCTCTGTGATTAATTATATAGTTGGAAATAATGACACAGATAACAAGGATATTATGTATGTAAATATGCCAATGGATAACTCGATAGTAATTTACATTCGTAATTTTTTCTTTGAATATTTTCCATTCGAATTCATAACCAAAAGATCCCGGATTAGAATTGCAGATTTTGAGGTTTACACTACGCGTAATCTTACCGAACTCGTACAGTGGAGGTATTTCCTAACCTATGACAAAGTTATACCCTATAATACATACTGTCTCAGTAGCTTTTATAAGTTTAATAGTAAAATTAATACAAAATGTTAGCTGGTAGTGATGAAACGTGCTAGTTAGACAGGATACAGTCAAAGTATGTACATGATTACGATTGCATTTGCGCCTTTGCTAACAATCGAGGTTGTATCCTAGATTGTGAAGGACCTGACGTTACAACTTGTACAATTTCAACATGCCTTTCTGGAACAGTAAAATGAGCCTCTAAGAAACGATTGTTGTGAAATAAGCCATGACAAATTTGTGTTAGAATATCCTCATATTAGTGCTGAAATAAGGAAGGTCGTTATAAGTAGATACATAGAGACAGACAATCGGCAAGTGATGTTGAAAGATTTGTAGAAATTTAGTACTTATAAAAATGACTGAAGACAAGTGAGGTTGTTAGAATGACAGTTTCTTACAATATTTAGAAACGAAGTTGGAAAATGAATCACGTTCTTAGATGAACAAACTTACCGAGCTTGTGTATATTAAAAAGAAGCGTTTGATTAGAACGTTCGATATTTTATACTTGTATGGAAACTTTTTCTATAAATGGTTTATCTACAATCTGTGGAAAACCATTTTACATACATTTTTGTTCTCAAAACGGAAATGCACCGTGTTCAATTAGAACGATAGTAGAAGTCAACATTTAAATAGTGGCTTAATATCAATAGAACTGATAAGGCGCTTCAGTAATGCTCCATGAACATCTCAACTGTTAATTATTGATACAATGTTCAATAATCATACCTGGATTTCTTAAATCAATAAAATAAAAGCTATGTGATAACAACTGTTATAAAGAGTATGCTGCTGATGTTTTAATTACTAAATCAATGATGAAATACTGAACGTATCTGCTATTTCACCCAGTGACAAATATTGACCACTTATTATTGATTATTTCAATGTAGATGAGACGTGAAACTAAAACTTGTAGTCCTGTTTGGCGCAATATAACCTATACTGTGTTGGTGCGCCGTAAAACCCAAATAAATAAATAAATTAACTTATTATTGAAAGTAGTTGCTGCATGACTCTATTACGTTTGCATTCAGTCTCCTTTAATATGATCAGAGTAATACAAACCTCGCTTAGTAGTACTAAGTTTCGCTGTATAAACATGAGAGTTAGAACGATAAAATTATCGAGATTTGTACAGTTTTAATCCGTGTTCTGTGTAGTTTTTTCTGTCTAATTTGTGAGAAGGCATTAGCCATAATTGTGTATGCCTATTAAACGAAATATGTTGCATTCCATCAAGAAATGACAAATCGTCAGGAAATATCATTTAAATGCAAGAAATAAGAAATACTGTTTTCGGAACAATAAAATATGTTGGGCAAAACCATGAAGTGCGCTAGTTAATTTTCCGATCATGTCCTGTCGTTCATTTCGCATGAACTCCAGAAACAATATTTTCATTTCTTACTTTAAAAGGCGTACAAGCTTCTTCAAGTGTGAACTATTTTTTCACACTTGTGTAAAAGAAAACGTAACAAAAGAAAGAGTGCCTTATCCGTTTTAAATAAATTGAAAAAAAATGATGATTATGTTTCATTGTTTCATTGTTACATGTTTGTCATCTACTTAACCATCTGCTGAGCTCAGCGAGAAAAAACACTTAAAATCAGGAAGTTTTAAGTTAACATCCTGGGATTAAATTTATGGAAAATATGTCCAATTGTTATAGTGTCATCTACTTTGCTAAACAGGAAAAAACAAAGTACTTAAAATCGTGAAGTTGAAGGTCGAGATCCTCTCTACATGGTGAATTATACTGACAGTATCATGTCATTTGTCATCCACCTCTGATTCATGCGGTGAACTTCTTTCAGTCACTTGCAGAGAATATAAGAATTAGATGTACAGTAGCTGCTATACATGTATTTCTATACACGTAAGATTCTGGTAAGGAATCCAGTAACACTGTGGTAATTGCTAACTGAACATCGTATGTATATAAAATGCAGTTGAAAAAAATAGAGTTAAACCCAATCAATCATCACAATATTTTTCATTACACCGTATCACAATGCAACTTCTAGAGCGAACACCACTTGGAAGACGGAAGCGTATTTGTTGTACAAAAGTTGTTGCTTTACTATGAATTTCTTCAAATGAGAAAGAAAATATTGTCTTTGTGGGGAGGTATTCGCTCCTCAGAGGTGCCTTTATGAGAAATTATGTTCTTGAGAAATAGGGTTAAACCCTATTGAAGATAAAATGTTTTCGTGCAGTTTTACGTAGGTTGAAAGTAACTTTTCTGTTTTTGAGTAAATCATCTTTGATATTATGATGGCAATATTTAAGCAGCTGTTATATGTTGAGTGTCACATCTATTGTTTTAAATGATATTTCATGCGATAATGGCAAAAGAAAAACGAACGCATATTAGTAGAGCGATAAATGATACAATGGTGTAGAACGCACATGTAAATAATCTTAATGGATACTTAAGGTGGTATTTAATCAATATGAAAAAAAACGCATAAATAAATTCAAAGGGTATTTATCTTGCTAAAACAGACATATTTTGGATAAAAGGTTTGGGACGTTGTGGCGCATTCTTGGTAAGGCAGTAAAGTGTGGCAATACTAGTATGTCTCTGTAAATCATTACGCAGCCAGACCAATGGAAGGCAGGTGAGCCATATGCTAATTGCCAAATGCTAAATAAAAAATATCCAATGCTAAGTGCCAATTACTTATTGCTAAATGCCAAATACTTAATGCTAATTGCTACATATGTAATGCTAAATGATAAATGTAAAATGATAAATGTCAAATGATAAATGCATAATGTCAAATTTCTAAATGATACATATTTATCGTCAAAATTCTTTAACTTAATGAGTTAATGATCTGTATCTTTAAACTAATAACTATTACTTTTAATTATGTGAAAACGTGTAATGTTCTATCAGTCTGATACGTAGCAATAACATGTTCAGTCAAACATAGGAACATGGGACTGAAACCACTTACTTTAAAATGTTTAAGAAAACGTGTTTTAATAATGACAAAGTTATGAAACAAATGCCAATGATTAACATGTAAAGGATTAATTCATCAGCCATTTATTCTAAAAGATCACTTAGCTATAAGCATTTAGCTTTTATTGATTTGCATTTCGCAATAAACACTTAGCATTTAGCGTTTGACAATAGCCATTTGACAGTGAATATTTGACAATAAGCATGTAGCAAATAGATTTTTGCACAAAATATTTGTTATTTAGCATTTGACATTTAGCATGGCGCGTCGGCCTTCCATAGAACAGATTTGCTTTTGATTCATAAAAACTGGTAGTTTCCAAGTCGAACTGAACAGATATGAGCGTTGACCCTTGTCTTTTAATTTTCATCCCCGTATACCGCGAGCTTGTTAGCAGCGAAATAATTCTAGTTTAATATCATAAATTAATTATTACATTTGAACTACTAACGGATCATGCATTTCACTTTTCAGTAACAATTTATTTTCACACAAGTTCATTTTTTCGTCTTTTAAAACTGCCATATATAACATCACTATAAAATGTTATCATACTTTACGCGATCTTGAATTGTTACAAGAATATTCAACAACATGTTATTCTCCATATAATTTATGGGAGATTGGAATCAGCATGGTGAGACTGAAAATCCAGCAAACTAGAATTGCCGAATTATTTATTTTTCACATTTATTTACTGCTAAGCATAGATAGATAGATTTATTTCTGTATACAATGTACAATTTCATGGCATCATATAAAACATACAAACAACAATTAACAAAATGTATGTTAAATACAACCATGTCATCAACATTATATAGCAAAGGATGACACAAAAAAGAGATAGAAGAATCCCTTATTTCCATTGTGGTCCTTGGCATATAATAGGGTATGACATAGGAAGACATATCACAGGCAAACAAGAAAGACTCAAACAGCCAATGTATGCAAAAGAGTTTTCTCCAAAACCTTTAACTTTTTGAAATGCAAAACGCTTATTATCAGAAAATGGTATATCTCCATTAGTAATTGTATTTCTAGAGCTGGCATTAACTCTGAATCTAGTAGGATAATTGTGCATATGGTTAACTAGAATAAAACTTTCACCCATATAGGATGGAGCTTGGTTAACATTAATTTTAAAAACATTACATAGGATATTCTGATTGACTCTGCTAGACACTGGAAGCCAGTTAGGTTTTCTAAAATGATCTTTATCAATGTGTGACCTAGGATGAAGATTTAAAATAAATCTGACTAGTTTGTTTTGAGTAACCTGTAACTTGTGTTTTAGCTCTTCAGTTAAGCTATTAAACCAGGCAGAGGGGGCATAGTCAAAATGACACTGTATAAGGGACATAACCAGACGTCGTTTTGTGTGCTGAGTGAGAAATACACTCTCTCTGTATAAACATTTCAACCTAGCATTGGCCTTTTGTATAACCGCCCTAGCCATGAATTCAAAAGTTAAGCAAGATATTTGACAGATGACTTGCTAGCAATCGTTTGACCATTGCAGGAAATATCGAGTTGGAAGTTAGATTTTAACCTTTGCTTAGACCCAAAAAGTTTGGACTCAGTTTTTCCAAGGTGCAGGGAAAGTTTATTACCAGCAAGCCACTGACTAACACTTTGCTAATTCTGACTGAGAAGCCTTTCAATATTTGACTTTTGTTTGGCTGAAATAAGAATTGCAAAATCATCTGCATATAGTAATAACTTATTTTTTATTACTGCTGATATGTCACTGACATAAATTAAAAACAGCAAGGGGACTAATATTGACCCTTTTGGCACACCACGGGTGATATTTGCCTTTGAGGACATAGTACCAGAAATATCAACTAGCTGGTGCCTATCTGTGAGATATGAGGAAACCCAGGTTACAGAAGGGGTGTTAAGACCTATCGCCTTTAATTTCATCAAAAGAATTGAATGGTTGACGGTATCGAACGCCTTCTGTAAATCAAGTAGGATCATGCCAACAAGATTACCTTTATCCATCTGAAGACGGATGAAATCTGTCAAGTAAATAAGACAGGTATCAGTGGAGAATCCACGCCTAAAACCTGACTGAAACTGATATAAAAGACTATTTTGCACAAGATAAGCCTCCAGTTGGTCATAAATTACACGTTCAAGAACTTTAGACACAATACTTAGTATTATGACAGGACGGTAACAAAAATATACAAGTAACATATACAAGTAACTGCTTATGATCAGTTTTATGATTTTTTATTTACAATATAAAAAAGCTTTATTCTACCAAATGCAAAAACAACTCAATTAACGCATCAATTAACCAAAACGTTATCCCTGACGTCAGGATTCTCTAACGGTTTTCGACATCATCGACTAACTTTGGCATCTTTTGAATGTTCCGTTGGCAGCGAAAGGATAGGCAGTTTGACAAGGATGTAACATTTATAAAATGTTTAGATTCTGTGAGTTTCACTTAAGTTTACACATATGGTCAATTAATTCATAATCAAAATGGAAGTTTCGTCAATTTTGACAGTTGTGTGTATAAAATAACAGTATGTGACTTGTTTCATATATATGGCCTATTGTACTGAGGGTAAACAATTTCATGCATAAATATTCATGCACAAGATATTGTCGAATTCATTGGCAGTAGTTAAGAATTACTCTAGTAGCGTAGATAACTTGGTAGACATCTCTGCACAAGTGAAACTATCGATACTTATGGAAGAAGTTCGAAATAAAAATTGCACAAAATCGCTGGTTTTCAGTTTCCGAAATATTTTTTTTCAAAATTATTAAAAAAATAATGAACATTGATGGTCATTAAACTACACCATATTAAAACAAGGTCCGCGTTTTTAAACGCTTACAACTGAGAGGAGAATTGTGACATTATTGTAAACGTCAGCGACACGTGTTTTTTTTTTTGTTTAACCTACAAGATTAGAGATTAGGTATGTCATTCTCTTACCTATATCACTAAAGGTAGGCACTTTCTATTTGTCTTGCAACTTGTCTAGTCGTATCCATAAAACTATGCACTTGGTGTTCTGACATCAGACATGTTATTAAGTACACTTGGGATAACGATAGAAGGCGTATTGTTTGGTAGAACAGACAGTTGTCAGTTATCGACACCTTAATTGTAAATGTCCATTGATATCGCTGCCATAGTATTTAGCATTTTATTGGACGATGTTATGACGTCGCAAATTCTTAGTCTCAGAGGAGCTTCGGTACGCTATCGTTTCAAAACAAGATCTTGGTTTTATTAATCTAACGTTTCTCTCAATGCAGAGTTATCGCAAGCCGCAAGGTTCATGGTGTTCTCTCCCTTGAAACTGCTTTTTAAAAATCAGTTATTTTCAGTTTGTACCACGAAAATACATGTTCATGGGATAAATGTCCTTTACAGCAAACATGGACGAAAGTATTACCAAGATGCCAAGGATATAGGGCAGAGTGGAGTGTCGATTAAAGAAAACTGCCGACACTGTATCTTTTCATGTCGGCAATTTTCTTTAAACGACTTCTTCTGACAAAACGCTCAGTGGAGCTTCGTCAGACTTGGTCTGTAGCATAATTATAACTCAGTTGACCTTGACTTCATTATATCGAGATGGTGACGGCCTCCTTTAAATTTCATGCTTGGTCTCTTAAACTGATATTAGAGCATTATCAAAAAAAAGCTATCAGAGGTCACAATTTCCTGAGATATTGGCAGACTATAAATCAGTGGATGAATGATTCATTTAAATAGCCATTAGCCTTCGTTATGTATTTTAACAAGGTAATTTATACCTACTACGTATAACTATTAATGTTTAATTTTTGAATTATTTATGCACGAAAATGAAGTGGATGACTTACCGATGATTTAGATGCGATATATGAGGTTAATACTAAATGTTTACACTCATTATCGGACCGGGAAAATATCTCATTTAATAGATATACGAACATTAATTTGATTAAATGTCGTTTTTCTTGTCCAAATCAGGTCATGGACGGGAGACTTTACTACAAAGTAAGAAATGTTGAAGTTAATTTGGTGTACATTGTCTATGTCTAAAACGAGACAATATGTATCTTTTGTTGACTATTTTAACATTCTTAAAGTTTGAGCCCAAAATTCAAAATGGATGATATATAAGCATTGAGATTAGCTCTTTGGTGAACACACAAATTTCAAATTTAATATGCATAAATATAGGCCAATAAATATAATAAAAGTTAATTTGATTATACGCATTTTGCTGATCTGAAAGCTATATCTTTCAACAAATTTAGTGTCATTTTGTGACTCATTTTGGCAGTAGGACTTCCATGTCGGATTAGATGTTTCCACATTATAAATGTTTACGCAAGTAAAGGTGTAACGTAGTGTTAAGTCCATACACGAAATTAAACCCTTACCCTGCCAAATTACTATAATAAATGTGTCCATATTTTAATTTTGACAGTACCATTAACTGTTAAAAGGGATGATTTCAAAAAAAAGGATACTGACTGAATGGCGAACAGTGCAGACCATGATCAGACTGCATGGATGTGCAGGCTGATCTTGGTCTGCACTTGGTCTGCACTGGTCGCAAAGGCAAAAATCAATCGTGTCCAGCATTATAAGGGTTAACTTTAAACTGAAATTTATCAAAGTTAAGGTTTTGTGCATTTTTAAAATTTATTCGTTTATGAATACTATTTACAGACGGTGTAAAATAAGTGAGCTCGAAAGGTGTATGTCGTGTAATGTTGCAATATTATATGTTCTATAATTATTGCCTATCTTTATGTATTCATTCAATGTCTTAAAATACTTATTGTAAACCGAAATATTTTTTCAATGTATTCATATTATTTTTTCTATCTTTTGAAATATTTATTGTAAAACTAAAAAGATCTGCAATGCGATAAAATATGTATTCTATCTTTTCAAATTATTTATTCAATCCTACAAAATATTTATTGCAAAATAAAAATATTTGTTCAGTAAAACAAAAATAATTATTCTATATCCCAAAATATTTATTCAAAATTTTGATATATCTATGCAATCCTACAAAATTTTGTTCGAGGCAACAATAATAATTTTGAGTTAAAAGTAAATATCTATTCTATCTGCTTAAAATATTTGTTCGAAAGAATTTTGGGTAAATTGCTATATTGCGGCCATTCTGTGGCCAACTGCGGCGCATTTTATTAATACGCCAGTTTTGAAAGCATAAGCAAAAAAGGGACGCATTATGTAATGGTGCGTGCGTCCGTCTTTTTGTTCGTCCGTCTGTCCGCCCGTCATAATTCGTGTCCGAAGCGAAACTTTATAAATAAAGGTATTGACTTTAGACTTGGCATATAGGAAGATGGCAATGAGGTGATGTGCAGGGCACTTGTGACGGCTATGTAGGTCAAAGGTCAATATCACAACTGTGCTTAAAGGTCAAAACTAACCATCATATGTCGTGTCCGGAGCTAAGCTAAATAACCATGCAAGGTATTGACTTCAAACTTGGCATGTACGTAAGTAGCAATAAGACAATGTACAGAGCACTTTATCTGCTTCTGAAGATCAAAGGTCAATGTCACAAATTGAGCTAAAAGATCAAATTTGTAAGTTTTAATTCGTGTCCGGAAAATAACTTATTAACCATTCAAGGTATTGACTTCAAATTTGGGGTGTATGTATGTGGTGATGAGACGATGTGCTGAATGCTGAAACCAGGGTGATAGGTCAGAGGTAAAGGTCACAGCAAGGTCAAATCCACCCATCACTTTTAATGTCAAGAGCATTTATACATCCCCCGGCCCACAGAAACATCTTTTTTTTCATTTACATCCCCACCCCAATTTTCACTGTACCCAATCCCTCTGCCCCCCCCCCCCCCCCCCGCCCCCCAATTTTCACTGTACCCAACCCCTCTCAACACCCCCACGCCCCGTCCCACAAATTATTTTTCTCTTGTTTATTTATTCTTTTTCATTTAGCTTCTTGCCCTTTAGTATTCTGTCACACCCAAACCATTCCCACTTCCGGACCCTGTATTTTTTCATTTAGTTTCTTGCTCTTTAGTAAACTGACCAGTCACCAGTACCGCGCACACACACCCTTCTCCCCTCCCCTCCCAATCCCTCACATGACCCGCCAAAAATTTTAAAATATGCTTCTTCTTTAAATTGTGCTTGCCTCCTCCTCTAAAAAACATTTCGGGCGTAAATTGCCCCACTAGGCGAAGCTCTTGTTTGGTATATTTCTGTCCTCGGTGATATGATCTATACCCTCTAACGGTTTATACTGATGAAATCAGTGATAAGCATAAAATACATGTACTAAGTAACTGTAATAAAATGCGCACAGTTGGCCGCAGATTGGCCGCAAATTTGGCCGCATGGCCGCAGAATAGGGATGTCCGCAAAATAACAATTTAGGTTATAACACACTAAATAGTTATTGTTCTTTATTCTATATAAAACTGACATATTTCCAATGACCGCAGAACACATCAGGACCCATTTTAAATGTCTGTAACTTACATTTTCTTGAAGAATAGTGTCAGTGCTAACTAAAAATCAAAAGAAAAGTGGGGGTCATGTTTGATGCAAGAAAAATAATTTCAGTCAAACACACAAACTGCAAAATCAGCTAAAAAAAAATGAGACCCAAAATTATACTGGTGGTGTATGATGTACGTTTCCATGAAAAATTTTGTCATGTTGTTATTTCATTATGAAAATGCTACCTACATGTCAAGCATAGATCTGTCATGTGATTTTAGCAAAAAAATTGCAAAGAAAATAAGGAAAATAGCTCTGCAGAGCAAAAAAACTGAGGACTATTTGTATCCGCCATTATGCCATTTTTCTATTTAGTGTCTGTATGCCTTTACCCAAAATTCTTTCGAAAAAATATTTTAAGTAGATAGAATGAATATTTACGTTTTATACAAAATTATAATCGTTGCATCGAACAATTTTTTTGTAGATTGAACAAATAATTTGAAAATATTGAATAAATATTTTGTAACATTGCAGATTTTTCGTTAGTTTTACAATAAATATTTCAAAAGATAGAAAAAATATATGAAACATTGAAAAAATTATCTCTGTTTTACAATAAATATTTTAAAACATTGAATGAATATATAAAGATAGACAATAATTATAGAAGATATAATATTGCAACACATTACACGCCATTTGGTCCATTTAAGAAACTAAAATTTCGTACTTGTTAAAAAGATAAACTGATCTGAGTTTTAAAAAAAACTATCTCTCCTTTTTTAACCTGGCAAGCCCCTCTGCCTCTCCTGTTTTTCAACGGTTATCCCCGTCTACCTGTGAAATATCTATCTCTTTGAGGCGCGAATTACCGAGGGTCCTATCCCTGTGTTCAATATGTAAAATGTTTGTGCTCAGATGTTACAGTCCAAGTCGTATGCAATAATTATGGTTTGAAAAGTCACCATAATCCACCACTTGTACTTCTATGGCTGAGGCACCCTCTCCCACATCCTCTGGGTAACTTTCAATTTAGTCACTTTACGTGTATCTTTATATTCTTGTAGATATAAAAATCTATATCTTTTGCAAAGAATTTCCGATTATTTTTATTAATTCATGTTATTTTTCATTCATCATTGAAAAGTTCCACTGCTTTGAAACAGTGAAAATATCATTTTTTATTTCAGTGATGCATTCCTGTATTTCACTGCTCTATGGAAGGCCGGTGTGCCATGCTTAATTAAATGGGAAATGACAGATGTTATTTGCTGCATGCTTACTGTTAAATATTGACTGTCAAATGGTAATTGTCAGACGAAAAATGCTAACTGTTAATTGCGAAATGCAAACCAATAATGATAAATGCTTATTGCTAAATACATTTTTTAGATAAAGGACTGATGAATTCATCATTTAAATAATCAATGGCCTTTTTCATAACTTTGTCCCTATTACAAAAGTTTTCCTAAACATTGTAGAGTAAACAGTTTCAGTTCCATGTTCCTATGACAGATAGAACATTTAATTGCTTCGAACCAGACTGATAAAACATTACATGTTTTCACATTATCAAAAGTTACATTTATTAGTTTAAAAATACACATCATTAGCTCATTGAGTTCAAGAATTTTGAGGGTTACCATTTATCATTTAGCAATTTGATATTAAGCATTTGGCATTTGATATTTAGCATTAAAGATGTGACATAATTTGGGGTGTATGTATTTAGCATTTAGTATTTAGTATCTGACATTTAGCATTAAATAAGTGGCATTTAGCATTAGAAAAATTTTCATTTAGAATTTAGCAATTAGCATGGCGCACCGGCCTTCCATACTGAATAACATGAAATAAAAATCATTCACTCATTCAGTGAAGGAATTTGACAATTAGCATTTATCATTTTGCATTTGACATTTATCATTAAGTACATGGCATAAAGCATTTGGTGTATAGCATTTAGAATTAACTATTTGGCATTTGGCAATTAGCATGGCGCGTGGGCTTTCCATAGTCCAACGGTCTATTTGTTACACTCTAATCGGTCAAATTAGAGGTCCGGAGTTCGATTACCGGTATTGGCACTTGAAATTTCTGAGATGCTTTAGGGTATCTACGTTTATTTGTGCTCTTCACTGTGCACGTGGAGGAACCAGAATGTCTATTCAAAAAGATCTAGGCTATGTTAGCCGGACAAGCCTCTTTCTGATAATGTTTGATATTATGAGTTTTAAGTTGTGACAGCTTTGAGATCTTCTGTCGTGTGAGTCTCATTCTCTTCTAAACAAAGATAATTCATTCTTCTATGACAAATTGATTTGTGTTTGAACTACAGCAGTTAACCGATTTAGGTGAATACCTAAATTCTGAACGACTGAATTAAATTGAATTATCCTGAATGTTGATTTTGATCACAAAACAGTCATTACTTGAATAATATTAAATTTTCCTTAATTTCAGGAGGTATTACGCGGAGTGTGATTTAGAAATGTAACCGTCTACTTATGGATAAAAATCTTCATTGTACTAAGATAGGCTTGAATATTCCACTAGATAAAAAATGAATTGTATGGCGTAGATCTATATTTGAAGCACTCCTTCTGATGTGCTTGTGTCAATAGTTGGATGGACTGATTGTTTTTTTGTTTTTTTTTTGGTATGTGGCCTTGGACTCATTCGAACGTTATGGTTCATCCTGGCTTCTGACATAGAAGTAATATTGATCTAACGCTTACTAAGCAGACAGTTTATAAAATGTGGTAATACAGCTTTATGAAATTGACATGATCGAGTGGTATGATAATTGATTAACGTTTTTAAGTAGAGTAAATGTGCATAATGATTATAGAAGAGATCAAAATTCGACTTAAGGAGTGTCTTCTGGCGTGTTCCATTGTACCCTTAAGTGTGGTTCTCTTGAAGCTCTGTCTTTTGCAAAGGCATTAAATACATGCCGTTTTAATTATAGCAGTTTCCTTTGTTTATAAATTTACAGTAGCATTTTTGTGCTTTGCAAACCATGTCTTCTGTAGCCATTGCGTGTATTTGGTATTCAGCTTGTGGGGATAACTATTGTACACACTGTCCTGTAAAGAGTGGGGTAAGGTGTACACCATAAAGCATTTTTTGCCATTGACTGCTCCAAGGCTTTACCCCACTGTGTTCTTTTGTTTGTCTGTTTTTGTCCTCATACCTTTGCCTTGCCTGTGTGTGTGCTGGTCGTGTGCACATCTACTTGTGAGTTACGGTTTGGAAGGATTTGTTTTTAGAAGGTAGCCTTCCCTGTTGGATATTCCTCTTTGATTTTTTTTTCTTGGAAGATAGGAATTTTTATCATTGGACTGGCTGGGAAGTAAATGCTATTTCTAAATAAAAAAATTTAAAAATTTGAATTTCGATGTTCGGGTAGCTTTGAAATTTGACATGTTTTGAAGATGAGCCGGCATGATATTCAAAGCTAGCTAGTAATTGGCTTTAAAGTGTATTCATTGATTAATAAACAGTGACGATCTATTTCTGTTTGAAACCGTCCGTAAGTTATGGATTTTTACCACATGAATGTTTTGCCTACGGGTGCTTACACATAATTTTATTAATTATATTTTCGCAGTGCGTTTATTTTAAAGGATTTTTTTCATTTTTCATAGGAATATGTCATTTCAGTTAACAGAAAGTCATTAACAAAAACACAAGCATATAAGCCACGGTAAGCCACCTTCCAAAATACGTGTAAATGACTAACACGTATATAAAAAGTATATCACGTATAGGCAACGAGGACTGAAACGTCAAAGTGGGACACCATCCCGGATTGAAAGTGTATTTTGTGACTTTTTAAAGATCTATGGGTTAAGTCGTAAAATGAGCGAATTTAAATGATGGCATAATTTCATTTTTTTTTTTTTTTTTTTTTTTTTTTTTTTTTGAAATTGTGAAAATTTATCAACGGCATATTGTTCTAAGTGCAGACTAAATTTCAGAATTGTACGTTCAGTAATTTTCAAATTACTGGCAAAAGAACTAATAGCGGGTTAGCTGTATTGTTCAGTATATTTATAGCAGAGGACGGATGAGATTAAACCGGGACGGAAGCTTGCAGTACTTTACAGCGGACGCAGTGGAGTGGACCAGTTGTAGCACTGCCTGAGCCCCGGCTTCTCCGACTATAAATAACTTACATTGGAATAAATGTGGTGTATAGGTGCTTTATACCTGGCACGCTAAAGAACCAGAGAAGCTTCTGGAATTTGAGCTTCTTTTGTATCTTATAACATTACTAATAGTCTTCAGATGACTCGCCCATATGGGTTACCGATAAGCTTATATACAAACAAACAGAAATTCAGTCCATGTTTATTCTTCAGAGAGAAAACATCAGTTCTAGACTATTTTAGTCATCGTTGTCTCCGAAATCAGGGATTTCTTCTTTACAGGTACAGAAATACATTAAGGACAAGGAAAGATGAATATTTGTGAGATATATTATAGAAATTAGGGAGTGTCGAAATTAGGAAGTGTACAGTTACGGATATTTAGGCCACAGATATTCTGAAATTTACGACCTGTGTCGGTATGTCTTCATTCGGAATATATTTGATATTGAATAACTTATCTAAGAAATTTAGAAATAATCTGGGTTTGATTATATACCTATGTAAATATTCCAAATAGTTTTGTTTTCGTTACCAAATCAGAACGCAAAGAAACTCGTGGAAAACTTAATAATTAGTAATACTTTATCGCACTTTCATTATTCAAATACCGCTCGAAACGACGATGTGGAATTTAGAAGTCAAGTTGAATAGGCTCGGATCCATTAAACGTTGCATTTTTTGATAAATGGTGGTATTTGACAGTTGTAATCAATTCATAGATGTGGTAATAACATCCAGATGATATCACGCATGTAAATATGCTAATGGACAACTCAATCTTTTTCGAAATACGCAAGAGTTGAAATTATCTCAATCTGTTGTTTTAATTATATGTTGTTTAAGGTTCTCTGATGCAAATACATGTGTTTTCTTTCAAAACAGTCATGTTATGAAACAGCTGATAAACAGAGATTTCCAACGAAGAACCACTATATTTTGTTAGCTATATCTTTGTCTACAAAACTGTTTTTAATAGTTTGTTTGAAGATATCAAATAACTGAATCAATATCAACATTTTCAATACGTATATTGTATACTCACGTTTTATTGTTTGTTCAACTGTCTATAGGATGACTGATTATTGATAAATCCAGCTTTTCAATTCGCACTCCAGTCATCATCAATTGCATTTGTTATTGAATATTAAAAGGGTGAAAAGGGCATTTATTCGGTCCGGTTTATAAAACGCAATTGCTTTTGAACCAGAAGTGAAGATATAAAAATAATCGGGATATTGCAGGAAATATTGCCATTTTAGTAATAATGGTGTTGCAAATAAGGATGATAAGCAAGGACTTATTTTTTGTGTAGGGTACCAGCAAAGTTCCAAAACATGTGCTCGATATGGCTATATTTTATAAGACTTGAATAATAATGCGTTTATGGAAATGAATTAAAAACTGGCTTGTGTTGACAGACGAGATAATCTTGGACTTCTTGTTTATTACAATTATGTTAGATTGTATACAATCTAAGCTCTGCAATCATAATGTATGCAAAAGGAGATGTACTTGGATTTTTCGTGGCCGGCAAGCTCGTCTAAAACTCGTTCTACTGACCTTGGTCGGAATGAATTTCACAATATTAATTCGAATAGATAAGAATAAAGTTTCCACTTGTGATTTTTCCGAGGAGAAAAATAACAAATTGCGTATTTTGATAAAAACCGTGACTTTATCTCTGGAGAGATATAAAGTTACTTATTGGGTGGATTATGGAACAGCCCTCGGGGCTTACAGATATTGTGACGTCATTCCGTGGGATCATGACGCTGATATTGGTTACCTTGAGACTGATTATGATAAAGTACTCAAAGCTGCCGATGAGCTTAATAGACAGCAAGGATTTAAAATGAACAGCTTAATTGCAAGTTATGGAAATATTACGCTTGACTTGTTCCGATGGAGGAGAAAGAGCAATTGGTGGTCTATGACCTCTGTGATTAATTATATAGTTGGAAATAATGACACAGCTAACAGTGATATTATGTATGTAAATATGCCAAGGGATAACTCAATAGCAATTTACTTTCGTAATTTTTTCTTTGAATATTTTCCATTCGAATTCATAACTAAAAGATCCCGGATTAGAATTGCAGATTTTGAGGTTTACACTATGCGTAATCTTACCGAACTCGTACAGTGGCGGTATTACCTAACCTATGACAAAGTTATACCCTATAATACAAACTGTCTCAGCAGCTTTTATAAGTTTAAAAGTAAAACTGAAATAAAATGTTAGCTGGCAGTAACATGGCATCTAAGTTGAACCAATTAGACAGAATACAGTCTAGTATGTACATCTTAATGATTGCATTTGCGACTCTACTAACAATAGATTATGACTTGCGATTCAACTTGTACACTTTCAACATAGCAAAAATGATTCTGAATTAAAGTAAAGTTCTCTTATTGAAATAAAATAAGCCATGACAAATTTGTGTTAGAAATGTGGATGGACAAATACAATTGGTAAAATTTATTAATTTACAATGACAAGCGGAAACATCCTCTTCTAGTGCTATAAGCAGACTGCAATGTCTTTGAGATAGTCTGCAATTGGCGTTTAATTCTATTCTAAAGGTAATTCATTGTTATAAGACAAATTGGTTCTACTTGAACTATCGCAGACACTCAACGTAGGTAATTACCTAAATTCTACCTGTATTATCCTGTTTTTTTTTTTTTGGTCACCGATCATTACTAGACCCACATGAAGAAGTTTAATTTGTGCTTTATTTCAGAAGGTAAAATGCATTTGTCAATTATTCACATTTAAAAAAATACATGAAACAATCTACTACAAAACATGGCATTCCAAACACATAAGATATATATATACATATGTGACATATAGGACGTAGGTAATATAACGTCTCCTACATCTTTGCAACTGATTACTCGTAAAATTTCTCTCTCACATTTCGAGCATTTCTAGATAATGGAAGACAGAACAACTGACGTGAGAATTTGAAGACACCAAGGATCAAACATTCAACAGGGTATTAAGTTACATTAACCATTTTTGTACTCGAAGCATTCGAGACAAAACAAAATAATAACTGAGAAATAAAAATATAAATGGAACCATTTGTATCACATAGAAGGGCTACGTATCTACATGAACTCATTTCGGTGTACCATCGGCACCAAATTAATATCGTTCCAGTTTAAATTCAAAAAACACATTCTTCATGCAAACAACATCTTTCTTACATGTGCACGCTGAAATCGCCATTCACTTGTTGAGGGAATGTCTGGAGCAAATCAGTCGTTCTGGTCAGGTATCACACTTTTCTTACATGACAATAAAACTGACTACAAAATAATAGTTTTTGGTCTAGCAAATGAGAAAACCAACATAGTGTATTTGTGACGACCAGCATGGATCCAGACCAGCCTGCACATCTGCGCAATCTAGTCAGGATCAATGCTGATCGCTTTCAAAGTTAATTGCAGTTAGAGAAACCGTTGGCGAACAGTAAAGATCCTGACTAGACTGTGCGGATGCGCAGGCATGTCTGGATCCATGCTGGTCGCAAAAGCAATATGTTGGTTTTCTCATGGCACGGATCACTTATAAATAATGGCCTGACACTTCTTATAAATATGCAACTGAAATAAAACCAATCCATAAATTGCAAAGTTCATATAAAGAGTAAAACTATAACACACCAAAAGCATTATTGCAAACCTAAGTTAACCTATAATTAAGAATTATTGCGTTTATGTGGTCATAAACCACAATCGGACCTCTTGCAAATCCATGAATCGCGCTAGCAAGAAGTCCAAAAGTGGTTTACATGCTACTAAAAGTTTATTTTCCATGAGTACCAAAAAAATCAAAATAAATATCAGGGTATCGACCTTTTCAACATCTAAATAGAGTAGCCAAAAAAGACCTGCCAAACATTCAATTGTAATTCACCTTTCCATAAAAAATACAGTTCGTTGTTTTTATTTATAATTTTAAAATATCCAATGAAACACCAAATAGTCATGTCAGTTCAGTTTTGATCTTTGGAATTAGAACAAGTCCAATTTTGAAAGAGTTCCGAATAACGCCATGTTATTAATGATTTAAGCTCACCTGAGCGCGAAGTGCTCGCGGTCAGCTATTGTGATCGCTCACCGTCCGGTGTCCGTACGTCAGCCGTCCATACGTCCGTCCATCTGTTCACCCTCTTCTTCAATAACATCTCCTCTGATACCATTTGGTGGAAGTTGATGAAACTTGGCCTGAATGTTCCTTGGGTGGTCTTCTTCCAAAGTTATTCAAACGGTTCCGCTAGGTTGCACATATGGGCCGTCAGATTTAAAAATAGAAAATTATTCAAACTACATCTTCTCTTAAACTTAAGGTCCTATTTTAAATAATTTCATACAAATGGTCCTTATGAAGCCCTTTTCCAAGATTGTTCAAATTATTCCGATTTATCAAAAACATGTGGTCACTTTTCCCTATACGTATATAGTGGAGACTTTAAAAATCTTCTTGTATGAAACTGTTGGCCCCATTTTAGAATAATGTCCCACAAATGGTCCTTATGTGACTGTCTAGCCGATATGTCAAAAAATAGTACCGCCAGGGGGCGTGGTCATTTTTTCCTACATGTATACAGCGGAAACTTTAAAAATCTTCTTGTATGATACTGCTTGCCAAATTTAAAAATATTTTCACACAAATGGTCCTTGTGTGACTCTGTACCAAGTGTGTTCAAATTATTTCAATTTGTCGAATAAAACATAGCCAACATCAGGTGTGGCCACTTTTCCTTAAATGTATATAGTAGCAGTTTAAAAAAATTCTTGTTGAAACTTCAGGCCCGATTTTTAGCTCGACTATTCATAGAATAGTAGAGCTATTGGACTCGCCCATGCGTCGGCGTCCGCGTCCGCGTCTGCGTCCGCGTCGGCGTCCGCGTCACGATTTGGTAAAGTTTTTGTATGTAAGCTGGTATCTCAGCAACCACTTGTGGGAATGGATTGAAACTTCACACACTTATTCACTGTGATAAACTGACTTATACTGCACAGGTTCCATAACTCTAGTTTGCTTTTTTACAAAATTATGCCCCTTTTTTTACTTAGAAATTTTTGGTTAAGGTTTTGTATGTAAGCTGGTATCTCAGTAACCACTTGTGGGAATGGATTGAAACTTCACACACTTATTCACTGTGATAAACTGACTTACATTGCACAGGTTCCATAACTCTATTTTGCTTTTTTACAAAATTATGCCCCTTTTCGACTTAGAATTTTTTGGTTAAGGTTTTGTATGTAAGCTGGTATCTCAGTACTCACTCATTGGAATGGATTGAAACTTCACACTCTTGTTCACTGTCATGATCTTACTGCACAAAGCAGGTCCCATAACTTTATTTTGCTTTTTGACAAAATTATGCCCCTTTTTCAACATAGAAATGTTTGGTTAAGTTTTTGTATGTACGCTGGTATCTCAGTATCCACTAATGGGAAAGGATTGAAACTTCACACACTTGTTCACTGTCATGATATGACATGCAGTACAAAGGGTCAATAACTCAACTTTGCATTTTACAAAATTATGCCCCTTTTTAAACTTAGGAGTTTTGCGTTAAATTCTTATATGTAAGCTGGTATCTCAGTACCCACTAATGGGAATAGATTGAAACTTCACACACTTGTCCACTGTCATGAGCTGATAAGCACTATGCAGGTTCCATAACCCTATTTTGCTTTTTTAAATTATGCCCCTTTTTCGACTTTCGTATTCATTCAATCGACAAGGCTGTTGAATAGTCGAGCGTTGCTGTCCTCCGACAGCTCTTGTTTTAAACATTTTCACACAAATGGCCCTTTCAGACCCTTTACAAAGATTATTCAAATTGTTTTGATCCTTAAAAAACATGTCCATCAGGGAGCGTGGTCACTATTTTCCTACATGTACTGAAACTTTAATTTCAGTTTGCCTGTGTTTGAAAGCTTTAATACAGTATAAAGTTAGTTTCTTTGAAATATTGACATCTATGTTTATAACGGTTTAAAAAATGATCATGTGTGGGTGTTGTTGTTGTTGTTTTTTTTTTTTTTTTTTGTAATAACTTGGAATCAAATACTGCTTTAACACTATATACTGGACATATTAAAATAAAATGATATTCATTTTCTACATCATATCTTCACAAAGAGTACATTTACGCTGTCTTCCTTCTATATTTTACGTCGGCCAGTTTCAATAACCATCTGATCATGATGTGATGACATAAATAATCTTGCAAAGATATTCCTTTTATCTAATACGTATGGTTTTTTTTTTTTCTAAATATCCTAACATTGCAAAATTAAGTTTGTCTAGGAAAAACAGCGAAGATTTTGAAAGCATATCTTGTCTACATTCCGTGATACAAATACCAAGTAAGCGTGCTTGTAAATTGTGTTAACTGATGATGGTTATAACCATGTTTCATACAAGCCCATTTTTTTTGTAAAAGATCAAGAACTGTGTCAGCATTACAACTCTCGGTCTCATTTCTAAAATTTTCTATCATAGCTGATAAAATGCAATTAAAACTTCATAGGGACTTTGAGAAAGTGTTTAATAATTCTGACATATCTAACTATATACAAAGGATATCTAACAAGTTCCCCGTATATGAGTATATGAATTAATTACTCGTCGTCGAACCTTTCAAGTAAGTTTGAAGGTGCAAAATAAAGACAAATGAATATACATAAATCTTAAAACAAGACTACACATTTTGAAATATACTACTAAACATTACGATAGCCGTGCAATATTCCCTTGAAATCAACACATGTGCAGAGAAACAAATGATTGTTTCTTTATTTTCTTAGACTGACATGGGTGGTCATTTTGTCCTACTTTCATGTTTATCGCTTTTCCGTAATCGGCCGGAAATTCTTCGGGATCACGTGATTTTAAAATTAATTCAAACGAATATCCGTGTAAAGACGCGCGATACAATAACTGTATTTCCATGATCATGGTAGTTTTACACGATTTGCATGAAAAATATGAGATGTACAAATTTGTAGTTTTAAATTGACAGTGACATATATTAGGCCAAGACAATGTATTTAATATGTATTTTTTTTTTAATTAATGTGGTCGTATGTACATAAATCAGTGTATTTAGGTAAATTTCAATCAAATTTTGTTTCTACAGTGTAAGATAGTTATTCATTTATATTCTTAAAACTATACTGAAGAGAGATTAACTGAAAAGTTTTGTAGACGAAGTTGTGAAAACACTTTTATTCGGAAATGGCCTAAATCGTCCTCCCGAATATTACCTGTATCATAAAAAAAAAACGATTTTCATAAAGTTTTTGTGAGTTACAAGAATATTGAATTCTCTATGCTAAGTTTGTAAAAATCACGTTATCGTTTGGGCATATATAATATATGTTGCATCTATTTATAAATTATAGTCTCGTTTCGGAGGATTCTTCCGAAAAAATCCGACGATGCGCGACGTGTTCGTAAGCAGTCGGAAAACACAGCTGGCAATCTTTTTTTTTGTTTATTTGTTGGTTATATTTGAACATATTCATGACTACTTGGTCTGATCTGATGCAGTGGGTCATATTTTCAGTAAATAGAAAGTCTCAGCTACAAACTCTTGTTTTCATATAATACTCGTTCTGGTCTTAGTAGTTGACCTTTAAGGTGTTCTGCCTTTAAAAAGTACCAAACTGATTACGGCGAGTACTTTACTTTTTACCTTTTAGTCTGGTGGTTTTAGCTTCTGAAAAAAAAGTTTATGAGGGCCGGAATGTTAATGCTTGGAGACAAAGACTTTATTAAAATTTAAACATCCCTGGTTCATCTGGGTGCTGTCTCCAAAAATATATGACCATTATATGCAAAATATATAGGTCAAAAGGTCATGGGTTAAAACTGATATTTTCACATAATATTCGGCTTTGATGCAATGATTCGTGAATAATTTCACATTATACAGGATTTGACTTACAATTATATGTTTGAATAAACCATACACTTGTATCCAATTGATAAATTATGACTCGCACTCGAAAACGCATTGTATGCGCATATATAAAGGTTAAAGGTCATAGGGTTTATATACAGAACAAAATAACTAACCGCATTTACTAATTTTCCAATATCTTTGCAATTGCTGTAAATACAATTTTGAAATTTAGCATACTTTTAGAACAAAGTGTTGTTAATAACATAATAAATATTTTTAAATATTAAGTGACTCTAACATTATATAAATATTGCATTCCTGAGAGGGTGATATGAAAAATGTTCACCGCGATATATATGAATATTGACCGAGGCGCCAGCCGAGGTCTATATTCATATTTCGAGGGGTGAACATTTTTATATCACCCTCTCAGAAATGCATTATTTATTTTATTATACCGAAAGCTTATAAGGGTTAAAGCATTTACTGGAAAATCAACATAATAATTTATTTAACATTAAAAAGTAATTACTAACCAACATGAAGACAGAATTAGACTCTTTACTTGTCAGCACTCATAACTTGTGACAACTTTGCTGTGTAATAAGACTTTTTGATAGATTTAGTCGAGACGTTTACATATCGCTGACCTCTATATTCTAATATTTCAACATTGTGTCAATCAGTAGTATTCGAAAAACGGCGATAAGTGTCTTTTTTCTAAACGAAACATATAAGTGTGAGCACTCATTTTCTTAGTTAGATAATTTCCAAACTTATTCTGGTAGTTTCGATTCGATATTTGATGGAAGTTTGTTTTCGAAATATTTTGCACGTAGCATAAAAAAGAAAATTCGGCCGTGTTCGCACATGCCAGAAAAGGGTAATTTAATCCTAAGGTATGATTATATAAGCGTCTCGTCTGAAAATTTATCGACTCAGTCTTTTAATCAATGCGAAAGTATCAATCTCTCAACGGGTGATATGAAAAAATAATATCACATGCGCAGAAAACAGAATAACGCTGCTGCGCATGTGATATGAAATTATGGATCAAAACACCTGCGCAGAAATTGAAAATAACGATTTTGCGCATGTGATATAAAATCACTGGGGAATATGATATATTATTCAAGTTTAACTAATGGGAAATTGGCATTGGACATTTATGTGAGGTATAATAAATAATTTTATTCAATTTACTAACTCACCCCATGTGTAAAGAAGTCACAAAAACGCATAAAAGCTGTGCAAGTGAATACCATTTGTGAGAATAAGAACTGTTCATAGTAATATTTTTTTCTTGCGAATGGTTAAATATGATACGAATGATGAACTCTTTTTTTTTTTTTTTTTTTTAAAGGCAAGTAAACGAAGTTATTTCATTATCTTCCCAATATACGTTTTTAGTATGTACATGCAAATTGTAAACATTTTTGTTTACTTTTTGTGACCTGTCGTAAAATGAATGAATGTCATATCTGAACAAGCGCGTAGCTCCCTTTACGTAAATACGCAGCTGCGTAGTGAAAATCTGGCAATCATACACCATTAATTGGCTAGTGTCATGCAACGGAGATGGCTTCATATCATTGCTTACTTCGTATTGTGTTTGAAGTACAGTAAACTCCGGTTTTAGCGAACTCATCGGGACAAGCAAGAGCGTTTTCGTTATAACCTGAGTTTGTAATAAAAATAAAGCGAACCTGTTTCTTATAGACATTATTTCTATAGCAAACTGATTTATGTGATTAATTGATTTAACGTGCATTGAATTTCACCAATTGTCTTTGTAGTTTTATAACAATTTAGGTACAGTTTTGCAATTTATCTCATAATCCTACTATCTGATTGCTTATTTTGTAATAATCGTGTCCATGTGAAATATTACAATCATACGCTGTCTGGGAGGAAATTTCTATAACAAAATTATAATACAGTGTTAACAATTAATAAAAGGTTGGTTGAGAAATCGGAAAAAATTACATTTTCAAGGCTAAAAGCTTTTGAATATGACTTTTTGTATAACACTGCTGACGTAATTTGTCTCGCCTAATATTTACTTTATCTTGAGCTGAGCGCGAAACTATTGTAACGGGTGTATGAAATTATCAACTATTATTCCATAGGAAATAAAATTCAATAGAAATCCATATCTTACGCATTGTCACCGGTACAAGTCATATGATATTACAGTATTTGACAACCAGTTCACAGTGAGATACATATGCGTTTTCTATATAATTGGTGATTTAATATTTTCAATGCGTATTATGTAACTAAATTATATGATTTTTAAAAATCATCAAAACAAGATTTCAGTATAATACTTGGTTTTAGATGTCGTTTAGATAATATTATATCAACAATCCCGCTACGTTGAAATACTTGTTTTATGAGTCAATATTGTTGGTATGAAATCTGCCCAATGCTTATGTTAAAGCCTGAAATTTTCATAGTTTCGCACTTCGCCGTTGTGATCTCGCGCTTCGTCTTTCACGCTTCTCTGTCATGGGAAGGCGAAACTCAAAGTGCGAGATCAAAATGACAAAGCACGAAATGGAGGGGGTTTTTTTGCGGGGGGGGGGGGGGGGGGGGGGGGGAATTTTTTCGCTTCACCACCGTGATGTTTAGCTTCACCATCGTGATTTCGCACTTCACGCTTCACAATACGCAAAGTGTTTTCAGCGCGAAATCACGATGGCTTCACCATCGCTATCTCGCGCTTTACAGAAAGAGATGCATGAAGCGCTAAGCGCACGATCACGACGGCAAACTGCAAAATAATTTAAGGCCATACCAAATTGATTTTGTCGTTCATCGGAACTACCGCATCAATGATTTCATTCCCGAGAAAAAGAAAAAAAATCACCCGCCCGCACGGACGTAAAAATCTCCGAAAAAAATTTTTTTTTATTACGCGGTCCGGAATGATAACGGCAAAACAGATTATATCACTGTTTTAATGCGTCAAAGTGATATTGGTCGGAATTCATGCGTTCGTAATACATGTAGCCGATGACTCAAACTCAATAAGTCGGGAATTATGATGTTGTTCATCATTTGTTTTAAATCTGGAGTGTCTGTGCTAATGCAACACTTGGCCTTCGATGTGCCGGTAGGTGATGAAGTAGGCACGTTCTACGATTGTTCAATACAGAATACAGTGAAAAGAACAGGGCCCGACTTGTAAGACGTGCACAGGGATTCAATTAAAATATTTGGATTAAACATAGAAATATTGTTCCGATAAAGTTTTCAAACTATTTGTTATCAGTTGTTAAGTTCAATATGTTAGATCTAGAGCCAAAGCAAAGTGCTTTCTTTAAAAAAAAAGTTTGTTCATATATCCTGACTGATCCATCACATTAAATGTAACTTCTTTAGTACGGTAGTCAGATATTCTGTCAAAATACATATATTCAATTTAAAAAAAATGTTTAGCTTTTCAAATAAGTAGTGTAGATATAAAGATAAGTTCTGTCGTATTGTAACCCCAATTTTCCCTGTTTGTATATTAATTGGCTGTGAATTGATTGAAAGAAAGAAACTGAAAAAACAGACCTTCCCAACTCAAAATTTCTTGGTCAGTCAAAGCACAACAAATAACACTTTTAAGAGTGGCCATGTTGGGATAATTTTTTGTCCGTCTGTTATCATTTTTGACTGAAATGAACCTCTACCACAAAAACTTAAGCTATCCTGATCTGTTAAGAAATTATTACAATGGGATTCGAGCAATGTTGAAGTATTTGTGTGCCCACTCCGTTTGGTCTCATTGGTCAAGTGATTTATTACTTTCCCCTCACCTCTACCGTTTGGAGATTCACTAGGAGCACAAAGTTGCTCATGTGTCGAAGCCATCTAACTGGGTTTCAGAAGATATGTTAATCCACTTGGGTGCCCGTTTTGTCTTAAATATTCCTCACCATCCTCTGCCGATAAGTGGGCACGCCTTCAGATTAATGTAGAACAATGAATCAAAATTAAAAATAAGACACTAATCCCTTAGTAATTATAAATACAAAATAAAAACAAACTGATTCAGTGAGTTTTGGCAAGAATTTATTTGCAAAACCATTCATGTAGTCTTTAAAACATATAGAAAAGCTATCTACTGTGTTAGTCACACTGTAAATGTTTGATTTCTATGTTATTCTTAAAGAAATGTTAACTTCATGTATAATCATAACTGGTTATGCCTCCTTTTAGGGTCCAAGCTGGGGGAAAAAAATACCCGCTCGCTCCATGTAAAATCTACCCGCCTCTGAAAAAATCAAAATTGAGAAAAAAAAATTTCGCTCGCTCGCTCCTACTTTTTTGGAAAATTTTCCGAAGAACTATTAATCAATTTGGTATGACCTAAAAGGAGTAAGAAATATTTTGCAGAATACTGTTTTAGTTGAAGAAAAGATAATAATACATTTTAACGAAGTTGACATAATGCAGACGTAGATGACATTCGCCGAAGTATTTTCCCTATGCAAGGCATCAGTTTCTTATTTGATACATTTGTAACAATATCATGAAACTAAGCATGTCTTTGTTGACTAGTATTCAGTTTGGAGTTATGGCAAAATTCTCGAATATATACTTATACAAACATCTCTTGTTATCCAATCATAATGATGTTTTGAAAGTGTGTTACCACCAACCATCTATTTTGAATAGGCTACTGCACACATATAACATGGATCAATGAACCACAAATTGCACGTGCAGTATTACACGCATACCTAGTATAATAATACATTTTATATAAAAGATTAAGAACGAATAAGGTTTTCGTGCAATGTTTAGCTTCAAATACACGCCAAAATGCACCATTTGCGGTTCTCAGATGAAAAAAGAATCATGGGGAGGATACCAAGACCCCTACGCATCACCTCTGCGTACTATGAAGAATGCCCTAGCTACGCGCCTGCTGAAGACGGGTTTTGATTCAGTTGAAAGTTTTAGAATTTTATCAATAACATATTGTTCTGAGTGTACACCACATTTCAAGAAGTATTTATGAATTTTTTTAAGGGTACTAGCAAACAAATATGGGGGGCGGGAGGGGGGCACTTAGCTATTTTGTTAACCAGGTTTTCAACGAAAACCTGAGGTATTAGATTGGGGTATGTCGTTGGTCGGGCGGGCGGCGGCGTCAAACTGGTGTTTCCGGTCAATAACTTTTGTTTCGGTAAAGATATTTGAATAAAACTTGGTATGTATGTAGCTTATATCAAGACAAAGGTTGGGATTGATTTTGGGGTTTCTGGGGTCAAGGTCAAGGTCACTGTTATTTAAAATAGAAAAAGGGTTTCCGGTCAATAACTTAACTTAGGAATGAGCTATCATGATGAAACTTGGTGTATAGAAAACTTATATAAAGTTGTAGCTTGGGATTGATTTTGGGGTTTCTGGGATCAAGGTCATTGTTACTAAAAATAGGGTTAGGGTTAGGTTAGGGTTAGGGTTAGGGTTGTGCTTTAAAGTGGTGCACTGTGATTCAGTATACTTTTTTATTCTTATGAAAAGTGTTGAAAACCTGGTTTCGTGGCATTGCCGCGTTTCTTGTTCAGTATATATTAGTTATATACAATTTTAGAAAAGCTTTTATTTTACAGATCAAAAACGTCCCAGTAAATCTTTATGTAACATTTTCATACATATTATCATGAGATAACGTTCAAGTTCACCATCTGGCAGGACATGTTGTAAGGTTTTAAATGTTTCTTTTCGTTGCTTTATTAGCTCGATTTTTCGAAGAAAAAGAAGAGCTATTGCACTCGCCACAGCGTCGGAGTCGGCGTCGCCGTTGGTTAAATTTTTTGATAAAGTCAAATATCTCTGTTACTATCAAAGCTATTGACTTGAAACTTTAAATAGTTATTTACTGTCAAAGTCTACACCAGGAGAAACAAATTCACTAACTCTGTTTTGAAATTCTACAGAGTTATGCCCCTTTTTAACTTATATTTTTTTATTAAAGTTTTATAAAGATTTTACTGGCAAAGCTCTAATTCAGAGTCAAGCACTGAGACTGAAAGTCGAGCGCGCTGTCTTACGGACAGCTCTGACTTGTTTTAATTTGGGGTGAGACTACTAAACCAAATAGTTCTGATTTCTTGTTAAGATAATTTCCTTTATCTAACTAACTTAAATGCAGTCAGTTTGATCATACTGATGCTTCTCAGTTTAAATGACACAGATATATGTCAAAGGTCGCAGTAAGTGCTATGAAATATAAATAAACATGATCATATTGCCTACTGAATAGATACATTACCTTGCATATAAAAGGGTATTATTTATCAACAACAACAATGCTTACTTTTATTGATAAACCATTCAATCACGTTAATGTTTGAAAGAACAGTAAATATGCCAATACATTATTCTTTTCTCTTTTCGGAGGGGCAAGGTATATTATTTCATTCTATGATGAACAATCGTCTTGTATCCGAAATAAGTCTTTAATACAAATAAACGCATATTCTTTAGAAAGATTCAGGTTATAGGCTTGTTTATAAAATTGAATACCTTTACCCCGCAGAATAGAAACGATTTTAATGTAAAATTTGTGGCCTAACTTTCTATTGCATTTATCGGAAGATATTTCTTAATGTGACACGTACAAAAAACATTAACTGTCAAGCGCTTTGTTGGCTTAATATAACAAAAAGGGTATAAACTGGTATAGACAGTTTCCTGCACATTGTATCTCCTCTCATTATGTGAAATGAAATGTCAACTTTCGGTGTACAATTCCTTAAATTGTTCTCAAGAAACAATCTCTTAAACCATTTCTTGGAAAAAAAATGCAATGTATTAAAAGGGGGTAATTTAAAAGTAACAAACTGTGGACCCTATAAGAATTGTTTTCTTTTCCAGTAAATGTATCTATCCCTGTATGTACTTTATACACACATCGTTTCTCATTTGTAATATTCAGGACAAACAGATTTGATAAAGGGAGAAAATTGGAAAAAGTAAGCACGATGGCAACACTTTCTCTCAACGTACCTTGTCATAATGTGAAGAAGCTGAACAAAAGCCCTTAGATAATTTTGGAGTTGTCCTAACACAAATATTAATTAAAGGAAGGTTATTGTGAAGAAAACAATGTTAAGTTATGGTTATTGTACACAAGAACGTCTCTTAACGTCCTCAGATTTTGTATGCAGATTGAATAAAGTCTCTTCAGCACTTTTAGAGTTATAGCCAGGACAATTCAATTAGATAGAATGAGATAAGTCGAAAAACTTCTTGTACACAGCAATTTCCTTAAATGTCACCTATTTTTGTCTTTGTATGCAGTTCCCTTCGCACGTTTACACCAAATGCCACTAAGGATGATCAAAGTAGATGATTGGTAAAATTAAACAAAATGAATATATTGTTACCAACGTCATCCATCTAGTGGCATTTTTCACAAACCGCATGCTAATACAGTATTTTCTTTTCAAAGTAGCTTTGGGGGCATAAGTGTATAAATGATAACTATATGTTTCATATAATTCATGAAGAGGTATGTACTATTATGGCCATATGTATATAAATTATAACTATATATATAATATCATTCTTGAAGAGGTATGTACTTTGAAATTGTCTGGAAATTTATCATAGCTGAATGCTTTCAGATGTTGATATTTGCATTTTAAAGAATGAATGTGATTTGTTTTCAAATTGGTAAGAAAAAAACGAATAAAAATGTAATGAAATAATATTATAATAATATCATATTTAAGGATAAACAAATGAAATGCAAGATATTTATATGGTACTAATGAATAAAACAACAGTGAAAGTTAAAACTAGTGTTGGTCAATGCAGATCTACACCGCATATTAACGTATTGTATTGCAATCATAACAATGCTATATTACCTATATGCACAATAATGTTGTGACTTGCGTCTGTGTTCATATTCTGGAAATGTAATATTCAGTACCAATCCTTCGTTTTTAGCTCACCTGAGCACGAAGTGCTCAATGTGAGCTTTTGTGATCGTCCTGTGTCCGTCGTCCGTCGTCGTCCGTCATCTGGAGTCAAAAACTAGGTCACCAGGTCAAATCAAAGGAAAAGCTTGGTAACATTCTAGAGGTCACAATTTCGGCCCAATCTTAATGAAACTTAATCAGAATGTTACCCTCAATAAAATATTGGCGAGTTCGATATTGGGTCATCTGGGTTCAAAAACTAGGTCACCAGGTCAAACCAAAGGAAAAGCTTGTTAACATTCTAGAGGTCACAGTTTTTGCCCAATCTTAATGAAACTTGGTCAGAATGTTACCCTCAATAAAATCTTAGACGAGTTTGATATTGGGTTATCTGGGATTAAAAACTAGGTCACCAGGTCAAATCAAAGGAAAAGCTAGTTAACACTGTATAGGCCACATTTATGACTATATCTTCATGAAACTTGGTCAGAATATTAATCTTGATGATTTTTAAGTCCAGTTTGAATCTGGGTCATGTAGAATTAAAAACTAGGTCACCAGGTCAAATCAAAGGAAAAGCTATTTAACACTCTAGAGGTCACATTTATGATCATATCTTAGTGAAACTTGGTCAGAATGTTAATCTTAATGATCTTTAGATCAAGTTCAAATCTGGGTTATGTGGGGTCAAAAACTAGGTCACTGGGTCAAATCAAAGAAAAGTTAGCACTTTAGAGGCCATATTTATGACCATAACTTAATAAAACTTGGTTAGAATGTTAATCTTGATAATTTTTAGGTGAAGTTTAAATCTGGGTTGGATGGGGCCAAAAACTAGGTCACCAGGTCAAATCAAAGCAAAAGCTAGTTAACACTGTATAAGCCACATTTATGACCATATCTTAATGAAACTTGGTCAGAATATTAATCTTGATGATTTTTAAGTCCAGTTTGAATCTGGGTCATGTAGAATTAAAAACTAGGTCACCAGGTCAAATCAAAGGAAAAGCTATTTAACACTCTAGAGGTCACATTTATGATCATATCTTAGTGAAACTTGGTCAGAATGTTAATCTTAATGATCTTTAGATCAAGTTCAAATCTGGGTTATGTGGGATCAAAAACTAGGTCACTGGGTCAAATCAAAGAAAAGTTAGTTAGCACTTTAGAGGCCATATTTATGACCATATCTTAATAAAACTTGGTTAGAATGTTAATCTTGATAATTTTTAGGTGAAGTTTAAATCTGGGTTGGATGGGGCCAAAAACTAGGTCACCAGGTCAAATCAAAGCAAAAGCTAGTTAACACTGTATAAGCCACATTTATGACCATATCTTAATGAAACTTGGTCAGAATATTAATCTTGATGATTTTTAAGTCCAGTTTGAATCTGGGTCATGTAGAATTAAAAACTAGGTCACCAGGTCAAATCAAAGGAAAAGCTATTTAACACTCTAGAGGTCACATTTATGATCATATCTTAGTGAAACTTGGTCAGAATGTTAATCTTAATGATCTTTAGGTCAAGTGTAAATCTGGGTCAGGTGGGGTCAAAAACTAGGTCACCAGGTCAAATCAAAGGAAAAGCTTGTTTACTCTCTAGAGGCCACATTTATGACTGTATCTTCATGAAACGTGCTCAGAATGTTAATCTTGATAATCTTTAGGTCAGAATCGAATCTGGGTAATGTGGTGTCAAAAACTAAGTCACCGGGTCAAATCAAAAGAAAAGCTAGTTAACACTCTAGAGGTCACATTTATGACCATATCTTAATGAAACTTGGTCAGAATGTTAATCTTGATGATCTTTAGGTCAATAGGTCAGGTGAGCGGTACAGGGCCTTCATGGCCCTCTTGTTTAAGATACAGCCTAGAAATTTGGATGACATGTACAGTTTTGCACACCGATCGTAAAACTGAATTGCATTAACCATGAATGTGACCTACAGACTTTCTTAATAGTTTGACATTTGAAACATGTTGCTCATATTACTCAGGTGAGCGATTCAGGGGCATCATGACCCTCTTGTTGAATTAGTTCTAAACTGATGAAAAACACATTTATTGTACTATATGATATAAAAGGGAAGTGATTTCATCTACAAACAAAAGGGAAACTTAATTTGGGTGCATCTGACCTTGACCTTTGCACATGTCATATTGTTTATAATGGTGAATAATTAAGTGGCGTCGGGGAAATGTGTATTATGTAACACAGGTGGCAGTAACGTTCCTAGGATACAGTATGGGTCCATGGGCCATATGCACTTAAATTTATTACAATTATAATGTTTTCTTAGGAAAAAAAAATGACAAAAAGCCATTTTGAAAAAAAATTTGCTCCTGTGACAATGAGCCATCTACAAGGTAAATATGAACAGTTTCACACGTGCATTGCTACCAGGTCCGTATTTTTTTTTCAAAACAATATTTCCTTATCAATGATTGGCCGCCTTTTCGGCAAGAGATTAATCTTTCAGAAAAACCTTACTTCAAAACCCAGTTCCAAACCGTTTACGCATCACGGGCGAGCAACGGCGTACAAAACGATAGTGATTTCTCCACCCGAAAAAATCCCACACATTTTTCGCACCGAAGTCTCCCCACTAAAACACATCAAGTACTCCGTCCCAGTTAAAAATAACGTTACAACCGGTCAGAATTGGCCAAATGCAAACTAGCAAGACCGAACATCAGGTTTAACTCTTCGTAATTACTTACAAATTTGCAATTTAACTTTTTCGCTTTCGAAAATTACTTTCGCCTGCCATGATTACCGTTGACAAAACGGTGGTTGTAAAGAACGTTTTCATTGGCGGAGACAGTTTACGTATTTCAAACGTAGCGATAAAATCCAAAGAGTACCCGAATATAAACAAGCAGCGATGGCTCACGAAGATTATTTACCAAATTCAACTGACAAGGTGTACTTGATTTGTTTTAGGGGGGAGACTTCGGTGCGAAAAATGTGTGGGATTTTTTCGGGTGGAGAAATCACTATCGTTTTGTACGCCGTTGCTCGCTCGTGATGCGTAAACGGTTTGGAACTGGGTTTTGAAGTAAGGTTTTTCTGAAAGATTAATCTCTTGCCGAAAAGGCGGCCAATCATTGATAAGGAAATATTGTTTTGAAAAAAAAATACGGACCTGGTAGCAATGCACGTGTGAAACTGTTCATACTTACCTTGTAGATGGCTCATTGTCACAGGAGCAAAATTTTTTTCGAAATGGCTTTTTGTCATTTTTTTCCTAAGAAAACATTATAATTGTAATAAATGTCAGTGCATATGGCCCATGGACCTATACTGTATCCTAGGTACGTTACTGCCACCTGTGTTATGTAAGGGTGATGTCGACTATATGTTGGAGTCGCTAAACATGTACATGTATTTGTAAACTCATGATTACAGAACAATATTCAGTATTGTCAAATAATTCGTTTATGTGAAGTCGGCAGAATAGCAGCAAAGGGCAATGAGTTCATATAAACTTTCGGAACTATTTAACTGCGTTCCGTATATGAAAACTCATCTAGGTTATCGGTATTTAACACAACATTTACTTGTTTTGATATGAAAGTTTTAAAAAAGGTAAAGTTTCTTGTTTAAAGAGGGTAGTGGACGAAAGTCCCAACCTGTAATGGATGAAACAACTTATTTCCAGCGTAGCCCACTTCAGGTGTGATATTTACCTTCCCAGCATCCAGTCTAGGCCGATAGTGCTGGAAACAGTACCAGTACTGAACACTAGTCGGGATATCAACCGCGACCTGGAATCGAACCCGGACCGCTGGAGTTGTAGCCCAACCTGCTAACCATTGCGCCACTCACTCTCTATCAATAGAGAGTTTTAATGAACAAAGAGCATAATCTAATTAAGTAACGAATGTACCAATAAGCTGTATCTGGCGAAAGAATGAACTTTAAAGTAATTTACATAAAGAATTATTCAAAAGTCATCTAGAGATGCTTGTTAACTAAGCACTGAAACTTAATTCTCATTGTGTAACTTTGAAAAGTTTGTCAATCTTAAGTGTTACAATGTAGCGTAGATTTTGTGAAATAAATCGTACGCTTAACAAAGCATGATATACTAGAACTCAGTGGTAGACAGTCATTGCTCAAAGTGTGGTAAATTGTGGGAGGGGGTGGGGGCATTTTATTCATTAAAGTTATGTAAAAGCGACGTGTAATAAGAACTCACAAATATAAAAAGAAATCGAACTAAACCTGAGTTATGCAGTACATTATTTCAAAAGTAAATATACATTCAAAAGTACATAAGTTACCATGAAAGCATGCTGAAATAAAACAAGAGCACCGCCTTGCGGGTGCAGATGCTCATCTGATTTTTCTGTTTCTGTATAATAGAATTATTGTCATACCCATGATATTTTAAGTTCAAAAGGGGTCGTTATTCTTGCAAAAAAAAGCAATGTAGAGCTACTATACTTGCTGTGCAGAGTCAGTTTTAAATGGCGAATAACTGCTCCAAGTTTTAAAGCAATAGCTTTGACCGTTAATGAGCAAAGTTGACCTAAACGCAACATTTAAGCAAGAAATCTGATATTTTCTAAGTCCAAAAGGGCTAATTATTCTTGCAAAAAGCAGGATGGAGTTATGTTTCTTGCTTTACAGAGTCAGCTTTTGATGGTTAATAAGTGTTGCATGTTTAGGAGAAAAGCTGACCTAAACACAAAATTTAAACAAGAAATCTGATATTTTCTAAGTCATTACATTACATTTTATAAGACTTGAATAATGATGCGTTTATGGAAGTGAATTAAAAACTGGCTTGTGTTGACAGACGAGATAATCTTGGACTTCTTTTCTATTACAACTATGTTAGATTGTATACGATCTAAGCTCTGCAATCATAATGTATGCAAATGGAGATGTACTTGGATTTTTCGTGGCCGGCAAACTCGCCTAAACCTCGTTTTACTAACCCTGGTTGGATTGAATTTCACAATGTTAATTCGAATAAATAAAAATAAAGTTTCCACTTGTGATATTTCCGAGGAGAAAAATAACAAATTGCGCATTTTGATAAAAACCGTGACTTTATCTCTGGAGAGATATAATGTTACTTATTGGGTAGATTATGGAACAGCGCTTGGGGCTTACAGATATTGTGACGTCATTCCGTGGGATCATGACGCTGATATTGGTTACCTTGAGACTGATTATGATAAAGTACTCAAAGCTGCCGATGAGCTTAATAGACAGCAAGGATTTAAAATGAACAGCTTAATTGCAAGTTATGGAAATATTACGCTTGACTTGTTTCGATGGAGGAGAAAGAGCAATTGGTGGTCTATGACCTCTGTGATTAATTATATTGTTGGAAATAATGATACAGCGAACAAAGATATTATGTATGTAAATATGCCAATGGATAACCCGATAGTAATTTACATTCGTAATTTTTTCTTTGAATATTTTCCATTCGAATTCATAACCAAAAGATCTCGGATTAGAATTGCAGATTTTGAGGTTTACACTATGCGTAATCTTATCGAACTCGTACAGTGGAGGTATCACCTTACCTATGACAAAGTTATACCCTATAATACAAACTGTCTAAGCAGCTTTTATAAGTTTAATAGTAAAATCAAAATAAAATGTTAGCTGGTAGTAACATGACATCTTAAGTTGAAACAGTTAGACAGAATACAGTCTAGTATGTACATTGTTATGATTGCATTTGCGACTCCGGTAACAATCGAGGTTATATCCTAGATTAAGAAGAACTTGCGTTACAACTTGTACTCTTTAAACATGCCTTAGTGGAACAGTCAAATGATTCTAAAAGAAAGTATTGTAGAAATAGAATAAGCCAAAATGTGGATAGAGGAATATAACTGGTAAAATTTATTAATTTACAATTACCAGTGGAAACATCCTCTTCAGTTGATATAAGCATATTGCAATATCTTTGAGATGTTTAACAATGGGTGTTTAATTCTATTCAAAACAAAGGTTATTCATTGTTCTATGACAGATTGTTTCTACTTGAACTTTTGCAGATACTCAACTTAGGTAATTACCTAAATTCTAGTTATAACATCCTGATCATCTCGAGCGGGCACCTGGGTAGAACCACCAACCTTCCGTAAGCCAGCCGGCTTCCTCACATGAAGAATTCAAGTCTCGAGTGAGGCTCTAATCCAATCGATGAGGGGCAAGTGATGTGAAGTCGGCGACCTTAAACACTCGGCCATAGCGACCCATTTTCATGTAATGTCTGTAGTAAATCAGTCCGGTCAGATATCACACGTTTCTTAAATGACAACAAAGCTATCTACAAAATGATAGCATAATAGCTTTTGGTCTAGTAAAGCAATTTAGAAACAAATGTTAAAATATTATATAACTAATACCTCTTATAAAAATGCAACCCGTAAGTTGCAAAGTTGATATAACAAGTGACCGCAATACAGAGGTTCCCTACCGGTGATTTTTATTTTTTACTTAAGAAATAATAAATATGTGCCTATATTTTATCAGTTAATAAAATATGGGCAGGAGTTCGGATGCGTAATAATTAAATCACGAGTGCGTAGCACGAGTGATTTAATATTCGCATCCGAACGACTGCCCATATTTTATTTACTGATAAAATTATTGGAACATATTTATTATTTCGATTCTAACCACGTAAATTCTTCGCATTTTATAGTAGTCGCAACTTGACCACGATGGTTGACCTTAGGCTGATTATTCATATCGATTATTTCATTATGGAAATCAAGGGTGCTTAGGGTAGCCGTGTATATTTATACTGTATTAGTTTGTATACATTGCAGTTTCAAGGTATATGTACTTACATTTGATCAGTTAAAATTTCCAATACCATGAATACACTAATTTATATTTACATAAATTTATATTTCCTTTTTCTCGTGCAGCTCGTGTTTTTACTCACACTCCTTTTCAATAATAGGTTGTGCCTCATTATGTATTATAATGCAAAGGTCAACCATCGGGGTCAAGTTGCGTCCACTATACACGATATAATTCGGCTGGCCATATGCTATTATAAAAACCTCCCCACGAATGAAATGCGTTGCATAAAACGAAATTTTCCGATATTCAGCAAATTTTAATTAAAGTATTAAATAGTTACTGCTGTAACAATGTTATTTTCAATAACATCTTAGGTCGTATATAGAAATCAGAAGTAAATACTTCATTCAAAGTTTATATACATCTATGCAGTTTCTAAAAATAGTGCACGTCACCTACATGATGGCACTGAAACATACACGCCAGAACATTGCGGCGGCATATAAACACGTAAACACTTGAGTCTGGAAGATTGGAACATGAATGATAATTTATTTACTGTCAAAGTAGAATCTAGTTGACATTTGTGGTGCCTACAACGCAGAAATAGTGAACTACACACACGACCAGACATAGAGGCACTGGGGTTGAAGTTGAAACTTACCGTGCTGAAACATTTTCTTACGGTAAAACTATAAACAAATATATTCATCAGTTAAAAATTGTTTGTTTCAGAAAATTTGATGTACTTTTTAGTACTAGTGCATATAGCACTGAAAAAAAATAATGTTTAGTCGGTATATAAGAGAAGCAGAGTAGAATCTCACAGTCGTGTTACAATCACAGGTGGTAGTAACGTACCTAGGATACAGTATGGGTCCATGAGCCATATGCCCTTAAATTTACTACAATTATAATGTTTTCTTAGGATAAAAATGACAAAAAGCCATTTTGAAAAAAAAAATTGCTCCTGTGACAATGAGCCATGAGAAAGGTGATCAAGAACAGATTGACATGTGCATTGCTTCCAGGTCCGTATTGTTTTTTTTTCCAAAACAATAATTCCTTATCAATGGTTGGCCACCTTTTCGGCAAAAGATTAATCTTTCAGAAAAACCTTACTTCAAAATCCAGTTCCAAACCGTTTACGCATCACGAGCGAGCAACGGCATACGAAACGATAGTGATTTCTCCACCCGAATAAACCCCACACATTTTTCGCATCGAAGTCTCCCCCATAAAACACAAAGTAAGAAACTTTGTGCAATAAATCGGTAAACAATTTAGATATCAGCTAATGTATTTTGAGACTTTTATGCAGTCTATTAATTGACAGTTTGGTTTTTATACCAGTTAGGAAATAGATCAATCTGACTTAAGTACTTGATCTTCTAAACGAAGATCTGAGAACGACCCATTCACATACGTCTTCTGTATATTTTGGATTTCCAGTATAGCTATTTTTATTTTAACCAATCAGACGACTTGTTCTAAAAGTCAGAGAGTAAGAAAATGTGCGTACATTCCAGGATTCGAACCCGCGACCCCTCGCTTACAAAGCAAGCGGGCTACCGACTGAGCTAATCGGCTATCTGACACATTACGACATAAGAATTGTAAATATCAAAAGTCAAAGCTACAGGTAGATTTGCAAAATGTTGTAAGCTAAGCCCTGGTTGGCTAGCGAAAGGGTTGTCAGAACGAGGCTATGAATAGGTCGTTCTCAGATCCTATGCGTAGCGTAATAGGATATGTACTTTAGTCAGATTGGAAATAGATCTGCTAATCTACTCACTTCCTATTTGATTAAATGTGAAAAAAATAAATAAAAAAAACAAACAAAGAAGGTAAACATAGTGCATTTCTTATACCTGTCAATTTACTGATATATACATTGAATTCCGGAAAAGGACTGCATAAAGGGGCCACACTTACGGACAGTTCAGTGCCTTTAAACGAAGTTTTCAGCAATTGTTTCTTTTTAAGTCTTTACAAATCGCATTTATATTTAAAGGGGACAACTTCTTGAGAATATTTTAAGTATCCAGTCTTACGGGACACTACGGTAGAAAATGTAATGGACAGGTAAATTGTTGGTAAAGATATTTTTGTGTTTACCAAATATGTCTGTGTTTTGATGAAAAACTCCTAAACCTTAACCGCATTATAGTCGATCAGCAGAAAATCTAACTTTTTGAAACTGAAACTGAAACTGGTTTATTTGCTTAAACGCCTATTTCTACATTTAAAACATATTCAATGGCGTTGTACAATACAAGTTGAAATAAAATATTAAATATAAAATAGTTCAAATAAGATTAATTAAAACGAATTAAAATAGCAATTATTAATTTAAAGTTAATGATATAATACTATATTTTAAAATATTACTAACATATAATTATCACAGACAAACATTAAATTTCTATCACTGTCACTAGCATCACTGTTTTAAAACTCAGTCAAAACTTAGAATAATGCAGAGTAGTCTCTGAAGAAATGCGTTTTCAACTTTTTCTTAAAGCAGTCAATTGAAGAACTTTGTCTGATGTTCAGCGGTAAATTGTTCCACAACTTTGGCCCTATAGTACTAAAGCTTCTATCACTAAAAGTTTTTCGCTTGTTGAAAGGGACGGTGTAACAGTCAAGTGATGACTCCGAGGATCTGAGGGAGCGCTGGGGGATTTTCGGTGTTAAGAGTTCAATCAAATATGCAGGCGCATTTCCAACATGGCAATTGAACATGTACGTCAAGATCTTAAAGTTTATTCTGGCTTTGATCGGCAGCCAGTGCAAATCGTAGAGTGCCTACTTAGAACTGCCTCTTCTTCTACGATTCAGAACTAACTTCGCACACATATTTTGAATGCGTTGCAGTTTTGCGATGTCACAATCAGAAATACCGTATAAAATAACATTACAGTAGTCTAAATGCGAAATAACCAGCGATAGCACTAAGGTTTCAGTTGCATCCTGAGTCAAATATTTGCGAATGTTTTTGATTCGGAAAAAGTTCAACATTGCCGTTCTACACTTTATTTTTATATGCTCTTTGAAAGTTAAAGTTTCGTCCAAATAGGCCCCCAAATATCTGATGTTACTCTGTCTCTTGATTTTATCACCACAAATATCTATCTCATGAATGTTTAACTTATTCAACTGAGGGGCGCTTCCAAAGGCAATATGTTCAGTTTTTGAGGAATTCATTTTTAGTTTGTTACTGTTCATCCACCCATTTGAATCTGTAGCAAACTCCTCCAGTTCACCAGTGGATTTAGCCTCGATGGATGGTTCGGGCTTAACTTTTTATCCCGTAGTTTTATATGTACAGATAAAGAATTTAATATGTATTCTAATTATAGCGTTCCAAGACGGAATATCACTTTTTATTGCAAATATAATTATTGTCTCATAGTTTCTAGATCTATAGATCTTAAGAATGGCCGAGAGCAATGCTGTGTTTTATTATCGTATGTATTGTGGTTGTTTTGTGCTTACATGAGATTAAATAAACAAAAACATATTCATGAAGCTGTTGTTTCATATTTACTAGTTTTCTAGCCGAAAAAGTACATGTTTTTAAGCGGTTTTTAAATTAGTATAGATTTTTCTTCGTTATCGGCAATACTTTAACACCCTTGTGTAGTTCCATCAATTCTTACGGAATTAAAGTTCCTTGATGTAAAAGCCTGGTTTTCTCGCAGTCGCTTAAGTGAACAAATATGCGAGCTTTGAAATAAATAGAAGTGCCATAAACTGATTTTCTTTACAGTCGATTTCAGATGACTCGAGGATTGAAATTCCATATTTAAGCAGAATTTCGAAATTGTATCGAATCTGGGACTAGTTCGAAATCGAAACTCAAATTTTCATTGTTGACTTTAGGCCAGCACTGAACTTCAAGCCTGGTCGAGAATCTAAATCTACGAAATTGATTTAAATTTCGAGTTGTTAGAAAATCAAAGTTCAAGTGCAAAGGCGGCATATAACAGTAAATAATTAAAAGGAAACACCGAATTCGGAACCGGAACTGAAATACGTGTCAGCCTGACGGCTGAACATGAAATATATCGAGCTACCATGAATTTCCCAAAAGTAGACAATCGCAGAAGTTACATATTGTTCAATACCTTCACGGTTAAATCGTCTTCTTTTTCCCAACGCCGAATTCGAAATAGTAAGCACAAGGGTGGCTCTATTGGGATGGTGGCAGTGCGTTTGGGTTGTTAACTTATAGCAAAAGTTACTATGTATTGAATTGCATCTTTTATGCCACTAAACGGTTTTTAAGGAAGAAACAAGGCGCAGATACCAGGTATCATCAGCGGGAAAATAGTATTCGGCCCTTGCACAGCATTAAGAAAATAAATAGATGTGTTCCATATGACCCAATTGCCTCTCACTCCTGTCACAGTACATGGTTTCATAACTCCATGAGTTTCTTTAAGACATATGCAGTACAAACTTTTAAGCACTTCATGTATATTTTACACTAAGTGAATGACCATAGCTCTGACCTAGGTGAGTGAAATCCCAGAGAACACCAGGTGCACAACTTCACATGCAATATATTAATTATCTACTGTTTTATGACTATGGCAGGTACATTTTGATATACATGGGACACAAACTTTTATGTTTGACTATGTCACTGACCATCACTGATCTTGCAAAAGGAAATAAAAAAAACTGAGGTGCACAAAATCACATGTTGGATAATATTCTAACATGGTTTCATGACATTAGGTGAAATATTTTTAAATATATGAAACACAAACTTTTAAGCAATCTATGTGTATATTTCACACAGTAAGCTAAAAACCATAATTCTAGTCTGGCTGTGTAAAATCCAAACAGAACACCAGGTGCGCAACTTGCTATTTAATAATCCTCTAATGTTACATGACGCTAAGTCAAATATTTTTTGAGACACAAACTTCCTTGCTGAATAATATTCCAATTTATTTCATAACTGCGGGTCAAATACTTTATGAGATATTAGCGACACAAACTTTTCTATCTCTTTATACATATTTTAGAAGTCTGAGTCCATAATTCTGGCTGAGCGATGTTTCTTACAAAACTCTTGGTGTACAACTTCACATGCTGAATGATATTCGTACAATGTTTCATAATCCTGGGCCAAATACTTTTTTAAATACATGCGACACAAACTTAGGCCTCTTTTATGCATGGACTTTAACTCTGGTCCGGCTGTGTTAAATTAAAATATCAAGTGCACAACTACCCGTACCGAATGATAATCCCGTGAGGTTGATGACCCTGGGTAAAATATTTTTTTGAACATGGATGACATATATTCGGACTGATGGACGACCAGACGGACGGGTAGACAGATAGGCGATCAAGGACAACTCTAAGTGCCCCCCCCCCCCCCCCCCACACACACACATACCTCCAAAATGATTGGGGTGCCTTAAAGTCATGAATGAACAATACGTGAATTGCCTTCTTTATACATGATTTTCTGCCTCAAAACAAGCTCAGATCCAATGAAAAAGCAGTTTTATGCAAGAATGTTTCTCTTTATGAAATCTATGCCAAGTATGGAACTAGGTAAACTGGCGTTAGAAACTAGGTCACAAATCGTTGTTTACACTATTACCTTTACTTCTGATACCTAGTCAGAATGTTTTTAATTGCTTTCAAGCTTAAAACTGAATTATCTGGAGACAAAACTATGCGAAAATGTACACTTACGGCCATTTCTAACCAGACACTTTTTAAATTCCGTTTTCTTGAATATGGTTCAATGTATTAGTTTTAAACTATTTTTATGTATCTGTCATTCCCCCTTTAACTTTATTAATGGGTCATTGTTTATTGATCTAGTTTTGAGACATCATGTAAGTATATTCTATTGTCCTACCACAATACTGATTAACAGGGTGTAACGATTATTTCAAAAGTCTGTATTGTTCTTTGTTTTCCCAGAATGTTCTTTTTATCTGTCTTATCTGAATATGATAAGGGAGACAATTAAGATATTCTCACTCAAGGAAATATAATTTTGTGTAAATATAAATTAGTGTATTGGAAAGTTTTAATTGATCAAATGAAAGTATATATACTTTGATACTGCACTGTATACAAACTAATTCCATATAAACATACACGGCTACCCTAAACACCCTTGATTTCTATAATGAAATAACCGATATGAATAATCAGCCTAAGGTCAACCATCGCGGTCAAGTTGCGTCTACTATACAAAAGTAGAATGATTCTTTACAAAATTTATAGAAATCGTAGTTAAATTTGTTCGATTAGTGCTTAAATGGTTATTGCACTATATATCATGATTAAGCTTCCGAACATCGACATTCTGTGCCAAACATCACTATTTGTATGTACATAGTCCATTTCAACCTTCAAAATCACCACTTTAGCAATCCTTTTTAGGAATAGGCACTGGCAAATAAATATAGAATGGCAAGTAAAATTCATAAATAAATTGTGTTGATCACTTCATGAATATAGTATTATAACTATGCGCTGAACATCATTGGTTACCTAGTACAAAAACCTGTCTAGGATATATAGGTGCTATATGTTGACATTTTCCCAAAATGAATACATATAAGCCTAACGACTTGCATATGTTAGTTGTCGTAACTGAAAACTGTAGTATGTAAACTACATTTATACTGGGCAACGGCGCCTGTCATTGAAATGCGGCCATGATTAGGAATACAAGCATCATATTGCACTGTGAAAAGAAAGGAAATGAGCTATGGACCGGTTTGATAAATTTATTGGCAAACTGCTTCTTAATGGTGCGTTCTTCATGTTTCCCCAAAAATTCAGTAAGAACCCGGTTCTTATTTCATAATTTTTAACTGACAGGTTTAATTGGGAAGGTCATGATAAGACCACAATCAAGTGATAAAGGCAATTTATTTATCAGACTCATTTATTTGTGGTGTACTTTACAGGAATGCAGTGACATACTGATGTTATGAAGTGTGAAAATATTTAATTAAATATTTCACTATAAGAGCTAGCTGTGGAACAAATGACTCTTTTAATTCTTTGCTCAACATAATCCTTTGAAACAAACTGAAAACAGTCCGCCATTTTGCTAGACATTCACATCTGTTTTAGCTCCAAATTACAGACAAAATAAATGATGTAATTCGCACTCAGCTTACCTCTAAGACACAAATTTGTTTGACAACAGCAATTTCATGGTTAATTAGGAAGGTCAGATTTCTTCACCCCCACATATTTGCCAATAAGTAGGTAAGACGTTCTGATAACCGGGCTTCTTACCTATACATATCGTATTTATAAAGGTAAGTGTTTTGCTACATATAAAATAATTTGTCTGCCAGTAGAATTAGCCACATTCTAAAATAAATCTTCTTAAGGTTCACTGTTACACATATTGTGATTTTTGTATTAACTACTCAAATGTGAATGCGGCAAAAACAGGAACCGATCCCGCTACAGTTAAACCACAGCTTCGAATACCCCGTTTCCTAGCCTAATATGATTCGAATATTGTTTTTAAGAGAATGGGAAGTGATTCTAGTAGTTTAAAGATTTGTTTCGAAAATTGATCTTTTTTATGTAAACTCAATTTCTTCCATTTAGATCAAAAGAATCGACATAAAAGTAAAATATTTTGACCACAACTTACGTTGAATTATCTAGATTCTCATGTATGAGCTACTGAGGTTTTGTTCGACCTTGCAGGTCCTGTACTGGATACAGTGCACGGCAGCATTCAGAAGTGAGTGACGCACAATATATCGTATTTTGTCACACAAATGAATATCATATACTTCTGTCGTCTAAATACTTGCCTACTTGCTGCTAACACCCTTGTCATATGGCTAGTTGCCAGGTTTAAATAAAAAAAACACTGACTAAGCAAAAGCGGGTGGCAAACAAAATTTATCACACTTGTCATAGCTTTATCAGGTCAGGTTGTGAATTTTACACGGAAAGAGTGGTAAAGACACGTTTCAACCTTTTTAAGTATGATTTCTACCAATCAAATGAAAAAAGGTGGACTTGCGGGTGGACTTGGAGTCCGTGTTTCATAGCATATTTGCCGTTTATCCAAACTCTTCTGTACAGTCCGAGGGAGGAAATATATCAAACACCTTGCTTTCTGGGATCGAGTAATTATTGAAACACTTCACATTCAAAGGGTTACTTCTTATAGATATCCAATGCGCATCTTTCGATAAAATAGTTTATTTTAGATACTTAATCTAATTGTCGAAATCTTCATCTGACTAAATTAGATTTCTTATAAATTTTTAAAGGTTCATTCACAATTAAATATTTTGTGTAAGAGTCATATGTTAAAAAAAGACCTTGACGTTTTAAGTGGTAGTATTCAAACAGTGCCAGGTCAGTAGGTATAGCGCAGATCTACGGATCGCGGGTTCATGAATTCGATCCCCGGGCGGGCCGTATGTTCTCCGTGGCAATTTTATAAAAAAAAAAAACAACACTGTGTTAAAAAGAGTCAAATATTGCAATCAATCCTCTTATGCGGTTCATAAACGAATAAATCAGCCTTCTATAACATGTTCAAGAAATTAGTTTGTCTGTAGATTAAATGCATACCACTGACCACTTATGTTGATTTGTTTTTTTGTTGTTTTTTTTTTTTTTTTTTTGTATTTCTTTTATATAGATATAAAAAAGAAATAAGGACAAATATCAAATCAAATATCAATATGGAATGCCATTGAAAAAGATTTGACATAGAAATAACCTAAACTAAATGAAATATTTAAATCCGGATCTATGCAGAGTAGCTTAGAGTAGTGGTTACATTAATTCATATTTTCAGATACGGTAATATTTCCGTATCATGGATTAAAAAGGGTTATGGAAAATTGTTTAAAATTATTAAAATCTCTGCTTTATATTTCAGAGGTCATGACCTTTGACCTGAATTTATTCAAATATAAGGCCAGCACGGGTACAATATTAAAGTTTGTGTTTGGAATTTAGTAACCCACATTATGCTGCTCGGAAGAACTCTTACTTAATCCTTATATAAGGAGTGCTATTTCACCCTTCCGGCCTCTTTAGTAGGCCTATCAGGAAATCCAACCGAACATGTTTGCGTTTAGTCAATAAATTCACAAAATCGTTTGGCAGTAACTTATTTTGTTAGTTCTGGCGAATGTTCTGTATTAAAAAGGAACTAAGTAAGAAATAATATATATTTAATTTTTGATTTGTCGTTGAATAAAATCATTGTTTGGAGTTCAGATGCGAAGGAATTATATCACGAGGGGGCAATAAAAATACGCATCTGTACGACAAACAATGATTTTATCCAAGAGCAAATCACTAAATGAGATATATTATTTCGATTCTAACACGTTACAAAGAATTTTTAAGTACATCCTTGACAACATCCATCAAATATTTGCCTGTTTTCCGTTGGTTTATTTTCCAGCGCGCCGCTATGCCGTTTGACGCCATGACGTAATAATTGTGACGTCAGAAAAATGAATTGTTTTAGAAATAATATATCTCATCCAGTGATTTGTCGTTGAATAAATCATTGTTTGGAGTTCAGATTCGAAGGAATTATAATCACGAGTGATATAATAATACGCATCTGAACGACAAACAATGATTTATTCAAGAGCAAATCACTTAATGAGATATATTATTTCGATTCTAACACGTTACCAAGGATTTTCAAGTACATCCTTGATGACATTTATTAAATATTTGCCAGTTTTCAATCGGTTTCTTTTCCAGCGCGCCGCTATGCCGTTTGACGCCATGACGTAATAATTGTGACGTCAGTACAGTGATTTGTTGTATAATAATTCACTGTTTTCTGCCTTCTTCGTTTAATAGGAAAATGAATCGGATCGTGTTAGAATGTATAATAACAAACAATTTTCAGTCCTCTTTGTTTAATAGGAAAATGAATCGGGTCGTGTTACAATGGATATTTAATCTTAGCACCTTCTACCCGAACGTAAAATGAAAACATATCTGGCATCAACAAACTAAACATAACCCGTGTGTAAATAGATAACACTAATTTTTCGTTGCTACATCATATTAACATCCGTTTTGGCACGTGGAAATGTTCCATATAGGCTAACGTCATGCACAGTGAAGTTTAGAAGCAAAGTTGAAAGGAACACTTGATTTTAAGAGCGTGCAACTTACTTTTTTGACCAATCAGAGTGAGTCATTTTTTTAAAAATGTGGCTTCTTATTCCTGAAGACCAATGTGACTGTAGAAACAACTTTCGAAGTACGGCGCTACAAACTGAAAAGTGTCGACTGAATGCGCATGCGTACCAATGACTGTCCCTTCATCGTATGTCAAAGAAAGCCGTGACGTTTTTCTTACTTCAAGGTGTCAGTCAAAGGTAGACACGACTGACTGCAATTCTGACTGGTCAAACGTAGATTTCACACTAAGTCAGATAGAGTCCAAGAAGAGAATTCTTGGAGAAAAAGAAACCTCGGTCGGTCACTCCCTATCGGTTTCTTTTTCTTCATAAACTCTATCTATAACGTAGAAAGCAATTACATCACATTCTTTTAGAGGAGTAAAGCAAAAAGCACGTAACTATACAGTAAGCCTACGTTCACATGTTATTTTGTTTAACTAAAGGATAGACCTTGTAATTTCTTTAAATCATACTTTCAAAACCGGAAATGTGTCATTTCTTCCATACTTATCTATTTACCGCTCAAACATCGTTGGAACCACCTGGTTTGATAAAGTTAGAGCCAGTATGTTTATGTATGTGTAGAAATGTCTAAATTCGTTTAGAAAACGATATTTTTGTGGCAACTGTATTTTTAAAATTGTTTTACATACGACTTTTAAAGAAGTAATAAAAAGCGAGTTCAAGTACCTACACTCGCATGAAGTAATATTGGTAGAACCAAGCTCTAAACATGATTTATTGTTGAGATTTACAGCATAAACTGACTGTCCTGAAATAAATAATAGAAATGGACATGAAATTCTTACTTTCCGTCTTTTTTTACTACAGGTCACTATGGAACCGAATTTTATCTAGGCGTGATTCCGAATGTAGTGACACCTAACATTACTATAGATATTGCCTCGGAAGCTCAGGGAACTGTGCAGTTGCACGTTCCATTTCTAAATTTGAATCGTTCTGAAAGACTAAATAAAGGATTGACATCACTAACAATCGACCATTCTTTGGTAAAGAAGGGCACTTTCACACAACAACGAGGCATTTGGATAAAAACTTCAACTCTGGTCGCTGTTTATGTCACAAGTTATGTTAATCATTCGCCGGACACATATATGGCATTGCCTACAATATCTTTAGGAAAAACATATATGACTGGATCTTTTCAGCCAGTTGACAGCAGTGAGAAGTCTGAAATAATGATAACTTCTACTTTTGCAAACACAACAATTGACGTTTCTAGTAATGGCCTAGTACATCTCGCCGAATTTGATGTCACTCAAATTGTGGATAGCTCTGACCTTACAGGAACAATAATTTCAGCCACAATGCCAGTTACTGTAATATCTGGCACCTCGTGTGCAAATATTCCTCCAAATATTGCTGACTGTGACTTTATTGTTGAGCAGATGTTTCCGGTCAATGCTTGGACAAACATATATATTGTTCCTCCAATTCCGCCAAGGACAGGTTATTTTGCACGAATCCAAGCTATGGATGAAGTTCAAGTTTTTATCACCAATAGCAGTCAACAACTTTACCGGCACATGCTGCAAAAAACTTTTGAACAGTTTCAGTTTGGATCAGAACCGACGGTTATATATTCGAACGGAACGCTTAACTTCTCTGTGATACAATACGGGGTTGGACCAGGATTTGATCCTCAGGAGGGTGGACCATTTATGACAGTTATTCTGGGTTTAAAAAACTACATTTCTTCATACATATTTGTGATTTCTCCATCTTATTCCAATTTCGAAAACTATCTAACGGTTATAATCAAGGCCTCAAATAAAACTGGAATACTTTTAGATGGACAACCACTACCTTACATGTACAATTACACAGTCAGTAAGCCACTGGATGAGTACGTTGTTTTTGTGTCACATATAAGTACTGGGTTTCATAACCTTACACACATTGACAAATTGGTCAACTTTGGCGCGCTTCTGTATGGTTTCAATTCAGGGAGTGGTTATGGATATCCAGCCGGAATGAAGTATCCCGGTAGTAACTAATTTTTATTCTTTTAATTTCACAGTTCGCGTATACATCCATGATATACACTCAATAAAATTAAAAACTCAACATCCATTAATTTCAAGTATTTCATTCTTACAACTTGTATGCAAATATTGTGATATACATTTATCATTTAAGAAGTAAGTTACCATCTGGATATAAATTACACTGAGCTGTTTAACGTCTTCATGTATACTTTAAACTAGTGTATTTTATATACAAATGGCATATTTCACCGTAAGATACCCTTTTAAGGTCGCGAACAGATTTGTATTAGCTAGATAAAAAATATTTTGTTATCTAGTTAATGTTTACGATTTTTTCCCAATAAGACACGTATCTTAAGACAAATAATAGTACCATGCCAAGAGTACGGAAACGTTTACTGGCCTCGCAATGTCGTGTTGGGTTTACGAAAATATCCACATATTTTCGCGAGAAATCAACATATTACCACAACAATATATTATTTAAATAAATGCATTCATTTTACAAAGTCTAATCAAATGTTCCCAAGATACATGCAAACGTTAATGATATCTCGACATATTATGACGATATAAAACACTCCCTTTTATTTAATAAAGCCAGTTCAAGACTTACCCCGAATATATGTAGCAATTGCTCATAATTTGGGTTTACAGGTCTGGTGAGCATTTTCAGTTGGTGTTGGTGACTGCCACACTATACCAGTCAAACAAATCTTATTACTGGAATTTTTAGTCAGTAGAATAACCGTAATTTTGTTATTATTGCTTGAAGGGGGCACCGACCCTATTTTTACGAGCATGGTTTACCGCCGATATTAGGTTACTGCAGAACAGGAACGACTTCAGTTCAGTACTTTGTTTGCAATTTTTAGGAGCTCGATGAGTTAACAAGTTGTTCAACGAATGAAAAAAATAGTGCAGCTGGTGATGGATCTACTTTATAAAGAACATCATTTTTTACTTAATTTTCTGGACATTCATTTATGAAATCTAAAGAAAAAACAAATGTATATATAACATCTGACATATCTGTGAAAATAAGCCAGCATTATTGAGACTATGGATATTTCACTGTGAGCCTGTTTTGATTTTGTTTTGTCTGCTGCCGTGAATTTCTGTGTTGCTGCTTCCCTGATAGGAGAAAAATGTGCTCTCAGAATAGATTTATGGGTGTATTTGTACTTATTTGCAAGTGGTATGTTATTTGTTCACAAACACACCAGACTGTGGATACAGTTATTCGTTGCTTCGTACTACTAGTATCTATCAACGAGTAGCACGATACGTAGAAATTGCCATAAATCAGAAGAAAAAAACACTTTAATCCTGCTATTACTATAGCAGCTTTACCGAGTCCCTTATTGAAAGGTGAATGATCTGCCGAGTGAAAATTTGTTGTCTAAGTATACAGCATATAAACAGCGAATCCGCATTTTTTACTACTGATACGTTTTTGTTTTGTTTCCATGTTCATTGTTTATTAAATCATCCTATAATCTGACTTGACCAGACCCACACTCCACGCCTATTTACTGAACCTACAATAAACACACCTTTCCTACGCAACTGTTTGAATAGAAATGTATATACTATTAAAGATACATAAAGTCGGAGTAAATCTAGAATCGTCAAAATAAAAATGATGCAATATCTTAATAATATATATTGACTTGTTGTGATAATACTTTGATTTTTCACGTAAATATGTAGGTATGTGCGTTATCCAACATGACATTGCGAGGCCCATAAACGTTTCCATACCAGAGTGCTAAGAACTGACTCAAGTTAAGTTATTTTTTACCTAAAACATTTGTTTCCTACGAAAATCTTATAAATTATATTCTATGGAAGGGGATTCTAGCCACATTTTTGTCAACTAATACACATGTACAACAGTTAAATGTAGAAGTTCATGCTTAAATTGTTTAAAAAGTATACTGATTATATTTACTTCCGTGAAAGCAAAATTATAATATTTACTCAAGAGAAGCTATCCTTTTATAAGAACTTTACACGGGTGAACTTATAAAAGACATAACTGCTATTTCCATTTTTTCGTGACTTTTACTATTATTATAGCTGCCTGACTCTGGTATAAAAATATATGACGCAGTGCAAGCAGGCAGCGTTTTGCAACATTTCAATACCGGACTCGGTAACTAATCGGAAAATTGGTATTTCATATCTTAAAACCCCTCGTGTAATTTATTTATGGGAGGGACTTAATTATCTGCATTTAAAATAACGACGAAAATATAATGTTTGCATGTCATTGAGCTGTTACTACCCGGTAAACCCCATGTAATCATTATCTAACATATACGTAAAACACGTGTGGAATTTTACTCATTCGTTTTTTTTTTCGGAACAACCCTTTAAAGGTAAACAAAATTGACATATGTGGTTTCCGAAAAATAGCGGCAGTATTGGATTTCTCATTGTTCAGATTTCTAATATTGCTTTGAATATGATAGTTTAAAATAGCATACATGCGTAAACATAGTATATGTTACAATCGGTGATCAAATAACATTTCTTCTTTTCCTCACAGGTGATGTGGCACCATCAAAAACAAGAAATGTTATCAATGTAACGAGATGACGAGCCTTGAAGTATGCGATGTTGTTCATTCTTGTTCTACTAACGAGGTACGTTATAAAGTTAACTGTTGTAATAGTTCAATAAGGCATGCTAGGTACTAAAATAAAATACTCGGAGGACACTCCGCCTGATCAAAAACAATCACAGTTTAATAGTTGCCAATAGTAGTTGAGTATGTCACCCTAGACCACATTTTTCCTTCTTTTTCTATACAAAACCGCCATCTTGGAATGGGTGGAGTGAAATTTTGAGAGGATCGATTCTCACGCAGAAGACATCAGCAGCAATCTTAAACTGGTACCATATGAAAGGTCAGATCATTTCTTTCTTCTTTAAACAGGGTATTTTCTTCTTTTCTGGGCATTTAATCAACATATAAAAACAATACTAAACTGTTCCTTATTCTATTTGTTTTTGTGTAAATGCCAGTCTATTTCAAAATACAATAAAATATTGATACATTCTCAGTATCCTTACGGTTAAGATATACATCCATCTCTCACCATGTTATCAAACACAATCCTTTGTTTTTTTATTTAACCCATTGTTAGAAGTCTAGCTTGATCACGGTCTCTGTACATTTTTTTGAGTATCGGTCACCATTACGACTTGGTTCGATAAACAAGTAACAATACCTTAAGAATTTTAAAGTTTGAAGTTTGACATTTGGTTTTTATAATTCTGAGCAATACCTTTTATTTTTAGTGACTTTATTTACCAGCCTCACTGATATACATAGCTCTTTTAACAGCTAGCTACAGGTGTTTTGATATGATTTCCTTGTATTTCACCTAAATCGTCCAGATTCCTGCTTTTAATATTGGTAACGGCATTCAACGCGTGAGGTCCTAGTGTTTTCAAAAGGTATAATTTATGTTAAGCTTGATCCTTTGTATTAGTCACTATGACCACATTGGTTTTTTCAGAGGTTCTACAAATTTATTCCTATGTTTCTAACGAACCTCTTAGACTACCATTTCATTAGACACAAAGGTTACTGCCGTTGTGAAAATTTGATTTTATTTTTAATTTCTGACCCATTATGCCCAGAATCAGTTGACCAAACGTTTAGCCAAAGTACACATTTTCAGAGTTTTCTATATATTATGGTAGTCAAGTTGGATCCTTTTTTCACAATTCTGCGTTATGTACATTCGTTTTGTTCTTCAGTTTTACACCATTTTGGCCAACCACATTTTTCCTGTTTGATTTTAAGAAATGTGTTTACATATTCAGTGATAAGACCCACATTTTAACAACCTTTCAGAAAGTTTATTGTAAAGACTGTTTTACAGACGGAGACAATGGGGATGCTCTTCCTAAATGGACCATATTGGGAAACTTTGAGGAGGTCAGCCCTACATTTGAGATAACAACGTCTAAGAATATCAACATCTGACCGACAACATTTCCTTCTGAAAATCAAACGATATATGTTTGTTGGCTTTGTACCAATCCATAAAAAACGTTTTCGTTTCAGGTTTCATTTCAACAGGATTGTAATATTTTCTATCTGGTAAATGGCCGGTCAAACAGATGAGGGAAGTAACCCTTAGTCAAATTCAGTAAAACGAAACATGAATGGTAGCTGTGCAAGAGTCGTGGGTAAGAAATTAATGGAATCATTTATCTTTATTTTACAACTAGGAACTTTCATGGACATGACTTTGGCACCATATGGTATCACAGTTTAAATGATATATATGTAAAGCGTTCTTTTCGTAATCAGCTATCATTAATTGTTCATTTTGATTTAAATTCCCAGGTTGCATGTAGCACTGGCGTCCCTCTTCAATTCACAGTTTACAGTATTTTGAGTCGCACATTTGAGGTTGGCATTCATATTTTTATTTATTGCTTTTCCACAGTCAGAAGCGTACAACAGTCAAAAAATCTACATTGAACAGTTTGTTGCCAAACGTTTATTCGCCAAGATATGACAAACGCCATCAGTATGAAAAATGTCAAGTTGGTGGAGAGTTGAAGAGATCAGTGGAAAGACTGATGACTTACCTACAAAGCGCTTAAACACGATGATCCGAGAGAATTTTACAATATAACGAAAAATCAATGAACAGCACATGAAGTAATATAAAACAACATCGTCTACATTCCAAAGTTAATCAGAAGGTGACAGAAAATATATTGGCCGCATTTTTTGACGATTTGACTAGGGGTGCTAAGCAAGAAGACCTACTTTGTTGAGCATTTTATGGCAGAAGTAGGCAGAGTATGAGAGTCAAATGAAGATTTTACTATTGGCGAAATGTTAGTGTTTGAAGATATGTCGAATGGAGAAAGCAAGAAAAGATGTCATTATGTTGACTTAGAGAAAACACATTTAAAGAAAAACAATGTTTCATACGTATTTCGTATGACATGCTTAACTTAATAAATGAAAAACTAACTGCACTAATTCAAAAGACATTGCCAGAGAAAATGCTACTTTTCTCACTTGCAATTTCGACAAAGCATTTTTTACTAGTTGCATTGTAAAGAATTATATTATGTGGACCTGTGACGAAATTTGTAAAGCCCTTTCCTTTTTATTGAACAATATTTACTTCAGGTTTGGGAATGCAGTTTTCAGACAAGTAATTGGTATTCCCATGGAAACAAATTGCGCAGCCCTTGTCGCAGATTTGTTTTTTATATTGTTATGAAAGATTTTATGTTGGGCCTTTTTCCAGATACACAGGCAGACATTATTACTGCATTTGATAGTACATCACGCTATCTAGATGATAAACTTAATATATATAATCCGTTTTTGGTCAGTTGGTGGATACTATTTATCCACGGGAGCTGCAGTTAAATAAAACTAACAACTTGGATACTACTGCTTTATTTTTAGATTTACATCTCTCTATTACGACAATTTTATGCATACCATAATTAATGACAAGAGGGTTCATTTTAATTTTAGTATTATAAAATTCCCCCTTTTGAATGGGGATGTACCCAAGGCTACATCTTATGGGATATATATTTCTCAGTTAATTCGGTTTGCGAGAGCGTGTAGTATATAAAATGTACAAGAGCATTTTTGTGCTTTACATTACATGCCTTCTGTTGCCTTTGCGTATGTTAGGGTTTCACCTGGCGGGATAACTTTTATTTACACTGTCCTGTGACTTTGGAACATGGTGGGGTAAGAGTGAAATTAGGTGCACGATAAACCGGTTTAAGCTCCCCAGTGGTGGTTTTGCCACTGACCGTTCTAAGGCGGTGCCCCACTGTGTTCCTTTATTTGTTTGTTTTGTCCTTGCATGTGTATGGCGTGTGTGCGTGCGTGTGAAAGAGAAGGGACCTTGTGGTATTCGGGAAGTCAAGAAGCTTCAAGAGGCCTGGACGGATACCAGATACACATCGTGTCGGCTGACCATTTCTACGCTGGTTCATATGCTGAAAAGAAAATATATTTCTACTACCATAACAACTATTACGGTATCATTACGAGTATACCGCACCTCATGCCAGAAGGAAAAGCGTTATGTAACAAGGCGTGCCATAACTGTTAGAAAATACAAGTGAAGAAAAATGATATATGTAATCGCTTTTTACGTGTAATTCCGAACAGGTCCACTCTTATGACAGATTTTACAGTGGGTTAAATACCAGTATCATGCTCTGTGTATTCCTTTACTTCATACTAGAAATGGGGGTGAAAATGTAATGGTAGATGATTATTATGGAGCAGGAGACCAGAAAGTCGTATTACAGTTTCATGGTGACTTTTGACATGACAATCTGAAACTATATTCAAGTTCAAAGGTAAATCCTATCACTAAACTGACCATAGAGAAGCTATACCACATTACTTTGACACAACATAAATATATAGAAGAGCTTTGTTACACCTATATATCTATTTGGGAGTCTGAGTTAGAAAAAAATAACAGAAAATAATGAATTGAGGACTCTTATAGAACATCTTGATATGCTATCTTCCTTACAACCCAGAGATGCTTTTTTCGGGGATCACACAGAGGCATTTACACTTTACAAAGAAGCAAAGGATGACGAAACTATCGAATATTAATGATGTGACACACCTTTACCCATTTATCAATAAGACAGGAAACCCTAGCATAATTACAAAAAATAGTGCCGAGATTTATAAATATAAAAGGTTAATCAAACGTAAAGCTATCCCGACGAAAGGCTTATTTACACATGTTCTGCCTTGTAAAATAAACTGAAATCGTTCAAATATGTTCCGAATCCTACCAACAAACTTAATGTTTGTATACGAACGAAGAAAGAGCATTTACAGGCACTTTAAACAGATAAGGTTAAAAAACAGTGATAAGGGATACACCTTGGATTGTATTTATGAAGTCTGGCATTTTGGAATCATCTCTTAATATCTTGCTAATATTTTAATGTATTTTGACATAGAATGTTACTGGCATAACAAATAAAAAAATAAAGAATAACACAGTATTGTTTGTTATCTTTTGATTATATGCATAGAAAAGAAGAAAATAACCTATTTATAAAGAAAAAAAATGATCTAACTAAGACGTGCTGCTAATGTGGTCTATGTAGAGTCACACGCTCCACTATTGTCTATGTTATTTTCTAATAAATAGTACATGTGTTATGATATGAATTAGAAATGAGTAATTTTAATATTGTGTAGAATACCCAAATATGCATTAAAGATGCATTCGAAAAAAAAAGAATAAAAACAAATACCAGTTTTGTCAGAAATTAAACAAATCACATAAAACATTTGTGTTGCTCAAAATATGTTCCTTTTTAACAAAATAATGACTTTTGAAACGTTTTATCAAATTAAAAAATGTCCGGAATTAGTTAACAGTCAGGTCGAAAAAGTTGCTAATGTATCACAAATGACGGTTATTATGTAAAGAAATGCTTGCCCGTTTAGCTCATCGATCCTAGGAGGGTATTCGTTGCCAAATGTTCTGAGATTCAACATAATTTATGCGTTAGTCCAGCTGTCCCATTAGCTTTTTCTAGGTGAGCAAATCATACAGACAAACCATGTCTTAAAATATGAAAGAGACTTTCACTGATTTGACTCTGCTGAATTGTAACATGGTTGTCGTACATACTTAAAATGCACCAGTATTTTTTCATCTAAACAAAGGATTTAAGCGTCATCCTTGTGCATCCATTTTAGGTCTGTTATGCAGAGAGGTTTACAACCAGGTCAGGTACATTTTACAGATCTGGGTGCATGGACGAAAACGTAAGTTAAAGTTTTACTTTATTAAGGAAATGTTGTAAAAAGTGATATGTTAGTCATATACATATATCCATTCATACACTGCCATTGGATTACGGTTTGAGAAAGATGCGTTGTGGGAATGTGACTGTTCTTATTGGACATTTATCATTGTTTTTTGGCGGAGTGGCTAAAATAGCATCTTATATTACAAGCCTTATTGGTAGGCAAGTGTATATACGATGTAGCTTTCGGCATTTATTGCACAATGTTACAAAAACGGAAGTAACGTAACGATGTAGAATGCCGTCCACTAGGGCTCTGCCGTACGTCTGCTGTTTTATTCTTTTGTGTAAACCCCACATAGGCAATATGTCCTAGGTTTATTTTTCTAGAGATCTTTGTTGTTCTGTTCCATATAAACTACATCTTGCATAATTTCTAATGAAGTATAACATAACTTCATAAAGTTCAGCGATATTTATATAAACTAATTAAATAATATTTTGAAGAAATTGTAAATAACACATCTATAACAAAAATTTAATCCGCTAATCGGCACTGCATAAAATCACTGACTTCTGTCATTTGTAGCAATCGTGGTGGCTGGGTGTATAGACGACAGCTCGGCAGATTTCACGCAAAATTTTGACAGCTCTCATGGTGGGCTATATATTAGTATCGGCCGATGGTCCTACTACGTCCGTCGTCCATCGTCCTGTGTCAACATTTTTACTTAAGCATAATCTCATCTGAAATTAATACTAACTTGGTCTGTAGCATTCTGGCATTGACCACTCTCAAGTTTGTCCAAATGATTCCGGTTGAAGCATTTGAGGGGCCACCAGAGCTAAAAGTAGAAGAAACTTTGAACGACTTCTTCTCGTGAACAACTCGATGGATTTTCACCAAACTTGGTCGGTATCATTCTTGTTTTGGCAGCCGGAATCCTAAGACGGTACACGATTGTTTTTTCCTACTTGTGTGGGTGCATTTGTATGCTTGTGAGTCTTTAACGGTGCCCTACTGTTTACTTATGTGTTGCTTGTTCGTTTTTCTATGTTATCAAGTTGGTCGTGGCTGTGTGTTTATCTTTGGTACATGAGTGTGACTGTTATTAAAGAACATGGCATTCCCTTGTATATTCGTCCTTGTTCACCTTTCCCCTTCGGGTTCCTCTCCCGCCCCCCCCCTCCCCGGCCCCATTTTGCCACTTACCATTTCCTCCCCCCCCCCCCCCATCTATATTTAGCAAAAATTAATATGTACTTGTTGGATGTTTGAAGCAACCCGTCTGAAATATTTTTCCATTACAGCTTCTTTTTGTTGTGGGCCTACTACGCAAATGCGTGGCTCTGGGGCTGTGTTTTTAGTGCTCTGTGCTTCCGAGAAATCTACCCTTACCTATTATCTTTTGTATAACATCAAAAAGTTCCGCTTGGCACCATTTTTTTGGAACGCCAGATCTAAAAATAGTAAAAAAACTACTTCCCATGAACCACTTGGTGGATATTCACCTAACTTTATCTGTACAAAACTTGTAAAGACCACACTCAAGTTCATGTTTCCGTCTAGTACTTATTAAGAACGGCCAGAGCTAAAGAAAGAAACAGATAATAATTTTAAATGAATTATTCTCATGAACCACTTGATGGAGCTTTACCAAACTTGGTCTGTAGGATCCTGGTGTTGACTTCTCTCTGAATTTTTTGAATGTTGGTTTGGCCCTTTTTAGGGGGCGCCAGAGAAAGAAATAGAAACAAACCTTTAAACGACTTTTTCTTGTGAACAGCTTGATGCATCTCTTTCAAATGGCAATTGTTGTCCCACCCTCCTTGTCCCCTGCGACTTTTATTTGTTTAAGTCTCGTTGGAAACAAATTTGAGACCAATGCGGCTTTGACTTCAGCTGTTAATCGGTCCTTCAGGAGGCGGTCTTCTTTATGGTTTGCAGAGGGAACACAAAAGCTCCAATGAAGATGGCAAAAGTGTACAGACGTAGGTGGGGAATACCTTGAAAAAGAATAAAATATTTTTTTGAAAAATATTGAACGGTTTTGAGGAAGACTAAAAAGTTCAGATATTTTCCGACCGCCCGTCGTAAATTATTCTAAAATACAAGATGAAAAAGAAATATGATATTTTTTAAGGCTCATAATGCCTTTGTCTAAAATGTGACTGCCACATTTTCCGATATGAACATAAAATAAATTCATTTCTTGTTAAATCCTATTTCTGAAGATTACTTTCTTTAACATTTGTCAAAGGTTTGCTGAATAAACTAGAATGTTTTATTGAATCTATTGTTTTTATTAACTTCCTATAACAGTTCATGTGCAATGTTAAAACTTTTAAAGTAGTGATTTTCTAACCATGTAAGTACGCATAACATAAATTCGGAAAGCTGTTTCATCTGTTTTTAAGATAAAAATTTAAAACATTATGGAGTTTTAAATGTTATATATTATAGTACATTTAGTTAATGTATCGGCGAACAAGAAAATCTCAGACTTGATTTTATGTATACTCTTTCGAACACACCTTAATTAAAAGGGAAGCTGTTGTTTGAAAAATGAAATTCAAATGTGTGTGGCGTTGCGGTAACTAAAAAAAAGTTATATGTTAAATATTAATATTTATTCTTTGCATTTTTACTACAAGAGCTGAAAAATAGGACTACTACTACTTCTGATAAGGTCTGCCTGGAATGTTGCGATGGCAATTACTGTAACAACGTTGGCTGCGGTGACGACAGTAAGTTACAATGATTACAATGTCACGGTTGTAGACTATTTCAGCAGCCGGAATGTAAATAAAAATCAGACACGCACATAATTTGTTCTGTCTTTCACATTCTTACTTGTATGTTCCAGTTATATTTAAATAACTGGGTATTTTCTGTAAGGATATAAAAACATGTAGATTATATTAACATCATTGGGTTAATGTCGCAGAATCAAATGTGCAGATGTATGTGGTCGAGAGGGCTAAGACGCTTTCCTACGGAGGTGAAGGTCCCGGGTTCGATTCCTGGCTACTCTCATTGCTGTGTGCCCTTGGGCAAAGCACTTAATCATGATTGTCTCAGTCGACCCAGCTGTAAATGGATATTAGAAAATTGCTAGGGGTAAGGTATAACTAATTTTAAAATAGGGTGGCTCAAAATCTCTACGGACCTTATGTTCTCATTGTTTCACAAAGCGACGGTTAATAATATTTACCTTTACCTATGTTACATTTCACATGTAAGTATGTCATTTATGCAGGTTTTCCAGACAGACTGGACCGAGGTCCAATGTGTTACGACTGTCTGCACGTGCTTAATGATACTGACCTGTGTATGAAAGTGACCATGTGTGGAATCGACGAGGTAATATCGTAAACAAAGATAAATAATCAAAAACATTATTTGGGTCTTAATATAGTTTTCCTAAGTAACGACTGCCAGTTTACCTAACTAGTCTTTCTGCATTCTATAATAATAGTACTAACGTGTGTCCTGTCTTCTCAAAGTATAAGAAGCGGAAGACGAATTATTTGCGACACATAGCCGCGGGTGTTAAACTCACGGCCTCTCCTTTCGTAGTTTTGTACTCTTAACTTATTAGGTCAGTATAGTTGTATGGGCAGATGGGAATATCCGGCTGAAGGGTAAATATGGATTTGATATAATATTTTTCTTGTATGCCATATTTAACAAATAGGTCAATATACAATATATGTGACTTTTTATAGTACTTTTCTTAAACAAAGCGCGGGAAATTTGCCTCCGTAAACAAGAAATGCGTTATGTTACAAAGGCAAACACTAACGAGTTCCGTTTTTGTTTTACAGTTAAAACACGTTTTTCGTAAAATAATGTTTATGGAATCGAGAAATATAACTACAAGGAACAAACAGGAATTGAATTAGCAAGGCATTCGATTTTTATCTGGTTTTACGTACATAATGTTTACAGAAAACGCACAGATTTCCTGGAAAGTTTACAGTGTTATCGTGATAGCTACCTAGCAAATGCAGTCCCAGTGAAAACATCAAGAATTCTTGTCCTGTATGCAAGAATTTATCTTTTGAAACCAGTAAAGGAGAAGAAAAATTGTGAATGAAACGTGTGCTAGTGAAATAAGTATTTTGCTGTCAACATTTTTGTTCAACAGGTTTGTAGCATCGAGAAGTATAGGTGGGGTAAGGATTTTCACTACAAGATGGGATGCACACACAAACTGGTAATCATCATCAGCTTTAGTTCTGTAATTAATGCTAGTCTCTATCAAAATCTGACCGAAACACCAGGTAATGATATCGAGACCTCCTATTAATTATCAAAATCATTCGGTCTTGAAAGTGAAAATGCACTTAAGCGGTCCCTGGAAGTTTACAATACGCATGTTGGGATGTAGGACAAAGCGGGAGTGTGGGGGCACATCACGTCTAAAGATAATGTTGCACCTTATAACTTTTAATTTTTAAGACATTTTTAAACTACTATTGTTATAGGGACCGCTTATTTTAGCTTATGTTTGCCGTATATATAAATTACACTCGTTATAAAAAAAATGTTCTCCAGTGCCGTGACAGTCTCTGCGTTGTTTTCAATTTTCCAGTGCACACCAATGAAAAGGTCGGGGTTACCTAAACGCCTGCGACGTTCTACGCCCCTGTGTTTTGCATGTTGTTCAGAAGACTTCTGTAACACTAACTGCACACAAACAACGGATGGTTCTACAGGACAAATATTAGTCGGTAAGAAAATATTATTTCAAATAAACAAAAATAGAGGTTTTCTATTTTCTGAAGGTGATGGGAATGAATAAATTTATAAAATTATGTTTCTGAGCATAAACGTGTCTAGATACACTTCTCATCCATAAAAAGTTCTACACATTCTCAGAAATTGACGACTTGACGCGGTCTTACTTGGCACGAACTATAGAAAGTAACATGTCTTCTGCAACTTTATTTTCAGGCTAAATTCGTCATTTTCCATGAATGATTGCGGAAAGAAATGCTGTTAAAGAGTAATTGCAGCGAACTCATGGAAAGAACTTCTCTTACTGAATTTATCAGCGAAACTTTTGAACTTTTTATATTAAGGAATCTTAAAGATATATTATGCCCAAATTTCATACTTGAAAATACGAACAATTACTACAACAGTATCGAAGTAAAAATAAATTAAACATGTCGGTGTGTATAATCCGTAGTGTTCATTAGATTTACACACTTAAAGATATAACAGCAAAATATGTAATTCCACTGAAAAACTGGGATTTTTTTACCGTTGAATGTCTGTTTCTAGGTTTATTTATTTAGGCAAGTTAACTTTGTTTTATGGGAATTTTCTAGATATAAAACGATATGCAATGATAAAATATTTTATTGAAAAATGAGCATAGTACATCTTTAAACAGGCTTATCTCTATCCATTCTATATCCAAGACTTTTTGTTTTGTATTTTAAATGTTATAAATCACTATGTGCTATCAATGACTGTTATGTCGCAACTTTATATAGTTTATTGTTAACAAAACTATTGAGCGATCGAGTAAATAATAACAATTTTGAATGAGTCAATGACAATAGCTGTTGAGATACTGGGCCGAAATTTATCAACGTTTTAAGCCAGAAATTTAGACTCTAAATGACTAGAATTGAGATTTGCTGTCATTGATAAATTATGACAAATCTGACAGTAACTTTGCATGCATGTGCGCATGTGCATTCTGCAGCGACCGATAGCTCAGCAAATTTTCATCTGCATAAATTTATTATATTAAACAAAGTTATGGTTTATTGCATGTATATTAGCCGTTTTAAAGTCTAAGTTTCAGACTTGATGAATACGGGCCCTGGTCTGTGCTATCTTCTGTGTAAGTATGGCTTAGTTCCGAGAATTACTTATAGAAAAAACGTTGCTGTGTTTTTTAAATTACCCTCTTCAGAAGTTTGATATTGAACAGAAGACACAAACATCAAATGCTTTATAATCTGTTTATTTGTGTATTACCTTAGAAGAAAAGTGGAATAGTAATCGACGAATACGATTTTAGACGTAATTTTTGTCCACCTTGTATAGACGGGAAATTAGTTGAGTGGGTGGACTTGATGTCCTCACTTTGACAAGAGTAGTTTTTTAACACTATATAAAAAGTGGGCAGTGATGGCCCTTGTTCACTCATTGCTCTTTGTGACGAGGTGAATGTCACCACAAAGAGGACTTAGTCGGAAAAAAAAAGCTTCAAGAGTATGTCAACTGTAACTTTGCTTATTATCATAATTTTGCTACCCCCAATAAACACATAGTACAATCTATATGAAGACTAAGAACAGCATAATTCTCGGCTTTTGAGGTAGGGATTGCACGGGCATGACATTGCTGTCTTGTAAAGTGTATGATTGTGCCAAGTTATATGAATACCAATCCATGCATGAGAAGTTCTGGATTGACATGTAAAGTTTCATAAAGATCCAGTGAAAACGAGATTTAAGTATTAATAATCATTATCAATGAATTGACCTAGTAACCCAGTTCAATTAAAGAGGTGACCCAGTCTTGAAACTGCAATGCAGTTCATGAAGGCACACAAAATAGAAATAAGGTATTTTAATATATGATATTGTAATCTAGTTTTTTTTACATCAGATGACTCAAAACTTAACCTAGACATTGTAAATAAGACAATCCTAACCAAATCAGATGACGATCAAGACGAAGATACTGCCTCTAGAGAGTTAAGAACATTTTTTCAATAATTTAACCAAGGGTTATTGTTTCTTTAATACCAGATGACTCAGTTTCAAACTTCACCTAGATATCGTAAAGGCAAATGACAATGTTTCAAGTTTTTTGTATCATTTGACCTAGTGACCTATTTTTCAACCCCAGATAACCAACGTCTATATTCGACACTATAAGATTCTTTCACTAGTTGTAGGTGCAGATTGGAATATCTGGCTCTCGGGTAACTGTTTAGGCGGTAACGAGGCTCCTGCCGAGTTACCGCATAAACAGTTTCCCGAGAGCCAGATATTCCTATATGCACCTACAGCCAGTGATCGAATCTTTTTTGCATACCATACTCAAGAAGTACTTGTAAAAGTAAAATCAATCGAACGTGTTCCTTTTGTAAACTATTTCTTATAAAGTAGCGCATTTAAACAAAGCGCGGGAAACCAACGTCCGTAAACAGGAAAGACGTCATAACGTTTCAAAGACAAATGGCAAAGCTAAGTTCTGGTTTTGTTTTATCAGTTGCAGAGTAACAATACAATTTTTTGATAAAATAACGTTTTTTTAAATCGAGAAATATACTATCAAGAACAAAGAGGAGCTGTCAAGGTATTTCATTTTTATTCCGTTTTATAAAGTAATATATAAATTATTACATAAATCTTCTACAAATACGTAGTTCGTAATACGTCATTTACAGCACGAGAGTCATCTTACACCCAGGGTGTAAGATGGATTTTTCCAGCACCGGTAAAAGCCAGGCAACAGGCAGTAAGGAAATTGGTAACCATGATTTCACTAACTGGCGCCTCACCAGCCCGTCACACTGGAACGGTTCACAATGAAATTCATACCTTCGACCTCCCGTTCCCCGAGGGAAATGCCTTATAAACCACTAGCCTATCTTGTCGAACTCTTGTCGTGAACATTTCCGACAACTCCTGCATGCAGTGTTATTCGTTTATTTTAATACTGAGGTTTCTTAATGTATCAATTGTGGCGGTAAAACGTGGAAATCGTTAACAAGATGTCGTCCTAGAACCAAAAAGTACCCAAAAGGACTGTTACAAGCCTCTGATACTTCATGAGTTTTAGACATGTCATCAGATCATCATCATTGTGCATAATCTGTAACTGCCGGTTTTGAAAACAAAACTGTAAGTGTTATAAACCTTTATATCGCCTCAGTATCTCAATAGTTTAGTGTCTAGTTTGAGTGCCTCCTTCCCCGACTCGTTCATACCCAAGACATGACAAATGGTACTGGTAGCTCTCATGCTTGGCACTCAGTAGTTGAATCTGTTAGTAAATACCTTGTTGGTGAGGCAAGAACTTTGTAGCTCATGTCTTTTCTTATTGGTTATGTTGACCTATAGCAAATACATCCTTCAGTCTGTCATCTGTTTATCATGGGTTATCTGTATTGGGTTAGGTATACTTACAAATGAATATTGAAAAAAAAAAACACTTTTTAGTCAGTTCAGTTTTGATCATATTATGTGATACTGAGTTAAGGGTACCTTTTGGATTTCTAAAACTGTAAAAAATAACACTGGTAAAACTTTATTTATTACAGGTCCTATGGCGATTTTCCAGCTTTGATGGTGGAGGAAGACCCAGGTGCGCATCCGTGCATTATTTCATCACAAACGGGCACCTAGGTAGGGCCACCGACCTTCCGTAAGCCAGCTGGATGGCTTCCTCACATGAAGGTTTCAACGCCTCGAGTGAGGCTCGAACCCACATCGACGAGGGGCAAGTAATTTGAAGTCAGCAGCCTTAACCACTCAGCCGTGGAGGCCTCTTACGGTAAAACGGTTTTTCAAAGAGAAGGCTATACTGTTCCGAAGTCGCTCACTGGACCTCGCTTCTTTGACCATGAATATATGTATGACTCACTGAATCATGCATGTCAACAATAAAAAAAGAAAAATGATTTTTAGTGCTCCCACTTGAACAAATTTGGGAGAGGTACATCTAAATGACTCTACAGTCTTGAAGAAAACTGGGAGGGGACATTAATTTTAGCGTAAGTGGCCCCTAAAAGAGGCCAAGTACCCCCATTTGAACAAAGTTGGGGAAGGATCTTATAATGATGAAGACCCATCAACCAGTAAATGAGAAGTCATTTGATGTTGTTGTTTATTTTTTCTATTTTAAGAGCAAGCTGCCCGTGAAATGAGAGAATAAATATACAAATAAAAAATAATAAATTGGGGAAGATGCTACAGACCAAGTTGAGAAATACCTATCAAGGAGTTGTTAACAGGCATTTCTAATTTTAGCTCCAGAGGCCCCTAAAAGGGGACAATCACCCCGCTACAGACCAAGTTTGATGACGATCAATAAAGCAGTTCATGAGAAGAAATTGTTTGAAAGTTGTTTTCTATTTTTTGTTCTAGCGGCCCAAAAAAAGGGTTCAAGCCAAAACATTTAAACAAACTTGAGAGGACACTGCCAGGATACTACTGACAAAGTCTGGGATGTTTCGGGGATGTTTTTGTTTGTGGACACCGAACAACAGATGCCTGACCATCCACCTATACTAAAAGCTCACCCTGAACCTTTGGTTTAGCTAAGCTAACAAGAGCTGTCCATAAGACAGCCAAGCTCGACTATTCGAAATATTGTCACTGAAGCAGGAAATTATTACCCAAAATGTTAAATATCAAAAGAGTTTTAAGTTCGAAAGGGGACATAATTTGACCAAAATACATATCAGAGTTATGGGACTTGGTGCTATCAACAAGTTTTATAACCCCGAAGAAACATATTAAGTTTCAATTCAATATCTGCATTAGTTTTGGGGATAGTAACTTGCATGTAAAACTTTAACCAGAATTTTCTAAGTCCAAAAGGGGGCATAATTTGCTCAAAATACATGTTAAGAGTTATGGAACTTGACCCAGTGAGGTTGGTAATTGACCTAGAAAAAGAATAAATAAGTTTCAAAGCTATATGTCTTTTGGTAATAGCTGTATGTACTTGCACGCAAAACTTTAACCAGGATTTTCTAAGTCCAAAAGGGGGCATAATTTGCCCAAAATACATGTCAGAGTTATAGGACTTGGTGCTATCAACTAGTTTTATAACCCCGAAGACACATGTGAAGTTTCAATTTAATATCTGTAGTAGTTTTGGAGATAGTTACTTGCATGTAAAACTTTAACCAGGATTTTCTAAGTCCAAAAGGGGGCATAATTCGGCCAAAATACATGTCAGAGATATGGGACTTGACCCAGTGAGGTAGGTAATTGATCTAGAAAAAGAAAAAATAAGTTTCAAATCTATATGCCTTTTAGTAATAGCTGTATGTATTTGCACGCAAAACTTTAACCAGAATTTTCTAAGTCAAAAAGGGGGCATAATTTGGCCAAAATAAAGGTCAGAGTTATGGGACTTGGTGCTATCAACTAGTTTTATAACCCCGAAGACACATGTGAAGTTTCAATTCAATATCTGCATTAGATTTGGAGATAGTAACTTGCATGTAAAACTTTAACCAGAATTTTCTAAGTCCAAAAGGGGGCATAATTTGGCCAAAATACATGTCAGAGTTATGGGACTTGACCCAGTGAGGTAGGTAATTGATCTAGAAAAAGAAAAAATAAGTTTTAAATCTATATGCCTTTTAGTAATAGCTGTATGTACTTGCACGCAAAACTTTAACCAGAATTTTCTAAGTCCAAAAGGGGGCATAATTTGGCCAAAATGAAGGTCAGAGTTATGGGACTTGGTGCTATCAACTAGTTTTATAACCCCGAAGACACATGTGAAGTTTCAATTCAATATCTGCATTAGTTTTGGAGATAGTAACTTGCATGTAAAACTTTAACCAGAATTTTCTAAGTCCAAAAGGGGGCATAATTTGCTCAAAATACATGTTAGAGTTATGGAACTTGACCCAGTGAGGTTGGTAATTGACCTAGAAAAAGAATAAATAAGTTTCAAAGCTATATGCCTTTAAATGATAGCTGTATGTACTTGCATGCAAAAACTTAACCAAGGTGTGACGCCGACGCCGACGCCGACGCCGACGCCGACGCCAGGGTGAGTAGAATAGCTAGACTATTCTTCGAATAGTCCAGCTAAAAATGACTGACAAAGAAAACTAGATGCCCATGGGCAACATGTCGAGCCGCCCTTTGACCCCTAACTGTGACCTTGGCCTTTAAGAAAGGAACCTAGGGTTTGCACATAACACTCTGTGTCATTGAGTTAAATATGCATGTCAAAGTTATGGGCCAGACAATATCTGACATGACCTTTGACCTCCAAGACCTTAACCTTGGAAATAGGAATCTGGAGTTTGTGCATGACACTCCGTCTCACTGAGGTTAACATTCATGCCAAATATAAACAAGATTGCTCCATGCATGTCAATGTTATGGTCTGGACAAACAAATCCGGATGCACGCATCCATGCACAGACACATGCACATACATCGAACCGCCATTGTGACAACTATGTCTAGCTCACCGTCAGCCGGGCTCAACAGAAATGAAGTTGTTTCCATACTCCCTGATTCACTACAGTGATACCCAAACAAGTGTCAGTTGGTAAATTGCTACAATCATGTTATGTCTCTTAGGTTTGGACAAAAGTTAGAAACAAACAAAGAACAGCAATGAGTACTTTTTAATCCATCTGGTTATGCAAAAAAGCATTCTAAATGTAAAGAACTACAAAATAAAGAACATTAATTCAAATATTTTATATACATGTATATATTTGTGTATAGGCTTACAATATGCATAACCTAACACTGTCTATAAATACAAAGAAATAAAAAAAAATAGTGGGCAATAATGTAAAGAGATCACTTCCAGGTTCAAATTAAGGCAGTTTTAGAGAAAGAACTTACTGAACAGGTAACCTCCACCACCTTAAAGTGTCACTTCGTGTATTGGAGGTTTTAATCCTGTATATCTTATTAACAATCAAGACAGCAGTCTTTAAAAGCCATTTGGCAGCCATAAAATGTCCTTCCATACTTGGAATCAGAGTCGTTATATTTTCTGATCCTTTGACATCATACAGTGCTTTCAGTCTATCTATTTGTAAAATAGAGTTCCATTCCACTCAAGCTTGCGCTAAGGGTTACAAGGTGTTGTTACCTCTCATGAACACACTCAATCAGACCAACTCTACTATTATTTTGGTTTATTGTATTTCATGCTTTCAACAGATCTTATTATAGATTTTACTTAATCATTGTCTTGTAAAAAGCAACAATACATATTGTTGACAACTTTTTTGTAGGATTTACAAGTATGTATTTTGCTAAAAAAATATCTAAGCCAGACAAATAGAAACCGAAGTCTGAACAGATCATTATTCATACCATCCACATATAATGAGGGATTTTTAAACAAGAGGGTCATGATGACCCTGGATCGCTCACCTGAGTAATATGAGCTACATGTTTCAAATGTCAAACTGATGATAAAATATTAGGAAAGTCAGTAGGTCATATTCATGGTCAATGAAATTCAGTTTTACGATTTGTGTGCAAAACTGTGTATGTCATCAAAATTTCAAGGCTGTATCTTAAACAAGAAGACAATGATGGTCCTGAATCGCTCACCTATCCCCACATGACCCAGTGTTGAACTGAGTATGACGTTGTTATTTCTATTATTTGACACAGTGACCTAGTTTTTGAGCACATGTGACCTAGATATCATCAAGATAAAAAATTCTGTCCAATTTTCATGAAGATCCATTGAAAAATATGACCTCTAGAGAGGTCACAAGGTTTTTCTATTATTTGACCTAATGACCTAGTTTTTGAAGGCACGTGACCCACTTTTGAACATGATCTAGATATCATCAAGGTGAACATTCTCACCAATTTTCATGAAGATCTCATGAAAAATATGGCCTCTAGAGAGGTCACAAGGTTTTTCTATTTTTCGACCTACTGACCTAGTTTTTGACCGCACATGACCCAGTTACGAACCTGACCTAGATATCATCAAGCTGAACATTCTCACCAATTTTCATGAAGATCCATTGAGAAATATGGCCTCTAAGAGACGTCACAAGGTTTTTCTATTTTTAGACCTACTGACCTAGTTTTTGACCGCACATGACCCAGTTTCGAACTTGACCTAGATATCATCAATATGAACATTCTGACCAATTTCCATGAAGATCTCTTGAAAAATATGGCCTCTAGAGAGGTCACAAGGTTTTTCTATTTTTAGATCTACTGACCTAGTTATTGACCACACGTGACATAGTTTCGAACTTGACCTAGATATCATCAAGTTGAACATTATGACTAATTTTCATAAAGATCCCATGAAAAATATGGCCTCTGGAGAGGTCACAAAGTTTTTCTATTTTCAGACCTACTGACCTAGTATTTGACCGTACGTGACCCAGTTTCAAACTTGACCTAGATATCATCAAGGTGAACATTCTGACCAAATTTCATGAAGATCCATTGAGAAATATGGCCTCTAGAGAGGTCACAAGGTTTTTCTATTTTTAGACCTACTGACCAAGTTTTTGACCGTACATGATCCAGTTTCGAACTTGACCTAGATATCATCAAGATGAACATTCTGACCAACTTTCATAAAGATCCCATGAAAAATGTGACCTCTAGATTGGTCACAAGCAAAAGTTTACGCACGCACGCACGCACGGACGGACGACGGACGCCACGCGATCACAAAAGCTCACCTTGTCACTTTGTGACAGGTGAGCTAAAAACATGAAAGTAGGTCAGTAGGTCAAGGTTACAGTCAAGTGACTTCATATTACTTGGGGTCATCAGGTAATTATAATTAAACAGTCTTGGAAATAGGATCAGATGATTTTTTAAGTATTTTTCCTATATAACTCACATAATAACTAAGTGACCCCAGGGCATGGCCTCTTTTAACCCCAGGGGCATAATTTGAACAATTCTTGTAGAGGACTACTAGACAATGCACCATACCAAATATCAAAAGACTAGGTCGTACGGTTTCAGACAAGAAGATTTTTAAAGCTTTTTCCTATATAAGTCTATATTAAACTTGGGACCCCCAGGGCAGGGCCTCTTTTCACCCAAGGGGTACAATTTGAACAATTTTAGTTGAGGACCATAAGACAATGCTACAAACCAAATATCAAAGGTCTTAAGTGTTGTGGTTTCAGACAAGAAAATTTTTAAACTTTTTTCCTATATAAGTCTATGTATAACCTGGGATCCCCGGGGCGGGGCCACATTTGACCCTAGTGGGATAATTTGAACAATCTTGGTAGAGGACCACTAGATGATGCCACATACCAAATATCAAAGCCCTAGGCCATGTGGTTTTGTACAAGAAGATTTTCAAAGTTTTCCCTATATAAGTCTATATAAACCATGTGACCCCCGGGGCGGGACCATATTTGACCCTAGGGGGATAATTTGAATAATAGAGGACCACTAGATGATGTCACACACCAGATATCAAAGCCCTAGGCCCTGTGGTTTTGGACAAGAAGATTTATAAAGTTTTTCCTTTCGGTTGCCATGGCAACCAGAGTTCTGCATGGAATTCAATTCTTTGGATAATTTTGAAAGGGGGCCACCCAAGGATCATTCCTGTGAAGTTTGGTGTAGTTCTGCCCAGTGGTTTTCAAGAAGAGATTTTTTTTAGAAATTCGTGATGGACAACGCACGACGGACAACGCACTACGCACGACGGACAAAAAGCTGTCACAATTGCTCACCTTGTCACTTCATGACAGGTGAGCTAAAAGGCAATATTTTCTACATAAAATTCTGTGAAATAAGTATATTTCTTGCTAAGCAAATACTAAATACAGCACCCTTAATGTAATGAAAGGAATAAACAAAAATACTGGCTGATGCACTGGACAAAAAACTTTACGTCAAAAACTCTTGAAGGGGAAAAATAGAAGATATCTTGTACTTATGCCTTTCATATTTTGAGAATTTTAAAAAAAATTCAGTTTGCTACTCTGTATAACACACTAACCCATGTGGTGGTCCAAAATTTGACCACTTAGACCTAGCTGAAACAACCTTAGAAGATCAATAGCAGACTCTACATGAAACAAGAGGGCCATAATGGTCCTATATCGCTCACCTGTTATCATTGCACTTCAGGACAGGAAGGTCAAAAAATCACAATCAAGATCAATCAAAAGAATTATGAGTAAATATAGTTGAAATTTTCTTAAAGGTACAGATTTGTCAAAATACACCTAAAAATTGGCGGTACCATCCATGTTGTACCACAGAAAAGTGGTCTTGGCTTTTCCCTACGGCCAATAATAAAGAAGTTACTAAATAAGCTATTTATAGTAACATAAAATAAAGTACCCCTGGGGCTGGGTCAATTTGACAGTGGGGGGGTCAAGATTTGAAATTTTTTTGTAGAGGTCCACTAGGCAATGCTACATGTCAAATATCTAAGCTCTTCGGGTTTATTTTTAGATAATTTTGAAGATTTTTCTATGTACAATCAAGTAACCCCATGGGGCGAGGTCAATTAGATCCCGGGGGTCATGATTTGAACAAATTTTGTAGAAGTCTACTAGGCAATGCTACATGTCAAATATCTAAGACCTAGGCCTTCTGGTTTATTTTTAAGAAAAATTGTTAAGATTTTCCTATGTAAAATCAAGTGACCCCTGGGGCGGGGTCAATTTTAACCCCGGGGGACATGATTTGAAAATTTTTTGTAGAGGTCCACTAGGCAATGCTACAAGTGAAATATCTAAACTCTAGGCCTTCTGGTTTATTTTTAGAAATTTTTTGAAGATTTTCATTTGTAAAATTAAGTGACCCCTGGGGAGGGGTCAATTTTGACCCCGGGGGTTATGATTTTAACAAATTTTGTAGAGGTCTACTAGGCAATGCTACATGTGAAATATCTAAGCACTAGGCCCTCTGGTTTATTTTTAGAAAATTTTTGAAAATTTTCCTATGTAAAATCAAGTGACCCCTGGGGTGGGGTCAATTTTGACCCCGGGGTCATGATTTGAACAACTTTAGTAGAGGTCCACTAGGCAATGCTACATGTCAAATATCTAAGCTCTAGGGCTTCTGGTTTTTGAGAAGAAGATTTTTGAAGATTTTCCTATGTAAAATCAAGTGACCCCGGGGGGTCATGATTTGAACAAATTTTGTAGAGGTCCACTAGGCAATGCTACATATGACATATCTAAGCTGTAGGCCTTCTGGTTTATTTTTAGAAAATTTTTGAAGATTTTCATTTGTAAAATGAAGTGACCCCTGGGGAGGAGTCAATTTTGACCCCGGGGGTCATGATTTGAACAAATGTTGTAGAGGTCTACTAGGCAATGCTACATGTGAAATATCTAAGCACTAGGCCCTCTGGTTTATTTTTAGAAAAAATTTGAAAATTTTCCTATGTAAAATCAAGTGACCCCTGGGGCGGGGTCAATTTTGACCCCGGGGTCATGATTTGAATAACTTTAGTAGAGGTCCACTGGGCAATGCTACATGTCAAATATCTAAGCTCTAGGGCTTCTGGTTTTTGAGAAGAAGATTTTTGAAGATTTTCCTATGTAAAATCAAGTGACCCCTGGGGCAGGGTCATTTTGACCCTGGGGGTCATGATTTGAACAAATTTTGTAGAGGTCCACTAGGCAATGCTACATGTGACATATCTAAGCTCTAGGCCTTCTGGTTTATTTTTAGAAAATTTTTGAAGATTTTCCTATGTAAAATTAAGTGACCTCTGGGGAGGGGTCAATTTTGACCCCGGGGGTCATGATTTGAACAAATGTTGTAGAGGTCTACTAGGCAATGTTACATGTGAAATATCTAAGCACTAGGCCCTCTGGTTTATTTTTAGAAAAATTTTGAAAATTTTCCTATGTAAAATCAAGTGACTCCTGGGGCGGGGTAAATTTTGATCCCGGGGTCATGATTTGAACAACTTTAGTAGAGGTCCACTAGACAATGCTACAGGTCAAATATCTAAGCTATAGGACTTCTGGTTTTTGAGAAGAAGATTTTTTAAGATTTTCCTATGTAAAATCAAGTGATCCCTGGGTCGGGGTCAATTTTGACCCCGGGGGTCATGATTTGTAGAGGTCCACTAGGCAATGTTACATGTGACATATCTATGCTCTAGGCCTTCTGGTTTATTTTTAGAAAATCTTTGAAGATTTTCCTATGTAAAATCAAGTGACCCCTGGGACGGGGTCAAAAATTGACCCCGGGTCATAATTTGAACAAACTTGGTAGAGGTCCACTAGGCAATGCTTCAAACCAAATATCTAAGCTCTAGTGCTTCTGGTTTTTGAGAAGAAGATTTTTTAAGATTTTCCTATGTAAAATCAAATGACCCCTGGGGCGGGGTCAATTTTGACCCCGGGGTCATGATTTGAACAAAATTGGTAGAGGTCCACTAGGCAATGCTTCACACCAAATATCTAAGCTCTAGGCTTCTGGTTTTTGAGGAGAAGATTTTTAAAGTTTTTCCTTTCGGTTGCCATGGCAACCAGAGTTCTGCATGGAATTCAATTCTTAGAAAAATTTTGAAAGGGGGCCACCCAAGGATCATTCCTGTGAAGTTTGGTGAAATTCTGCCCAATGGTTTTCAAGAAGATCTTTTTACAAATTGTTGACGCACAATGGACGACGCACGATGGACATCAAGCGGTCACAATAGCTCACCTTGTCACTTCGTGACAGGTGAGCTAAAAAACCCACATAATTATAACATCTATAAGAATTTTAAAAAAATCCTGACAAAGACAAGTGAGAAGTAGTTATATGTCATGGATGCACTGTCTCATATAAATAAAACATTGCTGTGGCCAGATCATATAACAGAAAAAGTCATGAAAAAGATCCTTGAAAGGCACAAATCATGCAATTATTTTTAAAACTGAGTACGCCTTCCTGTTTAGTAAATGCAGATGAAACTAAAATCAAAACGTTATAAACAGTCTGTAATCGGTGAAACATGGGGAACAGCCCTTTACTGTGTATTTATTTATTTATTTATTTGGGTTTTACGGCACACCAACACAGTATAGGTTATATGGCGCCAAACAGGACTACAAATTTTGGTTTCACATCTCATTTACATCGAAATAAAAACATGAGGTATGGAATCAAAATTTGCATACCTGCTGGAATCACAGAGTTAAGCAAAACCAAGTGTTAAGACCCTATTAGTCGCCTCTTATGATCATGCAAGGGTAAGGCAGTGGTTCCAATTCTTTTTATACATAGATCGTCCCAGAACCACATGGGGCCTCTACTGTGTAAGTCAGTCACATAGCAGAAAGGTACTGTAAAATTGAAGGAATTTAGCCACACAGTACAGAATTCTAAGCACACTGTAAAAAGGTACTGCAAAATAGAAATTCAGCCATACAGTGTAGAACTCTTAATACACAGTATAACGGTACTGTAAAATTAAAAAGAATTTAGCCATGTAGTATAGAACTCTTTTTTTTAGGGGAGTGGGGGGGAGTGAGGGAGGGTGTGGAACGTCACATCGACACAATTACAGAACTCAACACGCAGTAAAAAGGTACTTTAAAATAGGAAATTAGCCATACAGTATAGAATTCTATCACACAGTAAAACAGTATTCTAAAATAGAAAGAACTTAGCCATACAGTATAGAACTCTAATCAAAAGTAAAAAGGAACTGTAAAATAGAACAAACTTAGCCATGCAATATAGAACTCAAATAAAACAGTAAAACAGTACTGTAAAATAGGATTCTAGAACTCAAAATTACTGATGAAGGAATTTTGTTATCTTACATATTTTGCTACCTGTTTTGAAAATTTTGATATTGTGTTATACATCTGGAGGTGTGTCCATGCTTCAGTACCAGCTGCCCATCAAATGAGCCAGTTCAATAAAAATACATGGCCACCGCCTGAAAGTGTCTCACCCACTGGAGCTTTGAGTTATGAAATAGGTGCAAAATGAGTTTTAAATCCATCTTCCAAAGTTTCAAAGCTATATCTGTAACAATTTCTTGAAAATTTGTGATTTTTTGTGAATTTTCAAAGGCTGATTTTTTCAAGGTCAATGTCATTAAGGGGCCAGGACTCATCAGGTGTCAAATTAGTTTTTGAACCATCATAGTGTTTCAAAGCAATATATGTAACAGTTTTTGAGATATTGTCATTTTTGTAAATTTTCAAAGGCGACAAAAAAAATCTAAACAAGAGCACCACCTTGCGGGTGCAGACGCTCATCTGATTTTTTTGTCTTTGTATAATAGAAATATTGTCCTACCCATGATTTTCTAAGTCCAAACAGGGGCCATAATTCTTGCAAAAAGCAGGATGGAGTTATGTTTCTTGCTGTGCAGGGTCAGCTTTTGATGGTGAACAAGTGTTGCAAGTTTCAAAGCAATATCTTTGATAGTTTAGGAGAAAAGTTGACCTTAACATAAAACTTAACCAGGCAACGCCAACGCCGACGCCGATCAAGTGATGACAATAACTCATCATTTTTTTCCAAAAAATCAGATGAGCTAAAAATGCTTATTTCTTCAAGGTCAAGGTCACTAGGGGGCCAGGACTCACAATGGGGGTGTAAAATTAGTTTCTAAAACATCCTACAAGGTTTAAAAGAAATACAGTTGTTTAGTTATTCCCAATAGTTAATTACTGCCATCGCCGCCATAATTTGGATTACTTAGTCTCGCTCCCACAAAAAATGGGCGAGACAATAAAAAAGAACTTGGATTAGTTTTTGTTTTATTTATCAAACACAGAAATACCATTAGAAAATAGCAAAGTGTATAGCCAGAACCAAACACATAAATACAAATCAGAGAAAAGGCATCTTTATGTCTACACAGGTAGAAAGTGGTCTCATTTCAAAGCATGATCTATATGCTAGAAGGAAAATGTAAATGTGTTTGGTCCTTGTTACAAAATATAATAACCACTAAATATTTCAGTAACAATCTATCAACATACACCTAAAGACAAAATGCTATCAGGTACAATGCGCATCACCACAGCAAATTATAGCTGTTTTGCATAATTATGATATACTGCCCACAGAAGAACAAAAGTTGCATATGTTCTTTAACAGAATAGATGCTGTGGAAATGTCATTTAGGCAATATCCAGTAATAATTTATACTATTTTGAGTAGATTGTGGAACAAGATGCCTGTTTTTTAATTTTGTTTTTTTTTGCAGTTTCTGTGATATGCAGACTCCATAACCTCTGATTCCCTCCCTAAATTCCAGTTTTAGTTCTGCCTATTATTTTCTAGTTTAGGGTAAGCCTATTATTTTGAACTGGTACAATATGCTGCTTTTCACAGAACTGTACTCTGTCATGGAAGATTCCCTGTACATTGCTATATGAACGCATCTTGAGATGTCTCTAATTGCATTTTCGGTATTCGTAACATGTGCAGATGTTGAGTTCCACTCAACCCAGGTCTAGAGGGTGTGGACAGTAGTATGCATTTCAACATGAACACGTTCAATCAACTAAGTCTTCATCATTTTCATTTTTGTTATGTTTGGTGACCTGTGCAGTTTCCACTTTTTCTATTTTACAACTCGTATCAATCACTGCAAACACCTCATTTCTGACCGTATCCATGGTAACAAGGGAACAAGAGAAGCAAGGGAGCTGCTAGTACCCTTTTTCAATGTTTGGTGGAGCAAACCTACCATATTTTGTGAAAGGGGCTGTGGTAACAAACTTGCTGACTTAAAGTTATTGCAAAGACCTATGTAAAGTGCAGGAGTAAATCATCTGAGAGACCGGACACAATGAACAAAACCTCTAGTCAACATTGCTATATTTAATGCCCCTTTTCATTTCTGATGTTATTTCTTAATGTCAGATCCTGATATACAATTCAAAAAATTTGTGTGAATAAAGATATTCAAAAAGTTCATTCCACAGTTAACAAGTAGCAATTTATATAATATTTATTTAATTTACAACTTCCTAATTCTCCATCAGGCATATGAAGTGCAAGATATCCCAAATGAAGATCAAAGTTGTGTTTAAAAAGAGCTGTCACTAATGGTGACAAATGCCACCGCAGCGCCTTGACCTTTGACCTGGTGACCTTAACCTTTGACCTGGTGACCCAAATGTCAGTAGGGGTGGTGTACTCAATAAGTACTATCAGCATGATTGTGAAGTTTGAAGGTCCTGGGTGCAGTGGTTCGCGAGTAAAGTGCCTTCATGCAAAAAGTTAACGTTCCCTTCATGCAAAAAGTTAACGTTGTGACTAACGGACGGACAGTTGAAAACTAATATGCCTCCCTTCGGGGGCATAAAAAGACAAAAGTAAACAAAAAGATAAATAAACAAAACAACGGAACAACAAACAACAATCGGAATGAAAATAAACTGTGCCAGTAGCTACAACAACATATATATATATATATATATATATAACTTTACTATACCGTAGAAGTGGGCAGATATACGTTTCATCTTTAGATTCAATCCGTAAAGGACCGTAGAAGTGGGCAGATGTACCCGTAAAAGTGGGCAGACTAACGGTACTGGAATTGAAAAGAATCTGCCCAGATTTACGGGCTTGGTGATTTTTATATATATATATATATATATATATATATATATATATATTTCATGTGTAATATATATTAAAATTCAATTGACAAGAACATAAACTAAATATATAAAACATTTATACATTCTGGACTGGCTTACAAAGCTCTGTAATCTCACGATCTACAAAGCAGTATACAGGTATACCTATAAAGTGGAATTATGCGCATTTTTCAAGTAAGAATCCAGCTAAAATAGATGTGTTTGTCAAAAGGGTGGAGAAAATTATAGCTTTTAACCCAGTATACCAAATTCTTCCTGTTACCATTACAAAATAATAACTTTCCAAATATGGCTTTTCTTATTTTGACTTCGGGCAGTCTTTTTAAGATAGGTCAAGCAGCATGCAGGAGTTGCTTCCCTTCAACTTCAGAAATCTGTACCTATAGGTAAGGGAGATCACTGCATAGAAGACTGAAGAAAAGAACTATTATTTTATATGGCCAATTTCTTTATTTCTAAAGCATCAACTTCAAATACTTATGCAACATTATCGTTAATTTAACACATTTAAATGCATAGAAACCGAAAAATGCTTTTATAAAACATTCACCAAAACACACTATGTGCAGTAAGATGCGCATAATGCCACTTTAATATATTCCATAGCTACACAAGGATTTTTACTGACTTTTTATATTTATAATATCTATATTAACACAAAAATAGGTTTGAGTCTATTATAAAGTAACACACTACCTTAACATAATCTCACATTAAAGAAAATTTTGAAACCAAAGTAAAAACATCCTTTCTAATGTCTACATATTTATCACAGTATGATACAATGCCATAACATGGAAACCATGCCTGCCTTTTTCTTCCCTCAAAACAGCAAAGACAGTAACTATAAATGTGGGAAAAGTATATTTCAGAGCAAAGGTTGTAAACTGGATTTATGGCAAAATTTTACAGCATTATGGGTTTCAATTGCCTAGCAAAAAAGCAACTATAGCATGTCCCTCATGCACAATAAATATGTTCAAAAATTTCTTCAATCAAATATATTTTTAACTTAACACAATAACATTATCTTATCAGGTGAAAAAGTTTGTTTTTTTTTTCTTAGGAAAAATATTCATTGAAAAGATTTTTCCCCTATATTTTTGGAATGATTAATTTATATAACAAACAGATTTTGAGCACTTTCAAAACTTTGTAACAGTTCAAACTCGGGGAAATCACCATCCTCTGTAACAAAGTGTCCTTACTATATCGTTATTTTTCTGTTCCTAACCTTTTTCATGTTATCAAGATCCAGTGTTAAATATCATGTGTTTTCTGTTTTCCACCTACTTTTTCTATGTCATATGCCTTCTAATACTGCCAAAATACAGATCAGCTCACGCGGAAAACCCATTCTACTCGATCCTTGGAGGATGGCCAGTTTCCGTCAAGGAATTTCGCTGTCTGACTTCGAGGATTTATTCGAAGTCACTTGAAGGAATTCTCAGAGTAACTCGAGATGAAATCCAATTAGCGGAATACACACCTGTATTGGTTTCTTTTGTTTGCGAGTCACTTGACGGAATTTCTTCGAGTGACTCCGAGTCGAATGAATAATTACCTATACAAATTTAATTGGGTCTTCGAGTAACTTCATTGACAGATTTCAGATTACATGGAGCAAGATAATTATATTTTATGTAGTGATACACGAAAAAAACAAAGTAATTTATGAATAATTATAATAGTATCTTTCTATTTTACATTAAAACAAGGCAGTCTGAAAGACAGCTAAATCCCCCGCCACTGCTATGGATAGTGAAAGGGTAAAACCTTTGATTTCAGCTGTGACCTTGACCTTGAACTGACATGGCTGACTCATGAATTCTGCACAACGTCTTGATGAGGTGATCATTTGACCAAAGTTTCATGAAAATCCTTCAAGGGGTTTAGGAGATACAGAGCTGAAACCTTTGACCTTCAGTTGTGACCTTGACCTTGAGTTGACATGGCTGACTCATGAGTTGTTGATGAGGTGATCATTTGACCCAAGTTTGATGAAAATCCTTCAAGGGGTTAAGGAGATACAGAGTGGACACAAAATGGAAGGCTCAAACCTTCGACCCTTAGTTGTGACCTTGACCTTGAGCTGGCATGGTTGACTCATAATTTCTGCACATCGTTCTGATGAGGTAATCATTTGACCCAAGTTTTATAAAATTCCTTCAAGGGGTTTAGGAGATATAGAGCGGACACGAAATGGAAGGCTCAAACCTTTGACCTTCAGTTGTGACCTTGACCTTGAGCCGACATGGCTGACTCATAAGGTCTGAAAATCCTTCAAGGGATTTAGGAAATATAGAGCGGACACAAAATGGAAGGTTCAAACCTTTGACCCTAAGTTGTGACCTTGACCTTGAGCCGGCATGACTGACTCATGGGTTCTGCACATCGTCTTGATGAGGTGATCATTTGACCAAAGTTTTATACAAGAGCAGCGCCTTGCGGGTGCTGACGCTCATCTGATTTTTTTTTGTGTGATAGAAATATTGTCCTACCCATGATTTTCTAAGTATAAAAAGGGCCATCATTCTTGCAAAAATCAGGATAGAGTTATGTTTCTTGATGTTCAGTGTCCACTTATGATGTTGAAAAACTGTTGCAAGTTTTAAAGCAATAGCTTTGATAGTTTATGAGAAAAGTTGACTTAAACATAATACTCAACCAAGAAAATGATTTTCTAAGTCCAAAAGGGGCAATAATTATTGCAAAAAGCAGGATGGAGTTATGTTGCTTGCTGTACAGGGTCAGCTTATGATGGTCAACAAGTGTTGCAAGTTTCAAAGCAATAGCTTTGATAGTTTAAGAGAAAAAGTTGACCTAAACATAAAACTTAACCAAGAAATCTGATATTTTCTAAGTCCAAAAGGGGCCATAAATCTTGCAAAAAGCAGGATGGAGTTATGTTTCTTGCTGTACAGGGTCAACTTATGATGGTGATCAAGTGTTGCAAGTTTTAAAGCAATAGCTTTGATAGTTTAGGATAAAAGCTGACCTAAACATAAAACTTAACCAAGAAAACTGATTTTCTAAGTCCAAAAGGGGCAATAAATCTTGCAAAAAGCAAGATGGAGTTATGTTTCTTGATATACAGGGTCTGCTTATGATGGTGAACAAGTATTCCAAGTTTCAAAGCAATAGCTTTGATAGTTTAGGAGAAAAGCTGACCTAAACATAAAACTTAACCAAGAGATCTGATATTTTCTAAGTACAAAAGGGGCCATAAATCTTGCAAAAAGCAAGATGGAGTTATGTTTCTTGCTATACAGGGTCAGCTTATGATAGTGAACAAGTATTCCAAGTTTCAAAGCAATAGCTTTGATAGTTTAGGAGAAAAGCTGACCTAAACATAAAACTTAACCAGGCAACGCCAACGCCGACGCCGACAACCGCTCAAGTGATGACAATAACTCATCATTTTTTTTCAAAAAATCAGATGAGCTAAAAATTCCTTCAAGGGGTTTAAGAGATATAGAGCGGACACAAAATGGAAGGCTCAAACCTTTGACCTTGAGTTGTGACCTTGACCTTGAGCCGGCATGGCTGACTCATGGGTTCTGCACATCGTCTTGATATGGTGATCATTTGACCCAAGTTTTATAAAATTCCTTCAAGGGGTTTAGGAGATATAGAGCGGACACAAAATGGCAGGCTCAAACGTTTGACCTCGAGTTGTGACCTTGACCTTGAACCGACAAGGCTGACTCATGGGTTCTGCAGATCGTCTTGATGAGGTGATCATTTGACCCAAGTTTCATGAAAATCCTTCGAGGGGTTTAGGAGATATGGACCGGACACGATTTTGTTACGGACGGAAGGACGGACGGAAGGACGGATGGAAGGACGGACGGACGGAGACCATTCCTATAATCCCTCCGCCACGGCGGGGGATTAATAAACCAGATTTTTCTGTTCACTTATAACATGTTACAACTTTTTGAGTGGACACGGCAGCAATTATTTTCCCTTTTTAGCTAGACTATTCGAAGAATAGGGGAGCTATCCTACTCGCCCCGGCATCGGCGTTAGCGTGGGCACACAAATGTTAAAGTTTGCGTACCACCCCAAATATTTTCAAAGTCCATTGAGATATTGCTTTCATATTTTGCATACTTGTTTACCATCATGACCCCAGTAAAAAGGAGGAGGCAACTCTATCAAGCATTTTGACTGAATTATGGCCCCTTTTCGACTTAGAATGTTAAAGTTTGCGTACCACCCCAAATATTTTCAAAGTCCATGAAGATATTGCTTTCATATTTTGCATACCTGTTAACCATCATGACCCCAGTCTGTAAAAAGGAGGATGCAATTCTATCAAGTATTTTGACTGAATTATGGCCCCTTTTCAACTTAGAATAAATGTTAAAGTTTGCATACCACCCCAAATATTTTCAAAGTCCATTGAGGTATTGCTTTCATATTTTGCATACTTGCTTACCATCATGACCCCAGTCTGTAATAAGGAGGAGGCAACTCTATCAAGCATTTTGACTGAATTATGGCCCCTTTTTGACATAGAATATGCTTATTGTAATGTTAAAGTTTTACTCATCGCTTATATTATACTATCAAGCACTGAGAATAGTCGAGGGCGCTGTCCACTGACAGCTCTTGTTATAATTCCTTCCAAACGAATAAATGAAAGACCATTTTCATAATGAAAATTAATCATTTTCCCTATAATTTTCAATAAAAAGAATGCTATTCTTTAACGGCCATTATCTTAAAGTTTATCTAGTTTTATATTGTTCTTAATTTAGTTCAATTTAATTTGCACTGTCAGAAACTATTTGAATATGATATTTAACAAATCACTATTCTTTAACGCCAGTTATCTGAAAGTTTGTTTAGTTTTATGTAATTCTTAAATTTAGTCCATTTTACATAATTCATTTCTTATTTAAAAAGCATTGTCAGAAAGTATTTCAATATCATACTTAACAATTATATGAATTATGCTTAATTTAGTGCATTTTACATAACTTTATTAAATTTTCTAAATTCAATCACAAAGTCTGAAATTATTTCAATATCAGAATTTAAGGTAGTTCTGCACGTTTGAAAAACCGGAAGTGATGGCGTAACGTCACTTATCCGGAAAACGTAGAATAATGCCTGGATTCGGCGTACGGAAACGAAAATCAATTTATGAATTAAGGGCAACCTGTGAATAAATGTATCAAAATGGCACTGTTACTATCTTTCTAAAGTTAAAATATGATATTAAAACATCTTACACGTTAAATAATTCAAAATAATGTCTTAAAATCAGCTTGAAATAGGCGGTTCTCTTTAATCGTAGTCAAATATCTCAAAAATAAGCACACGGACCTATACATCTTATTTCACCATATTATAGGCCATATGTTTATTTATGACTGTGAGAAGTTTCATTAAAATCTACATTGTAGAAATATTTCTATTCGCGAAAATGTTTTGAAAATTGCGTTTTTCCCATAGACTCGCATTATGAAAACTTGAGTGAGGTCGAAATTTTTCAAATCAGTCTAGCAAAAAATCAAGCACACGACCCTATCTTTTTTATTTGCTGAATTTTCTTAGTATATTCCGAAGTTTTGAAAAATCAGAGTTTAATCAAATTCTACATTGTAGAAAAAATTTAGATCCTAACGTGCAGAACTACCTTAACAAATCACTTTTCTTTAACACGGCGGTCATTTGAAAGTTTATTTCATTTTATATGATAAAAAATTTAATCCATTTTACATAAATATGCTGCTTAATCTAATTCTTGTGGTCAGAAACAGTTTCAATATCAAAATACACAAATTTTATCAAGTAAAAAAAACAAGCTAATTATATAAAAATTCCATCAAGGTAAGGGAATACTGCCTCGGAATTTCGTGAAATCATCTCGCGTCACTCGAAATGACTGATTAGTTGTTTATTACAGACTCAGAGTCGCACGGAGTGGCATTAAAATACTCGAAATCATTAGAGTGTTACCTGTATAATTTCGACTCGGAGTTCTGTCAAGTAATTTCTCGGAGTGACTCGATGAAATTCCGCTAAAGTAATAAAACTATAACAATCAATACTCAGAGTGAGAATAAGGCAGTACTCGGAGGAATTCCTCGCTATGCACGACTTTTCCTTCCAGGAATAACAGAAAGTGGGTTTTCCGTGTGAGCTGATCTGTATGTAACATATTAAAAACCTATCAGCTAAACAAATAAACATTTAGACATTTTGGACCGGGTATGCTGGCTGTACTGGATAACCTTTCTGTGTCGGATATTGTTTCTCTTTCTCATCAAACTCAAAATCTGTAATATACACCGCTCTACCTCGTAGAAAATACAGAACATTGAATAGTTTATCTACTGCCGTCAGCGTGCTAATTTTCTGCTGGAAATACGTAGTATGTCCACGTGCTACAACATCTAGCTGGTACTTAATTAAAGAAATTGCCCATATAATGCTGCCTACGTTTAAAAACACCATACTTAGTATCCAACAGTCATCCCAGAACATGTCCGGTATCATTGTCTTGTACGGTTTCTCCGGGTATTTGGATTTCACATACAGATAAGCTTGGAATACAAACATCGACATAACAAAAGCTGTTTCTATAAGGAACCAGACAAAACGAGCGTGGTTGTTATAGGCGACACATTTTAGTAAGAATAAACAATGGTGGTCCATTCTGTAATAACACAAGTCACACAGCTTACAGTGCTTCGTAACCTTGGATCTCACAATCTGTAAACAGTAACATGCAGGTATACGAATTTGTACAAAGAACGAATTCATCAATTATTTTCTCAAACAACGTTTAACCCTTGTTTAACCCTTAACCTGCTAAATTTCTATAATGAACTTGTCCATCTTTCAATTTGGACAGTACCATTAACTATTAGAAGGGGTGCTTACCAACAATATACTGACTAAATGGAGAACAGTGCAGATCATGATCAGAGTGCATTGATGTGCAGGCTGATCATGATCTACACTGGTCGCAAAAGCAGAATCAATCATGTCCAGTATGATTTGACAATGAAACAGAATTAATCAAGACACAAAATGAAGTTGTCAAATTCCAATCAATTTTTTTTTTGCTGATTCAGTAATTCTAGTAAATAATAAAGCTTATGTTACAGCCTGTGCTAAAATTTATCTATGATGCAAACTACATTAGGAGTGGCAGCCTGAAAAAATGCTGAAGATATAAGTAGTCACTTCTTTTATGGTAAATATTCCCATATACCTTTTCAGTCTCAAGAAACAACTTCAGAGAGATGCAGCTGTCTGGAGACATACCATAATACAATAAGTATTTGATAATCATTCTAGCATGTGAAATACCTTCTACTGTAAATTGGGTTAAATTTGTGAAGGATGTATTTTAGCTAATATTCACAATCTGAGCTACACACAAAGTTTAATAGTCTCATGATAATTTCACAGGACTGGCTCTGGTAGTATATACCAGTACTAGTACTACTTAAAAGCTCTGAACAGTCAGAATGAGTAACCTGTCTACAAAATCACGAAATGAAAAGGAAAACTCAATCTACAGTAACACCACTGAAGAAAATGAATGAATAGTTTACCTCACATTCATGGCAGAATAATTCCATAGTGGAATTTTTATCACAGAGATCACTAAGTGTGACTGGTTGTCTTGTTTTCTCATTCAATTCTCCAGTTTTCACCACACCTGGCAAATAGAAATTTACAATTTCCTTTCCTGGAGTGTTACATTTTTTATCTTAGTTTACCAGTATCTTAACATGTTGAAAGCAAATGAAGAATGTGCCATTCATATGCAAATGTCTCCTTTTTTCAACAAGCATGCAGAAAACAAATCACTTTGCCATCTCACTTTATTCAAAAACAGTGAATATTTACTCTAGAATTCAATAAAAGACAAAAGTTGCTTGCCAACAGGAGATATAATTTTAATCTCAATTATGCTCTGACCTTGGTATTAATCTTAAGGCCCCTAAAACAGTGTTTTCCATTGAAGACAACTGTAGGATGAAGGTCTCCAAATATTGATCCAAAACTCCTTTCATTTTCAACAATAATCATGAAAGCAGTCGTGGTCATTAAATGACCACAACAGTCCTGCTATGAAGATTGAAAGCTGTAAACTAAAGCAATCAAAAACTGTGTTTAGACTTTCTAGAAAGTCACTGTGATCCCCACTCCTCAAATAAAAGGACGTCATTTACCGACCACACACAATCATCCTGTAAAGTCCTTTGCAGTTGACTTAAGAATCCTCCAGCTACAGATCATTGTGTTGTATATGTTTTGTTGAGCTTCAAGGTGCACAGACACAAATTTAGTCATAAGGTTACATTCCAGATTTAAATGATGGTGGAAGACCCCAGGAACCCATCCTGGCATTATCTTGGGTACAGGCAAGCACCTGGCTAACCATCAACTTTATGCAAGCCAAGCAGCTGGATGGCTTCCTCACATGAATTTTAGTCTAAAAAACCAAAGTTGAGAGATGTTGAGACAAGTACAGTAGGAATGTAAAGACCAATTACCTGGATCTACTGTGATCAACTTGTAATACAGGTACAGCTGAAATATATTGCAAATAATAGAAATGTATAACAGTATTTGGTGGGGTAAATCTGAAATAGTTGTTAAGGCCATTAATCTAAATCTGACTTGTGTCATAGATTATAAGATTGCTCCATTGTCAACTTATTCTTCATAATTATTATTATACTGGTTGAATTTGACAGAGGATACCACAAAACAAATATAATGTAACTGATATGCATTGCTACATCAGATCTACATAATCTTATATTAGTCTATTAAATTAATATTATAATTTATTACATACTTTACAAAGAATTCTTTGATCCAGAGTGAGATAAAGACTGGGACGAGAATTTAACATACACTACATATTCATGGATACCTTCTCTAAAGGGGCATGCCTGCAGATGAACCTCGAAATTTCAATATTTAAAGTCGAAAAGCATTCCCTTAGGTAATCCTATATACCATATGGATGATACATCCAAATTCGCATGAGTCTTATGACTACAAAAGCAAAGCATTCCAGAGGTCAAAAGGCTTGACTGACTATGAGAGTTTACACATGTCAGGTTATCATATGAAAAACACGAAAATTCCTCAAAGAGACATATGGAAAGAATGTGTTGTGGTGTGACATAAGAATGTTTACTATTCCAACTGCTGCTTTTCACTGAAGATTTTCTCAAAGATGTATTTCTTTCAAAAGTATGCAACAGTGGACCAAATTCACTGATCAGTCAGGGGTGTAACTGTTTTAAGTTATGTAACCTATTTCAGTTATTTTTTCAAGCATTTTGTAACCTGTATTAGTTATAAAATACAAGTTAACTCAGGTAAGTTATTCAAAAAAAGTCTTTTTGCTGTTCTCACAAAGTGACCTATACAGTGAAATAAGTAGCAATCTGTGGTTAATCAAATTCTCTTTTAGTCTGATCATGACCTGAAAAGTATAATGGGATGCTAAAAGTTTTATAGTTTTAAACCTTTTGCGTAAAACTTTATCAGCCTTGCGTAAATTTTTTTACTGCATAGCTGGAAAGATAAGAGTTCAAGGATTCAAGAAATAATTGCATTAGTCACATTCAAAATGAGGAATTGGTACAGGAGGGCCATAATGGGATGCTAAGAGTTTTATAGTTTTAAACCTTTGCGTAAAACTTTATCAGCCTTGCGTAAAAATTTTTACTGCATAGCTGGAAAGATAAGAGTTCAAGGATTCAAGAAATAATTGCATTAGTCACATTCAAAATGAGGAATTGGCACAGGAGGGCTTTGTAATATTTTATGATAACTGAAACAAGTAATGAAAATATAAGCAATAACTCAAATGGGTTATAAACTGCGATAACTTGAAACAGTTACACCCCTGACTGCTGATGTGAAAGAAAGAAATATCTCAAATGTAAAGATAAGGAAAAAATTGTGCTTATTTTGTGGTTACCATCCGAATCTGAAAAAGTTTATAGCAAATACCTCCATGTCACTTTTATTTCGTTGGGCTTAACATCACACTGACATGAGTTGTAGATCATATGGCAATGTTCCAGCTTTTCACTGTGGAAGAAGACCCCAGGTACCCCTCTGGGCATTATTTCATTTTAGGTGGCACTTGGGTAGAACCACTGACCTTTTGTTAGCCAGTTGAATGGCTTTCTCACATGAAAAATTCTATGTGATTGTCCTAAGTGAGGCTTAAACCTACATTGGTAAGGGGCAAGTGAATTGAAGTCAGTGACCTGAACCACTAGGCCATGGATTTTTTTAAAGGTAACAGAAAGGATACAGTTTGGTATATTCCAGTAGTAGACAAGCATGGTATGCAGCATGCCAGCACAGAATGTTCCTGCAAACAATGGATTGGCCCATCTGAAAACAAAGACATTACACACAGTGTAAAACATTTATAACATGCAGATGTTCTATAAGATATAAGTTCACTAGTCTTGCTTTCTGAAAAAAGATTAACCCTTATCATGCTGGCCATGACTGATTCTGCCTTTGCGACCAGTGTAGATCATGATCAGACTGCAATCTGATCATGATCTGCACTGTTAGCCATTCAGTCAATATCTTTTAGGTAAGCTACTCTTTTAACAGTTAGTAGTACTGTCAAAATTGAAAGATGGACAAGTTCATTATAGATATTAAGCAGGGTATGGGTTAATAAACAATGGTATGGTTGTCATCACATTACTGTACAGTGCCTCCTTAAAATAACAGCATCTATACTACAACTTTCATATGAAAATCACAGCAGATGCAAACTAACCAGCTATATATATATACTGTTAAAGTCATTTTGACTTAATTAGTTGGCTGGCTTTTTCACAATGCAAATAAAACTTTTAAACTTCTTTAACATTGAGATCAATTTCTAAATAATTAAATACAAAATAAAGGGCTCTACATTGTCCTCTGAAATAAAAGTTACCTTGAAACATGGTTAAGTCTATGGGAGGCTTTCATGGCAGATTTTATAATGTATGCCAAAGCAAGCACGAAGATAATTCCTTGGTAATTCGGGAAAACATTCAATGCAAGCAATACAGCAAAAGCATAAACTACAGTTGGCATCAGTAGATGGAAGTACCACAGCTGATTTGGTCCCTGTACTTTGGAATTCTGGGACATTTTCGAAAGCTCTGTAAGAAGTGGTAAAAGCTGAGAATGTCTGAAATAAGGAATGAAATTTATCATGACAGATGTCTATCCTTCAATTAATGCATCAAAGAGAAAGTTCATACATACAGACGACTAAAAATGCCAGTTTTACTAGAAAATAGGAGCATAAAGTCAGTGATGATTATTCCTTATTGCTTCAGAAAAAGGTAAATCAGTGTTGTAATATCTTGGAAAGGTTGGTTCAGTAATTATACATAACTGTCATAAACTGCTTGCATATAAAATTATATTTCACTACAAGATTACGGATATTTCTATAATCTTGTTTTATGGAGTTGGGAAAGTTCCCCTATCTAGTACAAAAACAACTCCATAACAGAACCTAAGAAACTATATAATATAAGATATTTTCAACAACAAGAAACTAAAAGAACGGCTGACAACTGCAAACAGAATATTCCCAATATTTATATGTACCTGGTATAAGTCATATTACCTGATTTTGCCAAAAACATTGAGAAAATTGTTTAACTGAGAATGTCTGCATTGGTCTGGCAATAAAAAGTATCAGTCTAATAAATAGGTAAGAGCAGAGCAACAGATGAATTAGGCTAACCTTGTGATATCTGAATACCTGCATTTTAAATATTATTTACTTATATCTTACCCTGTCTTTTTAGAAGTATCAAATTGTTTGATGATGTCAAGTGGAGTTTGTCCGAGATTATTTTTCACATGTAGACATTCAAGACCAAGGTAGTTGATAAGAAGCCAACTGCCGTGAGCGTACCCTTCTCGTACACATATATGAAGCGGAGTGTCACCTTTGGAATCTCCTTGTCTAGGGTCACTTCTCTATTTGGAAGAAAAGATAGCTGCCATACTTATCTGTTATTACCAAAAAACATAAAAAATAGTTGTTTTTTTGTTTTTTCATCTAAAAGATTAAAATACATGTAAACTAAGGCTGTTTAGGATAAAAAAAATTCATACACTAGACTTTGATGGTAAATAAGTATTTTAAGTTTCAAGTCAATAGCTTTGATAGTAACAGAGATATTTGACTTTATCAAAAACTTTAACGAAAATTTCTAAGTTAAAAAGGGGCATAATTCTATCAAAATTCAAAGCAGAGTTATGGGGACTGTTTCTCCTGGTGTAAACTTTGATAGTAAATAACTATTTTAAGTTTCAAGTCAACAGCTTTGATAGTAACAGAGATATTTGACTTTATCAAAAACTTTAACCAACGGCGACACAATAGCTCTACTTTTTCTTCGAAAAGTCGAGCTAAAAAGAAGACAAGGAGCTGAGTTTTTAAAATGCAAAATCATGCCCAAGGGTGTATGACAAAAGATGTTGTTTTTTTAGGGTTAAAATCATATGAAGGTTAAGGTAATCTATATATAGGTCAGTTTGTATGTCTTGCCACAAGGTTTGTTAAGTACGAGTATATGTATGAACTAAATTGGGTCATTTATGTTGGCCGCAGGACAAAAAATGTTAACTTATTAAGGTTTCAAATTGGTATGTGATGGTCATACGAGTGTCAAGGTCATTTTTAGTGCCATTTTGATCCAACAGCACCATGCCCCTTTTAGGTCCTGGAAAAAAAACACATTTATATATAGGTCAGTATGTAGGGCTTGCCACAAGGATAGCCAAGTGCGAGTATGAAATTAATCAAGTCATCAATGTGGGCTGTAGGCAATCTGGTTCGTACGAATAAACAAAAGACAGTTCAATCGCTGTATGGTATGCCCTGGGGCATAAAAATTTTACCCGAGCGTTACGTTTTAATGTTTCATAGCTTAAACATCCATATTAAACTATCTTAAAAGACAAAATATAGGACAACATTACCCCTTTTCTGAGAAGATACTTAAAGGCTTCAAGATGACCAAATGAACACACACAATGTAAAGGACTCTGCAAACTATTATCAACATCTCGGAATCCAAAACCCTTTTCTTCAAGGTATTGCAACATATACCTGAAAAACAAAATCTTCCAGTTGTAGTAATGGCAACATGAGGTGGTACATCACATTTTCTCCTGTTCATTCAGAAATAATCAGAACCTTACTTGAGCTAGAAATTTAATCGCTGATCAAAGCACAGGTATTTGAAACGCGATCATTAACCTTTACCCTGCTAAATTTCTAAAATGGACTGTCCATCATTCAATTATGGCAGTACCAATTATTATTCAAAGGGGTGTTCACTGAAAATTTACTGACTGAACAGGGAACAGTGCAGACCATGATCAGCTTGCACAGATCTTGGTCTGTACTGGGTGCAAAGGCAAAACCAATTGCCGCCAGCAGGCTAAAGGTTAAAAACATATGCAGGTTAGATCTCTCGAGATTGTTTATCTGTACTATTTCATAGCACAATAAGGCGGTTAGGATATGATAATACATACGGGCCATTCCATGAGAAAACCTGTACTAGTGACATGTTATAATTCTTGCCTGATAAATAGTTAAATTTCTGGAAAATCAATGTTTTTCTTATGTTCAAACTAGTATATTGTAATTCAGTTATCTAATGCAAACAAATTCCACCACATTTTACAAATAAATCTTATGTGTGTTATCACTGCAACTGAAATTCCAAAGGAACTATGCACCATGAAAATAAAGAGGTGTATATATAAAATCCTTATGTCATGCCTCTTAATGTATTCAATGACTTACTTTATAAAGCACTGCAAGTTTTAAAATAGTGAATATTCTTTATGAATATTTAACTAATTTTTGTTATCTCAATTTTGAATTTGTGTCACTAATACAGGTTTTATCATGGAACATGATTAAGGATTCCAGTTTAAAACTAGATGGATGTCCATAGGACACAAGTGCCCGCCCCCCCCCCCCCCCCCACCCCCACTCGTCACTGTACATGGTTTCATGAGTCTAGGTGAAATATTTTTTAGATGTTTACAATACAAACTTTTAAAAACTTTGTATATATTTTTCACTAAGTGTCAGCATCATACCCCTGGCATAGCCGAGTCAAACAGAACATCAGGTTCAGAACTTCACCTGCTATAAAACAATCTTACAATATATTTGATATTCTTCACTGTGAAAATCTCAATCTATGTATTTCACTCTAATATTTTGATAGTTCACTGAAAAATATATAATAAACTTGACTATTCAACAGCCTTGTCATTAAAGAAAGTCAATAGAATGAAGACCTGTTGAAAAAAGGAGCATGATTTTGTAAATAAGCAACACAGAGTTATGGAACCTGTAAAACCCATTTCACTTCATCAAAGTGGACAAGTGTGTGAAGTTCCAATCCATCCCCATTATAGACTAGTACTTATATACCAGCTTCCATAGTAAATTTAACCAAAAATGTCTAGGTCAAAAATTGTAATTTTGTAAACAAGCAAAACAGAGTTATGGACCCTGTGCAATGCATGTCAGATCATCACAGTGGACAAGTGTGTGATTTTTAAATCCATTTCCTCAGTTGGTATTGAGATACCAGCTAAAACACAAAAGCCAAACCAAAAATTGCTAAGTTGAAAAGAGGGCATAATTTTGTAAAAATACTAAACAGAATTATGACACCTGTGCCCTGAATGTCAGTTCATCATAGTGAACAAATGTTTGGTGAAGTTTGGTTAAGATGGTACTGAGATACCAGCTTACATAAAAAACTTTAGCAAAAACTGCGAAGTTGAAAATAGCGGCATAATTTTGTAATCAAAAGCAAGATAGATTTATGGAACCTATGCACTGCAAGTCACTTCATCACAGTAATACCCCAGTCACACACACGGCGCTGATAGCTACGTCTAGCCACGGATACAAATGGAGTAATCCGTACCTGAGCCGTACCTTAAAGTAGTAATCCGTATCAGTCCATACCAATCCTTACGGCTCAGGTACGGATTGATACGGTTTACTACGTTTCTATCCGTAGCTATCCGTAGCTATCCACGCCGTATGTGTGACTGGGGTATAAACAAGTGTGTAAAAGTTTCAATCCATACCATAGGGGTTACTGAGATACCAGCTCATACACAAAAACTTAACCAAATCTGAACACCAACATCAACAAATGGGCGAACTTGTGCAATAGCTCTACCTATTCTTTGAATATAATAGTGGAGCTAAAGAAAGTGCTCTTTAAATTCATCAGTTGCTCTCACCAACTGGTTAGATACACTGCTACTTACACACTTCCAGTTTGTGCAGCATTGTGTACAGCTGTTTTTCCACTTTTATCTTTTACATCCAGTCTGCCACCAGCTTGTGCCAAGATATGCACTAAAGTAGGAATTCCTCTTTTGCTTGCATAGTGTACTGGCGTTTCCAAAAAGTCGTTGGTAGCATTTGGGTCTGCACCGTACTCCAGCAACAGCCGTACCATGGCACCATCTCCGGACAGACAAGCTCTGTGTAAAGCAGTTTGTCCATGCCATCCTGTAATTATTTTCAATTGTTACCTTTTGACAAATTACCAAGATGTTATGCTTCAGAGTTCAAATTTAGACAAGCATACAAGCTAAATGCTAGTTGAATTTTAAAATAGCTTGTGTTCTTGGAAAGTACTAGTTAATTTTACTACTCAATAATGTACCAAGCAACTTCAAAACATTTTTTTATCATGAAAGTAACATCAATTAACTATTATTTACATTTATAAAGGCCTTTTTATTTTGCAACAAAACTTACGCATGACGTACATAAGAATGTCAGATTACAAGCAACATAATAATGCAAAAATAGAATAGCTGGCAAGAATGCAGTGACTCATGGTTATAGTAACTCGGTAGGCTTCATTTTAGCCGGTAAGCTATTTCAGGCCAGGGCTTTTCAGCCTTATATATCAGAGGCCGATATTTGGCCACTCCCCAATTGAAAATAAGGTCATTTTTTCCAAACTGTGGCAGAGGAACTTCCCAAAATGAAAAAAAAAATACTTTTTTTGGCAATTATATTTCACAAATAGGAAGCAATGAGATCATTTATGATTAGGAAACCACCAAATTGTGTTCTCTGTTACATACCTATTTTGGAGATGGAAAAAAGACCCTGTTTCAATAAAAAAAAAAATTCCCAAAATGAACAATTATCGCATATGAAATTCCCAATTTGAAAGGCCTGGGCCTCTTCCCAATTTCCTGACGAAAAGCCCTGCAGGCCATTTTAAAGACGTAATTAAGCCATTTCCAAGAAAAGTAAATGTATTTAATTACATACAAAAAAGATCTTTAAATATTCTGTTGTAGTTTTACATTTTATAAAACAAGTCTGCAAACTCTTAAATAATCTTGGTGGATAACATCAATCTTTTCTAGACGTATTATGAAAATTTCGCTCTATCTTGGTTATTCAAATGCATTTTATTATATATAAAAATGTATTTTAAAATCCTTTATTTTATTTTGTTGAGTAACACTGGCAAATATCATCAAAATTTCAACTGATTTGTGGACAAAAATTCACAGTTTCTTATTTATTTATATGTGTTTATGACAGAAAATTATAGTTCAAGTATAAACTGATTATATATTTTAAAATTTAGTAATAAAGTCTTCATTTTTTTTAACCAAAAAAAAAATTGGGGATTTCTACCATTTTATTTTTCACAAAAGACAGAATGTTCAAGAAAATAATGCATTTCTAATATTTTTGACATCGTTGCTATCAAAAAATGACTGCATCTTATATGAGGGTCAGTGCAAAAGACCCCAGATAGCATGTCTGATGCCGGGGTGCGTCTTATAAGCAAGTGTGCCCTATATGCGAGAATGGACAGTAATAATTTGTCTTTCAGTGTTTACTTTCAGTTGATTATTTTTTCCAAAATGTCACATAACGGGAAATACTACAGTAAATCTATCAAACGTGTGACAGTATCAAAAGAAAGTTAGAGGTCTTTCTTCCACTATGAGGTAAAATTGAGGGTACCGGTAATAATACCACTGAAGAAAAAACCACTGAGGATGTCCCTACAAGTACTATTTCAAACACTGTTACCACCGAGAAGGTCCCTAACGATTCCAACTATGTTACCACTGAGAAGGTCCCTACCGATTCCAACTATGTTACCACCGAGGAGGTACCTACTCAGGGTTCGAATTTAAGCTTGCATACTCGCAAAAAGCGAGTACCGTATAGCGGGTTATTTCTGCGGTCAAAATATTCTGCGTTTTGGCCCCAAAAAATGTGAAACAAATTTCTGCGTGTTTTATTTCTGCGTTTTCACTTAAAATGGAAGAAAAATTTCTGCGTTTTCGGTGCCAAGGAGGAGGTAATTCCTCGCATGATCGGACGTTGTGAGAATGATAGCGTATGAAAACAATAAGCTAAATTACTGTTAACTGCAGTAAAGTATCTTTGTATTTAATGAACACATTGTAGGACATAATAATTTGCAAAATGAAACAAGAGCACCGCCTTGCGGGTGCTGACGCTCATCTGATTTTTTTTGTGTAATAGAAATATTGTCCTACCCATGATTTTCTAAGTCTAAAAAGGGCCATCATTCTTGCAAAAAGCAGGATAGAGTTATGTTTTTTGATGTACAGTGTCCACTTATGATGGTGAAAAACTGTTGCAAGTTTTAAAGCAATAGCTTTGATAGTTTATGAGAAAAGTTGACTTAAACATAATACTCAACCAAGAAAATGATTTTCTAAGTCCAAAAGGGGCAATAATTATTGCAAAAAGCAGGATGGAGTTATGTTGCTTGCTGTACAGGGTCAGCTTATGATGGTGAACAAGTGTTGCAAGTTTCAAAGCAATAGCTTTGATAGTTTAAGAGAAAAAGTTGACCTAAACATAAAACTTAACCAAGAAATCTGATATTTTCTAAGTCCAAAAGGGGCCATAAATCTTGCAAAAAGCAGGACGGAGTTATGTTTCTTGCTATACAGGGTCAACTTATGATGGTGAACAAGTGTTGCAAGTTTTAAAGCAATAGCTTTGATAGTTTAGGATAAAAGCTGACCTAAACATAAAACTTAACCAAGAAAACTGATTTTCTAAGTCCAAAAGGGGCAATAAATCTTGCAAAAAGCAAGATGGAGTTATGTTTCTTGATGTACAGGGTCTGCTTATGATGGTGAACAAGTATTCCAAGTTTCAAAGCAATAGCTTTGATAGTTTAGAAGAAAAGTTGACCTAAACATAAAACTTAACCAAGAAATCTGATATTTTCTAAGTACAAAAGGGGCCATAAATCTTGCAAAAAGCAAGATGGAGTTATGTTTCTTGCTATACAGGGTCAGCTTATGATGGTGAACAAGTATTCCAAGTTTCAAAGCAATAGCTTTGATAGCTTAGGAGAAAAGCTGACCTAAACATAAAACTTAACCAGGCAACGCCGACGCAGACGCCGACGCCGACGCCGACGCCGACGCCGACAACCGCTCAAGTGATGACAATAACTCATCATTTTTTTTCAAAAAATCAGATGAGCTAAAAATGTAAGTCCAACAACAATAAATCATTGCACAAACAGCAACTGCAAAATACGGTATATATATATAACGGTTACACTTATATAAAGGTTACTAAAGTATCAATTGTTTAGATGATCGCCACAAGGGATTAATAAGAACACCACAAGTGAAATTCACTCAGTTTATTTCATTCACAAAAGAAAAACGTTTTCTGAAGGATTAACAGTTAGGACTTTGACTGACCATCACACCTAATTATCATGATTATACCACTATCGGTAATTGTTAGATGGCGACGGTAATTTTCAATAATTAGACCAGGCAATTGTGAACTTCGGATAACCTCGGATAACATAGCGTGAAACAACGTTGGTGAAATAAAAAAAATGCAGATTTTTTGCGTTTTAAATTTTTGCTAGATGAATATTCTGCTGGAAATATTTTTGCGATTCTACCGAGAGACCGCAGAAATGCAGAAATATTGCCCCCGCAGAAATAACCCGCTATACGGTACATTTTGAAAAATGCGAGTGACTTTTGCCCAAACTCGCAAAATCTAAAGTAGAAATTACAACAGTTTTAATTTCTTTTCAGTTTCGAGCTGTTGTAAATACGCATTTAATGATGATGTTTCACACAGTACATACTGATTGATGATGTTTTTACATAGTGCGTGGACTGTTTGCAGATTTTGAAAATTTGATTTCGCAACATGGTAACTACAAGTATGCAGGCGCACAATATTTGATGGAAAAAACGTGTTTTGTACTACACATGATTTACCGTGTTGTGGAGGACAGAGCCTTGTTTCTGACCAAAACCGTTGTACAAAATTGTGACTTAAGTTGATAAAGTGCAAGTTGAAATTTTTTTTAATCGCAAAAATTTGCAAGTGCAAAAAACTGTTAAATTCTAATGCTGCTACTATTTCCAACACTGTTACCACCATGGAGGTACCTACATCTTCCGACACTATTTACAGTGCTGTGCCTAACTGTGATGAACATTCACTCTGAAAATACTTCAAATTTATATTCTAGTACCCATCTTTCAATGAAAAGCTTTTTATCCCAAAATGGACAATTATCGCGCATAAATTTCCCAATTTGAAAGGCCAGGGCCTCTCCCCAATTTCCTGATGAAAAGCCCTGTTGCAGGACGAGCTGTCTAGATGTTTCAATTGTCCAGCTACAACTTGTTCTCATCCTGCAATTACTAAAGAAAACAACTTTTCACATGCAGCATCTATTCTAATATCCAATAACAAGAGCTGTCCGTAAGACAGCCAAGCTCGACTATTCGAAATATTGACCCAGAAGCAGGAAAATATTACCCAAAAAAGTTAAATATCAAAAGAGTTTTAAGTTCAAAAGGGGGAATAATTTGACCAAAATGCATATCAGTTATGGGACTTGCTGCTATCAACTAGTTTTATAACCCCGAAGGCACATGAGAGGTTTCAATTCAATATCTGCATTAGTTTTGGAGATAGTAACTTGCATGTAAAACTTTAACCAGAATTTTCAAAGTCCAAAAGGGGGCATAATTTGCCCAAAATACATGCCAGAGTTTTGGGACTTGATCCAGTGAGGTTAGTAATTGATCTAGAAAAAGAAAAAATAAGTTTCAAATCTATATGCCTTTTAGTAATAGCTGTATGTACTTGCACGCAAAACTTCAACCAGAATTTTCTAAGTCCAAAAGGGGGCATAATTTGGCCAAAATGAAAGTCAGAGTTATGGGACTTGATCCTATCAACTAGTTTTATACCCCGAAGACACATGTGAAGTTTCAAATCAATATCTGCATTATTTTTGGAGATAATAACTTGCATGTAAAACTTTAACCAAAATTTTCTAAGTCTAAAAGGGGGCATAATTTGCTCAAAAAACATGTCAGAGTTATGGGACTTGACCCAGTGAGGTTGGTAATTGATCTAGAAAAGGAAAAAATAAGTTTTAAATCTATATGCCTTTTAGAAATAGTTGTATGTACTTGCACGCAAAACTTTAACCAGAATTTTCTAAGTCCAAAAGGGGGCATAATTTGGCCAAAATGAAAGTCAGAGTTATGGGACTTGCTGCTATCAACTAGTTTTATAACCCCGAAGACACATGTGAAGTTTCAAATCAATATCTGCATTAGTTTTGGAGATAGTAACTTGCATGTAAAACTTTAACCAAAATTTTCTAAGTCTAAAAGGGGCATAATTTGCTCAAATAACATGTCAGAGTTATGGGACTTGACCCAGTGAGGTTGGTAATTGATCTAGAAAAAGAAAAAATAAGTTTTAAATCTATATGCCTTTTAGAAATAGTTGTATGTACTTGCACGCAAAACTTTAACCAGAATTTTCTAAGTCCAAAAGGGGGCATAATTTGGCCAAAATGAAAGTCAGAGTTATGGGACTTGCTGCTATCAACTAGTTTTATAACCCCGAAGACACATGTGAAGTTTCAAATCAATATCTGCATTAGTTTTGGAGATAGTAACTTGCATGTAAAACTTTAACCAAAATTTTCTAAGTCCAAAAGGGGGCATAATTTGCTCAAAATACATGTCAGAGTTATGGGACTTGACCCAGAGAGGTTGGTAATTGACCTAGAAAAAGAAGAAATAAGTTTCAAAGCTATATGCCTTTCACTGATGGCTGTATGTACTTGCATGCAAAAACTTAACCAAGGTGTGACGCCGACGCCGACGCCAGGGTGAGTAGAATAGCTAGACTATTCTTCGAATAGTCGAGCTAAAAATGGTTAATGTCGGAATGATGCCGAATCTTGTGCTGGATTACGAGCGTCTAGTAAATGCGATCATAATGCATTAAAATGTAACAGGCCCGGTACCAACCTTTATCTTTTAGACTTCAACTGTGTAAATGACCTGCACGGATGACATACACATTTTGTATTACACCGGGTAACGTTCTATTATTTGACGTCTTGTAATTGTCGTCTGCTGATATGAGGCATTTGATTGGAATGCGTACTGCTAATAACCAATTATTCTTACTTATGTCATCTTGTGCATGGTTGGTCAATTGCACTTAAGGAAAGTTACGAAGCTTTATTTTGTAATGAGTTGCCTAGATACTATAGCTGCGACCAATGAAATAACTGTTAGCTATTTTTACGCTGTAAAATGTGCATAAATGTGAAAACGACGACTGTTTGGGAGGGTTCCTTGGCTTCTCTCGCTGCACAAGCGTCGAGTTCCCTCACTTTCCGCTTAATATATGTAGGATTCATATACATAAAATTTGTTAATTAATTTTTAAATTAGTGGAATAAAACACAGGTTGAAATATTATATATAATGTCTACTTTGGAACTTGTTCATTCACTTCTAGTATAGGTCTGATCCTTAGTTAGTCTCAGAGTCAGATTCGAACCCCGTACTCGTATAACTGTTTTCTGTCTCCAACTAAATTTGTCCCCTAAACCCAGGCTAAGGAAGGCAGTGCCTGTTACATAACTATCACAATGGAGCACAGGGAGTTTAGAACTTTGCCAACGTTTTAGATCTTTTTGCTATCCAGCTTCTACACAGCTCCATTTTAACTGGAATAATTATATTATATTTTTGGTTCAAAAATCTCATTTTTCCTGCATGACAAACTGTATAGCCTGTTATGCTGTAGTTTTGAGCCCCTTAACACTTCCTTCCACAGTGACACATACCCATTTACAAAGACATGTGCAAGGGTCAAAATCAGGTTTTGAAAGTATATTTTGGGCATTCCTTCAAAGATATAAATAGCTTAAGTTAAAACACAAAGCAATATAAAACATGAAAATTATGTATGCCTGGAACCAATCATGTCATCAGTCTGGGTCACTAAAGAACTTTCTTGTTAATTCGCACCCTATGACTGCGTATGTGTATAAAGTCTTGTTTAAAGTGAAAAATTAGTATTTACAGCACAGTTCACTTCATTCATTCCACCTTGAAACCACTTGTATGTAGAATTGTAAAATAACGATGTACAAACTGGATAAGTGTAACTTTTTAAAAACACATGTCAACTGTTACTAGTTTCTGGATGAAGAAATCAGTTTTAGGCACTGCAGCCTTATTTCGTTTGACCCTCTATAAGACAACAATTAGTTGGTTTATTATGCAATAAAATGTATTATTAAGTAAGATTCAAAGCAAAATCAAGATTGGTGCGCGACCAATTACATGACCCAACAACCCGCGAAATCGTTGGCCGCTAATCTTATTTTGCATTAAAAATGGCAGACCAGTAAATATGAATCTATCGGTAAAATACAGGGTTTCTGGAAAGGAAGCAACTACCGGCTGAAAAATCAATACACACCTGCAAGCGTCCAGTTGCATGGAAGATAGTTTGGCAAAAATTAAACGGAAACTATGAAGATTTAATGGCAAATAATAGGGAATTTAGGTGAAATTAAGGTTGAATATACACTGTGGCAATTAAAACTTTTGTTTGATGATTTACCTGCTTTTGTGCATGTCGAGTAATAAATTCACGTTTTACGCTTTGGAAAATCTTTGACGTATCAAATGTTACCGGTACTCGACTGATGTCAGATGTGTCTCATGCCTTATTTCGGAAAATGCTAAGGGATCTAAACCACAGGAAGGATCAAATTGACAAGAAGTAGGCATACTATGTACAGCAATTTCCGCTTGGCCAGAGTCAATTTCTACTCTTATTTAGGAGTGGACCAGTGGATTTGCCACAAGTAAGGACAACAAGGTATGGAAGAAACTCATTTAGGTTTGAGGCCGTCAGGGTGTGGAACAGTCTGCCAAATGACATGAGAACCATAGATAGGTACAAAGACTTTGTCAGACTGGTCCGCACCTGGACTGGCCCCAAATGTAAATGTGCCATGTGTCAGTGAGTGTATGCTGTATGTTTGCTTATTGTATATGCTGTTGTCCTGCTTGCTTTTGTTTTGCTTGCTTGTTTTTTGTTTGCTTTTTCTCTATCATGCTTTTGTTTTAAAAATGCTGCTGTTATCACATTTTATGTAAACATGACTCTCTGCGAGAAAGTTGCTGATCAGTTCTTCGCAAATCTGATTTGAGGAGATATCTGTTCTTAATCTCATCTTATCTGTCACACTTTTGTGTTATTTTTGCTAATCAGTTTTTTATTTAGTTACTTTTATGGCAGTTTTTAGGCCTAGGTCAAGATCAGCAGCTTTCCCACAGGTTTTACTTTTTCTTTTTTTTTCTTTCTTCTGTATAATACTCTTCATGCCTCATTTTTTTTTTTTTTTTTTTTTTTTCTTAGTTGCATGGTACAGATTTAGCTTAGTTTTTCCTAGTAATAATCTGCATGTGCTTAAAAAGCCTATTATTAAATATGTGCTCCTCTCTTAGTATGTCTTAATTTAGTTAATTTTATGTAAATATGTACTGTAAGTTGTCTGTTTTGTTTTTATGTTTTAACTTGTGTGCTTCTTTTCTCCTAGGGTAGATGACAGATATGGGTGTGGTGGAGTGAATGACCTCTCCAGGCCCTTTTCCCAAATCTACAACTTTTTTTCGGTAGTTTTTTGGGACATTTACTTAGATAGGGTTTTTGTTTTTACACTTGCCACAATACCCATAATGTCATCTACTTATTTGTAATTAACTAATTTTGTTTTGCTTGATTTTGTATCCCTCTTTTCAGCATGTATGTTTTAATTTAGCTTTTAAGGGGAGTAACAAGGTCAGTAATGTTTATGTACTGTTACAGAGTTACTTCCCTTGTTCTTTTATGACTGCTTTCTCTTTACAGCTGTTTTATTTTTTCATTTTATTTTTGTTATTACTATATCATACGTTTGTCGGGAAATAGCTTTAAGCTAATGTTATTTGTTAATTTCATGTCCGACGTAAAATAAAGTTTCTTGTATCTTGTTGTGGAGCCATGTACTGCCTTTATCTTTCCAGAATGGAAATGCTTATCTTCTTCCACAAAAATACTGACCTTTTTCTTTCACAAGTGCCGGATTTTGCTTCAGAAGTTGCTGCACTGCCACACCTGCACAGCTACTGACTGCATGCATCAATACCTGAAGTTCTGGATTTACAGAAGTTTCTTCTGGACCTCGAAATGCTTGTGAAGACATTTTGCTAAAGCTGCGATACGTAATATTCTCTATCAAACTATTTTTGTTGCTTTAATTCATGTTATTCAAATTGCGAAATAAGTTTTGCTTTTCTCGGTAGCCATATTTGATTCCATGCCGAACATTTCAAGAACATCTTGTTTTGATTGGTCCAGAGCTGCGAAAATTAACCAATCACAATACCGATTACAATTGATTTTCTCCAAAAAGCTGAAGTTCAGTGGAAAGAGAAAATTCTACCAAAACATACAGGTGCTCTTTCTAAGCATTATCTATATACTTAATTATTAAACAATAGATGCGAACTTATTGACATTTGCAACCCATTCCTTCAAATTTTATTTTTGTTACAGTTTGTCATCGGTTTTCACATAAGAAACGGTGCCCAGTGCTTTTATACCATATGCAAATTATCCTAGGTTAAAGGTCCTTTGATTCATATACCCAAAGAAGTATAAGTACACAGAATCGCAACTGGAAATAACCTCGCATGGGCACATATCACCGTATTAAATATATTGAATATGTACAGTCTGAAAGAAATGCGTTTAAGAGGTGACCTGACCGAAACTACAATTTTTTGTCTGGTAAATACAATTTTTATCCTGAAAAGTCAGGGCCCTCAATAGGCCGTTTTTACCACCGAATATCGACTGCTTCCCCCGCCAATAGTATCCTTTTTTCCCCCTCCAGAGAAAAAATTTCCCACTCACTGGGCATTCGGTTGACCCGAGGTCCCCGGTTTTTGAACCCGCGAAACTCGAGAAAAACTCGTATTACACCCGCACAAAATATGCTCCGTGCGTCGGGTTGACTCACGGAAATTTTCTTTGATGCATCTCAGTTTGAAAGTTCTGCCCCTTGTCAATCAAAATCCCAGTCAATTTCAATATTTCAATATTGTTTGCCGTCATATGCGGAAGTATGGCAGTAGGCGGAGCGTCAAATGATAATTAGCAGCTAACAGATGTCAATCATGCCACGCGCCAATTGACACGTGGTCATCTCGCGGTTTATATTCAGTACGATAATTCCTGTCATTATCAGATGTTTACTGATCAATGTGTAAAAGTAAATTGATAAACAATGCAGCTTTAGATTATCGTCTTTGCACCACTTGTTAATTAGCGGTATGCAACTTGTGTCTTGCCATCTTAAAAATAAAAATTATCTTATCTTATTACTAAATAGAACAACATATTGGATAATTAAAATCATTATTTTGTTTCCTTGATATGATTACGTGAGCCGGTCAGCCGTTACGGTCTATAGAAAATTTATTATCATTGCCGAGGCTTTGTTTGGTCCAAAATAAATTAAATGCTTCAATAAGCAGAAATTGTAAGTACTGAATAGGTATGGTGAAAAAAAGAAATTTAAAACAAATTTTAATTGTTTACTTTCGTTTTCCATATTTGTCACCCGTTTTCGTGACCGTGATTTTCGGACATTTTTATCATTTCTTACAAGATTTTTCTAGTACAATCTAAATAAAAAGCCATTTAAAAGTCTGAATTTAAGAAAAATGTGATCACTCTTGCAAAAGCAGCCCTTATTTTGAAGCATTTTTCGATAATAAAATGCAAAGGCACCAAACCCCACCCACTTTTAGACAACTAAAATATAAATAGATTTAAAAAATCTGTAATGATAAATGTACTTGTTTTAGATAAAGTTTGTGGAAGTTGCATTAATAACAGTGTAGCTTCACCCCTGAAAAGCTGATCTTGACATGATATAATTGCAGTTACCAGTTTTATGTTGAGAAAAAGAAACAGCTTTAGTGTAATGAGAGTTATAGTTTACATGTTATAGTTCTTACATAGTATGTTATTCTTTGAAGGCAATAAAAATTCCCCCTTTTGGCTAAAACGACTCAAAAATTCCCCCGCCTGAGGGCTGCGGACCCCTTCCCCCAAAGTAGAGTGAGGGCCCTAAAAGTTTCATCTACCAGAGGACATTCACTCAAGCTCTATAAACCAACTCTTAAGAAAGGACTCTTCTTCGGAAAAAGTTTTTCTCCATCAGAATAGTAAATGCATGGAATGAATTGCTCGAAAGGGTTGTAAGTGCTCAGACAGTTGAAACATTCAAAAAAAGATTAGACCACCACTGGAATGTAACTAAGAAACATGGGACACAAGAGGCTTTGCCTAAACCTTAAACTCCCATGAAAACTGTAAAATTACACTGACTATACGGCTGTCACGTAATAAACCAATCGTGTCCAATTTTCAAACGACCACTGTTGATTTCTCAGACTTCCAATCGTAAATCCATTTCTTCCCTGTGTTGAAAATACTAGCAACATTAAAAAAATACCATTTTCATTATAAACAAACGGTCTAATAGAAAGTTTTTCATTACACAAATTTTTATCCTTCTGCTGTCTGTTTCACAGTTTCATACACTGGTAAAATGAGATCGTATTCAGTTGCTATGTGATGTTGTTGAGATTTGCTCTGTATGCCTTTTAAGTTGCGAATCTATTTATTTTTATAGCTGTTTGATGTACCTAAACAACAATTTGAGGTCGCATTTACGAATCTTTGTAGAACAATACATTTTCCTACTCTGATCTTTATGAAACATCTAAATTACAATTGAAATTAGGTCAGAGACCACCAATTCAAAAAAGTACAGGGAACTTACTGGGAATGAGGTAAGTGTATACCTGGGAATAAGGTAACGTCTGTGCGTTCTGATTGGTCAGTCATGTAAACAAACCCAGGAAGTGATTATTTTTTCAAAATTGATATTTTTTCACTGCATTTACAGTATTTTATTATACATTTTGACAAAATTTGCTACATTTTATGTGTATTGAAAAAAAGTTTTATCAAACGAATTTCTCCAGCCATGTCAATGATGTAAACAGGGGGTCATCTCATTTACACGAAAATTACTTAAATAAAGTATCACTATTCATATGTTTTTCGTCCGATATTTTGGTAGAACAAAGATAGTTCTTGAAAAACTTGTGATTAGATATACATGTTTCGATGTATGGAAGGCCGTACACGCCATAATGTTACAATGTAAGTCTGTGGAAAAACAATTGGTGGTCTCTAACCATTAAGCAAAAATGAAAAGAAAAGAGTGGATTCTGTCTATCTATCTGTCTCTCCATCCATCCAGCCTGTCTAACTCTTTACAGGGACGTGGACACTTTTGTGCCCATGCAAAATAAATTGTACATGTAGCAGAAAAAAGAAGTCAAGATCAGATTTCACGGCCCTTGGACCCAACAGTGCCACACCTCAGGGAACTATGATTCGACTCATTAGTCCACTGATCTTTGATATGATACTGATCACTCTAAACATGGCAATAGATGTATACAACAAACAGTCTCTCCAATATGACTAAGTTGAGCTTGCCCACTTTGTAGATGATGATGATGCATGGTACTCCTTGGCCATTCCTTGTACGTCAGATACCACCAATTAAAAAAATTCAGGAAACTTACTGGGAATTAGGTAATTGTAGATGTGGAAATAAGGTAATGTTATGTCTGTTCTGACTGGTCATTAATGTAAACAAACCCAAGAGGCGATTTTTTTTTCAGAATTGAACCTTTTTACTACATTTACAGTATTTGATTATACATTTGACAATGACAATATTAGCTTTTTTTTTAACAGTTATTTTAACAGTTTCTCCTGCCGTGCCAATGATGTAAACATACATGCTATTGCTATGTGAAAGGTGAAAGAATTGCATGTAAGCAGGTTTCTCAGAAACTACTTGAATGAATGCTTTCAAAATCGTTACAAGTCTCTGTTCTGGCTATCATAACTGGACTGCACGATTTTTATTTAATGATGGTCGCATCCATAAAGATTAGTAACAGCATATAAACATCTTTGAAGCTGAAATGTTTTAGGTACACAAGTTTTTGGCATCATGAATTATCTCACAAAGCAGATTTCATATCTCTGTGTTTTAGGTACACAAGTTTTTGGCATCATGAGTTATCTCACAAAGCAGATTTCATCTCTCTGGCATACATTTTGTCAAGTCTATGCCCCTAACATAAAAAGCCTGTTTCCAGAAACTACATAACCAAATTTTTAAAAGACAAGGAAAATATTTTCAAACTCTACACACATCTTTTGCATCATTAGATGACCACACATGGCAGGTTTCATAACACTGGGCTTTCACTTTAGCAAAATTATGTACCTTTTCACTTAGGAATTTTGGTGAAAGTTATGCAGTTAGCATATTTCTCAGGAACAATTGTACAAAATGCTTTCAAACTAAGTCCTCGGCATCATGAAATGAATATTTTAAACCAGGTTCCATATCCCTGACTTTAAGTTTACAAAATGATACCCTGTTTTCAATGTAGAAAGTTTTGGTAAAGGACTTAGGCATAATCAAAGTCCTGTTAAATAAGTAACACTGTTGAACTTTATACATGATTTTATAAACATGACCGAAGTGTTACAGATCATCTATATTTTGTAAAAAAAAATTATTCGGAAAATTTACTTTTCATTTTAGTTGTAAAAATGGAAGCTGAATCAGAAGGTGTACAGAAATCTGATAAAACATCTGGCAAGAAGCCAAGAAGAAGAATGAAAGCAACTTTCACAAAGATCAGGGAACAGGTAAATTGTAATGATGTAGTCACAGTTTTCATATTATGTATCTTTGAATACTTTCTTAACTGATATTTTACCTCAAGGTACACAGTATATGGGAGCTATATTGGAGTCACCCAGGTGACGTCTGTCTGTCTTTACATCTGTCCATTTCTCATTTAAGTTTTAAAATAATTCTTGAAAGTAAGATAATGATTTGTACTGCTATGAGTGGCAGCTCAAAATTGACCATTTCATATGAAATATATTGGGAATAACATTTTAGTCTATCAAACATAATGGCAAACCAAATGGCAAAGTGAATTATAAAAGTACGTTTTTTATGACCGCCACTCATTTATGTGCATATAGCGTTTATATGCATATAGTGTTGCTGCTGTCCGTACGTAGGTACATAATGTATTTCCCGAAATTTTGTGTGTCTAACTCCTCCCACACTTTTAGCCTGATTTACCTCAAGCTTTTTCACAGATGAAGATTTTTAGCTAGATGTGCAGATGGCCATAAAGGAAGGAATTTTTTATGCCCCTAGCATCTACTGATCCAGGAGGCATATAGTGATTGTCCTGTCCATTCAGCGGTTCGTCCGTCCATACGAGGTTAACCAAATGGGATCCTTTCGTCTAGCATCAATACCCCTTACTAGAATGACTTGATACTAATGCAAATGTAACCTATGACCATTCCTCATCTTCAGACATCACCTGACCTCAGTTTGACCTTGACCTTGACCTCATTTTGGACTTCGGTTGCTTTATATTGGCCATCACTTGGTTAACCAAATGAGACAGTTCCGTCTAGCATCAGTACCCCTTACAAGAATGAATTGATACTAATACAGATGTAAACTGTGACCATTCCTCATCTTCAAACATCACCTGACCTCAGTTTGACCTTGACCTGGTTTTGGACTTGGGTGCAAAATCTGTTGACAAGGATGCCACTGGGGGCATCAAGCGTTTATTGAACGCAGCTCCTTGTTCTGTGACTATTTTTACCACAGTTATGGCCCTTTGATAGTTTTGCTATATAGAATATAGAGAAAAATCTTTTGTCTCAATCTGACTTTATATTTGGTATTTTTTGCTGTTTCTAGAATCTAAGTCAGAAAGTCTTCAAGATTACATACTTAAAAGGAATAAACAATTTCATAAACTTAATGAAAGTTTCCTTATAAAATTATTAACAAGACCATTTTCTTCAAAACAGATGGAGTTTTACTTCAGTGATTCCAATCTACACAAGGACAGATTCCTGAAGAAATCCATAGATGAAACATCTGACGGTTGTAAGTATGAGCGTATGTCCTTATTTGTGTTTGGAATACCTTTATCAAAATAATCAGTGAACTTTATATATTCTACAACATAACCATAACATTGTTGGAAAATGTGATGAAATATCTTGAAAACAATACCAATACAGAAACAAAACATTTTATTATACCCCCACAAAACGAAGTTTGGGGGGTATATAGGAGTGAGCCTGGCAGTCGGTTGGTCGCTCGGTCGATCCGTTGGTTTTCATGGTTTCCGGATGATAACTCGTGAAAGGCTTGACCGATCTAAATAACTTTTGGTACACAGGTGTAACATCAGAAAATACAGGTCAAGTTCGAATTTTGGGTCAGTAGGTAAAAGGTCAAGGTCACAGTGACCCTGAACAGTCAGTTAAACAGTTTCCGGATGATAACTTGAGAACACTTGGGCCTAGGATCATAACTTTTGGTACACAGGTGTAACATCATAAAATGCAGGTCAAGTTTGACTTTGAGGTCTGTAGGTCAAAGGTCAAGGTCACAGTGACTCTGAACAGTTATATGATTTCCGGATGATAACTTGAGAACACTTGGGCCTAGGATCATAAATTTTGGTACACAGGTGTAACATCATGAAATACAGGTCATGTTCTACTTTGAGATCAGTAGGTCAAAGGTCAATGTCACGGTGACTCGGAACAGTTATATGGTTTCCGGATGATAACTTGAGAACGCTTGGGCCTAGGATCATGAAAATTGATAGGGAGGTTGGATATGACCAGCAGATGACCCCTAATGATTTTAAGGTCAGAAAGTCACAGGTCAAGGTTTAAACAGTTTTCGGACAATAACTTCAGAACGACTAGGATCAGGAAACTTAATCGGGAGGTAGGTCATGTCAAGCAGATGACCCATATTGATTTTGAGTTCCAAAGGTCATTTAAACCTTTTACGGACAATAACTTAAGAATGCTTGGGCCAAGGATCATGAAACTTCATAGGGAGGTTGATCATGACTAGCAGATGACCTTTATTGATTTTTAGGTCAGTAGGTCAAAGGTCAAGCAAGTTCGGCTTTGACATTGGCTTAGTTCTGTGACAAGGCCATATTGTGGGGGTATAATTTGTCACTCCTGTGACAACTCTAGTTTATAATGTAAGAGATGTTATTAGACTTAATTTGTAGGAGTTAGTGTTAACTGATTCATTATAAAAGTCTTTCACTGGTTGAAAATGGGGATGGAAATATTTGGCTTGAGGGTTACACTTTTGCAGTAACTCAGCAGAACTTTGTGACTGCCTAAACAGTAGCATATTCATTTAGGCATTCATACATAAATTATGGCATGGGCTGTAAGACAAGATTTTCCAGCAATGGCAAAAACATTGGAAAACCCTGTCTGTATGCTAGAAATAATATTATAAAACGTAATAAGTAAGACTGTATAATTTCATGGCTGCAGATATAGCTCTTGATGTTTTCCTGACATTCAACAAGATAAAGAGGTTGACAGGCAAGGTGGAAGTGGTAGCAGATGCTCTACACCAAAAATCAAACTTTCTACAGGTATATAATTTTTAAAAGTAAAATGACACAGTTAGTTTGCTTTAATTATATGATTACAACAAAAAAGACCTAGTACACACTACATGTGCACATTGTGACATCATATTTTGAAGTAAACTAAATGTGCAATTTTATATTTTGCAGTATCTTTAAAAAATTTGTAATTGTAGGCAAGAAAAATGAAGTTACATGTCTGCTTATGTGGAACAGGTGTTTTCCCAACCCTCAGGACAGTGCTGATTAGAAACTTTGCTAGTGCTTGCGTTTTCATTCCCCATTGTCTCTCCGACAGGTGAAATTCGTCCCCTCCCCCTCCACCCCATCTGATCGAGGATCTATAACTGGGCCATTGTGAAATAACATGTTTGATCAATTTATCATATGATCATTTTAAAATTAAAAATGTGACAGGAAAATGATTTGACTTGCTTGGAAGTAAATTACCAAGTTTTGTTGTTTCATTGACTGTTATGACATTTTTATCAGTGTTGCAAGAGTTACACATCATGTCATTTAAAAGCCTGTATTGGCCCCAGGATTACAGAAAATCTTGTATAGCTAAATACAGACCTGAAGTTCATGAAAAGTCCTTGAATTTCAAAAGTACTTTTGTCAATAAGAACAAAGTATTTTGGAGAACACTTAGACCAACAGCTGTCAAATTTTAATGATAATAATGGCCTCTTTATGTTTCTGGAGTCATTGGGTCAATCGTGAAAATCACAGTTTACTTAGAACTTAAAATTGCATAATCAGTTTGTATTGGAAACATAAATGATTTATAAACAGCACTTGTTGTATGAGATATTTTTTGTATATGTCTGCAGTTAAACCCAGAGAAGACACATGTTAAGAGAGTAACACCGTATAAAGAGCCTGAGAATGTGGATGAAAGGACTGTCTATGTGGTACTGTTACTTTATATTGTTCAGTGATAAGAATTTGATAGCTAGAAAAAGATATGTGAAACTGATAAACCTTTAGCCTGTTGGCGGCAAGTGATTCCGCCTTTGCGACCAGCACGACCGTGCAGTCTGAGCATGGTCTGCACTGTTCGCTATTCAGTCAGTAAATTTTCAGTGAACACCCCTTCAAATGATAAATGGTATTGTCCAAATTGAATGATGGACCAGTTCATTTGAGAAAAGCAGGGTAAAGGTTAAGGGAGGCAGAGTGATACAAGGGTACAATGTCAGTGTCCTGTCTCAGACGTACGTTGGTTGTTTTCCATTTGTAGCAGAAACACCCAAAGTTTTTACTGTTCAATAACAAGGTGAACCAGTTTATGCGGTTAAACTTTATTCGTTAAATCTTGATGGGACCAGAAAAATTTGTTAGAGTTATCAACAATTTGAGCCATTGAGTAATATACTTTGAAACTGGATTTTGCTGGGACCTTGTGATGAGTTTGAATGAAGGATAGTGTTTGAAATACCCAAGTTGGAGCCAACAAAGTTTGACTGTATTTTCAATATTGTCAATGGAAAACTGATGAAATCTTAATAAAGTGAAACATTTTCTGTAAATCTTTGATGTCTCTTTCTTTCCTAAAGAAATGGAGTATGTTTTTACACACTTTGTAATGTTTCGTGAATCATTTATAGTAGGCTTACACATAAATGTTGTGCACCAGTTATATCTTGACTGAGAGCAATACAAATACAGTATTTGAGTAAACTGTAACTGGTAAGCTGGTGTGTTGTCTACACTTTAGTTTTCCTGTTTATTTCCATTTCCAATGATATTAGTCTCAAAAAGATATGCTATTGGATCTTTGCCTGATGTGCTATTTCGAATTCAGTAATACAGAATTGTACTTTTCTTGCTGCACAATGGTATAAGGGTAAAACATCTGAGTCACAATTACAGTCACAGTTGAGTAGATTGAAATTGGATAACAGTGTCCACAGTCTCAAACTTAGTGGCAGGAAATGATCATCGTAAGTTCAGGAAGCAGTCATCGGGGGGTAGTTTATATAAGTGGTAAAAAGCATCTTTTAATCAGTTTAAACTATGCTATTATCCAACTGTAGTAAGACATGATGAGTATTTTCATACTTAATCAGGAGTGTATTCCACATCATGCTGACCATGAGTGGGTGAAGAAGTTGTTCTCTGCATGTGGCAAGGTGGCATACATCAGTTTACCAAGATATCCTAGCACTGGTGACCCTAAAGGGTTTGGATTTGTTGAGTTTGAGACCTTAGAAGGGGCGCAGGCTGCATGTCAGGTAAGGCTATTATACCAAGGTTATGTATTCTGCATTATGTTGTTATGTAAAGATCTGTATGGTTATAACTGAAGAGGTATTGACAATAAGTCTCCACCATATTAACATACAAACACAAAAATAGCGGCGGAGCCCGCCCGCTTAGCTCAGTAGGTAAGAGCGTTGGTCAACAGATCGCGGGGTCGCGAGTTCGATCCTCGGGCAGGGCTTATGTTTGTGACTATTTGATAAACGACATTGTGTCTGAAATCATTAGTCCTCCACCTCTGATCATTCATGTGGGGAAGTTGGCAGTTACTTGCGGAGAACAGGTTTGTACTGGTACAGAATCCAGGAACACTGGTTAGGTTAACTGCCCGCCGTTACATGACTGAAATACTGTTGAAAAATGGCGTTAAACTCAAAACAAACAAACAAAACAAAAATAGCGGCACAGAATCATAAAATCTGTATCTTTTTCATTGATATTGTAAAAGTACCAAGAAATATACTGCATTACAGTCAAATTACTGATCTATAGAGAATTGAATGTTTGAAGAAAAAATACTTGAAAAGAAACATGAAAGCTGAAGTGCACTTGCAGTATTTATAAAGCTTGGTGTTTTAAGTTTGAAGTATGAAATGCTATATGACATAAATCAGTACTCTATTGTTCAATGCATTTCTTTCAGGAGCTTAACAATCCACCTGCTGATTTTTCTCACAAAGCAGGAATGTTTCCTAAATCTAGCCATCAGATGGATGCAATAAGAAAAAAGTTGCCGGAAGAACAAGTAAAACGTGAGTGGTTTTAGCTGGACAGTTTGAAGACTAAGAAGGGCTGGTGTACTTACCATGCTGCTGGTGTAAGCTATGGTTAAAGATTTGTGGAAAGCTGTTCAGTTTCACTATATCTTCTTAACTACTGTCCCTATAATCAGCAGTCCTCGCATAAAGATTGATATTAGTGAGGAGCAAACATCTTTAGTTTATTTAAGGTCACTGAGGTCAAGCTTTGCAATAGTGTTGGTTAAAAGTTTATCTCTTGCTTCTTAGTTTCATTGTATTGTCTTAAACATAATAATAATTGGTTTTTAGCTCGACTATTCGAAGAATAGGGGAGCTATCCTACTCGCCCTGGCGTGAGCGTCACACAAATGTTAAAGTTTGCGTACCACCCCAAATATTTTCGAAGTCCATTGAGGTATTGCTTTCATATTTTGCATACTTGTTTACCATCATGACCCCAGTCTGTAAAAAGGAGGAGGTAACTCTATCAAGCATTTTGACTGAATTATGGCCCCTTTTCGACTTAGAATATGCTTATTGCAATGTTAAAGTTTTACTCATTGCTTATATTATACTATCAAGCACTGAGAATAGTCGAGCGCGCTGTCCACTGACAGCTCATGTTAGTATCCCTCATTCCCATATGCATCCACACTCACCCCTTACACCAACCCCTGAAACAGAATAATTTCTTTACATTTCTCACATATACTTCTATCTCATAACTCTAACATACAAGATTTTCAAAGAACATTTAGGATATATTATGAAGAACATATTATCATTATCACCTTTTTATAAGCTGTACAGTTACCATTTATGTATGTCATTAAAGTGTTCTGCATTTATACAGAGACAGAAGAAAAAGCAAAAGATCTGATTTCAACTGGTAATGAAGAACATGTTAATACTGTTGGTGAACCCGAAACTGTAGAAGACTCTGAAAAGACCAAAGATAAAGAAACAAAGTCCAACAAAAGACGTAGAACAAACAGTGGCAGTGATAGTGCAGCTAATGCAGATTCTAGTCCTACTAAACGTAGGAAATCTGATGTAACTTTTGAAGTTCCTTCAGATGATTCAAAGCTTACCGATGACAAAACTGCAGGTGGCAAGAAGAAATCTCGTAAAAGGAAAAGTAGGTCAAAAACGGTTGATTCTGAGGAGTCTAAAGGTGAAAGTGATTTAGATAAAAGTGGAGACATTATTCCGGAAAAGAAACAAAAATTAGATGAGAAAAGTGTCAATGGAGTACATGAGAAAACAGAAAGGAAGACTGAAAATAGTGCAAAAGAAAGTGAACAACGTAATAAGGAAAATACATCACACAAAAGGAAGAGGTTTAGACGTAAGAAAGACAAGAAGGAGAAAGAATTCCCTGAACTCAGAGTGCTTCCCAAGTAATTGTTTTTTGTTTTTTCATGTTGTTAGATATTTTACTGTAGAGATTTCATCTCTCTGAATAGGTTGTACCAGAATTTATATTGTTACAAAATGTTGTTGTTTTTTTTATTAAGTTTGTCTTTTTAATTTTTTGTGTGTTGATGATAACTGGTTTTGACAGTAGTTTAAAGGGCCTGTCTCATTATGTACAACACAATGTAACTTTTAGATCTACTATACAAAGAATAGAGAGCTATCCTACTCATCCCAGCATCAGTTCCACGTCCACACCTTTGTTAAAGTTTTGATACACTTCCTCTTCATCTCAGTAGTTACTTCATGGATTTGCTTCAAACGTAAGATAGTTGTTTTAGAAATAATTTATCTCATCCAGTGATTTGTCGTTGAATAAATCATTGTTTGGAGTTCAGATGCGAAGGAATTATATCACGAGGGCGCAGCCCGAGTGATGTAATAATACGCATCTGAACGACAAACAATGACTTATTCAAGAGCAGATCACTAAATGAGATATATTATTTCGATTCTAACACATTACCAAGGATTTTTAAGAACATCCTTGACGACATTCATTAAATATTTGCCCGTTTTCAATCAGTTTCTTTTCCAGCGCACCGCTATGCAGTTTGACGCCATGACGTAATAATTGTGACGTCAGAACAGTGATTGTTGTATAATAATTCACTGTTTTCTGCCTTCTTTGTTTAATAGGAAAATGAATCTGATCATGTTAGAATTCTCATTATTAACCACATGAAAAGACACACAGTGTGCATAACTCGTGCAGAAATGTTCTATGAATTTTGTCCCTTTCTTATTTATTTAATGCTTTGATTTTAAAGAATATATTTGATTCAGACTTAAACTATTGTCTCCACAGTAGTATCATTAAACACGCTAGTGATAGGTCCGGCTTCCTTAGATGTGCCCAATATCACTATCCAGCATGGGAATAGCTGAGCGAGCTGTCTCCTGTGGCAGCTGTTGATATTGTAAAATCGTAAGCATGGTCTATGAAGCTTTTAAAAACATATTTGATCTGGTAAGGTTTTTTTTAAGATATGTTAGTTATGTTATGTTAGTGCAATGGAACTGGTAGATTAATATTAAAGTTGCAATGTTTCTGCAAAATACTTTGAAACAATATAGACTTGGAGCTCCGTGTGTATAGCAGAATGAACTGAGCATCAGTTATGATATATGTTAGTAAACATTTTATTTCTTAAAAGTATTGATTGAGCAAAAATTTGTTTAAAATCACCAAAAAAAATCCTTGAAAATAGTGCAGAAATTGCTTTTTTGTCCATTTCCGCTTGATCTTTTTCTTGGTCATATATAAATGCTTGTTTTTCAGAAAAGAATGGTTAGAGCTAAGAGATGAATACTTGAAGTTACAGAAAACAAGTATGGCACTTCTGAAGAAGACATTGGGAGAATATACGGACCATAGCAAGAAAGGTAATCTATATTTATATCACAGTTTGTCTAAATTAATTCAGTTTGAATCACTGAAGGCCAGCAAAAATGTACTGTGCATGTATTAAGTGGAAGTATTGAGGGACCACTGTTCAGGTACAAGTAGGTTCCAGAGAAAGACCAGTATGCTTAGCACTACCATTACAATTCTTTGGACAGAAGCACAGTACATGCAAAGTATTGAGGATCTTCAGTATTCCTTTGTAACAGATTAATATGATACGATCTCTTTCTCAGGGTCTCCATGGCAACATGGTAAAGGTTGCTTACCTTGAATCACCTACCCCTGACCAATATAGGTTTGAAACTTCTCCTGTGGTTAGATATCTTCCTATGGAGAAGCCATGCACCTGGTTTACAGAAAGTCAGTAGTCACCCAGGTTCCAGCTCATACTTGAAACAGTGCTCTTAAGGGCACCTGGACTCTTCCTCCACAATGAAAAGCAGGAAAAGTCACCATATGAATATTACGCTGATGTGATTCTTAACCAAATAAAAATTTTAAAAAGTGAATTTTCTTTTTACAAGTAAATATATCCTTTTCCTGTCTCAAGATTTGTTTCCTCCCTCTGCTTTACCATTTAATTCCATTTCTATGTCTTACAAATGAATGTACTTTTCATCAGTCTTCAAAACAAACATTACTCCCCTTCCTGTATTTTCTGATAAATGTTCCCCTTCCTCTTAGTACAGATGAAAATATTCCCTTAAGCTTAAGAATCTTACATTTCTTTTTGTGTTACAGGTAAAAGTTAGCCCACATGCTTAGCTCAATAGGGAGAGCACAGATCTACGGACCATGGGGTCGTGAGTTCAATCCCGGGCAAGGCGTATGTTCTCTGTGAGGATTTGATTAAAGACATTGTGTCAAAAGTTATTCCACCTCCACCTCTGATTTATGAGGGGAAGTTAGAAGTTACTTGCAGAGAACAGGTTTGTACTGGTGCAGAATCCAGGAACACTGGTTAGGTTAACAGTCTGCCATTACATAACTGAAATACTGTTGGAAAATGGTGTTAAACCCAAAACAAACACATACAGATAAATGTTCTCTTCCTCTGCCTTAAAGATAAATATTCACTTACACTGTCTTGCAGATGAATATTTCTTTTCTCTGTCTGATGAATCTTACAATCTTTTTCTTCCAACATCTGTTCTTCAGGTAAATGTCTTCCATTTCCTTGTCTTGCAGATGATGTTAAGAAGTCAGAAAGGAAGGAGATAGAGTTTAAACCTGATGTTGTTGTTAAAGTTTCATCTGATAATCCAATGAAGAGAAAAAACCTCAAGGTGTGCATTTTATCTAACATATGTATGATATGTATAGTGTTATTACAAGAATTAGCTTCATGGACAATGTATATCTATTCATTATTAAATTGATGCCATATGTATCAATTTATTGATGCTAGTAGAGTATGATATGAATTGCATCCCCAAGGATTGAGGGGAAATTAAGATTCCATGCAAACTTTTCAAAAATGTTAGAATTTAGTTATTACCAGAAGAAAATAAAGTTTAGTTTAAACACACATATTTTCAAAATTTGAAGCTGTAGTTTTGATAAGCTGAATATGAATATGATATTCATGTAGCTGAATGATAGAATGATTTAAGGTGAAAGTGCCTGTTCAGAATGATTTATTAGCTTGACTATTTGAAGAATAATGAGAGCTAATATACTTACTGGAGGGTTGATGTCTGTGTGACACTTTGGTTAAAGTGTTGTTGTTTTTAGCTCACCTGAGCAATGCTCAGGTGAGTTTTTGTGATCGCTCAATGTCCGGCGTCTGTCTGTTGTCTGTCTGCGGTCTGTCAACATTTAGCTTGTGTATGCGATAGAGGCTGTATTTTTCAACTGATCTTCATGAAAATTGGTCAGAATGATTACCTTGATGAAATCTAGGCCGAGTTCAAAAATGGGTCATCTGGGGTCAAAAACTAGGTCACTAGGTCAAATCAAAGAAAAACCTTGTGTATGCAATAGAGACTGTTTTTTTTTTTTCAGTTAATCTTCATGAAATTTGGTCAGAATGATTACCTTGATGAAATGTAGGCCGAGTTCGAAAATGGGTCATCTGGGGTCAAAAACTAGGTCATTAGGTCAAATCAAAGAAAAACCTTGTGTATGCAATAGAGGCTGTATTTTTCAATTAATCTTCATGAATTTTGGTTAGAATGATTACCTTGATGAAATCTAGGCCGAGTTCAAGTATGGGTCATCTGGGGTCAAAAACTAGGTCACTAGGTCAAATCAAAGAAAAACCTTGTGTATGCGATTGAGGCTGTATTTTTCAATTAATCTTCATGAATTTTGGTCAGAATGATTACCTTGATGAAATCTAGGCCAAGTTCTAATATAGGTCATCTTGGGTCAAAAAGTAGGTCACTAGGTCAAATCAAAGAAAAACCTTGTGTATGCGATAGAGGCTGTATTTTTCAATTAATCTTCATGAATTTTGGCCAGAATGATTCACGGATATGAAACGTTGCCTGCGGCACAAAATGTGCCGCACTGAAATAAAGGGATCGCGCATCCGGCGGCGCAGGCATTGCACAGGATGTTTACAAAAATAACGAGCAAGGTGAGTAAAATTGAATGTTTTTGGTTATTGTCTTTTTACAGTAAAAACTTTTTAGAAATCGGGGAATGCAGCGGGATGTAGTTATGTCTTGCCGACAAATCCATGCCCAATTTGAGAAGAAATATGTAATATTGTTACTTTGCGCGTGTTTTTCATCGGATACAGTAACGTGAAAATTACAAAAGCAGTGAATATTCAGAGTCATTTCACCTCCTGCTGGAAAAGAAATGATGTATTTCTGCAGTATATCATATAAAGACATGATATCTGATCGATTGAGATAAAATACATGCCTAGGAAATGGCATATCCCCTCGTTCTGCCGACTTTTCAGTCCAGTGCTGCAGGCATCTCGATGGTGCCGCAGACATCGCGGGAGGCGCAGTCATCTTGAATACTATTGTAGTCAGTAGTACGTGTAATTTCGACCTTCTAATATGTATTGAAGTACAATAATATCAATAACAATGTTGTTCCTCCAGTTATTATAGTAGTAAGACAAATCTTCTCAATCCGAACTTGTAATATAATAGCTATTTTAAGAAGTTTGCAGTATTTTTTCTCGTTGTGTTTGGGAATGGGACCAGGGTAAATCACGTCATTTTGTATCAAGTTGGGATTCATTTTCTCCCGTAAAATAGCAATATTCAATTACTAAATATCCCATTTGTAACAATTATTGATGATTATAGTTCAAAGCATGGTATGAAAATCAGCGTCCGAGCACAAAAACTGTCATAATTTTTGCCATTTTTCAACCAATTTTAATGTTTTTGTTTTAGCATCGAGGTTTTTTACAGTTTAGGCGTACTGTTTTATTAGCGGCGAGCTGAATTTCACCCCCGCCCCCTCCCCTCCAAAAATAATAAAAATAAATAAAAACAAAATAATAAAAATGATTAAATGGTGAGCAAAAAAAACCAAAAAAAACAACAACAAAAAAGCACACACACACACAAACATGAAATCTCTCTCGCATATCTCGCGCTATGTTTTTCTATAACAGTATATCAGCACAAATTTCACTGTTAAGTCAAGATATTTACATACGAACGAAGAATATTTAAAACGATACTGTTCCAAAGTTTTGTGTTGAAAAGAACCAATGAAAAAAATGTCCAAAATGGGGCTTAACTTGTTCTAATCATTTCTGAAATTCTACAAAAATATTAACGTATTTTACTCACTCTTAGTCGTTCAGCTATGATTTAGGTCTGTGCACTGACTGTACACATAAAATTTTCGTCTGATCATAAGGTGAAATGATTTTCTTTTTCCTTTTTATATACACTGAATGCATGTACATCCATCTGAAAATAAAATATAAACAAGATATTTAACTATAGATAACTTCATTGTTTCTTTTCCACACAAAACTTGGGAACGGTATCGTTTTAAGGAAAGTTTCATGTTTTTACGTTTTTTTTGTCTTCGGAAAACCCCAAAACAGTGATATTTCGCCATTTTTTTTCTGGGGGGTTGGGGGAGGGGGGGGGGGTGGGGGGGGCGCGAAATTCAGCTCATCGCTTATCAAAATAGTACTCCCAAACTGTAAACAAAGAACTAAAAATACAAGCTCTCTGCTGTAAAAAATAAAAACTTGATGCTGAAACAAAAACATCAAAATTGGTTGAAAACTGACAAAAGTTATGACAGTTTTTGTGCTCAAATGCTAGTTTCCATACCTTGCTTTGAACTTAGCATCAATAATTGTTACAAATGGGAATGTTTGGTAATTGAATATTGTTTTTCAGGAGAAAATAATCCTAATTCGATATAAAATGACGTGATTTTCTCAACTGGGAGGCACCTGGTCCCATCCCCCAAAAGAGCAAGAAAAAATATTGCAAACTTCTTAAAATAGCTATTTATATTACAAAGTTCGGATTGAGAAGATTTGTCTTACACAATAACTGGAGGAACAACATTGTTATTGATATTTTTGTACTTAAATACATCTTTCAGGTCGAAATTACACGTACTACCGACTAAAATAGTATTCAAGATGACTGCGCCTCTCACGATGTCTGCGGCACCATCGAGATGCCTGCGGCACTGGACTGAAAAGTCGGCAGAATGTGGGGATATGCCTTTTCCTTCACATGTATCTTATCTCAGTCGATCAGATGTCATGCCTTTATATAATATACTACAGAAATACATCATTCCTTTTACAGCAGGATATGAAATGACTCTGAATATTCACTGCTTTAGTAATTTTCACATTACTATATCCAATGAAAAACACGCGCAAAATAACAATATTACATATTTCTTCACAAACTGGGCATGGATTTGTCGGCAAGACATAACTACATCCCGCTGCATTCCCCGATTTCTAAAAAGTTTTTACTGTAAAAAGACAATAACCAAAAACATTCAATTTTACTCACCTTGCTCGTTATTTTTGTAAACATCCTGTGCAATGCCTGCGCCGCCGGAGGCGCGATGCCTTCATTTCAGTGCGGCACATTTTGTGCCGCAGGCAACGTTTCATACCCGTGTGATTACCTTGATGAAATCTAGGCCGAGTTTGAAAATGGGTCATCTTGGGTCAAAAACTAGGTCACTAGGTCAAATCAAAGAAAAACCTTGTGTATGCGATAGAGGCTGTACTTTTCAATTAATCTTCATGAATTTTGGTCAGAATGATTGCCTTGATGAAATTTAGATCAAGTTCGAATATGGGTCATCTGGGGTCAAAAACTAGGTCACTAGGTCAAATCAAAGGAAAAGCTTGAATATGCGATAGAGGCTGTATTTTTCAATTGATCTTCCTGAAATTAAGTCAAAATGATAACCTTAATGAAGTCTAGGCTGAATTTGAAAATGGGTCATCTTGGGTCAAAAAGTAGGTCACTAGGTCAAATCAAAGAAAAACCTTGTGTATGCGATAGAAGCTGTATTTTTCAATTGATCTTCATGAGATTTGGTCAGAATGATAGCCTTGATGAAATCTAGGTCAAGTTAGATTATGGGTCATCTGGGTTCAAAAACTAGGTCACTAGGTCAAATCAAAGAAAATACTTACTAAATAAATATTTTTTTCCATGAAATCACTAGGTCAAACATGACTACTCTGTTTAAAATGTTGTGTTATGGTATGTTTCTCAGGTGAGCGACCTAGGGCCATCTTGGCCCTCTTGTTTATTAAATCCATATCTGAGTTACCATCACTTGTATTTGATTGAAACTTTTAACAGTGCTTCCAAGTTATCTATCCAACAGAAATAATCAATTTAGGTAAACTTCGTTTTTATCAAATTATGCCTTTTTCAACTCCTACAATTTTGCATGCAAGTTGTTATTATAACTACACTGTCTCGAGCATCAATAGCTGAAGCACCTGGACTCGCTAGCAATTCATGTTGTCTCTAGTCATTTTCCATATATTCTCTATATTTGGATTCCTCAGAACCACCAGTAACTCCAGCATTTTGCTCATCCCAATAGGACCTAAAGCCATTGGTTTTTCACTGTGACTATTAAATTCCCAGTGACAAACATAACCTCAGTGATTTTTCAGACTGGTCTTGGAGAGGGATACAAGATAGCTTATATAGATGTAAAAGATGATCAGACTGAGGGATATATAAGATGTGAACTTGCTGAGTCAGCTAAACAGATCTGTGCAGCTACCGTGCCCGGATATACATTTAGTGCTGTTACAGGTAACAACTGTAAATATGTACTCATTTAGGACATAGCACACTCCTAACACACCATCACTGTAAAAGCACATACTTTTACTGGGTCAAAATTTCGCAAATTTGAAATTTTGAGTATGTTCACAAGGTTTAATATTTGCTCAGTTGTAAAAATGGCATCCTACATTAATTTGAATTATACTAATGGTGAATCTTTATGCGAGGATTAATTTTCACAAGATGTAGGGCCTTGCGAATATAGCGAAAATTAAACCTTGAAAATTTCTGCTTTTACAGTATTAAATTTTTACAGTATGATTTTTATGTATAAAAGCAGGAGTGTTTTATGCTTCAGTACAGTGAAGTTTTAGAATTTACTAGCCTATATGTATTAACTAACTAAACCAAATATGGTGTTCCTAGCCAAGATGGATATACATCTGCATCCAATAGAGTACTAGACAATATTTGAATATAAATAGATAGAATCCAGTAATATTGCATGACAGAGGGTATGGAAGAATTTATCAGGCAGATCTGTACATATTTTTTAGTGTTGACAACATATAAACTGAAAATGTTCACAAGTCATGTGTAACAGAATAAATATCAGATTTAGGAAAAATTTAAAGTTGCAAGATTACATAGGGATTCTGTTGTGGAAGCTTTGACTGTCAAAGGATTGAAGATAATTTTAAAATTTGAAAGTTCCAACTGTAACCACTGGTGACATTTTAAAGGTGATAGAAGCTTAAATTTGATTCTTCAGAATTTAGAAAAACACTTGGAAAAAGTATTATATTTTTCCCAGAGAGTTTTAATGTCTATCTGTTTCTGTATTTAAGGAGAAGAGGAGAAGATATACTGGGATAAACTTAAACTAGACAGAGAAACCAAGTTTAATACAAAATGCCGACACAAAAAACGAGGACATGAGAAGGTATGAAAATGTTTTATTTTATGCTTTTCATTGAAATACTGAAATTCATGAGTGAAATGAAATTGAAATTTTCACTGTTTCAAACAGAGAAATAACATTTTTATTTTTCACTGGTATGGAACTACACATGAATGCGAATGAATATAAGTTATACATAATCGTAAATTCCTTGCAAAATATACTTCAGTAAAGATATAGATGTATAAAAATAACATCAGGATCATAAAGATATACGTTCCATCTTAATAAAATCTAAAAGAAATCTGGAGACATATTTGACAATTTTACTACTATATGTATATATCATGATGTCATGAAATTATGACGTCCTGAAGTGAAGTATGTGACGCTGCGCGGATAAAATGGATTAAATTTGTTTAAAACCATTGAAAATACATAAAATAAAAAGAATATTTGTTTCAGTGTAAGATCGAAATATATTTCACTTGTGAACACCATAATTTACATTTTCACTCGTGGCTGTCACATTTATGAACAGGTGTTATAATACATACAGTTATGATTAGTAATTGATTAGTATTGATCTGTTGTATCTATGCCTAACTGTTAGATCTAAATATGATTAGAATGTAAAATGTGTAAAAAAATCTTGTATTACCAATTTCAGTGGACAGAGAAAGCCCAGAAAGCCAGTATTGAGAATGTTGATAAAAGACACATCATTTTTGAAGATGAATGAACATATCTGAGACAGTTGCTTTACATTTAGTAGCACAGTGTGTCTTCATCAACAGTGTAGCAAAGGATCATGTCTGTTTGGATACATTGTATTATACAGACTTGCTGCATAAAGTTGTTTCAGTCTGTCTGTACATCAGGAAAGCAGGATGTTTAAGTTGTACAAAAATGTGTTGGCAATGCTACAGCGAAGAGTTATTGTTTGTGTTTTACCTGCAGCTGTGTAAAAATTTACAGTAATGTTGAAGAGGAGTGAAAATTATGAACACTTTCAGTTTTTGCAGAAAATAAATAATATATTTAAAATATTGTTTGTTTGTTTAATACAGATTTTAGGTCCGACTTTACCCATTTAAGGCCCAAGCACTGCTTTGATGATAACCTCTTATGATATGGGCATCAGTATGTCAGTGTCACTGGGACATGGCAACTAAACAGTTTACAGTTAATAATTTGTGTACACTTGAGTTTCAGTTTTTTATAGGATGAATGCTTGAGTAAGGGGTCAGTTTTATAAAGTTCAAAATTACAGTGACCTTAATCTTTTTTTGTAGTTTATAACAAGTTGACTTTAATATTACTATTTTTAATGGCATATGAAGTGAAAATTTGCTAGAGGGGAGAGAACAAGAACTTAACCTGATCCCTAACTGGAAGAAGGCTTGGGCCTACAACAGCCAAAGTTCATAAGATGATTGCTTTTGCTCAGTAAGTGACCCTCATTCTTTTACAGGTCAGTTTTTCAAAGATCAAGGTCATAGTGACATTTTCTATTTGATCTTCTAAAAACTTTGTCATAATGTTTGTCTCTATAACTAGGTTTCAGGAGGTTGGAAACCGACTGGGTCCCTAGGTCAAATCATGGAAAGACCTTGTTAACACTATTGAGGCCACATTTTCAGTTTGATCACCATCAGTGTCCAGAATATTTGTCTCTGTGAAATCTAGATGAAGTTCAAAACTAGATTACTTGAGGTCTTGAACTAGGTTGAATCTTAGAAAAACGTTTACACTCCAGAGGCCACACTTTCCACTTGATTTTCATAAAACTTTGTCAGAATGTTTGTCTCTAGGAAATCTAGTCCAGTTAGATACAGGATTATCTAGGTTAAAAACTAGAGCACAAGGTCAAAACCATAGGAAAAAAAAAAAGATATTGTTAAAACTCGAAAGACCACATTTTACTAAAACTAAATCAGGCGAGCAATACAGGGCCTTGTTGTTTTAGGGGCAGTTCATCAAAGGTCACAATGACCTCGAAACTGAAAGTGATTTCCGATCGATAACCTTGGTCTTCAACCATCACACTTTAAACAGTTGCTTGTGGTCAGTAGTTGACCCCCCTCAATTGATTTTAGTGGACAGTAGATCAAGGTCACAGCAATGTGTGAGTCCTACCAATTACTGACAAACCCTCACCCCTAAATTTGTACGAATTGAATCTCAGATTGACTAGATGCAGAAAAGGAATATATTTTACGTGTTGCTGGCTGTCACAGACAAGGTTGGCCTTGACAGAGGTGGTCAGTCAATACATAAACTTGTCCGTAGAATGGCTGGACATACAAGACAACAAAATTTTTTTAGGATTTTTTTGCTGCTTTATTTGTTTCTAAAAAAGTATCAATAAATATATTTACATACAAGGCAATATCATTTACAAATACATGCCTTTATTATTGACATAGAAATAAAAACAAAATAGGAGTTTAAAACAGAATTGCCTTTTCCATTGGGTAGATCAATAAATTAATTTTTCCTTGTATTTTGGCTAATAAAATACATAATGACTTGGTATTTTGGCTATTAAGTGGTTGCATAATTTGGACATTTTTTAAATACTACAAGGCAAAACATACCCAAGCCTTTATCAAAAAAGTAATTTCAAAGATATGAATGACAACTTTTTCACACTTTTTTCGTCAAAGTGAAATTCAAAACTTGTAACTCTATTTCTTGAAAGTGGCCTGAGGAATAAAGTTGGTGGCATGTTAACTTTTGTAATGTACAGTATGCCTGTTTTTAAGTGTCAGTATTTTGACAGGAGAGGAGCATTGTTCTGATGATGGGGGTTGGGGATTCTACCAATGGTATTAACATACAAAAATGTATTTAATGCTGCCTTTAATTTCTGTTATCATGATCAAAATATTTATGCTGTATAATATTCCATGTTAAAGATCGTTTTCTATCCCAACTGCAAATTGGTGACTTTAAATAATCCTGAAATGAAAATGATTTCAGGAATATTTCCAATGCTGGACATATTTGGATAAAAATGGAATTTATATATTACACATACAATACTTTATATGGATTTCTAAATCAGTCTTGATTTGGTTTGAGTAACAATGTATTAGCTGATGGTTTGCTTATATTCTAGAAAGTTCACATTTTAATCAGAGGGTTCACTTATATCAGTTTATTTGTTTGTTTTGGGTTTAACGCCGTTTTTCAACAGTATTTCAGTTATGTAATAGCGGGCAGTTAACCTAACCAGTATTCCTGGATTCTGTACCAGTACAAACCTGTTCTCCGCAAGTGACACATGAATCAGAGGTGGAGGACAAATGACTTCAGACACAATGTCTTATCAAATCATCACGGAGAACATGCGCTTCGCCCAGGGCTCGAACTCACAACCCCAAGATCCACTGATCTGCGCTCTCCGTATTGAGCCAAGCGGGCGGGCTCACTTTTATCAAGTTTCTATGACAGTTTAAGTACTATTGGCTGTTGTAAGAGAACTGTTTTAATCTTTTAAATGCTCTGCTTGCTTCCATTCAATTAAAAGCAATGCTGGATAATATCTTCACTCTAAATATGGTCATTGATGTTCTTGTATGCAAGTTGGGAGTATTATTTTTCATAAAGCCATGGCATGAAAATAATTTCCTTAATTTACCACACTTGCTAAGTGGCTAGATATTTCTCAAGACAGTATTAACCTTGGAAGAATAATGATTTGCAAGTTCTTACATGAAACAGTAACCATATTTCTTATCTATAAAATCTTCTCGAAAATTTGTCCTAAGACTCTTCAGAATATAAAACTTTGCAGTTACAAAGTTTAGGGCATTATTTCGATGTAATAATGATAAATACAGGTCTTGTCCAAAAATTTAAAAAAATCAGTATTATTAAAGCACATGATGTGTGACACCCTCCTAGCAAATATTGCAGTTTAACCTGTCTGAAATGACTAAAAGTTCTATTAAATACTGTGTTGTTTTTATTGGTCCCTGTCAATGGTAGATATTCTAAGAATAAAGTAATTATTTGCTAATTAAATCGATGGAGACAATATCAATAATGTATAATTTACATACAAATAATAAAACAATTTTAAAGACTGGCCTATTTGCTTTCATGTCCAATATACACATACACAACAGCTTACTGACATAAAATAAATAACCATACCAACAGATAACATACAACAAGAAATGGAAATTAACAAAAAATATCACACTTCTGTTCCATTCCCTTTGGAAATATTTTTGTTTTTCTGGATATTTGTATCTTTCACCCTTACCGCTGTTTTTCCATGATCTCCTTTATAAATCACAGACTCCTTGAGTTCTAAACTTGACCCTGCTCTCACTGAGAAATTTTGATTACCTTTAAAAATCACAGAATTTTGCTGCGCTAGTTCTAAATTGTTTCTTTTCTTCGGTGGTTGTGGTTTGTGGCGTTTTCTCTTCCTTTTATGACGAACGAGGAAAAATAAAATAACTGCCACTATAATAATCACAGCAATTATAACAGGTAATAAAACTGGTGTTAAATTTTCTCTGTGATCAGTGTCTGTACTCTGAAGTACCTGAGTATTATTTAAATGCAAAACTTTTATATTGGTTCCATTTTTACTTTTATTGTTTTCCAACCAATCATATTTCATTTGAGTATTTTCTGCGACACTTCTCTTATTTCTGTCTAATGAGAGAAGAGCAGACCTCTTTCTGCGAAATAGTCTGAAATCTGTTGGTCCAATAGAATAAATGACTTGCAGATACCACTGAAAGCCTGATGTCACCTGTAAAACAAAAATAAATGAAGATATATAAACTCATAATGGACAATTTATTCAAACTTTCAAGTAATTTACTTTAAGATTATAGTTTTAATAAAAGTTTATTTTCTTCTTTCTGTGTGTTTAAAACAGCTTTACGAAAACAATATGTTGCTATTTAATGTGAGTGTTGAAACAAGGACTTAGTTTTCTGCAAAACACCTGTAAAATTAGTTCAAACTAGCATCTACTATGTACCATGTACCAGTCTTTAATTTTTGCTGAATTCTTTATTCCCTCTTGATATACTGACTGTATTTCATTTTTACACATAATCTCTTAGTTTGATATATACAGTTGGAATCATATTAAGAAATTCTCTACCTTGTACAGTGGATCTACACTGATGATAAACCCATCTACTCCATGTATAGATAACAGACTGGAGAACATTGGGTTCTCGGAGACAAACTGGGCATCAAAAGGAACACCCTGGAAAGCCTTACTTGTAATATCTGGAGCACCTCGGTCCTGAAAATAGTGAATGAATAAACTTGTAACAAGTTAAAGCTGTCAAACTGTGATAAAAGGGGATAAAAGTACAAGACTGTAGATCCAAATCTGAAGACCAGTATGCTGCTTTGTCATTGGTCAATTTCAAAAATTTGCCCAGAAACAGCCAATCGCATGACAAAAGTTTTGAGACTGGTCTAAAACATAAACATTTAGGATGTAGGACGTTTGCTTTTGATCAGTTATAATACAGTGCTTACAATCAAATTCATCAGTTTTGTGACTGTTCTCTATGCCTTGTGTCCAGGTGTCAACTCGTCAAATGGTTATGGTTCAGGACACCAGATAATGGCATCAGCACCAGATATTGCCTAAAAGTGACCATAATTCCTGAGTCTCATACAGCTTAAAAAAGCTGAATTTATCATTAACTAAACTGGGGTCAGATATGAACTTTCTCAAGGGAGGAAAATGTTCCTTGCACGTAAAAAAAATGGCAGATATAAAATTAAAATTCTTTTAAGATGTGAGCTATAAAGTAAGACTGGAAAGAGAAAATTTTCTAAAAAGTAAATGAAAATGTTCTTAAAAGTTCCACCTTTACAACTGCGTTGCATGTATGTGAGTTAAGATTGTAGTAACTGCATGACAAACTTACCAAGATCAGGAATCTATACTTGAGATCGGGTACAGGTTGTATACAGCCAAACTGGGGTCCATTGTTGTAAACTGTTCCTGTAGGATCATATGTTGGTACGTGGCCATCACGACCTGAAAAACAAATTCAGTATGTCTTCACAATATTATAAATCAATTCAAATCAGTTTGTACACATTCATAGATTACTTGTAAAATATAGTTAGAAAAGATTAAAGAGACACATTTATAGACATGTAAAAATCCCAAACTTATTTCTAGGTTGCTGTTTAATGAATTTCTGGTGTTCATTTTTATGCCCCGTTAAAACCTCATGTGTTTACTTTTAGAGACATGTTCTATAAATTATTTCAACTTAATTTCCTAGTAGATGCACTACTATTTCTATACACAGGTACATGTTTATGTTTTATAAAATCTCTACTGAATAGTGAGTCTTCACAGCTCTTGATAATTGCTGCAAACACTCAACAGAAAATACCTGCACAAATGAAGACCTTCTCCAGCAGTAATGTGTAAGCATCTTTCAGATTCTGCTCTGGGCTCCAAAGTACACGGCCATATATTTTATCCCCTGCAATTATCAATTTTAAAGTTGCACACAAAATTTTCATCACAATCTTGAGATACAATTCATGGTTCATACAGAATGTTTGAGACAAAGTCAAATACTCTTCAAGCCCTTTTTAGCTCATCTGATTTTTGGAAAAAAAAATGATGAGTTATTGTCGTCACTTGATCGGTGTCGGCGTCGGCGTTGCCTGGTTAAGTTTTATGTTTAGGTCAGCTTTTCTCCTAAACTATCAAAGCTATTGCTTTGAAACTTGCAACACTTGTTCACCATCAATAGCTTACCCTGTAAAGCAAGAAACATAACTCCATCCTGCTTTTTGCAAGAATTATGGCCCCTTTTGGACTTAGAAAATATCAGATTTCTTGGTTAAGTTTTATGTTTAGGTCAACTTTTCTCCTAAACTATCAAAGTTTTTGCTTTGAAACTTACAACTCTTGTTCACAATCATAAGCTGACCCTGTACAGCAAGAAACATAACTTCATCATGCATTTTGCAAGAATTATGGCCCCTTTTGGACTTAGAAAATCAGATTTCTTGGTTAAAACTTGTGTTTAGGTCAGCTTTTCTCCTAAACTATCAAAGCTATTGCTTTATAACTTGCAACTCTTGTTCATCATCACAAGCTGACAACATACAGCAAGAAACATTACTCCATCCAGCTTTTTGTAAGAATTACGGCCCTTTTTGGACTTAGAAAATATCTGATTTCTTGGTTAAGTTTTATTTTTAGGTAAACTTTTCTTCTAAACTATCAAAGCTATTGCTTTGAAACTTGCATCAGTTGTTTACCATCATAAGCTGACTCTGTATATCAAGAAACATAACTCCATCCTGCTTTTTGTAAGAATTATGGCCCTTTTTGGACTTAGAAAATCATGGGTAGGACAATATTTCTATTATACAGAGACAAAAAAATCATATGAGCGTCTGCACCCGCAAGGCGGTGCTCTTGTTTTATATTTCCATGGATTTTACTTTCTTCAAAACCATGCCTTGAAATCTTTTATCAACTAGTTCCAGAAATATGACATCCTTTAAGTTTACTGTCTGATATTCCACAGTTCATCACTTATTAAGCAATCAAGCTGATGCCCTCTAAGCTGTATTCCTTTACATCTGAATCATGATATATCACACAATAAATTATACAGAGGCATTGACTTTGTTATGAAATTTTATGTCCTAAATCTTAATTAACATTGATTCCTACCTTTGGAGAAAGCTATGTGAGTGTCTGAGTCCATGTCTTCCATATCAAAACTGTCAGTGAATGGATTCATTACAAACATCTGTTCATTATTGGTTATCTGGAAATGTGTGTTTAGAGTATACTCCAGTGGTACTGGACGATTTGTCTGCTGGAATGCTATAGGAACATCAAACCTGAAAGTTAAGTTTAATAAATTCAATCTGAAAAGTCACAAGTTTTCGTCTCCAAAACATTAAACAACATCGACGTCAAAGCTTTATTACACTAGTGTATTATCAAATTTATGTAATGGCTTTATTTCACTCTTGCGATGTCAAATGTGTGATAAATACAGGTTTTGCTGGTATAAAATACTTGTAAGTCATTCATGAATGACTCGAACAACATTTAGTGACCTACCTGCTCAATGGACAGGTTGAGAATAGAGATGTTGACAGTTCAATACATATATGGGTATATATATTACACGCTTACATTTAGTAATAAAAACCTGTTAAACAATTCAATGACTGATTACACATAAATTTACAAGTTCCAACTACAAAACATGGTTTAACATGTGTTGTTGCTAACCTTATTTATACTTGTCAACAATATCATTTACCACAATTCATTTGATTAATATAAACAATATTCATTTGGGGGTAATTATTGTATGCCTGCAAAATTACCAGTAGTCCGATTTGTCAGTGTAACTATTAAATAATCAGCAGAGTAGAGATATTACCTGAGTGGTTGGTGGGCTGTACATGGTGGAGGTGTATGTATAGTGTATCCCTGTGTTGACTGTACGGTGCATGGTATTAGTTCCACTATATACTCTCCTGTATAGTCCTGTAAAAGAGATATAAACATTGACATTGCCTGAAAATGTATAAGTCAGACACAGCCTGTGCACGCCTGTACAAGTACAAGCCCTTTCACAATATACATTACATGACCTGTCTTCACAACTTGAATTTTACATATACCAGTATTCATATAACAATATTCCATTTGAAATGTTCATATACCAGTACCCCTATAATCAGGTCACAGTAGTAAACAGGTACAGACTTTCATGATAAATGTGGAAAATAAAAGAAAGATGGAGTTTCAACAACTGATTTTAAACATAACCCCTATTTGGTCAACCACCAAGGTCAGTCTATGCAGAATCTTGCCCTTTTTCAGGTAGCTGACTTCAGACCTCGTAACTTTTTTCCTTAAAAATCCTTTGTAAAACAGTTAACTGGTTCTGACTAGAAGCCGCAAGCATGTCAACAGATTTTTAACCTTCTGCAGTTATCTTCAACAAATTGATTTTTAAAAGAATAATACAATGATAAATAGCAGACAAATATAGCAACATTAAAAAGTGCAGGGTCAGTAACTGTAGTTAGTTTCTACTGTCTGGTCAGTATCATTCTGGACAATCCAAATTCTTGTATCAATATTCTGTTTGTATGACTTACTACTCTGCATGAATTTGATGTTTTCATTATTTTTTCAGTTATGTTATTCAGATACTTCGCTAATTCAAAAGACTTAAAGTAGTTCTGCATGTTTGACAAACCGGAAGTGATGGCATAACGTCATCAATATCTGGAAAACGTAGAATAAAGCCTGGATTCGAAATGAATCATTTTGTGAATTAATTGCAACCTGTGAGTAAATTTATTACAACTGCACTGTTGCTATATTTCTAAAGTCAAGATATGGTATAAAAACATATGACACATTAAATAATTAAAAATTATGTCTTAAAATGTGTGTTAAATGTCCGGTTCACTTTAATCATTGTCAAATATCTTTTTAAGCACATGGACCTTTACATTTTATTTCATCAAATAATAGGCCATGTCTTTATTTACAAGTGTGAGATGTTTCATCAAAATCTACATTTTAGAAAAATTTCTATTCGCGAAAATGTTATGAAAGTTATGATTTTCCCATAGACTCCCATTATGAAATATTGCACGAGGTCCATATTTTTCAAATCAGTCTAGCAAAAAATCAAGCACACAACCCTATCTTTTTTATTTACTGAATTTTCTAGATATATTCTAAAGTTCTGAAAAATCAGAGTTTAATCAAGTTCTACATTGTAGAAAAGGTTTCAATCCAAATGTGCAGAACTACCTTAAGTCAGTCCAAAATGACACTTTGCAAACTGCAAATAAAATACATACTTTACTGAGGCTAACACATGTATGTGTTGTACATGTATAGCTATAGAGCATATATACAACATGTGCTTTGTCATAAAAGATGTTACATTACGCTTCAAGCATTAATATTCCCTACATAATCAAGTTAACCCTTCCTTCTAATCAAACTTTATGGATTTATGGGACTTTTATAATGAAATGTCTTTGATTGCAAAGAATATCTGAGAAGGACAAGAGCTCAGAAATTATTTGAAGCAGAATGTGGCAATGACTGACTTAGAAGTATTCATTATCGTCTGATCTGCCTTTTCCATAACAAAGATTTTCCTTAATTTCTCTTAAAATGTAAGAAGATGCCATTGATTTTATATATTTTTCTAAAGAACTCTAAAGCTGATGAAAGGAACTTCTTAAATTTTCAAAATATCTTGACTAGTTTTGAATTTATTGTCAACAAGGGTGCCATAGTCACAAAATACGCCCGTCGAGAGCTTGTTAAGTTGTCATTCTTGTATCTGACCTTTGATCTCTAAGTTGACCTTGACCTTAGACCTAGGGACCTGGTTCTTGCGCATGACACTCTGTCTCATGACGGTGAATAACTGTGCCAAGTTACTCCATGCATTAAGAAGAAATGCTCCAGACAGTCATTCTTGAATTTGACCTTTGACCTCTAAGTGTGACCTTGACCTTAGACCTAGGAACCTGATTCTTGTGCATGACACTCCATCTCATGACGGTGAACATTTGTGCCAAGTTACATCAAAATCCCTCCTTGCATTAAGAAGAAATGCTCCGAACAAAGTTTGTGGATGCCACCCACCCACCTGCCCATAATCCCATATCCCATTATACGACCCATCTTTTAGATGGAAGTATAAAAATACATTTTTGGTCATAAAATTGACCTTATTAAAGACACTTTAATGATTCAAAGTGATCCTACTCCTTCTACCACCTTTTGAGACCTTTAGAATGATGGACATGTTTTTATCTGGGCCTTGCAAAGTAAAGCAGCAATTCACAAAAATCCCTGTTACAGATCAGGTAGACAGTATTGAAGTTTAATGAACAAACTGAACTGGTTCTGTACTTCAGTACTGGACTGGGATGCAACTGGGTTGAAACATGCATGAATGGGTTGGGTAATTAGTGTTGCCAGCAATTTATTCCAGCTCTGAATGCACATGCATTCTGTCTGCCAACAGCTCAAGCAAAGGCAGGTCTTTGGAAATAAAGAAAGTACTTGTATACTTAAGATTTATATCAATTTAAAAGTTATGATTACTAAAAAATACCATCAAAATTATTTTCATGATTAAATACTAGTTTTTATACAAAATTACATTTCTTATTAGTATCTGTGTATAAAAATTCGGCTTAGGAATTATGCTTACTTTGGAATAATTCTGCAATGAAAATTAAGAAGCAATGTGTCAAAATATGATTATAATATGTAATTTCATAATTATCACAGTTTAGTGGTTAATACAGTTAGTGAATGTTACGTGAGAATATACTCCGATATTTTAATGTTTTACTGGCAAATCCTAGAACAATGCAACATCTCAAAACACAAAACAACTTAAGCTCCAAACAAGAACGATCATTCTGATTACATTTTAAGTTTTACATTATAGAATCTATATAATTATGCTGCTACTCTACAAGTACCAAATCTCCTTGAAATGATTAAGAACAAGAGCTGTCTCCATAGGATGACACATGCCCTCGATGGCACTTTGAATGAATAGTTATGGCCAATGTTAGAGTTTAGGACCTTTGACCTACCGACCTAGGTCTTGTGCGCGACACATTGTCTTACTGTGCCACACATTCATGCGTAGTTATTTTAAAATCCATGCATGAATGACAAAGATATGGACCGGACACACCCATCATTGCACTACCATGAAATATGACCTTTAACGTTTAAGTGTGACCTTGACTTTTGAGCTACGGACCTAGGTCTTGCGCACGACACGTCGTCTTACTGTGGTACACATTCATGCCCAATAATTTTAAAATCCATGCATGAATGACAAAGATATGGACCGGACACGCCCATCAATGCACTATCATGAAATATGACCTTTAACATCTAAGTGTGACCTTGTCCTTTGAGCTACAGACCTGGGTCTTGCGCGCGACACGTCATCTTACTGTGCCACACATTTATGCATAGTTACTTGAAAATCCATCCATGGATGACAAAGATATGGACCAGACACGCCCATCAATGCACTATCATGAAAAATGACCTTTAACGTCTAAGTGTGACCTTGGCCTTTGAGCTACGGACCTGGGTCTTGCGCGCGACACGTCGTCTTACTGTTGTACACATTCATGCCAAGTTATTTGAAAATCCATCCATGGATGACAAAGATATGGACCGGACACGAAAATTGCGGACAGACCGACAGACTGACAGACCGACAGACGGTTCAAAAACTATATGCCTCCCTTTGGGGGCATAAAAACTGATGCTAAAATATTAATATAGACAATGCATTTTACCAGAAGATAACTAAATGAACTTAAATACTGCTACAAATGCCTAATCATGTCTCAAACTGAGAAAGATCTGCCTCCCATAATATAGGCTAAAGAGACTTTTAATTTAACTGTTAGAATTTTTTTTAAAAATTATCTGCTTTGTATCATTTAAGCTGTAACAAAAGTTAAAAAAAGATAAGGAAAAAAAATATCAAAAAAGCAATGCAGTTAAAAACAGCTTTTCCTAAATCTATTGCCATCATTCATCACCTTCTAGAATTCCTAACATTATTTCTGTCAACAAACATTTAAAATTTAAAAACTCAAAATTTAATGAAAATTTTTAACACCAGTTATTTTTCTTATGTTTATTATCTATCTCACCTTCAGGCTGTAGTCACTTGTTGCCCTCCAGAGCTGATGAGGTCCATCAAATGTGTTTTGACCCCATAAAAGGTCAAGGTCAAATGAAATGTCCTTGTCTACTGACACAAAACGACTGGTGTAGCCCGGTAAAGTGTGGTGATCTAATACATACATCCCTGAAATACACCAAGGATTATGTGAAGTACCAACACAATAGATAAAATAGATTTAAAAAGTAAATCTTAACGTGATGCAACACGAAACATTTTTGTAAAAATTATCTGCATTTATCTCTTATATTGAGCATGCCTCAAACTCCCTAACTAATGTGTCTGTATATGTTTTTATATTTACATAAATTGTGACCGTTCAGTAAAAGTTGTTTTACTAGCCTCAAAATACATGTTGTTAAACTGTATTGGCTTTATATTCAATAAAGCAAAATTCGAGGGCTTAGAGTGAAACTGGTCTATCTGTATATAGAAATAGAAGCAGATAGATCAGTTTTGCTCTAAGCCCTCAGAATGCTTTCAAAGTCCATTAATGTAAGTATATGTACGTCATGTAATTAACCATTTTAATTTATATATCAACTATATCACTTTTACCTCTAAATTTTGCCTGTGTTTTAAAGTCGACAACCAGTCTACCATTATCATCAATCAGTATTCTCATGACCTGTAACCTTCCACCAAGGTCACCCTCTGTCTCCAGCCCTGACCTCCATAACACAGTGTCATAATAGAACGAAAACTCCAGTTCAGTCCTGTGCTCCAATGAACCCCAGCCTATTGTAAGATTAGAATAGATTAAACAAATACCACATACATTTGTACTTTTTGGTCCATATACACATATATCCACAAAAAATCTGTGTCGTTCATGATGTAAATTTGGCTAATAACAAACAATGACCACTTATGCTTTTTTTACATTGTAACAAGATCCTGTTAATACCAGCATTTTGGCAGGTAAACACAGCAGTAATATTTCAACATTTATGTTCCAATATTGTCTTAAATTTATAGTTGGTATTTACACTGCATGTTCTAAAATCTAAATAACTTAAAAAAATGCAAACACACTAAATAGAGTTAAAAAAAAGAAATACTTAAATAATTCTTCAATATTATTGCAAAATCATGGGCATGTAATTCTTGGTTTTGGTCGTAAAAGCTATTACAAGGGGATATGACTCTGTGGATTTCAACTTTTGCATGTAAAATAAATGGAAATTTTACTTGTTATTTGGGATTTAATTTTGTGGGTTGACTCAAGCAGGAAATCTACAAGAATTAGTCCCCTACAAATACTTATATCTTAACAGTATAAGAAGAATTGAAAACTAAAAGTTTACCTATGGGAGCCACAGCATACAGGTATGACACATAAAGTGGTACCCTCACTGTCAGGTACGTCTGCCCTATGTCCTTGACCTGGAAATCCGACACTGCACGTCCTCCACAGAGGTCAACAAGGTCAGTCATGTGGTACCAAGCTTCAAATGTCCACAGACATTTCTTCAGATCTAAATACTTGTACAACATTAATGTCTTGTTTTCCCGCAGATTATCATCAAACTGGTAGGGATAATCAAAACCTGCAGACAAATATTTTGGCAAGTTTTCTTGTCCATTCAAAAATCCAGCTTTTAACAGTGGAGCTCTTTCTTTTGGTGTAATTAAGTTCGAACAGATATGTTGCTGTCTGTAAACTGGTTCAGAAAGCACATATTTAAGGTTGCTAATCGGTGATGTTGAGATAAGAGGTAGCATACCATCTTGATGAGGAACTTTTATCGTAATGTGTACAGTGTTTGGATGCATTTTATCCTCTGTACCAACATAATCAAGTTTGGCATGGAATGACTGAGCTTGGTAACTATATGGCAGCCCTGAGAATACTGGTGCTTTACAAATACCGTTGTCTCGACCAATCATAACAGGGTTACTTTTCAACGGTATCCCAGGGTTCCCTCTCCCATCAAGAGGCTGAGCAATGCAGCGAACTCTGAAACTTGGGCGGAAATATATTGTGTCAAGGACCATGTGATTGACACTGGTAAAGAGTGTGTTGTAGGAGACTTCGATGAATGGTGGTCTGGTTCCAGTCATGTCAGGAATAGCAACTTCCCATCTATAAAACATGGCAGACTGGTTTATCTTGGCCTCTTCACATAGACTGTGTGTCATTTTGTAGGTTGGGTGGTGCACGCTGCAGGGCTGGAAGAAAATGAAGGTTGAAGGTACACAGTAAGAATCTACATGCTCGAAAAGAAAAGATGCTAATGATTATGAATACTTGAATTTTTCTGGTTACAGAAACTGAACTATACTTTAAACAAAGACCCATGAAATGGAATCAACACACTAACTTTACCCATAAAATATGTGAATGCAAGTGATATTTAGTTTCACTTGAACCACAAACATAGTGTTAATTTTTGAGACAACATTAAGGCAACAACAGTTAACAATGCACTTTACATTATATGGTACGGTTGTGATCTTTTTTCAGGTAAGGCATGAAACCAGGAAACAGAAAGGGCTAAACAAAAACTGTCAATGCTGAGCCATTCCGTCAATATACTTACTGTTATACAGACTAGAGGATAACCAGGTGTAGGGTCAATTTTCATTCCAGCTTCTACATCATCATACTTCAGTAATGATACAACCTGCAACAAATATCTCATACTTACAGTAGTTAAAGTATTAAGCCTTCTGTTTCACCAATGCAAGAGGACAACTTTGTTAACACTTTCCTGATGTCAAAATGCCAAATGTATCTCATTCATTCTGATACATAATATTTGAAGAAAATTTTTCAGAGTTCTGAATTCTGACACCTGAGACATTTATTGAAATATATTTATTACATTTAAAGTCCCATTCCTAAAAGTATAAACTCCCTAATACTGCAACTCATTTTATTTCGTGGGCACAAAATTTCAAATATTTGAAACAAATAATTTATGTGGACATGAATTCATGGCTTTCAACTTCTAAACATAAGTAGGAATTTTACATGTTCATTGGAATTTCATTTTATGATTTGACTCAACAAAGAAATCCACAAAAAAAATAGTCCTCCATGAAAATAAGTGATAACACAGCATCTTTAAATAAGTTGATCATCCAAGAAACTTAAAACATGTAATGAATAAAAGAAATATAACTTGCAGACTAGCACAGAAACTATCTTACCACTGGTGGAGCAGGCAACACCAGACTACCAGATACATCATTGTCGAGGATGGTTATGGTTGCCATGGAAACTGATCCAAGTTCTGCTCCAACAGGATCCCCAGGACCAAGGACAATACTGAATGTCTCATGCCACTCTATATCACTGTTATACAGGATATCTATGGTGAAATCCAAACTTCTAACACCTGTATATACATGTAGATATATATATAAAATATTATAAGGAATAACAAATGACACTACATAATTTTGGGGATTTTATTATAATGGCAAACAAAGATCATTTTTCTGGTATACACAATACTGTAATTCTTTCTTTTAACTGCATCTCTCATACCTTCATGGCAATGGATACCATCAGGAATGAGTAATAAAGAGTGATTTAAACAAGATGTAGAACCTCTTTGAGAAATGACCTAAAATAAACTAGTAAAAACTATTGTGGTCAAGATTCTTTAGTCAAAGGACTTTAGAAACTAGTTTCAAACATTAGTTTCAATCTGTCAGAATAATTATCATGCTCAACATAACTGTAATGAAACTACATACACTGCACATCTTTATGGCCTGTTTAAATAAAATTTCATACTGATAAATTAAAAATTCAATATGAATATTTTTTGCCTTCTGCAAACTGGAGAATTTGGCTTTTAGGGTTATAGTCTGTTCCGGAGAAGGCGGACCCATCTCTCGTGCTACATCTGACATTAGCAACCTTGGAAGCATCACCAAGTCTAATGACCTTGACCGTTACCATGGCAATCTGATCCTTGGCACTAGGCTCTGGTATACTGTAAGCTGACTTCTCAAACTGGATCCTTGGAACTAGAAAAATTAAATGTTTTTACAAATCATATCAATTTTTGCAGCAAAATTCGATACAAATAGGAAATCTTGTAACTATTCATGCACTTACAAATTTTTTACTGAAGAAAACGTCCAGTAAAAAGCACATATATCACATAGCAATGTGACGTAAACAATCATAACCAGTCTAGCCCTGTGAGTCTGTAACCTCTGAAATGTCAATGTAAATTTCAATAAAAATTGAAAACAGATGTGTTTTTAAAAGAAATGCATCTATGCTGTAAAAATTTACCATCATCCAGATTTGTGATTGTTATTTCTGTAGAGTTGATGTCTCCTATTTTGGCCCCTACAATTTCTGTTCCAAGGGGTCGTGTAAGTTTCAGGTGTAAAATTTCATCATCTTCAAACATGTCATCATCCACAATACCAACTGTGCAGTTCTTTATCTATGGTAGGAACAAAATCATATAGTTTCATTCTCTGTGAGCAAATCTTCAATTAAGCTCAAACTTCTGTCCAATTGTTATTAGAAAAATAACTACTGAAATGCTATTTTTCTACAACTCTGAGAAAATTATGTTCAACCAAGCTATGTTTTGAACAAAAAACTTGAAATACCATTCTCATTCTCTGAACACATAAGCTACAGACTGCCAAACTTTCTTGATTTTAGTCAATAAATTCAACTGTTTCTTCATCAATTCTCAATGTAAAAAACCCGCTTTACACACATCTAGAAGTGTGGGAGAATAACCACATAAAACCATGAAAACCATATTGACCCTGGCACCACAGTTATCAGTCAAACTATGTGCCTGATACTACAATTCCAAAGCAAAAATGCCCCGAAAGTATTAGCTATTTTATCAAATCAAAAGCACCATTACCATATAATACTGTGTAATTTATCTCATATAAATTTTTATCACACAATAATTTTTAAATGGCAAGCTACGCTCTCAAGTAAATTCACAAGTCAAGAAAAATCTGACAATATCTACCTTTTCTCCAGCTTTGAAAACGATTCTTGACTCTTCTGATAATGTCCGTTCAATATAATCCACCATGACCGCTGCTGTTTTTTGTCTTGTGTAACATATTACAGAAGATTCGAAACTCGTATCACCAGATCGATATATTGGAACATCATATATATGTTTACTCTCATCCACTTTATATGATTCTTCCTGAAAGCTCATTGTTGGCACTAAAACAGAAAAAATGGATATATTTGTTTCATCTGAGCAATCTAGTAACTTTTCTTTAACCCTTACCCTGCTAAATTTCTATAATGGACTGGTCTATCATTCAATTTGGGCAATACCATTTATTATTCGAAGGGGTGTTTACTGAAAATTTACTGACTGAATAGCGAACAGTGCAAACCATGAGCAGACTGCATGGATGTGCAGGCTGATCTTGGTCTGCACTGGTCGCAAAGGCAGAATCACTTGCCGCCAGCAGACTAAAGGTTAATAATCCTAGACGTTTGTATATCAAACATTCGTAAATTAATTAATTTTTGTTTATTTTCATTTTCAGTTACAGACATATGAAATTCCGAGGTACAATCACAAAGAAATTACAATGCATTCTACAGCATATAGCGGCATTACAACCTACATAAGTCAGAGTAATTATTATACAGTACAAACATTTCTTTCTCACTCTATATATGGTACTTTCGTTTTTGTTATAAGTGATTATCAACTTTGCAATGAATGTTTCATTAATTAAAAGAAACAGTTTGACTGATTCCACAATAAAACATCACTTAAAATTTTAGATTACCATCTAGTTGTGTATCGAGGATATGTATAATTGCTGTAAATGGTTGAACAAGGCTACTGCTCACTGCAGAACTCAGGAATACACTGAATGTTTCATCTCCCTCTACTTTTGGGTCAAGGTCATCATCCAGCAAGGTCAGGTGACATTTCTGTAACATACACAAACATTATGGGATATTTAAGCTTAGATTAATTATGCATATTATATAAAAAATCAATAAATCAGATTTAAATTTCTTCTTTTTGTTTTCAATTCTGTTAAAAACAGAACAAATAAAACTTATGGCTAAAATGGAGAAAACCTTAAAAATGACTTGATAGAGACATCATAAAAGCTTCAATACCATCCAAATATACAACATGTATGTAATATTCAGCACCAGGTTGTATGTTTTACAGAAATGAACATCTCCTTTTTATGAAATTTTGCAGCTTCCACAACTTAAAAACTTATAACAAGAGCTGTCCGTAAGACAGCGCGCTCCACTATTCGGGGATTTGACAGTAAAATGAATATATGTCTGAATAAGAGACCTCTATTATAAAAGGAAGATACACCAAGAGGCATAATTCCATCAAATACACAAATTAGAGTTATTAGGATTGTTACAAGAAATGCAGATGATGATAGTAAAGATATATTTTGAGTTTCAAGTTATTATCTTATATAGTACCAAAGTTATGTCCAGAAAATGAAGTTTGTTCAAAAAATTTAAGTGTAAAACTGGCATAATTTGGTCAAAAATACAAATCAGAGTTATGGGGATTGTTACCACACATGCAGATGATGGAGATAAAGATACATTTTAAGTTTCAAGTCTTTCTCTTATATTACATTAAAGTATTATCCAGAAAGCAAAGATTGCAAAAAAAAAATATAAGTACAAAAGGGGCATAATTCTGTCAAAAATACAATTAGAGTTATGGGGTATGTAACCATATCTTTTAAGTACATAAAATATGTATTTAAATTTCAAATATTTTAAATGAAAAATAATTCCAAGTATAACCTTTGCCTTGAACTTTAAATGACAACATCCAGCATATATATCTTGGTAGCCTGGACATGGTTAATGGCAACCCACATAAAGGTTTAAGCGCAATAGTAACACATAAATATACAAAAAACAAAGTTTGCCAAAAAACAAAGTCTCAAAAATTTAACCCTAAGTATAAGACCTTGGTGACCTTGACCTTGGATAAAATGGGTCCAGTCCCTGTACATATTTTGTTTGCATACTGGACAATGTTTATGTGAAGTTACAGTAAGATATAAGCAATAGTAACAAAGATATGACAGAAAAACAAAGGTTGCCAAAAAACTTTAACCTTAAAAATAACCTAAGTGTCACCTTGACCTTGGGTATAATGGGCTCAACCCCTACAATACATTGTTTGTATACTGGACAATGTTTATGTGAAGTTATAGTAAGATATAAGCAATAGTAACAAAGATATGACAGAAAAACAAAGGTTGCCGAAAAACTTTAACCAAGAAGGGTCACGCCGACGCCGGGGCGAGTAGTATAGCCCCCCTTTTTTCCGAATAGTGGAGCTAAAAATGACTTTAAAGCACAAAGAACATTAATTTTTTGTCTTTGTGTCTAAAAGCATAATATTATATTGACTTCAATTTCAAAACAGTAGTTATGTTCTTTTATGTTAATATTAATGTATAAATGTTTATATCAATTTACTTGAGATTTTTGTCCAGGTCCAAAAGTAATCTGGCTTGAACTTGGAACATAGTCCTGTCCTGACACTGCAGATGGTGGATTGGTGAGTCGAGTTGCACACCATACTGTAGAAGTATGGGACAGGTCAGAACCTTCACGTATGATTTCTACTTCAACTGTCCCTGAATTCTCATCAAACTTGTACGATGTTTGGGAAAAATGTATCACAGATTCTGGAATATAAATCAAGAGCTCAAATTCTGATAGCATGTCTGGCATGAATTGTAAAAATACATTTGAATGAATATGTAAGTTGAAGACATACAATGTGTATGCACACGATACAAACTAAAGCCTTTGGAAAAAGCCAGTCATAAAACTGGAAAAGAATTTACAAAAGTTTGACTCATTAATACTGAAATGTGTCTTGAGCTTGTTGTTAACAAACATCACTGAATGTAGGGAATCATTTACCATCATTTGGTCCATCAATTATGACTGTAGCCTGAGAGACTGGTCCTAACTTGGCACCATAAGATGGTAGAGCTAGTTCCAGTCCAAACTGTTCTGATGCTTCATTTATACTGTCATCTATCATCTACAACATACAGGCAAATACATGCTTTTACATAACTTGATTCATTTGTCATTGAACAAAGACGGATATTAAAGCATGTACTGGAGAGCAACCATTATGACATCAAATTTTCCTTTATGTTGTCTAGGTCATTACCAAGTTTTCATTTTAATGTTTTTGCAGCTACCAGTACGCTAGAATGAAAATGATGTATAAACTTCAAGTTATTGTTCAGATTCGTTAATACTGAGCCAATCAGCCTGACTCCATTGTAGTTTAACTCTTGCACATCATAATATAGTCAAACCTGTGAATAAAGACCACTCTTCGGAACAAGCAAAAGTGGTCTTTGTTCACAGGTGGTCTTTATTCGGGGGGAAGGGTCACTTCTCAGTTAGCCATTATCATGCTGATAAAAAGTATTTTTACAGCTTCTTGCATTCTTTATGTTCTATGTATTAATTCGGCCGTTGCAAACTTGCAAATTTTCAATCAAGCAGTAATTATTATGTTTGGTATAAGGCGAAAGTCGTGAAAATTCAGCGGATTTCAAATATTTTCAAGCCGGAATGGTCCAGCTTGGTCGTTATTGGGGGCAAACATGACCCTTGGGAATCAATTTGGCCGGTCGCTGGTCGCGGTCGCCAGGTGGTCGCTATTTACGGGCTTTTTATGAACATTTTTTTATGGGGGGACCAGAGATCTAATACACAAAGTGTCACAGTCATTCAAGAAATCACTGGGCAAGACTAACTTGGGTTGTAAATTGAATAGACATGCTGTGACAAGGTACAAGTAAACAATGTGTTCAAGATTCGCTAGATCAAATCTTACTTTTTCCAGGATTTAGTGTAACAGAATAAAGTATAAACCTGCTGGTAGATTTCAATGGTATTAGTTGAAGACTGCTTACCTTGACATCACATGTAGCTTTGGTTATTCCTGAAGGAAAGATAACTCTGTATGAGTTAGAGTTACCCCTTGATATATAATCAGAGCCAGAGTCTAGTCTATCAAGGGGACTGCCTCGTGCTGTCAGGGAACTTGTGTAGCAGATAGTGGATACTGTACTGCTGATATCCCCTGTAATATACAAACACAACAATAGAAATATAAACAGAAATATACTCACAGCCAGAGGAGTCAACACAATTGCAACAATATAAATATGTGCTTGTTTTAGTATTTCATGGGACTTGCATTACTTAAATCTCCAAAAGAAATTCCTACATGCAATACACTGACAGTCTTCATAATACACTTTGTCATATAATTTGGCTTGTTTGGTTTAGTAAAATACATTTTTTCAACAGTATTTCAGTAATGTATGGGGGTCCTTAAACTATCAACATTTCTGAATAACATGCCACTTCCATTTCAACTTGTTCACACTAATCAGAGATCAAGTAAAACAACTTCAAGCAAAAAATCTTCTGTAAAAGTTGTCTTTACAAAACTTTATGACATCTTAAATCTTGTGAATCTTTCTGATAAAAGCCCTTTCCTTTGTTAAGCTGAGCTACCAGTGCAGGTATGGGAAATAATACTTAAAATATTTTACTCGGTAAAAACTGATAAACTGTACCTGTTCTAATAATTGCAGCAGACAGGTAACTTTCACTCTCATTTACATGGTATTCTGGGTACTGAAACTGCAGAACTGGTTCTGAAATAAAGTTAATCATGTGTTATATTGAACTGATTTTTTTTGTAATTTTTTTTATCTGTGACACTTTTTTCTTGCAAAATGGTTATTCTACTTTAAAAGGAAATAAAATGGTAAATGAAAGAAGTTGTCTGCGTCACTAGGGCGAGATGCTTTAAGGTCTTGCTGTCAGACTTGCTTGTTGCCTTTACTTGCTTCATGCCTTCAAACTGCTTGCTTGCATTGCCTTTAAACTGCTCGCTTGTTGCCTTTAGTTGACTGATGCCTTCAAACTGCTTGCTTCCACTGCCTTCAAACCACTTGCTTGTAGCCTTAGTTGACTGATGCCTTCAAACTGCTTGCTTGTTGCCTTTAGTTGCTTGCTGCCTTGAAATTGCTTGCTTCTTGCTGCCTTCCAACTACATGCTTTTTGCTGATGTGTTGCCTTTAATTGCTTGTTGCCTTCAAACTGCTTGCTTGTTGCCCTTATTTGCTTGCTGCATTCAAACTGCTTGCTTTTTGCTATAATTACTTATTGCCTTCAAACTCATTCTGTCTTGCCTTTAATTGCTTGTTGCCTTTCCTGGTTCATATAATTAATTTCAGGCTATTCTATATCAAGAATCAACAGTACTAGTGATTTCAAGAAAATTCAGACAGTAACGTAACTTCAATAGTTCCACTTAAAACACGTTTTAAGACCAAATCTGTCTGAAGAAATGTTAAAAACATAATCTTACCATCTTCCATATCAACTATGGTAACTGTAGTTTTCTGTCTGGTTCCTAGCAGAGTGAATGTAGGCTGGATCAGTTCAACATAGAATGTTTCCCGGCCTTCAAATATGGAGTCATCATTTATGATTATGGTACACATTTTAGTATCTTGCCACTCATCAAACTGAACCTAAAACACATGGAAACAATAAATTTTTTAAACAATTTCTATCTTTTCTTGAAATATTTGTACTATTTGCATGAAATACCTGAACTATAAGACTGAAAGTTTTCTGAAGTTCTTTGTGACAGGGTAGCAGAAAGGGTTACTGACAACAAGGATAAAACTGAAAACAAGAGGGCCATGATGGCCCTATATCGCTCACTTGAGGACAAGAAGGTCCTCAGTAAAATATCAAAGTCTAAAGGACAGGAACAACAAAGGGAAGAAATTTAACCAAAAAGAAAAAAAAATTCTTACAAGGTATAGATATGTCAAAATACACCTTAAAATTGGAGGTACCATCCATGTTGTACCACAGAAAAGTGGTCTCGGTTTTTCCCTATGGCCAATAATAAAAAAGTTACTAAAAATAAGCTATTTACAGTAACGTAAAAGAGAATCAATTAAAAAAATAAATATTGTAAGTGAACAAAAGAAGGATCTGCCAAATAAAGCTGTTGACATAAATGAAATTTCAGATCAGTATCTTCATTAGTTATGGAGATATACCAATTTTAATTTGAAATAAAGGGAGGTACTTTGATATAAAACCAGTCCATAGTTATCTACCCTGATTGTCTCTGTCCAACTAATAACAATAATGAAATTTCAAATAAGTCCTATAAGTACTTACTGATATAAATCCATTTTGATTACAATCAGGGGAGGTAATCAGATATAAAATAACTCTGGAACCTACGACTGGATCTGATTTGTCATGGAATCCAAGATTTATTGTTGTTGAAGATATTTTGGAAGTTTGTATCAAATAAAACCATAAATGAAGTCTCTATATGGCTGTAAAAGCCAAAATAGCCAATTTTGGACCTTTAAGGGGCCATAACTCTGAAACCCATGATGGAATCTGGCCAGTTGAAGAAAGGAAGTAAGATCTCGTGGTGATACAAGTTATGTGCAAGTTTGGTTAAAATCAAATCATAAATGAAGCTGCTATTGTGCAGACAAGGTCAAAATAGCTAATTTTGGCCCTTTCAGGGGCCATAACTCTGGAACCCATTGTGGGATCTGGTCGGATCAAGAAAGGAATCGAGATCTTATGGTGACACAAGTTTTGTGCAAGTTTGATTAAATTCAAATCATAAATGAAGCTGCTATTGTGCAGACAAAGTCAAAATAGCTAATTTTGGCCCTTTCAGGGGCCATCACTCTGGAACCCATATTGGAATCTCGCCAGGTTAAGAAAGGAATCAAGATTTTATGGTGATACAAGTTGTGTGCAAGTTTGATTAAATTCAAATCATATATGAAGCTGCTATTGTGCAGACCAGGTCAAAATAGCTAATTCTGGCCCTTTAAGGGGCCATAACTCTGGAACCCATAAAGGAATCTGGCCACTTCAAGAAAGGTATCAAGATCTCGTGGTGGAACAAGTTGTGTGCCAGTTTGGTAAAAATCAAATCATAAATAAAGCTGCTATTGTGCAGACAAGGTCAAAATAGCTAATTTTGGCCCTTTCAGGGGCCATAACTCTGGAACTCATAATGGGATCTGGCCAGTTCAAGAAAGGAACCGTGACCTTACGGTGATACAAGTTGTGTGCAAGTTTGGTTAAAATAAAATCATAAATGAAACCACTATCGTGCAGACAAGGAATTGTTGACGCACGGACGGACGGACTGACGACGGACGAAGGGTGATCACAAAAGCTCACCTTGTCACTATGTGACAGGTTAGCTAAAAAGAAATGGACATACATTTTGCCTTTTGTAATTTCTGTCCCCACTTTCACAAACTACTAAGTGTCAGTGTTCTACATCCATTTTCTGGTTTGCTTCTATACAAAATTTAAAGACTGCACATTAAATTATTTTCTGTTAAGTTTCATTAACAGACGCTTACATTCTAAAAGACAATTTATAATTAATGTGATAAAGCTATTAGAAAAATTACCTGTCCAAGATGTGGAACAAAATCCTGTTGTCCTGGCCTTGTTCCCTGCTGTCTAGTGGTAGCGGTACCCGAAATACTGCGACAAGTCACAATTGAATACTGTAAATATAAGACAAAACCCCTGAGAACAGATTCTGATGTGATATTGACAAACGAGTATCAAAATTAATTTCACAATATAAAAATAGACATTTCTAACGTAAACGTAAATCGGAAATGGATTACTGAATCCGTAAATGTTATTTGCAAATAATGGTCTAAGGGAGATATTATTGCATTACTATTGGATGAAATTGTCTCCCATAGACCACAAATTAGCCTAAAATTTTACGGATTCAGTATTCCGTTTCGTAATTACGTTTAAGTTAGAAAGGTCTAATATTAGCTTCATTTATTGAAATGAAAAAGTATTTTCACATATTTTTTGGTGCCCTACTGGGGGCCAATAATGTGTGCTACTAAGACATTTCAGAATCAAAATTATATAGAACAATGGTGTTACACCTAACAACCATTTATTAAGGTAAGAATAGTTCTACAATGTAACAAAGGTTGATTAAAAAATGCAGAAAACTTACATGTTTCAGACTGCCCCTTCTTTTAACAGGAATGTGAACAATCCCAGCAGTTTCTGTAACATTGACCAATGCTTGTTCAAATTCTACAGTTGACCAAGTCAGATGAAATGTGTTACCAGGGATACGGTTAGGTCGGCTGTCATAAATGTCAAACATAAAACTGTCCTCAAAAAATGCTCCCTGAGCAGTCAGGATATATCTAATCACTGAATTGTCTATGTCCTCTGTAAAATAAAAACAAAATATTAGCAGATATTATGCAAATAGAACACTTTTTTCAAAACAAGTATAAATCTGATTTCTTCTAAGTAATCTGTGATTATTTGAATTAATCGATTTTTTGAAAAATGTTTACAATCTGCAGAATGCTGCTAAAATTCAACTACTAGATTTTAAAAGTCAAATTCTTGTGCTGAGAGATTAGATGGGGGGTTGGGGGGAATAATTTGAGATGAGACAAGAAGCTGCATTTCCAAAATGCAAAATCAAGCCACTGGGTGAATGACCAAAGATGTCGGTTTTTTTTCAGATTTTAAGTCTAAAGGTAAAGATCATATGAAGGTCAAGGTCATCTATATACAGGTTAGTTTGTAGGTCTTGCCACAAGGTTTGCCGAGTGGGAGCATGAACTAAATTGGGTCAATTATGTGGACTGTATGACCAAAAATGTTGTTTGTTAAGGTATTAAGTTTGAATATGAAATTCATTTGTGGGTTGTAGGCAATCTGGTTCATATGGAAGGATGGAAGGACAAATGGACAGTTCAGTCGCTACATGCTCAGGGGCATAAAAGTAATTTTTTGATATTATCAATTTAATCTTATCAATAACTGTGTGATTAGATTTGCTGTCAAATACCGATGTACAATTTATTTACCTTGAGTAAATGTGAGGACATCAACTCCTGGGTTTGTTGTTTTTTCCAGTCTTCCAAACTGAGGAACTGATCGCACAACAAACTTGAGTTTGTCAGGAGGAGTGTCTAGGTCAGTAACCTTTAGTTCATTAGCTGTTATGATATTTCCTGAACTTGAACCCAGTACCTCTAGGAACTGCAGACCTTTGTTAACCTCAATCACTGGACTGTCATCATCCATGGGAATAATCTCAATAGAAAACACCTGATAAAATAGAAGGATAAATTTTAACAAGGAATGTAAGAAAGTTGTTTTTAAAGCACCAGATTCCTTGTTTTCATGTTGCTTTTTTTTTTGCTTTCAGTGGTTATTTTGTTTTCACAGTTTCATTATTATAATGCAAATCAGTTGAGTGTTCCTGCATTACTTATCAGTATTAACTTGTTCTCTGCAAAATACTGACAACTTTTCAAATTGGGACAATGGTACAGAACTATTGATTTTAAACAAGAAGTCTTTATTAAATGGCTGCCAAGATCATTGGCCTTATATGTCAAATGCCAAGCCACTGAACTGAGAGACCTACTTTCTCTTTATTAATTGATTCTGAAGACAACGAATTATTTTAAAGCAACTACGTAAGGTTTTTCTATACATTATCTTTGCATATCTACAGGGGAATCATTATGTCACGACTTTAATTTCCCAGGCTTTATTTATGTACACTACTGTAAGAAACATTTCCACAAAGAAAGTAATTTATTTGCTTTACTTATACTGTAATTTGTAAATATGGTATGCAAGTGAAATTTTTATTTTGTTATGTTAAACATCGCACCAACACAAGCATAGGTCTTATGGTTGCTTCCCAGCTTTGATGGTTGAGGAAGACCCCTGGTGCCCCTCTGAGCATTATTTCATCATGGGTGGGCACCTAGGTAGAACCACCGACCTTCAGTAAGCCAGCTATATGGTTTCCTGATGGCCTCCTCACATGCAGAATTCAACGCCCAGTGTTTAATAATCTGGTTGTAGATGGGAATATATGGCTTCTGGGAAAAACTGCTCAGACAATAACTCTGTTCAGGTATGGTAAAGCAAAATGGATTTTCCCATCTGCATCTACAATCAGTGACAAGTTATTAAAATCCAAGAATGAAATTTTAACAAACAATGATCAACTTCTAAAACTTCTTCATAAATTTTAGCATTATCATACCTGGGGTTGTGACTGAGAGACTGTGTACTGACCACGCCCATCCCCTGGTATCATAGAGAACCTGTCATTACTGCCATCAGACAATGTAAACTTAAAGCTGTCTTTGGTTGTCTCCCTTCCATTGTGTAAGTAGCAGACATGACTTTCATAGATCTCAGTCATGGAGAAAACTGTTGTTGTTTTCCAATCTGAGTCAGTCAGATGCTGTATAGATCCATGGCGAGGAGGTCTTGTGATGGTGAAAACAAGTGAATCCTCCTTCAAAAGAGTTTTAAAATGTTATGTTACAACAATTTTTCATGTTAAACACTAGATGTGTGCCCATACATTACATTACAATAGTTCTATCTAAGGTAACAAAACTGAAGAAAACACTACTTGACTTTTTACAGTGAATCCTCGTACTAATAACATTTTCCTTTTGGTTCACACAAATAATCAATGCAAGATTTTACTGAAACAATCAAAGTTAAACAAGGGCAAATTTTTTTTATTTCTATCAACTTGAAACAAGATGAAGTAATGTACATTATTCCATTTGCAACAATATTATCATATTTGAATATGAATTATACTAATTGTCAATATTTACGCAAGGATTAATTGTCGAGAGATGCAGGGCTTCGCGAATATAATGAAAATTAAATCCTCGTTACAATTTCTGCTTTTACAGTACACAATGGGTTGAAATTTAAGTTAAAGTGTTTTCAAAATGCAGCAAAGAAATGTTTTACGTAAACAAACCTTTGTATCCTCATCTGAAGCTTTCAGATCAAACTCTGTTATCAGTTTCCTGAGCCCTTCTTGGACCCTTAAAATCCCTTTTGTTACAACAGGAATTGAGTCATCTACAGGGCTTATCTGTATGGTGAATTTACGAATAACCTCATTGGTCCCGTCAGAAATGGAGAACATACAGGAATCTAGATGTTCCTCAGATTCACTTGTGTGTACGTACTGAACTTGACTGCCAGCAATGTCGGACTGGGTAAACTCCGAGACTGCTTTACCTGGAAATAAAGTTAATTCTAAATGATGACTTCTGCCCACAGAAATTATCTAGATGTAATTGTAGCAATGAAAGGGAACATTAGGATACAATCCACAGAAAAAACTTAGTTTACTATTTTAAACTGTATGCCAACAGAAAAATTTGCCTCACCTGAAGACATAAAGCAAATGGGTATTGAAATCAGTCTATTAGCTTGAAATTGGCACCATACGTAAGTATACATATATGACCTTTTGTCATGATCTGCTACTGAGGAGTAAAATCTAAAAAGGAATTATTTTTTCACAATTTTGCCAGAGTTACAATTACCTGGATTCCTGGTTAATTCAAAATGTCCAAGATCTGGTTTCTCAATCAGTATATAGAGTAGTGTAGCGGGTTCTGAATCATCGTCTGTGAAGGACAAGTACTCTGTGGTAACTGTCATTTTTCCACCCTCCTTCACAACCAACTCTTTATTAGCTAACTCTCGTGGTGGTGAGCGGTCATCTATAATCAACACACAAAACAATATCAGCAGATGAAAAAAAAAGGTAATAAACCTTTTAAGCAACAACAAAGAGGAAATTGTTGAACAATTAAGATAAATAACCCAGCAAGCTATAAAATTTGATCTTATAATGTATATTACCTAATATGGTAATGTAGAAATCCTGGTCAATTAGATCATTTCCTTCCAGGTCAGACACTGTGAACTTGAACACAATGTTTCCTGTCGTCTCACCTCTAACATGACGGTACTCAACATTTCCTGGGAGAACATGGAGAACAAGTCAGTAAGAAAAATGTTTAGCAATGCAATAAAACATTATTTTAACAATTACTGTCTAAACTTTAACAATAGCAGTCTGAGAAGCAGACATATCCCCCATGATGCAGTGTTTTACAGTGGAGCAGGGCTTAAAGCCCCAACTTTTACTACCCTGGCAGTAAGTTTTGTAGGAGGAGCCTATCAAATAACAACGCTACTCTAGGCTGCATGTCTGTTAGCTAAAAATAGCTCACTTTAAATGATTCACAGGCAAATGTAAACAATGGTCAGTTGAAGAAGAAATTTGTACTAGTTTGCATGTTTTGATGGTAAAAAACTATTATTATCCATATTGTGCATCCATATAAGTATCAATCCTATGAAAAATTGAGTCAGGACTAGCATTCCTGATTTTTAATCTTGTTTATGTAAATTTAACAATGAAACTCAAAATCAAGCATTCATTTAACTAAAATTCTGTCATTGCTGGCTGGTCCATTAATTGAGATAACCTAGCAATAAATGTAGAAATAATAAACTTTAAGTCTGGGATGCAGAACAATACACACAAATTAGCAAGTGCTGCTGTGATATGGACTGATAAAAATGATAAGCTATTTGAAATTATATTTATCACTGTATGTCTGTAATTAGCAGTTCCCTATTTCTTTAAAACATTTTTATGATATGACATATAAAAATATAACTGTAGAAATGACTATGATATTCTATTTGGTTTAAAAATTCAAAATTACTTTCTGGAGAAGTTTTGCAATGCACTCTAGCTAGGTGTTAATTCCATTGATACATATGAAGCCTTCTGACAATCAGGTTTGTTGATAAAATTAACCACGTGGGAATTGTTTACATTCTCTATTCCTCTAGGGTTCATGACCTCATTAGCTCCTCCCGGCAAATTCAAATTTTTGGCAGTTAGGTTTAAATAATTTTTTGAAACTATACTTCAACATTTTTTGTTTTAAAAAATAAAAACACCAATTGATAAAGAATATTTCAATGTGTATTTATGCAATTTTTCATAACTTTTTATTCAGTGGTTTATTTAAAATTTTGAAAAAGGGCTCTCTGATGTAAAACATGCATAATTTATATAAAAACCTGCCCCGGCACCATCTTGTGGCTTTTATATGGCAGTTGGGGGTTTAAAGCAGAAGGTATGGTTCATTACCATCTATTGACCAAACTTTTAACTCCATTCAGTAATTGAGAAAGTTAGGTTTGCAACAATTTTAAAAGCAACATTATAAGATAATTCACTCCCCATACAATCTCATTGCAGTCTACGATTATATCAGGTTTCATCATACTCAACAGTTTTTAAGTTATCATTAACAAAAAAAGGAAATTTATTACAAAATGGAGATAACTAAAGAATAAATCTTTCAAGACAAGGGTTATGATTCTTTTGCTCTACACAGAACCTCATTACTATATATCATTGTATCATATGTTTCATATTATCTTCAATAGTTTTCAAATTATTGTTCATGCAAAAGAAAGTTAGATTCAAAAAGAGAGATGATAATAATTATGGTTCTTATGCTCTGCCATCTACCATTATGTCAAGTTAATAAAATATTACCATTATCAATATCTGCTTGTGTAAATGTTTTGACTGGTCCTCTACTGGTGACCGGGAGTTGCCTGCCCTTGGCAGTGAGGTAGATAGCGCCAATTCTCGGATCTCTTGTCACAGTGTATATTAGATAGGAGTCATCGGAGTCAACATCCGTTGACCTCAAATCAGCTGGCCTAATAGTTGTTGTTGTCCCTTCAAAAGAAGTATTTTTATTCACATCAATGAACTATATATCCAATTAATAAACTTGACATCATATTGAGGACAGTATTTTGTATTCAAGTACAATAAATATCTTTGGCATTTTACGATTTAACTCTGACTTTTAAGGATAACATGGTGTAATAGCCATATTTCATATCTTGTAACTGGATGGTAATATCTAAATGAAATTTGGTCACTTTAAAGACATTCAAAATTAAAAACTTTTCACCGAGAGATTTTTCAAATTTTATCAATTTTTGGGGAGATAATCAGTATTGAAGTTAACATTGATACCTATGGGAAATATATAATTTCTTTGATTATGAGAATCTGAACTTGAATTTCGAGAAAGTTTTGTGGTAGAAAGCTGCATTATATGATTCTGATACAAATACCAAAAAGAAATCTAAAATTCCCCACAGGGAAAAGGAGAAAACCATTTTTTTCTAGTTTTCAGGGGAGATAATTCATGAAAAAAATTATCAGGGGAGGTATCCTAAAGAAAATTTTTAAGAACTTCTGTCACTATATAACTTGTCAATATGCACCTTTTTTTCCCCTATCTTTTGACATTTTTAAAGCTTACATTATCAAGTTGTATGTACTCTTTTGGTGAAATTGAGGCCTATTACACCATGTTATCCCTTAAATGTTGCTAAATATTTCAGTAACGACTTAAGCTTAATTTTCAACTCCAGCCTAAAATAATTCATTACAAAACCTATCTTACCTGCATGGACCCTCAGACCTCTATTCACCGTTACCCTGGGTGTCTCATCATTTATCAGTCCTATAATTACAGGTACTCTATGTGTATCAGTAAAGTTGCCATCGGTTACTGCTAGCGAGAACGAATCTACTGTTACTTCCCCACCATCATGTACATACAGAATTAACTCTTCCAAGATGCCCTACAATGTTGAAAATGAGCACAATTTATAGTGATTATATTACTGAAATCATCAGTTTTGCTATAAATTTGTATAAAAAAATTGGGTTCAGTCTCAACTGAAAATGCCTTTAAGAAAACCTGTCAGTATTTTATGTTAATACCTGTACATGCCTTTTTGCAAACCAAGAACCTCAAAGTTGAACAAAAATGAATTTAAAACACCTACTATTTTCAAGACTTTGAACTCAGTCTTAATGAAAAAACGTTCACCTAAATTTAATTTGAAAGTCAGTTTGAACCTCTTAGATTTTCTTATACAAATGTCAAAGAATGGGAAATTTGCTTTTTAAATCTCAAAAAATATCTTGGTTACTAATAGTTTGGATGGGATACTATCCATTTTCAAATTTTGACTTTATTTGTTAATCAACTGTTACAAAACTTTTAGGATATCTTTGTAGGCATAAAATTTCCATGCAAATATCTTGTAAAATTACACAAAAATATACCTTTTTAATTGTGGTTTTGCCAATTTTTACTGTGGGAAAACTCCATTTTTGGTCATAAAATTAACATAATTAAAAATATTTTAAGAATTTAAAAAAGGTTCTACAATCACCCTTACAGAGCTTTAGGATGATGTATTATTTAAATATCTTGCAAAACAAGGCTGCAATTCATGAAAAACCCTGTTATAGATTAAGTGGATCAAACAGTAAGTTGGACAGAGATCTCAACTTGAGATTATCACTGACTACAGAAGGTCAACACTAACTTACCTTGTATGTGAATTCAGAATCTTTCTTTAGAACAACTGCACTCATCACAGACTGTGACCTTGAACTTTTCCTTTTCAGAGTTCCTAATACAAAAAACCTAACATTAATAAAACGATATAGTATAGTTCTAGAGGACGTATCAAATATTAAGTATTATAAAACCATTAACAGCTCAAAAAAAAAAAAACTTGTGTTTAATTCATTCTGTGACAAATGTCATTAAATGCTGATACTTCAATAAATTCGGCTTTAAATTTTACCATGTTCCGGAGGCATCTGTAATGATATGAGAATCTGGTCATTTGGTGTATCTAGGTCAGTGATATATACAGAGGCATTGGTCACCAGGATCTGCTGGCCTTCCTGTACAAACACCTGCTCTGTCACAACCTTTGGCGCCTCATCATTTACAAGCTGTGCAAAATAAATAGCACATAGTTCAGCTGTATAAACGGGTTTGCAAATACTGTAGAATCATTAGTATTCACAGGGGACTAAGTTTAGGGTTGTGTTCATACACAAAATTAAATACAAACAAAAAAGTTAGATTCCTTCTTATTTCATATCTGAAATTGTTATCCAAAGTTCATGTCCCCAGGAAATAGCCATTTTTGCAGACACCTTGAAATTCCATGCCAACTTCATCAAAGGATTCCAAATTTCCATGTCTCCCTTCTCCACACAGTTCACTAGTGAAACTGTTATCTGGGTCTTTCACTGTGTATATGTAGCGTTTATGTCATCTAGTTATTTCAAAATTCTAAAATGTCTGACACAGTACAAGAATGGGATGAAAAAACTAACAAGTGGAATGATAAGTTAAACACAAAGAACAGTACTGCAAGTTGTATGGGGCTATTTAATATTGTTAGATGCAAAGTTATAGACATCCATTATGCTGTGGGAACTTAACTTATTTTATAGATCAAGTTTTTGTGAGCTATTAGTGATGGTCAGCATTTCCCCCAAAGTCAACACTGACATAATTATGTTTTTTCATTACAAACTGACATATATTTTCACAAACCTTAATTGTGATGTTGAAACGTTGTGATGGTGATCTGTTCTTCCCATCTTCAATATGAAACAGGAAGCTATCCCTGATTGGTTCCTTGTTTAAGTTATCAGACTGGACATAGATTATATAGTTATTGAGGAGATCTGATACAGGAAATGAGGAAACCAGTCTATCCTCCAATAATTCTGATCCTTCCACTGTAAAATAAAATACATCTGACCCTCACTCTCTGAATTTTTGAAAAAAAAAAAAAAAAAAAAAAAAAAAAAAAAAACACTAACATGCTACAACTAATCTTACACAACAAAACTTTAACCTAAAGCTTTAACATTTTGAAAAGTTTAAAATGTTTGGCGATTTAAAAGATACAGTTTCTTCAATTTAATCTTTCACTTGCATTTCAATAGTTAACATCATTTCTATTGTACTAGTATTACACCTGATAAGCTGAGAGAGTTATCTTGTAAATGTCAATCTAGTAACACCTTTCTCAGTAATAAAGTGGTCATTTACACCATTTCTGTTTTTTTTTGTGTCTTTTTTTTTTTTCAAAATCCTTATCCCCTTGAAATTGCACCGCCATCTAAACCACAACCCTGGAGTCATCCCTGAATGCAAAAAGCATGCGCATACTTCTTTCAACATATTTAGTATATAACATATTCTTTTAACAATTAAGTACGAGTAAAGGCAAAAAATACCTGGTGCAATGTCCTTAATGACCCCAAATCCTGGTTGTGTTTCTATGACGATAATGAGGTCATCCAAAATAGTGTCAGGGTCAGTTACTTCAAGGTTATCTGAGGTCAGAGTAACTTGTCCTCCTTCTTGAACCTTGTAACATATACACTGACCAATATAACTCCTGTAGCTACATTTCTAAACAGTAAGTGTAACAGGAATGGTATTTCAAGCCATTCAGCATTAACAACCTTACACCTAAAATTAATGTATAACTCCACTGGTGATCTGGATTTGAAAGAAAATTGGTGAACAGATGAAAACTTGAACTTGAATCAAAACTTAATATATGATTAAACGCCTAAAGCTAACAGCATTATAAAGGTTTTGAAGGCAATGAATTGATATATTTTTTTCGACCAGTAATTTTAACATTTTGTCAAACCAAAAGTCATTCAGATAGTTTAAATTTTCAATCAACTATAGGAACTTCCTCTTACTTACCTTGACCCCAGAAATGACCTTGACCCTTGGAGGAAGGTTATTATCAGGTTCAATGAGTACAGTCAAAGTTTGACTAGGGAGAACATTCCCACTTGTATCTGTTACATTGAAGGTAAGAACCTCTGATACAGCTTTGTCACCTATCTCAGAATCAGCTAGAAAACTGGAAAATAAATTATTAAATTCGCAATAAAAACACAATTATACCACCAAGATACTTTTTTTTTCTTCCACATGAAGCATTAATAACTGAAATTTTCATGAGAAACTGCACCTAAACAAAACACCTTACACTGTGAAAATGTATACTGGGTAATAGCACACAAACTTGGCCAGCTATACCTCAACGATGATAAAACGGATTTATAAAATGTATTTGACATCAGACCACAGAACTAGTTTTACTTGAAATAAGCTAGTATGAGATAACTTTAAGAAGAAATAGGTATTTAAGATGATTAATTTTTATATCTGTAATTATGGCAAATTACATAATCATTCATTTGATAATTACTGCTATCTATGTAATAGCAAATAAAGAATATCACCTCAGCTGTTTGTTGTTGATGTCTGTCTGTGTAAAAACATCTCTAATCAAGACCTGCTGGTTGCTAAGCAACAATTTTCCATGAGTAGTTTCTATGGTGAGCATAATATTAAGGCTGAAGTCTTCGTCATCACTATCAGTAAAGGCAAGGATCTGTCTAGTTACAACCTCAGATGTTCCTGAAATACACACAAATAGAATTTTTGTAACACATACTGAGCCCATGCAGTATACAGTATACACATTACATTTATAATATGAAATAAGGCACTGCCTCAATCGGGAATCGATCCAACTTCAACTCATCCCATAACAATGGAAAAGAACTGTCTAATGACGGCATGGACTGAAGAACACAATGTTCCAATCAATAGTAAATATCTCATTCTGTATATCGCATGTTACAGAAGAGGAATCAATTCCCATTTTCGTCGCTTCGCACAGGATTGATTCCCTATCAATTTTAAGGTAGATTTTGGAATGAAAACAATACTGCCCATATTTGTACTGATGTGCAAGACGTTGCAGTTCGGACAAGTTATGTGGATGCCTATTAGGCACAAGGAAGACGTTCTGTGCACATGCTGGAAGTACACGTTTTTTAATATGATAGTATATATCTCATTCAGTATATCGCATGTTACCGTAGAGGGCTTGATCCTGATTTTTGTCGCAAAGCGACGAAAATCGGTAAAATAAATTCCCTATAATTATACTTGCTATGTTCACTTATATATTTGAGTTTAAAAGTGAGATGGGATTTTGTGCCCAGGACTCGTGTCCCTATCTCAAAGGTCAAGGACACACAAAGGTGTCAAAAACAGTTAGATATATTTTCAGTGTGTGTTAATAAGCAAGAATTTCAGAGGGGAGTGGATGATGGATGGGGTAAATTTCACATTACATCGGTTAAGGTTTAGCAAATCACAGCAAAAGGATCTGCTTCCAGCAATGCAATGTCAAACAAGAGATCACAGAGTGATCTTGGCGCCCACCAATGTGCCATTTTTGAGTGTTCCAGATTTCAAGACTTACTGACTACCTCAAGGTCAAATTTCATTTCCGTACACAACACTGTGCATGTGGTCCAAATTCGAAAGCTGTAGCTTGAGAAATGTGAAAGTAGGTCACTAAGTCAATGTCAAGGTCAAAGTTTGTTTCGGTACACAATCCTATGCATGTGGTCCAAATTTGAAGCCTGTAGCTACAGAAATGTGAAAGTAGGTCACTAGGTCAATCTTAAGGTCAAAGTTCATTTCGGTACATAAAACTATGCAAGTGGTCCAAATTTGAAGGCTGTAGCTTGAGAAATGTAAAAGTAGGTCACTAGGTCAAAATCAAGGTCAAATTCTATTTCGGAATACAAAACTATGCATGTGGTCCAAATTTGAAGCCTGTACCTTCAAAAATGTGCAAGTAGGTCACTAGGTCAATGAAAAGGTCAAAGTTCATTTCGGTAAACAAAACTATGCATGTGGTCCAAATTTGAAGGCTATAGCTTGAGAAATGTAAAAGCAGGTCACTAGGTCAAAATCAAGGTCAAATTTTATTTCGGAATACAAAACTATGCATGTGGTCCAAATTTGAAGCCTGTACCTTAAAAATGTGAAAGTAGGTCACTAGGTCAATGTAAAGGTCAAAGTTCATTTTGGTACACAAAACTATGCAAGTGGTCCAAATTTGAAGGCTGTAGCTTGAGAAATGTAAAAGTAGGTCACTAGGTCAAAATCATGGTCAAATTTTATTTCAGAATACAAAACTATGCATGTGGTCCAAATTTGAAGCCTGTACCTTAAAAATGTGAAAGTAGGTCACTAGGTCAATGTGAAGGTCAAAGTTTTTTTCGGTACACAAAACTATGCATGTGGTCCAAATTTGAAGGCTGTAGCTTGAGAAATGTGAAAGTAGGTCACTAGGTCAAAATCAATGTCAAATTTCATTTTGAAACATGGAACTATGCATATGGTCCAAATTTGGCGCCTGTACCTTCAAAAATGTGAAAGTAGGTCACTAGGTCAAAATCAAGGTCAAAGATTTTTCCAGTGCACAAAACTATGCACGTGGTCCAAATTTGAAGGCTGTAGCTACAGAAATGTGAAAGTAGGTCACTAGGTCAAAATCAAGGTCAACTCATGTCAAGGTTCATCTTGCCACTCAAAAATATACATGTGGTCCAAATTTGAAGGCTGTAGCTACAGAAATGTGAAAGTAGGTCACTAGGTCAAAATCAAGGTCAACTCATGTCAAGGTTCATCTTGCCACTCAAAAATATACATGTGGTCCAAATTTGAATGTTGTAGTTATTGACAAAAACATTTTAAAAGCTTTTCCCTATATAAGTCTATATGAACCATGTGACCCCTGGGGCGGGGCCATTTTTGACCCTAGGGCGATAATTTGAACAAACTTGGTAGAGAACCACTAGATGATGCTACATTACAAGTATGAAAGCCTTAGGCTTTGTGGTTTGGACAAGAAGATTTTCAAAGTTTTTCCTTATGTAAGTCTATGTAAACCATATGACCCCCAGGGCGGGGCCATATTTGACCCTAGGGGTATAATATGAACAATCTTAGTTGAAGACCACTAGATGATGTCACATACAAAATATCAACGCCCTAGGCCCTGTGGTTTTGGACAAGGGGTTATTCAAAGTTTTTCTCTATATAAGTCATTGTAAACTATGTGACCCCCAGGGCGGGGCCATATTTGACCCCAGAGAAATAATTTGAATCATCTTGGTAGAGGATCACTAGATGATGCTTCAAACCAAATATCAAAGCCCTAGGCTCTGTGGTTTTGGATAAGAAGGTTTTCAAAGTTTTTCCCTATATAAATCTATGTAAAATATAGAAATAAACAAAGGGCCATAACTCACTCAATAATTGTTGAACCAGTCTGATTTTCAGGGGGACACAACTAGGGTACCAATACATTATTCTGACAAAGTTTGGTCAAAATCCCCCCAGTAGTTTCTGAGGAGATGCGATAACGAGAAATTGTTAACGGACGGACGGACAGTCGGACGGACGGACGGAATGACGGACGGACGGACCACGGACGCAGAGTGATTTTAATAGCCCACCATCTGATGATGGTGGGCTAAAAAGTTCTAAATCTCCTCAGGGAGCAAATGACATTGTGTTGGAGCTGACTGCTTGCCGTTCATTTCTCAAAGATGGACACAAAAGTCCATTATAACTAGCAAAGGGCAATATACCACAACTAGTCTACCACATTATATGAAAGTTATCAAAAGATAAAAACCTTCCCTGGCAACCAGTCTGCATGTAGTTAAAGTGATATATACCAAGCATACTCAGGTACATCATCAAGACAGGAGGACCATGATGGTCCTGAATCGCTCACCTGTCCCAACATGACCCAGTTTTGAGTATGACATTGCTTTTTCTATTATTTGACATAGTGACCTAGTTTTAGAGCTCATGTGACCCAGTTTTGAACTTGACCTAGATATCATCAAGATAAAAATTCTGACCAATTTTCATGAAGATCCATTGAAAAATATGGCCTCTAGAGAGGTCACAGGTTTTTCTATTATTTGAACTAATGACCTAGTTTTTTTAAGCATGTGACCCAGTTTTGAACTTGACCTAGATATCATCAAGGTGAACATTCTCACCAATTTTCATGAAGATCTCATGAAAAATATGGCCTCTAGAGAGGTCACAAGGTTTTTCAACTTTTAGATCTACTGACCTAGTTTTTGACCGCACGTGACACAGTTTTGAATTTGACCTAGATATCAACAAGGTGAACATTCTCACCAATTTTCATGAAGATCTCATGAAAAATATTGCCTCTAGAGAGATCACAAGGTTTTTCTATTTTTAGACCTACTGACCTAGTTTTTGACCGCATCTAACCCAGTTTCAAATCTGATCTAGATATCATCATGGTGAACATTCTCACCAATTTTCATGAAGATCCATTGACAAATATGGCCTCTGGAGAGGTCACAAAGTTTTTCTATTTTTAGACCTACTGATCTAGTTTTTGACCGCACGTGACCCAGTTTCAAACTGACCTAGATATTATCAAGATGAATACTCAGACCAACTTTCATACAGATCCCATGAAAAATATGGCCTTTAGAGAGGTCACAAGGTTTTTCTGTTATTTGACCTACTGACCTAGTTTTTGATCGCAAATGACCCAGTTTCGAACTTGACCTAGATATCATCAAGGTGAACATTCTGACCAATTTTCATGAAGATCCATTGTAAAAATATGGCCTCTAGGGAGGTCACAAGGTTTTTCTATTTTTAGACCTACTGACCTAGTTTTTGATCGCACGTGACCCAGTTTCGAACCTGACCTAGATATCATCAAGATAAACATTCTGACCAACTTTCATAAAGATCCCATAAAAAATGTAACCTCTAGAGTGGTCACAAGCAAAAGTTTACGCACGCACGCATGGACGACGGACACCGCGCAATCACAAAAGCTCACCTTGTCACTTTGTGACTGGTGAGCTAAAAATGTACCAGATCTATAAAAGGTACAAACCTTCTCTGACAACCAGTCTACAGGTAGCAGACGGCAACATGTATGGAGCAGACTGGTCCACTCTCATCACTGTGATATCTATGGAGGTAGAAGTAGAATGCTCTCCATCACTGACAGACAACTGCATGGTATCATATAGGCCCGCAGAGCCATCATGCTGGTACTGGAACACGTTCAACTCTATCTCCGAGTAGGTAAATGTATCCCCTGAACCAAAAGACAGGTAAACAGTATAAAATGCAACTGCAACAATTCAGATTAAAATCAATCTATTAACAAATTTCAGTTTGCAATGTTTTAGACGCATTTCTACAACTTATATTCATATCATTCAGGAGGCGCATATCTGTTAATAATAAACTGCCATCAATAAAAAGCTACTCCTTTCTTGTCATAAAAATAAGCTGGTTGCTGTTTGCATGAAAACATTATTATTACCTTGTCTTACTGTTGCTTTAAGCCCTTTTTCAACTTTTTCCAGTTTGCCATTATGAGGAGCTCTGGTCAAGGTCACTGTAAGGTCAGACTTGGGTGTATCTTCATCAGTCACACCCACTACGGAAGGACCAACGGGAATGTTTCCACCTTGCGACACACGAAGCCTGGGAGTTGATGACATAAATCTGGGGTGTTTGTCATTGACTGGTACCAGAATAATGGAGAATTTATGCTCCTGGACTGGTACACCCACCTCTTCATCTGACACTGCAAAAAGTAGTTAAATATCGAGATACGAATTATGTTTTACTTCAAATTAACTTGCTCTAGTCATCAAAAATTAACTTGCTATATTCATCAATGCTTGAAAGACTAATGCTTGAACATATAGGTTATTCATACTGCTCCAAAGCTAAATGCAAACATTTACAGGTATTGTCAAAATATCTCAATAACATTGCAATGTTCTTCTGTGAAAGTTATGCCTGAGATTATTTGACATTATTTCAGTCAATTGAGTGTACCTGGGTAGAAAAATCTACCTCTAATGACTTCCTAACATGAAACAATTTCGGGAAAATGTTATATATTATTTTTTAAAAAAGCAATTAAATACATAATTGAAGCCAACAGAAATAACCTCACCCAAAGAAAGGCAGCATCTTCCATCATCAACTATATAAATTTACATGTACAAAAATTCACTTTTTACTAACCTGTGAAATAGAAGAAGACCTCCCTTTCTCTATAGCCGAGTTCAGTTTGTGGTGGTCTGTAAATAATCCTGTTATTGTTTACATCATCTTGAGTGAAACTCTTCAACGCCTGTGTAGGTCGTTCCATATGCTCTACCATACCATCTTGTGGTCTCAATGGCCGAGTTATTGTAAAGAGAATCCCAGCAGGACCTGTGTCCCGGTCTACAAAATTCAGACTGGCACTGGTGATAGGAACCAGTTGCTTCTCCATCACCTGGAAATTATATGAATGATATTGTAATGTTACAAAAGTCTTCTAAATCTGGCAAAAGTCTGTAAAAGACCCATCACTGAATGTGACGCATTCTCCAACTAAAATGCTCATATTTAAAAAGGCTGATCTGTATGACATATGTTCTGGTATAGAGTATATTTCTATTCCAGTAATTTCACACAAATTAAAAAATATATAACATATAAAACTAGAATTCTAAATAACAATTATTCTTAATACATTAAAATAAATGTGCAATGAAACTTTATTTCTGCACTATAAGTAACAAAAGTGACGTAACATACAAAAGGATTCACTGTGTTCATTTTACTTGAGCAGTACATCTTTTCATGTAAATGAGTTATTGCTGTGAATGAGTTATTTGCATATGGAAAAAATACATCTATAATATGTCACTATTTCTATATGATCTTTGTGTCCTAAATTGTTTAAAATATTTAAATACCCTTATTCCTAGTGTGGCACCATTAGTCAGTGTTGGATGAGTTGTGGGTCCTGGATTTTTCTTTTCTCTCACTGTGATCTTAAAAGTTTGATCTGTAAGAGTACCCACTGCTGAATCCATGTCTGCTACCTGAAACAGGGAACATAGTAACTTTCAATAAAACTGATATTTAAATAACTACTGGCAATTTTCTATTTTACCATTAATTATGATTTCAAACAATGCTTATTCTGACAGTTTCACACTGACATATGTCTAGTTCATTTCAAGCCTACAAATTTTCTTATCAAGACAGCTTACGGCAACAAATAACTTTATAAATTTAATGTTTACATTTTTCTACTCTGGATATTCTACTGAAAATGTGATCTGGGGGGGAGAAGGTATTATACATTAGCACCAATTAGTCTGAATTATGATGTTTTTTCTTCAGTTTAAATGGCTATATTTCAGAAAACTTTTCTGTTATACTATGTTCTGTAACAGTATATTTTCCATGAAAATATATTACCTACGTCACATGTTTCTAATATATTCAAAGACAGAACTTCTCCCAAATCTACTATGTCATACCATGTGAGAAATCTTTACCATAATCCTACAGGCATCTAATAAGTCACTGACAGTACAGAAAAAAAAAACAGAAAAAAAGTTACAATATTTTTCAATTTAAGGAATATATGTTTACCTCAAATCTGATGATATCAGTGAGTGCTGCTGTTCCTTTGTTCTTGTACCAGATCCTGCCCTCATCTATATCTCTCTGAAGGAACCTGGTCATCCTGGCAGCCATGTTACCATCTCCAAGGTCCTCCCAACCATGTCCGACCCCACTTGGTGGTATCGGTACCACCATCATTATCTCACCTAGATACAAACAAAACAAAATTATGGACTGCTACACTGGAAGTACATAATAATGACTGAAATGTTGACTCTAATTTAAAATCACAAAAGGTAACTTGTTTTATCAAACTACTTAATGGCAATTCTGATCCATAATTACCTATTCTCTACAGGTATAACTGCACATTTTTCACAATGAGGTCATAAGACTGGTAAAAGGAAAAAGTTCAAAATCTTTGGGCAAACTGTCACCAATATGGCAAATTAAGGACTATACCGACAGGACAAATTCATTTAATGGGTAGCTTCTTAAACCTAGCACAAGAACAAGATGATATGACTAACTTAATTCATCTTGCTTAAAATACTTATATATTTCAAGTAAATTAAAGGTTTTCTTTAAGATAATATATAAAACAACAATACATTAAATGGAAGTATAAATATGTTATTTTGTTGCTCAATATCATACAGCTGTATTATTTCTATTATTACTATACCAGTAATAAGCTTTTTTCCTTACCAGCTGATGGGTTATTGAGAGGGGGAACCAGTGTGTAAACAACTTCCTCTCTCCGGGAACCAGCATGACCAGTCATGACCTTGGCCAGTAGAAGGTCAGGAGAGATCTGTAACTTTTCTCCTAGAACAACATGACCGACTCTATTGTGCATCAACACAGGGCCCTGATTTTCCTATAAAAATAAAGTTTGACAACAAAATTGAAATGTCTCTTAAATAAATCTACTTACAAAACTAAATTTTCTAATTCTGTTTGACGGGAATTTAAGCCAAACTTTTCTGTATGGTTTGAATTTCAAATGGACCCCCATTCTTTGCTTTTCCTTCTTTTTAACAATGTTCATATCAACAACACTTTTCTAAACTTTCCCAAGTTCAAAAAACCTTCAAAGTACATCTGGACCTTCTTATTCACTTTGTTTAAGGCCAAACCTATTAAAAATGTAGAATAATGCCCATCTTTGAACTTCTTCAGACATTATTTGAGTATTCAAGTATGACTATACCATAGTAGAACCAAACACCTTTCAGGTATCTGACTTTAAAAAAATCACCCTAACAATAAATTAATAGTCAATATCCTAAACCATTCAGTCCCACTAAGAAACACCAAGTTTTATTACCTTTGTCTAATTTTCCATCAATGCCTGTGATTTACAAACAGCACATTAATCTGGTAAATTGCAACTGATAATTAAAAGAGGTTGTACCTTTTCCCTGACTTCTATATAGAACAGGAACGTGACCAGGTGGAAGCCATCAGAAGCTTGCAGGAGTACAGTATCTTGTCCACTCATACCTTCTGGATTATGTTTGTAACCTATGACCCCTGACATGAGGTCACTAAGGGTGAACATTCGAATAGGTATACGAAGATTTTTGTTGTACAATGTACCCTCTTTTGGACCTAAAAATAAAGAAATGAAACAATTTAAACTGTTTACAGTTTGACATAACTTGTTTGTTTTCCTTGTAGAAAGAATAAACTTGCATGTCATCAATGATTAAATAAAATTTACAGAAATTTACTTTTCCTTTAATTTTATGACATATACAGTTAATTCAATTGCAAACAAATCTGAAGTGACATGTCCTAGCCTTTTCTTCAGAGGAAATATTTGCTAATACTAGTCTCACAGACAGTTGTGAATAATACAATGTTCTATGCAATGTAATTTACAAATATTCATAAAAATATGAAATGTAACTATTTTTAAACTTTTTTTCTACCCTTGTAGTATCAAATCTTTTTTTTATTGTAAAATATCTACTTTATATACCTTTCAAAACAGTCAGTTTAACACTTTCTGGATTTTCAAGAGAAGTGAGATCTAGGACATCAGACTGAATGTAGGTCACCTCAGCCTTTGTTGCTATCAGCAATGACCTGGTCGCTATGGCAATAGCTGATGGCAGAATGGCTTTGAAATATAGATAGCCTTGGTGACTATTTAACTGCGAGTCTGTCACTTGTAGTGTTGCTTTTCCTGGAATATGGTAAAATGTGTATATAAAACTGGAATATTACCAAAACTAATGCTAGTTTAAAACTCTTAATTTCAAAAACAAACAAAGTGGGTATAATTATATTATTCATGCATTATAATAGTATCGGAGAAGTCCAATTATTCCATGATGTGAAGTCATGTGGACGTTCAGTGGATCTACACAGGAATAAAGGCTCTCCATGTCTGAGACAATGCTTTGTGGCACTATCATACTGCCATCACAATAGATCTGACTTAAAACCGTGCAAGACAACTAACCTTTGAAAGCTTTCCCAGCATGATGTCTAAACCTGACCTTGCCCATCATCAGGTCAGCCACACTGACATTTACGCCTACTGTGACCTCTACATCCTTGCCTTCAATGACCTTTACAAGGTTTCCATTAGTTGGTGATGTTACCATGACAACATACAGGTTCTCTAGGTCTGTGTCAGTGTCGGAGATGTAGAAGAGTCCAAGATGTAGTGGTGTAATACCTCCGTCCTCTACCTGTACATGGTTCAGTACCTTAAACACTGGGGCTTCAGTGTTACCTGTAATTTTGATTTAAGGTTAGTTCAGTTCAATCTCCATATCAAAATTTCCCTTACAGTATGTAGCTTTATACACCTTTTTCTTCAATCATTCTTTCATATTAACAGGTCCTAATAAACCTCCAATCTCTTAGTCATAATCTGCATGTATCCTACAAGCAATCTGCCATAAAATCAAAAATGACAAAACTTCCCATTATTTTACCATTTGATTTGCTAATACAATTTTTTGTTTAATTAACATTTTAGACCATGATATAGGAACCCAGTGTCAGGTGTAATACCACTAATAAATGAAAGTATATCAAATTAGGTGATATAGGTACATTTAAAATATACTAACGTTGGCATTCTTTTGTTTCCATGTTTGGCATATAGCCTCGCCCACATTCTGTTACACAGTAACCGTTCTTAAGAAATGTCCCACTGTTACACACACTACAATCTTCCTCACTGTAACACCGTAGACAGTCCTTACTGCAATCTGTGAACCATATCATGCATTGTTATAAACATCATACAATGCAGAAATCATTCATCACCAAAGAAACCCTTATCATGCTGGACATGATTGACTTTGCCTTTGAGACCAGTGCAGATCATGATCAGCCTGCACAGCCATGCAGTCTGATCATGATCTTCACTGTTCGCCATTCAGTCAGTATCTTTTTGGTAAGCACCCCTTTTAACAGTTAATGGTACTGTCCAAATTGGAAGATGGACAAGTTCATTATAGAAATTTAGCAGAATAAGGGTTGCCTATGACAGAAATATACAAGAACAAACCAAAAACCATTTGTTCTAGTTTTGAATTACTGGTGACAGCTCTCAAAATGGAATTCAACTTTCTGCATCTAAAAACCTAAACAACATTATAATTCAAACTGTTCATGTGAACAATGTTCCACACATAGACTCTTGTATAACAATATGTAATCCACACATACCTTTACATGACAATGATGTTCCATCTTCAAACTGACCCTGTGCACAATGTTCCACACACAGTCCCTTGTATAACAACATGTTACCCCCACATTTGGTACATCCAGTTGGAGAAGTACAAGCCAAACAGTTTTCACCGCAATCTGCATTATAAAATACAGTTGTAAAAATACGTTTTACTGAAACTGCAAAATTGTATTGAATATCCAAATTTTTATGTGACTCTTTGTCTTCTAAAAAACTTTCGTCAAAGTGTTTGGGAGATTCTGCTTCCAGTACACATGTGCAAGTGTTGTCTTCCGAGTGACCATCTATATCTCCTTTTACTAAGTTCAACAGTCAGTTTTTGAATGGCTTTAACAATCAGAATTTTACTGTCTGTGACAAAAATGGTATTCTACACTAAGCTTTCCCTATTCAATGTTTTTATTGGTTGAAATAAAACAAAGTCACTTACTTGTGGACATAGTCACTTTAATTTTGATATTTTAACACATCAAAAACGTTATCAAATATAGAAAAACTGAAATTTAAAGATACAAATTGGGCTGATAATTAACCTTTGCAAACTTTGAACTCCTGGAACTGTCCTGGGCCACATTTTTCAATGCACTTGCTACCAGAGGGCAACAGGTCTCGTTCTTCACAAGCACTACATATAGAAGTTCCACCATTCCACGCTTCGTGACACTCGGAACAATCTACCTCACAATCTAAAACAGCACAGCAATAACGTTTGTCTTCAAGTATCCTTGAACATTTTTGTATTCCTGATATTATGTTATATCATTCCAAATTTTATAGAGCACACTACATTCAAAAGTGCATTACATACACACACAGCCCCTCCAGGTGCAAAATTCATCCTCTATTTACTACAGATATTGTAGAGCCATCTGACAAGGACAGGGTGAGAGAAGGCCGCAAGAATACAGAGAGAGAAATTTTAGATTCAGATCTCATGTCTGGTATAAAACATGATGATGGCATTCAACTGTAGTCTTTTCAAACATTTAAGCACAATATTTTAACCGTCTGCGACACATTGACAAATCTAATTACAGATTATTTGAATGTATTTTAGAATATCAATTTTTCTCATTTGTTTCATATTATCAAGCAAACTTATACACTTGCCCTTCTTTATGATCTGGACCTGGAAACCTATTTTAATTGTTTAAAATATCATAATTACCCTTGCAAGTGCCATCTACAGACATGTACTTTCCCTTCTCACACAGACTTCTACATTTGCCCTTCTTACTGATCCGGGAACCAGGGTAACAGGAAGTACAATTCTTACTGTAACCCCCACTACATGATTCACAAGCCGGGTGACAAGCTGCAGATACATAAAGACAAAACATTTGTTGCAAGTAAATGAAATACAGTACAACTTGCATGAAGAGACCACCTATGGGAAGGACAAATGTTCTCTTAATACAACATAACTTGTTCTTTATCAACACAACTGGGAACTGAAAAAGTGGTCTCTTATTGCAAGTGGTCTCTTAATAGACATGGTCTCTCAAGCAAGTTGGACTATACATAAATATACGAGGGCTGATAGAAAAATGAATTTCACTGGAGCCATAAAATGTGTAAAATGAAAAGAAAACATGTGATTAGGCACATGGTTTGATATTAATTGGCGATTGTCTTTCTTTGATCATTTTTATATTTATGAGACAAACATTGTGTTTTAGTGTGCAGCAAAATGGTGTCTGGGATTTTCTAATTATCTTAAACAAAACAATTCCAGAAATACTATTTATCCCTGTAATCAAAACAGAATTAGCATACATCCTGATATAATCTATACAGTTATGACTCAATGGCCACAGGGATATTAATCTGCATTTCAATACCCTTCCAAACAGAATTCTGTTGAATGTTTATTTGAAAGACAAAAGGTACTATTCGTGCAGCCTCTAATAGTCTTCTCTTACTGTTTCCTGGACTTCTGACCATCCCTTTTAAATACTAAATTGGGAACACTTTAAAATTCAGCTCCACTTACACCCTCAAGGTTACGAGCCTCACTACCACTTCTGTTATATCAGAATAGAACTAAAGTGTAAAATTCTTTTGAATCTAAAAATATTTTTTTGAAACAAGATACATAGAATACACAAGATACAAGGAGCTGCGTTTTCAAAACGCAAAATCATGCACCCAGAAGTTTTTTGAAGTTTTAAGTTTAAAGGTGAAGATCATATCAAGGTCAAGGTCATCTTTATATTGGTAAGTTTGTAGGTTTTGCCACAAGGTTTGTTGAGTTGAGTATGAACTAAACTGGGTCATCCATGTGAGCTGTAGGACCAAAAATGTTGTTCATTAAGTTTGAAGTTGAAGGTCATGCAAGGGTCAAGGCCATTTATATAATGGTCAGTTTGTAGGTCTTGCCAGGTTTGTTGAGTGTGAGTACTAACTAAATTAGGTCATTTATGTGAGTTGTAGGAATAAAAAGTTGTTTATTAAGGTTTTAAGTTTGATTGTGAAGGTCATATGAGGTTCAAGGTCATTTATATATATAGGTTAGTTTTAAGGTCTTGCCACAAGGATTGTTGAGTGAGAGTATACACTAAAGCAGGTCATTAATGTGGACTGTAATCAATCTGGTTCCTATGTACAGTTCAATTGCTATATACCCGGGAGCATAAAAATTAACTTACGAGAGCATGACCCATCCTGGTTGGCATAGAAACCAACAGAGCACCTGGTAACACACTGTCCAAGATGTAGGTACCCGCCTTGCCAACAAGAGTCACATGCAGACCCATCTGGTGTACAAGTCTTACATGTTGGATGGCAAGCTGCAAAAAAATAGACATTAGAACTTAGTTGCTCATTCAAATAGACATTTAAAAGATATGCTTGTTTTGCACAAATAGGGAAATATATATTTGGTGCCTCAAAATATGACTATATCTTTGTGGTTTTACTACATACATACAATTCTGCTGACACCCAAATATAAATTCATGACTGCTTAGTTTCAACATAATTTATTTACTTTCACAAGAAACGTAAGTGCAATTAGGTATATGTACATTTTTACTATATTAACCATGTCTGTTATTCTTACTACCGGTAAGTGAAATTTAAAAAAACCACCAGATACTATCACTACAACAGCCACCAAAATCAGCTTGACATTTTTGATAAGTTTCAATTTCCTGCACATTTTAAAAACACTTAATTATTCATAACACATTTCCATAACAAATGGCCCAATTGAAAAAAATCTTTACTGTAAACAGCATTTTTCAATTAATATATACAGAAGCAATTATAACAATTTTCATCAATCTTTCTCTTTTAAAAAAACTTGTTTAATGTCTACATTTAAGCCAAATACATTAAACTGTTCAGCACTTTATCAATCCATCTCACAATTTATTGATATAGTCCACACATAAAGTCTGAAAAAAAGTGTTAAACACTGCAGGCATTAGTTTTTGTTTGTTTGTACTGAATGTAATTTTTTGCTAAACATTTCAAATTTGTCATACCAGTCACTATCTATTTATGTTCCTCCTTGTATGCTTATACACAACTAATGGTCCAAATGCAGGCTACAAACTGTTCAGCCATAGGCAAGTAGTTGTAACTTTCTATGCAGCCTTGAAATTAAACATTATTGACGTAAACCTTATTTATTCAATTACTGTTTTAGAAAATAACTAGTCTTGATTACACCAACAATAAAAGATTACCTATACATTTTCCAGTTCTTATGTAGAAGTTATCCGGGCATTTGTCAAGGCATTCACCGTGAAATACAACCTGGGCGGGGTTCGTGCATGAGATACACTGGTCAGAACGAGGTCCATTACAACTCTTGCAAGATGGTGCACATTCTAAAAAAGTGTGGAATGATTTATAATTGTCCTATTTAATTTTGCATGTTTATTATCAATACTGATCAATATAGAATAAAAATATTACCAGAATGCAATAAATTCTCTCATTACTGCAAACAAACAAATACTATTCAAGACTACCTCAGAATACAGACAACTTCTAAATTAAAACCAACTCCAAATAAAGACCAGAACTATAACCTGTCTTCAAAAATCTCCCATTTTCTCTTCCCAATTACCAGCCAATCATATTATTATACCTGTTTAAAAAGACATTTTTTTTCCAAATGAGTATTTCTTACAGATAGGTTTCACGGTATTTCAAGCCATCTAACAATAACAAATAGTGGTCACATTATCAGGCCCCACTGTATTTACAGTCATAAAAACAATTCTACCTACCTAGACATCTACCATTCTGCAGGTAATATCCAAGTCCACACTGTGTGACACATTCCCCATGCTTCCACATCAGACCTGGCTGGCACATTTCACAGTGATACTGGGTACCACCTACACAGGTGTAACAGGTATCGTGACATGGTGTACACACTCCTGATGGTGAAGGGTAAAATCCCATTCTACAAGTATGCAAGCAGCGGCCATCTTGTACAAACAGCTTGGTATTGGTACACACTGTACAGTTGTCTGGTGCAGAGGGCTGACAGTCTGCACATTCTGGACTACACTCAACTGAAAATTACAAATTAATTTTCAGACACAGCTGCATACAAATGAAGTCTACACTTATAACAATGCATAAGAATATCACTTCTGTTTCCAAAAAGGAAATCATATGATAGGGTTATTATATCAGTGGCTCGATCTGGGATGCTGTATTTGGCCTGAGTGGATTTTGCCAGATCAGATCTCACGAGGCACGCATGCGCCAAGTGGGATCCGTCCTTGCAAAATCCAAGAGAGCCAAATATAAAATCCCAGATCTAGCTACTGTTGTAAAGACTGTTTTATCATAATACTTCCATCTTTTTGTTTGTTTATTTGTTATCGAATGAAATCTTAAATGTTTGTTGATGTGAAAATGAAATGAGTGATGTTTTTGTGTGCACTATTTATATTACTGTGTCAGCTCATGCATATTAATGAAAGTAGTCCGGCAACATACAAAACGGGAGGTACAATATGTGATTTTGGAAGGTACAATACAGGATTTTTTCAGCCTGTTCGTATTTCCTTGTAAAATGCAAGCTTTATTTTTGACAGAATTTATACAGGTATATAAATTTTAAATTTTATATCTACATATACATTCTACATGTAAAGACTTAATGTTTGGCTGAAAACATCATTAAATCAAAATTAAATATCTTCATATCTAAAGCTGCTCTCAAGTCAAATGTACAAAATCAACCCAGCCTCATATAAAACTTTTAAAAAAGTCCTAGTTAAAATAAGAATGCTTTTAACTGTATCATTTATATTCGGCGATATGTAAAACTGAGAATATGTATGTTTAGATGTTAGAAGGTAGTGACTACCTTTTTGACAGGTACCACAGCACTCTCCTGGTTCAGCTATAGACCTTGTTGCTGCTGGACAGACTGGACAATGCTGGGTATAACATCTGGTTTTCCCTGAGTCACAAATACATACAGAACAATCATCGGCCATCCATCTCTCACCATCCTACAACAGTGTTGAACACATGAACCCTTATGATTAATTTTAAAAACATTACACATCAGAAAAACATATATAAGACAAAAGATAAGGTTCTGTGGCCAACCATCTTTATATATGAAATAAATTTCCATTCACTCCCTAACTAAACTAGAATGACAAGTACAATTAGTGTGACTGTCCTGAACAAATTACACAAAATAACTTGTAGTAAATCAATTTCATATCGATTGTGTACAATATGAACTGAGGACAAATCTATGGGGCATTTAAGGAGAATACTTTTTGTTTTCAAGAAACATAAATTAAAATGACAAGACTTACAGGGTAAACTTGTCCAGCAAATTCACATGAAGGAGGGATGATACACTGTGGACAACATGTTCCTGGAAGGTGGACCAGCACTTCTTCCTACAATATATACATACAAGGTCAAGGAAAGGAAAGAACTAATTTTCTTTGTCAAGTCTCTTAACCTCTGATGCAATGCTATACTACAATATGTGATGCTGCCAAAAGTCACCTAAGCTCTCATCTAGTGATTACTTTGGCACTTCGGCTTCACATGCAGCTAGTATGATAAAGAAGAGACTTAAAATAATCATTTTATGTTGAGCTTTGTGTTACCTGTAGCCAAATTATAAATATAAATCATATTCAAGCAAGAAGGGAAATTTCAAGATAAGTGCAAGATACTGTTTTGATATGTTTTTTCAGACAAATACCTGACATATGTAAGAATAATATTATTAAAGCAAACAATCTTTTCACTGTATATTATAACATTACCTTAAAGTAAATGATTGTTTTTCACATGACTTAAAAGCAGATGGTACTTTCACATTATAATTTCTCATTACTTTAAAGCATATGATATTTTTCAACTACACATTCATACTATTATTTCCTAAAAATCATCAGCAATTTCACATTATATTTCAAATCTTTTCACAGACATTTTTTTCACATTATACGTTCATATTACTTTCAAGTTAGTAATATTTTCACATTATATTTTCACATTACCTTAAAGCAGACAATATTTTCACACACAGCAGTATAACATTGCACTTCCCCATCGTTACAAATGCAGTAATCACAACTTGTTGTGTTCCATATATCTCCACTGTACCGGACTGGTTCTACATCACTACATACACCAGATTTCGATACACATTCCGGACAACACTCACCAGGTCTTGTCACTCTCACTTCACCCTGAAAGGAATATAGAATTTTATAAAAGCTTTATTTTGTTTGTCTGTTTGTTTGATGTTTGTTGAAAACCATTTTTATCATCATTTCCATTAAGTTCTGTAGAAACAAGTCTTTTTTCACCATTTTTATTTCTTTAGATACACCTATGAAATTATCATAATTAATGATCACAAATAATAATAGATCTACAAAGTCAGTGTCCAGCTAATCTAGCCAGTGCTCTTTGACTCTGTACTAATTTGTTCCCCACAAGCAATTGAAAATATCCTCCATGGAAAAATGTAATTTTCGAGGACAAACTCATGGACATTATTATGCCTTGCCCAGGTAGTAAACTCAATCTTCTAGATGGGTAAACTTGTGCTCTCTGTGAGGAGATAAGCTTAGGGACTTTGTTTTCTCTGTGTGGAATTGTACTAAAGGGCACTGATTTCTCTATGTTGAACTATGCTAATGGACTTTGATTTGTGTGTGGAGCTAAGCTAAAGGACTTTGCTTTCTCTGTGTGGTGCTAAGTTAAAAGGCTTTGATTTCTCTATGTTCTGTATGGAGCTAAATTGAAGGGCTTTGATTTCTCTATGTTGAGCAATGTTAAAGAGCTTTGAATTCTCTGTGTGGAGCTAAGCTAAAGGGCTTTGATATCTCTGTATGGAGCCACACTAAAGGACTTTGATTTCTCTATGTTGAGCTGTGTGAAAGGGCTTTCATTTCTCTGTGTGGAGCAATGATAAAGGGCTTTGATTTCTCCATGTGAAGCTGTGCTAAAGTCTAAAGATTTTTTATTTCATTTCTCTGTATGCTATGCTAAAGGGCTTTAATGTCTCTGTGTGGGCTTTGATTTCCATGACTGTGGAGCTTAACTAAACGTCCTTGATTTCTCCAAGTGAAGCTATGCTAAAGGGCTTTGATTTCTCTTTATGGAGCAATGATAAAGGGCTTTGATTTCTCTGTGCGGAGCAATGATAAAGGGCTTTGAAGCTGTGCTAAACATTTTTTATTTCATTTCCCTGTATGCTATGCTAAAGAGCTTTTATGTCTCTATGTGGTTAGGGGTGTGGAAATCCCAATATTTTTCACTTGTCCACAGACTAGTGAGACATAAAAATCCACTTGCCCGCAGTCAAAATTCACTCATCGAGATTTTCAACAAAGCCTGCATTAAACTGCCAATTATTCTTTATTTCAGGCAAGTGTTTTTACATGTTTCTACATGTAGAAACAAAAGTAAACACAAGAGATCACAGAGTGATCTTGGCGCCCACCAATGTGCCATTTTTGAGTGTGAAAGTAGGTCACTAGGTCAAAATCAAGGTCAAATTTCATTTCAGAACACGAAACTATGCATGTGGTCCAAATTTGAAGCCTGTACCTTCAAAAATGTGAAAGAAGGTCACTAGGTCAATGTCAAGGTCAAAGTTTTTTTCAGTGCACAAAACTATGCATGTGGTCCAAATTTGAAGGCTGTAGCTACAGAAATGTGAAAGTAGGTCACTAGGTCAAAATCAAGGTCAACTCGTGTCAAGGTTCATCTTGTCACTCAAAACCATACATGTTGTCCAAATCTGAATGTTGTAAGTTATTGACAAGAAGATTTTAAAAGCTTTTCCATATACAAGTCTATATGAACCATGTGACCCCCAGGGCGGGGCCATATCTGACCTTTGGGGGATAATTTGAACAAGCTTTGTAGAGAACCACTAGATGATGCTACATTACAAATGCCAAAGCCCTAGGCTTTGTGGTTTGGACCAGAAGATTTTCAAAGTTTTTCCCTATATAAGTCTATGTAAACCATATGACCCCCAGGGCGGGGCCATATTTTACCCTAGGGGGATAATTTGAACAATCTTAGTAGAAGACCACTAGATGATGTCACATACAAAATATCAAAGCCCTAGGCCCTGTGGTTTTGAACAAGAGGTTTTTCAAAGTTTTTCCCTATATAAGTCTATATAAACCATGTGACCCCCAGGGGCGGGGCCATATTAGACCCCAGGGAAATAATTTGAATCATCTTGGTAGAGGACCACTAGATGATGCTTCATACGAAATATCAAAGCCCTAGGCTCTATGGTTTTGGACAAGAAGATTTTCAAAGTTTTTCCCTATATAAATCTATGTAAATTATAGAAATAAACAAAGGGCCATAACTCATTCAAAAATTGCTGAACCAGTCTGATTTTCAGAGGGACACAACTAGGGTACCAATACATCATTCTGACAAAGTTTGGTCAAAATCCCCCTTGTAGTTTCTGAGGAGATGCGATAACGAGAAATTGTTAACGGAAGGACGGACAGAATGACGGACGGACGGACGGACAGACGACGGACCACGGACGCAGAGTGATTTGAATAGCCCACCATCTGATGATGGTGGGCTAATAAATGAAGTATTGCCATGCAATACAAAGTCCCCTACTGGAGGCACATAATTACCTCTTCTGCAGTATAACATAACATGAGGGCCATGATGGCTCTATATCGCTCACCTGAGTACCATTGCTCTTAATGATAAGATCAAGTTTTGACAGATCACAAAGGCATACACTTTAAATATCATCAGGATAAATATTTTCTTGCAACAGTCCCTTCTGACCTATGGATCACATACTAGTCAGGGCCAATCTCCATACCAAGTTTGAGGGTCCTAGGCTCAAACGCTTAAATAACCTTTAAAACCAATCTCATTTGATGCTGCTGCGGTATATTCATTTACATAAAATAAAGGGAGGTAATTTGTCATAAATTCAGTCAAAAGTTATCTAGCCTGATTGTATGTGTCCATCTGATGGCATAAATGACATTTCAAATTAGTAGTATCTTTATTGGTTACTGAGATACACCCATTTTAATTTGAAACAAGAGATCACAGAGTGATCTTGGCGCCCACCAATGTGTCATTTTTGAGTGTTCCAAATTTCAAGACTTACTGACTAGCTCAAGGTCAAATTTCATTTCCGTACACAACACTGTGCATGTGGTCTAAATTCGAAAGCTGTAACTTGAGAAATGTGAAAGTAGGTCACTAGATCAATTTCAAGGACAAAGTTCTTTGTACACAAAACTATGCATGTGCATCAATTTTGAAGACTGTAGTTTGAGAAATTTGAAAGTAGGTCACTAGGTCAATCTTAAGGTCAAAGTTTATTTCGGTACATAAAACTATGCAAGTGGTCCAAATTTGAAGGCTGTAGCTTGAGAAATGAGAAAGTAGGTCACTAGGTCAAAATCAAGGTCAAATTTCACTTCACAACACAAATCTATGCATGTGGTCCAAATTTGAAGCCTGTTCCTTCAAAAATGTGAACGTAGGTCACTAGGTCAATATCAAGGTCAAAGTTTGTTTCGGTACACAATCCTAATTATGTGGTCTAAATTTGATACCTATAGCTACAGAAATCTGAAAGTAGGTCACTAGGTCAATCTTAAGGTCAAAGTTCATTTTGGTACACAAAACTATGCAAGCAGTCCAAATTTGAAGGCTGTAGCTTGAGAAATGTGAAAGTAGGTCACTAGGTCAAAATCAAGGTCAAATTTTATTTCAGAATACAAAACTATGCATGTGGTCCAAATTTGAAGCCTGTACCTTCAAAAATGTGAAAGTAGGTCACTAGGTCAATGTAAAGGTCAAAGTTTGTTTCGGTACACAAAACCATGCATGTGGTCCAAATTTGAAGGCTATAGCTTGAGAAATGTGAAAGTAGGTCACTAGGTCAAAATCAAGGTCAAATTTTATTTCAGAATACAGAACTATGCATGTGGTCCAAATCTGAAGCCTGTACCTTCAAAAATGTGAAAGTAGGTCACTAGGTCAATGTCAAGGTCAAAGTTTATTTCAGTGCACAAAACTATGCATGTGGTCCAAATTTGAAGGTTGTAGCTACAGAAATGTGAAAGTAGGTCACTAGGTCAAAATCAAGGTCAACTCATGTCAAGGTTCATCTTGCCACTCAAAACCATACATGTGGTCCAAATTTGAATGTTGTAGGTTATTGACAAGAAGTTTTTATAAGCTTTTCCCTATATAAGTCTATATGAACCATGTGACCCCCAGGGCGGGGCCATATTTGACCTTAGGGGGATAATTTTAACAAACTTGGTAGAGAACCACTAGATGATGCTACATTACAAATATCAAAGCCATAGGCTTTGTGGTTTGGACAAGAAGATTTTCAAAGTTTTTCCCTATATAAGTCTATGTAAACCATGTGACTCCCGGGGCGGGGCCATATTTGACCCTAGGGGGATAATTTGAACAATCTTAGTTGAAGACCACTAGATGATGTCACATACAAAATATCAAAGCCCTAGGCCCTGTGGTTTTGGACAAGAGGTTTTTCAAAGTTTTTCCCTAAATAAGTCTATATAAACCATGTGACCCCCGGGGGGGCCATATTACACCCCAGGGAAATAATTTGAATCATATTGGTAGAGGACCACTAGATGATGCTTCATACCAAATATCAAAGCCCTAGGCTCTGTGGTTTGGGGCAAGAAGATTTTCAAAGTTTTTCCCTATATAAATCTATGTAAATTATAGAAATAAGCAAAGGGCCATAACTTATTAAAAATTTGTTGAACCAGTCTGATTTTCAGGGGGACACAACTAGGGTACCAATACATCATTCTGACAAAGTTTGGTCAAAATCCCCCTGGTAGTTTCTGAGGAGATGCGATAACGAGAAATTGTTAACGGAAGGACGGACGGAATGACGGACGGACGGACGGACGGAAGGACGACGGACCACAGACGCAGAGTGATTTGAATAGCCCACCATCTGATGATGGTGGGCTAATAATACATGTAGTTTTTATTAGTACAGTGTATTACTGTAACTGTGACAAAACAAAAGCTATTAACACTATTGATTGTGTACAAGGCTGAAGTCACATCTGCGAGGCTGGGGAAACCTTCAACAGATTCAGTATAACAAAAATGTCATGCCAAAACATTGCCCATGGGAAGCCAGTTGAATTTTGATACTCAAGACCCATGAAATGATCTGACTCTTTAGAATTGTACCCGCGATCTCTCTATGCTTTTGATTTTTGTTTTTACCTGACTATTGACTGTTGACTATTGTTTTTGTCAGCAAAAAAATTTGTCCAAAGGTTTTGCGATTAGAGTTACCGTGTGCAACCGAGTCCAGACAAAATATGTTGTGCAAGATACAGTCTCCCTGTTGTACTAATTTTGTCTCTCAACACTGTGGTGTTATATGCTTCATGTTGCCAAATACAGCAGTAACAATATTCTTCTCCAGTCAGGTGTAAATAAAATGTTTGGAATTATAAAGAGTTTATATTCACCAAGCTAAAGTGATATTTGAAATTTGTGATATATTTGGCAAAAACATTTCATAACATCACATATAATTATGAAAGCTAAATTTATGAGAAAATTATCCAGTTTTGTAAAGTCATTTCTTATTGTATATCTTGCATTTATCCTCAATAATTGGACATGCAATTTTGTTACAAATCAGATTTATTTGTTTGATCTGCCTCATCTGATTAAGGAAAATTAGATAAAAACTAACTTTAAAGGTTAGTAATTTGTGCACCAAAATTTTTATGTGTAAATTTAAGTGCAGATCAGTTATAGAAATCTACATTTTATTATTATTTTTACCACAGAAGTTTTTATGGCTACCTTGTTAGATAATTTCAACATTAAAACAAGAGGACCATGATGGTCCTGAATCGCTCACCTCTTCCCACATGACCCAGTTTTGAGTATGACGTCGTTTTTTCTATTATTTGACATAGTGACCTAGTTTTTGAGCTCATGTGACCCAGTTTTGAACTTGACCTAGATATTATCAAGATAAAAATTCTGACCAATTTTCATGAAGATCCATTGAAAAATATGGTCTCTAGAGAGGTCACAAGGTTTTTCTATTATTTGACCTATTGACCTAGTTTTCGAAGGTACGTGACCCTGTTTTGAACTTTACATAGATATCATCAAGGTGAACATTCTCACTAATTTTCATGAAGATCTCATGAAAAATATGGCCTCTAGAGAGGTCACAAGGTTTTTCTATTTTTATACCTACTGGCCTAGTTTTTGACCGCACCTGACCCAGTTTCGAAACTGACCTAGATATCATCAAGGTGAATATTCAGATCAATTTTCATGAAGATCCATTGAAAAATATGGCCTCTAGAGAGGTCAAAAGATTTTAATAATTTTAGACCTACTGACCTAGTTTTTGATAGCAGTTGACCCAGTTTCAAACCTGACCTAGATATCATCAAGATGAACATTCAGACCAACTTTCATACAGATCCCATGAAAAGTATGGCCTCTAGAGAGGTCACAAGGTTTTTTTATTATTTGACCTACTGACCTAGTTTTTTAAGGCACATGACCCAGTTTCAAACTTGACCTAGATATCATCAAGGTGAACATTCTGACCAATTTTTATGGAGATCCATTCACAAGTATGGCCCCTAGAGAGGTCACAAGGTTTTTCTATTTTTAAACCTACTGACCTAGTTTTTGACCGCACATGACCCTGTTTCGAACTTGACCTAGATATCATCAAGATGATCATTCAGACCAATTTTCATACAGATCCCATGAAAAATATGGCCTTTAGAGAGGTCACAAGGTTTTTCTATTATTTGACCTACTGACCTAGTTTTTGATGGCACGTGACCCAGTTTCGAACTTGACCTAAATATCATCAAGGTGAACATTCTGACCAATTTTCATGAAGATCTTGTGAAATATATGGCCTCTAGAGAGGTCACAAGGTTTTTCTATTTTTAGACCTACTGACCTAGTTTTTGATGGAAGGTGACCCAGTTTCGAACCTGACCTAGATATCATCAAGATGAACATTCTGACCAATTTTCATGAAGATCTTGTGAAATATATGGCCTCTAGAGAGGTCACAAGGTTTTTCTCTTATTTGACGTACTGGCCTAGTTTTTGATGGCACGTGACCCACTTTCGAACTTGACCTAGATATCATCAAAATGTACATTCTGACCAACTTTCATACAGATCCCATGAAAAATATGGCCTCTAGAGAGGTCACAAGGTTTTTCTATTATTTGACCTACTGACCTAGTTTTTGACGGCACGTGACCCACTTTCGAACTTGACCTAGATATCATCAAGATGAACATTCTGACCAATTTTCATGAAGATCTCATGAAATATATGGCCTCTAGAGAGGTCACAAGGTTTTTCTATTTTTAGTCCTACTGACCTAGTTTTTGACCGCAGGTGACCCAGTTTCAAACTTGACCTAGATATCATCAAGATGAACATTCAGACCAACTTTCATACAGATCCCATGAAAAATATGGCCTTTAGAGAGGTCACAAGGTTTTTCTATTATTTGACCTACTGACCTAGTTTTTGATGGCACGTGACCCAATTTCGAACTTGACCTAGATATCATCAAGGTGAACATTCTGACCAATTTTCATGAAGATCTTGTGAAATATATGGCCTCTAGAGAGGTCACAAGGTTTTTCTATTTTTAGACCTACTGACCTAGTTTTTGAAGGCACGTGACCCAGTTTCGAACTTGACCTAGATATCATCAAGGCGAACATTCTGACCAATTTTCTTGAAGTTCTTGTGAAATATATGGCCTCTAGAGAGGTCACAAGGTTTTTCTATTTTTAGACCTACTGACCTAGTTTTTGATGGCACGTGACCCAGTTTCGAACTTGACCTAGATATCATCAATATGAACATTCTGACCAACTTTCATAAAGATCCCATGAAAAATGTGACCTCTAGAGTGGTCACAAGCAAAAGTTTACGGACGGACGCACGGACGCACGGACGGACGACGGACGACGGACACCGCACGATCACAAAAGCTCACCTTGTCACTTTGTGACAGGTGAGCTAAAAATCTGAAACTCTGAAATCAAATTACTTGCAATTTCATGTCTAATTAGAGAACCTACCATTTCTAATTTGAAATGTTATAGTACCTATATGATGAAATGATATCAAATGTATCAATAACGGAAATTACCAAGTTTTATGGAACATAATAATGATCTATTAGAATAAATGAAATTAAAGGGTAATAAAAATTGTAGTATTAAATTCCCTATAAATCAAGATGAAGTGTTTAGACATCAAATCTTGCAACAGACCTCCTTCCCTCATATATGACTGATCATCTTAGTTTAAAATGGAATATTTTCAGTTCTAACTCATGAAGAATTTATGTTTTTAGTGTTCAAAAAACAGTGATGAACAGTTATTTTTACACCATTTGGGTTTACCAGTAACAAAAAGTTTAGACCTGTAGGCTTGCTTATGAACAGTACCTGTTTACACTAACAGGGTTGTATAAGAACAGTACTTACATATAATATTAGAACTACCTATGGTCATTACATGTTTAGGGTTGCTTACAAACAGTATATAATAACACTGTCATGAATACTCATTAACAAAATAAGTTAACAACATTAGGGTTGCTTATAAACAGTATCTTTCAACAAAGTTATTGTTTCTTGTTGACAGTACATGTTTACACTGTTAGGGTTGCTCATTAAATGAACAGATTTACACTGTTACAGTTGTTCAAAGAAAGTTCATTTTTACACCAGCTCCTTGTATTTACTCAAATCAAAAAGTTACACAATTTCACATGACAAAAAAGCGCCTACATTGTTTTATGTGAAGAGTAAGTACATGCAGCACAGTTATGGTCAACCCAGTGTTGATACTGTTTTTATGGGTTGTGAACATTTATGTATTTTTGCTGTTTTTTAAGGTTTCTCAAGAATGACAAGTGTTTTACACAGTTTTTTGACTATTAGTAAACAGTGTTTTCAATGTTTTCCTTTAAATATGAACAGTAATAATTAATACTGGTTTATAAGGTTACATATGAACAGAGTTTACTGTAGTTTTCATCCTGCTTGTGAACAGTTAGTATATGCATTTCCACTGCTGAATCTTAACTATATTTTTTCATAATTACTTGTGAATATAAGAAGTTTACTTTATCTACATAATTACCTAAAATAACATGTATAATTACACTATTTTCAAGTTGTTAATGAGTGGACAGTAGCTAACTTACCCCACTACAGATCATGAGGTCCATGCATTCTTTCACTGTACATACCACGGTACCACCTATACATACACATAACGTACACGGATCTCTGTTCCACTGCTCACCAGTCTAAAATACACAATGTTCCTTTGTCAAAGAGCATATGTGTTTTCCATAAATCCATTTAATAAATACATAGTATGTATCTGAACTTTGGTTCATCTGAAGACTGTTTTCATCAAAATATGAAATAAACACAAAACAGAATATTATTTCTAATTCAGAATAATCAGTTCACAGATGCTCTACCTAATGGCATGCAAGGTGAGACTTGAGGGTTTGGCTCAAGAAGAGGTCATAACTGCACTGCCTCATATGACACTTGTACTTGTTCAAAGGTGCTTTACTTGGTAATACATATACTCATACAATGCCAGCCACTGAAGTGTGCCAATTCATTCTATACCAGTGATACAGAGCAATCTAACCACAGGAAAAGACAGAGAGAAAGCCCTATAACAGAGAGACAGAGTAATTTTAGGTACAGGCATGAATGACTAACATAGCTGAGCTCCTTGTGAATAGACAGTCGGGTTCTCCAACATGCAAGTTGTAGAGGACCAATACATGCAAAGCTTTTTTTCCAGTACTGGGCTCTTGAGTAGCAGCATCTAAAGGATTTAACTTTGGATCTTTGAACCGACACCCTAGCCATCAAATGGCAAAAAAACAAGCAAATTTGATGAATTGGTATCCCCCGCCAAAAGGGTTTGTGGTGAGGAATGGCAAAAAGATATATCCGGCAAAAAGTTAAGGATGTTAATAAGAAGCAAATAATTTCATTAGTCAAAATCAATTTAACAGAAAACAAACGTTTAATTAAAGAGTACATAATAAATGTATGATACTTTGATCCTGACTAAAGAATTTATTTTATTTGGGATATGCTTACTGTAATAAGCTTAGCTTTTAAAATTAAATGCAGTTAATTGAAATATGAGCTTGAAGTTTAACTGGAATGAAATATTGTCTTTGAGTGGTTTGGCACCAGGTGTTGCTGTTTTACATGTACATTTGAACTTAAAAGATCAGATGTCCTTAAGAGAACACAGGTAAGATATCTTGAACATGGCTGAGGGCAAGGTTTGCGCAGTCACAACTTAACATGTTGAAGGTTTGAACATTTAAAACAAAAAAAAACAAGAGCACCGCCTTGCGGGTGCTGACGCTCATCTGATTTTTTTTGTATAATAGAAATATTGTCCTACCCATGATTTTCTAAGTCTAAAAAGGGCCATCATTCTTGCAAAAAGCAGGATAGAGTTATGTTTCTTGATGTACAGTGTCCACTTATGATGGTGAAAAACTGTTGCAAGTTTTAAAGCAATAGCTTTGATAGTTTATGAGAAAAGTTGACTTAAACATAATACTCAACCAAGAAAATGATTTTCTAAGTCCAAAAGGGGCAATAATTATTGCAAAAAGCAGGATGGAGTTATGTTGCTTGCTGCACAGGGTCAGCTTATGATGGTGAACAAGTGTTGCAAGTTTCAAAGCAATAGCTTTGATAGTTTAAGAGAAAAAGTTCACCTAAACATAAAACTTAACCAAGAAATCTGATATTTTCTAAGTCCAAAAGGGGCCATAAATCTTGCAAAAAGCAGAATGGAGTTATGTTTCTTGATGTACAGGGTCAGCTTATGATGGTGAACAAGTGTTGCAAGTTTTAAAGCAAAAGCTTTGATAGTTTAGGATAAAAGCTGACCTAAACATAAAACTTAACCAAGAAAACTGATTTTCTAAGTCCAAAAGGGGCAATAATTCTTGCAAAAAGCAAGATGGAGTTATGTTTCTTGATGTACATGGTCTGCTTATGATTGTAAACAAGTATTCCAAGTTTCAAAGCAATAGCTTTGATAGTTTAGGAGAAAAGTTGACCTAAACATAAAACTTAACCAAGAAATCTGATATTTTCTAAGTACAAAAGGGGCCATAAATCTTGCAAAAAGCAAGATGGAGTTATGTTTCTTGCTATACAGGGTCAGCTTATGATGGTGAACAAGTATTCCAAGTTTCAAAGCAATAGCTTTGATAGTTTAGGAGAAAAGCTGACCTAAACATAAAACTTAACCAGGCAACGCCGACGCCGACGCCGACACCGACGCCGACGCCGACGCCGACAACCGCTCAAGTGATGACAATAACTCATCATTTTTTTTCAAAAAATCAGATGAGCTAAAAAGGAGTGGAAATATATATATCTATATATAGATATATGTATATATTTATTTATTTTTTTAGGGGGTGGGGGTGCAGGGGAATGGGACAGGAAATAAAATTTCACATGTTGATTATAAATATTGATTGAAAATTAAAAATTTTAAAAAAAAAAAAGGTAAAAGGGTGAAGTTGGAGGGGGGGGAGGCAGAGGATGCATGATCAGTGGTGGGCATGACTGGGTGGAGAAGTAAGGTGGGGGAATGGTACAACTTGGAAGGTTTGAAAAAAATCTAAAATAAGAAATGAAAAAAAAATTTTTTTGGGAGGGGGGTTGGGAGGGGGAGGGGGTGTGACCAAGGCAAGTGGGTGACCAGGTGTGGGTGCGCAACTTCACATGTTTATAATAAATGTAAGAAAAGAATGAAAGAAATTTAATGAAATTCTGCCAAATGGTAAGTTTGTTATGTACAAATATGTGGATTTTTAGACAATTAAAGGGCAATAACTCTGAAGTTACAAAAAGAAATCCGTACAAAATTGTCTGTGCACAACCACATTATAGTGCTCTAAATTCTGTTTAAGTTTCATAGTTCTAGGTCAAATATATCAAAAGTTATGATGCAGAAATTGGCATATCTATAGATCTATAGTACCCTATATAGTTAACACTAGAAACTTCTAAGGGTCATAACTCCGGTGTTACTTGGGCAATCTGTCTAAAACTTGATGGGCCCCATAACCTCATAGTGGTGAACATGTATATGAAGTTTGTTTGGAAAAAATCCAAAATAAGGAATGATTTTTTTTTTTTTTTTTTTTTTTTTTTTTTTTTTTTGGGGGGGGGGGGGGGGGGGGGGATGGGATGATCAAGCTAAGGGGGTGACCAGGTGTGGGTACACAACTTCACATGTTTACAATAAATGTTCATGGAAAAGAATGAAAGAAATTTAATGAAATTCTACCAAATGGTAAGTTTGTTATGTACAAATATGTGGATTTTTATACAATTAAAGGGCAATAACTCTTAATTTACATATAAATCCAAATGAAATTGTGTGTACACAACCACATTATGGTGATCTAAATTCTGTTTAAGTTTCATAGTTCTAGGTCAAATATATCAAAAGTTATGATGCAGAAATTGCCATATTTATAGTACCCTATCAATCTGACTTAAGTACTTGATCTTCTAAACGAAGATCTGAAAACGACCCCTTCACATTCGTCTTCTGTATATTTTGGATTTCCAGTATTGCTATTTTTATTTTATCCAATCAGACGACTTGTTCGAATGTCAAAGAGTAAGAAAAATGTGCAATCATTTCCAGGGCTCGAACCCCGGACCCCTATCTTACAAAGCGAGTGGCCTACCGACTGAGCTAACCGGCTATCTGATATATTATGATATAAGAATTGTAAATATCAAAAGTCAAGGCTACAGGTAGATTTGCAAGATGTTGTAAGTTAGGCTCTGATTGGTTAGCGAAAGGGTCGTCAGAACGAGGCAATGAATAGGTCGTTCTCAGATCCTATGCGTAGCGTTATAGGATATGTACTTTAGTCAGATTGAGTACCCTATATAGTTAACACTAGAAACTTCTAAGGGCCATAACTCTGGCGTTACTTGGGCAATCTGACTGAAACTTGACGGGCCGCAAGAACTCATTGTGGTGAACATGTATATGAAGTTTTAAATAAATATTCCCAACCATTTCCTAGATATGGCTCCGGACGGACGGACGGAAAGACGGAAGGATAGACGGACGGACGGAATGACGGACGGAAGGACGGACGGACAACGCCAAAACTATATCCCTCCAACTTTCGTCGGGGGATAACAATAGATATACCTTTCTTCAGTTTCAACAACATACCTTATACTCTACACTACCTTCTCTACAGGTAGTATTGAGACTGTGACATACAGGGCAACATGTTCCAGCTACTGTCTCCAACACAGCATTCTGAAAAATTGAAAACAAATAGTAAGAATGTTGTAATACTACCATTGAGCAGTCAAAATTAACATGACTGCAGAAAAACTGACCATCAAACTATACAAATAATACACAATAATATACAACTGTTAAAATTTGACAGGATAGAAGTAATTTGAACACAAAGATTGTGTATAATTATAACATGAGCAATCAAATAAGATTGCAGAAATGCTGACCATCTGTACACATACATTCTGTACCTACCTTAGCACAAACAACTAGTGAGTAATCAAATACGACAGCAGAAATGCTGACCATCTGTACACATGCATTTTGTACCAACCTATAGCACAAACAACTGGTGAGCAATCAAATACGACAGCAGAAATGCTGACCATCTGTACACAAGCATTTTGTACCAAACTATAGCACAAACAACTGGTGAGCAATCAAATACGACAGCAGAAATGCTGACCATCTGTACACATGCATTTTGTACCAACCTATAGCACAAACAACTGGTGAGCAATCAAATACGACAGCAGAAATGCTGACCATCTGTACACATGCATTTTGTACCAACCTATAGCACAAACAACTGGTGAGCAATCAAATACGACAGCAGAAATGCTGACCATCTGTACACATGCATTTTGTACCAACCTTAGCACAAACAAGTGGCGGACAATCGAAAAGTATAGCAGAAATGTCGACATGTATCTTCCTCAAAACAAACAACTGGTTGGCAATCAACAGGATAGCAAAGATGTTGACAATCTGAACACAGTTTGTACCTACCGCATAACAAACAACTCGTAGACAACCTACAGGATAGAAGGAATTTTGAACATCTGTAAACACACATCTTGCACTTACCTCAGCACAAACAACTGTAGGCAATCAACAGGATAGCAGGAATGTTGACCAGTTGTACACATTTTGTACCTACCTCAGCATGAATAACTGGTGGGCAACCAACAGGATAGCAGGAATGTTGACCAGTTGTACATATTTTATACCTTCCTGAGCACAAACAACTGGTGGGCAATCAACAGGATAGCAGGAATGTTGACCATCTGTACACATTTTGTACCTACCTCAGCACAAACAACTGGTGGGCAATCAACAGGATAGCAGGAATGTTGACCATCTGTACACATTTTGTACCTACCTCAGCACAAACAACTGGTGGGCAATCAACAGGATAGCATGAATGTTGACCATCTGTACACATTTTGTACCTACCTCAGCACAAACAACTGGTGGGCAATCAACAGGATAGCAGGAATGTTGACCATCTGCACACACACATTTTGTACAAGGTAAAATCTCCCAGTCTGAACCGTCAGGATACTGTTCCCCATCATACATGCATGGCCCTGAAAATATTTGTCCATAACTTAAACTTCATCAAAGTGCTGCATTGCCCTGATACCTAACAAAATGTTACAGAATGTCTAAAAGGCATCTGTATTTCATATATTGCCTATCATTACCAAAAAACAACAATGGTTTTGGTGGCAAAGGGCTTTAATTCAAAACCACTGAAAAACAAGGTTTCAAAATGTACTCTTTAGCTTGAACCCCAACAAAACGTGCAGGGAAAGAGAGCCTGCATATTGAATACAATTAGGTAAATTAATGGTATTTTGCCAAACCAGATCCAGAATTACATGTTCAATGTATAATGTTCTAAAGAAGAAAGCTTGTGGATGGTTCTACATGGAACATAGACTTAACATGCTATTGTACAATAAATTCCATTCAAACTTTTCCAGATGCTAATTTGCAGTCAGTTGTAAAACATGATCTTTTATTATCATTTTCATAGCAGTATGTGTTTATAGACCATCAACCGGGAGAATTTATTGCAATCATATTATTGTTTATAGCATTTAAGTGGCAAAATCCTGTAAGACTTACCCAACTCATTTGTAATATAATTTTCTGCATTAATCAGCATAATTCTAACAACTAACTGAACAGTTCTGGATATTAAACACAGATTTGATTTTCTATCTCTGGATGGAACCAAGGACGTCAATTTATGTCCTTGATGGAAACAAATTAAAATTTATCCGAGGCTTTTTTCTATTGTAGCATCCCCTAATTTTGACTTATGAGCTAAAATCACTGGCTTCCCAACCAGGGCCCTGCTGTTATATAAAACTTGGTTAGGAGGCCATTTTCTAAACTCTAGTATCTGATTGGCTGTTTGTGAGAACAGCTCCAACACTAGCTAACCATTGGCAAGGCTCATTCTGAGTGAGCTCTGTAAACTTACTGTGGTATGAGGACCGCCTGACCATGTGAGATATAGTGGCATTGTCATGGCATATTACCTTTAAACTGTAAACAAAGAGCTGCTTTTTTCAAAACAGATGTACAAATGGACAGATAATTCAATCGCTATATGCTCACAGACATAACAAGAGCACCGCCTTGCGGGTGCTGACGCTCATCTGATTTTTTTTGTATAATAGAAATATTGTCCTACCCATGATTTTCTAAGTCTAAAAAGGGCCATCATTCTTGCAAAAAGCAGGATAGAGTTATGTTTCTTGATGTACAGTGTCCACTTATGATGGTGAAAAACTGTTGCAAGTTTTAAAGCAATAGCTTTGATAGTTTATGAGAAAAGTTGACTTAAACATAATACTCAACCAAGAAAATGATTTTCTAAGTCCAAAAGGGGCAATAATTATTGCAAAAAGCAGGATGGAGTTATGTTTCTTGCTGTACAGGGTCAGCTTATGATGGTGAACAAGTGTTGCAAGTTTCAAAGCAATAGCTTTGATAGTTTAAGAGAAAAAGTTGACCTAAACATATAACTTAACCAAGAAATCTGATATTTTCTAAGTCCAAAAGGGGCCATAAATCTTGCAAAAAGCAGGATAGAGTTATGTTTCTTGCTGTACAGGGTCAACTTATGATGGTGAACAAGTGTTGCAAGTTTTAAAGCAATAGCTTTGATAGTTTTGGATAAAAGCTGACCTAAACATAAAACTTAACCAAGAAAACTGATTTTCTAAGTCCAAAAGGGGCAATAAATCTTGCAAAAAGGAAGATGGAGTTATGTTTCTTGATGTACAGGGTCTGCTTATGATGGTGAACAAGTATTCCAAGTTTCAAAGCAATAGCTTTGATAGTTTAGGAGAAAAGTTGACCTAAACATAAAACTTAACCAAGAAATCTGATATTTTCTAAGTACAAAAGGGGCCATAAATCTTGCAAAAAGCAAGATGGAGTTATGTTTCTTGCTATACAGGGTCAGCTTATGATGGTGAACAAGTGTTGTAAGTTTCAAAGCAATAGCTTTGATAGTTTAGGAGAAAAGCTGACCTAAACATAAAACTTAACCAGGCAACGCCGACGCAGACGCCGACGCCGACAACCGCTCAAGTGATGACAATAACTCATCATTTTTTTTCAAAAAATCAGATGAGCTAAAAATATCTGCTTATAAATATTATTTCCATTGAACATATATATTAACATTCTTTGTAACAAGCCTTTTTCCTCTTTCTCATAGTACCATGCTGTCTTTTAACTTCTTTTATTCTTACAGATATAGTAAACTATGAACAACAGTCAGCTATCATATTTAAGTTCCTGTGTCTCTCTCCCGTGCCATAAAAATAGACAACTTCCCCACATGTAAACCCAACAGCTGTCTGTTTATTTTACCCTCTCCCTAAATTCATCCAGTTTCCAGACAGGGACCTAAGCACCTTATTTACTGTGATCAAAGAAATTCATTTGCAATGATATCAATTCAAAGATCTTTGAAAAATAAGTTTTTTGGTGCAAATTGTTAATCATATTTGAAGATATTTTAATTCAGTCTTTCAAATGTTATTACAACCACTATTAGGTAAGAAGGTGATATCAATAAACATAAATATGTATATAATTTCCTAGTAAAATTTTTCATTTCATGTCATTAAATTAAAATTAAACAAATTCTTCAGGTAGCCAGTGTAATCAATAATTTGAAGTACAAATTGAATACCACATAAAATTTGTTTCATTATCGTTTATTACTTTACGTGCAACAATTTTGACAGTTTTTAAGAGTATCTTGCATAAATCAAATATAAGAGGTATTTATCAAATGAAAATGAGAAAAAAAGGATTATTCATTGCTGCAGTTTTATACCTACATTAAGTTGTATGTAACCAGTATGAAAGTCCCTTTGAAGTTAAACATTGATAAAGTTATCTTTATTTATAACAAGAGCACCGCCTTGCGGGTGCTGACGCTCATCTGATTTTTTTTGTGTAAAAGAAATATTGTCCTACCCATGATTTTCTAAGTCTAAAAAGGGCCATCACTCTTGCAAAAAGCAGGATAGAGTTATGTTTCTTGATGTACAGTGTCCACTTATGATGGTGAAAAACTGTTGCAAGTTTTAAAGCAATAGCTTTGATAGTTTATGAGAAAAGTTGACTTAAACATAATATTCAACCATTTTTCTAAGTCCAAAAGGGGCAATAATTATTGCAAAAAGCAGGATGGAGTTATGTTGCTTGCTGTACAGGGTCAGCTTATGATGGTGAACAAGAGTTGCAAGTTTTAAAGCAATAGCTTTGATAGTTTAAGAGAAAAAGTTGACCTAAACATAAAACTTAACCAAGAAATCTGATATTTTCTAAGTCCAAAAGGGGCCATAAATCTTGCAAAAAGCAGGATGGAGTTATGTTTCTTGCTGTACAGGGTCAGCTTATGATGGTGAACAAGTGTTGCAAGTTTTAAAGGAATAGCTTTGATAGTTTAGGATAAAGCTGACCTAAACATAAAACTTAACCAAGAAAACTGATTTTCTAAGTCCAAAAGGGGCAATAATTCTTGCAAAAAGCAAGATGGAGTTATGTTTCTTGATGTACAGGGTCTGCTTATGATGGTGAACAAGTATTCCAAGTTTCAAAGCAAAAGTTTTGATAGTTTAGGAGAAAAGTTGACCTAAACATAAAACTTAACCAAGAAATCTGATATTTTCTAAGTACAAAAGGGGCCATCAATCTTGCAAAAAGCAAGATGGAGTTATGTTTCTTGCTATACAGGGTCAGCTTATGATGGTGAACAAGTATTCCAAGTTTCAAAGCAATAGCTTTGATAGTTTAGGAGAAAAGCTGACCTAAACATAAAACTTAACCAGGCAACGCCGACGCAGACGCCGACGCCGACGCCGACGCCGACGCCGACAACCGCTCAAGTGATGACAATAACTCATCATTTTTTTTCAAAAAATCAGATGAGCTAAAAATGCAATATTACACTCACACATGTAACCTACATTAATGTAGTTGCTACTAAATTGAGATGTTTCACATCCTGAAGATAGGTATATCTGTTGAAACTTAATTAAAATTCATCTGTCTTCTGCTCACTGCTAACTGACCTCATGCATTTAAGCTTTGCAAGGTTTCCATAAAATATACAGTACTGTATTAAATTGACTATGAAGTTTATTCGAGGCCTCGTGGCTGAGTGGTTAAGGTCGCTGGCTTCAAATCACATGCACCTCATCGATGTGAGTTCCAGCCTCACTTAGGGTGCAGAATTCTGCATGTGAGGAAGCCATCCAGCTGGCTTAAGGAAGGTCGGTGGTTCTGACCAGGTGAAAGCCTGTGATGAAATAATGACTGGAGGGGCACCTGGGGTTTGGCTCGAGCCCCGCTAGGGTCATGTTTTTACATTCTCAAATGAAACTGATATCAAATTTGAGTAACAATTAGTTCAATAGAAAGTCAAATTTTGAATTATATTTCATGCAGTTTATTTTATATTCAAATATACATTAAAAGTTATACCTATAACCTATTTATGTCAAAAGTAAAACAGACAATATTACAATGAACCAGTAAAAAAAGATAAATTGTAACAATAAATTCTGTAATATTTACTCTGTGAGTGAGCAAACTACATCAGTTTGAATTTTGCAAGAGATACTACAGGGGTGTACTTTATCATTTTAATGAATTCTGCAGACTTCCCAAAAATGAAATCAACATAAATCTGCAAAAACTATCTACATAAATTAATCCAAATTGTCTGGAGAAAGCTTTGATTTCCACTGATGAAATTTTTCCATAATTTATTACATAAGAGTCACTTTAGACTAAAGATAACATTGCTGATAAAATCCCCTACATTTCAAATCTAATTAACTCCTTGTGAATGAATTACCTGCAAAATGCATTAGCACAAGGGTGAAAAAAAAAAACTAAAGGGGGAAATGAACAAGGATTATCAGATTGAGGAAAAAAGTCAAATGCAATATCCTCATTATTTTTCTCAAGCAAAACCATTTTATTCCCTTCATACTGTATTCGAACAAAGAAAAATGTAAAACAAAATCCTATAGTTCATGCTTCTAGAATGATAAAGAAAAATGTTAACAGTTTCTGAGTAACAAAGGACACCCTCTACAAGTTAACCCAAACCAAAATACAAGCATGGGGCAAGCTTGTGAAAAGTTTGCCAAATGCTTGCGCAAGCTTACTGCAATCTTACTCGCATAGAAATTAAGTTTACGGATACGTCTTGCTTCACAAGCTTGCAGCGGGCATCCTGTGATCTTGATACAATTAACCTTGCGGCTAGCTTGTGATCCTGTAACCTTTTTCTCTGATATGTATAAAAGTGAGGTAAAACATTTAACAAATTACAGTTGAATATCGTTACCTCGATATCGGTTAGCTCGATACTCCGGTTAGCACGATGTGTTTTAGTCGGTCCCGATTTTTCCCTATATATTTTAATGTAATTATTTATCATTACCTCGATAAGATTAGCTCGATATTTTGTTTAGCTCGATGTGATTTTTTCAGTCCCATCAACTTACATGTACTGTTTTTACAACTGGTTTCGTCGATATCACAGCTTTTCAAAAATATCCATGTTATTTGTAAGGTGTGAACATCAACCTGTTGCTGTCCAGCGATGTATTAAGCATAATCAAGTTAGTTTGTGTGTTTGTATTGTTTGTTATTTAATTTTTAAACCAACTTAAATGTCAGGAAGTTTGCATTTAATTCCCAATAATTAGTCTTATAAAACAGCGTGCAAGCGGGAAAGCTGTTTTCCAATATAACAATTAATTTGGATGAAATATTTTTCTGTTTGACAGAGTAAAAATCTGCCATTTAGGATTGAGTAACAATATGCGTATCTAACTGGCAAATTTTCGTTATCGAAGCACAGTCAAAATGACTACTCAGTTAGGCACATTACCACTGCATTTAGACTTGTTTAAGGAAGGAATAAAAATGCTAATGTTTACACGTATATTTTGAAAACTTAAAAGGTTGTATGTATGTATGTACTATTTAATTAAGTTGTTTTATTTGTCAATGAAATTAAAATCGTATTTACGTTTTATATCATTTCTTTTTCCTCTAAAAAAATGGATATTATGACAATATAGACGTCCGACACAAGTGCAAAGTAGTCCCAGATAGTCAATATCGTTACGTCGAACTTCGGATACGTCGATGCAATTTTTACAGTCCCTTGGATATCGAGGTAACGGTATTCGACTGTATTAATTATTTTTATGTCAAAATACGTTGTTTTAAGAAATATTGTCCCTGATTTTTAATTCTTTATCTACTGATCACTACAAATATTGTTTCATTAAAAGTGCAAAAGCTTTAAACTGTAAAGCTTGTCAAATTAAAGGAAGTACAAATATAATTAAATTTTTTGACTCTCATTGTTAAACTGACTCACAAACCTAAATAAGGTTAATGAAGATAGTGTTGCAAGCTTACAGGATCATAAAAAGGTTGAAAGCGACTCTCAAGAGTCTTTTTGTCCACATTCGTATAAGTATGCGTAAGCTTGCAATCTTGTTATGATTGTGTAAGCTTGCAAGATTGCACAAAAGCTTGCAATATTGTTATGACTGAGTAAGCTTGCAAGATTGCAAAAGCTTGCAAAAGCTAATGCAATCTTGTTATGATTGTGCAAACTTGCAAGGTCGCAATTAAGATCACTTAGGGTTCCAATCACAAGTGTGCACAACCTTACAGTTACCTTGCAAGATTTTAAACAGGTTGCAGGAAGCGTGCAAATTAGTTTGCGCAAACTTCAATAATGTTTGCAATGGTTCCAATCGCAATCTTGCTCCAAGCTGAAACAAGTTTGCCACACACTTGTTAAGATTTCAACTGCTTAATTAAGCTTGCCATTTTGGTTTGGGTTGTCAGAAAGACTGGGTTTTTCTGGTCAGAAAGACTGGAACTTGTCAGAAACAAGAGCACCGCCTTGCGGGTGCTGACGCTCATCTGATTTTTTTTGTATAATAGAAATATTGTCCTACCCATGATTTTCTAAGTCTAAAAAGGGCCATCACTCTTGCAAAAAGCAGGATAGAGTTATGTTTCTTGATGTACAGTGTCCACTTATGATGGTGAAAAACTGTTGCAAGTTTTAAAGCAATAGCTTTGATAGTTTATGAGAAAAGTTGTTTTAAACATAATATTCAACCAAGAAAATGATTTTTCTAAGTCCAAAAGGGGCAATAATTATTGCAAAAAGCAGGATGGAGTTATGTTGCTTGCTGTACAGGGTCAGCTTATGATGGTGAACAAGAGTTGCAAGTTTTAAAGCAATAGCTTTGATAGTTTAAGAGAAAAAGTAGACCTAAACATAAAACTTAACAAGAAATTGATATTTTCTAAGTCCAAAAGGGCCATAAATCTTGCAAAAAGCAGGATGGAGTTATGTTTCTTGCTGTACAGGGTCAGCTTATGATGGTGAACAAGTGTTGCAAGTTTTAAAGGAATAGCTTTGATAGTTTAGGATAAAAGCTGACCTAAACATAAACTTAACCAAGAAAAGATTTTCTAAGTCCAAAAGGGGCAATAATTCTTGCAAAAAGCAGATGGAGTTATGTTTCTTGATGTACAGGGTCTGCTTATGATGGTGAACAAGTAAATTTCCCAAGTTTCAAAGCAAAAGCTTGATAGTTTAGGAGAAAAGTTGACCTAAACATAAAACTTAACCAAGAAATCTGATATTTTCTAAGTACAAAAGGGGCCATCAATCTTGCAAAAAGCAAGATGGAGTTATGTTTGTTGCTATACAGGGTCAGCTTATGATGGTGAACAAGTATTCCAAGTTTCAAAGCAATAGCTTTGATAGTTTAGGAGAAAAGCTGACCTAAACATAAAACTTAACCAGGCAACGCCGACGCCGACGCCGACGCCGACAACCGCTCAAGTGATGACAATAACTCATCATTTTTTTTCAAAAAATCAGATGAGCTAAAAATGCAATTTTCTGGTTGGAAAGACTAGAACTTTCAGAATGGACTGACTGGAACTCCATAGTTTAACAGATTCTGTTGCTTTGGGGAGGTTAGATTAGTCTAGTCCGGATTTAGAGAAAATAAATGACATATGAGCCGTGCCATGGGAAAACCAACATAGTGGCTTTGCGACCAGCATGGATCCAGACCAGCCTGCACATCTGTGCAGTCTGGTCAGGATCCATGCTATTCGCTTTTAAAGCCTACTGCAATTAGATAAACCGTTAGCGAACAGCATGGATCCTGACCAGACTGCGCGAATGCGCAGGCTGGTCTGGATCCATGCTGGTCGCAAACCCACTATGTTGGTTTTCTCATGGCATGGCTCAATATTATTATGAGTATTTGCACTTCATAAGGTCCATTAACAGAGGTTATACTGTATTTGAAAACATGCTTATCTCTATGACTAAAAATCTACAAAACTGACACTGACTTCTTCTGTTTCCATGACATTTCATGGTTTCTTATTACCACTCCCTTATTTTATTTAGCCGGAATTACTAACAATGAAAGACAGTAACTAAAGCATAAGTGAACTTTTCACTCAAGAATATCTTTGGTGTCTATACATCACTCAGTTGACACAATATATTTGTCAAAAAGTCAAAGATGTTACTCTTTAATTATAGGTCTGTATAATTTTAACATTTATTTCCCATTAATATCAATTTACTGTAAAATTGTCAGCCATCTACCACACAAGTACAGGGAGCATTGGTTTACCGCCCGCTACTTGGAGACAATCATGGTATATAGACAATTATCCTTCTAGGTTTCTATAATTAGGGGTCATTAACATTTAACTTATCCATTATCCAGTAACACCATACACTGTGAAAAAGAGCAACAAAAAAATCACCTTCCTAATTGCCTTAATTGGTTCAAGTAAAATATCATGTCTATTACAAAGGATGAGAGAGCATTTTGAGTAACAGCCTCCATTTTCACCATTATTACGCTGTATTTAATACTCACCCAGCTAAATTTCTATAATGAACAGGTCCATCTTTCAATTTTGGCAGTACCATTTACTGTTAAAAGGAGTGTTTACCAAAAAGATACTGACTGAATAGCGAACAGTGAAGATCATGATCAGACTGCACAGAAGGCAGAATCAGCCATGTTTAGCATGATGAGGGTTTTAAATATGCTTTCATATTTACTGCAGACCCAATTTTCATAGGATTTTTTGTAAATATTAAGAAAATTTTTATCCAAAGCTTTGTTTTAAGAAATAAATTTCCATTCAGAACATGAGTTAATGTGCAGGGGTCATTTTATATTTAAAACCTAGAGAGGAACAGCTAATCTGTACAGTTTATCAATACATATTTTCATGAATTATTTAATTTTAGTGTATGAACTGAAATATTAGAGTGAACTATATTTGCTTATTTCAAAGTGAAAATATATGTGATATATATTTGATATTTTTCACAGGTGTAGAACTACTGACAGATATGAATTAAACCATTATAATATTCACTCTGCAGTAAGTTTGTTCAATATTACATTTTTTTTCACATTACACCACACGCTATATTTGGTAGTGTATTCAAGCAAGGGCTTGTTGAAATATTAATGTGGCCCAGAAATATTTCAAAAATTTTTTTCTTTATTTATTAGTTCTTTTTTTGTTTGTTTGTTTTGGGTTTAACGCCGTTTTTCAACAGTATTTCAGTCATGTAACGGCGGGCAGTTAACCTAACCAGTGTTCCTGGATTCTGTACCAGTACAAACCTGTTCTCCGCAAGTAACTGCCAACTTCCCCACATGAATCAGAGGTGGAGGACTAATGATTTCAGACACAGTGTCGTTTATCAAATAGTCACGGAGAACATACGCCCAGCCCGAGGATCGAACTCACGACCCCGCGATCCGTAGACCGACGCTCTACCTACTGAGCTAAGCGGGCGGGTTTTTATTAGTTCTACAAATATTTTTCTTACCAAAGTTTTCAAAAAAAAAATCTTTATTCAACACATTGACATAGTTTATTGAGCTCATACAGGTATATAGAACACATTTAGATAGTACGATATTTTAATTATGATGCTTTTTATCGTAAAAAATTACAATTAAAGTGTTCTTATATTTTCTGATAAGAAATCTGCACTACCAACTATTTCTTAATTTACAAAAACTGCTACTATTAAATTTACATCGAAAGTATGCAACTAACACGAAACTAAAATCCGTAACTTTATAACTCAATAAAATCTAATAACCTATCAAAAGAAATGAAACACTGATGGTCATATTTCATATCATCCTACAATTAAGGTTGTAAAAAATTTATAGGCAATACAATTTACTTACAAGTACAGAACAGCGATTGTTTTTACTGATAAACTAATTGGTCATTCTGACAGGATTCTCTTGAAATGTTTTTTTATTATATTTTCACCATTAAAATATCTGCAGGATCGTACTTTTTGACATATAACTATTTAGGCCACTTAGAGCCATAACGTCTTTCTTTGGAATGCTTTGACGGGTGCAAGAGGCATAGAGGGTGTGAACATAAATATATCAGTGGTTTCGAATAGATGCCACTTTGTGATACAAAGCTAAACAAGACAAATTTACTCCAATACATGAACAAAAACAAAGAATTTACCAAACAGACTATACTTCAGAAAATACAAAATATCCAAACTTTGTGAAAACTGATAGCGCAGGCAAATCTTATAAACCCTTTGAAATAATTCTTACGCTTAACCAGATATCAAAGGGTTAAGCTTGAACAGAAGTTATTGAAAATGTCCGTCAAAACTGTCCGACAATATCAAAGTTGGTTCAGAGATCTTTAATTTGCTTATTAATGTAAACTCCTTTTCTTTTGTTTTATTATTTTGTGTGCTTTTCACAGTCCCACTCAATCATAAATTTGACAATAAGGAGGTGAATGGTAACAATTGACTTTCACACTTGAATTTGTTATTTATTAATTGCAGTCCATAGGTCTTTAATAAGGAGACCTCCAAGTGAGATATATTACATTTTCACAGGTGATAAAATGGTTATAATGATAACACGATTGTGGATTTTTATTGTCTTTTTTATCATTATTCATAATTTTATTGACTGCACTCAAAATTCTAAATTTTTAACATTTCATAGCTTTTAAGCACACTTCAATATTGCTCTCAATATATGAGGCCTACGTGATGTCATTTGTCCTTTGTGGTTCTTGTTCACAGTTCTTCTTTTATGTGCATTATATTCTGATTAAGTATTTAAAACAAAAAGTAAATTATTTCAAGCTAGGAGTTTCATCAAAGGAACTATTTCTTTACATTTTAATAGCAAAACATTCAGACAGGCAAAGAGGATAGAACAGGACAAAACAGTACAGAGAATGTACAGATGTGTACATGGTCAAAAGACTAAACATTGCAGCCTACATAGGTACATAGTGCATGTTTTGTGGACAAGACTGTTAAACTGAAAAAAAAGAGATGCATTTACTATTAAATGCCTAATGCCTTTTTGAATACTACCAAGTAGATCAAGTCCTGATGAATGACTTAGTCTATGGGTGGCCATGATGCTTGATTGAAGACATGACTTTCAAGCTCTGTTATTCAAAATTAAATTGAAAAATTAACATCACTTGGTGACATAAACATGACTAAAAAAATGATGATTTTTCTTCCTATTTATGATTTATTGTCAAGTCTGTCATAACTTGACAATTAAGGTGTCACCATAAGGCTTCAGGTGTTGAACCTTACACAGATCATTGACATTAAGTGACTTTATTTTAACCTTGCATATTGTAATTAACATTGCCCTATAGCATCAATCTATCATATAAAAAAAAGTCTTAAATAACATCTTATTGATTCACAGGTTCACATGTGCATAAGTAAATCCTGCAGGAATCAAGCTCTGTGGACAAGACTCCAGATAATATCCTATCCTCTTGTTAAATGAAAGTTTTGGATTAACTCCCTTGGTTAATTCAATGCTGCTTATTCACTCCCCTGGTTAAGAAAAGATCTGGATTTGCTCCCTTGATTTATTCTCAGATTAATTCCCCTTGTTCATATATTTAGTCTGCTGGAGTGCACTGGCACTGAGCACAACAGGCTCTGGATAAACCCAACAAGTTGTTGAAAGTTTTAGTTTACTTCCCTTTTTGAAATAGGAATGTGCAAAGTCAAAATGATTGTGGATAATCTCCCGTTCTTTACTGTAATGATTAACTCCCCTTAATACGAAGACTACTTACTGCCTGCAGGAATGCATTGCGGACAACATTGTCCCGGAAGGTTCTGGATAATCTCCCCTGGTTTACATGTTTTTGAATGGCATGGTAATTTGGCACAGTCGACTTCCCCGTCGTTACAGCGACAGCTCACACACGGCTCTGGATTCCACTCTGTATTATGCTGCAAGAAAATTATATTCACTGATATACATGATAGTAGGTAACAAAAGTATCAAAATATGCTTGAAACAATGTGATATCTCATATTATAAGTTGCCTACTGCTTTGGCTAAACAAGTTAGAGAGACATGCAACTACGTTTTACCATCATCTTGGCATAATTCTCCTCTCCAACTGCTGAAGGAAGACCATAGATATCCATCCAGATAGTACAAGTTGAAAGATTTCCTGCAGCCAGAAGTTATACAGACCAGAAATTGTTATTGATGTTTGTGTGACCATAGTCTTAAAAGTAACTTATGGGTGAATAGCGAGCTTGTTTTTTATCATACCATTACGCTTTAATGTAGGAAATATAACTCCATTCTACATGTTGTACAAGTAGATCTATGAAATATGTATTTCCAAAGAAGTATGAAATACACAGAATTGCAACAGGAGATAATCTATTTTTAATCTAATCTAAATTTATTTTTACAGCTATTTGGTATTTCTTAATTCTGAAAGTCATTGTTTTGAGCAAAAATAACTATATTTCCCTTTCATGTATAACATAACTTTTAGCTCAGCTGGTCACATTCCTTGACTATTGAAACACTTTACTAGAGCTATCACAAATGTGACTCATGCTTTCACCTGGACGTTGTTGACATATAGAGCAAAACAACACAGAACCATAATCTAGGAAATTAAAGAGCATTTAAAAAATCTCATATGCACAACTAAGTATCAATATTGATCATTCCTGAAAGTTTGAATAAATTATATGAAATAATGAATGAGGAATTCAGATCACAAGCATTTCTCTACATATCATATAGCTTGCCAGCTATATTGCGAAAATGGCGTTCCATAAAAGCGATAAACCAATCACATATCGGTAAAAAATCACGTGATATCACCCATTCCCCATGTGCTACACTACTTGTTGCATTCCAATATACCTGCGGCCTGAAGGCCGCAGGTAATAAAAGCAAAGATGAGCATGTATAGAGGACAATCAACTTGTACAATCTAAAAGGAAAGCATCCTCACATGAAAAGATTCTTCACCCAGAACAATGTTCAATCATACAAGTGGCTCAAGACTGGCAGCCCTGGACACCTTTACTGTAATTTTATCTCAAACTTAATTATCAGAATGTCATAGTACCACTTATTTAGAAGAACCATGCTGTCGAAGTACAAAAAACAAGTTCCATATTTAGTTCTCTGTTTCTTACATCTCTATATTATTAATATACTACTAACAGGCATAGCTGCTTGTTCATTTTTACATAACAGATATATTATGGTATATTTTGATATTGTGACTTATAGATACTTGCAAGTATTTTTGTTCTTGAAACATACACAACACAGTAACATATAATTACAGGTATATTTTGTTGTTGATATGTAACAAGTTGAAATGCACACAAGTTAATTACTATAAATAAAGAATTTACTTACTTACTAACTTATACTTACAGGTATATTTTGTTGTTGAGATGACAAAAAGTGAGTGACTTATATATACAGGTTCCCTTTGTAGTTGATATATACACAAGTTTATTACCTATATTTATATAGGTATATTTTGTTGTTGAAATGTCATATACCTACAGGTACGTTTGAAGTTTAAATATACACAAATGAATTACTGATACTTACAGGTATATTTTGTTGTTGATATGTACATGATGATAATTTGGCTTCACACTCAGGACAACAACTGTCTGCAGAAATCTGTAGATATTCTCCCTGCAAGTGAGTATTAAAACACAAAACTGTACACAGCCCTCTGGATAAGCACAACTTATGCATTGAAATTTCCACACGGGCTACTTGGGACTATATTTTTGGAAACAGAAGACACTGACTTTTTGTAAACATGTAGGAGCGGCATTCATTTTGGGATGTGTTGTACAAAACTTTTTAATCAAATAAGTTTGCAACATGATTCTCATGTTTCATGAAAAAAATGCCAACCTTCATTGTAATACTCACTAACAACAACAGAAACATTCCAAATTTCCACAACCATTATCAGCAGGCAGTTTATTAATTTGATGTTGTTGATATTGTGTAAAAATGATACATAAGCCAGTGGTATATTACACGAAAGGAGTTGCACATTTCATTACCATCTGAACAGACAGTCTTCCATTGTTCTGTATGTCCAAAGGATCTAGCCTAAGAATTTTATTTTAAAACAAGAGCTGTCTGAATAGGATGACACATGCCCCCGATGGCACTTTAAATGAATAGTTATGGCCGATGTTAGAGTTTAGGACCTTCGACCTACAGAGCTGGGTCTTGCACACGACACATCGTCTTACTGTGTCACACATTCATGTGTAGTTATTTTAAAATCCATGCATGAATGACAAAGATATGGACCGGACACGCCCATCAATGCACTATCAAGAAAAATGACCTTTAACGTCTAAGTGTGACCTTGACCTTTGAGCTACGGACCTGGGTCTTGCGCGCAACACGTCTTCTTACTGTGGTACACATTCATGCCAAGTTATTTGAAAATCCATCTATCGATGACAAAGATATGGACCGGACACGCCCATCAATGCACTATCCCTTAATGTCTAAGTGTGACCTTGACCTTTGAACTACGGACCTGGGTCTTGTGCGCGACATGTCGTCTTACTGTGGTACACATTCATGCCAAGTTATTTGAAAATCCATCCATCGATGACAAAGATATGGATCAGACACGCCCATCAATGCACTATCCCTTAATGTCTAAGTGTGACCTTGACCTTTGAGCTACGGACCTGGGTCTTGCGCGCGACACGTCGTCTTACTGTGGTACACATTCAGGCCAAGTTATTTGAAAATCCATCTATCGATGACAAAGATACGGTCCGGACACGCCCATCAATGCACTATCCCTTAATGTCAAAGTGTGACCTTGACCTTTGAGCTACGGACCTGAGTCTTGCGCGCGTCACGTCGTCTTACTGTGGTACACATTCATGCCAAGTTATTTGAAAATCCATCTATCGATGACAAAGATATGGACCTCACACGAAAAATGCGGACAGACCGACAGACTGACAGACCGACAGACGGTTCAAAAACTATATGCATTAGACTACTACCAAATGTTTGAATAGTAAAACACCAGCATTAAGTGTGAGTAAACATTCAGGCTGACAATTATACAGAATTGTTGCTAGTTTCAGATAATTTGTGGAAATATGTTGATTAATCAAGGATTTTCATTTAGTTTTTCATTTAATTGCCCAAACTAATAAAAAAAGTTGCTGGTAATGTGCAGAAAAATCATCAGATACCTTGTCATAGTCACAGAGTGGGTCTGTACACCTGATTGTTTCACACAAAACTATGGGGTCCTCACATGTGCATACAGTACATGGTCCCGGCTGCCACACTGTGTGTTTCTAAAAATATACAAAATAAAATGTAACATTTGTGCCAAGTTCTTACGGAAATTGTATTTGTGTGGTTATGAACTTCCTATTGTTTGAGGCAAGTAACCCGAAATCAGCTCTCTGCAGACCCTAAGCCCCACCCTGCTCTGCCCAACCTTTCAAAACTAATACAGGACTCTGTTGTCTGAGTAAAAACTTACTTTGCCACACTCCCCATCCACAAATCAGGGGAGATAATCATTTTACAAAAGGAGTAAAAAATCTAAAATGACTCAAATCTTAGTCTCTTAAAAAAGGGGAAAATTCAAAAATTGTATAAAATCATAAATTGCTCTAAGCCATGAAATGTAGATAAATAAATGCCAGTATGGTATATTAATTATCTATGTTGACAGGTTGTTACTGTACAAGATGGTACATTATTTTTTGCAGTTTTTAGTATCAGCATAGTTCATCTGGAAATAAGAAGATCTCAGGCAGTAAATCACTGAGATATAATATATCACGATATGCAACTGAATACACAAAAATGCTTTGAAATAAAAAAGAGAGATAAAAATTATGTATAATATTATAACCAGGTGTTTATGATAACCTCTGCCTTTCGAGGATCTAATAATGTTTGTTATAAGGTCAAAACCCAGAAACATTCAGGCATGGTGCCAGGCTCAAGACATTCATGAGACATTGTGTATGATATCAACACTAACATCTGTGACACCTGCCACAAATTGGAACAGTGTGACATTTATGATAGTGTTTAAGTACTAGAACCATTATTATTTTGTTAAAAAAAAAATGTACAAGTTTTATTTTGTAAAACTGAAAAAGAACTATGTGTGACTCAATTACTCATTTTTTTAATATTGAGCACTTGGTTTAATATACTGAAGACATGGTGTAATAAAATAGATAATGGCACATGTCAGACCTGGGAATTATTTGAAAGTTTATCACTGTATCTATATGGAATTTTATATAAACCATTAACAATGAATATGTAACAAAAGACTAGACTGTCCTGAAATAATTAGATTGGGGTACATGCCCACTTGCTGCATAGGGGAATGTTTGATCTTTCAAGACAAAATAACGTTGCCTAGAAGTAAGTTTAAACTTAGAAAAAAATTACCCCCCCCCCACACACACCAGGGAGTTGGAATTTCCTGCTACATCAGAACAATAGTTCTGCATTGGCCTGACAAAATTGGTGTAGACCATCTTTAATGATCTTACAAGATACAGTAATTTCATTGAAACTATTATTTGTTTCCAACAATTCCAGTCATCTGAGTTAGTAACAGGCTGATGGTGACTGCCTTTAATATTCCATGTTGAAAGCAACAAAAACAATATAATTTGAAAGCTCAGCAATATAAAGATTACCAACATTGTGGCAGGACACTTTTATGACATTAAACATGACACTATTCTGAACTTACAACAAAATATTTCTCCACCCTGATTGTACTCCAGATTTCTAAAGCCAAAAACAAAAAAGCTGAGAAAGAAATATGATTCACAATATGACTGTTAGGTAGTGCTATTTAAAATGAGTAAAAACAAGAGCACCGCCTTGCGGGTGCTGACGCTCATCTGATTTTTTTTGTGTAATAGAAATATTGTCCTACCCATGATTTTCTAAGTCTAAAAAGGGCCATCATTCTTGCAAAAAGCAGGATAGAGTTATGTTTCTTGATGTACAGTGTCCACTTATGATGGTGAAAAACTGTTGCAAGTTTTAAAGCAATAGCTTTAATAGTTTATGAGAAAAGTTGACTTAAACATAATACTCAACCAAGAAAATGATTTTCTAAGTCCAAAAGGGGCAATAATTATTGCAAAAAGCAGGATGGAGTTATGTTGCTTGCTGTACAGGGTCAGCTTATGATGGTGAACAAGTGTTGCAAGTTTCAAAGCAATAGCTTTGATAGTTTAAGAGAAAAAGTTGACCTAAACATAAAACTTAACCAAGAAATCTGATATTTTCTAAGTCCAAAAGGGGCCATAAATCTTGCAAAAAGCAGGACGGAGTTATGTTTCTTGCTATACAGGGTCAACTTATGATGGTGAACAAGTGTTGCAAGTTTCAAAGCAATAGCTTTGATAGTTTAGGAAAAAAGTTGACCTAAACATAAAACTTAACCAAGAAATCTGATATTTTCTAAGTACAAAAGGGGCCATAAATCTTGCAAAAAGCAAGATGGAGTTATGTTTCTTGCTATACAGGGTCAGCTTATGATGGTAAACAAGTGTTGCAAGTTTTAAAGCAATAGCTTTGATAGTTTAGGATAAAAGCTGACCTAAACATAAAACTTAACCAAGAAAACTGATTTTCTAAGTCCAAAAGGGGCAATAAATCTTGCAAAAAGCAAGATGGAGTTATGATTCTTGACGTACAGGGTCTGCTTATGATGGTGAACAAGTATTCCAAGTTTCAAAGCAATAGCTTTGATAGTTTAGGAGAAAAGTTGACCTAAACATAAAACTTAACCAAGAAATCTGATATTTTCTAAGTACAAAAGGGGCCATAAATCTTGCAAAAAGCAAGATACAGGGTCAACTTATGATGGTGAACAAGTATTCCAAGTTTCAAAGCAATAGCTTTGATAGTTTAGGAAAAAAGCTGACCTAAACATAAAACTTAACCAGGCAACGCCGACGCAGACGCCGACGCCGACGCTGACGCCGACAACCGCTCAAGTGATGACAATAACTCATCATTTTTTTTCAAAAAATCAGATGAGCTAAAAATCAAGTGGAGGACTGGCCTGCTTTTTCTGTCATCAACTGTCACTTCAGCGTGGAAAGTTGTAAACTTTCTTTAAAGTTAACCACTTTTTGCACTCAAAGGACACAATGGAGCATTTTCAGTAAATATTAATAAATTTTGCACAAAAAAAAAGAAACTAGTAAATGTGTCAAAACTCTTATATAACCTGTACATATCAGGTCATCAACAACCAAATGTTATTTCTAACATTTTTAACACTGGAACATTTATCAGTGATTTTATGGCAGGTAATAAAATGGAAAACAAATCAAGTAAATGATCACTGTCTATTTATGTTTTTTGCAGATTACACTAAAGTACTGAAACACCCTGAAATACCTGAACTTAGTTTTTGATAAATTACAATTTAATACACCCCTATCATATGAAAAATCTACTGTGATTGACATAAGGACTTTAAGTTTGGTAAACTGAGACAAGCGGAACAAGTCCAGGTCTCCTAATACAGGTATCTCGCTGTGTTTGTTAATAACAACACCAGATATAACTAAACACTGACTCAAACTTTCCCTATATCAATCATTCTCAACAAATTCTGGGGACACAATTCTTGCATAAATTAAAACGCCAGACGGTCACCATCTTACACCAATTTTAAGCAATGATTTTCAAGTTTTTATCTAATTTAGTTCTTTCATACATGAAAAACACTAAATAATTTTTGGTTTTTAGCCTTCCTGTGCTTTAAATTTTCAAGTTTTTCAATTATCAAGTTTTCATTATAGTTTATTCAAACATGGAAAAACCATATTTTCCTAACAAGAGTACCAGAATATCACAATATACGCCCATCACAGCACCTGTATTTGCGAAAGGAATTTTAATTCTGTTGTTGTGTAGTAATTATTGTAATTCTTTTGTTTTTCTAAGTCCACGAAAAAAACTCCTAACCAGGCAGAGATACCTCAAAATACACCTAAATCTATGTTGTACCATAGAAAAATGGTCTTGGTTTTTCCCTATGGTCAATTATAAAAAAAGTTACAATTATAAGTTATTTATAGTTACAACTAGTTAGGGAAGTTAATCTTCAAAAAAAAAAAATCCAAGTCCACACAAAAATCCTTACCAGGTAGAGATAGGTCAAAATACACTTCATAATTGGATGTAACATGCATGTTGTACTACAGAAAAGTGGTCTCGATTTTTCTCTACAACTAGTAATGAAAAAGTTACAATATAAGCTATATATAGCAACAACAAAGGGAAGTAATTCTAAAGAAGGGACCTGCACATGACACTCACTCTCATGATGGTGAACAATTGTACCAAGTTACATCAAAATCCCTCCATGCATGAAGGAGAAATGCTCTGGACAGTCATTCTTGTATCTGAGCTTTGGCCTCAAAGTGTGACCTTGACCTTAGACCTAGGGACCTAGTTCTTGTGCTTGACACTCCGTCTCAAGGTGGTAAACATTTGTGTCAAGTTATATCAAAATCCCTCCATGCATGAAGAAGAAATGCTCCGGACAAAGTTTTCATTCTTGTCTCCTTTGACCTTTAAGTGTGGCCTTGACCTTAGATCTAGGGACCTGGTTCTTGTGCATGACACTTCATCTCATGATGATGAACAATTGTGCCAAGTTACATCGAAATCCCTCTATGCATGAAGAAGATATGCTCCGGACAAAGTCATTCTTGAATTTTTACCTTTGACCTTTAAGTGTGACCTTGACCTTAGACTTAGAGACCTGGTTCTTGTACATGACACTTCATCTCATGATGATGAACAATTGTGCCAAGTTACATCGAAATCCCTCCATGCATGAAGAAGATATGCTCCGGACAAAGTCATTCTTGAATTTTTACCTTTGACCTCTAAGTGTGACCTTGACCTTAGACCTAAGGACCTGGTTCTTGCACATGACACTCCATCTTATGATGGTGAACAATTGTGCCAAGTTTTATTAAAATCACTCCATGCATGAAGAAGATTTGCTCCGGACAAAGTCTTTGGACACTGCCCACCTGCCTGCCCACCAGGGGCGTTCCCATAATACATCCCGTTTTTCAAACGGGCGTATAAAGCAGGTAATAAATTCAACAAATCTGCTGAGAATATTCTAAAAATTCAACAACCAGATGGTCCTTGTTAACATAAAATTACCAACTGAAAATATACTGTTGTCATATGCAAACAAGAGGACCATGATGGTCCTGAATCGCTCACCTTTTTTTCTATTATTTGACATAGTGACCTAGTTTTTGAGCTCATGTGACCCAGTTTTGAACTTCACCTAGATATTATCAAGATAAAAATTCTGACCAATTTTCATGAAGATCCATTGAAAAACATGGCCTATAGAGAGGTCAAAAGATTTTAATAATTATAGACCTACTGACCAAGTTTTTGACCGCAGTTGACCCAGTTTCAAACTTGACCTAGAGATCATCAAGATGAGCATTCAAACCAACTTTCATACAGATCCCATGAAAAGTATGGCCTCTAGAGAGGTCACAAGGTTTTTTTTATTATTTGACCTACTGACCTAGTTTTTCATGGCATGTGACCCAGTTTCAAACTTGACCTAGATATCATCAAGGTGAACATTCTGACCAATTTTTATGGAGATCCATTCACAAGTATAGCCTCTAGAGAGGTCACAAGGTTTTTCTATTTTTAGACCTACTGACCTAGTTTTGGACCGCACATGACCCTGTTTCGAATTCGACCTAGATATCATCAAGATGAACATTCAGACCAATTTTCAGACAGATCCCATGAAAAATATGGCCTTTAGAGAGGTCACAAGGTTTTTCTATTATTTGACCTACTGACCTAGTTTTTGATGGCATGTGACCCACTTTCAATCTTGACCTAGATATCATCAAGATGAACATTCAGACCAACTTTCATACAGATCCCATGAAAAATATGGCCTCTAGAGAGGTCACAAAGTTTTTCTATTATTTGACCTACTGACCTAGTTTTTGAAGGCACGTTACCCACTTTCTAACTTGACCTAGATATCATCAAGGTGAACATTCCGTCCAATTTTCATGAAGATCTTGTGAAATATATGGCCTTTAGAGAGGTCACAAGGTTTTTCTATTATTTGACCTACTGACCTAGTTTTTGACCACAGGTGACCCAGTTTCGAACTTGACCTAGATATCATCAAGATGAACATTCAGACCAATTTTCATGAAGATCTTGTGAAATATATGGCCTCTAGAGAGGTCACAAGGTTTTTCTATTTTTAGACCTACTGACCTAGTTTTGGACTGCACGTGACCCAGTTTCGAACTTGACCTAGATATCATAAAGGTGAACATTCTGACCAATTTTCATGAAGATCTTGTGAAATATATGGCCTCTAGAGAGGACACAAGGTTTTTCTATTTTTAGACCTACTGACCTAGTTTTTGAAGGCACGTGACCCAGTTTCAAACTTGACCTAGATATCATCAAGATTAACATTCTGACCAATTTTCATAAAGATCCCATGAAAAATGTGACCTCTAGAGTGGTCACAAGCAAAAGTTTACGGACACACGGACGGACGTTCTAACGAAACGGTATTTATGTGACACCCCCATTGTTCTCTCTATTGTTCTATCAGTCACATAAAAAGAAAAAGGTCACATAAACAGAACGGAATGAATGACATCAAAGAGAAAGTACCGTTATGCAGTCACTTAACCATCATTTCGCAGGCACGGACGGACGGACGGACGACGGACACCACGCGATCACAAAAGCTCACCTTGTCACTTTGTGACAGGTGAGCTAAAAATATTAACAAAATAGATCAACACTATAATATATACCATACTTGTATTTAAAGGGATTGGATATATCTTTTCACTTAAAGTGAGCCTTAAACAGCTTACAGTTAGTATCAACTACCTTGAATGACCTCATTTTCTTTTAACTCTTTTTAACTTCAGAACTGCTGCGAAAAAATATGCCTGTTCCGTCAGTAGGGGAACTTTCCAATCGGGAAGTCCACCACTGGGTTTTTCCCTACTTCCTGAACGGGAAACTTGATCCTAAATATAGTAACTTGCTTCCCTTTTGTGAAGTAAAATGACCTCTTTTTTTTACTTGTTTTATTCATATGACACCACGTTTTAGTATACTCTTATGCACCGGGGGCCTTTTGATGGAAACAAGTCAAAAATTGATGATTTTATTTCCTGAACGGCAAACAAGTTACTATATTTAGTAACAAGTTTCCCGTTCAGGAAGTAGGGAAAAACCATAAATTGATTTCCCAAACGGAAAGTTTCCCCTACTGTTCCTATAAATTTTACAAAATACTTGGTAATGTTTTAATGTTCATTTCATAAAAAGGGAGAAAACTGTGAAAATAACGTTTGATCTAAGGGAAGATAACTGTGACAACCTTTTAAGTATACAAGATGATGATCACTGAATCAAATGAAAATGTTTTTAATTAGGATTACCATAATAATTCAAATACTATTATCACACTTTATGCCAGTCAATCCCTATTAGGAAGTAATTATATCTAAAAGGGAGGTAATTCTTCTATCAAAATTTCACACAGAAGCTCAACTGGCTTTCAATATTTATATTTGTTTAACAAAGGCTTATCAAGTGGGCAATTGAACAGCTAGGTTCACGAAAAAGCAATTTTACCCTGTTACAAGGCTTTAATATCCGATTTACACTTTCAACATAAATCTTAAAATGGTAACATATGCAATCAGCTGTCAATTACAAGGATCCTGTATGACAGCTTTGCATTCCTACGTCTTAATGTTATCAGAGAAAAAATACCAACAATTTCACACTTATATTTTTTGTACTTCTGATAATTTAAATCTGCTCTGTAGGTATTCCTTAACAATGTCTATCAAAGAAGATTTTGATCGTGATACAACTTTACACCAAAATAAACGTTTCGAAACTAGCTTGGTATCAGCAGACTTTTAACTGTGCAAATGTTGTGTTTTTTTGGCCCTACTACATTAGATAAAACAGCATTTTCCATTAATCACTATCAGATCCAATTCTTTTTTTGTGATAATCTGGAATATGGTCTAGACATGAAACATCCTAGCCCTGATGCACTTCCATCATGTACAGCTATTATGAATGGCAAACTATTTGTTAAAGTGGACTTTTGGTCAGGATGACCAAGTCATGTGACTTTTCGGTGTTGAAAATCGCACGATTCAGGTAACATTTTTACTAATAATTTCCATAAAATCTGACAGATTTTTATCAAAAACGGCAATACAGGAAATGAGAGCTTTCTTTTGCATAAAGGGTTTGCCAAAGGTTCTTAGTACTTTTCTCAAAGACTTAACCTGTTTGTTTATCGTACAACCAAATGTGTAGATTACCTGCACACTGGGATCTGGGTGAAGTGTTTGAGAAAAGTATTGAGGATGTCTGGTAGACACTTTGTGCTAAGGCAAGCACTTGTTTCTTATCTTTATTGCTTTTTAACTTATTAAAATCTGTCGCATAATAAGGAAGTTCTAGGACTAAATGTTACTTGAATAGTGATTCTTCCCCATGTGTTCCCTATAAAAAGTGACATGGGTTGGCCGCTCTGATGGTGTCAAGGTTGTGATAGCAGACCTGGGTTTATTCTATCTCTGTATTAATGGGTTCTTTGTTTTAGAAAGCACTTTTCATTGGTATGTACACCTGTAAGTGGCTTGATTACTATAAAGAAAAATTATTTCAACAATTATGATTAACTTATGAAATGACAGATAACAATTTTCAAGTTAAGTTTACAAGTGCTGCAAATCTAAAAAAAAAATGGAATCCAAAATATCAAGGCAGGTAGCATCATAAACCTGGAATCCTAAATGACATGAAATGCCAGAAATATGAACTCCTAAATGACATGAAATGCCAGAAATATGAACTCCTAAATGATATGAAATGCCAGAAATATGAACTCCTATTAAATGACATGACATGCCAGATGCCAGAAATATGAACTCCTAAATGATATGAAATGCCACAAATATGAACTCCTATTAAATGACATGACATGCCAGATGCCAGAAATATGAACTCCTATTAAATGACATGACATGCCAGATGCAAGAAATATGAACTCCTAAATGATATGAAATGCCACAAATATGAACTCCTAAATGACATGAAATGCCAGAAATATGAACTCCTAAATGATATGAAATGCCAGAAATATGAACTCCTATTAAATGACATGACATGCCAGATGCCAGAAATATGAAATCCTAAATGACATGACATGCCAAAAATATGAACTCATAAATGACATGAAATGCCCTAGCTAAACATATCAAGGGAGGTAACTATGACATAAAATCTAAGGTAAGTAACTGCAGGCACATATAATTATTCTACTTACTTCATCTCATTAAAAGAACATCAAAATTTACAACTTTTTCATCTTTAGCCAAAAAACACACATCAAAAACACATTTATATATCCTATCATAAAAATGTTGCCTAGAAACCATAAATCATATGCAAATTAAAGATCATACAGAAGAGGTAAATATGAAATTATGTTTAAATACTAAATTTTCCTAACTTGATAAGCATTCATAAGTACCTTCAATGTCAAATGAAGGTGAAAAAAAATGTCAGTAAGAGTTTCTATAGTATATGCCAACCTGTGTGGTAAATGTTGTCGGCAGACATCACCATTTGAATATTTCAAAAGCTATGGAACCATAATGCAAATAATTATGGGCCTATCAGTAAATTTTGGAGTAAGCGGTCTATAGGTAATTCAAGGGCCATAATTCTGAAGTGCCTGGGCCGATTTGGCTAGTTATCAAACTTGGCCGAGGACTTATTGGCAAACACATTTTGTTCAAGTTTGGTGAAGATGAGAAATGGCTGACTTAGAGTGTGGACAAGATTTGTGACAGATGGACGGACAGACATACACACAGACAGACAGGAGTAAGTCAATATGTCTCCCACTGCACAGTGGTATGGGAGACATAACTAGAACTGCTGTTGAGAAAAGCGCATGTCTCCCACAACTGCCTATCATCTAAATAGTTATGTATCCGAGTCAACCATGCACCAATGACTTAGAGTACGGATACTGGCATGACTTAGAGTGTGGATACTGGCATCTGTGTACAGAGCAATTTTCGGTTATAATTCAAGGGCCATAATTCTAAAGTGCCTGGGCCGATTTGGCTAGTTATCGAACTTGGCTGAGGACTTATGGCAAACACAGGAGTAAATCAATATTTCTCCCACCACAGTGGTGTGGAAGACATAAATAATTGTCTGGGTTTTAGCACAAGGTATGTATAAATGGGAGTAGGTATTTGACACCGTGAAGACTGCTGACAAACCCAACCTGATACCCGACACCATATACAGTGGTGAAGCAGTGAATAGTCTTGATGGTTGCTATTGTGCGGTTGACAAAGAATTTCCTCTCCAAGCCTCCTTGATGAGCAAGCTGAGTATGTTGGGAACAATTACACCACATGTACAGATAACAATCTTCATTTATATAATGTTACAATATCAAAAACAGTTTGCATGTCATTCATTATAATCCCTTTTTATAGGACATGTATCCCATAATTGATGATTATGAGAAAATATAAAACCACCTTATGAGCAGAAACATTTCAATAAATATCTTATTGTCATTACATTATTTTCATTATGACATTTATTATCTATGATTAAACCTTGGACATTCCTTTCCTACAAAAATTAAAATTTGAAAAGTTGAACTTGTCTGGATCGCCTGAATGATGGTAACAGGTCCTCTCCTACTAGCTATTAGCAGGTTTCGGAAAGTCTCACATTATGTTCCTAGTGTTGTAAGTCCTGCAAGTAATGGACAACTTCTCTGTATGAAACATGGTGGAGAGTACTCCCTAATTAGGATAATACAGAACTTAATTAATAGCCAAACCAAGGGAATACTTAAATTCTTGATCTTCTATACACTGAAAACAAACAATTTTTTAAACTTAAATTCAAGGTCTTTCAAGTATTAAAAAATCATTTGTTTATTTATTCAGGTAAGATATCATTCTTGCATTTACAATTCAATGGTCTGGAATTTAAAAGGAATTTAAAAAACAATGCATCAGTTGTAATAAACTGTTTAATGCACAGACACATTTAATGCATCACTTGTCCACCCCAAAATTGTGCAAACAACTGCAACTAATTCTGCACTTTTTAATCTATTAAGAAGAGGTATTTGCATTATGCAGGTGTGTCCGAATTAATTGCCTTATTTTATCTAACAGTTAAGTGTTTAAGGAAAGGAAGAACTTTAGTTACGAACAGAAATTTCATTCATGAAATGCGCTTGATCGCTGAGAACATGTAATTGTTAATTGTAGACTGCACTATAGCCTGCAGTGTTAGTTCACACTAGTTTATGTAAAAACAAAGACACCTGATATATTGAGAGCATACAATTGAATAGACCAGAATGATGCATGTCCTAAAATGTATAAAATTTCAAACAATTTGAAAGCGCGTTCATTGTAAGCTCATTTTAAAACTAATGAAGAAAATGTAAATTTAATTAATAGGCCAAAAACCACTCGCCTGGGTATTTATTTCTACCATACCGTTTTTTTTTCTTCTATTTACGGTATAAATGTGCACCCATATATACTATGCACCCCCTTATTTATTATGCCGGGGAAAAATACTTTTTTGATGAATCTTGAGGAAGATTCTGGAAAAATACAATCAGAAAAAAAAAGCAGAAATTTATGTTTCTAGTCTTAAATTGTTCTCTTACTTGTTCTAAGGTGGACTGAATCCAAGAGGACACATTTTCCTAATTCCTCAAAGTTTCTTTTACTAATAAAAATTTGATTTTACAGTTAAAGGATAAAGCATGTTTTCTTGTGTTATAACATTCTGCAGAATCCAGAGGGATTGGTTGGTGCCCCAAGCCCGGTAGGGCGAGTACCAACATATCCCAAGGGATTCCAAATAAGTTATAACACAAAATGAACATGGGCTAATCCTATTCTAGCATAAAACACATAAAAACTGATAAATGCCTCATAAAATAATTTTGGTTTCATTTATTTTTAATGAAATTTCAATTTCCGTAATTAATATGAGATTAGTAAGACTTTATTTTACCCAAGTTGCACTGTATAATTAGAATATTAAGACTGCACTTTAATATCAAATGAAAAATTAACCTTTAGCCTACTGGCGGCAAGTGATTCTGCCTTTGCGACCAGTGCAGACCAAGGTCAGCCTGCACATCCATGCAGTCTGATCATGGTCTGCACTGTTCGCTATTCAGTCAGTAAATTTTCAGTAAACACCCCTTTGAATAGCAAATAGTATTGCCCAAAATGAATGATGGACCAGGCCATTATAAAACTTTAGCAGGGTAAGGGTTAAATCTGAATATTTGCTTACATCATTGTATGTAATGACAAGTAGTTCCTCAAGCCCTCTTAAATGTTCTTCGCCAAAAAAACGTTCCACAAAAATTCAAACATCAGGTGGAAAATCGAGGCATTATTTGAAATTTTACCCATGATCAAATACAAAAATGTACTTCAAAACGAAGTATTTGCTCAACTGAAAGTAATAGAGAATATTACCATATACCCTCCCTTTGTAAATAATTCCCACCATTAAGGCAAGAGAAAATACACAAGAGATTTTTTTTTATTTCAACAAAATCATTGCGAAGTGTGTTTTTTGTTGTTTATTGCATGAATGACTGTTATTAAAGAAGTATGAATATTAGAATTGGAGGTAATAAAGATACCCAAATACGACAAACTTTTTGCCTTCAAGATTCTGCTGAAGTTTGATGAACATCCATCAAGCTATTCATGAAAAAATTTATATTTGTTTAAGCTTATCTACAATCACCATGAATAACCCAGTGGGCAACTCCTTCAGAACATTGTAGGCATTATATAGTGCAAGGTAAAGTAGAAGTTCCCATTCCAGAAGCTTCTCTTGATCTATTTATTTATTTATTTATTTATTTGGGTTTTACAGCGCACCAACACAGTATAGGTTATATGGCGCCAAACAGGACTACAAGTTTTGGTTTCACAATTCTCATTTACATCGCAATAAAAACATGAGGTATGGAATCAAAATATGCATACCTGCTGGAATCACAGTTACAGCAAAACCAAGTGTTAAGACCCTATTAGTCGCCTCTTACGATCATGCAAGGGTAAGGCAGTGGTTCCAGTTCTTTTCATACACAGGTTGTCCCAGAACCACATGTGGCCCTCTCTGGATTGGCATACAAATTAGGTGTAAAGAAACCACTATATAACACGGGACTCTTAACCCAGAGTTAGTAATTTTAGTTGGACAAATAGAGGATCAAACTGACATTATTACCCCTGGTTTCAATGAAAGACAGCGCTACCACTAGAACACTGCTTTCAGAAGATTCGGTTGTTTGAAGATTTTTATACTTTTAGCTCTAATGGCCAAAAAGTGCAGTCATGTGGAGAGATGTGCATAAAGTTCCATACAAGAATGCTAAATCTTTGAAGGTTCAGAGAGCACCCTCAAGTGGTTCAATGAGAAGAAAGTCACTTAAATTATGTTGTTTTTTCTTCAATTTTTAGCTCTGGTGGCCCCTTAAATTAATGCAGACAAGCAAAACATAAAATTGGACACATCTGAGAGATGTCCAACCAGGAAGCAACAGACCAGGTTAGGAGGAATCATTCAGAATGGTTCATGGAAAGTATGAGTATAAATTAAAAACTGTAGATGGCAGACCTTGGGTACTAGAGGACTGATACTTAGAACTGTAATTTTCTTTTTAAGAAATAAACAACAAATGATTATTTAAGTGAAAGTCTTGTACAGATGCAATTTACTGGCAGGATATATAGAATGTGAACACATTATTACTGTGGCATTTCATTTTATAACATTTCCTGGCTTATATATAGATCTAACTGATAATTCTTAATGATTCTTTAATCGTACACATTAATTACATTATTACAATAATAGCTGTGCCATGAGGAAATTACATTAATAGTGTTTTATCATCAGTGCATCGGTGCACTCTCCTGTAGGTGTATGCTTTAATCAAATTTTTTGTGGGTATCAGATTTTGCAGAATACTGTATACTGTAAAAACACATAATTTCCCTCGGTACCATGGTTGACCATGGCTGTGGTAATTGGCACCACAGTCATAAAACATGGTATCAGACTAGAGTCAACAAGCTTTTCTTTTGAATTGACCTAGTGACCTAGTTTTTGACCCCACCGGACCACCGGACCCAGACTTATACTTGACCAACAGATCATCAAGATTATCATTCTGACCAAGTTTCATGAAGATATGATCATAAATGTGGCCTCTAGAGTGTTAACTAGCTTTTCCTTTGATTTGACCTAGTGACCTAGTTTTTAACTATACATGACCCAGATTCAAACTGGAATTTGAGATCATCAAGATTAACATTCTGATCAAGTTTCATGAAGATACAGTCATAAATGTGACTTCTAGAGTGTTAACAAGCTTTTCCTTTGATTTGACCTGGTTACCTAAGTTGTTTACCCCAGATGACCCAATATCCAACTTGTCCAAGATTTTATTGAGGTTTACATTCTGACCAAGTTGCATTAAGATTGGGCCAAAATTGTCACCTCTACAAACCAAATATCAAAGGCTAGATTCCTCAAGTAATGGGCCAGACAAGGTCCAACATGAACTTTGACCTCCAACTGTGACCTTGAACCTGAGGTTTGCACGTGACTCTACGTTTGAGGTTAACATTCATGCCAATTATAAACAAGATTGCTCCATGCATGGCAAAGTTATGGTCCGGACTAACAAATCCGGACGGATGCATGCACTGATGCAGGGACAAACGCACGCACATACACTAAATTGCCATCTGGACAACTATGTCTTCGCTTCCGCAAGGGGGCTCAACAAAAATTGTCAGAATAAATTTCTGCAGATAACAAAATCTCATATTCTTACTGTTTAATTTTACATTAACTTTCATTTTAAAGGTGTGTCTGTCTTTACATAGTTCAACTATTGTTTATCCCCATTCCTGGGCCAGTTTGGCTCTATATTAGTGGGATTACAGAGACAAATCCCTGTGTTCCATTTTTATGTGATATATTTCATACCTGTTAATAAATTTATTAAATCGTACTGCTTTGATGTTTAAATAAAAACTGATATTTTTTCTATGAGTTTGCAATACTGACAGGATTAAAGCATACATGTACTTCAGGCAAGGCTCTCCATTCTTTTTTCTCTTTGAAAGGATAATCTCCAAGTTTATCTATTGCCTAATCCAACATGGGCTTTACCTCCCGTGTCGATTACGGTAACATGACTGGAATGCAATATTTGGGCAATTTAGGAGGGAAAAATTAAACATTTTAATCTTACATCATCCTCATATCATTTTTTGTACTAAATCATATAGTAAACAGCTGATTAAACTACCGGAGCCAATAACTGCAATGTCATTGCCAAAAATTTTGGCCTAATTTTTTGTCAGAAACATCTTTTTTGACAGCGTGACAACATCATAATTCATGCATAAAACATTTTTATGCCACCTGAATGCTTCTTTTAATAGCTAACTTTGGTATCAAAGTCACATATTCAGCTTTTCATGGTAATAAACAGACGGGACATGAAAGGATGACTTCACATTTGAAAGGTTTGCTTTTAACATTTTTGCTTCTACTTAAATCTTTACACAAACTTTAATTTATAAATCTGCCTCTAAAATTGATTGCTATTCAATTTAATCAAAAAAGGTGTAACATGAATTTAATACAAAAAAAGAAAAAGATATTTGAGCCGTGCCATCAGAAAATCAACATAGTGGCTTGGTGACCAGCATGGATCCAGACCAGCCTGCGCATCCGCGCAGTCTGGTCAGGATCCATGCTGTTCACTAAAGGTTTCTCTAATTGCAGTAGGCTCTAAAAGCGAACAGCATGGATCCTGACCAGACTGCGCGGATGCGCAGGCTGGTCTGGATCCTTGCTGGTCGCATACCCACTATGTTGGTTTTCTCATGGCACGGCTCATTTCAGTTTCCTCCTTTCATTTTGCAGAAGTCAAAAAATAGACCAAAATTCAAACGCTAGACAAATGAACCAGGCCGAGTTTCAAAATTCAAACAGTTTCAAATCCATTAGAGAAAATATGCAAAAACAAACTATCAAAAGAAAAATTACAAAAAATAACAAGCTATCATTAAATAGGATCTAATAATTAAACAAACAAACTAATACACTAAGTTAAATAAAAAGAATCACTTTGGACAGACTTAAAATGAATGGAGACTCTTCAAATATGAGGTCTCTAAAAGGTTAATCCAGTTAATGATACTTAAAGATTAAAGAAACTTCATCTAGACATGAAGTTTACATAGCAAAAAAATAAAAACATTAATTATGTTCTAAAATCAAAAGAATAGACCATATGTTAAGCAGGGAAAGTTTAAAGGGACGTTAAGCTTGCTACCCACACATTTTAGATGAAAAATAATTTCTCTCAAAAATCTATAAAAATTGAGTACTCTGAAAGTGACTAGTGGTATAAACTTATTAAAGCAAGTGTTTTGTAAGATATATAAATAACAAAAAATATTTTGTAGAAGGTAGTAAACCATGACTCGCAGCAATGCTTTTGAAATAATTTGAATTTACATTTTTTTTGCACTTTTACCAATGTCTTTCATTTTCTACCACTTTATCATTTTTCAGTGTCACAAATGAGCCGCGCCATGAGAAAACCAACATAGTGGGTTTGCGACCAGCATGGATCCAGACCAGCCTGCGCATCCGCGCAGTCTGGTCAGGCTCCATGCTGTTCGCTTTTAAAGCCTATTGGAATTGGAGAAACTGTTAGCGAACAGCATGGAGCCTGACCAGACTGCGCGGATGCGCAGGCTGGTCTGGATCCATGCTGGTCGTAAAGCTACTATGTTGGTTTTCTCATGGCATGGCTCAAATACATTCGATGCCAAACTTGGTGGAAATAAACATGTTGAAAAATTTCACCCAAACTGTGGGCAAGCAGCTTTTTTTTTTCAGAAATAAAATACTTTTTTTTAATATTTAACTGAAAATGTCTCAAGTGTTATGGGTTCCTCTTTATTTCTAATACCATTATTTGAACAAAACATAGAAAGAACCTTTAGAAGGTGAGAAGCAAAGAATTTTTTAAGAGTACACAATTATAGAAAATCTAAACTTTATCATTACAGGACGAGAAAACAGGACCTAAGAACAGTTTGAGGATAACATAAAAATGCATTTTGCAATGAAGACCAAAGAATGCAAATAAGACCCAAGAATTTGTTCTTTGAAAATAGTTCATGAAAAAAATGAAAGCAATATTGTTGAAACGACTCTGTATTTAAAGTGATTCTGCCCTGCAATTTCAAGAATCATTGCCTATGATTGATTTAAGTTCTTTTAAATTCTCTTCAACAGTTGCAGAGTTAATCATAATGTATATGTAATTTTTCACTGTTCACGGTTCCTTATACATGTATTGGACTATAATGCGAAAAGGAAGAAAAATGAAACATATTAAATTCAAATTCCCTTCAGAAGCGCAAAGTTACTGTCATACAAAAAGGAAGATAATTAGTTAATCATAATACATTTCTTCTGCTCTACTGACTTCCTTTGAGTTCCATCTTTCAATATATCAAGTTTTATTTAGTTTCTTATGGTAATTTCAGAGCTATCATCGACAAAAAGTGTGGTGGACAAACAGACACACGGACAGCATTCAGTGTAATCTCCTTCTGCATTAGCTTCACATTATACACTCATCCACAAGAGGAAAAATTAAAACACAGCAGGTGCTTTTTTTATCAACCCATCTTTACCAAACTTAACAACAAACTTACAAGTTACAATTTCAGATATTTTTCACACAAACTGTGAAATTGATATTAAATCTGAACTTTACCCCATAACATTTTGAAAGAATTCACTTCTGTAGTTATCATGTAGAAGAAAGCTATCAAAGTTCAGATAAATTTTGTAAGGTTATCTTTGAAACTTGGTGTGAAAAGTTTTGATACTTGACAACAGTTTAGTGAAGTTGAAATGAATTGATCTTTAATTTTCTGATTAGTTTGACAAACTGGCCTTAAAATACTGATACAAGCCCATTAATTAAGCCCTGGAAAAAAACAGACCTCACTTGTCCTGGCATCTTGATACTAGTAAATGGGATAGAGGCAGTAACAATACTGGTATGAAACTTACAACCAAATATTTAAAACTAATTGTTATATATGGACATCTGGACTTCTTGGAAATCCATTAATCATGCTAGCAGTTCTTGGAGAACATTCTATAAGAAATCCCAATGTAGCTAAACCACATAAATGTAGACCAACTAGCATTCAATCCTTTACTTTTTATTTACTTTTTTGTGCAATTGCGCCACAAAGGTAAGTGGTTTGCTTTCCATAAACATCAGAAACTCAAAATAAACCTTTAAGTGTGACCTTGACCTTAGGCCTACGGACCTGGTTATTGCACATGACACTGTCTTATGATGGTGAACAATTGTGCTAAGTTACATCAAAGTCCCTCCGTGCCTGAAGAAGAAATGCTCCAGACAGTCATTCTTGAACTTGACATTTGACCTCTGTGACCTTGACCTTGTATCTAGGGATCTGGTTCTTGCACAGTACACTTCATCTCATGGTGGTGAACATTTGTGCCAAGTTACATCAAAATCATTCCATGCATGAAGAAGAAATGCTCCGGACAATGTCATTATTGAATTTGACCTTTGACCTCTAAGTGCGACCTTGACCTTAGACCTAGGGACCTGGTTCTTGCGCAGGACACTCTGTCTCATGATGGTAAACCTTTGCCACAAGTTACATCAAAATCCCTATATGCATGAAGAAAAACGCTCCAGACAAATTTGTGGACGCTGCCCACCCACCCACCCACCAAGGGCATTCCCAAAATACCTCCTGCCTGTCAGACGGGCATTTAAAAAGGGATATTGCACTGGTATAAAGATGCACAGTTACCCACTTTCTATGCTGAGGTGGTCATAAATTTTATACAAAAGACAGTACTGGTCACATTAAAATAACTGACTTTTCATTATTTTTAAACTTTAAGTGAAATTACAAGGATACCTAAAAAATCTAGTAACTGCGTTCTCACTTACTCAAATATAAATCGGTCAAAGAGATAATCTTAAAATTTGCACTATAAATTTTAAAGAAATTACTATTTATTACTGTTTTTATATAATAAACAGAAAACAGGGAATGACCAGTAAGTCTGAGATATATTTCATTTTGGCTTCTACTTGTGCAGTTAAAGCAATGACTTAAAATTGGAAAAACTTATAATAGGCGTGTCTTATAGATGAACCAGTCTTATAGATGAGAAAATACCAAGAGAAGAAAGGGAATGATATAAGGATATGATGGTACATAATGCTTACCTAATTTGTTCTAATTAAACATGTTGTATATGCAAGGACAACATTGCAGTTGTACAATTGTATTCATTTAAACATCTGTTTAACATTTAAATGATCATTCTAAACATGTAAATTTACATAAAAATCACACTTTTTTCTTGTAACATGTCAGACCTTAAAGGAATTGAAGCATCCATGTAGAAAAGTGAAAGTGAAAAAGGGAAAAGACCGTGCATGTTTGTGCATATATTAACAAGACTTTATCTAATGTTAAGTGTAAAAACATGAAATTTAAAAACAATAAAATGACAGAAACATCTTTATTTTGCATGACTTACTTTGTATAAAAATAAATAATATTTTCAAATATAATAACAATCAAGTTAATAAAAAAAAATAAGCAAGTATATCACAGGTTGACTTTCTATCCTTAAAGGGGCATCTACCTCCAAAGTTTACTTACTGTCAAATTTTTAAAAATGTAGAAAAAAATACTTCTACCAGCTAGTAGTTTTAATCAAAGTTATGAATATAGTTCTAGGCAAATGTTTTCTTCTTTTCTGTAAGAAACAAGAGCTGTCTCCATAGGATGACACATGCCCCCAATGGCATTTTGAATGAATAGTTATGGCCGATGTTAGAGTTTAGGACCTTTGACCTACGGAGCTGGGTCTTGCGCACGACACGTCGTCTTACTGTGTCACACATTCATGCGTATTTATTTTAAAATCCATGCATGAATGACAATGACATGGACCATACACGCCCATCAATGCACTATCATGAAAAATGACCTTTAATGTCTAAGTGTGACCTTGACCTTTGAGCTACGGACCTGGGTCTTGCATGCGACACGTCATCTTACTGTGGTACACATTCATGCCAAGTTATTTGAAAATCCATCCATCGATGACAAAGATATGGACCGGACACGCCCATCAATGCACTATCCTTTAACGTCTAAGTGTGACCTTGACCTTTGAGCTACGGACCTGGGTCTTGCGCGCGACACGTCGTCTTACTGTGATACACATTCATGCCAAGTTATTTGAAAATCCATCCATCGATGACAAAGATATGGACCGGACACGCCCATCAATGCACTATCCTTTAATGTCTAAGGGTGACCTTGACCTTTGAGCTACGGACCTGGGTCTTTCGTGCGACACGTCGTCTTACTGTGGTACACATTCATGCCAAGTTATTTGAAAACCCATCCATCGATGACAAAGATATGGACCGGACACGAAAATTGCGGACAGACTGACAGACCGACAGACGGTTCAAAAACTATATGCCTCCCTTCGGGGGCATAAAAAAAAGAATGTAATCATTAAAATATACAGAAAAACTCTACCTGTTTCAAAAAACAATTTAAATCTGATTTGTGATTTTTTGCTATATTCTATAGATATTATAATTGCTAATTGTTTATAAGAGGTATGTATTACGAAATAGTACATCTGCAGACATGCCCCTTTAACATTTTATCCTACTTTAAATATAGTCCAAATCAATTCAATTAAAACAAATAGGACAATTGTAAACAGAGTCTTCTCTATGACAGTTCATGTTCTCATTAATGCATTTTTACAAATTGATTTCAAAGTACAGTGAACATAAATAAAAATCTACTTATTCTGACATACACGCATGAACCAACCGTTAAATGGAGACCTAGACAGATAAATTAATGAAACAAAGACTGTCAAAATATTGCAAAACATATCTCATACTTATTTCATACGCTCAATTGACAGAGTTTACACTAATTTGACGACTCTGACTTCCACCTCAATGAACAATTTAAATGATTGACAAATTGTTTTTAAAAGCCATTTGGCAATGGTTCATATCAAAGAACAGCTCTCAGATGTTTAATGCTGATAAGCAAAGTCGGCTTTCAGTATGTTTAAAAGTAGACAGATAGGAACATATGAAAATAATCAAGCTAAATTTTAAATTAACAATGTTTTTTTATTTTAGGGTAAATTCCAGAGATAAGTAGATTATGTTATTTTGTTTAGTTTTTGCAATAGCCATCTAGTACACAAATTCGACTAATACATTTGACATAGCAAATATATTCAGACTTTTTTCTTCAAATAGGGCATGTAGTGTAATTAATTAAACACCGAGGGCTTCGTTTACAATAAAAAATCGCACTAAGACATGTTCCCATAAATTACATAAGAAATTAACAGACTTGATTAATGTTTCTAAGACTGCAAGTCAAAATGTTATCCCACTTACATAATTCATTGAATAGGACCTACATAAATTATCTTTCTGACACAATAACTAGTAATCTGACTAATGAAGAGGGCTTTATAAAAAGCATTATGCTTTCTTCTTTGTTTTGTGCACATTTTTTCACTCTTAATTAATACAGTAAACATACCTGGTAATAATAATATAATGTTTTTTCAACATATGATAAACACTACCTCGTCACCCTATGTATTTTCCCTACAAAAAACACTTTGTCCCTTTTAGGCCCATTGTAATATGTTCCCAACAATACTAATACTAATACTACCTCCCTGAGACTGTTCTACATGTTCTCACAATATTAAAGTGATATATTAATTATGATTACCTGATACTGGGTTTCACAGTGCACAACACAGTATAAATTTTGGTTCCACATCTCATTTTACAATGAAATGAAAATATGATTTATGGAATCAAAACTGTTCAGCCTCTGTAAGTTGCCTCATGCAAACGTATTATACAGAGGTTCCAATTCTTTTCATACACAAGTTGTCCAAGAACTATATGGGACTTACCCCTGATGTGAGAAAAATTTGATAAAAGGAGCTTTTTTACTTTTGCTTTTTTTGTCTATCTTTTTTCAGGATGTGTTTGTACAAGTTTGACAAGGAGCAGTCATGTTTTACATAATGTGTTAACGCTTTCTGACATTGATTTGACAAAGTCACACTGTATCAAGGGACCTGTTACTGAGGTCATGTTAACACTGACATTGTCATTTAGTACAGGAATATTTAACATATTTTTTTCACTGTACTTCATAAAAATGTGACCATTTAGTTTGTTAAGTGCATCAGATTGAAATTCTACGTATTTTGCATTTACCATACCGTAATTAATATTTTCAAAAATGAAAATAAATCTTAATTCAGAAAAAAATAATGAGGCATTTGCATCAATTAACCTGACTGTCTAGTTTCCATTTTTTTTTTTACCAAGAACACTATGTCTATGGAGCCTTTACATTAGCTCCACCATGATAAAGCGACAAGGGGCCTCAGTGGCCGTCAGTAGTTAAGGTCACTGACTGAATCACTTGCCCCTCGCCGATATGGGTTCAAGCCTCACTCGGGACATTGAATTCTTCTTGTGAGGAAGCTATCCAGCTGGCTTACAGAAGGTCGGTGGTTCTACTTAGGTGCCTGTTCGTGTTGAAATAATGCACAGAGGGGCATCTGGGGTCTTTCTCAACCATCAAAGCTGGAAAGTCGCCGTATGACCTATAATTGTGTCGGTGCAATGTTAAACCCAGCAAAAAAAAAACATAATCAACAAGTTTCACCAAGCAATACAATAATTCATCTTTTCTTGCAGGTAAATTGTCATTTGTTTGCTAAAGCCCTCTACAGACGGTAGGTTTTTGTTGTACAACACTAATTATCTCAAAGATGTACAATTTTGAAAGTGTACATCTTTCACATACAGACAGTATTCCATTCCCATATAAATCACAGAGATTTACCTAGTAAATATAGTGCATCAGGTACTGAAAAGAATGTAACCATTAATAATAAAAAATAATATTCACCATTTTATGTCCCATGAATTTAATTACGCATGACACAAATGAGCCATGCCATGAGAAAACCAACATAGTTGCTTTGCGACCAGCATGGATGCATATCAGCCTGTGCATCCACGCAGTCTGGTCAGGATCAATGATGTTTGCTTTCGAAGTCAACTGCAATTAGAGAAACCGTAAGCGAACAGCATGGACCAGACTGCGCGGATGCTGGTCGGAAACGCACTATGTTGGTTTTCTCATGGCGCGGCTCAAATCATTTAACTTTTCAGTGTCATCCTTTTTTCCTTTATGCATTAGAAGCCATTTCATATTCAGATTTGTGTTTATTTTTTGGGCAATTGTTTCTGGAATTTCATTCACTTGCCTCTTATCAACTAATTATTTACCAATTTGTTGCTTGTCAACGTGGGTGGTATGTAAGGCAAAACTTACGAAATAGAACATGTCCTAATCTGTAAGTCAAGACTTAAGATTTACGAAATCAAGGAATAGCATCATACACACGATAATATTTGGCTGTACATCTTGAATTTAATTGGTGTTGTACAACAAAAACCTACCGTCTGTAGAGGGCTTAAGCCATGCAGAAATCTTTAAAAAAAGTGCAGTTTATGCACATATGTTGAAAATGGCTAAAAACACATGAAAACAAGTGGATCAAATCATTCTTGACAGTTCCAAATGAATTCTTATCTGATATATAAACACATTATTTTTGCTGTTCTTCATCCATTTTCATCAAAAGTTTCACTGTCTGCCTTTCAATTTCATACATTCCATTTTATACATCAATAATTTTTAATTATTTTCAAAAATTAAATATGCTTTCCCTAATGAAATTAAGGAATGCAATAATTTTTCAAAAACATTAAAATACAAACGAAACATGTAAATTATAGGAACTATTATTCAACACCATATTGACGACCTACAACAAATTACAGAGATAAAATATGTCATGAAAATTATCAATATATCACTGCAGATGCATAATTAAACATTTTATGCAAAAACTAATTTATTAAAATTATCGTCAACCTTAAAATATACAAATCCTCCACCTATCACTTGAAAGCTTTGTAGGTGATATTGAGCACGGAAAGTGAAGTCTCGATGTTGGGCATTAATTCACATTCTTGGCACTGACCTTTTCTATCAAAGATTGAAGATTAACCTCTGATCCTTACACTGATACATTTTCTTCTAAGATTGTTCAGAAAGCTTGTCTTTGTTTATCATACAACTAAAAACTATAATCTTCTTTCAACTGGTAACTTCTAGTTTCTGGCCAATAGCTTTTCTATAAAAATAAATAATCACTTAGCAGTATATTCATAATCTAAGCTTTTCAAAAGCTTGACAAGTATTGTTTAACAACATACTAAAGCCATTCATATTCTTCAACTTTTGATACTTAGGTTATTATGCAGTACTTTTTAAAGCAAAAAAAAATCAAGCAGTAAACTTTTAATTAGCCTTTAAACAGCTGTAAAGTTATAATGTTGTGAAGAAAATAAATAAATACTGCAGTGTGAAGTAATTTTTTGTTCAGTATCAGACACCAGTATTTTATTATCTAGGTAAATATGTCAACTTGTTACCTTTCATTACACAATCAGGATTGTTTTCACATATTACTAGATTACTGAAAGTCATGAAGACAGGCAGGATATTTTTGCAGCTGTCTCCATGCCGACAGAAGTTTTCTATCAATGCTTTCATGATTTTTTTTTGCTCTACAAAAACTAACATGCAGGTATACCTACAGTATTGTTATAACAAATAGCTCATCTGCATTTTTATCTTCTGCATGGGTTTATTTTTTCAAGTTTGGCATACATGCATAATACATTTTTTACAAGCAACAGATTCTATACAGCAGAGGGAGTACCTGTTTAAGCATCCAAGAATTTTATTCTGAAAGTAATTCTGAATTCATATTTCAGGGATCAGGCAAGCAGATAATAAAAACATTATTCTATTCCCTTAAATTTTATATTCTGCAAATGGTGGCCTTATATTAAAGGGAAATAACTCTGTACAAATCGTTCAATTATATAACATTTTGAAGCTGCTATTTACCAAACATACAGATTTTACCAAAAATATCAGTCCTGTTATTGATTGAGGCTCTACATTAATATAATACAGGGTTTTTTTTTGTTGATATTAAAGATAAAAATGTTTCTGCAACTTTCACTAGCATATCAGATTATCTATATTTTATTGCACGTCTATACTGAAACACTCTTCAATATATGAGATATTTGATAGGTATTTTATAACTATAAATCAAACGATCTTTAATATAAAAACACTATACCCTGAAAACATATTATATAAACCCCAATCTTAAGTTTAATCCCTGATTATACAAGTAAATAATAAAATCTGATACCGTTTTATGTATTAAAACAAGACTCATATTTCAAAATATCAAGTATTTTCAATTGACCTACAGTATAGAGAGGATAAAATTCTTCCTATTAAATACCTTTACAGATAGAAAAAAGATTATAAAAGTGTTGATATTCAATGTTTGAAGTAACACTAGAATATCTTTATTAACAAAATGAACAGGAACATAAACGCTTTGAAATAAAAAACAAAACCTTGCAACCAGTAAAACACGTTCTTTCAATATACATGTAGTAGTAATGCTAATAAAAGTTTTCTTTCCAAGACATCATTTTCTACGAATTATATTTTGCATACTGAAAAATAAATATGTACATGCAGGAAGCCAAAGATGCCTAAGTGACTGGGATTGCTTGCAAAATTAATTGATTATGTATCCAGTTAGATCTAGAGTATTATAGACCCACTGCATGCCTCCAAAGTGAGCCTCAAAGATTTTATAAGAATACATAAACAAACAAGACTTAGTGTCCTAGCTGGGCCTAAATCCCTCACCCGAGGAGGAGCTTGACCATTTGAGCTTGCATCTGGTGAACATCCTACAAGCATTAAAGTTCATTGGACTTTTCTTTCTATATTTTGATGTGAAGACCAAAAAATGCATAAGCATTAGAACAGAGAAACTGATAAACTATTCATAATATGGAGCTGTTATTTTAGCTCTGGTGAATCTTGAAAGGGGCCAAAATATCTGCTACAGACCAAGTCTGATGAAGATCCATCCAGACTGGTTTATCAGAAGAAGTCTTACAAGTTTTGTCTTTAACACTTGTGGCATATAAAGGGAGTCAAGTGCCTCAAATTGAGCAAATTTGGGAGAGGATCTTATAATGATGATACAGACAAAGCTTCATGAAGATTCATGAAGCAGTTAATGAGAATATGTTGTTTAAAGGAATTTCTTTTTTTAGCTGAAATTCAAGCAGTCCCTCAAAGGGCCCAGTTTGAACAAATTTAGGAGCAGACCTTACAAGGATGCTATAGACCAAGTTTCATGAAGTCTGATCCTGCATTTCATGTGAAAATTGTTTAAAGGTATTTCTGTATTTAGCTTTAGCAAGCAGTGCCCACCAAATAAATAAATTTAGTAGATGACCTTACAGTCTGATGCTACATACAAAGTTCGACAAAGGTCCATTAAGTGGATCATGAGAAAAGGTTTTTCTATTTTTAGCTCTGGCAGCCCATTAAAGGGGCCAAACTGAATCATTTGAACAAACTTGATATAGGTCTATGTCAGGTGCTTCTGACTAACATTTGTGTAATTCTATCTAACCTGAGAAATTTCAGAGGAGAAGATGTTTAGTATTAAATGTTGATGTAGGACAAATTATGGGTGCCACACCATCCACCTTTACCAACAGCTCAACCTGAACAAAATTCAGGAGAGCTTAAAATAAGAAAGAGATAAAAAATTCTGGAAACAAGAGGACCATGATGGTCCTGAATCGCTCACCTCTTCCCACATGACCCAGTTTTGAGTATGACATCGTTTTTTCTATTATTTGACATAGTGACCTAGTTTTTGAGCTCATGTGACCCAGTTTTGAACTTGACCTAGATATTATCAAGATAAAAATTCTGACCAATTTTCATGAAGATCCATTGAAAAATATGGTCTCTAGAGAGGTCACAAGGTTTTGTATTATTTGACCTATTGACCTAGTTTTCGAAGGTACGTGACCCTATTTTGAACTTTACCTAGATATCATCAAGGTGAACATTCTCACTAATTTTCATGAAGATCTCATGAAAATATGGCCTCTAGAGAGGTCACAAGGTTTTTCTATTTTTATACCTACTGGCCTAGTTTTTGACTGCACGTGACCCAGTTTCGGAATTGACCTAGATATCATCAAGGCGAACATTCAGATCAATTTTCATGAAGATCCATTGAAAAATATGGCCTCTAGAGAGGTCAAAAGATTTTAATAATTTTAGACCTACAGACCTAGTTTTTGACCGCAGTTGACCCAGTTTCGAAATTTACCTAGATATCATCATGATGAACATTCAGACCAACTTTCATACAGATCCCATGAAAAGTATGGCCTCTTAGAGAGGTCATAAGGTTTTTTTATTATTTGACCTACTGACCTAGTTTTTTACCGCACGTGACCCAGTTTCAAACTTGACCTAGATATCATCAAGGTGAACATTCTGACCAATTTTTATGGAGATCTATTCATAAGTATGGCCTCTAGAGAGGTCACAAGGTTTTTCTATTTTTAGACCTACTGACCTAGTTTTTGACCGCACATGACCCTGTTTCAAACTTGACCTAGATATCATCAAGATGAACATTCAGACCAATTTTCATACAGATCCCATGAAAAATATGGCCTTTAGAGAGATCATAATGTTTTTCTATTATTTGACCTACTGACCTAGTTTTTGATGGCACGTGACCCAGTTTCAAACTTGACCTAGATATCATCAAGATAAACATTCAGACCAACTTTCATACAGATCCCATGAAAAATGTGGCCTCCAGAGAGGTCACAAGGTTTTTCTATTATTTGACCTACTGACCTAGTTTTTGATGGCACGTGACCCACTTTCGAACTTGACCTAGATATCATCAAGGTGAACATTCTGTTCAATTTTCATAAAGATCTTATGAAATATATGGCCTCTAGAGAGGTCACAATTTTTTTCTATTTTTAGACCTACTGACCTAGTTTTTGACCGCACGTGACCCAATTTTGAACCTAACCTAGATATCATCAAGATGAACATTTAGACCAACTTTCATACAGATCCCATGAAAAATATGGCCTTTAGAGAGGTCACAAGGTTTTTCTATTATTTGACCTAATGACCTAGTTTTTGATGGCACGTGACCCAGTTTCGAACTTGACCTAGATATCATCAAGGTGAACATTCTGACCAATTTTCACGAAGATCTTGTGAAATATATGGCCTCTAGAGAGGTCACAAGGTTTTTCTATTATTTGACCTACTGACCTAGTTTTTGAAGGCACATGACCCAGTTTCGAACTTGACCTAGATATCATCAAGATGAACATTCTGATGAATTTCCATGAAGATCTTGTGAAATATATGGCCTCTAGAGAGGTCACAAGGTTTTTCTATTTTTAGACCTACTGACCTAGTTTTTGATGGCATGTGACCCAGTTTCGAACTTGACCTAGATATCATCAAGGTGAACATTCTGACCAATTTTCATGAAGATCTTGTGAAATATATGGCCTCTAGAGAGGTCACAATGTTTTTCTATTTTTAGACCTACTGACCTATTTTTTGATGGCACGTGACCCAGTTTCAAACTTGACCTAGATATCATCAAGATGAACATTCTGACTAACTTTCATAAAGATCCCATGAAAAATGTGACCTCTAGAGTGGTCACAAGCAAAAGTTTACGGACGCACGCACGAACGGACGGACAACGGACGACGGACACCGCACGATCACAAAAGCTCACCTTGTCACTTTGTGACAGGTGAGTTAAAAAGCTGTTTGATGTTCATCCTATCACAGGTATATAAATAAAGAGTATAATAGAATAGTTTCAATGCCAATACAAATATTATACAATTATGTAAAATAAAATCTGTGACATCAGCATAATTTCAATACTTCCTATATTTTTTGCCATTATACTTTTTAAAAGCCTAAGATCATTAAACAGAAACAGAATATTTGGCAACAGTTTGACACATTGTACACAAATCTTGATCCAACTAGGTGGTCAGGTATTGATTATGACAAAGATAACAGCAGTGGAGGTACCAAGTTTGATAACGATCTGTCCGATAATGTGTCAACAACGTCAACCCAACATCACCCCTATTCACAGTCACATTTCAAACAGACAGGTATTCGTTTCTCACTTAAATAATGAAAAATCTATGACATGAAGGAATTCTAGTACTAAACATTCCGTTTGCTTTAAAATTAATACGTAGGTCATATTTTTCTGCTGTAATGAACCTTTAAGATTTGATAACATAAGATACGTTATCTGATCAAACCAAGATTACGCTTTTTGGAATTATGTTATAAAGCCATATTTTATGAAAGAAACTTTATTTCAATGAAAACAATAGAGCAGAGTGTATCATGGCTTGGCACACGGTCAGACGGTGTCTACTCGTAACTAGATGTCAACGAGCTAATTGATTTGCAACGTGATCTCTGACCTGCACCAACAAGCCAAGAAACAATAAATTCCTCCTTTAGTTGATAAATTCACCCTTCAATTGATATCGATTCTTTACTTCATTAACTTTAAAAATTGCAGTTTTCCTTGGGATATTTAACTCATCCTGGTTACAAATAAGCAACAAATATTATAGCAGCACGTGTTCTTTTGCATGAAGAATGCGTGTTCTAGTAATTATAATGAAAGTACGAAAAGTGCCAATGGGAATCATCTGATAGACAGATGTGGTTTCCACTTTAAAGGAAAATGTTTCATACAAACATCAATATATATTATTAGTCAAGGATGTTAATTATGGCAATAGTTGTAATTTGATGACTGATGATAATATGACATATGTTATTTGATGAAAAATTGAAAGAAAAAAAAAACTTGTCGTAGTTAGATTTTTTTAAAAAAAAAAAAGAGTTTTACACTGTGTAATGCAGAAATTAGCCGTATTATAGATAAGACATTGTTTGTTGGTATGCACCTACACGAGTGCCAATACAAGAGTGCAACTGTCACAATATGCCAATAACATCAATTTACCTATGACTTTTAAAATACTGCTATTCTACTTATCGAGCAGACTAGTTGTCAATTTTCTCAATATCGACTAATTCAAGGGCCGTAACTCCACAGTGACAAAGACTATTTGACTGGTTATCAAACTTGGCCAAGACAATATGCCCATAAACTTTCTGACTTAGTTTCGTGAACACTGAATAAGAACAACAGGTGAACTGTCACTTTTTGCATTCTTAAGCAAATTGAGGGCTTTAACTAAAGAGTGATTTTGACTGTCTGGTCAGTTATGGAACAAGTTGGAGACATAATGCCCATGGATACTGAGATCATGTTTGGTGAACTACTCTAGTTGAGAGAGCTGAAACTGTCAATTTTAGCAATTCTGAGTAATTCAAGCGCCATAACAGCAGAGCTTCTGGGACAACCTGGATGTTTATTGAATATATTATGCCCAGAAACACTGTGAGGCAGTTTGGTGTACTTATAATATGAATAAGAAATGGACAACTTTTGTGGACATCCCCCTGTGACCCAATGATCTCTGTTTCACCAGCATTATAAGTATCAGAGTGGCAAACACTTAAACCCTTCCAACCCCACACTGGGCTGTCAATATGTCTGTGTCATTCTGACTCCAAATAAGTAGCTACCTGAAAATAAAGCTGAGATACTTCACAACAATTTAATGACACTTTGTTACATTAAATATCTTCATGATCCAGTTAAATGTCTACTTACTCATTATCTATGGTGTTTAAATCATTTGACAAAGGGTATCTCTACTAAGCAGATCAAATAAAACTTCTCAAGTATGCAGCTGCATCTAATAAACCTATTAAAGCAACTTGTCTGTAGACAAAATTAGCATTTAAAAACAAAAAGAAATTTTAACCAAGAATATTATCTGACAAAAGCTGTAAAAACAATACTATTCCACAGTGATTGAGTGGTTTTCTACAAGTTTTAACTACATTTGAGTTTTAAAAAGACACTACCATGAGTGTTTCACATTAATTTAAAATTGACAAAATTCTGCAGGCATACCACTTTAAAGTTATGTAAAAGCCCCTCAACTTTGATCCAAAAACATGACAATATAAAGTTTTCAGCTACTGTCCTGTCATTGAATGTTTCATCATTATCTATATGGTTTAAAGGCCACCCAAGTTTTAACTATGTAAATTGTCTAATACGCAGGCCAAATATACATGCATTATAATATATTTATGTCACTTAGACAACAACGTTAAGTTCAACCCTCAATCGCGATGAATAAATCAAAAGTGAATTAATTGAGTCCTAAACAAACAAGGCAGTCTGAAAGATAGCTATATCCCCCGCCACTGTTATGGATAGTAAAATGGTTGATGGTATTGGGTGGAAGTATTGACCTCGAGTTGTGACAATGACCTTAAGCCATCATGGCTGACTCATGAGTTATGCACATCGTCTTGATGAGGGATCATTTGACCCAAGTTTCATGAAAATCCTTCAAGGGGTTTAGGATACAGAGCAGACACATAATGGAAGCCTCAAACCGTTGACCTTGTGCTGTGACCTTGACCTTGAGCCGACACGGCTGACTCATGAGTTCTGCACATCCTCTTGATGAGGTGATCATTTGACCAAAGTTTCATGAAAATCCTTAAAGGGGTTTAGGAGATACAGAGCGGACACAAAATCGAAGGCTCAAACCTTTGGCCTTGAGCTGTGACCTTTACCTTGAGCCGACACGGTTGACTCATGAGTTCTGCACATCGTCTTGATGAGGTGATCATTTGACCAAAGTTTCATGAAAATCCTTCAAGGGCTTTAAGTTATATAATTTATTTATTTGGGTTTTACGGCGCACCAACACATATGAAGCGGACACAATTGTTGAGACTATTTCTATAACTCCCACCACTCAAGGTGTGGGATTAAAAACATGGCAATATATTAAGCCTGCAGCAGACCCAACAACAGGAAGTTCCTGTAAACAGAAAAATTTGTCTTTCATCCTCCAAGTATTCCATTTATTCCAAAATAGCCAGGATTTAAGTATCAGTGTATAACCAGAGATGCCGACAAATGGACAGGCACCCTGATGTATGAACAGCATTCTGCCAGGGAATGACAATAAGAAAGACACAAGGAAAAGAAGCTTGAAATCTAGTTTTTAAAAAAATTGCAAAGTTCAAAAAAAGAACATAATTTCATCAAAATGATAGCAACAGTAACTGTTATGGGACCTAAACCTTTCAGTTGGTATGATCATGGCAAAGAAGTGTGTGAAGTTTCATTGAATTGTAATATGTGTAGTTACTGAGATACTTACTCCTGACAATCACTTGCAGCACGGATTCATCAAAATGAAAGCAAGTGTTATTATAAATCCTATGTCATTCAACTGGTAATGGAGAAGTGTTTGAAGCTTTATTTATTTGTGATATTTGCAATATGTAATTACTGAGGTACTTATTTGCTGGCAATCATGATAAGGTGAATGGCAAAAAGTACAAAAAGGGGCATAACTTCATCAAAATGAAAGCAAGGCTTATGGGACACATTTCATTCAGACTTGGTTTCATGGGGAAGCATGACTGTATGATCTTTATTTCTGAAGAGTAGTAACTGCGACATAAGGTTGCTAACAGGGCGGGATATTGCAAATAGCTCCGATGACTTTCATTATGGCAATTGCTAATAACTTCAGCATTTATATGTTTTAAATCTTCTCTGTGCAACTTAGAAAGATCATAATTTTAGGAACTCATATTTGTGTTGAAAAACAACTAAATCCTAATAATCTATTGTTCTAACAGTCACATAAAAAGAAAAAGGTCACATAAACAGAACGGAATGAATGACATCAAAGAGAAAGTACCGTTATGCAGTCACTTAACCATCATTTCGCGGGCACGGACGGACACACGGACAAGACCAAATCTATATGCCCCCACCACTCATGGGGGTGGCACAAAAAGTGGTACTGCCCAAATTGAATGACGGACTAGTCCATTTTAGAAATATAGCAAGATAAAGGTTAAATAAGACTTCTTCTGCTCTAAATGTGGATAAAGTCATTTTCATATCAAGTTATGGTTTGGTGATTAAAAATACCTTGACAACAATATACCAACCTGTTTACATATGAATGAAGAAACATTTTTCATGTCACCTATTATACAGAAGAACTTGTATATTAGCACGCCAGCATGTAAATATTTCATAAATTCTTTCGCAGCTGTCATATTTAATATCATAAGTTGAATGTTGCATAAAATAATGCATCAAAACACATTTCTGATGTTAATATTCATTTTAAGATACCAAATATTTATAATTCATCATCTATATAGGTTCCTTTATTGCTAAATTATCACCTCTTTGTCTTATTTTTGTAAGATTAAAAGCGATTTTTCTATAACTGATGTACCACCATCAGATTTATCAATTTCTAGCTTTTAGAACTTATGACTTTACTGTGTGTTGTCATAATAATCATCATTCTTCATTCATCAGAGCTCGTATCCATTTTATACAGAGGAAATAATAACACCATAAAATACTGATTTTTACTTTATAAATAAATCTTGTCATTTCCATTTTGGTATAAAATACAGTGGACCCGTTTCAAGAGCATGTTAGGTCAAAAGCCGTGACACATTTTAAACACAGCCAAATGACTTAACTGTGATTTTTAAAGTCTCCACTAAATACATATTGGGAAAAGAGACCACGCCCCCTGGCGGCCATGTTTTTTGACGAATTGTAGTAATTTGAACAATCTTGGCAGAGGGTTACATAAGGACCATTCGGGAGAAATCATTAAAAATCGGGCCAGCAGTTTCATACAAGAAGATTTTTAAAGTTTCCACTATATACATATAGGGAAAAGTGACCACGCCCCCTGGCGGCCATGTTTTTTGACAAATTGTAATAATTTGAACAATCTTGACAGAGGGCTACATAAGGACCATTTGAGTGGAATTATTTTGAAATCAGAACACTGGTTAGAGGAGATGCTGTTACCCCTGTAAAAAATGTTCTAGAACTAGTATTAAGTTCTTGAACATTCAAGAACTTCTGAAGAACTTATAGAACTGTTCTTGAACCAGCAGAACAGTTTTTAGACTGTGGTTCTAGAACAATGATGGTTCTTGAACATTGGTTCAAAAACTGCAAAAGTTCAAGAACTTATAGAACTTTACCAGAGTTCTTGAACAGTTACTGCTGGTCTACAACCAAAATTGTTCTTGAACACAGGTTCATTAAAAGTACTAAAATTCAAAAGCTTTTTCTAGTTCAGCCCGCCCGCTTAGCTCAGTAGGTAAGAGCGTTGGTCTACGGATCGCGGGGTCGCGAGTTCGATCCTCGGGCGGGGCGTATGTTCTCCGTGACTATTTGATAAACGACATTGTGTCTGAAATCATTAGTCCTCCACCTCTGATAATTCATGTGGGGAAGTTGGCAGTTACTTGCGGAGAACAGGTTTGTACTGGTACAGAATCCAGGAACACTGGTTAGGTTAACTGCCCGCCGTTACATGACTGAAATACTGTTGAAAAACGGCGTTAAAACCAAAAAAAAAAAAAAAAAAAAAAAAAAAAAAAAAAAAAAAAAAAAAAAAACAAATTTTCTAGTTCAGTACCAGTTCTTGAACCCAATTGTGAGATTCTGAACTGTTCATTCATTATACAAAAAACTTAGGTTTATTACCTTTTACAATAATAAATAAGTTCTTGAACTGTTCTTGAACATTAAATTCATAATGTCACATGATCAGTTTCCATTATTTTATTGCATGCTGGGAAATTTTTTGCACATGTGATTCAGCAATTTTTGAGACGTTTGTGCAGCAAATAAGCAGGAAATATTTATCAACTACAGTAAGTAATGGTTTAAAAGGAACACGAGTATAAGGAATATCAGATAAGTAATTATGGTGTTGTCATTAATTGTTCATTTTAAAAAATATAAAATCCTTTTAAAATGTCACAAGTTTTCACGACCCTGAAGGATCTGAATTTCAATCTTGAGATTAAAGTAAAATATACATTGTTTAACTTAATGTTTTGTATTTTATGCAGCTATTGTTTACTTCTTATTATGCCCCCAATCCCACTCTAGTTTACTGTTTTACTCATGTCATTTGTTGAGGGTGTAAAATGTCATTTCACAGTGACTGAGACTAAAAACAGATCACAGTCTCTGGCCACTAACTGAACATCACTTTGACCTATAGTTGACAGATTTCATAGGATGGTCAGTCTGCTAAATAACAGTAATGTAGTTTCAAAAAAATGTTGTTTGTAGCCCCTGCCAAGATCAGTTCATGAAATTTTCGACAGGGTTCTTAAACTAGTTCTTGAATTTGTTCTTGAATTTATTCTTGAAAAGTCAAAGGAATGGACTCAATTATATCGAACTTCTGTAATCATATCTAGAAGTTCTTGAACTGTTCAAGATCATTGCAGAATTAATACTTGAACTAGTTCTTGGATAGTTCAAGAACATTAAATTGTCATTCTAGAACTAGGAATTCAAGAATTTGTACTAGGTTTAGTTCTAGGAAAAGTTCTAGAACTTGGAAGTTCTAGAACTGCCATTTAATGTTCATGAACTATTCTAGAACTAGATTCAAGAACTGTTCAAGAACTATTTCTTGAATTCCTCGCAGGGGTAGGAGACTTTTCTTTTTTTAGCTCTGACAGCCCCTATGTGCAACCAAGCAGAACTGTTTGAACAAAGAGGACCACACAAGGAACATCCAGGCCAAGTTTCATCAACTTCCACCAAATGGTTTCAGAATAGATGTTGTTTGAAGAAAAGTGTGGACGTACGGACATTTGGATGTCGGACGGTGAGCTAAAAAGGGATGTAACAAAACACCTTTCATGAATCTTAATTTATACTGATGCACGTTTTTTGTAATTCACAGAGGTTGCTCTCAGCTTTGGAAATTTAAATAAAGTGGCACACATCTTATTTTTTGGATTGCAGCTTAAAGCTATATAATTCAAATGAGCCGTGCCATGAGAAAACCAACATAGCGGGTGTGCGACCAGCATGGATCCAGACCAGCCTGCGCATCTGCGCAGTCTGGTCAGGATCCATGCTGGTCGCTAACAGTTTCTTCAATTCCAATAGGCTATAAAAGCGAACAGCATGGAGCCTGACCAGACTGCGCGGATGCGCAGGCTGGTCTGGATCCATGCTGGTCGCAAACCCACTATGTTGATTTTCTCATGGCACGGCTCAAATATTCTTTTGGCTTCATAATGTAAGACATCACCTAGTATCTAAAAGATCATCAACAAAAATAAAAATTATTGTAAAATGATAAAATAAATATTGGAAACTCTTGCTTAAGGATGTACGAGCGTTTTTTTTCAGGATATCCGCCATTTTGAAAAATGTTTCTTTAAATATTGCCTTCCAACAAAAGTTTTGCCGAAAATTAATGCTAAATTATTAAAATATGGCTAATAAAGTACCATTAAAACAAATAGATTCTGCTTTTTGCGAAAAAAAAATTTTCACCCTTATTTTTGGCTGGCATTTGTCTAAAATTGACGTAAGTTTTACAACGGGGTAGGGGTAGGTAATTTTAAATATCTATGAAAGTAGATCAGGTTTCGTTTTGATATTTTCCTGACTGATACATATAATTATAAGCTATAATTGAAATAAAAAATTTCAAGATATCTCTTTATTTTATCTGGAAAATATTAATTAAATAAAAAAGAACACAAAATATCAAAATTCACCAGTTTTTGACCGTTTTTTCTTAACAAATCTCTTAGATGCACGGTGACCCCTACCTTTTTTCTTTCCATTTTAAAGCATTTTTGTGCGTCATTCAAGCTGCAAAATATTTTTAAAATCTTACCGTCAGAATTTTTTTTGTAGATCGAAATATATTTTTCCATTGAAAATAAAGTGGGTGGGGTAATTATGTCAACATGTAAAAATGAAAGAGATTTGTTTGTGACATTTATGCTTATATAATACTGACATCACCTTGTATTCATATTAACCTGTAAGACATGAAATCCCTATGACATTAAATGGGATATTATATGTTTTATAAAGTACAACCATTTTTTCAATTTTACAAAATTTCAGAAATTCTTAAACAGTGGGTGTAGTAAATGCCCTATAAAATTAAAACGAGTTCGGTGACCTATGTTTTTTCTTCTTTTGTTTGTCTTGAAAAATAATGTTCTTCAAGCTCACAGAGTATGAAAAAATTCTTAACGTTAGAAAAAATTCGATCGTACATCCTTAATCTGTCATATCTAAATATGGATGTTAGGGCTTTCAAGTAAAGCAAAATAAAAGAGGATGGTTAAAACTTTAGTAAAACTTTTTTTACAACATAAATCTGTATTTAAGATCATTTTGCCTCAGGGTAGGACGAGCTGTATATTTCAACATCCTAATCCCATTAAAGGGAGATAATTCATCACCAAAAATCTTATCATTCAATGTTTCGATGCTATCTGAACTGTTATTTAAAAAAAAAATCACTAAAATTTTGCTTTTACATTAAGTTTCTAATATACAAGACTGATTCAGGAGAGATTCATTATGAGTCACTCATGTGCTTTTTTAATCACTAAAAATGATGAGTCTAATCAAGAAGTAAAATAAATTCAAAATAACGAAAATATGATGATGCAAACCATCAAATATTATTTTTACCATTTTTTACAAGCTTTGTTATAATTTACTTAACAGCCTGGTTAAAACTCATTTTTAAAAATCAAAATTACCAAATTTGCAAATCATGAAATCTATTTTTCCATCATTTACTATAGCAAATGACATTTTTACGGTAATTACCCCAATATGACTAGATAATAGGCACTCCGTTATCTTAATAGCTCATCTTTTGCTTTAATCTTTTCTACATTTATTTCCTAAAAAGGATATTTTTCGCTACTTGTTAAAAGTGTTGTTTGAACCCGGTGACACCATACATCACCCTTAACAAGATACTCGGCCAGTGTACATGGTACAATATCAGTATTGTCCTACATTCTGCTAATTCACCGACTTCAAATAAAAAAAACTATGTGATAATTACACACTTAGAATTTCAATTCATTTAAAAACCATAATGTTAATGTTAAATAGATACTTTGGTGTGACAAAAGTCGTTAAACTGAAACTAAATTGATAAAGGTCTGACAATTATACTCTTCTTAAATTTTCCATATGTTTCTTATAACAAACATTTTTTATAGTATAAATGACAGAAAGTTAACTATTTCAACCTCTTAAACAAACACTTCAGAATCTATTATATATTGTAGAAAAACAAGAAAGCAGAGTTTTTGCTCCATACATTCATTTTCAGTTGTTAAAAAAAAAATACCAATGACTGAATACAATGTTAAGATCAAACTATTTATCTTTTAAATAAACAAGGCAATTTAAAAGAAAAGTATTTACTCTAGATTCTTTAATGTTTATTTGTTTTGTTGATGTAAACATCATTTTCAACAGCTTTTAAAGTAAAACCTAAGTTTCTAACAGGTAAGTTAAACCTCGATGTCGATCGTTAGAAAACTGGTCCTTTATTATCAACATTTAAAGTTATTAAGCTTAAAACTCCATAGCACTTTAAATTTTATGTTAAAAACAGATAAAGCAATTTTCCAATAGAGAGTACGCATAATACATGGTAATTAATGTTGCACATGATTTTATACCGTCAGTCATAAAGGGAGGTAATAAAAAAGAATGGATTGATAATTTTTCCTATTAAAACATATGAGCCGTGCCATGAGAAAATCAACATAGTGGCTTTGCGACCAGCAAGGATCCAGACCAGCCTGCGCATCCGTGCAGTCGGGTCAGGATCAGTGCTGTTCGCTAACAGTTTCTCTAATTGCAATAGACTTTGAAAGTGAACAGCATGGATCCTGACCAGACTGCGCGAATGCGCAGGCTGGTCTGGATCCATGCTGGTCGCAAACCCACTATGTTGGTTTTGTCATGGCGCGGCTAATATATCTATGACAAATTATGAGATAACAATTACCAAATATAGAATAACAAGATATGAATATATTTTATGTTCATAATAAAAATTTAATGTGGCAGCCACATTACAAGTAATGGCATTATGACCCCTTAAAAATAGATGACTGTTATTTGATGCAATTTAGTTCAATTAAAGAGGCATTCTGCTAACGGAAATGTTTATGTTGTGATATCAATTTTTAGGTGGATTCTGAAGCAATTTATATTAATCACTCTCATTCCTAATGGCAACCATTGCCACCAGGGTATGTCAGAGAAGTCTGAAGTCAGTTACCCTTTTAATGCTGAGCACCAATATTTTCCATATATTTGTTAAGCAAACCCACATCCTCCCTCGTCTGAAGAATAAATGTGCAACCACTGGGCTACTACAGCAGTCTTACTATTACAGTCATAAAACCAAATAAGAAACCTACAGAGTTAACAATTGTTGTCATACTATGAAGATTCTGCTGTAAATTTTTTGCTGCATGATGCATTAAAATGTAAGAGCAATTTTTGCCTTTTAAGAAATTTAAAATCTTACAATTAAGGGTATTAACATTTAAATAAAGGTTTCCTTTTGAGCCCTTTAATATCTCTACTCGCGTTGACAATATAATGTAATATCTGACAATAAAACAGAAATCTGCCACATAAAAATAAAATCTCCATGTTATCACTGTAAGCAACTTTTGTTAAAATGTACTTAGTTAAAACTACTATTTTTATGAAGAAAACATGCTAAAAATGTCTTAATAAAGTTATGTGTCTAAAATTTATTATTGCATTGTCATAAACACTAACAAGGTCTGTCTATTACACAGAAATAAAAAACGCAGACAATGGTGAGGAAACATTTATATCCGGTTAAAGTTGCAGGGATCACACACGAAATGCCAAGCTTGTTACAAAATATAATGTTTATAAAAAATAAAAGTGATATTTAAGGTGCAGAAGATATTGTTGAAAACTCAGTGCATTTTTTTCTACTAAGTCTTTTGTAGTACGAAAAAAAAATATGTTAAAGCTTTTTCAGAAAAAAAACATAAATTCAACATTTCTTCACAATAGTTGACTATGTAACTGAAAATGCAATGCAAAAACGTTAAATCATACGCATTTCAAACTCAACTAGCCACAACACATATTAAAAGCACTTTGCATGGCAAAGTTACTGCAGCAATCTCTACGATCTCTTCAATGAGAAGCACAGGTTACAAAATTAATGAAGTACATAGAGTGATTGATGTAGAATATTACAATTTTGCAGCCAATGTAATATATTGGACGGCCAATGTAGTATATTGTTTGTCCAATATTGTAGAGTATTGTGCATACAATATAGTATATTGTGTGACCAAAATAGTATGCAGTATATTTTGCATCCAATGTAGTTTATAATGCGACCAAAATAGTATACTGTGCATCCAAAGAAGTAATATTGTGCAATCAAAGTAGTATATTGTACAACCAATGTAGTATATTTTGAGACCAATGTGTGAGACCAGTGTAGTATATTGTGAGACTAATGTAGAATATTGTGCGACCAATGTAGTTGTTGTGAGACCAATGTAGTATATTGTGGGACCAATGTAGAATATTGTGAGAACAATGTAGTATATTGTTACACCAATGTGTGAGACCAATGTAGCATATTGTGAGACCAATGTAGTATATTGTGAGACCAATGTAGAATATATTGTGAGACCAAAGTAGTATACTGTGAGACCAATGTAATATATTGTGAGACCAATGTAGTATATTGTGAGACTAATGTAGAATATTGTGAGACCAATGTAATATATTGTGAGACCAATGTAGAATATTGTGAGACCAATGTAACATATTGTGAGACCAATGTAGAATATTGTGAGACCAATATTCTGTAGTATATTGTGAGACCAATGTAATATATTGTGAGACCAATGTAGAATATTGTGAGACCAATGTAATATATTGTGAGACCAATGTAGAATATTGTGAGACCAATGTAACATATTGTGAGACCAATGTAGAATATATTGTGAGACCAATGTAATATATTGTGAGACCAATGTAGTATATTGTGAGACTAATGTAGAATATTGTGAGACCAATGTAATATTGTGAGACCAATGTAGAATATTGTGAGACCAATGTAACATATTGTGAGACCAATGTAGAATATTGTGAGACTAATGTAGAATATTGTGAGACCAATGTAGTATATTGTGAGACCAATGTAATATATTGTGAGACCAATGTAGAATATTGTGAGACCAATGTAGAATATTGAGAGACCAATGTAATATATTGTGAGACCAATGTAGAATATTGTGAGACTAATGTAGAATATTGTGAGACCAATGTAATAATTTGTGAGACCAATGTAGAATATTGTGAGGCCAATGTAAAATATTGTGAGACTAATGTAGAATATTGTGAGACCAATGTAATATATTGTGAGACCAATGTAGAATATTGTGAGACCAATGTAATATATTGTGAGACCAATGTAGTATATTGTGAGGCCAATGTAGAATATTGTGAGACCAATGTAGTATATTGTGAGACCAATGTAGAATATTGTGAGACCAATGTGTGAGACCAATGTAGTATATTGTGAGACCAATGTAGAATATTGCGAGACCAATGTAGTACACTGTGAGACCAATGAAATATATTGTGAGACCAATGTGTGAGACCAATGTACTATATTGTGAGACCAATGTAGTATATTGCAAGACCAATTTAGAATATTGTGAGACCAATCTAGCATATTGTGAGACCAATGTAGTATATTTTGAGACCAATGTGTGAGACCAAAGTAGTATATTGTTACACCAATATAGTATATCATGAGGCCAATGCAATATATATTGTGAGACCAATGTCGAACACTGTGAGACCAATGTAGTTTATTGTAAGACCAGTCCAATGTATTGAACAACAAATGTAGTATATTGTGCAACTGAAGTTGCATATTGACTGACCAACTTATTATACTGAGTGACCAATGCAGCATATGGAGGGGCAAATGTAAAATAATGTGGTATAAATGTATTACATTGAGTTGCATATGTAGTATAATTTGAACAACCAAACAGTATATGGAGGGGTAAATGTATTATATTGTGTGCCCATTATGTAGTATATTGAGCGACCGTTGATGTAGTTTATTGTACAGTTATGGTGTTCTATAATATATTGAGTGACCATGCAATGTGATGTGTTTTGCATGACACAGTATATAAATGCCTGTCTACATCTACATCTACATAAATATGTTGAAATGTCAAACTTCACAATCCTCCAAGGTGTGCAAGACAAATCAAGATCTTTATATATAATATTATTTTGTGAGCGCAACACAAGTCACCTCTAGGCTTCCTTTGATCTCGGACTCAAATCAGTTAAAATGTCTGAATTGTCTGAACCCATCCATCTCAAGTTTACATTATGGATATATACAACTGTAAGGCGGTCAACGACCTTGAAAGGCAATCACCATGACAACAGCATGGGAGACCGAGGCTCTTCTGGTCTTAATTCCAAACTGTTTCTATACTATTAGGGCTTTAGAGCCTTAGAATATAATATACAAACTGATACAATCACAAACATCAGCATCTGCCATGATAGACTACAAAATTTTGTAAACGAAAATAATTATGATAATTAACTGATATAAACTTGTTATTATAGATATTCAATTTGAAATTCGAAACTTGTTTATCTTCATTACATTGACCTAAAAAGGACTGACACCGGCAATTTATGAATGACCAACTGGTTTCATCAACCATGTAAGAACTAAAAAACACATCATAAATTTCCTCTTGGTGTCACTAAGGTTTTATGCTTCCCTAGTTTTAACAGATAGTGTTACAACCTACCTGAGAGAAGATGTTGAGATACAGCTTTTGATTAAATTCTTAAACTGAACGTTTTACAAAAACAACTTATTTTCAGATTTCTTTATGATTTTACTGTCAGTCTCTACTATCTATAGTTAGAGGAAAGATGTCAGACATTTCAAAATACTTACAAAATTCTACCTAGTTATCACTTTAGACTAACATTATGAATTTTCAAAAGAAAGTCAAGATCAACAACAATGCATGTATTTTACAGACTATTTCGTATGTCTACCAGTAGGCACAGCATAGGACTTAAATCTCTTATTTCATTATAAGCATCAAAATATGTAACATTACATGTTAAGCCTTCCAAGTTAGAAATGCGCTTGTAAAACCAAAATCTGAAGTTTTAAATATGAAGATTAACTTGCAGTGAAAATCTTGGTTAAATGTAGATTGGATAACACTCACGTCTCTTAAATTTCACCATCTGATAGGTATTGGACATATTCGCATTTTCAACAACTGGTGCTTTAAAGTTTGAAGTCGCTCATACAGACAAAACATACAAACTTTGTTCACACAAACTCTGACAACTCAACCACTACCCTTCGTTCAAACTCAGGTCCTGGCAAAATCCAAATGTATACTGCTAGATGGCTCGAACTGCTTTATTACTTTAAAATTTTTTTGGCCCATCCAGTTTGAGCGAACAAAGTTCATCTGTATATTTTAATATAAAGCAGTTATTATTTCAGAGTAGTCTGATTTCGTGTGTCATTCTGTTTGGAAAAAGATTAATATTAGCATGAATAAAACCATCACCAATTTTACCCAATACAACTTGTTTTATCCAACCTCTCAAATGTTTGTGCAGAGAGTCCTAAACATGCGGTGTCTGCCAATAGCAAGCAACACCCATCCCCTTATTTTTTAAGTAAGAATAACTTTGTTATACCTATATCCCAATATAGACAGTATCTTATCAAATAATATTTACACTTACTGCATTAAATAACATAAAATAAATCCTCCTTGCGTCATAAGCTTATAATAAAAGCCTTAACGCTTTGAAAATATGATAAAATAATGATTAAACATGAGATATGTTTCAATTTCAACATTACTTATCAAAACAAGAGTTGTCAGCAGACTTATTGGAGTTGTAAAATGTAATTGGGCGAACAGTCTCAGAGACAGACATATCCCCACGCTGCCATGTTCTTAGTTAATCAGTAATTATTCAAGATAAAGGTAACTTTTGCACTCTATACTTGCTTTTATTGTCATCTATCAATATTCAAATTTCATTAAAGTCCTTGCAGTAGTTGGCAAAAATGTGACACATTAAGTTTAGAAGGAATGAAAAATTATAATGCAAGAGAACCATGAAGTTCCTAAGTTACTCTCCTGACCTTAAACTTGTTTCTTACCCATAAAAGAAGGCATTTACGAGGGTTAACTGTCCAATTAAATCATAGATACCGGGTATTGGGACTAACATGAAAAATAACTGACATCAAATCACTAGTTTTTCACAGTAATTTTACACAGCATTTAGGAATACACTCATAAAAAGAACATTAAAATCAGAATTACGATTCTACAAGAAGTTAAATTAGAGCACATAATATGAGCCCCTGTATGCTAAATTCACTATGGCAGAGCAACCCATCTCAAAGGAACATGCAACATTAATAAACTGTTGTTCATTTAAAGTATAGTCACTGTACAGTTGTATACAATTTTAGCATCCTGTAATTTCAGATACTTTGCGCATTTGCCCGTCAGTGTTTACAACCGTCTTATGTCTGCCACATACTGTTATCATTGCAGCTTTTTATGTCACTTAATTAGGGGCACAATCTCTGAATGTCTTGCAGAAAGTCTGCGACGCTACTTACAAACTAGTATCCGCGAAACCTTCTGATGCCTTTCAACAAGTTACAACTTCTTCAAGAGTATACCGAGGAGTTATTCCATCATCATAATTCAACTAAGAATCCGATGACTTTCTGGTGTGCCGCTACATCTTCCAGTGTCAACATTTTTACATGATGTGTTTGATTCCTCGTATCATGCATGAAATGAAACATGTTCAACAACTAATGATGTTAAAAAATGTCAATTATTTGAAATTTGGCAGTGTGACTTTGGAATGATTTACACTAACGTATATAATTAATATGAATATTTAGTGCAAACGCTAACAGTATGCTTAATGTTATAACAATTTGAAGACGGATCACAAACTCTATATTGTTATGCCTTACATTTTCTAGTAGCTAGCTGCGCTCGGTTTTCCATTCCATTGTTCCTAAGGTTTGGGAAAACCCTGTCTTTTGGCAGGCATGTTATAATCCTATCAACCTATATGGCACTGACTTTTCCCAGTTTTTTTAGTGACATCTCAAATGATTGGTTAAAACTGAAGACTCTCCAAAATCCAACCAATCAGATTGAATTACAAGACTTTTGCTGATAAAGATCAAGACAAAGAATTTAAGTACTTTAAGAGAAATATATTTTTGAAATGTCAATGTTGACTGATACTTAGTCTATTTCCTGATTGCCAATTTGGGAATAATCAATTCAGACTAATACCGTGTTCAGACTACGTTTTTAATCCTACATTAACTTGGGTTTATTTTTTAAACTCGTTTGCGTCCACACTATATGTGGTGTAAAACGTGAATTTTGTAAAGGTCAAGTGGTTTCTGTAATGTAGCATTAAAACTACCTCGGGAGGTGGTTTTAATACTACATTAAAAAGTAATGCTACATTATTTTACAAATGTGAACGCAAATGTGGGTTATAACTGGTTTTACAATCCCAAATCCACAGATCTTACTTTTTGGAGGAAGAATACCACGTGTTTCTCTTTTGTATCAAACAATTGATGCTGTGGCTGGCAAAAGTAATTGGACTGTTGTTGAAACAAAAACATTAAATTGCGATATGGAGTCATGCTGACGCTCAAAATGGACAATAGATGGAATGAACAGAAATTCTTAGATGAACACAGAAGTTTAAATATTGATGACCCCTTCTTGTTTCTGTTAGCCTCAATTCTTTGTAACCTTTTTTGCTTATTGCAAGATATTTGTTAACTTCCAACATTGCATGTATATATTTAAACCACATTTCTTTGCCTAGTGTGGACGCAAACTAGATTATATTTTGATGGGTTTTGAATGTCAAATACCAATTATAGCCAATTAGTGCCTAATAAAAATAAAACCGTTCTGCTAGTGTGAACACGGTATTAGTGTCCATAACCAGCAAAATACAAATTTGACTTGTAACTGATACGGAATTATGGACTACACAAATAAGCATTGCTGAATATAAAATATAAAATAAGCCGCGCCATGAGAAAACCAACATAGTGCATTTGCGACCAGCATGGATCCAGACCAGTCTGAGCATCCGCGCAGTCTCCGGTCAGGATCCGTGCTGTTTGCTTACAAAGACTATTGCAATTAAAGAAACTGTTAGCGAACAGCATGGATCCTGACCAGACTGCACGGATGTGCAGGCTAGTCTGGATCCATGCTGGTCACAAACGCACTATGTTGGTTTTCTCATGGTGCGGCTCAAACGTCAAAAACTCTGACAAAAATCATAAACACAACATCTGCTGTTAACAAAACATTTCTCATCTTGTTGGACAAATTCCTAAAAGGGGAAAAATGATAAACAGCAGGTTTTTTGACAATTATGACAGAATAATAAATAAACAATTATTCATTTCAGACTCAGTTTAATGTCATGTGCATCATATGCTACTGCAATTAAAGTAGCCAAAATAAAACTATAAAATGAAAATTCTGCATGTTCAAGTTTAAATTTCACATAAAAGTCACTAAATTGTCCAGTTTCAACTGGTAATAAATCCATTAAAATGGCATTAAATGTCTCTGCAACAGCATTTCATAGTTACAACTTGTCCACCCAAATGTTAGACCTCATACTGCTACAGTCATGTTTAATGTGTGTGGTGATCCATCTGTAAATGTAATCCATTTACATCACAGAGAATGGTCAAACAAAATGACATGGCTATTGTGGTCTTTTTCACTGGTCAGTTATGCAATGACTATACAGATGGTCAAGAGTCAATTAGATACCCATGCTGAGAATAACAACATTTTAATACAAACTTAACTCAGCCGTAAATTTTCAATTATAACAGAAAAAGTTATAAGGACTTAACCATCCCTTAACCTATACCAGATATAGAGCTTCATTTTGCAAATAAAACTGAGGGAAAATGATAGAAATACAATCATGATTGTGTATATCAGAAATATTTTGAAGTTTTGTCTGCAGACCTTGAAATTATCATTAATGGATATGAAGCTTTTCACCTTTTTCCTTGACAGACATTATCTTATCTTCTTGGGCACAGACTAAAGTTATTTATTTCAAGAAATTAAAATACCAACCCAAGACAAATAATAGATGGTAACATTATGCAAAACATTCTGGCATTCAGTGTAATAAAATTACACCAAGTTTGATTAAATTTTCACAGACAGTTTGCACCATGATGACTTAATACCACCTTGATAGCCTTGTCATGGTAGAGTATCCACTCAGAGTGCGGGAGGTCATGGGTTCGATCCCCAGCCGTGTCATACCAAAAAGGTAAAAAATGGTAATAGTAACTTCCTCGCTTGGCGCTCAGCATTAAAAGAATAGTGCTAGGTCTGGTCAGCCCGGTGTCAGTATAATGTCACTGGGTGGGGTATTATGTCACATGTCTACGGCTTGATATTCCAGTGAGGCAGCACTATAAAGTTGGGTATTGTGCTCACTGCTACAAGCAGACACCGTCGTTTATATGACTGAAAAAAACATTGTTGAAAAGGACGCTGAACCCAAACACACACACACCATGATGACTTAACAATTTAGTCCCCATTAGGATGTGTCAAACTGTAAAAATAGTACCCGGTAGTAAATCAAAATATTATAGCAACCTTTTTCCAACATGTGAACATAAGAGTCTGGCACCATTACCCAGTATATATAGACATATTCTATCAACCCTCCCTAGGCAACTCTTTCCCCAGTATGTATAGACATATGTCCAAGTTCACCCAGTATGCATCACTCTTTCCCCAGTATGTATAGACATATCTCCAAGTTCACCCAGTATGCATAACTCTTTCCCCAGTATGTATAGACATATCTCCAAGTTCTGGTGACCCTTCCCTCCTATGTATAAACATGTCTCCAACTTTCTGGCCACTTCAGGCTACTAAACTACCACAAATATGAAATTAATGACAACAGTATAACATCACACATACCTTGTGCTGCCTGAAGGAAAATCAACTCACAGTTTACCTAATTTTTTAACAACACTGAAGATAAATGAGAATTTTTCTACCATTCTTCATGAAATATTAGAATATCAAATCAGTGATAACACTACAAAGGAAAGACTGTTGCATTTTATCTCTGATACTAAGTGAACTTTCTTTGTGAAATAAACACAGCTTGGAAAATGTACTTTTGATCCAGTATTTCTCTTATTTACATCAGTCATATATAGTCAGATCTGCCTTAATTTCAAGAAAAAGATGAAACACAGTTTTCCTGAATACAGTATTTTTATCAATAATTTTCATAGTGTTTTTATTTTTGTACCTATTTGTGAAAATGAAAGAATACATTATAAGACTTCATTTGCTGCGGGTAGTTGCAGTTGTGCTGGGGATCCTAACCTCAACGTCGACTGTGTACAGCAAACTGCGACTGTAATCAACATGGCACAGATATTAGTCAGAACTTATCTTACTATATCACTTATTGCCTGGGTTAAACATATTTTTAAATTATGTGTCTCATATGATATTCAATTTATTCAATTTATTGATAAATCACGGAGTTCTAGCAAAATGATAAAGAAACATTAAGCTAATAAGAGTCAGTAATTATCTCCCTTTTAAAGACCAAAATAAATACATATTACCACACTTTTATAAATTTAAGCTATTAAAGAAAGTCACTAACTGTTTTCAAAATCTTAACTGGATTAAAGTTATACAAATGCGCAATAGGGCATTCAATACAGTTTTGATAAAAAAAACCAATATCCACAAAAAAAGAGAAATGTTTATCTTCTGTCCCCATCTTGTCGACTATAACTTGACCTATAGCATATCCCTCAGATTTTAACGGATTTTAAAGATTATTACATAACCTTTAGACATTTAATACAAAAAGAATTTACTATCTGTGAATATATAATCAATTGAAAACACCCTCTGCAAAGGAAATTGCCTGCCCTAAAACAGATAAAATGTAAATTTTTGATGCATCACAAATAAGTGGTAATTATCTTTTTTCTCAAAAGTACTAAAATCCTATCTTGGCCTTATTAGAACATTATGAATGCAAAACGTGTCCTTTGTAAACATTTCAATCTAACGGCAAAGTGTTTACACACCCTTACTTAAACTTTCCATTGAAGTGAATATTTGTTTTTTAGGCATGAATACATTACTGGCTGATGAAAGAAGTGCATTCTGGAATGCAGTGATCATAAATGATGTGAAAAATATGTTAAAGTGATCAGGAACTCCCTGCTGAACAAACATTTATCAACCTGCTAGACAATCAATATTCGTGTTCATTTTCTTTCATCAACTTTTCAAGGAAAATTGCATAATCTTATCTTATTTACCTGATAAAATAGTTCTGATATAAGACGCAATTTTATTACAATAAGCACACCTGAATAATAGTCTATCAACAAGAAAAAAATGAAATAAAGTACTTCAATTCTGTTTATAAACTGAACTGAGAAAAAGCGAGTTTATATTTTTCTTGAATTCATTAATCTTCTGAAGGCTGTATAGAACTGAGTGCAAAAGCAATGATTTTATGAATAATTAATTACATTGACTAAAACATATTGTATAGAAGATATTGGGTAACTTGACAGAATTTACTTAAAACAAGTAAATGAGTGAAGAAATTGATGAAATTGCTATATATAGGCACTTTTTTATGTTTGACTATGGTCTTTTACTACTAATTTTTAGCAAATATACATACAAATGCCTTGAAAAATATTTCTTCTTTTCACTTAATGACTATTATTCTGAAACAAGAGGGTCATGATGACCCTGAATCGCTCACCTGAATATACTTAACCACATGTTTCAAATGGCAAACTGATGCTAAAATATTAGAAAGTAGATCAGTAGGTCACATTTATGGTCACTGAAAGACAGTAGAGACTGGTGTGTAAAACTGTACATGTCATCCAAATTTCAAGACTGGATCTTAAACTCGAGTGGTCACAAGCAGAAGTTTACGCACGGACAACATAGACCTACTGACCTAGTTTTTGTTCACAGTTGACCGAGTTTTGAACTTGACCTAGATATCATCAAGATGAATATTCAGACCAACTTTCATACAGATCCCATGAAAAATATCACCTCTAGAGAGGTCACAACGTTTTTCTATTATCTGACCTAATGACCTAGTTTTTGAAGGCACATGACCCAGTTTCAAACCTGAACTAGATATTATCAAAGTGAACATTCTGACCAATTTTCATGAAGATCCATTGAAAAGTATGGCCTCTAGGGAGGTCACAAGGTTTTTCTATTTTTAGACCTACTGACCTAGTTTTTGACCGCACGTGACCCAGTTTCTAACTTGACCTAGATATCATCAAGGTGAACATTCTGACCAATTTTCATGAAGATTCATTGAAAAATATGGCCTCTAGGGAGGTCACAAGGGTTTTCTATTTTTAGACCTACTGACCTAGTTTTGGACCACACGTGACCCAGTTTCAAACTTCACATAGATATCATCAAGATGAATATTCAGACCAACTTTCATACAGATCCCATGACAAATATTGCCTCTAGAGAGGTCACAAGGTTTTTCTATTATTTGACCTAATGACCTAGTTTCTGATGGCACGTGACCCAATTTTGAATCTGACCTAGATATCATCAAGTGAACATTCTGACCAATTTTCATGAAGATCCATTGAAAAATATGGCCTCTAGAGAGGTCACAAGGATTTTCTATTTTTAGACCTACTGACCTAGTTTTGGACTGCACATGACCCAGTTTCGAACTTGACCTAGACATCATCAAGATGAACCTTCTGACCAACTTTCATAAAGATCCCATGAAAAATGTGACCTCTAGAGTGGTCACAAGCAAAAGTTTACGCACGGACGATGGACGCTGCGTGATCACAAAAGCTCACCTTGTCACTTTGTGACAGGTGAGCTAAAAAGCGAGAAAAATTTGCACTGGCAGGTCTGTAGTCATACTTTCTTTTCTACCCAGCATGCTTCGGAAGAAACATCTCGGAGATAACACGCAGCATCCTGAAGGGTAAGGAACCACAAAATTAATACTCTTAACACTGGTAATGAAGCTATCAAGGAAGGACTACAAGCTGTAGGAATAAATACATAGACACCTTCAAGAAAATCTTATATAGAAACATGCAAAGCAATGGAAAACAAATTAACATTTCAGAGTACTCCCTAAGATATGCAACTAGTGCAAACAAGTGTATAATTTATGAAGCGTAAGACTTTGCCATATTGTGGTGGGTTATCATAAGAATCTGTTAAGCCCGTGTTACCTACAATAATAACATTGCATGATACTTAAACAAAATGCACTCCAATTGCCTGGCTGCAGTTTTGCATGTCAATATATACTGTTGTATCATTGTTGTCTAGCATTTATAACCTTTACTCTGGATTAGCCTCAAAACAAAGCATGCATTTCAGCTCTTAAATATTTAATTATCACAGTTAAAGTATTGTTTGGCTTTGATTATAAAATGGATTAGGTGTATAAAGTATGTAAAGTTATATTTTAACGAGGCAATCTGTCTGTCCAGAGAGCCAAGTGAAACAGTTCCCTATGGAGTCTGAAAAGAAAAGAAAACCTAACAACTGTGTTCTGCTGGAAATTCCAGAAAATGTAAAATGTCTAGCCATCAGTGCAACATATTATCTGTAATTTAGAATTATTTCTGACATGCATCTTTCATAAATTTTACTGCATTTTTATAAAATGATACTAAGATGCAAGATAAATCCCAGCAATACCTGAGATTACATTACAAATCATATCTCCTCCTCAAAAATGTTTGCCTGACAAGCTTTGCGCATTAGTTACATAAAATATAAAAAAAATAAAGCCGCCTTAAAAGAAAATCTCATAATTTCTTCGCTCATTATGTGAGAGTCTTTGCACCTGCAAAAACACATTTACCAACTAAGCTAAAAATACCCACACACCTTGGTTAGAAGCTGATGTTACATAATTATCATCTAACTGTTACAGTTCTGAACTACCTTTACAAAAATATATAATATTAATATCTTACAAGGGGAAATGTAAAACCAAGGGGGAAATATAACTTTTGTATAATATGTTACAGTGAAACACCGCTCGCTCGAGCATCGATGACTCGAGCACCCGGGCTCGCTCGAGCAATTCATGTGGTCCCGGCCGAGTTCCTTCTATTTTCTATGTGACATTACCATGGCTGGGTCGAGCATCGATAACTCGATCGCTCGAGCATGACACCTGGTCCCTGTGTATTAATTTACTCTTTGTTGCTTCTGGCTAACTCGAGCAGAGGTGTCAAAATTTTTTACACCTTCGGCGGTCAGAATGTATCGGTTAATTAAACATTTTCACACACCGTGAGAATTGCGTAGTCTATTCCCAGACTATCTTAAATGTTTGTTTGTCGGTATATTTGATATTATGATGAGATTAATTATTGATAAAAGCTAAAAGAAAAGTTTTATTGACAAAATATTGATCAATTACTGATAACTTAAAGCATCTTTTCTGCTTAGATCTTAGTAATTTAATCAGCAGTTGTTCGCATGCACATGAAGAAAATAATATTAAGCCGTTTCATAAAATTGAGACGATAATTATGATATGCACTTGTTGATGAAAAATAATTTTAAAAAATTCTTAGTTGTTTCTTCGCATGTGCTATTTACAATTTACATACTGAAACGTCATCAATAGATAACGTTTGTGATACGTTTGTTTTTGAAAATGTCACAAGTATGTTATTATTACGCATCACCGTTTACTCGGTCCCGATGACAATTGGTACAAGAAACTTAAGTTTTCTTCGTATGTTGGTTAATGTTTGGGTCGCTCGAAACCATGGATAACTCGAGCATTTTGCTCATCCCCTTGCGACCTCGAGCGAGCGGTGTTTTACTGTACCTAGTTTTTACACCGGAACTGATATGAATCACAACCGTCACAAACTCTACTAAGCCCCAAACTTAGTTTTAGAAACAAACTGAGCATTATCAGACTGATTCTTAAATATCATAGTGATTTTTATACAGTAAAACTTTGTTCGCTCAAACTCGGTTAATTTGTACACCACCCTTCCCCCAAACTCATCGTCAGGTCTCGGCAAAATATCTGTATGAAGTATATCTTTCGATGGCTTGAACTACTGATAACTCAAACAAAATTTGCTTAATTGTCCCATCAAGTTCCAGCGAACAAAGTTTCACTGCATGATCCTTTCAACAAAGTATTCTTAATATCCCTGGTCAACATTTGGTCAACGTAAGCAAAGGTACAAAGTGGAAACTGCTCTTTTTGGGTCTGTACTTTATTGGGTCTGTGCCACGAAGTACCATCCCTTTTGGGCCTATATCACAATTATCTACCCTTATTGGAGCTATACACAAAGTTACCAGTAGATCCTTTATTGGGTCTGTGCCACAATGTACCGTCTGGGCCTGTATCATAACTAACTGTCCTTATTGGAGCAATACCCAAAGTTACCAGTAGATCCTTTATTGGGTCTGTGCCACAATGTACCATCCTATCTGGGCCTGTATCATAACTAACTTTCCTCATTGGAGCTACACCCAAAGTTACCAGTAGATCCTTTATTGGGTCTGTGCCACAATGTACCATCCCTTTTGGGCCCGTATCACAATTAACTGCACCTTTTGGGCCTGTATCAAAAATACAGCCCTTATTGGATCTGCATCTTAAGTTATTTCTCTGCTTGGAACAACTAGCAAATTACAACTAAGACGTAACCCAAGTAACCACACAGTATCCTCATACCCTGTTTTAGTTTTAGTCCACTGTTCTTGAAATCATGAACACTTCAAACCATTAAACTGTTCAAACCATCACTGTTCTGGAACTAACCTTCAACAGTTCTTGATTTGTGTTCATGAATTTTTGGACATGAACTGTCCTTAAAAATGGTTCACGAACAGTTCATGTACTACTTAAGATCACACAGAGTTCTTGAATTGTCCATGATAAAAGGTTAAAGGAACAATCATGATGTTATTTTCTTGAATCTTTCATACACTACTCATGACAGGTAGTTCATGAACTAATGAAGAATCGTGTTCATGAACGGTTCACTGCTAGTTCAATGGCATAATAAAAACATATAGCAAGAAGTTCATGAACTATTCATGTTCAACAAAATATCAAGAACTATTCATGAAGTGAATAGTTCATGAACTGTTCGTGTACATTAGTTCTTGAAGTCATCTTTCACTTTTCATGCACTGTTTTCATGAACACAGTATTTAAGAATGTTTCAAGAATTTGTGCCATTTTATCTTCACGAACAATTCATGAAGTGTTCATGAACTCTGTTCATGAAATATGCAAGCACTGTTAATGAACAGTCACGTTTCATTTCGCAGGGGCAGTACTTTAGGGTATCTATAAAGAAATGACTGATCCATGAAAATGAGATGTCTCATTAAAATACATGAACACTGCATAAAATTATACAATGTAAGCATTTTCTAACATAAAATATACTACCAAACTCTTTACGTAAATGTTAAGATATCCGCATCAGTACATATTTAGGTATAGAAAGGGTAAATAAACATCAGCTTGTGATAAGTTTGGAGAATACGAAGCTTAGATGAAATATCATAATGTAATAATCTGGTTACTTAAGGAGGGGCGTATTTTGCTTTTAAAATAAATGAGAGCTTGGTCACCAGAGTCCAGATTACTGGAGCATGGAAGAGAATTTTCATTAAGAAAATTAACAAGCCGGAAAGCCTGCTGTGAAGACATTTATTAACATTAAACGCGCCATAATTTAACACAAACGTACGTTGCGGGGAGCAGAGACGAAATATTGCACAATTCCTCCTATTCATGATTAGAAATGAATATTCTTAATAGCATTTCATACATTCTTCTGTCTTCCTAACACTTAAAATGTTTCTGTTAAATGTTTTGTAAAATACAATAATCTGCGATAACAACATATCAGCAAAACAGACTCCCATTTTCAATCTTTCAGACAGAGAATCACCTATATTACAAATATATGAAATGATCTCAAAACTTTATAGTTTTTCAAGGAAATAAAAAATAAATAAAAAGATGCAAGGTCTAAAAGTGGCAAACATTATACAAGTGTAACAAGTCACATATTCAAATAAAATAACAGAAAGGTACTTACTAAGTAAGTTCGTCCATTATGTAAACATTCACCTGAAAATAGAAAGAATGACACCTTATATACAATACCGCAAAAATCTATAATTGAGCCGCGCCATGGGAAAACCAACATAGTGGGTATGCGACCAGCATGGATCCAGACCAGCCTGCGCATCCACGCAGTCTGGTCAGGATCCATGCTGTTCGCTAACAATTTCTCTAATTCCAATAGGCTTTGAAAGCGAACAGCATGGATCCTGACCATATTGCGCGGATGCGCAGGCTGGTCTGGATCCATGCTGGTCGCAAACCCACTATGTTGGTTTTCCCATGGCACGGCTCATATAATGTGGTATACTGGAAGCTTTCAAAAACTCCATTTATTTCCCCCCACCCCAAAAACTCACACAACTCCTATTCCCTCACCCAGTTTACTATAACCTGCTTTTTCAAAGATATACACATAAAGAAAAATTTCCATGTTATACCCTTTGAGTAAAATGTGTATAAAGATGAAAAATTGTGTTTGAAGAGAAGATTGACCTTTCAAGAAAGGGTATAATTAGTTGTGGTCTTTATTAAGGGGTTCTCCTATCTCCTTAATACATGTTTTATTGTAATTAAATACTAACTAATTATTTATTCTAGGTAGTTTCTTAGACTCATACATAGATCTTGAGGACTGTTACTGTTTTACAAGAAACTGTATCTTTATTCAAAAATTCATACAGCAATTTGGTTAAAAAAATCCCAGTCCTCTAGAGACCAAAATGAAACCATGAACTGCAGGACCACCACAGATCCTTAATATGTCACTCACAGACAATTTAAGTAATAAGTGACATGAATTAACTTCAGTCTTAACAAAATATTATCTAGTTCATGACCATTTCTGTCACAGATTATTTATGTTACAGATAAATATAAGGAAATTATATTCAAAATTTAGCTTTAATGACATCTAATTAAAACAGTGAGCACTTGAAAGTGGACAAAATTCCTGTGTAGAAAGAAATAAATTTTAAGAATGAAGTTAGTATTTGCACGCTTTTAGTTTAACAAGAGCTGTTGGGAGGAGAGCAACGCTCAACTATTCAAAAGCATTCTCACTAAAAATAATTAAAAAAATATAAACATAGAAATAAACAAGTGCATAAAAAAACATTCACCTCTTGGCTTTTGACTGTAAATTTTACCAAACATGCAAATATTCTAATTGATTTATATGTTTATGAGGTAACATCCTAATTTCAATTAATAAGGTAGTAGACCAGTAACGATGTTCAGCAACTTATACTCTCCACAATGCTATTTTGTCATTCTCCAAACTTTACGGAGAGTCGTGTGTGCATTCAGTTACTTTAATGTACCAAGCATGCCGACTTTCCTAAACAGAGTTTGTACAAATACGAAAACTGTCAGTGTTATTATGGATACACTAGCATAATTACAGCTTGTATTGACACATGACTCCTTATATAAGTCCATGGTCCATAATTTGTGCTATATGACTAGTCTTTATTCAACACATACTTAGTCAAACATTTGATAATGAAAAAACTAATTTTGGATGTCATGTCAAAAAAACTCTAATCAAATGACTTGCAGTCCGCAGTTTAAACTATTGACCCTTGATCCTTCAAACCTTGGGCAATAGCTTTAACTACTGACTGGCAAGCCATTCATTGAGTGTATAATATATTACCTATTTATATTAAATAAAAGGAAATTTATTTCTTAGGTATTGTAATAAACCACTTATTGAATGGTTTCCCAGGCAATAATCAAAACTATCAACCAGCAAGCCATTCAATAAGTGTGTACTGTTGTAATGTAATTTCACAAACAAAATTTCTGCATGGGACACAAACCTATACAACAAATGTTTTTTAATGTTTGGCCTTGCCTTGCACACAACCATTAGCAAGCTGTGCAATAATAGTCTTCACAAAACAGTAATGAAACCATTCTATTACCAATAGATTTTCTCTCAAATGGCTAAAACGGCTTTTTAATGAAAAAGGATGCTCTTCAGAGTCATTTCTTTTGCCTTTGTCATACTACAAAAAAACACCTTAAATTATCCCTGACAGCTTCTGGACTCAAGAGTGTGGAATTTCAAAAATCTATTAAAGCCAGAAATGATAATATTGATCCTATTTGGGCTTCATTTAAAAGCAGTTCATCACGGTTGTCAGCGGCTATGGTCTAATTTCTTGCTCCAAGCTTTGATCTATCATTTTACCTATTAATATGATGAAACCGGAGATAAAGAAAACATTGGTTCAACAGATCTTTGTATATATTGTCATTTTGCAATGGAGATCCACGCCTGTCAATCTTGAGGCCACTGATCCAAATATTAAAATATGACACTAATGGCGCCTTTTTATGCATATCGAAGAATTTATGGTGCAAAAAGAATAGTAGGTACTAAAAGTCATGGGCGTTTTCTTTCAATTTGTTAACTGCACAACTATTATTTAATATTTCATGTTAGTATTTCATTTAAAAAGAGGCAAAAAATTTTGCACTATAGTATGTCCTTGCAGCAATAAATTCAAATGCAATTTCCTGAACTTATAATTAGAATTTAATAGGACAGATAAAAGATTACATACTTTTGACACTGTGTTTATAATCATTGATACAAATATTCCAAAATTGACAGTTACTGATCAGAAAATATAAGGATATTAAATCAGCCATGCCATGAGAAAACCAACATAGTGGCTTTGCAACCAGCATGGATCCAGACCAGCCTGCGCATCCGCGCAGTCTGGTCAGGATCCATGCTGTTCGCTAACAGTTTCTCTAATTGCAATAGACTTTGAAAGCGAACAGCATGGATCCTGACCAGACTGCAGATGCGCAGGCTGGTCTGGATCCATGCTTGTCGCAAAGCCACTATGTTGGTTTTCTCATGGCGCAGCTCAAATATTTATTACAAGGACATAAATTTCATCAACTACAAAATATGAGACATTAATTGGTAACCCGATTTTTTAAATCTCTATAAAAGACGCATCATGCAGTGTCCACTAATTTATCTTATTACGATCAGAATTATCCCTGTTGCGACATTGATTATGTATCTGAGATTGTACCATGATTGGTGTGGTAGTTACAAATACTAATTCATAAGATACTTGCGCTATCATCATATTAATGTTAAACGGAGTGTAACAGCAAAAGAAAATGATTGCGATGAATGTGAAGCTATTTACGGAATAAGGAAATTCATAGCCTGTCATCTCCTGTCAACTTCCACAAAAATACTGCGGCAAAACACATGATACAGAATATGTAACGTTTGATCTTGTCCTTTGTTACTTTGCATAAAATTTTGCTTTAAAATGCAACAATTACAATAAAATAAAAGTTTGTGTTTATCAGTTTTAATGATACATTTGTATTTTGAAACTCAAAACATGCAGTTGCAACAGAATAAACATTCAAATATATTATCTCTACAACCTTTGCATAACTGCAAAATTATCACACAAATCCATGACAAAAACTAAGTGCAACAACACATCACTTTATTCATGTCATTGTTATTTAAATCCTAGCACGACTATATCAAAATGGCAGGGTCATTTCAATCTTTGCATGAATGAAACAAGATTGTTATTTTATTCCTACCATAACTCACAATTTTATAATACAAATCATATACAGTAAACCTTGCTTATAAGGAACAGTTTGGGACCTCTAAAAATTGTTCCTTATAACCGAAGTTCCTTATATCCGTATAGCGTACTAGTTCCTTGTAACCGAGGTTTGTATAACGAACACAATTTGTATAGCGAACACTATTTGACTGACGTTAACGTTTGAAAAGGGCTATGTGTTCACACTCCGGGCCGACCATGAATCAATGTTGCGAGTCTAGTACCGGTCCTTTCCTGGAGAGATGATAAAGTAAACTGCCTGCATGTTTATGACTGAAATAGTGTTGAAACACGGCAATAAACCTAAACTAAACCAAAATGTACGTCGTTAAGAATGACCGTAATTTGTGTTTATTTTTTGTCGGTTTTTTCTATCTTCTTTTTTTAGAGAGCGCTACATTATGACTATGAGATATGTTGCAGTTACTCCCCTTACCTTGCTCGAGTGCATGTTATGAGAATAGGCATCAATACTAATACAAAAAATGTTCAAATTTTAATTACAAAAATCAAAAGTGTTAAATTAGACAACCCATTAAAATCTAAAAGTAGGGTATTTATGACATATAGTGCATTACGACTAGACAACAGCGCCATACATACGGATTAAAGTGTAATTTATACCTATAGTTCTGCAATTGTCCATTTTAGCACCTGCTATACTTTTTACAATTGGAAATTTGATAAACTGGACTGTTTGCCATTGTTAATGAAGCGTAATTAGCACATTTATTTAGGACAGTATGACCGTGACCGTTACTGATTTTCGTTCACTATTGTCAACATAAAATACCTAATACAATAGGGTTATTATAACAGTAGCTTGATCTGGGATGCAGTATTCGGCTCGAGTGGATTTTGCCAGATCGGTTCTCACGAGGCGCGCAAGCGCCGAGTGTGATCCGACCTTGCAAAATCCACGAGAGCCGAATACAAAGTCCCAGATCTGGCTACTGTTATAATGACCCTTTTATTATATACCTTTACCATTTTGATTCTTGTTTTGTTCTTGAACGAAATCTTCGATGTTTATCGATATTAAATGAAACTTAGTGAAGTTTTCATGTGCGCTATTTATACTAATGTGTCGGATCATGCATATTAATGAAAATAGTCCGGCAGCATGCAATACGGAAGGTACAATACGGAATTTAAAAGGTACAATACAGAATTTTTGTCTGTCTCTTCATATTTAATTGTGAAATACAAGCCGATTTTTTACAGAATTTATATAGGTATATAATAAATGTAGATCTTAGCTCTCGAACGTAAACTTGAGTAAATATAAATCTACTATCGTCTTGTATTTGGTAAATGTTAATGGTATTATATATTTTCTTTTTATCGTATCCGTGAATATCATAGAAATGAAATAAGTTGTGTTTATTCATGCGCATTAAAGCGCCTGAAAATGCCGATGTTACTCTGACGTCATCAGCGATTCTCCTGTTTATTTCTGGTTTTCAATAATTTTTATTCATTATGTCTGTTCGCTATAACTGAGGGGTTTTCCATTGAATTTCGTACTTTGGGACTAGAAAAAGTGTTCCTTATAACCGAGTGTTCCTTATATCCGAGTTCCTTCTAAGTGAGGTTTACTGTAATAGCATTAATGTGACAATGCATTACGGCATAAACCATTTCACTCGTAGCATAAATGTAACAACACTGTTATTTTATTTATATGACCGTTGCAATAAGATTGTTTTTTAATCGAGGCAAAACTTCAAAAATATTACACAAATTATAACATATTAAAGAACACAAAAGGCCAATAATTTGAATTAATTTCAAACAAGAGTTATCTAACTTGGTTTATCTAACTTGCCAGGTTAATCCGGCAAATTTGATGACAATTTGAAGTTTCAATTCAGTACATGCAATAATTACTGTCAGAGATAAGAAGTTGCAGGCAAAATTTTAACCAAGGTGATGCCAACAGCTATGCCTAGAAGATCAGAAAGCTTTCAGTCAAACTAAAAAAGAATTATATGCAACACTGTTATGGCTTCTACCCCTGCATAAATCCGACACAATTATCATTTCAATCATATTGGGAATAATTTGTCTTAGACCAGGCCTACATCATATATGTACATTTCATGTATGAAGTGTGTGAATAGTCTGATCAATCAAATAGCTAAGTATAGACTGGGTTTCAGATCACTAAAAAGCAGTATTTTTTTAATAATATAGAATAATGAGCAATTAATGAACAGTAATTCGCAGAGAAGTAAAATTTCATTCTTTCACATTCTTAACCCTATCACACTAGACACGATTGATTCTGCCTTTGCGACCAGTGTAGATCATGACCAGCCTGCACATCTGTGCAGTCTGATCAAGATCTGCACTGTTCGCCATTCAATCAGTATCTTTTTGGCAAACACCCCTAAAACAGGGTAATGTCCAAGTTGAAAGAATTTGGACAAGTTCATCATAGAAATTTAGCAGGGTAAGGGTTAAATATAATCATATGTGTTTTATTTTATTATCTCAATTTGTTCTCATGTCTATGTATAAAATAATGTATACCAAGAAATTGAATTTCAAAAATAAACTTGGAAACTTATTGCAAACAGGTTTATCAATTACAGTTTAGTGCAAATTAATCCTGCGGAAAAAAAAATTCAAGTGTAAAAAGCAAACATGTCCTCCACAGAATATTTTAAATGTTGAAATTGGATTGATGACAAGATGAAATGCCTGTTTTGGTACATTCAAGAGCCTAAATATTTGACAAATGCACACTCAATATGCCCTGAACTTTGACTTGGGATGTCCTTGTTTGGCAACAATGGTGTTAAACAACTATATAATGACAAGCGCTATTTCAGAACTTCCCATGGGGTACTGCACTTGACAATTTTTCATGCTCATAATATATAAATTTCTTATATCATCCCTCTTTGTACAAAGATATTAATGATCACAATACACCTTTTATAAATACACATTTGAATGCAATGTGAAATTTGATTTACAAGTGGGAAGATCTGATCGTATTTGTTTAATACCTAAACCAGCAGGCTGTTTAAAAATTAATCTTACTTAATTTCATGTTATAGCTTTTTATTTAGTTTTAAAACATTTTTTATTATTCAGCATAGTATTTTTGACCAGAAACCTAGCAGGGGCATGCCTTCTTTAAATATGATAAAAATACACATATCTAGAGGGGTCCAAGCTGCCCCTAAAAAGTATTTGGTTTTCACTACACACTGTGCTGCAGTCAGCTGTCTATTGTCTAGCAACATTTTTGCATCTTCAATTTTTTAAACCTTTAGCCTGCTGGCGGCAAGTGATTCTGCCTTTGCGACCAGTGGAGACCAAGATCAGCCTGCAGATCATAGTCTGCACTGTGCCCTGTGTCCCTATTCAGTCAGTAAATCAGTAAATTTTCAGTAAACACCCCTTTGAATCACAAGAGGTACTGCCCAAACTGAATGATGAACCAGTCCATTTTAGAAATTTAGCAGGATAAAGGTTAAATATCCATACCCATGCCTGTATAACCTTTACAATGTGTTGTAGACAACTGTGTTGTAGAATGTATTACAAAACTTAATTACATGTAATTATATGGAGAAATAAAAATATCACAAATGCATTGTTAATTTGCCATCATATCAAAAGCCGCAACAAACATAATAATGTGGCATTACCGGTACAAAGAACCAGTTTGACCATTACATGGCTACTAAACCCTATTGCCACCACCTTAAAAAGTGGTGATAAGGAAAGGAGCTGTCTACATTTCCGTGGTGCTTTCAAATTGAAAGGATTTACATTCTGTCTTACATCTTTATTGATATAACTTATTTCGAAAATCTGAGAATGTAGTTCCATGTAAGAACACTTTTACTACAGGTTGTTTGTAATTCTGTTTCAATATCATGTAAATTATGGTGCTGAGAGCTAATTTCTCCTGATTCGGATGTTTGTGTATTTTAATATAATTTATCTGTATTCAAACTAAATTTCGATGCATACACATACTATAAGAAATCATAGTGCTCTTGACATCCCAATTTACATGAAATTTTAACACAATTACAGTCAACTTCTAGTAAAAGTATTTTCAGACGGCATAATCTCCAAATCTCCAATTTTCGAAATAAGCTCTATCAAATAAAATATAAAACAAAATGAAAATTTTACTTACCTGTTCATAATATGAAACTGGCGATAGCTGCACCACGGAAATGCCGACAGCTCCTTTCCTATCACCACTTTTTGGTGGTAGCACTAGGGTTTAGTCACTGTGCATTATTATTAGCATCATTGCTTAATGGAAAAATTAAATTCAACACACCTGTGCAACAATTTGAAATCTGATTTATTTCAATATTATTTAAATATGGCAATAGATAATGACATGGTAATACCTGTGATAATATATAGATGGCAATATGTTCATAAGATATATCTTGCTACATTACTACATAAATTGTGACAATGATGTAAACAGAATTTGCAACTAATTGTATTAATTTATTCAGCTTCAAGTGACTAACCCACATATTTAGGTGAAAAATAATTTCTCTCAAAAATTGATAAAAAATGAGTACTCTGACAGTGACAAGTGGTACAAATATATTGACATAAGATATTCTTATAAATAACAAGAAATATTGTGCAGAAGGTAGTAAATGGTTGCAACACTTTTGAAATAATTTACATAAATTCTTCTTGCATTTTTACCAATATCTAACTTTTATTTTCATCAACTTTATCATTTTTCGGTGTCATATATACGATCTATGCCAAACTTAGTTGAAATGAACATATTCAATATTGCAAGAATTCACTAAAACTGCGGGCGAGTAGCTTTAATATAATATATCAAGTAAGAAAAGATTCCCCGAAGTGGAAGATTTTAAAATTCATATCCTCTGTATAAATTTATTCCTCAATGGTGTTTCGTACATCAATAAAATTTAGGAAAAGACCTACTTTTCAACTAACCAGTCCCTTGTGATTTCAGAATAAAATACGAAAATAATTTATGTACAGTGCAAGAAATAACATTTTTATCACCCAAGCTTTACAATGTAGGAAGAGAATATTTGAGAGACTTTATAGTTCTGCTTTTGTGTTTCTCTATTCGCTTACGGGTTATGCTAAATAAGTGGTTAACAATTTACTACAAATACATGCAAATCAGGCCATTTGCAAACAAGATCATTACAAACGTTCCCATACAATGACAACAACAAGCTAGGTTATGACCAGTCCTTAAACCCAAAATACCTATGCACGTTTTATGCTTTGTCAATATGAGTTACTGCCCTTTGGAAATTATGTATATCAGTTATTTCACTTAACAAAATGCAAAAGTTTGAAGTTTTTTTTCTCCCAGAAATGGAAAATAATCCTGTTATCATGTTCAAATTCAAATTGACAATATTTATAACTGAACAGTTTCTCTTAAAATGTGCTATTGTTAGTTCTAAACAACCAATAATGCATCCCTTTAGAATATTTGTTTGTCAGAACAGTGGAAAGTACAAAACAACATAATAGAAAATAATGTCCTTTTAAAACAGAATACAATATAATATTATTATTCTCTCCTTTTTCATTTCAAAATATATCTTCTTCATATTACAGACAAGGGTAAAAACATCAGTAGTGTTTAAATTTCACATGATTATTTTTTATCACATAAAAAATCTGTATAATTTTAAAAGTCTTGTCTCATCCTGACATAAGCAGTTTTCGAAATATTAGATAATTTCAATGAAAATTAGAATATTTATGTGCCTTGAAAGAAGAATCCTTTGATAAAGCTAAATATTGGGATAACCTGTTGATTAAAACAGGTACATAAAGATGATATGATATGCTAATAGCATTTCCTTTATGATAACTAGATGTGCTATATCCAAAATGATAAATTTGGAAATCAGAAAAGTAAACATAAATTGTAATTAATACATCTTTAAAAGCTTAAGGGGATTCACTATTGATAGGAAATACTAGATTTCTTTATATTATCTCTTGTTATATACCTCAAGCAGCTTACGTGAAATACACTTTCATTTCTGTCAATAGCATTAATTAAAGTAAAATTTTATAACATTTTTCCTTCGTCTTGGTTAATCACATTTAAGCACTTTTCTGAAAATTAGTACATGACTGTGGTAAAAATGTACTTCTTAACATTAGTAAGGCCAAACCAAATTGATAATGTCGATTATCTTGTCACAAAAAAACACAAAGGCATTTTCGTTTTTCGCCTTTGAATTCCCATAGCCAATGTTTATAATTGTCATCAGTAAGCCACTTTTGTGAAAAGACACAATTGTACTTTTAGAACTCATGTTTTTCTCCTTCAACGCATCACGGATAAATTATACAGTGTGAAAATTACTTGAAAGAGCATAAAACCCATAAAGTACAGTACCGTACCGTACTATCGCCGGCTCCGTGGCAGGCCCTAATGGCAGTAACGGTTGGTTTCTTTTCGTCGTTTTTTAGTTTATTTTGGTCCGTTTATAACGTTTGTCCGTTTTCACTTCGTACCCGATGAATTTAAGGAATATTTGCCATCTTTTGTACGTTTTTTCCTAAATTCAAGTAGTTTTCAAGTAATTTCTGACTGTTACAAAATTCAAGTAGTTTTCAAGGAGTAGGCATCAAATTCAAGGAATTTTCATGGCCTGTGCGAACCATGCCCTTTTACTGGCAATGCTCTGATTCAGAAAAGTCAAGCATGATGTCTTATGTACAGCTCTTTTTCTAACTTTAAACTTTCATGACATATTAAATTTGTTATAAACAACTCGTAATGTAAATTCCTTACCCCACCAACTTTCGTATGCAAATGCTGATCATTTGGACAGGAAAAAACAGATAAGTGACATGCATCAATAAGTATTTACCCTTACCAAAATGATGTAGATTGATGTTATCAAATAAATTAGTATGTTTTTCTTCATCCAGTTTTCAATGAAATAAATCGATTTTTGTAGCATGTAATTTGGTAAACATTTGAAGAAAATGGCATAACTGCATAAAGGGGAAATAACTTTAATGCAACTAAATATAAGTGTTATGATTTATTATAGACGATGTGTGCGTAGTATGTATTTATTTTGATTAAAATCCATTTGAGAACAATCTGGGACTGGAATTATAAGCATTTACAGTGTAACTTCCGAAAACCGAACGACCTCCGGACCAGCCCAAAAGTTCGGTATTTGGAAGTGTCCGGAATTCAGAAGTTTGAAAATTTGTAGACAAAGTGGACGTGGTGCACAAGAGTTATATTTTCTTATATGTAGGATGAAGGAGATTATTATTCTTTATAAGTTAATATATAGTAATTAATTAATTGATTGATTAATTATTTAATTACAAACATTAAGGATAATAAATACAAATATAAAAAACTACATATCTATAATAAAAGCATTTACTCAAATATTTTCCACTTAATTTTACCATCTCTTTGAGTCCTGAGTTCGTCAATATTTAATTAATGTTGATAATGTATATAAAAGTTTAATTTTATCGATGTAACTAAATCAATTAAAACACCGGTCTTTCTTTCATTCAAACCTCAGAAAGTTTTTCACACGTAAGATATTTAATTCATCACGTTTTCATAAATAGAATACAAATGAAAGTAACTTTTGCATCAAATGATCATTGTGATTACAAATTATGTCAAAACAAACGACTGCTGCTAAAAGATAAACAAACAAGAGATCACAGAGTGATCTTGGCGCCCACCAATGTGCTATTATTGAGAATTCCAAATTTTAAGACTTATTGACTAGCTCAAGGTCAAATTTCATTTCCGTACAAAACACTGTGCATGTAGTCAAAATTCGAAACCTGTAGCTTGAGAAATGTGAAAGTAGGTCACTATATCAGTTTCAAGGACAAAGTTCTTTGTACACAAAACTATGCACGTGCATCAAGTTTGAAGGCTGTAGTTTGATAAATTTGAAAGTAGGTCACTAGGTCAATCTTAAGGTCAAAGTATATTTTGGTACACAAAACTATGCAAGTGGTCCAGATTTGAAGGCTGTAACTTTAGAAATGTGAAAGTAGGTCACTAGGTCAAAATCAAGGTCAAATTACACTTCAGAATACAAATCTATACATGTGGTCCTTTAAAGCCTGTATATTCAAAAATGTGAAAGTAGGTCACTAGGTCAATGTCAAGGTCAAAGTTTGCTTCAGTACACAATCCTATGCATGTACGTCTAAATTTGAAGCCTGTACCTACAGAAATGTGAAAGTAAGTCACTAGGTCAATCTTAAGGTCAATGTTCATTTCGGTACACAAAACTATGCATGTGGTCCAAATTTGATGACTGTAGCTCGAGAAATGTGAAAGTAGGTAACTAGGTCAAAATCAAGGTCAAATTTTATTTTGGAACACAGAACTATGCATGTGGTCCAAATTTGAGGCCTGTACCTTCAATAATGTGAAAGTAGGTCACTAGGTCAATGTAAAGGTCAAAGTTTGTTTCGGTACACAAAATTATCCATGTGGTCCAAATTTGAAAGCTGTAGCTTGAGAAATGTGAAAGTAGGTCACTAGGTCAAAATGAAGGTCAAATTTCATTTCGGAACACAAAACTATGCATGTGGTCCAAATTTGAAGGCTGTAGCTTGAGAAATGTGAAAGTAGGTCACTAGGTCAAAATCAAGGTCAAATTTTATTTCGGAACACAGAACTATGCATGTGGTCCAAATTTGAACCCTGTACCTTCAAAAATGTGAAAGTAGGTCACTAGGTCAATATCAAGGTCGAAGTTTTTTTCAGTGCACAAAACTATGCATGTGGTCCAAATTTGAAGGCTGTAGCTACAGAAATGTGAAAGTAGGTCACTAGGTCAAAATCAAGGTCAACTCATGTCAAGGTTCATCTTGCCACTCAAAACCATACAGGTGGTCCAAACTTGAATGTTGTAGGTTATTGACAAGAAGATTTTAAAAGCTTTTCCCTATATAAGTCTATATGAACCATGTGACCCCCAGGGCGGGGCCATAATTGACCCTAGGGGATGATTTGAACAAACTTGGTAGAGAACCACTAGATGATGCTACATTACAAATGCCAAAGCCCTAGGCTTTGTGGTTTGGACAAGAAGATTTTCAAAGTTTTTCCCTATATAAGTCTATGGTAACAATGTGACCCCCGGGGCGGGGCCATATTTGACCCTAGGGGAATAATTTGAACAATCTTAGTAGAAGACCACTAGATAATGTCGCATACAAAATATCAAAGCCCTAGGCCCTGTGTTTTTGAATAAGAGGTTTTTCAAAGTTTTTCCCTATATAAGTCTATTTAAACCATGTGACCCCCGGGGCGGGGCCATATTAGACCCCAGGGAAATAATTTGAATCATTTTGGTAGAGGACCACTAGATGATGCTTCATACCAAATATCAAAGCTCTAGGCTCTGTGGTTTTGGACAAGAAGATTTTCAAGTTTTTCCCTATATAAATCTATGTAAATTATAGAAATAAACAAAGGGCCATAACTCACTAATGAATTGTTGAACCAGTCTAATTTTCAGGGGGACACAACTAGGGTACCAATACATCATTCTGACAAAGTTTGGTCAAAATCCCCTTGGTAGTTTCTGAGGAGATGCGATAACGAGAAATTGTTAACGGAAGGACGGAAGGACGGACGTCGGACCACAGACGCAGAGTGATTTGAATAGCCCACCATCTGATGATGGTGGGCTAAAAAGCATGTTGACAACTTGCCATAGGCATTTTTGGATTAACAGGTGACACTTTTAATCTGGCAAATATTTTGCTGTTTGGTTTTCGGAAGTCAATTTTAGTGTTAAAATATAAACGGTCTTTCAAAAATCGTCCGGTTTTCAGAATTCAGAAGTTCCGGTTTTCAGAGGTTAAAAATATATAGAAATAAGAACAGAAAAAAACGGGACCTTGAGTTTCGTGCGGTTTTCAAAGGTTTGCGGTTTTCAGAAGGTCCGGTTTTCGGAAGTTACACTGTATACACTTTTACGTCCGTAAAAAGTAGTGCACCAAAAAATTTTGGATTGACTTTTTTCAATGAGGCGAGGGCAAACCAAAAACAAAAAAATAAATTTTTTTTTGTGTTTCGGAAAATATACGAGCGGCAAATCCGAAGAACAACTTTTTAATTTGGTGAGGCCTAACGGAACTTTTAAAAATTATAAAATTCATGTGTAAAATTTTAACTTATTCTGATTGGTCACAATATAAAATTTGGTTGTCAAACAGAAATGACACCGACGTGCCAATATTTTCCGAACTTTGCTGAGATTTCATACCTTGTAATATTTGAGTAGTTAACTTGCATGAAATTGCTTATACTTGAACTTATCTTTTAAACTATAAAAATAATCATTATTCTATGATTTCATGTCAGTTAATGTTTGTTTTAAACCCTGCAACAGCCAATATAGTGGCTAATTACATTGTTAGATATGTTTTGAAGAGGACTGTTAAAAGAACCCAGAATGTTAATTAGAATACACTATTTGAAAAGCTAGACTCTGGGACTTCTATCAATCCCCTGATCAAATGTGTAGACATTTTTCTTATTATTTCCATAAAACCTTTAATATCAGGCATAAAGTTTTTGTAAATTTTGAAACACACTTGGTGATAAATCATGCTGTAAAATATTTGGTTAATGAAACTTAGAAGTATGCAATTTGTAGCATGCCTATCACAATGAAACAGGACATATGTCTGGTCTCTTGTTCTAAAAAGTAACACATCTAGATCTAGTCCTGTTATTTAGGAAAAAGAACAAAAATGAATACAGTAATTTCATAAAACGAAAGTAAAGTGATCTGATAGATTTTTTTATAGAAGTCGATAGTGAAGTTCTGGTCCCGCTCCGACACCTCCATACCAACGCCAAACCAAAGTTCATCACCGCAATGGATCGCTGCTTCAACGCCCGACACCGTTCCAGCAATCCTGTGTCCGCTCGTAATATGCTTACAACCGCTCCACCAAAGTTTGTGCAACGTTTAATCACCGCCCGGGCAAAGGTGGCGAAGCAGCGGTGGTCCAGCGTTCAAGATTTCTGCGTTGGCCTAGCGGACCCAAGCGTCCACGAACTTGCGTCTAGCGGTGCCAAACTTGACTGGGCGTTGTTAGAGCAGTGGTGAACTTTGGCGGAGCGGAAAATTGCCCGCTCCTCACCGCTCGCAATATTTTGTGCAGCTCAAAACTTTCGGAGCAGTAGGAGGGACCATTAGCGGTGGCCGAGCGTATACGGGGTTGCCTTAACGGGGGCCAACTTCTGTTAAACGGTGGTGAACGGTAACGAGCGGTGATGAAATTTTTTCACCGCTCCAGGAACGCTCCAACAAAGTTCGGTCGGTGTGACCGGGCCTTAAGGAATGTAACTCGATCGATATTAATGTTGGACTCGGCCACAGTGTTCTTCTTAATTTTTTCGTGTGTTTGGTGCATCTGTATTTTTAGCTTTTGTGATCACCCTGTGTCCGTCGTCCGTCAGCATGCGTCGTCGTCCGTCATTGTCGACAATTTGACTGTTAACACTCTAGAGGTCACACTTTAGGCGCAATCTTATTGAAACTTGGTGAGAATGTTATCCTCATTAAAATCTTGGATGAGTTCGACATTGGGTCATCTGGGGTCAAAAACTAGGTCATCAGGTCAAATCAAAGGAAAAGCTTGTTAACACTGTAGAGGTCACAATTTTGGCCCAATCTTAATGAAACTTGGCCTCAATGTTACCCTCAATAAAATCTTGAAAGAGTTTGATATTGGGTCATCTGGGATCAAAAACTAGGTTACCAGGTCAAATTAAAGATAAAGCTTGTTAGCACTCTAGAGGTCACAATTTTGGCCCAATCTTAATGAAACTTGGTTAGAATGTTACCCTTAATAAAATCTTGGATAAGTTCGATTTTGGTTTATCTGGGGTCAAAAACTAGGTCACCAGGTCAAATCGAATTAAAAGCTTGTTAACACTGTAGAGGCCACATTTATGACTGTATTTTCATGAAACTTGGTCAGATTGTTAATCTTGATGATTTTAAGGTCCAGTTTGAATCTGGGTCATGTAGGATCAAAAACTAGGTCACCAGGTGAAATCAAAGGAAAAGCTAGTTTACACTGTAGAGGCCACATTTATGACCGTATCTTAATGAAACTTGGTCAGAATGTTAATCTTGATGATCTATAGGTCATGTTCAAATCTGGGCCAGGTGGTGTCAAAACTAGGTCACTAGGTCAAATCAAATGAAAAGCTTGTTGACACTCTAGAGGCCACATTTATGATGTATCTTCATGAAACTTAGTCAGAATTTTAATCTTGATGATCTTTGGGTGAAGTTCGAATCTGGGTCATTTCGGGTCAAAAACTAGGTCACTGGGTCAAATCAAAGGAAAAGCTAGATAACACTCTAGAGGCCACATTTATGACCATATCTTAATGAAACTTGGTCAGAATGTTACTCTTGATGATCTTCAAGTCAATAGGCCAGGTGAGCGATACAGGGCCTTCATGACCCTCTTGTTTTTATCATTTCATACTTATCTTAGATAAATGACAGTATGTGTATAAATATGTATACCCATGTATACTCTGTCTACATCGCCGTGCGTGGCTGCACACTTTGAGACTTTTCCTGTTGAACTTGGTCCTCTGTCCAATTTAAGTGGATTTAATACTTGTAGCGCATTTTGTTATTATTACGTGTACCAGGAATTTAACTTTATTAAACGGATTACTTTCCAGGTAACGTTCATGAATATCAAGGGGGTTATTCAATCTACTCCTTACCATGGAAAAAAATGGCGGCCAAAACTGAAAATGTGAGTTTTTCTTACTTTTTTGCTTTTTCAAGGATATCTAGACAATAACACATGTCTATCAACCTGCTCCACTGTTTTCTCCATCTACCGATACCTTTCACTTTGGAAACAGCACTTTAATTTGTCTGGAATGCTGGTCATGAAATTCGAATCGATGGAAAATTCTCCGGTAAACACGGGATAAGGAATAGTGCGACTTGCAAAAATGGTCTTTTTACCTAATATACCGCAGGTTGTAAGCTATTTTTCTGACTTGAAGGAATATTTCCACATACTTATCTAATACTGTTGATTTTGAGCAGATCACAGTTCGTATTTTCAAAAAAACACAATTTTTGTCCGATGGTAAGGAACAGTGTGCGAAAATTAGAGGATAAGGTGCAGTGCAATTTTTTTCAAACGGATTTTACAGTTTTCTTTCATCGTTTCTGAGATAACCAATTGTCATTTCTCTACCATGTAATAATTAAAGAGGTCTGAATCGTGACCCTGGCTGTTAAACTACACTAATATTGTAGATGAACCATAGTGTAAACCCTCCTGTCGTTAGAAGTCGTAAATGACGAACAATCGAGTGTTCCTTATCGTGGTTGTTTAAAAATAGGCTCCAGAAGCAAATTAAACATACTATAATTCCAATGAATATGTGTTTATACTTGTTACCTAATGTCAATTGGATTTATCATATCCATAATCCAAAAAATGTACAAAAGACAATTTAAAATGATACATACGTTACTGACGCCATGCGCAAGTTTTATACAAAAATTCACAACGCTTGACCGCTTTTATAGTTAATGACGGATTTTTTAGTAAATGCAAAGAATACATGTTCCCTAATTATTAATACCTGCATCATAATATGTATGTTTGTGTTATTACGATTCCTAAACAATAAAACAGATATGACGCCGATGAAGGAATACTTAGGTTATGGTTCTATCCTACGATGAATATATGAGCTCGACATATAAAGAATAGCGTTTTTATGTCTTTAAAGGTTATTTCTAGTTTTATTTCAACTATATGTTATAACATTTGATACAAGATATACTTAGTAGTGATATATTTTTCACTTAAACTTTCCTTATGTAAAGATTCCACTTTCTATGATACAAACGTTACCTTTATTCTAAGACACTGAAAATCACAGCAGTTCATGTTGAACTAAGAGTAGTTTTTTCATGCCAAAACAGTGTATGCATTTTCAATACATCTATCATTTGTCTATTATGAAGCAGAGGTCCTTCTTAATTTAAATGGCATAAGAAATGGCAAAATGATACGTGATCGATACAAACGTTACCAATCTTATTTAAAATATCATAAACAAGAAAGTGTCACTCAGTTTTAATTGACAGTGTCATCAGTTTGTATCGTCTACGTCGTAAGATGCAGATTTCACACAGGTAAAGTCGCACATTTGTCCTTGAAGACGTGTTTTCTTTTTCTGAAAATGTTCAATGGGCTCCGCTGGTAATGTTCGGTTTAAATAGGAAGCTTAAAGTAAAACCTATTTGTGATTATATGACAATTATATTTTTTGTTTCAATTAAATTTATGTTGTTGTACATATTGAGTACGCCATAAACACATGTGCAGTACAAATTATTGATACATACGTTACGTATGGTAACGTATGTATCCTTTCATGCCTGCTATATTACTGACAGTCCTTTTTATACAACATGAGGCTTCTTTTATTTTTTGAAGTCAGGGTTCCAAGATAATACGCTCAGGCGTTTTAATTTGCTAAAAAGTTTTGTTTTTATCACTATTTTTGTTTAAAACACGTCATGCAAATTCTATTTTTAAAATCTGATAATATATGCTTTAATATTAATTTCTTGTTAAAAAGGTTTTGTTTACAGAATTGGTCGTATGTCATAGTGTTTTTATCATAAAGATACATGTTTAACTTTTTTTTTAATACAGATGAATGGAAACAGCATACCCGTGGTACCCATAGCACAGTGATCGGTAACGTATGTATCAATACATAGGTTATTGGTGTATGTGTGCTTATATCAGTAATAATAACTAACTGTTGACTCGTGGTGGGTTGCACATCAGGTTTACATTATTGTAACATCAAGGGCTAAAATCTGAAAGGTGTATCGAGAATGTGAGAAGGCTAAAGACAGTGCGCTACTTTAAAAAGAGAGAATCAGACAGTGAAACTATTACCTCCCTACTAATTAAATCATTGGGCAAACAGAAAAAGGAGGAGAGAAAATAAGAAAAACAAAACGAGAAACGGACTTCGAGACTTCGAAAAAAACAGTACCTTTTCACAAGAAATGTATAATATGACATTATACATTCCCTGTGAAAATGTACCATGTTTCTTTCGGAGTATCGGGAGTCTGTTTCTTAGTTTGTTGAATAGGCTTTGGTTGTTCGGGCGCAGGCTTAACCGAAAAGATAGTGTTTGTAGTTTTTACTAAGAACGTATGACACCTTATATTACTTTATTTTCATTTCTATTAAAATCGATACCTTAATACGAATCGCTGTCGTAGAACTGGTAGCTAAAAGGTAAAAGAGCTAGCTTTAATTACTGTTAAGGTAAAAATCTGCAAGTAAAAGGGCATAAAGTTTTGTTCCAATCGTGATATATCTTGAAATATTTTTTACAAGACTGTTAATATATTTGAAAAAGTCTTTACAGTAAAGACAGATTTAATAGAACTGTTAACTCTGAATGAAATTTTATATGTAGAATTGTTGGTTTTTGTTGGTGCTTGGTTCATGAATGTGGTTGTACTCAAATAAAATTGTCTTTTCTTCATTATTTGGAAAAGTTCTGACACGGTGACTTGTGGTTACATTTAACTTTTAATATTAGAATAAGTACTTTTTCTTTGTGCATTTCATTATATACAGCTTAATGTTGTGTGATTCATTTCGTTTCGTTTTTCGTTTTGGTTTTAACGCCGTTTTTCAACAGTATTTCAGTCATGTAACGGCGGGCAGTTAACCTAACCAGTGTTCCTGGATTCTGTACCAGTACAAACCTGTTCTCCGCAAGTAACTGCCAACTTCCCCACATGAATGATCAGAGGTGGAGGACTAATGATTTCAGACACAATGTCGTTTATCAAATAGTCACGGAGAACATACGCCCCGCCCGAGGATCGAACTCGCGACCCCGCGATCCGTAGACCAACGCTCTTACCTACTGAGCTAAGCGGGCGGGCTTGTGTGATTCGTGGATTCAATGATAAAAGCACTTGTTATAAGGGCTGCCACCTTACAAATATACAAGAGAACGAGGTTATCAAAGCCGCCTTTGAAAATACGAATAATTAATTTGACAATCGTAAGAAATAATTAATTTAAATAAATAAGTTTTGGTGCTTTTGATTTACAATGGTCGGCTTCAATTTAATGGCAATCTTAAACACGAATTTTGATGCCCGAAAATGAATTTATTCGTTAATTTGGGATACATACGTTACCATCAGCATATTTCTGATCAGATGGTAACCAAGATTGTATAGTCATATTGTGCATAAGATTATGCTGATTATATGTCAACGGTTTTACTACAAAGGTATAACCACAGTATTTGTTGTTAAAAAGTATTATTGTAAAGTTGCATGTTTTATGTTTTGACAAGTTTAATATGTGTTATTGTTGATTGACATAAATGTTTCCAAGAAAAGCTTGATAATTAAATGTTCTTAAATTCGTGGTATAAGATACATAATATTGGCAAATAACAATCATATTTGCCACATATTAAGCCTTACTTAAATGTATTTTTTTTCTCATACCTATGTGCAATGATACTTACGTTACTTTTGAAGTGCAGCTTAAGATACAAGCAGGACACGTAAAATATTCAAATTGCTCTTCCAAATGTATATGTTAATGGCATCGTAAGAGTATATCTATGATTTTATGAGCTTATTATGTTTGCGATTTGCCTTTTGTCAATGTTTTTAAATATGTTTTGTTACAGTTAAATGTTCGTTCAATAATCTACTAGCGAACTCGCGAGGTAATATTCCTTAATAACACTAAGCCAACGTTAACTTATAATGTAAAAGTTAACCATAATTATGAAAAGTCGTATACATAGTTATAGCTTCAACCACGAATAATTTCTGGTCTTTGTATCAATAAAATCGTGAATTAGTGCGCCTAAATGTCGCATAACGAATGTATCTTAACGCAAAATTACAAAGAATGCATAACACCTAAACAAGTTAAGTGGTGTTGCTGAGTTTTCACTATCTTTAGTAAAACACATTGTATTTTAAGTAGGTTTAACTTTTAATGGTTTTTTAAGACAAAAAAATAATATTTCAACATTTTTGTAAGGCAATTGCTTGTTATTAATGACTTTGGGCGCTATACCAAATAGAAAGTTATAAATACTTAAATGTTAGCGAGGGATACTATATTAAATACTTGCTAAACTTTTGGCTTTCAGTACATCACGTGTCTGATAGACAGGCGGATACCTTTTAAATCTTACATTTAGTAAGAGATATTTATAAATGATCACCAAAATATTATTGTAACAGAATTTTACTTGATTGTCTCTGAAAAGAGCGAAGTAAAAAGTTGCTTGAAGAAGTGAACTGCACTTTATCCTCTTATTTTCGTACACTGTTCCTTACCATCAGACAAAAAACTGTGTAATTTAAAATTACGACTTTTAATCGACTCCAGACTAACCATGATGGAAATATATATTGATTCTTTTCTTCTAATCAGAAAAATAGCTCACAATTATTTGAATTATAAGGAAAAAAGACCATTTTTGCTAATCGCACTATTCCTTATCCCGTGTTTACCGGAGGATTTTCCATCGATTCAAATCCCATGACCAGCATTCCAGACAAACTACAGCACTGTTTCCAATGTTAAAGGTACCGATAGATTGAAAAAACAGTGGAGCAGGTTGATAGCCATGTGTCATGGTCTAGAAATCCTTAAAAAAGATAAAAAGTAAGAAAAACTCACATTTTCAGTTTTGGCCGCCATTTTGTTTTGGTGGTAAGGAGTAGATCGAATACCCCCCTTGATATTGCCACTCAAGAGCTGTGAGAGAAAAGAAGTGACGTCAGATCAGCATTCCATAGTTTAGTCAGAGAAAACGTTTTCAGGGTTATTGCTCCTGGTTATCAATACGTATTACAATTATTTCGAGAGGTTTCTAATCCAGTAAATCTCTTCTAGTGATGATAATTTCTTTTTTAATCCAATGAAGTGAGTGATGTATTAGCGATGATACCCCGCGAAGATTATCTACACGACCGGAGAAATTGGGCTGATGACAAAGTTGTTATCAGTGAATATGTTCCTTTTGGCATACATACATGGCGCATCTTCGAGTAAGAACTCCAGGTATTGGAGAAAATTCAGTTTGTCCCTGCTCCTTATTTACAAAAAAAAAATTAAAAAAAAATGCATAAATAATTTTTTATTAAAATAGAATTAGAAGAAGCTTAATGGATGTATGTATTGTAGTATTAAATATAGACATACAGACACTAAATAGGAAAATCGCATAAAGGCGGACTCTGCTTTTTTTTTTGCTCTGTAGAGCTGTTATTTTCTTTGCAACTGTTTTGCTGAAATCACATGACAGATATGCATGACATGTAGGTAGCATGTTCATAATGAAATAACAGCATGACAAAATTTTTCATGGAAACTTAAATCATACACCACCACAACAATTTGGGGTCTCATTTTTAGCTGATTTTGCAGTGTGTGTGTTTCACTGAAAATGTTTTTCTTGCATCAAACATGACCCCATTTTTCTTTTGATTTTTATTCAACATTGACAATATTCTTCAAGAAAATGAAAGTTACAGACATTTAAAATGGGTCCTGATGTGTGCTGCGGTCATTGGAAATATGTCAATTTTATATAGAATAAAGAACAGTTATTTTTTGTGTTGTATCCTATTACAGAGAATACATGTTTTGCATGTCTTTACTTTCTCTGCGGAATATTCCTCGTTGTTTTTCCATTTTCCCCAACACCCCAATCCCCTTTATCTACCCCTTACCCATTTGGTATTTTGCATATACTAGTTATAAAAATGTACTTGTCGTTGTATTTTTGAAGCAACCCGTCTGCTATATTTTTCCGTTACAGTTTCTTCATAGTATGTTGTGGGCCTACTTTACGATGCATGGCCCTGTAGCTGTGTTTGGGGTGCTCTCTGCTTCAGGGAAATCTACCCTTACCATTTATTTTTTTACAGTTGTTTCACATATTGCAAGCACAGGCACCAGTATCGGACCTGGGACAAAGAATATGGCCTTGTTTTTCATCCTAAATGAGTTCAAAATGAAAAATATGTACTGAAATATGAGCCCCCTACAAAAGATACATATGTCTACTGTAGACAAACAAGGCCATATTCTTTGTCCCAGGTCCGATACTGGTGCCTGTGATTGCAAGTGACATTTTCCAGTCGTTCGTACCTTTGCTACCGTCGGTAGATGAATTGGATCAAAATATGTATTAAGATAACAGATGATAACTTGACAATTACATCGGCACCCGGATCAGTTTACGAATGGGAACTTGTTATCTGTTTGGGTAAGATGATACGGCGAAAGAACTGAATTTAATACAGTGTAAAAATGTCGAAAAGTAGCGACAAATCGACCTGAATTCACCAAAAACCCATACCCAACTTTTGTTGACTTCTTTCGCAGATTCACATAAAATATATGGTAATTTATTTTGTAAATTGACATCCATTTAAAGATAATTTACTTAAGTTTAAACACAATGTGAAATATAAACCTGAACTTGACATTGGCAAGACTGCCGTGGATTCTTCATTTTGCAGTTTTCGCAAGTTGTACATGTCCGTTATTTTGCTCCAGTTTCAAAAATAAACATATGGTTGAATCCTGTTTGAGAATAATGGCCATAAAAATAGAGAAAATGCTTAAAATGGTCTCAATTACTGGTTCGGTGGAAAGTTAAAGATAAAAAACCATCGCCGTTTCATTTGATATATCGCCACAATCATGACACGACAAAAACAACAACAGTGAAACAAATATTCTATCAAAATGTATCTATTGATGTTCATCAGAAATATGATGGCGCAAAGTCAGTGTCTTAATGGTATATTTAGAATAGTGTAATATCAATTTAGACAGTATTAATAATCTTATTTCAGTATAAAGATAATTCGCAAGCAAGTAAAAATGACATAAAACTAAATGAAAACTGCTTAGAGGAAGGCGAGAATCCACCATTTTTATTAGGTATCATTAAAAAACTAGCACATCACCATAAAATCGCTCGTAAATCGTAGACAAGCCCAAAATATGTCTCCGAAAATCACTTTGGCGTTAAATGGAGAAAAGATTTATTAAATATTCCTGACTGAAAATATGATTTAAAAACGCTCATTTGCATTATTTTACAAATGTTAATTTATTATTTCCTCATTACGTGCACAAAAAATGAGAGGACTGAAAACAGAACCGCCTTGTATTGTTTGTCGCTTGTGCAGATGTTTATTTTGCCTAATTAATATCCATCAAACATAAAAGTAAATAAACATGTATATGGAAAGAATGTTAGTGTCTGACGAAAGTTGTAATCATAGAATGGCAACCTGAATGTTTATACACAATAAATCATGTTTTAAGAGAACAATTCAGCCCTATTATGAAGACGTCCGTGTACACGTCACCATTATTATATTTGAACTATCTTTTTCTATCCACCCAGGCTTTTCCCCTCTCCGCAAGTCTTGATATTTAATCTCAAGACCACTTTCAACCAGGATTCCTCATCCCATGCAATTCTTAATATTCGAAATACGAGTTTTGCCGTCTAATAAAGTTCTCGTAATTATAATCATGCGTATATTTCTTCGCGTTTATTAATGCATATCTCGAAGTATTTATTTTTTGCACATGCACCTGACATACATTTTAACACCAAGCATGCCGATTTTGTGCACTAGACTTACAAAGTCTGTTGAGATAAATTTATCTGTAATAAAGTTTATTTTTTCTTCATACTGACACTAATATTTTCTAAGAAAACCATTGTAATTTTTTTTCAGAAAGTGCTGTCAAAGAGGATTGATTTTATGGCCAAGTGCTTTACATTACGACTGATGCCAGTCTATTTGTGCACGTGTATTTCGTGCACTCGAATATGTTTGTTAATTACAAACTAGTATGGAACTGACTGATGCTAATAATTTGGAAAAAAAATGCCATGGGAGGTTTACTTATAAATAAAAAGTACACTATTTGTTCATCATTTTATTTTTGTTTCGGCTCGACAGTTGTATTCCACTAATACTGTATAATATAAATATGCTTTATTTTCATCAAATACATGTAGCCTTTAAAGTCTTGTTTTTGTTCACAGAACTCGAATATTATTATATTTCCAATAAAAAGATTTTGAAAAGGTATCAGTGTTGTTATTTTTTTTCTGGTACTTTGGGATCATTTGGTCCATTCAATTTGAGGGAGGCTACACATTTCATTACGTCTCATGAACGGTCTGAATCAAATCCGAGTCTGCTATTATTTAACTTGATTGCGTTCTATGTTTCAAAAGGATTTTCCTACAGACTTTATTTTCTATGCCAAACACAAAACTTTACTAATTTTCTTGACACACCATACACAACGCAAATATTTACCTCCTTGCCAAATATAAAAGTACATTCTGAGATTTACACTGCAAAGATGCGGTAAATTTATGACGAAAAACAACCTATACAAATGTATATTAATGACCTGAAAATGATACAAGTTGAATATGCTCCTAGGCAAGAAATTAGTTATTGTGATTTTCTTTCTTTAAAGTAGATATGGTGAAAAAGATAGGACACAATCTTACGCGAAATTAAACATCATCAAAAGGAACGCTGTAAACAGGCGTTTATTAACATAATAAAGAGAGGTACTTGTGCATAGAAATTACTTGTCCAATCGTTGTAACTTTCACGTCAAATAATTCTTTTTTACTAACCTTGCGTAAAAAAGAAATAACTTTATCGATGTGAGTCGAGGAATGAATTAAAAAGCATAACCTGAAACTTATAGGTTATGACCGTCTGGTACACAGTATTGTATTCTGTCTGTCTGTCCGCCTGTCTTTCTTTCTTTCTTTCATCACAGTATATCTTAGTTCCAGCAATTATGTTATATACTTAATATAAGGTATTCAGGTTTATGTAACTGAATATACCATGCAGGAGTTTGCCAGCACAGTCTCCGAGCACCTATAAGGGTCCGAAAAACGGGATATAGTCTGTTTCATGATTTCTGCTATTTACCATTCCAAAGTGGAAGAAACATCTCTTTTATTATTGTAATCAGATACTTCAAATATTGTTTGTCAAAATCATGTGCAACCACAGAAGTCACGCTATGTTCAATTTTACGTACGTAGTAGAATGTCATTCAACATTCAGAACGCGTATCAATTACATTAAAAAACAATTAAAATATGATTTCAAAACATTGATTTTCCACTATCGAGGCATTTGATGTGTCTGTAAATAAGGTGTATGAAATTGTAGCGGTGCACGTCAGTAACATATCCACAAGATCTGTACGAGAAGGGAACTTTAATACCATGCAGAAAAATACGATGTTAAAAGATATGATACCACCCCGAGTTTGGGCAGAACTTAAGTCCATTAAAATCATTAGTACCATAAACAAGGGACCTTTTGTATGCCATAAAATATATTTGACGATTCGTTTTGAGATCATATCAGCCATGTATGCCTTTATTCAATTTTGACACCGCCTAACTTCAAGGCAATCTAAACTCATAATGTGAGATATACATTTAGTATATAAATTAATGGTATATCATCGGCAATTAAGATTGTTAAATTATCTCTGCCTTTACAAGTAAGACATTAAAAACTTTGCCCAATTTATCTTACGTTATTTTAGTATTGCGACTTGCGTTACGTACTACTTTTTTAACTTAAATAGATACAGTTTTTTTTTATTCAAAAATATATTCCGGTCATCGTTAAAGATGCATCCGATTGCAGCGTCTCTGACTTAAAGGATGATAAACTGCCGCTGTGTGAATTCAAACCTACTCAGTGAAATTTAAATCTTACTTTGCATATTGTAACACTAAAATGATGAGACGCTACAAAATCTTTATATCACTACAAGTGCAATAAATTAACCCGCCTCAGTAGCTGAGAAAAACTGTTAATAATGTAAGTAATTTGCATTTATAGAAATGCACCAGAAGTAAAATAATGAATAAAGCGTGCTCCTTTTTTATTTATGATAATTACAAGTGCTTAACGACGCTACAGGGGTGATATTGGAGGCTGATTTACTGAGACAGACATGTCAGCTTTTTCAAAAGTATGTCGCGTGCATACGTAACGTGAAATTAATTGGTTACATTGCTCTAAAATGTCCAAAATAACACCGTTTTGGCATATGTCTTTAACCATAACCTGTAAACAATACCGTATAAATGTATCACAGACTTGACTGCATAGTTTTGTAAGGCGTAGCAATTTATGGTCAACGAGGTGTCATCTTTCTTTGATATTTGGCTCAAAACAATATGCTAAAATATGCTAATTAGCTGCTAGACCTAATGAATAAATTTTCACAGGTCTTTTGGTACAAAGAATATGTCTTGGGAAGATTTATTTGCATTACACAGGCACTCAAACCCTTGTGGCTGAAAGCACGCACGCACAGTCATATCGACCAATATTATGTTTACCTTTATATCAAAGCAAAAATTTGCATTTTTCACGAGTATAGGTCTTTTGAATAGAATATTGAAATATTATTTTGAAAATAAAACACGACTTGACTTTTTGCTAGAGACCAGCATCGCCTCACTTACATAAAATACAAGGGTGACAATGATTTTATTAAGACATTTCTGTTGTTTTTTTTATTATTATTATTAAAACTGTTTCTCCGATTAACGTTTAAATTACTTAAAGAGAGGCAGATTTTCACCATGTATCTTAAAATTTGTTGAGATGTGCGAAAATTCAATCCCTCATTTATGTAACAACTCTCTTGTATCATCAAATCTTTAATAAGAACAAATTCAAAATTTTACAACATAAGGTTCTTGTCTTGTCATCATAACCTGAAACCCGCTTTAATTTAACTATTTCGTTGAAATTATTATAAACTATTAAGATGTAAATGGATGTTATATTCAATAGGTTAGGGCATTTTAAACGGTATAATACATTATGTATAAGCTGATACATAGATACATACATATGTGGCATAGTTACCTATTTTGCAGATTTTGACTTACCCTGTATGTAAGAAATGCATAAATCCAGTAATAAAATAAATAAAATTAAATCCAAATGTCCAGGCAGTCTCATTCTTTCTTAACCTTCATCGTTCAATTGATGCAAACATTGTAGACCTTCAGCCTCTCTCCGACCCTGTAGTATTAACTCCCTCTCAAATAGTCCAGTTTTAACTAAATACAGAATGCATCAAATACGTTAAGACACCATCAAATTAATATAATCGAAGAGAAACGTCCGCTAAAATTCCAACGTAAATCAATTTTTCAAACGTTTTTGTCACAGGTGGTTTTCAACATGACATTGTATTGCTTTACTTTAACATAGTAAACCTTGGCGGCTATGATATAGGAATATATTAAACTATCGCGGTATGGTTTTAAAGGTATGAAAACATTAAAATACGATCATTGAGTCCCTGCGCTATACGCTAGCTACATACTGGCTCTAAAAAATATAAGAGACACAAAACGCATAGGCCATAAAAATAATTTTGAGGTTTTTGGGACAGGATTTGTAAAGTTTATTTAAAATAAAATGTTCTCAAATTGTAGTATAGTACTTAGTTTGGGTTTAAATCCTGTGCACTCACTAGCGACTGTGATGTTTCTGAACGAAATGAAACTGAAAAACAAAAACAACAAATTAATGGGAAAAAACGTTTTATTTTTAACCACCTTTGAAGATTTTTTTATATGTTTCAAATTTAGGTATTTAATGTTTCGAAAGCCTTACTTCACGCTCCTTAATTGAGAATTCAATGTTAAAGGGCATTTAAGTATATTACAGTATGTACACAACAACTTAAGTGTCTATGGATGGTTGTAAGCAATGATTGTAAAAACGACATATGACATAAATTCAATGTTGGCGTAAGTAAAACAGGAAATTAAATGAGCTCTTATTAAAAGTTTCATTTTAGACCAAGGAACGTAATCACGTTCGTTGTATTAAAAGCAGATGAAAATACAAATCGTTAACGTGGGAGGACTATTGATCGTTCCACTTCCGGACAGAAAACATGAAATTCTTGGTAAGCATATAAAACGTTCATCCTAAAACGACTCGAAATTGAAATTTTACTTTAAAGTGTATGTGTTATGTAAATCTGAACTGACGGCGGTGGTGTGTATTTACCGACAAACTAACTAAGAAGGATTACTGTGCTATGTAATTAACAAACCAAACGGAGTTGTTTACCTTATTTAAACTGTTCAAGAGGGCCGACTTTATTTCACTGACCAGTCCGATCATTAATCAATCTTTCTGATTAATCAATCTCTATTCGACAAACAGTGAGCTTAATTGATAATAATAGAAATTTAATTGATATGAATCATTCCCGAAATCATCCGCCTTTGCAGGACTCAACCACAGACCTCCCAAATTGTGTAACTGCACAATGGTCCTTCAAAAAGACACGGCGTATTCCAGTTCTCATATCAAAGGGGTATCAATCACTGAAACTTGATACATATTTCATAAAATTATTATTCTTTTCAATAAATCAAGTGAGAATTGAAAGGTCAAAGTAACATGGCAATAGAAAAATTATTTACGCCTGTGTCTTTTCAATTAACCGAGAATAAAACCCATTTCATGGCAATTTACCGCGGAATAACAGACCGCGACGTCTTGTCATGTCGTTCAATAATTGTTTTCCAAATTAGAATGATTTAATTTTCCGATAGCTCGAGCATAAACGATGTTGTGACACTTCAATAAGACATACACATTTCTTTATCGAGTCAGTGCGAATAATGGGGCCTAAGAGACTAAGAGTTTAGGTCGAAAGCTTAAATCCAGCACCGGAAGTGTTCGCATTTCGTACGAGGAAGTCATTCATCTAGCTCGTGGAAGGTCGGTACTTTTACTACCAATGGGTACCTACCTACCTGTTTGTAGTGTGAATAGTGGGTGCATTGGGGATCCAGAAGCCACGGGTTAAAATTCACAAAGGATTTGAACAACCGCGATTACTACATTCTTTCAAGAACTCAATTCATCAGTACGGTTACCGATATATTAATTTGTGGAAAACGTACATGTAGCCAAATACAACATCTTTTGTCAATCGTTCGTTACTTTTTAGCTCTAAGTCATATGCTCAATCAGTATGTTTTAAACCAATATGTTCAAATTCGAGAATGTACGGTGGCATAAAGGTGACATGTAGATTTTTTTTTTGCTTAAACTTGCTTATTTTGCGAAACAAACCAGAAGTTGTTCGCGCAATTTTCTTTACTAAAATATCGTGAAATGACCAAGTTGGCAGTGTCATCTTTTTTTTCAAAGAACAAAATCTCGAAACTACCAAAGATGTTCGTGTCAATTTTTTGTTACTACTCAGGAAATACCCACAGGTATGAGCTTTTTCGTGTAAGTACGGAAAAGCATATTTCTATTAAGGTTTTCCATCCATAACAAGTAAAGCAAAATCTAGAAACCAAAACAAATATATATACACGCATTGAAAGCACTATGTATATACATATATATTTTATGAGTAAAATTCCAAATATAGTCCAATAATTTCCCAGACCCCCATTTTGAAGAAAAATATCACCAGATCGAGACATTATACGACTCGTATGCAGTGACTATTTCTTTTTAATATTAATCTTTTATAGTCAAAATAAATGTTTATAGATACCTTTCAGTGTTGTCTGATGAAAATAAATCAAAATGGTTCTTTTTCATGTACGAAAAGCAGACATTTTATCAAAATGAAATTAATATCTATTAGAAATGCTATCACAATCAAACGTTTTGAAGGTTCATAACAAAAATGGTATCCAAAAATGTCTAGGCTATACACCATCTTATTAAAATAATCAGATGTTATCCATGTAGATTTTCAAAGAATCAGATTTTAATTAAGCTACAAACCACACATACACGCACGCACGAACGCACGCACGCACACATACACGTACATACACACAAAGCAAGGTTTAGAAATTGGCTCTGGTGTGATTTGAACCAACCATATGTCCTGAAAACATGAGAAACTGTACCATTCGTATGATATATTGCGATCTACCTTAATTCAAAACTTAACATTTTAATGTTAAATAAATAAGTTTGTTTTGGTTACTCCATGTTACTAGCTTGAAAGACATTTTACTGACTCTTGAGTAGTACAAATATAAAGAGGATACATCTACCTACGCATCCATATATGGTGTATACGTTTTGTACGTGTAAGTACCCACCATTTAGGACGACATAGTATTTACATCAATGTTTAACCTACCATGCTGTCTAGAGCTTCTCGAAATACATGGTTTTTGTTTTAAACTGTGGTCACAACTTCTATGTCCGTGTAAAGTGCGGGTATATCTTCAGGTTGTTGGGGCTCGAACGAGGCCCGTAGCACTGCTAGCTATGCGCAATATGATGACACTACCAGATCACATTCTATGAACTGCTCTCGCCTTTAGTGCTCTAAGGTACCCGATCTTGGTCTCTAACGGTAGCAAGGTTCTATGACTGGACTACGGTGTTCTGTTAGGGCCATGGTGGTTTCGCGCTGTCGTCCTAAGGGCGAAATCGCGAAAACACGATGCATTGGCGCGAAAACACGATGTGACAAAGTGAAAACACGATGCGATAAAGCGAAAACACGATGCCAAAAATATCGCGTTTTCGCGCTATTAATATCGTGTTTTCGCACTCGATCTCCCATCATGTTTTCGTGTTTTTGCTTTCGCGGTGAGTAGGGCAAAAACGCGAAAACATTATAGGTTTCAATCTTTATTTAAGTCTCATTCACATACATGCATAAAATGTAACATACAAATCGACAATTATATATAATGGATGTGACCCTTCTAATCAGAAGTATACGAGACTATATTTGAGCCGTGCCATGAGAAAACCAACATAGTGGGTTTGCGACCAGCATGGATCCAGACCAGCCTGCGCATCCGCGCAGTCTGGTCAGGATCCATGCTGTTCGCTAACAGTTTCTCCAATCCCAATAGGCTTTAAAAGCGAACAGCATGGATCCTGACCAGACTGCGCGGATGCGCAGGCTGGTCTGGATCCATGCTGGTCGCATACCCACTATGTTGGTTTTCTCATGGCACGGCTCATTTAAGAATTAAAACATTCACAAATGTATACATTTACAATACATTTTGAATCATACACTTTACACAAATGGAACAAATATATATATTACAAGATAAACCAAGACGTAGTCGCTAATCCTGACTAAAAGTTACTTAAGAATCAAAGATATAAAATGTGACAAGACAATATAGGCACTATTGCGCGTAACTAAAAAACGGTCTAAAATATCAGTTATCATTAGATCGAATATGAACTGATTAGCAACTATGTCTTAGACGGTGATAAAATGAATTTATATCCGAACAAAATAAAAGCCTATTAGCATTATTTACAAATGAATAAAAGTCTACGTTGTAAAATATTATGGCAGGTTTTGGCACAAAAACGTATCATTTCAGGTTTGGAAAATAGAAACTTCAGTTTATCTGATTTTGATAGTGTTACAAAAGTGTCATCCACATTTCTTGCTTTCTCAAACAGATCATGTCTAATATCTTCATAGATATGACAGTCAAGTAATACATGGCTCTCGTCTTCAATAGTGTCACAGAAAGGACACTTCCGGTCATGTACTCCCAAGCCTTCATAACGCCCAGTTTCTATACGGATCGGCGCCACACCACAACGGAACTTGCTAAATGCGGCACGATGACGCGGAGACATGATAGACGACAATACATTTCTGTCCCGTATTCGGTTTTAAAAAGCCGATATGTACGCAACTTATTTGCGCCCCGACCTGAAGGACCTGTTACACTATTTACCGTCTCAATCCAAGAAGATTTAAATTTATCCATTAACAGTAATTCAATTCTGTTTATTAAAGTTTGCTTTGGAATTACATTTATGATAGTACAATACTCATGTAAACCATTTTTTAGCATATCATAAACGTTATAGAACCAATTTCTACAAGATCGTGTTGCACTGGTTGAGGCCCAAAGTGCAATTCGTTTATTGAGTCTTGTATCCGGCATCAAAGAGATTCTAGCCAAATAAAGAGAAATGGATTTCCACTGTCTTACATCTGGGGTTATCCAGCCCATTTCACCGGCAACCGCAACGTTTGGCGTATATCTACCCACACCCAAAAAGAACCTCATGGCACGATACTGAACTGCGTTTATGCATGAGTAGGAACGATGACCCCAGATAGCAGAGCCATAACTTATGGTTGGCCAAACAGTTGTGTCAAACAGATGAGTAAAAACATTATATGGAAGGCCACCTACAGCTTTACATTTGGCAATGAGAAGGCCTAGTGCTCCACTTGCACTTTGGGCAACAATTTTGGCCGTTACATTGTAATCTAGATGTTCGTTCAGCATTAAGCCTAGATACATATATCTATCTACAATATTTAAAACATTTTCACCACATTTAAAAATAACATTTGTTTTACTAACAGATGTGTGTCGAAAATGTACAATTTGACTCTTAACACAATTAATATACATATCAGTAGTGTTACACCAATCGTTCAGTGCGTTTATAAGACACTGTAAATCTGTTTCACTTTTAGCCAACAGAACAATATCATCTGCATATAACAATGCACAAATTTTCTCAGAATCAATTTCTATTCCAAGATCAAAAGATTTTAAATATATGACCAAGTCATTTATGTGCAAATTAAACAATAGGGGTGATAAAATACAACCCTGACGTAAACCAGAACTTACAGTGAACCAGTCTGTGTGTCTAGAGTTTACTCTTACACAAGAATATACAGATGAATAGAGTGATTGTACTGCTCTCAACATATAACCTTTAATACCAATATCATACAATTTTTTCCATAAAAGATCACGATTTATATAGTCATATGCTTTCTTAAAGTCGATAAATGCACAAAATGTCGATTGCTTATGTTTATTTCTAGTCTCAATAATATTTGTCAGTGTTGAAAGATGATCAATGGTGCTACGTTTCTTTCTAAAACCATTCTGTTCATCTACTACGATATTTTCATTTTCTGCTCAGGTACTAAGCCTATCATTTAAAATATAACAATATAATTTATATACAGAGCAAGATAATGAGATACCTCTATAAGACAAAGGATTTCTCGGATCCATTGAAGCAGACTTTGGAACGGGATTTATAACACTCTTACCCCATATAGTTTGAATTTTACCAGTTTTGAAACAGATGTTAAATAAAGCGTGTAAAAATACAACAGCTGTATCATTTTGCAAAGCCTCAGTAGGGATGCTATCAATCCCACAAGCTTTTCTCCGTTTACCAGCATCTATTGCCTTTTTCACTTCAAAAATAGATATATCGTTATTAAAACAAAGCGAATTGTCAAACACATTATTAAGTATACTCAAATCTCTATTTACAGTATTTGGATTATTAAGCAATGAACAGAATTCAATTTTCCATTTATGCAAAACGTCACCAGTATCAGATGATATAGCGCCATTATCAAGTACAACCTCATCAGGAACAGCTTTTTTAGAAGCATGCCCAACCCCAATCTTTCCAATTGACTTCCAAAAACATGACTTATCGACATTACATTCATCCAACAATTCCTGTTGCATGTTGTACCAGTAAAGTCGCTTTGACCTTTGTACCTTTGTATCAAACTGCTTTCAAAGTTTAACATAAATAGCTTTCAACTTAGTCTTATCAGCTCTATTATTACAATCAAGCCAACATTTTTCTGCACGAGATAAGTTAAACCACAAATCAGATAAAGTGGTTGTCCACCAAGGTTTACCAGGGCGACGTTTTCTTGTACTATTACCAATTAAAATACGTTTTTATGGTATATTTGTGTACATAGCATTTTTCAATATATCACACCATTTATCAAATGCAATATCTACATCAAATTGACAATGCAAACCCTGTTCAAGGTTATCAATTGTATTATAAACTTCTGACAAAACATCCGGATTGCTCAAAAAAGAACTGTTAAAATATGATCTATCAAACTTATCATATACATTCTCGTTTTGACTAAAGTCCTCTTTCGGAGTGGTTATAATAGAAACATTGCATAAAAGCTTCCATGATAAAAGTGAATGGTCTGGTATACATGATGGTGACAAACTACTGATGCCGCCACAATTCATCATGACATCAGACGTTAATGTAACACAAAAATCAGAATACAAATTTAAAGCATCCTGTGGTACAATGCAATAATCGACGACAGAGGCTCCCTTTGTAGATACAGATGTAAAATCATTTTTTGTAAAATTTCTGCCATTTAAAATACACATGTTTGAATTGACCAAAAAGTCTATGAAAATTTCTCCGTAGGCATTCACTGTAAAATCTTTAACATCTCTTGTTACAATATTATCAACACCTACTATATTGTCGTCTAAATCTCCAACACGACTATTAAAATCGCCAAATATACAAATTTGACCTTGTGACTGATAAGTATAAACGTCAGACAAAAGTTTGTCATTAAACGCATTCACATCAAAATATCTTGATGAGTTTTGGGAGGCAAATAGCAAACACATGGAAAAATAGTCAAATTCTCAAACTTGTGAGCTAGCTTTAACCATAGAATACCTTCTGATGAATTATCAGCTATAGAAATGTTAAATGTGTCATACAAAGTCTTCTTTAAAAAGAAACCAACACCACCAGAACCATTTCTGGCATTTTTATGAATATTTGCTGTGCTGAAGCCTATCCACTGACAGCCGTCTAGATGAATACCGTCATGTTTCAAAAGATGTGATTCAGCAATACCTAGGATATCAAAATTGTTAAATAAAACACAGTTAGCTCTAACTTTAAAATTATCTGAATTACAGTCATAGTTCCAGCCTTTAACGTTCCAAAACCCGATATTAAGCTAATATCGGCCACGGTTCCTGCTCTGTCCACGACCGCGTCCACGGCCACGTCCCCCACGCTCACGTCTACCGCGAACTGTAGTGTAGCCGTCGTCATGGTCCCCGTAACCGTGATCTCTCCAGAGATTATATTAATAGCGCGAAAACGCGATATTTTTCGCATCGTGTATTCGCGATCTTGTATCGTGTTTTAGCGTTTTCGCCTTGCTGACCGCGAAGGCGAAAACACGAACGGAGATTGAGGGAAACCCACTACAGGTGCCTCCGGGCTACTGCAGAAAGTAATTTCACCTCGGGTTTTGCAAGTTCAAATGATTGCTCTGGTCGACAGTCCTTTGAATTTCGTTTGAAGAATTCAGTATCTTTAATGAATCTCAAATGCCCGTTCTTGTTTTGAAAAGTGTTCTTGATAGGGGCATAATCTTTTTTGCTCATGCATAATTATTTAACTGCTCCTAATGTATATCTGCCATTTTGTTTTATTCATAAATACCTTTTTCAACAGTTTATTCATGGTCTAAAACTAACTGCAAGTTGTTTGATGTATAGAGGCAAACGATTGAAAACGACTGTTTCAGATCTAAATAAGCAGAACTTTGCAAAATCTCACATGACTGTTAATCAGTTATTTCTTAACATGGCAGCCACATGTAGCTTTAATCAACATATAACAAGGTAGATCGGAACTCTTCTTTGCTTGTTTACGATCTTACACAGTCAGCTATCAAATAAAACCGCATGAAAATAAAAGTTCTACTATACGACGCAATATATTTGAAATTTTGTCTATGCATATAGGAATTGCCAGTCTGACACAAAATACTTATTTATAGCTCTGTGTTAAAGATTTTTTTGTTACACTGACATTGGAGGTGGTCATTAATGAATGGGCCTCACTAATACGTGTATCATCGGTTACACATGTTTGAAGTTTAAAAATCAATACTTAAAAATCAGTCTATGCATGTAGAATCAGAGCCCGGACAAGACACTGCGGACGGACGGACGGACGAAAGGAACATAGCAACTTTTAGACCCTAAACCAAAAGGACAATGATAATGAAGCTTATTATGTTCATGTTTTAAGACTATATTCCGTTCCTAGTCCCATAAAATATATGCTCGATATGTCCGCGAAGGAGAAGAATTCTATAAGACTTGTCTTCCATTCTAATCCTTTCCTGTGTTAATTTGATCAAAGTGTGACATATGTATTAGTGTTTGTACTTTATTTTCTGAGAATATGTTTAAACTAACCTATAGTGTAAGTCTGATTGTATTCTCGAGTATGATAATCAGAATCACGTATTGTCGAACCTTAGTTAAAAGGTACATAACTTCTTATGATACAAATCATTTGGCAGATTGTATCACTCAACCTTTAATATGCAAATAATCACGTGAGTATGTAATGACAGAATTTGGATACCATACACACACTGGATAACCGGCTATCCTGACGCCCGCTGGAAATGTAACCCAGCTGGAAATGTAACCCAGCTGTAAATCGGTTGGTAACGTTTTTCATTTATTTCTATTAAAACGAAGCCAATTCTTGCAAATCAACTTGACAGTTTTGTCAAGGAATGACCATGGCTTACATTTACAATTTCTGGGTCAAAAACGATCGTTATGTTTTGAGATATTCGCTAACAATTTCTTCAGTTTGAAAAATCGAGCAAAAATCCAAAGTTTTGCGCAAATTGTTTTGTTTATGAACAACCTATGAAAACTTTTTTCATCTTGTTTAACAGATTTGTCCTTCCGGAACACATGTGTGAAGTTTCCGGGTTCTACGTTATTCCTGAAAAAGTACTTAGTATATTAGCCGTTGAATAGGCATGGTCGAGAAACAAAGACTGTCGAAAACGGCCGCTGTATTTGAAATAGGCAGTCGTTGAAGTCAGCTGTCTGCTATCAAGAATACAGCTGTATAAAAGTAAAAAAAAACTGTCTTGTAGACATGTTATATGCACCGTAGTGTCTCTTCTTTATGTATATTTTGTATCTGTTTAGTCTGTCTGTGTTTTTGCGATTTCTTTCGTTTTTCATTTGTGTAAAATGTGTATACTTTCAATCAGTAAACAGTTTGTATATACTTATGTATGGTCCTTATTGCGTAGTCTTCGAGAAATAACCTCATTATTCGAGTGGCCCTACGCTTTCTGTTTTGTATCATGGTCCGCCAATATGAACAAGGCATTCGGCTAATTTTGATTGACAAGTTAACATTCCATTTTAAGCTAACCACACAGCTTAAATTTGATATTAGATAAGCGTACTCTAACTGAAATAGAGACTGTTACACCTCAGAATGGTAGCAACGCATTTTGGTAGTCACTACCAAAATTCGGCCGAGTTTTGGTAGCGACAAAATGCGTTGCAAGGGTACATATGATGTGTTAAGGATCATGGAATGGAACGTATTTTGGTAGTTTTTTCTACATCAGGGGCTGTGCTTATTTTTAAATTAGGCACAAAAGAGAGATAAAAGAAGGGAATGTCTCCCATAAAAAGGTGGAGGATGTTTGGAGTTCCCCTCCCGAGATATAGTTTTCGTATTAAAACAACCAAAATGTATATTCCTGAGCGTTTGAAAGGGGCCTCAAACAACGCTTCCTATACAATAACATTGTATTGTTTTGTTGTTTTAATGTGCTAGTGTTGTCGGAGGGATAATCCACCGAGATTTTCTAAAGCACGAAAATGTTGAATTCTGTAAAACGAAGTATAAATGTAAGGATGGCACGTGGGTCCTCCACCTAGATATTTTTTAAAACATCCCACATAAACATAAATGGTGAATTCCGTGCGTGTTTTTGGGGGGTCTTGGCTAAATATTTCCGGCAAAAAAGTTATATCCGGTATACAAAAATACGAGTGCCTGATATTTACTCGACCAACCTCGGTAACTCTCGGTGAATAAATTAATCGGTAACCCTCGGAATTAAATTCACTACCAGGTTGGATTTTTTAATTGTATTTCACTATATTAAACAACATTGAAATAGTCTAAAGATTTTTGGTGGATAAAGGTTGCATGTCTACCTTGCATGTATTTATGTCTTATGTGACCTTTTCTCGTGAATCTCCTGAATATTAATCTCAAACAGTCTATACTTACTTATGGGCGTTTGTGAAACCTGTCCCAGGGTCATGTGAACGACGCATCAAATAATTGCGGTGAACAATTGTGCCAAGTTCCTTCAATATCTCTCATTGAGTTGTATTGACCTCTCTCACGTGTGTTCCAATGGTCCTTGCTTGTTATATTTTCAAGGTCAAAAGGTCAAGGTAGGGTTACTCTCTTTGAGATAATATTGTCCATTCATCACAAAATATTCTTTTTGTAAATCATGAGATTATTATTAATACCGTTTTGCGTTTGATGTGTACATATCCAACGCATTTAGGTACTACATTTTGTAAGCTACCAAATTGCGTTGAGTGTAACGCATTTTGGTAGTGACTACTCGGCCGAATTTTGGTAGTGACTATCAAAATGCGTTGCTACCATTTTGAGGTGCAACAACGGTTTCAGAAAGTTTATCATTGCCCTACAGTATTCTATATGTAGGCGGGACCTAAAACATTTTCTCTAACTTAGTTAGAGTACGGGTTATAGCCACGACTCTTCCACAGTTGAAGAATATTACAGATAGAAGTTAACAGTTATAATGACACTGCAGGTAAACCATGATACAATAAGTGGTACTGTTCAAATTGAATGATGGACCAATCCATTTTGGAAATTTAGCAGGGTAAAGGTCAAACCGTTTGAATTTCCACGTTCACAAATATAGCAAACTTTTCAACTTGGCAAATGATAAAGAACTAGCAGCTGTCGGTGATAAAACATGGCAAGAAACACGACAGGCTTTAATGTTGGTAAACACATAATGAGTGCAAAACTAATCAACAACAGGAAAAGACCAGATATGGAAGCGGACTAGAAGATAGCGTTTGTACTTTTAAATTTATCTATCTTGACTTTGAAGAAAAGTTGAAACTCGTTGCAATCGCTCTCAAGATAGATCATTTCAAACGGTCAGTGCTGGATTTAGTTTAGCACATATACAGCCATTTCCTCATTTGAACTCGACCCAGCGTCCTCTGGAAATAACGACCGACACATTATCCACATAGGCCTGTATATTAGTTCCTAAACAATTTAATGTACAAACTTGCTTCCCTTGTGCTAGAATGAGCTTTATTAAAGGAGCATTATGCCTTTGCTTATTATGTGGTTGCCACTTTTATTTTGCGTTGAACATCTTGTTAGAAAGTATCATTTAATCCATTGTTCCTTATTACCCGACTCCCCCCCCCCCCCCAAGCCCCGCCCCCTCTCCCTTTACTGCTGAAAATAATATGCATATTCTCTATCTAAACAGGCAGTAGAAACCCTTATGGAAGTATAACTCCATCAAACACGCTAAGCAATTATGTACATAATACAGTTCCCGGGGGAAAGGTAATAAGCATTATTATAGTTAAGTACACCGTAAACTTTTACTGCAAATTTTGCCATAGACCTGTGGAGTCTGAAAATGTTAGATTTTCGAAGACTGTTGGGGAATAACGAATATATATGTTTGTCAATTATTAACGGTACATATTTCGAAAGAATTTTAAGTGCGCATTTATCAAACGTACTTGTATTTCCTTACCTGTAACCTTGATACGCGTATAACCTTGATACGTTAAGTACGATTTCAAAAATTGTAAACAATTCTCTGGCATTTGAACTTAGTGGAAAGCAGTGCAGCTTATCTCAACACTCGATGAATTATTTGCTTCCAAAAATTGCAATTGTATGACGTTTCTGGTGTATAGTCCGTGCACTTTCATTGTCTGATAACCCACGGGAAAGTGCCGCGCGGCACCTACCGTATATAAAGACGTTGCTGACCGAGCGCACCAACATTCTACGCACGAATTGCGTGAGGACTCCAACAACACACACTCACAGTAAGTATCATTTAAAACTTTATATTTCTTTTGTTAGTTTTTAAATAGTTCGAATACTAGCCCCTCCCCCTTATTATTAACATGATGACTATGCGAAAGTTCAGAAGTAGTTTGATCTTTTGTATTTTACAGTATTTCGCACACCAAAAAAATGCAAATGGCCATAGTTTTACTCGAAGCTCATTTAATGTTAATAGTTTATAAAACAACAAGAACAACAAGAACAGCATCAATGAAGCGTTCCATGGTCGGACCACAATAAATTAATTGCTTGATTGCACCGGATTTTTGCATGCTGTCGCAATCCATTTTTTTTAAATGATAATTGTATTTCAGTAAGTCACTTTAAACACCCTACTGTATATATTTTCTTTTTAAATTTTCGATCGACTAGGGTTTTTTTTTCGTTCAGAATTCTATCAATTATCAAAAATATTATAAAAAAGCATTCTCCCCATTATAGGAAAAAGTAGCAATTAGTACGTTAGTTCCCGTGTTTCAAGAAGGAAAATTTCTACGGAATGGGCATTGCAGTTAAAATAGCCTACATTGTTTATTTCAACTCGATATACACAAAATAGACAGGCATGAGTTTTGTCCGCAGCGGACGTCAACGTCACTGGACTGCTGTCGTCGGTACTGCAATTTATGACAAATATGCTCATTATGTAGCTTCATGAGTATTTAATAATTATATATGAGATTCATTCCGTAATTGCCGGGTCATTTTCCACTTATTGGGTCTTTATCTGCCATTTATTGGGTCTTTTTAAACAATACATAGACCCAATATATATATTTTTTCAAGTATTCTTTGTCCATACTTCAAATGATGGCTGATGTTCTGAGAAAGTTATTTGCCACAAAAAGTTATAAAATTAAATTCTTTTTTTTTATTGGTGCTATTCTAATGAAATCTTTCAAAATTCTAGATTTAAGACCACCCCACTCGTTACGATAATGATATATTTTTAGCATATTCGGATGAATTCAGGGGCAATCTAAAGATTTATAGTACACACCTGGAACGCCAAATTAATATAAACTTATCTAGTTTTAATATTTGAATGTATTTGACCTTTGATGAAGTTTTCGGGTGAACTTTGTCTCTAGTCTCTAATAGAGTTCTTTCATTAATTGGTCATTGTCGGCTTATCCATTGAGGGCAACTCTTTAGAAATCCGTTGAAATGAACTTGTTGTTGTTGTTGTTTTCGATTTGCTGCCACCAAATAAATATTTTTCTTTATTTTGCGACTATGAAGCAGTCTTGTGTTAAAAGGTTAAGCAAAGTTCCCGACGGAACAGTAGTCGGATAAAAAAGAAATACTCAAAGTCGTATAAACAAGCCATACTGTTTCTTCTTAATTTCGCTAAAGCTGATGCTAGTGGTGCTAGGTTGGTGTTGAAAATTTCTTTACTTCAATCAAACCGAGTCTGCTATTGAGTTGCTTGGTTGCGTATGCTTTCAAAGAATCTTTTCACAGCTTTTAGTAACAAAACATTTTAGCTTTATAGATTACTATAAAATGTCGTGCTCTCTGGATATGATGTCGTGCATAAGAGGGTTACACGTTGAAACAAAGCCCACTCATTTCTACAAATCAGCTTAGTAAAATGGTCCCAGGATGAATCATACTGTTTTGGTAAAACATATAGAGAAAATCAGCTACGTTAACGACGAACATGCATCGCATACAAGGCATCAACAATTTTGTTTGAGGGTTACTAAATGAAACATTGTATTGAATTACAGTGTATTCTGAAATCGATCAGATAGTTTAATACAACTATATTTTCAAAACGTCCAATATATATATGTGTGTGTTTTTGTCAAAGAAACATTATGAAAAATTACTTTCAGAATAATTCAACACCATTGTTATTTTGGCGACCCTCTACCAAATTGTTAAATATAACCTGCATAAAGTGGATTAGTTTGTTTGTGTAAGAACCTTCATTTTTTAACAGATCTTCATAAAACTTGTCTTTACTATAGCAGTAAGACTTCCAAGAATTGTCATTGTATTATTTATAAAATACTTAACCACTAGTAGGCAGTGTTTCTTTCCATACGTCTATTCATAACTGTTTTTCTTTGATTTGAAACTCCGGTGATCGATCTAAGATCATTGTGCCGCTATTGTATCTTTAGCACAATACTTATTATCTCGAGCGCACGACGTTATATTTCCAGCTCCAGGCTCAAAAGTGTTCGACATCTTGTATCGAGCGCTAGACGTCTACTCGTGAGCGCACGTCATCTTATCTCGAGCGCTTGACTAATTATATCGAGATATTATTTCGAACGCTCGAGACAATTTGATCTAAAATGTCTAAAACATAACCGTAGCGTTATTACATTATCACTATATTTCATTTTCGGTAGGTCGTTGTGGTCATGTAAGGTACTGCGATCGCTTTATGTCCGTATGGAACGCCTAAACTGTCTTGGCATGATAATTATTAGTTCGTCATGTGTGCCTTTTCCAACATATTCGGTACAAATAATAATTTGTTTTGAAGATAAAGCAGTTTGTTATGTACATTTACTAGTTTGTCCTTTACATATCTTTGTTTGTGCTGTTCATTCACTAGTTTGTGCTGTCCAATTAATAGTTGATCGTGTGCATTTTTCAATACATTCGGTACACATCATAATTTGTTATGTAGATAAAGCAGTTTGTTATGTACATTTACTAGTTTGTCCATTACATATCTTAGTTTGTGCTGCGCATTCACTAGTGTGTGCTGTCCAATTAATAGTTCGTCGTGTGCCTTTTCCAATATATTCAGTACAAATCATAATTCGTCTTGTAGATAAAGTAGATTGTTATGTACATTTATTAGTTTGTCCGGTACGTTTCTTAGTTTGTGTTGTGCATTTAGCAGTTTGTTCTGTACAATTAATAGTTCGTCACGTGCATTTTCCAATATATTCGGTACAAAGGATAATTTGTCTTGTGGATAAAGCAGTTTGTTATGTACATTTACTAGTTTGTCCAGTACATTTCATACTTTGTGTTGTGCATTATTTGTACCGAATCCATTGGAAAATGCACATGAAGAAGTATAAATAGTACAGCACAAACCAGCAAAAGCACAACACAATCTGGAATGACTACGTAATAAAATAAAAAATAGCATGTCAAGGCAGTTTAAGCATTCCATGTCCGTCGTCAACACGTTCTCCTTCTGAACCACTTAGGCAATTACAACCAAACTGAACTAAGTATTTTATGCATGACGCGCTTTCAAAGTTGTCCCGATGCAGAATTTTGTTGACATAGTAATGGAAAAAGAAAATATTAAAATTCAATTTGTCATTATCTATTGAACACAGCTAATGACAGAGACATGTTTTATGGGGATTCTGTGAAAAGCATGAGCGCCAAGACTTGGAACTGGTTTCCCTTATATAGATGTTGTGAAAAGATTAAAACTCTCCTTGTTTGAAGAAATGTTCCATCGGTGACCGTATGCCAAGTAACAAACAAAACCGCTATGTGCACGGTTACATTGTCTGAATATCGTGGGAACTTAAGATATTCTCGACAGACATCGTTTATCCGATTATAAAATAGTTTCACACAAATGTGTCTCGGAAGACGTGTTCAAATTATTATTCTGAATATAGAAACCTGAACGGCATCTCCTGTGCTGGCCAGATTTTGAAATAAATTCACAATGCAAGCCGTTCTACCAAGAGTGTTCAAATAATTAGTCAAAAACATTGCCGCTACGTATATGTGTCGCTGTCATCTTTTCCAAGTATGAATAACGCATACTAGTATGTTTTAATCATCGTGTCAGAAACATCTTGTCCGATTAATTCCACGGCAAAATTGTACGGATTATTCATATTCGTGTCACTATAAAAGCCATTCTGACAGAAATGGGTCTTAGATGCCTCCCAACCGAAATTGACCTACTTATTTAGGCTGCGAAACTCAGTTTGAGCGGTCTAGGGTGATCGTTGCCGTTTGCTTTATAAATAATTGCTTTGGCGCAAATTGCTAAATATGGTAACTGAATTGAATTACAAGCTAGATACCGGTCAATGCATTTTCCAGCTTCACGACGGTTGGCTAGATAACTACTTCTGTTATATTTACAGACGGGCTGGTTGAAGAGGACCAAATCAACTTTTGAAATAACCCTAAAAATGCTGCTTCTCGCAATAGTTATTCTTGTCTTGGGCGGAAGTGGACACAGCGCCATCTACCGTCGGAATGCCATTACGGATCCAGCTCGTCTTTGGGCGAATGGTCAGATTCCATATACCTTTCACGGACAGATAGACGCCTACCGAAAGGTACACATGTTGGCAGGAATGAAACAAGTCATGCTCAGTACTTATAGTAATGGGCAACCGTGTATTACCTTTGTTCCAAGAACATCTGAAACTGATTATGTTGAAATCCAGTTTGCCGGGGTTGGGGGAACTGGAAGTAAAATCGGACGCGCAGGTGGGAAACAAATTCTAACTGTGAATCATGATATTACGCAAGACAACATAGTCCAAAGTCTTATGTTCGTTATTGGTGTCCACCCAGAGGTCGCACGTCCAGATCGAGACAATATTTTAGAAATTGTCACCGGTAACATTGACTCCGCGGCCATGAACAACTTCCGTATCGAACAGGACACAGACACATTCCGACAACCATTCGATTACAACACTGTGGTCATGTACGGACCATATTCCTTTGCAATCGACCCATCGATGCCAACCATAAAGACAAAATATGACGGTTTTACTATCGGTCAGTCCGTATCCATGAGTTCAAATGACGTCACACTTATACAACATGTGTACAAGTGCCCCTTAGATTCAAGCCATAGAGTCGACATTCTCGGTCCATTACAATTTGAGTGCCACTTTCACCAAGATTTATGTCAGTTTAAGCAAGACACACAAGACGATTTTGACTGGGTTTTGCGTGAAGGACCAACTGCTGCCACTGGTACAGGTCCTAACGCCGACCACAGTAGCGGATCGGGAAGTTACGGTTTAGCCATTGCAAGCGGTCATCACAATAAAGTAGCTCGACTGATCACACCAAATCTTCCAGCTGGAACATATTGCTTCGTTTTGTGGCTGTACGCCTATGGAAGCGACGTGGGACAGCTTCGTGTGTTTCAGCGCACTGTTGATGGAGATAAGGCAATCATTGGCGTTAACCCAACACCCGTCAATCAGTGGTACCATGGATCTGCCACGGTTGAATCTCCACAAAGCCAAGTTTCTGTGATTGTTGAAGCTAACATCGGTAACGGCGACAAGGGTGACATAGCTATTGACGACATATATATCTACAGCGGAAAATGCATTGACTGGTTCTAATATGTTAGTGAAGTTCATTGTAACGTTAAAATGAAATAAAAATATTGGTAAGTGTAGTTGATTTTTGCTGTTTTTATCAACGTAAAGCGGATATTTTCAAAATCTATTTTCAGGTACCTGTATACACAGATGAAGACGGGAATTATTTTCACCCTGACTTTGGTATATGTCATAACGTCTGCAAAAACTGCAACCAAAGTAACCAATAAGATTCGAGACCATGCTAATGATATTTTGTCTCACTCAACGGTTCTTGCTGCGACAAAAACGAAGACTTTAGTTCTCACAACAGTCAAAGGCGAGTCTAAAATACAAACAAGAAACGTACTTACCGATCCGACAAAGTTATGGTCACAGGGGAAAATTCCATTCATTTTCGACGAAAATGTGCCAGCTTTCACCAAAATAGAGCTTCTTGCAGCTATGCAAGAGATTGAGATGAGCGCATACAGTGGGCATAAACTCTGTGCTATGTTTGTTCCGCGTTCAACGGAAACAGATTATGTCCATATAGCATGGACGAGCGGTTTATCCGGCTCAACGAGTATTGGACGTGTTGGTGGGAGACAAGAAATGACGGTAAACAGTGCTGGCGGTCGTGGCCACGACGATAATTTAGAAATTCTCCTCATGACCATGGGACTTATACCGGAAATCATGCGCCCAGACAGAGACACTTATCTGAATATCAACATCAACAACGCCGTGTCAAGTAACCCGTTTCGCGTATTAACCGGAACTGGAACCAGCGATTTCGGTCAGCACTTTGACTATGACTCGCTAGTACTCGGAAACCCATACCAGTTTGCCATAGACGCCGCGTATCCTGTGACCTCAGCAAAACAAAGCGGAAAGGTGATGGGTCAGAGCGTATCCATGACAACGGGTGACGTGACCTTACTACAACACGCATATCATTGTACAATCGATTCATCTCACGATATTGACCTACTGGGAACTCTTCCTCTCGAATGTCATTTCCATACAGACATATGCTCTTTTACACAAGACCATACAGATGATTTTGACTGGGTTGTACAAGCCGGACCGACGGCGACATCTGGTACAGGACCAAATGCTGACTATAGCAGCGGGTCGGGAAAATTCGCCCTAGCCCAAGCTGTTAATCATCACAACCAAGTAGCCCGCCTTGCGTCTCCTACGTTCAATGCCGGGGAATACTGCTTACGAGTAAATCTGCACATGTTTGGACGTGATATCGGTGCTCTTAAAATTGCTGCGGTTCTCCCGAGCGGTTTGAAAAAGTATCTTCTCAATCACAGTGGCCAATTAGGCAAAGGCTGGTATCACATTTACTCGACGATAAACAGCAAAAGCTCGTTTCATCTCCAGATCGAGGCAACCATAGGCAGCGGAGATCAAGGTGACATTGCTATTGATGATGTTTACATGTACAATGGCGAATGTATTGAATGGGATTAAATTAAGATTGAAAGAAATGGGAATATGAAACTTTCAAAGTTATGTGTAAAGTTATGAAAAAATAAATAAACACGCCAATATTGACTAAAAGGTCCAAGATTTGTAGTTATTTACCAATAATCACAAAACAGCTTTCGCCCCTGACTAACATTGTACGTACTGCAACTTAGGGAAGGCAGATAATCATGTGCCTTCTATGCCTTTGAGCCATGTCATATATACCTCCCCTGAAATGTACGTATATTGCGTATGGAAGAAGTGCCGAATTTTCATACCAGGGACTGATGTCTGAAGCCCTGAGTTACCTCACCCCGATCCTACTACGTACGACTTTTCCCGCCAAAATGAAAACGCTATAGTTAGTATTATCGTAAAGTATTACAAGATTAGCTAAACTAGAATGCGGCTCGCTTGGATCATTAAGATGAAAGGCAGAAATGAAGACATATCCGAATAAAAGAAGTCAAAAGTTTACGCTGAATGTGGAATGAAGTAAAGTATCATTAACTAATAATTTGCTGGGTTTTTGTTTATAAGATTACGGCATTTCACATAAATATGAATTTTTGTTGAAGCGGTGCGATTCTTTTAACTCTCAGTAGGGTTTTATTTTGCTGTATTATGTTACTGGAGTGATTAAATATCATAATATTGAAGTGAAAATATTAATCAGTAACATTGACTATGCATTGTATTTTATATTTTGATAGTTGGTACCTTCTGATTTTTTGGATAGACTTTGATTTTAGTATGTTTGTACATTTTGGTTTTGGTACGTTTTGACCTGTCAGCTTCATAAAACAATTTTTCTTCACATTGGCTTCTTTTCTCATCCACCGTTTAATGATTTTTGTTCATTTAACAATGATGACAGCGGATTAGGGAGGAGAATTGTCTACTTGGTCACTTCTCAATACGCCAATCGCCTATTATGTGTCTTTCGTCGCCGGTTTCATATAGTGCAATGAATTGAGAAGCAGGAAGCCATACAATACCTTTTTGGAAATGTTCTGAATTATAGCTAGGTTTAATACTAAAATTCTATCATAATGCCTGGGCGAGCCGGCATAATTACTTTTAGTAATGATGCTGTTTTAACTGATATTACATTTGCATAACTGTATTTAATAAAGGAGCAGAAAATAACAGACAAAATTCATTACAAAAGTTTCGATTTTATTGGTGTCAACAATTATAGGTAGTGAGTACTATCTATCTTCCATTACTATCTAATCCTGTACAGGGACGTAGACACTTAGTACAACGAATCATTCACAAGTAGCAGCACTTATGTATGTTCAGATGTCGGGAATGGTCGGAGATTGAAGATATGTACGATAAGAGGGTTGTTCAAAACAACGTATCATATACTTTATTGAAGCACATAAGAAATCATGTGTGATATCATCATTAATAACAATCACTGACATGGATATAATCAGCTGTCCTCGGAAACTAACTCGACCCGGCGCACGTACACGTCGTTATATTTTAAACGTCGTTATATTTCCACGCCATATTTAAAGATGTCAAGATTTTAGCATGGTACTCTCATTTTTTATTGTAAATTACAGTACAATACCTAAGCAGTAAGTCATAATGTACTGTTCGGTCGAAAAACTGTAAAAACTATTAACACTTCTTCAAGTCGTAAGCCTTTTTCAAGGCATCGTGAATAATTAAGAAATAGAAAATGCTGATGTCTGCACACTGTTGCTTGAACTATACCATATTCTCTAGTAGACTAGTAAACCATTTTCTTGTGTTATTATACGAAAGTTTCTATTGCGAAAGGAGCATATACGAGGGGAATTCAGAACATTTCGAAACTGTTCATATAAAATATAGAAAACCCACTATTTAACAGTCCCTGAAAAAGAATCGCACTTAACAGAAACGCAATTTTCCATCCGGGCTATCCATGATCTGAAAGCCACAGATCAGTCTTCCAGTAATAGATCTTCCAGGTGCACTGGGTATTTGCAGAGCAGGGCCTTTAGAATTAAAGAACATTGTTGGAAGAACCCGTTAGCAACTTTGAGTTCTTTTTGCGATGATAGGTGGCAAAAGATAAACGGAGAAGGGTCGAACCCATTATACCAATGTCTGTTCCATGCCCAGCAGGAAGTCGGCATTGATCTGCCGGGTTCAGTCCTTCTTGGGAGAAGGCATTTACCTGGCTTAGACAGGAATGTGATGACATGGTGTGTCTGATATTTAGGAAGCATACAAAGGGTAGGCGAAATGGGAATGAAACTTGGGAATGAAATTTGTATTAATCTGCCATATAAACGGGTCAGACTTGTTTCAGTTACAGATCATGCAGCATCAGCATGTCACATGTAAGTCTGTTAATTAATGTATTATGAATATTTTTTATATATTTTGAAAATTTCTGATTTTACTGCATTCTGTTGTGTGTGCGTGCGTGCGTGCGTGCGTGCGTGCGTGTTTTCAGAGCAGCTATTGAGGCACGTAAAGAAACTACACCTACTATCATAGAACAATATTGTGAGGAAAATGGTGCGCGAGTCATTCACTGGCTTGGATTCATATTTGTTGACGATGCAGACCTAGAAACAATGCTAAATACCCGGTATACAAGTGATCGATTTGTCGGATGAAATACAAACTGCATTGTTGTCAGAACATAGGTATTGACAAAGATATTTTTATTTCTTTTACGTTATTTAAACAGTGAAAGCAATATAGTTAATATTTTTTTAGAGTTAAAAGCTTTACCTAACGGACAAGCAGATGAAATCATCAAATCTCTGTGGCAGTTCGTAGAAGAGTATTAGTTTCAGTTAAACAAATTAGTGGGTTTTGGAAGTGACGGTGCCAGTGTTAAGGTTGGGCGGCACAGGGGTGTGGCTACACAGATGAAAGAGAAGAGCCCAATCATGGTAGATGTGCACTGCATAGCACACAGACTAGCCCTAGCAAGTGCTGGCTCTGCAAATCAAATACCTTACATGAAAAAAAACTTTCATCCTAACTAGCACAACCTCTACCAAACTTCTGCAGTGCGAATGGCAGGACTGGACGAGGTGTGTACGTTTATTTTGTTATAGTTAACGGCATACAAAATTTAACCATGTAATACCTGTACACGTTGTAATTACTGTTTTTATTACATTTTCAGGATTTATTTAAGAGTCCAACCTTGAAGCTGAAAGAGATCATGTTTGTGAGATGGTTGTCACACAGTGAGGCAGTGAAAGCGCTGCGTAGGTACGACAAGCAAGTCATGATTAGCCTTGACAGAGAGGCAAGTGAAAGACATGATCCTGCTGCATATGGGCTGTTTAGATTCTTTAAAACTTACAATAGCATTGCAACAATTTATATGTTGTCCGATGTACTACCTGTGTTCGCAATGTTGTCAAAGTCACGGCAGGTAAAATAGTTTGCTTGTTTTATATATTTTGCTTGCTTTATGTATTTATTTACAATATGCTACTTCTGTTTTGATAATTTACACAAACACGTCTTGTTTCATTTGACAGAAAGAAGATGTTGACATAAACTCAATCAACAGTCTATTGGCTACCACCAATGAAGAACTGCAGTCTCTGTATTTCAACACAGGTCCATTTTTCACTTAATTGGATGAAATTCTGGAGGATCAGAATAACCTTTTGATGAAGATAAGAAAGACATATTTATGTCAAATGTATGTATAGTTTCGGTTCATTCCAATAATTTAGTTTTATAAGGTTATAAAATAATTTATAAAGAAAAGGCTTCAGTGTTTTATTTGTATAAAAGTTCTATGATCAACGCATTTTTGATTGATTTCCTATTTTGTTTTCAAATAGGTTTACAAGACTTTCCATCAAAATATCAGAAGAAATGTAGAGGAAAGATTCCCTCACATGCCCCTTCTTCAGGCATTTGAAATATTTAAGCCTCAGATGGTGCCAGATTCAGCAATATTTACAGATGTAGATGAAATGTTGCAGGTATGCTTAATATGAATAATATTTAAAATATGCAATTCAAAAGTTCTGTTCTTTTTGTACAAGACTAAGCCTATATGAAAATAAAACTGTTTTCAGACATTGATACTTATCCATGATAGACACAGCGATGATACCATCCTTGAGTACAAACTGATGAAAAGAATGATGATTACGTGCAAATTCAGAAAAAAAGATACAAACTGACTTAATGAAAGACATGGCAAAATAAGAAACGTCCATTGTATTTTCTAACCTGCCACTGCTTACTAATATTGGATTGGTCATTGCTGTTTCAACTGCTGTTATATTATGTATGTTATAACAAACTTATAAAACGGTTAATTTATCTGCCGGAAGGTACGGAAGGTAGGCCTTTAAGTAATGGAATATTCGTTCTTGAAAACTCCAAAAATACATTGTTTTTCAACATTTTCAGATTGTGAGAGGTCATTTTCCAAACTGAAAATAGTGAAAACTCTTTTACGCAACAACCTGACAACAAAAAACTTGAACAGCGAACTACGAGTGTCAATCAATGGACCAAAACTGGTGGATTTCAATTTTGACACTATGACCAACAAATGGAATTCAAACCCAAGGCGTATACATGTGCAATAAACTTGAAAAGAAATACTACAAGTGTTTATTTCATTTTAAATACATGCACCTAGATTTTAAGACTTTTGTAATTATTTTTAGATATTACACTGAATAAAACAATTTTAACTGTATACTTTGTTTTTGTTAACAATATTTAATTTATGCTTTCTCGTAATTAATCATCATTTTCTAGTGAATCATGTACGCAGTACGACAAATCGCAATAGTGTGCTAGCTATAACTGGAGAGCCCGGCTATTACAAAATCCTGGGTGTAATCCTAGCTCTTGTCCTTTCCTGAGCCGTTGTCTGTTGTTTATCCGCCTTTGAGGTTTGAAATAACATAACCACGTCTCATCCTCTGTGAGAAGTTCATTAAATCTCCTTTTTGCAAAATTGCACCTTTTGAGTTTTTTTCTCTTTGGTCAATAGATTGGGTGCCCATCTTGCACACACCTACGATAATTTCAAGTGTTTAGTCAGAGTTTCATCAACACTTCCCGTTGAAATTCCCACTGATGCAGCTATTTGGGAAACTTTGTCTCCAGTCCTCTACTACAATGTCTGCTACAGCAGCAATCTTATGAGAGGATGCGCTTTACACGAGGTAGATCTAGTACTTTAGATTTTTCCAAATATCCTTACCCACCAACAGACAAGCATATCGAGATATGACACGATCTTGTCAAAACTGTGGTTAAACAAATCCTTATACCAAGAACTGTAGAAAGCACACACTTTCAGACAACTATGGCAGAAAAATGTAAGACAGAAGGATCTTTACAAGATCATAGGACAACGATTCGAAGACAAATACTCCATGCCCTTTGGTGATGAAAACAAATTTCTACTGTTACAAACTTTATGCAGTGGTTGTGATGATATAATATGTAAGTGCTGTTATGTTTTGGTGCTGGAACCGTCATCCGTAAATGATATTATTAATAATAATCATAATCATAATCATAATCATAATCATAAACATTATAACAAAAATAATGATAAAGCAACCAAAAAGAAGTAACATATACGATTCTCGAGAGGAGTATGCTATACACGCAAATGACGGCATATTTTCATATAATCCAATTCAAGGGGATACATATTGCTAAGGTGTCAACTTGTTCTTCCAAACCCCGATGAAATTAAGTATCATTTAAGTTTACCAAATTCAAATGATATTCTTGGACTATGTGAAACAATTCTCACAGACAATATTTAAGTATCAAAAGGTTCTCGTTTGAGAGAAAAGACAGACCGCATTTGCATTCAAGTAAATTATGCCAAATCTAAGCCGTTTCTAGTGAAATTCATATACAGACCATCAGATGTAAATCAGGCGTGGATAGATTTGTTTGAAGCTCAACTTGAAAAACTCGATCTGCTAAACTTAGGATCTCATATCGACGGAACTTCAACATGAATTACTCGCCGAAAAATTCACAAATAAAAAATGGCAGGATGTGAAGACGAAATTCGATCTTAATCAACTTATCAAAATCCCAGCACGAGTAACAAAAGATAATAGGTAAAGGTAGATTTCTCGGAAGCACGGCGCACTAAAAACACAGCATCAGAGCCACGGATTTGCAAAGTACGCCCACAACAAAAAGAAGCTGTAACGGAAAAATATTACAGACGGGTTGCTTCAAACATCTAACAAGTACATATAAATTTAGGCCAAATATAGATAGAGGGGGGGGGGGGGGGGGGGGGTAAGGGGTAGAAAGGGGGGGGGGGAGGAAGTTGAAGGGGAAAGTAGAACAAGGATGAATATCGTGAGCTTTTGGTCTACAGCTCCTTTATAATATAAGCATGAAATAACAGGAGTAATAACACTTTATTAACATGAGCACCAGACAGTACTTAAATATGTTCAAGTTACATAATATTAATTGTCACCTGTTTTCACGACCTTTGTTCAATGATGACCAAATAGGAGAATGCTGGATCACTGGCTGTCACAAATTTATAGTCTCTGAAGTTGCCAGGACCAGCAAAATGAACCAATCAGAACCCTGCATTAATCCAGGGAGACAGGCAGGAATTTACAATTCCTGGAAGCAAAGCAGCCATATTGCCAGGACAATGTCATAAAAATCAGATTTTCAGCTACAGTTATGGCTATAAAGCAAAATTAACATGATAAAAAGGTCAATTACAACACATTCCTAAAATACAGACACTACTTATAATAATTTGTTACTCTTATGAAAGGTTATTAGCAATTGAAAATTCCTAGTGGGCAGGAATTTGAATTTTACCGCCTGGAAAACTTGAAGGTCAAACAGGTGAATGATATTTCTCAAAATTACAGAAAAACAGACAATATAAAAGTTAAATTTACATATTCCTAAGACAGAATAAAACTTATTCATCCTTTACATACAATAAGTAGTCACTTATAAGCTGTCTCTGACTTAAGATTAGGATTTAAATGCAGAAATCAAGGGAGACAAATCCGTAAGAACAGTAATAACTGCCAGGATCAGATTGGAGATATTCAATTGAGAATTTCAACAAAAAGGTAATATTTTATGTCTGTATACTGTATCCTATAGTTATACTTGTCCTATAAATGTCCATTTAGCAAAATATACACAGTCATTTTCCTATAATAAGTGTTTTTACTGATGTAAACAGTACAGTCTCGGGTCGGAATTCCTGGCAGAGGTAAGGGTGTTTTCAATGATTATTTCTAATAAATTCTAAATGTAAGTAGTGTTCCAGTAGTATCAGTATTGTAGATAATGAATTTGTCCTAGTTAAATTGTTAGTGATTTCCATACTAAATCTTTCTCTGTAAAGAAAGATGGGGGTTGTCTGAAGCATTTATAAAAGTCTGAAAACCCTATTCCCTTACACTCTCCCCCACTTAAAAGAAATTTAAACATAAGTTAAATTTTATCTATTTGTCACCAGTGTTATTGTTACTCTGAACTTTGCTGTTTCAGGATCCTGAGTGGTACTGAACTAATCTTTTTTAGGTAGATGGAATTACCAAGCTTTGTTGAAATGAGCATAGATGCCAGCTCTCTGTCCTGATTCTTAGTAATGAAATTGATAAGAACTTTATAGTTAAGGAAGCGCCGTTTCGCTGCTTCAGTTGGTTGATGTACAGGAGCTGATCCAGGGAGAAGAAGGAAATTGTATGTGTCATAGATCAAATCAGAACTTGTTGTCGGCATACCATCAGCTGCTTCATCCAGTTTCATTATAGCCGCCACAAAGTTCAAGCGTCTTGTTTGAGAGTCCTTCTATTTCCAGTCCATAGGTGGCCATCTGAGAGTGGCTTTAGTAGTTGAATTGGTAAGTTTTACAGGATTTGTGACTTTCGACCAGTCCCTTGGTGCTGGACAAGTTAGTGGCATAGCTCCCCATTTCAGTTGTTCAACTGCCTGTACTGCTAGTTTCGAAACTTTACTAATACTTCCAATTTCAAACTCAGTCATACACAAGTGTTTAGCAAGAGCCTGGCTTGGTTCGTAGTATTCGGCACCAAGAATTCTTGTAGCATGCTTTAAATATAGTTCCGGATCACTACCATTTATGTCAGCCATCTTAGTGGGAGACTGATTAAGGAAAGCTATGAATAAATCACCATCATGTGTAAATAGACATCTTTGTTCACTTTTACTAAGATAGACAATATCTTCAGGTGGTTGAATCATTTCAGGTTTTGTTGGAGAGTACTGGTTGACTGAATCAATAGCCGACTGAGACGGACTGACGAAAGGTGAAGAAGGCGGCAACATTCCAGATGTAGGTCTAGCAGGTGACAGTTGAGTAGCTGTATAAGCAGGATATGGAGAAAGCATTGAATAATGGCTTGATGGACTTGACAGAATAGTTGCACAGTTAGATTTGTAGATGGGCTTGGTACATGGAATAGTATCTTGTATAGGTGTTCCAATAGCTTGGAGCCATCCTGACTCCCACTGTGGTAAGGATTTTGTTGCATCCTTCAGACTAGGAATGATGGTTCTCACAGCAAGCATTGCCTGAGTTGCTGATGGACTATCCATAGGTGCAGGTTTCACATGTCTTACATAATCATAAGGGTGAAGAGACAAATAAAACCCATTTCCTTCGGAGAAAAAGTTATCTGGCAACCCTATGCTGACACTTGGGTGTTTGGTACTTATATGTTTCTTTAGGTCATTTATGCGACCAAGAGTAACTTGTTTTGGTCTACAGAAACACAGATCACAGAGAGATGTTTGTGCTCTGCTGCAGCATGGTTTTTCAACATCTTTTTGGAGCTGCTGTAGTTGCCACATGTCCAACACTGATGAGCCATATCTGTAAATATTGTTTAATAAGATTGTCATATATACTCTAAATTGTTTATCGATAAACTACAGTTTGATAATGAATATGTCTTCTTTCAGCTAAGCGTCATCATTAGAAGATAATATGGAAACAACTGGCGATGCTGTCAAATACCTCAAAGGTACTGTTTAAGTCAAACTGCACAAGTGAATAGCTTAGCATTTTAGATTTCTGCTATATGATTCCAGCATAAACCTTGAGCAAGTTTCCAATAGCACAAATTGGCTGGCCAGACCTATTTTGCTATATACCCACAGACTCTTAAACACAGTACTGTGATACACATCAACATGTACAGCAATTTCAATATAACTTCCTTAGACCTGTCAGTTACATATTGATAAAATGATGTCATACTAAGGAAATGTAATGTATTACTTAATGTCTGCATTATTTAAAACATTGTAATATATCCACTAGTTATATATGTATCAATTGATAAATATTTGTGTCTGGTGCTCCAAATTCATAACTTCAAACTAAACTGTTTAACTATTTGTCAATTATAACAGCACAGTACATTTTTATTTAATTTTCCTGGATGTTCACTCTTATCCAATTGGGCAAGGTATTTCCATTATACTTCTGCAATTTGTCTACATGAAATACCTTTCCTTTTGATTTAGCTGACTGTTTTATTACATATGTTGTATCATCAATCTTCTGTATGATAAGACAGGGACCTTTCCATTTAGGACTAAGCTTTGAACATACGTCAACCTTACGAGTAGGATTGTACAGCCATACTACGTCCTTTTCCTTAAATGTACGTTTATGAGACCTTTGGTCATAATACTTTTTCCTATATATTGCATTCTTTTTCAGGGTTTTCCTAGCTACCTGATGTGCTAAGACGAGGTTGTTCTGTAGTTGCTGAACATAGTTGTCGACTGTTAGGGGATCCTGATTTTCTGGTAACCCTATCACTGCTGTCATGGGTAAGTTAATTTCTCTACCTAAAGTCAACATGTTTGGGCTTTTCCCAGTACTTGAATGGGTAGAAGCGCGATAGGCCATCATTACTTGAGGCAAATATTTGTCCCACTGTTTTTGATTTTTACCACAGTACATGGAGATCATATCGGAAATGCATCGCATCATTCTTTCAATTACACCATTGCTTTGCGGTCTTGCAATTGAGGTTTTAATTTTGCTTATTTGAAGAACCTCGCATACTTGTTTGAAAAGAGAACTGTTGAAGTTTGTTCCACAGTCGGAAAGTAAAGTCATTGGTGTACCAAATCTCACAACAAAATTGTTCACAAAGGCTTCAGCAACTGTTTTTGCTTCTTGATCGGGGATAGGCACTGCTTCACACCATTTTGTAAAACAGTCATTAATAACAAGAACATAACGATTTCCATTTTCTGAGAGTGGCAAAGGACCCAAAATGTCTATTGAAACCAGTTCCATGGGTTCTCCTACAGGATTCTGACCAAGGGGGGCTCGGATAGCTTTATTTTGTTTCCGAGATGAACACAAGTCACAATGCTTGATATAGTTTTTTATGGTTTCATTCATTCCTGGCCAGTAAAAGGTTTGTCTTATCCGGCTTAACATTTTCTCAGAACTAAGGTGTGCTGCTGAAGGAATGTCATGGAAATAGTGCATGACATCATTCTGAAGGGATTTAGGAACAATAAGTTGCAAGGTTACATTGTCGTTTTCTATCCATTTTCTAAATAGCATACCATTTTTACACTCCAGTCTATCGTACATTGACCAAAGTTTTTTCATGATGGACGAATTGGCAGATATGTTTTTCCAAGTCAGTGTATTTCCATCCTCCTTTGCAGCGAGAATAGTACTTATGTCTTCATCTGCTAATTGTTGCATACGGATTTCTGATGGGGACCAACCGTCAATCAGAAACTGTCTATTTGCTGGATTGTTTATCATTCCTCTGGTAACAACTCTTACCTGACCATGATTTTCCTCTGGCTTTTCAGATTCTAAGTTTGAGAGTTCAGTAGTGACAGTGGAAGCTGACATCTCATGATCAGAAGACTGGGTTGAGGAGAATACAATGTCATCAGAAGGCAGTTCAGGTATAAAAGCAATACTGTTTTCACAACCAGTACTGGTATCACTCGCAGGTGTGTCACTGACTGTGTGATTGTTAAGTTCCTGCTTGCCACAGACACGACATAAGGGTCTGCTAACAAAATCTGCATTCCTGTGTTGTGAACCAGGACGGTGCTTAATTTCTATGTCATATGTCTCTACAAGTTGCAGCCATCTTGCAACCTGACCAGAAGGGTTTTTCAACTTTTTGAGCCAACTAACTGCAGAGTTATCTGTTCTTAGAATTACTTTTTGCCCTAGTAAGTAATGGTGAAAATGTTTTAGAGCAACAATAACTGCCAATAATTCTTTGCGCATGGTGCAGTAGTTTAATTCATGCTTATTCATTGTCTTGCTATAATAACCTAACACACGCTCATTTCCTTGTTGCATTTGTGATAAAACTGCACCAGAAGCATAGTCTGAACTGTCAGTATCTAGTATCATTGTCTCACCAGAAATGGGATAAGCTAGTATTGGTGCTGATATCAGACAAGTCTTCAGACTTTGAAATGACTCTTCAGCTTCATTTGTCCATTTAAACTTGTTACTTTTCTGTGTTAGCCTATACAGTGGCTTGGCAATTTGACCAAAGTCTTTGACAAACTTAGAGTAGTATGATGCTAACCCGAGGAAGCTTTTAACAGCTTTCCTTGATGCAGGCCTTGGCCATTGTTTAATAGTGGAAATCTTAGTGGGGTCGGTCTGAATTCCTTTTTCACTGACAATATGTCCTAAAAATGCACATGACTTTTGGAAAAACAGGCATTTTGAAGGTTTTAATTTTAAGTTTGCCTCACTTAATCTCTGAAAGATGTGCTCAAGCCTGTCCAATTGTTCTTCAAATGTTTTGCTCGGACAGATGATATCATCCATGAACAGACAAAGTTCTTGATACTGCAGACCATTAAAAACATCTGCCATTAGGAGGGAAAATTCTGCAGGTGCGGCTGATAAGCCCATTGGTAGTTTAGTGTATTGGAAAAGTCCAAGACTTGTAGAAAATGCCGTTTTTTCGCTATCTTCAGGAGCTATACTCATTTGATGAAATCCCATGTTCAAGTCCATGGTAGAGAACCAGCTGTTGTTTGCCAAACTGTCTAGACATTGACCAATGTCTGGAAGAGGGAACGCATCACGTTTACAGAGCACATTAACGGCCCTAAAATCAACACATAGTCTGTAATCTCCTGATTTTTTACGTACTAACACAGTGTTGCTACTCCAGGGTGAAATGGATGGCTCAATTATACCATGATCTAGAAGTTTCTGGACCTCTTCTCTCTCAGCGTCACGTTGAGCTAAGGGGACCCTACGCATAGGTTGTTTGACAGGTTTAGCCCCTTGTGTATCAATGTGATGTTGTACGCGATCAGTGAACCCAAGATCTGTTGAAGATTTGGCAAATATTGACTGATATTTTATCAACAAAGCTTTGAAAGCAGTCTTTTGTTCGTCATTCAGATTCTCGGAACTTCTTTTAAAACAGTCAACTAAATGTACAGGAAGATCTGTGCCTTCTGCACTAGAAATGTTTCTACAAAAATTAACATTGTTATTGGAACTTTCTAACGGAGAACAAGTGTCATTAACATCAACAAAAGAACAGGAACCGATAATTGTCTCAGGCTTCAAAACTACAGGAGATTCGCCAAAGTTAACAATATTTACCGTATTAATATCTTTGGTGTCAAACACTCCTTGGACAACAGTAAAATGTCTGTCAAAAGTTTCTGGAATACATTCAACTAAAATGTTTTCAGAAGTTAATTCCTTGTTTCTTATGTCTATTTTTACCCATGCGCTTGTATTTGGAGCTATCGTGTACTTTTCTGACATAGTTATTCTACAGACTCGATTTAGACCCTTTCCTTGATGTAAGTATACCATACCAGTTTTCAGAACGAGACGGAAATTTTCATAGTCAATATTTCTTGCATGTTCACACAGGAAGTCCTGACCTAAAATACAGTCAGTATCAATGTCACATACTAACATAGGAATTTCAAATGTAAGATCATTGTCAAATTTAACTAAGAATGATGATTTCCCTATAACTTTCAAGTGTTTCCCATTTACATCAGCGATATTATGGCTTACAGTTTCAAGCGGGGTCTTATTTTCCAAGATGTTGTATTGATAGTGAGATAGAATTGACAGAGTGGACCCATTGTCTATTAAGCATTCCATTTCTGAATTTTGTAAAGAAATACATGCAAAGAAGCTATTGTCTGATTTTCCATTGTCCGTTACACTGTTTTTATCCACGCAGTGGGCCTGCTGGTGTTGTTCAGGCCTTGAAGCCTCCATCATCCCTCGGCCTACTGGGCTGATGGTTTCCAGTTTTCCTGCGCAGTTGAAGGATTGCCTTGAAGTAGAGGGCAGTTACGACGTATGTGTGAAGTTGAATTGCAGTTGTAGCAGCGCCTTGCTGAACTCTGTCTGTAACCTAGATTTCCTTCCTTTGCTGGCTGAGATTTCGTGGTTCCTGTCTGCGATTTTTCTAATCGATCTATTCTGTCTAGGATTTGGGTAAGAGTAGATTTGACATCCTCCTCGTATGAATTTTTGTCCTCCTGAACTACTCTTACTCTCCGTTTGTCAGCATTCTGACCAAAAATTCCCTCATAGGTTTCAATTATCTCTGTAACTTGGGCGACTGAATGACAATTTTCAGCGATACATTTGTACTTAAGATCTTGTCCAAGATTCCTATAAATGGTATGTAATGTCATTGATTCTTGGGCAGTCATGTCCATGTTTGGATATGCCTTTCTAACAATCTGTGAAATTACATCCACAAACTGTGAAGCACTTTCTCCAGGCTGTCTTGTTCTTGATTCTAACATGGAAAGCCATTTTGACCTCTGATTGCTGCAGCCGAACCGCTGTTCTAACCTGGTAACTAGTATATCATATCTTTCACGTACTTGTTCAGACAAACTAGCATAGAATTCTAGGGCTTTCCCTCTAAGGGACCCAGCAAGAATCAAAGCTTTTTCTCTTTCAGTCCATTGACCTAGTCTACTGCAAACCTCAAACTGGGTAATGTAAGGTTCCCAGTCTTCTTGACCACTGTATAAGTCTGGCTTTAAAGCTGTATAGGTGGGGATTCTGCCTGGTACAGGACTATTTCTAGGCCTGGGTGGAGTGCGAATTTGATTTTGATAATTTTGTATCGGTATTCCATAATAATTAACTCTGCGCCTCGGTGAGGGGCTGTCATCCTTGTTGTTTATTACTGGAGCTGGTGAAGATCTACTAATGTCACCACCTGCTTCCTCTTCAGTTTCATTATTATTGTTCCTTTGAATGTTAAATTCAACTTCAATGTCTGATTCCATTTTATTTATGTAACTTAAGTTTTGTTGTTTTTTTTCTTAAAAAATGTCTACATTTACAGTTAAAAAAATGACTATTTGTATTTTTGTGTCCTTTTTGGTAGTTTAAATCTTTGGGTTAATCAGAAATGTCAACAAAGTTCCAGGGTTCTTTTATCCCACTTCTGACACCATTTGTGAGCTTTTGGTCTACAGCTCCTTTATAATATAAGCATGAAATAACAGGAGTAATAACACTTTATTAACATGAGCACCAGACAGTACTTAAATATGTTCAAGTTACATAATATTAATTGTCACCTGTTTTCACGACCTTTGTTCAATGATGACCAAATAGGAGAATGCTGGATCACTGGCTGTCACAAATTTATAGTCTCTGAAGTTGCCAGGACCAGCAAAATGAACCAATCAGAACCCTGCATTAATCCAGGGAGACAGGCAGGAATTTACAATTCCTGGAAGCAAAGCAGCCATATTGCCAGGACAATGTCATAAAAATCAGATTTTCAGCTACAGTTATGGCTATAAAGCAAAATTAACATGATAAAAAGGTCAATTACAACATATTCCTAAAATACAGACACTACTTATAATAATTTGTTACTCTTATGAAAGGTTATTAGCAATTGAAAATTCCTAGTGGGCAGGAATTTGAATTTTACCGCCTGGAAAACTTGAAGGTCAAACAGGTGAATGATATTTCTCAAAATTACAGAAAAACAGACAATATAAAAGTTAAATTTACATATTCCTAAGACAGAATAAAACTTATTCATCCTTTACATACAATAAGTAGTCACTTATAAGCTGTCTCTGACTTAAGATTAGGATTTAAATGCAGAAATCAAGGGAGACAAATCCGTAAGAACAGTAATAACTGCCAGGATCAGATTGGAGATATTCAATTGAGAATTTCAACAAAAAGGTAATATTTTATGTCTGTATACTGTATACTATAGTTATACTTGTCCTATAAATGTCCATTTAGCAAAATATACACAGTCATTTTCCTATAATAAGTGTTTTTACTGATGTAAACAGTACAGTCTCGGGTCGGAATTCCTGGCAGAGGTAAGGGTGTTTTCAATGATTATTTCTAATAAATTCTAAATGTAAGTAGTGTTCCAGTAGTATCAGTATTGTAGATAATGAATTTGTCCTAGTTAAATTGTTAGTGATTTCCATACTAAATCTTTCTCTGTAAAGAAAGATGGGGGTTGTCTGAAGCATTTATAAAAGTCTGAAAACCCTATTCCCTTACAATATACAAAGGGAATGCCACGTTCCTTAATCACAGTTACACTACAACGTAAACCACAATAGCGCAGACACTCATTATCAAAGATAAACACACAACCACACACAACTAACTAACAAAGAAAAACAAAAACAGACAAGTAAGATATAAGAACACTGCGGGGCACCGCTTTAGATAGCCTGGGAAGCCGTTGATGCTTTTGTGCTTTGTCAGAAGAAACCATACCTAATATCTATGCATTAAAGATCCCACTTAATTTGCGCTAACTGGTGTTAATTGGCATTCATCGAGTTTCTGATATTATCAATTTGCAGGTAGAAAAAATGTCTAAAATACATATTTTCTTACACTTTACAATATTCTAAAATATCTATTATCTATTAAAATTATTGTGTTACAATAAAACTTTAATCTTTTACAATATTACAATAAGACCATAAAACATTTGTCAAACCTATTGGAACGAATATTGTTTCTGAAGCACCAAGTAACAGGTTTTGGCTATACATTTTACCATATCATTGTTGGAGAATAAAAATCAATATTTTCTCATTATCTGAAAGGTTATTAAAATTTGGTTCAATTTCTACAGCGGTAGAAAAATTATCGTCGTAAAACTGAGAAAGTATCACAATACAACATCACATGTGCTTCATTTTTTTACTGATGATCTACAAATTGGACCTAGTCAATTTTTCAACTGGAAGAGTTTCATACCGCCCCGTCTCAGTATGAAGTGAGGCCACCCCATATCGAAATGTCGCATAAGCACTTTTAAGTTTCTTAGGTACAAACATACACATGTAAGGTTCAAATTCATAATTTTGTTTAAATAACTTGTAGGTTCTTAAATTATTGCCACCTCTACCACTTGTTCCTGTATCATTATTCAGAGGATTATATCAGTCTGACAGTCTTAAATACTGACATCAATGCATTCTCGATCTTATCACAGAAATATTTAGAAGGCAAATGCGTTCGAGTCATGTTAATTTACTATAAAGGGCAGCATTTGGGGATATATATTCCAACTCTTTAATACAAGACAAAGACCTGTTACCCCACGTAGACGCGCCGTATGGAACAATATTAGATTCTTTCACTGGTTGTAGGTGCAGATGGGAATTTCCGGCCTCGGGGGTAACTGTTTAGAGGCTCCTGCTACGCATATAGCAGTTTTATTGAAGTATAAATGTTCACTAAAAAGAAGGCTCAGATATGTGTACTGGCCAATTATTTTCAAAGAATGTTCACCACATAAATAACCTTGCTCTTTGCATACTATTCCTATTACACCACTTTGACAAAACAGCAATCATACTTTGAGGATCGGGCTCATATTCAGCACTCAATACAACATCATCTTCATACCATAATATACAGACCCCTTTTCACGATGCTTTGATCTGTACTACTAGGTCGTTGATAAATAGATTAACAAAAGAGATGACAGCGTACAACCTTGACGGAGTCCACAATAAACATTGCAACGATAGAATCCATTCAATCTTAAATATGAAGAAACTGATTGATAAAAGGACTGTTAGGCTTTATACATATTTCCATGAATACCGAACTTTGAAAGTTTTTGCCATAACATATCTCTGTTAATAAAGTCACATGCCTTGCACACAGAAGGTAGCTTGTCTTAGTCCTGTCTAGTATCAATAATATTAGCCAGAATGAAATATGATTTACAGTACTTCTAGATTTCCGAAAACCATTTTGTTCATCTGATAAAATGTTGTTTCTCTTCATACATTTAGATAATCTATCGTTCAACAATAAATCTTGAATGTACATTTTATTTGAAAGAGATCCAAGGGATCCTATATCTTATCGTGGAGATAAGATAAAGGATCCCTTGGATCTGAAGTCTGAATGGGGCTAATTATAATTTTCCTTAATCTAAAGGTATAATTCCAATTTCAAAACATACATTACAAAAAAATATGCAACAAAGAAAAACAAAATTCATTTTTAAGCATCTCCATTGGTGTATTATCATAACCATATGCTTTAACAATCCTTACTTATAAATTAGCATTTTGTACATCAAATGAAGTTATATTTTCATTCAAACTATTGCTGTCATTTAAAGGTATATTTCTATCTAAAATAATTTTTTCCGTTTAAGTACAACAGGAATATCTTCTGCAACAGTTCCTTCTAGAAGTACTTCCATAGGTATGGTATTATTTCTGGATTGTGATACCCCTACCTTACCTACGGTTTTCCAAAATTCTTGAGTATTACTTGCACTATCAGTCAAAATGTCGTTTTGTAACTTTAGCCAGGTATTACATATTAAATACAGCTTGCTTCGAATGAAACATTTACAATTCAAGTTTTCAAAATCTTTACTAGTCTGGAGTCGCAAAAATACTGATTTGGAATAAATGAGAAAGAAAGGAGATCCTGCCGGCAGAAACGCTACATAAGAAGAAGCAATATGTTCATGATGCACGTCTAAGCACCAGTTTTTTTTTTAAGTATAATGCAGAATTATAGAATGTTATTTGGGTGGTCGCATTAAGAAAAACAAAATGATGTTAAAACAATAACAATGTAACTTGTCAAGACGTTTTACCATTTAAGTAAAAGAAAAAAGAGATGGTAAACTCGCGTAATGGTAACAAGTTTTTCTTTTTTCATTTAACAAATGTTCATGTAAAAGCCACGAATGCTTTGATGTCTCTATTTTGTATAATTAAGAACATAATTACTTATTATAATAAATTACCATCATTCATTTACATTATTATTTAGATATTAACGCAAGGAAAGGTTACGTTAATCAAGCGAATAACGCTTACAGCATTTACGGAAATTAACGGAGATTCACGGTATGTCAAAAACGCCCATTCGTATATATGAAAAGACTTGCCGAAGGCGAGTTCGGCACATTACGAAGATTTACGACAACGTTGATGACTTCACTTGCGTTTTGCTCGTTAATCAGTTGTGGTGTATACTGTTTAAATATATCTTACTTTTTCATGATGTGATTCTGGTATAAACTGTGATTATATACACCATATAAGGAGGTAAGAAAATTCAGTTTTTGAAACTTTTTTTTTTCCTTTTTAGTACTAATTAAACTATTTTCTTAAGTCTAAAACTTATAAGAATTATACGTTTACAATTCTGACAGGCTCACACGATTTCAAATAAAACAAAATCATGTTATGCATAAAAAATAAACGTGCATCTTGCTTCATATATGTATGTAATAGCATATTGTATGGAATAGTAAGTCAAAACAAAATAATAAAAAAAAGAAGGATATTCTTATTAAAATACAAAAATGTTCGTTGTCAGAAATGCAGGTGTTTAATACTTTGACAGTTTCAAGAGCTTAGACATTTATAAAGAGGAAATTATCTTGATTTTGTTATATCTGTGTTGCATTTTTGCACCTGTTCATTGTACATCTCCATTACATTAAACCGACTCACTCGCAGATATTGCGCAGACTATTTTATAAGCTTGTGGTCTTTCGTATTAATTAAGTGATATACTTTTTTTCGAATGACACACGTAACATGTTTAAAACTTGCCGGTATAGCTGTATGTGTATTTCTTGCGTTTGATTCTAATGTCCACTTCATTTATATTTACAATCATATTTTATGCCGAACTGGATGAATGAGGTTTTTTTTCAAAATAGCAACTGAAAAGCTTTAAACAGGTGAAATAAATTCTTTGTTTAAAGATTGAGATGTTTCTAGTTACACTCAGTTTGTGCATATTTCGGTGTGATTTATTATTGTATGAACTAATTAAAACATTGCCTGAAGGCAAGCCGATCAGTCACCAATGATCTTTCCTGATTAATTGTCACATTCACTTAGTACATATACAACACAATCTTAACTCTTACCCTGCTAAATTTCTATAATGAACTTGTCCATCTTTCAATTTGGACAGTGCCATTAAATGTTAAAAGGGGTGCTTACCAAAAAGATACTGACTGAATGGCGAACAGTGTAGATCTTTATCAGACTGCACGGATGTACAGGCTGATCATGATCTACACTGGTCGCAAAGGCAGAATTAATCGTGTCCAGCATGATAAGGGTTAAGAGAAAGTATGCTGTTACGATTGTTACAACTTTGTAACACTTCAAATTTTAAAGTTTTAAGCGTGTATGTTTCATACATGTCGTGTAGAATAGCACAATATAATGCAAAGATTGTTTCATGCTTGTCATGGAATTACAAAGCTGAACTAAAAACTACTACATTTTTTGCACCGTTGCTATTTTGTTTTGTTTGGTATTACGCAGTATTTCAGTTATATTAATAGTGTTACTGGATTCCTAACCTGTTCTCTATAAGAAGCCCTTTTTCCTATATGAGTAAAAGGTGAAGGACTTAAGAGCATACGTCGCTCTCACGAGAGCTGATTATAGCGACTCTTTCAGTGAAATACTCCGAGACTTACCTGGATAGTTTCTTCACTACATCATGGTCTTATTGCACCCACTTGTTTGAATGCATTAAAGTGTGTGCCATGTTTATCTTATATCTAAGGTAGCGGACCCACATGCCAATACAGTCGCCAAATTCCGTATTCCCCGTATGGGATTTCAGCATTGTTACGAAATGTCATTTGGGCGTATAGCTACGTTTCACCTCCGAACAATGCCAAACTGCCTGACGAAATGACGTAAAAACACAACGAAATTGTCGATTACAGACCCAAGACCTTAAAAAACAACTATTTCTTTTCATACTTTACAGTAGTTGTTATTCGTCTCATTGACTAATATGCACACACTAACAACCGTACATTGTTTATTGAAAAAGGAACCCAGAAATTAGTTAAGAAATGTTTGCCCTTTAGAGAAACAACATATATAAACTGGCATGGAGAGATGGAGCTTAATTCTTAGAAAATGTTTTAATTACTCTGTGTGTGCTTTCAATACAAAACCATTCCATTTTTGGCATTTTATTGTTTTGTTATCTAAAATACACTGTCAAAAAAGGAATGTGCAATGGGTGCGTTGTCATATCATATAATATATGTGACACATTATTTACTAACTTGCACATGAACATATAAAATCAAATACAAAAGTATCGTAAAATTTTCCAGCAGTAAAATTTCAGTAACTAGTGGTTTTCTAATTGATCAATGACTTCCTTGTAATCAAAATTCTTTTCCATAATAGGATCCTTATAAAGATCGTTACTGGCTCTCAATTTTGAAATATAAATGTCACATTAAATCTAATTGTGTAACATGGCGTATGGTAATTATAAAATCCCAAAACATGATGTATACGTTATGAATCATGAATAAAAACAGTCATTCTTCTCCCACGTATTGATACAACATAAATATTTAAACATTAAATTTTGTAGAAAGATGAATAGGAAAAACATCATTCATCATTATGGGCAGGTATAACTAGGATTTGAATTCGGTCATGCCATTTTTTCCCTTACCAGACGCTGACTAGTCGCCGTTCTTTTGGGTACCAGACACTGACTAGCTACCGTTCTTTCGAGTACCAGACACTCACTAGCTACCGTTCTTTCGAGTACAAGACACTGACTAGCTACCGTTCTTTTGGGTACCAGACACTGACTAGCTACTGTTCTTTCGAGTACCAGACACTGACAAGTTACCGTTCTTTCGCGTACAAGACACTGACTAGTTACCGTTCTTTCCAGTACAAGACACTGACTATATATATAGCTACCGTTCTTTTGGGTACCAGACACTGACTAGCTACCGTTCTTTCGAGTATCAGACACTGACTAGCTACCGTTCTTTCGAGTACCAGACACTGACTAGTTACCGTTCTTTCGAGTACAAGACACTGACTAGCTACCGTTCTTTCGAGTACCAGACACTGACTAGTTACCGTTCTTTCGAGTACAAGACACTGACTAGTTACCGTTCTTTCGAGTACAAGACACTGACTAGTTACCGTTCTTTTTGGTACCAGACACTGACTAGCTAACGTTGTTTCGAGTACCAGACACTGACTAGTTACCGTTCTTTCAAGTACAAGACACTCTAGCTACCGTTCTTTTGGGTAAGACACTGACTAGTTACCGTTCTTTCGAGTACAAGACACTGACTAGCTACCGTTCTTTCGAGTACAAGACACTGACTAGCTACCGTTCTTTCGAGTACAAGACACTGACTAGTTACCGTTCTTTCGAGTACCAGACACTGACTAGCTACCGTTCTTTCGAGTACCAGACACTGACTAGTTACCGTTCTGTTGGGTAACACACACTGGCTAATTACCGTTCTGTTGGGTACTAAACATTAGCCAGCTACCATTTGGTTGGGTACTAGACACTGATTAGCTACCGTTCTGTTGGGTACCAAACACTGATTAGCTACCGTTCTGTTGGGTACCAAACACTGATTAGCTACCATTTGGTAAGGTACCAGGCACTGTTCAGCTACTGCTACCATTTGGATAGATGCTAGACGTTCTGTTGAGTACCAAACACTGCTACCATTTGGTTATGTAACAGTCACTGTTTAGCTACCGTTCTGTACTACACACTGACTAGCAACTGTTCTGTTAGGTAACAGACACTGACCAGATACCGTTTGGTTAAGTACGAGACTTTACTAGTTCCATTCTGTTGGGTACCAAAAACTGATTAGCTACCATTTGGTTAGGTACCAGACACTGTTTATCTACCTTCTGTTGTGTACTATACACTGACAAGCAACTGTTTCTGTTGGGTACCATACACTGACAAGCAACTGTTGTGTTAGGTAACATACACTGACCAGGTACCGTTTGGTACGAGACTTTACCAGCTACTGTTCTGTACATGTCAATGAACATGTATGTCCAGAGGATAAAATGTCCATGATCATTTAATATCTTTAAAAAGCAATGTCAATACTGTATAATTACTAAAACTTATTTTACACATGGAACATATTGCCATTCACTGAGACTTAATATTTTACTAGTGCAGAATAATAAGTAGTATCGAAGTCATAGATCCGTGTCTTTGTGTCAGTACTGGTAAAATGTCACTAGACCAATATCAACGCCCGTGCCACAAAACCGGCTCCGGTTCGGAAGACGGTTTCGTTTCGGAAATTACTCTCTATTGACGTAAGTTCTTTCAAACAAAACATTTTAGTGTCCCTTGCACTAAGTACCTTACATTTATAGAAGACACAGCTAGTGAGTACATATTTAACTGACTGATGAACAAAAACTATCGCTCTTCGACCTAGCTGTTCGTGGTTTACAGACCAACTTCCTGAGGCCAAACACTTAAAGTTTGTGCGTAAATTTAAACTAACAACCGACCATCAGCTTTATATATGGATGCTTCCGTAAATAATTCAGGCCCGAACCGACTACTTCTGTGATAAGGTAAAGTCATGTGGCACTGACCACAAAGGTTGAGCCAAGATAACAAAATATCTGCTAGGAGACAGTCAAGATGCTGTCCGTCCCTCCAACTCATCCTCAAAGGAATTTGCTCAGAAGTTTAGTGGCTTTTTTACCGACAAAATTGAAAATGTTAGGAAAGACATTATTTCGAATAGTGGAACGGATTGTGATTCAGACTTGAATTTTTCAGAGTATCAGGAAGTTGCAAACTGTCTCGTTGACTTGACTCCTGCAAGAGGTAAACAAATCATACAAACCCTGTAAACTTGACCCTTTACCAACATGACTTTTGAAGAAAGAAATGTCTTGGTGAACTTTTGCCGTTGATAATAAACATCATAAACACATCAATGGAATTAGTTTATGTACCAAAAAGAGTTTAAAAGTGCGAGAATAAGAGTAAGAAACCAGGTACACGAGGGACGGGACTGCAGTCTGCGTACAGAAAGTTTCATTCAACTGAGTAGGCTTTGAAAAAGGTACAAAATGACATCCTCACAACTATTGACCAAATATCTGTAACAGTCCTCATGCTACTCGATCTGTCTGCAGTCTTCGACACGACTGACCACCAAACACTATCGCCTCGAACATCATTCCAGAGTCACAGACAAAGCACATGCATTGGTGTCGTCATATCTATGTGACTGATATCAAACTGTATGTGTTGATGGTAAGTTGTCGACGCCTGTGTTGACGAAGAACAGTGTGCCCCAGTGATCAGTACTTGGTCTAAAGAATTAATTCACGTACGCTTAACCCATTGGTGCCATATACATACGTCACGGACTGCTTTATCATTGCGCCGCATTGTGGGTTGTTCGGCTGAAATCGTCTCGTGGATGCATTGCAACATGCTGAAGCTCAATGCTAATAAAATGGAAATGATGTTATTCACATCAAAGCATAGTTCCAAAGTACATTGATGCCGTCTCAGTAAAGGTCGGTGACTCTGTGATAAAATCCACAAAATGTGTTAGAAACCTTGACAACAGCCTGGTTACCCCACAACTAAACTACTGCAATGCCTTGTTAAGTGGTATCCAAACAGCATGCAACATGTCCAGAACTCGGCAGCTCGCGTTATCACCAAGACGCCCCGTTGCATTCATATAACATCAGTCCTGAAGGAGAGTAAAATACAAGGTGCAGTACAAGGTTCTGACCCACACCTTTAAGGCTTTACACGATCAGTCCCCTGTCTATATAAGGGATATGATAATCAGAAATCTAAGATCACAAGGCCGCTGTCACTGTTTATGCCAGTGACTAAAACCATGATGTAAGGCATTCACAGCTCTCAAGCTTTGGAACCCCCTTCCCGTCAAGATCAGGGGATGCTTTCAAGAGCCTGTAAAAACCCATTTCTTTGTACATAACAGCATTTCGTAAACTCTCCAATACAGTTTTCCTTTGTAGAACAGTAATTTATCCTATTCGCTTCAATACTTTAAATTATGTAGTTTGTCTTGTTTATCTATACAATGTATGTTTTATATTCATGAATTTTGTTAATGTAAAAATGCATTTTTTTTATTTTGTTGAATGTGTAATTGTTTGCATTGTTTGCAATTTATTCTGTAAATAACTTTTAAACGTGTACAGTCATGTGCATGAAAATAACGCTATATAAATGTGAAATAATAATGATATTAATATAAACTGGACCATAGTTAATAAATTTAGTCCAAAAGCTGGATTAATTAATGAACCTCAAACTGGCGTACTGTAAAAGCACATATTTTCGCTGGGTAAAAATTTCGCGAATTAGAAATTTTAAGTATGTTTGCGAGGTTTATTATCCGCGAAAATTTCTGTTTTTACAGCATTATAATAATGATACCATAATATCAACCATCAGATTGATTTCAGGACAGCAAAACCAGCTGAAAAGCATTTCAGTCCTCAATTTAGCCATTTATAAGTACTGACTATTTTACATCTGACTTCTAAAATAATAAATTGTTTTAGTGGTGGCTGATATGTCATTCAGAGGAATTGCATTTTCTAGACACCTATAACCTCGGTTTGTGGTTACCCCTTTCCGACGAAACCAGAATGAGTAATAATCACATAAAATTTGCATGAGGGGTGACTTAGTAATAGGGAAAGTTTTCATTTTCTTGTGCGAATATAATAAAAGTGTTAGAAAATTATTTTCTAGAAAATAAATCTGTCAAACTGTTCGATGTATTTTATGATGGTATGGACGTCTGTAGATCATCTAGGTGTCAATATATCAACAAATCTAGTGACTGAATGATTGATGAAGGTCAACTGTTCACAATGATACTCACCATGCCCTTTTTGTACTTTTTTTCTCGTGTTATAGTCTACTTATGATTTTTTATCTGACATTCTAGACATTATGCAATTCCTGTTTCAGTGTGATATCAAGATTTGTCGAAAATTGAAAATTATGCAACAGGAAGGCGAAAAGTTGAGAAAAAGAGCTAGCTCGAAACTAGCTTTTAAGGTTTTGCCTGTTCTAATCGCATGCATATTCAGTTTGAATAGGTGTGTTTTTCGTGTCTGTCCGTGCTCTAAGAAAGCTTAGTGCTTTGTTTCAGACTGGCAAAAGAAAGCCATTATTACGAGTTCGTTTGCGTATTGCATGCACTTAAAACACTAGCTTAGGGTTTGAAGCCTTGAAGATTTTGTTTTTTGGTGCCTGAAAGCTTTAGCCGACAAGATGGACAAAGTTTAATAAGACAGTTTTATTACATTGAAGCATTATAAAGTAAAAGGATTTCTTCATACAGGTGAAACAAAATATGATATATCAGTTCATTTCATAGCAACATAACAGCTACAAATTTGGTCCTTTGAAATGCAGTAAGACTTTATTTATATTTATACAATATACATATTATACAGACGAAGAAAACAGAAATTGCGATATTACAAGTACAAAAAAAAAAAAAAAAAAAAAAAAACAAAAAAAAAAAAACGATTGAGATCGGTCCAGATTATACTATAAACTATCATAAATATTTGTAATCATTCCCTGAACACAGAAAATTAGTTATTATAGCTCCATAGATCAAACTTTGATGTGTTTGATTTTCAAATGACAGGTACAACATAACATGTTCTCGCAATTGTGACCTGTTGCTGTAGGAACATATTTTGTTATTTGTATAACCCCATGTAAAACATGTGTAGACATTGGGTTTTATGTCATAACTGTGGTTTACTCCCATAGTCAGGTGGTCATTTTTTTTTCAAGAACAAGTTGAATTGTCATGTGGAAGGTAACGTTAATTTTTTGCTTCGTACTTACGTGATATCAAAGACCTGATAGTATTCAAAATTGATATTTACAACGTTTCTGATTAAGAACGTCGTGTATTAATGGAGATATACGACAGGGTTACTTTGTTGTCGAAGGCGGATTAATTCGAGTGATTCGTCACAATTTCAGTCATCTTTAGTGCATTCTAAATTTGAATTTACCTGGAATATGACAATCATTTGAATATTGAGTTTTACAGATGTTATACATCAAATAAGGGAGATAAAACAAAAACCCTACAATTTTTTTTTTATCCGCAATGAATCACTAAGCATACTGTCACAAGACTATGATTCCTGAATGATTAATTTAAACGTGATGAAAGCGATATAACTTAGATATACATTGCCGTAATATATTCATTTTGAAAACTATATTCAAACCTTGTATAGAGCTAACAGGATGTTTTGATGACTTTTTACGCCAGAAAGATAAAAAAAAAGTACAGCAAATTATTAATGATTGATATTACATTTTATTAATACTATGCCTAATAAGTGCAGATCTATTTGAAGAATATAACGGAAAATATCGGTAGCTTTTTATTACCTGCTTGGTTGCGGTGGATATTTGTCACGCATAAAAAACCCCGCTAAATTGTCTTTAAATGAGACTTGTTTCTATGTCCTCACCTCCTTAAACCAATGTTATAAAAGGGTTACCAGGGAAATCAGCTTTGAATAAAATCATTTTGACATAAGCAATTAATTTCTCTGTCAAATTTTAATTACTAACGATACATGGTCAGTTAACGGCTCATCCATGACAGTGACATCTGGTCATTTTAGATCTATCATACAGGCGAACCTGGGGTCATCTCTCACCTAAACGCTCACCTAATTTGTAACTGTGAGCGATCACATTTATTAAATGTTGAAAAAGTTTCTATGACACTAATAGCACTGTGATATATGATAGAAAAATATTCACGATTCAAACTTCAGTTTAAATGTAGACTTTATCATTATACCAAGGATAAATAATTAAGAGTCGCAACTGAAGCACGAAGGTTTCTAAAAAGTTTGTTAAATTTCACTGGTATTATGTCATTGTGACTTTTTGTCGGTATATAATATTATAATGTCAACGCGATTCTGTTTACTATTAATATGTCAGTGTCATAGTAGTAACACATTGTTTGTTCAAAAAGGACTTACCAAATGCGTGTAAATTTGAATAATTTCTATAGATACACTTAGTGGTATTTTACATGTAATAATTTGTGATTTTGATATAGGAAGTATAAATACGAGGTTCTAAACTTTTGTGACTTCTATGACAAGTCGAAAATATTGAATTTGGTGAAAATGTGCATTTAGGTAATGTCGCGGTATTTGCGTGATTATATCACAGTGATAAGACTACCTGACGTTTTAATTTTCTGACCGTCGTATGCAACATGAAAAATGAGAAAAATCAGAATAATAAGAACACATGGAATACATTTTTATTACAATTAATCAAAGTTTTAAACTAAACTTGGCTATATGCATTTTTGAGTCCAACAAACTCGACAATGCATTTTATTAAGAAGCATACGTTGACTACATTTTGCATACATCGCGTAATGCCTGTTTCCAGAAAACTTATATTTGACAACATCAATTTCCACTAAAACTATTAGCTTGGCAAAAATTCTATAAAAGCATGTTTTTCTTAACTTGACAATGCATGTTTTCACATAATAACTTGGCAATATATTCTATTAAACATGCTTTTACTAAACTTGGCAATATTGTTCTATATTTGCAGGTCAATGATGTGGTACCAATTTCTTGCTGTACTACCACTCTGTTGGCTACCTGGTATCTCAGGCCACGGTCGGCTCATTGACCCTCCATCAAGGTCCTCAATGTGGAGGTACGGGTTCAAAAACCCTCCAAACTATGATGACAATCAATTGTACTGTGGCGGGGTGCAGGTAATCTTTTTCTTTTTTTTTGTTTTAAAGCAATGACATTCACTGAGCGACTGGTCTTGTAAGGCATACAAAATATAAATCAAGTCTGTCATTTTGAGATGAACAGGAACTTTATGTGCCGGAAACCTGTGGTTTCAATTCATTTGAGTTACGACTGTTTTCCGTTCAGCCCTCGAACATTTATCATAATATGTAACAGCTATTTTCACAGTCTTTTGTAAATGTTAATTAGTAAGTACATCTTCAATTTGATTTTCGATTCATAAAATAGAAATAATTTAATGCTCTTTTATTTCAAACTAATTTGGTTGATATATGTACGGCGTATTACATATGAGCCGCGCCATGGGAAAACCAACATAGTGGCTTTGCGACCAGCATGGATCCAGACCAGCCTGCGCATCCGCGCAGTCTGGTCAGGATCCATGCTGTTCGCTAACAGTTTCTCTAATTGCAATAGGCTTTGAAAGCGAACAGCATGGATCCTGACCAGACTGCGCGGATGCGCAGGCTGGTCTGGATCCATGCTGGTCGCAAAGCCACTATGTTGGTTTTCCCATGGCGCGGCTCATATATTTTTGTGATATGTTCTGTTATGTAAATATTCGCCGGCTAGAAAGTTATTTGTTAAGTGATTTTATATATATATATAATTGTTTTGATAAATAAAAACCCTGCCATTTCCACATGTTTCCTTTTTTTTCAAAGTATGTCAGTTTTATAACGTATACATGTATGGACCCTTATAGACTGGTCAGTGATATAAATTCTTAAAATGTTGCCTTTTATAAAAAAATTCTTGAAACATTCCCGAAACAAACCCGGGAAACGTGACAGGACTATGGTACCTGAGACTAGCAAAACAACATGTTTTATTAGAAGAGTGTAAACTTGCGCTGATATCTTCTGCAGAATAACTTAAATAATGTATAAATTATTAAATTACAGGTGCAATATGAGTTGAACGGCGGAAAATGCGGTGTCTGCGGAGATCCATGGAATGGTCCACGGCCCAACGAACCTCCAGGAAAATATGCTAATGGGATAATTGTTCGGAAGTACTCTCCTGGAGAGGTGATTACAGTTGTTATAGAACTAACAGCTAACCATAAAGGCTGGATGGAATTCAAAATATGTCCCAATGATGACCCGTTGAAAACTGTAACTCAGGAGTGCTTGGATAGATATGTTCTGCCGTTAGCAGAGACTAGATCTCGAAAATACCATGTCCCAAATAAAAATGGCTACCAAAAATTGAGAATAAAACTAAAGCTTCCACAGAACGTCAAATGCAAAGCATGCCTCTTTCAGTGGATGTACAATGCTGGAAATAGTTGGGGAACTGATAAAGTGACTGGAAGAGGTTGTGTCGGTTGCGGAAACCAAGAACAATTTTACGGTTGCGCAGACATTGCAATCGGATATGACGACATTAGGATAAGTTCCCATAAGCGGCTTCCGGCGGATGAAGATGAAGATCCGAATGAAGACTATGATAATGTTCCAGAAATAAATGAGTGGCATTGGACAGCAAAACCAAGTATAACCCCTGAGTGGGAAACAAGCACTGATAAACAAATACAAACTATTCATAAAGATTCTCAGTCTTTCAGTTTTATGCCTGTGATGAATAACAATGGAATGAATCCTTGTATGTGTGTTTGTAAAAGGGCGCCATTGAAAATGAATGGCGGTAAAAAAGATAGCATAGAGGTAAAATTCTTTGATGGTTTGGAGGGACAAGACAATCAAGTGTGCATGTGTATGTGTCAAAATAGTGCCAGCAACTATAGCTTTTCATTCTTGTTTATATTATGTGCTGTTATAATAACTCGTGCTTTAAAAATGGCACATTAATGTTATTTACCTTTAATATATGAAAAAAAGGTGTGTGAGTCATATGGGCTGTAAGGACAGCTTTAAAGCATAAGGATATTCTGTAAAATATGTGTGTAACACATTGGCGAAGACAGCGACTGGTGCACTGTCAAAAGCTGTCTGTCTCAGATTCGTAACCGATGTATCGCTGGTTTGAATTACGTCGGAAATGGAACTCCGCCACCGTCTCCACAGTGACTCCTTTACCAACACTTGAGCACTGTGCAGTTGTCAAGGAAGCAGTCATCGAAGTGTCTACAGTACATGTTTAACACATACATAATGAGCCATAATGTTTATGTTTTGAAGATACTTACTAAATCATACATAAATCATGTCAATATTCAAAGCTCTAATACTTCACAAATGTCTCCAGTATGTTTTTGTCTCATTCAACATTTATAACAACAGTTTTTACTATTTGAGCATATCTGATTATTGCAAAGGTCTTAACCTTTCCTTGGCATTTTGGGGAATGCTATTGGTTTATGCATGTAATAGAATATAAGCTTTTGTAAAGATTTTTTTTTATCATTGGTCACATGAGCATTGCATTTTTGCAAATTGAACATCTATATGACCATGATTAAAACACTTCATTTTACGACCGAAGATTGGTCATTATACACGTATAAAAGTAATTCTGTACCTTAAATATTATTAAATAAATGTATATTCTATTTTCGTTCTACAAGTATAATTTTATTGTTATGAATACATACATGCTAAGTGTCTTGGTATAAACAGGTTCATGGAATGTGCTTGTCAAATATCCGAATCATTTTCTTTATACCATTCTATATACTACGTGCTTGTTTGAAATTAGACATTATGTTATAAAGGACACACATGTGCTGGTTAAATAGAACAATTTAAATAAGCCGCGCCATGAGAAAATCAGTATAGAGCATTTGTGATCAGCATGGATCCAGACCAGCCATTCGCGCAGTCTGGTCAGGATCCATGCTGTTCGCTTTCAAAGCCTATTGCAATTAGAGAAACCGTTAGACAACAGCATGTATCCTGACCAGACTGCGCGAATGCGCAGACTGGTCTGGATGCAGGCTGGTCGCAAACGCACTATGTTGGTTTTCTCATGGCGCGGCTCATTATTAGTTTTAGCATGCTCCTTGTCTTCTCGAAATTTAATTGAAACATTATTTTAGTAACAACCATACGCAAATAGTTTATTTTAAATGCGTTGATTTTACAACAACATTCCACATTTACAATGCTCTGTAAAACATTTTTTACAAATATATAAAGTATATATCTAAAAGACATTTTTATTTACAAAAAGATGTTTAGAAAGTAATTTCGATTTTTTTATTTAACAGTAACTATATTTAATCAGTTTACAACATTGAATATACTGTAAAATTAGAAGAAACAGTAGTCAGTTGCAAATTGGCAAAAACTTTTGAAAAAAATGCACAAATGATCAATTTCTATGTCCACTGTCGTTGTTAAGCGGCTAAGTTTTTCATTTTTCAATAAATACATTTAGTTAAATGAACAAAATTGCGCGTCTTTCGGCATATTCCCGCCACTCTGTTATGCAATAGATACGCCTGCTTTGTGAATAATAGCATGATAATTATTGTTTATTTTGAATATTCTTACTTTCTGCGTCATCATAAGACTTCGGTTCATGATGATTAATTTGATAGAGGATAATTGTTTGATTTTCTAAAATATGGAATATGTCTCGCCGAGACTGATTGAGATCATAAGCTTGTTTATGTTATGCTCATTGATGAAAAACGAGCAAAGAAATAAACACTACATGTCGTTTCATTCACAGCGTTTCATTCACTGTAGCATCAATTTTCATAAAATATTGCACGTTTTTAAGTTCCATTATTAGCTTGTTTTGTTTTCATGTTTTGCTTCAAATTACCGTGAATGATTATAATAAATCCAGTTAAACATGTATATAAATGTCACTTAGTTGTCTTTTTGTGCAAGCCATTGTCACATATAAGCCATCAAGAAGAACCGCCTTGTTGAATTTTTCAAATTTTGTTTAAGCTGTTTGTAATCACATGTCGTTAATCCGGCACCTGGCGTTAATCGACTGTACCCAATGTGCTTTATCTAAAATCTAAAGTACAAATTTGATTCTTTTCCCATATATACAAGACTGGTCAATGTGTCGCAATTCTTTTACATTTAAAGGCTGTTGACAGCCTCCATACCACACAGAATTAGAGGGATTAAATCGTTGAAAATGATTAGTGTCCAGATAGATGACCATCTTTTGACCAAAAGAAGAAGAAAAAACCAGCTAGAATACATGGCATAAACGATAAAAATACCGTTCCATCAATGAGATGACATTTAATGTTAGCCAAGACGGCAGATATAGAAATCAATATGTCCTGTTTGACACTATTTTCTTTTTATATATTATTTATTGGTCAAATTATTTTGGTGGATGCATGAAGATTGTGTTAAGATTACTGCTCAAATTAATTAATTTACTTTCTGACTACATGTATAAATTGATAAAAGTGAAATAAATAATGTTTTTACCATGAACCTTTTAAATTATATTGTAGGACTTTTTGCAGTTTTATCCTGTTTCTGAATGTATAAATCAAGTTCCAATTTAAAGGTTCTTGGTGGATAAGAAGCCTGCCATTCAAAATCAGGTATAGCGGCGTCACGACTTTATTGGCATCGAGTGAGAGTGTTGCTTGTATGCTTGTATCGTTCGTTGTTCTGTCGTAGGCCAAGCCTTAAAAGAAGTGACATTACTAATGCTGACAGTGTACTGAAGTTAATGTGGTTTAATAAATATTACGAAATATTAAGGTTTCTCATTTTCCAACACATATCTTAAGGGGATTACCTTAACTGCATTGTCATTTATTGTCTTACGCCCATGAGATAAATGCTTTTTATAAATAACAACAAAGTTTTAATGATGCATAATAATTGCAAAACCTTTAATTTGCCGTCTAATAAATGTTTTTCTTTGGATCGCTTCAAGGGATGCATACAAATTACGTTGAAACATGAAACATAAAGAGACCTGCAACCTATCACTCGAGGACAAAGCAGTTTTTTTAAACGAATCTCATCAACTGCACGCACATCAGATGTATATATATATAGATATTCAAGTTAAAGACATTAACGTAAAACGTTATATGAGATATTTTCCAACAATAATTACAATAAAGAAAAAAGGACATTATCTGCTTGGTAAAATGGCACTCTTGGCACAAAAGTTTGGTTATTCCTGTGATTAACACCGTTTTTCAACAATATATCATTTCTATATCAGTAATGTATAACCTAATTCATATCCATAAGTAAATAAAAACTTCCCAACCTGTACAGGATGGCCTTAGACATTGATTGTACGTTCTACTTTGGAAATAATCTACGTGTAGCCGCATGTATATGATTGTTGATCAATAGTTGACAGCGTCGAAAATTTCGACTTTTCCGGTAAAATGGTCATAGAGGGCAATTTTTGTTCCCAGATCGACCAGGTTTGTATTCATGATAAGCGCGTGTGCACGAACACTTGGTCAAGCCCTGGTCACACGATTACAAAAAAAAAATGAGTTGACTGGACACTAAATGTTGTTTCTACGGTAGCATGCCCGAATCATAATTACGCCGAAAAATATGTTGTAGGTGTCGAAAAGATACTGTACATGAATAAAATGCTATAGTGGTATAGTGATTAGTAACGTCAGATACTCCAGTTATGTTTGGTTTTATCCATTGTTAGAAATTATTTTGTACATTAATTCGAAGCACCTGCCTCCTGTACTCCTCTAGCAACTGTCTTTCCAAAAAATTGTTTAAAATTACTGTCAGTAAGATAGCATACCTACGTGCGGTCTGTTTATAATAAACCTATGCATCAACCTTAGTGGCAAAATACTATAAATAAGTATAACGTTCTAGATTCGAAAAGTTCTCTGTCATGCTAATCAGGACTTCTGTTTCACTCTAAATGCGTTCGAGTTCGAGATGATATCGTCCGCACATGCGCTAGCGTTGCATTTTGTATTGCCTGTTGAATACCCTTGGTATGAAGTTTCTAACCTGTCTAGTAGCTTGATTTACATATAGCTTGTACAAGTCCGTGCTTAGCACGCCGCCCTGCCGGACTCCTTGGAAGATGTTGAATGTTTTAGAGACTGTATTTGACCATTTGAGCCTTATTGGATGTCATAAAGAATTGTTTGTTGTCTATTCCAGCATGGTACACTCTTCGAAGCAGAGGACGGACTATGTAGGGTAGGGATAACGCATGTTTTTCTGTTATAACGTCTGCAAAATCCCGAGGGATTGGTTGGTTACGAGCGGGGGTACCAACGTAACCCGAGGGATTCTGAAGATGTTATAACACGAAATGAACATGTGCTAACGCTATTCTAGCATAAAATGCGGAAAAAAACAACAACTAATAAATGAATACATTATCCCTCAACGTCATCAAATTTCCATGAAATGCGCGGAAATATCTGAGCTGTTTTTTCACGTTGACGTCATTTCCATTTGAATTATCCGTTTTGGGGCCGTAATACGTTTACGCTTTGCCATGGAACGCGCTTATATAAAAAGGTGTTATAACAGCACGTGAGCACGAGAATCTCTCTGTTAACACGTTTTTCTCTTCTGTTTAAAACACTCCCGAAAAATGACAAGAACAGCAGTTTTATGCTAGAATGGCTAACCACGTCAAACGCGGCCTTGGCACCCAAAACTATGAATTCTACTGGTTCGTTATTGTCTTTCTATTCACGTGTTGCTTCTTCTACTAGCAGTGCGGTATATAACGGTGAAGTGTTCGCAGTGAATCCTCTATGGTACGGCATATTTTGTTTTTTTGGTACACTGTGTCCGCGATTCGATTTTTTAAGCCTGTTTCCAATATCTTTCTAACCGGCAAAACAGTAATACCTCTGTAGTTAACTGCATCTGTTTGTAAAATGTATGTTTTACCCGTAGTTTTGTATTTCAGACTTTCATTTATTAGGTTTGACAAGTACTTTGTTCTCCATATCTCCTGGAGTAGTATCAGATCTGAAATCTTAAACAATTCATTGATGCTATGTACACTAGTTCATACATTTTTACAGTTAAACGAAACTATATTTACACTATTTTTACACGACTATTCAGCTTTTGCTATTTCAGATCTATATCGTCTTCTATTTCGTACAAAAAATGGTGATCTGCCTTTCCATTTGCCGTGTTCGTTTCCATACAATTTTGCTTTGAGACCGCTTTGTTTGAATTAATAATTTTTGCATTTTTAAAATTTTGTTTCTGTAAGTCTCTGTTGGTTATTCACATAGTTTCTGTTTGTAAATTGGTTTGAGGGTTTTTCTTAAATCTTAATGGGTGTCCCTTCAGTGATTGATACAGATTACCTTCGGTTACAGCGACTTAACCGGCTGGCAGGTCAAACTGGATTGCTGGTACTCCATGCTTGCCTTTCACTAGAGTCGGTTGAATAAAAGAAGTTGTTTTTGCCCACTGCTGTCTCTAAGTTGCTGCAATGTACATTGATGTTAACAATATTCAAAGGTTGGTTCATACAGTTAGATTACTTTTCTTTTTCTTGTATACAGCTAGAGTTTTGCCCAGATGTGATTGTGTTTTCACCTGTTACATTTGTATTTATGTTAGTTGGTTTGCTTGCGTTATCTAGAATTTAGTTCAACGTTTCAAGTTGTTTCTTGACTTGGCACAGAATGTAACCAGTAACCCGCGAGTGAATCCTATCCATAACATTATTACTTTCATGCTTGCTTCTCTGGTTGTTTAAGAGTTGTCTGAGGGAAGTGATTATTTGTCTGTGATCTGCTTTCGAGACATTCAATCTTATTCATTAATGTTTTCACAGTTCTTCCAAGTTCCTAGTTTCTTGCTTGAGTGTTTGGTATGAGCGTCCTGCTTTGGCTTCGGACGGTTCGAATCTTCAAGTTCTTTTTCCCTAATTTTCAAGTCTAGCTCTTGTTTCCTAAAGTTTTTCTCTCTGTCTGTTTGAAATATGTAATGTCCGTATTGTCTGCACTTTCACTACTTGTTTGGACAGAAATTGATACATACTTTTTGTCTTTCTGTGAACGCAGAACTGCAACGGAATTTCGTACTTTATTTTTCTCACCGTGTGCAGAATTTACCGACCAAGCTCTCATCTCTGTAATACTTCTCTGTTCATCTAGCTGATTTATCACTCCTTCACAAAGGACACACATTGCTATAAAAGAGTTTTCGTTAATGCATGCACAATGTTCATGACAGATTGCTGAACAGTACAGGTGTACTAGCGATTATGTATTTTGAGGCCAAGGTACAGACATAACAGTTTATCACGAGCTCTTCCTCTTGTAACTCTTTTTCTACTTCTTCTCGCAGGATTTTATTTGATTCAGTTTTCTCTGATCTGTAACTGAGTGCTGGTATTGTTAACATTTGCTTAGGTTCACAAAATTTACATTGATATTCTGCGTTGTTATTTTTCTCAACCTTCCCTATTTCGCTTTCAGTTAATTTAAGACACTTATATTGCACCCGGTGTTTTCCAAGAGTACACACTACACTATTAGTTCTATAATTTTACATATAATACTAGTACAGTCAATGGATCATTCGATGCTTTTCTTATCAGTGTCTTTTTTTATTGCGTTCCGTCTTTTCATAGTTACCTACAGTTACCTCTTTTGCTTGTGTCCCCTCGTTACCCTTTTTAAGTACTCCTTCAATGCTTACAGCCAGCATCCTGTTGATTTCGGCAAGATTTCAGTGTTGCAGTCCGCACAATGTCCTGGATAGCTGGTTATTGTCACAATGTTTGTGCAGGATCGGTCAGTAATATTACTGAAGTGTACTGAGCCATTATTATTTGGGAAGTTATTGTAATACGCCAAGTCAGCCTCTTTTAACAAACCAAATGTTGCCCGCATCTGCTGTAATCACGATTCCACCTCCTGTTGTTTCGCAATCTATGCTTTTCACCCTTTTTGTCGCATTTAGCATTTTCTGTAGTGTTTCTTTCAATATTAAAGTCATAGTTTGCTACATTCTTCGTCCAGCGAACATAACTGACTCTGTTACCTTGACGATGTCCCACGACAGGTACCATTTATAAATGTGTAAAACACAAAAGTCATACCAGGAATATAAGTAAAAATGTTTGATAAAACTTGATAAGAACCTCCTGCTGAACATTCAGTCTCCAGACCACACTGATTTATAAAACGTAAAACCTTCTCAATCCGTTCAACTTTAAAAGTTAAAGTTATGTTTGTCTCTTAAAAAAATCTTTAAAAAATATATGTTTCTTAAAATTTTTGTATCTGCCCAAGATAATAATCTAGTGTTTAATCCTTTCCTTCGCATTAATTGCACAAAACAGCGTCGTCCAATCCAATATCTTTTGTAGTTTCAGCATGTTGCCGCACTACACAATGCACGGTTTTCGCAAAAGTACCACCACCTTCGGTCATGTTTACAGTGAGTGTTCCGTAAAACCATTTATAAAATAACTGAAAGTCTAATAAGACCATTAAAAGGAAATAAAATTCCTAAAATCTATTAAAAACACAGTTGACCCTTATCATGCTGGACACGATTCATTCTGCAATGCGACCAGTGTAGATCATGATCAGCCTGCACACCCGTGCAGGCTGATCATGATCTGCTCTGTTCGCCATTCAGTCAGTATCTTTTTGGTAATTATTCCTTGTAATAGTTAATGGTACTGTTCAAATTGAAAGATAGACAAGTTCATTATAGAAAGTCAGCAAGGTAAGGGCTTTTAACACATTTTTCCCTTCTCCACTTTTAGTAGTTGTTTAGTTGATAGAGATATTTTTGTATCATCCCTTTCACAGATAATTTTATCAGTATTGTATTTCATGCTAAGTGTGCTTTTTTTTATTTTTGGCGGGAACAATTTGCTATATAAACTGTTTTTCCCCATGTACTTTTGCCAGATATACAGACACTCAAGGTAATGTTTACCTGTTGTCGTCAGACTGGTCATTTTTTCCTCTCATTAAATTTATCATTCAGATTTTGAGTGTATTTTGGATATCAATTATACAATGGAGTAAAAAAAATAAGGATAATAAAGTATTTGTGTACTCTGAACTGGTTTTTCTTTTAGTGGACAAAGAACAAAGATAAAATTTCAATTTAATACAATTATGAACCTGAGGAATTGTGACCACTTTTCGTCCGCCTGTCCGTCCTGTGAAATTGCGATCAAGTTTACCCGTTGGTGGTCAGTCCAGTTACAATCAATTCATTTATGTTCTGGTTAAAAACAAAGAAAATCTATGGTTTTATCTAGAATATTCGGTATTAAATCAGTATCTTTTTAATCTTCAAATGTGTACCGCCATCATAAGTTCTACGTGACGGAGTTTCTCTACCGTGAATGTAGCATATAATTCACAGTGGTTGTCATGCGGAAGTGGGAGAAACACATGAAAACAAGACGAGAAAATGAATGCTGCAGCAATAATTTGCGCTGTATATTTTGTGACAACTTGTCAAGCTGCTACCATAAGGTCTAAAGATGCTAAATGTGGATATGGGGTAAGTTTTCGAAATTTCATATTTAAAGAATACATCATGTAGATCTAGGCCTGCCGAATTTACGCATGAAAATAAATTTTAATAATATTAGATCTAATAGAATGTATAGTAGGTTCGAGCAATCTCATAGTAAGTAAGAAGATTACGTACACTGGGATTTTTTTAAGTACGACACTGAAGAAACCTACGATTTAGATTTTGATTAAAAAAAAACGCCAAAAAACGGGGAAAATATAGGAGGCTGTTTTCTACTTTCACTTTCTATTTTCTTTGACAAAATCAACGTGACGGCATGTGTACTGTTTGATCTACTCATTATATATTGTATAAAATTAATTTCATTCTCTGATGGCTTTAGATCTCTTTTAAGATATTGCTAAGTCACCATATTATTTTATTGACAAAGACATGTTTGTAATTAAATTTTCAAGAAAAAATGCTATTTGAAACTACCAGAAAAGGATCTGAATTATACAGTCACTGACACTGGGTTATTTTATTAAAACTTATTGCATATTGCCATAATAACAATTTGCATGCAAAACTTTAAAACAAAAATCAATGTCGAAGGACCATAATATGAATTTGATAATTTTGACTAGGCCTTAGACTATCTAACCTGATAAATGTAATTGTTTGTGATGAGCAGTAAGATTATTCATTACATTTATTATGTAGTTGCTACTGAGATAAAAGCTCAACTGATCATGTAGGATATGTTGATTTACCTGAATCAGATTCACTTTTAACTTGTAAAAAATATGAACAAACTCAAACATTAAGGTAATTCAACTCTCTTAAGTATGTTTTGATTTCAAATTTGGACAAGTTGTACCTGTGCCCGCTAGGTAGTTTTAGTAATGAGAAACATGCAGTTTATGAATATTTTAGTTACGCCTGATTATGCAAAGTATGTATAAGGATAAAATTTTAAGGACGCTCGCTACATTTTCGAAATTTGTTTCTCAATAATAGATTTTGATGAAATGTTTTGTATTAAAAGATCATGTTATGATGTATTGAAAAATGAAATAAAAATACTAGGTCACCAGCTTTGTTTCTATTTAATTTGCCCCTAGATATGGTGCTGTTTTAAACATTTTTCAAAATTTCTGTAATCCTAAAATATCTTTCAGTAAAGTACAATAATCAGCATAAATTTGATTATCTAAGCATTTTTATAATGGAAAACAATATATCTATTTGAAATATGCTCAGAGAAATCAAAAGAACGTGATTTTGTAAAGAAAGGAATACTTGTCCAGCAGACCCAAGGGCTATTTTTGCATATTTTTGTCAGTTTTAAGTTGGTACTTCAGCTATTTTATCGAGTTTCACAAAATAGAATTTAATCAAACTCTGCACATACCTTTGGTTATGTCTAATCTAAAACAAAAAGAAAATTTATAGGTCATCATATTAGATTTCGCTTAAATCAAATTACAACGAGGTGGGGTGTGGCAGGCGTTTACACAACGCAGGTTGTTACGAAATACTATTTCAGTGTTTGAGCAAATGACTTAGAAATATATATATAAAATTATCAAACAGCAGATTTCTTAATAAGCGGATTTTAAGGTGTTTCTGAAGCATTTTGATGGCATAAAACGATGAAAGTTTCTGCCCTTTTTTTTTTAACAAAACCTATAGTTTACGAATGTATGGTACGGGTACAGTACGGGATTAGAAACAGCTGTGACTCAATGCAGAGTTTGATCGTTGGTATAAATAACAGACTCCAGTATATGTCGGATTGAAGCAATTTGAACTAAAGCTACTTTAAATGTATATATTTTGTAACCATGGTGATAGTTGCCCTAACCTTTAGTCAGTATATTATACATTGTGTGCATTAAATGCATGCGAACATACAATAATTTGCGAATTTTTGCCGTACACGACATTAGATAATCACTTCTGGACATGCCCAGAAGTCCAACCACCAAGTCTGCAGTGAGCTACATCGATCCAAATTGGCACGGTGGGGGGGTAAATATCGACCTGTACGGAAAAACTGTAGCGAGTGCCTTTAAGACAGTGTGAATTTTCTTTTCTTCTTTACTAGTTAACATCCATCTTAGTCCTTTATATTTACCAAGAAAGGAAAATTATCAGTCATGCACTGTTCATTTTTAAACAAAATTGCATTAGTTTTGGTAGTTAAGATAACACTTCTTGTTTTTGAAGAAATCTTATTTTTTGGTGTAAGCAACTTATATTGACAGTTAGAATCTAAAACTTGGTGTTACAAAGGCCCTGAATCTACGGTGGCGTAGAGGGGACATAGGAAATATTTTATTTATCACGTGCACATGTGATAACTACCACGTTCGCACGTGATATCTATCACGTTCGTATAGGAAATATTTTATTTATCACGTTCGCATATGATAGCTATCACGTTCACATAGGAAATATTTTATTTATCACATGCGCACGCGTTAGCTAACACGTGCGGACGTGATAGCTAACACATGCGAACATGATAGTTATCACGTGCGCACATGTTAATTAACACGTTCGCACGTGTTAGCTAACACATGCACATGTGATAAATAAAGTATTTCCTATGTCCCCTCTATGCCACCGTATGAATCAACACAAATTCAAGGAATAAGCATATATGTTTTCATAATTATCCCCATATCCCTACAGACTCAAAAGCAAATGTTTTGTCTGAACCTTATTATAAAAAATTCAGACAATTGCAGGTAAAAAAATACCCATAGTGCCACAAAAAAGGATTTGCATAATAATTATCACAATTGTTAGGGTACTACCCACATCCACCACCTGTAAGTATATTTTTAAAAATCGTTGCACTACACCCTTAGATGATTATTACAAATATCCATTTTATTTCAGAGTTGTAACCCTGTGAAAGATGACATGATCAATGTGCATCTGGTGCCACACACACATGATGATGTCGGCTGGCTGAAAACTGTTGACCAATACTACTATGGATGTAAGATCCTTACACTCATTTGTGTTAGCCATGCTTAGTCAATGTGACATGTCAAGCAAGATCTACTTAAAATTTATTTTTAATACAAACAGAATAAAACACAAACTGCTGAGTATATGAAATATAATGTAAATCAGTAGGAACAGTATCTCTTTAGTTCTTAGGAAATTGGTGTTTAATTCATGTGCCTCTAAATGATGTAGTATTCATGTGCCTCTAAATGATGTAGTATTCATGTGACTCTGTGTGACAAAATGTTCCTGAGACTTTTCATGAGTTCTAGGAGATATGCTATCCATGTTTCTCTGTTGATCATGGCATCATGAGTTTGATCTGTGTATTCTGTGAAAATTGGATAAAAGAGGTTTTGTCTGAAATTATTCATCCTACAGATTCAGGTTGAGAAGTTGGCAGTTATTTTTTGAGAAAAGGTTAGAATCCAGAAACACAGGTTAGGTTAGACTGCCTGCTGTACCATAACTAGAATACAGTGGAAATGGGGAATTGATACAATCATACTGTGTCTGATTATACAACATATGACAGCAGTCATTCTTGTTGACTTTAAAATGAGATGTGAGACTGAAGTGGGCTTGAAATAATTGGATGTTATTGTTCTATTTCTTGTGTTCTTGAACTTGACATAATTATATCAAAGATCAACAGTTAAGTGTTGACAGTTGTTTGTACATGTTCAGGGATCAACAAGCATGTCTTTACAGATATTGACCTGTTTCTTTATGGGTTCTGAATCCTATAGTTTGAAGCTAGATAAGAGGTGTTTCATGATAAATATGTTTAACCCTTGCCATGCTAAATTTCTATAATGGACTGGTCCATCTTCCAATATGGGCAGTACCATTTATCATTTGAAGGGGTGTTTACTAAAAATTTACTGACTGAATAGTGAACAGTGCAGACCATGATCAGACTGCACGGATGTGCAGGCTGATCTTGGTCTGCACTGGTCGCAAAGGCAGAATCACTTGCCGTCAGCAAGCTAAGGGTTAAGCTTGTAAACAAATGCTTAAAACTGTCTCACTCAAAAATATGTTGGGCACATTTCAAGGGCAGTGGGGCGGCTGTATAAAGGGATAGGACAGAGTGCCCTGCTGCGTTGCTGTATAAATAACACTTATTCTGTTCAAAGATGGGTGAAAAATGTTATATATAATATAACTCTGAAAGCTCTGTTTTGATGAGAAAACTTATGGTTAGCTTAGGAATGGTTTTATTTTTATCAGTCCAATAGTATATTAATTATACAATCAGATGTATATAGTTCATTTCTAAACTTATGGAGTTCTAAAAATAGTTTTTATCATAATATATACAGGTTAAGTATAATTGAAATTATCAAAGTGTCTTATGACCATCATACCATACTGTTTAAGTGATAATTAGTAGTGTGAGTGCACTTGTACTAAAGAGTGCAGCTCCTTATATGACAGAAAGATTCCTTATATTTTTTGTAATATTTCTAATGACATTTTTTTCTCAAAGGAAATTATACATAAATCCTTTTAAATTCTGACATTTCATTGTAACTAAGGAAAAATTTCTTAAATGATTATAATATAGTATGAAATCATAAATATTCATGGTTGATAATTTTTCATAGATTCCATGGTTATGTCAATCAATGAAATTAAGCTCCAATGAACAAATAAAGTCCTTTTATGTTTAAAGGCCACATATTCATGGCTCAATGAAATTTTCATTTCTGGCTAAATTGTCAATAAAATCAAAAGATTTCATAATGTACAATGTCCCTGTTCTTGGACACTCTAAATGATTTTGTGAGTGCATGTAGAAATATATTTATTTTTAAGCCAGTTTCTCACATTTTTGTCCCTGTTCTTGGACACTAAATGTTTTTATGAGTGAATATAGAAGTATGTTTATTTTTAAGCCAGTTTCTCACATTTTTTGTCCCTGTTCTTGGACACTAAATGTTTTTATGAGTGAACAAGAAGTATGTTTATTTTTAAGCCAATAGTATTTTCTAGATTTTTAGCTGTTTTATATTTACAATTCACACTGTTTGCAGTAATTACTGGCATCACAAATATTTTTGCAACTCTGATAAAATTTGATGTGACTATATCTGCATACGATCAAGTTTTCATGTTAAAAGAGTATAATTTGCTTAACCTGTTCTTGGTTTATTTTGAATCTTTCAGGTTTTTTATATACCCGAAGGGACATATTATGTTATACCCCCTGTGTCCATCTGTCCATTAGCAATTTCGTGTCCATTCTGTAACTCTTGAACCCCTTGAAGGATTTCAAAGAAACTTGACACAATTGTTCAGCAGATCAAGACAACTTGCAGAGCGCATGTTCTGAAGGCCCTGAAGGCTCGCTTCAAGGTCAAGGTCACACTTAAGAGGCCAAACATCATATGACTTTGTTTTGTGACTGCTCTTAAACTCTTGAACTGGTAAGGATGTTAAAGAAACTTGGCACAAATATTCACCACATCATGACAATATGCAGATCACATGTTATGGATGGCTTGCTTCAAGGTCAAGGTCACACTTAGGGGTCAAAGGTCATACCTGAACCCATTGAAGGATTTCGAAGAAACTTGGCACAAATGTTCACCACATCGAGACGACGTGTAGAGCGCATGTTTCAAATGGCTTGCTTCAAGGTCAAGGTCACACTTAGGGGTCAAAGGTCATACCTTCGGGCATATATTGCTCCGCATTACGGTGCTCTTGTTTTAACCTGAAGTGAATAACCTATCCAGAATCTTTTGAGTTTTCTGTTGATGCTTGCCAATTACTTACAGGTATCATAGGGTATATTGTAATATTTTATTACAGCAAAGAATGGTATTCAGAATGCGGGAGTACAGTATGTGCTGGATTCGGTTATCAAGGAGTTGTTGGCGGATCCTACAAGGCGGTTCATCTATGTTGAAATAGCGTTCTTTGCTCGCTGGTGGCGAGAGCAGCATGATAGCATGAGACATGTTGTAAAAGGATTGGTCAATAGTGGTATGTTCTGCTGCCAATCTTTATAATTATTTACACATCTATGATTAAATGTGAAATTAGTTTATATGCACATGAATAAAATTTATTGTAAAAGAAGGGCCTATTTATATTTTTCCTTATCATTTTAAGTTTTCTGTGTTCACAAAATTTATTGATGTCATTACCTTCTTGAAATTTAAACAAATAACAAGATCTTGGGTTATGCTTAACATAATTTAAGTTCGTCTATTCGAAGAATAGGTAAAGCTACTGAACTCACCCATATGTTGGTGTCGGCGTCAAGATTTGGTTAAGTTTTTATGTAAATTAGTATCTCAGTAACCACTGAAATGTGGGAATGGATTGAAACTTCACACACTTATTCACTGTGAAAAACAGACATACATTGCACAAGTTGCATAACTCTGTTTTTTTTTTTACAAAATTATGCCCCTTTTTCAACATATTTATTCAATTGACAAGGCTGTTGAATAGTTGAGTGTTGCTGACCTCTGACAGCTCTTGTTATGATAGCTTGGTCTTTCGGAATCCAACAATAAATTATTCTATTGAGATATGAAATATATGTCAACCAATAACCACTTTATATATAGGTCAGCTGGAGTTTATACTAGGAGGCTGGTGTATGAATGATGAGGCAGCCACACACTATAATGCAATCATTGACCAACATTCCCTTGGCTTTGAGTTTTTACGACAAAATTTTGGAGAATGTGGGAGACCAAAGATAGGATGGCAGATCGATCCATTTGGCCATTCCAGGGAACAAGCCTCCCTTTTTGCTCAGGTAAAAAGTGGAAGTATGATTTAGTTCATGTAAGGCCATCAGTACTTTGTTAATTTGGAACTTTGTTAGTACACTACCATCACTAAGGTAGAGTGAATTCTTGTAACTGTATGAAGTGTGTGGCATTTCGATGTTTAGCAGTTTTTGTCGTAATTGTTTTTTTTTTTATATTTTTGCCAGTGCTGAACAATAAGGTGAGTAACTTCAATTACAAATTCTGTGTGCAGGGACAATAATTATGCCAACAAGATACCATAATGACTCCCTTAATCACTGACTTCTGTTAGACAAAACAGCTATCAAATGTTTTAGCTAATGTCAGAGACAGGAATATATTTTCACAAAGGACAATACAATAAATTTCCATGTCTTTGTGGCACCATGTGATGCAAGTAAATGTCAACTGATTGCTTCTTTTTCCAGTTTGGATTTGATGGTTTATTCTTTGGTCGCCTTGATTTCCAAGATAAAAACGAGAGACTGAAAAATATTACAATGGAGATGTTGTGGCATGGAAGCCCTAAAAATCTTGGTAAGTATTTAAAGTTAAGTTTGTTTTAAGGGATTCAGATACTTTCATTATAAGTGAGTACTGAAAGAAGCAAAATGTTTTTGCTAAAACAATCAAATGTATTGTGTTGCTAAAAATGAAGTTCTCATGTAGATCTACAGTCATGTCAGTCTCTTCCCCTGGTAGGTGTTTAGACAAATTTATTTGTTTTTTGGTTTAAAGCCACATTTCAACAGTATTTCAGTTATGTAACAGCAGCCAGTTAACCTAACCAGTGTTCCTGGATTCTGTACCAGTGCAAACCTGTTCTACACAAGTAACTGCCAACTTCCGCACATGAATAAGAGGTGGAGGACGAATTCAGACATAGTTTTTCTTATCAAAATGTCGTGAGAACATACGGCCCGCCCAAGGATCAAACTTATGACCCTGCGATCTGTAGATCAGTGCTGTCCCTTTTGAGCTAAGCCGGCAGGTTCTCTATGATCAAAATATCTACAATTAAAAAAAGAAAATACATGTAAATAGAAATATGGGTAGTATTATTTTGTTATGGTGCTATGGAGACCATTAGGACTTCATCTGTTGTAAGTTTTTCTCTTGAATACCAATCATTGGACAAGGGGCTCTTGCCTTAAATCAACGCAGAGAGCTCCATGAGGTTACTTATATTAATTGGGCAGGAGTAGTTAGCATATATAAAAACTCTTAAGTTACTCAAATTACATTTCCTCTTTGATGTAGGGGAGAAAGCGGACATATTCACAGGGGCTTTGTACATTGGGTATGGCCCGCCAGAGGGTTTCTGTTTTGATATCTTCTGTAATGATGACCCCATACAGGTAACCCTATATGTAAACCCTGTACTATAGTATAATCAGTCCTTTATGTACACATTTTCTTATGCTAGCACAATTGTATAGTTGCCCTTGACTCTACTACACCAGCTGTTTTCCAGGGAATATTCTACCTATTTGTTTTTCTCCAGCTTTTTCTTGAACTCTTCTCACAATGCATCACTTAAGTTGGCAAAGTGGTTTTGATGCAATATCAGGCAGTTCAGCCAATAGTTTAAGAAGTTTAAATGGAGTGATGCAGTGCGAAAACTCTCTAAACAGTGAGGGTGTGGTACAAAAAGTCGCTAATAAGCTGGAGTGGGAAGCGAAAAGGCGAAATTTCAGAACATAAACTGTTTGGTTTTGCGCAGCGAAAAGTCAACATAAACAGAATGCTAATTAGTGACTTTCTTTCTGCAAGCCCAACATTATGTCTCTTAAATCTCGTCTTTTCATGCAGCACCCTCGCTAATTAGCAAGTTTTTCTCCCGTGTCGCTGCTGTTTAGCGAGTTTTTGCTCTGCACCCAGCTGCTTTATTTCATAAAATTTAATGTCAACTTCCATCACACGTGCCTGCCATTCAAACATTATAAATCTTGTGCTTTCGCTCCTTGACACTGCTGAGCAAAAACATGCCAATTAGATAATGTACATGGTGGGTCCATGCAGCAAAAAACAAAGGAAAAAATGATCACTAATTAGCGCCCTTTGGCCCACGACCCTGCCATTATGTTTCTTTAATCATGTCATTTTTCCCTGTGACCCTGCCATTATGTTTCTTTAATCTCATTTTTTTGCCATGCAACCCCACTAATTAACAAGTTTTCATCCCACAACCCTCTTGAGCAATTTTCAGCCTTGCCACCCTGCTGTTTTCTGTTTATCAGAAACTTCAGATAACCCACAGATTTTGCTGGTCCCGAGGAGTTTACTGTAACTGGAGTTTAATGTAATAAAGATTAATGTGAATTGTTTCAGGGCAAAAAGCTGACCTTTTTACTGGTGTTTTACCAAACCTGTACCAGCCTCCAAGTGGCTTTTGCTTTGATGTCTTCTGTGATGATGAGCCTATCATGGTATATTATCAATATTCAATGTTCTGTATCCTTTGCGCACCTGACAAATCTGTACAGCGATTGCCTGTAGCATTGAAATGTGTAAAAATTTTGTTGCCTCAAAAACGGGCCTATCTTTTACATTGATTGCCCGTTATGTTGAGAGACGGGTTTTAAAAACAGACTGTTGATTTTGATGCATTTTGAAATAAAGATATGTTTAACAACATTAAAATAAACCCGAATATGTTTCTTTTGGTTGTAGCTGTTTTCAGATTTTCATTATAATGACTTAATCTACCATTTAAAAGCGTATAAAATGACCAAATATAGTTACGTTCTTAAACGATACAGTGCTCTTTCAGGTAAGAACCAAATATATGTTCTTCAACAATACAGTGCTCTTTCTTTCCTATCACTTTTTAGAACATGCCCACAATGTTCAAATACGTATTTTGAAAATTATCAATAATGATCGATATGACCAATAAGATCGATTTTATTGATCACTTTTATAATTTTATCCCGACAATCCATATACCGGTATTGTATCCAAATCTACATAAGTTTTATGTTTGTCTTATAAGGCTTTATTATGCGTGATTTTAATTTAAATAGGTCAGAGTTTTTTTCAAGAATGCTTAAATTATGCAAATTTGACAGTTTATTGATTTATATCAATAAAAATAGGTATTTTAGATTAAGACATTCCTAAAAAAATATTTATCGTGAATTTAACAGGTAAAATATTAAAATAGTGAAAGAAAATTTTAAGTCCGCTTTCCAGAACCTTAAGTAATAAATGTTTCAATTTCAGGAATTAAAAGTAAAAAATATAAGTTTCAGGGTTGCTAAGCTAAAATGAGTCAGTTTTTGAGGATAGAAAATTTTACCCAGTTAAAAAGCGTTATAGGCATTCACTGTAAAGATTGGCCCGTTTTTGAGGACTCAAAATTTTTACCCATTTCACTATGTTACCAGTGTGCAAAGGATATCTAGGAATAACCCATCTACCGAGTATGTTCATTTCACTCCTTATGTGAGCAAATTAATCTGGTATCTCAGTAACCACTGATGGTAATAGATTGATACTTCACACACCTCTTCACTGTGATAATTTGTCATGCAGTGGACAGATTCCATAACTCTATTTTGCTTTTAAGCTGACCTGAGCATGAAGTGCTCAAGGGTGAGCTTTTTCAGTGATTGTCCGATTTTGATGAAACTTCACAGGAATGTTCCTTGCATGGTCCTCATTGAAAATTAGTCAAAGAAATGAATTCCATAAAGAACTCCGGTTGCCATGGCAACTGAAAGGAAAAACTTTAAAAATCTTCTTGTCCAAAACCACAGAAGCTAGGGCTTTGATATTTGGTATGTGGCATCATCTAATAGCCTTTTACCAAGTTTGTTCAAATTATCCCCCTAGGGTCAAATATGGCTCCACCCTGGGGGGTCACATGGTTTACATAGATTTATATAGGGAAAAACTTTGAAAGTCTTCTTGTCCAAAACCACTGGGCCTAGGGCTTTGATATTTGGTATGTAACATCATCTAGTGTTGCTGCTTTCTCTTTCTGTCTGTCTGTGTAGAGTTGCTTTTACATCTTCCCAAGCTAGCTACTTAGTGTACTAACTATCTTTGCATACACTGTTTTGCTAACTAAAAGAATATTTCTTTTTCACAAAATAGCTAAGCTTTTTACAAAAACTTAAAACTTCAGGAGAAAATCTGATTGCAATTGTGTTAGTTAAAAATTTGAGCGGCACCATGAGAAAACCAACATAGTGCATTTGCAGCCACCTTTAAAAAGAACCTAACCAATTTACATTTTGCCTCCTAAAACATGTTTACAACCAGTTTAGTTTTATTTAATGCGTGTTCAATACTGTCTTGAAATAATTCAACTTTCTATTTAACGAAATACAAAATCTATGGATAACGGACTGGCCACTTTGCAATAGGTTGTGCATTAACAACTGCTTGAAATGCCCTTAAGAAAGTGAAATAAGACTGGTGGGTGACTGTTTAAGCTGGGTCACTCTATATACAGATGACTGCTAATGCAAGTTAGACAGTACCTTCAGGTCTGCTTTAAATGTGCAGATCACTTAAAAGTCCTTAGCAAATATCTCAAAAATAAGCATACAGACAAAAATCATGTGTTCTTCTTTCCATTATTTCTTTTTCTAAGAATGGAAATAATATAACGGGTACAAAATCTTGATTTAATCCTTGTAGTGTTTCTGTTGGAAATAGTGTATTTAATTTTCAAAAGAATTAATCATTTTTAAAATAGTTTTGATAAACACATTTCATGTAACTAGTTTCTATATATGTTACAGGACGACCATCGTCTCCATGACTACAATGTGGATCAGAAGGTCAAGGACTTTATTAAAGCAGCTGAAGAGCAGGTTTGTAGTGACATGAAAAATGAATAAACTTTGTGTTTTGTATATTTATTAAGAACCATCTTGATATTAGCTTAGTGTTAGAACATCTGCTTCGAGTGTGGGAGGTTGTAGGTTCAGTTCCTGGGCATGTTATACAATAGACATGAAATATGGTGCCAGTAGTTCCCTCGCTCGGTACTCAACGTTAAAAGGGAAATTGTTTTCCCTCATACCCTCATGGCAGTGGAATAGCAAGTCAAGAGTGATTTATATAAGTTGTATAACATGTTTCACAATTGACCTGAAAAGTAGTATAAACTTAAATATCGAAAAACATATTGTGACAAAAAATGAGAAACTGACCAAACAGTATGAGATAAAGGTCACTAAAGATAAAGTATAGTGTTGCAAGTCACCATAGATACCGGTATGCATCCTTTGTCTGTGTAAGGTATTTCATTGATATGGTATTAACTCGTTTCAGGCTATCCACTACAAGACAAATCATATTGTAATGACAATGGGTTCTGACTTCCTCTACCAGAATGCTAACCACTGGTATAAGAATCTAGACAAACTCATAAAGTACACTAATATGCTGGTAAGACCTTGCAGCTTTTTAAAAGTTATTTAACCTTTAGGCACTGTTTGCTGTTCAGTCAGTAAATTTTCAGTGAACACCCCTTTGAATAATTAGTGGTACTGCCCAGATTGAAGGATGGACCAGTCCATTTTAGAAATTTAGCAAAGTAAAGGTTAACAACCAGTAAAGTTACAATATAATAAAGCTGTTTAGAGAGTAATAAATATTTTCATAAAATTTATTTCTATAAAAAAAAAAATTGATATTTTCAGAAAACAAGGAACTATACATTGTTTATATTTGCAAGAAGTTGTTGTGATTTTTAACCAAAGAATTTGTAAATTTATGTTTAAAGAAATATTAGATAAAATCTACTCAAATATAATTGAGAAAAATTTTAGTCATTTGTATAAATATTAACAGTAGATAAGTAAATATGTTACTAGAAATTTGGAGGGTTTTTTAGGAGTATGGGGGTGGAAAATCAAAGATAGTCATACTGCACACCTGCTTGAGTGCTTGTATATATCTTGTTATTTATGTATTACAGCAAGAGACTAATAATTCAAACATAAATGTTCTATACTCCACACCATCCTGCTACCTGTATCAACTGAATCGTGCAGATCAGGAATGGACGACCAAAAGTGATGATTTTTTCCCATATGCTCACCAAAACCACAGCTTCTGGACAGGATATTTTACCAGCAGAGCAGCACTAAAAGGATATGTGAGAGAAACGAATGCTTTTCTACAGGTTTGATATTTTTGCTCAGAATACAAGTACGTTGTTTATTGATTGTATAAACAACATTGAGATATGATTTATATACTGGTACCTTAGTAGTAAAACTTTATCAATGTGAATATTAATATAATCTTGTTCAATGTCCAGTCTGTGGTGCCTCCCAACTGTCTGTCAGCCTCCTTTGCCTGTTTGTCACAAAGTTTGTCTAGGCAACTCCAACAGAACCGCCAGGTTGATTTTCATCAAACTTAATAAAAGTTATTGTTAAGCCTTGTAGTGCATATCCTTGGCATATCCTGGTTCAGTGATTTTCAGTGGAATTATGGCTTTTGATTTGTCAAACTTTATAATGTTTTGGTCACATCTCTTATATTATTTGGCAGATTTTCACCAAACCTTACAAGAGTGATCAGTACCAAGCTTAATTGTGCATAATTATTGTTGGCATGTTCCAAAGCAGTTATGACAAGTTTACAATTTAAGTAATTCACCAAATCAGCAATATCAAAATGTTTTCATTATGTTTACTTCCTGTATCTGCTATTAAATTATTTATTAAAGAAAAACAATGTCATATTTTAGTAATCTATTTCTTTAAATATAAGAACTGCGCCATGAGAAAACCAACATAGTGGCTTTGTGACCAGCATGGATCCAGTCTGGTCAGGATCCATGCTGTTCGCTAAAGGTTTCTTTAGTTGCAATAGGCTTTGAAAGCGAACAGCATGGATTTTGGCCAGACTGCGCGGATGCGCAGGCTGGTCTGGATCTATGCTGGTCGCAAACCCACTATGTTGGTTTTCTCATGGCACGGCTCATAAATGAGTGTTATAAAAATCTTAAGACAATTTATTGTGTATGAGACTATATGACTGGGGTTAATACATTTTCAAGGTAAGATTTTATTTGTTGATTATAGACAACTAAAATTTTGTTGAAAAGTTTATATACATTTGAATTTTTCATATTTTTTTTTTTTATAAATTCAGGCGTGCAAGCAGTTAGATGCCTTGGCAATGTTAGAGGATATCCATAACAGCACATACAATATTCAAATACTTAGTAAGTAAATTTTTGATATATAAAATTTTACAGAAATCTGTGTTGTAGTGGCACATGTATAGATGTCTGTTTCACTTAAGGCAGTGCAATAGAAAATGCACTGTATGATGTATAGGTTAATAAATGGGAGAGCGGTGCTTTTGAGTGATAATGGCCCTGGCAAGGTGATAATAGCCCGAGGGCTTTAGCCCGAGGGCTATTATCTTCTTCCAGGGCCATTATCACTCAAAGGCACTGTGCTTCCATGTATTTACCTGTTTATTACATGCTTACCTATAATATAGTAAGAAATGGGTTTTTTGTGTCATTTATATGGGTAGACCTACTTGCATCTTCTGGCACAATAAATTTCAGTTTTTCAGTTTCTATATTATTTGTATAAGAGTGTATTTACTGTATAAAATCAATTACGGACGTTAATTTCCCGCGCTAACGCCAGGGCCATTATCGATAATGGCCCCGGGGCTTATTATGATAATGTGATAATACACGACGCAATGCGATAACAGGAGAATTTTCAGCACAAATTTGTTACTATTTATAGGTACTCATGTAATAAAAAATGATAATGCATTGCCTGAAGTTCAATATTGTTGACCACATTCTAACATCCAATCATCCATTGATCAACAGAATTTGTTGCGGTCACTGAATATTGGTAAGATAGACAGAAACTTTGACTTGGGCCAATCCCAAATTATTGCTTGAAGGTGATAGTAATTGCCCCCTATAGCAAAATAATCACATGACACTTTAAGTGATATTTTAGATTGACCAGTTCGTATTATCCTGTACTAAAACTTTCTTCATGTTAAACTGACAGTGGATATCAGTTCCATTATATGATGTTTGTTTTCAAGCCCATTTATGATAAGCTGGACATAGTTGTTGCAATGAATGTTTCGTTTTTGTGTGTTAGTACATGCATGTGTGGAAGTGTGCATGCACTGTATGCATCTGGTTTTGTAGAGATAATAATGTTGACATGCACTAAGCAATTATTATATTTTGCACAGATATTAATCTCAATAAATGGGGGGCCTCCATGGCCGAGTGGTTAAGGTCGCTGACTTCAAATCACTTGCCCCTCATCGATGTGGGTTCGAGCCTCACTCGGGGCGTTGAATTCTTCATGTGAGGAAGCCATCCAGCTGGCTTACGGAAGGTCGGTGGTTCTACCTAGGTGCCCCCTCGTGATGTAATAATGCACGGAGAGGCACCTGGGGTCTTCCTCCACCATTAAAGCTGGAAAGTCGCCATATGACCTATCATGTGTCGGTGCGACATTAAATCCAAAAAAAACAACAATAAATGGAGTGTGGCACAAACGCAAGGTCCCTTTCTCAAAGGTCAAGGTCCTATTTGCAGGTGAAAGGTCATGCCAGATCTTGTCGGGGTCAGAACTTTGATATTCATGGATCAGCCTAATATTTATTTTTTCAGAAATGTATGCCTCAATGAGACTGGCAGTTGCGTACAAACTCCAGGCCCTTATCCCTGAGATGACAATCACACTTGGGTGTCAAAGGTCATTTTAGGGCTTGTTAAGGTCATAAGTTTGATATGCATAGAGCAGTCTTTTTTGTTTGGAGTATCACATGCAGACTCAAAGTCACTATCTTAAAGGTCAAGGTTACACTTAGGGATCAGATATCATTTTAAAGCTTCTCTTAGCTGTAACTTCAGCATGAGTGAAACAATATTTCTATTTGGCAGGACTATTGCCTTAGTTAGACAGTGTATCAGGTGCAAACACCAGGTCCTTCTCTCAAAGTTCAAGGTAACATTGGGGTCAAAGGTCATATAAGATCTTGTTTAGATCATAACTGACATGCACTTAGCAATCTTTTTTTAACTGTCAGAAATTATTCCCTCAGTGAAACAATTTTGCCACAGGACATATGTCACAATGGACATGGTCATACTAATTAAGGGGGTGAAAGGTCATATCAGATCTTGTTGGTGCTGTATGGAGCTTTTTTTTAATAAGTTGAAATGTTTGAGTCATTGAAGCTTTGTGTCTACAAATAAGGGGCTTAAAGTATGTGTGAAATGTGCAGGCACTGTGTGCATTCAGTTTTGTCCAGATAATATTGTTTTCTTTGGGCATCAACAGTCTAGTTCATTTACTGATCTAACAATCATAAAGCTGGAAAAGATGTATGAAAACATGATGTTTACTAGCATTAAAATTACTGTATGTCATTCATTTCCACATTCTCTATCTTTTCGTTATTTCTGTTTTTACAGAGGAAGCAATGGGAGTTGCACAACATCATGATGCAGTCTCGTAAGTTCACTATGTACATTAATGTCGCATTTTTACCTTTTGAAACATTAATATATTGTCATTTATAAAGTAATCATTTTTAGCTCATCTGATTTTTTGAAAAAAAATGATGAGTTATTGTCATCACTTGAGCAGTTGTCGGCGTCGGCGTCGGCGTTGCCTGGTTAAGTTTTATGTTTAGGTCAGCTTTTCTCCTAAACTATCAAAGCTATTGCTTTGAAACTTGGAATACTTGTTCACCATCATAAGCTGACCCTGTATAGCAAGAAACATAACTCCATCTTGCTTTTTGCAAGATTTATGGCCCCTTTTGTACTTAGAAAATATCAGATTTCTTGGTTAAGTTTTATGTTTAGGTCAACTTTTCTCCTAAACTATCAAAGCTTTTGCTTTGAAACTTGGAATACTTGTTCACCATCATAAGCAGACCCTGTACATCAAGAAACATAACTCCATCTTGCTTTTTGCAAGAATTATTGCCCCTTTTGGACTTAGAAAATCAGTTTTCTTGGTTAAGTTTTATGTTTAGGTCAGCTTTTATCCTAAACTATCAAAGCTATTCCTTTAAAACTTGCAACACTTGTTCACCATCATAAGCTGACCCTGTACAGCAAGAAACATAACTCCATCCTGCTTTTTGCAAGATTTATGGCCCCTTTTGGACTTGGAAAATATCAGATTTCTTGGTTAAGTTTTATGTTTAGGTCAACTTTTTCTCTTAAACTATCAAAGCTATTGCTTTAAAACTTGCAACACTTGTTCACCATCATAAGCTGACCCTGTACAGCAAGCAACATAACTCCATCCTGCTTTTTGCAATAATTATTGCCCCTTTTGGACTTAGAAAAATCATTTTCTTGGTTGAATATTATGTTTAAGTCAACTTTTCTCATAAATTATCAAAGCTATTGCTTTAAAACTTGCAACAGTTTTTCACCATCATAAGTGGACACTGTACATCAAGAAACATAACTCTATCCTGCTTTTTGCAAGAGTGATGGCCCTTTTTAGACTTAGAAAATCATGGGTAGGACAATATTTCTATTATACAAAAAAAATCAGATGAGCGTCAGCACCCGCAAGCCGGTGCTCTTGTTTAGCTCACCTGTCACGAAGTGACAAGGTGAGCTATTGTGACCGCTTGATGTCCGTCGTGCGTCAACAATTTGTAAAAAAAATTTCTTCTTGAAAACCACTAGGCAGAATTACACCAAACTTCACAGGAATGACCCTTGGGTGGCCCCCTTTCAAAATTTTTCAAAGAATTGAATTCCATGGAGAACTCTGGTTGCCATGGCAACCGAAAGGAAAAACTTCAAAAATCTTCTTCTCAAAAACCAGAAGCCCTAGAGCTTAGATATTTGGTGTGAAGCATTGCCTAATGGACCTCTACCAAATTTGTTCAAATCATGACCCCGCCCCAGGGGTCACTTGATTTTACAAAGGAAAATCTTAAAAAATCTTCTTCTCAAAAAGCAGAAGACCTAGAGCTTAGATATTTGACATGTGGACCTCTACTAAAGTTGTTCAAATCATGACCTCCTGGTCAAAATTGACCCCTCCCCAGGGGTCACTTGATTTTACATATGAAAATCTTCAAAAAATTTCTAAAAATAAACCAGAAGGCCCAGAGCTTAGATATTTCACATGTGGCATTGCCTAGTGGACCTCTACAAAATTTGTTCAAATCATGACCCCTGGGTCAAAATTGACCCCGCCCCAGGGGTCACTTGATTTTACATATGAAAATCTTAAAAAAATCTTCTTCTCAAAAACCAGAAGCCCTAGAGCTTAGATATATGGTGTGCCTAGTGGACCACTACCAAGTTTGTTCAAATCATGACCCCGGGGTCAAAATTGACCCCGCCCCAGGGGTTACTTGATTGTACATAGGAAAATCTTAACAAATCTTCTTCTCAAAAAGCATAAGCCCTGGAGCTTAGATATTTGACATGTAGCATTGCCTAATGGGCCTCTACTACAGTTGTTCAAATCATGACCCCTGGGTCAAAATTGACCCCGCCCCAGGGGTCACTTGATTTTACATATGAAAATCTTCAAAAAATTTCTAAAAATAAACCAGAAGGCCTAGAGCTTATTTCACATGTAGCATTGCCTAGTGGACCTCTATTAAAGTTGTTCAAATCATGACCCCGGGGTCAAAATTGACCCCACCCTAGGGGTCACTTGATTTTACATATGAAAATCTTCAAAAATTTTCTAAAAATAAACCAAAAGGCCTAGAGCTTAGATATTTCACATGTAGCATGGCCTAGTGGACCTCTACAATATTTATTCAAATGATGACCCCCGGGGTCAAAATTGACCCTGCCCCGGGGTCACTTGATTTTACATATGAAAATCTTCAAAATTTTTCTAAAAAACCACAAGGCCTAGATCTTAGATATTTGACATGTAGCATTGCCTAGTAGACTTCTACAAAATTTGTTGAAATCATGACCCCCTGGGTCAAATTGGCTCCGCCCCATGGGGTTACTTGATTGTATATAGAAAAATCCTAAAATTTTCTAAAAAAAACCCCAGAATGCCTAGAGCTTAGATATTTGACATGTAGCATTGCCTAGCGGACCTCTACAAAATTTGTTCAGTCTTGACCCCCCCAGTAACAAATTGACCCAGCCCCAGGGTTACTTTATTGTGCATAGGGAAATCTTCATGAATTTGCTAAAAATAAACCAGAAGGCCTAGATCTTAAAGCTTTAGCTAAGGAATTTGTTCAAGCAAGCAACTCTACTCAGGTGAGCGATATAGGGCCATCATGGCCCTCTTGTTTTAGTTAAGAGTGATATTACTTCATTGAATATCAGTAAAAAGATCAAAAAGTATTCAAGCTAGGTTCATAAAACTTGGTATATGTATAGAGGACAATATGTAAATTATGCACTTGTATGACTTATGCTTGTAGGTCAAGTCAAGGTCACTATTGAAGGTCAAGTAAAAATTGTTTCTGCTCCATAACTTTTATATACATTGATGGATTATCTTAGTGCTACACACAAACGTTCCCCATGATGAGACAATGTGTTAATGCATGATCTATGCTTGTTGGTTAAAGGTCAAGGTCACCGTCTGTCTGTTAGCAATTTCATGTCCGCCCTGTAACTCTTGAACCCCTTGAAGGATTTCAAAGAAACTTGACACAAATGTTCACCAGACTGAGGCAACATGCAGAGCACATGTTTTGGATGTCTCGCTTCAAGGTCAAGGTCACACTAAGGGGGTCAAAGGTCATATCAGTTTTTTTGTGTCCGCTCTGTAACTCTTGAACTGCTTGAAGGATTTCAAAGAAACTTGGCACAAATGTTCACCACACTGAGAAGACATGCAGATTGCATGTTTTGGATGACTCGCTTCAAGGTCAAGGTCACACTTAGGGGTCAAAAGTCATATATGACTTTGCTTTGTGTATATTGCTCTGTATTGCAGTGCTCTTGTTTTTATTTGGCAGATCCCTTTTTTGTTCACTTACAGTATTTTTTTTAATTACTTCCCTTTTATGTTACTGTAAATAGCTTATTTTGAAACTTTTTTATTATTGGCCATAGGGAAAAACGGAGACCACTTTTCTGTGGTACAACATGGATGGTACCTCAAATTTTTAGGTGTATTTTGACATACCTGTACCTTGTAAGGATTTTGTTTTGGACTTAGAATTTTTTTGGGAATTCCTTCCCTTTGTTGTTCCTGTCCTTTGGGCTTTAACAGTCAAGTTCTTCAAATTTGCTCCCATCCTCTGTAACCTTTCGGGCATATATTGCCCCGCTTGGCGTAGCTCTTGTTTTAGTACAACACAGAAATGTTCCCCATGATTAGACTATGTGTCACGCACATGACCCATGGTTGTCAGTCAAAGGTCAAGATCATTATTGAAGGTCAAGTAAAATTGTTTTTTCGCCGGTAGGGGACTTCTGTATTGCCATTGAAATACTCAATCACTTGTTCTTTCAAGTTATTTGTTGTGGAAACGGAATATTTTAAAGCCAAATTGTACACACAATATAAAGCTGTCTAGAATCATAAAATGAAATATTAAGACCTTAAAACTGAATGATTTCACCATTGTGACATGATACTTTAATTTGTTTGAGATTTAACATATACAACCATCCTGTGAAATGTAAGAGAATGACATTTATCATTGTTATATGTTCTAGCGGGACAGAAAAGCAAGCTGTAGCAGACGACTATGCTATGAGACTTGCATATGGCAGGTCTGAATGTCAGGTGAGTGCTGTTTTACTTTCAGTGTCATCTTTTTATCAATTGCACAGTTTTTCCTTGTACAGACAGAGTCTGAGATGAAAAGAGATTTCAAATATTTTGTTTACTTACAGTAGACAAATGTAAGGGTCATATCCAGGAGACTATAATATCAAGACAGTACCCCCCAGCTATGGGACAAATAGCTCCTGTGTTCCCAGGATAGGGTTTTAACTCGGAACTAAGGGTGAGGTAACCCCGAAAGAAACCTAGAGAGTTGAAGACAGAGGTGCTGGGCCATTGGCACTCTCTTAACGAACCACAGCACCATGCAATATCGCTATGACTACACAGCCATCGCGAATGATAAGAAGAAGAAGACTAAGTATTTAGTTTGGAGATTTAATACATGATTTTTTTTAAATATTTAGTGTGTGAGCATTTAGTTCACTTGGTACATTTCCAGGAGAGATATCCAACTATTTAACAGAATTTTCATTTATGAGCTGGGCTGTTGTTATAAAACTGACTTTAGAAACCAGTGTATTTCTCAAGCATCAGAATGAATGTTTCTGAACAAAATCTTAAAATTGACCAGTGTCAGTGATGCATTTTGAGACTAATCCTGGATTACTGACATAATCACCAAGCTTTTTACTGTACAGTTAGTCCATTGTTCCTTTTATGATTTGTCATACAGGTGCATAGTTAAATACATTTGTACGAGGTAGGATTATTGTTTGTTTTGTTGACTGATCTCCAGTACTATATCTATAATCCAGTCTATGATTTGGTGACTGATCTTATTGTTTTAATCTAACCAATGGCAAGACGGCATTCTTAGACTGACCTCCAATCTCTGTTTCATAAGAGACTAAAGTTATTTTCATGGTCGGCCAAGCGGACGCAGTGGTCCAGTTCATCCTACTAAACTGATTGGGATAAGAGTCACTTGTATGAGTGCTTTCCACCTGGCACACCAAAGAACCAGGGAACCTTCTGGAATTGGAGCGTCTTCTGTCTCTAGCACTATCCTCCCACTAACATTACTAACAGTCTTCTGGAGGAGTTGCCCATTTGGGTAACCAGTGGTGACTATAAATAGGCTTACAAACATTCATGGTTGGCATCTTGCATTAACAACTCAGCTATAAGATTGCCAGGCTCTTAAAAATCCATTCACTATTTAGACAAACATTGAGAAAGCACCTTGTAGTTCTATCTATTTTTTCAGTAAATAGTGTCATTCCACTGACCTTTTGATTTCAGAAAGTGATGAATGATGCATTTGGTAGATTGATACCAAAAGGTTCTGAGGGTTTTCCTGGGCTGGTATGGTGTGACCTGTACAATATCAGTTCTTGTAGCTTCACAGAAACAAACAAACAGGTAAATGTTAAAGCCACGTGGTTCTTTTTGTTACATCATTTTGTCTTTTCAGTATAAATATAATTGTAATTTGAGTCAATTACATTAAAAATCCTTTCGTTATTTTGGGTGTTAGGGTATAATATCAGGCCTCAGTGTTCTCAAGAAAGGAGATACTAGCTCACTTTCTACACCAGGCTTGGTTTAACTTCATTTTAAAGTGTACACACTTTGAAATATGTTGTTGTTTGTATCTAGTCAAAATATTCAGTCTTGTGTTTGTTACAGCCAGGTTTGCCAAAATAAAAAATATTTAAGCCAGATAACTCATATAATATCCTATTGTATTATTCAAAGTTTGTATTTACGGAACTTTATTGATGTGGAATCATTAATTAAACAGGCAGAGAAATAAATACTGTGAAAAAATGACAGTGTAAGGATAATTGATTACAACATTCTTGTTTCAGTTTGTGATGGTAGTATACAACCCAGTTGGCCATACTGTATCCCGCTGGATCAGGCTACCAGTTGCTGGCCAAGCATACGCAGTGATCGGTCCAAACAATGAAGTCATAGAAACTCAGGTAAGCCAATGTAACTTTTCATACTAACATGCCTTTACAGTTTACAGTAGCCTGCTGATTACAGGTTTTCTACAAACAATAGTTTGCATTTTAGATTTATTCCTACATATAATTGAAGTAAGGACACAAAATTATGTATGAAAAAGTTCTTACATCAGCAAACTTTAAATTTCCAGACAGACAGCTGGCATCTGTAATGACCCACATCAGTAGGATACAATTTTAGTCTACAGTAAATGCCCCCATCCCACTTTTAATAGCGGTGTTACTTGTCAGTAAAAGATTTTTTTTAATACACCATGTTTCTTATTATTCAGATATCAGGTGTTACAGAACGTACAAAGGGTATTCCTGAAAGGAATGGCTCATTGGCTCACAATGATTTAATATTCAAGGTGACATTACCTCCCCTTGGCTTCAGCACATACTTCATCAGGATGTCAAACAGTAAGTCTTGAAAACTGAATTTTATCATTTTAAAGTTCTGTAGAAATGGGAATTGTTAGAAGTCTCGAAAAGTTATATAAGGAGACCTTTGTTTCCAGTCATGGGCATGACTACTGAGATCCCACCTCTGAGCAACTGAGTCTTCCAAATGAAAAACCAGTGTGAGATATACATATATCTCGCACCACTTGACTCACACCACTCACAAATGTCTTTATTTTTCTGCATCTTTATATTTTCACTATATAATTGAACACCCCTTCGAATAATAAATTGTACTGCCGAAATTTAATGAAAGACCAGTCCATTTTAAAAACTTAGCAGGATAAAGGATAATGAAGAAGTGGTTCAAATGTGGTTTTAATCTTTTTAAGACTGAATTTAGGGATACCCATGTGACAAACAGAGAAATTGTTTTGTAGGTTTGGTGAAGAGGAAGTATCAAAGGGCAGTGAAAAAGCCTATGAAAGAAAATGAGGATTTTGTCATGAAGAATGAGGTCAGTTTTCACACTTTGCAGTGAGTGCATTGTTACTTTGAATAGAGAAATGTAAACATGATATTGCTTTGTCAGCCAAGAATAAGAAGATGTTATGCATCTATGATATTTTCTTCTTTGAATAATATTGTTAATCTTGAATACAGTAAGTATGTATTTCATGATTTCTGGCTAAAGAAGCTGCTTTTAATTGGAAGTGATAAAAATATATGAAGTGATTTTGGGAGAAATGTAGACAAAACACCAAAGCTCTTCATTCTGCATCTTAAATTAAGTTACATAAATTCACATACATTTTAGACCACACAATTTCCTTCACCAGTGTGTGGTACAAAAAGCTTTAATAAATGTTTGACATGCTGTCCTTCAAATGAATAACAAATATTAACTTTTTACAGCACATATCTGCGAAGTTTGATGGTAAGACAGGGATGTTGAAGTCAATGACTAACCTTGCGACTGGCCTTGAACTTGATGTACAGCAGGATATTGTGTACTACTTTGGTCATAACGGCAACTGCAGTAAACCTGAGTTTGAGCCTTCCGGTGCATATATTTTCCGACCTAATACTACAGTACCAGAAAGCTGGAAAATGTCATACCCAGGTTCTGCTGAACAGGTACTTGTGTAAAAGAAATTATCAGTTATGTTGCTTATTTATATTCATCATTAATAATGACTCCTTTTATAAATCGCTGGTCCATACGTTGTGCTATTGACCCGTCTACAGTTCAACACTAAATTTGGTTGGGCAAAAGTCAAAATTTAAAAAAAATATTTCTGATACTATGTTTTAAAACAGTTTTTGAGTGTCTTGTTTGTCAGTAGTCATAATTATTTTGCTCTCAGTCCATCAGACTTTGGCAGTAGTTTTGACTATTGACTGGCAAGCCAATAAGTATAAACTATGTAATCGTCCTTATTTATCTGTATCATGTAATTTTGAATCATTTCAAACTAAAATAAGGTTGTTGTCTTGAAAAGTCTTTTTGCAAAGTAAAAAATGGATTTGAACCCAGATCTCTTCTACCCTGAAAATTAGATAAATGTTGGAGATTGAAATTAACAAATATGGCCATCACAAAATGGAAATACTGAAGTACCTAAGCATCATCAAAAAGGAATATGAAACCTAGTTGTTTTTTTTCAAAGTGGAATGATAATCTTTTATTTTCAGTTTATATGATATATATTTTCAAAATATGAAACTTGGATGTCTATCTGTAAGTAGATTTGATTTAGTACACAATTTTCATTTTTGAATCACTTTAATTGTAAAGATACTTCTGTTGCAGATAATAATAATTTATGTATATTGGTAATATATGTAAATCTCACCACAGGGTCCTCTCGTACAAGAGGTCTATACCAAGTTCAGCCCCTGGGTAACGCAGGTGACCAGGATGTATGAGGGAGAGCAGTATATTGAAATTGAATGGACTGTTGGACCCATACCTATAGAGTAGGTTTTTCCTAGAATATTTCATTAAAATGTGCCTTAACAGATCAACATCCCAGAAATAAAAGATTGGTAGTGAATTTAGGAAAGCTATACTTTTGAAAAAACCAACAAAAAACTTTATATTTTATTTTACAAATTTCTCACTGAAACTGTTTGTGTCCATATTGTAACTTCATAGCAAAAGTTTTTAGATACTGACAGTACCTGCTGTTATATACTTACCAAGATGATAAAATTTAAGAAATTATTTATATGTTTTTTACAGCTGTCAGTAAGGAAACCATTATACCATATCTACCATATAATCTACCATATAATTGTTGTATCATAAATTATGTAATATGCAATCTTAAAAGGTTGTAAGTGGCAGATAAGACCTTTTTCTTCAATAAATATTTCATAAAACTTACCAAAACCTAGATTTTAAATAACAATACTACCTTAAATATTTGTAATGAAATGTGATTTTTGGCTCAGTAAACAAGGTCGTGCAATTATGATTTTATGTTCAAGTTATTTCCCTTTCTCAGAGGTCAAGGTCATACTTTGGGGTCAATAAAAGTCATGTCATATCTTGTTCAGGCCATTACCTTTACAGAGATGTGCTTCTTTTTTTATTTGATGGAAATTGAAAATGAACTGCTGAAACAGCAGTTTTAAAGTTTGGAGGGTTAAGGGCCCAACCAGACAAACTTATCCTTAGACATTGTATAAAGTCTTCACCAATACATCAAAATGCCCTCTTCCCTTTGTTTGCTGTTATTTCTGAGCAAAAACCAATTTTTTTTTGCCAGAAGTTAGGAGGTACTTCCTACTGTTACGCCTATGAAATGTTTGATTCAATAAGAGGAAATATGTGCAAAACAGGTCCATAGGTCATAGCTAATTTAATCTGTGTATTTCTAGTGACAATCGTGGTAAAGAGGTGATAGCAAGATTCAACACATCATTAAACACAAACAAGATGTTCTATACAGATGCTAATGGAAGAGAAATTCAGACAAGAAAGTAAGATGCAGTTATCTTTTTTTGTCATTTTTATTTTGTATCTTAATCTTAATAGTCATAAGTGTGTAATCTTTCAGTACGAATGTTCATCCAGATGGTCATATTTGATTCGAGTTATTGGTTGATTCCGTGTACTAATACATCTGTAACAGAGAGCTTTCCTTGAAGAAAAATACATGTGTTATATATATATTGGAGAAGTTACATGTGATGTGATATATCTGGGGAAAGTTAAATGCTTAGTTGTATATATTGGGAAAGTTAAATGCTTAGTTGTATATATTGGGAAAGTTAAATGCTTAGTTGTATATATTGGGAAAGATAAATGCTTAGTTGTAGATATTGGGAAAGTTAAATGCTTAGTTATATATATTGGGAAAGTTAAATGCTTAGTTGTATATATTGGGAAAGATAAATGCTTAGTTGTAGATATTGGGAAAGTTAAATGCTTAGTTATATATATTGGGAAAGTTAAATGCTTAGTTGTATATATTGGGAAAGATAAATGCTTAGTTGTAGATATTGGGAAAGTTAAATGCTTAGTTATATATATTGGGAAAGTTAAATGCTTAGTTGTATATATTGGGAAAGTTAAATGCTTAGTTGTATATATTGGGAAAGTTAAATGCTTAGTTGTATATATTGGGAAAGATAAATGCATAGTTGTATATATTGGGAAAGTTAAATGCTTACTTGTATATATTGGGAAAGATAAATGCATAGTGGTATATATTGGAAAAGTTAAATACTTAGTTGTATATATTGGGAAAGATAAATGCATAGTGGTATATACTGGGAAAGTTAAATACTTAGTTGTATATATTGGGAAAGATAAATGCATAGTGGTATATACTGGGAAAGTTAAATACTTAGTTGTATATATTGGGAAAGATAAATGCATAGTTGTATATACTGGGAAAGTTAAATACTTAGTTGTATATATTGGGAAAGATAAATGCATAGTGGTATATATTGGAAACGTTAAATGCTTAGTTGTATATATTGGGAAAGATAAATGCATAGTGGTATATATTGGAAAAGTTAAATGCTTAGTTGTATATATTGGGAAAGATAAATGCATAGTGGTATACATTGGAAAAGTTAAATGCTTAGTTGTATATATTGGGAAAGTTAAATGCTTAGTTGTATATATTGGGAAAGATAAATGCTTAGTTGTAGATATTGGGAAAGTTAAATGCTTAGTTATATATATTGGGAAAGTTAAATGCTTAGTTGTATATATTGGGAAAGTTAAATGCTTAGTTGTATATATTGGGAAAGTTAAATGCTTAGTTGTAGATATTGGGAAAGTTAAATGCTTAGTTATATATATTGGGAAAGTTAAATGCTTAGTTGTATATATTGGGAAAGTTAAATGCTTAGTTGTATATATTGGGAAAGTTAAATGCTTAGTTGTATATATTGGGAAAGATAAATGCATAGTTGTATATATTGGGAAAGTTAAATGCTTACTTGTATATATTGGGAAAGATAAATGCATAGTGGTATATATTGGAAAAGTTAAATACTTAGTTGTATATATTGGGAAAGATAAATGCATAGTGGTATATACTGGGAAAGTTAAATACTTAGTTGTATATATTGGGAAAGATAAATGCATAGTGGTATATATTGGAAAAGTTAAATACTTAGTTGTATATATTGGGAAAGATAAATGCATAGTGGTATATATTGGAAAAGTTAAATGCTTAGTTGTATATATTGGGAAAGATAAATGCATAGTGGTATATATGGGGAAAGTAACTCATACAGTAGGGTATATGCAGAAAGTTACATCTATAGTGGCATATATGGGGAGAACCATGTGGTGTTTTTTTATGGGGGAAGAACACATGTATATATAGGGAAAGTTACACATATAGTGTTATATATAAGTTTCATGCCTATATGTTATATATCGGGAAATTAACAGGGGTAAGTAAGAGGAAAGTTACATATATGACAGTGCGTATGGAGAAAGTTACACATATAGCAGTATACATAAGCCCTAGGGAATGTACTAGTAACACATGTAGTAGTATATATGGGAAATCATACATATAGATGTATATATGGGGAAAGTTACACATACAATAGTATATAATTATGGGAAATAATACATATAGAAGTATATATGTAGAAAGTTACTCATATGATCATATATGAGGGAAAGTTATACATATAGAACTATACATGGGCAAAGTTACACATACATCTGAATATTTGGGGAAAGTTACACATATAGTAGTATAAACGAGGAAAGCTACATGTTTGCTTGTACATTGTATACATGGGGAAGTTGCCGGTATAGTGATATAAACATGGAAATTCATGTATTGTGATATATTACAGGAGGGATTATAGGCCAACATGGAAGTTGAACCAGACAGAGCCAGTTGCTGGGAACTATTATCCAATTAACAGCAGAATTTTCTTACAGGTATTTATTCACTTGAGCTTATTGTTAGATTTATTTTTAATAAATTGTAATACATATCATGTTAGCAAAAGGATTGTTCACTCAATGGTGTAAATTTAGATTGAGTAAACTTTCAAATTCCTTGTCATTCATATAATGCTAGGTTTACCATAGATATTTGTGTTAAAAGTTTTAGGTAAGAACAGGTCTCATGAAAATATTAAGAAAATATTAAGAAAACTGAGCAAGTTTATGCTTGCCAATCAAGTTAAGAATTTTTTCACGAATGTATTTAGACTAGCGTACAGTTAACATAAAAAGGCAGTGTTAAGCCATCCTGACCAAAATGAGACTTGTATAAAAGCTGGCAAAGACTTTCGAAACAGTTATACACAATTGACTAGAATGAAGTGTTACTGCTGAAAAAAAAAAAAAAAACTTGAGAAACTTTAATTGTAGGAGGCTCTGAAATGGTGAATTATTTTTAATACTCGAAACAACAAAGGAAACACCGAGCCATATGCTCTACATTGAATTTTATTCAACACAATAAATAATATATATATGTAACAATATAGAACAAATGACTCATTGAGATGTATTTTTAAACATAATATGAATACAGCAGTATCTAAGATTGGGTTTTGTTGGCCGCTCGAAAAAAGAAAGTAGAATTGTTCAACCGAAAGGAGACCAGGCGCGTCAAAGCAATACAACACAACTATAGGGCTATAATTAACAGTGATACCAAACAACTTCGAACTGACACTAACACCACTGAACGATACGGTAGAACTAAAATACGCCAGAACCGATGGCTGTGCATTGCAACGACGGAGCCAGTGGTGCCACATGTCAGGGACCGACCGCCCGCAGGTAGCTGTAAACGGTCGGCAACTAACATGCGGACCCCTGCGTGAAGGTAAGCACATAGTTGCATGCAAAGGGTAGTACACCAAAAGAGGATGGATGTGCCTTGCAACGACGGAGCCAGTGGTGTCACACGACAGGGACCGACCGCCCACAGGTGGCTGCAAACGGCCGACAACTATCGTGCGGACCACTGCATGAAGGTAAGCACAGTTGCATGCAAAGGGTTACTGTTTGACAGTGAAGCACCGAGTAACGTGGCAGATGTACACAAGTACACCAAAAGAGGATGGCTGTGCATTGCAACGACGGAGCCAGTGGTGTCACACGACAGGGACCGACCGCCCGCAGGTTACTGCAAACGGGCGGCAACTATCATGCGGACCACTGCATGAAGGTAAGCACATAGTTGCATGCAAAGGGTTGAGAACGCAATACATAAAGCAATACCAGCAATACCAACTAGATTTCGCCTAACACTAGGGCAAAACCTATTCAACCCGAGCCACCTAGCCACGAACTTGATTTGAAAGCAATACGCCAAAGTACGGTGCTTAGGACGGGATATGGCATTTAGCCTAGCTTTACAGCAATAACCTGACGCGCCTGATCGCCCCTCGGTATGCACAATTAGAATTTTTCCGTGACAAGAGCGACATTATAAAGAAAGGAAAATAAATAAATAAAAGAAATAAACGTGATTGAATAAATTGTTTTAGATTCTGATAGAAACATCATCCTTGAAATGATTAAAGACACATATCTTCGAACTTTAAATCACAAAAGCACATAACGCAAATTCGTACAATAAATACAAAACTGTCCATCTGTTTATAATCCATAGTTAAACTTCGTATTAATTAATCAGCTCTATATCAGTTCTTGGAATAAAAAGGCCCGTATCACAAAACAGTTTATCAGATGAGTATGTAGGAAATGTCCGTCTTATTGATCACATACTTATCGAATACCTGCATTACTGCACCCACGGTGGAATAAACTATGTTGAAAATGTTCTCCATACACGGCTAGCTGATGTTCACTAGAGGATGTTCCTTGATTTATTAACGACTTACAATGTTCATGTCGTTAACAGATTCGTACTTCAGGTATTTTCTGTTGATACAGGACCCTTTCCATAACCACGTTTATAATCGGTCCTACAACAATAAAAACTACAGAAAAACAGTAAAAATGTTCATATCAAAGACACTACATGATACTGTTGTATGACTAAAGACTGCTTTTAAACAATTTATGATCCAAAGTACCAGAAACGCAATAATAACTATAGTTCGTTTTTTTTAAACATTGTGTTTGACAACATTAAATACAACGTTTCGTAACCTTAACTCCGGCTTCCATAATTTAAAGCTTCTAGTAAAGAAAAACGTGATCTCAAGCTAAAACTAAACATAATCAGAAAGTAGAAAAATCATTTTGTAAGTAGAGAAAGTTTAGTTTGAAAAATTGTAAACCCGTATGACCTAGTAAACAACTGTACGGGGTGTGGCGGGCGGGAAAGTTTGTGTTGGCTGTCAAGTTTAAACGAGTTAACTGAGCAGATAGCACGAGATTATCGCTTTTATACGGCTATACGATGTACATGTCGCATAGCTGGTACCCTAATTAACGGATCAATAATACAACCAAACCAGTCGAAAAGTTGAACAAGTAAAACTGCCTAGTAACGAAAACAACGCCGTTGTTTCTCGAAAATAAAATAAATTATTTTTAGTTGAAAATAATTTTCATTATGTCACAACATTTTAACACACCTTGAAAGGAAAACTTGTAGTGAATGAGAGAATATCTTTTACAGGATGAGGCTAAGGATATGCAATTTACAGTGATGACAGACAGGTCACAAGGTGGAGGCAGTATACATGATGGACAAATAGAAATCATGGTAATGTTTTATAACCTTATTCTATACATATTCTCTTTAACACAACTGGACTGTTTATAGTGATGAATTTTTACAGTTCTTGTTGCCGACAGTAAATTCAGAAAAAATGTGTGACATTGAAGTGCGTCTGTTTCAGTTACATCGCCGTCTGCTGCATGATGACTGCCTTGGTGTTGGAGAACCTCTCAATGAAACTGGAGCAGATCACAAAGGCCTTATTGTAAGAGGTACATATACTGACATTCCCAGTTATCTTTTTTATGTAATACCACTTCATAGAAGTGACAGTTATATTAACTTTGACAAAGTTGATTTGAATGGTCATTTAAAATATCTTGATGTAGGTCACCTGTATTTAGTTGATTGGACTAAGTTCATGTTAAACATTCATCATTTCTGCACTGTCACATATGGTGGGAAGTTTACAATTAGGGAGTCAGTGGCACAGTGGTTAGCAGGTTGGACTACAATGCCAGCCACTTGGGTTAGATTCCCAGTCGCGGCTGATATTCCGACTAGTGTTCAGTGCTGGGTGATATATTTATTGGTACTGTTTGCAGCAGTATCTGCCTAGACTGTATGCTGGGCAGGTAAATATATCACTTGCTGTGGGCTCAACTTCAAATACCTAAGTTGTTCCATCCGTTCCAGTTGGGGCCTTGTCTCAACTGCCCACTCTAACAAGAAGCCTTTACCTTTGATGTTTGACAATTACTGACTTTAGTCACGCTGTTGACTTCCAGTGCAGCTAAGAGTTTGATACCCAGAAGGGGTCTGCATATTTAGTGATCAATTTAGCTGTTAACTTTGAAAATGACCATGTATAATTTGCATGTAGATTAGTAAATTTCAAGTTTAATGTAAGAAAGAAGCAGATCTGCATGATCATCTTTAAAATGAAAGGGAAGGGTAGATGATAAAAAGCATATATATCTTCTCTTTTATCAGGAAAGATGTATATTTTTGTGGACACAATAGCTAGCTCTGCCCGAAGGCACAGAGATCTGGGACTGAGGACATACATGGCTCCAATTCCAGCCTTCGCAGAGACTGACATGAAATACACAGAATACTCACAGTACTTCCATACAACTGTATGTTCCATTTCATTACACACTGTATTAACCATTACCCTGCTAAATTTCTAAAATGGACTGGTCCATCATTCAATTTGGGCAGTACCACTTATTATTTAAAGGGGTGTTCACTGAAAATTTACCGGATGTGCAGGCTGATCATAGTCTGCACTGGTTGCAAAGGCAAAATCAGGAGGAAAATATGGTAGTGCATAATTGAAATATGTTCTGTTAGTAACAGTTAAGAATTGAAGTGTATTCAACCAGGCCCTGCCACCATGTTAGTGTATGTTTGCATTATTGTGTCGACTTTGAATAACTTATGTTTGGTCACAAAGTCACTTTAATGCAGCTATCAACCAGTATTTGGTTGGAAGAGTGCAACTATACATTGAACTGCAAAACCAGTAACAACCAGTAGCTGTGATAGCAAGTGTCAATATTTTTCTGCCCCCGAAGGGTGGCATATTAGTTTTCAACTGTCCGTCCATTAGTTAGTCACAACGTTAACTTTTGGCATGAAGGCACTTTACTCGCGAACTGCTGACCCAGGACCTTCAAACTTCACTTGCTGATAGTACTCATTGAGTACACGACCCCTACTGACTTTGGGGTCACCAGGTCAAAGGTCAAGGTCACAGGGGCCAACGTTAACTTTTTGCATGAAGGCACATTACTCACGAACCACTGCACCCAGGACCTTCAAACTTCACATGCTGATAGTACTTATTGAGTACACGACCCCTACTGACTTTGGGGTCACCAGGTCAAAGGTCAAGGTCACAGGGGCCAACGTTAACTTTTTGCATGAAGGCACTTTACTCGCGAATCACTGCACCAAGGACCTTCAAATGCTGATAGTACTTACTGAGTACACAACCCCTACTGATTTTGGGGTCACCAGGTCAAAGGTCAAGGTCACAGGGGCCAATGCTAACTTTTTGCATGAAGGCACTTTACTCGCGAACCACTGCACACAGGACCTTAAAACTTCACATGCTAATAGTACTTATTGAGTACACAACCCCAATTGACTTTGGGGTCACCATGTCAAAGGTCTAGGTCACCAGGTCAAAGGTCAAGGCACTGCAGGGGCATTTGTCACCATTAGTGACAGCTCTTGTTATTTATCTATAAAAAAGCTTTTCTACCATTACCAGCAAGTTATAACAGCACAGTCTAAAATCCTTGAACTTTTCTTCATAACTTACATTCAAACACACACACTTCCCTCACATTTATTTCTAGTCAGTAGATCATTTGATCAGTTAGTAAATGCGCTTGCTTTTGGAATAAGAAATAGCTTTAAGTAATAAACAACTTTAACATTTGCCAGTTTTAAAAGATTTTGAAAAAAAGATTGCCATGTTTTAGTAATTCTGATTTAGACAGAATAATTCAGCTCATTGTTTACCAGTAATCACTAGTTGGGATAGTTTTATACTTACATATGTTACGCCAGTTATTAAACAAGTTCTACAACTTGTATTAATCTCTCTCGGTACCTTATTTCTGGTGGTATTTACCACCATGAGGGTATAAGAAAATAAAAGCCAGTTACCCTTTTAATGCTGATCACAAAGCAAGGAGATGCTTCAAGTCTTTGGTATGATGCAGTCAAGGAGTGAACCTAGGACTTCACACACTTGAAGCAGGCACTTAAGGAATAGCTTGCCAAAACAGTCTTAAGATAACTGGCCATTGTGTATTTAACTTATTTACTGTTGAAAAATAGTGTTCAGCCAACAAACAAGGAAGTAAATTTATTTCAGTGGTCTGGTATAAAGTCACCACTACCACCAAATGTTCACATGTTGACTCTGGAACAGTGGGGCGGACCAAGCATAGAACCATCAGCCTCGCAGCCGTACCTGATACGTCTGGAACATTTCTATGAGAACGGAGAGGACGCGGAGCTGTCTAAACCTGTCACAGTCTCATTACAGGTATATGCAGGGTACACTATGTTACTTTCTGTAAAAACAGATATTTCTACAAAGCTAAAAGTTTGCTGTAGTTAATTAGGTTCATGAGATAATGAGATTATACCGATATTTTCTAAAACATACATGGATATTTAAATCAAGTGTGCTGGTATTTATTTTGGCAAGTGTGAGCTGTTAGAACATATAGCAAACAAAATCCATTGAGGGAGGTTTTGATTTCACTTCAGTTACAGTTGTTTGAGTAAAGTTAATATCTTGCAAGATTGAAGATTTAGATTAATTAAAATTTACATAAGCAGCAAGAAGTTGTATTAGAACATTACCAACGTGATAATATTCCATTAATTTCATTTTGCACCATTGAATTAATTTATCAAAATGAATAAATTTAAAATCGATGCAAGTTTCACTGAAATGAAGAATAAAGTAATACATATATTATAATATGCAAAGCAGTTAGTGTCACAATGTTATGCAGTGGACAGGGTTTCAAGGGATCCAAATAAAGAAAATATAAGAAGGATATGAACATCATGAATAGCTCTAGTCAGCCGTGTTACTCGAGCGAGCAATATCTCACTGTAGATGTAACATGCTGGATATATCTTTCCTCACATATAAAACAGGAATGCACTTTCGTATATACATTACTGTATGTGGTAAAAATTATTTTGTAGAATCTGTTTATACCATTCAACATAGACAGTGTTGAGGAACTAACACTGGGTGCTAACCTGCCAATGTCCAAGCTGGACAGACTCAAATGGAAAACAAAGGAAAATATTCTCACTGATAAAGGTATATTATTACTTTTTATATAAACAATAATTTTCTGCAAATTCTATTTATGCCAAAATTGCCCCAAATATTTTAATGTAATGTGTACTCTCTACAATATTCTGCAGGTCTTGACTTGCTTCAGGTTTTGATATGCAGAAAATACTTATTCCTTGGTCCACTTAATTTGATCACAGGAGACTGAAATTCTATCTGTAATGTTCCAAAATGGCTAAATATAAAAATGACCCCTCCTATATATATAAAATATATATAGGAGGGGTCATTTTTATATTTAGCCATTTTGGAGCATTACAGACAGAATTTCAGGCTCCTGTGATTTGATGTTTCTGCTAATACGTATAATCATGATTTGATATTTAACATAAAATTATCTAAAATGTGATTTGAATTTGTGTAGAATGTTTTGACTTTTTTTTCCATTGAATTTGAAAATTGGATGAAACAAGTTAATGCCGTTACTTTTTCAGAAAATATGTACATAGTGAAGAACAGAGAGTCTTTGACAGGTCCGCTTGACATTACACTGAATCCAATGGAGATACGAACATTCCAGGTGAAACTGCAGAGTGGAAAACCAGTCAAAAAAGGAGACAAGTTCTCAGTATTTTCTTAGAAGAAAAGATATTTTTGAAAATTAAATGAAAAACCATTCAAGAAAATGGACAAGTTTATGAACTCAGAGAAAACTGTGATTTTTTAAAATCTAATCCCACCTTATTTTGTATATATCGATAAGAGTTACATTCCTATGTTACTGTGTTTTTGTAATGGAAATCCTAATAGCTGCATTATATGCATAATAAAATGCCTGGAGTGTCAAAATGTACATTATGCATGTACAAAGTGCAGACTTGATTTTAGAATATGTTTACTGGAATAATCCGGTAGTTTTGTGTGGTTTAGTTTAAGTTGTATTCATGTTTCATATTTATGTATTTTTTCATACTTTTTTGTTAGTGCAATAGTAAAAGTGCATGATGGATATAGACACACTTAAAATAGATATATTTGCAACTTAATCTCTCTTGTGGTTTCTTTCCCAAATGATATAAATGAAGAACTTGTTTGATGCAAATTAACATGTATCGTTCTCCTGACCTAGTTTTTATTCTGATGACCCAGTTTCCACTTTGACCTACATTTTATTCAGATATCCTTTCTGACATGGTTATACTGCTAGGTCAATGAATGAATAGCCAAGTGGGGCAATATACACCCGAAAGGTTATATCAGAGGAGGACAGAAGCAATATTTAAAGAAAAAAAGCAAAAGCTTAGATTTTTTTGATGGGAAGTGTGTGGGGTGGAGGATACTACAGGGATTTTGAAAGAACTTGGCATAGATTTTTACCATAATGAGACGACGTGTCATGCGCAAAACCCAGACCCCTAGCTCCAAGTCACACTTTCAAGTCAAAGGTGAACAGGGTATTTTTCGTGTCCGGTCCATAATTCTGCCATTCATTAAGGGATTTTGAAATTACTTGGCATAAATGTTCACCATAATGAGACGACGTGTCATGAGCAAGAGCCAGACCCCTAGCTCCAAGGTCAAGGTCAAGGTCACACTTAGAGGTCAAAGGTTAACATGGTCTGTTTCTTGTCCAGGCCATAACTCTGCCATTGATGAAGGGATTTTGAAATTACTTGGCATACATGTTCCTTATAATGAGATGAGGTGTCATGTGCAAGACCCAGACCCCTAGCTCCAAGGTCACGGTCACACTTAGAAGTCAAAGATGTTTCTTGTCTGGTCCATAACTCTGCCATTTATCAAGGGGTTTGAAAATAATTTTACACAAATGTTAACCACATTGAGAAGATGTGTCACACTTATGACTGAGGCCTCTTAGGTCAAGGTCACAAAATGAAATGTGATTTTTGCAAATACAACTATGGCATTCTTGGGCCTACTTCGGGGGCATTTGTCACCAATAGTGACGGCTCTTGTTTAAGTTATACTCTGGACACAAAATATGATGGGCAGATATTACCTCGACCTGTGACCTACCACCCTGGTTCTTACACTCTGCACATCATCTCATCACAACCTGCCTACATCCTATTTTTGAAGTCAGTACCTTGAATGGTTAATAAGTTATGCTCTGGACACTAATTATAATGGACAAATTTGACCTTAAACCTACAGACCAGGTTCGTTCTCTGCACATCGTCTCACCACTACATGCCAAGTGTGAAGTCAATACCATGAATGGTAAAGTTATGCTCACCGACACGAAATATGACGGACAAATTTGACCTTTGAGCTCAATTTGTGACCTCAACCTTTGACTTACAGACCCAATTCATGTGCAGTCATTGTTATCTAGTTTGCTCCGGACACAAAGTATGGAGTTTTTACCTTTTAGCTCATTTCTGACCCAGACCTTTGACCTACATAATCAGTTCAAGTGCTCTGCACATCGTTTCATCAACATCTACCTATATGCCAAGTTTAAAGTCGATACCTTTAATAATCTATGGGGTGGGGGTTATAGGAATGGTCTTCGTCCGTTCTTCCGTCACAATTTTGTCCTCTCGATATAACTTTAACCCCTTGAAGGATTTTCATGAAACTTTGGTCAAATGATCACCTCATCAAGACAATGTGCACAACTCATGAGTCAGCATTGTTGACTCAAGATCAAGGCCACAACTCTAGGTCGAAGGTTTGAGCCTTCCATTTTGTGTCCAAACCCCTTGAAGGATTTTCATGGAACTTGGACCAAATGATCACCTCATCAAGACGATATGCAGAACACATGAGTCAGCCATGTTGGCTCAAGAATACAACTCGAGGTCAAAGGTTTGAGCCTTCCATTTTGTGTTCACTCAGTATCTCCTAAACCCCTTTAAGGATTTTAATATGACTTGGCTGTAATATTCCTCTTATCAAGAAAATGTGCAGAACTCAAAATTCACACATGCCAGCTCAAGGTCACAACTCAAATTTGAGCATTTAATTTCCTATCGCCTCCTCTGCTAAACCACTTGAAGGATTTTCTTGAAACTTTGGTCAAGTGTTCACCTTATTGAGATGTTTTGCAAAACCCACGAGTCAGCCATGCAGGCTCAAGGTCAAGGTTGCAACTTAAGGTATTGATGTTGTCATACCTGGACTATGAAATATACTTAACATCAATGCTTCCACCCAATGCCATCAACCCTTCACTATCCATAACAGTGGCGAGGGATATAGCTGTCTTTCAGTCTGCCTTGTGGTGATAGTTACGATCCGGACATGAATTACGACAGACAGACAGACAGACACACATGCCATTAAATGATATGTTTGTTTTTTTTTCAAAATGGGCATAGAAATAGGGTATTATTTGTAAAGAGGCAAAATAAGAGTTATGGAACTAGTGCACTGCATGTCAGTTTAATCACTGAAGAGTTGTATCAATCCACCCCCACTAGTGGTCAGCGAGATACCAGCTTGCATACAAAACAAAATTGAGATGTCAAGTTTCATTATGAGTAGGCCAAAGCTGTAACCTCTAATGGACAATGACATATACAGGCATCCCTATAACTTGTGTTATGTCACTAGGTTTAGGATAGAGGCTATTCAGTGAAATCATCAGCAGACTAACCATTTCTTAACCCTTACCCTGCTAAATTTTTCATAATGAACTTGTCCATCATTCAATTTGGACAGTACCATTAACTGCTAATAGGGGTGCTTACCAAAAAGATACTGACTGAATGACAAACAGTGCAGATCTTGATCAGACTGCATAGATGTGCAGGCTGTTCATGATCTACAGTGGTTGCAAAGGCAGAATCAATCGCTGCCAGCTGAGTTTTTCTTTTCACCACCTCTGTCTAATTTAAATGTTTATCTTTCTATGTCCCTGAAGGTGGGCATATTAAAATGGCACTGTCTGTCCGTGTAAATTCTTGTCCGGGCTGTAACTTCAACATTTATAGGGGGATTTGAAAATAATTTGGCATAAATGTTCACCAAAATGAGACGACGTTTCAATATTAAGTTCACACTCAGAAGGTCAAAGGTTAACAGGATCTGTTTTCTGTCTGGTCCACAACACTGTCATCCATGAAAGGATTTTGAAATAACTTGGCATAAATGTTAACCATAATGAGACGATGTGTCATGTGCAAGACCTAGACCCCTTACACCAAGGTCAAGGTCACACTTAGAAGTCAAAGGATAACATGGTTTGTTTCTTGTCTGGTCCATAACTCTGCCATCCCTGAAGGGATTTTAAAATTACTTGGCACAAATGTTCCCTAAAATGAGATGAAGTGTCATGCACAAGACCCAGTCCCCTAGCTCCAAGGTCACTCTTGAAAGTCAAAGGTTAACAGGGTCTGTTTTGTGTCCGGACATTAACTCTTTGAGGGATTTAGAAATTACTTGGCATAAATGTTCCTCATAATGTGATGACATGTCATACGCAAGATCAAGACCCCTAGCTCCAAGATCAAGGTCACACTTAGAAGTCAAAGGTTAACATGGTCTGTTTCTTGTCTGGTTCATAACTCTGCCATTTATCAAGGGATTTTAGACCCCTAGCTTCAAGATCAAGGTCACCTTTTGACATTTTTAGCTCGACTATTCAAAGAATAGGTAGAGCTATTGGACTCACTCATGCGCCTGTGTCCGTGTCGGTGTCCCGATTTGGTTAAGTTTTTGTATGTAAGCTGGTATCCCAGTAACCAATTATGGGAATGGATTGAAACATTACACACTTACTCACTGTGATAAACTGGCTTACACTGCACAGGTTTCATAACTCTATTTTGCCTTTTTACAAAATTATGCCCCTTTTTCGACTTAGAAATTTTTGGTTAAGGTTTTATATGTAAGCTGGTATCTCAGTACCCACTAATGGGAATGGATTGAACTTCACACTCTTGTTAACTGTGATGATCTGACATGCAATGTACAGGCTCCATAACTCTACTTTGCATTTTACAAAATTATGCCCCTTTTTTTGACTTAGCAGTTTTTGTATGTAAGCTGGTATCTCAGTACCCACTAATGGGAATGGATTGACAATTCACACAACTGTTCATTGTCATGAACTGATATTCAGTGTACAGGTTTCATAACCCTGTTTTGCAATTTTACACAATTATTCCCCTTTTTCAACTTTCATTCAATTGACATCGAGTGTTGCTGTCCTCCGACAGCTCTTGTTGGTATTTATTTTGCCCCCGAAGGTGGGCATATTAAAATTGCACTGTCTGTCCGGTTAACCATATTGAGAAGGTGTGTCGCATTTATGACCTAGGTCTCTGAGGTCAAGGTCACAAAATGATGTGTGTTTTTTTTTTTGATTTTCACTTCGGGAGTATTTCTCACTAATAGTGACAGCTCTTGTTTTCTATGCTTCTCTCAAAGCTTCTTGCCCACAATTGTTCTCCGTAAGTAATTGCTAACTTCCCCACATGAATCAGAGTTGGAGGATGAATGGTTTCATACACACTGTCCTTAGTATATCAATCATCATGAAAGTGTGCCCTGTTTGATGATCAAACTCGCAATCCCTACTATCTGTAGATATGTGCTCCCCCCTACTAAGCTATTGTGAGGACAGATTGGATTCTAAAATAAAGACAAAGATGTAATCCATCATGTTTCTGGGCAATATCAGTGACAACTGGTATGTAATGGCGAGAGAATACTCGTAAAGAGAGAAGTCTGTATATACAGTTAATACTTTAATTACAATATAAGTAATTACATGTAACATACAGATGTATATCTAAATTTAAAATCTTTATCAGCAAATTAATGCACATAAAATTGATAAAGAAAGAAAGAAAGAAAGCAATCGAGGGAAAAGAAATCAAGAGGAGATAAAAAGAGGAAGTAAAATCATAAAAATAACAAAGAAGTACAAACACACCATATATGAAGCTGTTTTAACACATTCTTTCCTTTACAGCACTTAGTTAAGACAACTATAAAATTTAATTAGTATACAGAGACAATTAATTGGAAAGCCCTGTATTTGTAGTCATTCCAGTATACAAAATCTAATCTTTGGAGTATATTAACAGTTCAAATACCTCTTGTCTTATTCTGCTGTGATAAAAAAAGTTAATGCAACAGATGACTGAATAAGTCTAAAAGGGGAAACCCCGATGAACAAACAGAAATAAATTGTGAATGTTGTCAAGTATTTTATCAAACATACCTAACCGTGGGTCGTCAGTAGGGAATCACAAACTGTTTATGTTTGAAGCTGAAGGAATCTATGTTATTAAACATTTAGAAGAAAACAAATTAATATACACAGGTTTATAAACAGAAATATCCTTAATGTTTATACATGAAAAAATAAAGTCTTGTTAAAAAGACTGACTTGTGTACATCACATCTCATGTCTATTTGCCTGGTATAACTGCATTATGCTACAGTGATTGTTCCATTATTCTTGTTTTACTTTTTGTTGGGTTTAGAGTCACACCAACACAATTTAAGTCATACAGACACTTTTCTCTGTGTCTGATGATGGAAGAAGATCTCAAGTGCACCTATTAGCATATTTCAGATATAGGTGGGCACCTAGGTAGAAGCTAAGAACAATTGAGCTTCCATAAGCCAGCTTGTTGGCTACTCACATGAATTCTACACCCCCAGCAAGGTTTGGAACCCACATTTGTGTGGGGTAACTGATTTTTAGTTGGTGACATTTAACCACTAGGCTTTATAATTATGAGTATACACTTACTTAAGGTAAACCAAATGTAAAGAAAACTAAACTACATTGATTACTCATCCAAAAAGTATACAAATTTATGTAACACAGTCTTATAAACTGACATCTAATTTCAAACATGTAATCCTGTAACTGACAACCACTGCTGTAATGTAGGAAACACACAGATATCCTGGGGTCCATAAACACCATACCGTGTACTATAAGAGTTTTTAAGACTGTGAATGAAGATCACTGCTTAGCATTCTGTCTTATCTCGTCCCATTTTGTGCCAAATTCCCTGTTGTAGACATCAGTCTGAAACGAAGCATAAAATACATCTTAAAACATCACTCATACAAAAATGTTTTATTTATCAAAAACGAGAACAAAATATGTACATGCTGCGACTTTGTTTGAAAATTACACCTTGAACTGATCAAAGGAATGTACTTTGTCAGATAATGCAAATACTGAAAATACATCAAGTCACCACATAGTTGTGTATTTTCTCTTCCAATCAATATTTTATATTATTACCATGTGACCATACAAAATATTTTTGTGCTAGATACAATATATTCCAAATTGTACAAAATTTGGTGTAAACTAAACAATAAAAAGAAGTTGATTTAAAAAGTAATCATAGAAATTTTGACAGCCAATACATTTTCATACAACTACAATTTTTATGACCAACAATACTGTAGTTCATTTTATTTCATAACCATATCAGTAATTATGAGTGTTACCTGCTCTAAATACTTTATACATGACTTCCACAAAGAAGAGAAAAACACCAGTTGAAGCTACTTTTTACCTTTTCCAGAAGATTTCCATACATTTCCTTGATGTTATTGACCTGTTTCTCTATAACTTTCTGCACCATATTAACCTCTTGTTCTTTTTTCTTCTTGTACTCTAATAATTCCAGTTTCCTCTCCGAGTCATAATTTTGTTTCTGGAGTTGTCCTTCTTTTGAGCTGTCACAAAATATAAGCAATTTTGATAATAAATGTTCCAATCTCTTTCTTTGCATGTAACCGTGCAAGAAATGCCTGAAATTATGACCCATGACGAAAAAACCTGGAGAAGCAGTTGGTGGGGACACTGTTTACTGTTTAGACAGGTCATAGGTTCAAACCCAACTGCAGACATAACTGCACATTCTCACATGATAAAAGTTCAGTCAAACTGGTGTATAAAGCCCATGCTTTGGAAAGCCAGAGTAGACTTTTGTACATATCATCTTTACTCACAGGATGAATTAAAATGTAAATGTTTACTTTGAGAATGAACTAAATGACATTTATAGCCAGGTTGACTCTATTCTCAGATAGTCTTTAGCACAGATTTTATGGCTGTTTTTTTTTTTTGTGCCAAACAGCAGACTTCAGAGTGATTTCATTAAATTTTAAACTTTCGTCAAAATAGTACTACAATGATTTTTTATAAAATAAAGAGACTTACTTTTTCAATGACTCATTTTGCTCTTGAAGTACACGTAACCTACTCTGATGTTGTAACGACATCTTGGACAGTTTCTCCTGTCGAGTTGACAGCATCTGTTGTAACTGCTCTTTTCTAGTAGACATTTCTCGTTCCTGTTCCTTATACTCCAGAATCTTGTCGTGTGCCTGTGTCTTCTCTGCTTGAATCTCACTAGAGATGGAAGATTTTTTACATAAAGTTTACTGCTGATTTTAGAAGTTTTAGTGTAGTAATGGCAGCCTTTGTTTCACTCGTGTTTTCAAGTGGCTTTCAGATTCAGATTGATGTTATGATTTTCATAAGTAATAAAGATATTGTAAAAATTTCATACGTTCTGATTACCACCTTCAGGGTTCTTTGAAATGAAATGTATTATCAACAGTATTCACTTACATTTAATGAGAACTCAGAGAAAAGTCTTGTTGCAGAGAAGTTGGATCAAACAGAAGCTTAAACCTTTAGGGTAAAGATATTATAAAGTACATTGTACCAATTAAAGTTGACTTACTTTTCTTTGTTGATGCTTGTCTGCATGGCCTCGAGAATCTGTAGACCCTTTTCTGCATCTGCCCCTAGCTGTCTCTCTCTCTTTCTCTGTTCCTGTATCTCACTGTAATTTATAACAAAATATCACATGTGCAAATCTTTAAACATAGTATTTACATTGATTACACATACACTTCTCACACTTATTATCATTAATGAGCCGTGCCATGAGAAAACCAACATAGTGGGTTTGCGACCAGCATGGATCCAGACCAGCCTGCGCATCTGCGCAGTCTGGTCAGGATCCATGCTGTTCGCTAACAGTTTCTCCAATTCCAATAGGCTTTAAAAGCGAACAGCATGGATCCTGACCAGACTGCGCAGATGCGCAGGCTGGTCTGGATCCATGCTGGTCGCAAACCCACTATGTTGGTTTTCTCATGGCACAGCTCATTTTTAGTTTATTTTTGATTTGTTTGGTTTTACACAACACCGACACAATTTAGGTCATACGGCATCTTTTCCAACTTTTAACAATGGAGAAGTTCACTGGTGCCCTTTCAGACATTATTTCATGATGGGTAGGCTCCTGGGTTGAACCTCTGACCTTCCATAAGCCTGCTGCATGGCTTCCTCACATGCAGAATTATACACTCTAAGAGAGGATCTGACCAACATCAGTGCAGGGCAAAAAATTTGAAGACAGAGACCTTAACCACTCCGTGGTGGAGTCCCTGCAAATAATATAAAGTACACTCAATGACAGCTTTTTTGGATTTCATACAAGTACTTAAACATTTCAAAGGGATTATACAGACGTTGGTCAAATGTATACTTTTGACAACAGATAAGGGGACAAATTAAATCCTGAATAAGACCCATTATTTCTGATTAGCAAATAATGGTTTTTATTTTTGCGCACGAAGCGTCGTGCGTACTCATGGTTACTGGTGGTGTAATTCATTCGGATGTATTCGTATATTGATAGTGCAAACTTCCGTTTCCGATTTCTTTCAATCTCGTGCTATCCAACGGACAACATCGCTTTTCAAAGTTATAAAAATATCTAAGTAAATCTACGTTATATACCACCCTTCTTGATATAGAATCATGCCGGGCAGAGGCAAAGGCGTGAAGAGGAAAACACGAGCAGCAGATTCTGAAAATTCTAGATTGCTACAGCCAGATCCAGGTAACTCTAATTCAAGTTCTAATGTCATTGATTTTGAGGAAATTATGAGAGTTTCGGGTATTTTACCCGTTCCTAATACAGATGCAAATACTGAACAAAACAATTTGTTTGAAAATAACATTTCGGATGGAAGTAATCAAAATGACGGGTGTGGTGGTAGCGACCAATTTAGGTCAGGTCAAATCTTGCCCGAAACAAATAATGCAGAAATTCTTGAGAGTCCTACACATATGCATGAATTTAATTCGTCTGCTTATCCTTTACTAGGAGCGCAACAGAGCGTTCAATTGTCAAACGTCACGCCTGAATTAGTTCCCTTAGCAAATGACGATATCGCGGCGCACGTGCCATCATCATTAAAACAGCTGATCGCAAGGGGCGAGTATATAAATTTAGCCTTGTTGTTGAAAGGTGCTATTGAGCTAGCCGACTTTTATAGCCAGGGTAGCATTTTGCGCATAGGATCGGATGGTAAAATCGAAACTCAAGCGAAACAGTGCAAAGACAAAATAAATAGCATTGAAAAATGGACCGACGCTTTTTTGATTTACGCATCCATTTATCTGTCATCGCACGTAGAAAAAACATATGAGATTTTGCATTATATGTGGTTGATTAGGAGTGCGCAGCTAGGCAAGGCGGTTTGTCATGGAGAGATTATGACGAACAGTTTAGGCTAAGACAGGCTATCAGACCCACATCTTGGGCATCAATTAATAATGACCTCTGGTGGAGATGCGTACAAACTAGGCCGCAGTACTTGCCATCTGAAAGGCCGGCAACACCGCGTAATCATCTTTCATGTAATCCTTTCAACGAGGGCAGGTGTACCTGGCCAATGTGTAGATTTCCACATGTATGTTCCAAGTGCGGTGCGTTACACGCAGCTATACACTGCCAAGAAACAGAATAAATAATACATCACAATTCAACAATTACCCTCAAAACTCTCGGACCGGAAATTTTCGTTTTTCCAATCCCAGGGACGTGGCGCATTCAGAGGTCAGTTCAGGGGTCAGTTCAGAGCGCCCATTAAAAAATAAATCGGAGAGGTTGGCTCAAAATTTAGATTTGATTAACTTAGCTTATACGCCAATAAATTTGTCCGCATTGCGTCGTTATTTATCAGAGTACAAACATAAAAATTCTGAAGTTTTGTTGAGCGGTTTTCTTAATGGTTTTAATATGCATTACGAGGGTCCGGTAGTGTCCAGGGAAAGCAAAAACTTACGATCTGCTTTATCGAATCCTGATATCGTTCAGCAAAAATTAGATAAAGAAATAAACGCTGGAAGAATGGCCGGCCCGTATTTAGAAAAACCTCTTTCAAATCTCATAGTTTCGCCTGTGGGCCTGGTACCTAAGAAAACTCATGGGGAATTCAGACTTATCCACCATCTTTCATTTCCAGAGGGAGAATCAGTTAATGACTATATTGATACAAAATTTTGTTCCGTGACGTACACTAATTTTGACGCAGCAGTGACTATGATTCAGGAATTTGGCAGACACTGTAAACTTTTCAAAATGGACCTCAAAAATGCATTTCGCTTGTTACCAATAAGAGTGCAAGATTTTAAATTACTTGGTATAAAATTCAATAACTTTTATTATGTAGATAAAGCCCTCCCTTTTGGCGCATCTGTAAGCTGCAAAACATTCGAACAGTTTTCAACCTTCTTGGAATTTGTCGTTAAAACAAGCTGACGTCAGGGCAGCTGATTCATTATCTTGATGACTTCTTGGGTGGAGACAGAACAATGCCTTTATGTAAATATGTCATGGATACATTTACAAATTGCATGAAGGATTTAAATGTACCGTTAGCAGACGAGAAAACCGAGGGTCCGTCTGAAATTATTGTATTTTTAGGATTAACTCTTGATTCAGATAAAATGCAGGTGCGTATCCCCATAGAAAAAATCGAGGAGGTAGTCGGTAAAATTAAAATCATTTTAGGCAAAAACAAAGTGACTTTACGCGAAATGCAATCCCTCATTGGTTCGCTTAACTTCTGCTGCCGGGCAATTGTTGCCGGTAGACCGTTTTGCCGGCATTTAATCAATGCAACTTGTGGCCTATCTAAGCCATTTTATCACATCAGAATCAATACAGGCATAAAGCTGGATTTGCAAATGTGGCTGTCATTTTTTGAAAACCATAACGGCATCTCCGTTTTCCATGACAGATATTGGTTATCGAACTCGGATGTACAATTATTCACTGATAGCGCAGGAGGAAATGGGCTTGGTTTTGGCATCTTTTTTCAAAATCATTGGTGTAACGCAAAATGGCCAGAGTCGTGGCATGCTGAAAAAATTACTGATAATATAACGGCTTTGGAGCTTTTCCCAGTTTTAGCTGCGATAAGTATTTGGGGACAAGATTTAAGGAATAAAAAGATAAGATTCAATTGTGACAACGAGGCGGTGGTGTATATTCTTAATACATTAACGTCAAAATCAGACCTGGTTATGTGCTTAGTTAGAGCTCTCACACTGAAATGTTTAGAGCTGAATATCATGTTCAGAGCAAAGCACATTCCGGGAAGTCGGAACAATATTTGTGATGCTCTATCTCGATTTCAGGAAACAAGGTTCAGAGAACTAGCCCCCGAAGCAGATTCGTACCCGGCACCAGTCCCGCAGTATCTCTGGAACATCTTCAGCGTACAGCAGTAGTTATTATGCAGAATAGTCTAGCAGCAAATACTTTTCAAACTTACAATACAGCACTTAATGTATTTTCTAAGTTCAGAAATTCTTATAACTTTGGTGAACAATGGCCTGCAACCTCACAACAAATCATTTTCTTCATTGCGTACTCGTTTCATAAAGGGTTGTCCCCAAAATCTGTAAGAACTTACATTGCAGGTATAGATTATTTTCATAGAATTCATTCATGGCCTCCTGTAACGGATCATTTTTTGATATCGAAATTATTGGAAGGCTGTTTTCGTTTACGGCAAACAAAAGATATAAGAGCACCCATCACAAGGCAAATTTTGTCTAGTATTTTGACAGAATTACCAAAAATTTGTTATAACGTTTACGAAATAAAATTGTTCACTTCAATGTGGCTGTTGGCTTATTTCGGTTTGTTTCGGATAAGTGAGTTAGTAGCATGCCACGCCGTAGGATCAAGTTATTGTATAAAACTCGAAGATGTAGAAATTTCACATGACAAACATTTTGCTGCCCTAACTTTGGGCAAATTTAAGACAAATCAGTACAGCCAGCCAACTATATTAAAGATTACAGCGGAGTCAGATCCGAAATTTTGTCCAGTTCAAGCACTGACAAGTTTCCTATTAATACGTCCTAAGATGGGTGGTTCTTTATTCTGTCATTCTGACGGGAAGGTAGTAACAAGACATCAATTTTCTTCAGTTTTACAAAAGTGTATTCTCAGTGCAGGCTATAACAGTGGGCAATTTACATCACATAGCTTTCGTATAGGCAGGGCAACAGATTTGGCAATTTTGGGTATGCCAGTGTCGGCTATTCAAAAAATGGGTCGCTGGTCGTCTGACGCTTATAAGTCATATATTCGTAAATAAATACAAATTATTTTCTATCCTGCCAATTATCATACTAATTATGTGAATTTATTTCTGCTCTATAGATATCTGGATTATTGGTGACTCGCTGCCTTATTGGGCTGGCGTGAGAGCCCAGCAGTTAAGTACCCCAGACCTGAAGGCACCTGCGGGTATCAGGATTGGCTGGTGGGGCATACGGGGGATGTCCTGGGAAGACTTTCGCCATTCGATAGAAGTAAATGTCTTGCTAGGTAAACCTCCTAAAATGATTCTTATACATTTAGGTGGTAATGACATAACCAAAATGCCTGTATCAGAATTAAGAGGGATAATTCAATGTGAGGTCACATATCTAAGGGAGGCTATGCCTGATTCCAAACTAATTTGGGTAAATATTTTACAACGCCTGTCATGGAGAACCGACAAATACGGAATTCAGGAAATTGAGTCAATCAGAAAGCGAATTAATCGCTGGGGTAGGCAGCAGGTCAGTCTTCATCCGCAGCATGACATTGTGTCCATTGATATTGACTATAAAACACCAGGCTTCTTCAGAGACGATGGGGTTCATTTGTCAGACGTAGGACTCGCCTTTTACTTGGATGCTGTTAATGATGCCATTATAAAGAACCTATAAATACTTTGGTCCGTGTTAGTCATAATCAATAAAAAGTCATAATTGATTTCATATTCGTTAGTTAATTGAATTAGAATTTTTGGGGGAATAAATTTTACAAATTTATCGTGGCGGCAAAAATTCAATTGGTTGTGCGGGGCGTGCGGGCGAGCGCACGTTGGAATCATTTTCCATAATTTTATACGTTATTTCGTTATGTAAATTGCGGCTGTCTATTTATCTTTGGTTTCTCCATTGGTAGTTGGTAGCGGTTATTTACATCAAATCTTCTCAAATCGTTACAATCTCAGTAATACTCATTGCCTCACATAAATCACCGGAGTCGATTTATCGTGTATGTACACAACCGCCAGTTTGTCCCTGTAAGTAGTAATGTACACCTTCAAGTTTGTCCGTTTAAGTATGCAAATGCCATTATGTCCGCATAGCGTCCACGCCCGCTAGTCTGTATGATTCAGGTAATAATGTATACAAATGCTAGAAAGTCCGTGATATCATGTAATATCGTATACATGTCGGTTGGTCCGTGTTAGTAATGCTGCCTGTACGTGTCTGTATAATGTAAACGTTTACGGTGTAAAAGTATGTAAACCCGTGTATAGGGTTACAGCATTAAGTTATGTAAACCAGTGTGTAGGTTTACAGTGTGTAAAGTTTGAAAACCCGTGTGTAGGGTTACGGTGTAAAGTCCTGTAAACCCATGTGTTTTGCTGGTTGGTTTAAGTACGTGAACAGGGTTTTGCCCATGACAGTGTTCGGTAATTCCTAGTTTCTCGTGCGTGTGTACTAGGCAATGTGTTTGTTTAACATTAAATTTGAAATTATTTGTTTACGCGTGCGCTTGCTCGCTCGTCCCGCAGCAGGTTTTCTTGGTACGACAGTGGTGACTCCTTGAGTACCTTTTCTCGCGGCCATTTCTGCCACACAACTCCTATCTACTAATCAAGCGTTTAGGTCTTAGATCAATGTGTACTTTTAATACCGTTCGTTTTATTGACATTAAATTGTGTAATTGAACAACATGTTTTTAAATGGTTTATTAAATGTGTAACATGAAATCCGTTGTTGTTACTTCGGTAGTCATAAAATAAGACCCATTATTTCTGATTAGCAAATAATGGTTTTTATTTTTGCGCACGAAGCGTCGTGCGTACTCATGGTTACTGGTGGTGTAATTCATTCGGATGTATTCGTATATTGATAGTGCAAACTTCCGTTTCCGATTTCTTTCAATCTCGTGCTATCCAACGGACAACATCGCTTTTCAAAGTTCCCACCCACCACACCCTAAGTTTGTATCTTAATGAATAGTTAATTAACAATCACATCATGATTGCTTTATATATTGGCGAGCGCACGTTGGAATCATTTTCCATAATTTTATACGTTATTTCGTTATGTAAATTGCGGCTGTCTATTATACTTTGGTTTCTCCATTGGTAGTTGGTAGCGGTTATTTACATCAAATCTTCTCAAATTGTTACAATCTCAGTAATACTCATTGCCTCACATAAATCACCGGAGTCGATTTATCGTGTATGTACACAACCGCCAGTTTGTCCCTGTAAGTAGTAATGTACACCTTCAAGTTTGTCCGTTTAAGTATGCAAATGCCATTATGTCCGCATAGCGTCCACGCCCGCTAGTCTGTATGATTCAGGTAATAATGTATACAAATGCTAGAAAGTCCGTGATATCATGTAATATCGTATACATATGTCGGTTGGTCCGTGTTAGTAATGCTGCCTGTACGTGTCTGTATAATGTAAACGTTTACGGTGTAAAAGTATGTAAACCCGTGTATAGGGTTACAGCATTAAGTTATGTAAACCAGTGTGTAGGTTTACAGTGTGTAAAGTTTGAAAACCCGTGTGTAGGGTTACGGTGTAAAGTCCTGTAAACCCATGTGTTTTGCTGGTTGGTTTAAGTACGTGAACAGGGTTTTGCCCATGACAGTGTTCGGTAATTCCTAGTTTCTCGTGCGTGTGTACTAGGCAATGTGTTTGTTTAACATTAAATTTGAAATTATTTGTTTACGCGTGCACTTGCTCGCTCGTCCCGCAGCAGGTTTTCTTGGTACGACAGTGGTGACTCCTTGAGTACCTTTTCTCGCGGCCATTTCTGCCACACAACTCCTATCTACTAATCAAGCGTTTAGGTCTTAGATCAATGTGTACTTTTAATACCGTTCGTTTTATTGACATTAAATTGTGTAATTGGAACAACATGTTTTTAAATGGTTTATTAAATGTGTAACATGAAATCCGTTGTTGTTACTTCGGTAGTCATAAAATAAATGTAAGCTGTAGCTTTTCTTCTATTGTTATACATTATGAATTTGCACAGAACTATGGATACAGAATTGACCATCAATGACTGATTTAACATTACTTTTTGCATGTACACTAAATTCAGGAGGCTAATTATTTTTGTGATCAAGCAAATACAAGCGAGAGAAATCTCAAACCCTAGTCTATGTCGTTTGCGTTCAAACTCGTCCTTCAGATAGTTGAGCTGCTCCTTCAGGTGTTCTTGCTCTGCTCGTACTTTCTCTGGAGACTGGACTATTTTCTGTGATAATTTATCTTCATCTTCTTTACTCTTCAATATTGCACACTTCAACTGGTCCTACAATATAACATTGACTATAGTGAACAAAAGTTATACACCTGGAAACTTGTGTGACAAGGTCAAGAGGAAGCTTAAATAGAGCTGTTTTTATAGAGCATATTTCCCGCCCCAACAAAAACCCATCATAGGTAATTGGGTGTACAATTTTCCATATCAGTATGCTGTGACCATGGCCTTTGTCAAATTGATCCCCTGGCGAATCAAGTTATAAAACTTGATGGCTATTGAGGAGATGTCAGCTGAAGATTTTTCTATTTTTAGTTCTAGTGGCCCCTGTGCACAACCAAGCTGAACCATTTGCAAAACTTTAAGACCATTCAAAGAACATCCAGGCCAAGTTTATCATTTTCTCACATATGGTTTCAGAATAAATGCTGTTTAAAGAAACAATTGCAGCACAGACATATGACTTCTGCAATAAAATGTACAAAGAAATTGTCGGTAATTGTGATTTAGACATTTTTGGAATGATTCTATTAAATTCAAAAGCACATACTGCTTAAAACGACTTGGCAACATGGAAAAAAAATCACCATAAACCTGCTTTAGTCCACGTAAGTATCACATAATACAAGCTAATCAATTCTGCAATCTGCAGTTATAAACAAGCCATTAATAAACAAGATTTACCACTTTAGCTTTTTTTTCTGCAATTCTGGTTTTAATGTCCATGATTCCCATTTGTATGGTCTGCTTGTTTCTGTGATGTTCCTGCATTGTCAACGTCTTCTTCTCTACCTCATCCTGAACCTGATACAATATATAATAACATCTTCAGAAACTACTTCTTGGAACATACCAGTATTTACTTCTTTGAAGATCTGTAAAAATCTACTGTTTACTGTCATTTCTGGCATATCTCAGTCACTACATATTCAATGATGTAGCACTTGACAATTTAAGACAGTAAAATAAAGTTTATGTTTCTATTACATCTGAAGGCTGTAGATTCTAGTATGCTCCAGTTACAGACCAGCAACAATTTTCAAAGTCACCTTTAACCTTAAACCTTGATGTACTAACCTCTTCAACAAAAGGGATCGTCACTACTGACTACAGACAATCATTCTATGAAGTTGGGAGACTGTCGGTCAAATAATGCTTCAGATATATTGATTGAAAACAAGGAAACTAAGACCTTGAAAGATATGATCAAGGTCCCATATGAAACAGGACCATAATGATTATGATCAAAGTAATCAAACAGAACAATAACAAGTAAGGTCTATATAGTAATGCTTTTAACTAGGGTTTTGTGAAAAAACATCTGGAACTTTTTGCAAGAAGTAATATAAAGTTGGGGTTATTAGTAAGCTCTGGCATGCAGTCAAGACAAACCACCTGAACAAACTTATGAAATTTCTATCAAGCTTCTGACCAAGTGGTCTATGAGAAATCAAAAGTAAGTCAAACGGATAGGACATTTAAATGGACAGGGCATTTATTTTGGTCCATTTTATTACCCTCTGTATTTCTGGTTCCTGCTGAGCACGTTCTGCTCGTATCTGATTTATTCTCTGTTTCAGTTCTTCATTCCTCTTTACTAATGTGTCATGATGCTCACGGTCTCTTTCCTGAAAGAAAACAAAATATCATTTACCCAACCAATGCTTTTGCTTCCCCACACCCTGAAAACCAAACAAGAGCTGTCAGTGGACAGCGCGCTCGACTATTCTCAGTGCTTGATAGTATAATATAAGCTATGAGTAAGACTATAACATTACAATAAGCATATTCTAAGTCGAAAAGGGGCTATAATTCAGTTAAAATGCTTGATAGAGTTGCCTCCTCCTTTTTACAGACTGGGGTCATGATGGTAAACAAGTATGCAAAATATGAAAGCAATATCTCAATGGACTTTGAAAATATTTGGGGTGGTACGCAAACGTTAACATTTATTCTAAGTTGAAAAGAGGCCATAATTCAGTCAAAATGCTTGATAGAGTTGCCTCCTCCTTTTTACAGACTGGGGTCATGATGGTAAACAAGTATGCAAAATAAGAAAGCAATATCTCAATGGACTTTGAAAATATTTGGGGCGGTACGCAAACTTTAACATTTATTCTAAGTTGAAAAGGGGCCATAATTCAGTCAAAATGCTTGATAGAGTTGCCTCCTCCTTTTTACAGTCTGGGGTCATGATGGTAAACAAGTATGCAAAATAAGAAAGCAATATCTCAATGGACTTTGAGATTATTTTGGGTGGTACGCAAACTTTAACATTTGTGTGACGCACACGCTAACGCTGACGCCACGGCGAGTAGGATAGCTCCCCTATTCTTCGAATAGTCCAGCTAAAAATACTTTTTCCATTGCACAGTGTCTTTCAAGAAAATCTAATTGGCATTCTAATGAAGTGGGTTGATTACCACAAATTTCTGACTGACCAATGAGTGGCAGAAGAATAACTGAAATTCTGAGCTCAATCTTAAAGCTGGCATGTTGACTTTTTCAACAGACAATGAAAGATTCTGTGTCATATTACTGACAAACTTACAATGATGTCTATGCTGACAGTAGAGGAATCATTATAAAACTAGTAGCAAACCAACAACACTCTCACAAAATGTCACCAAAAAGTATAATAAATTCGTTGTCTTACAAAACTGGCATACACTGTGCTAAATCCAATATCAGACAACACTAAAACTGCTGATAAACAAATTATATCACATGATTAATACTTACAATATCTGTTTTAATGTCTTCATATGTCTCAAATCGTGTGTGTTTAAACCTTAGAAAGTTGATGATAGCACTGAAAATTTTCTTCAATCTGATTGTAGCTGAAAGATAAAGAAAACAAGAAATTGTAACAGAGTTACCAATGTCCCATACATAAGGAAGTTTACACACAACACAGTCACCATAACAGTTAAAATATAGAACTTGCACATTACAATTTGACTTGTTATGGTGAACATTTAGTTAAAGTTATATCAGAATTTTATTCTATTGGTGGATGGCAATTAGACTAAACAAGGTGACCTTGACCTTAGAGCTATTGGTCTGTGTTCTGCACATGATGTATTACAGTGTTATAGGTAACATTTGTGACAAATAATATGGGATGATTGCAAGCTTATGGACAGAACTAAAAGATGAAAAGACCAACTAATCCTTGGATCACAATGTATTATCCTGAGATTGGTCCTACTAGCCTGTGTTTTGTACAAACACATTGCCTCTTCTGAGGGAAAATTTATCTCAATTTTAAATCCCTTGATGGATCACAGTTATGGACAGCAGATAAAACAGACCTTGTAAACATCTGAAATCCAATGCTGAAATATTTGCATACTGTCATTTTACAACTAACTATTTATAGTTCAAGTGTGATATCGACATACAAATTAACATGCTTGGGCCTTGCAACAAACATGCTCGGTGAACACCTGTGTCAAGTATCTTAAAAAGCGTAGACAGATGGCAGAAATATGGACTGGACACAAAATGTAAAGTACAGACAATGTCAAAATTTCAATGAAAATGTGCTTATTTTTTCAACAAAAGAGGCAGAGGACATTTAACCACATTTAACAGGTGTTGTGTTCAAAGAAGGCCATGGTACAATTACTTACTGGGGGTTATAATGTCTCCACCACTGAAGTCATTTACATACAAAGATGGCATTACTTTCCTCCTGAAATTCAACAATCAAATACTTCGCTTTTTGCAAAAGTTAAACATTTCCTATGTCATTACAACTAAACTATTAAGCTATATCATTCATCATACTGGTAACCACTACTATCTTAAAATACGAACAACTTTACAGATCAAAATTTACGTAATGTAGACAAAAACTTGAGCAGCTCTTATAAAATTTAGAAAAATAAGAGATACATTATGGAACAACACTTCCAATATTAGTAGTTAACAAACTGTTTAGCTAATTCTGTCAATTACAGATCTATCCTATAGACACTTTTCTCCAGAACCAGTCATTATGTGTAAACCTTCAACCAGTCCAAGCCTAAGTCAACTGATAAAACATTTTATTTAGAACCAGTCTAAAAACTTTGGAGAAAAGTGCATGTCTCCCACAACTGCCTAATCATCTAAATAATAAGTCAGTCTTTATATACTGTTTACTCACTACAAATATACCTTTGAAGAGTAAAAAGGCTGATTTTGGGTAATTCAAGGGCCATAATTCTGAAGTGCCTCGGGCGATTTGGCCAAGTTATGGCCAAGGAGTTATGGTCAAAAACATTTGGTTTAAGTTTGGTGAAGATCCGATGAAAACTGTTTGACTTAGAGCGCGGACAAGAGTAAAAAGGCCGACTCTCGGTAATTCAAGGGCCATAATTCTGCAGTGCCTGGGCCGATTTGGCTAGTTATCAAACTTGGCTGAGGACTTATGGACAAACACATTTTGTTCAAGGTTGGTGAAGATTGGATGAGAAATGTTCGACTTAGAGTGCCGACAAGAGTAAAAAGGCCGATTTTCAGTAATTCAAGGGCCATAATTCTGTAGTGCCTAGGCCGATTTGGCTAGTTATCGAACTTGGATGGGGACTTATGGTCAAACACATTTTTTAAAGTTTGGTGTTGATTGGAATTAGAGCGCATGCACATAAAGGACCCTAAAAGGACTCCTATAGTACTAATGATTAGTAGTATAGGGGTCCTTTTGGGGTGATTTATGTGCCCAAGACCTGAGCGTTTTTTGGTAATTCAAGGGCCATATTCCGAATTGCCTGAGCCGCTGTTGGTTAGTTATCAAACTTGGCCGAGGACTTATTGGCAAACACATTTTGTTCAAGTTTGGTGAAGATCGGATGAGAAATATTCGCCTTAGAGTGCGGACAAGCTTTGTGACAGACAGACAGACAAACAGACACATAGACAGGAGTAAATCAATATGTCTCACACACCACTGTGTGGTGGGAGACATAATTTCACTACCTGATGGGTGGATTCAAAGCAGAATTTTAAAATCATTTAATAAGTTGCATTCTAAAACGGGTCTCCAACAATAGAATTTGCTAAAGCCATTGCTTAGTGGCGTGACAAGAACTACACTTCTCTTTATCTCATCAATACATTCAATCAAACTGAGAGCTACAACTTTGCTGAGTTGCATTCTGTTTCAAAAGTATCTTCTTATAAGATTGTAAAAAGAAACCTATGAGCCAGGGTTAATCCTTCCAGATGGATATGGAAGTTGGAACATAAATTACGAAAAGCTACATGTAGAAAAGCTTACATTGCCTCAATGAGATGCATCACTGGAACAGATTCTGAATGTATTTCAGGGTAATCAAACTCTGTTGACAACAGATGTTGCTGAAATTACAAATTTCATACTTTACTGGAGTATATTTTATATGTATAATTTTATAAAATGATTTATTTTTATTTAATATTTATTTCATAATATTTATAATGGCTTTAACATGATATGTGAAAATCTACATGAAATTTCTAGGCGTAACAAATTTGCACGAATTTTTTCATGGAAAATATGCTAAAATTATAAATCAAATGATATCCAAAAAATATAATCAAATTGCAGCTAAGAAATAAACTGATACATTCTTCTAATTATGCAATATGGTAAGACAAAGAAATTCTTCTTAAAATGTGTTTTTAAGTAAATTTGCTTTATACATGATGTGGACATTCACGAGCTCTTACATTTGTATATACTGTATGTATATATAAATAAAGTCTGATATCTATACGCATGAGTCTTTGCAACAGACTAGCAACTGATATGTTCTATGTGTATCAAAAAATACAGAATGAAAAGACAGTACAAATGAGCCGTGCCATGAGAAAACCAACATAGTGGGTTTGCGACCAGCATGGATCCAGACCAGCCTGCGCACCCGCGCAGTCTGGTCAGGATCCATGCTGTTCGCTAACAGTTTCTCTAATTGCTATAGGCTCTGAAAGCGAACAGCATGGATCCTGACCAGACTGCGCGGATGCGCAGGCTGGTCTGGATCCATGCTGGTCGCAAACCCACTATGTTGGTTTTCTCATGGCACGGCTCAAATGTAATATAAAGGAAGAAAATGTGTATTAAAAACCTGTAGAAAGGAATCCTCTGCAGATCCTGTGATTTCACAGAGACATTTTCGACAGATATCTTGCCACTGTATAGGCTAGAAAATAAAAAACAAAAGTTAATATGAATAGCAAAATTGAAAAGAAGAAGTAATTCGCTGACAATCATTAACATTACTTAACTTCAGTGGAAAGGCACTGTCTTCATTAAAAATATAAGATGGCACCCCCACCCCCCCCCCCAAAAAAAAACAAAAGCTGTCCATAAGACAGCCAATACTCAAATGTTTGAACTGTTGTCCAACAAGCATAAATATTACCCTAAATGTTAAAATATCTATTGAGTTTTAAAGTCCAAAAGGGGGCATAATTTGGCCAAAATACACGTCAAGAGTTTTTGGACTTGATGCTATGACCTAGTTTTATAACCCCAAAGAAAAATACATATTAAGTTTCAATTCAATACTTGCATTAGTTTTTGAGATAGTACCTTGCATGCAAAACTTAACAAGAATTTTCTAAAACATGTCCAAGAGGGCATAATTTGGAAAAAAAACACAAATCAAGAGTTATGGAACTTGACCCAGTGAGGTTGGTATTAAAAATCGACCTAGAAAAAAAATAATTTCAAAGCTGTATGCCTTTAAATGATAGCTATATGTACTTGCAAGTTGCATGCAAAACTTTAACCAAGGTGTGACACCAACGTGAGGGTGAGTAGAAACTAGAATAGCTTGGACAATTCTTTAAATGAAAAGCACTACTTTATTAGACAGCTGTAGGTAAAATATTTTGAAAATGAATTTAAGTTTACAAGTCTCATTTGTTATGTCAGTATGAAATTAAATTTGAAAATCAATACTTAGTGTTAAGAGTATCATGACATCTATAAATGTAACCAGCTTAAATAATATTTTTGACTCTTTTTAATTTTTAATCACTTAGAAGAAAGTAATAGTATGACCACAGAGACATTTAAATGCAGTTTCTGGGTTTTGAAAAACAAACACAATTTGAAAGAAAGCTGTACAACTTACATCTGGCTTCTTAAACCACGACTCCTGTAAATCTATGTTGCACAGTTCATTTAAACTAGCACAAATTTGTGCAGGATTCAGCTCCGGAAAGGCATAAGACATTCTGAAAAAAATTGTGTAAATTTCACTTATTGGTCAACTTGCACATATTCATAGGCATCTGGTTATGAGACGGGCTTTCAAGTGATCTTTGATGAAAAAGTATGAGAAAAGTAGGAGAAAAGTAGGAATCTGATAATAAAAAGTAGGAACTTATGAGAACACTCAGGCCCAGATTCAGAAATATTTGATTGGGGAGGTATCAGTTTAAGAACAAAAGTGTCACAGGCAAGGTGCATAGCGCCAAAAGGTTTTGAGGTACTAAAGGGGTATTCCCTTCATTTTAGGCATGGATATCAGGAGACTGTTGGACAATTATGAAATAAAGGTATGAAACGGTGGGCTCTGGTGCAGTTTTTGGTCTAAATTTTGAGGTATGGGAGAAGGCATCCTAGACATTTTAGTGGGGTCAGGGGGTTCGCCCTGGGCCCCTCGATAATTTTGAAATACAAGCATGAAATGGTGGTTTTCTGGTGCATTTTTTTGGTCTAAATTTTTAAGGCTGGGAGGGGGTCTCCTAGTCATTTTAGGGGGTCAGGGGGCTTTCCCCCTGGAAAATTTTGAAATATAGGTATGAAATGGTAGGCTCTGGTGCAATTTTTGGTCTAAGTTTTGAGGTAAAGAGGAGGTATCCCAGTCATTTTAGGGGGTCAGGGGTCTCTCCCCCTGGAAAATTTTGAAACACAGGTATGAAGTGGTGGGCTATGGTACAGTTTTTGGTCTAAATTTTAAGTATGAGAGGAAGTATCCCAGTTATTCTAGGAGGTCAAGGGGCTCTTCCCCTGGAAAATTTTGAAATATAGGTATGAAACTGTGGGTCCTGGTACAATTTTTGGTCTAGATTTTGAGGTATGGGAGGAGGTATGCCAGTCATTTTAGGGGAGGGGAAGGGGGTTAGGGGGCTCTCCCCTGGAAAATTTTGAAATACAGGTATGAAATGGAGAGCTCTGGTACATTTTTTGGTCTCAATTTTGAGGTACTGGGAGGGACACTTTCCTCAGTTAAGTGCAACTTTGATGAGTATAGGTCACTTCTCAGCAAACTTGGGGGGCATGGGCACCCTCTGTCTAGCCCTGGATCCTGGCCATCTGAATTTTGTACATTTACTCACAATTACGCAGCAGGACATAAATCACAATATATAAGGTATGTCTATTTTCATGATCCTTTGAGGTCCCCATTGTACATGGCTACCTGCAACCACTTTATGCTTCGAAATCAAGGTCAGTCTTCAACTCATATAACAAACTGTCAGCAGGTTTCTGCATGCATAAGACGTCACCAGCAGCATGTCAAAGGTCTCTAGAGCATCACAAGTACACTGCCAGTCCTTATATTATGTAACAAAATTAATCATATAATAGACTTACAACATTTGTTAACATATTTCTTCTTCTTTAGATAAACAAGAGGGCCAAGATGGCCCTAGGTCGCTCACCTGAGAAACACACCACAACACAACATATTAAACAGAGTAAACATGTTTTACCTAGTGATTTCATGGAAAAAAATATTCTGACCAATTATCATTAAAATTGGAGCAAAAATATTGAGTATAAGTAAATATTTTCTTTGATTTGACCTAGTGACCTAGTTTTTGACCCCAGATGACCCATATTCACACTTGACCTAGATTTCATCAAGGCAATCATTCTGACCATAATTCGTGAAGATTAATTGAAAAATACAGCCTCTATCGCATACACAAGGTTTTTCTTTGATTTGAACTAGTGACCTAGTTTTTGACCCCAGATGACCCATATTTAAACTTGGCCTAGATTTCATCAAGGTAATCATTCTGACCAAAATTCATGAAGATTAATTGAAAAATACAGCCTCTATCGCATACACAAGGTTTTTCTTTGATTTGACCTAATGACCTAGTTTTTGATCGCAGATGACCCATTTTCAAACTTGGCCTAGATTTTATCAAGGTTATCATTCTGACCAAAATTCATGAAGATTAATTGAAAAAATCAGCCTCTATCTCATGCACAAAGTTTTTTTTTGATTTGACCTAGTGACCTAGATTTTGACCCCAGATGACCCATTTTCAAACTTGGCCTAGATTTCATCAAGGTTATCATTCTGACTAAAATTCATGAAGATTAATTGAAAAATACAGCCTCTATCGCATATACAAGGTTTTTCTTTTATTTGACCTAATGACCTAGTTTTTGACCTCTGATGACCCATATCTGAACTTGGCCTAGATTTCATCAAGGTTATCATTCAGACCAAAACTCATGAAGATTAATTGAAAAATACAGCCTCTATCGCATACACAAGGTTTTTCTTTGATTTGACCTAATGACCTAATTTTTGACCCCAGATGACCCACTTTCAAACTCAACCTAGATTTCATCAAAAAAAGTAGGAACAAGAAACGCGGCAATGCCACGAAACCAGGTTTTAAACACTTTTCATAAGAATAAACAAGAGTGCCAGAATGTCACAATATATGCCCGTCACAGTAAATTTCTTTACACTAGCACCTGTAATTGCAAATGGAATTTTAATTTTCTAGTTGTTTACAATGTTTTTTTTTTAGAAATTATTGTAATTCTTTTATTTTTCTAAGTCCACAAAAAAAATCCTTACCAGGTAGAGATACCTTAAAATACACCCAAAATTTAAAAGTAACATCAATGTTGTACCACAGAAAAGTGGTCTTGGTTTTTCCCTAGCGTCAATTATAAAAAAGTTACAATGTCAGTTATTTATAGTAACAACTAAGGGAAGTTAATCTTTAAAGAGAGAGAGAGAAAAAAAAAAAATAATAAAAAATGAAAAATTACAAGTCCATATAAAAATCCTAACCAGATAGAGATAGCTCAAAATACACCTCAGAATTGGATGTAACATGCATGTTGTACTACAGAAAAGTGGTCTCGATTTTTCCCTACGACTAGTAATGAAAAAGTTACAATATCAGCTATTTATAGTAACAGCAAAGGGAAGTAATTCAAAAGAAGGGACCAGTGCATGACACTCCGTCTCATGATGGTGTACAATTGTGCCAAGTTACATCAAAATCCCTCCATGCATGAAGAAGAAATGCTCCGGACAAAGTCATTCTTGTATCTGACCTTTGGCCTCTAAGTGTGACCTTGACCTTAGACCTAGGGACCTGGTTCTTGCGCATGACACTCCGTCTCATGCTTGTGAACATTTGTGCTTAGTTGTATCAAAATCCCTCAATGCATGATGAAGATATGCTCCGGACAAAGTTTTCATTCTTGTATCCTTTGACCTCTAAGTGTGACCTTGACCTTAGACCTAGGGACCTGGTTCTTGCGCACGACACTCCCTCTCATTATGGTGAACAAATCTGCCAAGCTACATCAAAATCCTTCCATGCATGAAGAAGATATACTCCGGACAAAGTCATTCTTGAATTTTTCATTCTTGTATCCTTTGACCTCTAAGTGTGACCTTGTCCTTAGACCTAGGGACCTGGTTTTTGCGCACGACACTCTGTCTCATGATGATAAACAATTGTGCCAACTTTCATCAAAATCCCTCCATGCATGAAGAAGATATGCTCCGGACAAAGTCATTCTTGAATTTGACCTTTAACCTCTAAGTGTGACCTTGACCTTAGACCTAGGGACCTGGTTTTTGCGCATGACACTCCGCCTCATGATGGTTAACAACTGTGCCAAGTTTCATCAAAATCCCTCCATGCATGTAGAAGATATGCTCCGGACAAGGTCTGTGGACGCCGCCGCCCGCCCGCCCGGGGCGTTCCCATAATACGTCCCGTTTTTCAAACGGGCGTATAAAAAGTATACTGAATCACAGTGCACCACTTTAAAGCACAACCCTAACCCTAACCCTATTTTTAGTAACAATGACCTTGACCTTGATCCCAGAAACCCCAAAATCAATCCCAAGCAACAACTTTATATAAGTTTTCTATACACCACGTTTCATCATGATAGCTCATTCCTAAGTTAAGTTATTGACCGGAAACCCTTTTTCTATTTTAAGTAACAGTGACCTTGACCCCAGAAACCCCAAAATCAATCCCAGCCTTTGTCTTGATATAAACTACATACATACCAAGTTTTATTCAAATATCTTTACCGAAACAAAAGTTATTGACTGGAAACACCAGTTTGACGCCGCCGCCCATCGACCAACGACATACCCCAATCTAATAACTCAGGTTTTCGTTGAAAACCTGGTTAAAAAAGTAGGAACAGACCTAAAAAGTAGGAAAAAGTAGGACTACTTGAAAGCCTGATGAGATGGCACACAGGCAATACCGGACATCTGGACACTTCCTTTTAATCAGGCTGCATTGAATAACCTTTCTTAAGTGGCATAGAAATTTATGAAGGCAGAGGTTAGGGGTCAGGTAGAATACTGAGAACAGTATTCACAAAGAAGAGACAATATAATTGTTTTATCTTTAACAAGGGAAACTAGAGATGCTTTTGAGAAAAGCGCATGTCTCCCACAACTGCCCAATGAAAATTGACTAGTTTCTCTGGAGGGTCCAGACGAGTGGGTACAATTAGATTGTCTAGACAAATGGATCCACTCAGTAATTCAAGGGCCATAATTCAAAAGTGCCTAAGCGGATTTGTCTAGTTATCGAACTTGGCCGAGGTCTTATTGTCAAACACATTTTGTTCAAGTTTGGTGAAGAATTCAAGATCCGATGAGAAATGTTCGACTTGGACAAGCTTTGTGACAGACAACCAGACAGACAGACAGACTGGAGTAAATCAATATGTCTCCCACACTACTGTGTGGTGGGAGACATAATTATTTCAAAAGTTTACTCTCATATTTTTCTCATCGTGTAAGTTAACGGTAAGTCAAGGTTTAACATACTTCATTCTCTTAATAATGTTCAAACATATTACTGGTGACAATATATCATATGATTAAATACTTCATATAAAGGCCAGGGGTTCCACTAGACCCGAAAACCCAAGAGTCCCAGGACCCTTGGGCCCAAATTTTGAAGGGTCCTTTTCCAAAATACAGGAGTCCTGTCCCAACACGTCAATATAATTTACTATATTTTTTTATTCAATAATATGTAGATCTTTACCTAAGAAAACAATAAACCCAAGATCATGTTACAGCATAATAAAAATGTCAGTCTCAGGTCATATAGTCTCATATTGTAAACTAATATTTATCAAAATTCATGTTATTTTAATTAGGTTTTTCTTCAATATTTCATTTCATTTTTAATAACAGAACAGTGCTATAACACTCTAGAAAAATGTATCCAAAATGTACTATCCGAATACTGTTACACTTTCAGAATGTCATCGGAAAGTAGTTTTTGCTCAGTTTATTTGACAAACTAAGGGAAATCAGCGATAGTTCCTCAAATAATGATGCTACTTATCATGAAAAAACTGCATTGAAAGTCAGTTTTTTTTTAGGAATTTTGGAAATATACATATGACATCGGGTGTAATTAGACCCGTGAACGGACATTCTAAACTTATTTTTGCTTTCGAAATTCATCAAAATTTGTGAAGTTTCTTGTTGAAATTACGATATGATCACTAAACAATGGTCTAATTTAAAGTTGGCATGAAAAAATCTTGCAGGGCACTTTTCACATGCTCGGTAATTAGCTGCTTAGGATAATTTAATAATTGGCGCCTTTTTTGACAGTACACAGGATTCGCTTTATCAATTAATTTCAACACTTCATTGATTTCTTGTTACCTATGTGCACTCGCCGTGACGTAACTTGTTGATAAAAAATCAGCGAGACATGTCTACAGGAGAAAGGGCGGGATTTAGCAGAGATCAAAGGCAGGAGAGCATGACCGCGAGTGCTTATTTTGAATACACGTGTCTATCGTGGAAATAGTTTTACTGAAGGAAATTAATGATAAGAGAAAGGATTATCAAAGGAAAATGCCCCCGGGTCCCGAAGGACGCACAGGCAAGTATTCTGCCGGGTCCTTTGAGCGTCTTTTGAAAATCTCCCGGGTCCGGACCCGGGGTCCCGGGTCAAATGGAACCCCTGTAAAGGCTATATTTTATATCTAAGAACAAGAGCTGTCAGTGGACAGCCCACTTGACTATTCTCAGTGCTTGATAGTATAATATAATCTATAAGTAAAACAATAACATTACAATAAGCATATTCTAAGTCGAAAAGGGGCCATAATTCAGTCAAAATGGTTGATAGAGTTGCCTCCTCCTTTTTACAGACTGGGGACATGATGGTAAACAAGTATGCAAAATATGAAAGCAATATCTCAATGGACTTTGAAATTTTTTGGGGTGGTACGCAAACTTTAACATTTATACTAAGTAAAAAAAGGGGCCATAATTCAGTCAAAATGCTTGATAGAAAACTTTGCCTCCTCCTTTTTACAGACTGGGGTCATGATGGTAAACAAATATGCAAAATATCAAAGCAATATCTCAAGGGACTTTGAAAATATTTGGGGTGGTACGCAAACTTTAACATTTGTGTGACGCTCACGCTAACGCTGGGGCGAGTAGGATAGCTCCCCTATTCTTCGAATAGTCGAGCTAAAAATGACGGTGCACTAGACCTCAGGTCTGCTGCACTGGTGAGGGTTCGTACATACTGCCTAGATAGTTGCTAGTAGATTAAAATATTGCCTTTCTTTTAGGAAGTGTCTAGGGGTATGGATTCCTACCCCTAGAATCTGATTAGGGACTGTTAGGGGTTTTCTAGGGGTACGGACCTCCTTTTTTCTAGAGATTAAGCGTCCTTTACATTTCAAATTTTATTGAAAATGAAATAACAAATAAGACTTCATCAGTATTCAACTTAAGCTTGGATCTAAATGGTTTACAGATAAAAAAGTTCATCCGATTTATTACATTTTCCTTTGAAACATAAATGACCGAGGAACACCAAATAAATCCCCAGGATTAGAACTGGCAGAAAAAAAAAGATTTAAAGATTAAAAAAAAATAATGTTAAACATGTTGTGAAAAAAACTATTTTTAATGATAATTAACCCTTAGGGTATATATTTATGTTTTCCAAACATTTGGTAGCCCTTACAAGATACAAGGGACGTATTCACAAACAGTTTCTTTTACTTAAATTATGTCGGTTAATGGATTATTAAACAATCAGTTCCGTGCCGATTATCATTGTATCTTGTTAAATAACAAAATAAATAGGTGCTTACTATTATGCCTATTTTTTTCTGCTGAATTTAATATATAATTTATTCAATGGTTAGATTCACTCATTAATCTGTTAGGAAGTGGCTATTCCTACGGTCCCGTAAGAATAGTCTCACAGGCTATTCCTACAGCTCTCCTGTAAGAATAGTGAAATAGCCCGCAGGTGGCTATTCCTACGGCCCTATTAAAGACAGTTTTGTATGCCCATCTTGAATTGCATTGTACTGAATTAATTCCAATGGTATATTTTCGAACAAATTGTTTACTTTTCAGTATCACATCGAGAGAACAGGAAGTGATTTCGAATATAGGAAAAGGCTAATTTATGTCTATGTGTAATATTGTTGTCATCGAATGATATATATGTATAGATATATGCAACAAATCAATGAATGTAATAATAATAGTGTGAGTAATAAATATGTCATTATTCTAAGTTTACATCATGTTTTGAATATCATGTTACACGTTGTATGTTCCCTTCTGGATGATAAGACCTCCTTGAGGTATGGCCTGGAGTTTAATACAGCTATTCAACTGGATAGAATTGAAAGCTGTTATTTAACTATAATAAAATGTGCTATCTGTAACTAATACACTCTATGTGATGACAACAATATTGCCCATTTGACATATTAATTAGCCTTTTCCTATATTCGAACTCACTTCCTCTGAATGTGATACTGAAAAGTAAACATTTGTTCGAAAATATATCAGTTGAATTAATTCAGTACAATGCAATACAAGATGGACAAACAAAACTGTCTTTAGAGCCGTAGGAATAGCCACCTGTGGGCTATTTCACTATTCTTACTAGAGAGCCGTAGGAATAGCCTGTGAGGCTATTCTTACGGGACCGTAGGAAGAGCCACTTCCAATCTGTTATCAACAGTTTGTTTTACAATAAACTAATCGGCATGGACCAGTGTATTCATTTGGTGTTCCTCGGTTATTTAGGTTTTGAAAGAAGAGGTAAACAATCGGGTGAATGCTGGTATCTGTAAATGATTAAATCCAAGCTTTAAGTGAACACTGTTTAAGTCTTATTTTTTATTTCATTATCTAAAAAATTTAGATGTAAATAACCCTAAATCTCTAGAAAAAGGATTCATATCCCTACACCCTTCCTTTCTTTCTTGACTGGTTAAGATGAGGACTGACATGTATGAAGGTATTATTTAGTAGGTAACGAGAGTGTCATCATTCCCACCTATAAATGTCTTATCTTTTTTATCCGAATCTGTGCAAGTTCGGTAAACAAACACCGATGTATGTGAGGGCGAAACATTTAATATTAATGATGTTAACTAATAGAAACTCTACTACTTTTACCTGTGACAATATATACGTATATTTTTCTTCAACAGCTACAAACAAAATTGTTTAATGGACAAAAATACTTGAATACTAAAAATTCTCCTTTCAAATTAAGCGCTTGATTTTTACCAAAACAATCACTGCTAATTTACCTGAATTTCGCTGTCGGCTCTTAAGGTATTATACCACTAAATTGACCTTTCTTGAATTTTGGGCGAGAGTGGCGGTACATTTGCCTTAGAATGGGATCGGATGGAAGATGACCCGAATTTAGGGACTTTGGAATATAAGTAATGCATGGTCTTTGATTTCATTTAGGAACTCCTGCAGGATGATCGGCAATCTCATCTGGGCCTGCAAGCCTTCATCATCATCATCATCATCTTCTTCTTCTTCTTCTTCCATTAATGTACGGGACTCACTCTGGAGCATTTTCGTACACGAACCTTATCCTCCTTGAGATTTTGCAGCAATTCCAGTAACCTTTTGGGATCTATTTCTATATTTGACATCTCATTTGGCTTTTCTAAATAAAGGGATTTCTCTAGGGGTCTGTCTTTTATCTGTTGTTTGAGTTGGGATTGGATGTCATTTAAATCACTTCCCCTGCCTTTTTTTCAAAGTTGGTACCAAAATGAAATTCTAGAAACAACTTTTGATACTCAAACGAGAAATTGTGGTAAGAATTGGTATATAAATGCTATTTATCTATCTATATAGCCTGCATCACGCCTCTTTTCGAGAATTACGTGCAGCTGCGCTCCTGTACAAGACATTTAAAAGTAGAATGGAAGCATGAATACAGCTGATAGTGTTAAAAATCAAGAAGGATTTACAGATGAAAGCAGTTTAAAAACAGGTCTATTATGTTAAGCATTGTGTGCAAGTTTGGTAACACCCTGCTTAAACTGGTTCAGGGTGGGGACTTGTGGAACTCATTGCGCAGCTAGGCTATGCTCCAGTTTTAATCAATTTAAAACCTTGATATATCCTGCCGGAATGTTCAAGACTGTACATTTATATACTTTTCCGTAACAATCCGGGTTCTGTAAATACTTTATTCTTAAATAACTGTAGAACATTGTAGTTGACGATTCTGTGTAAACTGTAAGCTATTATACTGTGATTTTCATATTTAATTATCTTTTTCATCATCTATATTTTATGTAGATTTTGTTAAACTATTGTTTATCATAATTGCTTGTAAAAGCAGCTGGTAAGACTAAAACAAAATATTATATTATCTTAAAAAACAAATTTGAGATTGACTAATTGGATAGTTTTACATAAATATACTAGTATACAAACATATTTTATATTACACAATAAACACGTATATTGTGTATGTATTTTTGCATGTGTTTTAGTATGTTTACTTTTGCTTACAGTATTTCAAAATGTATTCTTAGTAACTTTGACGATATTTGTAATTCATGAGTAAATTAGAAGATGTGTATAATTTATACACAAACAACTGCATATTGAATATATTGTTTTCTGCTATTCTGCATTTGCTCTATAAGTACGGAATCTCAACAATATAATGGGATTTTTGTTTCTGACATATCAGTAATACCACCCATTTTCAACAAGCAGTTCATGTCATATGATTTCCAACTTTTAATCAAAATTACTTCATAATATTAAGCAAAATGTCAAAAGTCTGCAAAAGTACTAGTAAAAAGTAATGAAATTTTGTTTAAAAAAGGATGTGATTGGTAATTTTGATTGAATTTGGATTCTGAATTTATAAAAATTAAAATCAGTCTCGAAAGTGAACATCACCACTTTTGACATTTGGCTTTATACCCAGATATTTACTCAGATACCCAGATACTTTATACCCATTCTCAAGTCTAGTTTTACTTGTATACTCGGAATCTGACATCTTGTACTGACAATATTCAATTTTTCTAGGAATACTCTTTCTTGCTTAATCTATTTTTTAAATTAGACCAGTATATCAGGCATTCAATCAACGAAAAATATCCAATACAAAAAGCCATTCCAAGCACGCACCAGTCAACAGTGGTGCAGAATATAAAATCAAAGAAAATAGGTACATGTTATACGATGGTATGTATAGGACAGTGTCTTTGAATAAATCAAATAGTAAACAGTCTCTGAAAAAATTCAAATGACATATTGTTTTGATAGGTCATATACTAGTATCCAGTTTTGCGCATGACACATTGTCTCATCTAGGAGAATATATTTAACTAATATGCAAATCCTGTTTTGCATGACAATGTTGTGGATCGGACATGAAAAAATCTACTGACCTTCAATCTACAAGTGCGACCTTGACCTTTAAGTTAAGGTTGTGGGTGTTGGGCATGACACATTGTCTTATGCCAAGTGAAATCGTAATCTCTTGATGGATGACAGAGTTCTTGACCGGACATAAAACAGACCCTGTTCATACCAATTTACATTTGACTGCCAAGTTTGACCTTGACCTTTAAGCTAGGTGTCTGTACATGACACATTATCTTATAATATTATGGTGTACATTTGTGCCTTGAAATGTGAAAATCAGATCACGAATTTTGTTGAGTTACAGACTGGACAGGAAAAAAGCCTTGTCGACCTTGACCTCCAAGTGTGGCCTTGACCTATAAGCTAGGGGTCCGGAATTTGTGCATGACACGTTGTATCATCATGGGCAACATTTGCTTCAACAATGACAAGAGTTATGGACTAGACATGAAACAGACCCAGCTCATGCCATAGTAACATTTGTATTCCAGATGTAACCTTGGCGTTTAAGCTAGGGGTATTAAAGTTGTACATGACACACCATCTAAAAGGGCCATATATCACCACTGAACAAATGATGCTACAAACCAAGTTTGATGAAGATAAAGTGGTTCATGAGAAGAAGCTATTTAAAAATATTTTTATTTTTAGCCCTAAAAGGGACCACGATCCCAGTTTGAACAAAATTGTGAGGAGACCTAAAATGATGCTACAGACCAAGCAGTTCATGAGAAGATGTTATTTCAAGGCATTTCTATTTTCAGCTCTAGCGGCCCCTTAAAGGGGCCAATCGACCTAATCTCAACAAAGCTGAGAGATAGGATCTTGTAATGATGCTACAAACCAAGTTTAATAAAAAGAAATCGTGAAAAGCTATTTTCATTTCTAGCCCTAGCGGCCCTTAAAATTGGCTGACTGTCTGTATTTGTACAGATTTGAGAGGACCTTATAATAATGCCACAGAGCAAGTTTGATGAAGATCCATGAAGCAAGTTTGATGAAGATCAATGAAGCGGTTCATGAGAAGAAGTTTATTAAAGGTATCTGACCGTATTTCTAGTTTGAGCTGTAGCGGCCCCTACAAGGGGCCAAGTGCCTCATCTGAACTATTTAGGGAGAGGACCTTTTGACACTCCAGACCAGATTTTATGAAGCTCCATCAAGCAGTTCATGAGAAGAAGTTATCTAAAGATATTTCTATTTTTAACAAGAGGATGTTTTTGCAGAAAATCGCATGTCTCTCACAATGCATAGTAGTAATAGGCAAGAAGTCAATAGGGGCAGGAGCGAAAGTCAAAGAGACACTGATAGTTGGCTGCAATAGGGATCATTTACTCGGCACGTCCAGTCATCCCACAAAGTTTCAACATTCTGGACCTAGTGGTTCTCAAGTAATGAATTGGAAACGGTTTTCCAAGTTCTGGCCCCTGTGACCTTGACCTTTCATCGAGTGACCCCAAAATCAATAGGGGTCATCTACTCTGCATGTCCAAACATCCTATGAAATTTCAACATTCTGGGTCAAGTGGTTATCAAGTTATTGATTGGTAAGGATTGTTTTCCATGTTCAGGCCCCTGTAACCTTGACCTTTGCTCATGTAACCCCAAAAACAATAAGGGTAATCTACTCTGTAAGTCCTATCATCCTATGAAGTTTGAAGGTTCTGGGTCAAATGGTTCTCCAGCTATTGATCTGAAACCATTTCCCATGCCCTGGTCCCTGTGACCTTTACCTTTAATAGAGTGACCCCAAAATCAATAAGGTGCATCTATTATACATGTCCAATCATCCTATGAAGTTACAACATTCTGGGTCAAGTGGTTTTCAAGTTATTGATCTTAAACGGTTTTCTATGTTCAGGCCCCCGTTACATTGACCTTTGATGGAGTGACACAAAAACAATGGGGTCATCTTCTCTGTAAGTCTTATCACCCAATGAAGTTTAAAGGTTCTAGGTCAATGGTTCTCAAATTACTGATCGGAAATGGATTTCCATGTTCTGGCACTTGTGACCTTAACCTTTAATAGTGTGACCCCAAACTCAATAGGGATCATCTATTATGCATGTCCAGTCACCCTATGAAGTTTCAACATTCTAGGTCAAATGGTCCTTACGTTATTGATAGGAAATTGTTTTCCTTGTTCAGGCCTATGTGACCTTGTCCTTTAACAGAGTGACGCCAAAATCAACAGAGGTCATCTACTTTTCATGTCATGTCCAATCATTTTATGAAGTTTCAATACTCTAGGTCAAATGGTTTTCAAGTTATTGTTTGGAAATGGTTTTCCATGTTCAGACCCCTGTGGCCTTTACCTTTGAGAAACACTAGTATAATGTTTTGATTTTTTTGTAAAGAAGTTTCAAATTTCAGAATTCTTAACTCATACATTTGTTTTTCTAAGTCTTTAAAATGTCGAAAACTAACCCTAAAAGTTAATCAACCGTAAGCTTAATCCCCTGTTAAAGTTTCGAACAACTGGGCCCTGTACAAAAATAGTAACTGGCAATTGAAGTTAGGAACATAGGTTTAAAGTTTTTTTATTTGGTCTAACAGTTATGACTCTCGAGTCCAAATACATACATGATCATACTGTGATAGGCACTCATCTTCTGTTTTATGTGACAGAATTATAAAATTTGGAACAAACGTTAATTAGGTGTACCTGAAGATTTTAGTTTTTTTTGTAGGACTTGACGAAATAAGGTAGATGCCCCAAAGTCCCTTAAAATTAAGGCATCATGTATGAAATATTTTGATACTATCTGGTCTTAAAAACGCGACATAACGAAATGTCCTAAATAAGCCACGTGTCCATGTTGCATAAAATCACCGATGAGCTATATACGTTCCGTTTATAGCTCCAGTTTTAGCAAGGGAGCTATATACGGAGAATATAGCTCCACAGGAGCTATATACGAAAAGGTGCCACGAATATAGCCCCCTAAGGGAGCTATATAGGATGTGACAAACGCACATTGTGAATAGGTACACATTTCACATGGGTATTTACTGTAGTCTAGTTAAATATAGAAACTACTTCAGCACAATTTTATATCAAAGAAAGATTAATGAAATATGTGACTAAGTGCATAAAACAAAACGAAAAATGCACTTATTTTGACGCCAACTGGAGAAAGATAGTTGTGATATCTAAGCACCACTAAGGGAGGAACTGCCAATGTCAATTTTACAACTGATAAGAGGAAATTATTGGGACATACATTTTCACCATTTTACGTCGGATAAATTTTCAGTTTTCTGTAAAATATTAGGTCAGTTATCTTATTTAATTCACTTCTTGTCCTTTTCTTCACTGTTTCTTGCTCATGTGAGTTTATTTCCTAACTTTATTCAATGTCTTTTTTTAATTACATGTATTTTTCATTTCCATTTGTTTGACATTATTTTAAGGGTAAATGCCACAGTTGCCTATCAGCTGCTTTTATGCAGCGAGGAATCAAATTCTTGCACAATTCTTAAAACTTGAAACGTAAACAATATTTGTCAAAGGAAATTGTTGCTCTAGGAAGATGTCGTTTAGGGAGTAAGACTACGTCGACGCATGCAAAAAAAAAAGTTATTTTAAACATTTTGTGATTACTTCAATATTTATCGGGCATCTAGAGCTATACATTAAACTTAGTTTTGATATTAATTTTTTTATCAGCACTGTGTTATATTGTGTAATTTTGGACTGCTTTCAGTTGGTTACATTAATTATTTTGTATGGAATTCAACTATTGCTTAATATTGGACTACGCGAGTAAATTGAACGTGTATATTAATCGTTTTCCTCGTGCAGTCCAATATTAAATAAGCAGTCCAATATTAAACAAATATTGGACTCCACGTGGATAATACTGTACTGAGTTCCATTGAATGCATTCCAATATTACAATATTATAATTATAGTACTGCGAGTACATGAGTGACGTCATGACAATGTTTTAAGTCTATACTCTACAATCAAAATGATATTCTTACTTTTAACTAACTTCTTTACACTTCCAGATAATGTATTATAAATTTGACAACTTAAATGGAATATCAACAGGGAAATAAACAACATTTAGCATGAAATATATTTCATAAACAAAGTTATATTTAAAATCCTGTTTCAGGATGTTTCATACACCAGATGACTACCACAATATATCCATAAGACTTTCTGAGGTTTAGATGATATTGGAGTTAATGAAAAGATGTTGCTGAAGATAAGAAGATCAGCAGTACTGAATGAATCCAATGAAACAATCATAGACAGGGCAATACACCATCAAATGACTTTCTATAATTTTGGCAGTTTGTCAGAAGGTACTACAACATTAGGACTTCAATCAGATATTGACTTTCTTTTCTCTCTAAATAATTACAATGTGATACAGGACAGGTCTGAATTGACTCTAGGTAAATGTAACTTGCTGATGACTCAGAATGAAACAACACCTCCTGGATATTGCCTTCTACAGATGCTTAGAGATGATGCTCCACTTCCTGATACACGTGAATATGAGAATCACATTGTAAAAGACACTTGTGGACGGATATTTCTCAAGAATACAATAATTGATATCTGTATGAATGGAAGAACGCAAAGACAAGGACCATCATTAGCACTAACACAAGAACCTGGTACTACTGATGTTGACATAGTCTCAGCATTTCCTTGTACATCATGGCCACAATCAGCTAAAGCCTGCCTAGATCATTTGGATGTAAATGAATGGCCTACAGCTAGTATGAACAGATATATAAAAACTACAAAGTGTTTTGTGGTTGCTGTCGGCAAAAAAGTCAGCGAAAATGCAGATTTTGAATGGAGATTTTCTACCTCATTAGCTGAACGGTGTTTGATGTTCAATTTGAACATTACTCAAATAAGATGTTATATCTTAATGAAAATGATTATGAAAACATACATAAATCTTGACAATGAAGTTTACATTTCGAGTTTCATGTTTAAAACTGTTTTGTTTCACTGTATAGCAAGTAAACCTTTAGATATATGGAAGGAATGTAATATTATAAACTGTTTAACATACTGCATACTTACACTGTACAATTGTATTTTATGTTGACTCTGTCCACATTTTTTTGATCATGAAAACAACTTGATGGCAGGAAAGTTTTCAAATATAGTAAAACAAAAGTTACTTCAAACAGTAACAAACCTGATACCATGTGTTGGAATGCCCCTTCTAGGAATTCAGATCGATGATGTTGGTGAAAGACTTCAGATCAAGCTTAACATATTGAATGGAGTAAATCATAACATTCCAAGCCCAGATAAATACACTAGGAAAACTTCATGTCTTCTATTACAACATACATTTAGATGTATTATAGACAAGCATAATGATGTTATTTATGCGACAAAAGTAGTTGCAAGTTTAGAAATGGAATGGAGAATTCGGTTACAGATAGTGCTACACTTAATAAGATACTACAGAGATGGTGACATGTTCGTCAAGTTATCAAGCAGACTTCTAGCACCTATATATTGTAGCTCCATAGGGTCCCTGATAGCTTCTCATAACATTCAAATAAACAACACAGTTTCTTCTCAAGCACTAGCCTGGCTGGAGGCAGGACTGGATTCGGATGTTGCTTCAAGCAGACTAAAAATTGCTTCTATATTGTATTGTACAGGAGACATGGAAAGAGCAGCATTTATTCTTAATGATGTAGATCAAGAATACAATATAGATGTTACTCAGCCTGTATGTTCCTGCATCAACTTCACTATACACTACAAATCCGGATTTGCTCGATTGTCCTGCCAATATGATGAAGAATCAGTCAAGTACATTATTGCATACTGTGTTAGATTTTGTAGAGCAGAAATAAACTGTGTACCACGTGAACTTCAGTATGAGGTGTTCAGGTCAACACAAGAGGACATTCAACACAGAGGTATATTTGATTACTGGATGGACTGGGCTGTAGTAGACTCACTTCCGTACCTTTATTTTCTTCAATACAAGACATTTGGCAACCTACACAGGCCGGAGGATCAGCAACAAGCAATGAACAAACTGATAGGGGTGATTGAAACAGAGCTTAATTTTAGACACAGAGAAACAGCCCTGAATCTACTAGGACAGTGCATGGAACAGGAAAATAGACTAGTTGATGCTCTACAGTGTTACATGTTATCCCTACGTGTAAGGGAAAGGAACAATGCTGCAAAAATTCATATATGCAGGTGTTTGGCTAACAGATATTTATAAAGAGTCACTAACTTGAACAGATTTATACCTCTGATTTATCTTCAGGTTATAAGACTTGCATGTTATCTCCTACACCGGACAATAATTATTCCCATTCTGAGTGGGAATTGTATTGTCTAAAAAGTTACATATCCACCTATTTTTGGTCTTTTTGTGGCGTAAATCTGGGAACTGAATAATGAAAAATATTTCCTTTTTGAGCATACAGACAGAAAAATATGCATCATATAACACAGATACAATGTTTGTACTCTAAAATTTAAATAATTATTAAACATATATGAAATTGTTCTTTGTCATTGAAAAGCAATCTCCAACCCTATGTTTTTTTTTGGACTTTAAGAAATAGTAATTGTAAAGGATGACCCCGGGTGCCCTTCCTGGCATTATTTTAAATGCAGTCAAGCACCCAGATAGAACTGCCGACCTTCACATGGGTGAAACTGCTGACCTTATAGCTTTCTTACATGACAATTCAAGCCTATTTGATGAGAGTAACCATAGGTATTAACCACTAAAAATTAAGTCAGTACTTTAATATGATCTATGATGACTTCATTGCAAAACCATACATTTAAAATTTATGCACATAATGTATCATACGTACTTCAACAAGTAAAATATTTTTTTTTTTTACTATTTTCATTACTTTTTTTGTTTCGAAACTTTTGGTTTCATGTATTTAATTTAATGTAAGAGATTTTGTCAACTAAACGACTTTATATCTACCATAAATACATGATCATATAAATTGCAGGTTAATAGTTTGCGCTATTGACTGGTCAGCAGGTAAAGTAAAAAAACCAACTCTGAAATGAATATTAACATTTATTTTTGATATCATGTACTTAAATATTTATTGATTGACTTGCCAGTCAATAGTCAACACCTGCATGCAGTAGCCTATTTTTAAACTTGTGGTAAAATAGAGAAGAAAAATGTAAAGAAATCATGACTTAATCATATTAAAGGGAAACAATTCATAAGACAAAAGGGCTATGCCGGCCTTATATCACTCAAATTGGTACAAGATTTTTAAGCAAATTACCTTTACCTTAAGCTCTATGCAAAATATCTAAGCTGTATGCTTTCAGGTTTTGCCCTGTTAACATTTAACCTCCTAAGTTGCTTAGATCTTTGGCGTGGAAGACCTGGTAGTTACATGTGATGCATCATGTTATCTTTTGGAACATTTGTACCAAGTAATATCAAAATCCTTTGTTGAATAATTTATGGACCGGACACATAACTGGCCCTGTTAATACCATGTTAACCTTTGACCTTAAAGTGTGACTAGGGACCTCAGGTGCAAGATACACACCATAAAATCATAAGGAAAAAATTAATAAATTTTAGTAATATTAATGTACCTCGAAGGCTGGCACAGTTATAGAGGGTATACTAAATAGGCAAATAGTAAAATTAAAAAACATTTGATAACACTCATGACTTATGAAATCTTGTTCCCAGCGCAGACCATGATCAGACTGCAGATCTGTTCGCAAAGGCAGAATCCCTTGCCGCCAGCAGGCTAAAGGTCAAAGTTTAGTTTTCCTTTTTTCCTTATCATCATAACAACTAAAGGGAGTTTTGCTGTCTTATCAGTTTTCCATGTCGGCGAGATAATGTGTCTACTTCTTACAACACAATGGTGGAAAGTGTTTCCATGATCAATAAATTAAAAGTAAAAACGGAAATAATATAAATTTTAAGTGTTTAAAGGAAAATAAAATGTTTCAATTGAAACCAAAACGACCATACGTTACAGTGTCTTTTGAAAAAGTAACATTGTTTAGTCAACACATGCATTTTGATTCCAAGTTCATATCATGATAAAGACTCATGCAAGGTTTCATCAATTTATATGAAAAACGTTTTGAGCTAGGCGCGTCACAAGGTGAAAATGTGCATTTTTGACTATTTCAGGGGTCATAACTCTGGAATTAGCAAGCGGAGCCAGACGAAAATTAGGAGGTGCACAAGGTCATATCATGATCAAGACTCATGCAAGGTTTCATCAATTTATATCAAATACTTTTTGAACTAGGCGTATAACAAGGTAAAAATGTGCATTTTTGACTATTTCAGGGGCCATAACTCCAGAAATAGGTGGCAGGGCCAGACAAAAAATAGGAGGTGCGCAAGTTCATATCATAATAAAGACTCGTGCAAAATTTCATCAACTTGTATCAAATACTTTTTGAGCTAGGCGCGTCTCGAACTTTTTCGGACGCACGGACACATGGAAGGACGCACGGACGCACAGACAAGACCAAATCTATATGCCCCAGCACTCATAGTGGGGGCCAAAACATTCGAATATTCGTGTTGGGGGAAATGGGGCGCAGGTCATTATTTTGTGGTGGGCGTATAACAATTTTAGAACAATGGCTCCACGAAAAATCAGGAGCGCAATGTTGCTTTGACAAGACAATTATACCTTATAAGATTTATGAAGTTCAGCTGAAAAATTGAGGTTCTAGCACACACAAAATTTCCAGTGTATGCATACAGAGACTTCAGTCACAGTAACAATTTTAATAAAGGGCAACCCAAAGTACGATTGTGTGACTTTGATGATTCTATCCAACTTGTTCTCTACCATTAATAGGCATATTTTCTCCATATATTTTAAGTGAATATCATAAATTTCTTCTCGATTTCAGAGTAATTACACACAATTGTTTATAACTAATTTGTTAATGGAAAGTTGATATGTTAAACTTTTGGTTGGCATAAATGTAGCTTAATGTCTCTTTTTATGTCTTGTCAAAACAATATGCTACAAATGATTCTTTATTTTGGCTGTTCACGGTACTTCATCTGTTAAGACATGGTCTTTGACCATGACTTAGGTCCATATGTCTTTCTAGTGGGACAGTCAAAATCCCCTTGATCAAAATCCTCTCTGCTGAAAAAAAGACATGGTGTTACAAAATCCCCTTCACACTTTTGAAGGGGGTATCAAAATCCCCTCTGTAAAAGTAGCAGGTGTATCATAATCCCCTTCATGAAAACGTTAGGGCTATCAAAATCCCCTCTTCAAATTAAGATGGGGGTAATGTATCGGTTTCTAGACAGTGATAATTGAAATGGGCTACGATGCTTCTGTTTGGTGTTAATGAATAATTATAACAGATTGACCTGTCTGTAGACATGATTATTTATTCCCCTTTTGTGAGAAGAATTAATAAACATAGGGAGACCCTGTTTTAGGGTGTTAATTGTTTATTGAAATTGGTGACTTGATAAGAATACATTTGAAAATCTAACTGTTTTATGAAATGTAAAATCATATTTATTTGTAATGCTATTACTTATTCTTTGCCAGACTTCAGGTGTATTGTTTGTAAATGGCCAAAGGCAAATTGTTTTGCTGATTATGCCAATAAAATTGAAACTTGATAATCTTTTTTCGAGTTATTAAGTTATTGAAAATGTGGTTCTTTATCCAGTCAAACAATTTAATATTAATTGGTTGACATACTTTAAATGTAATTTAATGCCATCTTTAATTTATCAATATAGATTAAATCCATGAAAGAATTATTTACCTATATTAACAGTTTCATATATCGATAAACATTGTTTACACAATTTGCCATTTATTAATAGTGCTTAACTGGTACTTATTTGTCAATTAATGTTGTTGTTTAATTTGGAAAATTGCTTCAGATCTATGCTGATACATGTAGTAACTTTAATAAATAGGTAACAGAAATGTATTATTCAGTTTGTTTTATATGATTTTTCACTTCCACCATTTCATTTTAATAGTTTTTTTTAATTCAAAATTCCAATTTGTTGAACTTTTTGGTATAAAATAGTTGTGTTGTACTGCTTATCTTTAATATAATAATGAGGGGATTTTGATAGCCCTGTAACTTTCATGAAGGGGATTATGATAGCCCGAAGGGGATTATGATACCCCTACTATTTTCACGGAGGGGATTATGATACCGAAGGAGATTTTGTAACATCTTGTCCTTTTTCAATGAAGGGGACTTTGATCAAGGGGATTTTGATATACACTCTGCCCAAACTGTCAAACTCAGAAGGTCGACGAAGAACAAACATGACCTCTTCACTTATTATTTCGAGCTCACTTCTCAATGATACATACGAATCTATTTATTGCAATGTATTACTAAATCAGAACGTAAAACTGTCATCAAGGCCTCAAAATTTGCACTGTAGTTAATCAATATGACTTACGTTAAATACCATTAAATCAGGCTATTCTTTCTTCCGTATGAAATCCATATTCTTTATAATGTTATATCAACATTTTCTAGAATATTATCAGAGACCCATTATATACTATATCTGTACTAAAGATAATGTTAAGAAAAATGGTGTTAGCTTTTATGTAAGATAGTAACGTTTAAGAAACTAAATTCCTTACGCCGAAATTTCTATCTTGTATGCGATAGGATCATGCAGATTTCGATAGAATTCTAAAACGTGTAAAAACATGATGCTTGTGTGTAAGGGCATGAGGAAATGAAGAAAGATTGGGACTAATAGTCTTTATATTTAGACTACTTCGTTTACACTTATTTGTTTTAATTGATTGTGATGAAAGCGCCAGGGAGAGAGTTTCTAAAAAAGCTAATAGCTTCCTACTCAATCCTCTATATTAATATATGTAATATTGTAACAACTGAAATTATGATGAATAAAATATTGTTTAAACCAAAGCGCCAAACATATCTGAACCACACTTGTGTCCGCTTCCTGGAAAAAACTGTACTGTTTTCATATGAGAATGAGCTATCGTGACTCAAAAGGGGCGCGAACCCACGACCCCTGAAACCATCGTTTCCCTTTTGGACAACTTGTGCGTAGGGTTACACTGGCTTTGGTAGTGATCACTGATCAGCTTTTAAAATGAGTCACAGTATCGTCATAGTTGATCACTACCAAATCAGATGTAAGCATTATTATGACTAAAGTAACGTCCATTTCTTTTATAACGCGAGGAAAATTTATAAATCTCTCTAAATTAAAAATTCTTTTGAAAGATTCCAAAGTTCTGAAGAATTAACCCAGGCTGAGGCTGATGTTAGGCAATAACAATCACTTCTGCATATTTTCTAAAAATTAAGGAACTAAATTTTGCGTGTTACGGATTGGATGTAACCAATCAGTGTGTAATTTTCATTTAGATGGACTGAAACTTTTTTCAAGTTAGATAACGCCTCCTCATCGCACCTTCAATCAAACACTGCTATATTATCATACTTGCTGTAGACACCATGGCTTTAGACAAGGTGGTGAAGGTCAAGGTTATCAAATTGTCCTGTTTTACAGATAAGATATAATATATGCACCGGGTAATTATATCTGCTCAAGGTAAGGCTTATATGACGGGGCGACTTTATTTCAACTGCAAACTTTCTTTGCTATCTGCGAGCAAGCAATATGTTTTTTTTTATCTCTTTGTATGAATGTTCTTATCACAGTCGGGATAGTATTTAAGATACATGATATAAATAAAGCAGGTAATAAACATTACACAAAATAATACCGTTTAATTCCTAATGCGATTTATTTTTAAAGGTCATTACTTATGCTTAACAAATATTGATAGTAAATGTGCGACAGTGACAATAAATAAATAACGCCACACAGTTACACTAGAGTACGTACATAACGTTTGTCCAATGAGGGATCATAGATGATCCTGTTGAGTGCTCCGGGGATAGCGCTCATCAGAGATCAAAGAAAAATGTGTGAATTTCTCTGCATCTCCACTACGGCAATCTAATAGTTAATACATATGTGTATAAATACATAATAAATAGCGCATAAACATGCAAACAGCATAAACGCATCACTCCTGATTTCATCGTCCATGTACATGACTTGGTCAAAATCTTGAAATATAGACGTCTATAACACTTTTCGAGGTTGTCTTCTCTGTCTTGGCATATTGTCACTGTAATGTCTAGTTGTTGGGTGAAAGTGTTTTATAAACGTCTTATTTGAAGATTTTATCCTTTTACTGTCAGTTATATATAATCTGCTATAAGTGGATGAGTAGAAAAACACACATGTATGGCAGCTAGAACAAAATCCGGGTATATGTATAATTTGTTTTAATAGTCTTCATCATCACCCCCATTGGACGACGCAACAGAACGATAAGATGTGTTAAGTCCTAAGTGTGAGCTTCTAGTTGTTGTAGATTTGTAGTAAGGAGACAAAGATCCAACCTGAAAAAATAAAACAATCGTTTAATACCATAAATACAGCGATTTTGAACCCCCAGTTTTTCAGATGCATATTTGTGTGGTGGAATATGATTCATAGTTTTCATTACGCTTAAAATGACAGTATCCTTATTCATGTGACAACTAAAGATTAAAATATTAGTAAGCTAAAAAATCTCTTTAAAATGCATTACTGTCAATGTGCTAGAATAACTCTGAAACAATTTTTCTGATGAAAGTAGTAAAATGTTTAAGTCATAAACATCTTGTTCATGTTAAGACCTGACAAAATAACTTTTTATATACATTTTCGCTATTTGTTTTGTATTAAAAATCTGTAAAAAAGAGAAAATATGACACAAAACTTCCATGCCGGAAAAACGATACATGCATGAACTATTTCACAAAACGTTAAATTTGAAATGTTCTTTCGAATGTAGAGGGATTCAGTAATGAAACCGAATGAATTAAAAAAAGCTGTTAGACATTCAGAATGAGTTATTTTCTCATGAACGTATTATCTTATGAAATGACACGAGAAAGATGAATGTCACACAATTAACAAAGCCTACGAAATTTGCAATCTAAATGACTGTTAAAGATGTTAAACGCTGTTTGAACTGTGAAATTAACGAGATTTTGAAATAAACAAGCAAATTGATTTTGGATGTTTGCAGAGTCAAAATTTGATAATTCATGCTTTTTCTCGAAATAAAAGATGTTTCGTTCAAGCTGAAGTAGGGCGCAAAATGACTCCGAAGAGGACATCACTCCATTCAAACTGCGACAAGAATGACACCACTCAAATCAAACTGTGTGTAACTGCGTGGTTGCACGACTTACAATTTATTCAGTGTGAGTAGTGCTGGAGTATTGGTGATGACTCTCCCGAATAGAAATAGAAGCAGTTCCCTGAGATATGCACACAAAGTATTATAAATACATTATAAATAACAAGGTAAAATACTATGGATCTACCAAACGATCTACCTAAAGACAAAGTCAAAATAAAATGAAAATAAATATAACAGAAACAGATTACATTTTCAGCATATAACCTGATGCGTTTAAATTCCAAATATTTGTGATATACGAGACAGCCAAACTTCTAACATATCACAATGCCATAATCATAATTTTGACCATCGCATTCAAAATCAGAAATAAAGAACATCTACTTTTACTAATTTTATCTGGGGCATTATCAGATACCTATAAATTTCTAAAATGTCCGAAAGTTATGAATAGGAACTTTCCCTCTCCCTTCTCATCCTTTCTGCCTTAGCCATAGCCGCAGATAACGGTGTCATTGTAGCACCACCCTGGATATATTTATTAGGAATAGCATTGTTCAAAGTGGTAAAATCTGTTATGGCATACAGGTAAAGCACTGAAATTTCCTATAGAATATTTCTATAGCTCTTCATTAACTGGTGTTATTTTAACTTTGTTTTAGATTTTTGAGTACATTTGGTTTTAACAAGGTCAATCTATTCTGTGTCAAAGGGGTTGACAACACATCCCTGCAATTACCTGCTTATGTATAAGACTATACCAATTAAACTGGCAATTTATTTCCTTATCTGAAATTGCGAAATATATTAGTACATTATGGCACAATGCGACTTAAAAATTATTTAACATGTTATCGTAATTGCCTTTTGATAAGCTTATTTTATATTCATTAGTTTTTATAATCAAAATATCTTAAGTCTGAGCAAAAGTGTGATTTAAAATACTTACACCAGCGGGACTAGCACTTGTGCGTGATGCGGACACGGAGCTGCGGTTCTTTACACGCAGTTTCTGCAGGGAGTTCTCCGCAGAATCAGCGCGTTCCTCGGCGTCTTCCAGCTCATTCTGTACCTTGCGGTATTTAGCAAGATTTATAGCGGCAACTTCCTCCTGCAGCGGAAACAAATGTATCGTTGTAATAAAAAGTGATCAAGAGAATGATTATTTACTTTATGAAAGTGTTTCACAAGTACACTTCCGAAGATGTTAATACGGTAAAAAGAAATTCTTTTTTATATTTTCTATTAAATTCAATTTAGCTCTTTCTTCTCTAAATTATTTTTTCAGCTTTGTGTTTCAGGTTTTCGTGATCGCATACTACTACAAGTCTATCTAAACTTAGCACATATTTTATTTTCTTAAACTTAATTACATATTACAGGCACAGTTTGTGGACACCGCAAGTCATTTATACATGTAAAATGCAGTAAAATCTTAACGTTAGCGGACTGAAACATAACTTACAGCCTCTTCGACTTGGCGTTTGTATGTTTTGATCTTGTTCTGGAGCTTGTCAATTAGTTCCTGTAGGCGTTCCTGGTTCTTTCTGTCTTCATCAGCCTGGAAGGCCAGCTCCTTGAGACGGCGATCAGCCTTTCGCATGTTCTTCTGTGTCTCTGCATGGCGTCTCTGTTCATTGTCATACTCCGTCTCAAGTTCGCGCACCTAGACAACGGGATATAACAATATAAATAGCTTCATCTACATTACTTTTGTTCTGTTAGATTTATCGTCACATCGTCACATTTATAGGTAATATGGTGACTTTCTACCTTTTGATGGTGGAGGAAGGCCCCAGGTGCCCATCCGTGCATTATTTCATCATGGGCGGCACCTGGGTCGAACCATCGACCTTCCGTTAGCCACCTGGATGAAGAATTCACATCGGTGAGGGGCAAGTGATTAGAAGTCAGCGCTCTTAAGCACTCGACCAAGGAGGTCCTTATCACATTTAAATATATGAAATATCAGCATTTTGGAATCTATTCACGCTGATTTTACAGACAGACAATTACTGGCGTTACTTACAGCCCTCGTTGAAGTACAGTAGTTTATTAGAAATAGTCTGTTGATAACTTAAATAGAATTTGTGTTTGTCTCCGTTAAAGAAATAATGTATGGCAGACCAACTTTTTAACATTTCGAATTAATACGAAAAGATTATACGCGAGCTGAATAATTTCACGAAGGCGGGGCCCCGAGCGAACTTTACACGTGGTATATAACCGATTCGTATTGTTGAGATATACTAAAACATGGTTTTTCTATATATTATTTCGATTTTTTTAACAAGTGTATAAACTATGGAAGCATTTTTTCATGGTGCATGTTTAGCGCCAAATATAGTTTGTCACCATGACGTCAACGCGTAAAGATAAAATACGGGAAGTAACACGTCTCTTAGAACAATTTGGGAGTGTATAAACATATACTTAAGTGTTTTACAGGCGTACTTACTCTGATTTCCAACTTGGCAATCATCTTCTTGCCTCCCTTGAGTGCTTGTGCCTCAGCTTCATCGAGACGGACTGTAAGTTCTTTGATTTGCTGTTCGAGAGCCTTGCGCATCTTCTCCACCTGAGAGCCGTGTTCCTGCTCAGCGCGAAGTTCATCAGCAAGACGGGCGGCGTCGGCAACAGCCTTCTTCGCCCTCTCATCAGCACCTCTTACTTCATTGTTCATCTCCTCAAGATCACCCTGCATGGCAGCAATATCTCCCTCCAGCTTTCTCTTCTGTCCTCCAAGAGATTGAACTTGAGCAGCAAGCTCGTTAACGCGGTCATTGGTGTCAATAAGTTCATTTTCAGCTGCTTTGCGGCCTCTCTCGGCAGATTCGAGGGCAGAACGGATCTCTTCGCATTCGCCTTGGATAACAGCTACACGGCGCTCAGCCATATTGTAAGCTTCACGAGCCTCTTGTGTGTTACGTTGTTCTTCTTCAATAGTGCTCTGGAGTTCACGACCCTGTTCCTGTAATCTCTTGCAGTTCTTTTCCATGTCAACTCTACCTCGGTTTGCGCCATCAAGAGCAACTTCAAGTTCGTTAATGTCTTGTTCAAGTTTCTTACGAATTCTGAGAGCTTCTGCCTTGCCCTTGGCTTCAGCCTCAAGACTAGCATTCATGGAATCCATAGATCTCTGGTGGTTGCGTCTTGTGTTCTCGAATTCTTCTTCTTTCTCAGCAATGCGTCTGTCAATCTCCTGTCGGATGGCTGCAATTTCAAGTTGGGCACGTGACACCTTAGCTTCTTCCTGTTCAAGAGCAGACTCTGCTTCTTCCAGTGCAGCTTGTAATTCGTCCTTTTCCATCTCAAGGCGGCGGCGTGCCTTCTCGACTTCATGTACACTTCTGCCTCCTTCTGTCAGCTGGTCGGTAAGTTCATGAATTTCGTCTGCAAACATATTTCTTATAGTTTAGATAGGTCTTTTAAGGTGTACTTTCACATATATTTTAAAGCATCTGTTCTATATATGACGAAGAATTCATTTTATGATATATTTAAATTTTGAATAATGATATAAGCATATATTATCTGATGTTTTTACATCTATATTATCAAAGTTTAAAGGCTTCTTAAAATTATAAGTGAAGGGAATTATTATTATTATTATTATTATTATTATTATACCAGATTTATATAGCGCCCTTTTCATGATCAATTTCACGTTCAAAGGCGCTTTACATAGTTCACATGCAGCCACACAGGGCGCACAATTCATCCTCTACTAGTACAGACACAGAGCGATCTGACCAGAGGGACAGAGTGAGACAAAGAGACAGAGAGATCAGAAATCAGATACAGGCTTGTCCGGCTAACTTAGCCTAGCTCGCTTCGAATAGACAGCCTGGTTCTTTAACGTGCCCAATGTATAGCACTGATACACGCAAGGATTGCCTGGGTTCCTGACCAGTACACCTCTAGTTGAGTGGGAAACACTGAAAAGGATTTCTGAAAATTCCCGAGTAGCTGCCGGGGATCGAACCCCCGACCTCTGGACTGGAAGGCCAGTGTGAAAACCACTGAGCTATCCGTCCACCAGTAATGCTATACGCTATGTGCTATACCTATTTGAAAAAAAGTTTATATAATCTTTCAACAACCATTTTGGAGCGCACTGTACAAAACTGTATCGAGTCCTACCCATGCAAGACCCAAAACAAATATTCATTTCATTTGAAATTAAGTTCAGGAAGTGTTATATCGGTACGTTATATCAATGGTACTAGTATTATAGCATATAGAATAGTTATATGTATACTTAATATACCAGCTAAATTCTTGTTCTCTCTCTTAAGAGAGTCAATTGTGTCATTAGCCTCTTCTGCCTGGGCCTTGGTTCTGTACAGTTCGGCTGAGTAGCTGCGGGCCTCCTTCTGTGCATTCTCAAGTTCACTCTGGAGGTCACGGACACGTGCTTCCCATTCTGCAATAGTTTTGTCAAAGCCACGCTGTTTCTTTTCAAGGTTGTTAGCATTAGCATTGGCTCTGTCTACATCGATCATAAGGTCCTCGAGCTCTCCAGCAAGCCTGCTCTTTGTCTTCTCAAGCTGACTGACCTTAGAGTTGGCAGCCTCAGCAGCTTGTTCAGCTTCCTGAAGTTTGGCCTGGAGCTTGCGCTTAGCATCCTCGAGTTCCTCTGCACGAGCCATGCCCTCGCTCTCGTATTTAACACGCCACTGTTGAGCCTCAGCGTTGGCCCTTGACAACTGCCTCTGCATATCACCCTTGGATTCCATCTCCTCCTCAAGCTGTTCACGAACAGAATCGAGGTCGGAGGTGAGACTGCGGATCTCGCTCTGCATCTTTTGGCGAGCCTAAAGGATTAAGTAAAAACATGCATTAGTGGTAGTTATGGTAATAAACATAACCGTCAGTAACATACTACAGTATCATAGTACTTTAGACATTATACATTTTCGTAGTCCATTCAAATGTTTAAGGTATTGTTATTCCTTGAGTATAAAAATAAGATAAAACTAGGCTGAACATTAGTGTTTACATTTTTTTTTTCAGAAGAAGTACTTTTTATAAAACCATGTGTGACAATTGCATTTATTCGATGTACATATTCAGCGTTTAGACCATATTGTTTAAAAAAAGCTTCAAGAAGACCTACCCTTGTTTCTTCCTCAAGACTGCGTTTGGCATCCTCGAGTTGTTGCATAAGGTTTTGTCGTTCTTTGTTGAGCTGGTTAACACGGCTTTCAGCGTCCTCGAGCTGTCGGGTAAGGTCGCTGTTCTCATTCTGTGCCCTAGCCTTCTGGCTCTGGAGGTCTTGGATAGTACGGGCACTTTCTTCTAGGCGAGAGTTTAGCTCATCAATTTGGGCTTGAACTTGTTTAGACATTTTCTCAGACATACCCTGTAATAACGTGTAAATGTAATGCTTTGTGACGACCTGTCACCTTGGTTTGTCAGTACTTTTAAAGACGAATCATAGTTATTAAGGTATTAGAGAAATTATATTACATATAAGTTTTTCATAAGTTATTTTTCAGTTATACTTTGTACATAATTATGTACTTATATTCACATTAGTAAACATATGTTGTTAAATAGTTAGACGATATATACTTTGAATTATATCGAGTAGTATAAACACAAAATAGGACACATTTAACCGAATGATTGTTAGAACAACAATATAAAGATATGTACCCTAAACTTCTCCGCTTGTTCAAGACCTAACAGTAAATCTTCACATTCCAAATGTAAATCGAGTCTGTCCTTTTCTAATCTGTCAAACATGCAAATTATGAACAGAATGTTACATGCAAATCAATAAGATTCAAGTTCAAATCTTTCAGCAGACCGACGTTTTTATCTTTCGCTGACATCTACTTTCCTTCATGAAAGCAAGCCTGTGTATCACAATATAAAAGAACAAAAACAAAATGTGTTCAAGAAATATTTCTGCATGAGATATGTGGTCCTCCGTTCCAATAGAAAAGTGGTACATGTATATCTGAAAAACGAAAGAAACACAGCTGTGGCATGCACGTGCATCATGCTTACACATGAAGAAAAATTACCCTGTTCTTTGAAATATGTTCAATTTGTGCTTGAAGATCATCAATTTCTCCCTTATACTGTTGCTTTTCTTTCTCAACTCTGAAATAATTCACATTTGTCTATGACTGAACCAATTTACATTTTGAAAGGTAACGAAATTCTACTTCATTTTATTTTCTGTCGCTCTTTTGATATGAGAAGTTTTCTTTTTATTAATTACTAGTATGAACAAATTATATCCTAGCAGTTCTACTTATGATACCAAAATTTAAGATACTTATTACATGTTTTGATATCCATATAATCTAAAGAAAGATGTCATCAAGTTTTACTTCTTCTTAATTACATGTAACAACTCTATGGCATTGAAATATCAAATTAGGGATACACCGAATAATCATGAAAATTAACACTGACTTTTGTTTTATCTTCTGAAGCTGGTCAATCTGATCTGCCATCTCATTGCTGGCATCTTGGGCCTTCTTGCGGAGTGCGCTGATCTGGGACTCGTGCTGAAGACTCTGTTCCTCAAGGTCACGTCTGAGCTTGAGAAGTTCCTGTTCCCGCTTCTTGTTGAGCTCAACTTGAGCAGTGGTTGCTCCGCCTGCCTCATCGAGACGTTCACTGAGCTCTTCAAGTTCACGATTAAGCTCAGCTCTCTGTTTCTCGACCTAAAGGGAAAAAGGTTTACTTTTTTGTTTCAAAGTTCAAATAATTTATGTCAGGTATACATAGAATTGAAGTGTTCCTATACAATATCAACTATATTTACATAATTGCACAAATAGTTCAATAATATTCTAATGTTATAAGTTAAATGATCCAAAGTATGAGTAAATAAATAGATAGCTAGACTAGCCACTAGACTGATAATAACTATATTTCTATATTTTTCCCTTTTTTGACGAATTCAATTTCATAGAGACAAAAGCCAGTCTATTTTAGAGATTTTCACACAGGACTGATGTATGATATTGGACACAGGATATAGACTGGCTCAGTTCACTACATTCAATCATAAAAATATAAAAAGATATATCATAGTCTAGGAGCTAGTCTAATAGATAGCATATCTGGTGTGAATAAAAATCACGTGGATAAAGTATGTTTAGTAAAATGTCAGAATATCTTAAAAATGCACATTTATAGTAATTAATAATTACAATTTACGATCAGGTAATGTGATGAAACATTTTGATAAAAAGTCTTGAACTGAATCTGTATAATATTATAAGCATTACCGTTCATTTTGTGAACAAGCTTATCTTAAAGATAAGCTTGTTCTGGGAAAACAACATCAAACAAAACCGCTAATCTCTGATATATCTCTTTTTGACTGACAGTTAATGACTTATAAGAAGGTTTGGTGCACTCCATGTTCATGTTCGTACGGTATTGCAAACAGGTACGTTTCATTACCATGGTAACGTACTCTATCAAATGTAAAATCTCGGAAACTTTTTTTATAGCAGAGATTCCATCCCAACAGATGTTATCATCATTACAAATTGCATCTGTGTTTTATGGGTAATTAAAACTGCATGTATAAACTAACCTTACATTTACCTAATCAAAGATAAAAGTGTCAAAATAAGTTCATTTATTTTTAGTTTTGTTCTTAGAAACAGAATTAAAATACATGTATTTGAATGGAAATAGCAAAATGTCCACACAGTTCGAATAGCGAATCTTTGATTGCAATTTATACATTTATCTTATATTCTTTTATCAAACTGAGAATATTTCTACGCTTTTAGTGCCACATATAACAACTAAAAAAGTAGAAAACTGCCAGATATGTTACTTACATTTTACTACTCTTAGTCAGCCCTTTTACACATATACCTAAATATCAGTACTGACCAAGGACTAACACTTAAGTGCTATATTTTCGCCCTATCATGTCGTAGCTGTAGCTCGTCCGCCAGTTGTACATTATGACAAACATAATTAATCACTTTATCAATGAAGTAAATAGTATCATTTGAATTGAAGCAGAAATGAATGACTTACCTTTGCTCTTGCAGCTCTCTCCGCTTCAAGTTCTTCCTCTAACTCCTCAATGCGGGCCTGTAATACGAGGTCAGAGGGCATTGTAACAAATGTATAAGGTATGCCACAAAAGACGGAATGAAATATTATTTTGTTCCCAAATGAATGATAATTTCTTTACACCGTTGTTTATGTATGGCCGTGTAGCATCAGTTTTCTCAAACTCGAAATGTTTATTACAACAGTAAAACTAAATGAGCTTTCCAGTGGATGTATAAAAAATGCTTGAATGTTAAGTTGAATATCACATGAATTTTGTATCACAGAATGTAAAAGTATTTTGCAGATATGTCTATTATAATTAATAGTTAAATAAATCCTCTTGTTCGAAAAGTCGAAAATTGCCGAATAGGAAGCCTGTTTAGATTTAAGCTTTCATGCCTTATTATTATTATTATTATTCAAGCTTTCGAAACATTCTCTTCAGTAGCAACAAATTTCCTGAAATTCTACGGCATATCAGACCTGTGAGTCACACCCTCATGAAAAATTCTCTAGCGTCTGGATACATGAGCCAATCAAATTCTGGAAAGTGCTGAAATTTTATCTCTACTGGAATTTCATGACTACCTACGATTATTTTGGGGAGCAATGCCAGTTGGAATTTACAGTCTTACAAACTCTATGATTAATGCTAATGCGTAAAGCTGTCGAAATTTCAAAAAATCACAATACGAATTACAGCTTTAGTCAATATTACCGCACATGCAGTGAAACAATAAAAAGTAGACAAAAATACCCACATATATCAAACTGGAATCTTGCTTGACACAGCTTATGTTTTGGACAAACATACAAAATTTTCTATACATATTTAACAGTACATTCGCTGAAACACATCGTGCAACATGAAAAAGAGCATTTACCTGCAAGTCACAGAATTCCTATCTAAACAAGATCAAAGAACTAGCAGCACGGAAATTCAACCATTAAACCTCCACAAATGTCATGCCCAACTACCGATAAGCAACATGAAAACGTTTTAGCTAGAGATGTTGAAATCTGTCAAAGGTCCATTTATCACGTGGCATCAATTTGCAGTTTGTTAGATCGCAAGAATGTTCTAATTTGCTTAGCAGAGCTGCTTAAATTGTTTTGAGCTTTTGAAATAAAATATTGAACAACATATTCTGCATTAACGTTTGATAATGAAGCGTATTACAAATGAAATTGCACGAGCAGTTAGAAGAGCACAAGTCACATCGAAGCGAAGCAAACAGACAGAAAAAACACAGCCATATATGATACTGTACTTCTAGCATATGTTTCAGTCCAGGAGTAACTAGAGCCAGGTCCTCGGCATCACGAATAACCTTCCTACTTCTTGCGCTCAAAGGAGCACGGTATCTGTCAGGCATATATTGTTTGCTATATAATGCTGGATGTGTAGCGATATTTTCTAATACCGCTGGACTCGTACCTCTATAATCCCTACTCAAATCGCTCAAAAGTCTATTCGTGTCTACATATTCTCGAAACGTTTGCCGCTTAGAACCGCTTTTGTAGGTTGAATAGTCTGATGAGGATTTTTTCACGGACCTCGAATACGTTTCAATACCAGATGGCTTCGGTGCAGGTTCCGGTGCCGGAGCAACGGTTGCAGGCGTTGGAGATGGTTTCGCCGCTTTCTTCACAGTAATTTTCTCTGAAACGGAAGTGACCGTTTCTTCTGAGGGCGGTGCCGAGCTAACTTCCATTACCAGGGTTGTTGTTGTTTCAGTTGTTTCTTTTTTAACTTCAGTGTCCGCCATTTCGAATCAAACTATTATCCGAAATAAAACTATCTAAATTAAAATCCAAATTAAATTCCAAAGTATTTTTTCTAAGAGGTAGAATCCAAATAATCCGATTGCTTTTCCGAAACTAAGAGTCACGTGGCTTAATTCTTAACCAGAGTGCAACATCGAAGGCCAACGCTTATGTGCAGATATCCGTTATCTGAGAAACAACTGGCACAAACAACCACTTCACATGTGATTATCAGTCGAACCCGGAAGGAAGGAAGTCGAAGCAGTGTGTTTGCTTTATATTACACGTATTGGAATTTCTCCCGTGCACCTATCAGATATGTTCTATTTTAAGACACCAAAACCTCTCCAGGTATCAGCTGAATAATGCAAGTAAGGCCATGAACTTTCTCTAAAAGGAACGAGGCAACAATAACGTTTATTACTTGGTACAATGCCAAAAAAGATAGGCTCATTTCCAAGCAATGATAAAAGCGTTGATAAACAACATTGTCTGAAAATTAGACTGACATTTACTGTTGCAATATCGGGTATTTTAAAGCTGTGGACGGATTCAGGGTGCTTGCCAAATCAGCAATATTATAACCCCCTTGTTTTACATTTTATGTCTGCTGACATTTAAAAGGTTATTAATGGCCTTGGAAACGTGTAGTTGTAAAACATATTCTACATGTACTTGCAGTTTCTCTAACTTGAAGTCTTTTCAAGAATGTTAATGTTCTCGAGATCGATTTCGCGTGTAGCTTCCATGATTATAAGTGCGAAGAAATGACGCATTAACGTTACTAGAATGCTGAAGGCTGGCAAGTAAGAATTAGTAATTGCTGTAATTAAGCTGTTTTGTTAATACCAACACTTATTACACGATAACATAAACAAATATTCCAGATTTCCTGATTACAAGGCAGCTGTTCATTCCAAGACCAGTAACTTAATACAAGTTAATTTTTGATAGCCATATCCTTGATTTGCTTTCTGTGATACAAATTTCAGAACATATTCGAAAAAAACACCCTGCATGAATTTTGTTATATTCTTTTGAAAAATATCAAAATTACTTACTTAACATGTATTGTAATTTATTTGATGGAAAAATATTAAAATAACAATCAGTCTGAAAGTTTGAGCTCATACAGTGTAACATATACTGTAACAAACTGTATTCATACACCGGAGAAAAATATACCTGCAGTTCCTTAATCTTTCTCTGAAGCTGAGCGACTAAGCTCTGCTCATCTTCAAGTTTAGAGTTCAGGTTCTTGACCTCCATGTCTTTTCTGTAAAAGTGATTTATTTAATCCAATATCAATATGCATTTGGAAATTTAAATTGTATCATCGCAACAATTTTGATTTATGTACAAACACCGCCAAGGGATACATAACACACTCTTATCAGATTGAAAAAAATATTGTTAATCCGATGCATATCCGTGATATGCAAATTTGTATTAAAATTGTAAAGAAATGTTGGGATACTTAACGAAACTGGCTTGTAACTTTGCGGCTATTCATAATATCTGTTAAACATATTGTCATATGCAAAACTGATAAAAACGCTGCAAGTACCTCCTGACATTCTCCTCAAGATCTCTCTTTACGCGTTCCAGATCTTCAACAGTTTCTTGTGTGGATTTGAGGTCTTGTTCTACCTTTCTCTTGGCCTTTTCTACATCAGCACGAACCTTCTTTTCACGCTCCAGATTGTCTTCAAGCTAAGAAGGCATTTACACAATATTGGTAGGAAAATACTTGTAATTTCGAATAATGAGATGTTTAAAATGAGCACTTAGCACTTATCTGCTAAAAGTCTAACAGATACTGTTTGATTAATTCTCATTTCTTTAAACATGTTCATGGCGGACATATTAGCGAAATTCATATTTAGATCCAACTTTAAGTATTCACCGGAAATCATTATACTTTCACTATCAAAATGACTAACCTTCCTATTGCTTATTCATAATTACTTGTTTGTTTTCTCGTATGCTTTGCAACACATGATTCAATGTTTTTTTCTAATATTTGTATAAACTTTACTCATTGATTAACTTAAATGTTTACAAGGATTTGCTGACTAACTATAATTTAAAACAACCGAAATTACCTCGTCCAGGGTAACCTCGAGTTTTCCCTTTATTCTTGTGAGATTGTTAACTTTGTCTTCTTCAACTCGGAGGGCTTCCTCTGTTCTCTTTTGTTGCTCGTCCATGTTTCGCTTTTCCTTTGACAGTTTAGCAATTTGTTCATCTTGCTGTGCCATTTCATCTTGCAAAGTCTTGATCTGGTTGTCCTTCGTGTTCTTTTCAGTTTCAGCCTTTGCAAGAGCTGTTTCAAGGTCTTCAATGTCTTTTTTAAGTTCAACTGCTTCCTGTTCCATTTTCCTCTTCACTGACTCGAGTTCAGCAGCTGCATCTTCCTCATCAAGAAGTCTCTCTTCAAGATCTTTCAGTTGTTGCTCAAAGTCTGCTTTCTGTTGAATGAGTCTTTCAATTTTCTCCTCAGCATCGATCAAAGTATCCTGTTCAGCTTGCAACTGCAGATACATGTCATTCTTTTGCTGCAGAAGTGTAACATTCTGTTCTTCTAATTCCTTCTTGATTTTTTCGACCTTTGCCAACTCAGCTTTGGTTTTCTCGAGCTCTTCTTCCTTCTTCCTCATCTCGTCCTCGGCACGAGCAACGTTGAGAAGAGGCTTGACCTTGGTGTAAAGTTTCCACCACTGCCAGTTCCTCAGAACCATCCATTTTCGGATGTTCCTCTGGATTACGGATAGACCAATTCTGCAAAGATTGAGCAGCTTTTATAGCAATTCTAAAACCTTTCTCTTGCATTGACCTAAATTAGTAAATTAATAAAATGATAAATGATCCAGTTTAATCTAACGATAATGTATTCACAATAATCTTTACTCAGTGTAATAAAACTACCTCTGGTCTTGCAGTTTCTTGTACTGTCTGCGCATGAGGTAACCTCTAATATGGGCTTGGAAGAGGGAGATGATTTTGGAGAGACGTTCATCACGCATGTCCTCAAGCATACCCAACACACCAGCTTTGAAGAAAACTTTGGTGGAACCGAGACGGTACTCGTTAGGGTCCATCTGCAAAGCTGTCAAAATCTTGTCAGTGACCTGCTTTCCATCGACAAACCCTTGGGGAATGGCGTTGGGGGCCAGAATGGAGTATCTGAAACAAGACGAGCCTGCATTAATGTATGTAATACATAAAGTCACCATGAATTTAACATTTTCGATGTCACTTTCTGATATTAAATGTTTAATTACTATATAAAACTGACCTCTGTTTGAATTCCGAGTAGATGATCCTGTTAGGGAATCCTTTTCTACAAATACGGATACCTTCAAGCACACCATTGCACTTCAACTGGTTGAGTACAAGTGGAGCGTCAATCACACCTGCAACAGATTTGGGAGTTCTATTAGTTTGCCCAAGGATGACTTTGCAAAAAGATTTACATAAAAAGATAAAAAAACACAAATGAGCAGATTCTGAATTATTAAAATAAAGACAAAAAGAGCTAATTAATTGATTTCGTTTCAATGTTTAAAGACAATGTTAATGTTTCAAAGGCAATATCAATAACTTAAAAAGTTTTCTCTTTAAAAGCGATATTTGATTAGCGACAGGATATCATAGTTGTTATATGAAACAGACAAACATGACAAAGAACATGTGGCAATCGGACATAACTTTGTTGTATAACATACTATTGCAAACTTTAATAGATCTTATTTCCCACTTACCAGGAGCTTTTTGTTCGTTTGGTATAATACAACGAACGAAATGCGGCGAGGTGTTATCAAGATGTTTCACCAATCTATTGAGAGACTCCTACGAAAAACAAACAAGGAAGGAAATCAAACATGCTTGGATAAAAATAATAAGAAACCCTGGCAATGTGTGGTTGGATTTTTAAGATCCTATGCATTTGGATCTTGTCTGTGGAAAAATGCATTATGGAACTTACTTGGATATTGACTATATCGAAAAGTTGTAATATCTAACTGACAGTAATTTCAATGCAAAACGTGAGCATGCATTCGCAAATTTGTATATACAGGAGTCGCGGACTAAACACTAAGGATTTATATGTATTACTTTTACTCTACCATTTAAGAATGAACTGTTGCATAAGACAATATTAGAATACAAAAATCCGACCACTGTTATGGCTGCCATATCTAGTAGGTGCTAATATTAACAAAACTAAAATATCACACGGGGTACGGTGAGGGTGAATATTACTTCAAAGAGTATTTTCTACTTTAACGAAGTTAATAAGATGTTAGTTATAGTGCAATCGCCTAGATCAGCTTGGTGTTCTACGTTCTTCTATGGCAAAAACATGCTTGCCGCTCTGCCAGACAGGATCTTCTGTTGACCTACAATAGCATGCAAGATTGTGTTATGGATTTTGTGGGGATGAGGGTGAGGGAATCACTGCACGCTTAGCTTGGGGTGTTGTTCTCCACAAACTATGTCACATGTTTGTGACGTCATAATTACCTGGCGTCTTTGTCTCGTTGGGGATAATACAACGCACGAAGTGAGGGTGAGTTGTGTACAAGTTCTTCATGAGTTTGTTCAGAGATTCCTAAAACAAAATATTTGACAATTTAGCAGGCATTACACATACGCAAGACATGTAAGCGCATGTATATAAGCGGTGACACAAAGATGTACAAATATACACTGCAGCTCATTGTTCACAATAATATTTCTTCCGAAAGCATACTGAATACCTAATTATTATGCCTTTCATTAAAGCAAAATTATTTCCTAGCACATTTGTATCATGCCTTTAAAACTTAAAATGTATGTAAAGTTATTGCTATTATTTTTGAAACAATTACTGATAAAAATATCATTACCTGAAACAATTATCGATGAAAACACTATTACTTGAAACAATTATCGATGAAAATATAACTACTTCAAACAATTATCAACGAAAATGCAATCATCGGTGAAAATATTACTACCTGAAGCAATTATCGATGAATATGTAACTACTTGAAACCATTATCGAAGAATTACTTGAAAATATTACTACTTGAAACAATTATTGATGAAATTATTATTGCTTGAAACAATTTTTGATGAAATACTTGAAAAGATAAAAAAAACGTAATGAAAGTTTATGACGTTCTTGTAGATCGACCTCTTGATAAAATCATAGAATTATTCATTATGATGACAACTGAATACAATATAATTATGGTTATTTATCTTGCCTCCTCCAAGTTTCTTGCGTTTCTATTGGTCAATAGACGTCACGTGGAGACAGGATATATTCCATATCCTGCTAGTACATTTCAGATATGAATTTTGATTAAAAAAATGGCTGCCACTTTGTTAATTTACAAAATATTAGATTACAGCATGTAAGTAAAGGGTAGTCGGCAAGATAAAATCGTTACACAGCTTGTTGGTGACAGAATACGGGATATACGCTGTCTCGAAAATCCATATCAGGCTCGCGGGATTTCCTCGACAGCGTATATCCCGTATCCTGTCACCAAAAAGCAATGTAACTAATATTATCTGCTGTTATTATCATTTATTTTATATTTAATATACAAACAACACTAACAGATAAGTATTCACAACTTGTATATAAATTAGCTTAAATTAAATTAGTGATATGCAGACAAAAGATTAATGAATGAAAACTGGCATGCAAGTCGCATAGTTTTGAGAGATATGCAAAGCGATGTGTGCGACGCTATTGTTGTTGGTTCATTTCGATAGTAATAAACTGGTTAATTATAAGGGATTTGGTCTGTCTTACCCCAGCACTTATGTCCAACAGTTTCCCTTAATAATACAAGCACATAAAAGGGCAAGATCCCAAGTACAACAGCTTTGACACTATTGCCTTACTTACCACAATATGTCTCAAATTATCTATTAAAAAGGGAAAAACCTAGAAACGACGCTTGGGTATGTCTTACCATTCTTTTCACCATTACCTTTTGTCAAACAGAGTTATATCTAACAGTACTAACTACATGGGGAATCTAAACACATCTCAAAAACTCCATACACCTTTACCTTATGTGTTTTCGATAGTAATAAACTGGTTAATTATAAAGTATTTGGTCTGTCTTACCCCAGTTACCCCAGCACTTATGTCCAACAGATTCGTTTAATATACAAGCACTTAAAAAGGCAAGAACCTAAGTACAATAGCTTTAACACTATTGCCTTACTCACCACAATATGTCTCAAATTATCTATTAAAAAGGGAAAAATCTAACAACGACGCTTAGGTATGTCTTACCATTCTTTTCACCATTACCTTATGTCAAACAGAGTTATATCTATCGGTACTAACGGATTATCTAGGTGGGGAATCTAAACACATCTCTAAAACTCCATACACCTTTACCTTATGTGTTGCTGAAATGGTCTGAAAGGAAGAGGACTTCTTTTTCTTGGTTGTACTGCCTTGTCCCTCTGCCGATGAAACAAAGATTTAGCAGAGAAATTCATACAGTTACATAATTTATACATATGCAGAAAAAAACACTCCCAAAGACGTCAAATCTCTGTCGATTGTGAAATATTTGTCAGCACTGCAACAACTACTTACCTGTTTGAAACAAAACACAAAGACATGGAAGCATTACACAAGTAGTTACATGTTATACCAGCAACAACGAACTGCACTCTGACGCTGTTGTTGGACACATACGATTGGTCAGTTGTCAAGCCACAAGGAAAAAGCCCATTATACGGAAAGCGGAAAACCGTGCAGAAAATCATTACCTTATGAATTGCGGAAAGGGTTTGGAAAGCAGCAGATTTGTGTTTTTTCGTCGCAGCCGTAGAAGAGGCTAAAGTGTAAAAGCGGAATGTTAATAAAATAAAACTAAGGTTTTGGAAGTGGCAGGTATTGCGCTGGGCGGTAAGATATGCAGGGATAAGCGTTTAAGCATTCACTTGCAATATGACGCAAGAAATGGAGCAAGAAGTTTGACTAGCATGATAAATGAAGGTCTAACTAAGGAATTATTGGGGAATAATAGGGAAAGTGCTGTTTATATGAAGGAACTACAGGCAAGTTGGTTGTATTCTACAACTATTCTATGCCGTTATAAGACATTTCGCAGGCGTTGCCGGGAGGAGATATGCAATGTATACAAGAGACATGTGATTGAAAGTAAATTTGTTTCATGTATCGCAGCGACAGCAGCAAAGTGGTAACTGTGTGTAGATCATGGACTGGATAGCATCCTCCACATGGCATAGCTGAAATCAGAAACTTTGCACAACTACAAGCTCTATGTTTTGAACACAGAACAGAACATACCCTGTGGGTAGCAGAAATTGTCTGGAAAGAAGCTGACTTCTTCTTCTTATGTGTCCCAGTAGTAGTCTCGTCTGAGAGAAAACAATTTCATAGAACGTATGTGCATCAATAACGTGTAACTCTGAGATACAAAAACTGCATAGAACAATATGTGTTTCGAAGATAATGTGTAGAAATTTGAATTTTTATTCATCTGATATTGGTAAAAGAGAGGGAAAGAGTTCTTACGGTCAAGGTGCTTATATATCATAATAATACATACATACATGCATCTAATAAATAAATCAACAAAATGGTTTGATTTATTGGTCAGTTAAATGAAAAATAGAGTCAAAAACTGTAAAACTTGCGACGAAGAACAGTTGACTAGGAGAAGACTATGACGTCCATTATGACGTCAAATTGTCGCATGACGCCCTGTCAATTAGAATTTTTATCTTAATATTATGTTGGAAAGAAAGGGCTTTCTTGTGGTTTGTTGTCTGATTTATCATGATTCATCGTTTAGATGCTCGTATATTAAACAACTCCGGCTAACACATCTGAACTATGAACCGTGGAAAATCTGACGATAAACCACGCAAAGGAATTGGTTATTTGCTAAATTCATATGGATGTCGAAACTAACTGCAGGGAGGTAGGTTATTTGCCTGTATTGTTAGAAGGAAATAAATACGTATAGTTTCTTCGTTGAATAACAAGTATATGTATTTATCCTAACTGGCACTATATGGGAAAATGGGAGTTAAAATCGTTTCCTTCAATTACCCTGTGTGACATTGACAGAGTCAAAAAGTTCGATCCTCGTTTTCGCTGTGCTGAATCATCTTCTAAACACGACATGTATTGATTATTTAAAAAAACAAGAAACGTACTTGGCACAAGACCATACCATCCCTTTTATATACTTCATGATTAAAATCAGAATAAATTGTATTTGGTACTTCTGTTAGGTACAAGAAAAGAAAAGCTGTCTTTGTTAGTCTTGACTCAGTATATAACGTTTGATGTTTAATGTCTGAAATTTGTCTACTGGTATCTTAACATATATATGTTGCAGGCTTTTATATGAAAAATGAAGCAAAGAAAGAATATGGTATAGCCTTTCGGGTAACAAAGATGGAATAAATGTAATATCATACTATCAATATTAAACTCGATACAAAATAGAAATACCATAACATTATTGAATTGAAGTTTTAACATGGAAAACCCATTTGTACTTCCTATTTGCTAAGATCTCAACTATGAAAATAATTTACCTCATCATCATTTACATAACATAATACGTGTAGTATAAATCTTTAATACAGTTTTAACAGCTCTTCCTGAAAGCTGAGTTACTTTGTTAAAGAATTAAGATGTACAATATTAAGATGTCCTAACAGTATTACATCCCGTCACTTCACTTCAGGACTAACCGCTTCTTTATGTCAATACAATTATTCATTTTTAGCCGAGATAACATTATGTAATTAAAGCTACCAAAGACATTTACCTGCAGGGTGCGCAAAGAGGGTAGACACAAGGGCTTCCTTGGACTGTTCAAGGAGAGCAACTACTGTCTCGTTCAGAGGGTCCTTGTTCTTGTCCAACCAACCATTAATGTTGTATGGTACCTGAATAAAAAAGTCACATTAATTTTACACATTCTATGTAGAAGTGTGACATTCTGTTGATTCGCCTGTTCTAGATGAGTTAAAATTGACATGAATAATTGCTTATTTCGTTCGTAACAAAGAGTTAACTACCTACAAGTAAAATACCATTTTTTTGTTTAAATATTTTTTACTTTAGTTTTGTAATTTGTAAGGCATTTTGAAGCTTAAAAATCAATTTATTCCAATCTATCTTGATAGACGAGATGGAAATAATCCGTTTAAGAAATGAGCATCTGCTATAAACAATATTTTCAAAGCAATTTTTTTTTATCCATGTAATATCAGTGTTCTTACATTCCTACCATTCCTTCCGATGTATATGTTTTTCATTTACTTTTTTGCCAGCTAGGTTGGTCAACCAAATTTGAAAGATCAATTTTAATACAGGAATATATATTCTTGACCAAGCACACAGTGAACACAAATAAGTGCAAATGATAAATCATAAACGTTTCGAACAAATGCAGTGGATGACCATAATCCAACTTACCACCTTTTAAATCATTTTTAACTTATAATATTGAAAATCATGTATCAAATGAAATTTAAAAATCTCTGGATGTTTTGCATTGATTTGGTACCGTGAATGACGTGCACTGACGATATGCACTTGTTACTTACAGCACCAGCATAGTGACCCAGCTCAAAGTGAGCATCAGCACCACCCTTTCTGCTTTTCACGGGCTTGTTGAAGAGGCTAGATTTTCCCAGATGATTAGTGTACAACTTCTCCATAAATGTCTTGTCGGAAGCCTTAGGGAACATGCATTCTTCCTCAAGAATTGACAAGATACCCATAGGCTGAAATATGTAAAGTCACCTTTGTAATGAAATGCTTCAAATGGCTAAATAATGTAAAAAAATAACATTTTTATTTCTTTTTTTTATGTTTTGTTTCGTCTTGTCTTGTAAAAATGATTAGATAATGAAATCATTTTACACTACTATGATAAGAAAGTCAATAACTAAACAACAGAACACTGTTTCATTTTGATGTATCTATTACCCGGAGACGTTTAGTAGCAAATTAAGCATTCAGTCACAGCTGCATATCTACCATACAGCCAGTAGCAAAAAGTACGCTTAAACTAGAAAATATTTACATCAGTACACCACTAAGATTTACAAACGACACCTTAGACCAAATATTACGTACCTTCTCAATGAGATCGATACAGGCTTGCAAGTCCATACCAAAGTCAATAAATTCCCACTGAATTCCCTCCTTTTTGTATTCTTCTTGTTCCAGAATGAACATGTGGTGGTTGAAGAATTGCTGTAATCTTTCATTGGTGTAGTTGATACACAACTGCTCAAAACTGTTGAACTAAATATATATAAAACAACAACATATGAATTGAAGTATGGCAGTGGACATTAAATACTATCAACACAAGAATCGAACTGAAACAAGAGCTGTCGGAGGACAGCAACGCTCGACTTTTCAACAGCCTTGTCAATTAAATGAATACAAAAGTCGAAAAGGGGCATAATTTTGTAAAAATGGGAAACAGGGTTATGGAACCTGCACAGTGATTATCAGTTTATGACAGTGGACAAGTGTGTGAAGTTTGAATCCATTCCCATTAGTGGGTACTGAGATACCAACTTACATACAAAAACTTAACCAAAAACTGCTAAGTCGAAAAAGGGGCATAGTTTTGTAAAAAAAAATGCAAAGTAGAGTTATAGGAGCTGCGCAGTGAATGTCAGATCATGACAGGGAACAAGTGTGTGAAGTTTCAATCCATTCCCATTAGTGGGTACTGAGATACCAGCTTACATACAAAAACTTAACCAAAAACTGCTAAGTCGAAAAGGGGGCATAATTTTGAGAAAAAAAATAGAGTAGAGTTATGGAACCTGTACAGTGCATGTCAGATCATGACAGCGACCAAGTGTGTGAAGTTTCAACCCATTCCCATTAGTGGATACTGAGATACCAGCTTACATACAAAAACTTAACCAAAAACTGCTAAGTCGAAAAAGAGGCATAGTTTTGTAAAAAAAAATGCAAAGTAGAGTTATAGGAGCTGCGCAGTGAATGTCAGATCATGACAGGGAACAAGTGTGTGAAGTTTCAATCCATTCCCATTAGTGGGTACTGAGATACCAGCTTACATACAAAAACTTAACCAAAAACTGCTAAGTCGAAAAGGGGGCATAATTTGGACAAAAAAAGCAAAGTAGAGTTATGGGACCTGCTTAGTGCATGTCAGATCATGGCAGTGAACAAGTGTGTGAAGTTTCAATCCATTCCCATTAGTGGGTACTGAGATACCAGTTTACATACAGAACCTTAACCAAAAATTTATAAGTCGAAAAAGAGGCATAAATTTGTAAAAAAGCAAAATAAAGTGATGGAACCTGTGCAGTGTGTCAGTTTATCACAGTGAATAAGTGTGTGAAGTTTCAATCCATTCCCACAAGTGGTTACTGAGATACCAGCTTACATACAAAAACTTAACCAAATTGGAACACGGACGCGGACGCGGACGCCGACGCACGGGCAAGTCCAATAGCTCTACTATTCTTTGAATAGTCGAGCAAAAAATAACTGCTTGAAGTGTTTACGAAACTGATGTCTTTTGAAATACCTTTATCGAACAATAATGATATTTCTCCGGAACAACTCATACTTCCGCAGTTATAGTTGTGTAAAATATCATGGTCTCAAAACAAACTAAGTTTCACTCTTCATGATAAGCAAGTAAGTATCATGTACTACTCTTAAAAAGTTATGTGGAAACTCGTAAATTTGTTACTTACGTCAAAAATCTCGAAACCGGCAATGTCCAACACACCAATAAAGTAGTTTCTCTTTGCCTTTGTGTCCAGGGTCTTGTTTACTCTCTTGACCAACCATGCGAACATACGGTCGTAGAGAGATTTGGCCAAAGCACTCACGGAGTACAGGACTTGGTCTTTGTTACGACCCTGAGTCACGAACTCACTTCCGACCTTAATCTTGGGTTTAAGAAGACCCTTTAACAAGTCACCGGCGTTGACACCAAGCAAGAATGCAACCTTCTCAGCCTCTGTAAAACAACAACGTGAGATTTTATAACATTGCTGACGACTATAGTTATGCATTTTTGCGCTTTAACTCAAAATTATTAGCATATAAAAACAAACATTTTGTACATTTAACGTATTTCAGTTTTATAGATATATGGATATAGATGTTTTGAGGTTCCATTGAACAGCTAACTTTTGTGATAAAGGTTACCATGAGGGAACTTTTATTTCAAAGTACGAGTTGAAACTCGGTATCTAGAGTTCCAAGGGGTCGAGCGTTTAAGTTCGAGATAACCGAAATTCGACTTAAATGATATTTTGTGCACGAGTTTTTCGGGACAGGACTTGAAAAATGTTTTCGAAATAGCCAGGATTTTGAGATAAGCGTGTTCGAGATATCAAGTCTTAACTGTAAAATACATTTTTATTGACATACCTGCCGTTCCGTCGGGTTCGGCCTGCTCTTCTCTAGGTCTCTGCTTGAACTTCATCTCACCGAAATGGATGATAGCGGCAGTACATTTGAACATGCTGGTCTTCTCCTCGTTAGTGAAACCAAGGATGTCAAAGGCTTCCTTAAAATCAAAAGAGCTGTGTATGTTTACTCTGCACCCGTGGTTAGTATTGTGAACCATTACATCAACACATACCAGGACTAATTCTGTGCTAATTCCATATAAAGAAGTATTTACCCAAAATCTTAGTTATGCTAAACATTGAGAGTAAAAATGTCTATTAGGACTGTGTGACTTTGTATGACAATTTTGCTGCTTTACTCTACATTTACTCTTCCCTAACGTAATACTTACGTCAGTGATGTGCATTTCTTCGTTATCGTCGATACCGTCAACGGTTAGCACACCCTGGTTGATGAAGGAATACAGTCCTGGATCCGCTGACACCAAGCAAAGCTCTGCAAATATCAGTCATATTCACAAAATTGAATGGAATGCAAAAGAAACGGTTAAGTCAGAGACATGTAAAGTTATCAGCAGAAAGGGCTCGAGCGCCCAACAAATAAATCTCATGTAAGCAAAAACAGAAATGTAACTACATTATTCATACCGTGATATTTCGGGAAGGCTGGCGAGAGCATCTGGTAGAATATATGGTAGTTTCTCTCGGCAGACTGCTGGAACGTCACACGGGATTTCTCCAACAGATCTAGATGATATGTGATACAACGTTAATAAATAGTTATTTGAATATAGTTTTATAAGGGTTTACCACCAAATTATTTACAATCGTGCTTCTCATAGCTAAATATAAGACTTGTATCACGTGATATTTTTAAGCATGATATTCAAGCAGATTTCATTACAGCAACAATACCTTTCAAAAGGTTAGATTGGATATGTAGTAAATAATGATAATGATAAATAATGAACTGCATGTTAATACAAATTTAAATTTGGAAACTTTCAGTCAGTTAAAATAAAATGAATTATATATCTATATAAGCAATAGATAAGCAACGGAAATATACTTTTCAGCATTGTAAAATAAAGATACATAACTTACATGTTTCAATATCAGCTCCAGCAATTTTTCCAGTGGGTCCAAAATGGATACGGATGAATTTACCCTACATAGAAAGTGGAGAAAGGTTCTGCAGAGTTTTGTTGCAATTAGATTTTTAAGGTCAAAGTTATACATTTCTTATTTCCTAAATGCTTTGTATTCCGAATAAGGACGACGAATTGTCAGAAATATATAAACTAAATGTTGGATGAAATGCACACTACCTACAGATTCTTTCAATCTGTTCCGATTATGAAAGCAATGATATGCCATATTATGACCTGCTTTAATTCTTAAAGACTTTTCGTTAAACTTAAGCTGAAATAATAACTACCTAGTTTTGTTTTATTCGAAGTAGATACATGCTTAATTCCTGAAAAGTAATACTAAAGTTTGGGGGAAGAGTATCAATCATTATCATGCATAACATTTCAACGGGAGGATGACATGCGGACAGGCTTCTACAATTTTCTACTGTTAAAACACTCTTACGACGGCACCTTGGGAACATTGAAATGTATGTTCTCAAATTATAGACTTTATCTCTTTCATACTCTTGTTGTAGAAAAATAGAGAAAGAAAAACAATTAGATATTGATTATAACTTGAAACGAGGCTAACAGGAAATTGGTCATTACTTCAGGAAATATTAGGAATTACAACCATGATTTCTTTTTGTGTGTGTAAGAATTCACATTCTAGCTTTATATGTGGATCTTTGGAATTGCGTATAATGTCAGGTAGATATAGAAAATTTAACAAGAAGGATAGCTTAAATAATGTAACAATAACTGTTTTACATATTTTATACTTACAAATCTAGAAGAGTTGTTATTTCTTATAGTCTTTGCGTTGCCAAAGGCTTCCAACACTGGGTTGGCTTGAATAATTTGATCCTCAAGATTTGCCTACAGGGTTGAAACACACACGGAAGAAAAGGAAAGAAAAATAAAATAAAAGTGTTACTAAAACAGGATATATGTGTTAAAGGATAAACTTAACTACTTCCATATAGTTATTCGGGGGTAATCTACAGCATTCATTACCCCATGGGTACTTACAAAACGGGATGAGTTGTTATTTCTAACTGTCTTAGCATTACCGTATGCTTCGAGAACTGGGTTCGCCTGGATAATTTGATCTTCAAGAGTACGTCGCTACAGTGGGGTGACACACAGGAAAATATGGTTAAAACTGAGATTAACAAAAATCTATCAGCATACATGTTACGACGGAGGAGAGAATCTGCTTCTGTCAAAGTTTCGCAAAACAGTTTTTGATTTTATTGAAAAGATACTGTACTTTGAAATACAATCAATAGATATATGAGCGTTCATTTTTCTTTTAATGAACATATTCTCTCCTTCGTCGATAAGACTATTAAAATTCCAAGGATAGAAAGTTATGCAAGGCTTAAGGAAGGGTTTGGAAGGGTAAGGGATTTTGTTTTCAGGGACCTAAAAACACGTTCACCAAAACGGGAAAATTTAAGTTAAATAAATAGGGTTGATAAAAAAGGGTAAAATCTTCTAATATTGCTTGGGTTATTTGATACTCAAGAGTACGTCGCTACAGTTGGGTGACACACAGGAAAATATGGTTAAAACCAAAATTTAAAAAAAATCTGTAGGCACACATGTTACGACGGAGGAGTAAATCGACTTGTGTTAAATTCTCGCAACAAAATTTTTAATTTTATTCAAAATATGTCTGGTACTTCGAAAATAAGAATATATAAGACTTCAGTTTTTACTGAAAATATTCTCTCCTTCGTCGATATGACAATTAAATTTCCAAGGATAGAAAGTTATGCAAGGCTTAAGGAAGGATTTGGAAGGGTAAAAGATCTCGCTTCCGGGGAACTGAAAACACGTTCATCAAAACGGGAAGATTTAAGGAAAATAAATAGGTAAAATCTTCTACTATTCGATGTTAACACTGCACTCGTTGGTATTAAAATAGGGAAAGGGTTCACTGGTACAAGAGGATTTGTCCATCACGCTTCTAAACATGACGGTGGATCGCTACTTACGAATCTAGAGGAGTTGTTATTTCTGACAGTTTTAGCATTGCCGTAAGCTTCTAAGACGGGGTTCGCCTGAATGATTTGATCTTCCAAAGTACCCTAGATATGCGCAGCACACAAAAAGATTAACACAAAGGCAAGTACATACAAAAATCACACCAGAAAGGTAAACAGGATGTAGAAGTGTAGAAGTCACACTGGAATTGGAAGAAACAAACAGACATTCAGATGGATGAGGGTGTCAAAGTAAACTGACATTGAGGAGGTATTATTGAGGTGTATGTTGTAACTATCTATAAGGGGCAAACAAATCTCTCAAAATCTGCAAAGGGATAGATGCCACACCAGATATCAGGGAGTTAAAATCAGTAGGAAGACGCGTGCAGTTATGTTTCGGAAAGGTTTCAGTATGATCAAGAAGGGTACGTTCATTTGTTTATATTGGTATGATTTATTTATGAAACACGTGCAATTCGAAAACTATAATAAATAGGATTGATATGTAAGGGACCATGTGCAAACTAAAGGATTCACAGTTTCTAGTTTCATATTCCATTGGATCACTATCAGTCATATTAGTTTCACCTGTAAATACAAGTGACGTCACTTGAAAAGGGTTCAATCAAACTGAGCATTCAAGGAGTAGGATGAAAAAAGTGTATGTAAATATTAGGTTTGGTATCATTCGGATTTGGATAGAAATATCAAAATAAAAATGAGGTTTTTCTATATCTAGAATCCGGGTGAAAATACCTATGGGATTTTCGCTTACAGACTACTTGACTTGGTTACTTACGAATCGGGAGGAGTTGTTATTTCTGGTAGTTTTAGCATTACCATAGGCTTCCAGACAAGGGTTAGCCTGAATAATCTGATCTTCAAGAGTACCCTGTAAGGTTTTAGCTGCTCGATTAAATTATTGATTTTTCGACATCAAATGAAATGACAAGCAAGTATACATTGTATGGTATTCAATGAAATCTAATGAAAGGAGATCAAATATACCTTATAAGGTTTAAGCTGCTTGGTAAAAATCATTGATGTTTTGAAATTTAATGAAATGACGATTAAGTTGTCGGGTTGAATACTGATTTACAAAAAAAGTAAGGAAGTTAGCGTTTAGCCCCTCATTTGAAAGACAATTATAAAAAATAACTGAATGATGAGAAATAATTTAGGTGATACTATACCATGTCCAATGTACAACTTTAAGTTTAGCTGATCGCTCGAATTATTCAATAAGCAAATTATTATAATAAATAAACATATTTATTGACCTCTTGGTGATTATGCATATAATTGCTATGACATATGATATATGATTAAATAAAGGAAAGGTTATGAGGGTTTGAAATTGAAGGGTGTTAGAGCAAAAAGTACAGTTAGAAAATATCAGTTCAAAGAAGCTTTGATTGGAAAGTGGAGGTACCAAACACTTCCAATATATCTGTGTCAGTATAACAATAATGGGGAAGCAGGGGGTCGTGACATTCTTATAGGGAAATCTTACAAGAATTTGGGAAAGGTAAAAAAGGCATAAACTGTATTAAAATCACATCAAACTGTCATGGGGAAAATAACAAGTGTTTAGTGTTTTAACACCTCAAAAAATAAAGGTTCAAAATAAAATTGGTTCAAAAATAATAAAGAGCCTGAGACAAACTGCAAGTGTGTAAAACTTCTCGGGCTATAACAGAGGTCTCCATTCTATGAGTCAGGGGTAAAACTAACTTACATATTCAAGTGTTTCTCTTTCTTAATGGTTACTGTGATATTCAGCCTCCGGCATACTTAGAGCTAGTCGTAACCTGTATTCGGGTAGGTGTAAATGTGTAGGGTTTATGAAGGGTGTGGTAGGAAAAATTGGGGGAAGGGAAGATTATTTAGGATAGAGAAATTGTTTAGTTAATTAACAGTATGTTTAAAGGTTTGATGGAGGTAAAAGTTTGAAAAAGAGATAGGAGAGTGAACAGTAAATGTTGGTAGAAAAGGTGTTGTGGAATTGGAAAAATAGGGGAAAAGAGAAAGAAAAAACATAAAATTAAATACTGAACAAAATTCTGCTCAAAGAATAAGATATTCCACAATAAATAATGTTTAACCTACTACATTACATTACTGTCAATTAAAATATTCTATCAAATTTCAAATCACTATTTTTTCATAATATGTTTTAAAACAATTGATATAAGAACAAATGTAATAATTATACATAGGTGAAATACATTATTACATTTGAACGCACGTGGAAACTGAAAAGTCAATTATATCAGTCTCTAAACTAATTAGAAAACCTTAAATGGTATTCCACTCAGTTTCACAGCAAGCTTAACTAAGTTAATCACTAAAACACACATGTTAATAGACTTCAAATAGGCTCATCTGTCGACTTCTGTCTGCAACCTGTAGGTTTTTCTTAATGACAAGGTGAAAGGTTAAAACAAGGGATCACTCGGGGTTACTACTCTTCTCTTTATCTTTTATTAACATCTTGCACGAAACCATCGTGAATTTACCATTAAATACAGTTTGCTACATGAAAGGTATATTCAAACATAGGGGAAAGGAAAAAAGAAATCGACTTTATATGCCTTTGAGTGGCGTCGAAACAAATTAATGGCATAAAATGGAAAACATTGAAACAGATGAGTTTTAATTATATATCTCCAGTTCACAAAGTCATTTAGGTACTACATTGACAAAAATTTGGAATTTGTGCTTCGATATGAGTAAAAGTCTTTCTAAGCATCTTTTGTGTCATGTCAGATGGTTTGCTGTACTCATAGACGTTTTCCATTTAAGCCAGAAGGGGAACAGTAAGGGATAAAAGCATGCACATTGGTGATAGAAAATCTATAACGTAGTTCCGTGAAGTTCAGTGCAGACCTAAGAATAAAGGACGAAAAAACCCATGCAAGTTAATTTGAAATCTGTTACATGTCATATGGGATGTAACAAACTGTATTTAACAACGCGGAATTTTAAAACAAAAAAATATTGTTCCAAAGGCATATCATTTTAAAGAAATGTTGGCAAACGGCGTATTGGCCGCTTTCTTTCTAAGCCAGATATCTGGCTGTTTACAAATCGGTTCGTGCAATATATTACTAGTTTAAGTGTACGAGACAACCTTCTTGATTTCTTTCTCTTTTTCGTCCTCTACAGGCTTCTGGAGCTGGGCGGCTACTTTGGCAAAGTACATAATAACCTTCTTCGTGTTTTCAGTCTTACCGGCACCGGATTCTCCTCTGTTTAAATGGTTCAATGTACAAAATACAATTTCATTTTTTGTTAATTGTATATAATCTTATTCGAACATAGTATTTAAAACCGAAAGTTGTCCCCAGCAAAGAGAAATAAAATGCATGTACAATAATTTTTGTTTTACGTTGGATTCGCTGAAATTTGTTTCGCGATCTGCTTCAACTTTTTCCTTGTATAATTGATTCGTATTTCATATTGTTTCACTTGTAGTCATGGAAACAATGAGCATCAAAATATGTATCAGGCATTTAGAAAACATTCTATCGCTCTTTGTGGGATCAAAGCATGTACCAAAGAAATGTTCCACTGTGTTCCTGTATTATGCGGTTTAACAGTGTAATGTAAAGATTGCTATGGAGTGCGTTTTAGCATTGAAATGCATACTGAGCACTACATTAAATTAAATGCAGATAGCTTATGCACAGTGAATCATTTCGGATTGGATATCATGTACGTATCTATCTTAATGCCCGACACTTACGGCATAGGGAGTGTCTTGTGTTTTAGAGTCTATTTTTATCGTCTCTCCCTTTTTGTAGATATTGGCGGCCACAATGGCAAAATATTTGATAACTTTCTTCGTGCTCTCTGTTTTACCGGCACCACTTTCACCCCTTTTTGTGGTAAAAGAATATAAAACAAACAAAAACAAAAACATGTTAGTTAGGTTCATGTGTTAGAAAAATAAAGTACCCCTAAAGTTGGTGTACAGAAATTAAAAACGCTATTTCTGAAGAATATCTAAAGTTGGTTGAGGAAAGGCAGGGATTCACAGCAAACGGGGTTTTTTTTTATCACAGATGCTACCAACATGTATTTACACCATCATTATAAAGTAAGGTGATGATAAAAGGCACATGCAGTGGCCGCCTCTTTTAAAGATGAATCGAAAAAAAAAATAAAAAAAGAAAAGAAAAGAAACGGGGTAATTTGGTGAACGAAAGTTTAGAAGACTGGCCCTTGATATTTCTTTATCTTGGTCTGGACTATCATTTGTGTCTCTATTACTTTGCGATATCAGCTAGTATCCGTGACCGGTACATAAATATTCACACAGACAACTTATTCACGATTATAAACGTAATCAAACGACAAATTTAATTATATGAATGTAGAAAGAAGGTTGAACCGTTCAGATCTACCGTATTAGAAATGTTGCACTGTTTGTTTTACTTCTACGCGAAATGCACGTTCAGGGAATTAAAAGTACACATGTAACATATAATATAAGATGGAACATATGGCACTCACGTGATCAACATGGACTGGTTTTCACGATCTGTAAGAGATTGAACATATTACATCAGAATTTAAATCAATTACTTACTAGCAAGTAGAGCATTAGTGTATCATGCCAGTACATGAGTCTAAAAAATTAATGTAGGTAAGTTATATCCTCATTATAAAGGAAATCTCTGTGAAACAATTGTTTATATTGATGTCGAAGTTATTTCAATGTCAAATCTATAACGAAGGTAGATTCGTCTTTATTTCAGGATCAAATTAATGGTGGTTTCAGTCGGTAGCTGCCAGTGCCATGCTTTGTGCGTCAGCGAAGGGAACCGTCTGCGTATTTGTTCACGAGAGGTGGCATGACTGATTCTATGTCTATTTCCTGTTCGCCTCGTGGCATTAATGATTAATGATATACTATTGTCAAGATCACAGAAGTAACTTAAATGTACCATTAAATTCTATTGCATTCCGATATGCAGTACGTTTGCTCTAAATATATGCTATATATACATGTGATACAGACCATGACAATCTATTTCGTTGTAATAATTGCTAAATATATTTGTATACTAGGTGACTAATCCAATCGGTCGAATGTTTTGTTATAATAAGTAGTTAATCATGGATGCATTTTGGCAAATACCGAAGTCGTGAACTCTGACTTTCTCTGAAATTGATTCTGTCATCACAAAAAATAATATATCATAGTCTAGGAGCTAGTCTAATTATAGGGTAACTTTTCACTAGTGTTATAATGTTTGTGTTATGTGAACATTATTCAACAAATGGTTTTATTGTTCTAACTATTGACTTTTATTTTTCTGGTAGTTCAATGATTAATTTTATGAATTAAATCAAAAATTAATTTTATCGCAAGGCGTTACTGTATACTACAGTAAAATCCTATTAACCGCTTTTGTTTATGCTGCCATTTTACAATCAGTTCTTCTGCAAAAATTACTGTTATTTCATAAGCTGGTAATGAATTTTTGATGTAGTGTTTGTAAACAAAGTTCAATATTTTTCCAAATAATGCCAAGGTGCGTATAAACTTCTTGCAAACGAATGTTCTCAAATCATCTTACAATGTTTATACCAGGTCTTAATTTCCTGAGTTTACCATAATATCTCTCTTCTATCAACCAACTATTTTCGTTTTTTCTCTGCCATGATCGTTATCTATTTTTGAATAAGACCCCATTTTTTTCATTAAATAATTAAGTTGAGGGTTAATAGGTTTCATGTCAATTTCATATCTGTCTAACAGTATTTTTATTGAATGTTTGTGTATACATGTGGCATATCCTGCTGCAGAAAGACCCTGGAATTTTATCTCATCCAGCATCAAGCATAACGGCTTTGCCTAAAACATCTTGGCAATGTTTATATATTTACGTCCAGGTAAATTTTATAATCAGACGCTGGCGTGCTTGTGTGAAAATTGATAAGAACCAGGTGTTCTAATTTTAGAACATGTCTCCCATATAAGGCGAGAGCGTTTCAGAAACTTGGCAGCTATTTCAAACTTTTCCGGCAGGTAATAAGATCGTTTGGCAGAGGCTATCAAAGGGAGCATTACATCCTAAAGTCTAAATACATACGATAGATAACCTTGGAAAATTAATACTTGCAACTACAAACGAACTGAGAAAGTCGTTATTAGATTGAATGATATCTGTAGAGCATACTTGAGCAGTGATAAATATTAAGAACATGTAAAATTTTATGAGTATTTTATTGGCTTTAATTTAGTGAAAGTTGCTAAATTCACGGCAATAGAATTGTTTATAACTGTTCTAAGTCTATTGCTGAAGTTACAGTGTTCTTTGCATTTCTCATTATTATTATCATCATAATTATCATCATCATCATTATCATCATTATTATTAATATCATTATTATTATTGTTATTATTATTAATAATACTATTATATCATCTTAAGGAAACTAGGCAAAAATGAAGACCTCCAAAGATTTTGTTACTTTGAATGAAATGTCTATTGATTTTTAAGACGATTAATCAGCAAACAAATAGAAAAGGAACACAACAATACTCTATTCATTAACCCTTAATAGCCTGCTTGCGGCAAGCGATTCTGTCTTTGCGACCAGCGCAGACCAAGATCAGTCTGACCCTTCTTGTCGCCGGCTGATCATGGTCTGTACTGTTCGCCAATCAGTCAGTATCTTTTTGGTAAGCATCCCTTTTAATGGTTAATGGCACTGTCTTAATTGGAAGATGGACACGCCCACCCATTATAGAAATTTAGCAAGATAAAGATTAATGCTGTCATTTTTGGTACATAAGCTTAATTTCAATATTATACATAATTTGATAACAGCTAGAAAGCAGTTATGACATAATAGCAACATCTGTCCGACAAAAATTAACAGAAAAAAGTGTAGATTATTAAATATTTTCGTGTTCAATGGAATATCCTCAGTAGCGTGCATGGCAGCCTGAAGTAGAATATAACGTACATAGCTGCGTCCCAGAGAATCGGACCAGTATCTAACAAACAAGCTATTATTTCAAACAGGCACAACGCTGCGACGTTCAATGAGGCTAATGTAGATACAATAGGACAATGTTATGTTCTCACCTTGCAACATGTACTGGTAGGCATTGTCAGCGATTGAGAACAAGTGAGGTGGCATTTCCAACTTCCTCTTGCCACGGTACTTGGCGATGATCGAGTCAAGGTAAATGGGCAGACGGCGATAGGGGTTCACAGCCACGCAGAACAGGCCAGAGTACGTCTGAAATAAATATTTGCAATAGAGGGTTTTGGACGGATTCAAACAGCTCAGTTGCAATTATGACTGTAAAGCATGACTGTAAGTTAAAATAAAGATTATCGAAAGAATTAGCAACGTTTCTCCTTTTTTTCAGTACTTAATTAATAACACGATCAATGTGAATAACTTCAGTTGATACCGAACTGTATAAATGCGCGAAAAAATCGTGCAGTAACCGGATGGTTGTGTGGGTGAATAGCGTAGTTTACGGAACAGTTGATAATCGCAAAAACAACTGAGATATATGTTCCGATATGTAAAAGATGTTCTAAATCAGTAAATGCTTACATAGATGAATCCAGAGTAGTATCTGGATCTGAGATTGTGCAACACAGAGGCTTCGTTCAGGTAGGTCATGTTGGCCATGTCCTCTGTCATCTCGAACTTGGGAGGGTTGACCTGCTGTACATCGTCCTTCTTGAATGTCTTGATCTGTAATCAAAACAGTCAAATAAACAATTCCTTGCCACACAATGAAAACAACAATCATTATCTTTTATTTAAAACTTCGTTAAGACATCACTCCAGCCGGTAAAGACGAAATGGAAGCGACGTGTCAGAAGATAAGCTGTCGTCAGTCAATTTAAAGGCACCGCTAATGTGCGGGCGGTTCGCTAGGGAAATAGCACATTGCTGTTTCAAATAGGCTTCAAGTGAACAAAAATATGATAAGTTTTTTCATTTATGTTCTACAGTCATTTTGGTGTTACTTTGGGATAAGAAGTAAAAATTCGACACTTACGTCATTATTCTTCTCCAGCTTTACGGTGACCTCTTCACCTTTAGTTGATTGAATTTCGGCTCGGCTGAAGCCTTCTTTCTCGTCTGGTACCCAACATGCTTTCTTGCCGTCGAACGGCTTGGCCTCTTTCATCACCTTCTTGTGATCTACAGCAAGGTATTGAAATTCGGGATCTTGACTCCAGTCGGTAGCCATGACTGCAGTTTTGGTTTGTTACTAAGATGATAAAAATACGAAAATTCCGAGACAACCTCCACTAGCTTTATGCCAAGACTCGAACAAGCCCTTTACACTGAAAAGAAAAAAAAACGAGTATTTCTTTTATTCGATTGGATCAACGCAAATTACAGCAAGGTTACCGAGCAACATTCCGTTAAAAGACCTATCATTCCTTTATAAGATGGAAACTTATAAAAACCTATCGTGGTATAAACACAAAGAGCACAACTGTTCATAACGTAACTCCAAAATGCAGAAAAAAGGGTGAAAAACAATGATGGAACTGTTGATCTTTTGACATGCGGGAGTGGCCTATATACGCCCACGTTATACAGATAACCTTGATTTGTTGATTTACCATTTATTAAACCAGAATATACTGTTTTGATACATAAGACTGGCAATAATAAGTACATGATCATAAATGAAAATGTTAGCCATTAATGTATAGTTCATTCTGTGGGAATTTGCCAAACAAATAATTAAATACATGTAAAAACGTATATACAAACGCTGTTTCTAGTCCAAAATCCGATAAATATATTCTTTTCAAAATTCCATGGCCTATACTTCCCTCCTGTATTATACTGACATACAAACCTGTCACACTCGCGAAAAGTTAACATGAACTGTCAGTCATAAGATATAATTTGTAAATCTTATACTGATCTCTCCTAATCGCATTGTAAATGTAAATCCTCAAATCCGCTCCGTGCGCTCATAAAGTAATTCACTCGTAAATAGTAATAAATTTTATAATAACTATTACGGATTATTAACTAACCCTCAACACTATGTGCTTAAAGTATCCACTTTTAATTTGGGTGGGGTTAACTTGCAAAAAACAAAATAAGAGTAAAAGATACACTGTACTTACGGTATGGAAGAGCTAGTTCTTGTGAATTCGCTGCCGTCTGCAAAATGTTTTTATATCTCGTGCGGAATCGTTCACCAGATAATACAACAAGTTATTTCATTGGAGGAAATATTGCGGAGAACGAATGAAACAGCTCGTCTTATCAGATCGCACTGGTATTGAACAAGTTGCTTTTGGCATGTATATCTTGCATATATTAGGTACTTCCTAGAAATTTTAGGAATAATAGAGAAGTAACTCCAAAAGCACAAAACGCATTTGAAAAGTTCTGGCTGAACACTTTTCAGCGAATTAATAAAGTATAGGGGCGAAGTTTATTAACGCTTCAGGAGAATGTGGCATAAATTAGATATTATGAAGTGTCTGTAACTTTTTTACAGATAATTATGATAAAATATAAGCCTTTATAATCCTCCACATTGCGTTAAACTAATCATATCGTAATAAAAATGCTATTAATGATTTTCCAGGAAATTTTTGCATGCGCAAAAAAAAATCTACTGGGTAGACATTGTTATTTAGGATATGCATTCTGGACATATAAAAGACCATAAAATGTCTGCATATATTCGGATCAACGTTTCTGATAATTTTCGATACACACATTAATAGCACATAGAATAGAAACCATGCAATCAAGATATAAACGTCTTACTCGGAGCTTTACGTTTGCAGGTAGGTAGGTATTAAAATGGAACTTGTTCTGCAGAGAATAATAACAGAAAACGCTTACACTCTCTGTCAGACAGTATTTAGCAGTGATCTTACTGACCATACATGGTGATGTTGGGGCACAGTGATTCAAAAATGCAGTCACACTGAAAACGCAATACATAATTAAAACTAACTCCGTAGCAAGCAGTATAGAGTATCATATTTGCCGATTAGGTGAGTGAAAAATAGACGATCCATTTAATCAGACTTTTTTATTGCGGATGCTTTTGCCCATAAAAATCGCATATTTGAGAAAACAACAAAGATATTGTTTCTTCATATGCATGCAATTGCTATAAACATATCTACATAAGTAATACCCCTACAGTCGTATTTAAACACTTTAATGTTAGTCAGGAAGAATTTGAAAAAGTAAAAGTTCAACATTTTCCTAAAAACTCCACCCCCACACCATATCTTCTGAGACAGGTGTGGGAGTTTGTGGTAAATTAGAAATTTACAAAGTTCATTATATTACAGTTTATTATCTTCATGCTTTATAGTATCCTAGGTGAGTGGAACTGATTGAAAAATGTTCCGTTGCTATGGAAACAAAATATATAAACTTCTCTTATACCTGCGTTGTTTATAAGAAAGAGGTGATAAAATAGTTTGTATCTGTTCATACTGTTAGACTTTGATCTATTACATTATATTTCTCTCGCTATAAAAGATTTTACAGACAGTGTTTGTACGCAAGTTTCCCAAAAAGCGTCCAAATACCATACTGAATATCAATTTATAAAATGCCACGAAAATAAGATAATTTGTTCCTGTTCACATCTTAATGTTAAAAAAAATAAAAATTGTTGTAAACACCATCGCGTATGCTTCCTGGGCATGCAACACAGTTTCCGGAAGAAAAAAAAAGACAGATTTAATGTGAGTGAAGGCTGACAAACATAACATTAAAGCTTGTATAGATTTAAACGCCAAAAAGTAGCGTTTTTGCTGAAGAAAAGAACATTTTATGTTGTACCAAAAGCTCGAAGAACAAAAGTAACTTAGAGGAAAAGCAAAGTTAAACCAAGAAAATGTAGAAAGAAAATTTCATGGCAATAACTCAAAAAAATCAAGATAAAATTATATTCATAGCGGACATAGAATTAAGAAATAATATATGCAGACGACGACGTTATACGCGTAGCCCGAGATACAGGCAGTATTATTGAGATATGTTAAATAAGGTTCTGCTATATCTTATTGCAGTTCTAATAGGGAATCGATCCTACTAATTTACGAAAATCGGGATCGATTCCTCTACGATAACGTACGATATATACTGAGTGGGATATACTAATACTATCTAATTAATAAAAAATGTGGTCTTACGGCACGTGCACAGAGCGTCTGACTTCGGATTTTTTCGAAGAATACGCTTTTTCCTTGTGCATAATAAGCGTCCATTAACTTGTCCGAACCGCAACGTCTTGCACATCAGTACAAATATGAGCAGTATTGTTTTTTATTTCAAAATCTACCTTTAAATTGATACAGACGAATATTTCTGGGCAAGCTGATGGACTGTAACGATTCCCGATCGAGGCATTGCCTTATTTCATATTATATTTGTTATGTAAACAAGAAGATGAAATAGGAAAGCACTATTTTCTGACGCATGTATAATGGGTCGACGTGACGTCAGCGCGTAACTGTGTTACGGGAAGTAACATGTCCCGAGTAAGTAGACGTCTAAAGAGTTATTTCTAGTGCAAAGTAACCTGCAAGTCTAAAATCATTCCGTTATGTTAGTTCGATTCTGAAATGTCTTTAATATAAAATAGTACAACAATATACTATCACTACAACTCAGGGTGTCCCTTACTACATGTTACCATTTCGTAAGTCAACGTTTACATATTACATGCAATAGGGAACAACTCTTAAGCAGATTTTAAAGTTTCTTTGGTATATAACATGAGTTGACCTCCATGTCAGTTATGATCGGATATCCAATAATAAGTTTTAAAGAAAATGCCACCAAAATGTTGTTGTCCCTTTTTACAAACATTTCCTTTTAACTGGGAATAACTGAAAGCATGACTGAGTCTTCAAACATACATCTGCTACAACAGTTGTAATTTTTACCCGAAACAGAAGCATCCATTTTTAATAAGTGGACAAGGACGTCATTTAGTGTATTCGGTAAAGCTATGATATTTTCAAAATGTTGAGTACACTCTTTAAGTATTATTTTGTCTTATTGTTTGCAAATGACATAGGTAGTTGCATGTATGACAGGTGTAATTCCATAGGTCATGCAAAAATGTTCATATTAAGATGAAATTAACCACACTGTCAAGTTTATCAAATTTATTAGGTACAGTATGTTCGTGCGATAGAAACAATATTGAGAGTCGACACAAAACAAAATTAATATATTCCTTTGATATTAAAACAAGAGCTGTCACTATTGGTGACAAATGCCCCCGAAGTAGGCCCAAGAATGCCACAGTTGTATGCGCAAAAAATCACATATCATTTTGTGACCTTGATCATTTTGTGACCTTGACCTAAGAGGCCTAAATGTGACACATCTTCTCAATATGGTTAAAATTTGTGTCAAATTATTTTCAAATCCCTTGATAAATGGCAGAGGTATGGACAAGACAAGAAAGAGCTTTGACTTCTAAGTGTGACCTTGACATTGGAGCTAGGGGCCTGGGTCTTGCACATGACACCTCATCTCATTATAGGGAACATTTATGCCAAGTAATTTCAAAATCCCTTCATCAATGGCAGAGTTATGGACCGGACAAGAAACAGACCATGTTAACCTTTGACCTCTAAGTGTGACCTTGACCTTGGAGCTAGGGGTGTTGATCTTGCTCATGACACGTCGTCTCATTATGAGGAACATTTATGCCAAATAATTTCAAAATCCCTAAATGAATGACAGAGTTATGGACCGGACAAGAAACAGACCATGGTAACCTTTGACCTCTAAGTGTGACCTTGACCTTGGAGCTAGGGGTGTTGATCTTGCTCATGACACGTCGTCTCATTATGAGGAACATTTATGCCAAACAATTTCAAAATCCCTAAATGAATGGCAGAGTTAAGGACCGGACACGAAACATACACTGTTAACATTTGACTTGAAAGTGTGACCTTGACCTTGGAGCTAGGGGTCTGGGTCTTGCGCATGACACATCGTCTCATTATGGTAAACATTTATGCCAAGTTGTTTTAAAATCCCTTCATGGATGGCAGAGTTATGGACCGGACACGAAACAGACCATATTAACATTTGACTTGAAAGTGTGACCTTGACCTTGGAACTAGGGGTCTGGGTCTTGCGCATGACACATCGTCTCATTATGGTGAACATTTATGCCAAGTTATTTCAAAATCCCTTTATGGATGGAAGAGTTACAGCCCGGACAAGAATTGACCGGACACAAGGACGCACTGACTCACTCACGCACGCACGCACGCACGGACGGACGGACGGACAGTGCGATTTTAATATGCCCACCTTAAAAGTAAAAAAGTAAAATGGTTCTGTTTATATGGATAATATCATCAATGAGTACAGTTTTTCATCAGTACTAACTGATGTCCTGTCTGTAACCGCTTTGTTTGCGGCATTCTGAAATTAAAGTGGCCGTTAATTCTACATATATTCGCTAAATTTTATACTTAGTGTATATCCCCCACTTATGTTTTTTTTTCTGTCTATCATCGGATATAGTAACTTACGCAGTGAAGCTGCAACATTTTGTACATATCTATTTGATCAGCTAACAAATGTTTTCTACCATACATTTGATATATTGCAACGTGCTATGCCTTTTTTTTATCTGTCGCATCAGATAAGTCAAAGCATCGTTTTAAAATGCATGTAGAATTTAACATATAAATCCGGAGATCGTTTCACAAAACCTACTTCTGAAAAATATTTATTAGATTTTGTAAAAATGTATTTCAAGATAATTATTTTAATAAGTTTTTAGTGCCATGACCTGTTTACATACACAGCTACAATAGTTCTGTCCAGCGAGTAGTAGACAAACAAGAATAGTGTAATTGTGAAAACCACTATCCTGTAAAATTGCTTAATGTTAAAGACTATGATCTTTTAAGTGATAATAAAAACAAAAAAAAAAAGTAAAAAAAAAAAACAACAAAAAAAACAACAAAAAAAAAAACAACAACAACAAACAAAAGACAGTACGTAGTCTCTGCAGACATGAAAAATACGAAATGGGTGTATGAATAGATCCAGTTTGAAAATGTTACAGTGTATATTCTTCAGCTCTTAGTTCATGCAAGTCCAATAGGATATCAATCATCTCGTAATATTTCCGCAATCTGAAAGCTTGTACTAAGATGGACAGATAAGAAGTTGTTTGCTGATTAGTAAGATATATGTACAGATAACTGAAAATATCACTATCCAATAATAAATACAGAACGAAGTTAGTTTTAATACACAAAACTTATAGTTCATAGACATTTTCTGTAACTTTGTTTATATATTTATAATCTGTGTGGTGGTACACGTTTTTCTATGCTATAAAAATGGCTAAATTGTGACACAGAGCAGTAACTATTACGACAAATCGTTTTGTCTTATTTAATGTAATCCTGGGGTAACATGTACCGAATTGTTTCAATACTTCATCAGCTACCTTGATTGGTCTTTTAAATATATTTTGGTATCAGTTCGGTAAATGAAAGTTATGAATTTAATACTTCCGTCGACCGTTTAAAGTTCTACAATTTAGCTGACTCTTTCGTAAGTATGTAAAATGATCTGTGATTGAAAACTGTAACAGGTGGATCAGACAGAAAGATATTGTAACAAGTAAGTGTTCATGTGTTTAGGATAGTCAGAGGTTAACCAGGAACACTTTAGCTCAAATGTTCTGTAGACTCAAAGGATACACAACATAGTCTGTGACTAATCACTGACATGTATCATTACTTAAATTGTCACTAATTATAATTTGATTTAATAATGAAATAACACCAAGACCGTTAATTTATATTGTTACCTTAGTTCCCAAATTTGGGGTAAGCGGTTGCCATAGAAACGTTTTATCTGCAGTTTGAACAGGGAAGTGTGCTGTTGTTTGTTGTACTGTATCTTCGTATAATATCTTGTAGGAGATACTTACGTACTTGATCTTGCGGTTTATAGTTTAGGCTGGTATTTAAAAATGTGCGGTATTCTTACAAGCACGACAAGTTTGATATTGCTAAAATGAGTACCACTCGAAAATGTTTGATTGCATTAGTTATAACTCATCTTCTGCATCATCTACATCATGAGTTTATCTCACAGGGCAAGTCACATGACTCTAGCTTATACTTTGTCAAAATTATGTCCCTTTTTAACTTCTATTGGAAAATCTCCTCATGAACGTCTGGCATCAGAACTCGGGCTTATATTTGTTACAATTATGCCCCTTTTAACATAGAAATGGAAGGTTTCAATGTAAAAAGGTTTCTTAGGGGCTACTGTACTGACTGGTTTCAGGCTCTTCGTAAGCCACTGTCCAGAATCATGAGATGCCCATTACGAGCCAGGTTCCATGTCCATGGTCTATAAAAGCCATGTCCCCTTTTTCAATGTAGAAAATATTAGCACCGGGGTCACGCCAGTTATGATAGTCTCACGGTCGAGCAGACCCTTAAAGTTTCGGTAAAGTTTTCGTATGTAAAATAGTATGGTGGAAGGGTCTCAGATTGTCGAGCGCGCTGTCATCAGACATCTTGTGTAGTGTATCAAGTTAAGGCTATATATTTTGTAGAGAGCCTTTTTGGTCTAAGTAACTAAGATCTTAGATTTTAACCTAAAACACGGATTGATAATTTTGGAATTTTAGTCTAACTGAATAATGGCTAAATGTGGTTTTAATATAAATGTCAACTTTTAAAATGAATGACCATAATAATAATAATAATAATAGTAGTAGTAGTAATAATGATAATAATAATAATAAAACGGAAAAGGGTGTGCTTTAGTTTTGAAATCAGATTACTTTGAATTAAAACAACACCATTGTTGTTAGAAGAGAAACATCTAAAATGTAAAAAACTGATAAATGCCTTTAAATTGCATTTTGTATGGCTATATGAAGGAAATTGAAAACCACAGAAACGGCATGTATGTATATAATAAAACTTTGTTATTCTATTAATATCTATACTATACATGTTAGACTGAGAAAAGTTCAGCTATAACTTTTTACCATTGGCCTAATCAGCTGACGAGGATTGCCAGGAACTTAGGAAACAAACGTCTGTATGTCTTGTTATCTCAAAGGGGGAAACATTGGTGCTTACCAGAAGGCAACTTTCAATGTAAACAATAACTGCATTGATTAAACAGTGATAACTCTATCATACTTTCCATGTTATTCATAAGGTACTGGCCGATATTTTTATCCAATGCAGATCGATATCCGATCATATCTGCATGGTTATAGCAGAGAAAAATGTTTATAGAAGATATGTATACAGAAATTATCTACAAATCTGCAGAAAAAAAAACATGTCTGCATTTTATCATGTAACCTGACAAGATAGCAGGAAATAATTAGCGTCTTGTTAATGATTCTACTTCATGTTTTCTGGTAAAAATTAATGCCACGTTATAATGTAATGTTAAGATGTTAAGAAACCACTGAGTGCGCTTTTTCCATGCATTATAATCACACCTAGTGCCACCCAGATAACATTTTATTTAGTGCTCTAATTACAGTTAAAAAATCTCACTATGTATCCGAGAAAGAGAGAACAACAGAACTGTCTTGCAGAACAGGAAAGAAAAAGAGTCCTAGATAGTCGCTCTACAGTGTATTTTTACATCTCTGTCACTATCCATAGTTTAGGCAGAAACATGGAAAAGGTATCATTATATACGTTGGTGTAGTCTGTCTACCGACTAGATAATCTTCTTTATTATTTTTTTTTAATAATTTCTCTTATATATTCTGACCGATCTTTCTTTGCTCTGATTATCCAGTGAGAAGAAAAGGGACATAATTATACAAAATCAATAATCCCAGTTATAATCAGAATTAATTGTTGGGCAGTTCACAGTAGATGAAAATTTGAATAGCCTTAGGAGTTGTCACCTGGGTCTGAACACAGACTAACGTTGGTGGTACTGTATACGTACGATAAGCTTACGTCGGCCTGTTTAAATGTAAATGGAATTTTTCAACGTAGTTTACATAGATGTACAGAAAAATAGTACAAGGTCGTTTTCTAAGCCGAGATAATCGTAAGACTTGGCAGCCAAAACTCAAGATTATTTCGGCTTTGAAAACGACCTTGTACTATTTTGCCATTACAATGATAACAATTCTATTCATATCATACATTATAGATAAATAGGACATTTCTATTTTTTCAAACTACCTTCACTAGTTCTGACTTTAACGTCATTTATATAAAGCGTTTTTGATTGTAAATTTCAGTAATTTTGTGCTCTAACTACCTTGATGAATTGTTCATATTTAAGTTAGAATACAAGTTGACAACTGCAATTAAATTTTCGATACAAAAAGCAAAGTTTTTTGATGGACAAAACAAGGAAGAAATACATATGTTGCATTAAAATCAATGTTTAGACATCTTTAAACTTTTTAATAAATACAAGCACTGTCAACAAAAGAGAAGTCTTATTCGGTCTAAATAAAGTTGAAATACACGAGAAATGCCGGAAAACATCACTGATTTGGTGGATAAAAATATATATACTGACGAAAAGTTGCGTGTTATATATATAATTATAACAATACGGATTGGAGATTGGTGCGTACCACTCATGCGTAACGAAAACACTCTTCTGTTTAGAGATAGGTTACGTCAAACTTGAAACGCGGGAAATTTGACTGATGATGCTGAAGATAGAGTGAGGTTTATTCGTTTTGCACATTGTAATTTAAGATTAATATATGACTGATATCTTTAACTGTCATACTTTAACCAGGAAATAAGACATTTCCTACAGATAAAAAAAAACATCCATGTCTCTGTGACACGACCAAGTAATACTGAGCTGTCAAAGTGTCATCGTGAGTCAAAGCGGGTGGTTTCCCATTTCAAGGTGTCGAGATGATCTGTAGTGAATTTTCCATATTTTTATTATGAAACTTATTGCAGTTATCATTAATATAGCCATGCAGTATGTGGGTAAAAAGCTATACAGTGCTTTAGGGTATAGCGGATTTTAGGGTATAATAATAATAATATAATAATGACTTTATTTTAGTGATGAAACGATGATCGAGTTAAATCGAATAATCGTCGCCGGCAGCCGCAGGTCCCCGACTATCGATGTTGGAGTTCTGAAATCGATGTCGCTAGCGCTTTTCACGCAATTGATCCCTTTCCGTTCATTCCATATATCCGTTATTTTCATACATTTCGTTAATTAAACCGCAAGGGACGTCACTCTCACACGTTAAAATGGCAGAAAAAAAGTGTCAATGCAGACACCGAAATATTTCCCTTTCCAGGAAAAGTTCGGTCGACTGTGTGGGCTTATTTTGGCTTCAAAAAAACAAAACAAGGACCACCTATTAAAGAAAACCTCAACATGCAATCTGTTACTTGCAAACTCTGCCGAAAATCATATGTGAACAACGGTATGTTTTCGTACCCAAACTTTTCGAACCCTTCGTAATTCGTATGGACTTTGTGAATTATTAAACAATGATCCCGATGTACCTCTCTATGTCTGTCAATTTTTCAACCTTATTTTGAAATAGTCTTGAACTGTCTTGTTTTATATTTATCTTATCAAGCCAACGAGATTGAGATTAAATTAATCAATTTTATACTTACAGAAATTTATAGTTAAAAGTAAAAATGCATTCCCTAAATACATTAAATGTATTCACCATGATCACTTGACACTTGTTATTGGTTTAATTTACTTATCAAGAAAAGTATTTACAAGTACAATTTTAGTAAACATCCCTAGTCCCAAGTAATGATAAAAGCATAGTAAATTTTTGTTTTATGAAATTATCTGAAATGTATTGCCTAAGTGGAACCTATAATAAGAGTATAATTATAGGTAAGTCTGAATGCTTTTACTTCCGATTATATAATCGATTGTGAATCGAAATAGCTGTTCAGATTCAATTCGATTACCGATTTTGTTTTGAAACCGATTTTACAACACTACTTTATTTTATGAGGCAAACATATTTGGAAACCAATCTTACATATGGGCCTCAACATATATACATGTACATGAGAAAGAATACATTAATACAAACATATTAAAACATAATAAAATTACAATGAAATACATTTAACTAAATACATTTAACTAATTGTAAAATTAAATATTTATGGGATGGAATATTTAAGATTTACATAAGGTTTTGCTGCCAACCAGAGTACCACCATGACAAGAACGAAGTTTTAGATGTTGACAAGGAGTTTGATTGGCAGATATTAGGTGGGATTTTATTCCATATGATAGGACCTGAGTAGGCCAGTGACTTTCTGCAAAATTCTAATCTTGGTTTAGGTACATTTAGAAATTGTTGTGTTTGTGATCTGAGAGCAGTATTATTTGAATGTGAGAATAAGTTAAACATGTATTGTGGGAAAAGGTTATTGACTGATTTGTAAACAAAGATTGCCTTTTTATATGAAATTCGGTCTTGGATTTTCATCCATTTCAGTTCTTGAAAGAGTTCTTCTGATGGGGTGTCATGGTCTTTGTCGAGAATAATTTGTGCTGCTCTTTTTGAAATTTGTAGATATTGTTCAGAAGATCACTATTACAGTTTCCCCATATTGTGCAACAGTAGTCTAGGTGGGGTAAGATATATGCATTGAAAAATAGTTTGCGCATTTCAGTACTCAAGTATTGTTTAATGCGTAAGAGAAGATATAGCAATGAGTTGCATTTTTTAAGAAGATGGCCAATCTGTGTTTCCCAATGAAGTGTATAATCAACGTGAATTCTTAATAACTTTTCACATTCACTGAATTCTATTTCTTGATGTTGTAGTGTTAGTTTAGTTATATCTGTTGATTTAAATACTGTATTACAGATCCTATTTGATGGTGATATTAACATTGCCTTAGTCTTCTTGGGGTTTGGTTTCAGAGAATTTCTGTGACACCATTTGTTGATGGTATCAAGACTGTTCTGTAATGTTTTACAAAGACATGCTAGTGAGGTGTCATATGCACTGATGGTTGTGTCATCTGCAAATATATCTGTAGGTGTGTTTTGTAGATGTAATGGCATATCATTTATGTATAAGATGAATAGAACAGGACCTAAAACAGATCCTTGAGGAACACCAGATGAGATTTCTTGAGCACTGGATAGTTTCCCTGAGATGGCCACCTGTTGTGTTCGATCAGAAAGATATGACTTGAACCAGTTGATAGCATCATTGGAAAAATTGTATTCCTGCATTTTATCGAACAAAAGAGAATGATTCAAAAGGCCGAATGCTTTTGTAAGATCAAGAAATATGGTACCAAATTTATTGTCATTGATAGCATTGATCCAAGAGTATTATTGAAGTCAGTGCTGTTTCGCAAGAGTGGGCTGTGCAAAATCCCTATTGTGTAGAGTGGAGTAAACATTGCTGTTCAAGATACTGTTTGATATGTTCACCAACATGTTTTTCTAGAATTTTTGACAGAAAAGAGGATAGGTTGATAAATTTTATATTTAGACTTGAATTATTGTATAAATTTTCTTATCATTCTTTTACTGGCATGCAGACAGACATTCTGACATACATTTTAAATGTTTGCTTTTTGTGTCATTTTTCATATGTCATCAAATGAAAATTGAAGCAATCCTCTACTGACTAAATCAGTGTGTATGTAAAAAACATCAGTGAATGAAAAGTATTTGATAGAAATTTAAAAAGCTGAATGTTTTTGAAAAGGTAATACATTATTATTCTGATTTATAGTGAAAAAATATCGGGAAGTTTGTTTAGATGTGGATTTTAACCTGATAATAGAAAAAATGACCAAAGCTATCCTGTACACCTTAAATCATCGCATATGTAAACATAATGGCATGAAGAGAAAAAACACATGAATTTCTATTAAAAGCCAACTGTTTTGAAAAATATAGCTCTTTTCTGTCCGATACACAGAAAAAACTACTAAATTTCATTTCTTTGAATTGGAATACAGGAAAAATTAGTAAGCTATCCGCTATACCCTAAAGCAATGTACATGGCTTATATAATATTCTGTTACATGTACATTCGTAAACCGATTATATAAACAAATGTATTGTATTGCACAAAATCAATCATTATAGCCGTCCAATAACTGGCACTTTAACTGGACCAGTAACCCGTGTTCTAGCAGTCCAGTAACTGGATGCCTAGTCAGTCATTCAGGGGTAGCAATGAATTTACTAAATTAGAATATTTCAGTGAAAGTTTTGTGTTGAATACATTATAATAGCACCTTAACAATGTACATCAGATCAGTATTTGTGTAAACAATGCTGCTGCTACATAAAGTATTGTCACTGATGAGAAATTAATGGCTATAGTATCTGGACGTCTAGACTTGATATAAACATACTGTAATGTACTGTTTTAGTGGTGTATATATGGTAACTGCTTGGGAAAAGGTTTATTGTCATAAAATTGCTTTTATTGCATGTTTATTGTATTATGCCCCCTCCTCCCCTAGAAGGTGAAGGTGGGCATAATAAAATCGCACTGTCTGTCTTTGTTTGCGTCCGTGGGTCAGTGTAAATTCTTGTCCATGTTGTAACACTGCCATCCATAAAGGGATTTTGAAATAATTTGACATAAATGTTCACCATAATGAGACAAAGTGTCATGTACAAGACCCAAACCCCTAGGTTCAAAGTCAAGGTCACACATAGAGGTCAAAGGTTAAAACAGGGTCTGTTTCATGTCCAGTCCATAAGTCTGCCATACGTACTTGATTTGGCATTTCTGTGATAGTTTAGAAACAAAAACTCATATATATTCTAATGTTCATAAAATGACCAAACTTCAAGTTTAAAGGAAGATTATTTTTAGCCAAAATCTGGAGGTCAGTGCCTTTAATAAGTATTTCGCAGATAGAGCTACTTTAACATGCTCAATGTAAAACACATACACACGCAAGGCCTCTTTTCTAGAAAGAACCAGCACTTGTCTCTTAGATGGTTATAATAAGAAAACTGCAATACAGTGACAGGAGTGGGGGCACCAGTGTCCAATGGACACACATCTAGTTTAATTCTGGTTCTGTATAGCATATCAAAATTTATATCTGTTTCAGAAACTTTGAAAATGGACTTTATTAACTGTGAAGACCACATACAGCATGATGAAAGCTGGACCCTGTATAGCTCCTTACACAACAAAGCGGTTTGCCTGGGCTGTATAGTAGAAACAATTGAGAAAAGAGAGTTGCTGCCCCTGCAGAGAAAACCAGCCCTTTCAGAGTTTCTTAGAATATTGACACAGCAGTCTGCAGAGTTGTTGCAGCTTTTCATGAAAGAACAGAGAATTGTCTGGCATATTGTTACAATAATACTAGGTAGGTATTTTGATTTGTTCATGCCTTAACTTATATAGACAAATATTGCTGTGGGAATGACATTTTAAACTTGGATAGGCCAGTGGCCAGTTTCCAGTGGGTTGGTTGAAAGCAACATTTCTGAAATTTTTTCTGCAGGGCTTTTTTTGCCCCCACCTCTTTTGAAGAAAAAAATTGGGGGGATACAGAAATGGGCTGCGACCGTCTCTCACACTTTGTGTCCAGACCATAACTCTGCCATCCATGATAAGGATTTTAAAACAAGTGTTCCTAATAATGAGATATGTCATGTGCAAGACTCAGACCCTTACCTCAGAGGTCAAAGTCACATTTGGAAGTTAAAGGTGAACAAGGTCTGATTCATTTCAGGTCCATAACTCTGCCATTCATCTAGAGCTTTTGAAATTACTTGGCAAAAATGTTTCCCATAATCAGGTGATGTGTCATGTGCAAGACCCAGACCCATAGTGTAGAGGTCAAAGTAATACTAGGAAGTCAAAGGTTAAGAGAGACTGTTTTCTTTCAGGGTGATCACTCTACCATTTATCTAGGGATTTAAAAATCACTTTTCTCAAATATTCCTCATAATGAGACAATGTTTTGCATGCAAAACCTAGGCCCCAGTGTCAAAGGTCAAGGTCACACTTGGAGAGGTATTTTTTTCTGATCAGTGTCTGTAATTTGCATGCCTGGATGGATAGTCATGTTATTTGGCACATGGTAACAAATTGATTTGTTGCATGTAAGAGCCACACCTCTACCGCAAGGTCAAGATCACACCTGGAGATAAAAGACCCCAGTTGTAAAGGTCAAGGTCACAGGCACTGAAAATGACTTCTTTGTTTTCTTTGTACATTAAGTTACTTCCCTTTTATATGATAAAGTACAATACATGACTTGTGTTTTTTTTTTATCAATTTTTTACTAATTATGTCTCCAACTGGACAGTGGTGTGTGGGAGACATAATTGATTTACTCCTTTCTGTGTGTGCAATGTGTCTGTCTGCCTGTCTTTCACAAATATTGTCCGCACTCTAAGTTGAATATTTCTCATCCATCTTCACCAAATTTGAACAAAATGTGTTTGCCAATAAGTCCTCGGCAAAGTTCGATAATAGATAAAACGGCCCAGGTACTTCAGAATTATGGCCCTTGAAACTTGTTTTTGATAATCAAAGCACCCAAAGTCTGATAAAGCAGTTGAGGTCTTGGTGCATGGTTGACTCATATACTACTATTCAGATGATTAGGCAGTTGAGGGAGACATGCACTTTTCTTGTTTAAAAATGAAATTATGTTTAATGTAGGATAATTGGTATAAATGAATACAAAGAAAAGCTATTAACAATTGACAATTTCCAGAATGCAAACATAGTCGGTAGTTCAGCCTTCATATATGCAGTTAAATGTAGCATTATTATGGTTGCATATGCAGTGCAGCTGCTCTGGTATTGTCCATACATACTGATCTGGCACTCCTGAATATTCCATATATTTCCGTAAATTAATTAAAAAGCGATATAACCATTGCACATATATTTCTTAATTGACACAATGTTGCATGTGCATGTAGCTATGCAGACAAACTGTTAAGGCTTAAGCTGCCGATCTCGAGTTTGTGGGTTCAAGTCTTATGTCTGAATATTTATTTTTTTACAAATTTTATCTGCAAACTTAACAGGCATTGAAATGGCCACACTCTAATCAAACCTATCCAGTAATTCAGATTAGCGGTTGTCCAGTTGCCCAACATGACTGAAAATTGGCCAGTGCGAGTGATATTTGTAAGCTGAGAGCCTAACTTGCACTTGCGAGTTCTTTTCTGTGCGGGTCTGTTTTGTTCCAGAAACTGTAAATGAGTAATCTCATTTGACTGTATAGTGATTTATGACAGACATACATTTGCAACATATATTATATTTGTGACTGCATAGATTTCAATCCTTTGGATGGCATAATGACTGTTTTATATTTGATACGGACATATTTTGCAAAATTGTTGTTTGTTTTATATCCATTTAGCTAGTTTTACAGCAAATTTGTCACTTCTTGGATATTTCATTATGGTATAGCAGACCAATAGTGAAAAATTTGATGTATCCTCCAGTCTTACAACTAGAATGTGTCAAAAAATAATGTTATTTCATAGGAAATGCCCTCCAAATTTCAAAAAAAATGAGTTAAGAATATATAATTTTTGAAGGAAAACTTTATGCAGAATAGTTCTAAAGATAAAATATTAAATTGTTTTCACAGTTCAAGTCAGTATCATGCTTTTTATTTCACAATTTTATAGAGAACAATGCTAAAGCTTCACAATTTTAAGAGGTCATGCTTATTTTCAGAAAATAAAGACTAGCACCTCTTCTGACACAATTGAGGACAAGGTTATATTTTGTTTTAACTCCAACCAAATAATCTTTCAACCAAAGATTATCTTAAAGTTGGCACCTACATAATAAACTTCTTGACCTTTCCAATTGATGGCACACATATAATTGTCAAGTGTCTCCTTCAATTCTTTAGGAATTTCAAAACAGACCACTCTTTCAAAATTTTCTGATTCATCATTGCATTATTTTTCATTATCTTTTAAAAGAGATCATATAAATCACTTTATTTTTGCAATTTAACCATTTTCAATAATAGAAAGTACATAAAGTCTCCTGTTAACAGAAATGTACAATTATGTATATTCATATATGTAGCTGTTTTATTTATTTTGTTATAATTTTCATGTTCTTTTTGTTACTAGAAAGTCTGAGCCTTGAAGAAGACTCGTATTTAGCTCTCCTTGTAAATGGTAAGAAATATGTTAATTTTGTTTGATGGTTTAGTTGAATTCTTGTACAATGTAAGCCTTCATAAGGGGTTGCCATTTTGTTGTTACTTCAATTTAATCATTATCTAAATGGGACATTATGATCATTGCAGGTGCAAAGTTCATTTCCAGCAGTATGTTATTAAATTGTTATTTTTGTGACCAAGAGCAGAAACATTTTTCTTGGATGTTATTAAGGTGTGTCAACATAAATGATGGAGGAAGACACCAGGTGCCACTATAGGTATTATTCCAAGTATGCAAGGACACATGTTTGGAATCACTGATCCTCTGCAAGACAGATGGTTTCCTAATACGGAAGAATTTGACCACTGTTTGGCTGGAACCCACGATTGTTAGAGATCAACAGCCTTAATCACTCAGCGTATGTGGACCCTTAATTTAAGGGGTTTGCAAAAGAAGTATAATAAGAAACACTTGTTACCTGTATAAAACACTGTCACAGGTCTATTACATACTTGTATGTGCACGTGTATGTGTGTTTGTGTTTGTAGTGTGCACGTCTGCATGCTGTAGGTTTCATTTTGGGGAGGCTGCGATTTTGGTACATGGCATTCCCTGTTTGATATTTGTCTTTGTTAGCTCGACTATTCATAGAATAGTAGAGCTATTGGACTCGCCCATGCGTCGGTGTCCGCGTCGGCGTCTGCGTCCCGATTTGGTTAAGTTTTTGTATGTAAGCTGGTATCTCAGCAACCACTTGTGGGAATGGATTGAAACTTCACACACTTATTCACTGTGATAAACTGACTTACATTGCACAGGTTCCATAACTCTGTTTTGCTTTTTTACAAAATTATGCCCCTTTTTTGACTTAGAAATTTTTGGTTAAGGTTTTGTATGTAAGCTGGTATCTCAGTAACCACTTGTGGGAATGGATTGAAACTTCACACACTTATTTACTGTGATAAACTGACTTACATTGCACAGGTTCCATAAATCTATTTTGCTTTTTTACAAAATTATGCCCCTTTTTCGACTTAGAATTTTTTGGTTAAGGTTTTGTATGTAAGCTGGTATCTCAGTACTCACTAATGGGAATGGATTGAAACTTCACACACTTGTTCACTGTCATGATCTGACATGCACAAAGCAGGTCCCATAACTTTATTTTGCTTTTTTACAAAATTATGCCACTTTTTCAACATAGAAATTTTTGGTTAAGTTTTTGTATGTAAGCTGGTATCTCAGTATCCACTAATGGGAAAGGATTGAAACTTCACACACTTGTTCACTGTCATGATATGACATGCAGTGCAAAGGGTCAATAACTCAACTTTGCATTTTACAGAATTATGCCCCTTTTTCAACTTAGGAGTTTTTGGGTTGAATTCTTATATGTAAGCTGGTATCTCAGTACCCACTAATGGGAATGGATTGAAACTTCATACACTTGCCCACTGTCATGAGCTGATAAGCACTATGCAGGTTCCATAACCCTATTTTACTTTTTTACTAAATTATGCCCCTTTTTCGACTTTCTTATTCATTCAAGCGACAAGGCTGTTAAATAGTCGAGCGTTGCTGTCCTCCGACAGCTCTTGTTTTTTTCTGCAATCAGTTTTAAGTTTTGATCAAGAAATATTTAAACAGCCCTAATTATCCACAGCCGAGGATACCAGATTAGCTATAAATATCATATTATAAACAGTAATATTGTTTAGGCTAGTGTTACATGTGTTTCAGTCCTTTTGAAGATGGTGCAGCTTATTGGCTCTGAAGATCTTGTTACAGCAATACTTGATGCAGTTGTTAAACAGGTAAAATGATCATTTCACAATAGTACTATATGCAGTTGTTAAACTGGTAAAATGATCATATCACAGTAATACTTGATGCAATTGTTAAACAGGTAAAATGGTCATATAACAGTAATACTTGGTGCAGTTGTTAAACAGGTAAAATGATCATATCACAGTAATACTTGATGCAATTGTTAAACAGGTAAAATGGTCATATCACAGTGATGCTTAATGCAGTTGTTAAACAGATGAAATGATCATATCACAGTAATACTTGATGCAGTTGTTAAACAGGTAAAATAATCATATCACGGTAGTGTTTGATGCAGTTGTTAAACAGGTAAAATGATCATATCACAGTAAAATTTAATGCAGTTGTTAAACAGGTGAAATGATCATATCACAGTAATACTTAATGCAGTTGTTAAACAGATGAAATGATCATATCACAGTAATACTTGATGCAGTTGTTAAACAGGTAAAATGATCATATTACAGTAATATTTTGTGCAGGTGTAAAACAGGTAAAATGATCATATCACAGTAATACTAGCTGCAGTTATTAAACAGGTATTCTTGCATAAAACCTTTGTTTTTTGCCGATTTCGGGCATGCACAAACAGGGAAAAAAAACGTGTACAAGCAAAGAGATTCTCATGAGCACGCGCTGTTGGTGAACGTTTTGAATATGCTGTTGCGGGTCCAGCGTAAGCAAATTATGGATCCCGAGTCAATTTTGGCCGAAGTCGAAAGGTCCAAGATTTATGAAATCTTTTCATCTGCATTTTTATTAAAAATACCATTTTTCAACCTAAGTTTACTTTAACTTGTAATAAGTGCTACCTCTCTTGATACGCGACTGCATTGACGTTCCGTATTATTGTATTATTATGTGTATTTGACTCAAAGTAAGTTTACACGCCGCGATTTAATCCCGAAAATGATCCCTTACAGAAGCAAGCATCTGTGGCGTACATAATGTGTACTTGCTGCGTACATGCCGCGAACACAGTAGTACACCAGAGAAATACATTTTACATACACTGCATGCTGCGTACATGGTGCATACTATTTCACAGAGTACACAGCATGTACGCAGGGGACAGTAGTACACAACATGTACGTGGCACAGTGATTGAAATTTTCAGAAGTACACTTCATACAGACAGCAAGAAAACAGATTTTTCTAGCAACTCTGGTTATAGATTAGACCCATCATGTGATCTCTTTGGAGCATGCCCAGTAATAACCCAGCAGGCATACGACGTCGAATCGACGTTGGATATTGGTTGAATTTAGGTTGCGACGTCGTTGACCTAAATGCAACGTCGAAAAGATGTTGAAAAGTGTATGTGCCGCGTACATGCTGTGTACTATTTCTCCGGTGTACTTCTCGGGTACTAAATTTCTCCGGTGTACTTCCTGCGTACTATATATTCGCAACATGTACGCGGCAGGTAGTACGCAGCAGAGCTCATTTGCTGTCAAAAGTGTACTACAAATGTACTACTTGTATATATGCTGTGTATATCCTGCATACTATTTCAAGTCCAAGAATTTAGTACACATCATGTATGCGACAAGTACGCCACACATACGCAGCAAGAGTACACGGCAGCCCTTTTCTTTGGTAAGGGATAGGCAAACAACATTTACAAAAATACAATTCCGTTTTCCAAATTAATTTGAGTCCAGAAAGTTGACATGCTAACTTCAAATCTTACATGAAAACTTTTAAAAATGTTTGTGTCTACTTTACACATCTATGCAGTCTACTGATGTAGTGATGGTGTGTAATGTTAAGCATAAACATGACGAAGCGTAAAGTTTGAAGGATTTTTCATTGTTAATGAGCAATTGATGAACAGAAGGTATTTATTATATATTTTTCAGTTTATTTGTAGATGTGACCCTGTTTGAGTTTATAAATCCAATCTAAGTTGATTATATCGATGTTGGAAAAATTCAAATTTTTGTGTTTATCAAACTTTGATCGCGATGGGGTGGGGTGCAAAGCAAAATTTGCTACGTTATAGGCCTAGAGATTTCATTTTTAACGATATGAAGAATATAGGTATTGATACCAATTTCTATTAAACGATAATGTTTACATTTAAGAAGCATAAGGGACAGACTATTAATTTAAACCAAGCAGAATTGTGTTCTGTCGGCACCTCACCTGCAAATTGTGTGAAGATGGTGCCGTGTACAGTAAACCTCACTTGTAAGGAACTCAGATATATGGAACACTCGGTTATAAGGAACAGTTTTCAATTCCCCGATCTTATTCCTTCTTTATTCAACGTAAAAATCCTCTGTTATAGGGAACTCGGTTATAAGGAGTACTCGGTTATATATTACAGTTTTTCCTGCCCCAAAGTAAGAAATTCAATGGGAAACACCTCGGTTATAGCGAACAGACAAAAAATAAAAATTATTTATAACCGAAAATTGCTAATTCGCGGACATGATAAATTGAAAAAATATAATATCATCTTTAACATTTACCAAATACTAGACGATAATGAATTACGCTTCAGTCTTTATACTCCTAGATAATTAATTTATATTCTTACATTTGTACAGACTCACAAAACGTATTATAATAAACTTACCCAAATATTACAACACGCTTAATTCTGCATATTTGGACGCATACTTTTTGAAAAAGGACGCTAGAAAATCCCAGACGCGATTCCCCTGGACGCATATTTTTTGCGCGTGCTTGATCAATACACAGTGAATAACATTAACGGAAAACAGTTGCTCCTGTCGTTTGAAAGGCGGAGTTAACGATGACTCTTTTGCTCCTGGCCAATCAGAGATTCACGTTTTCCAATAGATGAATGGTCGATTAAGGTACATGTAGTATTGTGTGTTTACGTAATCTAATCAATATGCGACAAACCACTTTGATTATGTAACAAATAATTTGTTTTTTAGCTCACATGTCACAAAGTGACAATGTGAGCTTTTGTGATCACGCAGCGTCCGTCGTCCGTCTGAGCGTATGTGCGTCTGTGCGTGCATAAACTTTTGCTTGTGACCGCTCTAGAGGTCACATTTTTCATGGGATCTTTATGAAAGTTGGTCAGAATGTTTATCTTGATGATATCTAGGTCAAGTTCGAAACTGGGTCAACTGCAATCAAAAACTAGGTCAGTAGGTCTAAAAATAGAAAAACCTTGTGACCTCTCTAGAGGCCATACTTTTCAATGGATCGTCATGAAAGTTATTCAGAATGTTCACCTTGATGATATCTAGAAAAAGTTTGAAACTGGGTCATGTGCCTTCAAAAACTAGGTCAGTAGGTCAAATAATAAAAAAACCTTGTGACATCTCTAGAGGCCATATTTTTCATTGGATCTGTATGAAAGTTGGTCAGAATGTTCATCTGATAATCTAGGTCAGTTGAAACTGGTCAACTGGGGTCAAAACTAGTCAGTAGTCTAAATAGAAAACCTTGTGATCCATTAAGGCCATACTTGAATGGATCTTCAGAATTTGGTCAAATGTCACCTTGAGATATCTAGGTCAAGTTCGAACTGGTCACATGCCGTCAATAACTAGGTCATAGGTCAAATAACAAAAAAACCTTGTGACCTCTCTAGGCCTAATTTTCATGGATCTGTATGAAATGGTCAGAATTTTCATTGATGATATCTAGCAATTGAACTGGTTCAACTGCAGTCAAAACTAGTCGTACGTCTAAATAGAAAACTTGTGACCTCTCTAAGCCATACTTTTCATGATCTCATGAAGTATCAGATGTCACCTGATGATATCTTGGTCTTTCGAAACTGGTCACGTGTTTTTAATAACTAGGTCAGTAGGTCAAATAACAAAAAAGCCTTGTGACCTCTCTGAGGCCATATTTTTCATGGGATCTATATGAAAATTGGTCTGAATGTTTATCTTGATGATATCTAGGTCAGGTTTGAATCTGGGTCAGCTGCAGTCAAAACTAGGTCAGTAGGTCTAAAAATAGAAAAACCTTGTGACCTCTCTAGAGGCCAAAATTTTGAATGGATCTTCATGAAAATTGGTCAGAATGTTCACCTTGATGATATCTAGGTCAAATTCGAAACTGGGTCACGTGCCATCAATAACTAGGTCAGTAGGTCAAATAATAAAAAATCTTGTGACCTCTCTAGAGGCCATATTTTTCAGTGGATCTTCATGAAAATTGGTTAGAATTTTTATCTTGATGATATCTAGGTCAGATTCAACACTGGGTCACATGAGCTCAAAAACTTGGTCATTATGTCAAATAATAGAAAAAAACGACATCATACTCGGTTTAAAACTGGGTCATGTGGGGACAGGTGAGCGATTCAGGACCATCATGGTCCTCTTGTTTAACACGTGGCTTACTTAGGAGTTCACCGTCAATCGCGATAATTTGCTTAAATGATGACTGAAATTAAAATGTTTGCAAGACAGTCACAGGACTTGATTGTGTTGTTTTTCATAGCCGTTCCCAAATCATTTAAACAATAATTGGCTCACATTGTTTTCAAAATGGATACGGTACAAAATATATTCTCTTGACTGGTTTGTTTGGTCATTTTAAGTGTAGAATTTCTTTGTGCAAGATAAATATAAAAAAATGGACAGACTCGCAAAGTTCTCACATAAAGATTCATGGTCGGCCCAAAGTGAGAGCACATTTTCAAACGTTAATGAATTGTGTTCGCTATACAAATTGTGTTTGTTATACTAACCTCAGTTACAATAAACTAGTTTGCTATACGGATATAAGGAACATCAGTTATAAGGAACAAATTTTAAAGGTCCCGAGCTGTTCCTTGTAAGCGAGGTTTACTGTATGCCCTTTTCCGAACCTCTTAAGCTAAAGTTCCTGCCGATATATCGGGAAAAGGGGGAGTCATACTTATTTTACATATATTTAATATTAAAGAAATTACCACAACAAGAATGTCCGTTTGACATCTTTAAAATATGCACTGTTTCTGTAGGCCCTGGAAATGCATAAATAAAACGTGTCCATAACAACCTGAAATGGCCGACTTCGATCGGCTAATGTCGGCTGAATAGTCTTGTTTTTTCCATATTTCCAGCACTTTAGTTGTGTTTATGCACGAATAGCGAATGTCTGAAATCATTAGTCCTCCACCACAGATTCATGTGGGGAAGTTGGCAGTTACTTGCCGAAAACAGGTTTGTACTGGTACAGAATCCAGGAACACTGGTTAGGTTAACTGCCTGCCGTTACATGACTGAAATACTGTTGAAAAATGGCATTAAATCCAAAACAAACAAACAAATAAACAGGTAGAATGATCATATCACAGTAATACTTCATGCAGTTGTTAAACAGGTAAAATGACTTTATCACAGTAGTGTTCAATGCAGTTGTTAAACAGGTAAAACAAGTCGAAAGATTTCCTGCGGCCAGAAGTTAAACAGACCAGAAATTGTTATTGATGTTTGTGTGACCACAGTCTAAAAAGGAATTTATGGGTGAAAAGCGAGCTTGTTTTTTATCGTACCATTACGCTTTAATGTAGGAAATATTACTCCATTCTACGTGTTTTACAAGTAGATCAATGGCAAATACATTTCCAAATAAGTATGAAATACACAGAATTGCAACAGGAGATAATCTATTTTTAATCTAATATAAATTTTTTTTTTATAGATCTTTGGTATTTCTTAATTCTGAAAGTCATTGTTTTGAGCAAAATAACAATATTTCTCTTATGTATAGCATACCTTTTATCTCAACTGGTCACATTCCTTGACTATTGAAACAATTTACTAGAGCTGTCACAAATGTGATTCACCTGGACGTCGTTGACATATAGAGTAAAACAACACAGAACCATAATCGAGGAAATTAAAGAGCATTTAAAAATCTTTTATGCACAACTAAGTATCAATATTGATCATTGCTGAAAGTTTGAATAAATTATATGAAATAATGAATGAGGAATTCAGATCACAAGCATTTCTCTATATATCATATAGCTCGCCAGCTATATTGCGAAAACGGCGTTCCATAAATGCGATAAACCAATCACATATCGATAAAAAATCACGTGATATCACCCATTCCCCATGTGCTACACTACTTGTTGCATTCCAATATACCTGCGGCCTTCAGGCTGCAGGTAATGATCATGTCACAGTAATACTTGATGCAGTTGTTAAAACAGGTAAAATGATTTGATGATGTAAAATGATCATATCACAGTAATACTTAATGCAGTTGTTAAACAGATAAAATGATCATATCATAGCAGTGTTCAAAGCAGTTGTTAAACAGGTAAAATGATCATATCACAGTAATACTTGATGCAGTTTTGTTAAACAGGTAAAATGATCATGTTACAGTGGTACTTGATGCAGTTGTTAAACAGGTAAAATGATTTTATGTTGTAAAATGATCATATCACAGTATTACTTAATGCAGTTGTTAAACAGATAAATAGAGGATATTTGTTAGTCTTGAGTGAATATGGAATATATCTCACTGAGAAGTGAGAAAATTTCAAATATTTTAAGTGAAAATGTGAAAATTTTCTCTCTTCTCAGTGAGATATATTCCATATTCATGAAAAACAAACAAATTTTCTTTTTATTTTATGCTCAGTTACGTTAAGATGTGCATTTTGCAACTATTTTAATCTCAGCAAGGGAAACAGACGCGCGTAAACTGACATGACGTCATTTTGTTTTATATTTTGCTGCATAACGGTATGAAATTATCTTTACTTAAAAAAAATTAATTTGAATCGAGACATATACTATAAAGAACAAAGTGTGACTACAATTTTCATCCTGTTTTAAGAAAATAATTTAAAATTCATACACAATGTAATGAGAGGGTGGAGCTATATCTCTCACAGTGTGAAAATATAGATTTCATATTTTCACAGTGTGAGTGATGAGATATGAAAATATTTAACTGATAGACTACAGTATTTCATTAGTTAGCAGGGCTTCGGAAATTTTGAGAACTCAATCGGTCCGAAACGAAAATCCTGACATCGGCGCTACCCCACACACCGCATTACCAATATACCATATAATATTTGTAAAACGTGATAATAAGTATGTCATGCATTAAAACTGAGTTACCGGTCAACGCGAGTTACCATACAATGAAGACAGTTATTCAGTGTTATGTGTGACCGTTACTTTGTTTAAATTTCGATGTTTTTCCAAGAAAATACTTGCAAGGATAAAATTACCTAGGCATACACCGTGTACGTAACTAGTCTAAAAGCCAACGCACGTGACTTTGGTACCGTATACACAGCAGATAATTTGTGATGTTTCCTCATTCTTTGACGGAATTTTATAAAATACAATGCGTCAAATTGAATTACACGACACATGTTCTCTGCTATACATCCTCAGTATTTTAAGAATACTCTGCCGCGGACTGAATGTGTACGTTATGTGAACGCTGAGATCGAATTTCCGGCATGTGTAGTACCATTTTGTCACGCAGGTTGGCCACGGATATTTCATTTCACTGGCGTTGTACTTCAGTAAGCAACTACATTTTATTAAGTTATGTGTTCACTTCTTATGTAAACAAAATTTCGTTTTGAAACGTTTTTTAAAAGACCGATTTGATAAACAGCACCACTCCAGTTTTCTTTATCATTCTTGTTTGTCAGTCCATTTTTTTCTTTCTTTTTGTTTTTTTGTACAGTCGGGTTGCAAAGACGATTTTTTGCACTTGTTTCAACTGCAGCCCCAACAAATATATCATGTAATTTTTACAAATCAATTAATTATAAAAATTATTTATATCGGTTTCCTGTGATAAAAATTATTTATATCGGTTTCCTGTGTGATGTCTCATTAAATGCAGTGACCATTTGTTTTTTACCCGTGATCAAACATAGCCTTTTGAAATAAACCATCCGTCGGGTTCTAAATAAAAGAAGTGGATCCCTGTCGAAAGGATTTGGATCTAGTCAGAAACATTTGGAAACCAGTCAGAAATGTTTAATACATTGCAGTCGGCTGTCTGCAAACATTAAAGGGTGTGCCGTGCGAGCACTGATTGCGTCACGTGCTAACTACGGACCGATTATCAATGTGACAATCAGACCATTTGACACGTTTATTGATTATCTGAGGGTGCGACAAAAAATTTTCTGCTTGGCAAGTGATCCTGTATTGGGATTTCAGACCGAAATTCGTACTTTTCTCCATTTTTACGGGACCGATTTTTTTCGTTTTTTCACTTCACGAATCAGTCTGAAAAGTCAAAAATCGGTCCAAACCGACAAACCGGCAAATTTCTGAAGCCCTGTTAGTTAGCATAAAATAAAATGATCATATCATAGTAGTGTTCAATGCAGTTGTTAAACAGGTAAAATAATCATATCACAGTAATACTTGATGCAGTTGTTAAACAGGTAAAATGATCATATCACAGTAATATTTAATTTAGTTGTTCAACAGGTAAAATGATCATGTCACAGTGGTACTTGATGCAGTTGTTAAACAGCTAAAATGATACTATCACTCTTGTGCTTGATGCATTTGTTAAACAGGTAAAATGATCATATCACAGTAGTGTTTGATGCAGTTAAACAGATGAAATGATTGTATCACAGTAGTACTTGATGTTACTAGTAACCACGTAAAATGATCATAATGCAGTAGTTCTTGATGTAACTGTTAAAGACGTAAAATGATCATGTCACAGTAGATCTTTATGTAACTGTTAATCAGGTAAAATGGTCATATCACAGTAGTTCTTGATTTAACTGTTAAACAGGTAAAATGATCATGTTACAGTAGACTTTTATGTAACTGTTAATCAGGTAAAATGGTCATATCACAGTAGTTCTTGATTTAACTGTTAAACAGGTAAAATGATCATGTCACAATAGACCTTTATGTAACTGTTAATCAGGTAAAATGGTCATATCACAGTAGTTCTTGATTTAACTGTTAAACAAGTAAAATGATCATGTCACAGTAGACATTTATGTAACTGTTAATCAGGTAAAATGGTCATATCAAAGTAGTTCTTGATTTAACTGTTAAACAGGTAAAATTATCATATCACAGTAGTACTTGATGTAACTGTTAAGACAGATGAATTGGTCATTCCCTTGTTAAAGCAGTAAAGTGATCTTGTAACAGTAGCATGTGAAACAATTGTTATATAGGTAAGATGATTATTATATATACCAATAGAACTAAAAGGAGCTTTTAAACAGGGAAACAAATCATATCACCATAGTACTTCATGCAGATGTTAAACAAATGAACTGATCTGTGATCATATCACAGTAAGTACTTGATACAGTTGTTAAACTGGTAGATGTATCGTAAATGTCAAAGTAGTACTTGCTGCAATTGTTAAAACAGGTGAACTGGTCATGTCAGAAGTAACTGATACAGTTGTTAAACAGAGAAACTGATCATATCAAAGTAGCACTTCATGCAAATGTTAAATCGATAAACTGATTATATCACACTTCATGCAAATGTTAAATCGGTAAACTGATTATATCACAGAACTTGGTGCAGTTGATGACAGGTAAACTACTTGATGAAACTGTTAAACAGGTAAATAGAACATAGATGTCACAGTAGTACTTAATATAAACAGGTGAACTGGTTATATAGCAGAAGTACCTTGATTACATTTGTTAAACAGCTAACCTGATCATGGCACAGTAGCATTTGATGCAGTAACTCAATTTAACTGTTGTTAAACAGGTAAATTATTAAACAGGTAAAATGCAGTTGTTTAAGTGGTTAAATGATAGTATCACAGTAGTAATTGATGCAATTATTAAACAGGTTAAATGATCATTACAGAGTAGTACTTGTTAAATAGGTAAAATGATGGTAACAAATGGTTTTCTTAGCTTAATATTGTTACAGTAGAAAAATATTTTTTTGAATAGCGGAAAGGGAATATTTGCAAGCTTAGCAATACAAGAAAAGATACATACACATAGATAATAAATATGCTGATATTTGTAAATTATATCTGAAATATTTCTCTGTAAAACACTTTTTTGTAGGAAGGCCAAAAAGATAAGGTAATGTTACACAGTGATAGCTGTAAGATATATACAATATTTCTTGTGTTTTTTGTATCATTTCAATAAACTTTTGATGGATTATCAGACAGTTACAGGCTGAACATAGCTTACATATTAGAAAAACTGGATCTTTGCCATTTCTTTTTTATACGCCTGTTTGAAAAACGGGACCTATATTGGAACGCCCCTGGTGGGCGGGTGGGCGGCGTCCACAGACTTTGTCCGGAGCATATCTTCTTCATGCATGGAGGGATTTTGATGAAACTTGGCACAGTTGTTCACCATCATGAGACAGAGTGTCATGCGCAAGAATCAGGTCCCTAGGTCTAAGGTCAAGGTTACACTGAGGTCAAAGGTCAAATTCAAGAATGACTTTGTCCAGAGCATATCTTCTTCATGCATGGAGGGATTTTGATGAAACTTGGCACAGTTGTTCACCATCATGAGACGGAGTGTCATGCGCAAGAACCAGTCCCTAGGTCTAAGGTCAAGGTCACACTTAGAGATCAAAGGTCAAATTCAAGAATGACTTTGTCTGGAGCATATCTTCTTCATGCATGGAGGGATTTTGATTTAATTTGGCACAATTGTTCACCATCTTGAGTTGGATTGTCATGCGCCAGAACCAGGTCCCTAGGTCTAAGGTCAAGGTTACTCTTAGAGGTCAAAGGATACAAGAATGAAAACTTTGTCTGGAGCATTTCTTCTTCATGCTTGGAGGGATATTGATATAACTTGGCACAAATGTTCACCATCACGAGGTGGAGTGTCTTGCACAAGAACCAGGTCCCTAGGTCTAAGGTCAAGGTCACACTTAGAGACCAAAGGCCAGTTACAAGAATGACTTTGTCTGAAGCATTTCTTCTTCATGCATGGAGGGATTTTGATGTAACTTGGCACAATTGTACACCATCATGAGACGAAGTGTCATGCGCAGGTCCCTTCTTTAGAATTACTTCCCTTTGTTGTTACTATAAATAGCTTGTATTGTAACTTTTTCATTACTAGTCGTAGGGAAAAATCGAGACCACTTTTCTGTAGTAAAACATGCATGGTACATCCAATTCTGAAGTGTATTTTGACCTGTCTCTACCTTGTAAGGATTTTTGTGTGGACTTAAAATTTTTTTGGGGGGATTTTTTTTTTTTTTTAAGATTAACTTCCCTTAGTTGTTACTATAAGTAACTTATATTATAACTTTTTTATAATTGACCATTGGGAAAAACTAAGACCACTTTTTTTGTGGTACAACATAGATGCTACCAGGGTTCGAAATTAAGCACGCATACTCGTGAAATGCGAGTGCAAATTTCAAACTGCGATGTGAGATTTCAGACACCAGCGTTTTTTTGCGGGTGAAAATTATCGGCCGAATAATATGCATTTCTAACGGTTGTCTCGATCTTACACTGTTCTTTCTTTAACGACTTGCAGTCATTGCAGCGCATTGTCATTTGCAGAACAAATTTCGGAGCACTCTTTCATCTTTCGTCGTAAACGGAAATTTACACTCGATTCATGTCCCATGCGCATGTCTTTTCAACTGCTGACAAGTACCTGCGCCAATTTTGATGACGTTTACCGCATCCAGTGGGTTTTTTGGTAATCTATAATAAGTTACTATTTATATAGCGCAAATACGATTGGCTGGACTTGTCACGTGGATGTTTGTGTTAATGTTCTAATAAAGTGACAAGTCGCAGAAAATGCAAGTTGTTTTTTCATTTAGCAAGTTAGAAAAAATACCACTTGTGAAAAAATGCAAGTAGAAAATCTGGCTAAATTTGAACCCTGGCTACTTTTAAATTTTAAGTGTATTATAAGGTATCTCTACCTGGTAAGGAGTTTTTTATGTGGATTTAGAAAAACAAAAGAATTACAATAATTACTACCACAAAATTAAAATTCTATTTGTAAATACAGGTGCTAGTGTAAAGAAATTTGCTGTGACGGGCGTATATTGTGACATTCTGGCACTCTTGTTTTGAAATAACTTTTCATCTGATGAATAGAATAAAATGTCGGATTTGTAGGCACAGGGCTTTAGTTTTAAAAATGATAAGAAACCTGTCCAGTTTGCTCAGTAGGTAGAATCACCTGGTAGGGATGCGGCAGGGGTGGTGTCCACAAAAATTGCATGCCCTTCTACTCAAGCAGTTGTCAAGTTTCACCAATTTTGCATTTCTTGTTTCATAGCTATAATGGTCCCATTCATCGAATATTTTGAAAATACAATGATTTTACAATATGTAAGATATAATTTCAGTAGTAGTTGTGAAACAGTGGTATGTTATTATTGCCTGTATCATATTAGGAACTACTGCGCAGCCCAGTCAGTTATACAACATAAAATACCTGGCAGATAGGTTCTGACACTCATCAGTTCTCTCTTAGTGCCAAAAATGTTTTACAGAAAGAAGAAATAGTATCTTAAGACATCTGGTTACATTTTAGGAAACAGATATGTCAGAATTCTGTCAGCTTTTGTTATATATTAGCCTATTAGAAAGTTATTGAGTATTGTTTCTCCTCAATGTTTTAAAGGTGCATTTTCATGGTGCTGAATGTTGAAATACGATTTATGGCCTTTTCTGTCAGTTTGCAAGTGTATATTATAAAACAGACTTGAGTGCAATCTGCAAATATCAATTTCTATTGTGGTTGTTAACTTTGCAAATACAATTAACTGTAGACCACACAGATCTAAAGACTATCATTTTTAATCTACTTCATAATCTAATAATCTTCTGTGAAATATTGATTATTTCAAATTAATATGAAAATGACATAATAACATAATTCTTCTCTAAGTAGTTTTTATTAAATAACAGCATAAAAGAAATGTATTGTTCTACACAAGTTTGTGTGAAAGAAGAATATTTTCATCTAGGGTTTTAGGAGTGAGCTTGTCAGTTGGTTGGTCTGTCAGTCCATTGGTTTTCATGGTTTCGGGACAATAACTGATGAAAGGCTCGACAGATTTAACTAAATCTTGGTACACAGGTGTAACATCATAAAATACATAAAAACCACCATTTTTTGACGTAGTTTAAGTTATGGCCCCTTTCCAACTTAAAATTTGCCAGACTCATTGTTTTCGGACAATAACTCATGAAAGGCTTGACAGGTTTGACTAAATTTTGGTACACAGGTGTAACACCATAAAATACAGGTCAAGTTTGACTTTGCCTACAAACCACCCTTTTTTTGACATAGTTTAAGTTATGGCCCCTTTCCAACTTAAAATTTACGAAACTCATTGTTTCCGGGCAATAACTCATGAAAGGCTTGACAGATTTAATAAAATTTTGGTACACAGATGTAACACCATAAAATTCAGGTCAGGTTTGACTTTGCCTACAAACCACCATTTTTTGACATAGTTTAAGTTATGGCCCCTTTCCGACTTAAAATTTGCCAAACTCATTGCTTCCGGGCAATAACTCATGAAAGGCTTGACAGATTTAACTAAATTTTGGTACACAGGTGTAACATCATAAAATACATGTCAGGTTTGACTTTGCCTACAAACCACGATTTTTTGACGTAGTTTTTAAGTTATGGCCCCTTTCCAACTTAAAATTTGCCAAACTCATTTACGGTTTCCAGACGATAACTTGTGAAAGGCTTGACAGATTTAAATAATTTTTGGTACACAGGTTTAACATCATAAAATACAGGTCAAGTTCGACTTTGGCTACAAACCACCAATTTTTTTACTTAGTTATGGCCCCTTTCCAACTTAAAATATGCCAAACTCATGGTTTGCGGACAATAACTCATGAAAGGCTTGACAGATTTAAATAATTTTTGGTACACAGGTGTAACATCATAAAATACAGGTCAAGTTTGACTTTGGCTACAAACCACCATTTTTTTGACGTAGTTGCGGTCCCTTTCCAACTTAAAATTTGCCATACTTATATGACAAGGTGGTATTGTGGGGGTATTATTCGTCACTCCTGTGAAAGTTCTAGTTTATTTTGATCTATTTTTTGTGCATAGTGTCAACTCTTCTTTCATTCTTTAAAAAATTCAAACAATGTGTAGATATGGACCATAACATGCAAAATGATTATAGCCCGTTGTTGTTACAATCACTAATTTTCATATGTGTAAGATACTGAGATTTTATGCCAAATTCTCCATCATTTTCAAGTGAAAAAAGTACATATTTTCATAGAAATTACACAGGGATGCTTACAATTAATCTTTAAGTGGGTACAGGGGGTGGATGCATAGAACTAATCTTTAAAGGGGTGCTGGTGGGGGGTGGGGGTGGACAACAAGCTGGATTGATACAAACTTTCACATAATGATCAGCCAATGTGAATAAATTTTGTAGAAAGGACTTTTATTATCCCCCGACGAAAGTCGGAGGGATATAGTTTTGGCATTGTCCATCCGTCCTTCCGTCCGGAGCCATATCTAGGAAATGGTTGGGAATATTTATATAAAACTTCATATACATGTTCACCACTATGAGATCTTGCGGCCCGTCAAGTTTCAGTCAGATTGCCCTAGTAACACCAGAGGCCCTTATAAGTTTTTAGTGTTGACTATATAGGGTACTATAAATATGGCAATTTCTGCATCATAACTTTTGATATATTTGACCTATAACTATGAAACTTAAACAGAATTTTGATCACCATAATGTGGTTGTGTACACACAATTTCGTTTGGATTTATTTGTAAATTAAGAGTTACTGCCCTTTAATTGTATAAAAATCCACATATTTGTACATAACAAACTTACCATTTGGTAGAATTTCATTAAATTATTTTTCATTCTTTTCTGTGAACATTTATTATAAACATGTGAAGTTGCGCACCCACACCTGGTCACCCAGTTGCCTTGGTCACACCCCTCCCCATTCCAACCCCCCCCCCCCCCCCCCAAAAAAAATTTTTTTTTCATTCCTTATTTTAGATTTTTTTCAAACCTTCCATGAATATTTATCAACATGCAAGTTGTACCATTCCCCCACCTCGCTCCTCCACCCAGTCATACCCACCACTGATCATGCATCCTCTGCCCCCCCCACCCACTTCACCCATTTTTTTTTTTTTTTTTCATTTTTAATTTTCCATCAATATTTATAATATTTATAATCAACATGTGAAATTTTGTTCCCTCACCCATTCCCCCGCAGCCCCACCCACTAGAAAAATAAATATATACATATATATATTTCCATTCCTTTTTTTTTTCATAAAAATGTTCAAACCTTCAAGATGTTAAGTTGTGACTGCACAAACCTTGCCTTCAGCCATGTTCAAGATATCTTAGTTGATTGTGTTCTCTTAGGCAACACCTGGTGCCAAACTGCTCAAAGACAATATTTTGTTCCAGTTAAACTTCAAGCTTACATTTCAATTAACTGCATTTAATTTTAAAAGCTAAGCTTATTACAGTAAGCATATCTCATTCAAAATAAATTTTTTAGACAAGATCAAAGTATCATACATTTATTATGTACTCTTTAATTAAGCATTTGTTTTCTGTTAAATTGATTTTGACTAATGAAATTATTTGCTTCTTATTAACATCCTTAACTTTTTGCCGGATATATTTTTTTGTCATTCCTCACCACAAAGCCTTTTGGCGGGGGATACCAATTCATTGAATTTCTTGTATTTCTCATAGTTTGACCACTTTATGGATAGATTGTTAAAATTTTCAGGTGGAGACAACTATAGATCATAATCAATTACAACCACATTATACACTTCTTGGGAAAATGCTGTATCAGTTACCAGCCCTAGCGGATACACTCCTGAAACACTATGGTAGGTACCGTATTTTCCCGTATTAAGGCCCCCCCTCTAATTAACGCCCCCCCACCCATTTTGGTTTTGTTTGTTTGTTTTGGGTTTAACGCTGTTTTTCAACAGTATTGCAGTCATATAACGGCGGGCAGTTAACCTAACCAGTGTTCCTGGATTCTGTACCAGTACAAACCTGTTCTCCGCAAGTAACTGCCAACTTCCCCACATGAATTATCAGAGGTGGAGGACTAATGATTTCAGACACAATGTCGTTTATCAAATAGTCACGGAGAACATACGCCCCGCCCGAGGATCGAACTCGCGACCCCGCGATCCGTAGACCAACGCTCTTACCTACTGAGCTAAGCGGGCGGGCCCACCCATTTTGGAAGGAAAGAAGTCAACAAGAACAAAAAAAAATCACCTACCTCATTTTTATAAGTCAACATAATAAGTAATTTACAGTATGTATCCAATGTATTAAGAAATAAACACACTTTTAAACAGTCCATGTACCGTAAATCCAAAACGTTTATACTAAGTACGGTACGTATCCAATCATCAAATAGAAAATTAAATGGTAAATCCATTTTTGATTTGTTTTTGCACCACCCGCGCACAAACTTCCTGTCGACTTTAAACAAATTTGCGGCAAAGTGTTAACCTTTTCTTCGGCAGTTTTAATAACTTTTAATTTAAAAGCTGGCACATAAGCAGCGTGTCAAACCACTGGCATTGTGTATTGCTACCCGCATGTACTAAGGAAAATATTATCGGAGTACACAGCTGTTTGGGTATGATGACGTAATGTGTAATGTCGCGAGCATGCCACGGAATACATGAGGTACCGTATTTAAATGCATAATTTTAAGACACACTGCATTAAATTGGATGCCAAATAATTACGTTTTGGGGGAATTAAACAACACAGAAACACTTTACAGTTGGTTTGAACGATGTTTTTAAGTTTTGTAAAAATTTTCATTTTTTATTTTTTTACCTCAAATGAACGCCCCCTCTTTGGAAAATGTAACGCCCCCGGGGGCGTATATTCGGGAAAATACGGTATATATACAATGTATATATATATATATTTCCTTTCCCTACCTTATGGTGAGAATTAATTGCTGTTTTTCTTTATGCTGCCTGTTTGAAAAGACTTCCTGCACACATATTGGATTGTATTAAAAAATGTCATGTTTTTATTCTTGTAAGATCTTTACCATATTGTTACAGAAATTTAATAGATACAACAGCTTTGCAGAAGTTGCAATTGCTTATTGCCTATACTTTCTGACAGAAGTCATATTGCCATAGGTGATATTACAATGTATTTAGAGTTTCTTTCAGTGGGCCTGTATATATAGTGCTATTCATGGATTTGCAATAAATCCTAGTGTGATTTATTATTATACCTGTCTGAATGCAGAAAAAAACACCATTTAATTCTTACCTTGGAGTTTGCATCAGTGGGCCTGTATACATCAGTTGTATTACAGTTCCTGATTAAGTTGACCTCACAGCTAGCGACTAAGCTTAAGGAGTGAAAATAGAAGAATTTAATTGGAACCTTCAGCCTCCATTTGCCCTGTATATTCAAATCAAAGATTCATTTCTTAAACATACTTTATACAGGTTAAAAAATTAAATCAAACATGTTTTGTTTTCATTGTAAAGTTGCCAAGAGAGCATACCTAAAATGCTTAATACTGAAGAAAAAATCAGTCTGATGGAAGGTGATCAATTAATCTTCTTGAAATATCACCAACTCTAGATTTTAAGAGAAACTGTTCTTTACATTTGCACATAAACAGCGAGGTAATACTGAAATATTGCATTTAAATCTTGAAAATTCCTTATTTTATGTGCTATTTCTTTCACTTGCAGTTTAATACATTAGAGTTTTATCATTTATCACAACATTTAGTTGCTGCAAAGAAGATGAAACATTAGAAGTCACTCTCAATGCTGACTTACAATTTTTGTCTCTTAAATTGCTATTAAGATAAGGTAAATGTATGGTTTGAACAAACATTATTAAAATTTTCTATTACACAGTCCAACTTTATTCGTTCAAACTTGGATTTCCTGAGTACCCCAGTTTGCTTGAACTCCCTGTCCAGTCTCGGTAAAATGTTTATATAATACATATTGTTCTACCTTTGATGGCTCAAACTCTAGAACCATACCTCTGGTCCCTACGGTTGTACTGAAGATAACACCTTTTCTCCAAAGATGCGAATCCGATTTTGATATTACATATTTACAATAAGATTGCACATTTCTGTACACCTTGTAAATTGGCAATTTAAGGTAAAACATTCTATTTAGTTATACTGCTTCATACTTTATCAACTTTTAATTTTATTTTTACTGACAATTTTAACATGATTAACACAAATGCAAAGGAAAGATGAAATGGTATTCATTTGAAAATAAATCTATGATAGGCTTATTAAGGTAAAAGAAGTTGTTTATTAATGAAATGTTTACCTGAGGTTTCAGAAAGGCACAAATTATACCAGAGCTACAAAGTGAGATTTAATACCATTTTCATATATTCCTTAATTAATTACTCAATCATGCAGTGCATCCTAAATTTCATATAATGTCTCTATGGTAAGACAAACCTACTTATATTTGTCACTGTTGGAACAAGGGATCACCACACAACCTTAACAAGATGTCACTTTCAACACTTACCACTAGAGCAGAAAGGAATGTCTGATCACCACACAACCTTAACATGGCATCGTTTTCTAGACATCCTTCTGTTTCAAATATCTGTTCCATCATTTCTAAACTTGTATTGTCAAAAAATGCCTCCATCTGAAGCAAACCAAAAGTTTATCTGTATTAAAAACAATACAGCATTGTTTTGCATGTTTTGATGTGACTGTGTGTGTGTATATATACAAAACCGTTACCTTAGTGAAAACATTAACTGCATTGATTTAAACAAGTAATTAACCACTTTTCACACTGTGGTGACCACAATTATGTATCTATTTTTATTTATAGACATTTCTGGTTATTTTTATAGATAACTTCTGCATAGGATTGTTTGCTATTTTCAGATTTGGAGAATAGTACAAGATACAGAAGATGCTTCAATTCCAGAAATTCCCAGAGTCTTCTTAAAACATTTGTATAGCATAAATATGCAAGACTTACCATTAACAGTTAGAAATTTTAGTTTAAGGAATGTCCCTTAAGCTCTTTATCTTTGGCTTCCTAGTCGTGCGTCTTACTAATTCACCACAGATCTACTGTTTGGCGTCTAACCACTGCACCACAGATCTGCTGTTTCGCATCTTACCACTGCACCACAGATCTGCTGTTTGGTGTCGTAACGCTGCACCACAGATCTACTGTTTGGCGTCTTACCGCTGTACCACAGATCTACTGTTTGGCATCTTACCACTGCACCAAAGACCTACTGTTTGGCATCTTACCACTGCACCACAGACCTACTGTTTGGCGTCTTACCACTGTACCACAGATCTACTGTTTGGCATCTTACCACTGCACCAAAGACCTACTGTTTGGCGTCTTACCACTGCACCACAGACCTACTGTTTGGCGTCTTACCACTGTACCACAGATCTACTGTTTGGCATCTTACGGCTGCACAACAGACCTACTGTTTGGCATCTTACCACTGCACCACAGACCTACTGTTTGGCGTCTTACCACTGTACCACAGATCTACTGTTTGGCATCTTACCACTGCACCAAAGACCTACTGTTTGGCATCTTACTACTTCACCACAGATCTGCAGTTTGGCATCTTACTGCTGCACCATAGATCTACTGTTTGGCATCTTACTGCTGCACCACAGATCTACTGTTTGGCGTCTTACTGCTGCACCACAGATCTGCTGTTTGGCATCTTACCACTGCACCACAGATCTACTGTTTGGCATCTTACCACTGCACCAAAGATCTGCTGTTTGGTGTTGTAAGACTGCACCACAGATCTACTGTTTGGCATCTTACCACTTCACCACAGATCTGCTGTGGCATCTTATCAATTCACCACAGATCTACTGTTTGGCATCTTACCACTGCACCACAGACCTACTGTTTGGCATCTTACCACTGTACCACAGACCTGCTGTTTGGTGTCTTACCACTTCACCACCGATCTACTGCTTGTTTTAAAGCACCGTTAAATGTACACCTGCTGTATTTTCAAATGACTGTCCAATTATATGTCATTTTCACTCCTCATCCACGAGTCCATATTTTAAAGAGTTTATTTTGTAAATGGCAAGTATGTTATAGCATCTATACATAATACACAGGCTTCAGCAAAAAAAAATTACATGTATCACTTACAATATTTTGTGCTGATAAAACTGCTAGAACTGAGTCACCAAACACCCACACGAGCATGGATATATCATGTGTATACCAGTCACTTGGCGATCCTTTAAGGATTGTTGGTAGACGTGCTAAACCTGTAGATAAACAACAGAAACAACCATTAACATCCCTTCAACTAAGGCCAAGTCAAGTGCATGCCCATCATTTTGTAAAGGAATGGAACATAGATGCAACTTGGAGGTGGAGACCCAAGAAAAGTAATACTTATCATTACTAAAACTTCACAACCAAGTCATTCTGAAAAAGTAATATACAGCAACCATTTGAATTAGGACTGAGACCTGCATATACATAAATGTATAACAAAAGCTATTTGTGAAACACATATGCCCCGCAGAATGGCATGTCCATGGTGACTTGGTGCATCACCTTCTGTTTCAAGTTTTCTGTAACCTTGACTTTTGACACCCTAACCCTGGATGATCATGATCTAAAGTTTGATGGCCACAGGCCCAAGCATAAATCCAAGCATTTTCCAGTTTCTGGTCAGTAGTCGCTTTTAGTTTCAATGTCACTGTGACCTTGATGTTTGACCTAATATCCCTTTAACAACAGAAATCATCTAATGATCATAGGCAAATATACTATGATGATGATGTCAAAACATCCTCCAGTAACTGACTGGAAATTATTTTTTAGTTTGATGTCAGTGAGCTTGACCTTTGACCTACTGATCCCAAAAGCAAAAGTTAATTTGGTGACCACATACAATCATCCTATAAAGTTGATTAAGATGTGATCAAGCATTTTTCAGTTATTTATTGGAAACTTATTTCAATCTGAAGTCACTGTGATCTTGAGCTACTAATGGGTCATCTACTGACCACAGGCAATCATCCTGATGAAGTTAGACACAAAATGCCAGTCTTCTCTAGCTATTGATTGGAAATCAAAGTGTCTACCAATGGAGAGATTGACAAACAGGCATGAGCAAAATGATACATGCCCTCTTCTTCAAAGGGCTGAAGCAGAGCTACTTTCTTCTCTAGTTATGACTTACTTTGCATTATCAATGTATCATATGCAAAGTTTATTCTGCAACCTCTTGTCACCCACTCAGGGCCTTAAGGCTTTACCCGCATCAGGCGTCTTAGTCAGAACACTATTCTTTTTTATGGAAGACAGGGGCATGGGTTACACAGTGGGCGAGAGCAAAGTAATTCTTTGAGATCTGAGAACTTTAAAAACCAGAGTTTCTTCACCAATTTGGTTTCGTGGAAGACCTGTATTCCAACAAATACTAGTGTTCTGGGGTTTTTTTGGAGGGTGGGGGCTTGTGGGTTAGGGAGTAAGTAAGTAATAAAAAGGTAAACCTAACTTTAATTATTACCATTTGGTACAGCCTGTCTGATGGAAATCCCTTCATACGTACTTACATACTGAAATAAATCCAAAACATGTCTGTTCAATAGACAATTATTGAATCACTATTGTATGTGTACGTATGTAATGGCTAAAATACAAAGTGCAAGCAAGGGAAATGTTACACTATGAAAAGCAAAACATACAAAACCAGTTTCATACAAGAATCTGGGGAGTACCTCCAAATAAGATACTTGGTAATTTAAAGCTACACTGTTACATTGTAATAAATGCAGTGCTAATGTTATACATGAGTATACTTACAGACAGCAGGTAGATATAATGTTTCTTTCCTAAAGGTGAAAACTGTTCCAGGGAAGTGTGCCCATTCAGAATACTGCAGATGGTGTCACTAAAGCCCTGCTGTGTGTTTTCACTGTGTATTATAACATATACACTTCATGCAAAAATTAAACTCTAGTGACCAACAGCCAGGGGCACAAGAGTCAATAAAAACACTACTATCTCATTTAAGAAAGCAAGGAGACAACCATAAACTTAAAATAGAAAATCGAATTAAATAAGTAAGCAATAAATAAAATAGGAATATTATAATAGTAGCTTGATCTGGAAAGCTGTATTTGGCTTGAGTGGATTTTGCCAGATCGAACTGCACAAGGTGCGAAAGCCATCCTGGCTAAATCCACGAGACCCGAATACAAAATCCCAGATCTAGCTACTGTTATAATAACACTTTTATTATATGCCTCCACCTTTTTGTTTGTTTTATTATTGAACGATATGTTTATCGAACTTAGTGATTTTTTTTGTGTACACTATTTTATAAAATGAAGCCCATCCCATATAAATAAAGTAGTCCCGGCAACATAAAATTTCAAAGGTACTTTTTTTTTATTCATACGCTTTGTTCCTCTGTAAATTTTTAAAACTTAACTTTTAGTCTTTGAAACCCTTTGCCCTTTTTCACCCCGGGCCCTAAAAAAAAATAGTTTTTTTCCCTCTAAAGGGTAGACATCATTTTGTAAAATTTTAGAAGCGGGCAGTTTTCCATATGCATTTTAAAAATTTTTGACAATGTATTTTAAAAGTTTTGGACACAAGAAAATAGAAAGGTCACTTTGTTTCCCTTGTCCTTTGAGCCACTGCCCCCAAAACCCAAAAAGGGATTTTCCCCCAAAAGGGCCCTTAGCCCCGTGAAAAATTTTTTTCTTTTTTAAAAATTTAAAAATTAAATTTACCAAAAAACAAAAACTTGCAAGACAGATATATGATCCCCGGGTTTGGGCCTCTAAAACACTGTAAAAATTTTTTCCACCCATGAACACTTGTGGAAAGGTTTTAAAATTTGGCCCCTGAAAAAAACGTCCCCTTTTATTTTTGCCCAAATAAATTTGTGCCCTTTAAAAACATGCAAAAAACCCCAAAGGGCCAAGATGGCCCTGGTCCTCCCTGGAAACAAAACCCATAACAGGGGAAAAACTTTTTGACCTGTGATTTCATAAAAAAAAATTTCTGATAAATTATCTTTAAAAATTTTGGGGGCAAAAACTTTTAAAAAAATAGGGATTTTTTTTTGTTTTACCTATTTTTTGCCCCCCAATGACCTATTTTGAATTTTTGGGACCTAGATTTCATCAAGGCATCATTCGGGCCCAAAATTTTTTTCATAAAGTTTCAATTGAAAAATACAGCCTCTATATCGCATACACAGGTTTTTCTTTTTTTGGGGACCAGTCCCTATTTTTTGACCCCAGATGACCCATATTCAAATTTACCTAATTTCATTAAGGCAATCAGTTTTGCCCAAAAAAATTCATAAAAAATTTAATTGAAAAATACACCCCACTATCGCATACACAAGGTTTTTCTTTGTTTTAAACCTATGACCATTTTTTTGCCCCCAATGCCCCCTTTTCAACTAGGCCTAGTTTTCAAAAAGGAAATTTTTCTAAACCAAAAAATTCAGATTTTTGGAAAAATACACCCCTTTACCCGCATAAAAAAGGGTTTTAAATCTTTGATTGACCTAGTGCCCTATTTTTTTTGCCCAAAATAACTCATTTTTCAAACTCTGCCAAATTTTTCATCAATTTTATTTTTTTGCCCAAAATTTCTGAAGATCAATTGAAAAAACAGCCTCTATGGGCATACAAAAGGGGTTTTTCTTTTTTTTTAAACCTGTGACCAAATTTTTTGACCCCAAGAGGCCCCATAACACTTAAGGGTGGGATTTTATAAAGGCAATCATTCTGATAAAATTTTTCATGAAGATAAAATTGGGGAAATTTTTACACCTCTTTTCTTACACAAGGTTTTTCTTTAAATTTACCTTTGACCTTTTTTTAAACCCCAGATGACCCATATTAAAAAAGATTTCATCAAGGCAATCTTTCTGATTTAAATTTTCCCAAAATCAATTGAAAAATAAAAGCCTCAAATCCATACAAAAAGTTTTTCTTTGTTTTTGCCCTTTTGGACCTAATTTTTGACCCAAAAATGCCCCATATTCAAATTAAACCTAGTTTTCCCTCTTTGCAATCATTTCTGCCCAAAATTTTCATAAAAGACAATTAAAAAATACAATCTCTTTCCCTACACAAGGTTTTTTCTTTAAATTTGCCTAGTGCCATTTTTTGACCCCAGATCCCCATATTCAATTGACCTGATTTCATTACAAACCAAAAATTCTTTAAAAATTAATTAAAAAATACACCCTCTACGCATCCCAAAAGGGTTTTCGGGTTTACCTATGCCCTTTATTTTCTGATCCCAGATGCCCCCCCTTCAACTCCCCTAGATTTAAATCAAGATATCATTCTAAACCCAAAATTTCCATAAAGTTTAATTGAAAAATACAGCCTCTATCGCAAAAAAAGGGTTTATCCTTAAATTTGACCTATTACCTATTTTTGACCCGGGACTCATTTTTTAAAAAACTCTCCCCCTAGATTTCATAAAGGGTTTATGATTTTTCCCAAAAATTTCCCCATAAAGATTAAATTTAAAAAACAGCCTCTACCCGAAATCCCAAAAGGGTTTTTTCTTTAAATTTGTCCTAGTGACCTATTTTTTGGGACCCCAGATGACCCTTTTTCAAATTGGGCCAGATTTTATCAAGGTAATCTTTTGCCCAAAAATTTCATGAAGAAAAATTAAAAAATACAGCCTCTTTGCATAACAAAAAGGTTTTTCCCTTTGATTTGACCTAGTGACCTATTTTTTTGACCCCAGATGCCCCTTTTTCCCAAATCGGCCTAGATTTCATCAAGGTCTCATTCTGCCCAAAATTTTCATGAAAAACAGTTGAAAATACAGCCCAAAAAAAATCCTACACAAGCAAATAGGGCAAATCCGGAAAAATCGAGCGATTAGAAAAACATTGCTAAAGGTGAAAAAAAAAAAACCCTAAAAAAATAATTTTAGAAATCACCATTTTTCCCCGCTGCTGTGTTTACTAGTAAAAAATTTTAAAAGGGTTTTTTTTATAGGGCAAGGGCTCTTTTTTTCCCCAAATTGTTTATCTGAAACTCCCCTTCTAAAACCCCCAAAGTTTTCTTTTTGCTCGGGCATTGATCATTTGAAAAAATATGCATAGTTTTCAACTAAACATGGCAGCAATTTTCCTTTTTTGGCCAAAAAATGATGACTCTAAACTTTCAGCAAAAAAGCTCCCCTTAGTTTTATTTCAGATTTGAAACACGAAGCATGAATACAACCAAAGGGAAATCAAAAGGGCCCCTTATAAAATGTTTTTTTTTTTTTGTAAAACAAATGATGGGGGATTTAAATAGAAAACTAATACCTACATTTAAATTTTACACATCTAGTTTTTCTACAAAAAGGTCCATCTGTAGGCAGCAAAAATCTCTCCTCGGGGCAGAAACCCTAGATTTGGACTTCAAAACGGGTTTCATTCTAGTGAGCTGGCAACCTGAATATTCAAATCAATATGAATTCCCCCTAATAAAAAAATTTGGGGGGAAAATAACACAAAAAAAAAAAATTTTTATAAAATTAATTAGACCCTTTTTATCTTTAATTTTTTTAAATTTAAAAAGAAAAACTACCTTTTATGGGAGAGATGGGGTTTTTGAAATACAAACCCGGTGTTTTTCAAATTTTTAGAACGGGATAAGACAGCGTCGGGGGGGCAGAACCAAATCGCCATTTTTTTTGTAAAGGGTAAAATTTTTTTTTAAACATCTAAATTTTTTCTTAAAACACAAATTACTAAATTTATTTTTTTTAAATAAATCAAAGGTTTAAAAAGCAATTTATTGTTTCTTTTAATTGTTTTTTTTGGGAAATAAAAGGGATCAAAAATGAACGTTTAAATTTCCCCCACTTTTTTCTTAAATTTTAAACCCTCACTATGCATTTTTAAAAAATTGTATGTCTTTAAAAACCGGTTTTTTAAAAAAAAGATTTTTGGATACAAAAAAATAAAATTTTGTTAGAAATTTCAAATTTTTTGGAAATTTTTGAAAATCCAAAAATTTAGAAAAAAAGTTTTTAAAAAATTTAAAAAATTCTGATTCCCAAGCAAACAGTGTAAAAAACTTTTTGTTTTGCCAAACCAAACCAAAAAACCAATGTTCGCGACGCCCAGGGCGATCACCCCAAATGAATCCTTTTAAACAAGGGACTCCCCCCAAAATTTACATCCCTGACATAGTAATATATAATAAAACGGGTTTTTACAAAATTGGGGGCAATTCCTCCCTTTTGGTTTTATTTTTTAAATATCCCCCAAACAAAGGGCAAGACCCCTTAAATTTTCACTACATTAAAAATAAAAAATAATCGGGAAAAACCACTCTTGTTTCAATTTTTTGCCCTTTCTCATTAATTTTTTTTTGACCACAAAAACTTGACATTTAACCCATGCTTTATCACACTATTTACCCTTTGAAAATACCCTCCATATACTAGGAAATATTAGGGGTTTTTCACATTTTTGGACCAATTTTAAACCTTTCTACTGTAGGGTTTTTAAATAAACTTTTGCATCCAAAAAACCCCTGCCCTTTAATTTTTTTAGGAACCCTGTCTTGGGGGCCAACACACTGTCTTTTTAGGGAAAAAAATCAAGGGAAAAAAGTTTTTTTAAAATTTCCCAAATGATAGACAAATGGTAATGATAAAAAATCGGGCATATTTTAACCTTTGTTTCCCATTTTGTCCTTGTCTAGGGGGCTGGGCTTTTGGGTCTTTTTTTCAGGACCCAATAAAAAAAAGCCTTCAGGGAAATGACAATTAACTCTTCCCTGCAAATTTTTAAAATGAACTGACCCATTTTTCAATTTGGAAAAGGGTCTTTACTGTTTAAAGGGGTTTCTTACCAAAAAGAATACTACGAAGGGAAAAACATTTGCAGATTTTGACCCGACACAAACTGAACATGATCTACACCGGCCGAAAAAACCCAATCAAATAGGTTTAGCATGAATGGGGTTAAAGGGGCCCCAACAAAAAAATGGGCCCTCTATAAGTTAAACCAAGTGTACCCCTTCCCCCTTTTGAGTGCCTGGGTCTAGCGTCTGTTTTTAAAAAATTTCCCAAAGTTTTTAAAACCCCCCCCCTTTGCCCTGATGACAGATTTTACAGAATCTTGGAAAAAAAAACAGAAATAAAAAAGGATGCCCCATTTCTATATACTTCTTTTTGGGGATATGTTTGTCCCCTGAAACAAGGAATGTTTTTCAAACCAAATTATATTTACTTACTTATATTTCACCATGACATCAATAAGGCTGATGCTAAACCCTGCCAAGATCAGCTGATATACAAGGTCACATGACCTTTCAGTGTCAAGGTCATTCAGGGAACAGAAAAGCTCTAGAACCTTTATATACAGCTGTGGGCTCTGAAATCTCTTTGCAGACTTCTGAAGGGAAAAAAAGACAGCTCATTTCTACGTCAATTCAAACAGTAATTTCTTCCCTTTTGGGGTTCTCAGACTTTAATTTTTATCTCAAAAACTGTAAGTTGGATATGAAAAATTTTCATGAAACCCCCCGGGGAATGAGAACTGCTTAATTTCTTGAATATATTTTTTTGGTTTTTTAGTATCAAGAAAAATACATTACAAAGTGCAAACCCTTTAACTAAAGACTACTGAAGAACAACCTTTAGTTTCAAAAAATCATAATAATATATGCCTAAAAAACCACATTAATTTTTAAATTTTATATACCTAACTTTGGGAAAAACATCCCAATTTTTCCCCCCCAATTTACAATTTTAAAGGGCCAAGTTTCCAAAAAAACTTATCAAATCTGGCTTATAATGAAACTTTACCCAATTTTAAGAAATCATTCTTGTATTTAAAAATTTATTTAGATCAAAAAAAATTACTCCCATAAAAAGTGGACAGCAAAGCTCAAAAGTTTCCAAAAAGGGCCTTTAAACCCGTAATATAACTGATCCAGAAACTAGATCCAGAATTGAAAAGGGGATGGGGCAATTTTGCAAAGGGGAGCAGTGGTTTTTAGCGGGTTTTGGGGACCAACCCCCAACCCTGAGGGCATGGCTTTTCCCCCATGTGGCAAATAAATGTACCTTTAAATGACACTTTGTTCTGGATTTTTCCCGGAAAAGCACTTCAGATTGGGTTCCCAAAAAACTTTAATGCTTTTTACCTAAATAAATTTGTTAAACTAATTTTTTGCAAATTTTTTTATTTTAAGGGGTAAATCCAAAATTTTTTATATCAAAAGTTTAAACAAGTAATTTTTTAAAAAAAAAAACAACAACTGTTTAAATGTTTTTCATATTTTTTTCCCCCCCAATTTTTTAAATGGGGAGATCTACAAAATTCTTTAAATTTCCCCATCCCCCCACTGAGACATTTCAAATTCCATATCACTTTTTTGCCTAAAAACTTGAATTGGGGGTTCTAGAAAGATTCAAAAAAAAATTTAAGGTTTCATAACCCTGTTAAATATCAAGACATTTTTTCCCCCATTAAAAATCGGGTCATTTAAAAGTTTCCATTTGGGGGACGGCCCAACCTTGGGGCCCCCGGTGCACAAAATTACTCTCACATGATGCAAAGTCATCTCTACAAATGTTAGATGGGAAGAAAAAATACTGTGAAATTTATTAAAACCCAAAAATATAAACCTAGCAAAATTTGAGTGCATTAACACGTAACTTACGAACTCAAAATAAAAGATACAATGAAATTCTTAAGTGCCTTTTTTTAAAGCACATGGTAAATTCAAAAAACCCTCTCAAACCCTATAAATTCAAACCAAAAAAAAAGGGCTTTGAAATTTGCATCAAGGGTACGTTTTTTTTCTTTTTCCCTTTGGGCAAAAAAAAGGGGAAAAATGTTAAGTATTTACAAAAAAAATATTGTCTTCCAAGAGAAACATACCCCTATAAATTAGATGCAAGATTTGACAGTGAGATCCAATATCTTCCCAAAACTTGCTATCCGTGTTTTTTATATTCTTTTTCTTCCGGGGCCCCGACATACTCCCGAATGATTTAGGTGGTCCATCTTCCCTTTTTGGGGGCCATGGGGAAAGGGATTAAAACCTTTGGGAAAAAAAGGGCCGGGAACAACAAGTACTTTTTCCCAAAAAAATATTTAAGAAACACTGGAATTTTTTAAAATGAAAGAGAAAAAAAAACCATAAAAAATTTTTTGAATTGGTTTTTTTTATATAACACTGTTTTTTTCATTTTTTTTAAATTTTTGCTAGGAAAACATTATCCCTTTTGCCTCACTTTCCCTTTTACTAAAAAAGGGAGAGCCTTACAGCCAAGAAGCCTTTTCTAAAAGGGTTTCCCAAAATAAACATTTCCCTCTCTTTTGGGAACACACTAATTGTACTTAACTTTCCCCGAACAGGAAAAATACTGTGTAGTACAGTAAAAATGCTGGGTTAAAAGGGGAATTGGAAAGAGTGGTTTCTTTTTTGGGAAAAAAACTAATCCATTTTAAGAGTCTATCACCTTTGTGTGGGAAGGGAAAAAAACTCTCTTTAGGGGTTTTGAACAGGGGTTACCCTGAATACAAATTTTTTAAAAACCAACCCCTTTAAAATTTTCATAAAAACATCCTGTTTCATTTTGAGAAACTTAAATTTTTGGTAAAGGGGCCCAAACCTTCCTGGATCAGAGAGAGACATTTCTGTACCACACTACTACTCAGAAACAATGGAATGTCCTCCGGATGCCTGGAAAAGTAGTACACAAAGTAAGAAACAAATTTCATCTGGATGCCTGCAAATATATTTTTATATTCTTAGAAACAATTGAATGTCCTCCCGGCAGCCTGCAATTATAAATTCCCCAGCTTTAACAAAGGACGTCCCCGGAATCCTTGGGTTTTATTTCACAAATACTAAAACACCCAGAAAAAAAGGGGCTGTCCTTGGGAAACCATGCATATTTAAAATATTTTTTTTAAAGGGATTTTGGGATTATTTTCGAATTTTAAAATTAGCAAAAAAAACCTTTCCCCAAAATTTCTCAATTTTTACCCGTGCTCAAAAACAATGGGAAATTTTCCCAGGGTATTCAAAAACTGTCAAACTTAAATTTTCGAAACCTTTACCAAAACCTGCAAAATTTTTTTCCCGTTTTCGGCGTTTTAAGCCACCAAAACAAAATACAACAAAGGGGTTTTGGGGGGGAACCAACAATTTAAATTTTGCAAGGGGGGTGTTCAAATTTTTTAGTTTTAATGAACGAAGTTTGAAACCCTAATTTTCACAAACCCTTTTGGTTTTGTGCATTCAAGTATAGGGAGTACTTAAAACAACCCAAAGCAATATTTTGGGGAGGTAAAACTTTCAAACATCCAGCAAGCACTGTAGAATCATTTAATTCTTGTGGGCATGTAATTTTGTGGTTTGGAAAACTGCCACATTTGTTGGGATATTAATTCCCTAGATTTTAACTTTTCCCAAAATTTTAACAAATAGGGAATTTTATTACTTCTTTGAGATTTAATTTTTCCAAAATGAAGCAACCTTAAAATTTCCCTGAAAAAAGAGGTCCTTTTGCAAAAGCGCTTTTCTCCACAACGGGTAAACAACTATGTTCGATTTTTTCTCCATTATGTATCTTATTTAACCAGGGACCCAAAAAAAGTATCACTGGCAAAGTGGTTTTGGGTAATTCAAGGTCATAAATTCCCCAAGTGCCTCACCAATTTGCACCTAGGTAAACCGGGTATGTTTTTGGGGCAGGATGCTATTTTTTGGCGCAGGGTCGATACATTGAAAAATTTAAAACTTTTGAGGGGTTTTTGTATTCCCTCATTTTTTTCTATAAAAACAAAAAACCATTTAAAAACAAAACCCCACTAGCCTTTTCCTGTAATAAAGAAGTTTCCAAAGCCAATTTAAAAAACCTGAAAAAAATGCCATTTAAAGGGGTTAAAAGACGATGTTAAATGTTGAACTTTTTCCTTTTTTGACATTTAAAGTTATAACCCCATGTCTTTTTAAAATATTACTAAAGAAAGCCAATATCTTTATGGCTATTTCATTTTAAACTTTCCCCTGTCATCCTTCCAAAATTTTAATGTCTAATTTGGGGGTTTTGCTGAGATTTTTTTTAAATTTGAAAAATACCATAACCTGAAAAAAGGGGATGTTTTGGGGACAGGAAAAATATCGGGGGATGTTTGGGAGGGAGGTTTTTTGTAAACTTTTTCACAGATAGCACAATACCGTTTTTTTTATGCTACAGGTAAATTTTTTATATTCAAACAGAGTTGGAAAGAAAACACTCAGTTTTTTGTGATACATCTTTTTGAAAACATGTTTGGCTGCCTGAGTTTCTGTTTTCATTAAAGGAAAAACCCTCAGATAGGAAAAGGGCCCCTTAAAAGCCAGCATAAGATCCTTTTTTTATTCTTGCCCAAGCCCAAAAAATATCAGGTTTAAACTAAAGTTCATTAAATTATTTTTGCTATTATTTTTAAATTTTTGTTCAGGCCCTTTAAAAATGGAGGGCCCAAAAAATTCACAGCAATTTTTTCACCTTAAACAGTTCAATCTGTTTCCCCCTTTCCAGAACTTTTAAAGTCATTCCGGGGCAAAAATTGTTTTCGAAAACCAATTTGAAAAAAAGCTTAAAAAAATAAAAGCATTATTTTCCCTAAGAAACGTCGTTTTTATTGCGGGTAATGAAACCATTTCTTGCACAATGGAAAATTTACCATGAGGGCTTATTTTGGCCCAACACTTTTTTTTCCAATTTTTTGGGGAAGATTTAGATGAGAACTGTCCCGACTTAAGCCGGACAAGATTGGGGACAGCCCGCAACCGGAGTAAAAACAAAATGTTCCCCCCACCCAAAGTGGTGTGGGAGGCAAATTTTTCCCAACAAATAAAAATTATTTCCCAATATCACAGAAATTCCAAACTTTAAAGAAAGCAACTTAAAACTAAAAATAACAGCATCTTAAAAGGGCCCCGACAACCCCTTTTTCCTTTCTTTTTTTTTTATTATTTTTAAAATTTTTGACTTTGACAATTGAATTTAAAAAACCATAAATAAAAATAGGGCATGTTTTAATTTTAAATTTTTTGCTGCTCTAAATTTTTAAAAAAAATTATGTAAAAAAAATGCCCCAAATTAAATTTTCAAATCAATAAATTTCCCCAAATTTTCAAATAAAAATTTTTATCTTTTTAAAAAAAATGTTTTAGGGAAATTCATGCATTTGTATTTTACACTACTACAAACACCTAGAATCAATCGACTATCCTTGGAATCCATGCATGTGTATTGTACACTGCTAGAAACACCTAGAAACAATGGATTGTGCATGGAATCCATGCATACTAACAAAATTTTTAAATTGCATGTGGCATTATTTGTGGATATTAGCAAAAATAAAACCGTCACAAATATTACTCAATCTACAGTGCTCAGAAACTATGGAATGTCCTCAGGCTAGTGCAAATACAGTCAAACTTCATTTTCTCAAACTCTACGTAACCGGTAAAAATTTGTTTCGAGTTATTGGCAGTTCAAGCCGTGAAAACAATATACAAGTCATAAGGGTTTTGGCGGGAACCAACAATAAGTTCAAGTAAAGGGTGGTGTTCTTATATAACCCGAATGCAGTATTTTGGGTAAGTAACCAGCAGGCACTGTAGAATCATTTAATTTTTGTGGGCATGTTATTTTGTGGTTTGGAAAACTGCCACTTTTGTTGGGATATTAATTCATAGATTTCAACTTCGGTAACTGTAACAAATAGGAATTTCATTACTTGCTGGGATTTAATTTTGCCAATTAAGGCAACTACAAAATCCATGAAAGTTATTCCCAAGCAAATACTAATGATTACACAATATCACAGAAATTCAATCTTCTCAATCAAACTTCTTACTTAAGATTTTTTTGAAATTTTTACCATTTGATAACACTGATAATGAATTTAAAGAGAACAAATAAAATGTATAAGTCAGTGTTCATCTGAAATTTCTTGCATGCTCTAATTTGTAAAAAAATGTAAAACAAAATGCCTTAGATTTTTTAATGTTGTTTTAAAATTTAGTCGTAACTATCTACAAGTCGTTAACTGAATTTATCTCAATACTAAAATAGATCTGGCAAGAATTAAAGACATTAAGGTGTCAAATCAATAAATTCCCAGTTTTACAAATAAAGTTCTTTTCTTTTTAAAGAAATGTAGTGGCAGATTTTGTTCAAAATAAATTCCTAAATCCAGAAAATTGCAAGCTTTCAGAATATATAATAAAACTGACAGGTCAAAAAATTATTTGGAAGAAAAAAAGAGTCTGCTAAAATTGTCAAAAAACACAAAAATTATGGGGTTTTTTTTTTAACCTTCAAAATTTGACACAAGAATTGTTTTATTGAAAACTGTGTTGGCTTTATATAGATTCAGTAATACAAGTTCCATTTTTTGTGTATCATTTGTTGTCAAAATGTCCCTTTACCTGTTTAAGATATCTGCTAGGAGACTGTAACCATGGCTGAGAAGTGTCGGGTTCTTTAATTCAATGGACGTGGAGACAGCTCTCAGAACAGACTCGACACCTAAACCAAAACAACACAACATCTCATACTGAGTTAGCTTTAAAGTATCCCTATCACAATATCAATAAGGTAATTATTTCATGTTACTGGTGAAATATGTAAGAATTTTCATTTACATATGTGAGTGTTTCATATAAATACATACACGTACATAGCAAGATTTCAATAATTAATTGTGTTACGATTGTATCTTAAATATTAAACTTAATCTGTGAAAAATTTCCACATATAACTTACCATATACAGAGTGGCATCTCTTGTAGAACTGTTCAACATTTGATAATCTCTGCAGAACTTTCAAAATACATCTGAAAAAACATCAGTAACTGTATCAGTAACTGTAGTTCTTATCATGCAGGTAAACTCAACAAGCAGAAACATTCACTATAAACGACTGAACATTTAAGACATTTTTCAATTACAATTCTTACTAAAACACTAAGTATAAAATGACAGGCAAGTGAATATGAAAATGAGTAAGTGAAAACATATGACTCGTATACATATTCATACAGCTTTGTCAAAACTGGCAAAATAGACAAAACAGCTAGAAAACAGAAAAAGCCAAAGGCTCATAATCCAAGCTTAGTGAACAAGTCAACAGTTGCAACAATAAAATAAGCAAAATCTGTTTGTAAAACACATCAACCCACCAAGATGATGAATGGCAGAGTTATGGACCAGACAAGAAACAGACCCTGTTAACCTTTAACCTCTAAGTGTGAACTTGACCTTAGAGCTAGGGGTCTGGGTCTTGCGCACAACACATGGTCTCATTATGGGAAATATTTATGCCAAGTTATTTCAGAATCCCTTCATGGATGGCAGAGTTATGGACCGGACACGAAGTGTGGTGGACAAAAGGATGAACGGAGCCTATTTCTATGTCCCCTCTTTTTTCTTCAAAATCAGTGGGGGACAATTATAACTTATAAGTGTCATCTACTTACTATGGGTGGTCATCCTATGAAGGTTAACTAATGTATGCCAATGTGTCCTTTTAATTACTGATTGAGCAAAGCAATATATGGTTACCCCTCTACTGAAAAGGAGGTGGGGGAAAGGGCAAAAAAAACAAAGTGAAAAAGAAACTAAACAGAAAGTAATAAACATCAAGTAAACAGTTATTTACTCAATCTGAAGTGTATTTTCTGTATGTAATGACTCAAACAGAAATTCTACAAAGAAGAAAACAAGCGGTAAAGATTTATATCTGAAGCAGGAATTTGTGATGTACAGATGATATAAGAAGTCTTCAAGAATACCGTCAGCCAGTTTTCTGTATAACACTGGAATTATGCCTATAATTCCTAATAAAAATGTTCATCAAATTTCAAAATGTTTATCATTAATATCATTTCTCTACCAATTTAATTGATTTAAGTGTTTTTAATCTAGAAAAAACCCAGATAATTATAAATTAAAGTTTCTCTTCAATGATAAAACTAATCTTCAGTTTCTCACCACCATTAATTTTCTATAAGATCTATTTACATTCCTTACCAACAATGTCTGACTCCAATATTGTAGTAGCATAAGCTAAATAGTTTTCTTTCTTCAGCACAAGTGAGAGAATTTGAGAAACTGCCATCTGTAAAACATCCTTTTTGCTCAACAGCAGTTTCTTCATGCAAGTCAGCAAGGTTACACCTTCTCTGTTCAAGGACATCAGACTCTGGCATCCGGCACTATCTGCTATCAATTTCTTCAAAAGCCCTGCAGTTATATGCAAAGAGATTATTTTATGAAAACAGCTGATTTTATTCAGATAGTAGCCTTTTAAACAGTTTTAACAAGAAACATGGAAATTCCAAGAAAACCAGGTTTTAAAACTTTGCATCATGCCATCATGTTCTGTATAAAAAAGGGTCATGTTTTGTAATACATATTCAACTGGCTACATTCATGTTTATCATTCATTATTTACCAAATGGGGGAAACTAGCTTTTATCTCTTTTAAAGAGAAGTTGACTAAAACAGATCATAATCTAGATTAGTATGAAATCAAGAAATTTAACCAGAATACTTTAAGTTGATCAGGATTTAAGGTAGTTCTGCACGTTTGATAAACAGGAAGTGATGGCGTAACGTCATTCATCTGGAAAACATAAAATAAAACCTGGAATTGGCGTACGGAAATGAAAATCATTTTATTAATTAATAGCAGCCTATGAGTAAATTTATTACAATGGCACTGTTACTGTCTTTCTAAAGTTAAAATATGATATTAAAACATCTGACACGTTAAAAATTCAAAATAATATCTTAAAATTAGTGTGAAAAGTGCGGTTCACTTTAATCATGGTCAAATATCTCAAAATTAAGCCCTGGGACCAATACATTTTATTTCACCAAATTATAGGCCATACGTTTATTTACAACTGTGGGAAGTTTCATTAAATTCTACATTGTAGAAAAATTTCTATTTGCAAAAATGTTATGAAAGTTGTGATTTTCCCATAGACTTCAATTATGAAAAATTGCGTGAGGTCTGATTTTTTCAAGTAAGTCTAGCAAAAAATCAAGCACATGACCCTATCTTTTTTATCTGCTGAATTTTCTAGGTATATTCTGCAGTTGTGAAAAATCAGAGTTTAATCAAATTCTACTTTGTAGAAAAAATTTTGATCCAAACATGCAGAACTACCTTAAATATGAAACAAATCAAGCTCATAGATGATCAATCATACTGTACAGTCCAACAAAATATTAGCAAGTTTGTGCACATTACAATTTATAAGCAGTAAAAGAAAGTTAGTATGTAATAATGGTGTGTAGTAAGGTTTCCTCAGTAACTTTTCCATACAAGTATAAATGACAGAAAAGAAAGAATAGCACAGTTTTGGCTTTTATGATGAAATAACTTTGTAACTATGCAGGACTATACCATTCATAGCATTTATAGAACAAGATGCTGAAATAATATGAGCTTGCTCAACAGACTTACGTTATCAGATCTACATTCTTATTTTTTTTCTATTACAAATTCTAAAATATTTTTCTTAAAAGACTTAATGACAGATAAACTATAATTTTTGTATGTGAAATACAGAATATGTTACAGTGCTAACCTAAATTTTTTAAAAATGCTTGGTCTACCCACGGATAAAACTGTGGAAGCCTTTTATTTTCATTCATTCTGCTATTTTGATTCCTAAGCTCTCAACCTCTAATTCCATATCTGTCTGACTTTTACCTGACTTCCAAAATTTTCTTGACCAATTCAAAAATTCCCTGACATTGAAAGAAATCATTTTCTTCTAACTTTTCCCTGACCATGGCAACCCTGAATTATTTGGAAAACTACCGTAGATACCCATGTATAATGCGCACCCTTGTATAATGCGCATTCTCCCGATTTAACCCCAAAATCCTGGGGTAAAAAAACATTTTTGGTCAATTTTGAGGTGGATGGAAACCCCGCCCCCACAACCCCTGATTTAAGCCCAAAATCCTGGGGGGAAAAAACATTTTTGGTCAATTTTGAGGTGGATGGAAAACAAAAGTAGAGTTTACATCGACACCCGTGATAAATTTTATCTCCATGGCGGACAGCAGCATCGGTCTCGCGGTACTATCGATTTTTGATTTCTCGAAATTAAACCAGTAAAATATTGTTATATTTGTTGTTTTACCTATTTTAATTAACTATTTTGAATAAATAAATAGCAGCTGATTCAATATTTCGGAATGGTATCTTTCAAAATGACACAAACTTCTCAATTCAAACTGATAACAAAAGGTGTGATAGTCTTTTTGTCACGATCAAATAGCCAGTAATTACCGGCAATTAACGTGTCACCTCGTGTCAATTATGTTGTTCACAGTTTGATCTCGTTTAAAGATAATTCTCGATCTTTAATTAGTATCATAATTTTTGTGATTTATTAACATTTCTTTCATCAAAATACTTCTAAATTTATATGAAATTAATTTTGTTTGAAAGAAAAATAAACCATTTGATCTTTTTGAACATAACAGCAATCTTACATTTTAGCGGTGACAGTAAGCACGGGGAGTAGTTTCCCTTTACCAAAATGGCGAACATCGGTAACAAACTTGTTTTGAAGTTGGAAAATTGTCTATACCTGTGTATTATGCGCACCCACGATTCAAGGTATCAAGGTTACTGGGACATTTACCTTGGAATCTTGGACCCCAAAGAAGATAGGAGCCACTTACTGACCATCGTCATGATCATATGAAGTTTGAAAATAATATATGTCATGGTTCTCAAATGAATGAATATGAATCAATTTCAGCCTAAAGTTCACATTGATCTTCACCTTTGACTTACAGGGGGTCGGCTTTCTTCTGACCACAGGTGTTCTTCAAATAAATTATTGTGGCTGAAGGCTTAACCCCTGCTTACTGATTGGAAAGCTTTTTTAGCCTTAAGGTCATTGTGACCTTGACTTTTGACCTAATCCCAGAAGCAGTGTATTTGTGTAAGTGGTTGCAGAGTGGGGAGGAGGGGGACAGAGGGTGGGTTGCAGGTCTAATGTCATGCAACAATTGTAATATCAGTTTGACAAAAAGACAAATCTGCCAAATAGATACACAGAAATCTTAACCCTTACCCTGCTAAATATCTAAAATGGACCAGTCCATCACTCAATTTGGGCCATACCACTTATTATTCAAAGAAGTGTTCACTGAAAAATTACTGACTGAATAGCGAACAGTGCAGACCATGATCAGACTGCACAGATGTGCAGGCTGATCTTGGTCTACACTGGTCGCAAAGGCAGAATCATTTGGCACCAGCAGGCTAAGGGTTAATGGCTATTATTCAGCTCTTTTTATAATATCTGCAAATCTACATCTTCCACAATCCCTATTTTGAAGAGACACATAAAGCACATTCCTTACCAAGCCCATTAATTAAGACAGGAAGGGACCTTGCAGACGACAGCATGTTCAATATCCCAGAATGCACTTGCTGAAGTGTCCTTGCATGAAGCTTCATATCCTGGCTTTCATCACAGAGAAAGTAAAATACATAGGCAACAGATGACTGGACTGTCTCTCCAACTTTGCATAGGTCCAGACTCAACTCATTAAGCAACCGGTCTGAAATATCATCACAGAAAGAGATAATATAACTAAACACATGTCTAGAATCAACTGAAGTTGCAATCTGTCCGACTTTAGGAACAGTACTGTACTATACACAATATACAGTAAAACACATATTGCTCAAATTCACAATGGGATGACCAAAATGCTAGAGGCATTCTTCTGGGTAACAAGTAATCCAAACAAAAAATGTAAAAACAAAAGGGTTATGGCCCTGTATCGCTCACACCCCCAGCTAACCAAGAATCTGACAATCTGATCTACTTTTCATTACAACAAATACCATGACCATGCTTTAATCAATTCAGGTAGAACATTGACCATGTTTTTCAATCCTTTGACTGTGCGACCTAGTTTTTGTTTCCATACCTTAATTTTACAACAACAGACATACTGAAAAAACTTCATAAAACTCAGATACAAAACATAGCCTCTAGTATGCAAAAGTTCTTTTACCCTAGACTTCATTGAAACAAATATTCTAACAAACATTTAGAGTGTCAACCAGGTTTTTCTGTCTTGAGCTAGAGACCTAGATTTTTTAATCTCAGATAACATATTTTTGAACTTGACCTAGATTTCATGGTGACAATGTGACAAACTAATAAGATCAAGCAGAATATGTAGCTTCCTGAGAGTTAACAAATATTCTTTTCCTATTATTTGACCCAGTGACCTACTTTTTGATCTCAAATAACCCAGTTTCAAACTCCTAAATTTTTGAAACAAATGTTCTAACAAATATTTACCCATGTTAACCTATTTTCAAATTTGACAGGACTCCATAGAGACAAACAACTGGACAAGCTTTAGGAAGATCAGGTATAAAGTGACAATGGCCTCTACAGTGTCAATAAGGTTTTTCTATGACTTGACCAAGTGAGTTAGTATTTGGCCACAGATAAACTAGAGAAAAACTTGGCCTAAATTTCATACAAGCAAACATTCTAACAATGTTTTATGAAGATCCAACAGAAGAGTGTTAAGGGTTTTCTAAGATTCAACCTATTGATCTAGTTTATTTTAACCTCAGGTAATCCTGTTTCAAATTTCACTTAAATTTTATTGAAACAAACATTCTCATAAATGATTGATTTGACCTCAGGTAACCCATCAACAATTTTATTAATGACCTAGATTTCATACACACAAACAATCTGACAATCTTTTATGAAGATCAAGCAGAAATTGTAGTATCTATATTGTTAACGTTTTTTCTATTTGACCTTCTTACCTAGTTTTGAAACCGGAAGATGCAGTTTCAGAAATAATCCAAGACTTCACTGAGACAAACAGCCTGACCAAATTTCGTCAAGTTTGGACAAAAATTATTACCTTTAGAGTATTTATAGTAAAAACGTTGACGTACAACAGACTTGCTTATCAGGTGACCACAACAGCTCCCCACAAAGGACTTCAAGCTCAAGCGAGCTTAATACAGCTGGGGACCACAAGAACTTATTATTAATGCTAAAGCAAGCTTTGTTTGAGGCCCACATGGTAGATGGGGAAACCCAATGTGTAGCCTCTGGAAATAAAGTCGTTACTTACTTACTTTGTTTCACCTTATGTTATTGTAACAAGCACATGTAAATTATTTAACAGTTTAGATACATGAGCCAATTAGACATTGTTAACATAATGTGATGACCCTCTGTGGCAAGAGGTTACGCGGGAGTTAAATATTAGTAAAGAATAGCTAACCACCTAAATCCAACACGGTTCTGTTTGAGGAAAGACAGAAGGATGGACTTCTAGGACTTGAGGACACCAACTCGACTTACTATTTTACAGTTGTTTGATAACACAACACAAGTATAGTTTACAATCACAATATGTATTATTTCATTTCATTTATTTTCATTCAACATTCAATTCAACATTCATTTCAAAACATATAAACTTCTTATATATGATAAATAAAGGGAGTATATTCTTACTGGCATGGCCGCGTGAGCCGGTCTGTCACTGTATGCATCTAAGGACGCATTACTTCCCTAACATTAGTTGATGATCAAGTACTTGTATAAAACAGATAAACTACGAGCCTCACAATATTCAGAAGGAACCTCGAAAGGGGACAGGGCCGAGATGGATAATGCCCGCTGACTCAGTTTGTACCTTTTATGTATAAAATACCTTTATCTCCTCGCACGCCTTTATCGTAATAATATACCTTTAATGTACAAAGTTATTACTCCTTTATAAGCATTCTGGCTTCTTTTATGAGTAACCCTTTAGGTTAAACGGGAAATTCAAGCTTAGTAGATGCACTTAAGGAGGGCTTTTATTAGAATGGGAACGGTAATATCAATATATACAGTGACAGACCATAAATAATACAAAGAAATTCTACCTGACGAAAAGAGCGGCTGCTATGGTCAAGGGGATGTTCGAAAGTGATTTACTGAGCTAATTTAAATATTTCAGACCAAATGAGCCAAAGTTTGGTGTCTATGGGCTAATTTGATTGGTCAAATTATGCTTAGAACGTTTTGGTTCACTATTGCTCGTTTGATTGGCTGAGGGTTGCTGGGTTACGCCAAAATGGCAGCCTCCATGACCGGAGACAAAATGGTGGACAAGGAGCAAAAATTCTAGGAAATTCGGCAATTATTTGTAAATATTAAGTAAACTACTGGGAGCCATGAATAGTTATTTGGCTGACATATAAACCTGAATGAGCGCTATTGACTACATGTGGTTTTTCCAACATATCTGCAGGGAGAAAGAAACAGGGGAAAACTCTCACAGTAAATATTTGGACTTAAACGTTTATGGGCTCAGACAGGGCCATTTTACTACCCCCTACGCTTTAAAAGTTCGTCCCGAACTAAATAATTTTAAGAACTGCATAATTAACATGTAACATATATCATATGTAGACGATCACCAACAAGTTACACAATATTTCAATTATACCAATATATCATTCATAGCTAGGAATTATGAACTTGACTGTTAATATTTAACAATACACATGCTTAGAACTTCACGACTTTAGGCAAAAGTGAAAACTGTACTTAGCAGCACAATCATAGTCGGAATATACATCATGAACTTAATTTATTGTACATAATAACAATGATAAAGAACGGAATATCATTCATGAATCTGACTGTAGATTAACTTCACCTAACTGTATTAATTGCCAATTAACTTGGAATAGGGCCACGCAGCGTGACATGATACAGCGATGACAATTAGTGAAAGAAGTTGATAATTTCGGCGATTTTCTACAGAAACTTAACGGGACAATTTTGAAGAAGTGAAGGTAATTACATCAGACAAATCATATTTAAACAATGGAATTGTTAAAATATGGTGTATAGACTGAATGAATTAAATGTGTTAAACTTATACATATAAATTGCGCAATATGCCTGTATCAAAGTGTAAACATAAACAACGCATATAATATACAGATTATATCAATAGACCGAATAAAACAATCTATATCACATACGCCGTAACAATATTGTGCGTTGTATATAATAAAGTATACAATGTCATCAATTGTAGCAATTAACAAGAATAATTAAGCATGTAACAGACATGCATTTAACATATGTGTACAAGTAACAAATGGCTATATTATATGATTAATAACAGTAAAATAACATCGAATTTACTGTAAGTAATTCTGTGCAAAAAGTGAATTTAATATTTAGATTTAGTGTTCTAAAATTAATAGAAACAATTTAGTTTTAAGGAGGTAGGTTACCTTAATATTTGTATGTGCACATGTCCAACCGGAAGCTAACGTGACGATTTACGACGACGTTTACAACAAACTAAATGTGTTTGTATATCCATTCTTCTGAAAACAAATCATGAACCCGTCTCCGGTCTGCTGCTTTATGGTTTAATATTAATACAGAAATAATGAATAAATTGCCGCAGAAACGCTTCAAAACAATGATGCCTTAAAATGACGTCATTAACGTCATGACGTTACGTGTCAATTACCGCACAAAATTAATAGCTTTTATTTTGAAAGTACGTAATTCTGTGCATTTTCTTTATTTGAACTATTTTCAAACAACCATTATTTGCTGAAATATTTTTTATGAGTCTTTTGTTCTGAATAATAATCAATATTTTGCTTCTTTTATGTATTTATATTGAAAAGTTAAGCGGAATGTAGGAAAATGGATGATGGTAACCAATGTTGTTTGGAATATAGTGGGTTGAAAGGTTACATGTAAGTATAAACACCAAAAGAAAATGAACAAGTCCCTCCTGCGTATATGAAGTGTACTTCAGACTTTAACTTATAAAAACAAGAGCTGTCTCCATGGGATGACACATGCCCCCGATGGCACTTTGAATGAATAGTTATGGTCGATGTTAGAGTTTAGGACCTTTGACCTACGGACCTGGATCTTGCGCGTGACACGTCGTCTTACTGTGCCACACATTCATGCGTAGTTATTTTAAAATCCATGCAGGAATGACAAAGATATGGACCGGACATGCCCATCATTGCACTATCATGAAATATGACCTTTAACGTCTAAGTGTGACTTTGACTTTTGAGCTACGGACCTGGGTCTTGCACGCGACACATCGTCTTACTGTGGTACACATTCATGCCAAGTTATTTGAAAATCCATCCATGGATGACAAAGATATGGACCGGACACGAATGCACTATCATGAAAAATGACCTTTAACGTCTAAGTGTGACCTTGACCTTTGAGCTACGGACCTGGGTCTTGCACGCGACACGTCGTCTTACTGTGGTACACATTCATGCCAAGTTATTTGAAAATCCATCCATGGATGACAAAGACATGGACCGGACACGAATGCACTATCATGAAAAATGACCTTTAACGTCTAAGTGTGACCTTGACCTTTGAGCTACGGACCTGGGTCTTGCGCGCGACACGTCGTCTTACTGTGGTACACATTCATGCCAAGTCATTTGAAAATCCATCCATGGATGACAAAGATATGGACCGGACACGAAAATTGCGGACAGACTGACAGACCGACAGACTGTTCAAAAACTATATGCCTCCCTTCGGCAAGATGAAAGGTACTGCTATAAGTATTTTAAGCTATGGAATTTATTTAAATAAATGCAAATAACAAGAAAATATAACTTACGTTAGAAATAATATGTTTTAAAGCTACATTAACAAGAAAGATAATTTTATTCAATATTTTTTATAAGAAAAAACGACAAAAAGCAAGATATAAGCTATTTGAAACATCTCTGTTGCCATGGTTACTTTAAATTTCAAGAAAAATAGGGTACCATGTAAAGTGCTTGGTATTTTTTTACCAAGATAATATTGTGTAGACACTTTACATTTGTATATCAACTGTTATTAATCAACAAAATAACTTACAATATTTTTAAACAGGCATTTATCTTTATTTTCATTTTTCATCGGCCAAGATAAATATGGTCCTTTTTAGCTCATCTGATTTTTTGAAAAAAAATGATGAGTTATTGTCATCACTTGAGCGGTTGTCGGCGTCTGCGTCGGCGTTGCCTGGTTAAGTTTTATGTTTAGGTCAGCTTTTCTCCTAAACTATCAAAGCTACAGGCTGTCTAGCGTCCCTAAAATTCCTACTTTTTCCTATTTTTTTTTCAATTTGGCTAAAATTCCTATTTTTTTTAAAAAATCAAAGGAAATTCCTAAAAAGGCCCTATTTTTTCACAAAGATTCCTAATTTTTTAACATTTTTGCAATGATCAAAAAGAGAAAATGTTTTAAATGTTGTTTAAAAGTTCTTCTAATTCAGAAAAAAACAATTTAGCACAGTTCAAAACAGTGGAAAGCTAGGAGACGTCTTTTCTGTAAATAAAGCACTATTTCTGAGTTACTTTTATGTCAATCACATAAAGGTAAGCACATTACATGGTCTTTAAAGTCCATATTTTGATTTGAAAATTCCTAAATTTGGCCCTAATATTTCCTTAAAATTGTACCAAATTCCTAATTTAAGCCCTATTTTTTCGTACAAATTGCCCTAAAATTAGCCCTCATTTTTTTGTCGGGGTATGCTAGACAGCCTGAAGCTATTGCTTTGAAACTTGGAATACTTGTTCACCATCATAAGCTGACCCTGTATAGCAAGAAACATAACTCCATCTTGCTTTTTGCAAGATTTATGGCCCCTTTTGTACTTAGAAAATATCAGATTTCTTGGTTAAGTTTTATGTTTAGGTCAACTTTTCTCCTAAACTATCAAAGCTTTTGCTTTGAAACTTGGAATACTTGTTCACAATCATAAGCAGACCCTGTACATCAAGAAACATAACTCCATCTTGCTTTTTGCAAGAATTATTGCCCCTTTTGGACTTAGAAAATCAGTTTTCTTGGTTAAGTTTTATGTTTAGGTCAGCTTTTATCCTAAACTATCAAAGGTATTCCTTTAAAACTTGCAACACTTGTTCACCATCATAAGGTGACCCTGTACAGCAAGAAACATAACTCCATCCTGCTTTTTGCAAGATTTATGGCCCCTTTTGGACTTAGAAAATATCAGATTTCTTGGTTAAGTTTTATGTTTAGGTCAACTTTTTCTCTTAAACTATCAAAGCTATTGCTTTAAAACTTGCAACTCTTGTTCACCATCATAAGCTGACCCTGTACAGCAAGCAACATAACTCCATCCTGCTTTTTGCAATAATTATTGCCCCTTTTGGACTTAGAAAAATCATTTTCTTGGTTGAATATTATGTTTAAGTCAACTTTTCTCATAAACTATCAAAGCTATTGCTTTAAAACTTGCAACAGTTTTTCACCATCATAAGTGGACACTGTACATCAAGAAACATAACTCTATCCTGCTTTTTGCAAGAGTGATGGCCCTTTTTAGACTTAGAAAATCATGGGTAGGACAATATTTCTATTATACAAAAAAAATCAGATGAGCGTCAGCACCCGCAAGGCGGTGCTCTTGTTTTACTTGGAAATAGGTTCAGTTTTAGTACAAGTCCCTTTTTGTCAAAACTATTTGACATGTGGCTTTGAAACTTTGAACACTTGTTATACGCCCAAAGGAACGTATTATGTTATACCCCCGGTGTCCGTTTGTCCGTTAGCAATTTCATGTCCACTCTGTAACTCTTGAACCCCTTGAAGGATTTCAAAGAAACTTGACACAAATGTTCACCACACAGAGATGACGTACATGCATAGCACATGTTTTGGATGACTCGCTTCAAGGTCAAGGTCACACTTAGGGGTCAAATGTCATATCAGTTTGTTTTGTGTCTGCTCTGTAACTCTTGAACTGCTTGAAGGATTTCAAAGAAACTTGGCACAAATGTTCACCACACCGAGACGATGTGCAGAGCGCATGTTTCGGATGACTCACTTCAAGGTCAAGGTCAGACTTAGGGGTCAAAGGTCATATAGGACTTTGCTTTGTGTATATTGCTCTGCATAATGCAGTGCTCCTGTTTTTATTTAGCAGATCCCTTTTTTGTTCACTTACAATAAATTTTTTTTGAATTACTTCCCTTTTATTTTACTATAAATAGCTTATTTTGAAACTTCTTTATTATTGGCCGTAGGGAAAAACCGAGACCACTTTTCTGTGGTACAACATGGATGGTACCTCCAATTTTTAGGTGTATTCTGACATACTTATACCTTGTAAAGATTTTTTTGTGGACTTAGAATATTTTTTTGTGGTCTTGGAATTTTTTATTTTTTTTTTAAATTTCTTCCCATTGTTGTTCCTGTCCTTTGGGCTGAACAGTCAAGTTCTTTAAATTTTGCTCCCATCCTCAGATGTAACCCTTCGGGCATATATTGCCCCGCTTGGCATGTTAATCGTCATGATTTCCATCTATAGGCAAGATTAAAATTAATAACTCTGTCAACATTTTGGCTGAATTATGGCCCTTTTTGGACTTGGAAATTAGTTTAGTTTTCGTACAAGTTAATGTCTTGTCAAAACTATTTGATATGTGGCTTTGAAAACTTTGAACACATGCTTATTGTCATGATTTCCATCTGTAGGCAAGAGTACATAACCCTGTCCACTATTTTGGCCGAATTATTTCCCTTTTTAGCTCGACTTTTCGAGAAAATGTAGAGCTGTTGCACTCGCCCCAGCTTCGGCTCGACAGATTTATGCCCTTTTTAACTTAGAATTTTTTTGTTTAAGTTTTTGATAAAGTCAAATAACTCTGTTACTATCAAAGCTTTTGACTTGAAACTTGAAATAGTTATTACCTATCAAAGTCTACACCATGAGAAATAATCCCCATAACCAGGGTTGGCATAAAAGCGGGAAATACTAGTTTTTACCAGGACAGTGGGAAATACAGGAAAATAGTGGGAAATACAGGTCTTTCCCGGGAAAAAAGTGTGAAATAGTGGGGAAAAGTCAACATCTCATTGTATGAGCAGAGACTTAAACAAATGTAATTCAGTTAACATGAAATATTTCTCTCAATTAAAAACAGATAATATAAATATTCTTTTTAAGCACTAAATGTACTAGAATCAAGTCCTAAATTTTTATTTCAATTGTTTTTTTTTTCTTTTTTGTTTACCAAAAATGCCTATTACTATTGAGAATTAGAGCATCACATTGTGATGCCTAATTATACATTATTAACACCTTTTCACGGTCACACATTAAACCGGAATCCACCTAAAAACCGGAATGCACCGGAATACACTTTGCATAACTGGAATACACCTGTATTTTTTAATTTAAAGGTATTTTTGAAGTGTTTTTGATATAATTCAATCATATTTATCATAAATAATTAATATACGAAAGGAAAAAAAAATATGTTCGCGCAAAATGATTTTATACAAGATTGAAGTTCGGCGTCCGTCAAATATGTTTGAATTCAGTCATAAACCACTTAAAAAATACCATTTGCTGAAGAAATAAGGGTGTATTTCGGTTATGGTAATTGCCCGAGCGGCCGCCAAATATCAATCTCGTATAAATTGTTTTGTGTTAAGTATTTTATTTTCCTTTTTGTAAACTTATTGTTTATATTAAACACGGATGATTTCTAAGAAAAAACACTTCAAAAATACCTTTAAATTAAAAAATACACGTGTATTCCGGTTATGCAAAGTGTATTCCGGTGTATTCCGGTTTTTTAGGTGGATTTCGGTTTAATGTGTGACCCCCTTTTCACAATAACTGGGACTAATACTCTTTTCACACTATGTTGGCCCCTCAATTGTCATAATCATTTACCTGTACAATGTATAGGTAATCTATTAGCCTGAAGCTGTACCCTTACAGAAGAAAAAGGCCTGCTGCGTACTCTTGCTGTGTACATACAGCGTATATGATGCGTACATGATGTGTACTGAAATCAAGGGCTTTAAATAGTACGCAGGATATACACCGCACATACACCGATAGTACGTTTGTAGTACACTTTTGACATGCAAATGAGCTCTGCCGCGTACTACTTGCTGCGTACATGCTGTGAACTACATAGTACACAGGATGTACGCTGGAGGAATTTAGTATGCGGGAAATAGTACGCAGCATGTACGCGGCACATACACTTTTCACATGCAAATGAGCCTGCGGTGTACTACCCCTGCGGCGTACATGCTGTGTACTTCTGCGGCGTACATGCTGTGTACTCCTGGCCCGAGTCCTGCGGCGTACATGCTGTGTACTCCTGCTGCATACATGCTGTGTACTCTTGTGACGAAACTGCTGTGATAATGTGAATTCCTTACCCCACCAACTTTCGTATGCAAATGCTGATCATTTGGACAGAAATAAAACAGAAAAAAGATAAGTGACATGCATCAATAAGTATTTACCCTTACCAAAATAATGTAGATTGATGTTATCAAATAAATTAGTATGCTTTTCTTCATCCACTTTTCAATGAAATAAATCAATTTTTGTGGCATGTAATTTGGTAAACATTTGAAGAAAATGGCGTAACTGCATCAAGGGGAAACAACTTTAATGCAACTAAATACAAGTGTTATGATTTATTATAGACGATGTGTGCATAGTATGTATTTATTTTGATTAAAATCCATTTGAGAACAATCTGGGACTGGAATTATATAAGCATTTATACACTTTTATGTCCGTAAAAAGTTAGCGCACCAAAAAATTTTGGATTGATTTTTTCCAATGGGGCGAGCGCAATTAGCCAAAAACGTTCTGAAAATATACGAACGGCAAATCCGATGAACAACTTTTTAATTTGGTGAGGCCTTAATGAGTTAACATAATGAGCATTAAAGCCTTTATAAAACATGATAGAATGATGTTTTGCTTATGAGTATGAGCTATTAATTCTTCTCATTCGGGCGCTGTTGAGGCATTATCTTGGTAATTATTTCATGTATTACAAAATGTAATGCAACGAAGTTCAAATAAGGCTTTTCAATTATCCAAGTTAGAAAGCTCCAGGATTAATTCAAAATGAAAAGAATATATTTTTACACTGCATGCAAGGTGCAGCTCAGAAATCACTAAGATGACTGTAAGCTTCACAAATGAACATTGCAAATAGTTTGGCAAATTTTCATTGTTCAGAATACTGGTAATCTGAACTATTCTATGATAAAAGTTACTCAGAAATCAAGTTCTTGCTTCCAAAAAAAAACAGAAATGTACAAATCCTTCCTGCATGAAGTGTACTTCAGACTTTTACCTAAAAAAATTCAAAGTATAAACACCAAAAGAAAATGAACAAGTCCCTCCCGCGTATATGAAGTTTACTTCAGACTTTAACTTATAAAAAAAAAACTAAGTATAAATGCCAAAAGAAATTGTACAAGTCTTTCCCGCGTATATGAAGTGTACTGCACAAATTTCAAAGTATCTGCGGTGTACATGCAGTGTACTATTTTCTTGTACAAGTCCCTCCTGCGTACATGCAGTGTACTCCTTGAATTTTCAGAGTCTGTGCTGCGTACTTGAAGTGTACTAGTGACCTCCTGCGTACATGCTGTGTACTTGTCGAAATAGTACCGGTATGTGGCATGTATGCGGCATGCGGTGTATGTAAAATGTACTCCTCTGGCGTACTACTGTGTTCGCGGCATATACACAGCAAATACGCAGCATGTACGCCACAGAGGCTTGATTCTGTAAGGGTATTTGTCTGACTGGTAATACAATGCTTAATCTAGCTTCAGCTTGTAACTGAATGAACAGAGCTGAAAATGAAGAATATATAGCATTATTATGATTAAATGAGTAGTGAATTGGTAAAATATGCATGTTTTGAACTAGCATACATTTGTTTACTTCTAATTTATCGATGTGACTAAAATGTTTGCAAATTTATTGAATTAATTTATATTAAAAAGTAAATTTTCATGCCAAAAATTTTCAAAATTTGATTATTTCCCACTATTTCCCACTTTTGTGAAATTTGGATCATTTCCCGGGACGGGAATTACCGGGAAATACCTGTGGTAATTCCCGCCCCCGGGAAATACTTGTCAACCCTGCCCATAACTCTGGTTTGAATTTTGACAGAGTTATGCCCCTTTTTAACTTAAAATTTTTCGGTTTAAGTTTTATATAACGTCCAATATCTCTGTTACTATCAAAGCTATTGACTTGAAAATTAAAATAGTTATTTACTATTAAAGGCTTACACCATTAGAAACAATCCTCATAACTCTGATTAGAATTTTGACAGATTTATGCCCTTTTACTGGCAAAGCTCTAATTCAGAGTCAAGCACTGAGAAAAGTCAAGCATGCTGTCTTATGGACATTCTCATCCATCAGATTTCGTCAAAATCCAGAGACGAACCTCTGATTTATTTCTGTCGTTTATTTGGTGAGCATGCGCACTCGTAATTACTACTGGGAGAAATTTCAGCCAATCAATGTTCGCCACTATTTGGCACGCCGAATTGAAATTTCAAACAATATGTAAGCAAGGTAGTTGCTAACGATGGATAAAGGCGATATTCCATGATTGCGATTAATAAAGATTTATTTCTGTTATTCGATGTTAAGAAATTTAATACCTGAAGAAATAATAATATTCATCATAAGTAGGCATCGATATGAAAGAACGCGGTCACACTTTTCACGGATGATTTTGATTGGTTCGCTACATTTTGTCGCGAAACGACCCTGATTGGCTGAAACGTTTTACCTGTAATGTAACCAAACCACAAATATCGGCGAAATGTGCCAGAGGTTCATCAGGGGAACCACGGTAGACCTCTGGTATGCGAGAATGTCTTATGGACAGCTCTTCTTGGACTTGGAAATCAATTAAGTTTTTCATTCCAGTCCATATTTTGTCTAACCTGTTTGTCATATGGCTTTGAAACTTTGACTACTTGTTTACCATCATAGTCTACATATGTAGGCAAGACCCTTTTTTTATGGAAATTAGTTAAGCTTTGCATACCATGCCCTATTTTGTCTAAACTGTTTGATATAAGGCTTTGAAACTTTGAACACTTGCTTACCATCATGGTCATATATTGTCATATAGTGCAAGACTTTTCCAAATCCAAAAATGCAGGTACATTGTTTGTTTTATCTATTCTTTTTCTTTTGTCTGAAAATCTCTGGTAATATTTTGACCCCATTCTTCGAATAGTCGAGCGGGATTATCATGCAAATACATGTAACCGCAGTCCATTGCATAAATTACTAGCACATAAACTGTGTGAAATGAAGATTATTCCATCTGAGTTGTATGTTCAGTAACTGCCTTCCCACACCCACTATGATCATTATTAATTATTTGGCATGCACTACATTTAATGCACATACCTTTGCACCCAGTAAATTAGAGAATAACAAGCTTTGATTTTTATATTTCAAGACTTGGTAAGCAGATTTTCAAAAGATGGATACAGCATACCTTAAGCAAAGCCTTGGTGACTCTCTGACCGCTGTCTGGCAGAGGTATCTGAGAAGAGGCCAAGAGACCCGATAGAATATATTGCACAATGGCTGTACAAGCATGTGGAAAACCAGAACTACATTGCTCAGGTAGGATTAAGTTCTCTTAGTGGGAGTGATTGTTATATATGCATTTTAAGTAGATTGCAGATCCAGTCTATTCAACTCAGCATTTGTTATAAAATCAACAAGTACATGTATATTAGTTCATGTTCTGAAACTTGCCAGAGGAGTTCACTGATCAATGATTGTTCCTGTTTAGCAATCCAAACACTGTTTTTGATCCTTGAGTTAGGTGATTGACTGAATTTAAATTTAAAAATAAAAACAGGCGAGTTAAGATTAACCAAGAATAACTAGTTCCAATTCACTAACAGGGGAAATAATTGACTAGTTAGTTTCCCCCCCCCATAAGAATGATCAATAGTAACCAGTTGCAAATGAGGGGATGAAAAAATTGACAGGGGTTTGGGGGGAGGGGGATGGGGGAGGGGAGGGGAAGAACTGGTGAGTGTTACTCTAGGCAGTTGAGCAGTCACACATGGCCCAGATCATTTATATATCCATGTCTGTTTCATAATTATGGGAAAATTTATAAATAATTTCATTTTACATCCATAGTTCTATTAGAAATATGGATGAAAACTTGAATTGTACTCCACAAAAAACACCTACAAACAAACTTCTGATTAGTACAATGCAATTTATGTGGAGTAACCCTACTTGAAAGACTCAAATTGGTTTACTGAGGATCTTGCATTGCTTATTTTCCTACAAAACTAGTCTTCTTGTATATTAGAAAATATATGTCGAAGTTAGCCACGGTACTGGACAGTACTGTGAATTAATAGGTCAGTAGTTCTATGACTGGGTGAGACCAGTATTTCTGTGATGATTTGACTAGAGACAATACTACTTGTTGAGGTTTTCTTATGATTTGACCAGAGACGATATTACAGGATGAGACAAATGTTTTCTGTGATGATTTGTCTGAAATCATTCTTTCTAAATTGATTCTCTGGTTAATGTTAGGAAATTTTCAGTTACTTTTGCAAAACTGGTACATAATCCAGTAACAATACTCGTTGGGTTAAATGGCCACTATCATATAACTGCAGTATTGTTGAAAAAGGCAATCACACCAGAGTAAAGAAAAAACAACACTCAATTAAGCATACTCAGTGTTTTTAAGAATTAATCTTGGCACCTGCTACATTAGCCTTTCGTAGCTGCTATAGGTTTAGGCAGTGTAAGGTGTTTAACCTTTACATATGTTATTTCTTATACTAAACAGAAAAAAGAAGAGGCAGAGGAGTTGGAAAGGCAAAGGTTGAATCATGAGAAAGAGGAAAGATTGAGGGAGAAAAGACGAGAAGAGGCAAAAAAAATTGCTGAGAGAGAAGCAGAGAAAAAGAAGGTAAATTCATACAGGGTCATTGTTTTGTTGGAGATTGCCTGTTTTCTATTGAATGTGTGAATTTGTAGGTGTTAATATACTTTCTAATTGTCGGCTCAAAAAGATGTGTCAGATGAATTTTATAGTTACTATTTCGACATCAACAAATGATGCATAAATTATAATGTGATCATCTGCAAAAATCTTGATTTCTGACATCCAGTATTGTTGTTGGTGAGCTTTTAGGATCATTTGATGTCTGTTGTCCGTCCATAATCCAGAACTTCTCTAAAGAACATCACTTTCTAAACAACTATGCAATTCAACCTACTTCACAGGAATGTTCCTTTAATAGGTGATCCCCTTTTCAGATTCCTTCAAATTTAGGTCATCCAAATTTTGGTTGCCATAGTAATCAAAAGAAAACACTGTAAAAATCTCCTCAGAAACCACTGTACTACTTTTGAAATAATTAAATTTTATACCAAATTCTTTCAAGCCATGTAGTTTTTAAAAAAAAACAAACATGGCTGCCTAGAGGTGGGGCTCATTTTATCTATTTGACTGTATAGAAAACTTTTTAAAGCTCCTCCTATGAAACTTCTGGCTCGAATTAGAAATAATTTCGCAGCAATATTAAATTCCTTCACTAATTCTGTTTTGTTGAAAAAATAAAACATGACTATTTGGAAAACTTTGAAAATTGTTTCCTCTGAAACCACTGGTATGATTTTAAAATACTTTCAAATTGTTGTTCCTTGCTCCAAAATTATTCAGTCCAGCTGTGATTGTCACATGAGTGATCTAGAGTCATCATTGCTTTCTTGTTTATATAAATAATTGATTTTAGTTTACATACTGAACAACTTGGATGAATGTTTTGACCAATTAGTAACACTTGCAATTTAGTATGTGCTTGACTGGTTTAAGACATTTCAACTTTGCTGAATTACTTGTTATGGAACCAAGTAATAGTATAAAGCACAAACATGTTTTAATTAATTTAACACTGATAAGACATAATATGTTCTGCAAAATGATTTCAGGAGTGCCTAGCCCAATAATTTAACACTGTTTCACGGTTCCTGTATATGGGTAAAATGTGATGTAAAATTTGCTTGTATTACTAAGAGTAAACATTAATTGTCCTATTAGAATAGACAGTAAACTTCATGCTTGTTAATATGAATTACACTCAAAGTTGTATTTAGCTACCAATCAGGTGACACTACCAGGTGGCTGCCTAAGACAAGTTGATACTAGAATATAAATCAGTATGGGAAGTTAACTGGCTTGTTGCTTAAGTCAAGAGCTTGCTTAACCTTTAGCCTGCTGGCATCAAGTGATTCTGCGTTTACGACCAGGATGTGCAGGCTGATCATGGTCTGCACTGTTTGCTATTAAGTCAGTAAATCTTTAGTGAACACCCCTTCGAATAATAAATGGTATTGTCCAAATTGAATGATGTACCAGTCCATTTGGGAATTTTAGCAGGGTAAAGGTTAATAGAGGTGGCATGTAAGGCATGCTCAACTGTACTGTTAATTTCTTGGCAATTTCAGCAAGAGGAAGAGCGTGCTATAAAGGAGACGACGTCACCAACAAAACTTCCTGTGGTGATAGAAGCACAGGAGCCATCAGATGAATCTAAAACAGAGGTAAAGACTGACAGCCAGGAACCAACAGAAACACAGGTATACAGATATTAATGGCACTTTTTCTCTTGATGTAAAAGTGAAGAAGTTTTTGATTTCAAAATACTGGTAATGAACAGATATGTTGGGCAAGGCAGTATATATTCAAAAAATAAATTTGAACTTACTTGTAAGAATGTAATGTTTAAAAGTAGAATGATGACACATAAAATTGAATATATTTTTTGGTGTCTAAGAGCCTCTTACATTTATGGTAAGGATACTGTATTCTAGCATAAAACTAGTGTTTGTGTCCCTTTTCGGGGATGTTCTTACATGAGAGAAAACATGAGTTAACAGAGAGATTCTCATGCTCACATGCTGTTAAAACACTTTTTTTTTATATATATATATGCCCTTTCCATGGCAAAAGAAAAACATATTACAGCCCAAAAATAGATGATTCAAAAGGAAATATTTACATACACCCTATTCTTTTCCATTGAAACTTTTGACATTCATTTTGCATGAACAGCAAAAGGAAAGGTGCAAAAGTTAATTTATCGCTGCTTAGTGATAACCGACCGCTGTTTTGACGACGTCAGCATATAGTCAGGGAGAAGGTTCCTTAGATGACATCGCAGTTGTTCCGTCTGTTGAACAGAATGGTCGGGAAGCTGATTTTAATGCTAAATGCCAAAATTATATGCAATTCATAATATTATATAGTTTACAAATCGAAAGGAAATATAATGTAAATATAAGGAATGAAACTATTTTTTTCGGTGTTCATATGAAATGAACAACAGAATACTAACACCGAAAAAAATCATTTCATTTCTTAATTGACTTCAACATGAAAAAACAACTCAGATATTCCAGCGCATTTCATGGAAAAATAATGTTGAGGGAAAATGTATTCCTTCCCCCCCCCCCGTCCCCGTTTTATGCTAGGATGGTGTTAGCCCTTAGGGTTTTTGGGCCAACCAATCCCTCAAGATTCTGCAGGACATTCATATAAAATGTAATTGATACTGAATGTAGAATTATACCAAGCTCTTAAACTGTTGCTGTGACTTGTTTACAGGAATATTAACAAAGTTCAGTGAGTAATTTGCACAATTTGAATTTCTACAGAAAGGTGTCAGGACTTTTCTCTGAATGTTTTATCTTATATTCATCTTGTATAAGCATTTTCTGTAACTTCCACTTAAATTGCATTTATGTCTATTGGCATGAAACATATAAAAATTGTATGACTTTAGAAAAGACTGTATCTGCCATAACCCTCATCATGCTGAACACAGTTTATTCTGCTTTTGCAATCAGTGCAGATCATGATCAGCTGCACATCCATGCAGTCTGATCATGATCAGCACTGTTCGCCATTCAGTCAGCATGCACCCCTTTTAACAGTAAATGGTACTGTCCAAATTGAAAGATGGACAAGTCCATAATAGAAATTTAGCAGGGTAAGGGTTAATGTTGGCATGAGAGGCAAATTAGATAATGTAGTAACAATCTCTGCCAAGATCCTGTGGGAAGCAACATCCCATTTTGATATTAGAATACAGAATATTTGGTTTAATAGGAGATATGTCTTCTTTTAGTATAGACTTTTACTTATATGTAGTTTTGTATTAATTTGGTGTGGCTTATAGATCAAATACAATTCATTTCAACACAAAATACAGTATTCTGGAAAGTTTTCTCCACATAATTATATGGGATATCTTGTATTTAAGTAAAAAATCTACATGTGTCTGACATGTAAGTTTGATGCTGTTTGAAGGATATTTAAGACGCATACTGGGTCAGAAGAGATATATATATGAGCCGCGCCATGAGAAAATCAACATAGTGGCTTTGCGACCAGCATGGATCCAGACCAGCCTGCGCATCCGCGCAATCTGGTCAGGATCCATGCTGTTCGCTAACGGTTTCTCTGATTACAATAGGCTTTGAAAGCGAGCAGCATGGATCCTGACCAGACTGCGCGGATGCGCAGGCTGGTCTGGATCCATGCTGGTCGCAAACCCACTATGTTGGTTTTCTCTTGGCACGGCTCATATATAAAGCAGATATAGAAGTGATACATGGGCCTTTCCATGACAAAATGTGTATTAGTGACAAAGAAATCAAAATTGAGATTACAAAATATTCTTGATGAACATTCTTTTACCTATCAAATTTGAAATTTTGAGGATTATTTTTTCTTCACTATTTCAAGACTTGCAATGCATTTAAATGAGTTACCAAATGTATATAGCCAGTATTTTACCTGTCATTTATATGCAAAACTATATGACAATTTGAAATGATTTTACTGAAAAATATCTTAACCATATATTTTTGGTTTCTTCAAATGCCATAAACATCATTATTCACATGGTGTATGGGTGTTTTGCAGTTTAGGCTGTAATGACAACACAAATAACATGCATTTGTAAAATGTGGTAGACTTTGATTTGTCTTAACTGAATTACAATATACAAGTTTTAAGTTTCTGCATGAACACAAAAAAACCAATAGTTTTTCAGTATTTTAAAATCTATTCATCTTGTAATATATATATAAGGTGTCTTGCATGGAATTGCCCATATATAGCAGTAAGATTAAATATACTTTCTTCACCTTGCATGCACCATGCGCATGTCATTATACAATGTTAGGTTACTGTAGTATTACACATTTTTTATTATTTCATTGTTTTTTTATAGTCATGAATTGGACTAACAGTGAATTCATATCCTCAGGAAATAGCTTTTTTGACTTAACTCCATGAAATTAAACAATTCCACAGTAAAGTGAATTACTACACAGAATGCATACAATGCATGTAGAAGTGTATTGAAACCATAGCCTATCTAATTTTCATAAATATTAAAAAAAAAAAAATAAAATTAATGTATTCAAGATCATCTTCTCTGTCATGTGGTGCAGTTATTTCAAGCTCTCTGACACATGTATGTGTTACACTGTTATTCGGTGGCTTATTTCAGTATGGTTAGATTTCACTATCCAGCAGTAGTAATGATTTAAGCAAATTAACTCAGTTAGAAATTTCCGAAGTAACCGTTTGTGCAGTATTATTTTGTTGATTTTAATCTGTGATATTTGATTCTCTTCTTTAGGAGGGGGACAAAGGAGAACAACCAGAAGGGGAGACAACTGAAACAAGGAGAAGCAAAAACTGAAGAAGAACCCAAAGCAGAAAGTGAGCCTAAAGCAGAAGATGAACCTAAAGCTGAAGAAGAAACTAAAGCTGAAGAAGAAAACAAAACTGAAGAAGAAGCCAAGCCTACAGAAGAAGAGGCTACTTAGTTATCTCTCCTTGTCCACTTTAACCCTTTGTCCCTTTTCATCCATTGATTTATTTGTTCATCTTAGTCCATAATGTATTGAAGAAGTTAACTATTTGTTTATTCCAAATACCAAATTAAACATAATCCAGCCATTTTAAGAGTGCAGTATTTTTTAGAGGAAAATTTGGTCTGACTAATATATATATGAAGAAAGAACATCAAGTTATTATTTTTTGTCATAGATTTTTTGTTACATTATAAATAAGATAATGGTTTATTGAAACACTTTCTGTTAGATTAAAGATGTTTATATGTCTGAAAAACTCAAGTTGTTGAAAATTAACATCCATATCTGCCATATGCCAAATCGGGCATATGTTAGCTAGTACTGATACAGAATCCAGAAAAACTGGTTACGTTAATTGCAGGCCATTACATATCTGAAATACTATTCAAAACAGCGGTAAAGCAAATTTATTTTAGGAAGAAGAAAAGGTTGATTTGTATAAAACATTTTATGTATAAGTTTCAGTTTTGTTTGAGGTATGCATTTATTGTACATCTTAGTACTAAAGGTGACAATCATTACTGTATTTTATTTTTAGGTTGTTGGATTTGTATCCAGAAGTATGCACAAGGTTTGGTCCTGAAATATTGCTCATCTTTAGGACTACAATATTAGTCTTTGAAAGAAATGAGTGCATATTTCTCAATGCAAATCTAATAATATTTCTATTACATTCTCATTTACTCTTATAAATGGTATTTGGTATATTGTCAGAGGAAATTTGAAAAATATTAATGGTTATGGTCTTTTTATGCCCTCCATTCGTTTGTCACAACGTTAACTTTTTGCATGAGGGCACTTTACTTGCGAACCACTGCACCCAGAACCTTCAAACTTCACATGCTGATAGTACTTATTGTACACGACCCCTACTGACTTTGGGGTCACCAGGTCAAGGTCACAGGGGCCAATGTTTACTTTTTGCTTGAAGGCAGTTTACTCGCGAACCACTGCACCCAGGACCTTCAAACTCACATGCTGATAGTACTTATTTAGTACACGACCCCTACTGACTTTGGGGTCACCAGGTCAAAGGTCAAGGTCACAGGGGCCAATGTTAACTTTTTGCATGAAGGCACTTTACTCGCGAACCACTGCACCCAGGACCTTCAAACTTCACATGCTGATAGTACTTATTGGGTACACGACCCCTACTGACTTTGGGGTCACCAGGTCAAAGGTCAAGGTCATAGGGGCCAATGTTAACTTTTTGCATGAAGGCACTTCACTCGCAAACCACTCCAAGGATCTTCAAACTTCACATGCTAATAGTACTTATTGAGTACACTACCCCTATTGACTTTGGGGTCACCAGGTCAAAGGTCAAGGTCACCAGGTCAAAGGTCAAGGCACTGCGTGGGCATTTGTCACCATTAGTGACAGCTCTTGTTTTAATCTAGCAAGGTTCTTTAAAATGATATTAACAGTGACATCTGGTAATAAACATGAACTTTTTATGTCAGTAGGAAATATGTTGATATATAAGGTTCCATTCTAACATAACAAAGAGTATGAAAATGAGTGTGTAATTATATTACATGTACAATATTTATGTCTTTAGATCGAAACAAAGTAATCAAAGTGAGGTGCAATGACTTAAGTAGAACATTTGTCTGTAGTTGTAGAACGTATCCATTTCTGTGTGGCCATAACAGTAGAATATCTGTGACATTTTGGTGCTTACCTAAAAGTGATGTTTCAGTCATGTAAAATTCTTGCCATTTTTTTACACACAATATTTATTGTAGCTTTAAACTAATACACCTTTATTACCTCTAACCAAAGAAAGAGTATCTAAGTCAGACTGGTATTCATTTTCTTAGACTGGTCTTTTTTATCAGCATTACAAGAGTTGTTTTACAAGTAGACTTTAAGTTAGGCATGATTCTGCTTAAAGTGATAAGATTCTTCACAAATGTCTACAGTTGTTTTGATATTGCCACATTAATAATTTAATATTACATGGCTATTTTATAATTTGATAATTTTGTGTATTATCAAAATGATACTTTTTATTTTATTTTTTTTTGTTTGCAGTATTTACACTTGATGTTACACAGTATATTTTGACATATAATCAAATGAACAAGACATTCTGACATAATATATCTTCAGTTAATCTTGCATGACAAACAATGGAATGTAACATTTAGTATGATTTTGTTGTATTTACATTTATATTCTAAACGTCCAACAGCTGTGATTGATAATCATTTACTGTTATATTTACATGATTTATGTTTGTTTTCAGTCTGTGTTGATTAAATGGCTGTAAGAAAATACAACATGCTTTGTTCTATATTTATCTACTTTAAGACAGGAATTGTCTTGGGTGACGTTTTACTTAGTTGTTTAGAAGAGAAAATGTTAATAAAGAACACAAGTTGAATTTCGAATACTGTTTGTATATTGGAGTTAGTACTAGTACTGAAATTTAAATGGTTACACAAAAATGTTGAGTCAGTTAAATGTACAACTTGCCAAGTCATTCCCATAAAAGTTGAGCTCTCTATGATCTTGCTTTTTATAAGTTATTGAGAACAGTGTAAACTGATACATCAGATTGATTGTATTTATAAGTTTTATTTCATACTTGTAGGTTATTAGCTTTGTATCGGGAAATATGCACAAGTTCGGCCGTGGAAATATTCAACTTCAGAAATGCAATATTCTTCCACTAAAGAGCGAGTGCATATTTCACGATGCAAAGATAATAACCTTTTTATTAGCTCACCTGAGCCAAAGGCTCATGATGAGCTTTTGTGACCGCTCAATGTCCGTCCGTCATGTGTTGTCTGTTGTCCGTCGCATGTCGTCCGTCGTGTGTCGTCTGTCCGTCAACTTTTTCTTAAAAAATCTTGAAAACCACTGGGCAGAATAATACCAAACTTCACAGGAATGATCCTTTGGTGGCCCCCTTTCAAAATTATTTAAAGAATTGAATTCCATGCAGAACTCTGGTTGCCATGGCAACCGAAAGGAAAAACTTTAAAAATCTTCTTATCCAAAACCACAGGGCCTAGGGCTTTGATATCTGGTATGTAGCATCATCTAATGGTTCTCTACCAAGATTGTTCAAATTATCTCCCTAGGGTCAAATATGGCCCCATCCAAGAGGTCACATGGTTTACATAGAGTTACATAGGGAAAACTTTGAAAATCTTCTTGTTCAAATCCGCATGGCCTAGGGCTTTGATAATTGGTATGTAGCATCATCTAGTGGTCCTCTTCCAAGTATGTTCAAATTATCCCCCTAGGGTCAAATATGGCCCCGCCCCGGGGTCCTAAGTTTTACATAGACTGATATAGGAAAAAAAGTTTAAAAATCTTCTTGTCTGAAACTGCAAGACATAGGCCTTTGATATTTGGTTTGTATCATTGTCTTATGGGCCTCAACCAATATTGTTCAAATTGTACCCCTGGGGTGAAAAGATGCCCTGCCCTCGGGGTCCCAAGTTTTACATAGACTTATATAGGGAAAAAACTTTAAAAGTCTTCTTGTCTGAAACCACAAGACCTAGGCTTTTGATATTTGGTATGATGTATTGCCTAGTAGTCCCCTACCAAAACTATTCAAATTATGCCTCTGGGGTTAAAAGAGGCCCTGCCCCGGGGCCACTTAGTTATTATATGAGTTATATTGGGAGAAAATACTTAAAAAATTATCTGATCCTATTTCCAAGACAGTTTAATTATAATTACCTGATGACTCCAAGTAATATGATGTCATTTGACTGTGACCTTGATCTGCTGACCTACTCTCTTGTTTTTCAAGATGCAGCCTTGAAATTTGGATGACATACACAGTTTTGCACACCAATCATAAAACTGTCTTTCATTGGCCATGAATTTGACCTAATGACTACTGACTTTCTTAATATTTTAGCATCAGTTTGACATTTGAAACATGTAGCTCATATTACTGAGGTGAGCGATCCAGGGTCATCATGACCCTCTTGTTACATACGTATCTACACATATGAATGTAATGTAAATATTATCAATATGTTCAACAGCTTGAAAAAGACTGACAATACGGAAGTAAATGAAAGAAATAATGGAACAACACACATTAAATTATCTCGCAACCGATATGAAATTCTGGCGTCAGTGTATGGAAAAGTATTGACAACTCTGGTACCATTGAAACTTAACGGGGAATAGAAATGAGTATGTAATAAAATCAGTTATTTCGTCAGCCATGTTAGAGCAGTAGTTGGTGATTTGGTCATTGGTGTTAGAGCTTAATTTTTTATTTATGAATTATGTACCAGGTTTTCAAAAAAAATGCACGGTTATTTGATTGAGGGCATGTCTTATTAACTTTTGGTTTCTGCTCAAACATTTGCGTTAGAAGTGACTAATTGCAGTGAAACATTGTACTTCGGTAGCTTGCATGGAGACTGGTTTGGGATTGGATATAAGCTTGTGACCAAATCTGTATGAAACTTGGTCAGAGTGTTTGACTTGATGATCTCTACGTCGAGTTCGAAACTGGGTCATGTGGACTCAGAAAGTAGGTAACTTGGTCATCTATTCAAAAGGAAAAGCTTGTTATTAATTTAGAGACCACTCGTTTTGTTTCATAATGTTGAAACTTGTTCAAAATCTAAGTCTTGATGACTTTGTCAGATTTGGTTAAAACCTAGGTCATCTTTTCATATAAAAAGAAAATCATGTTGACAATCAAGAGGTAGCATTTTCGAGAAACACTATAGGCCAATTTACTATTTTCAGGCTTTTTTCTGGGAATTTCAATTAAAATACCAGACCGTAATTAGTTTTTAGCCCACCTGAGAAATTATGATCACTCGATGTCTGTCGTCTGTTCATACTTAGCTTGTGTATGCAATAGAGGCTGCATTTTTAGCTCACCTGTCCGTTTTTGTGATCGCCCTTTGTCAGTCCGTTCACAATTTCTTGTGAAAATAGAGACCACATTTTGCAATCAATTTTAATAAAACTTGCACACGACTTGTATTAGCATAATATCTCGATTCCTTTCAAAAACTGGCCAGATCCCATCATGGGTTCAAGAGTTATGGCACCTTAAAGGGTCAAAATTTACTATTTTTATTTCATTTTGAACACGATAGAGACCACATTTTGCAATTGATTTTAATTAAACTTGCACACAACTTGTATTGACATAATATCTTGGTTCCTTTTGAAAAGTGGCCAGATCCCATCGTGGGTTCTGGAGTTATGGCCCCTTAAAGGGCCAAATATTGCTATTTTGGCTTTTGCAGCCATATTAGATACTTCATTTATGGTTTGATTTGATACAAACTTGCAAAATATCTTTAACAACAATAAATCTTGGATTTCATGATGAATCCGGCAGATCCAATTATAGGTTCCCGAGTTATGGCCCCTGAAAGAGCCAAAATTTGTTAATTTTACCTTGTGAACACGATAGAAGTGACATTTTACATTGGATTTTAACTACGCTTTCAACTTAAGTCACAATAATATCTCGGTTCTTTTTGAAAACCGGATAGATTCTGCCATGGGTTATAGAGTTACTGCCCCTAAAAGGGGAAAAATGTTCTATATTGGCCCTTCAGCCATATAGAGGTTACATTTATGCTTTGATTTGAAATGAAAGACACATTTGATCTTCATAAAACTTGACTTGGTCAGAATGTTATAAAGTCTTGGATGGTTTCAAATCCGGGTCACATGGGGTCAAAAACTAGGTCACTTGGTCAAATCAAAGGAAAAGCTTGCATACACTCTAGAGGCCACGTTTTTGCTTCAATCTGTCCGAAACTTTGTCAGAATGTTTATTTTCATGAAATCGTAGACAAGTTGGAATCTGGGTCATGTGGGGTAAAAAATTAGGTCACTATGTCAAATCAAAGAAAATGCTAGTGTACACACAAGAGGCCACATTTTTGGTCAAATCTTGATGAAAATTGGTCAGAATATGAAATCACTAGGTAAAACATGCTTACACTGTTATGGTGTGTTACTCAGGTGAGCGGCCTAGGATCATCTTGGCCCTCTTGGTTTCTTGATCTTCATGAAATGATCAGAATTATTGTTTTGATGAAATCTAGGTCAATTTTGAATATTGGTTATCTGGGGTCAAAAACTAGGTCACTAGGTCAAATCAAAGAAAAACCTTGTGTATGTAATAGGGGCTGCATTTTACACTGGATCTTCATGAACTTCAATCAGAATGTTTGTCTTAATGAAATCTAGGTCAATTTTGAATATTGGTTATCTGGGGTAAAAAACTAGGTCACTAGTTCAAATCAAAGAAAAACATAGGGGCTGCATTTTACACTGTATCTTCATGAACTTCAATCAGAATGTTTGTCTTGATGAAATCTAGATCAACTTCGAATATGGGTCATCTGGAGTGAAAAACTAGATAACCCGGTCAAATCAAAGAAAAACCTTGTGTATGTAATAGGGGCTGCATTTTTCACCGAATCTTCATGAAATTTAATCAGAAATGTTTGTCATGATGATATCTAGGTCATTTTCGAGTATGGGTCATCTGTGGTCCAAAACTAGGTTACCCAGTCAAATAAAAGAAAAATTATGTGTGTGCAATAAGGGCTGCGTTTTAAATGGATCTTGAAATTTGATCAGAATGATCTTCTTAATGGAATCTAGCGCAAAGTTAAATACGGGTCATCTGGGTTAAAAAAAACTAGGTCACCTGGTCAAATCATAGTAAAAAACATGTGTATTCATTTTTCACGGGATATTCTTGGAATTTAATCAGATTGTTTGTCTTGATCATATCTAGGTCAAGTTTGAATATAGATTATCTAGGGTCAAAAAGTAGGTCATTCGGTCAATAATAAAAAAAAATGTGTGCAATACGGGTTGCATTTTTCACCGACCGGATAATTCATGAAACTTAATCAGGATAATTGCCACGATAAAGTCTAGGTGCAGTTCAATTATGGGTCACTTGGGGTCAAAAACTAGGTCATCTGGTCAAATCAAAGAAAAACCTTGTGTATGCAATAGGGCTATATTTTCACCAGATATTCATGAAGTTTGATCAGATTGTTTGTCTTGTTGACGGTACAGCATAGGAATTTGGACTATGTGCATAACTTTTGATACAAATTTCAATATTCATCTTTAACCCTGACCTACTGACCTACTTTCTTGTTTTTGAAGTAATTTGGACCATGTGTATAATTTTTATACGAATTTCAAAACTCATCTTAAATGAGGTGTGAAACCAAAATTTTTAGTCCTGTTCGGCGCCATATAACATGTACTGTGTTGGTGCGCCGTAAAACCCAAATAAATAAATAAATGAATAGTTGTTATATTTTCTGGTCCTATGGGATCATGGAGTACACTAATTTTTGTCAAACCCGCTTGCGGTGTGCTCGATATAGTCAGTTTTGGCGGGTCGGTGTATGTGCATGTGTGCGTCCGTCCGATTTTGTCCGGACCATATAACTTTGACTTGCATGGACCAATCTTGTTTATATTTGGCAAGAATGTTTACCTCAATGAGAAGGCATGTCATGCATAAACACCATGTTCCTATCTCAAAGGTCATGGTCACAGTTGGAGGTCAAAGGTCAAGTTGAAGTTTGTCCGGACCATAACTTTGACATGCACGGACCAAATTCGTTTATATTTGGCATGAATGTTTACCTCAATGAGAAGGAGTGTCTTGCGCAAACCCCATGTTCCTGTCTCAAAGGTCAAGGTCACCGTTGGAGGTCAAACGTCAAATTGAAGCATTTCTTCATGCATGGTAGGATTTTGATGTTACTTGGCATGAATGTTTACCTTTATGAGACAGTGTCATGCGCAAGAACCAGGTCCCTAGGTCTAAGGTCAAGGTCACAGAGGCCAACGGTCAGATACAAGAATGACACTGTTTGGAGTATGTCTTCTTCGTGCATAAGGGGATTTTGATGTAACTTGGCACATATGTTTAACACCGTGAGGCAACCTTGTTTTTTAGAATTACTTCCCTTTGTTGTTACTATAAATAGCTTATATTGTAACTTTTTTATTACTGCCGTCTGGAAAAATTGAGACAACTTTTCTGTGGTACAACATGCATGTTACATCCAATTTTTAGGTGTATTTTGACCTATCTTTACCTGACAAGGAGTTTTGTGTGGACTTATTTTATATAGATTTTATTTTGTAATTGGTCAAAAAATTCCATGTGCAAATACAGGTGCTAGTGTAATTTGTAAATCAGTTCTGACACCGCCAAAAAGTATAATAAATGTTACTTTTTAGACAGCTGGCAGGCTCGACATTCTGCCCGTGGGCATGCAAAATGTATTTCTAGTTACTGTATTAGAATTCTGCTTAAGCCGGTCTAGGGAGCGTGAGTGGTGTTGCACCTTACATTACCTTTCGTGAACAGACCGAATCAAACCGAGTCTGCTATTATTTTGCTTGGTTGCATTCTATGCTTCTAAAGGATCTCTTTACAGATTTTATTACTTGTGATCTACTGACCTACTTTCTTGTTAGCTCACCCGAGCACAAAGTGCTCATGGTGAGGTATGTGATCACGCTGTGTCCATCGTCCGTGCGTGCGTCTGTGCGTCAAGTCATCCGTCGTCAACAATTATGTTTATTCGACCTCTCCAAAACCACTAAATGGATTTTGATGAAACTTGGCCTGGATGCTGCTTGAGTGGTCCTCTACCAAAGTTTTTCAAACGGTTCCGCTTGGTTGCACGTAGGGGCCGCTAGAGCTAAAAATTGAAAAATCTTCAACATTTGCTCCTAATACCCCAGTCACACATACGGCGCGGATAGCTACGTCTAGCCACGGATAGAAACGTAGTAAGCCGTATCGATCCGTACCTGAGCCGTACGGATTGATACGGATTACTACTTTAAGGTACGGATCGATACGGATTACTACGTTTCTATCCGTGGCTAGACGTAGCTATCCGCACCGTATGTGTGACTGGGGTATAAACCGATGGTCCGATTTAGAAATAGTTTCACACAAATAATCCTTATGGTATCTATACCAAAACTGTTCAAATTATACCGATTTGTCAAAAAACATGGCCACCAGGGGGCGTGATTACTTTTTCCTATATGTATATAGTAGAAACTTTAAAAATCTTCTTGTGTGAAACTGCTGGCCTGATTTTAAAAAAATTTTACACAAATGATCCATGTGTGACCCTCTACCAAGATTGTTCAAATTATTTTGATTTGTCAAAAAACATGGCTGCCAGGGGGCGTGGTCACTTTTCTCTATATGTAGGCCTATATAGTGGAAACTTTAAAAATCTTATTGTGTGAAACGCTGCTAGCACGATTTTAAAATAAGTTTTCACAAATGGTCCTTGTGTGACCCTCTACCAAGATTGTTCAAATATTCTGATTCGTCAAAAAACCTGGCTGCTAAGGGGACGTGATCACTTTTCCCTATATGTATATTGTAGAAACGTAGAAAATCTTCTTGTATAAAACTGTTAGCCTGATTTTAAAATAATTTCACAGAGATTGTCTTTGTGTGACCTTCTATAAATAGTGTTCAAATTTTTCTGATTAGTCAAAAAGCATGGCCGCCAGAGGGCTTGGTTACTTTTGATCAACAATTTCTTTAAACAACATCTCCTCCAAAACCACTGAATAGATTTTGATGAAACTTTACACAAATGATCTCTGGGCAGCCCTTTTTCAATGTTCAAATGGTCCCGGTTCATTGAACATATAGGTCTTTTTGGTTAAAAATAGGTTTTCAGCTATCAGACTTTAAAAAATATTTTATCTAGAGCTTTGATATTTGGCATATGATATAAGGGTTTGACTTTCTACCATAATTGTCAGAATTATTGCCCAAAGGTCAAAAATGGCCACGCCCCTGTGTATGACATGTATTTACTAAAGGCTTATATATAAGAAACTTTGAAAATCTTTTCTCTGAATCCATAAGTAGTTGTTCAAATTATTGCCCTAGGTTAAAAAAAAAAGTGTGTGACATGTACACATGTATATAATACAGGCTAACACAGAAGAAACCTAACTCTGTACTTGTACCATAAGGTTATACAAACACACTTGAAGCCTTGTACACAGGTGAGCGCTTTAGGGTCATTGACCCTCTTGTTTTTGGAGTTACAGCACAGAAATTTGGACCACTGTATGATTTTTATAAAGATTTCAATACTCATCTTTGATATTCTTAACCCTGACTTACTGACATACTTTCATGTTTTTGAAGCTACAGTAAAGAGATTTAGACCACCTGTATAATTTTTCTTACAAATTTCAGTAGTTATCTTGAATTATCTTTACCATGACCTACTCACCTACTTTTTTGTTTTTGAAGATTTAGCAAAGAAATATGAGCCACGTGTATAAGTTTTCATACAGATTTCAATACTTATCTCGAGTAATCTGGGTAGAATTACACCAAACTTGGTCAGTGGTATCCTGGCACGGATCTTTATCAAGTTTGTCCAAATAGTTTACGCTTTTACTGAGTAGAAACTTTTAACTGTTCAATCAAGCAACTAAACTCAGGTGAGCAATGTAGGGCCAATGTGGCCCTCTTGTTTCCTGTATGTATATATTGGAAACTTTAAAAATGTTCTTGTCAGAAACAGCAGGCCTTATTTTGAAACATTTTTTCACAAAATGTTTGTTGGATATTTGGCGTGTGATTTTGGGGTTTGCCTAAGGTTCAAAACTGGCCATGTGTGTGACATAATTATTACATAGGCTAATATAAAAGGTACTTCGAATATATATCTTCTCTGAATCCATAATAGCTGGAGCCTTGGTATTTATACAAACCTATCCCTGTACTTGTACCATTGCTTTAAACAATGTAGGGTTGAAATAAAGATCATTTTGATCCCACTGGGTGAAGGTCAAGGTCAAAGTTGCTAAAATAGAATTTATTTCACTGTAATCATCACAAAGGTGGTTTCTGGCTTATAACTTTAGTTACGAATGAGTTACTGTCACCAAACTTGGTGGAAAGCAAGTTAATTTATAAGTAGAAATGGTTTGGATTGTATTTGAGGCTACTGTTACTAAAGAGTAAAGATAGAAAAATTACTACCACTCAATATATTTAGTATGGGCACACCTTTTGTCAGAAAACTTGGTGTTTAGGTAGCTTTAACCAAACACAAAGGTTGGAAATGTATTATAAGGTCGTTTGTGTCAATGCCACTAAAAAGACAAAAATGGTTTCTGCTCAAACTTAAGTTTGGATCAAGTTAACTTAATTAACCGGCATACTTCCGAAGTTCTTCTGTGGCGTAGTTGTCTGTTGACCTTTTGTAATGTTGAACAGATGGGTTGCGGTTCAAATCCCAGTCATGGCCTAATTTTTTGTACGTACTAATTTATATATTTGTATGTTATGTACATGCGGACGTGACAGCGATAAAAAAATAAGTTACATAACTTAAAAAATGCTGTTTTAAAATTTCAGGTTTTATGTTCTCTTGTTTGTCGTTGGTGTTACGTCATATCCCTTTCCCCTCCCTCTTTCCGCTCAGTTTTTACTCGTTTAAGTTAACATGCTTATAATTAAGGAGAACTTTTGTGATCACTTTGAATTGTGTCTTTTACAATACGTCATCAACAGTTTCACACTTAATACTATTGATGTTAAAATTTTGGTCCATTCTTAATGAAACTTGGTCAGAATATTTTCCTTGATAACATTTTAGACAAGATTGATACTGGAGTTAGAACCAAGGTCATTATGTCACCTTATAGAGAATCCTTGTTAAGAAAATATGGGGCAGCTTTAAAACTGTATCATCTTGATTAAAAATCATTTCACCTCGTCAATTCATAGAAAAAAATGTTATTTACGATCCAGCGGTCACATTTCTAATCTGATCTACATTGATACTGATCGGATGGTTTTATATTATGTTCGAACTGATTTTGGGTCAATGGCTAGGTCACTGTTTCAAATTCTCATTAACGCTCCAGAGACCAGACTTAATACCTGACACTTGGTCAGCATGTTCGTGTTGATAAAATCTAGTTCTGATTAGAAATTAGGTCATATTAGGTTTAAAGGTAAGTCCCCTGGATCAAATCTACATTGTAGAGGCCTTTGTTGCAAGGTCAGAATATTTGTCTTTGTCGATTGAAACTGGGTTAAAATTTTGTTAGGTCTAAAACTAAGTCACTGGGCCTGGGCCAGAAAACTTGTTAACACTGTAGTCTTAGCGTGTTTGTCTTAATGTAATACCGGTCAAAGTCGAAAGGTAAAACACTTGGTCAGGTCTAAGAAAATCCATTTAACAGTTAATAAAAACATCTCAGAAAGAGTGTGTTTATCCAGCAACAAAGGAAAAGATAGATGCTGTGAATGTCATTCTTTGTTGAAGGTAAATGGTGATAAGGCCCTTGTTTGTTAAAATCTATATCTCATTGGATCATAGATAAGTTTGATTGACAGGTGGCGACTGGTCAACTGGTCTGGCTGAGTGAAATCCCAAACTGAATACTAGGGCAAACCCTTCCTAGTCCTCAGTGTTTTTGCTCTGTAGAGCTATTTTCCTTATTTTCTTTGCATTTTTTTTTTTTGCTAAAATCACATGACAGATCTATGCTCGACATGTAGGTAGCATTTTCAAAATTACAAAAAAATTTATGGAAACGTAGATCGTACGCCACAAGTATAATTTGGGGTCTCATTTTTTAGCTGATTCTGCAGTTTGTGTGTTTGACTGAAATTATTTTTCTTGCATCAAACATGACCCCTACTTTTCTTTTGATTTTTAGTTAGTACTGACAATATTCTTCAAGAAAATGTAGTTTACAGAAATTTAAAATGGGCCCTGATGTGTGCTGCGGTCATTGGAAGTAGGTCAATTTTATATAGAATAAAGAACAACAATTATTTAGTGTGTTATAACAAAGAGCTTTAAAAATAAAATGTATTTTATAGTTCTTTGGTTATAACCTATAAGATGACATTGTTAAAAATTGAAATCTGGCCAGATGATGGTGGAAATGGGCTACTTTGATTAGAATTTGATAGAAAATGACATTTATTGCAATTTCGTTGAAAATGAGGATAAAACCAAAAAATATCACATTTTCACTGTTTTGAGTGTATTTCTTTTTTCAAAAACTGCATATTTATAGCCTACTGATAGCTATTTTCTGGCCATCAGAGGTATAAGTGAACATATTTAACAGTTTAAATGTGTAATTTGCATGCACATCAGAGCAGAAAATGTCAAAACAGGGCAAAACAAGGCTGCATTTAAGGTAACTGCTTCAAAATTATGTCGCGAAAGCTATTTTTGACAAAATCTGACGCTTTGTCTTATGGTACTGAAAATGCCGTAAAAAACTTGGAAACTGTTGATATCAAGCTAAAACCTTGTATTCTTTCATGCATTTGGGTTTCTTGTACATTTCAAATGAAACTGGCACAGTGTCAGAGAAAAAAGTTTTTCTTATAGGCATACAGACACTAAAAAGAAAAATGGCGCGAAAAAAATGGTAGTCGCATAATGGCGGATACAAATAGTCCTCAGTTTTTTTTGCTCTGTAGAGCTATTTTCCTTATTTTCTTTGCATTTTGTTTGCTAAAATCACAAAAAAGTGATGATTGGTATGTAAATGGACACTGTGATTATTAATCACTATATAACATTATTTTAGCGCACATCAAATGTTTGACCTCAGTTTCTTGAAAAATACGTTAACATCAATATATAACATGCACATTGCCATCAAATGATCTTTGACAATTGTATATTCCTTTTGCCTGCATATTTAGTAAACAATTTTATACAAATATCTTTAGTATAGACATACATAGAAAATAGTGTTCATGTTATATTTCTGAATGAATCTTTGGTAACGTATGTATCGAACTTTACGTTACTTGCTGTTATAGTTTAAAAACAACTGTGCTACATTGCACATGTATAATTAGACACATTGGCCAGTTTCTAAAAAAAGTCATGTTCACATCATATAATCTGTTTGCGAAAGAAATGTCCCTTCCCACAATTTAGCAAAGGTTGCTTAATATGGTGGTCAATACACCTGCTTCTTTGTTAATCATACTAATACATTACATTTCATTTCGCAGTATGTTAAGCACGGAAACAAAAGTTAAACTCGCTGCAGTTGTGCTCTTCAAAACGCATTTAATATTCTAAAACCCTCGCATTTTTAAAATTATACATAAATTTACATCTGAAATACAGACAAATATTAACAGAATATTGTTGTGTAGTCATATTCATATCAACACGATATGAGACATATTAATGAACAGGGGGTGGAACATAAAGTGTTGTTGCGAGAGCTTTTATGTGAGGAGCTGTTGTTGTTGGAGTCAAAATGGCGGAAAATTATCTTTTTTTAGTCGATAATTTTCTGGATACCTCGTAAGTGTAACTTTCTTTGAAGTTTTCTCTTAATTTCAATATGACCAGTCTAGAGAGCTATGTTTTTGCTTAATCGGCACCAATCGTTGGCTAAATAGATTTAAGAACAAAAATGTTATTGAAAGCACCAGTTGACTGATTGGAGTAATATTTTGAAAAACCTTGACATTTTTTCTCCATTTTAACGTATCTAAACCCTTCTGACATAAAGGCCTCAGAAGAGTTTAAATACGTTTTACCTCCCGATGATTTTGAGGTCGATTTCAATTATATTGTATTTTAGTGTTGCAAATGATACATTTCACTTTGTAGATATGGGCAAACATTTTCGGTCCTTGACTTTGGAAAGAAGATTTTATACAGAGAAGATAAACCAGATGAGACAGTTCGTTTAATTAGAAGAGAACTTCAAGATGGTATTGATTTGTGCATATTTTGCCTGTTTATGGTTCGGTTTTTGGTGGCCAGTGAAGGAAATATCTGTAAGGCTGACTGCAGATACTTAAGGATCATGCAACCCTTAAGTCAGTTTTTATTCACGGAAGAAGTTTTAATGTTGTCCGTGACTGTGTTTTATGTCCGTTTCTTACCTTTTTACATTCTTAAAGTAGCTTGAAACACACAGCTTCGCCTCGCCCTCTATAAAGCATACTGACCCTACATATTTCCGTAGAGGGTCAGTAACAAACCCAATAATTAATAATATATATTATACCAGATTAATATAGATTATGGAGTCCGTATGATGCTTAATATGCTTACATTTCGAAATGATATCTTGCCAAACTTTTATATACAGAAAAGTAATATATATGTGTTTGAGTAAAAAAAGAATGATCAGATAGATTATTTCTCGTACAATAAATTATGTAACGTTTGTACGGGTAAGAGTATGCACGAGCTATTTTAATGACACAACCGTGTTTCAATTCTTTTAACTAGCCTACTCCTTTCAACCACCGACAACATGGGACAAAATGCAAGAACACCAGAATCTTTTACTGGTCGATTTACTACCAACATCTAAAGAATATCAAGATTTGGTACACACACTTAAGAAATTTGTTCAACCAAAAAAAGGCCTTCAGACCTGCATTTGGAAACTACGAAATTGTGAAGGTAAATTATTGTTATACAATTACCATAATTTCACATTACTTCAATGAAAAAAGTAGATATTTGATTCAAACATTTCCTGATAGGGTTTGCATGGATATCAAGGCATAGTTTCATATTTAAAGTAGGAATTTAGAAAAAAATTACATGAAGATTTTAGTAATGCGTACTTAAAACTTTTGTAAACACTACCTGTCTAGAAAGCTGGTTTAACGGTACGATGTAGGGACATGCGAATATGATATTTTGTTTTAAGATAATCTTAATAGTTCGATCATAAACATAGTGCCATTATTTCAACGATCACTGTATGAAACAAATATACTGTCTACACGTTAATAGATTTTATTTAAGGAGGCACGATCAGTTATAATAATTTCTACAGGCATTTTTGTAACCACTTGCCTTCCGGAGATTGTCCCTCGTCCGTTTGTATTTTCTCCAAACAGAATATCCTGTAAAACTATTTGGCAGAAAGTGACGAAACTTATGACAGTTTCACACGACTGTTCTCAGAGGCAGATAGAGGAAAAAAATCTAAAGGCATCTCCTCAAAAACCACAGTTTCGATTTAAGATAACTTCACATAAATGTTTAAATGGTGACATGTTCCATGTTTGTTCATACCATTCAGACTGATTTGTCAAAGACATTGACGTATGACAGTGTAGCCGCTTATCCCTAGAAGTATATCATGGGAACGTTAAAAATCTTTGTCAAATTAACTACTGTGATTTGGGGATTGCGACGACAGCCACTCGGCCCTACTGCTCCTCTAATCCTCGCAATGGCCTGCAAGATACAAGTAACAGGACAACCATATATGATATAAAAGAAAATAACAGAATTACTGGTTTTTTTTTTAATTTCTTTCTTTTAATTATTTATTTTAAGGAATGTACTTTGTTGCAATGTAGGTTAACGATCAAATGAGGGAAAAGAAGACTTTTCTTGCTTTTCTGTATCAGAAGTAAAAATTACACAGTATCAGTCATGCATTTGACAAAAAGAAAAGGTAATAATTAAATGGTCTTTTTTCAGATTGAACGTATACAAAACAGGTCTCTTCGGGTGCAATACGAAGTTAAGAAGAAACAGTTAGAAGCACAAAATCCGAATGCGAAAAATGAAAACTTTTTATGGCATGGAACTTCGAATGAAGCTATTGATAGTATAAATAGTCACGGATTCAATAGAAGCTATTGCGGGAAAAATGGTAAGATATATTACATGAAATTTGTATAATGCGTTTGTTGCATCAGTGACCTGTCATATAATTAATAATTTCTTTGGGATAGTTTTCGTTGTATATACTCATATTTCATGCGTAGTGATTTGAGTAAATAAAATTGTGTTCTATTTTGATTAATGAGGAGACTTGCTTACACAATTTTTGTATTTTTGTTATTTCTTTCCGTGTAATAATTTGCTTGTGGGGTGGGGGATGGGCTGGGGGATGGGTGTGGGTGTTGCATATTTGAAGTATTTCAGCTGATTACAGTCGTTTTTATCTAATGTCCCACTCGACTTTAATACTCAGTAGAGAAGCGCTTTTGTGTATTGGTGGTAAAGGTGAGGATATAGTTGCCGCTTCGTCTGATTTGTTCAAGTTATTTATTAAAAACCTGTGTGACAGTCTCTAATTTTCAACGAAACTTAAACTAAAGTTTTACTTCCAAGAAGAGATGAGCATTAAATTAGCACATCCCGGTTGTATTATTTATTTTGTAGTTATAGCCCTTTAATGTTTAATATGAAACTTCATATAAATGATCGGTCTGAGGCCTTGTTTCTCTCTCTCTCTCTATATATATATAAAGTTTTAAGGTTGGATGATTTTTACTCATAGGCATTCGGTGTATTTGTTTTGTCAATAATGCTGCTATATATTATAGAAAAACATTTATAGACCGCCCAGGACCCAAATATGTAATAAGTTGAATATGAAGGTAAACAGCTTGGCAGCGTGCATTTCACGGTGACTTTCGTTTCATGCTCTGTTATTTTTTAACCAAAATAGATATGGCCAAGTATCCGCATGCCAACAAGACCCATTGAATATTACAAATACAAATACAAATACAAGTAGTTTATTGGAACTTAAATGATACATAGATCAGTGTTTTCTAGGGCATATACTGAGGTAACAGCATTAGCTTACTATTAGCACATACAAAATGAAATATGAACAATTGTCAATACTAGTAATGATATACCACATAACATAAATACATAGGTATCTAAATCATATCTATAGATATAAAGAAAGATATTTTTCTGTAATTACTTTGTCACTAGTATTTGCACATGCAAATGTTGTTAATTATCTCTTGTTCATTAGATTGTATGTCACTGATTAACGAATCAAATTACTCCTATCTGTTATTAACTCTCCTGCAAGTAAAAAATTGCGTTTCGTCTTCAACTGTGTTGCAGACCGAGCAAAGCCTTTCTGATCCTCGCATATCTACCTGTTTCTATTTGTAATTTATAGCTGGATATCCATAGCGCGGTTAAATGCCTTTTTATACGCCCGTTTGAAAAACGGGACGTATTATGGGAACGCCCCTGGCGGGCGGGCGGGCGGGCGGGCGGCGTCCACAGACTTTGTCCGGAGCATATCTTCTACATGCATGAAGGGATTTTGATGAAACTTGGCACAGTTGTTCACCATCATGAGACGGAGTGTCATGCGCAAAAAACAGGTCCCTAGGTCTAAGGTCAAGGTCACACTTAGAGGTCAAAGGTCAAATTCAAGAATGACTTTGTCCGGAGCATATCTTCTTCATGCATGGAGGGATTTTGATGAAAGTTGGCACAATTGTTCATCATCATGAGACGGAGTGTCATGCGCAAGAACCAGGTTCCTAGCTCTAAGGTCAAGGTCACACTTAGAGGTCAAAGGATACAAGAAAGAAAACTTTGTCCGGAGCATATCTTCTTCATGCATGGAGGGATTTTGATATAACTTGGCACAAATGTTCATCACCATGAGGCGGAGTGTCATGCGCAAGAACCAGGTCCCTAGGTCTAAGGTCAAGGTCACACTTAGAGGTCAAAGGATACAAGAATGAAAACCTTGTCCGGAGCATTTCTTCTTCATGCATAGAGGGATTTTGATATAACTTTGCACAAATGTTCACCCCCACAAGGCGGAGTGTCATGCGCAAGAACCAGGTCCCTAGGTCAAAGGTCAAGGTCACACTTAGAGGCCAAAGGTCAGATACAATAATGACTTTGTCCGAAGCATTTCTTCTTCATGCATGGAGGGATTTTGATGTAACTTGGCACAATTATACACCATCATGAGACGAAGTGTCATGCGCAATTCCCTTCTTTAGAATTACTTCCCTTTGTTGTTACTATAAATAGCTTATATTGTAACTTTTTCATTACTAGTCGTAGGGAAAAATCGAGACCACTTTTCTGTAGTACAACATGCATGCTACATCCAATTATGAGGTGTATTTTGACTAATCTCTACCTGGTAAAGATTTTTGTGTGGACTTACAATTTTTTTGGGGATTTTTTTTTTTTTTTTTTTTTTTTAAGATTATCTTCCCTTAGTTGTTACTATAAATAACTTATATTGTAACTTTTTTATAATTGACCGTAGGGAAAAAACAAGACCACTTTTCTGTGGTACAACATGGATGTTACTTTCAAATTTTAGGTGTATTTTAAGGTATCTCTACCTGGTAAGGAGTTTTTTTGTGGACTTAGAAAAACAAATGACTTACAATGATTACTAAACAACCACAAAATTAAAATTCCATTTGCAAATACAGGTGCTAGAGTAAAGAAATTTGCTGTGACGGGCGTATATTGTGACATTCTGGCACTCTTGTTACTGATTTACATTGTAGTTCATCCTGATGTGAGATATTATTGTAACTGAAACGCGCCATTTGCCTTAGCAAAGAAGTTTAGTCGTCCTTGGACTTTCGGAAGTGTTGGATGTGGTTAACATGGTTTGCTTACTGTTTTCATTTACAACAGTTTTGATTGAATTATTGTCCGTATTTTTAACTTCAATATTAAACCTTTCTGGAATTGAGCCATGACTGTAACATTTCATCGCAAAACATCTATAAGGAGTTTATTTGGCGTGTTTTCACGAATTCTGTTATAGAATTTGAGCGGTTGTTGGGTAATATATGTTAAGGATGACAATCTACCAAAGTTCACATTTAGATGTAAAGTTTGAAGATTTTTTATGCACTCTGAGAGTATATTTACAAAATCTATTGTGTATGTTTTCAAAAGGATATTGGTCAATATTCTATTTACGAATGTCAAAATCGCTTTTCCATATTTCTGATTCATATGTGTATATTGGTCTTAATGAGTCGAATAATTTAAGGCTTAGTTCCATGATAACATTTTCTAAATTTGAAAGTTTTGATCGCAAGGCAAAATATGCTTTAAGTAATTTGCTGTAAACGTTTTCTTTAGCATGTTTCATGTTTCCGTTAAAATATAAAACTACCTCTAGATTTTTGTATTTGTCTATTATCTCAAGATTTGGTTCCCAAAATGTAAAAGAAACTTTTGTTCGTTAAGTTTACCTTTACCCATTAGCATGATCTTCAACTATTTATATCAATATTCCAACGAACACAAAATGTTTCTAAATTATCAAGGCATTTTTGCAACCCATAGATACTTTCTGATAGTATTAACAGATCATCAGCATACATATGGTGATTGATTTTTATATCATTAATAGTAACCGGTTCACCGTCGGGGCTGCCGAAAGTACCATCTATATCGTTGACATAATTGTAAAAGAGTTGGGGCTCAGGCGGTTCCCTTGTCTAACACTTTTATACGTTTCGCATTCTGGGCCAATGTTTGATTTTATATATAATGAATACATCTTTCTGTTCCCGGGTAGATCATTTACAGGTCTTCGTTCATTTCTGAGAAATAAGTGAATTGCATTAGTCGTGGACGATCATGGCTATGCGAATGTACAAAAGCTTCTCTTACCTTGCATGTGCCTTGCGAACGAAATTTGACTTTGTTATAAATATTGTTCAATATGCTCAATTTTGTGATCATCGGAACGTTTTGTGTTTTCGGTTCAAATTTCTAAGGGTGGTAGCTCTAATGTGAACGAAAGTGAACAAGTTTTGAAACAATTTAAAATTACATTCGTTAAAGGTGTGCAAGGTGAAAGAAACTTTTGTAAATTATAATTATTTCTTATAATTTAAACGTATGTGGTTGTATTTTATTTGTAGAAGCTTTTAAATGGCTGTTTAGTCGTGACATTTGCATAGCCGTGATCATTTCTTAATAACGCAGTTGTCATTTTTTTCAATATTACAGCTTATTTCTCAGAAATGAGCGACGACATGAAAATTATCTACCTGGGAACTGAAAGATACATATGTAGGGTGTGTTGACATGCGGATATTTCGACATATCCTTTTTGGTTGAAAAATGACAGAGCTTGAAACGAAGGTCACCGTGAAAAGCAGCCCTGCCGAATTGTTTGTCTTCAAACAAGAGTTTGACATAAAGTCTTAAGGCTTATTTCTCAGCAAGATTCGCTGAAAGTCAGCAGTTTTTCTCTGGAAGCTTTAATAATAAGAAGAGATGTGAATAGTATCATCACATTCCGGTCGGTTTATTGATTGCAGAGTGTCAATTAATTCTGCAAAATTTGTGAAAGCGATTATGGTTCTTTAACTCTGCGCTACTTTAAACCTATGGTTCATATTCACACTAAGTTTCAGTCAAATCCTTTTTATACCCAAGCACATAGTGCACTTGGTGAGCTATTTCCACCATTTACCGTCCGTCTTCTGTTCGTCGGTCAACCGTAAACCGCTCAGCCAATATCAACCATACTTCGCAGGTATACACTTTATAAATTATTCAAAAGATTTTGCTCGGCTGCACATTAGAAAAATCTTCATGCGGCATCCTCTTGTTCACCGCTAGTCCGTTTTTTTTTTAATTATTTCACACACATGTTCCTTGGTTCCTTGGCTTACTCTGTAACAAAACCGTTGAAACCCCTGTGTGCGTGGTCACTTTTCTCTAAATATGTATACTGGAAACTTTAAGAAGTTTCTTGCCGGAAACTGCCGTTCGATTTTAAGATAGTGTAATACAAATTATTCTTGGGTTGACATAGTAAAACGAAACATGGCCGCAAAAGGTAAAACTAGAAAAGAAAACCTTCAAACGCCATTTTACATAAACTACTGGTCTGATTTTGGAATAATCTTTGGGTAACCCTGTTCATAAATTGTCATCTTTATTTGGTAAAAAGAAACACGGCTGCCGTTGTCGGGTCTAATTTTCCCTTTTAGGCTATATGGACAATTTTGAAAATCCTATCTGAATCTGCATGTCATGGCAGAAAAGATTTTGACCACTCTCTTCAAAAAAGTGTTAAATGTTTGGGCCTTAAACCTATTGTGAAAAATTACGGTAGCCCTGCACTTTCGATAAACCGGAAGTCAATGCGTAACGTCATTAATCTGAAAATCATTTTACTAACAAAGGACTACCTGTGAGTAAATTTATGAAAACGGCAACGTTGATACTTTTTTGTATATAGTATGATATTAAAATGTTTGTAACGTTAAATAATTCTAAAGAATGCCTACAAATCAGCTAGAAAAGTGCGAATCCCTTTAATCATGGTCAAAATCTTAAAAACAAGCATTTTATATCATCATTTTAAAGCCCATATGTTAGTTTATAATCGTGAGAAGTTTAAATAAATTGAAGAAAAAATTCTATTCTGGAAAATGTTCCGTTGACTTCCATTTCGAAATTTTGTTTGGGTTTCAACATTTTTAAATCAGTCTAGCAAAAATGCAAGCAAATGACCCTATTTTTTTATTTGACATTTATTTTTTATTACATTCTAGTATTTTGAAAAATCATGGTTTATCAAATTCTGCATCGTAGAAAGAAATTTGATCCAAACGTGCAAAACTACCTTAAGGGCCATCATGGCCCCTTTTCTGTGTTTTACTTAGCATATTTACCTCATTGCAAGAACCGAACATGACTGAAACTCTTAGCTCTTGTTTTCAAATAGGACTACTGGTGAAATTATTGTTCCAAAATAGCATTTCAGTTGAATAAACTATGTGGCTTTGGATCAGATAAATTGAATCATTTGTTTTTTCAAGTTAATAGAAAGGTTTTCCTTTTAAAAGTCAAAGCCTTAAACTCATTCTATGCTATGAAACATTTTATATTTCACAGCGACAGTGTATGGACAGGGTGTGTATTTTGCAGTGAACGCAAGTTATTCTTTGCAAGATAGATATTCTACACTTGATTTTACCGCTGTAAAGAGAGTCTATTACTGTCGCGTCCTGACCGGTGACTATACAGAAGGCAAAAGGGACATGAAATGGCTTCCACCGAATAAGAAATTCTCTAGCGGTTCAGTCTTGTATAATAGTGCAGTCGATGACATAGACGATCCTACATTATATGTTGTTTTCAACGACACACAAGCATACCCAGAGTATCTCGTGTCATTCAAAGAGATGCAGTAGATTCAGAAATTTCAGAATGCATTCTATGGACAGTATACATAAACACAGTCAATTTTATACGTTGTCATTGGAATATTTTTGCGTGTTTATGCTTTTTAGAAACTTGATGTACGTTTGTGCTGTGTCCATTACCCTGACCGACTTCCGATCCGAAACCATGCATTGATATTTCAAAATTACTTATCAGAAACATTCACTACAATAAGTTTTTATAATACTAAAATAATTTTAACGCACACTACACCAATCAATATCAAATAGAGTTGCAGCCTTTGTTCTTTTTCTATCTGTGCTTATCGTATACATTGGGGGATTTTTTTAAGTACGTTTAATTACTATCTATCTTATTTTATCATACGACCAGAAGAAAGATCTAGGTCAGAAATAATGCAGTCTTTATATTGTAAAGCTACCTCATTTACCCTACTTTTAATTTTTGAAAGTTTCGTACACAAATGCAGTGTTTTGGACCTTATCCTCAATGTTAATCCATTATCGTTCGTTGTATCGGTCAATATCAATTTATCATACCAATTTACCATACCGGTGTGATTTCTAATCTTAATCGAGTAATCACATTCTTTTATAAAATCATCCAGCATGGTTCTACTAAGGTGCCCGTCCGAGCCAGAAATAATACCTGGCTGGGTACTTGAGATCTTGCTAAAAGGCCGTCGTATGAATTAAATTGCGTCGGAGTAACTTTGAATATGTTCTTATCTGATTTTTTCTTGCTCTTCATTTGACCTCACACTCCTTTATAGCTGAAAAATGTTTAATGTAAGATGAAAATATGCAGTAGGCAAGATCAACTGGCACCAGACCAAACAGAAATCTCTTGAGAGAACAAATGCCATGTAGATAGTTTTATTCATATCAGATAAGTTGAACATGGCGCAATCCTTTCAAGCCTAACATTATATTGATCGCTTATTATTAGCAAAACTCTAACTTGAAGTGGTTTATAATAGCATAATCCTTACATCCATTTGTTTGGATTCATCTTCTTTCTCATCGATATTTCAATTATTTCATATAAATTCAGTAACATTATAGTTGCTAGGAAAGTTCGTACAAAAAGCGGATTATGTACATGTTTGATGTTGTCTACAAATTCCACAATACTGAAATCATCGCAGACCAAACGTTACTAGATCACATATATATTCAAATGCAAAAGTTTATATGCGTGTTGTATGTTTTGCATTCATATTACTGTTTTATTTTTTATTTCCGTTGAATGGTTTTATTCTTATGGACAAACATAATCTTTGTGTTATCTTATATTTTCATTGTCGAAACCGTTATAATTATAGTTTTGACCTATTCATTTATCAATTTTAGAATTGTTGGATATGGTGACAGATTGTTTTTTACAAATACCTACATCGTATTTGACATTTGCAAATTAAGACGATGACGTCAGTGAGCTGCTACTGGGCCCATGTCACGAAGTCAATTTAGGACAAAATCAGAACTTAGGATTAAGGTGTTTACGAACAACATTTTAAGTAGATAGATTCTTTTTAACTTTGAATATGTTCTAAAGTCCATACGTAGGAGAGAACTTGAGAAAGAAATCTTAAATCAATCAATACTAAAAAGGATTTGACATGTAGTGACAGGTTAACGCATAAAGTCCTGCGACTTAATTCCAATTGGTTCCTTTTATACTACTGAGGAAAAATAGGGAAAAAATGATCAGTACTATATTCAAGGCAAATAAAACATTTTCCTAAATCTTAAATACTTCAGATTATTTAAAAATACATGAATACTTTCAATACTTAGATATGTTTATGACATTTCCCTGCTTGTCTTTGAAACAATTTACATCTCAAATCCCTGCAAAAATCACATACGTTTTTGGTAAGAAAAAGAATATCACAGATGGGTTTTCAAATACATCAACACATCACATACAATTTATCATACAAATCATATGACAAGCAATATTCTGTCATAAACATTTTTGAAATGCTTCTTAACTTCTTTCTTTAATCTAGTGTTACCTATGGACTATATTGATTCAAGTAGTGAAGTTCATGTTAAAATGTTATTATAGTAAAACGTCGTGGCTGCTGCAGTCAGCAGAAGGAACAAAAACAATTGAACTTGTGTCTCCTTGTACAATATGTGTGAACATAGGTTTTTCTGACAAAGTTATCTTTCATTTATGATGGACATTTGTCATTATAAATCTTGTGAACATGATTTAGAATCAGCTGTTTGACTCTGTCCTCAATTTTTAACAGCCAAAGTTTATGAAAATCTGAACAAGTAAAAGATGTCCGAGCAGGTACATTCAGTATGAATCTGAATACTTTGTTCTGAACCTGGAGCTTGGGCCTAAAAGTTTTGCCCAAACTAGTATACCAGGCAGAACAAGTGTAGTCAAACAAACACTGAACAAGAGAATTACAAAGTGCGCGATTTTGCAACAATACATTTTATGTTTATCATTGTTTTTATGCTTTATTCATAACATTCTATAGTATTATCATTTTTATGTCTTGTGTATCTTCTTGAGTCTGAAACTGTTTTTATATAATATTGTGACTCTTATAACTATGTTAATGGTTATGTAAACATATTGCTTTATATGTATAGGTTAGTGGCGTAAACAAAATAAATGTTATATAGCAACTGGTTTTACTTATATTAGAAAGTCCTTACGATATAAATAACCATTACTGTTCATCATTATCTGTAGATGATTGTGTGCCCCTCACACCTCCACTCCCCCACAGAAAATTTGGGAGGAGGACACTTAGAATTGCCCTTGTCCGCCTGTCCGAATTTATGTGGTGCATATCTCAAAAGGTATTTGGCCCAAAGTCATCAAATATCACAGGATTGTTATTCAGCATGTGAAGTTGTGCTCCTGGTGTTTTAATTGGGATCTTACGCAGTTAGACCAGAGTTATGAGCCTTGACTTCATCAAAAATATGTATAAAAAGGGCCTAAAACGTGTTGCTGCATGTATCTCAAAAAGTACTTGACATAGGATTGTGAAACATAATAGGAATATTATTAAGCATGTGAAGATGTACACCTAGAGTTTTGTTAGAGATTTCGTTAAGCCTGGCCAGAGTTATGGCCTTTGACGTAATCAAAATATGCATAAAAGTGCATAAGAATGTGTAGCACGTATCTTAAACGTTTTGACATAATGTCAAGAAACAAAAGTGTTTCAAACATCTGTGCTGCTACCACCTATGTCCTCAGCTGGAAACCATCTGTCAACGCCTGTTTCGCCCTTTTCATCCCAGGACAGGCTCGAGATGGTAGTAATGTTGGCCAAACATTGCCCATTGGTGGGCTACCAGCTACTGGCGTTCCTTCTGTACCACAGCCAGCTGGAACTTCTTTCAGCAGTTTGAGCTATCTTGCTGACTGATGCTCTTTTTATCATTTATCATTATAAAGGTGCAGAGTTGTTAATCATGCCCAGTATACATTCTTGACTACTTTTATAGTGGAATTTGGCTGCACGTTTTGCAGAAAACTCTTTAACAGAGGCCAACAAGTGAAAATTTTTACAAATGTAGTCGATTTTAGAAAACACGGGCGTATTATATTACAGCGTTGTCCGTTCATTCGTTCATCAACGTGTCTATACAGCAACAACAAAACTACTAAAACAATAAAACACAGATTCTGAAGTCATTTGGCAGACTGTATATTTCAGCTGATGATGGCGTGACAAATACGTTTAAAGGTATAAAATATTCTCGATTAAAATAATTGCAGGCCAGGATTGTACTACAGACGCAGGACAATTACAACATATTTCCATCTGTTGATAAAAAATGTTGCTAATTTTCAGTCATACCGCTTCACGGAGGATAAATTTTTCTCTGTCATTTCTACAAATACAGGTAAGGCAAATGCACTTACGTGCTTCGTAATGTATGCTTGGTTGCACGGCATCGCGATATTTTGGCAAAACAATTTCATTTTTACAAAATTCACTCACAAATAAAAATCTAACCTGTTTTTTTCTGTGAAATGTTTACCACATGTGTACTACCGGAAGCACAACATATGATTTTAAGCGGAACCCATTTAGGAATACATATATGTTGGTTCCCCCTCCGTGTGGTATAATATATTCGTAAGCGTAAATTGTATCTAGATTCAGATGCTCTGCCCATAAATTTGCAGTCGAAAAAGGTAGATTCAGAAATATTGTAAGGAGTAAGCGATTATGTACAAAATGTAACGTGCATCAAATTGAAAATGAATTCCATTTTTATTGGTTTGTCCTTTTTATTATGATTTAAAGAAACTACAATGTATACATGTATTTGCAAAAATATTATTGTATGTGGCATAGAGTACATAGATTCAAATCTTTTTTATGAGTTCAGCTGAAAGAAATAAACTTGTCAGTTTAGGAAAATATATTTACTTCGCAATGCTTTAAAGAAATGAAGAATTGGATGGCTACTTTTGTGCTAATGTAATGAATGAAATGCTATTTGTTTTTGTGTATATCTTGATGCTAAATATATGTATTAGCTGACTGTCCCTACATTTAGATAACGCCCATTGTCTATTCTAGTTGGCATTATTTAAGTTGCATCTTCCAGGGCCAAGTAGTTTTTAATAGTTTAGCCAATATCTAACGTGGCTTCTGTGCTTTGTCAATTTTAAAAGCATTTCTTATTTCACATCATTTACAGAGGCTATGCTGCTAAAAATGCTGTTACCATATAAAATGTGTATACTATAGAGTATATTACATGAGTGTCTTTTCATATTAAACGAGTTGGATAAAATAATACAATGCGAGGCTCTGTCGAGAATTATTCAATTTTATCAATTTTATTCGACTTTATTACATGAGTACCTATAAATAGTAACAAATTTGTGTTGAAAATTCTCCCATTATCGCATTGCGTCATGCATTATCACATTATCATAATAAGCCCCGGGGCCATTATCGATAATGGCCCTGGCGTTAGCGCGGGAAATTAACGTCCGTAAACAGAAATGACGTCATGGCGTTTCGTGGAGGTAAAACAGCGAATATTTCCGTTTTATTTTACCATCTTGAGCGTAACATCATGTATTCTTCGTGAAATATCGTATTTTTATCCCTAAATTATGCAATAAGCAAGAAAGTACAACTTAGTATCCAGGTATTTGATTTTATACAGTAAATAGACTCTTATACAAATAATATAGAAACTGAAAAGCTGAAATTTATTGTGCCAGAAGATGCAAATACCCACAAAAATGGCACAAAAAACATTTCTTACTATATTATAGGTAAACATGTAATAAACAGGTAAATACATGGGAGAGCGGTGCCTTTGAGTGATAATGGCCCTGGAAGAAGATAATAGCCCTCGGGCTATTATCACCTTGCCAGGGCCATTATCGCTCAAAGGCACCGCTCTCCCATTTATTAACCTATACATATTATCACTATTAATTAATTACACTCCCGCGACGTGTGATAATTATAGGTTATTAGTTTTGTATCGTGAAATATGCATGAGTTCTGCAGCGTTGCGCGACTTTAGGAGCGCAATATTATTCCGCGAAAGAACGAGTGCATATTTCTTGATGCAAATCTAATAATCGTTTTATTACATACGCATCTTCACTTAAAATTATTAAGATATTAGAAAGATATAAGAAAGATATTGACGTTTCAGGTTCCATTGAAACTTAACGTAAATTTTAAATGAGTATGTAATAGAATATTATATTGTGTACGACCAGTTGCCAGGTATAGTTTATAGCTGTAGTGTGCCTAATATTTGAAACTATGTTTTTTCCGAGTCAGCGGCTTGGCTGAATTACAAATCCTTGATATGTCTCATTGTATATTTCATTGACTCCATGTAAGTATGCTAAAATTGCATAACTTTTGTGTCTCCTAATCGACTTATTTAGCGCGATTCTTGGTTGATTTGCAAAGGTCCTAATGTAGTTAATGTAGTTTTACGCTCAAAGAATAGCATTCAGTCCTTTTATTGATATGTTTTACAACAGATTCCAACAAAATTAAGTTGTTTTGATACTAAAATTATCAGAAAATCAAAATAAATGTCAGGCTCTTTTAAAAAGGACAGGCAAGACGATCCGCCCACGTTACAATTGTAGTCAACCTTCTTAAAAATCAATTCGTGACTTTTGATTTAGGGTATAATTAAATCCAAAAACGTATCGATTTAATCTTTTCAAACAGAAAAAAAAAACAAGTTTTAGGTACCATTTGATGTTCATTTTAAAATTTTGGTATCCGAATTGGAAAAGTTTCTTCAAGCGACACTAACTTGATGCTTTTGTGCATGGCGTAAGATCGCACGTGCAGTCGGTGGCGGAGAAGACCACTCTTTATATCAATACACTAATGTTGTTTATACGTATTTTTTTCTTTCTACACAACTCATACAGTGAATGTAAATATTAGATACGTTACCATCATATGGTAAATTACAAGGAAGTGGAATGTAAAATAGTTAGCGATAAGGCTTTGAAACTGTCTACACTTGTTATTATCACTAGATTAGTAAGTAGAACTCTACTGTATACTTTGCATTTTACAAAATTCTGAACCCTTTTCTACTTAGCAAGTTTTGTATGTAAGCTGGCATCTCAATACAAACTAATTGGAATAGATTGAAACTTCAAACTTTCCACTGTGGTGAGCTGACATGCATCTCTGTTTTACATTTGTACCGTGAAAATTATGTTCCTTTTCTGACATTTATATTTATTTAAATGACAACGCTGTTGAATAGTCGAGCGTTGCTGTGCTGACAGCTTTTGTTTTGTATAGGTTTACTTTTATTGAATATTATAACTTTTAAACTGTATATTTCTAAACTCTTTTCTTGCATATTTGTCGAATGATAGGCACTTACTGACGAGCGTTGACAACCGTAGGTGGTGCCCTGACCCGACATGACCCTGATTCGAACTTGACCTAAAGATCATCAAGTTTAACATTCTGACTAAGTTTCATGAAGATACAGTCATAAATGTGGTCTCTAGAGTGTTAACAAGCTTTTCCTTTGATTTGACCTATATGTCTTGTTATTTTTTTTATATTCTAAGTGATTTCTTTTCTTAAAATGGGGTGTGGTCATAGAATGAGAAAATTATAAGATAGCTAAAATATACTTTATTGAAATTTCTGTAAGACAAATATAAACAAACAAAACGTACGCCACATTTTATAAAATATACCTCGGATAATATTTGAGACATCGGCAAAATATCTTAGCATTTTCTTAGATCTGTTGTATTTAACTCATGGATACTTTGATGTGTAAAAAGAAGGCAAACATTATCTCCCAACTGTCCGTTTAAATGCTAGTAAATGCAGGTTTTCTTTTAGGTTAAGTTCCACTAGATATCATCAGATGTAGTGTGGTTCTAGTCGATAATATAAATCAGATTTAATTGATTTTAAAATTCGAAATTGAGACTAAACACAGAAAATGCCGTTAAAATGGTGATCACTATGGCTGAGAGATTTGGGGATACAAAGTACGCGCCACTTTTATCGCCTATGTCATCACTGGCATCCTTTTTATTTCCGTCATTGCAAAGATTATCTGTGCAGCACATGTACTCATTTTGGTTTTCGCCATATTGATGGAATGACGGCTTGCATAGTCTTTCAGAGCACCCGGCTGTCACTGATGTAACACTCCCGCCTTTTGATTTATGAACCTAAATATATCAAATGAGGTAATATATATATATATTTACATATCATGTGTGTGTTCTCCTGGTTAGTTCAACAGATGAAGCGTAAAGTTTTCAATCAAGAATGAGATTTCTGAAATGTTTGATAGAAATCAGTGTTTCCCTTTCACTTCGGATGAATGTGGAGTTGCTACTTACAATCAAAGTAATAACAAGTACCTGTGCAGAATCCAGGAATACTGGAAAGGTAACAACTGACCAACGTCATATATTTGAGAAAAAAAAACACACACACAAACATACAGTATGAATATTGTCTTTTTGACATAAATCCAGTAACCTTGGTGGCCGACTGGCTAAAGCAGCTGACTCCGGACCACTTGCTCCTAACCGATTCGGGCTCTAAACCTCGCTTGGGATGTATAATTATTTCTATGTGAAGAAGCTATCCACTTTGTTTATGGAAGATCAGTAGTTCTACCCAGGTACCAGCCCGTGCATGAAAAAAATTCAAAGAGGTGCAAAAAAAAAAAAAAGCTTGAAGTTGCCATATGACCTATGGTGTGTCAGTGTGACGTCAAATTCAACATAATTTTTAAAAATTACTATAAGTATAGTTGTGCAATAATCTTTTAGTGTTTCGTATGACAATATACATACATAGCAGCCATACTGTGGGTCCATCGGGCACGTACGGGAATAACCATCTGAAATGCCTTTCTGTAAACAATCCAAACCGGAGGCACACATATAGGAATGACAGTGTGTCTGAAATTCAAAAACATACTGCATTTATTACAATTCGTACATTCCAATATATGTATAAATATGTTTATTTTTATATATTTATATTTACATTTTCGCATTTCAATTTTATAAATGTTTTAGAATATTGCGATATTTTTCTTGTTTTTGCAACTGTACATTTTGTTGTTCTTACAGTAAACCATCTCCGTGTTGTACAACACCATATAGCTTGCCCTGAATCACCAAAATTTATCAAAAGTCTTTGCATATTAACTACTTTTTTCACTGGATCCACTACTGTACTAGCGAGAGAAAAATCGTATACAAACAAGGCAAATAATGTGCTGTTAATGCACGATTTTATTTTTGAATATGCTTTTTCCAGGGCCGGACATATATCCTTGCGCAGAAGGAAATCTGGTATCTGTATCTATGTTTTGTAGCATTAAAGATGAAATCCAAATGACGTTTTGCTGCATCAGTTATGAAACCCAAAACGCACTGCCTGCAACTATGTACTTACTCGATTCGCCCTCTGTACCTTTTTTAGCTCATCTGATTTTTGGAGAAAAAAATGATGAGTTATTGTCATCACTTGTCGGCGTCGGTGTTGCCTGGTTTAGTTCTGTGTTTAGGTCAGCTTTTCTACTAAACTATCAAAGCTATTGCTTTAAAACTTGCAACACTTGTTCACCATCAAGCGCAAGAAACATAACTCCATTCTGCTTTTTGCAAGACTTATGGCTATTTTTGGACTTAGAAAATATTAGATTTCTTGGTTTAGTTTGCGTTTATATCATTTTTTCTCCTTAACGGTCGAAGCTATCGCTTTAGAACTTGGATCAGTTATTTGCCATTAAAAGCTGACTCTGCACAGCAAGTACCGTAACTCTTTATTGCTTTTTGCAAGAATTATGGCCCCTTTTGGACTTAAGGTGCTCTTGTTTTAACATCAGCGTCGTTCTTTTTTTGTAGATAACCTTGAATGTATTGAACTGCGTGTAACTTGTGCGATTGTTTTTTTTTTAAGGAATCATATGAGCCGTGCCATGAGAAAATCAACATAGTGGCTTTGTGACCAGCATGGATCCAGGCCAGCCTGCGCATCCGCGCAATCTGGTCAGGATTCATGTTGTTCACTAAAGGTTTCTCTAATTGCAGTAGGCTATAAAAGCGAACAGCATGGATCCTGACCAGACTGCGCGGATGCGCAGGCTGGTCTGGATCCATGCTGGTCGCAAAGCCACTATGTTGGTTTTCCCATGGCGCGGCTCAATTATTTATGAATATTTTTGGGATGTATCAGTCGGTAGTTCTTGTAGAATTTATTTAAATCTTGAAAGATATTGAATGCCTTCGTATTCATCCGTACTCGAAATGTGTTCATACTCAAAATAACTCGAGTCGAATGTAAAGTTATTATTCTTGAAATTATGTTCCTCATTACCAAATTTTTAAATGATATGCAAGATTATGGGTAGTGTTATAATAACGAGAAAAATAATTGATAAAGATCCAGTATATGTTTGGCAGTGTTCTTGGTTATGGATACTTAAAACATGTTTTACCATTTCCAAGAACAACAGCATGACAAAAATGTATCGGAATCGTAAAGTCATCTCACATGAAAACAATACATTAAGTCGTCGTGTCATGTTTTTTATGCAAGAATGGCGACAATTCACGTTTCGGTTTAGGTCACAAATATTCCCGCAGGCTTCTGCAGACGTTAATACATAAAAAACGTGTATTATCCCTGCAGTGATAGAACCCTAAAAGCCGCAGAATCAAACCACCCTCAATCATCATTTTATTCCGGTTAGCTCGATAACTGAATCTAGAAAGTACTTACCGTTGATGATTTATCTGTAAAAAGACAAAATTGAATTTGATTTTGCAATTAAAAATATATATTGTTTCACTAATTGCAACTGCTAAAATATAACAAATATCATGTCACATTTATCGCTAAAAGTGTTCGCCGATTTCAATTACAAAAGTTGACATAATGAGAAAATAGATTCCAGGATATTGACTAGTTCTCTTTTTGGTGGGTTCAAACAAAACAAACAAAGGCGAACGTAAGCATCAGCAAACAAAACAACCAAATTCAAACAAGAGGATTTTGTGCACTTTATGTCACTTAGTGTCATGCACTTTCAAAACAACGTACTACAGTTTCTGTTTGTGGTTGACCTTCTTTACTATGTATGGCTCTGGCTGTGTATGCTGTGCCAACTTTCACTGTGCAAAAACTTAAGATAATCTATCAAATAAGAAACTTGACAATAGAATTACCTGGTATATGGGTTCCATTATTACACAAGTCACCGCTGCAGCATAGTGTCTCTTGTACTGGCGCTGTGTGGAACGGCCTACACTTATTATCAGAACATTTTGCTATGATCAACACACTGCTGCTTACCATTTTCGTATACTGTAACAAAATAAATGAAAACATGTGTAATAGAGTCATAAAGTAAGCATAAAATGATGAGATGAAAGGGAAATAATTATTTTGTCAGAAAACAGTATCTTTTGTGGAACACCTGCCACGGACTCTTCGTTCGAGCTCAAAGGCTATTGTAACACTAGGGCTTTAAATGGTTTCAAGATTTATTTTTCAGAACATTTTGATCGGCCGAGAACTTTGTAGCTAAATGTACGATTTCGAAATAACTTGGCACAAACGACAACCATAATACGATGTGACGTGCTGCAACAGCTCAGAGGTCAGTGTCATGGTTAGTTATTTAACTTTTTCTTTGTTCCTGTATGCATGAGTAATTTTCAATTTTCGCTGGCTTCATAGTGTAGTCCAATTAACAAATATTGTTTTAAACCCAATTTTTGTTTTGATAAAGATTGTTTTAGATATTTTTCACGTAAGTAGCCATTTATGATACTTCATTATTGCATTCTGCTTTCATATGTTGTGTAACAGTAGTATTATTTCTAAATTGAGAAGTGATAAGTTCAGTGGTGTTCAAATCTATTTCTGAGATATAATGCTAGAACTTTTTTTGTTTTACATACATGGATTAAGGCATTTTTAAGAAAATGATTATCTGATTTTATTGATTTCTTTCCATTTTGGCGGGAAAAGTACTTGTGTTTCCTTAGATATCAGTGAAGTTAATAATAGCGTTATGGTTGAAAATTGTGTTATTAACGTTTAAGAAAAGAACATGTTCGCACAAATAAATAAGCACCCTGGTTGATCTTTTTTTAAATATATGAATACTCAGTATTATATCGAAGACATTCATGTTACCCCAAAGTTGCCTTTTGTGACACCAAAGACAAATATTTAAAAAAGATGGATCATTCATATTTCTATATGACATTAAACATGAATATTTAACCAATTTTCTTTTCAGCATTATACAAAATAATTTCACAGTCAAACTGAAAAAATGAAGTAAACTCACAGCGCAACCGTAGGATTCGTCCATTTGGCATGTTGATACGGTGTTTGAATCAATGGCTTCTTGCAGACAATTTTCCTTAAAACAGGTTTTATCGTAGCATAGCTTCTGTAAATGATAAAAAGTAAAGAATGTATGAACGCATATATCTGCCGTAAGATAACTTCTTTAGGATCATGAACATATTCACGTTAGCTGGATAAACATGGTTATCTAGTTAATGTTTTCGAATTTGTTCCAGTAAGATAAATATCTGAAACACAAATAACAGCCCAAAAAGTGCCCACAACTGTCACTAGTTATTTTTCACTTCATACATCAGTTGCATATATCACAAAAATTGTTACTAAAATCGTATCATTTTGAATTGTCGGCACACACAGAAGACTTTTAACCGGCAATACCCCACAATAGGATTGTTTGTCTTAAACAGTGCATGACAACACATGTTAAAAAGTAAGATTGATGACAGCATAGACTTTTTCCGTAAGTAGTTCTATTCTACCGCAGTATACAGAACAAAATAAGCTAATGCGCTATTTGGTATTTTGCCAGTATCTTAAAAATCATGAAAATGCTCAAAATACCCTTTTTGAAATTTACTATATCTTTCGATCAAAATATTGACATTAACAACATATCAAATTTTCAAAATATCAAAATACGCTAAATTTCTAATTTTATTCTTTTAACTATCCTGCCTGATTAGTTAAAAATTCCAATAACATACAAAAATCGTGTTATAAGAAAATTATTATTCTTTTTTTTTTTTTTTTTTTTTTGTGTTGTTGTTGTGTTGTTTTTTTAATCAAGCAATTGTCACACATCTTTAGATAGGGCACGGTAACGACTTTATATCTTTCTGTTATCACCTTCTCCTCAGATATCTTTTTTCACTAGTTTGTATATTCCAGATTTTTTTTATATTTTAGTTTTTTTTTTTGTTTTTTTGGTTTTTTTTATAAAAGGTTGATGTCGTAAAATCAATGACGACATATGACGGTGACGTTTGAATTTTTGGAAAAATTGAAATATCATCGACCTGAGCGTACATTAAAATTCACAAAAAGTATTTTTGGCAAAGTGTGCAACAACTTTTACATTTTACTTGTAAGTGTCATCTTGGGTTGTAAGTTAATTTTTACAAACAAAAAATAAATCGAAAATTTATAAGATAGATCATTTTTCATAATAAGAAGAAGAAGAAGAAGAATAGTTTATTTCACTAATTAAGGACTTGAGCCATTATGGTTCCTCGTCCATAAATCTATTACAATCTAATACAAGGTCAAAAAAACATATATACATAATATCATATAACGTTCTGAAGGTATAGTGTTATAAAGTACAGTATTGAGGATGAACAAAAATAATATCAAAATAATATTGTTGGCTACATCAATGCACATAGCATAATACATTTTCATAAAACATTTTTTATAGAAGTACCAAAATATATAATATGTACTAAAATAAAACAGTAAACATATTTCTATCTCATAATCACAAGATATTGTTAATAGTGGCAGATCGTAGTAATCCGATATATCCTACGAAAACGATCAGTGAAATACGTATTTAGTACTTAACAAGAAAAACATAAGTTATCGTTGTAAAACATGTATAGTACTTAAATCAACAAGAAAATAAAAAATCAAATTATTTCTGTGATACATAAGCTAGTAAAGTACTTACTGAATCACTAGGTTTCACCAGCTGAAGTGCTGAAAATAAAAAAAAAGACAAAAGCGTCACATTTATCATTAAAGATGGCAATATAAAATCCTTCATCAGTCATAGAACAAACGGAACGAAGTCTTCTTTATTTAAAAAAGAAACATACCTAGGAAGAATATTAGGATAAAGCATTTCATCTTTTCAGTCTGTTCTTGATATAACCTAGAGATAATACATTTATTTGAGATTTGCCATCGGAAGTACGTAATTTATCCATTACATCCCATAGATTGGTATATACTGTCCACCAAAAGTTTCTGGACAAGATGAACCGGATACACTACGCAGCATTCGTTCCAGATAGATCAAGGGAAGATTACTTGGCCGTATAATAATTCTAATATTATTTAAGAGTGATTGAAATTTGAATTATATTAATGTTTCTCTCATTTGCTAAATACTTATACATGTGCAGCTGTTATCTGGCTTTCACTTTCAGGGACCCGCGGCCGCTGACTTGGAATCGCTTACCCTTTATGCACTACTTTGTGTTTTCAATTTTTGGAGAACTTGAGATATTTGGCCTTCTTTTTCGAAACCCGGATCATATGTAAAATTGTTTTCATGTATGTAAACTATCCTGCTGGTTTACTGAAGTGTATATGGTTCTACCTAGGTGTCCACCAGCGCATTTTGTTGGGACATGGAAGTACCATGCCCGGTTTAAGAGTTATGGTCCTTAGAAATATTACAGAATGTTGTGATGTAATTTTCCTACAAGGCCTATATTAGCATTGAGCAATATTCCCGATTGTAGTTTTCCTTTATACAAAAATTGACACACCTTTCTCCAAAATATATTCATTATTTGAGAAGCATACGCCAGTTTACTAGCTTGTTAACATGGTATAGATCAAGTATACTAGGTTCAGTATTGCTGCAGTGCAATGTATGTACTTGAATAAGGTCCGGACGTATACATGTTAATGTGAAGGACAGATTCAAGTACCATGTTTATGTTCAGATCATGCTATTATCGTATGGATTATTATTTCCGTTTATTCAAAAACATTGTGCTAATACTTCCTAGTTGTCCCAAACATTATCATTGAGAAGAGTTTGAACACGACCTCCAACGAAGGAAGGCTCCGCAATCCAACTGTTCAAATAAGAAAACCTTCTATTCAGTAAATAGTAATATGAAATGTGTATATCAATTACACGGATATCTTGCAAATATGATATGTCATAGTTTCGTTTATTTGACGTTTTAAATGATAATTGAAATCATCAGAGCTTTTGTACATGATTATTGAACAGTAAGTTTAATATGTGTATTATTCTATAATATATCGTGGAAGGAACTGTGGCAATAGCACGAATTTTGCTATGTATCTAGTTTATTTCATTTTCCTATACTTCTAATTTCTATATAAATATATATTTCAAATACTAAGCAGACTGAAATTGCCATGATAGCTCAGTTGGTAGAATTGAGGAGTCTGGCTAGTGATTTAACTTTTGCGATTAGGAGGCTGCGGGTTCGAATCCCATATAGGGCGATTTGTTTTATGATTGAATTTGTTTTACATGACTGTGTATTTATATTTTTTCACGTTCTTTAATTTCATTTTGTTTCATCATTTCAATTTCATTTTTAATTTCATTCATACAATTTCAATACATTCAATACATTTCAAATACACGCGCCCAATGTAGCATCCTCACACTGGCTGGCGGTGTCGGTTTAATCCGAATCAGTGTCATCAGCTAGTTGAATGACCAAATTGTCAAGAGCTATGTCAACCATGTTGAATAATTCACAATCAAAAAGATATTTGAAAAACCTATGTTATATGCGAAAATAGCATTTAATGATACAAGTAATTCAATTCAAATAGGAAGTATCTAGGGGTACGGATCCATCCATACGAATACATATTTAACATTATTATCATTTTTAATGCATATTACCAAAATATAAAATGAAAAAAATATAAAATGAAAAAAAAAAATATTGATCTCCGTTGTAATTCGAACTCGCAAAAGTTGGCTTCTAGAACCGTCACGCTTACCACTGCACCACGGCGTCTAATTGTCGAAGAGGAAGTCATTTAAATATGTATTATAAAAATAAGTTATAAAAAGGAAGGGTACCCCTTTACTGAAGTGGTTTATTCCAGTAACCTTTCAAATCTATTAATAAAAGCGACAGGCCACTCCTAAATGCTAATATGATTTTGTATACTCCATGTCTACCTGCAACTTATGATAAGCGTGAAGTTAAGATCGTGAGAAAACTTATACACCGCACGGTTATCTCGTGCATTCGTCCCTCTTTCGTTTTGGCGTCCTGCCTAGCAGACATTTTTCATATAAACGTTGACAAGTCAGGGCAGGTCATAGAATGTGTTCAAACCTCGACTATATTACTATTTTGTATAGACCCTAGTTCGAGCCCCTATGACTAGGTTGTGTTACTTTTACGGTATATGTCCGTGCATATATAGAAGTTGATCAGTGAATTAGACCATGTTATAATACCTTGAATAGCCGTAGGGTCAGGGTTCACTGGATTGTGCTGAGTGCAGCGAAAATATTGATCATGTCTGAAAGGTTTTAAACCCGGTTCGAGCTCTTGTGACTACGACATATAACCGTATGATTTTATAAAAGGTTCTGTAATTATGGATCGTGGCCACAGTTTGCGACCATGCGCGAGGACGTTTGGTTACCCTGTCGGTCATGGCAGATCTTACATGGAGGTACAATATAGTGATTTCAGGTGAATTTCTGTTTAATGCTGCGGCCTTTAAGATATCCAACGCGTCTCTTTCACTGAAATAGTTTGTTATCTGATACTGAAATCCTTATTAGATGAGTTTGACTATGTCTGATTGTGACGCATGAGAGTTCAATATATAGACTCATCTGACGATTAGGGAAATCAATATGATTTACTTTGCCTTTTTTGTGTAAGAACCACTATCATACTAAATAACGTTACCTGCATAACGGACCGTTCCATTAATAAAAGTACAAAAACATTGCTGACTCCAAATCAAACTATCAGACTAAATATATAAAGTAACTGTATTTGTAAATACAGAACTAAAAGCACGTTTAAATGTTATGTATAACAGTCATTACTTGAAAAATAACTTCCAGTCTCTAAAGTGGTAGTGTACATTTATACTATGCTAACATAGAAACCACGAAGCAGTTGTCCACATTTTAAATAACGTATATTTATTTTGTGTCGGTATTCCACGGAAATCTGAATAACACATGGTGTGTATGCAAGAACCAATCCGATTTCAAGTGCCATTTTGGTTGCTTAGAAATGTGCTACAACAATCAAAATACGATAGTGTCTTCCGGTTTGAAAAATTACACCATGGTGCAGTGCCCTTATGCGTTTTCTTCAATGTCAGAAATCTAAAGGGGCAGTTCAAATCCAAGTGATGGGGGCAATAGTATATTGCTATTATTATTATCTTCGTAACTATTGTTGTTGTTTTTGTTATTTGTGTAATAAGAAAAGAGAAAAGTTTAATCTAAGTCAAAGTCACCTAAATTTTGGGATGAACTGAAAATGTTGGCCATTTTTTGCCTCGACCTTTCGAAATGTTTTAAATAGTACATTGTTTTTGTACTCGCCAGGTGCATCGTTCTGATTTGGTTAAGTTTTTTATGTAAACTGGTATCTCAGTAACCACTTGTAAGAATGTATTTAAACTTCACATTCTTTAATTGTGATGATCTGACAGTGCATTCCTTCTATAACTATATTTTGCATTTTAAGAATTAGCAATCTTTGGTTAAGTTTTTGTACAGAAGTTTGTAAATCAGTATCCACTTGTGGTAATGGATTGAAAATTGTTCACTGTGATGATCTGACATAATAATGGTCATGTCCACTAACCTTTCTTTCCATTTTACCTTCATTCAGTTAACTTTTGACAAGGTTGTCAACTAGTCGAGTGTTGCTGTCTTCTAACAGCTCTTGTGATAAAAAATGGGTTTTCCTGGTTAAGATATCGTGTAGTACTACTTTGTAAACTTGTTAATCATCATAAGGTAAGTGTGAAAGTCAAAACCTGTAACTATCTGATGCATTTCTGTTTTTATACTCCGATAAAGTTAAAAACTCTGTACAGCTGTTATGAACAGATGATGTCAATAACCATAAGAATTATGGCCCGTTTTGTTCTTTGTACTTAGAAAATTGGCGAAGTTTTCGTTGAATTTTTCACGTTATATTTACCTATATATTTGAACTGCAACATAGTGCATTTGTGACCAGCTTGAATCCAGATCAGCTTGCGTATGTATATACAATATCATGATACGTTAAGACAATAATAATATTCGTAGCAACATGAAATTGTCGTAAATATTAATTTCAGTCATTAACAAAGACTTTTATTGGCATTGAGGAGTGATTTTCTTTTCTCAAACGCTTTCAACAAATATTTGGCAAGTCTGTATAATAGTTCTATGCTACAAGATGATAGTAATTCTATGAATTTAACCATATTTGACCTAGTTCTATATCTTTGAGGTATGAACTGGATTCTAATGTCATTATACACCGGACATTCTAACGTAAAATGATACTCGTCTTCTGTTGTTCTTAACTGACATAGTGCACATAACTGCTCGTTTCGCGGAATGCCTCTGTGCCTACCATATTCAGTTTCCAGACAATGTGATGACAGCCTTAGCTTCGTGATAACATGTCTATATTTGAGATTTTCCATAAGCATTAAATATTCTTTCATTTCAAAATTTTGTTTTATTTCGTTAAACAGCATTATACTCGGACTATTACGTTTACATACGTTCCAAGCAATATACATGTCCGGACATCTTTGTTTAATCACTTTCATAAATACATTGTTATTAACAGAGTGCGGATATAGCCATACTTCCCCAATCCACTTCACTTTGTAAGCCCAATTTTGCTGTCCGTTTTCAGCCTTTCTCAGCATTGACTCATATACAGTCCAGAGAATACAGTTCCGTTGTTCCTTGTTTACTAGTTTCAACCCTACATTTTCTGTTTAATAGTAGTGAGTATCTACTGCGGTTGCGCAGGCTGGTCTGGATCCATGCTGGTCGCAAATGCACTATGTTGGTTTTCTCATGGAGCGGCTCATTTGTACAAACTGATTTAAAAACATTTGCAGTAATTTTATGCGCATCGGTCGTTGCATGGCACCAATAAATATTGAAGACAATACTAGTTCTCAGTACTATATTTTACTTTTCTGATAAATTCTTGATTTTGTTGTTATTGTGTCTTGAATATTTTGGTCATTTTTGTATGAAAAAAAAATATGTGATTTTGCTGTTTTGCAACAGAGTGTATTATGCAAGTTCCAATCTGTGATAAGGATAAAGATAAGTTACAAGTCAGAACAAAGGAAAATAAATGAGCATTAAAATAAAACTATGAGAAATTAAAACTTTGGAGATTTTCAATGAATGAGTAATTACGTATTTAACAAAAAATGACCCTTTTCAAACATTAAGTTGAGAGGTTATGACCTAGATTCTGTAATAATCGGGACACGGAACAGGTGCGCGCTGAGAAGATCAACCATTTATTAAATTAAATGGAACATATTTAGTAGTTTTGTTACCCTTAACTAAAATGATATATTCTAATTTAAAGTTTTTAGTAATTTATCACCGCTTGAGATATCACAAGGAAACTTCTTCCCCCGTTGCGTACCTCGCTTATGGATGAATGAGTTGTGGCTGGTTGTAACTGTCGAGTCAGTGTACCCGGTGTCGGACTGTACGCGGTTTCGCACACATGCACGGCAAATTCTTGTTCTTCGTGAAAATAAAGCAGAAATTTTAACAATTCTTTGTTATTATTCATTACCAACTTTTAGTAACATCTCGAAACCAATAAAGCGGGACAGATCTCACACCCGTTAACCGGTTCCGAGCAAAACAGTTCGTGGCGGACAAAACAGTTCACCGATATTTTTGCCGGTATCTGTATTGGGGTAAGTATTCTCCATCCAAGAATCGGTTGGTGCAAAATAGATCAAAGATTTTTATTTTAGTAAAAAGTAGCATGAACTAAGTACATGCCATGTGCTTCCCATTTAAAAGTAACTTATATTTAGTAAGTTATGACGAGTTAAATGTGTGATTTTGTTTAAAAAATGTGAAAATGAAAGTTCATCACGGTATATTTAATTCACTTTTCAATTTAGGTCTATTATATTAACGTCAACTTTTAAAATAATGTTTGCCCTGAATATTGTCCAAATTTTAAGCGACAAAACGCAATATTCAACGAGTTATAGACATTTGAACATGACATGGTCGGAAAAAAGTGTGGCGGCATTGCACAGTTCAGAATTATTTGTGTGGCGAGCAAGAGCAGTCCTGTGTCTTTCTTATTTTACTTTAATAAATGATATAAATAGTGATATCAAGCTCGTATGTCTTAATAAGTAACGTTTTTAATTAGACAACACTGCAATTTACACTATTTTATATTAACAAAAGATGGAAATCAAAGCATATATTAATCATACATCCGCCTAACAATGTAATATATCATCAACACGTCTTCCTACATTTTTAAATTATGTTTGCAGTGGTACGGTAGTTTGATGTGGTGCCTTCCCATTTAGGAACGTTCCACTTACTTTATTATATCATTTGCGATATTTCTATCAGGATCACAATGCATATGTACCTGTGCTACTACTGCAATGCAACAACTGACGTTTACAGCCAGTTAATTCAACACCTCTGTAATAGCCATAAGTTTGACACGTTAAAGTACAAACAACTTGAGCTTGGCTGTCGTACATGAAAAACAGGATATCGAACAAAAATATTTGAATGTATTAAACCTGTGTCACATATCTTATCCGTTGATGAAAGCAATCAGTTACACATATCTCTACTTGAAGAAAACAACACTGAAAATTCTTTTTATCTGAAGTAGCAGAAGACAGTCTTTCACTAAACGTTATCGAAAACAAGGAATTTGGAAACACTTCAACATTCAAATTAGAATCCTCTCCCTGTTTTTCAGAAGAAACATACCCACCTGAAGTTAATTTAACTGTCAGTGATATTAATGACAAGACACCGGAGGTAATAGAAACATTTAAGGAACATGGTCAGTTAGAATTATATAAAAACTGGCTATCTATAGTCGCTAGTAAACAGTTCCCGATGGAAAACATATACTATTTGTTGTTCCTTGATGTTGTAGAATGGTTTTAATAATCCTCTTCATCCCAGATGCACGATACAAAGTTAAGTTTTTGGAAAGTTGGTTTCAAGCTGTTCCATGAGATATTTTTGCGTTTCATGGCCGGTCCCCGAAATACAGGTCAAGTTGTAAGTGGGCAACAAGTTCTCGGTGATTGTTCTACACAAAACGCAACTTTGCAGTGCCATCTAAACCAATCACAGCCAAGGACGCATTGGAACCAATACTACCAGGTGTTTTTGTAGACACTATAAAAATGTTTGCAAACTATGTAGGGGAAAACCTTTCCAAATTTGCATAGACGGAAAGAAAGTTGCAAGGGGTAAAGGCAAAACAATGGAAGATATAGATTGCTGGGGGTTCGAGCCTGCTCTAACACTGACTGACATAAAAGCCCGATTCTATAAGGAGTTTGCATTAACGTACAATATATATGCACGTGTTCAAGAGATTGAAAAATAACATGTACCGGCAGAACTTATGGAAGATTTAAGAAATGAAGTATATGAAACAATCAGATTAACAAGTTTTATATCACTATTTAGACCATTTATTAAGTTAAATAAGAAAAGACACAGGACTGCTTTTGCTCGCCACACAAATAATTTTGAGCTGTGCAATGCCGCCACACTTTTTTTCGACCATGTCATGTTTGAATGTCTATAACTCGTTGAATATTGCGTTTTGTCGCTTAAAAATTGGACAATATTCAGGGCAAACATTATTTTAAAGGTTGACGTTAATATAATAGACCTAAATTGAAAAGTGAATTAAATATATCGTGATAAACTTTCGTTTTCACATTTTTTTCAACAAAATTACACTTTTAACTCGTCATAACTTACTAAATATAAGTTACTTTTAAACGGGAAGCACATGGCATGTACTTCGTTCATGCTACTTTTTACTGAAATAAAAAACTTTAATATATTTTGCACCAACCGATTCTTGGATGGAGAATACTTACCCCAATGCAGATGTCGGTAAAAATATCGGTGAACTGTTTTGTCCGCCACGAACTGTTTTGCTCGGAACCGGTTAACGGGTGTGCGATTGGTTCTTCCTTTGCAATCGGTGTAGATCATGATCAGCCTGCACATCCGTGCAGACTGACCATGATCTGCACTGTCTGCCATTCAGCCAGTAACTTTTTGGTATGCACCCTTTTCAATGATTAATAGTACTGTCCAAATTGAAAGATAGACAAGTTCATTATTGTAATTTAGTATGGTAAGGATTAAGTTTCTTATATCGTGCCTAAATAGAAATATCATATTTGCGTGACTTGAATAAGTACTGCTGACAAATACTACTACCATAGTATACTTTAACTATAAATATATTGTTACAAGAAAAAACAACAACATTAAATAACAATAACTCATCAATATCTCAATTTTAGAATAGCAGACTTAACTAAGTAATAACTTAAGAGTTTTCGTGAAATTTGGGTCAGGATCTTTACTCAGTAGACAATCAAAATCCCTTTGATCAAAATCCCCTCCACTGAAAAGTGACTGGGTGTTACAAAATCCCCTTCATACTTTTGCTGGGGGTATCATAATCCCCTCTGTGATTTTTACTTATTTCATCAAGTACAAATATAACTATATACAACTTAAAAGTCTATTGCATAAAGCACGTACATACAATGCCTTTAGCAAACATAATATAATTTGGAGCACTGATATTTATATATCTGTAATGTTAATCACAGAGGGGATTATGATACCCACTGCAAAAGAATGAAGGGGATTTTGTAACACCCTGTCATTTTTCAGTGGAGGGGATTTTGATCAAGGGGATTTTGATATACACTCATTTACGGAATAACACTGTTAACGATGTGAATTCTAAATTTGTACTGATTCTTTCTACTGTCATACGATTCATGAAATAAGGGTAAAAATCGTAAAAACAAATTTCATGAAAGAAAGGGAAAAGACTATATAAAGACAGAAGAAAGTAAAAGACATATATTACAACGCAAAAACCATAAAACCATAAAAATACCTATCACTTATAGTAAATGGGGTAACATAATTTTTATGACCCGCCTTGAAACAACACTGACCGGATATTGTTTACCCCTAGGCAATATTGTAATACACGATAAAAGTCAAAGGGTAATTTTAAGATATTTGTTACAATTAAATCAAATAATAGATATCGCAATTTTTTAAAACGAATGATTAAAGAATTTACCAAAAACATGCATTAATTTAAGAATACAGAATAATATGTACAAAGGAGGTTCGGAAAGAAGCAGACAAGGCTATCTTTCAAATTAAAGTTTGGTCATATTATGAATAATAGAAAATGATTTTTTTTTTAAATTATTAAAATTCCCATATGAAGAAAAAAAGATGACCGCGTCGGAGATCGGACCCGGACCGCTACCGCAATAAAAAGTCTCCAGATCGTTTGACAAAAAATAATATAGGTTTCTGGAAATAAATAAATTAATCATCGTTATATTTTTTAAAAATGCTTTGAAACTCAATTACTGACATGCTATATTTTACGAAAACACATGAGAATTAGTTGCTTCAAGTATATTTTGCGATGAAAATTAAAAGCATTTGTATATTTAACGCGAATTGAACACTAAATCCTCCATAGCGTTATTTTAAACGACAGCGGATCTAGGTTTCGGCTTTCTGAGTCCAACAATTAATTTGTTTTAAATTGTCTAATTACAATCTGTTTTTTTTTTTTTTTTTTTTTTTTTTTTTTGTCAATGTGAAGTTGCCTACAATTTATAGGCTTTGAGTTATAACAATTTGTACCGACAAAGTCAGACTAGCAGACGACAATATTTTCCGTAACAGCTTCCGAGTACTTACGGATGACGGCGGAAAAAGCCGGAATTTTTTAAGAAATGTTCACTGTACTCACTAAAATGCAAAAAGGACCAAACAAACCATTATCAAATTTAAAACAAATTACACATAACGAAAATTGAATAATTTTCCTACATTTTTAGGGGTATCGGATTTTTGATTTTTTGCGGAAAATATCTCATTTTATCTGTTATATTTGAATAAGTCAGTTTTTTTTACCCGTTTCCTTCAGAGTCTATATGAACTGAGGTGGGTCTATTTAAAGTCAAAAAGGACCAACCAAATATTAAAATATTTTAAAAAAAAAAAATATAATTCCGGATAAAACTTATTTTGGTTCGTTGTAATAAATTATTACTATTTAAATTTTTTGGTTTCCGAATTTTTGTTTCAAACAGAACTTTTTCTATTTAATTAAGTATTTTTTTCCTATCTGTTATATAGGCAAATTTATCGATTTTCCAATAACGATGTTACTAAAAGTTGGTAATGTCACGAAACTGAGTTATTCCCTACATAATTTGACACCAGGGGTATTTCCCCACTGGAGCCTCGCTCTGGCAAGTGCAGACAAAAACAATAACAACACCAATGGAGGCCAGTAGGTCAGCTGCAAATTTTTAAATTTCATGAAAATAATGACTATGCAAACAACAACAATGTGCAAATTAAACTTAAAAATCACTATTCCATCATATATTATGTAAGTATTTACCTATTACTTTACCCAAATAAAAAAGATTTCAACATCTATTGAAGGTATCCCAGTCTGCAAATGTTTGATTTTTTGCTTTAAGTTTGTTTTTTTTTTTTTTTTTTTTTTTTTTTTTTTTTTTTAAACTGAGAACTTAATCAAGTAATTAGAGTTATGGGGGTCACTACTAGTGATTTAAAAGCTAGGGTTTTATTTTCATGTCAACTGCTTTAGCCTTTTCCAGTCCAACTAATTGTACGCTGGTCGACATATTGTGCTAGTAGGTTACTTATGGGGGATTCTGACCCAACACGAAATTATTTCAGAATCAGCCCAGGTCGTCAAATCATTTTGACCTTCTATCACTGAAAGGATACCTCTTGATCATTTAAATTTGCTGCTTAGTTGAAATATTTGCAAATGAATAATGTGTTCATATATATGCATATTTCAAATCTTTTATGTCTGTACATTCTGTTTAATTCTGAATTTTTCATGCGCCAAACATTATTACCTCTACGCCGTTTGTCTTTTTAAAAATATTTCTTGTTTTTTAATTATGGCGGATATGACGCTCCATAAATATAAAAAGAAATCGAAATGAACTTTACACAGAATTTTAATAAGATGTTGTTAACCACTTAAGCATGACTTCCGGAACATTGACACTAGAATAGATATTAATGGAACAACCATTTTCGTCGCATTTGGATAATTTTTAAGCTAGCGTTATCGATTTTACTTTCTGGTTATGGTAATGTGTAATACATATAAGGTTATATAGTAGGACGAGATAAACAGGTAAACTAGGACGACAGTCATTAATATATACTAGATCACGCAGGTGAACCGGTTAGCCAAACAGTTTAGCAGTGTGGAATAACGCTAATAACATGTAAGTACATATACATTTAAATATATTTACTATCGTTACATTGATAGATTTATTAAAGTATCTAATTACAAAATATTGTTGTATAGGCTTACCGTGATCATTAGAACGTCATATATATAAATATTAAAGATATACAATGTCTAATTTTCACTACAATATTTTATATTTAGATATTCACAGCAAATGTAGAAAATGATTTTCCTCATCCGATATATTTAAATTTGCTAAATAATTACGTATTTAGCGCTACATTCATAATTAAATGTGTCAGTCATTGGTTAAATAACTTCAGTTGGTTTAGTGGTAGCTCTAGTACACACTTTATACTGTGTTCAGTTATACATGTATACAACGTGTACTATTTTTAATCTAATGCATAGTACTGTTAATACACATTAAGTTGTTAATTTTACATTGACATAAACTGTATATGAGCCGTGCAATGAGAAAACCAACATAGTGGGTTTGCGACCAGCATGGATCCAGACCAGCCTGCGCATCCGCGCAGTCTGGTCAGGATCCATGCTGTTCCCTAACAGTTTCTCCAATTCCAATAGGCTTTAAAAGCGAACAGCATGGATCCTGACCAGACTGCGCGGATGCGCAGGCTGGTCTGGATCCATGCTGGTCGCAAACCCACTATGTTGGTTTTCTCATGGCACGGCTCATATGTAGTATTTGTTCATGTTTTCAAATATGAAATTTGGGTCAAGCATACCTTTAAAAATGTTATCGTAGCCAGTGTTAGACTATCCAAGATGTACTTGAAGACTTTAAGTATACGAGAAACGGGGTTTCACCCTTAACTCCAAGCACTGGCTAGATCAGCATTCTTACTTTGTGCTACAGACTAGGTTCTAACTTTCAAAGATACAAATGTCAGAAGTTATTTGAAATAATTAAAGAAGTTGATATTTAGGGGTGTTTTTTTTCTTTCTTTCTTTCTTTTTTTTAAATGAAGTTCTTACTCCGGTAAAATTGAGAACATTTGCACTAGTTGTAAATACGCATTACTATATCTGAGAGAATATTTGTTATAAAAATGTAATTTGCGATTGAAAGTCAAATTCATTAATTTACCCTTTCATAATGCTATCATATAAAATTAAATCAAATTTATGAATTTCTCTAGATCTACAGTGCTGATCGATCTTTCTGTCCTTTTCTTGGTAAATGATATTACGATTTAAAGTTTTCTACAGTATTAAACCCATATCATTCATGCTTAGTATTACAAAACAGTTAATTCAATTATATCTTATCTGTAACTTATTTTTATGTCTCCACAGTTTCAAGATGTTGAGCTTGATAGGTTCACTGGATTTGACATCACTGGTTCCCACCACGTATCAAGCCTCCACCTCTCTCGTGCTGCAGACGACATTTCTTGTTGGTGCCATTTTTGTTGTCTTCAAGTTTATATCTTTCATCAGATATCGTAGGCGCATTGAGAAGATATTCGGCAATCTTCCCGGACCAAAAGAACGCACATGGCTTTACGGGAGTTTTGTTGTTGTAAGTAGAAAGATTATAAGAATCTTTCACAATTTGAAGGTGCGGCACTCGGGTAACTGTTTTGGCGGTGACTCGGCAAAACAGTTACCTGTGAGCCATGCATTTCCATATGCACCTTCCACTGGTGACAGATTCTTTTCTTGCATGTCGTAGTCTTCAAATATTAGAAGAAATAAAATAAAACGAATATTTTTCTTTTAGAAAATATGTTATAAAAGAAGCGAATGAATTCACGCATTCTTTCATAAGCTAAAGCACACGAGCCATATTACATCACAAGTTTTTTTCCAGCACTAACAAACATGGAAAAATGTGTCAAGTGTTTGCGAGAAAACGTGCCTCAATGTAGATGAACGAATCTAATAAAAAAATCTACTTAAATATTTTATAAATAAATACTTATTAGAATCAAGTCATTTTTATAATCACAAAGAAAGGCGCGTTCTATCTAAATTTTGTGGGAATACCATTAAACTTAGTGACATGACCCTTTAAACAAATTCCATTTCCGAAAGGGTATTTATCAAAGCAATGTTGCTGGTGAAAATTTCTATATTTGGTACATTTGTTTTTTATCAGTATTGAGGTTAGCAAGGAGAACGGTGTTATAAATCAGAACGATGTGGGGAGAAAAACATGTATCTGAATAATATTTATTTAGTGTAGGTGTTTGTGCATTAATAACCCCGCATTATGTTATTAGTATTATTATTATACCACATTTATACAACACTCTTTTCATACAAAATATGTGCGTTCAAAAGTGCTTTACAAAGACATTAAAGAACACATACATACAAATATTTATAAATAGGCCTACATGTAAATACATTGGTAAAAGATTAAAAGAAATATAAATAGTAATTTTTATAGTTTATCTTTAAATGGGTTCCACTGTGTGCCAAAGTTTCAGAATTCTGAACAGTTTGTTGCATTTTTTCGGCCTATCATATTTTCAGATGCGAACACTAGATGCGCAAGGAAGGCTTCTAAAATTTGTTGAATGGGGAAACAAATATTCAAAAGAGAAGGGATATGTTCGAGTCTGGGGATCTATGGGACGCCCAGCCATCATTGCCTGCGATCCCTCCAGTATGAAAAGAATTCTGAAAACTGCAGGTGTGTAGTATTTAAGTGCAGGCTTGATGAAAAACTTGTAGAAGATATCCTATTTGGAATTTGGATATTGCCTGAATCTGCCACTTATATTCTTCTACTACACGTGTTTTATCTAGCCGAAATATATTTATAATAACGAATTTATAGATCTGATGAGCTGTCATATTTTTTCTAAAACACAAACTGTCAGTACTTTCAAGTGAGTATTAATGTAGACGGCTCCTTATATTACATTGAAGAAGGGCTATGACAACAGTTTGTACATTGAATGAATAATATATTTCAGAACCAAAGCCTCTTAACCTTACAAGTGGCTACAGAACGTTGAAAGACTGGCTTGGAGACGGATTACTCATTTCCGGTGGCGACAAATGGGCGCGAAACCGCCGTCTGCTCACACCAGCGTTCCATTTCGACATTCTCAAACCGTACATAGACGTTTACAATGACTCAGCAAATGTTTTGATTGTAAGTTTTTTTTAAACGTTATCCTATAGTTAAAATGGTTTCGCTATACATGACTCAAAAACAGGGATCTTGCGCTATTCACTCTGTGATGTTTCTGCTATGCGTTTCTTTATGTCTAGGAAAGTTAAACGTGTTTTAACAACTAACCTGTAATAAACGCCGAGGCAAGATTGCTGTCTTACCGTGACTGTGTGCGGCTGTTCTTTGCAATTCCTTTTAATATATATATATTTTTTTTATTCCCCTTATTTCGAGGACCCGGGAGGCATATAGTGTTTGAAATGTCCGCACGTCGCATTTTCTTGTGTACTCAACTCATACAGTTTTCGTCTAATTCAAATGAAACTTGGTATAAATCATCACAAGTGGACACGTAGTATTATCCTCCTTGACCCTGTAAAAGCAAAGTTTTCCCGTTGATTTGGTTAAAATAGGGATTTTTACTTATCTTGGTAACATTCATGGATCTTCATAAAACTCTACATAATTCTAGATCACTATAAGGGGTAGTTCACGCGCAACTTCGTCAGGATCACTTCCGTAACTTTAGTTATCGGTCTTTAATTGTTTTACATTCCATAAAATCCCACCTAACAAAGTAATCTATAGATGGATCTTCATCAAATTTTATCAAGTATAAATTATTATAAGGTGCTGGTGCATGCACATCTTTCATGAGACTGTCTTCAGTAACTGCAGAATTATTTCCCTTTAATTGATTTAAGATTCATAGATACATCTGTAAATGAAATATCTTTCAAAATATAGTCTCCTAATTCATAAAACAACCTACTAGTATTCGGATGACGATATAAATTCTCTGACTTTGCTTGTTATTTTCAGAATTTTTCGCTTTTAACTTCACGATATTGATTGATCAGTTTAATTTGTAACCTAGATTCATTACTAACTCCTTCTAAAAATGGTATACTTTTCCAGTATAACATTAATTTTAGATAGTTTTGTTGTTCTGGTTACAGGGGAAGCTAGGGAAGTTCGCAGATGAAAAGAAGGAATTTGAAATATTTCAGCAGATTTGTTTATGTACACTTGACATCATCTTAAGATGCGCCTTCTCGTATGACATTGATGTGCAACGTAGCGGGTATGTACATGTACGTACGAATTTGAAGCATAACTGGTCAGACGTATCTGAATCTTTATCGATTTCGTAGTGCAGTTAGCATTAAAGTAGATCTATAGAGAGTCTTACCTCTATTGTAAATATATTCATTACCGATTCAGCATATATATATATATATATATATATCATGTCGACTGACCGAAGGGAAAGGTTGTGATAATAAAGCTGGATCCATATTCGTCATAAGTTAGACTGCTATTTTTTCCCCTGTAATTGTTAATTAGAGGAGGTTTTATATTGAAACTTAGCATGAATTAGCCTTCCACAACTAGTGATACAGCTAGATGCTGAATTTTCAGCATTACAATTTTACTATATACAAAGTATACTGGTAAAATAATTAGACTAAGTTTTTAAAAAGGTTGTAGAAAACGGAGCCAGACAGCGCTGTAGGACCATGTTTTTCCCAAATCACATTTTTCACATACATGTACTTAGAATAAGATCTTACTCTTCACCCTTTTAATTGATTAAATTAGACATAAATTAGACGTGTTTATCAAAAAAGCGAGTTAAGAAAAATAAAATAATAATTTTCAGAGGTTCGGATTTGGTGATGCAAAGCATTTTTGGCGTCATCATCATCATATCGTATAATTATCATTTTCTCGAGTTCGGGTTCAGACCGGATTTCTACCCTCCGACCGCCAGTCCAGCTCGCGACCTGCTCGTTCACACAGTGCTAAGATGATAAACACACATGCCCGAGTCGCATGAAAAACTTTTCAGGGATTTAGGAGATATGGAGCGAAACAACATATCATAAAATGTCTTTGACCACAGATCAATATGTAATCTTAATATTGATCTGTCAGAGCATGTGCTCTGTACATGGTCTTGTCGCATGTGAATACTTGTGCTATGTTTAAAAATCCTCATTCCATTACAAAGTTAGAGCACATACCCAAAATCCTAACGTTCCGACAGCTGTGAGCGAACTTGTTAAAGCTGACAACGCTCCCGGAAAAGGTATACGTTAGCCTGATTTGATAAAGACCATTTATAGCATACGACTTATAGAAATTTCATTTTGGAGTCTATAACCTAGCAATGTGGTCCAGGTCCAGATGTAAAGGTACGCGTTTAGGGGTAAAAATACAGGTTAACATTAAAAAGCGAAAAGTACGATTTCATGTCACATCAAATACCGTCATCGATTACTAATTTCGCAGAAAATATGAAATGTGTGACTGTGCTGCGTGAAAAATAAAAATCCCATTCTTCACATTTGTGACGAATAGCATTCAGTTCTTCACACTGTCTGTGAAAAAATGTGATTAGAGAAAAAGTATGGTCCTACTTAGCGCCAATGCTTTTGATTAAGCCTTGTTTAAGACTTTGCTTACTCAGACCGTCGGAGATACAATGTTTTTAAAAAGAGCGTTTAAATCTGTAATTCTACTGAATGTTGCATATCGATTATGAATTGTTCTAGATCAAATATGATAATGTAATGTATTATACCTTTCAGAGAAACACACCCTTATGTACAAGCAGTGAGCGACTTAGCAATAAACAACTCTCAGCGTCTCAGGTAAAGAGATGTTACTTTTTAGCACCTACTTCTGCTATATGTGTGAAACAAGACGGAATAGAAGCAGAACATACTTTTTTATTATAAGATTCCTTATACAAACCACTGTTCAATAGTCTATGTCATATGACCTGTCTATAGTCAATCCATATGTTTTCAGGGTTAAGTAAAAACCTGAAGAAGAAATTTCCCTGTTGCCCTCTAATACTCGTGTAACACTTACTGAATGACTTGTCGGTCAAAAGTCAAACGTTTTACTCAAAACCCGAAGGTGAGATGAGTGTATAATATATTTATTACATACTCGTTTCTATTTCCCGTTAAGTTACACTGGTACCGGAAACGTCAATATTTTTCCATACACTGACGCCTGAATTTCATATCGGGTGCGTGACGTAATTCAGTGTCACTGTTGTTGCACTATTTTTTTCTATTTAGTTCAGTATTGTCAATCCTATTCAGGCTATTGAACATATTTATGATATTTACATAATATTTATACGTGTAGATGCGTATGTAATAAAAAGGTTATTATCTTTGCATCGGGAAATATGCACTCGTTCTTCAGCGGAAGAATATTGCGCTCCTAAAGTCGCGCAATATTTCCACTGAAGAACTCGTGCATATTTCCCGATACAAAGCTAATAACCTATAAATATCCTACATGTCAGAACATAATGAACCGATGACTTTGAAATATGCATATGCCATCAGATATTGGTTTGTGTTTTCAGAATTTAGAAAGGAATTTAATTTGTCACTGATTGTAAATAAAATAAAAAGTGTTTTAAGGACTGTACGCATTTTCATAAATAATGAATGTTTGAACGGTTTTACAGAAACCCACTGCTGGCACCAGATATCCTTTTCTACAGAACGAAAATGGGTAAAAAGTACCAACAGGACTGTGATTTTGTTCATAGCGTAGCAGAAGACATTATCGATAAAAGAAGGCGTGTTCTGGTAAAACTGCATTTTTATTCAATATTTAATCTCGTTAGATCTCGCAGTAGTCGGCTTTTGCTTGATATTATGTACAGTGGGATCGAATCGGAATTTGAATCAGTACATTAAGAGATAAAAAAAATGAACTACCCTTAAGCTTGTTGGTGTTATTTGTATTAATCCACACATTTCAAATAACACATAAATACTTCATGACTTCCAGTTTTCCGTACCGCTGCGGATTCGTACCCAAGCTGGTCTTGAACCTTTCATATGATGCTCGTCTATAATAATAATGCCCTGAGTTGTTTCCAGTGTCTTCGCTTGCCGTTGTAAGCTGCAAACTCTCTCCATATTCCTGAAATGAAATCAACACAAATAACAAAACGTAGTATGGCAAAATATCGGTAAGATTCAAATTTTACTTTCAATTTTTCCATTTACTTTGTTGTGTTTATCATTTCTTTTGTTCTAAACAGTTACATGTATTCTTTATTTCAGGAGAAGCTTGGAGAGCCCAAGTCTAGAAAGTATCTGGATTTTCTGGACATTTTGCTCACAGCTAAAGACGAAAATGGAACAGGGTTGTCGGACATGGATATAAGAAACGAAGTGGATACATTCTTGTTTGAAGGTCAGTCAACTAGAAGACAATTGTATACTCCTAGTGTAGAGATGAAATATTGAACTGATTTTCAAAATGGTAACGTTTCAGTTTTACGTTTTACATAATTATTTAGTTTTAAAATTGAATTAGGAATAAAGCAGTGACGCAGATGATAGTTTTATAATCATTCTTCAGTGTGGAGTTTCATTACACAAATGTATCGCAGCAGATATTGTAGACAGTGGGTTTTCATTTTCTTCTTTAAGGTCACGATACAACAGCGAGCGCCATCTCGTGGATTTTGTATTCCCTAGCAAAACATCCGGAATACCAGGAGAAATGTCAGGAAGAAATTGATGATCTGTTACAAGGAAGGGAGACAGACGACATCAAGTGGTAAATATAATTTTTGAAAATGCTTGAAATGGGCTCAACATAACTATACTGATCAACGTTTTCTTTGAATCAGTCTTTTAATTTTGAATTCCTTCTTTAAGTATCGCAAAGGAACATACTAGTTGTATCATAGAATGATAGAAGAAATGTTTTGAATGTAAAATGTGTTTTATTAAGACCAAACTTTTACTGGTAGATATATTGCCTGACGTATTTTGCGGTTTTGTTAGGATAAATAGCCTCTAAGTCTCTAATCAACCCTATGCATTTAATACCCAGATGGTAACTACATAACTAGAAAATTTCCTCAATTGAGTCACGCCTGTAAAGAAATTTAATCCATATTGCAGTGTCAGGTTAATGAGTGTTCTTTTTTAATGAATTCTTTATATCATGTCTGTACCTGTGTACTTAGGTCAGATCTCCCGCATCTAGAATACCTAACAATGTGCATAAAGGAAGGTATGCGGTTGCACTGTCCAGTGGCCATAGTCGCTCGTGTAACAACAAAACCTTTTGATCTCGGAGATACAATTGTACCAGCAGGCACAAATGTGCAAGTTAGTATATGCCCTGTTTAAAATTTGTTATTAAGTGCTTTTTTATTCCTTACATTTTTTGTACCTATTCTATGTACGTAGGTCTGATCTTCCGCATCTAGAATACCTAACTATGTGCATAAAGGAAGGTATGCGGTTGCATTGTCCAGTTGCCATAGTCGGCCGTGTAACAACAAAACCTTTTGATCTGGGAGATACAGTTGTACCAGAAGGAACCTCAGTTATAGTTAGTATCAGTTTTTTCAAAACCATTAGTTGCCATAACGATAAAACTGCGATTGTTGAAAGGGAAAGACGGTAATCACTGTTTGGCAGTTTACGATTTAATGTGATCTACAGTACGTGAGGCAGAAATGGTTTTATCCAAATACGTTATATGTATATAGATGGTTCATCAAAGACGTAGTACCTTTAAACTAAACTGAACACTGAAAGTTGCGTATTCAAACTTCTTTGGAGTAAGTGTAATGTTTTAAATGATGGGTCTGGCAGGGGCTTATACCCTCACTTTTAGATGAAACTAGTATTGCTGGGATGACAAACTTTCATTTCTACTCCTGAGGAAACATAAATTACCTTAACGTTGTCTTGCAGATTAACATATGGATGCTACATCACAATGAACACGTGTGGGGACCAGATCATATGGAGTTTAAACCAGAAAGGTTTTCTAAAGACAATGTAACAAAGATGGACCCGTACCAGTTTGTGCCGTTCTCTGGAGGACCACGGTAAGACACCTGTTCATGTATCTTGTCACCTTAAAAAGGACGGTAAACGATGATTTGACGAGAAAAAAATATTCTGATCTCCTGCTTCTTATCTCATCTTCATATCAAGACATTCACTGGTACAAACTACATTCCAATTTTCCGCATACAAGTTTCCGATGGAGACATTTCTAAAGTGGAAATTTTAAGAAATTCCCCCAGGTGGCACATTGGTCTATTTTAAGGTGAATGTGCACATTTATAGATTCGATGAAAACGGTCAGCCGACCCTTTTATACACAGCATAAACATTTTAGAACAAAAATCGCCTTATTTATGAAGTTGATGTATACGATCCTGAGACAAGCATTTATTTAGCAGTTTCTGGGTTAACCGTGCAGAAAGCATTTGAAAACTCTTTGTCATTGAATGCTTCCGTGACGAATATATGAGGTCATTCGTCCCCAATCTCTGATTAATGTGGGAAAATTGTCAGGTACTTACCGTAAACCAGTCAGGACTGATAATGGTTAGGTATCGTTTGAAACTTGTTTTAAATCAAAATAAAGCAAAATAAGTTGTTTGGCGTTGCGTGAAGAATTATATAGTTAAATTTATGTATTAAGTAGTTGAGACCAATTGTGGTGCAGTAGAACTATTTTTGAAAAATATTTTATTACAGGAACTGTATCGGACAGAACTTTGCCATGAATGAAGAGAAAGTAGTTCTCGCAAAACTACTGCACAAGTAAGTTAGAATTAATGTATAAACGTGTTAGTCGTTTGATAATATTCAATTTAATAATTGAATATGTTAGTACTTTAATGAAATAAAAAATATTGCAAATAAAACTATTGAAAATAGAAAAAAGTGATTCAGACACAATATAATTCTATTCAGTCATTCATCATTGCAAGAAATTATCAGTGCTGATTTTCTATTCTATTTTCAGTTTCAAATTTAGCCTAAAGCCAGATCATGAGGTGAAGTGGCGTTTGTCAGCTGTTATGCGGGCCCAGGACGGCATCTTGGCGACTGTGGAACGCAGGAAACACTGAGTGTAGTTTCGTCTGAAAGTTACTTTGTTCATGGAAGATATTATTTCAGCACTAAATTTAATCAGATTCATTTTTCATGAAGGCCAAGTTCAAACTGCAAAGAATTTGAGAACGTATTCTTTAATGTCATAACACTGTGACTCCATTGTGTTTAAAATACACGTATCTCAATATATGTTGTCTCGATCTCCATAAACATAATTGTACGAATGAAAATAAAAAACTAATACTTTTACGAGACATCGTCGTATATCAAGGAATCACATATTTCGCAGATGGTTCTTTTAACGTGGCAACGCTCATTATATATTCTGCAAATGAAGCATGAATCTGCGTTATGGCAGATCATCAAAGAACTAATGGAACGCGTTTTAACCTGTGATATGAGAATTATTTATACAAGCATCGCTTGACAAAACTGTGTATACATTTATAGATTCTGCATTTTACTATACTCAGATTTTCTTTGCATGTGTATGAATGACGTAGAAAGTAGTTGTTGTAATTGTTGTTGTTTTTTTAAACTTTTTTCAAAACAAGAATTTAAAGATATGAAGTCTGTATTATATGTCTTTCATTTTTTTACATTTATTTTCATGTAATGAATATCGAAATAAATGTTTTAAGTAAAGTATATGTGTAATATGGAACAATAAAATGGTACGAATCAAATCTTCTTTTTATATTCATTATTTTATTCATACGATTTCATGAAAATTAAGTTTTTCTTAGTTGTGTGGGCTGTTACCTGCATTTATAATTTCGTTAGCCTAAGATTCCCAATTTCATTACCCTGATATTCCTTATTAATTAGCCAGAGATTACCAATTTATTAGCCTGAGATTCCCAGTGTATAAGCCTGATATTCCCAATTTATTAGCCTGAGATTCCCAGTTTCATTAGTATGAGGTTCCCAATTTATTAGCCTGAGATTCCAAAATTATTAGCCTGAGATTCCCTGTTTATTAGCCTGAGATTCCCAGTTTCATCATTCTCGCATACCAGAGGTCTACCGTGGTTCCCCGGATGAATTTCTGGCACATTTTGCCGATATTTGGGGTTTGGTTGCATTACAGGTAAAACGTTCCAGCCAATCAGCGTCGTTTCGCAACAAAATGTAGCAAACCAATCAAAATCACGAGGTTCCCAATTTAATGGCCTGAGATTCCCAGTTTCATTTACATGAGATTCCCAATTTCATTAGCCCGAGAGTCTCGATTTTATAGGGAAGAAGAAGAATAATAATTGCGCGCTCTACAAAATGAAATAAACTTTCCTACCTTTCTAGGTTGCCAGGGATACTAGCTGTCATGCAAAGGCTTTATCAAACTTTTTTTCAGTATTAAAGGTACATGGTTTGTTTAAGATGTGAGTCATAGTTAGGGAACTTTGATCTGATGTTATTTGAAGACAACGAAGCGAAAATTTCGTAGGCGTTTGAAAGCATTTGGTTGTTCAATAGCTGTTTCAGTGGGATCTCTTTTATTGTGTCGAGCTGGCAAGTGTGTTTGGTTTCGGGTCTGATCACTCTTACAAGCCACAGGACCAAAAATCTGACGAAGTGCTAGCCGATGGTGTTGACATTAGACGGACTAAAAGCTGTACTGTTGCGCATTTTAAACGTTTTTTGTTTGATTTTAGTCCCAAAGATTTATATATTTACACATATACTTGTTTCCTTTTTACACAATATAAAATATTCGTGCAACCAATAATATAATAGAATAAGACTTGAAAATACCAGATGACCAATTTCTGTAAGTCTGTTTCATATAATTGATATGTGCCTCATAATTAAACAAGCGAATTCCGCAAAGTTGTTTCATGAATAAGGGTAGTATATTTTGAAAGATATTTTATTTCCAGATAAACACAAGTTATGTACAACAGGACCGTGCAACAGTTTGTTGGTTTCTGTTTTTAACAAAAACGTCTGATCTCTAGTGAAGTGAAGTTTTACAATGCTCCATCAGTGGACTTTAAAACAATCAAAGGGCAATAACTCTGCAGTTACTGAAGAGATTCTGATGAAAGAATTCCATATATCACCGTCCTATAGTGATCTATATTTGTGTAAAATTTCACGAAGATCCATAAATGGATTACTTTGATATGTGATAATTTATGAATTGTAAAATAATTAAAGGGTACTTCTCTGATTAATGAAGGGATCCTAACGCAATTGTGCATGCACCACTGCCCTATAGTGTTCTATATTTGTGTAAAGTTTCATGAAGATTCATCAACAGGTTAATTAGATACAGTCAAAATCCCCAATTTTTTACCAAATCAAGGGAGAAAACTCTGCCTTTACTGGGTTAAGGGGATAGTACTACAGACCAAGTTTTATGAAAATCCATCAAGCGGTTCATGGGAAGAAGTCTCTTGAAGGTTTTTTTCTGTTGTTAGCTTTATCGACCCCTTAAATGGTCCGAGTATCCTCATTTGATCGAAATAATGCTACAGACCAAATTTTATGAAAATCCATCAAGCGGTTAGAAGAAGTCGTTAATAAGTATTTCTACTTTCTGATCTAGCGGCCCCTGTAAAGGGCCAAGCTCCCCCTTCTGAATTAAATTTAGAAAGGACATTATAATGATGCTACAGACCACAGGCGGTTCATGAAAAGCCGTTTAAATGTATTTCTATTTTTAGGCCTAGCATCCCGGACAATGGACCTAGCGCCCCCATTTGAACACATTTTGGAAGGGACATCATGACGATGCTACATACCAGGATTAATGAAGCTCCATCAAGCGAAGTCGTTTAACTGTATTTTGTTTTTCTATTTTTAGCTCTTACGGCCCGTAAAAAGGGCCGAACTGCCCCTTTTGAATAATGTTTAGAAGGAACATTATAATGAAATGAAGACCCACCAGGCGGTTCATGAGAATTCGTTTAAATGTTTACTATTTTCAGCTGCAGTGGCCTCTATTTTGGAGAGGACCTCATAATGATGCTACAGAACTGGTTTGATGAAGATCCATCATGTTTTTAGCTGTAGTGGTCCCTAAAAAAGGCCAAGTGCCATTAAGTGAGCAAAATTTGGAGAAGGTCTTATAATGATTTCACAGACTAAGTTTTATGAACATTCATCCAGCGGTTCACGTGAAGAAGTCGTATAAAAGTATTTCTATTTTTAGCTTTTGCAACCCCAAAAGCGGTTCGTGGGAGGAAGTCGTTTAAAGATATTTCTAGTTTTAGCTGTTGCAGCCCCTAAAAAGCGGCCGAGCTTCCCCCACCCCCCACCCCCATATTTTAAAGAGGACCTCATAATGATGCTATAGACCAGAAAAAGTCGATTCGAAGGTTTTTCTATTTCTTTCTCTAGCGGATTCTAAAAGGGGCCAAGTGCCACCGTTTTAGGAATCATATTAACGATTATGGAATGTATCTGTCGGAATAAGATACTTTTAAAACAATTTTATTCCACATTTTTACAACGGGTAAATATGATTACCGTTAATAAATGAACCATAAATATCACGATACGTTTGATCAAATAAGTAGTAAGTCCGCATATAGAATTTGGGGACAAAAAAGGTATGGTCAGACGTAGGACTCGAACCCACAACCCTGATATTGGCAGCTAAACGCTTTGTCCGCACAGCTACCTGCACTTGCGACAGTATATTATACAGTTATTGACTTATGTTGAGGTCAATATGTGTTTTTACGGACCTGTAAAAATGATATTGACCGATAGGTCTGTAAAAACACATATTAACCGAAACATAAATCTATAATTGTTACATTATATGCCCTTCTCGAATGTTTTCATTCGACTGGCCCATATTTCATACATATAAGAAAAAGTCATTATCACTTTTGCAGGTCAATATCGCTTTTTGCGGACCCGCGCGTGCACTCATTTCGACCAATCAGATGAGCGCATTTGAGAAAGGTATATAATATCAATTAATAATTATATATGTAATATCTAGTTATATCGCTATTTATGTTCGAACACCGAAAAGTAATTTACGGAAATATACGGAATTTTCATGAGTGCCAGGTCAGCACTTACGGACAATAACATCATTGAAACATGTTGAATATACATCATATCTAAAGTATGTGTTGTTGGTTAGGATATACTCGTACATGACATTGTGTAAGTAAATAATTTATATATCAAATTTAATACTGTTCGCGGTTTGCAATTATTTAAAAAAGAACTTATACAATATATTCTCTGATATAGTATGAAAACATGTTCAAGCAAGGTTTTAACTGACTAATTATTGCATATATAATACTGGCATATTCAAAATAACTTACCATGTTGCTGAAAATGCATTTTCTCTAACGTCCTTTTGTAAAGCCGGAACATTAAATTAAACAAGCTCCTAGTATCAGGGACGACAGGTGTAAGTAGTATGAATCCATTCCGACTTTTTTCAAATTTAAGATGAAGAACGGAAGGCACAGTTTCACCAGTGTAGTGGTAAAGCCAGTTTCATGGATGAGTGCAGGATAACATATCATCCTTTGGCGAATTAACAAATAATCAAGGCCTTCGAGTTGTTTATCGTCTAATTAACTACGGTTCAGAGTTCAGATGCGTAGGAATTGAACGCCCGTGTGGTAAAATACTGAAGCATCTGAACGATGAACCGTGGTAAATTAGACGATAAATCACAAGAAGGCCTTGATTGTTTTCATTCTGACATGCTCATTGACACATTTAAAGAAATATTATGCTGGACTTCATTTACCCGAGGATTAATGTATCGGACGTCATGTAGCAATTTGACGTCATAATGCTCTCTTACCGGTCCGCGTGTCAACCGTTGTTTATCGCAGAATATACAGAGTTTTATTCCTTCTTTGTTTAACTGGAAGTCACGATGTTAGAATTTATATTATTATGATAATTTATCAATAACTTAATTTATTGCAAATAATATATTACATAATATAAATTGAAGTTCTAAAATGACTATGAAGAGTGCAGAGTCTTTACGTTTTAGTTATGTAAGTATATTTTAACATTTCGGGATTTTATTTCTGTTTATGTAAATAATACGTTATTTCTCCATTTCTTCAGACGATAATATTTTGTGTCAGTCACACTACACCGTATAGCGTTAACGAATGCCCAACGTATAAAACATTGCGGTAGAAAGTTATCCGGTGACGAAAGGCATCCGCTGCTGCTGCTCGGTGCTCTCGTGATCAGTGTATGGGGCGCATAAAACGCACAATGACCGCAAGATCAACGCACATATACAGGGCGAACAACGTCGTACTGGTAACGGACTTGTACCGCGTAAAACGTAAGCGCAACGCATGAGAAACTGACAAAACGTTCTTTGAACGTTTGACGAATGTATTGTTAGTTATCGTCCTTTGAACATACGTTACATCCGTTGCATGTCCGGTAGTAGTTCGGCAGTGAGTCAGGTCCACCGGACAAGAACAGAATAAGGAACGCACGAGTAACGAACAAAACGCATATCAGCGCATTGCTACCGTACATCTAACGGACTTTGTCCGGTGGTGTACGTTCCAAATTTTGAACATGCTCAAAACCTTCCACCGGATGGAACGAACATCGCCGGACAAGGAGCGCAGGCACCGCTTGAGAAACGGAAAAAAATAAAACGCATACAAACGGACACGAACGGATTGAAAATTTGTCATACGTTGGAAGTCCGTTAACGCTATACGGTGTAGTGTGACTAACCCATTAGTTATGCGAGGGTCTCTAAATGATACCACGCAAAAAGCATGGATCAAAATCAGCATGTATATCCGTGCAGTCTGATCAGGATCCATACTGTTCACCATTCAGACAGTATAGGTACCAAGAGATGTTCAGGTACAGTATGGATCATAATGATCAACGTCATGCAAAAACCGGCCTTACAGCAATTCATTATTCATGAAACTTCTCTTATAAAAATTTACACGTGTGGACCACTATTCTAGAATGGCAGTGGGCCGGTGTCTAGAGGTCCGGTGACAGGAAACAAGTAGAAACTGTTTATAAATCTTTAATCCCGAGAAAAAATATAATTGCATATATTTGATGAATGATAATAGCAATTGTATGCCGTAACTGGAAGCTTTTATCAAACTCTTGTTTTTCTCGGGACTGATAAATTTAAATAATACACTTAATGTTTCTTTAGTATGAAGACATGGATTGTGCTCATGAATTGTTGAATTAGTTTTACTACTCGAGTTAATAAATAACGGAGAATGCTGCAAATCACTGTTAACATTTTATATTCGATATATATGCTTAGAACCCGCGAGTGAGACTGATTACAAATAAAATAAAAATGTACAGGAAAATGAATGGGTACGTACCCTGCTGGGCATTCACATGCTGCAAACTTCACATCATCATCTTCAAATACAACTATCACCTTGTACTTCTCTTGTTTCATGGAAGCAATCACCTTACACCTGACCCAGGAAAGTCCATTGCTCTTAGCAATCTCATAAGAAGTAACATGACCTTCCACAAAGAACTGGTAGGATTTCATTTTTTTGTATGAAACACCTTTCATCTCACTGGCACCATATTTGTTGGTACGTTCCACCAAGTATGTGAATAACTTATCAAATGTAAAGTTTGGTAAATCACGTAAATCATTCGACCATACTCGACCGCTAGTTGTAAGCATTATGTCATTATAAGTTATTTCCTTGGTTTGACTTGTACGGAGATCACTCAACGCATCGCATTCTTTGTGTTGTGTTTCACTTCCGCATTCAACCGGCTGACTTTCACTCACTTTTCCCGTTAATGAAGCACTATAAACACGAGCTACAAGTATGTCCTTATTTCCTGCCACCGGTTGTCCAAGATTCCGCAAAATATCTTTCAAATCTTTACATGTGTAAGTCCATAATTTATCAATATTGACATCTAACGCGTTATCTGTATGCTTATCCGCCATTGTTTTAATCATGAATAAAATCAATACATCCTCAGCCTCGTTTTCGAATCAGCTCGATTAAAAGATTATCGGATTAACGGGATTGTGAAACTCGTCTATTAAAGAATATTTACTTATATACAGAAAGTAGAAAGATATAACTGAAAGTGAAATTGCTGACATTATATCTTCATTATTAACTAATAAAGCTGTAGGTCCGGACCATATAAGTCATAGGTTACTTAAAGAAACACGTTTAACAGTTGCAAAACCTCTTAGTATCATATTTAACAGATCTGTTCATGAAGGTGTTTATCCAAGTGCTTGGAAACTTGCTAAAGTAATGCCCCTTTTCAAAAAAGGAATGAAAAATAATCCATCGAATTACAGACCTATTTTCTTAATAAATTGTGTCGGAAAAGTCATGGAAAGGGTAATTTTTAAACATATCTATAACCATTTATACTCCAATAATTTGATCTATTCCCTACAATCTGGCTTTTTACCTGGTTATTCAACTGTCTTTCAGCTAGTAGATATGTATCACCAACTATGTGAATCTTTTGACGAGAGAAAATCGACTTGCATTGTTTTCTGTGATATATCTAAGGCATTTGATAGAGTTTGGCACCGTGGTCTTCTTTTTAAACTTAAGCAATACGGCCTAGATGATACTCTTCTTAGTTGGTTTGAGAGTTATCTTTTGAATCGCAAACAGTCTGTCTTTGTTGGTAGTGAAATCTCGAGGATACTCCCACTAAATGCTGGCGTTCCACAGGGCTCGGTTCTTGGACCTCTACTTTTTTTAATCTATGTAAACGACATAGCTGAAAATCTTTTAAGCATTATCCGTTTGTTTGCAGATGGCAGCTCCTTAGCTGTAACTTCGTATGATGTGAGTTACATAGAATCTGTATTAAATAGTGATCTAACCACAATTTTCCAGTGGTCCAAACAGTGGTTAGTTGATTTTAATCCTAACAAAACTGAAGTAATGTTTTTTTTTCTAATCTACATGTAAAGCCATCTCTTTATTTTAATGGTATTTTACTAGATTAAATATTTAGGTTTAACTTTATCGTCCGATCTTAATTGGCACGAGCATATTAGCCACATAGAAAAGTCTGCATCCAAAGTTTTGAGTTCTATGAGAGCACTTAAATTAAAGTTAAAAAGATCTACTCTAAATCAAATTTATATTTCATATATGAGACCTATATTAGAGTATGCATCTATCGTTTGGGATGGATGCAATGTACAACAAAAACAATCCTTAGAAAAAATACAATATGAAGCGGCGCATATAGTTACAGGATTAACCAGGTCTGTCTCAATACAAAATTTAGTTCAAGAAATAGGATGGGTCTCCTTAGAGGACAGACGAAATATTCAAAAGCTTATTACAGTTTATAAAGCTAAAAATAGTCTACTCTCTGAATTCTTGTCAAATATTTTTCCTCCTGTTGTAGCAGAGATATCTAATTACCCTTTGAGAAACAATGATAACTACATGTATGTAACAATAGCTCGAAGAACTCAGATTTATAGTAACTCATTTATACCGTCATCTACCGATCTATGGAATTCACTTGATATAAATATTAGAAATTCTGAATCCCTTAATATATTTAAATCAAGGCTAAAAGATTTGTTCAAAGCACCAACATTCCCCAAACACTTTTTGATTGGTAAAAGACTGCCCTCAATTTTACATGCAAGGTTAAGAAACCGATGCAGTAATCTGAATAACGATTTATACAGAAATCATTTAAGAGATAATCCCAGTTGTGACTGTGGATATCCATCGAGAATGCTGAACATTATTTCTTTCAGTGTATGAAATTTAGAGAACAAAGAATCGACCTATTTCACGAAACCAGAACTTTTCATCCTTTAAATGACACACTGCTATTATTTGGATCTGACATGTACTCAGACGAAAGCAATACAATGATTACTTTGGCGGTGCATAAATTTATCATAAATTCTAATCGTTTTCAGTGAGAATAGCTGTGACTTGTAATTTCTACCAGTACCTAACATTTGATATTGATTATTAATCAAACCTCAACTTATCGCAAACGAATACAGTTACTCTTGCCCTTGCCTAGCTTCTGGGAAACAGATCCATGATGAAAAATAGCAATATCAACATCATATATAACATTAAACTAGCTATTTTATTCTATTTTAGTTACAGTCATACTTTGGTCTTTTCTTCATTCAATCTTTTGTAATACATTTGTTATAACTGTTTATTTCGTAAAAGTAACTAATTTTATGTAATAGTTAATTTTCGAGGGAAGGGCCCTTTACTAATGTTGGCAGAACTTGTGGTCCGACCCTATTGCTATAATTCAATCGATTGTTAATATCCATATGTTGCTGTAATGATATAAATACATGTATTATAAGCAATAAAATATGTTTAAAATAGTAGAAAGATGAGAGGATTAGATGAATAGGCATACAGAAATTCTTTTTACTGTGGTTCTGTCTTCTAGTAACGTTGATTACATTTTCATTTTCAGTCATCAAGTAAGTAATAAGCATGATTAGCATGTTAGGAAACCTCGACTTAGTGACATCAGTTCCCAGTGTATATCGGGCTTCAATTTTGCTCATGCTGCAGACGACAGTACTTATTGGCGCTGTTTTTGTTGCCTACAAGATTATCTCTTTCATCAGGTACCGAAGGCGAATTGAAAAGATATTCGGCAATCTACCAGGACCAAAAGAACGCACATGGCTTTACGGAAGTTTTCTTGTTGTAAGTTATTTTTGCTTTTATTTTCCCCAAAATATTCGCCTGCACCCGCCGCCAGCCCAGCTTCTCTGACTGTGTGTTGACTGATAAGTAGGACAGAAATTGAACGCCATGAAATTATGCGTCTTAGGTATCAAATTGAACGGAAAATGTATTTAACCAACAAAACACAAGACTATCATATTTTACCTAACCTTTATAGGTTCAAGACTCGCCAGCGTATATGTATTTCAAGAGAGAAAACCACCCAGCCTAGATGTGCAGGATCGATCATTCTACCTTGTTCTTTTATCTGAAATAATCCCATGTCGTGACACCCCGGTTTTCACCTTCGATATTCGCACAAATACATTACATGACATAATAAAGACAAAAACAATATATTTTGTTTGAACCTTGCTAAAATCGAGATTGATATCAGTCTATTTTTATGTTTAGATGAAAACTCTGGATGCACAAGAGAGGCTGTTGAAATTCATTGAATGGGTAAACAAGTATTCCAAAGAGAAAGGTTATATCTGTGTATGGGGCACTATGGGACGACCTTTCATTATTGCTTGTCATCCTTCCAGTATGAAAAGAATCCTCAAAACAGCAGGTATGTTACAGTTAAAGTAACATTGTTCAATTTTTGGTGATTTGATTCACAATAAAACTCAACAATTTTAAACTTATTTCGCTGCCTTATAATCAGGACTTGCAAAAATAAACATGTATGGGAAGGAAACACTAAGATACCTTGACAATACTCGCATTAAACTGATTTCATAAATTATTTTATTTAACAATAAAATGCATCTATGTTGTTGTGTACTACCAAACATCCACTGCGTAATTCTGTATACGTGAAAATGATGATATAGTTTGAATTGAAAAATGGGCAATTTTTATTTGCCGGATGAAAACATGTTTAAGTATCAACATAAAACTAAGCATATGTTAATGCCATGAAACTGACATACAATCATTAATCCCATATCTGACATTTTTCTGATTCGCAAACTGCAATCTGAAAGGGAGTAGCTTGACAAAAAAGCTTTTTTCCTAAGGAAATTTACAGACATGCTAAGGAAAAAAAAGCTGTATTATATATATATCCGATGATTTTTACGCATATGGGTGAGCTCTCCTTTTTAAAGCATGATATTATGTAGTTTTCGTTTCTGATGAATAAATGTTTTGCTGGAATACGGACTTGTCTGAACGCTAAACAGAATGTATGATAATTATGTTCTTAATGACAAATTACTTTATGTTAACATTGACAGCACGCTTACTTGGAATATTCATAATAACCTTGTTCTTGAAAATTTTTATTCCTTTTGTACCTTTTGCCACGCATAAAACGCTTGAATCTCTCTTTGGAAAATGCGAAAACGTTTTTATAACCATACATTTTGCCTCATAATATGACTACTGTTGTGTAATATTGAAAATAGTTCAGCTTAGGTTTGTATAGAAGTTGTAAAACGACACTAGCGTATGAATTATTACCTTGAATGTTTTGCTTAATGATCTTATATTCTACGTTACAAGAATCGGATCTTGGATATGGCCAAAATAGAATACCGCGCAACAAAAGAAACTGTTTACATTGCGGCATATTAGATATTGAAGACGAATATCATGTTCATCTTAATATGCCAGTGTTATATTGATATAAGAAATAATATCTTAACTTCAATTTTATTGAACTGATTACTACAAGTTGTTTAACTGTATATAATATATATGTATAGGATGATGTACAATGTTCAAATCAAACTAAAACGTATGTATCTATAATTTGGGGAAATTGCGATACGCCTAAGAAGAAATGTTCAATTCGTTTCTTAATAAAGATTTTGAAACATCATCTGTTATATTGTTCCAAACGCGTTAGATTTTAAGAGTTCTCATCATATATACGTCATAGCTCCAGGGTATCTAAAAGATTCACTTACATTTGCGTCTAATATTCATTCTAGAGCACTAAGGTCATCGCTATACATCCAAACTGAATACACATCATGTAGAGATTTTTTCAGAAAAACGTTTCTGTATTCTGGTTCAGTTTGGAAGGATTCCCTATGCAAATTCTTTAAAACATTCCAAATCATTATATCTGCAATGAAACAAAGTACGTAGCAGCTAGCATCTGTTGTGATAAATTTTCTCTAATCATGTTTGCGTAGATCTAGTTAATTTGTAGAGACCCTCGTGGAAAATTAATTGTCAAGATGTGTCATCTCGTAAAAGGGAACCTCTTTAAACCGAACAACCTCCAGACCAGAGTTAAAATTCGGTTTTGTTTAGAAGGAGTTGTTGGTTGAATGTTTGCTAAATTAAATAAAAAGTTACACGATTACCAAGCAGACAGATTCACTTTAAATTCTAGTTACTACATGTATATGAAACAACACCATTAACGTTTTTATGGACATAAATAATGCTGTACAAAATACAAAAAATTCTGAAAATATTGATAAAAGGCAAGTGCCAAAACTCTGGTTGCCTTTAAAATTGTTCGGTCTTCAGGGGCAGTTCTGTGTTGATAAATAGAGATTCGGTCTGGAAATATTGTCTCATTTCCGGAATAAAGGGGTTCCAGTTTTCATGTTATTTTCTAATGAAATAAGGGCAAATTTTGGGACCACAAAATCTGTTCAGTTTAAGGAGTGGGGGGCTCGGAATTCGGGGGTTAGAGGTTGTTCTTTTATTATTATAATTATTATAACTATTTAGTAGTAACTCCGATTGTTTTTAGAACCAAAGGCTATGAACCTAACAAGCGGCTACAGAACGTTGAAGCCATGGCTTGGTGACGGCTTACTCATATCAAGTGGCGACAAGTGGGCTCGCAACCGTCGCCTCCTCACACCAGCGTTCCATTTTGATATCCTCAAACCATATTTAGATGTGTACAACGACTCGACAAATGTTCTGATTGTATGTAACGAAAATACCATTTTCTTTTCCGCAAAAGCGCATACTAGTACGTACTATTATTTGAAAACTCGAGAAACTATTTTTATAACATTGTACCTATACGTTAAGCTTCAGTCGGACTATGTGACAAACCTGCTCCAACAAACCACTGCAAATGGAAATATATTTTTTCATCTTTTGTGCAGGCAACTTGCTGAGTATGTTCGTTATATTTTATGTATTATTATTTCATAAGGCATTTTGTACACCACTGTATGAAAACTTTAATAGACTCATAATACATGTATTGTACATGTCAGTATTCTTTCATTTAATTTGTTTAGTTTTCGTGAACAATTACAGGACAAGTTGGGAACTTTTGCAGACGAGAAGAAAGACTTTGAAATATTTCAACAAATTTGTTTATGTACACTTGATATTATCTTGAGATGTGCCTTCTCGTATGACATTGATGTTCAACGTAGCGGGTATGTACATGTATTTTCCTTACGAATTTGAAGCATATTTGTTCAGACTTATCTGAATCTTAATCGATTCCATAATGCAATTAGCACTAAAGTAGATCTATAAGAGTCTTACCTCTAGGCTATATCTCAGGTATACGCAGGGAACGCTGGCAGACCCACTTGCTTTCCGTAAATCAGCCAGATGGCTTTCTTACATTGATAAATCTATTCCTCAAGCGAGGTTTAAAAATCGCAGTGGTTCGAAGTCGGCGACCTTGACCACACGACTGTGGAGGCCCCCAATAACAATAACAGTAGCGAGCCGTTCAAGCAAGGAAGTTTTAGAAATTTACATTTTCATTACATTTTCTTATGTAAATTCGTTAACGATTATGGTATTCAAAATATTATTCGTTTCAGAGAAACACACCCGTATGACCAGGCAGTCAATGATCTGGCAACAAGTAATTCTGGACGTTTAAGGTAATTCAATAGAACAGTCTTTAGCCAATATTTAATGCCACTTGACCAAAATGACAATATCCATATAATACTTTTTACGTATATAACATAAAGACATGACTGTATCAATAACTAAATTTAAGTACTCAAATATTTTCTTATATTTCTTAAATTTAAATGCCATCTACGGTCCGTCTATCGCACAAAATCGAAGAAGTTGCCTTAACTGATATATTTAAGCATTTAATAAATTAAATGTACAGACTACTAGATAGTGTATTTATTTTCCAGAGATCCAATTTTAGCACCAGACATCATTTTCTACAGAACTAAGATGGGGAAAAAGTTCAAGCAAGATTGCGACTTTGTCCATAGTGTTGCGGAAGACATTATAAATAACCGCAGACGTGCACTGGTAATAACAACTGCAGTCAACCCTGTATATAGAGACGCCACTTTAGAGAGCCAAACAATGGTTTTATTTGCTGTTGGTCTTTATTCAATCACAGGCTAAAATATTCTGCAAATGATTCAATCACACGAAACCTGTGATCTTCAGAGCAAGGTGGTCACTGTTAACAGGTGGTGTTCGGCACAGGTTTCACTGTACTGTTTGAATAAAGCTGTATATAAAAATTGACTTACACAGGAAACTGCATAATACCATAATAGGTTGCTTAGCTGTACTCTCTTTCTAAGAAATACGATATGATTGTCTGTAGGTAAAATATCTAGCTTTTAGATTTAAACACGATTTTACAATGCCATGAAGTTTGTCGAGCTATGTAATATTATTTTTACTCAATCGAAGAAAACATGTGAATATATTAACTTTATAACAAAATTTTACAGGAAATTGAGGATGATGTTAGCAACAGAAAATATTTTGACTTTCTAGATATTTTACTGACAGCAAAAGATGAAAATGGTGCTGGTCTGTCAGACATAGATATAAGAAATGAAGTGGATACTTTCTTGTTTTACCATAATATAAGTATTGGCTAAAGGGTAAACATTAGTGACAAAAAATATTACCCAAATGTCTTCCCGTGTAATTACAGTTGAAAGAAAAAGGGATAAAATAAAATGCAACACAAAGTCCATACTGTAGATTTCGGATGTATAGATATATGTGTATTTTTTATTTTGTGTCTACAATCCGTGGAAATATCTGTATAAAGTTAACTTTCTTCCTATAAAACACTTTTTTTGAGAAACCTGCATGATATTTTTCAAGGTCATGACACAACAGCGAGCGCCATCTCGTGGATTTTGTATTTTCTTGCAAAACATCCGGAATACCAGGAGAAATGTCGGAAAGAAATAAACGACCTGTTACAGGGTAGGGAGTCAGACGACATCAAATGGTAACTACATGTACATTGTATGATTCCACCTGATGTATATAACCATGTCTTTGTCATAAAGTTTGTTGTTGTTGCTAACTTGGTAGGGAAACTATCAGAATACCACTAGAAGTCGTGAGTTCGATGCCCGTGCCATACAATGTTCACCGTGACGATAGACCTAAATTCATAAGTGCCCAATCTACGATCCTGGTGTGTTTTCATGGTGTTTTGGGATCATAGAGTCCATTCAATAGATGTGTAATAGAGTTACGCTTAAGCCGGTGCTAGGGGGCGTGAGTGGTGTTGCACATTTCATTACTCGCATGAACAGACTCAATCAAACCGAGTCTGCTATTATTCTTTCTTGGTTGCATTCTTTGCTTCCAATGGATCTTTTTACAGATTTTATTATTCAGTAAGTAAGTAAGACACTGAATCATAAATCTGACCGCCGTAATATATATTTTAACTGACATAATGTTCAGAAAAGAAAGGCAGCAAAGTGCGACCGTTTGCGATTTGATTTTTATCATTGGCTGTAAAGTCATACGGTTTCTCTAAAAGTTTCCGTTTTCTGACGGTTTTCTACTACCAAGGAAACGTGCGTCATTATTTGTAAATCTGTGTTCTTGAAGGTGAGTAAGACTTACTCATGTTGTTACTTTGTATTTATCTAGGAACGACTTGCCTCAACTAGAATACCTAAGTATGTGTATAAAGGAAGGCATGAGATTGCACTGTCCGGTAGCTATAGTCGGTCGTGAAACAACAAAACCCTTTGACCTAGGTGACATTACGATTCCACCAGGGACAGGAGTTGCCGTAAGTCACGTTAACCTCAATCCATTTACTACTAAATAAAAACAACACATGTTTAGTATAATTTCAAATGAGATTATGGAAAAACTTACAATATAATTTTATCCTTGATTTTATGTTAATGGGTGCCTCGGTGGCATGTTGAATGCCTCATTGAGTACTTACAGCGCTTGCAATAAGGAATCAATGGATTCAGTTTCAGTCTTTGATACAAAAAGTAATTTTGGCCATGGCAAAGTGAGCACCTCATTCAGATCAAAAACACTATATATTCGCGCTCATTATTTGAGATCAGTGTTGTATTTACAGAACATACGAACACGTTGCATGTCACAGACTAATAAAGCATATGGATGCTGTATCATAACATGAACATATTGACACCACACCATTTCATTGTTGTATTTTACAGATTAGTATATGAACACCCTACCATATCATTATTGTATTTACAGATTAACGTAATGAACACCCCACCGTATCTTTGTTGTATTTTACAGATTAGAATATGGAGGCTATCCATAGTGTTGTTGTATTTTACAGATTGACATATGAACACACCCTTAGAATTGTTGTACTTGACAGATCATCATATGGACGCGCCCTGAAAATGGATAGGCATAAGTACACTCCACAATAACCATAATAGTTTACAGATAAGCATATGGACGCTTAGCCATAGCATTGTTGTATTTTACAGATTAGTATATGAGTTCTCTCCCATAGCGTTTTTATCTTATAGATTAGCATATGGACTCTCCTCATAGAATTTTCTCTTACAGAGTAGCATAACTTTAATGACTCTCCCCATAGCATTGTTTTATCTTACAGAGTAGCAGATCGACTATCCCCATAGCATGTGTTTTATCTTACAGAGTAACAGATGGACTCTCCCCATAGCATTGTTTTATCTTACAGATTGGCATACGTACTCTCACCATAGCATTGTTTTATCTTACAGATTAGCATATGGACTCTCACCATAACATTGTTTTATCTTACAGATTAGCATATGAACTCTCACCATAACATTGTTTTATCTTACAGATTAGCATATGGACTCTCACCATAGCACTGTACTGCTTTATCTTACAGATTAGCATATGGACTCTCACCATAGCACTGTTTTATCTTACAGATTAACATATGGACCCTCCATCACAACGAACATGTTTGAGGCAAGGACCATATGGAGTACAAACCAGAGAGGTTCACAAAAGATAATGTAGCTAAGATGGACCCCTATCAATTTGTTCCTTTCTCAGGCGGACCGAGGTATTTGGTTATACAGAATGATTTTTTTTAATCTAAATGCATAGCGGTAGATAAACGTCGAGTTTGAAACCGTTATGCTTCTGCTAGACCTATCAGACGATCACTGGAAATTAAACTTACCATTCAAAGGAATTGGTATAATTTTGCCGTTACTTCCGACATGCTCTAAAGGACATCGAAGAAATGGCAACGTGAATATCCCGGTAAAAAAAAACATAAAGACGTTGTACTTACGATCAAATTATATTTAAAATATCCTAAAATACTACAGATAGTTAGCCAAAAAACAATATCCTGATAGAGTTTTTAATATTGCCAAACTCATATCCAGCTATCATGTCCTAAAAGAAGGCGAACTAATGACCAAATTTTTGTCCTGGCAAATGTCTTTAGAGAAGACGTACAATTGACCAAAATTGTATCCTGGAAAAAAACTCCCTAAAAGGCGACGGACTAATTGCCAAAAATATGTCCAGGGAAAATGTTCTGAAAGACAACGGACAATTGGCCATAATCATAACCTGGTAAAATTTCTACAAACGGCGGACTGATTATAAATCTATATCCTGGTAAAATGTCCTATAAGACGACGGACCATTAGCCAAAATCATAACCTTGTAGATGTCCTAGAAAAGGCACACTAAATACTAAATCTATATCCTGGTTAAAGTCCTAAAAGACGACGGACAATTGGCCCAAATTATACAAGGTATCCTGTTAAAATGTCTTAGAAGACGGCATACTTATTACTTTATTTATATCCTGGTAAACGTGCCTAAAAGACGTAAGATAGTTGGTCAAAGTTATATCCTGTATAATGCCTTTAAAGACGGTGGACAAATGATAACATTTATGTCCAGGTAAGAGTCCTAAATGACGACCGACAATTGACCAAAATTATATCCTAGAATAATGTCCTAAAAGACAGCACACTAATTACCAAATTTATGTTCTGGTAAAATGTTCTAAACAGTGGTAGACACAAGTGAAATTCCAAGACTGTTTATAAAGAAACATTTAAGTGTTACAGATAGGAAAATTTGTGGCATATTTGATAATAGTTTTAAATTAATTATCACCTTTTTTATACACCATGAACTTAAATAAAGGACTGAAAGTCTCTCTTAGAGAAATGATTCCTGTTTTAAGGCATCCGCAGTATTCATAAAATATGTTTCGTTTTCTCCATGGTATGCACTGTGTATTTTGATTTCGGGTCGTTGTGGAAGTGCTGGGCTAGTGATCCTCTTCCAAAAAGTTACAGGGCATGTCAAAATATGCAATATGTTATGTGATCTGGATAGAATGTAGTCGAATGTCGTGTAGTAAAAGAGGTCACATAATAAATCACATGTATTACCTTTTCAGGAACTGCATCGGACAGAACTTTGCTATGAATGAGGAGAAAGTAGTTCTCGCAAAACTACTGCATAAGTAAGTTATATATATTTATTTCTCCAGGTCATGAAACCTTAAAGCACCTTCATACAATTAACCTGGTGACTTGCCGTCCTAAGACTGTCCCTATTTTCGACCTGATTCTTATCTATACTTTATTTTTTGGTATGTTTGTTTTTGTGTTTAACCCTTGCCAGTGTGGATTTTGTATTGGAATTTTGAAATGCTATATATACCGCTTCGGTAGCCTAGTGGTAGAGCGTTCCCTTCTCATACGGATGGCCTGGCCGCGTCATACCAAAGAAGCTCAACATTAAAAAGAAAACTGGCTGTAATGGCGATGGATTCCATCAGGAATGTGGGTGTCGTATCGAAAGTAATTTATATTAAATTATAGAACTTGTTTCACAATCAACTTAAAATAAAAATGAGAACAAACTAAATGCTATAATGTCTGATACTGCTTTCCGAAAGAAAAAGCAGCTGTTTTACACATACATGTATATAATGCTGGATGTTTAGGGGGTTTACGATGGGGAGGTATGTCTCAATGGCTCTACAGAGTTCCAGTTACCGCTCATTATTTATAAATAAACTTTTAACTGGTGATTTTGGTATACCCTAGATTGCTTACATGCTTAAACTAAACCGGTAACTATTGCCATTACGAATTTTCTTAAAAATGATGCCAATTGTATACACATTTGCAGTTTCAAGTTCAGTCTTACTCCAGGCCATGAAGTTAAATGGCGGCTATCTGCGGTAATGAGAGCTCAAAATGGAATCTCGGCTCGTGTGGAACGCAGAAAACACTGACTATTGTCAACATCGAAGTGATAAATTACGTATTTGCAATAAATTAAAAGTTACAAACGATATTTTACTGCAAAATGTATCTTGACTGTTATTTAATGATAGTTCTTTATCTTTTCTAAACGCTTGAATAAAAAGAATGATAATGCGTCGAGCAGTAATATCCTGTCTTATCCTGTGTTTTTTTTAGTCCTGGAATTATGTTAATATATCCTTTCAGGTATTTATTTAGCACTAAACTGCTTGCATCCATCTGGTAACATTGTTTATTTTCATGTAAAGACTTTCTGGTCGGTTGAATTCCTGGAAGATAACATCATTAGTATTTATCGCCTTTATGTAGTTTTCAAATCTTAAATCGTCAGCCCATGGCACAACCGGAATTTAGCATTAATAATTTCTACTATCTTAGGATCAGATAAAAGTTCGCTTATATAAAACTTTATTTGATAATCATAAACAATGAAATAAAAGTTTAACTTAGTTGTGTGTGTAATCAAATTACCATGGTTGCATATTATTACGGAGTGATACATCACAGATCGAAATTCAATTAGCTATGAATCTTATGCCAGCTCGAAGATCAAAATTCAACTCTCAATTAGTCGATTTCAATTTCAAGCTACCCTAGAAGCTACCTCTTCCACTAATTTCTTATCATTTCACCATGGCTTACCACTTATTCTTTTCTTGTCGGATAATGATGAATGTGCACACTTTATATTTCAGGTGACGATGCCTTTACTTCTATTTTGAAGCCATTTCTTACTGATTTTCGTGTATGCATATGAATATTGGATTAATCTTGTAGACTAGACTAAATTAAAACAGTAGTATGTAGATAACAATCTTTGACTTTGCAATAATCCTCTACTGTTTCTGGTATGATATTTATTAAGGAATATCGTTTTGGCTATAGACACTATCTTCACTTCCAGTAACACTAGAAATCAATATAATATTCCAGGTTAAAACTGAGTGATCAAAGATTGCTCTAGGTGTAATAGTTCAAATTTTGAAGTTCCAACATTCTAGTGACTTTAAATTTTGTTTACGTGTAGCCTTTAGCACAACAGGGCAGTCTGAAAGACAGCTATATCCCCCGCCGCTGTTATAGATAGTGAAAGGGTTGATGGTATTGGGTGGAAGCTCTGACTTTGTTAAGTATATTTTATTGTCCATGTATGAGTAAATCAATGAATTTCAAAAAACTTAAGGGGTTTAGGAGATACAGAGCAGGCTCAAACCTTTGACTTTGAGCTGTGACCTTGATCTGGAGCCAACATGTCTGACTCATAACTTCTGCACATCGTCTTGATAAGGTGATCATTTGACCCAAGTTTCATGAAAATCCTTCAAGGTGTTTAGGAGATACAGAGCTCAAACCTTTGACCTCGAATTGTGACCTTGACCTTGAGTCAACATGGCTGACTAATGAGTTCTTTCTGCACATCGTCTTGATGAGGTGACCATTTGACTCAAGTTTCATGAAAATCCTATAAGTGGTTTAGGAGATACAGAGCGGACACAAAATGGAAGGCTCAAACCTTTGACCTTGAGTTGTGACCTTGACTTTGAGCCAACTTGGCTGACTCATGAGTTCGTTCTGCACATCGTCTTGATGAAGTGATCATTTGATCCAAGTATCATGAAAATCCTTCAAGGGGTTTAGGAGATACAGAGCGGACACGAAATGGAAGGCTCAAACCTTTGCGACCTTGCGTTGTGACCTTGACCTTGAGTCAACACGGCTGACACATAAGTTCTGCACATTGCCTGGATGAGGTGATCATTTGACTCAAGTATCATGAAAATCCTTCAAGGGGTTTAGGAAATACAGAGCGGACACGAAACGGAAGGCTCAAACCTTCGACCTTGCGTTATGACCTTGACCTTGAGTCAACACGGATGACACATAAGTTCTGCAAATTGTCTTGATGAGGTGATCATTTGACTCAAGTATCGTGAAAATCCTTTAAGGGGTTTAGGAGATACAGAGCGGAAACGAAATGGAAGGCTCAAACCCTAGACCTTGAGTTGTGATCTTGACCTTGAGCTGACATGGCTGACTTATAAGTTCTGCACATTGTCTTGATAAGGTGATCATTTGACCCAAGTTTCATGAAAATCCTTCAAGGGGTTTAGGAGATAGAGAGCAGACACAAAATGGAAGGCTCAAACATTTTACCTTGCGTTGTGACCTTGACCTTGAGTCAACATAGCTGACTGATGTGTTTTGCACATCGTCTTGATGAGGTGATCATTTGACCCAAGTTTCATGAAAATCCTTCAAGGGGTTTAGGAGATACGGAGCGGACACAAAATGTTACGGACAGACGGAAGGACGGAAGACTGAAGGACGGACGGAGACCATTCCTATAACCCCCACCACTCGTGGCGGGGGATTAAAAACTTATAGCACAGCAACTGAAAAGCCTTGTGGTCAAGTCTTTGACAGTCCATTCAAATGGAAATTGAAAAAAATCACACAATTTACATAAAAAAGGATATAAGGTTAAATGCCTTGGACAAAATTCAGCCTTTTAGACAAACAAAATACGTATATATATGTTATCTGACTTCAGATAAGTTATTGTGTACACCGGTGTACTAATACCTCAGTTTAACACTATTTGTATGTTTTACTTCATGTAGTCTTGTTATTTTGTCCCTAATGTCAGATCTTATCTCAGCGGGGAACTATCTACATGGTCGTGTCCAACCAGCTGAAAATAGGGCAAAAGTGAGGTTAGCATTTCCCAAACGTGTTTAAACCCCTAGTCTCCTTAATAAAGGTTCCTGACTATATTTCAAATATTTAAACTTGTTTTTTTTGTTTGTATCGTATGTTACGTTTATTGTCTTGTGAATCAAACCGAACCTGCAACATTTTCGTTTTTGTCGTGTTGAGCGACCTTTCCACTTTTTCTATTTTATTACTTCCTTTCACTCCCATTAGTTTCTTATTTCTTACCCTCTCTTTTCAACTTCTAGCTCAGCATTCCACTTTGTATCACTGTCAAGTGTGCCTGCCAATTGACCGCCCAATTTACCAAGACCTTTCTTTTTAACTTCCAATTCAGCATTCCACATTCTATCACTATCCAGTGTACCTACAACTCGTCCATCAAGTCTGCCAGCAGTTTTCTTTTCAACTTCTAGTTCAGCATTCCACTTTGTACCGCTGTCCGGTGTGCCTGCCAATTGACCGCCCAGTCTGCCAAGATCTTTCTTTTCAACTTCCAACTCAGCATTCCACTTTCTATCACTATCTAATGTTCCTGACAATCGTCCATCAAATCTGCCAGCAGTTTACTTTTCAACTTCTAGCTCAGCATTCCACTTTGTACCGCTGTCCAGTGTGCCTGCCAGTTGACCGCCCAATCTGCCAATACCTTTCTTTTCAACTTCTAACTCAGAATTCCACTTTCTATCACTATCCAGTGTACCTGCGAATCGTCCATCAAATCTGCTAGCAGTTTTCTTTTCAACTTCTAGCTCAGAATTCCACTTTGTATCGCTGTCCAGTGTGCCTGCCAATTGACCGCCCAATCTGCCAAGACCTTTCTTTTCAACTTCTAGCTCCGCATTCCACTTTGTATCTCTATCAAGTGCGCCTGCCAAATGACCGCCAAATCTGCCAGTATCTTTCTTTTCAACGTTTAGCTGAGCATTCAATTCCATTTTCCTATTAACACCACCTTTTACTTCACCATTCAAATTTCCGTTTGACTTCATACCAGCTTCGAAATTAAAGCCTTCATTGTTGTCAAAAGATGCATTTATTCTTCATTCTCTTGTTTCATTTTGAACTCCTAAACTATTATCCGCAGACATATTACCACTGTTGTCAACACACTCTCCGAATTTTATATCGTTCTTTTCTTGTTTCTTTATACCAATATTTGCGCCACTAAACCACGATTCGTCACTGTACAACCCAAAGTTCCATCAACAATGTCGCCATGGTCTGCACCAATTTTGCAGTCAACAGTATATTCATCGCCGGCACGTCTCTTTGTGCTCATTTCAGCTTTTACCGGACCATCTATACCGGCGTTAATTGATTCAAAATTTCCATCCTGGTCGATTTTGAATCCTGCCTGTGCTTGAAATGCTCCGTATTTCAAGGAAGCCTTTGATCCGATTGTAAACTTACCATCACTACTACAGTTTGCCTCGAGATTTCCTTCAGCTACACCCGGAATACCTATTCCAATATCCGCATCAGCTGACCATTTACCATCATCACGCTTTCCGATTGCTAGTCCTATATTGGCAAGACCCATATTTAACCGAAAACTAATGCGATTTTCCTTAAAGCGAAAAGGTCCAATGTGATATCCCTCTTCTGATTTGCCCAGGAGGCCATGAGTAACGTTACATGTTACTTCTAAAGCTTTACTGGCAAATTTGGAATCGGATTTTCCCATCACTAATGTTTCTGAAAAAGAAAGGAGAAAAGTTCCTAATTAATTATATGATGTATTTTCCTGTTTATATTATCTGCTGTAAATTCATTCATTTTATATTAGTCTAAACTTTAAACATACACATTTTGTTTTCAAATAATTTTTCACATATTTACATTTTAATATGATAATAAAACAAGTAAAAAAGAAGTCTTATAGAGTTGTTCTCATTAGATGGACTACTAAATGACAGTTTTAGACTATAATAGTTACTTGGAGTTTAAACTAATATTAACAAAAATGATGTCTAAAACGGAAGACAGTAAATGGAAAGGATGTATTCAGCAATCTTACTGTCAGCAGTTTATGTTTTATTTCTTTTCGTTTTGGTTGGGGTAAACATTTTACTGATCTCATGTGATTAGTTTCTACAAAGCAGAACATTTTAGCTTTTATCAAATTTGTATATAATAAGCCTTTCATAAGATAATAAAACTTTGCTACCATTTGAAAACAACACTAAAGAAGTTTAGTTGAAAGACTTTTGAGACAGGGATGCCGATTGAATTAGGGCAGTTAAATAAAGGTTTTCAGTGTGTGTGTGTGTGTGTGTGTGTGTGTGTGTGTGTGTGTGTGTGTGCGCGCGCTGCTGTGGTTTACGTTGTAGGTTAACTGTGTTTAAGAAATGTAGCATTCCCTTTTGAATATTCATCCTTGTTCCACTTCCCCTTTCAACCCCCCCCCACACGCCCCCACCACACACACACACACACACACACACACCACACCCACACACACACCTCCTTCCCCCTTTTTCTTACCCCTACCCCTTCCTGCCCCTTTTTCTATATTTAGCATAAAATTAAAATATACTTGTTGGAGTTTAGAAGCGACCCGTCTAAAATATTTTTCCGCTACAGCTTCTTTTTGTTGTGCGCCTACTTTGTAGATGTGTGACTCTGAGGCTGTGTTTGTGGTGCTCTGTCTTTCCAAGAAATCTACCCTTACTTACTATCTTTTGGTATGAAAAAAGGCATTCTTGGATGCACTGTTAGATCTAATTCATCAAACATACAGTTTCTTTCATATTTCTTTCTCAGTCATCAAAAGTGTCTCCTTGCAAAAGTGAGTCATCAATATACCCTGTATTAATGTACCTTCTCTTCAGTAGTTCAGCAAAAACACATTTCCGCCAGCGGGATCGACTAAAACAGAGTGTGCCAGTTTTCTCTATCAATCTCATGTACTGCTAGACAGTAGACCACATGAAGACTTTTTTTATGCAAATTTTAGCGGTGAGTCTCCAGAATTTTAATAATGTTAACACATCTTCAGTCTCTTGATACGTAGCTCTAACAAAACTTGTTGAAATATTATACGAGACGCAATATTTATCAACGTAACATTCTTAAACTCGGTTAAGCAGGATTATTTAATCTGAATTGAAGCAGTTATTAAGCACAGTGGATAACCGGCTATCCTGACGCCCGCTGGAAATGTAACCCAGCTGGAAATGAAACCCAGCTGTAAATCGGTAGGTCAAGTTTTTCATTTATTTCTATTAAAACGAAGCCAATTCTTGCAAATCAACTTGACAGTTTTGTCAAGGAATGACCATGGCTTACATTTACAATTTCTGGGCCAAAAACGATCGCTATGTTTGAGATATTCGCTAACAATTTCTTCAGTTTGAAAAATCGAGCAAAAATCCAAAGTTTTGCGCAAATTGTTTCGTTTATAAACAACCTGGAAAACTTTTATCATCTGGTTTAACAAATGTGTCCTTTCGGAACACCTGTGTGAAGTTTCCAGGTTCTGCGTTATTTTTGAAAAAGTTTATTAGCCGTTAAATAGGCATGGTCGAGGAAAAAAGACTGTTGAAAACGGCCGCTGTATTTGAAATAGGCAGTCGTTGAAGTCAGCTGTCGGCTATCGAGAATACAGCTGTATAAAAGTAAAACAATTGTCTTCTAGACATGTTATATGCCCCGTTGTATCTCTTCTTTGTGTATATTTTGTATCTGTTTAGTCTGTCTGTGTTTTTGCGATTTCTTTCATCTTTCATTTGTGTAATATTTTGTATACTTGCAGTCAGTAAACAGTTTGTATATACTTATGTATGGTCCTTATTGCCATGTCGAGTAATACTGGTTGATTTCATTATCATTATTTAATGGTTTAGAGTCTAGAAGTTGTTTTGTTCCTTTCGTTCGTCCGTCCGTCCGTCCGCCCGCAGTGTCTTGTCCGGGCTCTGATTCTACATGCATGGACTGATTTTTAAATATTTATTTTTTAACTTCAAACATGTGTTACCGATGATACAAGTATTAGTGAGGCTCATTCATTAAATCCAATGTCAGTACAACAAAAATATCTTCAACACAAAGCTATAAATAAGTATTTTGTGTCAGGCTGGCAATTCCTACATGCATAGACAAAATTTGTGTCGTATAGTAGAACTTTTATCTTCATGCGGTTTTATTTGATAGCTGATTGTGTAAGATCGTAAACAAGCAAAGCAGACTTCAGATTTACCTTGTTATATGTTAATTAAAGCTACATGTGGCTGTCATAATAAGAAATAACTGATTAACAGTCATGTGACATTTTGCAAAGTTCTGCTTATTTAGATTTTAAACAATCGTTTTCAATCGTTTGCCTCTATACATCAACAACTTGCAATTTTAGACCATGGATAAGCTGGTATTTGTTGAAAAAATATTTATGAATAAAACAAAATGGCAGATTTACATTAGGAGCAATTAAATAATTATGTATGAGCAAATAAGATTATACACCTATCAAGCACCGCACTAAGAACACTTTTCAAAACAAGAACGGGCACTTGAGATTCGTTAAAGTTACTGAATTCTTGAAACGAAATTCAAAGAACTGACGACCAGAAGCAATCATTTGCACTTGCAAAACCCGAGGTGAAATTACTTTCTGTAATAGCCCGGAGGCACCTGTAGTGGTTTTCCTCCAACATCAAAAGCTGGCAAAATAGCAATATGTACTATATTGTTTCGGTGTAACTGCAAAAAATATATGGTTGGCTTTCGCATGGCGGAAAACTGGCAAGAACGCGTGAACTAGGTTAAAATTCAGCCCGGGTGTGAAGGAACATAGTCCTAAAGCCTCTTGAAATAAAAGTGTCATTTTAAAAAATAATAAAGTTTCCGACAAATCACTGCCAGCAACACTTTTTACATACAAAAGTATTCAAAACCATCGGAGTTAAAGGATAGTCTATAAATGTTAACATCCGAGTTCAACGACAGCACTAGCGGCCGTTTTCGACAGTCTTTTTTTCTCGACCATGCCTATTTAACGGCTAATATACTTTTTCAGGAATAACGTAGAACCCGGAAACTTTACACAGGTTTTCCGAAAGGACACATTTGTTAAACCAGATGATAAAGTTTTCCGAGGTTGTTCATAAACAAAACAATTTGCGCAAAACTTTGGATTTTTGCTCGATTTTTTCAAACTGAAGAAACTGTTAGCGAATATCTCAAAAAATAACGATCGTATTTGGCCCAGAATTTGTAAATGTAAGCCATGGTCATTCCTTGACAAAACTGTCAAGTTGATATGCAAGAATTGGCTTCGTTTTAATAGAAATAAATGAAAAACTTGACCTACCGATTTACAGCTGGGTTACATTTCCAGCTGGGTTACATTTCCAGCGGACGTATCCAGTGTGTTAAGGTCACTCTCGGTCTTTTGATTTTGTGAAAAACATTTTATAACTGCGCATTACTGCCTGTATATCTCATCAGTGCCATTTGAATACTAATGTAATGACTTGGTAATGTTATTATTCTAAAATCTGTGATAAGTCTCTTATAATTCTGAACGTGACCATACATGTTTTGCCATTGTATATAAAGAGACTAAATTAAACCAAAATGCATAACGTATACCACTATCATAGATAATAACTGTGCATATAAAAATGAGCAGAAAATGTAAGCCAGTACAGTTTAAACAGTACACTGAAGGACATGAAGGGTGTGTGCTCGTAAACATGAGTATTCAACACTGTTTTGATAAAAACTAGAAAACATTTCCAGTACTGTGTACCGCTGTCCTCCTTTATTTGGTTGTATCAATAGATAACGTAAGGTATCGATGTTCGGCCCCTTCACCATCAAAAACTGAATTTTTTCCCCACAAAAACACTGGAGAATCACAATATTTTGCAGATTTTACAAATTATTGAGTTTTAAGTTCGTTGCGTTCCAGTAAACTTTGTGTTGAATAATAACAAATGCATGAATATGTTTGATTGAATGAAGTGATTTAGCGGTGTTCTAACGGCTCAGTAGCGAACCGAAACGAATTTTGTACTAGTAGTAATGGTAGAAAAGCGTGCTTGTTGTAAAATGACACAATGTTGAGAAATGAAAAATGGTTTTGAAGACGGCTTTCGATAGTTTTATTGGCAACAACGGAATTAATGTGATTTCGGTATCCAGTAGAAGTAAACAGAAACGGGGACACTGACCAAGTAAATCAAGTTTTTCCGAAACATCAGTTGATAAACTCCTGGTTTTATTTTCAAATTACTTGGTAGAATTATTTATAATTATAATTGATTATAAATGTTTTTGTTGTTGTTGTTGTTATATATTATCCAGCGACAGCTTCATAAATAGTTTTATATTTGTAACAGCATTTAACCACGTGGCAGCTTAATGTGTAGTTCTATAACTGTAATGAATGGTCCAGCGACCCTCTGATGCCTTGCATTGCATTCTCGGCGTCTCTACACTGTCGCCCTCCCAGGGAAGATTTGAGGAGCTCCATGTCTGACGACCACACCCAATGTACTTCATAGAGCAGAAGTATCTCGAGCATGTCTGAGCTTAACAGCATATCTCTAATTTCCCACGTACAGTTATATCATATCGGAGTGTTGCTACTGGTTGTGGAACACTGCTGGTATCAGAGCTACAGTTTAAACAAAAAATAGAAAACGTGAAATCATCAATACATGAAGAGCTATCTTAAACCCAGCGTCTACAAGATTACATAATACCATGAAGAAAAAACTAAACATTTTGCTGGCGGATATGGATTCGGACAGAAACAACACTAGAAATTAAATTGTAAATAATATCAAAGAAGGGTAAATACATATATCGTGATTATATTTTACTGATATGTTCAGCAGTTTTTTATAACAGTCAATGTATTATTACGATTTTTATCCAATTACAATCAGGGTGGCACGCTTGTGCATCAGAGCTTCAACTCAAATAGACATTTCTTGAAATTTCACTTATGTATAGGTTTCAGATCATAATTATTCATACAAAATGCAAAATTAATTCTGTGTTTGTAGTATTACTTTTTAAATCAGTAAGGCATAGCTTTATAATGATAAGTAATGCAGTTTTTTAAAGCAGGATTTTCACGAGTGTTCAAAATAATAATTTAAGGTACTCGATCGACAAATAGGTAACATTTCGATGCCTGATTACTCCATGCTGTTGGTTTTTTTTTTTTTGGTATCATTTGAAGAATTAGTAATTAGGATGATATAAATAATATGCACGAATAACTAAAGTCATGTTTTTGACTGCGAAATAATTTTACACTGGTTGAAAATCTGTAACTGTAATGAGGATAAATATATTAAACAGGTCTATAATTGTTTAAAAAGTTATGACGAGTTAAATCCAGAGAAAATAAATTAGGTCTCACAGATTAAACATATATTATCAAGGTTAGGTTATAATGAGGTCTGGCTTTCGCAGGGTTTAGGGGATGTCAACATCTTTCTGCGTCAGTTGAAACAGCGTATTGAGGACAAACACGTACAAGAGTTAAGAACAAGTTTAAATGAATCGAGTAGAGCTATATTTTATAGAAATATATTTGACTTCAAATTTAACGAATATCTGGACATTATAACTATTAAAAATTTCGATTTGCACTGTCCAGATTAAGATTAGCCTCTTATAGACTTGCAGTGGAAACAGGCAAATGGAGAAAACCAGAAAGTATCCCTTATGATGACCGTAAATGTACAAGGTGTAATGCACTTGAGGACGAATACCATTTTGTTATGGAATGTCAGGATTTCTTAAGCCTACGAAAACAGTATATCAGAAATTATTTCTGGCGCCATCCTAGCTTTTTTAAGTCTTTACAGTTACTTTAAAGTGATAATATTAATGATGTGCGTTATTTTTCCATTTATATATACAAAGCTTTTGAAGTAAGAAATAATACAAATAGGGTCTAAAGGTATGTAAACGTACACTTGTGATATACATATAGCTGTTGTCTAAATTTGAACTTTACTTGTTAGCTTTCTATTTTTGTACGAAATTTATGCATATCAACACTTGGTCCGAGAGCTCACGGACTTTTATTGCAACCATTGAAGCCAAAAGAAGTTTATACTTTTTTGGAAACAATATTTCATATCCTCCATGAAAACCCATTTCTTAAGTGTCAAAGCCGTGCCTTATTATATTTGTGATAGGGGAGGTAAAATTTAGGGGGTAGGGTAAAGTTTACGTCTACCAGTTTTCTTCACTGTTTAATTAAAGTAATTATCTGATTGTTAGTAAATGTATATATGTCAACCAATGTCAGCAAAAAGAAATTCATCAAAAAGGAATGAAGGGCAAACTTGATATTTAAGGTCAAAGGTCAAATTTATGTACAAATCACAAAAAGGCATATTTGAAATTTATTTTTATTCTTAAAAGTTTTACTTAATATGTAATGTGTATATATCAGCCAAAGTCCGACATGCAAATCTTATTGCGAAAAGACAATGTCAACCCTGATAATTGAAGGTCAAAGTTCATTTTCATGCAAAAATGTGAAAATGTTACCTTTACATTTTAAATCTGTTTAATATGTATTCACATTATTAGTCACTGAAGTTAATTCGTTTTAATGTCTGTATGTCGGGCAAAGTCAGCAGTGCAGATGTAACCCCAAAACTGCCAAGGGTAAAGCTTATATCAAAGGTCAAAGGTCAAATTTGTGTGAAAATTGCATGAATAGCTTCCTGTTTGAAATATAAATGCCATTTCTAATCATTATTAGTAATTGCTCGTGATTTATTTTAATGTATATTTGTCCCACAATGTCAGTAATGTCAGTAATAAAGATATCGTCTGAAATCAGACATGTTCAAAAGGGTGATATTAAGGGTGATAGGTCATTTTCATGTAAAAGAATGAAAAAGTAGCTCTTTTACTTTTCTTCTTATTAATAATATCTTTTCGATATCAGTCAACGATCTCAGTTCATTCTAATGTATAAATGTTAGGCGATGTCTAATATGCACATATAATTTAAAAACATTCAAGATCAACCATAATATCAAAGGTCAAAGATAAAAAAAGTGAGTAAAATGTTGCAATAATATCAGCTATTTGTGATAATTTTTATTGTTTAAAAGTAATACTATTTGTTTTGTCATTTTAGTAATTGATCGTTGTTTTTTTAACTGTATATATGTCAGACGATGTCATAGAAGAGAAAATAAATCAAGGTCAGACCTTGTATTTGAGGTCAGGGGCCACTTTTGTATAAAAAATCACAAAATATAGCATACTTACTCATTACATTTTTCAAAAATAGCTTGTTGTTATAATTCACTGTTAGCAATTTACTTTAATGTATACATGTCAAGCAAGGTCAGCAGTGTAGGTCTTATCCCTATAAGTCAAAGGCAAACCTATTATCAAAGGTCTAAGGTCAAATTTGTATAAGAATTCACAAAAACAGCAATTTTGCAATGATTTTTCTTTATTGTGTAGGTTATTTTTGTCACTACCATTAAAACTGATCATTATTCATTTTAAAGTATATATAACAGACAATATCACTGTTGAAATGATAATGAAAAACCTTACATTAAAGTTCAAATGTCATTTCCATGAAAAAATTCAAAATACAGCATTTTTAATTTCTTCTTCGTTAAAAATTATCTTGTCATTTTGTTCATTGAAAATAATTATGTCTTATGTTTATTTGTAAGTCAATGTCAGCAATGCAGATCTTATTTCAAAAACAGTGATTGGTAAAGCTTATATCAAAGGTAAAAGATGAAATTTGCGTGGAAGATCGCAAAAATAGCATTTTTGCAATACTCTTCATTGTTTAAAGGTATTTTGTCATTATTAGTATCTTATGGTTATTCCTTGAAGTTTCATACATGTATAATATTGGTCAATGTCAACAATGAAGATATCATAAGACATGAGTCTAGATCTGCCCTGATGTTAAAGTTTAAAATCCATTTTCGGGTAATAAATTCAAAAGGTAGCACTGTTGTTTTATTTCTTTGTTCAAACATATCTTGTTATAACTTGATGTTAATTCATTTTAATGTTAACATTTCTTACTTACTTCCTTACTACGTTCCATCTTCTTATGGCCGTTTTATATCTTATGATTAGATGCGTCAATGAACTGCACCGTATTCTGCAAGTCGCTGGCATCTCTCCGCAGACTGGTCTCAAATTTGATGTCTGTTGGCCAAACTTTCTGGCGTGCTTCTTCCAGATAGGAACAGCTCAGCAGAATGTGAAACGGTGTTTGTTCTTCTGATCCGCACTGACATTTATCTGTCTCTGCAACACCCAGCTTCTTCATATGTTTTCTCAGGCCACAGTCTCCAGTGCGCAGACGGAAGGCAGTTGATTGGCTGGGCCTGTTTAGCTTGTGTAAACTGTCCTGATTTGGCAGGTAGTCTCCATTTTTGTTCTTCCAGTCTGACACACAGCTGTTCTTCCACAGAGTCTGAGCTTCTCTGTATGAAGTTGGAGGTTGGGGCTGTATTTGCCTGGTTACTTCCTTTTGTGCGCAGCTTCATTTCCAGCTATGCCTACATGTGCAGGAATCCATCGTAATGCTACATTGTTGTTCTCAGACAGGAGATTGATGACTTTTTCAACAGCTGTTTGGTAAAGTTGTCTGATGGACCTGCTGAGAGAGCCTGAAGACGTGACTTGGAGTCTGTTCGGAATATATTTCACTTTTCTCCTCGCTCATACATTTCGAGTGTCGCCGATGTGAGGGCTTGCATCTGGATCTGTAGTTGGAGCATATTTTGCCGACTGGATGAGAGAGTGCGAGAGAGGAGCTGTCTGAAAATTTGATGTAGGCACCACTCCCAGCATTTTGAACAGCCTTTTCTACTGATCCATCGGTATATGCTTGGATCCAAGAGTGCGCTGGATAGCGGTTATTGGTCATTTCTAGCGTAAGAGATTGTTGGTAAGCCTAATGTTGCTTTCCCTTTTCTTCTACTCCTGGCGCCTCCAATCTGATCTTGGGAGCATATTGTCTAAGAACCCATTTATTGGGCTCGAGCGGCTCTGCCTCTGTGTCCAATGCTGCTGCTTTCCCTTTCTTCAGTTCTTTGACGATGTGGTTGAGACTCTGTCTTTTCAGTCTGTTCATGGTTCTGCTCTCGTGTTTTGAGTGGAGTGGATGGGATGGTAGTCTCTTTGCCTTCTCTGCATGCACAAAAGCTTTGTACTCTCGTCTTGTCTCTAATGGCTCAGGGTTGGCTGTCTTTTCCATTTATTTTATTGGAGTTGTTTTCATTGCTCCGGGATTATCCTCAGACCTGAAATTTAACCTTGTCCAGTTTATCTTTACTGGTTTTGGAAACAGTTACCAATGAGGTTGATGCGTACTCTGCTATGGGCCGTACGTTGCCTTTGCAAACTTGCAGAGGATCTTTGCATATGCTCCCCAACTTGTTCCAGCAAGTTTTTTTCATAATGGCGAGTTTTTTTTTAAAGCCCCTACTTTGACATTTAATGTTAGATTTGACCTTGACTAATTTTTCATTATTATTTCAAGAATGATATCATCTGTTGTATATACTTTAAAATAAATAATAATTAGTTATTAGTTTTGAAATACCCTAAAAAATAAAATAAAAAAATCATTGCAAAAATACTGGTTTGTTTTGCTAATTTTCACGCAAATTTGACCTTTGACCTTTGATAATAGGGTTGGCTTTGCCTTATTTGGATAAGACCTACATTGCTGACCTTGCTTGGCATGTATATATTAAAATAAATTGCTAACAGAAAATTATAACAAGAGCTATTATTTTTTAACAAAGTAATGAGTAAGTATGCTACAATTTGATCTTTTACACAAAAATGACCCCTGACCTTTAATACCAGGTTCGACCTTGACTTATTTTCTCTTCCATGACATTGTCTGACATATATACAGTAAAATAAACAACGATCAGTTACTAAAATGACAAAACAAATACTTTTAAACAATAAAAATATTACAAACAGGTGATATTATTGCAACATTTTACTTACTTTACTTTTTTGACCTTTGACTTGTTATTATGGTTGACCTTGAATGTTTTGAAATAATATGTGCATACCAGACATCGCCTAATTTTTATACATTAAAATGAAGTGATATCGTTGATTAATATCGACAAAATATTATTAACAAGAAGAAAGTTAAAGAGCTATTTTTTCATTCTTTTACTTGAAAATGACCTTTGACCCTTAATATCACATTTGAACTTGTCTGATTTCAGACGATATCTTTATTACTGACATTGTGGGACATATATACATTAAAATAAATCACGAGCAATTACAAATAATGATTAGAAATAGCTGTTATATTTCAAACAGGAAGCTATACATGCAATTTTTCACGCAAATTTGACCTTTGACCTTTGATATAAGCTTAACCCTTGGCAGTTTTGGGGTTACATCTGCACTGCTGAGTTTGCCTGGCATACAGACTCTAAAACGAGTTAACTTCAGTGACAAATAATGTGAATACATATTAAAAACGTTAGAAAAAGTAAAGGTAACATTTTTCACATTTTTGCAAGAAAATGAAATTTGACCTTCAATTATCAGGATTGACTTTGACGTTTTGCAATAAGATTTGCATTTCTGACTTTGGCTGATATATACACATTACATATATAAAGCTGAGTGACTTATGATAACAAACTAATTTTTAAGAATAAAAATAAATTTCAAATATGCCAATTTTTGTGATTTGTAAATAAAATTGACCTTTGACCTTAAATGTCAAGTTTGCCCTTCATTCCTTTTTGATGAATTTCTTTTTGCTGACATGGGTTGACATATATACATTTACTGACAATCAGATAGCTACTGTAATTAAACAGAGAAAAAACTGGTAGACGTAAACCTTACCCTACCCCCTAAATTTTAACAAGTGAGTTTTACCTCCCCTATCACAAACATAAGTGAACAAAATATAGATAGGAACGGCTTTGACACTTAAGAAATGAGTTTTCATGAAGGATATGAAATATTGTTTCCAAAAAAGTATAAACTTCTTTTGGCCTCAATTGTTGCAATAAAAGCCCGTGAGCTCTCGGACCAAATGGTCTTGTCCTTCTGTCCGATCCTGGGGTTCCACACACTGATGACCAATATTTAAAACAGACATTGTAACCAAAATTTACAAGATGATCATTATATATTTATATAGATGTGCCCTAGAAGGAACTTTTGCTATGCTTTAACTTGTACTATAACAATATGTTGTTTGTAACAATTGTACGTCACGTTATGTTATTATGGATGTAGAAATTACAAAATTTGTGCTTTTTGAAAAGAAAATTCAAAGCTGATATAGATATATTGGTATGTTAGATACCTGGCAATCTTTACAAGCTGGGGATTTGTTGTGATATATTTGTTATTCCTTCTTGATTTTCATTCGATTTTACTGTAACAGAATTTATCAAAGCCGGTGCAGTTGGGGGGGGGGGGGGGGGGGGGGAGGGAGTGTTGCACATTCTCACGGACTCAATCAAACCGACGAATCTGATTAGTTTGCTTTGTTGCAGTTTCCACAGAATTTTGTTACAAATTTTCTTACACTTTATCACTGTAGCAGTCTTTAGGTGTCGTGTGGTGGCTGTAAAATTTCTCCAGTTTTGTTATATTTTTGTTTCTATGAGATGTTTTGTCATTCGGTTGGCAATGGGAAACTGGTTTGTGTTAAGAATCCAACCGTTTAAGTTCTAAACTCATTCATGGGAAAGTACTGCACTTTTAACACACTATAAATGACAGCTAGAAGATCCTTATAACTTTTCTACCAAAACTTTAATCATTACTGATGTAAGAAAAACAAAGTTGATAATGATAGTAAGAACTATTTATAAACATTAGCAGTCGAAACGCAAATAAGTAGGGCGCACTTTAAACTTGGAGACCACGACTGGTAGCTGGACCCTATTTGTATTTTCACTGTCACAGAAAAGTTGTTGGATACCCCACATCAAACATTGTGTGACTGGAATGTTACAAAGCAAAATGTTGTGTACCACAGACTTTTTGTAGGAACGGCCATAACGTCTTAAAAAGATAGAAAAACATAATATACTCGTAGTAATTGCAGAATAGAGACATATTAGAACTTTCGTTGATGTATAATTACAAAACATCATGAAAAGCAGTCCAAAAATCTTTACTGTTGCCTAACGAATGTGCACGGTGAAAGTCACGAGGGTGTATACCGCAAGAACAATCGTGATAAAATGGTAACTGATTTGTGTCATTTTGTGTTTTCATGTCGCGACCACACCAAGCGCAAACACGAGATTTAAGAAGCCATAATGGCGAAGGCGCGGAGAGAAAACTCTCTGAACAGCAGGGGCGCGGGGCCAACACCCGTTCAAGTGATATGAACAAAACAGAAAACCGGTTGTTCTGACTTCTACGGGAATAAGCTAAAAAGTGTTAAATACTCAAGATGTCTTCTTCTGTTAATACTCAATATCTTTAGAATGCCACTTAAAGGGTGTAAGGAAAGTCCGTTGAAACTGGGGGAAATCCAGAGCAGGGAAGTAATTATATATGTTTTTTGTATATAGTTTTGCTGATGTGTTGACATATTCCTGCTTCAAAAGTTTAGTAAATTTAAAGTTATAGATTTTTATCAGATGTTTCCTGCTCGAAGGACTTTTGTATGTCATATTTCAAATGACGTTTTTATAGCAAGTGTTTAGACCTTCAATTCCAGCATTGATGGTGGAGGAAGACCCCAGGTGCCCGTCCGTGCATTATTTCATCAAGAGCGGGCACCTGGGTAGATCCACCGACATTCCGTAAGCCAGTTGGATGGCTTCCTCACATGAAGAATTCAACGCCCCGTGTGAGGTTCGAACCCACATCGATGAGGGGCAAGTGATTTGAAGTCAGTGACCTAAAACACTCGGCCACGGAGGCCCTTTATTCAACAACAGAATCTATAAGAAGATACTTTGGACGCACATATACAAAAATCGTTCAGATTATTCTACAAGCAAATCACTTTGCATGTTGATTGTTTGAAACCATACGCTGAATTATTGATCGAGACCCCAGCGTCAAAATCAACATGGCGTCTGAAATTCAAAATGGCCGCCAAGATGGCCGCCAATTTTCTTAGACTTCATTAAAATGATTATTAAGTAATATTTTATGTTGGCAGTAAGCAGAATGGGTTTTGATAATGAAATATTTATATCTACATTTTGAAAATTTAAGATTTTGAAAGCCTATATTCAAAATGGCCGACACAATTCAAGATGGCCGACATAATATGGCCAAAAATTTAGATTTTCAAAATATCTAAAATATTTTGCCCACATTTCATATTTCATTGAAAATCTTATTGAATAAAGTTCATAAACATGAGATATAGTTCCCTTATTTCACTTGAACACTAGATATAACTTGACTGACAGTTTTCCAAATTCAAAATGGCTGCCAAGATTCTCCGTCAGATGTTTTACTAACTGAACATCCATTGATTTCGTTGATATTTTATGCCCATTTGAATTGGTGAGATGGTATAATTATTAAATTTTACAGTTAAAACTATCTCCAACTCTAAACAATTCAAAGTGATTGACTTCCAGCTTCTCCTTTAACTACAAATTTGCAGCTGGCAACGAAACACATAATTAATAGGAAATTAGCTTATTGAAAAGTGACCAATAAGAAATGGTTATTCAATTGGTATATTTTCATAATCCCCTGTCGTCAAAAATGAAAAGAGTCCTCAAATGAAGAAAAAGAGACGGAAAAAAATTTCCCGTTCACACAAAGAACCAAGCTGGTTGCATTTTGGCCTTTTAGTTAATGTGACATATTATGAACTCCTACATTACGAAATGTGTATCGCAATGCAAATCAACAAGATATTGGCAATAGCCCTTTAAGTTCAAGAAATGCATTGAAAATGACCATTTATATATTCTCCCAGTTTTACATGTAAATATAATATTGTTCCACTGTTTTCTATTTCTTTATATAATGACAATATTAAACACAATGTAAACATAATATTCACTAAGACTGAATATCAAAGCTGATTTACAGAGAAAAGCCATGTTGATATGTGGACCAAATTTCTTAAACCATTATCATGTTGTGTCAGTATTGAATGCATTCTCATGCAGTGTTGTTATATTTTCTGGTCCTTTGATCTACGCTTTCTCTTTTAGCTAGGTTTTATAAACTATCAAAACAATAGTCTTAAAGTGCCGTGTCACGGATGCAAAAATATTGCGGTATACACTATGCGGTGTGTGTGTGCATGGGTGGTGGGGGGGGGGGCGGCGGGGGCACCAGTTAAGTATAAAGTCGTCATCGGCGATATGCTTAGCGACGAGATGGTTTAGGCGTGGAATTTGGACCCACATGTTGGGTAAGAGGAATCTCCCCTAGGATAGAGTAGCCTCCTCATTTTAGCCGGTTCAGGGGGCTCCCCATGGAAATATTTGAAATACAGGTATGAAATGACGGCCTCTGATGCATTTTTTGTCTAAATTTTGCGGTACTGTTGGGGGTGTTCCATCACTTTAAGGGAGTAAAGAGGCTCTTCCCCTGGAAAATGTTGAAGTATTGGTATTAAATGATGGCCTCTGAATCATATTTTGGGTCTAAATTGGGTCTTAATTGTGAGAAATATTTCTTTGCCAAAACAGTCAGGTGCAACTTTGATGAGTATTATAGGTAACTTGTTAGAAACTTGGATGTAGCGTGCGGCACGGGCCCCCTCGGCCTGGCCCTGTATCCGGGCCTCGGTTACTCTTATAGACTTTATTAGATGTTTCAAAATAATGCATTTATCTTCGGTATTTTATTTGATCAAGCAAATATATATTTCTGGCACCATGATTTCTTTTACTTCTTGAAAGATTAATGGAATTCGATGACAGTTTAAACCAAAAAGATATTCAGTAGTAAGTTTTGAAAAGTACTTTTGCCAATGTATTAGGGTTATTAAGGTATAGTGTTCTCACCTATGGCATTGATCTTGAAGCACAGTACGTATCAGTTTGTGTCAGACATACAGACGGGCTTATTTAATAGTTATAAGGTAGAATGGAGAACTAAACTGAACAGCAATATTGGTCCGTCCCGTAATGGCAGGAATAAGCTTCGAACCTACTGTTCGTTTAAAAGAGAATGTCAAACAGAAGAGTACTGTAAATTAATTCTCCCTTTACAACATAGAGCTGCGTTCAGTAAATTTAGATGTGGTGTGGCACCTTTGCGGATTGAAACAGGCCGATATGAAAATATCCCAGTGAATGACCGTTTGTGCCCATTTTGCAATGAGGTTGAGAATGAGGTTCATGTGTTAACAAGTTGTAAACTATATGAGGACTTGCATTTTGAGCTATTTAACAAAGCTAGGGAGGTTGTTAGCACCTTTGATACTCTTTCGGCTGAAGACAAAATTATTGTTATTTTATCTAATGTTAATATGGTTAGGTATTCTGCCAAAACCTGTTTTAATATACTGCAACGCAGAAACTTTTTTTATTTTATGTAGTGTATATATACCTCTTTTTAGTTACCCTGTCATAACTACACCAAAAAAAGACAAATGTTAACCTTTTTTCATTAGTTTAGGGGGAGTTAAATATCTAAGTGTTTCTAACTTTGGTTTTATATGGCACTTATGTGCTCTTTTATTGATTCCAAGTTTAAATGTGTTGTAGTCAGAGGTTTTAATCTTGGATTAACAGAATTTTACAAAATTTAAATCGTGTGTACCTAATATTTACATCAGAAATAGGTAAGGCTTGGAAACACAGGTAAAAAGTGTCTTAGTGCCATTTTAGTTTCTGTCATGTTATGTGTTTTTCACATCTTATTTTTTTAAAGTTTTGAAAGGTTTTGTACAAAAGTATGTATCGTTATACAATTTCTGTGAAGACAACGATATAATGTAGAAATTCTGTATGTATAACATATTGACATAACCAGTCAGTGGACTTACTTACACAAATGTGCCCCAGCAGATACTTAATATATTTGTGTATTTGAATTCCATTGGAACTACACCGTTTATGGTTGCCCCACCTAATATTTTACTTGTTACTCTTGCAAGAAAATTTAATTTGACGGAACTTTTAAATTCTATTCTCCTGCAGACAATAGATAAAAAGTAAAAGTATATACTTAACAATTTTCAGTGTGGTATATTTCTAAATAAAATTTTATGAAAAAAGGCCATGCAATTTTGGATCACCCTTTGTACATAATTATATGACTATTAGAAACGTTTGCATTCAGGCTGTCGAATTATACATTTCGTCTCACTATTTTGTCATTCCTCAATATTTTGATATCAGTAAATCAGTATTTTTCCCAAATATGTTTTCAAAATAAAACCAGATATAAAGGTAACGTATTTAAAAGTGTTGTTAGGTAAGAAAAACAGCAATACTTGACAAGTACGTTTTGTATATTTCATACCTACAGCATTAATTTTAACTAAATGCACAGTAACTTATTTTTGAAATATCTTATTATAATAAATATAATGATACAGTAGAATAAGTTTAGTGAAATGGTAACGTAAAATATGTAAAATAATTTGCATATAGTCTTTCCTCAAACTAACCAAAATATGATTATGCTATTAAAAAGTTTTTTTTTCATGTTTTGCAGCAAAATTCATAGTGATTTAAATTTAAAATCTGCCTACTTGAATTTAAAATCTTTCAAATAATTTGAAATAATAAAACAAGTTAAATGAAAAGGTAACGTAACTTGAGTAAAGTATGCTACATATTGATTTTTTCTTAAATAATGTGTTTAAGAAATACTGTCATATAATGCAGTTCACATAATCACAAATTCATTCGTATTATGTTTAAAATGATATACAAGTAATGTACAGGTTGAATGAATTTACAGAGGGTCAATTTACCCCACCCGCCTAGCCTCGCCTTTATTCGATAATAATGCCAAAAAAATTTGTATTACAGGTAAAACCATTAAAACAATTCAAATAAGACTATAAAACCATTTTGGTAATACTTGGGTGCTTAATCTTCTGGAAAAAATAGATTCAATGTGTTGATAAAAAAAAAAACAAAGACAATTTTCCGCCCATTTTACAATTATAAATGCGCATATTTTAAGCAAAAATTGATATTTCCGGCAAAAACCTTATAGTAAATAGTCGAACATGTCTGCAATACAAATCGATAAAGAAATAAGAAATAACCTTACTTACCATATTTTAACACACTTTTAACAAAATTTATGCAATTGTCATAAAGCTTGGTAGCCATGCGGCGGCCATCTTGAATTTTGTCCGCCATATTGATTTTGAGGTTGGGGTCTCGATCAAATATTAAAGGCAATATGTCAAACTATAATCATGCAAAGCGGTTTGCTTGTAGAATTATCTGAACGATTCGTCCAATTTTGAGCTCTAAGCACTTTAACTAATAATGGAACGAAGCAAACTGACGGCGGCAGACTCGGTTAGACTGAGTCTGTTTACTAATATAGGTAATGAAAGGTGCAGTACATCTGACTTACCCTAGCACGGATGTATGCTGCAATCTATCTGAATTATACAGGCACGTGAAATAGATTCCCTGATTCTACAGGATTGATTGTAAAATACGAGTAATACAACCACTCGGTCCAAGAAAGGAGCGATTTTTTATTGTTTTATGATTATCCAACTTAGCAGTGAGAAACCGATAGCATAATTCGTTTTGTTTACTAAATTTCCGTTAATGTTCGTTTCAAAAATGTTAAATTGTCAGTTCATTTATGTCAATAAAACGGATGCATAAAAACATTCACGTTAGTCCAGTTTGTTATTCTCTTTAATCAAAATATCTCAAAATTAGGTACATGAACATATACAATTTATCTAACTAAAGTATATTAATAGGTAAATCTACACAGTATGACAATTTATTTAATTTTACAGAATTAGAAATTTTCTATATGCGGAAATGTCATTAAAATTATGTTATACTCATTATATCTGGATACACTTTAAAAAAAAATAAAACTAAGTCCTGAAAAAAGTCAACTACGCTGTCCAATTTTTAGTGTCTATTTTTTTTTTAAGTTTAACAAAATGAATTGTTCAGTCAAATTCTACCTAGCAGAAATAATTAAACCTAATGTGCAGAACGATATGAAGTCCGTTTTATCATTATCTATTGATACTAATATACCCTAATTGTGAACTTTCCATTACACAAAAAAACGTCGAATTGAAGATTGAAAACGGCTGTCTTACGAGATAAAACGCGTCAATAGTAATGTCTATTTCACCAATTTCCTCGAACTATTTTTTTAAAATTTCTTTCTTAATTCTTTATGATGACATCAAATCTGCTGACTCTTGACACAGAGGATGTGCTTTTTGTGTGCATTTTGAAATTCATTTTCCAAAAATAATTACATCCCATATACATACGACCATATAAATAGATATCGTCTCCCGCGTTATCTAATTTCTAAAATGTCTAAATATATTTTTTCATATTTTTAGGTAATATTTTATAACATGTCTCTGTAGATAAGTATTTAACAATTTAATGAGATGTCGTAAAACTGTAATAGATAGCATGGACACCAGTAGTTTTGCATTCCACTTTTGGTGTATCAAGTTTCTGTTCGCCTTCCCATGGAAGAGAGTTGGACTCCAGTGACTGATGTCCACAACCAATATCCTGCATTGTGCAAGATGATGTCCAGCATGCATACACCTTGCAGCATATCTCGGTGCTTACATCCGTAGTTATATGGTACTTAAGCGTTTCCCCTGGAGCTCGTTGTACTTTCGTACTAGAACTAGAAAATAGATTGAAATATCAATCAGAAATTTATTTTGTACGTACGGGTAGTTTGAAGTAAAAACATCTCTGATAAATGCTCAAAGAGTGTGGAATGATACAACGCAATATTTAGCACAGACATTGAAAGCAATCTGAGTAAAATAACTACAGGTATCTATAACAATTAATGGAACTTGTGTAAAATAGCTTTGAGCTAGCTTCTGTTACAATAATTATATTTATGTATATGCAGAAACGGTATAAGGAATATTGTTTTACCATTATTTTAAAAGTTCATGATCCGTTTTGCCATGTTTACAAGTATGCAAAAATTTGCTTTTTGGCGTTTAGAAACGTTTTCTTACAAATAATCTCACTGTCAATAATTTGTACCTGTTTGAGTATTCTTTTAAATCATTTCAGTTTTTATTCTTAATATAAATGCAGATCTGATACATACTAGCACGCATCTCCAAAGCTATTTACCGGTGCATGACAACTGGACCCTTCATCAGTTTGTGGTGGCGCTGCCGAAGCAAGAGCAAGAAGAACCATAACAAGCATAACTGACGTCATCATCAACTACCTGTAAATGAATCGGATATTCTCATATGACTGTCATGTTCCTTCTGTAACATTTCTTTTGTAATTTTTATAAACAATTTTATATTAGTATTTTTTTGTATAAAACAATATGTTACCAACTGATATTGATAGAAGTTATTTTATCACCGGCCTCGTAGCTAAATAGGGAGAGTTCGATACCTTGCCGAGGCATATGTTCTCCGTGATGAATGTGTCTGAAATCATTTGTCCTCCACCTCAGTGCAGAGAACAAGTAAGTACTGGTATAGAATATGGCAACCAAACACATAAACAGAAAAATAGTTGTTCTTTACATAAGTCAATGTTTATTGTAAATAACACAGAATAACAAGAATATGAATTCTGTGTTTTCATTGGCGTTTCTATAACATAATCACTTTTTAGAGCAAGCCAAATGTTAGACTTATGAAATCTAGATTCAAAATGTTACCTTATTATGGTGAAAACAATAAATATCCACGTGAGCTATGTGTTAAAACTTTTTCGCTTTAGCTTATGACAGTATCGTCCCCCGCTTATATAGATATCTGGATAGGATTCAGACCTTGAAAAGAAATGTTCAAAATAAGATACAATGCTAAACTCGTGCAAACGGACGATTAATTTCAACATTTTTTACTAAAATAAGTTATTAGTATGTTTACATACTACACAAAATTGCTGCAATCGTATGCTGTCCCTAGATAATACTGAAATATGTCTTTTGTTGTTTTTTTTTCGGCAATTCGTTAATTTATACTGATATTTATGATATCTACTTTTATAATGTTTGGTATACGTGCAAATATATAAAATAAACTGAATTTAGAGATTCTGATTTTGTTATATTTCATCCTCAAGAAAACCAAATCAATTGTCAACATACGCCATCCAGGTGATTTTCTAAACATTTTTGTCAGTTTATTTCTCGTGTTGTAGTGTATACTATACACTGGTCATGGTAAGTACAAAACAAAAAGTATTACAACATTTTATTAGCTACAAATCTATTGTTCAGCAGACATCACACAAAAATCAATTTTGCTAGAAGCTTGTGTGTAGCATAAATAAATGCCTTGCGAATAGTTCTGAATTTACCATGTTTCTAACTAAATTGCGCATCGTCCTTGCCTTGTTGAATTACGCATCTATGTTGTTAATATTTATGTTGTTTACAGTTCTTAGTACCATGTTGTGACTAGTACTCTGTCTTGTTTCCTTAAAACGTGTCCTTCTTACGTTGTTTTCGTTCATTTTTTTTTAATTTAATTTGAAATGCCAAGTGTCTTTTTGTGGTAAATTGATAACCTAAAGGCAAAACATGCAAGTATTAATGACTGTTGTGTAAAACCAATTAATATTGTATACTATATTCACATGCTGATAAAGTGTTGCGGCACATGTATTAGAAAATGCTGAAATTAGTTACTGCCACTAGTACAAGTGTGGCATGTGATGAAACAATTTAGATCGTTAATCATACTTTCCATATTTAAGTTTTCCATTTTCACGTTCATATGTGAAATTAATGAAAACAGTTTTAATTAATGTCTGTTGCCAGTCAGAAACTTTCATATTAATATTTAGTGCTTTTTGTGTTGAATTGAATATCCTTTTCTGTCTCAGAGATTACAATTGAAACCTGACATTACCTTCACGGGAGCTGTTGGTCTGTTTTGGAAATAATCAGCTGGAATGGTTCGAATAATTTATATATAACATATGCATGTAAGGTGTCTTTTTTCATTTGTTTTATCTTCATACTTATACGACAACAAAGTTTATTTGCAAATACCGTCAATAGCTTGCCTTTGGTTAATAAACAGGAAAGACATATATTACAACAATGATGTGCGTATACATAACATGGCTTATTCTTGAAATTTAAACAGAGTGAATATATACCATCAAATATTTTAGCCATCAAGATGATAATATAATGTAAGCCTCTTTCGTGTATTTACAAATAAGCATCAAACAATTTTTGCCACGGGATGAGTGACGTGCATTACGCGATGTTACATCACTGTGAATGATTTTAGATAGTTACAAAATGTAAGAATTAAGCTCAACGGAGGCCCACCAGAGACCCGCATCATATCTTCTTATGCAATTCAGTAGTCTTTACTTACATGTGATCGGCTAGCTTGGTTGGAATGTAATTGCAAGTTATCATAAATAATAGCTCTTTACGTGTAAATATTAATGTATACCTAATTTCTAATTATACATACACTTCGTATTCTTAAAACGATAAATGAACATTTGACATATTTATCTACTGTCTAAAAATCTCAAATCTCTGAAAGCTGCTATAGTGAATATGAATATTGACGGTTCGTTCGAACAGAAAAAAAAATGCTTCTCATACCCTTTGCCACCTACTTCAGAATAACTCTACGATTAATTAGAGATGGCTGTAAAGTATTTGTCGTGTTTTCGTGTTATCGTGTCGGCGGGGCAAAAACACAAAAAATCGACAAATAATGTATTTGTCGTGTTTTCGTATTTGCGGGCGCGAAAGCACGAAAACACGAAAACTCGATAAATACTTTCCAGCCATCTCTATTTAATCGTATTTGTCGTGTTTTCGTGTTTTCGTGTCGACGTTGCGAAATCACGACAACACGACAGCACGACAAATAAACGGTGATAACACAACATATTCATACCAGCCAACACGAAAACTCGACAGATAAATGTGTTGTGCCGGCGTCCTTTAAACGTCGAGTTTTCGGTAGAATGTGTCGTGTTCTCATGTTTTCGCCCCGCCAATACGAAAACACGAAAACTCGACAACTAAGATATTTGTGGAGTTTTCCCGTTTTCGTGTTTCCGCCCCGCCAACACACCGACACGAAATGGCAGAAATCAGCCACCATAAGTTACAGATGTCTCGCTTGAGCAGAATATGACGGTTAAAAAATGAAACCAAGCCCTTAATGCGTAAATCGTGAGTTTGTTAAATCAAAATATGAAGTGAAAATAATTAGAAGTGCTTTCATGTTAGAAAGTGCCGAAAAATTTTCTATTAACTCACGCTTATAGAAACATATTATGAACTTCTCTAAAACAGTGAAAGCTGAAGTATTTTTCCTTATTATATAACTTACTATAGATAGTAACAAAACTGCAATGGACAGAGTTTTGTAACTGTGTCGTTGTGTTGAAAATTTTGTTATTAACAGATTCAAACAATCGAATAATCGTTTTTATGTCTAGGTATATAAGATACAACTCATAAACGGCAATAACGTTCTTTACGTGGTTAACTTATTAGCACTCGAGCAACGCAGAGATAGATTTAGTTGTGCCGTTTAATTATAAGTGTATAATACCAGTAACATGCTGTGATAAACATTCTATGATAAAAGATAAAAATTGTTGTCATAAAAGTGTGATGTTTATTCGAGTTCCAGGTTAATTCTTTAGTTGCATAGATTATTTTCCTGTAACTCACAAACGTTCATATTACATTATTGTCTCATTGAATTTATCAGGTATCACTTTGCTCAAACTACATATTTGTTACATATATATTATGGCAATTTTATTTATCTTTGAGACAGAATGAATGTGTATTTATGAAATTAGTGGAAACTATTATGTTTATTAATCTGTTATCTGTTATCTGTATTATGTTTATTAATCTGTTATGTTGCTAATTTTAGACAAGTCTAATTGCTAATAAATGGTCAAACTATTGATGGATGATCTGGTATTTTGTTACTAGTGTTAGAGTCTTTCTCAGCAGGAAGTGATTTTATTTACACTGTTTTGTCTAACTTGTTGAAAATAGGATAAGTGCAAGATTGGCATGCCCTAAACGCATTTAAACCCCCAGTTTCCTTTTTATAGGTTACTGACCGTTCAAAGGCGCTGCCCCTATTTTCAACTTGTTTTCCACCCGTCTCGTACTTTGTGTTGTGTATGTTGTCTTGTTTGTTGTTAGCGTTTATTTCCTCTTTCTACTCACTACCCCATTTACCCACATCGCCTCATCCCATCCCTTTCCCTTATATTTATAATCCCTGGCATTTGCTGCATCTCTCCTTTTACCCTGGAACAACTGCGTATTAGACCTTCCTGTTTTACCAGGAGTACGAGGGATGTTCGAAATGAATTGCTTATTTCTATCTGGAGACTTTAAATTTCAAGTTAGCCCAAAAGGGCTCATTTCTGCCCTCGAAGTACTCCCCGTGGCTAGAAATGCAAAGTTTCAGCCGATGTATCCACTTCTTGAAGGCGTCACGGTACGCTGATTTGGGCACAGTAATAAGGTACTGATGAATGGCAGATCCAAGTGCCTGTCGGGACTGGTATTTCCGCCACGCAAGGAATGATTTCAATTTCGGAAACAAAAAGAAATCCCATGGGACAAGGTCTGCGGAATACGAGGGGTGAGGCAAAACAGTTACTTTTTCTTTCTTCAAAAACGCCGTAACTATTGCGGAGGTATGAGCGGGGGCATTGTCATGTAGAAGACGGACATGTTTAAAACCAGTGGCAGGGCGTCGTTTCTGATAATACTTTTTCAGTTTCTTCAGTACTACGTCTTTGTAGTACTTTCCGGTGATGCTTTTGCCCTTTTTCACCGGCACTTTTATTGCGACTCCTTCACCAGAGAAGAAGATTGCATACAAGACCTTCTTTGCACTCAAAGAACGTTTGGCAATTATTGGGCGTTTGCTGTGTTTAGTGGCCCAGATCTTATTGCTAACCTTTCTGACGGGCTCAAAATAATAGACCCAGGTTTCATCACCTGTGACGACATTGGCAAACTGCTTTTTGTCATATTTTGGAAACATTTGAAGCAGCTTTTTGGCCACTTTAACCCGTTGCCTCTTTTGCTCATCAGTCAACAGATGTGGCACCCATCTAGCAGAAATCTTTCTGACTTTCAAATGCTTCTTCAAAATAAGGTGAACCGTTGATAGTGATATGCCTATCTTTCGTGCAATATCACGAACTGTAAATCTGGCATCTCCTTCAATGCTTTCCTTTATTTTGGAAACGATTTCTTTACGAGATGCAGATTTTGGCCTACTTGATTTCGGTGCATTTTTGATGGACTCTACACCAGACTCAAATTTCTTTTTCCACCGCCAAACTGTGTCATAAGACACACAAGAAGGTCCATAAGCAGTAGAAAGTTCAGTCATCAGCTGCTTCAAAGAACAAGTTTTGAGCGAGCTTTGATGTAAGCCCGTATTTCATCTTTCTTGTTGACGCTTCTACCAACCATTTTTACTACAGTGGTCAATGATTGCGTGTATTTAAATGGCAAATTTTATGTCTTACACTTAGTCTAACATGTACATTTATACACCGTTGTGTAGGTATTGAATAATCCTATACAGGTAGGTATTGGTTTTTATCGTGCCCCACGTGGATATCGAGCTAGAGGACAATAAGCAATTCATATCGAACACTCCTCGTAAGTTATCGTGCCCACCATAATTTTGACCGCCGTTCGTCCTCCGGCGGAGCCCTACTGTTGTTTTTACCTGCTTATGTGTGTGCGTGTGCGTGTGCGTGCGCGTGCGTGTGCATGCGTGTGTGTGTGTGTGTGTGTGTCCCTTTTTATACGCCCGTTTGAAAAAGGGGACGTATTATGAGAACGGACGTTCTAACGAAACGGTATTTATGTGACACCCCATTGTTCTCTCTATTGTTCTAACAGTCACATAAAAAGAAAAAGGTCACATAAACAGAACGGAATGAATGACATCAAAGAGAAAGTACCGTTATGCAGTCACTTAACTATCATTTCGCAGGCACGCCCCAGGCGGGCGGGCGGGCGGCGTCCACAGACTTTGTCCGGAGCATATCTTCTACATGTATGGAGGGATTTTGATGAAACTTGGCACAGTTGTTCACCATCATGAGAGGGACTGTCATGCGCAAGAACCAGGTCCCTAGGTCTAAGGTCAAGGTCACACTTAGAGGTCAAAGGTCAAATTCAAGAATGACTTTGTCCGTAGCATGTCTTCTTCATGCATGGAGGGATTTTGATGAAAGTTGGCACAATTGTTCATCATTATGAGACTGAGTGTCATGCGCAAGAACCAGGTCCCTAGGTCTAAGGTCAAGGTCACACTTAGAGGTCAAAGGATACAAGAATGAAAACCTTGTCCGGAGCATTTCCTCTTCATGCGTAGAGGGATTTTTATATAACTTGGCACAAATGTTCACCACCACCAGGCGGAGTGTCATGCGCAAGAACCAGGTCCCTAGGTCTAAGGTCAAGGTCACACTTAGAGGCCAAAGGTCAGATACAAGAATGACTTTGTCCGAAGCATTACTTCTTCATGCATGGAGGGATTTTGATGTAACTTGGCACAATTATACACCATCATGAGACGAAGTGTCATGCGCAGTTCCCTTCTTTAGAATTACTTCCCTTTGTTGTTACTATAAATAGCTTATATTGTAACTTTTTCATTACTAGTCGTAGGGAAAAATCGAGACCACTTTTCTGTAGTACAACATGCATGCTACATCCAATTTTGAGGTGTATTTTGACCAATCTCTATCTGGTAAATATTTTTATGTGGACTTACACTTTTTTTTTAAGATTAACTTCCCTTAGTTGTTACTATAAATAACTTATATTGTAACTTTTTTATAATTGACCGTAGGGAAAAACCAAGACCACTTTCTGTGGTACAACATAGATGTTACTTTCCATTTTTAGGTGTATTTTAAGGTATCTCTACCTGGTAAGGAGTTTTAGGTGGACTTAGAAAAACAAAAGACTTACAATGATTACTAAACAACCACAAAATTAAAATTCCATTTGCAAATACAGGTGCTAGAGTAAAGAAATTGCTGTGACAGGCGTATATTGTGACATTCTGGCACTCTTGTTGGATACTTTTTAACAAAGCTTTCTAATTATCATTTCTTTTGGACCCATTTTTCTTTTATATCTATTTGACTTAGTTTCTTCCTGTCTCTGTCTTTTAAATGTACACAAATAATGCTTGACTGTTGTCTGTAAGTGTCTAAAACATCATCAGGCCTTTTTTCAGCAACTTTCGAATATACCATTGGTGGCTATGCCGGTGTAATGAAGTATTTCGACCCCCATAGAATAATGACCCCCCGGTCATTATTCTATAGAAAAAGTGACCCCCGGTCATAGTACTATGACTCCCCCACGTGAAGTAAACTGAACCTCGCGAAGAATATTGACTCCCATAAAAAAACGACCCCCGGTCATTTGGTCAAATTTAGCGATAACTCATGTATCTAAGGCCTAACTGCTGCATTTTATGCCCCCACTCGGGGGAGGGGGGCATATAGATTTGCCCTTGTCCGTCCATCCGTCCTTCCGTTTGACCATTAGCCCCAGATACCATCACTTGACACAAATATCAGAGCATTCCGCAACGGGAAAAGGGATTCTATTTCTAGACGCTGTATCTTGGTGTATACATTTTTTTCAGGAAAATAACAATTCACAATACGTTCACAAAACACACCAGTGTCAATAATCCCTGCAAACTTCGGTATAAAGTAATTCTTCAGAAGAAAACTGCACAAGAAACTGCTAGCATAGAACATAGTATTAATAGAAGTTGCAATACTTAGCAGTGGCAGTAAAGTACGGTAGCGGCAACAATAGAAAGTAGTAGTAGTAGTAGTAGTAGTAGTAGTAGGAGTGGCAGTGGTAGTGGCAAATGCAGTAGCAGCAGCATAGTAGTAGTAGTAGTAGTAGTAGTAGTAGTAATGGCAGTGGTAGTGACAGTTGCAGTAGCAGCAGCAGCAGCAGCAGCAGAGGAATAAGTGACAGCAACAACAGCAGCAGGAGAAGAAGAGGTAGATGTACAAGACGTATTAGTGGAAGCAGGTATAGTAGTATCAGTAGTAGCAGTTGTAGTAGTAGTAGTAGAAGTAGTAGTAGTAGTAGTAGAAGAAGAAGAAGAAGAAGTACATGTAATAGCAATAGAAGTAGCGGCACCAGTAGTAGTAGTACAATCAAAATGTTAACTATTGGCAATGTAGGGTATTAGAGTTGTAGATCTAGTGAAATTGTCCGTTAGGTTTGGTGGGGATCACTTTTTAATAGATATTATCGTCGAAAGTCTTTTTAGGAGCCGGTGTTTTACACGGAAAGAGTAACCTTTTTAAATAGAATAATGTCCGGGAATCGATATTGTATGAGAGTTTGAATGTAGTAATTTCGGCAGTGAGTATTTTACATGGAAGAATTCACTTTTTCTATAGAATAATAACCGGGGTCGTTATTCTATGAGATTCGAAGAGAGTCATCTTTAGGGAGTCAGTATTTTACTTGGAGGGGTCAGTTTTTCTATAGAATAATGACCGGGGGTCGTTATTCTATAGAGTTTTCAAAGGGAGTCAGTTTTTTATAAGGGGAGTCAATATTTTACAGGAAAGGAGTCACATTTTCTGTAGAATAATGACCGGGGGGTCGTTATTCTATGGGGGTCGAAATACTTCATTACACCGGCCCTCTGCTTGATCTCAATCCACCCCTATAAGATCTTGCATACAAAGATCCCCTTACGTAGATATAACATTATTTGTGTAAATAAACTGAACGTTTTCTGATAAAACTTCGTTCAACAATTAACACGAATCACACTTGCACCGAATTTTAGAAAATATATTTAGCAAACAAAATAAAAGGATATTCAGAGTTTGTCAACTATTATGAGGACTCAGGACGGAAGCAGAAAGCGCAGATTGTAGTTTCGTTTCTCATATGAAAGATATTGTTTAGATTCAGATTCATTTTTTTGAGAGCCAGTTCCTGCAGTTTCATAATACGGACTCTTTTGTCTAAAATACATATTTGGTCTCGTTTTCTAAAAGGAATGCACCCTTATATGCATAAAATACGAATAAAAACATACATAAAAGTTTTATAAGACGCCCCAGCAAATCACCTTTCAGTCCGCAACGCGACTACACATATTTTCTGCCTGTCTAATGGCAGATTTGGACGATAGCTCATCAGTTAACGAATTGAACTGTGTCATTTACTGGTGATATGAAAATCAGCGTCATCACTTAAAACTGGCAACATTGTACTTTTATGAAAGCTGCATTTTACTATATTCTGATTCACTGACTGTCGACCGTGCGGTATCTGTAACTGTCTTTTCTTTAATTATTTTTGTCTTTCGTTTATTATTTTCACACATTTTTTTGTAATCAGTATCGCAATAAATGTCTTATATAGTATGTATGTGTAACTTGGAACGATAAGATGGTAAAAACTAATCGTCTGTTTTTATGTTCATTATATATGATATACGATTTAATGGTCGACCAGTTGATATTCTCTGTGTGTTTCGGGTGTGTGTGTGTGTAGGGAGGGGGGGGGGGGGGCATGGGGCTGAAATTTTACGAAACAAAAACATTTCTGACTTTGGAAAAAAATATACTGGCTTCAACATACTGTAAAAGAAATGTTCTGGCATTCTGTTGAATAGTTGTAGTGAAACAAGTTCATATGTAAAACTTTCAGTAAAATTTGAATGTCAAACTGGGGCTTGATTTTAAAGACACTGATTCTGGTATGCCAGGTATGTGGCCTATGGGAATGATAAGGTCTGCGTATTGGTGGTAAGGGCCAATACACAAGACTGGACCATTGATAGACTTGCTTCTGTTTATTATGATAAGCTACTGTATAGCTACTGTGCAGTACATAAATTATAGGTGATATTTCTCACCTTCAGAGCAAATCAGTTCTCACCTTTATAACGAGTTTAGAAAGCTTGATTGAATTAGGGCTAAATAAACAAAGTGATAAGATACAACAATGTTTTTTCGTATTTTTAATATTCAAGTTTTTTAATATTTACATTTCATCATTGCTGTGGGGGTTTTTTTGTTTTGTTTTTTTTAATCAAATATATAAAAAATGCATTCAGGCACATAACTTTTAGAAATAATAAATTATATGTGTATTTTGAATAATGATATCTCTTTATTGCTGGATTTTATTATACGTATAAAAGAGTCGTTATTTAGACAACACAAGGGGAATTATGCGTTTTTAATATAAAAAATCTGTCTGTCCATATTCCATTTTATCTATTAAAAATGCAACTGAACGCTTCTTTAATTTCTAATAAAATCCAGTAATTATCATTTCTTTTTCTGGTTTTATTTTGTTACTTTTGATAAAAAGATCATAATCATTAAATAAACAAACTTTTAATTTCTTTTATTAAATTTAATTTTGTGTACATTCTAAAAAAAAAAAGAAAAAAAAAAGAAAAAAAAACAGCATTCCAATCAATAAAATGCAAAACACAGGAAATAACCAATTTATCTGTAAGCAATAAAATTTATGATTCTGTGACAATAATTAGGCTACATGTCAAGTCTACAGGGGTTTTATTGACCCTTATCAGACTGGACCAGACAGGATCTTGTATATTGGGGATTAAAAAGTCTGGTATTTTTTTTTTTTTGGGGGGGGGGGTCACTTATATAGGAGATTTTCTTTGCCTTTAAAAGAATATGTCAGAGTTACGAAACTAGGGTGTATTTGGTCAATTCATGAAGACGAAGACTGAAAGAACAATTTTAAAAATTTTAGAAGTTGGTACCAGGCACTCAGTATTTGTAAACTCCTTGAACATTTGTATGAGCATATGTATGAACAAGAAGCTGTAGATAAAAGATGAGCTTCAAATACACTTTTATAACAATGTACGAATTTTAAATGTGGGGATAGTGGTGAAGATGGGAGTGGGGGGGGGGGGGGGCTTACGAATTTTAAATGTGGGGATAGGAGTGTGTGTGGGAGTGGGGGGTGAAGACCAGAAACGTGTAAGACAACATTCAAAACATATAAAACGGTGCGGACAAAAAGCAAGTAGAAAATAGGGACACCGCCTTGGAACGGTCAGGGAACTTAGAGCTTAAACGTGTTTGGAGCATACTATATCTAATCGACCCTATGAACAAATCCATGCTTAGGGATGTTAGTCACACGAAGAAATGGTTTACGACGAGCCTTGGTAACGGAATAAGTGTCACGGCTTTCAGGACGATTTCTGTGTTATTGGAAACGGAAATAGGGTAGGGTAGAAATTTATCTTTTTTTGACAATATAGTGTTCTTCGGTCTCAAATAAGTGACTACCATTGAACTTATTATATAAATAGAAAAGTACCCCTAATGGCATTTTTTTGCTTTCATGACGACCCATTTTCTATGTCACGGCTTTCTGTTTGTTTTGAACATCAGAAATTTGAAACGACGCTATTGCTATTTTGTTCATATTTTTATATGAATAACGTCAAATCGCGCGTAGAATATCGCGGATACAGCCACCTTCAATCATTCTTGCATAAAAACTACTTGAAATGCTTTGCCAGTAACGTACGTTTATTCCTACGCAGATGGACATCTGGTATCTGCGTCTTGTTTCTTCCATAATAACTACTTTTTTGTAGCATAAAAGATGCATTCTAATCCATCGTATGTTTTGCTGTATCAGTTATCTACGGTGTTCCGTTGGGGCCATCGCAGTTTCGCGTTGTCGTCCTAAGGGCAAAATCGCGAAAACACGATATTTATCGTGTTTTCGCGTTATCGCCCTCTCAATTGCAAAGGCGAAAGCGTGAAAACACGATGTTTTAATATCGTAATTTCGCCTTCAAACGCCTGCAAGACATTTCGAGAGACCGTAAATTCGAGAGACGCGATCTTAGGATAGTTGGAGTTTTTTTTTTTTTTTCGTATCGGCAATAGATCCACTTTTCCAGTCATAAATGTAACATAACATATTATTTATTTGGTATTAAAATGCGCATATACATTTATAGCCAAACTATTTTAACATAGATTAAGTATTTTTTAAAGATGTTCTGTTCAGTAGGACATGTGAACTTTTCAGAGAAAATTGTAACATGAAGTATGTATACAAAATAAAACACAATATATTCGATAACATTTTTGCAAACAGAAAACTTTCTACCTTGCAGATTTTATCAAAACTTCTTATCACCGTTTTGAATTATGTACATATAAACTGGAATATATAGCCAACTAAAATGTATATTTCTAAGTGCCTATTTAGATATTATGATATATGTCTAAAAATTCTGTCTGATTTGAAAACATTATTGGAATTATTTCATTTGTCAACATTTTAACAATTACATTTTTAGACAATTTCTTTTATTATACGCATGAACACCAATAATTCATACATAGAGTATGTTGCAAGGTTTTCCATAATCTCATTTGAAATTGTTAAATGTTTTTATTTAGTAGTAAATGGATTGAAGTCAACGTGACTTACGGCAACTCCTGTCCCTGGTGGAATCGTAATGTCACCTAGGTCAAAGGGTTTTGTTGTTTCACGACCGACTATAGCTACCGGACAGTACAATCTCACGCCTGCCTTTATACACATACTTAGGTATTCTAATTGAGGCAAGTTGTTCCTAGATAGATTAAAAGTAACTGCATTAGTAAGTCTTACTCACCTTCAAGATCACAGATTTTTAAACAATGACGCACGTTTCTTTGGTCGTAGAAAACCGTCAGAAAATGGACCGTATGACTTTACAGCCAGTGATAAAAATCAAATCGCAAACGGTTTCAATTTGCTGCCTTTCATTTCTGAACATTATGTCAGTTTAAATATATATTAGGGTGGTCATATTTCTGATTCAGCGTCTTACTTACTTACTGAAAGCACTCAACAAGGATCATAGATTGGCACTTATGAATTTAGGCATATCGTCACGGCGAACATTGTTTGGCACGGTCATCGAACTCACGACTTCTAGCGTGATAGTCTGAAAGCTTCTCTACAAAGTTAGCAGCAATAACAAGCTTTATGATAAAGAAATTGTTAGATACCGTCAGGGGAAAATATACAATGTACATGTAGTTACCATTTGATGTCGTCTGACTCCCTACCCTGTAACAGATCATCGATTTCTTCCTGACATTTCTCCTGGTATTCCGGATGTTTTGCAAGAGAATACAAAATCCATGAAATGGCGCTTGCTGTTGTGTCATAACCTTGAAAAATATTATGCTGGTTTCTCAAAAAAGTGTTTTATAGGAAGAAATTTAATTTTATACAGATATTTCCATGGATGGTAGACCATAAAAATACACATACATCCGAAATCTACAGTATTGACTTTGTATTACGTTTTATTTGATCCCTTATTCCTTCATCTGTAATTACACTGGTAGATATTCGGGTATTTTTTACTGTCACTAATGTTTACCCTTTAGCCAATACTTACATTATGGTATTTACCTTCAAACAAGAACGTATCAACTTCATTTCTTATATCCGTGTCTGACAGACCAACACCATTTTCATCTTTTGCTGTCAGTGAAATATCTAGAAAGTCAAGATATTTTCTGTTGCTTACATCATCCTCAATTTCCTGTAAAAGTTATTATAAGGTTTATATATTCACATTTTTTCTTTGATTGAGTAAAAATGATATTGCATAATATAGCTCAGCAAACTTCAGTGCATTGTGAAATTATGTTTAAATCTAAAAGCTAGATATTTTACCTACAGACAATGATATCGTATTTCTTAGAAAGAGCGAACAGCTACGCAACCCTATTATGATATTATGCTGTATCCAGTGTAAGTCAATTTTATATACAGCTTTATTCAAACAGTACAGTGAAACCTTTGCCGAACATCACCTTGTTAACAGTGACCACCATGCTCTGAAGATCACAGGTTTCATGTGATTGAATTCTTTGCAGAATATTCAGCCTGTGATTGAATACAGACCAACAGCAAATAAAAAGTGTCTGGCTCTCTAAAGTGACGTCTGTATATACAGGGTTGACTGCAGTTAATATTACCAGTGCACATCTGCGGTTATTCATAATGTCTTCCGCAACACTATGGACAAAGTCGCAATCTTGCTTGAACTTTTTCCCCATCTTAGTTCTGTAGAAAATGATGTCTGGTGAAAAAACTGGATCCCTGGAAAATAAATACACTATCCATTCTGTACATTTAATCTATTACATGCTTAACATTTTAGTTAAGGCAACTCCTTTGATAGTGTGCGATACACGAGCTGTAGATGGCATTTAAATTTAAGAAATATAAAAAATATTGGGGCACTTTAATCTAATTTTTGATATTGTTTTTATGCTATATACGTAAAAAGTATTAAAGGTATGAATATTGTCATATTGGTCAAATGGCAATAGATTTTGGCCAAAGACTGTTCTACTGAATTACCTCAAACGTTCAGAATTACTTGTTGCCAGATCATTCACTGCCTGTACATACGGATGTGTTTCTCTGAAACAAATGGTATTTTAAATATCATAATCGTTAACGAATTTTCATAAGGAAATTTAATGAAAACATAAAATTCTACAACATCTGTAATTCTTGAACGACTCGTTACTGTTATCATTGTTATTATTTGGGGCCTCCAAGGTCGAGTGGTAAAGGCCGCTGACTTCGAACCACTTTACCCTCACTGCTGCGGTTTCTAAACCTTGCTTGGCGGTAGATTTATCAATGTAAGAAAGCAATCCGGCTAATTTACGGAACGCACAAGGGGTTCTGCCAACATTCGTCGCGTACCTGAGATATAGTCTAGAGGTAAGACTCGATCCATATAGATCTACTTTAATGCTAATTGCACTACGAAATCGATTAAGATTCAGATAAATCTGATCAATCATGCTTCAAATTGGCAAATACATGTACATACCCGCTACGTTGCACACCAATGTCATACGAGAAGGCGCATCTCAAGATAATATCAAGTGTACATTAACAAATCTGCTGAAATATTTCAAAGTCTTTCTTCTCGTCTGCAAAGTTTCCCAACTTTTCCAATATTGGTCAAGAAAACTAAAAAAAATTAAATGAAAGAATAGTGACATGTACAATACTACATGTACATGTAGTATGTCACCATTTTCTATGTGCAGATGCGGCTAAACATTGCCGTTTTATACACTTAGTGCGTGTTTCAACAAGAGCATCGCCTAGATTCACACAGTATTTTTATATATACTTACAAAAAAGAGGAATACATTTATAAACATTTCCCTGCTCTAAATAAAATACTTGTAAACTTGTACGTAAGTATATCCTTCAGACTGCCTTCTAATTATAAAACAGATTTTATGTAAAAACACATTCAATAAAGTCTTAGCAAGTTCTACCTTATTTGACTGATGAAAAGGTAGACAGGCGAGCGTGCATATACACGGATAATATTGAATAATAGTTATCTGAATATTAAAAAAATCAAAACCTATATCACCTTCAATCCCGATTTCATCATTTTATTACATGTTTTACATATTATCTTTATCAATTAACTCTAAATTGGATTAATAACTACACAGCTACATATTTTAACCTCTATGCATATCACAGAATAGGTGTCGAAAAAAGGATTAGATTGGGGTTGAAATGTCCAAGGAGGGGTCGAAATGTCCAAGGAGTTGGGGTTGAAATGTATCAAATTTACGGTCTCTCGAAATGTCTTGCAAGCGTTTGCGCAAGTCCAACCGAAAGGCGAAATTACGATATTAAAACATCGTGCTTTCGCGCTTTGCAGTTGAGAGGGCGAAAACGCGAAATCACGATACAATATCGCGAAAGCACGATACAAAAATATCTCGTTTTCGCGCTATCAATATCGTGTTTTCATGTTTTCGCCCTACTTGTCACGAAGGCGAAAATACGAAAAGACGATGGCAGATCGAGTGCGAAAATGCGAACACACGATATTAACAGCGCGAAAACGCGATATTTTTTGCTTCGTGTTTTCGCGTTATAGCATCGTGTTTTCGCGTCAAAATATCGCGTTTTCGCGTAAAAATATCGTGTTTTCGCGATTTCGCCCTTAGGACGACAACGCGAAACTGCGATGGCCCCAACGGAACACCGTAGTTATCGACCCCAAACGCACTGCCATCTCCCCTGCAGATCCAGCAATGTGCTTTCTCGCTTCTCGTGGGCCTTTTTTGTCGATAACCGTGAATGTATTGAATTGCGTGTAACTTGAGCGATTGTTTGTTCAAGTTTAGGAATCATATAAATGAATTTGGAAGTATCCGTCTAGTTTCTCACAGAATTCATATAAATCTTGAAAACTTGTCAATTCGTTCGTATTCATCCGTACTCGAAATGTGTTCGTACTCAAAGAAACTCGAATGTAAAGTTATTATTCTTGAAATTGTGTTCCTATTTACCAAATTTTTAAGTTAAATGCAACATTATGGGTAATGTCATGAGAAATAAGAATCGTTTTAAAGCATTCAATATATGTTTTTGTAGTGTTGTTGGGCCCCGGTTATGGTTACATATGAAAACAATAAATTTAGTCTTCGTGTCATGTTTTTATGCAAGAATAGCGACAATACACGTTTGTTTTGTGCATATAACGTCTGCAGAAGCCTTGTGAGCGAGACCGAATAAAAACCTGTATTACTAGTATCTCTATATTATTGCGCCAATGTTGTTTATAAATACGAAAATAAACGCGTTTTCCTTTCTATACAAAACATATAGTGAATGTAAATATTTGTTATACTTTATAACTTACGACAGGGTACAGCTCATCATTACCTCAGTCATTTTGTAGGACACTTGCATTTATCATAAGGCAAGTATTTATAACATCATTGAAACATGTAGAATATAAATCATAAAGTATGTGCAGTTACCTTGGATATACATGACATTGTGTAAGTAAATCATTTATATATCAAATTTAATATTTTTCGCGGTTTGCAATTATTTTTGAAAAAGAACTTATACAATATATTATCTGATATATTATGAAAACATGTTCAAGCAAGGTTTTAACTGACTAAATATTTCATATATAATACTGGCATATTCAAAATAACTTACCATGTTGCTGAAAATGCTTTTTCTCTAACGTCCTTTTGTAAAGTCGGAATATTAAATTAAACAAGCTCCTAGTATCGGGGACAACAGTGGTAAGTAGTATGAATCCATTCCGACATTTTTCAAACGGAAGGCACAGTTTCACCAGTGTAGTGGTAAAGCCACTTTCGTAATTGAGTACAGGATAACATGTACTTTTATTTTTGAGGCCCGACTCATCATCCTTTGGCGAATTTATATTATTATGACAATTTATCAATAACTTAATTTATTAAAAGATAATAATTATATTACATAATATAAAATTGAAGTTCTAAAATGTCTATGTACAGTGCACTAGTCTTAACGTTTTAGTTATGTAAGTATATTTTTTTTAACATTTCGGGGTTTTATTTCTGTTTATGTAAATAATACGTTATTTCTCCATTTCTTCAGACGCTAATATTTTAGTTATGCCAGGGCCTCTTAATTATACCAACGCAAAAAAGCAATTAAAGAATATTTTCTTATATACAGACAGTAGAAAGATGAGATGGGATGAATAGGCATACAGAAATTCTTTTTTACTGTGGTTCTGTCTTCTAGTAACGTTGATTACATTTTCATATCCAGTCAACAAGTAAGTAATAAACATGATCAGCGTGTTAGGAAACCTCGATTTAGTGACACCGGTTCCCAGTATATATCGGGCTTCAATTTTGCTCATGTTGCAGACGACAGTTCTTGTTGGAGCTGTTTTGGTTGTCTACAAGATAATCTCTTTCACCAGATATCGTAGGCGCATTGAGAAGATATTCGGCAATCTTCCCGGACCAAAAGAACGCACATGGCTTTATGGGAGTTTTGTTGTTGTAAGCTATTTTTGCTTTTATTTTCCCCCAGAAACATTCGCCGTACTGGACCATGGAACACCTGCCTACACGCCGAGCTGTTTGTAGACTGTAAAGTTGGAGAGAAATTGAAAGCCTTAAAAATATTCGTCTAACTGGGTATCAAACTTTATATCAGACGTATTTAACGACTGTTATATTTTACCTAACCTTTATATGTTCAGGACTCTCCGGCGTATATGTATTTCAAGAGAGAAAACAACCCAGCTTAGATGTGCATGATCGATTATTTGACCTTATTCTTCTATATCGTGACACCCCGATTTTCTACTTCATTACAAATTCTGCGATATTACACGATAAATAAAGGCAAAAAAAAACAACATTTTGTTTGAACTTTGCTAAAATCGAGATTGATATTCGCCTATTTCTATGTTTAGATGAAAACTCTGGATGCACAAGAGAGGCTCTTGAAATTCATTTAATAGGTAAACAAAAAGTATTCTAAAGAGAAAGGTTATATCTGTGTATGTGGCACTATGGGACGACCTTTCATTAATATTCGTATTAAACTGATTTATCTCATCATTTTTCTGATTCGCAAATTGCAAAAAGGGAGTAGCTTGACAAAATAGTTTTTATAAGAAAATTTACAGACATGCTTCAAGGAAATAAAACCTGTATTTCATATATATTTCCATTGATTTTACGCGGGTGTGCTATCATTTTTAAAGCACGGTACTAAGAAGTTTTACATCTCCGCACACAAAATTCTCAGTAATAAATGTATTTTTGCTGGAATCTAAGGAAGAGATAATCCCGACATAAACCTAGAGAGCTGAAGATAGATGTACCAGGCAAGTTGGCGCTCTCTAACAAACCATGGTACAATGTACTTACACCATGACTACACAATCATTTAGATTTAGTTGTGATGGCACTGGTCCTTTGAGATCCTTCCAGGGAGAATCAGTGCCGGGCTCTGATCCTCGGCAGAGTCCACCTCATACTACTGGAGGTAGCTCCCTTAGAGCCAGGAGACGCGGGAGGAAATCTACAGACCACGGTTAAGGTTACGCATTGGAATGCAGAAGGACTTTTCAATACGAAAATGGACTTAGAGAATATCTTTTATGTTAGGGACATTCAGGTCTTCTGCATTCAAGAGACTCATCTTAGTGAGGACAAATCTTTAAAGGTTAGAGGCTACCAGTGCTGCCGTTTCGACAGGTTAGGTAGGAGCAAATCAGATCACCGTGCACATGGATGACTCCGAGTATCAGGTTTAACGCCTAAAACTAAGGTAGAGTTTTTGCAAGAAGATCACAAATTGTTGCTGCTCAACAACCATGACGATTGGAAAAGTTACTTAGAGCTTACAGATAAAATCTCTAGACAAATTCGTACTAAAGGCAGAGACATCAACAAAGTCACAAAGGGCTTCAATGCAGCCTTACTCCAGGCAGCCACAAAATGTATTCCTAAAGGATCATGGGGAGATTACAAGCCATACTGGAACAAGGATCCAGAGGGCCTTCAGGAGGAGTTTTCAGAAGCCAGACGAGAGACTGAAACACAATCGTTCCAAACCAATAACTTAAAACTTCAAAAGGCAAGGGCCAAGTTTCTGAGAGCCAAGATCCATGCCAGAAGAAAGAGCTGGAAAGAAAAAGCTGCCTCACTCAACTTAGAAAGAGACAGTACAAAGCTCTGGAAACTTTCAAGGCAATTGAATGGCGAGGGTAGATGCGAAAGAGGCACTACATTTTTAGAAGAAAATGGTCTTCTGATGAAACTACAGAGGAATGGTGTTGGAGGGTGGATAACGTCAAATCTCTTCAACCGAAGGGCTAGAGTTAACCTTGATGGAACTTCTAGTCAGAAGTTTCTGCAGAGACATGGAGTTCCCGAAGGAGATGAACTCTCTCCTACTCTCTTTCTTGTCTTCATCAACGATCTGGTGGCAGAAACTCCAAGAGGAGTCAAAGCTGTTCTCTTCGCGGAATTTCTATGCTTTGATGCTCAGAGGAATATGCAACAACTGCCAAGTACAGGATGCAAGAAGCCACAGACAGGCTAACAGCCTGGGCAGAAGAATAGAGTATTCAGGTCACTACTGAGAAGTTCTGCACAACCTTATTTTCACTGTCAACAAAACAGACAGCTGCTTGCAATATTAGGATTTGTGACAGCCCACTTGCAGAAGTGGAGGAGGCAATATATCCAGGAGTAACGTTTGACAGGCACCTAACATGGAAGGCACATCTTACCAGTGCAGAAAGCAACGTACGAAAAAAGCTTCCCATCCTACGGAAACTTGTTGGTACAAACTGGGGAGCACACGAAACATACTCAAGACCACAGGTGCTAGACAAAATACCAACTATTTTACTTAATAGGCCTATATTAAGAAAACGACATGGATTGAAAATCGCGATATTATGTGAAACCTTTCATCATTGTTTTGCTATTTTAGGGATTTAAATGAAATAAAAAGTGTAAACGCTGTGATTGATGCTTTCAAGTGGCGACCACAAAGAGAAATCCGTGATATGGTCGTTTCTTGCAGCAGTGTTCTTGTTTGTTCAGCATGATGTTTTTGTTCCGATAGACACCTTATTCTTTTATATACATATATAGGCCTATTAAGTAATATATTTGATTATATATCTAGCACCTGTGCTCAAGACAGTATACCTTCGCACCACCAAACCAATCCTAGAGTATGGCTCCTTAGCTTTGATCACAGCGGCCAAGACAAATTAGCAGAGGTTAGACAAAGAGCAAAATCAGGCTTTCATAGTCATGACGGGAACATTGAAATCAACACCCATTAAGGCCATGGAAGGCGTTACTGCCATCCCTCCACTTGCCGAGAGAAGAGAGTCCAAAACCCTAGTATAAACCAGCAAATACCAGTGCCTGCCAGACCATCTCATGAAAGCCAAACTCGAAGGGCTTACAAAAAATCGTCTAAAAAGAGGCAGCTTTGTGCATGAAGCCAGGAAGCTAAACAAAATCTTTGCAGAGCATCTTGGACAACCAACTACTCCTATTCAAGATCTACCAGAACCGAAGAAACGTGACCAATCCAACCCGGTCTTTCCCCTGGTACTTCAGATGTAACGGCCAAGCTATCCTATACACAGACCATGATTCAAGATACTTACCTGTCAGAGACATGAACACAGGTGCACACAGACGACTCAGCCTCAGCTGCAATAAAAGACGGAGGAGCTGACATCTTCATACTGCACACCTCGGGAAGATCAGAAACAAATAGTATTCCAACCGGGAGGTCCTTTACCAACTATAGAGCAGAGACTGAGACCATCAAACAGGCCATTAAACTCATTGAGGAGTCTCCAGAGAGCTGCTCTAACGTGGTTGTCTTCACGGATGCTCTGTCAGTTTTCCAAGCACTGGAAAACTCCAAAAACAACTTCCATCTCCAGGGCACTTTTAAGTCTATGCAAAACAAGAGCTGTGTCCTTACAATGGATACCGGCACATTGTGTTGTGCGTGGGAAATGAGAATGCACACAGATAAGCCAAACTTAGAGCTACAGAAAACCAGCCACAAAATGCCATTACTCATGAGGAGAAGGTGACAATGAACAAAGCACTGACAAAGCCAAGGCCAATCATGGTTGACTACAACCTACTAGACAGATGGGAACAAATAATCCGATTAAGGCTTCGCACAGTACATAACAGGTTAAATGCCCACATGTGCACAAAGTTTAACTTTTATCTCCTTCTCTGATGTGCCCCTGCGTCCTGGAAAAACAAACTGTTCAGCACATTCTGCAGAAATGTCCACGTCTGGAGAACCAACGGAAAAGTGTGAGGCCAAACAGCACCCAATGAGAATCAAAGTGCACGGCAAGATGGAGGATCTGAAGAAGACGGCATCCTTCATTCGCTGGATCAGGGGTGACGGTGTAGTCGGTGAACGAAAAGAAAGAAAGAAAAAGAAGTACCGTTTGCCACACATTAAACGTTTAAATTTCTCTTTAGAATTGCGAAAACGTTTTAATAACTTATACATTCTGCCTCATATTTTGGCTACTGTTGTGTAATATCAAAAATAGTTCTGTCGTAGGTTTATATACAAGTTGTAAAACGACACTAGCGTATGAATATTACCTTCATTTATTGCTTAAAATATTCTGTTCTACGTTACAATAATCAGATTTTAGAATCCAAACTGGTAGATATGACCAAAATAGAACACCGCGCAACGAGTATATATTATATTTATTATATACCTATATAAATTCTGGCAAAAATACTGCTTGTATTTCACAAGTAAATATGAACAGGCAGAAAAAAGTCCGCATCGTACCTTTTGAATTGTATTGCATGTTGCCGGACTACTTTCATTTAGTATCCATGACCTAACACACCACACAAAACAACTTCAGTCATTTCTGTTTTAACATCGACAAACATTGAAGACTTCGTTCAATAACAAAACAAGAAATAAAAAGATGAAGGTATATAATAAAAGATTCATTACAATAGTAGCTAGATATGGGATTTTTTATTCGGCTCTCGTGAATTTTGCAAGGACGGATCACACTCGGCTCTTATGCGCCTCGTGAGATCCGATCTGGCAAAATCCACTCGAGCCAAATACAGCATCCCAGATCGAGCTACTATCATAATAACCCTTTTGTATATGATGATGTTTTGTGTACAAATCAAAATAAAACGTATCTTCTTTTCTGTAATTTGGGGAAATTGTGATATATGCCTTAGATGAAATATCTAATTCGTGTTCAAAAGATGGCTGCTAGAAAAAGTCTTAATAAAGATTTTGAAACTCCATCTGGCAACCTATTTGGATGATCTTTCCCGAACGCATTACATTTAATAAAAAACAGTTCTTATGTACATCAGCTTCTGCTTATCTCAAATGTCCACTAACATTTGTTTCTGATAGTCATTTGAACACTAAGGTCGTCATTATACCTCCATACCAAATTACATACTTTTTTCCGAAAATAAAACGTTTATGTATTCTGGTTCAATTTGGATTCTAAAATGCGACTTCTGTAAAACATTTTAGATCATTATATCTACAATGCAGCAAAATACGTAGCAGCCAGCAGTTGTTGTGATAATGTTTCTCTAAAATGTTGAATATTATATTCTTTTCGGAATATGTTGATATGTTATTTGTAGATAGCCTCGTGGAATATTAACTTGTTAAAACATCTTCCTTTGTTAAAAAAGTCTTTGTTATCATTGTTATTATTGTTATTATTTAGTAGTAACTCATCGTTTCAGAACCAAAGCTATGAACCTTACAAGCGGCTACAGAACGTTGAAACCGTGGCTCGGTGACGGTTTACTCATATCAAGTGGCGACAAGTGGACTCGCAACCGCCGCCTCCTCACACCAGCTTTCCATTTTGATATCATCAATCCATACTTAGATGTAATGAAAACACCATTTTCTTTTCCGCAAAACCGCATAATAGTACGTACTATTATCTGAAAACTCGAGAAACTATTTTTGTAACATTGTATACTTATACATTAAGCTTCAGTCGGACTAAGGGGCAAACCTGCTCCAACAAACCACAGCAAATGGAAATATATTTTTTCACCTTTTGTGCAGGCAACTTGTTATGTTCGTTATTTTTAATGTATTATCATTTCATATGGCATTTTGTACACCACTGTATGAAAAACTTTAATAGACTCATAATACATGTAGTATTGTACATGTCACTATTCTTTCATTTAATTTATTTAGTTTTCGTGACCAATTACAGGAAAAGTAGGGAAACTTTGCAGACGAGAAGAAAGACTTTGAAATATTTCAGCAGATCTGTTTATGTACACTTGATATTATCTTGAGATGCGCCTTCTCGTATGACATTGATGTGCAACGTAGCGGGTATGTACATGTACGTACGAATTTGAAGCATAACTGGTCAGACTTTTCTGAATCTTTATCGATTTCGTAGTGCAGTTAGCATTAAAGTAGATCTATAGAGAGTGTTACCTCTAGGCTATATCTCAGGTACGCGGGGAACGTTGGCAGAACCACTTGTGCATTCCGTAAATCAGCCGGATGGCTTTCTTACATTGATAAATCTACCGCCAAGCGAGGTTTAGAAACCGCAGCAGTGAGGGTTAAATGGTTCGAAGTCAGCGGCCTTAACCACTCGACCTTGGAGGCCCCCGATAATAATAGTGATAACAGTAACGAGTCGTTCAAGCATTATGGATGTTGTAGAGTTTTATGTTTTCATTACATTTCCCGTTTGTATATTCGTTAACGATTATGATATTTAAAATATCATTCGTTTCAGAGAAACACATCCGTATGTACAGGCAGTAAATGATCTGGCAACAAGTAATTCTGAACGTTTAAGGTAACTCAATGGAACAGTAGCCAAAATCTATTGTCATTTGATCAAAATGACTATATTCATACATTTAATACTTTTAACGTATATAACATAAAGACATGTATCAAAAATTAAATTTAAGTACCCCAATGTTTTCTAATATTTCTTAAATTTAATTGCCACCTACGGTCCGTGTATGGCACAATATCAAAGGAGTTGCCTTCAATGTTAAACATGTAATAAATTAAATGTACAGACTATATTGTGTATTTTCCAGAGATCCGATTTTAGCACCAGTCATCATTTTCTCCAGAACTAAGATGGGGGAAAAGTTCAAGCAAGATTGCGACTTTGTCCATAGTGTTGCGGAAGACATTATAAATAACCGCAGACGTGCACTGGTAATATCAACTCTGGTCAACCCTGTATATAAACACGTCACTTTAGAGACGTGCACTGGTAATATCCACTACAGTCAACCCTGTATATAATATGAAGACGTTACTTTTGAGAGCCAAACAATGTTTTATTTGATGTTGGTCTTTATTCAATCACAGGCAAAAATATTCTGCAAAGGATTCAATCGCATGACGCCTGTGGTCTTCAGAGCAAGATGGTCACTGTTAACAGGCGGTGTTCGGCACAGGTTTCACTGTACAGTTTGAATAAAGCTGAAAATCGACTTATACTGGAAACCGTATATCATAATAGGGTTGCGTAGCTGTACGCTCTTCCTAAGAAAGACGATAATTATGATTGTTTGTAGGTAAAATATCTAGCTGCAAGATTTAAATATGAGTTTACAATGTACTGAATTTTGTTGAGCTATATTATGCAATATCATTTTTACTCATTCAAAGTAAACATGTGAATATATTAACGTTATAATAAAATTTTACAGGAAATTGAGAATGATGTAAGCAACAGAAAATATCTTGACTTTCTAGATATTTTACTGACAGCAAAAGATGAAAATGGTGCTGGTCTGTCAGACATGGATATAAGAAATGAAGTGGATACGTTCTTGTTTGAAGGTAAATAACACAATATAAGTATTCACTGATTGGTTAACATAAATGACAAAAAATACCAGAATATCTACCTGTATAATAACAGATGACAGAAGAAGGGATAAAGAACGCAATACAAAGTAAATGCTGTAGATTTTGGATGTATGTGTATTTTTGTGGTCTACCATCCGTGGAAATATCTGTATAAAATTAATTGTTTTCCTATAAAACACTTTTTTGAGGAACTAGCATAATATTTTTCAAGGTCATGACACAACAGCGAGCGCCATTTCATGGATTTTGTATTCTCTTGCAAAACATCCAGAATACCAGGAGAAATGTCATGAAGAAATTGATGATCTGTTACAGGGTAGCGAGTCCGACGACATCAAATGGTAACTACATGTGCATTGTATAATTTCCCCTGACGGTATCTTACAATTTCTTTGTCATAAAGCTTGTTGTTGTTGCTAACTTGGTAGAGAAACTTTCAGACTACTAAGCTAGAAGTCGTGAGTTCGGTGCTCCTGCCAAACAATGTTCGCCTTCACGATAGGGCTAAATTCATAAGTTCCAATCTATGACCCTGGTTGAGTGCTTTCAGTATGTAAGAAGGACACTGAATCCGAAATCTGACCGCCGCAATATAAATTTTAACAGACATAATTTCTAGAAATGAAAGGCAGCAAATTACGACCGTTTGCGATTTGATTTTTATCATTGGCTGTAAAGTCATACAGTTTCTGTAAAAGTTTTAGTTTTCTGACGGTTTTCTACGACCAAGGAAACGTGCGTCATTATTTAAAAATCTGTGTTCTTGGAGGTGAGAAAGACTTACTCATTTTGTTACTTTGTTTTTATCAAGGAATGACTTGCCTCAACTAGAATACCTACGTATGTGTATAAAGGAAGGCATGAGATTGCACTGTCCGGTAGCTATAGTTGGTCGTGAAACAACAAAACCCTTTGACCTAGGTGACATTACGATTCCACCAGGGACAGGAGTTGTCGTAAGTCACGTTGACCTCAACCCATTTAGGTCTACTACTAAATAAAAACCAAACATGTTTAGTATCATTTCAAATGAGATTATGGAAAAAAAAAACTTGCATCGTAATTTTATCCTTATTTTATTTTAATGGGTGCCTCCGCGGCATGTTGAATGTCTCACTGAGTGCTTACAGCACTTGCAATAAAGGAAGCAATGGATTCAGTTTCAGTCTTTGGTACAAAATTACAAGTAATTTTGACTATGGCAAAGTAAGCACCCTCATTCAAATAAAAAAATACTACATATTTGCGCATACATTATACACTGCCATAACACGGTTATATTTTACAGATAAGCAAGTGGACGCCCCAATGTAACATCTTTGTACTTTACAGATTATCATATGGACGCGCCCCGAAAATAGACAGGCATAAGTACACTCCATCGTAGCCATAATATATTTCAGATAAGCAGATGGACGCTTCGCCTGAGCATTTTTGTATTTTACAGATTAGTATATGAGTTCTCCTCCACTGCGTTTTATCTGATAGATTAGCATATGGACATTCCCATAGCATTGTTTTATCTTACAGAGTAACATAACTTTAAGGACACTCCCCATAGCATTGTCTTATCTTACAGGGTAGCATAACTTTAAGGACACTCCCCATAGCATTGTTTTATCTTACTGAGTAACATTACTTTAAGGACACTCTCCATAGCATTGTTTTATCTTACAGAGTAGCAGATCGACTCTCCCCATAGCATTGTTTTTTCTTGCCTACCTAGCGGGGAAAGTATACATTTATCCGAGCACGCGCCGGGGATAGATATTCCTGTCTTTCCCTAGGGAAAAACGTTGTCTAAAATAGCGTGCACTAAGGTGACGTCACATAGTACTGGTACCATTGTGACGTCATAAACTTTATAAATAATGTCAGGAAATACCCAAACCTATTTGTCTCCACGATCTATTTTGAACATGATAGGCAAAAAAAATGATCTAACATGTCTGCCTGTGTAAGACAGCTGTTTTCCCTACCCTCTGGACAGAATGGATAAAAAACCTCGCTAACGCTCGGTTTTCCATTCCACACTGTCCCTCGGGTAGGGAAAACCCCGTCTTACACAGGCAGGCATGTAAGATCCTTATAATCTTACAGAGTAGCAGACCGACTCTCCCCATAGCATTGTTTTATCTTACAGAGTAGCAGATCGACTCTCCCCATAGCATTGTTTTATCTTACAGAGTAGCAGATCGACTTTCCCCATAGCATTGTTTTATCTTGCAAAGTAGCATAACTTTTAGGACTCTCCCCATAGCATTGTTTTATCTTACAGAGTAGCAGATAGACTCTCCCCATAGCATTGTTTTATCTTACAGAGTAGCATAACTTTGAGGACTCTCCCAACAGCATTGTTTTATCTTACAGAGTAGTAGATCGACTCTTCCTATAGCATTGTTCAATCTTACAGAGTAGCATAACTTCAAGAACTCTCCCCATAACACTGTTTTATCTTACAGATTAACATATGGACCCTCCATCACAACGAACATGTTTGGGGCAAGGACCATATGGAGTACAAACCAGAGAGATCCACAAAGGATAATGTAGCTAAGATGGACCCCTATCAATTTGTTCCTTTCTCAGGCGGACCGAGGTACTCGGTTATGTAGAGTGATTTTCTTTCGTATAAGTGCACGTTGAGTGCTCCAATATTAGAATTACCATTTAATGCATCAGTATAATTTTGCCGTATCTTTCGCCATGAACGTCGGATAAATGGCCGATGTTTATATCCGGGTAAAAAAAAACTTTAAAGACGTTTAACTTAACTTATAATCAAATTATATATAAAAAATACCTGCATTACTTTTTCAGGAATTGTTCCGGACAAAAGTTAAACGTCTTTAAACTTTGCTATGAATAAGGAGAAAGAAGTTCTCGCTAAACTACTACATAAGTAAGTTATATGTACTTCTCCGAGGCCATGAAGCTTTAAATGTATGTGAAACACCTTCAGACAACTAAGCTATCTCATGTCCTAGTGACTGTCACTAATTCCGACTTAAGTTAGTTATGGTATGTTTTTGGGTTGTTTTTTTTTTTTTGTGTTTAACCCTTGTTTTTTCTTATCAATATAAAATTTAATGCTTTATATATCGCTTCGGTATCCTAGTGGTAGAATGCCTGCTTCTAGTGTGGATAGTGAACGGTCTGATGCATGGCCGCGACATACCAAAGAAGCTCAGCATTAAATGGGAAACTGGCTGTAATCGCGATTGATTCACTTAGGAATGGGGTTTCGTTTAGAAAGTTATTTTGCTATTTTTACAATCGACCTAAAATAAAAATAAGTATAAACTAAATACAATAATACCTGATAATGCTTTCCGAAAAGAAAAAGCAGCTGTATTACACATACATTTATATTGTGTTGAATGTTTAGTGGGTTTACGATGGGGAGGTATGTCTCAACGGCTCTACAGAGTTCCAATTACCGCTCATTATTTAAGAATAAACTTTGAACAAGTGATTTAGAGTATGCCCCATATCGCTTACCATCTTAACTGTTACCATTAACAACTTTCTTTAAAAAAAATAACTTAATATTGTACATATATTTTCAGTTTCAAGTTCAGTCTTACTCCAGGCCATGAAGTTAAATGGCGGCTATCTGCGGTAATGAGAGCTCAAAATGGAATCTCGGCTCGTGTGGAACGCAGAAAACACTGACCATTGTCAGCTTCGGAGTGATAAATTACGTATTTACAATAAATTAAAAGTTACAAACGATATTTTACTGCAAAGAATATCTTAACTGTTATTTAATTATTTCTTATCTGTTCTAAAAGCTTCAATAAAATGAATGATAATGCGTCGAACAGTAATATGCTTAATAGTCAGTAGTATTATCCTGTGTTTTAAGACCACGGATTATGTTAATATACCCTTCAAGTCAAGTTCTTATTTAATACTAAGCTGCTTGAATCCGTCCTTGTAACAGTGTTATTTATTTTCATGTAAAGACTTTCTGGTCTGTTGAATTCATGGAAGATAACATCATTGGTATTCATAGCCTTTATGTAGTGTTCAAAGCCCATGGCACAACCGGGCGGACGGAGAGACGTATGGACACAGGCGAATTTATGTGTCCTAAACTCAAAACAAGGTGGGGCACAATAAGTAACTTGTAACGGTAAAATGAGAGTGAGTGGAGGCACCAGTGTACTACGGATACACATCCAGCTTTTCAGAAAATCCTAATGACAGTATGTGTACAGCACGATCAATTGTTGTACGTACATTGTATATGTAATGCACAAAAACCAAATTCGCAAAACGGATATTTCGTGCATGACTTCTTTCAGAAAGAAATCGGTTTATCTCCATAATTGCCTAAAATGTTTTGTTTTGTAACTGATGACCACAGACACAATATCGGGTGTGACGACACTGGAATGTGTTTTAAGATTGTGTATCCGGATTGCACTTGAATGGAATAATTTTTCAGTTCTTGTTGTGCTAGTGTTGCTCCGTTTGAATGTACGTCTTGAACATTCCAAACCCAGCTATAATGGCTTGGTTGAGTTATGCAGTTAAGAAAGTGAAAATCAGGCCAGATTTTATATTTATCGTAAAAAGCGCATGCCGTCCGAACACATACAACTTATAAATGTCTGCCATCGTTTTCCCAACAAACTGACAAAATCGGCTCTCGACAAAAATGCGCATTTGAGAAAACGTGTCGTATTTTTTAACAATACCCACACATTGCCAAATTAAAGTATCTTAGCCGATGATTCAGGGCCCGATTTCATTCGCGTTGTTTTGGTACTTTTACCTGCTCGAATAACCTAACTTTCATAAAACACAAAATGCATTGATTTAGACAAATGCTTTTGTTTTATAAAACAATGTACAGATTGCGCCATATTTGTTTACCCATTAGTTTGTTGAAAGTTTTGTGTAATTTTGATTAAAATAAATCCAGTAAAATCCAAACTATACATCTTTCTTTGAATATTTTTTAACAAATTCGCCCATTTAAGGTTGCTCAACTACTTGCACTGTATCCTCAGTGTGCGCAAAAAAAATCATGACAGTAAGCAGGTCTTCCTGCAAATGTCACGACTACACTGCTTTCAGTGAAGGGCAACACAGCAACTTTTTCAAGTTTGATACCTAAACGTTGCCAGTACGGTATGCCAAATATGTGTAGAATATACCGAATCTAACCTCATCAATAAAATGTAAACTAGAAAATGGTTCACATGCCTTTGAAAGTTTTATCAAGAAAATGAATATCAGAAATGAATAGTATGGATGAAAAACAGCCGAGGATATTAGACAGTATTTTTAACGACGCAGAGTCTTTGCAATGTAGTTACAGAAACTCTGGAAAATCTCACCAATATTAGTGTTGACAAGTGATAGAAATAAAATATTTACATCTTTCCTCGTCTTATAAAGTGAAGTAAATGAACTTTTCAGAGACCCGTTCCCATTAAGGAAGTAAAAGTTTATCACAAAATGTATCATTAGAGTCAGATATGACTGTTTATTTCACGTTTTACATAACGAAAATACACGTTAATACAAAAACATGCAACCATAGAGATATAAAAAGTAAGAATAATAATAACAATAAGAATAATAGATACTTGATTTAATTTTCAGAAAGGCCCTCAACAAATGAACATTTAAAGGTACTCAAACATACCTTTATAATCGGTCACTGTTGTAATTGTGATAACTTGGATAATATTTAAATTACACGACTGAATTTTTTTCAGTCACCTTTGTTCCCATATGCTATTTATTCGTGAGGGTAATTTTCTATTACGGGGACGCATACTTTGAAATTAGAAAAAAAAGTAGGTGAGGTATGATAAAATTTACCTGCAAAAAAGTACAAAGTTTTGGTACATGAAATGGATACTGTTTCAACTGTTATAAGTACACAAAGGATTGCTCACTAAAATAAAAATGAGAAAAACTGAAACAAGAGAGTTAATGTTGAATTACATACGACTTATTGTATACATTCAAAGTCAACAATTAATTTTTTTGTGTGCGAAAATAATAGTGCTTTACCTTGTCCAAACATTTATCAATATTCTACAGATTCTAATTTAAAGAAAAAAAGTGAAATAAGTTCACTGTCTTTCTTTTCATTTTGCATATGTAAGCTCAAACACATTATTTAGTTTGTTTACAAAGTAGCGCATAAGAAAAGATATGGTGGTCAAGGAATGCCACATTCCAAAACTAAAAGCGTATATTCCCCTTAATACATTAAACATTTATCGTTACAGAAATCGAGTGGCTTACAATAGGGCCTAGAAATGGTTCCATTATTAATTTTCAACTTGGTATTCATGAACTACAATGTACTTAAATATCAAAACACATTCATCAAACTTTTGAAAATGTATTGTCATAATAATCCCTAAAATAAGGTATGAAATTTGGTTGAGAGGTCCAATCAATGTGTATATGTGCAAAAGTAACATTCTAATCTTATTCACAAAACTTACTAATACACAGCAGGAATGTCATTGATCAAAACTGGACGAATATAGTACAGTTATCCTCACTTTAATGTCATTTATAATTTGTCCTTGAATTCTCCACTATACTTTTCATAACTCTGTTTGCACGAGTTGCACGAGACTGCTGTCATTCACGTAAAAAACGGGGTCAGACAAGTTGTAAATGCAATATCATCTAAACGTAATCAATGGATTATGCAGTTACTCAGGAAAGATTCCATTTGTATTCATAAAGGTGAGTGACAGTCGAGTCAACTCCCAAAATTTTTTTTTAAATCATACACGTGCTGACACCTAAGTTGTCTCCTGTTGTTTATTAGAGTTACCGTTCGTCCGGCGCAGTAATACTTTTTGCAGTGAATCGCCGAGAAGTCGTGGGAAAATTAAAAACCATGTAAATAAACTAAAATTAACCACCTTTTCAAGATCAATTTCAAGTGATCGACGTTATGTATTTAACCCACCAGATCTGTGTAGCATCTTACATATCTGTTCTAAGGTATTCATTGTGTAGAATGTCATGTTATGCCCTTGCAATACTAATCCCACACTGATTTTTTTGTTGACATTTTTTATCAATGAGAAAGATGGCGTCCATCCTAAGTTGAAATGACGTGGCGTTAAATTTTTACATGTTTAAGCAAACCTGGTGCGTTAGAAAGAAAATCTCATCCCTTCGACATTATTTGTAACACTGGTATTGTAAAAAACCTTTTTTTTTCCTTATACAAAAGCTTAATATTGTGTGTTGAAAGTACTTTCACAAAGACCTCTGTTTTCCTATTACATTCATAGTACCACATCCTTATCCACAAAGTACTGAATATTACAGGTGTCCCTCAGTATTATATCAGTTTAGGAATATGTTTTTTATCTTCCCACCATCAATTTCTTGAATATGCACCCCTTCCGCATTTCTGTATGAACTGTGAATGTAGCTCTTTGTACCACTGTATGGTAACTATACCGGTAGCCGTGTGTTTGGATCTGTCCAATCTTGCCTCTTCCGAGCAAAAAATATATTCTTACATGAAAATTTATTCCGTTTTCAGTTTTCACTCTAAGGTTCAAGTTATTCGATATAAAAAGATCATATTAAACCAGTTTTAATTACAAAGTGATAAAAACGTGCAGATTATGGGAATCAAGAAGCGGAAACGAAACTTTTGAATGATATTATCAAACCTCTTGCAATTGTATCATCAGAAAAATCAGTTAAGGAGAAAGAAGAAATATTTTCACATATCTTGTCATCGGTCTCTTAACTGGAAGTATAGTATTTTTGCGAAAACATACCATCGTAAGTCAATCATATATATCAAGTGTGTAACGGTTTGGATACAAATAATTGAAAAGCAGTTAACGGTTTGGATTTAGTATATGCACCGGTTTGGATAGCAACTTAATTCACATTCCAGCACGAAAAATCGGTATCAAAGTTAATAAAACCATATACTACCACATCTATCTCCTTCTTTCATTTCTGGGATATAAGAGGTAACCTTTTTGTATGGATTGCATAAAATCTAGGGAAAGAAATAAACTGAAGGTCATAAAACTAAATATCTAAGCTAAAAATAAGAGATGTGTACAAACGATTCGAAATTGACACTGTACCTAGAGGAAAATGTGTTACGTTTACTAACGAATTTATTTCATGGAATATTTTCAAAAATATATCTGGTAGGTAAAACGAGTTTTAAAAAAGCACGTTTGAGTACCAGCTGGTTATATATTCAAGTCTTTCGTTTTTGAAACCCTGGGTTCTATCTATCGTCTCGAAGATGATTTTATTTGAATTCTTTTACAATAAATGTTCATTTGTTTATCACATTCGTCAATTGCTTGTTTAGAAGAGGGAATTAGTAAATACTTAGAATATAGGCCAGAATTAAACAAAAACGTTTGTTCGCCCTTTCACCTACTATAATTCTAAATTGCTTTGTTTTTGCAAAGGTTTGACTCTTTTCCCGATTCACTGAAGTGAATTTTGTACTATTTTTGTACGTAAGCAGGAAGGGGCCTCCGAGGCCGAGTGGTTAAGGTCGCTGATTTCAAATCACTTGCCCCTCATCGATGTGGGTTCGAGCCTTACTCGGGGCGTTGAATTCTACATGTGAGGAAGCCGTCCAGCTGGCTTACGGAAGGTCGGTGGTTCTACCTAGGTGCCCGCTCGTGATGAAATAATGCACGGAGGGGCACCTGGGGTCTTCCTCCACCATTAAAAGCTGGAATGTCGCCATATGACCTATAATTGTGTCGGTGCGACGTTATACCCAACAAGAATAAAATAAAAAGTACGTACACAGGTATCTTAATAATCAATAGTTAGAATGAATTAACTGTGAGGATTTAACATGCAAAGTAAGGATCAGCAATTCTGACTAACTTCATTGCAGAGTTATGCCGCTTCACGGCATGGTATGTAAGCAGGTACCTCACATACCACTTTTACGAATGGAAGAAACTTAAAACACTTGTTAACTCTGATTATCCGACATGCAATGCACAGGCTCAAAGATTCTCATGTTTCTTCAAAAAGAGTATCTGGCTATTTTGACTTGTCTTAGCAAGTCATGGTTAAGTTCATGTATGTAAGAAGGTATCATAGTGTTATTTAGCATCAGAAGAGGGGAAAATTTTATGACTAAAACATACCTCTTAACAAAATTCTTGGCCATTTGTAAGTGTTTATGACACTCTTTCATTCAGTTAGGTTTCTTTAGTGACATGGCATTTGTATAATCGATCTTAATTGCCCCTCTGTTAAACTTGATAATTGCCCTTTTTCATCGAAATGTATAATAAACAGTCGTGAAATTAAAACAGAAGTTAGTATATTATTAAACAAGCTAGTGAGTCATTTCCTTTTAAAAGCTCTGTTTAGAAATGTGACATCGGGAGACAGGAAACAAAGCTTTTAATGTTACCCAACTATTGAACTAACAATCATGCATAATCAAAAATAGTATGTATTCTTGCACTTGCGGTCTGTCTTACTTAGTAATAGGCCTGTGCATCAGCATTTCCTACAAAGATGAATGGTACTAACCATTGCTTTTCGTGGCCATTCCTCTCCCACTGGTGTTTTATATTGGAATATTTCACTGCTACGCTTGAGAAAAACAAAATATAAAAAGGGAAACATACCCAACAGGAGAAAAACGCGAAAGCCTACAGCAGTGTATGCATAGATGTGAAAAAATTATTTGACCTTACTCAAAATATATAGACATGCTATAACGTATATTTAACGTAGAAGAAATAAATAAAGAAACATCTGGGCGTTGCCTTGGCACTTTCGATAGCAAAGCCATCACTGAGGTATAAACCTGTTAGTACATACTGAAATGTGATAATGTGTACCAGTCGTGTGTTAGCCCTGTAAACACTTTCCTGCCGCTTAACGTATTTCCGGCAGATCATGGAGCTATGCCTTCCACGTGGATATTCATTTGGGCAATTGCTAAAGCAAATATTACTTGTGAGGTGTGCGTCAATATATAGCGAATTGAGGCAGTCTTCAGCATTCATTGACTTTTTCCTCAGTTTTTTTCACATTTTTTTCTGGTCATTAGCAAGGATATGTGTATACTCATTTCAAAAATTCTTGAATGAAAAGTCTTGTTTCAAAATTGATAGCAGTAACATCAGTTTAATTAAAAAAAACTAGCGTTCATATTGATCAACATGTACATGTATTTCTTTAAATTATACACCCTTATTTTATAAGCATATACATATAAAACTAGAGATGCTTTTGAGAAAAGCGCATGTCTCCCACAACTGCCCCTATGAAAAATGTCTAGTGTCTCTAGATGGCTTAGATAGTAAGTAAGTAAGTTTTATTTGGCACAAGTGTACATGACATGGCAATATAGCGATAAAACAAATGACAAATCAATGCATAATAAATATTACATAGTGACAAACCAACAAATAATTAGACATTTATATCATATTACTCAGCAAAGCAATGTAATGCTCACCAATACCAGGGATAACACAAAAAAGATGAAATGATTCTTCTTATTTCCATTGTGGTCCCTGTTATTGGCGGCATGACACAGAAAGTCATGAGTGGATCCAATTAGATGGTCTGGACGAGTGGATCCAATCAGTAATTCAAGGGCCATAAATCATAAAAGCCTGGGCAGATTTGGCTAGTTATCAAACTTGGCTAAGGTCTTATGGCCAAACACATTTTGTTCAAGTTTGGTGAAGTTCGGATGAGAAATGTTCGACTTAGAGAGCGGACAAGAATAAAAAGGCAGATTTTTCAGTAATTCAAGGGCCGTAACTCCAAAATGCCTGGACCGATTTGGCTAGTTATCGAACTTGGCCGAGGTCTCATGGTCAAACATATTTTATTAAAGTTTGATGAAGATCGGATGAGAAATGTTCGACTTAGAGTGCGGACAAGAGTAAAAAGGCAGATTTTTCAATAATTCAAGGGCTGTAACTCCAAAATGCCTGGACCGATTTGGCTAGTTATCGAACTTGGCTGAGGTCTCATGGTCAAACACATTTTGTTCAAGTTTGGTGAGGATTGGATGAAAAAATGTTTGAATTAGAGTGCGGACAAGAGTAAAAAGGCCGATTTTTTGTAATTCAAGGGCCATAACTCCAAGACGCCTGGACCGATTTGGCTAGTTATCGAACTTGGCCGAGGTCTCATGGTCAAACACATTTTGTTCAAGTTTGGTGAAAATCGGATGAGAAATGTTCGACTTAGAGTGCGGAAAAGCTTTGTGACAGACACACAAACAGACACACAGACTGGAGTAAATCAATATGTCTCCCACACCACTGTGTGGTGGGAGACATAATAATCTAAAATAAATGCTTGATGGTCATGCTTGGTTTGCCGGAATACATATTTAAACATTATATTATATATATAAACATTATATATATAAACCATTATAAAATATGAAAGCATTACTTAGAAACAAACACTATTTTAAAATCAGCAGTTAAAAGTGTTAGTCCAAACCACAAAAATCCAAAGAGATTCAGTCATCCAAACCGGTGCACATTTGTTATCCAAACCGTTACATTCATGTTTTCACGACACTCTACGTTTCGTGCCCTTTTGAAGTTCAGGTGCTATGTACACATCACAGTTTATGCATACTTATACAAGAGATTATCACATAGTATATTTACATCCATTTAGTCCAAATAGTTTGATTTTATAGATAATAAAAATGAAATTTTGAAACATCTGACGCGAAATTGAACAATTTCCATGAGTTTATAAGATATATTTATGCTACATACGTTTCCGATCGTCATGTCAGTCCGGTGGTTACTTCTTTTGACGTTACAAGTGTTACTGAACAGAGTTTGGTAATGACACGTAGCAAGACGTATTAAGGAACTTCCACCATTTTGAATTTAGAGTGACCTTCATTTGAGGTGTGAAAATGTAGTGAACAAAAGCTTTCAAATGCAGCTGTTCCAGAGTACAAAATCAGCTCATTTTGCATGACCTGAACTAAAAGTAGCTGTATAAAAAGTAAAATTAAAATTTGGAAATAAACGAAGAAGATATTTTACCTGTATTTTTCCAAATTTTTGGTTAGATTTATAAATCCTTTCAAAATACTTTATTAAAAAATCATGAATGGCAAAAGTTAGTTCAAAGTTTCAATTAGTGCATAGGAGAGTTGTCTTACTGAATAGAACTAAACTTAGTACAAAATCTGTTTTCAAATCTGACCACCTCATGTATTCAAACGAAAATAAATCTGTACATATTGCTATTTTCAGCATACATAAAAGTAGTGCAATGTGCGGACAATGATTTTTTCTATGTATGGTGTACCAAACTGCCTAAAATTGTAAGAGAAGTCTCGGACTTAATGTGAACAAGATTTGGCAACGATCCAAAATTCTTTTCAAGGATTGTGCAAGTATAAGAAAGGTTTAATTTATTATTGTTGAACTTATGTACTTACGCGCTGCTTATCTCACGGAAAATTTGGTGGAAATGGAATTTTCGGCACTTTCTGCGGTAACTACCGAAATTACTTAACGTAACTTTCTCACACATACGTGATAAAAACAATCGAAATATTTGCTTTATCACGATATATGCAAATATTTTTAGAGAATCTTGAAACATTTGGCCACAGTATTTCCGCATACTGGTCGGGGACAAGTTCGATGTGTATAGTGATTCCTTACTAGATGTTTCATGCGTCGTAAACTAACCAATTGTGATCTTTCGACTTTTTATACAATATGAGAATTTATGCAGCATGTAATAAATCGCAGAAAAAAATGTACAGCCAAATATGTTAGGAGGTAGTACAATTTGTATACAACTGTAGATAACTACGAAACATTTTACAAAATGCGATCAGTTAAACTTCTCACGCGAAAACCTGATGATTAAAATCAGCAGTATCTCAAAACAAAGAGCTATAAAATAAATTTTATACTTCTTTGCTCAAAGTATTTTTTCTGTATCTTCGTTCTTCGTTAAACAATGATATTTTTCACACTTTCATAGATTTAAACTGATAATAAATGTGTATTGAAATTCCGGCATAGAAATGGACACTGACTTTACATTAGTGATTACCGCGGTGTTGACAGCGGAAGCAGCGGTCCAGTACTAAGACTGTCTACGAAACCAAGGACGAGTTCTTTATCTGAAAATTACGAACATTGAGATCAGTGTTCAGTATACACCTGAAAATAATAGACTTGCTATTTGCCGAGTGCACACTTGTTTTCTATTGTCGTTAATATAAAGTAGACAAGTAGATATTCGTACAGATGCATAATCTCATAAACACTTCTTTAATGTATGTTCTCTGAAATTAACAAAAAACTGGCTCAGTTGAGACACCATACTTTAAGGTAAATTCAGTTTATTCACCACGTGGTTCAAAATGCACGGGAGTCTCGTGATAGTACATGCCTTTAATTTCACATGGTTGAAGTGTAAACAAAGTAGAAAGTTGATTGTTTTCTACAGGACGTAAAACTGAAACAAGTAAGCACTTTTACTTTTTCAGCAATGTTCCTCAGGTGAACTTTGACATTATTTACGAAGAGAAATCAGTTCTGTGTCATCTTGAAATGCGTTGTTCGGCTGAAACGTATAGTTCCCGGAAAAGTTCTAAAATGGTTTATTTTGGGGATTTTGGTTTTTTATTTATAAATTTAACACAATGTGCAATATTTCCAGTTTTTGAAAATGATCGAAATTCAACTTTATTTTAGAAAAAGTTCCGACCTTTCATTAATATTTTGCCAGCGGATGCTTACAAATTTTAAGTGAAACGGCTTTCTTGTCTAAGAAAGGTGTGTAAAGCGAAAAACTATCATTATACATTGAGTTTAATCTGTTAAGGAGATCGGACAGTGAAAAACTATACTAAATGGATATCTCTAACCATGAATAAGGAGACATACATGTTTCATTAAGGAAATCTGAGGTAAAAGAACAATCATATATTTTATTTATTGAAATAAACATGGCGGCGAAATATTTAAGGAAAATTGTGCACGTGTTTTGCGAATTAGAATGTTTAACGACATTTTCTTGAAAAAGTAAAGCTCGTGTGCACTATTTTGGCATTTCTTTGATTTCAAAATAAATATTTTATAGCAATTTAGGTTGCATACGATACCAAAATTTTGCACCAAAAATGTTCATTCATTTTCTTCCAAAGCACTGTGGAGATAGGGTTCAGCGTAGCTTTCATGCTCGCAAGTTTACCTACAGATATATCTTTTCAACTTTTATCATATACATTTTATGTCCTTGCATTTCGAAAGCTGTTTCGAGGATTCTGATTTTTTTCACATAGATTTCTAATTTCAGTTTGCGGAAGTACCTTAAATGTATGAACTTATATGACATAACGGTTTTTTTTTTTTGGTTTTTTTTTTTGGTTTTTTTTCTTGATTTGAGCGGCCATATTGGACAAATCCAAACACACGGCTACCGTTGTAGTCACCATACAGTGTGTACTGACACTCCTACTTTCTCAGAAAACCCCTTTCTCTCTAGGCCCTTCTGAAACAGAAGTAAGAGTTCAGAAAGTGCTATTTAAGAGCTATTTTAAAGGACTCTGACGACTGATTACAGTCTAACTAGAATACAGAAACGTTTTACAACATTCCTGTACAAAATAGAACTGTATACAGGCAATAAATAAACTGGTTGAAAATTTGAGGAAATGATCTTGAAAATGAAAAAAATGAACTAAGACTATAACGAAATTTAAGGAACCTATATAAAATGGGCAAAAGATAAAAACGGTGAAAAAAAAACTTTTACAAGTTTATCATTGATATGGATAACCACATTTACCGTTCCTACAGTCATTTAGATTTCAGTAAATATTATATAAAGCAAGTGGTTCTTTCGTGTTAGATAATACACCTCCTTATATCAAACTGCAGAACAGACACGTTTTCCTAAATAATCTACACTTTAGATAACTAGGCAATAAGTGCCTATTCAATCTTAATGTAGATTTCGTGGTGTTGTTTTAGTGGTCGTTCTTATCATATCATTGCCATTGAGTGCAAGCAATGGTTTCTTATCGATGTATATGATAGATCGTGAATTGGGTGGTCAAAGTAAAATAGATACCGACTGACGAATCATCTATCTGGCTTAGATCACGAAAAACAAAGACATACATTATATGAAAAAGCAAAAAACCCGTGCATGTTCAGGTATCCTGTATAATTGCTAGGTTGGATATAGGCATAGATTGATTACCTACTATGTAATTTTGGTTACTAGCCCGCAGAGAACAATAGAACAGCTGTGTATTAACTATAGTTTAACAGCTGTGGAAACGAACTGCCTCTAGTTTACGAATATGACATATTTTTGTGCCCCCCCCTCCCCCCCCTCCCCCATGAGTGGTGGGGGCATATAGATTTGCTCTTGTCCGTGCGTCCGTCCGTCCGTGCGTCCGTGCGTCCGTCCGAAGTTTGTGACACGCCTAGCTCAAAAAGTATTTGATATAAATTAATGAAACTTTGCATGAGTCTTAATCATGATATGAACTTGCGCACCTTCTATTTTTCGTCTGGCTCCGCCCCCTAATTTTAGAGTTATGAACCCTGAAATAGTCAAAAATGCACATTTTCACCTTGTGACATGCCTAGCTCAAAAAGTATTTGATATAGATTCATGAAACCTTGCATGAGTCTTAATCATGATATGAACTTGCGCACCTCCTATTTTTCATCTGGGTCCGCCCCCTATTTCTAGAGTTATGGCCCCTGAAATAATCAAAAATGCACATTTTCACCTTGTGACACGCCTAGTTCAAAAAGTATTTGATATAAATCGATGAAACCTTGCATGAGTCTTAATCATGATATGAACTTGCGCACCTCCTATTTTTCATCTGGGTCCGCCCCCTATTTCCAGAGTTATGGCCCCTGAAATAGTCAAAAAATGCACATTTTCACCTAATTATGTGCCTCACTCAAAATGTATTTAATGTAAATTCATGAAACCTTGCTTGAGTCTTTATCATAATGTTACCTTGCACACTTGGCATTCTTCTTGAGACTTTTAGCGTTTATTACAGAGTTATGGCCCTTGAAATAGCCATCTAGTGGATTTTTTTGTTTGTGATGCTCATAGCTCAAAAAGTATATGGTATAGAATAATGAATCCATTTCATATTTTTTTTTAGGCTATACCCCATTTAGACTGCAAACATTTGAATGATTTCCCCTTATTTGTGACAAATGTACCAGTGGGGGCACACCCTGTGTCCTACAGACACATTCTAGTTTAACTAGAGTTAGTTAAGTCAGCAAGTGAGCGTGGTTCCTCTAGTTTCAAAATGGTTAGAAAAAAATGTTGACGGAAATGTGAAATTACAGCGTTTTCAGTGCTTTATTTGAACTTGCTGTTAAAAGATAGCTGAAAAACACGGACCTGTGGCCCGGTCGCTTGTCAAAAGTATTAAAAAAAGAAAGTGCTATTGAAGTTCCTATGGGCGCAACCATATTTGTATAACTACTTCTTCATACTTAATCAAAGTATGTATCATATAAATTCAATGCGTTTAATATCGGCAATATTTAATAGAGAGCGCAGTAATACTGTGACAGCTTTTGTGTGCTAAAATAAACTTGTGTGCTATAAATAACCATTACGGAGACTGACGATTCGAGAACGGAGAATAACTTTTGATTACTCTTCTTTGTGACCGAATTGCTGTGCTATTATACCTAAAAGACCCAACACGACCTAGTGACCTACTTTTTTCGTCCACAGAAACTTCATGAAAATCATTCTTGTAATTCAGGTAATATACAGCTATACTACAAGATTTCAGGTGGAAAATATAGGCCCTTTCTGAATAAATGTGTTTTCACAACTTTATCTGCAAATTTATTCAGTCAATCTGATAACTGCCTTACACTGTAGAAATAAAATGTGATTGAACTTTAACTGAATACACTGATTTATGTACAGATTACTACATAACTTTAAAATGTTAAGACATTAAACACATTGTTTTGGCCTAATATACATGTATGTCACTGTCAACTTGAAACTAAATTCTGCTGTTGGTGAAGCGTTGAAACGTTTCTCTATACATGTACCTTGACAGGACAAGTTCAGCCTTTCAGAAAGCTGTATTTCAGAAATGACGTTAAGTCTTAAATCTACAATAAATTTGTCTTTCATAAAAACAGTTAGAAATATTTGTAAATTAAAGAATGTAAATTAGCTATTTTTCAAGTCATTTGACACAAAACCCACGGATATAACGTTTATAAATATTTTTTTCCATAGCAAATTAATTTCTTCACCGCCCCATCAGTTTTCTGAAAGCTCTGATTTACTTCACTTAACTACAGTAGTTGATAAACAAGCCACAGTAGGTTTAATTTGCTGGGTAAATTTTAGTCAGTGCGTACTTGAGTTGTGGATTTTAGAAATATACAGGTATTTTTTATCATCAATAAATAAAAGAATATGTTTCGTAAGACTAGGTATTTGTGAAACATTAGTATATTTTCGACCGTGAATGGTTAGCTGAAGGTTGGGATATCATAATATATGTTTTCAACCGCACTTAAAAGTTTTGCAAAGCTGGTGGAAAGGAAATTGTTATTTTTTATAAGATACACAATGCTTCTTAATTGCACAATTGTTCTTTTTAGTGTGAAGGCATGCCAATATGCTTAGGATTCTCCATTACATTTCTGAAGTCACGATTTCAATACATGTATACTTGTGCGCTCCTTTAATGTTCGAGTATAGGACTTTTGCAATTGTAACTTTATTTAGATCTTTAAGTTAATTTACATTGAAATGTTGACTGCTCTCAATTTAGATTTTTCAAATGCGTATTGAATATATATGCACCCGTACACATAGAACAGAAACTCTCAGCCTCTCTGACTTTGAATCATAACGACTTGGCAAATACCAAGAAAAGTTACTGTCTCGAGTTTCTTTGAATGTGATTTTACACATGATCAGAACATATTTATAGGTTATTAGATTTGCATCGAGAAATATGCATGAGTTCTGCACCAGAAACTTTGCGCGACTTTAGGAGCCCAATATTGTTCCGCGAAAGAACGAGTGCCTATTTCTTAATGCAAATTTCATAATCATTTTATTAAATAGGCATCTACATCTAAAATTATTATATAAAAATATTATTAAGCCTAGGTGAAATTGAAAATATCTTCGTTATAGAATTTTAAACGCGACGACATGCATGAAACTAACGTCACAAATGACGTCACACCCGATATGAAATATGAACGTCAATATGGGAAAATATTGACGTTTCAGGTTCCACTAAAATCTAACAAAGTTATTAAATAAGTACGTAAAAATAACTTAAATAATATTAAATACAAGCAACGAAGTCATAAGTCTCTATTACACGTCCATGAGTATACACACATTAAAATCTCAACTTATTTCCCGAAACAAGTACCTTCAAAATGCAATGATCCTTCGTGTACGTGTACGCGTACTGTTTTAAATCTCTATACAAATGAATACAATCTGCTTTAATTTGTCAGAATTGTTCAATCTACTTTCTTACAGCGCACCTAAATCTCAATTTAAACACTATCCACTTCCAGGCCATGCATTTAGTGAATTTGTCTCGACTGAACGCAAAATTTGTATTACTCATCCAACGGCTAGTTTTATAGAGGCACCACAAAATAACTGTATCCTTTTGTGTTTCCATGATGGTAATTAAACATGATTTGCATGAAAAATATTTTGAATTGGATAAATTTTGTGCATCTTACGCATATTGGAGTACATACACAAATCATACACCTACGAGCATCACAGCTTGTCTGTTTAATAATTTAATATAGTAAAAATATTTTTTCATTGGAGAACATATACTTGATCTATTTTCGTTGTAAAAAGCAAGATACATTTCACTCTTATATTTCCTTAATTCATTTAAGATATAATTTATAGTGCGCCCTCATGTATTTATGTGCGGTGCATACACCGTGTCTTTCCTTATATGGTAATTACTATACTGGACTTCGAAATCATGTCTCAGGAGCTTGGCGACCTTAAAGCTTACTTCGACAGGAAGTTTACTGAAATAAAATAGGATTTTTCCACGACGCAGCCTGTTGTGAAATCTGCGACTTTGAAATCTAAAGGCTTACAAGATCAACTTGACTTTAACTGAGAGTTACTTTCTCTCGTTCAGAAACTCGAGTGTCTTACAAATCCTTTAGAGAACTGTGATATTTCTGACATTTGTGTTCAAATCAGCAAGAAGCTTAATAGACGTATTAAACTGATAAAATTGGCTGATAAATCCTCGGCCGGCTGGCTCGTGGTCAAAGAATACGAACAAGACGACTTGACAAGCGACGACGAAGACAGCAGAAAAATCAAAAAAGCGGAGAAGTCAGCTCTCGCAATTTTGAAAGAACGAGATGAAAAGAGAAAGTCGCTCAACAAGGATAACTATACTTCATATTATTATCCTTATTACATTCCTGGGGTATCTTGAAACGTCAATAAATACGCTATGGCAACCCAAGCTCAACGGTACAACAATTTTCGTCTCTACACGTTCAACAACCAGTGGCGTCAGAGATTCTTCGGTCCAAGGCCAACCGATCAATGCTTTGCTTGCGGCAAGTTCGGACACTACCGTTCCAACTGTCCACACAACGTTTTCAACCAGAAGGTCGGCGGAGTTCCAGCCTTTACCAGTACATTCCGAGGAGAAACTGACCAAAAGAAGCAGTGAAACTGTAACTTCCCAGAATCCTGTCATCACGGACTTGAAAGTTGAGTATAATTTGAATTTTGTCCCATTTAATCATATTTACAATGAACAAAAATCCTATTTTGAATTCAAAGAAAATCAGTTTTCTCCAAACATTTCCGTAAAGGGCAGATTGAAACAAAATCTTGATTTTTGAGAGTCCATTGGCGCAAATGATTATGTAAAAAGTGTAATAAAAAACGGTTACACTATTCCTTTTATCCACACTCCTGATTCAATATGTCTTAAAAACAAATCCGCTTTGGTAAACATGCCTTTCGTGTTAAATGCAGTTTCGGAATTAGTAAATTCAGGCAGAGTATTAGAAGTGCCTTTTCAACCACTAGTAGTAAACCCCCTTACAGTATCTGTTAGTCGCTCAGGCAAGAAAAGGCTAATCTTAGATTTATGGCACGTCAATAAGTACATTTGGAAAGAAAAGATGCGGTCTGAGGATGTTAAGTTAGGTTTAGACTACGTTGAAAAAGGCGGTTACATGTTCAAATTTGACTTGACCTCGGGATATCACCATATAGACATTTCCCCAGAACACCAAACATTTTAGGGTTTTCCCTTAAACAGGGTAATGAAATAAAATACTACGTTTTTACGGTGCTCCCGTTTGGTTTAAGTTCCTCTGGTTTCATTTTTACCAAAGTTTTGAGAGAACTTGTAAAATATTGGCGTAACCGAGGAATCAAAATCATCGTTTACTTAGACGATGGTTGGTCAGTTAATTCTTCATTTTATCAGACTTTAGCGGATTCTGATTTTGTGAGGACTTCTTTGGATAAATCCGGTTTCATGGCCAATAATGAAAAGTCTGTTTGGGTTCCTGAACAATTTTTAATATGGCTAGGTCATTTCTTTGATCTTGAAACAGGGGTTTTAAAAATTACCAAAGAACGAGTTGATAATCTAAAACGGGCGATTTCTGTTGCAAAATCCCAAAAATGTGTCCCAGTACGCCACCTAGCGAAAATAACAGGTATGATAGCCTCAATGCATTTTGTCCTAGGGCAGACCAGGTTCTTGTATGCAAGGATAATGAGCAGTAGTCACTGGGATTCTTCTTGTAGTATTTTAGAAGGAAGTCAAGAATGAACTGAATTATGTTTCTGGGCAGACAATATTGATTTTCTGAACGAAAAACAATTGTTTCCTGGCTCTTCGGCACAAGAGGCATTTTCTGTATTTTCAGACGCAAGTGATGTTCATGTGCAGCATATTCTCCTAGTTTTGCTGGCTGCATTTCGCACAAAACATGGTCAGATGTTGAAAAATTAAAAAGTTCTACCTGGCGAGAATTAAAATGCATAGAATGGGGTATCCGGGCTTTGTCACACTTTTTAACGAACAAGAGTGTTCAGTGGTTTACAGACAATAAAAACTGCGAAGATATCGTTCAAGCCGGAAGTTCCAAACAAGATTTACATTCTTAGCCTTAACCATTTTCAATTTTTGCTCTCAGAACAGAATAAATTTGTTTGTGTTATGGATCCCCCGGACAGAGAATGATCTCGCGGACTTTTATTCTCGTCTTATTGACGAAGATGATTGGTGCGTTTCAGATGATTTCTTTGATTTCATAAATTCGTTATGGGGACCGTTTACAATAGACAGATTCGCAAATAGTAACAACAGAAAAATTGTTAGGTTTAATTCTAAGTTTTGGAACCCAGGAAGTGACGCGATTGACGCCTTATCTCAAAACTGGGCGGGGGAAAACAACTGGCTAGTTCCCCCCGTATGCTTAGCATGCAAATGTTTCTTACATTTAATTCATCGTAATGCAGTCGGCACGTTGATAGTGCCGAAATGGCCTTCAGCCGCTTTCTGGCCTTTGATTTTTGCAGACGAGGCGTACACGTGGAGGGGTTATGTGTTAGATGCGTTAGAATTTAAAAATTCAGAAATAATCGTCCCGGGAAACAATAAAAATTGTCTTTTCGGATCCGGCCGTTTCAATGGATCCTTTTTAGCTGTCAGATTAGACGCACTTGTTTAAACGCATAAATATACCGTTTGGGTTATTTTTGTTCTATTTTTAACAGAGTATTTTCTATAAATACAGATAACGCATGAGTTTTTCACATAGCGGGTTATTTATAGCCTATAGGTGGTTTTCCACAGCACGCTTTTTTGTTTGACTTCAGTAAGTTGTTATCAGAGCCATAGTGTGCACAATGAATCATGCATACAGTGTTAGATTATTAAAATTACTTACCTGAATCCAAGGACCTGCTTAAAAAAAAAAAGATGAGATATAGAAAAGATGAGAAATAGAAAAGAAAAGATGAGATATAGAAAAGATGATGATTATAGAAATATAGAAAAAATGAAGATATAGAAAAGATGAGATATAAAAAGATATATAGAAAAGAGGAGATATAGAAAAGATGAGATGTAGAAAAGATGTGAGATGTAGAAAAGATGAGATTATAGAGATATATAAAAAGATGATTATAGAGATATAGAAAATAGTACAGGTATAGGTATTATGCCATGTGATATATACATTTAAAAAAAACGAAAGCAGGTCATTGGAGTCAGTTTTATCATTATTTTCCAAAAACTCCTATTTTTATCAGTTATTTTACTTTTTTCAGATGTTTTCAAATTTGGTATTTGGAAAGATCTCCAACATTTAACCGAAGAAAATCCGAATCTTAAACACCTGGCAGATATTTTACCTGATACAGTGTTACAAAGCAAATCTGATAATACCAGAAAACAATATGCATGTTATTTTAAAAAATGGATTTCATGGTGCAGTCAAATGAACATTACTAAAGTATTTCCAGCATTAGAATTTCATATTGCTTTGTATTTGGTCTCATTAATTCAGAAAGAGAGCTCCATTTCAGTCATAGAATATGGTTTCTACGCGTTGAAGTGGGCACACGACTTTACTGAAACAAAAAAAATCCGTGCGAATCCAAAACAGTCATTTCAGTTTTAAATGCTGCTAAAAAGCTGTGTGGAGCACCTACAGAAAAGAAAAAGCCTCTAACCTCTGACGTCATTTTGAAAATGTTTACCTTATATCCACCCGACGCCGTTGTTTTATACAGATTAAGAACATTAACTTTTATTGTCATAGGTTTCGCCGGATTTCTCCGCATATCAGAATTAAGCAACCTGAAATGCTCAGACGTTACATTCAAAGACGATTATTTCGAATTATTAATTCGATCTAGCAAAATGGATCAAACAAAGAAAGGACAGCATGTAATAATCTCAAAAACAGGAAATATTACTTGTCCGTACAATACTTTAAGTCTTTATTTTCAAAAGGGAAATATTAATACCGTTGATGATGTTCACCTTTTCCGCCATTTATCTTTACATAAAAGCAAAAACTGTTATTTATTCAAAGAGAAAGGATGTCTATCATATACAATGTTCAGGGAGTTACTAAGGGAGATTCTGTCAGATTTAGGTTTGAATCCAGATGAATATGGAACACACAGCTTAAGACGAGGTGGCGCTACTGTTAGCGCAATGAACAATATTTCGGATAGACTTTTCAAAAAACACGGAAGATGGCAAAGTGAGAAAGCAAAAGACGGTTATGTTGTCGAAAATATTTCGGAAAAATTATCTGTTACATAAAATTTAGGCGTGTAGATTCATAAAACATTTCCTGATGAATGTTATGTAATGTTATATGATGACCGTGTACATGACCTCAGGGAAATACATTATTATGATTGCGTTTGCCGTAATTGTGTTTATTAGTTTAAAACTTACTCTGATTAATTTTTGAATTAAATCTCTTGTGCATTTTTGTTCCCGTTCTTTATTTTTTCGACGGCTTAACGGCATGCCCCTAACCTTATACTTTTTGTTGTGTTGTTTGTTTTAAGGTTATGAACTTAGGTTAAGGTGTATGTTTGGAGATAATAAATTATTTATGCTCGTTTGAAAGAATCGAATTAGAGCATAAATGTATTTATTTGCGGTGCATACACCGTGTCTTTCGTTATATGGTAATTACTATTGATAACACAGATTAGTAGTTTTGGCGCTTATTATGCACGAGGTAATGTGTAAAAGTAATATAGTCATTCGAGGCTTTACGTTCAAGCCGTCCACTAGTGAAATTTCCGAAAATATTAGCATATTTCGATTACTCTTAAACCTTTATAAGTTTTTCTATCTGGCAATTTTATTGGTGAACTGAATTTCATAATTGTGTTGGTATTTCTAAATCTTTTACCTATGTGTTAAATATCGTTTTGTTTATTTCAGATTCCTCGCACAGTATTTTGCACGGACATTACAAACATAATAGACTCTTTGAAGAATGAAGTTCATTGTAATGATTACTTTATTTTCAGCGGCATGTGATTCTGTTTAAAATTTAAAGTGTTCATGTTTTTGTTAACTCGAAAACTTACTTAATAAGATATGAGATTTAGAATCAAAATTGGGGTAACTGTCAGGTAGGCGATTGAAACAGCCGCTGATCTAGAGCCTCGGAGTTTCCTACCTCCCCCTCCCACGTAGGAGTTAGGGTTAGGTAGCCCGCTCGCAGCACATCTGACTTTGGCTTTTCCAAAACTGTCTTAAATGTACTAAAAAAGTAAAAAAAGTATAAATATCTTTTGCCAGTATTTACTGGCAAAAAATTGCATTTCGGCGATTTCGTATTTCTGGGGTGTAAAACATAAAAGTGCTGATTATGTGACTATTGACAGTTTTTATAGATTTGAGTAGATTAAAATGGTTTGTAAAAGGGAAACTTAATAAATGGGACGGCTTAACGGCATGCCCCTAAAGTTATACTTTTTGTTGTGTTGTTTGTTTTAAGGTTATGAACTTAGGTTAAGGTGTATGTTTGGAGATAATAAATTGTTTATGCTCGTTTGAGAGAATCGAATTAGAGCATAAGTGAAATTATTACGCCCGACGTATAACCGCCCGAGTGTATAAATAATGTCAAAACACCCTTGCTATAAATTATTTCGATTCTAATATGCTCTTAATCTAAAATAATACATAAAATATAGTAGTGCTCTTTCTTGGTCGCAACAGAAACATTGACGTCACCGCACGTTCACGTCACGTCATTTTAGCGTGAGTGCTTTAACAGAGAAAATGTAAATTGTTACTTTTTGTACAGCCTATAATTTTTGGTTGATAATTTAACAAAGTACTCTGTTTAATACATTTCTTAGACTCACGGTCAAAAAAAAGTCAGTCAGTTAATTTTATTGAATCCTTAACCGCGATGCACGTTGGTACGATGATGAAACAACGATGGTACGATGGTGAAAACGGTAATGGTATGAGTAGATAAAAAGCTGGGTGTAACAGTCAAATAAACGGTGTTCCGTTTGGACAATCGTGACTTTCTATTTAATACTATACCGTGATACACGATGGTACGATGACGAAATGGAATATCGCGTTTTCATCATCGTACCATCACGTTTTTATTATCGTACCATCGAGTTTTCACTATCTGCCATCACGTTATCACCATCGTACCATCGCGTTTTTACCATCGTGCCATCGCGTTATCACCATCGTACCATCACATTTTCACCATCGTGCTATCGCGTTTTCACCATCGTGCCATCGCGTTATCGCCATCGTACTATCGCGGTTTCACCATCGTACCGTCGTGTTCCACCATAGTACCATCGCTTTCCGGTTAGAAATGCGTAGTTCCGTGCACTTGAATTTTTGTCAACAATAAATGAGTGTGTGTCAATGTATTTTGCGAGAAGAAATTTACTACCATTATTATGTCATCCCCAGAGGGATTATTGTTTTTGCCCTGTCCGTCCGTCCGTACGTCACACTTCATTTCCGAGCAATAACTGGAGAACTATTTGACCTAGAACCTTCAAATTTCAAAGAATTGTAGGGCTGCTGGAGTACACGACCCTTATTGTTTTTGGGGTCACTCCGTCAAAGGTCAAGGTCACAGGGGCCTGAACATTGAAAACCATTTCCGATCAATAACTAGAGAATCACTTGACCCAGAATGTTGAAACTTCACAAGATGATTGTTCATGAAGAGTAAATGATCCCTATCGATTTTGGGGTCACTCCGTCAAAGGTCAAGGTCACAGGGGCCTGAACATTGAAAACCACTTCCGATCAATAACTAGAGAACCGCTTGACCCAGAATGTTGAAACTTCACAAGATGATTGTTCATGAAGAGTAAACGATCCCTATCGATTTTGGGGTCACTCCGTCAAAGGTCAAGGTCACAGGGGCCTGAACATTGAAAACCACTTCCGATCAATAACTAGAGAACCACTTGACCCAGAATGTTGAAACGTCAAAGGATGATTGTACATGTAAATGAGATGACTCTTATCGATTTTGGGGTCACTCCATTAAAGGTCAAGGTCACAGGGGCCTGAACATTGAAAACAATTTCCGATCAATAACTAGAGAACCACTTGACCCAGAATGTTGAAACTTCATAGGGTGATTGATCATGAAGAGTAAATGACCCCTATTGATTTTGGGATCACTCCGTCAAAGGTCAATGTCACAGGGGCCTGAACATTGAAAACCACTTCCGATCAATAACTAGAGAACCACTTGACCCAGAATGTTGAAACTTCATAAGATAATTGATCATGAAGAGTTAATGACCCCTATCGATTTTGGGGTCACTCCATCAAAGGTCAAGGTCACAGGGGCCTGAACATTGAAAACCATTTCCGATCAATAGCTAGAGAACCACTTGACCCAGAATGTTGAAACTTCATAGGATGATTGTACATGTCAATTAGATGACCCGTATCGATTTTGGGGTCACTCCATTAAAGGGCAAGGCCACAGGGGCCTGAACATTGAAAACCATTTCCGATCAGTAACTTGAGTACTACTTGACCTAGAATGTTGAAACTTCATAGGATGATTGTACATGCACAGTAGGTGACTCTTATTGTTTTTGGAGTCACTCCATTAAAGGTCAAGGTCACAGGGGCCTGAACATTGAAAACCATTTCCGGTCAGTAACTTGAGAACCACTTGATCCAGAATGTTGAAACTTCATAGGATAATTGGTCATGCAGAGTAGATGACCCCTAACGATTTTGGGGTCACTCCGTCAAAGGTCAAGGTCACAGAGGCCTGAACATGGAAAACCATTTCCAATCAATAACTTGAGAACCTCTCGACCCAGAATGTTGAAACTTCATAGGATGATTGTTCATGCAGAGTAAATGATCCCTATTGTATTTGGGGTCACTCCGTTAAAGGTCAAGGTCACAGGGGCCTGAACAATGATAACCAGTTCCGATCAATAACTTGAGAACCTCTCGACCCAGAATGTTGAAACTTCATAGGATGACTGTTCATGCAGAGTAAATGACCCCTATTGTATTTGGGGTCACTCCGTTAAAGGTCAAGGTCACAGGGGCCTGAACATTGATAACCATTTCCGATCAATAACTTGAGAACCACTTGACCCAGAATGCTGAAACTTCATAGGATGATTGAACATGCAGAGTAGAAGACCCTATTGATTTTGGGGTCAGTCTATTAAAGGTCAAGGTCGCAGGGGCCTGGTCATGTAAAATCATTTTTTGGAAATAACTTGAGAACCACTTGACCTAGAATGTTGAAACTTAAAAGGATGATTGGACATACAGAGTAGATGACCCCTATTTATTTTGAGGTCACTTGATCAAAGGTCAAGGTCACAGGAGCCTGAACAGTGGCTTGAGAACCACTAGGCCAAGATTGTTGAAATTTAGCGGGATGACTGGACATGCCAAGTAGATGATCCCTATTGCAGCCAACCATCAGTGTCTCTTTGACTTTCGCTCCTGACCCCTATTGACTTCTTGCCTTGGGGGAGACATGCGCTTTTTTACAAAAGCAATTTCTAGTTTACCGTTTAGATTCTGCTGTTTTGCGAAATGATTTACAAAACGTTAAGTGTTCAGCTCATTCAAACTGAGTAAAATCTTCAAGGCCTCGTCTTTTGTATTTCATATTATTATGCATGAAAGTAAATAATATGCTGTGTGTAATAGTCACATGATATCATTCGAACTCAGCTTATTCTTGTTAAGATGTTAAAGGTACATAGTGCAATGTAAAAAAAAGATTGTATAAAGGCTGTATTACTGACACATATATTGTACCGCTTCGCATGTCCACCGGAAGGCTATGACACGATGATGAAAACGCGATGACACGATGGTAAAAACGCGATGGTACGATGGTGAAAACGCGATGGTATGATGATACGATGGTGATGATGCGATGGTACGATGATGAAAACGCAATAATACGATGATACGATTGTGAAAACGCGATAGTACGATGGTGAAAACGCGATATTACATTGACATTTCACCATCGTACCATCGCATCATCGTATCATCGGGATTTCATCATCGTGCCATCGCGTTTTCACCATGGTACCATCGTTGTTTCATCATCGTGGCATCGTGCATCGCGGTTTAGGATTCAATAAAAAGTCGCGATTGTCCAAACGAAACACCGATATTATTCGAACTTAAACTATAAAGCCTTGTTAAACCGTATTTTTCACACAAACGAATTCGTCACACGTGCGAAAATTTCGTACGAATTCCTCACACACTGCGTGAGAAATATGTACGAATGTGTCACAAGTAGGCATTGTGAAATTTTCGAGCCCCATTTTTAGCCACTTCTTAGTACTGACGAAATTTTCACAAATATGTCATACATGTGTGAGGAATTCGTACGAATTTTTCACACATGTGACGAGTTTGGGTGTGAAAGTTACGGTTCAACAGAAGGTCTGTGTGCAGAATTGCAGAATAACTCCAACAAAATAGCAGAACGACAAATTTCAAGGGCATATTTGGGGAGAGAGGGGCCAAGGTCAAAAATGAATATCTTAGCAAGAAAATATGTTTCGCGGGACGGGGAGATTTATTTTTTGCGGGTGGGGGTGGATCAAATTAATCTTTTGGAGGATGGGAGTGGGGTAAAGGTCAAACGTGAACATCTTGGCATGTTGTTCTGCTATTCTACTTTTCTGCTGGAGTTATGCTGCAAAGCACTGAAGTTGGCAGATACACATTTTTGTACTGAAACGCTGACAAGATTGTCAAGAGAACAAGTTATATTACCATAAAACAGTGCAGAACAAGTGAATGAAGTATTGCCATGCAATACAAAGTCCCCTACTGGAAGGCACCTAATTTTTTCTACTGCAGTATAACATAATGAACTGATATCTGTCAATGATGTATAAACAATATTGTACTACATATACAATATGTTATAACATTATAACAACACACTTGGATTAAAATGTGCATATATAAAAACTCACAGTTGTTTTCATATTGAATTTTTTTGGCTGATTATAAAAATGTTATCATGTAAGTTATTTATAGTAACAACAAAGGGAAATTAATCTTTAAAAAAAAAAATAATAATAATAATAATATAAGTCCACAAGAAACTCTTTACCAGGTAGAGATAGGTCAAAATACACCTAAAAATTGGATGTAACATGCATGCTGTACCACAGAAAAGTGGTCTCGATTTTTCTCTACCGCCAGTAATAAAAAAGTTACAATAAAATCTATTTATAGTAAAAACAAAGGGACGTAATTCTAAAAACAAGGGTGCCTCATGGTGGTGAACATTTGGTCCAAGTTACATCAAAATCCCTCCATGCATGAAGAAGAAATGTTCCGTACAAAGTCATTCTTGAATTTGACCTTTGACCTCTAAATATGACCTTGACCTTAGACCTAGGGACCTGGTTCTTGCGCATGACATGTTGTCTCATCCAGGGGAATATTTGTGCCAACTGATATCTAATCCTGCTTTGCATGACAAAGTTATAGACCGGACAGGAAAAAAATCCTCTTGACCTTTGATCTCAAAGTGTGACCTTGACCTTTAAGCTAGGGTACTGGGTGTTGCGCATGACACGTCGTCTCATCATGGGAAACATTTGTGCCAAGTAATATTAAAATCCCTTCATGGATGGCAGAGTTATGGACGGGACAGGAAAAAAACTCTGTTGACCTTTGACCCCCAATTGTGACCTTGACCTTTGAGCTAGGGGTCCAGGATTTGCGCATGACACGTTGTCTCATCATGGGGAACACTTGTGCTAAGTGATATTAAAATCCCTTAATGAATGTCAGAGTTATGGACCGGACACGAAACAGACCCTGTTCATGCTATGTTAACATTTGACTGCTAAGTGTGACCTTGACCTTTGAGCTAGGGGTCTGAAAGTTGTGCATGACACATCGTCTTATTATGAGGTACATTTGTGCCAAGTAATATTAAAATCCCTTCATAGATGGGAGAGTTATGGACCGGACAGGAAAAAAGCCTTGTTGACCTTTGACCTCCAATTGTGACCTTGACCTTTAAGCTAGGGGTCCAGGTTTTGCGCATGACACGTCGTCTCCTCATGGGGAACATTTGTGCCAAGTAATATTAAAATCTCTTCATGGATGGGAGAGTTATGGACCGGACAGGAAAAAAGCCCTGTTGACCTTTGACCTCCAATTGTGACCTTGACCTTTGAGCTAGGGGTCCGGGATTTGCGCATGACACATCATCTCATCATGGGGAACATTTGTGCCAAGTAATACTAAAATCCCTTCAAGGATGGGAGAGTTGTGGACCGGACAGGAAAAAAGCCCTGTTGACCTTTGACCTCCTATTGTGACCTTGACCTTTGAGCTAGGGGTCCGGGTTTTGCGCATGACACGTCGTCTCATCATGGGGAACATTTGTGCCAAGTAATATTAAAATCCCTTCATGGATGACAGAGTTATGGACCGGACACGAAATTGCGGACGGACGGAATGACGGAATGACGGAATGACGGAATGACAGAATGACGGAATGACGGAAAGACGGAATGACGGAAAGACGGAATGACGGAATGACGGAAAAGAGCATTCCTATAGTCCCCAAACCTGGTTTTCAACCAGTAGGGGACTAATAAAGCTACTCACAAATTGACTAGCAACCATTTTTATACTTTCAGAAGGAAGAAAAACAAATAAAAACAAAACAAGAAAAAAAAAATCATGAAAAATAGAGTGCTGTGCCGGGATTTGAACGCCAGACCAGCGGTTAAATCAATACAATTTACATTTAAGAAAATGTTCAAAAGTGCACTGTGATCTTGACCTTCAATGAGTATGTACAGTTTTTAAATACGACACATCTTGATGTTATGGTGAATATTTATGCATAAAAAACCCACCATGAATGACAAAGTCATAGGCCGATCACTATAATTACATAGAGAAAGTCAACAAAGTCCAATAGTGCAGTCAGACCTTTACTGCTGACTACGGACCAGAGGCCTGTTTCACAAAACTTCATACGAAAAGCTGTTTCGCAAAAGTTCGTAACGGAAATATCCGGCTCTCGGGTAACTGTTTAAGCGGTAACTCGGCAAGAGCCTCGTTACCGCCAAAAACTGTTACCCTCGAGTCGGATATTCCCATCTGTACCTAACATCAGTGAAAGAATCTTATAATAGTATTCAGCATTCTATCGGCAACGATTCGACAACTCTTCAGCATGTTCTGCAATATCGCATGATCGGGAAACATTCGAGAACCAGTGCTGGAGCTGTTGGCATTCTCCCGCGTCGCATTCGACTACTTTGGATAAGTTCCGGCGTTTATACCAAAACCGTTCGTATGCCACTCCTCGAATATGTGCTTAACGAGCCCGATGGCAAGGCTCCGCCGATTTTATTGATTAATGATACCGAAAGGTTCCTGAAACTAGCAAAATTTATCGGCAACCCTTCCGCAAAGCATCGGGCTGTAAGTGGACGGTAGGTCTTATTCTTAACATTTTTGCCAAGTCATTCTATGATCCTACTATGCATGGCAAAGTAATGCCCCAGATACCAACATCACCATCACTTTTCTTTTATAGTGAAAATCAACAAAGTCCAAAGTGCACTGCACTCTTTACCTTTATGCTATGGACCTGGGTCCGCTCGCTACACATTGCCATGATGTGGTCAACACTTGTGCCAAGCTATTTGCAAACCAATCCGTGAATCATGAAGTTATTGACCGGACACGAAATACAATGGACAGAAATATCATTGCCGAAGGATTATCAAGATATTGAGTGCTAAAGAATATAACATTTTACCCCCTGTGACCTTGACCTTTGATCCAATGACCCAAAAGTCTGCACGCGTCATCTATTCAGTATGTTCTGTCATCCTGTGAAAAATGAGGCTCCTTTAAGCATAGCAAAGACATTCCCCACCCCCACCCCCCACCCCACCCCCGATCTGTCTAATGTCTAAGTGGCATAAACTGCTGTTTAAAATGTGTGAAATTTTCGTACGAACAATATTTTTAGATACGTTTTTTGGCCTGTGAAGTATACGTTTCTGCTTTGAGGGGGTATAGGTACAGCACTGATTTTTCACAAATGTTTGACATATTCGTATGTGACGAACTCGTATGTGTGAAATGTTCGGTCTAACAAAGCTTATTCTTGTAAGGATGTAGAAGGAACATATTGCAGTGTGAAAATGAGATTGAATTAAATCTGTATTTCATCGAAACATCTTCCTGTTAGAAATACTGTACTACTGCGCATGACCAACGGAAGGCGATGTACGATGGTGAAAATGCGATGTTACGGTGGTGTTAACACGATTGTACGGTTGTGAAAACGCGATGGTACGATGGTGAAAATGCGAAGACACGGTGGTAATAACGCGATGGTAAGATGGTGAAAACGCAATGGCATGATGGTGAAAACGCGATGGTACGATAGTACAATGGTGAAAACGCGATGGTACGATGATGAAAACGCGACATTCAATCGACATTTCACCATTGTACTATCGCACAGTCGTGATTTTATCATCATGCCATCACGCCATCGTGGTTTCGTCATCGTACCATTGAGCATAAAAAGTCAAGATTTTCCAAACGGAACACCGTAATTACCAGCATTTCCTATTGACTTTGTCAACATCCTGCATGGTGAGGTAAGAAAAAAAAAGATTTTTTTTTTGAAATCCAACGTGTTTAAAGAAGCGATGTATTCGTACGAGCTGCAGACCCGTATGGTATTATAGTTTTGGCCAGTAATTGTCTAGTTTCTTCAGTCATTTGAGGTCGGTTTCAAACTCGGACGTTCTTTTCCAAGTTCACTTTCTATCTCTCAAAACCATCATATCAACTTTGCAACTATTTGACGCGAGAATAGTATAACAAGTTACAGTCAAACCTGTGTTAAAGACCACCTCTGAACAGAGACCACCTGGCTCTAAAGACCACATGTTTTGTTTCCCATTTTAACATTTACAGTGTATTTTAACCTGTGAATAAAGACCACCTCCCAATAAAGACCACATTATGGCTCTCCGAAGGGTAGTCTTTATAGACAGGTTTGACTGTACTTTTAAAATATATATACATGTATCATGGCATAAATTAATTATGTAGGAGCGCTATACGCCGAAATTAGTGATGTACACCCAACAAAATGACGCATATGAAAAGTCCGTCATAAAGAAAGGTCATTCTCATTAGCCATTTAGTCAGTAGTTATTGATTTTCTCTATTTTAGAACCATTTTAATTTAGTAGTTTTTTACTTCGTCATACATGCTTTGTAACCGTATACTAGTTTATGATCATTCACATATGAGCCATTCTATGAGAAAATCTGTATTCTAATATGACCAACAATGCTTTAAATCATTACAACGATATTATGGTGATGTATGAAATGTCACATAGCACATCAGCACACACTAAGCTGGTTTTTGCAGCCTTATGGAATTATTCCGCAAGTCGTATTACTATTTCTGGTCCTGACAAGTAAAAGGCGTGACGGCCTACCATTTGGCGCCATACTTACACGAAGAAACAATTCTTTCATATTTGATCTAAATTTTACAATAAAAACAAATTAGAATCGAAATAAGTTATAGCAAGACCGTGTCTGAACACTATTTATACACGCCGGTGGTTATACGTCGTACAAAATATTTCACCCGACGTATAACTGCCCATCGTGTATAAAACATGTTCAGACACGGTTCCGCTATAAATAATTTCTTAATTAGTGACATGATATAAGTACTTTATAAGAAATAGTTTAAACTAGAGTTGTCACAGGAGTGACGAGTTATACCCCCACAATATGGCCTTGTCACAGAACTAAGGCAATGTCAAAGCTAAACTTGCTTGACCTTTGACCTTCTGACCTCAAAATCAATAGAGGTCATCTGCTGGTCATGATCAACCTCCCTTTGAAGTTTCATGATCCTCGGCCAAAGCGTTCTCAAGTTATTGTCCGGAAAAGGTTTAAATGACCTTTGACCTTTGGAACCCAAAATATTTACGGGTCATTCGCTGGTCATGACCAACCTCCCTATCAAATTTCGTGATCCTAGTCCCAAGTGTTGTGAAGTTATTGTCCGAAAACCGTTTAAATGTTCCGGGTCACTGTAACCTTGACCTGTGACATGCTGTCTTCAAAATCATTGGGTCATCTGCATAACCTCCCTATCAGTTTTCATGATCCTAGGCCCAAGCGTTCTCAAGTTATCATCTGGAAACCGTTTAACTGTTTCCTGTTATTGTGACCTTGACCTTTAAACTACTAACCAAGAAGTCGAACATGACCTGTATTTAATCATGTTACACCTGTGTACAAAAATCTAAGATCCTAGACCCAAGCGTTCTCAAGTTATAATCTGGAAACCGTTTAACTGTTCCGAGTCACTGTGACCTTGCCCTTTGAACTGCAGACCTCAAAGTCGAACTTAACCTGTGTGTCATGATGTTACATCTTTGTACCAAAAATCATGATCCTAGGCCCAAGCGTTCTCAAGTTATCATCCGGAAACTATTTAATTGTTCCGAGTCACTGTGACCTTGACCTTTGACCTACTGACCTCAAAGTCAAACTTGACCTATCTGACATGATAGCCAAAGCGTTCTCAAGTTATCATCCGGAAACCAATTAACTGTTCAGGGTCACTGTAACCTTGACCTTTGCCCTAATGACCCCAAAGTCTAACTTGACCTGTATTTTCTTATGTTACACCTGTGTACCACAAAATCATTTAAATTGGTCAAGTTTTTCATGAGTTATCATCCGGAAACCATAAAAACCAACAGACCGACCGACCGACCGCCAAGCTATATGCCCCCACCTTTACCCCCCCCCCCCCCCCCCCCCCCTACCCACAACCCAAACTTCGTTTTGTAGGGGTAATAAATAACTCTTAAATTCATCATATGTTCAGGTTTGAAATGACCCATAAATCATCAATTTGTGAAGTGAGAAATATATGTTTAATAGTAACATGACTCGAATGATCAAAGAAACTAGGATATTACTGGCCAAAACCACATTACCATGAGAAGCGCGAATGATCTGCATTTCTTTCTGTATATCGCTTCTTTAAACATATTGAATTTCAATAGAATCAAATAATTTTCCTTACCTCACTATACAGAATGTTGACAAAATCAACGGGAAATGCCGGTAATGGAACGTAAAATATACCGTGTATTTAGCGAACACGCCGTAAATGCGACGTATACGATGGACACGGTGTATACGATTTAGACACGAAATTTAAGGCTTGCTGATCGGGTCATGTGACATATTAGTGGTCTAATATATTTTTAGTCACTCTAAACCATATACTTGCGATAATACACGAGTCTCCGTCTCATATGGAATGCTTTTGTTAAGAAAGATTGATAATTATCAATTTATTTATTCATTCCCCCATTTGAGCCACAAAAACCTTTGATGACAGCAAAACAATGTGTATATTAAAACAAGAGGGTCATAATGACCCTGGATCGTTCACCTGAGTAATATGAGCTACAACATTTATCAAATGTCAATCTGATGCTAAAATATTAAGAAATTAGGCCTGAAGGTCACATTCATGGTCACTGAAAGTCAATTTTAAGATCAGTGTGCAAAACTGTACTTGTCACCCAAATTTCAAGCCTGTATCTAAAAAACAAGAAAGTATGTCGGGGCTGGGCCTCTTTTCACCCCAGGGGCATGATTCGAACAATCTTGTCAGAAATCAACTGGGCAATTATACATATCAAACATCAAAGGCCTAGACCTTGAACTGATTGTTGGATGAAAAATTCCACAGGGTTTCGAATGGCATAAATAATATTTTCTTAAGGGATGTGCAGGTGCTCTTAGCTGTATTGTTAGACAGTATAATCCGTTGCAAGACTCCTGTGGAAATACCTTACATCATAAACCCGAATCCTCTCGGTAGTGAAACTGCGGCAGAGTTCGACTACAAACCGTCTGATATGGAGTGATCTCCCGTGAACGATTCAACAGTCAACTCGTCCCTAGTCAACTCGTCCCCAGTCAACTCGTTCCCGCTTTGGTCATTTGGTATCCATAGACGATTTCAAATTGGTCATTTCGTCCCCTAATTTTCGTCCCCTCCTTTTCAGTCTTATTTGTTGTCAAGCTTTCCTAGATTACGATTAATATGAATATGAAGTAAAATACGTGTTCTGTAAAATTATGTTCTACATAAAAACATGAAAAATTTACTTTAAAAAGTACATTTTGTTTCGCTTTATAAAAAAGTGCAGAGTGCATAAGTGTGTATTGGCTAATGCGGTCGTGCATCTTTTTCAAAGATACTTCTTGTTTAGTTTAAACTGATGATAAGGATAAATCAAATTTAGAAATACATATAACAAATTTTCTAACGCATGACTATGATTATGCATATCGACTTAGGCTTTTGCTGGGCTACTGCAAATTTCAATTTAGTGTTTTTAAATAATGCGGGGTGAGATAGCAAGACTATTTCTTCTGTGCAGGGGTAGATTCCTTTAATCATCTTTATCTTTTACGGGTAGAGACAGGTACTTAACAATAGATGTGCAGATTACATAAGATAGGCAGGTAGCAACACCTGTGCATATATAGTCCATCGTTTCGAATAATTTGTCGTTTGCTCGTAAGGTAGTTCTGCACGTTCGGATCGAAATTTTTACTACAGTGTAGAATTTGATTTAACTCTGATTTTTCAAAACTTCAGAAATTACTTATCATTTATAAAAAGATAGGTGTCAGTGTAATAAATTTACTTATAAGTTGCCATTAATTGATAAACTGATTTTCATTTCCGTAAGCCGAATCCAGGCTTTATTCTACGTTTTCCGGATAAATGACGTAACGCCATCACTTCTGGTTTAGTTCCGCTTAAGCCGGTGCTAGGGGGCGTGAGAGGCGTTGCACATTTCATTGCCTCTCATGAACAGACTCAATCAAACCGAGTCTGCTATTGTTCTTCTTGGTTGCAATCTTTGCTTCCAAAGGATCTTTTTACAGATTTTATTATCAAACGCGCAGAACTACCCTAACGGAGTAGGCCAAATCACGTGACCTATATCGCACAGTATTATGGAGTTTTGAAACCATTAATGTAAATAAATAAAGAAATAACATAAGATTAAGTCCATACACAACTTCAACATGTGCGATGCAGTTGGCCGAGCGGTAACGCACTCCGTTTCAGACATTTTCCTCCTGAGTTTGATTAATTGTATTTAATTTCTTAATATTCAATAAGGTTCAACGACGGCACCTCAAGTTTGTTAGTTTCGTTCCAACTTTTTCACTGACTGAAGTATGTTATTATCTTCGCGGCCAATCCCACATTGAAGTCATTCTACATGTGTTAATGAATGTAATGACTTTCTCGTCTTGCCCCCTTTTTACACAGTTTAATAGTTTTATATCTACAACTCTTAAAAATAAATAGATAGACGCCACTGATTGGTTTCCTCTTTACTCTGACGTTTTAGATGTAGCTGCATCTTTTTTCTTTTTTGAAAAAAACATGTTATTTTTATTTAGATCTAGCTATATCATGCATTCCTACTAAAGTCGTACAAATTCGTCCCAACGACAGACCTTGGTACAACTCAGTTATTCGTACGACATCTCGGCAACATGATCGTTTAAAACGAATTGCTATCCACTCTGGGAAACCTTCAGATTTGGCAATGTTACAAAATAAATCGTGTTAATAATATGGAAAAAAACACCTTCATGAACAATAATACTCTTGAATTTTCCATGATTTATTTAAGTTCTACGAAAACAGTAAAAATGCTAGTCAATGAAAATTCTAAAACAGGAGATAAA